>NC_143398.1:196571671-199214171 GCF_052110815.1 Crocodylus siamensis | reverse complement strand
TTCTTGAGTCAGTTAGAGGTCATCCACACATGAGAGAAAGCTTTGCGACCACTCAGATTTTGCTGAGTGATCCTCCCACGAGGTGTCCCGGTAACTGAAGTCACCCATGACAACCATGGTCCTGGAGCATGCGGCCTCAGCCAGTTCCTGGGTGAACTGCTGGTCAAGCTCAGAACTTTGGGTGGGAGGTCTGTAGTAGACTCCCACTGTTGTGGGATGCCATGTTCCCCCTGAATTTTAACCCAGAGGGACTCTAGTCAACCACCCTGGTCGCCAATACCAGCTTGCAGGGACATGTAGCTTTCCTTAACATAGAGAGCTACACCTCCCTGCCCCTTTTATCTACACGATCCTGCCTGTACAGGGTGCACCCGCCGGGCCTCGATCATCCAGTTCCTTGCCACTCGGCTCTGGATCTTGACGATGGTCTTCCGCTCCGTCCCAAAGGTAATAGGGCCACGAGCTCTCACCTTGGGCAGTCTTATCCCCTCCTAATCCCGCCTGCCATGACTTTGATGATTCTATCAGTGGTGGAGGGGTCCAACCGTCCGGGTTCAGTTATCTCAGGCCGAGGGGCGATGATCTTCACAAGGCTCCAACCTCCCCTATACCTCGCCCTCTACCCAGCCTCGACAGTGTGCTGATGTTGTCTTCCGTGGCCAGCCCTCCCTATGCGAGAATGTATTCTTGGGTCTCGCTTGAGCCTGAGTTGTATGGCCGAGTCAAACTAGGCCCTCTAAATCCTTGGCCTGTCATAGCCCTCTGCCTTACTTTACCCTGGCGTCCCAGGCAATAAAAAACTAACAAATAAAAAAAAATGCTAGCAACAAACTGCTTGCTACCACTCAATAATCCATTGATTACTATCCTGTGGCATCTAAGTTACAGTGTGCCCCCACCACCAACTGCCCCTTCGTGCTACCTATTCCCTACCCTTAGTGTATCCTATGTGCATCCAACCCTTGACGTCCCTTCCGCCTCGGAGAAGAAACCTTCGTTCGACGGGCTCTCCCGGGTCTTCTGTCCAGGACGAGTTGGTCTTAGCTAGCCCCTTGACCATTCACCTTTCTCCTGTGCGATCCACTGGAACCAGTCTCTGTCACTGAGGACCCTCCTGGATGCTCTCCTTGTGGCTTCAAAATGATATGCAGCCTGGATACCTCAGTTCTTCTAAGCCCAGTAACAGCATCTGTGTACTGATGCTTGTCTGGGCATTCTCCTGCCCTATGGGCAGTGTTCTCCAGCCCCCCCTCCTCCTCAGTGGGTCCGGGAGCTACCTTCTCTTCGCTCTTCCTCCACCTCTCCTCCCCTTCCATGTTGCTGATTCCCCTTCTTATCCTTCTGTGCCGGCTCTCCTCCCCCTTTTCTCCAGCTGCTGTCACTTTAAAAAAACCGCGGCTAACGAGCCATGTGGATCCCGCTGCTGCTTCCCGTCCTGCCGCGGTTCCTGCAGTAGGTAGGGCGTTTTTGTTCATTTTTCTTTCTTTTATGTTTTGCCTGGGGTGTGTTGTCCCCCAGAGTCCCTCCTTGCCCCTGCGGGGTCCGAGTTCTCCCTTTGCCCCGGGACACAGGGTATAGCCATCTATACCCGAGGTCCAGTCATGGGTGGAGTCCCACCAGGTCTCTGTTATCCCTATGACATCATAATTATTTGCATTGAGCAGGAGGACGAGCTCCTCCTGCTTATTCCCCAAGCTCCTGGCAGTTGTGTACAGGCAGGCAATTGTCCATTTTGACATGGATCCATTAATAATTACCCTTTACTTGCAGCTATTAAGCCAGTTATCTATCGGCAGTGTGGTATTTTTATCCAGACTGTGTTTTTCCAATTTATGAGAAGGTTGTGTGGGACCTTGTCAAAAGCCTCGATGAAGTCCAGATTCACTATATCCACAGTGTTCCTTTCATCCACTCAAACAGTTATTTTGTCAAAAAAGGAGATCAGGTTTGTTTGATACTATTGTTTTTCATAAATCCATGCTGGATACTTGTGATCAGCCTTTCCTCTTCCATGGCCTTCCTTAGGATATGCTCCAATAATTCCCTAGGTATTGAGGTGAGAATAATCAGTCTGTAGTTCCCCAGGTCCTCCTCCTTGCTTTTTTCAGTCCTCTGGTCCTGTGGTCCATCTCCCACAACTTCATGAAGACCATTGCCAAGGGCTCAAAGATCTCCTCTGCCAGTTCTTTCAAGACCCTGGATGAAGCTCATCTGGCCCTGCTGACTTGAATCCATTCAGATGCAACAAAAGCTCTATGACTCTTTTGTTATTTCCTCCCTCAGCTTGCCCCCTTCTGTATCCAGATAATCTTTATTAGGTTTCTGGCAGCTTAATTTTTTTGTGAAGACTGAGGCAAAGTAGCTGTTGAGTACATTTGCCTTCTTTACTTTGGGTGGAAGTTCTCCCTGATATGTTAATAGAGGACCCACAGCTTCCTTGATCCTTCTTTTCTGGCCAACATAGTTATAGAATCTCCTCCTGTTGTCATTAGCCTCCTTTGTCATGTTGTCCCTGAAGGTTTTTGCTATTTCCTGATACATGTCCTTGGTGACCTGCCCATTCTTCTATTGCCTGTATGTTTTCCTTTTGCATTTGAGGCATTTTAGAAACTCCTTGTGCCACACTGGTCTCCTTCCATCATGTTGGGACAGTTTCTCATTGGGTTTCTAATACTGTGCCCCTTAGAAGCTCCCAGGCTTTTTGGGTACCTTAAATCTATCCTCCCATGATACTAGGCCTACTAGCTCCCTGAGTCAGGTGAAAGCCATCTTTTTGAAATCAGGCTAATTTTGATTTTTAATTTTCATCCTAATTTTGCTGACCTCATGCTTTCCCTGTCTCAGGATCTGGAATTCTATCATATCATGATCACTTCCTCCCAAATTAACCATCACATTCGCATACTCCACCAGTTTGTCCCTGTTGGTCAGGACAAGTTCCAAAAACAGATGATGCCCTAGTTGTATCCTCTACTTTTTGTAACAGAAAGTTGTCTTCCACACAAGTTTGGAACTGATTTGACATTTTATATTTGGCTGCATTGTTCAGAATGTAAACGCCTGGAAAATTGAAAAGAGAGAGAGAGAGAGTGAGTGCAAAGTTAGCAGCTGCAGCACTGGGCCACAACACTCTCACAGGGTCTGGGAGAAGACTCAGGACAGGAAGACTGGAAGCAGTGGTGCCATGCTAGGGAGCTGAGTCAGAGACAGCCTGAGAAGGAAGACTGAAGTGCAGAGAAAGCAGCAGAGAGCCAGAGGGTGCCTTCTCGGCGCTGAAGAAGACTCGGGATCATGAGTGCCCCTGGTGTAGACTATTCTAAATTGTGTTATTGAGGACTCTTTTTTTTTTAGAAGTTTCCTTTGGGGCAAGCATGCCCAGGAAATAAGAAGTGTTGAGTTTTGAGACTACTTGAGCTAAGTGATTCGCCAACCCACTAGAATGCCTCATCCTGCTCCTCATCCCGATTAGGTGGTTTATAATAAATCCCCACCATTATATAGGTGCTGCATCTTTCACCTTTTCCCAAATGCATTATGCTTTGCCATCTTCTTCCTCCTGAACCAGGGAACAAGCATGTGTTTTTTATATATATGGTGACACCACCACCTTTTCTCCCAACCCTGTCCTTCTTAAACAGAGGGTAACCCTCAATGTTCGCATTCTAGACATAAGAGCTGTCTCATCAGGTCTTCGTGATGCCTATCAGATCATAGTTCTTTTCACAAGATGCAGCTTCCAGGTCAATTTATTTATTTCCCGTACTTCTTGCATTTGCATACACACATTGGATGTATTTTGACCACCTCGGTTCCCTTTTGTGCCACAATGCAATCCTGTAGCTTTCTGGCCCTTTTCTTGAGTTGTTTCTTTGAGATTTTTCCCCTCTGGATTGTGTACTCTGTTCCTGGAGGGTTTTGATCACCACCCCCCATGGAACCTAGTTTAATGCCCTCCTTACAAGGGTGGCCACATGACACCCAAAGATTCACTTCCCTGCCCTCATTAGGTGGATCCCATCTCTTGATAGCAGCCCTCCTCACAAGAATATCCACCTACTGTGGAAGAAGCTGAAGCCTTCACATCAACATTATTGTCTCAGCCAAACCATGTATTCACTTCCACAATACAATGGTCTATGCCTGGACCCCTGCCTTCCATGGAAAAGATCAATAAGAACACCATTTGTACTCCAAACTCCTTAATCCTCCTGCCAAGAGCCTCACAATCACCTCTGATCTGGTCACTGTAATTCCTGGCAATATCATTGGTGCCTACATGGATAAGCAGAAAGACGTAGTGGTCCGAAGGATGGATGAGCCCTGGCAGACTCTCTGTGATGTCCTGAATCTGGGCTCCAGACAGGCAGCACACCCCTTGGGCCCCAAATCTGAATGACGAATTGGTGCCTCTGTCCCCTGCAGAAGGGAGTCACCAACCACCACTACTCTTCTCTTTTTCTTGGTGCAGTGGTCCTGGAGTGGTCTTTGGGGGTTTTCACTCCCTCCTCTCTAGGCTGCTGCCTCTTTTGCCTGAAGATGTCCTCTCCTCTGCCTATTCCTCAGCAGCTCCACTGCAGAGTGCTTGAAATCAGTTGCTGATTTCAATCTGCTCCTTCAATCCTGGGGCCCCTCCTTTTTTGAGTAGTCACATGCTGCCACTTCTTTTCATTGCCCTTTGGCCTTTCCAGTACCAGCCTTTTGAAAGTCTTGTCCAAGTCATCTCCCTTGTCCATGCAGCACGGACACCCGTGCTTCCAATCTGTGAATCTTCTCCTCCAGGACAGACACTAGCTTACACTTGGTGCAGATAAAGTGTTCCTGGGAGGAACACAAACATGGCACATCTCATGCAGATCACAACAGCTGACCCAGATTCCACTTGTGCCTCCTTTTTTCCCCTGGGGCACACCTATGCTGTAAAGAAGAAAAAATGAGGTGGGGGAAGGGGAAAAAAGACACAACACAAGAACTTACATGCCAAGCATCCATACCAGGGCTTTTGCCCATGCTCCCACCCACCCACATGCACAGAGTCTCCTGCTCCCTGGCTCCCTCCTTGGACAAACACCCTAGACAAACTCCTTTTCTGTTTGCTGCCCTCTGTTCACTGCCAAGGAACAAAGGATTGATAGTCCTCTGGAAATAAATTGGGGTTGTAAAGTGATTGAAGTTGTTGCAGGAGCTGGAACTTGTGGTGAATGAGGTAGTGATCTGATTATATAATTCAAAATTGCAGTGTAATACATTTGCACAATTATGGTTGCGTGCGTAAATTTTTCTGGCATTTTTTGAGTGGTTGACTTGGCAAAATTGTGATTCTTGATATGTCTTTTCTTATTTTTTATATAATTCTACATTTCCTTCAGAAATTACTTAAAAGTGTGGGGTTATCTGCATGGTTGCTCCAACCCTGGTGCTGGGGCACATTGAGATGATGTGAGATCTTTTGAAAGGTGCCATTAGTTGTGAGGATATAACCACAGGCTCAGGCCCAGGTCACTGTCCCTGAGGTAAATTAATTTTTGAAATGGGGTGCTGCTTAATTTACAGAAGTTATTGGGGGGCAATTTCTAAACAGATACAGTTTTAGCAGGCCAAAAAAGAACTCAGTTTATAAAGTACATATTTATATAGTACATTACCAATAAATTGGAGATATACAAAAGTCATTATGGGGCTGATTTTCTTCAGTAGCTCCTCATGTGGACTCTCCTGTTCCTCCTTAAGAGTGCCTTGCCTGCTGTAGCTTAATCCACTTTGGAAACTAAAAAGGCAATTATATTGCAAAGTAAGAACATCCACACAGGGAGTGAGTTCAGAAGAGCTACTGTGCTTAACGAGTCACAATCTGCCTCCTGACAGATTTTGAAAACATTGTATTATAAATAGGGGTGGATGGATCCAGGGAAAGTTCAACTTTAGATAAGATTTTATTTTCTACCCTCAAAATATATGCAGGCATGAAAATCCTCGGCAGGATCCTGTGTAATCCCAGCGGAGTTACGATTCTAAAGTTGCCACAGACAGAAGTGACAATTTTCGCCTGATCTGGCCACAAAAAGCAGTCTATAGCTATGACCAAACACAAGTACACAGTTGCAGACTGCTTCAAAAATGGCCAATCGGGTGAAAATCTGAACACTTCATTGCATGAGATGTCAGATGAAGATGTTTCAAAACAGATCATCTTCTGTAACTTCTGTCTGCGCTGCCTGCCAACCTGTCACTGTTTTCAGAATGGGAGGGTGGAAAGGGAGTGGAGGGAGTTTGATCTGGGGTTTTTCAGCCCCTGTTGGAGGGTGAGGCGGGTGTAGTTAAGCCTCTCTGAGGTGGGAGGACTCCAATTCACTCACACCACCTTCCAGCATTGGCTAGGGAGTGCCTAGAACAAGCTCCCTCTGTTCCCTTTCCTCCCCTCCCACTCTGAAAACTGCAGCCTCGCAGGGAGGAAGGACAATTGCTATGGGAAACTGGCTGCAGGCTGGCAGCAACCAGCTAGATTCCCCTCCCCCTAGAACAGTGAGCTTCTGTTTGCTCCGGACTTCCTGCAAGGCATTCTCAGTTACAATGGAAAGCTGGACTTCTGTATGTGCCCCATGTTAGTGGATCTCATTGTAATATTATGGCTGGATTTTTTTCATGACTTTAATCAGACAAATTTACAAGTTCCCAGGGGACTTTAATATCTAGCATATGCTGTTAATCTGTGATGTGCTCCTGGTTCTTGGGAAGGTGACGCAAGGCACATGAAATTTAATCAGGTTCAGGAACAAGAGACATTAACCTTGCACACACTACTAATTACTTTAAGTTCCCCTTTTTTGGGTCAAATTTTGCCATGTTTGACAGAGATCAGATTTTGCAGACACATGCGCTAACCAACCTTTTACTCAGATTTAAAACAAAACAAGACAAAACCAGTAAGGGGCAGTTCTGAAGCTACCACTTATGCATATAATGTGAAATCTATATTTGCAGTGCATATTCTTGGTTAATTGGAAAGGGAACACTTTGTGGCTGCCAGTAGATGAAGGTAAATGATTTAGTTTGCCAGTGAGCTTTTGATAAAGACCATCATAAAATACTAATAAAGAAAAATCAATACTCACAGGATATTAGGCACAATTAACAATAGAATAGTAGTAATTTACAGCTTCTCAGAGGAAAGTGGTTACAATCTGGTATGTAGCAATATTATTTAATATATTTATCAGTGATTTTGAGGGAAAAAGTAGAAAGTTAGTTGATGAACTTTGCTGATGACACCGTCAAGAGCAGAGACTAGCTTAACTTGAACAAGTATAAGATAACACATGTAGGCAAAACTAGTTTAAATGTCCCACCTGATAAGCCTTCAGGTAATACTGTAATATAAAATGTTCAGTAACTACAGGAATAAATAGTGATACAGGTAGGCGTCACACTTGCAGGATCCAAATGA
Organism: Crocodylus siamensis; assembly: GCF_052110815.1. NCBI lineage: Eukaryota > Metazoa > Chordata > Crocodylia > Crocodylidae > Crocodylus > Crocodylus siamensis. Next base: position 199,206,730 of record NC_143398.1, on the reverse strand, counting down.
AAAAAAATAAAGTTTATATCTACAGTTCAGTGAAAAGGAATGGCTCAAGTACAGCAGCATTTTTAAAAAAATCCAACCAAATAAGCTATTGAATTGTCATAAAAAGGGGATGGAAAAAGATACAGAACATGTCATGAACAATTAGCATTATACACAATTTTGGATCCCTCACTTCCACTATACCTGAAATGATTTTAGATGTGTGTGTACATGCAAAAACACAGACATGAATGATACATAATTTTATGTACAGGTTTTTCAATGAATACAGTAGCATTTATAAATTGTTTATAATGGAAAGGATGGGCCACTAGCCTTTGAAAAAATTGGGTGTTATAATCACACTACAACACAGGGCCTCAGCAGAACATATTTACAAAACATGGGAAAAAATCCTTTTGCTCTTTTTACCTCAAACAGAAGCTAAGTTTGCAAAAGGAAACATTTGGCAGTGGTTCAATCAACCACTGTCTGGTGGTGTTGATAATGCAGGTTTTTTTCTGATTACCGTGACAACTATGATGCTGTACAATTCATGTAACAGTCATATAAAAGCCAACTATATTTACTGGCTGGGCAGAAATTCTTCAAAGAATGTCCTGAACCATTCCTTTTTCTATTGCTACTAACTTGCAGTTTACAGACTGATTCCCTGCTGAATTATCTGAACACAGAAAAACAAGGCTGGCAAACATAAAAAATACTGGGTTTAGTTATACGCTGTAAGTAAGTGGGAATCATTTAATAAACTGTAAAGCATGTTAATAAAAGTTTTCAGTACATGGGATAATTAAGTAAAAATAATTTTAAAAATTAGACTGGAAAAGTGGATTGTTGCTGTTCCTGCTCTGATAAATGAAACAGTACAGCTGCCTTTTAGCAATGACATTTACTGCAGGCACATTGGAAAAAACCCCCCACCATAGGTGTTATTTTTCATAATAAAGCACATAAACAAAAAATACCCTGAAGGGCACAGAGTGGGTTAATGAAAAATTGTACTTATTTCAGTTGCCTGCATAACAGGCTCATATTCACTTGTTTCTATCCCAGCAAGGGCAAAACTTTAGGTGGAATGAATCAGAGTCGATCTTTTGGTTACAGTGAGATTACAATGATTTCAATTAACTATTTTTAAACATTTAGGCAATGTTGACCCAGAGGGTAGTAATACATGGAAGTCACTCATCATGGTGTCCTGTGACCAGTGGGGTCCCCCAAGGCTCTGTCCTTGGACCCATATTGTTCAACATCTTCATTAATGATGTGGACATTGGAGTCAGAAGTGGACTGGCCAAGTTTGCAGATGACACCAAACGTTGGGGCAAAGCATCCATACCAGAAGACAGGCGGGCGATCCAGCTTGACCTGGACAGGCTCAGCAAATGGGAGGACGAGAACCTGATGGTGTTTAACACTGAAAAATGCAAGGTTCTCCACGTTGGGAAGAAAAACCTGCAGAATCCTTATAGGCTCGGCAGTGCTACGCTGGCTAGCACTATGGAAGAAAGAGATTCGGGGGTCATCATTGACCACAAGATGAATATGAGCCTGCAATGCAATGCTGCAGCTACTAAAGCGACCAAAATGCTGGCTTGCATCCATAGATGCTTCTCATGTAAATCCCGGGACGTCATTCTCCCCTTGTACTCGGCCTTGGTGAGACTGCAGCTGAAGTACTGCACCCAGTTTTGGGCTCCACAATTCAAAAAGGATGTGGAGAAGCTTGAGAGAGTCCAGAGGAGAGCCACGCGCATGATCAGAGGTCAGGAAAACAGACCTTACGACGACAGGCTGAGAGCCATGGGGCTCTTTAGCCTGGAAAAACACAGGCTCAGGGGTGATCTGATGGCCACCTATAAGTTTATCAGGGGTGACCACCAGGATCTGGGGGAATGTTTGTTCACCAGAGCGACCCAAGGGATGACGAGGTTGAACGGTCATAAACTACTGCGAGACCATTTCAGGCTGGACATAAGGAAGAATTTCTTTACTGTCCAAGCCCCCAATGTCTGGAACAGTCTGCCAGCGGAGGTGGTTCAAGCACCTACATTGAAGACCTTCAAGAGCAAATTGGATGCTTATCTTGCTGGGATCCTATGACCCCAGCTGACTTCCTGCCCTTTGGGTGGGGGGGGGCTGGACGCAATGATCTTCTGAGGTCCCTTCCAGCTCTAATGTCTATGAAATCTATTTTTTTTTCCAAAATCAGCTTTAGTTTTTCTTTTTATATTTCATGTGTTCAAACATACACAGACACACACACACACAATTGCTTGGTAACTCTAACCCATGCTGTTCTTTCTATATACAATAGCATCCCCAGAAGTAAACTATTTTACTTTTCCAAGCTCTGCAGTAACCATGGAGCAATGGAGCAGGATGCATTAACAGGGAATGTGCGTGCTTATACAAATGAATACAAGATGATATTCTGTCACTGTTCTTTATGTAAGAAGTTAGAGACCATAATAGAGTTGAAAAGTGTTGTCTAATGTTTGATGTCAACAATACAGTTTTGTAAGACAGCCTCAAGCATTGGGTATTAAACTCTTCACAGAAAGCAGAGACCAAAGATGAGACTGATAACATGAGACTACGTTTACTTACAGTGTTAAAATTTGGGAAGAGTCCAACAGCAGAACCACTGTCCACAGGAAAGGACATAAAAGGTTTGATATCCAGTGAAGGCTGCATCATTAAGGTAGGTGTGCGCACAAGCGTAGGAAGTGTCGTAGTGCCTGCCAAGAGCAAAGCAAAAAAAAAGGATTGATATCACTCTCTCATACACAAACATGCAGTTTACACACGTGCCCTTCCATGCACACAAATTTAGGTAGAGAAAAATAATTTCTTGCTGCCCCAACTTGCGAAAAATGAACATTACACAGAAGTAATGAAGTGGTGCAGTAGGAGTTAATACAATTAAACAATTCCTGTTTCTTCATACTCTAGATGAAGCAGAGCACTTCCCCCTGACCATGGCTACTCAGATCCTGAACAGAGGCATATGGTAAATAAATCACATGGACAGGTAGTATAAAACCCTTCCAAAAATGAAAAATTCCTAAGAACCCAAAGGAAGGCTTGGGTACCAATTAAAGTCACATGCTTTTGCAATTCAGGGTTGCCTGTTTGATCAGCCAATATTGATGTTTGTGCTAGTTGGGGTACAGAGATGCTGCACAAATCTGTGATATTCATGGAGATTAAAAGGGAGAGGGCTCTCAGTCCTTCCTGCTGAGAATGTTCCACTTTGTATAAATAATTAAACATTTTTCACTGGGGTAGGGAACTAAAACCTAGGTGTCCCACCTTTTAAGTGAGTGTCTTAACCCACCTAGTTAACGAGTCACTCATTTTCTTGTTCTCTTTCTCCTCGATGAAGAATATTATAAGGAGTAGAGGAGCCATCTCAGAAGACATTGCCTCAGAATGCACAACTGTTCAATGCTTTGGACACTCTTGAGAAGTAAGGTTCAAATCCCCTTCACAGAGATGTAGGAACTGAGCTAGGATCCCAGAACCCCTGCAGCTTGCACTCTTCTTCTGCAGTTGACATAGCCCCAAATCATAAATTTGTAATTACTAACTTTACTTGCAAAATTTTTCACTCCTCAGTATAAATGTCTAATCACTGGAATTACATTTTGCTACCTGGGAATGCAAAATATTCTACAATCAATGTGTGCGACCCCTAGGTACTCTAAATTCATTAAACGTTTAATAAGATCTTATCAAGCAAAAAAGGAAGGCATATGAAAGCTTGAACTGTTACACACATTTATAAATGCATCTATCACTCTACTACCTGGACATGCATTGCAAATACAAAATGATGCTATTATATAGACTATTAAAACACTGGGTGCTTACACAAGTTACATTTTTCGCAGGATAAGGTACCTGCAAGCACTCTACAGCTTGTGACAACACCTGCTCATGGCTGCAGAATGCTTTTAAAATGGCTGATTGCACAAAAAAATAACCCATGTTATATCCGCTATTAGCTGAAGCTCTAGAACAGAGCACCTTAGGGAAATTCTGTCCAGGTATCCTGTAAGGATTAAATGCAGGAGATTCCACCTGCATCCCATGCACCACTGCGTCCCATGCTGGGCTCCTTCCCTGGTGCTGCCAGAGGCAGAAGTCTCCTCACTGTGCAGTGGGAGAAGGGAGGGGAAGGGGATTGGGAGAACGTACCCCTGATGGGAACTTCAGGGGAGCTGCTCCAGGCCAGTGAGGTGAGGGGGATCCGTTCTCCCCTTCCTCACCTCCTTCCCGCCCCAGTTCCAGCCACAGCAAAGCTGAGCCAGCGGTAGCCGCATGCTGCTGCTGTCAAGAGGCTTGGGCAAGGGATTGGGGGAATGGAGTCTCTGCCTTGCAGGCCTGGGCCAGCTCCCCACAAAACCCCAGCTGGGGCACCTTGGGTGGCTTGCAAGGTGGGGGGGCTCCTTCCTCAAGCTTCTTGATAGCGGCAGCATACAGCTGTCAGCTTGGCTTTGCCACAGTTGGAGCTGGGGTGGGGGGGGCAGGGTGGAATGGAGCCCCCGCCTTATGTCCCTCCCAACTATGCTGGCTGAAGTACTGGGGGGGGGTGCAGAAGGGGGTGGTGGAAGGGAGTCACAGCCAGAGCTGGACCTGGAAGGGTGGGGCTGGGGAGAGGGGTGCTTCGACAGCTTCTTGGGAGGCTGCTGGAGCACCACTGACTGCTGGTGCAGGCAGACTCAAGCCCCGCCCCCCAGGCAAACACCAGTTGGGTTCATTGGTGCTCTAACTCATGGCACTTTGTGTAAAACACCATGAGGTAGAGCACCCCCCGACAAGCTACCTAAACATCTGTAGGCACCCTCTTTATCTTGTTTGTTTTCCCCAGTTTTCAAATCAATTATCTACTGCCCATATTCATCAAACTAAACAATTCCATTCACTGACTTCCACTCAGCCCTCATTTCTCATCTGCCCTTCTGACCGTCCAGGTACCTTTTCTTCAGACTTCCCCTTATCTATCAAGTCTTGCACATAGTCATGTAATTACCTGCTCCTTAACACTTTCCAGGCACCCAGCCAATTTATTATCTACCAGCCTACGTCCTCAAGGCAACAAAACTAATCTCTCAAATCCATCCTTTCCCCCTTAGTTTTCCCAACTTGGGCTCTATATTACAACCTTATTTCTCATCTCCAGTCCAAACTTTCTCCCCTACTTACATCATCTTAGTTATGCACTCTCATCCCCTACTGAATTCATTCTCTGCCCCCAATATAAATCATCCATAAAACCAATGATTCTCTAATGTAGAAAAACTAATTCTATCCCACAACAAACCACTTGATTTTTTTGCCCCAGTGAACTCCAGTCCCATTGCTCTACAACCACTCCAGTCAGATAATTCTCTGCCTCTTCTCTTATTACCCTTCACAGCACTCTTATTATCTTTCACAGAAGCCACAACTGAAAAATGCAAGGACAAGAGTTGTCCTGGGTTAGGAGATTCTCTGGTCCCAGGCAAAGGCAAAGCCAATGAAACATCTAAGCTATTTCAGGGTTCCCTGCATGTTTTTGAACGAGGCAGAGAAAAAAGACATGGGGCAAACATCTCTCTTCCTCATCATGTCAAACCACCCACACCCTACTACAGTTTGCCAGGCAGACCCTCCCTCCCCACCCTTAAAGGTAAGTTAAGTAGCTGTTTCTCACTGCACCTAGGACATTCAGGGTGAAAATTAATTCAGATAAGACAGGGTTTTTTCCCTTTGTCTTATGATCCTACTATCATGGATATATAGATGCAGTTCACATAATCCATGCTGTCATATCTGAGCAGAAAATTGATATTTTCCAACTTGGCTGCAGCACAGGAACAAGGTCAAAGCATATCAGATTTATGGCACACCATGGTCTTGCCACCTTTTTTTGCTTCTATAGTGTTTAGAAGACTGCTGTAATGCCATGCCAGCCTTGCTGTACTCCTGCATGAAGGCAAGACTTATTCTAGGATAACTACCTGAATGTTTTTGAAGCAAGGGGTCTTTTTTGATATATTTTACTGGACCAACTGTATAGTTGAGAGAGAAGTTAGGTAAGCTTAAAACTGCCCTTCCTCAGGTTTCAGAGAGAAGCAGATACCACTAGAGCTAAATAGCAGCTAAATCAAAAGCATGTTTTCTAAATTTAAAGACTTGTTTGAAACATTTAAGTAAATTAGATGCTCAGTTTTGCATAGTCTTGTGAAATTCATTGACATTTGTGCCTAATTAACTATAAGTCAGTGCTTATTCAAGTGGACACAAGAAGCTAAGGTTTTTGATTATAGCCATATTGGTCTAAGGACATAAGCAGGCAAGGTTCTTTGAGTAGATGTGATATCTTTCAGGGGTGTGTGAAATGGGCCATATTCAATTCAGATTCGGTCTGAATCTGGGACAGTGATTCAATTTGTTGATTCAGATCACTGACCCCAATTCAATTAATTCAAATCTGAAGATTTGATTTAATTCAAATCTGAAGATTTGATGCTGATTTGGAGAATCAGTGATTTGGCCATAGACACAGCTTTAAATGTTTTTTCTACATACCTTGAGATACCAGGCATGGCTCATGAATGCTGTGATGGTGGGGTGAATAGAGTGTCCCTCAGAGATATGGTGGGCCCCCTGCATGCTTGGCGGCGAACCCGAAAGTGGACTGGAAGTAGTTCCGGGTCTGCTGCTGAGCCCACAGGGGGCCTCCCCTGCAGCCCCAGGCTTGGTGATTGGCTATGGGGAGACCCTGGGTACCCCCCCAGGCGCAGAAGGCACCAGTTGCCAAGCCGGGGAGGGCACGGGGGGAGGGGACCCAGCGCACTCCCTGGTTGACCCAGAAGTGGACTGCAAGTGCTTCTGGTCTGGTTCCGGGTCTGCTGCTGAGTATGCTGGGGAGGTATGATCCATTCACCCCAGTATCCCAGCATTCATAAGCCAGCTGCTACTTGAGGTATGTAGAAAAAACATTTGAACCTGCGTCTATCTCCGAATCACCAAATCTTTCTGAATCTCTGAATCAATTTGGAGGGTTCTGATTCGATTTGGAGAGATTAAAGGGTCTTCAGATTCAATTCGGAGATTCAGCCACCAGATTGGGCAGAATCTCTGCCAAATCAAATCAGGGACTGAAGTTTCACACAGCCCTAGTATCTTTTATTAGAACAATTGAGTAGTTGGCACTAGCAGAGACTCCTTGTGCCTGAAGAAGGGTGACTGCACCTGAAAGCTTGCCAAGAACTTTTTTCCAAATACTCAGTTGGCTTAGTAAAAGATATCACATCTACTCAAAGAACCTTTCTTGCCTAAAGAAGCTAAAGCCTATCTAATGTACCTATGGCCTCTTTACATCTGCAATGAAAATGGCATCAATATGCTTGTTTTCTGTCAAAGATTTACCAAAGAAATTGTTCTCTGCTGCAAAAATGTCTATACTTTTCACTAGCTGATTCCAAAGTAGATTTCCACAATTCAGATTTCAGTATTACATGCACAAGGAAACAATGTTGTATTTAATTATGCACTGTCCTTCTAATTAGGTAAAGTTACGGCCATTGTTGATATGAAATCTGCTAGTACAAGCTGATGTCTATCAATCACTTATCTGGTTACAGGGACACATATTAAAGTATTTATTTAAAAAGCTTTTGCCAGTCAGTATTAGAAATGAAGCTGTGTCAAATGCTTATTTAAATATAGCTAACAAAATAGTGAAATTTGTCAAATTAAAAATGAAATATTATGAGTAAAAGTATATAGTTTGTGAGCAATTTGAGAACTCACTGAAGTCAGAAAGAGGGTCCCATTTATCTCCAGGTCACCAATCCCCACCCCCCAAAACAAAACAAAACAAAAACCCAAATAAAAAACAAAAAACCCCAAAAAACCCAACCAGTATTTATGTATTTTGATGTATCTGGATATATGTGAATATAAATATTTCTGTTACAAGTGAGGTCCAGTTTCAGTAGCAGGTCAGGATGACCAGAAGTGCTATCCACAACTACCTCATTCTAGACACAGAGCAGAACACAGATTTGCACAAACTTTCCTACTAAAGGTCAAATGCATTTCCAAAAAAACCAGTCAAATCTGTTTGCAAATATGAACTAAACAGGGATATCAGTGCCAGATAGATGTAGCTGGCAAGTTCATTATCATTATACATACAGCAAATGCTTACCATTTCATTAGCATTTTAATGATCAAGACAATTTACCATGTCACACAAATTGTTTTAAACTGCTAATAAATCTTGAGCATAAATATAACTGATCCTCTGTAAATACATTCACACCTCAACCTCCTAGTTTTTATTTTAAACGCTGTCTTAAAATAATAAAATACAGATTTTTATCATAATAGCCACATTAAATCTCTTTCTCTGAGTACTTTTAGGATATATTCCATTACATAAGAAATATCTAGCATTTAGATTAAAAATAAAACCAAAAAGATTACCCAACAACTTTATTCCTTGATGTTGGGTTACAAGTGTGGCTCATTTTCCTAGTTCATCTGGTGGTGTTGCTGCTTCAGCTCAGACTCTACTCCAGGAGTCACCTTTAGTTACAAGGCAAAGAAAGACAACTTCCCAAAGTACAGAAGCCCTCAACAGCTTTTACAGCAGTCTGAAAGGCTGGAGGAAAACAGCTTCTTATATGAATTGGAGACGCAGAACACTTCACTTCTTCTTAGAATACATTCTTACTTTATCTCCTGCACAAATGTCTGAGAACAACCAGACAACCTCCATGTGTAACAAATGCTGTACCTCTAAATAACATTGCTATCATCTGCATATGGCTTCAAATTGCCTGTAAATCATCCAAACACAGATTTTTCAAATGATTACCAAAGGCTGTCATGTTCAACTACCTTGCTTTGATTTCTATGACAGCAGAAAACTATGGCGGTGAAGGTGGTGTTAGTGCAATACTAATGAGGGTCAGTGAGTTCTCATCAGTTCAGTTGGTCTCCTCAGTAACACAAGACAAGTTTCACGGTGCCAGTGCAACATTACCTGTTCCAATGAAACATGCAATGTGTAGCACTGGGGAGTGTTAGATGACAGAGACCTGAGAAGCCAAAACCTGAATCCTGAGAGTCTCATCCAGTTGCAGATTGGTGTGCCTCACAAAGCTACTATGTAGTGTGGGAAGGCCAAGATTGTGGCTCATTAGTTCATGTTATTTGAATATCTGCTGACACAGACTTGCATACTGCTATATGCAATTACTCTCTACTCATCACTTTTTAAAAGGGCAGTATATTTTTTTGTATGCTATATTTGCATTATATTTCTTTTCAGTTATCTTAGTTGAGACAATTAATGGAGATAAAACAGATATACACTTCTTTTCCTAAATGCCTAAAACGTTCACAAGCATGGAATGCCTCTACAGACTCTCTGACTTGGGCCAGTGCTATTAGTTCCTCATATTAACAAGCACAATTGATTCAGAAGCTTTACAGAGACATCTGCCAAAGTGGCAATAATAAATTTAGGAGACCTTAAAACTTGCTGTTCCAAAATTAACTGTACCTCACTTGTAATCTTATACTGCATATTTTCATAAAACCTTCTAATACAAGAACATGAAACTTGTAACTCAACTCAATTCTAAATTACTTGGAAAACCAGATATCCTGACCTAATACTCAGATCCAAGACAGTGGTTCACGGTGAAATAAAGGCATCTGAAGAGCAATAGTGACTGTTGGGGAAGAGTGAAAATGAAATAGCAGGGTTTAGCTAAATAATCCAACCCCTTGTACTGATGATCATCCTGGCCTTGTCTGTAGTCCTGTGAGTTTTATTTGTGCTACACCAAAACAAGAGGGGACAGAATTTCAAAAACATCCATGGAAGTTAGATACCTATTATTAATAACTTTCAATGAGAGTTGGGAGCTGAACTTCAGTAGACTCCTTTAGGCTAGGGACAGACGTTACACATAAACTGGTTTAAGTGATCAGAAACTGGTTTAAACCTGTAATAGAACAGATGTTCAGTGCACATAAACCAATTTGAAAATGGCTGAAAATGGTTTGAGACAAACCTGATTGAATGTAGCATCAGACTTTCTGCATCAGAATCTCTGTCCCAGACTCCCCCAGCATCCAGACATGCTCACTGGGCTGGGCTGGTTTCTCTGCTGCACAGCAGGGTTGGTCCCTCCCCTCTGCTCCCTGGCTGGAGCTCTGGCAGAGACTGCAGACACAGCAGGGTCCAACTGGCTCTGCCCTGCCCTACCGCACTTGCTGCTCACTACTGAAGCAGGAATCCCCACCTCCCTCCCTCCCATTTCCCACAGCATGGACCCCAGCTGCACGGTCCCTAGGCATATGGTATGCTAGCTAATGCCAAGAGGTGTCTGTGTGTCTCCAATTTCACTGGGACAGGCAAACAGAACAGTGACGGCTTAGGACATTTTGGAGCTGATCAACAGGTCAGCTGGTAAGCTGTTTAAGAAGAGTTTTAACTAATGGAGACAGGTTATTGTTTTGCTGATGCGTGATAAACACTGTTATTAGCTCCATGCTGGTTTGCTTGCCTGTCAGTTTTCTGCAGACAGTATAAAGAGACAGGGAGGGGGATTGTCTGCATCACCAACAGATGCATGCACTGCACACCCCCCTTACCTCAGAGTGCTAGTAGGGGCCTGGGGGCTGGCAACACTCCCATGCCTTGAGCAGCCAGTGGGGAAAAGCCCACTTTTCCCACTTTTTAGGATTGTGCAGGCAGACCTCCCTAATCAGAGGTCCTGCCGGGCCTGGCCATGCCCCACCTCAGCTCAGCAGTGTCCAATGGAAGCAAGGGCTGCTCTAGCACCCCCTGGATTCTAACCTGAGCCACTGCACGCATGTGCCCAAATTTCTTCAGTCCAGAGAGAATGTCTGTCAAGTTACAAACCAGAACAGCCTAGCAAGGTTAGGCTAACCTGCAAAGATTGAATCAATCCAGGCTCAGGCTTTTTGATAGTCTGTCCCTAGTCTTAATGTCTCTGGAATTTTTCATTTAGCCATCACAGAATTTTCATATTCTAATCCTTTGGCCATTTCCAGACATGAGGAATCATTTTTGTCTAGACAGAACTTAATGACCATTACTAACAGGAACTCTTGCCTGCAGAAAGTTCAAGGTGTGAGATGGTAGCAATTTGAAATTACTAGTGTAAACAGAATGGGAGAATTCTGCTCTTTCTTTCTTTCTCTTTTCAGGTCTGCCTATTCAGAAGATCCAGTCAAACCCTCAGAATCAGTTGCTAGAACAAGCCATGTCTGTCCAAGGTGAATAACAGTAATCTTTTAGGTTTTGCTGAGATTAGGTGAATTCATTATAGGCTTCAGCCATTCTGCACTCAGTCACCCTGCCTTCATTTCAGTTTGCATGATTTTCCTTCAATGGTTTGGAAATATGAGGCATAATTGGGAAATGTTAGAATGGTTTACATCTTACAGTGAAAATTCAGTGTGTACATACCTATAACCCTTTTATAGAGCTCGCAGTCTTTCAGTACAGCGTACTAATTTGACAAAAGACGTTTTGAACATTGTCAAAAATATTTACTTCATCATGGAGTTCAGTGTTTTTATCAGCAGCTCAGAGCCAGAGGCAGCACCTAAGCTTTTAGGGTAATTTGCTTCAGCTCCAGTACCTACCTCCTAAAGCAACATGCATTGAAAAAGGTACTTGTTTAAGTTTTTACTATATATCAAGAATTCTGGGGATAGCCTGGATGTTATAACACACCCTTGATTAAAAAAAAATAAATCAATTAATGAAGTGCATATCAGACAATAAACCAATAGGGTTCTTTCCTACAGAGCTGGGTCACTATTGAAATTTATGCTAAATTGTTTGTGTCCTTCCTGCAACATGACCCAATCCCACCTACTGTTATTAGAAGTCAGTATTTCCAGAAATGACTTTCAAAATATTGCCTTTGAAGGTTCTTAAATCTCCCTGTCAGGATATTTATGACATTCCTTACCATACTGTCTGAGCTCTTCCCAAACATATAAAGGTAAAAGCTTTCTTCCTTCTCAGCCTAATGGTTTATAGGCTTCTGGGTGCATATAAATGTTTGTGGGCATGTATGGGTGTACATGTAAGTGTTGTATGTTTATGTGTCTAAGGGTATATGTATATGTATATCTAAGGGTGTGTCTATACTGAGAGCACTATAGAAATGGGAATATTGCTCTCAAACATACCCCATCTACCTATTCCCTCTCTACATGTACCAGTCCTGGAAGTGAGGTGGTGAAACTGGCTCTAAGGTTCCTTGCTACTGTTCCCAAGATAATTCTGGTGTGTTTGAGAATAGTGGCAAGAGATGCATTGCAAGAGGCATCACCACCTTGTTTCCATGTTTGGCACATATGGAGCAGGGTGTGCTTGAGAGCTGTGTCCTGTGAGCACTTCAAGATGGCACAGACACACTCTAGAACAGAAGAATTATTAAGATAAAGTAAAACCATATAAATTAAATCTGTACGTAGGGTAGTTCTGAAAGTGTCAATGTGCAGGTATCAAAATACTGATACCACATTTGGAATTTTTAGGGAGCTGAACTTCGCCATGCCTATATGAACAAAATGTCATGTCAATTGATCTATCATTTTTATTTCACTGGTTTTCTGCAGAATTCAGTAAACAGCCCAACTATTACCTGTCTGCAATACGCTATTACTAGAGAGATTTAGCTGATTCACCAGATTTCTCAGTTGCCAAAGGTAAGGGAAAAAGGAATGTCAAGATCAATCCTTTGACTTTCCCAAAAGACAAATTAAGATGATCCTGAGAGAGCACCATTGTCTAAGCAATGCAACTTATTTTTAAAAATAACTTGAATCAAAACAACTTGTATGAGACACTTCTACAACTTAACACTGACAATAGGAAAAATACTAAGCATTTTATATTCCCAGGGCACCATACCACTGTTAACTCATTAATGATGAAGACTGCAGTTCCTTGAAGAGTCAATGTAATTACCATTGGAGCTACTGTGATACACACATACATCATTTGCGATCAAGAAACTGTACTGATGTCATCTCAAACTTTTGACAAACATCAATGGAAATTTGACACATTATCACTGACACATTGTCAGAAGACTATGAGGTTCTCTTATGGACAACCATGGCTAACTATTTTAAAACTGCAGAAATAGCAAAGCTGCTATTTCTAAAAGCATCATGAATGACTTCATTCATACAGCACTAATGTGTAGTACAGTCATTGTCAACCTTTTTAAACACAAGGCACCCCTTATTAGATTCAAGGCAGCCATCAGAAAATGCCAGCTCTTAATTTTTACTAGCTTACTGACTACTGAAAAATATGAGAGCCATTCTTCCATTCCAAAGAACTCAAAAAGCCCACAGAACACCAGAATATTTTGGACTCCTATTGGAAATCTCTGGGTTTATCTTGTGAATCATGTTTGCACACCTAACAGGGCTAATGGTGTGTGGCACCGGACAGCACCCCTGAAAAGATTTCAAGGCACCCAGATTGGTAATTACTGACATACTAAATATAATAGGATCAGTCACAAGCGAAGTCTGCACACTTCATGCTTGACTTTGCATAGGAGTAAATTTTGAGGAACCGCAGCACCAAATATTGTGGATCCCATTTTGTTTTGCTTTTTTGATATGTAACTACAACAAACCCCGCAAGCATTTCATAGGGCATGACCCATACTGAATAAGCTGTAAACTAAGATATTAAACATAACTGTGATTTAGATAATAAATATACAAGGCTATGTAAACCACTCTGTCCCTAGAAATGAAAATGCTATTTTCTCATATGCTTAGAGTTAAAATTAATATATTTTTTCACCAGCCATCCACAAAGAACTGCATTATGATTATGTATACTTATAGGATTCTATATCCTTGTGTGGTTTCAAAGAGTAATATACCTTGAGATTAAATGTTTCTACATATCATAATTATATAAAAATTCTCCTAAATTTATTAATATATTATGCAAACCTAGGAGGACATCCTAGCCCTGGTGATGGGAATTTTTCCATTGAGTTTGGATGTCACGATTTACTTATTTTTTCACAAAAAAGTAAAATTATATACAATTTGTCAACACATTCTGTACACTATTCAATATTTGTAACAGACGCATAGAATTTATTTGTATGCAGATCATGCAGTTAAAAACATATAGCAAGAGTTTCTGAAGAGTCTGCAAAATAACCATCTTAATCAACAAATGCTAGTAGAAAATTTATGTTATATGCGATTAAGACAACATATTTTCATTCACATCGTGTCTTTGGAAAGTTTGATTCGGCTTTGGACCTGGGAAATTGCCTTTGTATGGTGCAGAGTACAATGATATGCCCATTATTGCTCTTCCCATGTGAAGCTCACAATGTTAAGAGAAAATGTTTTTATCCAAATGAATCTTGTCACTAAAAAAAAACCAGTGTGACAAATATCTGCAGGAATGGAATTAGGTAGAATAGCTGAAGTTTAAAAAATATAAGAATAAGATAAAGGATACAATTATACTTAAATAAAGCCTTTGCCATTCTCATTACCCTAATAATAAATGCTATGAAATCCCGTACATCCTTGGGCCATAATCCCACAAACATGTACACATGTGCCTAATATTAAATGTGACTATATGGGAACATGTATTTACTTATAGGTTAGTGTGTGCACAGGTCTTTATGGGCTTGGAACCTTCCTCATTAAAATATTAAAGCCTGACTATGCACCATTTTAATTTCTATTAACTGCTAATATGTTCTACTTGGTGAATTTGTTCTCTCTTAAATTTCTCATGACTGATTAAAAATGTCCATAATACAAAAATAGGTATGAAATACATTGACTATTTCTGTATGTACATTCATATATACTATGCATACATTTGGTATGCGGATATAATCATTAAAAATTCAGTATTTACCACACTGAAAGCTCAATAATTCTTAGTATGTAATTGTTGTCATCAATCTGTAGAGTTCAGTACAGATATCAAAAACAATAAGCAGAATTGAAGGAAACCAAGTTTACTTTAAAATCTTTTTTATTAAAGGAAATTTTGCTTTCAATATTTCAAAAGCAAAATAGATCAAAACAATGAAAAACTCTTTACACCTATAGCACTTTTACATGTAAACAGCTCAGCCACCAGCTAAAACCATCCTGGACTATGTACAGTAACTACAGTACAGTTTAGCTATTTCTATAGCTTTTTCCAACAAAATTATGCAATTTTGTTATTAGCAGACTATACAGATATGCATAATGGGACAAAAACACAAATACCACACCACTAGGACTGTAATTACCAGTCATAAAGTAATGCTATACTGAAATAATCCCCCACATATATGTAATTTTGAACTTTCTTATCCAAAACAATGCAAAGAAGGACAAATACAATAAATACAATAATAACCTACACTACAGTACAAGATAGAAGATAATTTAAAAAAACATACAGTCTCATGAAAGTAAATGTGTTATCCCTGTCTGTCTGTAGACACTTCCTATTTTTTCTCAACAAAATGTCTTCTGTTTGATATAAATTGTTGAAGCCTTTACAGTGATTCTCTTCCATAAATTAGCAGGGTGTGTTTAGAGCTTTATGTGTAATGCTTGCTGAGAAAGACACTGGGGTATCATTATCTCTGTCAGTATCATCGGCGTTCCCTATGGGCTTCTCTTGAAGTATAGCATAACATAAGTCTCCATAAATTGGTTTCCCATAGTACATAGTTGTTGTCATAGGAAATATATTGGGTAAATTCTTGCTCTATCATTTGGCTAGGTCAATCATAGAATATCTTTGTTGTTTCTGTCATCTAGCTTGCCCACTGAAGACAGTTGCTGATGGTGTTTTGTTTCAAGTTTTTCCAAACTTTGTTGAACATATGTAAGGCATCCAAGAGAGTTAGGATCTTTTTTGCAATTTCATTATTGCCCATGTCTGAGTTAGTATCTGTATCTGAGATAATCCTCAGTACATCATGGCAGTGGTAAAGTCCCTTAAAATTGTAAATGAATCTGTGATCCTAAGGCTAAGTAATTGCTGTAGCACTGTAAGTTGAAATACCAATTTCTTCTTATTGAGTCTTCCAGTAGCACTGCATGAATGGGCACTGTAGTTATCAACAAACAAGGATAATATGTTGCTTTTTTCATGCCAAGGTTAAAATCTCTCAGCCAGTCTAGGAAAATCTCCCCAGTCATGCACATGATTTTGTTTGCAGTATATATGACTGGTAAGCTGCCTTTCCCTTTAAAATGCCTGGGTTCTTTTGCTTTTGTCTTCTGTCTGTTCCTGCATTTTTTATGGACAGCTAGGATGATCAGTCTGTTCTTTGCCTTTTCACAACCACTGATGCTGTCCAATATTAAGTGCATTGATGTATCCAGGAGAATCACAGAATTACAGAAAATTAGTGTTGGAAGGGACCTCAGGAGGTCATCGAGTCCAACCCCCTCCTCAAAGCAGGACCATCTCCAGTTATATCAGAGCTATGTAGTACATGCTTACATTCCTTATCTGGAATGTATGCTTCTTTGGATAAGCATGCTTTGAGGATATTGAAACTTAGCAGTCTGATATTTAGCAGAAAGTAAATAAGTTTCATCCTTTCAAGTCTTCCTCATGCAGGAACCAAGCTTAGTCTTTTGCTTTTGCTTCTATAGCTGACTAGGATATGGGAGGTTCTCTAGCTTTTGCCTCTGAAAACAATTTGACAAGGCTGCCTTAGCATCTGTGACCTTGCTATTCTCTGATGTTTTTGGGCAGGATTTGCCTTGGTTTCATACTTACCAAAAAAGTTAACCCATCTAGTTGCTAATCTTGATATTTTGGACTGAGAATATTCCAGTCTTATAGCTGTCTGGGTTAAATTTTAATCCTAAAGCTTCAGAACTTAATGAATTTCTGCAAAGGGCAAATCAGTGCTTTCTCTTAGACATGCTAAATAAGTGATCCATATGGTTGATATGAAAGTTAATGCTGAACTGCTCAATTTTAACACAATTTGATTAACCAATTCTTTGTTATCTTTTTTCTTTCTTTCTTGTTTTGGCTTGTTTAATGAACTAAAATATGATAAAAGCTGATATGGGACTAACCAGGTGAAATTTAAACAGGGTGACCACACGTCCTGGTTTTGCTGAGACAGTCCTGGATTTTGGAAGCCAGTCCTGGCTGACTGGTGAGAATTAAAATGAGCACCCTATGTGCAGGGCATGGAGTGCAGTCTGGCAGGAAGGCAGAGTGGTATGAGCTGTGAAATAGGAAGCCCTAGCAGATAGCAAAAGTGCCTTAAAATAGGTAGTTTGATTAGTGGAATGACAATTAAAAAGGGAGATGATTTTTAACACCTGGAGAGTAAAGAACAGGCCATTGGCTCCCTTAGCTGCCTGAATAGTAATACCAGAGTTGCCCCATGCCATCCCACAGCTTCCTCTGCCTGCAGCAGCGCTGTTGACTTGAGAAAGTCTGAGGGGGAGGAGGGGGGAAGTGTCCCAGATTTCACCTTGCCCCTTATGGTCACCCTAAAGTTAAAGGAACAGATAGCAAATATTTTTCTCCTATAAGAGATGCAAGCAGCTGAAACATAAAAATAATCAATATAAGATTAAGCGGAACCTACTATACCAGGGGGTACTTGGGAAGGCCCTCGGGGGGTATGCACAGGTGGGTGAAGATGCTGCACTGCTACCTACCACCCCATGCTGCCACTTCTCAGGAGAGGGGCTGGGGCAGGGAGAGGGCAGTGGCACCCCTCTGTGGGCCACAGCCACCTCCCAGCTGGTCAGGCATGGGGGGGGGGGGAAGCTTGCACACAGCAGCGGCTGCCACCACTCCGTATCCAGCCACATACCATGTTGTCACCCCCCCACCCTCGGCTCCACATCTGGGTGTAAGAGGTACACTTATTAAAAAAGATTGAAACCGCCTGTATTATACTAAATAGGGAGGGAAAGTGTGCAGCAGTTAAAAGTGAGAGAGATGCCTGCATATTGTCACTTGAAAAAATCATGTTGGAATTCTTAAGCTACAACTCTTGGACACACTTTTATAGGCTTTGTATGTTTGAAGGTGAAGTTAAATTATATTATAAATATAATAATTATATAATAATTCATAATTATAAATTATGAAGGTGAAGTTAAATTATATATAATATTATCCAATATTATCTTAGACAATACTAAATCTGTGGATCATTAAGTGGTGTTAAAGTTACAACATGCTGTGAGCAGTTACACATTAATGGTTAATACATTAAGAGGGTGGGGGATGGAATGGGAAGTGGTACATTCTGGGATGCTGGAAGATTGCAAATTGCTCATTTTATCACGGTGGAGAAGACAGAAGTTACCCTAACATGAGCTAGGTAGCATGGCCCAGAGTTCATCCTCACCTGAAGTTGCTTTACTCTGAGATACTCAGAGGGCAATCAGCATGAGTTAATAAGCTTTAATGTGCATACACTCACATTTTAAGTGCCCTTAGTGTGGTCTAAATGTAATGTGTAACTTCACCCTAAGACAGTCTGCTTATATTTGGATTTGAAGGTTGTATGACCTGTACAGTAAATTATTCCTCTTCAGTCTTTGTTCTGCTCGTGGCCCAGGGTAATAAAAGTTACAGAATATGAGGAAAATGCTTGTGCCATATATGGTTTCATTTTGACAGCTGCTGTGTTGTACTATGCCACTCATTTCTTTTTCAATATTTATATTCCCAAGCCAAATGAACCTTAGCAGCTTCATGCTAATTTCAACGCATGTTTATTACAATTGGCTCTGTATCAAGCTCTAGTAATTAAATAAATTAAGAAGCATCCTTCACTTTATTTAGAAGAAATGTGCTGGCTGCAATACAACTGTAAATTGCTTTTATCTGTAGGTAGTGTGGAAATATTTGTCATTTGTTTCTTTAAAAAGCTAATTCTTCAGACTTCTAAAACAAACAAGACCATTTGTTTAATTGGAAAGCACTGTGGTGTGTTATAGTCTAAACACAGTCTAGTCTAGTACATCGGATTGTATACTAAATAAACTTTGGTAACTATTGATATATGCAATATTCTTGGGTTCTGTGGGTGAAATCCAAGCTTCACTGAAGTCAATGGGAGTTTTGCCATTGGTTCTGTCTGTTGTGGCTAGTACAACCTCTTATCTATGAATTTGAACACACAAAGCATGAGTTGACAGACTATTACCAAAATAGCTTTTTATTATATCAGACAATTGATTGGCTAGGTGGCAATAGGGATTATCACAAGAATACATTCATCCCAAAGTTTCCTATAAAAGTCATATATTTTATGTATTCTACTTCCTTATTATTCAGAATATGAATCAACTCCATGCAGCCAATTAAGAGCATCCTTATGACTGACCAATCCAGTTTTTATTAAAATGTACCAACATTCCAAAATACATGCATTCCAATATTATCTTGTTCAGCATCAAGCACAAATCCTTTGGTTATGTTAGGGTAACTCCTGATCCAACCACATAATTGATTACCTTGTTTATTGCATTCTTGTAGCAAGTATCATTATTC
Organism: Crocodylus siamensis; assembly: GCF_052110815.1. Taxonomy (NCBI): domain Eukaryota; kingdom Metazoa; phylum Chordata; order Crocodylia; family Crocodylidae; genus Crocodylus; species Crocodylus siamensis. The sequence continues at coordinate 199,187,115 of NC_143398.1, read as the reverse complement.
ACAAACCATGCCATGATTTTTTCTATGGTATTTGGCATTACCAAGTCGAGTAATTTAGCAGCCTCTGTGTTTTCAAAAAATGTTAGCAGTTAACCCCTTCCAATCATTCTAACAAGGCCTGAGCCTCCAGCTTAGCCAACATCAACCTCCTCCTCAGGACTGCCTGACTCATTCAAACCAGGATGTTCTCCAAAATCAGCAGGTTTCACCAGCAACTGGGTCTTCTTCAACCCTTATCTGGTTCTGGGACACCTTGTTTTTCTTGTTAAATTTATCAGGCTGACCAGCTGTGCCTTTCAAGCTCTCCCAAATTCAGTGTCCTTCTTTGCCTAACTCCATTATCTTTTAATTCCCGAGACATTTTTAGTACTTCTTTCTGGGCTTTCTTTTTGTCATATTCCCAATCCCAAATAAAGTACACAGGAAAATAAATGTTCACTTAGCTTTCCTTTCTACAGAACTTTATTTGTCCTGCTGTTCTTCATACAAAATGCCGCTGTCCTCTCTCACTGATACTGCCATCAATATCAAGAGCATCTTGCATTTCAGCCCCCTTCTGGTCTACCTGAATGCACCCTGTCAGATGCTAGATCTCATTTTATTCTCTGAAAACTACCTATTACCATCCCAGTCTCAATGAAAGGTATGTATATGATTAAGGAAGTGCATTCTCTTACAGGCATTCCTTGCTCATTTGGTATTCGTTGCATCTGATGTGGAATCAATTGCAGCTAGTTACCTTCTTCCATAACCCTATCTCATTCAGATGACAGAGAGACTAAGACTGCAATATAAAGATGCTGGGATACATGTCACCTGTGTGTAGATGATGATACAACTCCAACTGTATCCCTATCTGTGCTCTACCTTCTTCATTCCTATGTCTTCACTAGGAACAAAGAAGAAAAGATGGCACAGGGCCTGTCTGACCACAGGCAACCTCTGCATACATCTATTTTTCAATCTTCAATGGCACTCCAAAAACTTGCCTCACGACAGGGTGAAAGGTGTAATTTTATTAATAACTATAAAGAATTCTGAGGTCCTGAGACAGACATCACAATAAAAGAGTAATTTTGCACTCATGCTTCTTTTCTTGTTCCCATTCCTTTCCCAGTCTCTGACTCCTGCTATCACGTTGGCATTACTCTTCCTCCTCTTACCAGTGCCCAGAAATACCCGTAGACTACACCCTATCAGTAAGCACTGAATTCTGCCCCTACTCCCCCAGATAGTTATCAGAGCCCCTCTGTATATCTCATAATTGTTGACTTCCTGGGGATGGGAGAGAATTAAAGAAAGGCATGGAAATACTAAAAAATGTTTTAGTAACCTCTGGGCACTTACACAAATTACATTTTTAACGGGACCTGGCCCCTGAAAATAGTCTACAGCCATGACATAACACACATTCAAAGCTACAGAGTGGTTTTAAAATGGCCAATCATGTGAAAAATTAACCCTCAGTAAATCAGCTATTAGCTGACGGTGCTTTGTGTTTATTGTATTTGTAAGAAAATTTACAAAGGAAGAGCTTATATTAACCACTAACCAAAACCCTGTTATTCAAAATGAACTTTATCCTACATTAATTTTGTATTCCATATACATATACATAATATCCATACCCAAGGTGAGCAAAAACCCCTAACAGGTTATCAACAGAATGATGGAATACTGACCTTAATTTATAAGATGTCTATGTTTACTTAAATAATTCTTTCATTTCAACGTACTTCTTTAGTGACATTTGGTGCTAGAGCCAGCAGGCAAATGATAAGTCTGAACACATCATATGTACTATAATTGCTGTTTAGCTCTAATTGTTATTTGAGGAAAGTGTTTGCAACTTGATTCCAGAGGGAGGATAGTCTACCCACTGACATCATCACACTAAATATAACCTAAAACACTGACAATAGTATTTCTACATATAATTCTCAAGCTGTTGGAAAGTGTATATTATTGTTATACAGATTAAAACCTTAAGCTTAGCGTTTTTGGGTGCTGATGCATTTTTATGGCTTTTTAATGGGTTTTTTTAAACAACAAATTATTTAAATAATAATTATTTAATTGGCATCAACCATAAATAATTTAAATATTGGAGGCAGAAGGGGAGAGGAGAGAATCATACAAGGGCCTAACAGAACAGATTCCTAAAGAATGTGGCTAAACCTGCCATCAGTTAAATTCAGAATAGATGAAGCCACATTTAATAGAACACTGGTGTTTCTTTAAAATTGCACTGAAAGTTGATCACAGAAAGTATTTGAAAAAATAATAAAATTGATTTTCACTGGGAGCCAAATGGCTATGACTCTTTTGAAAATCCACCTTTGATTTTGGTAAATTACAGCACAATAAACAGGGGTAAACTGAAGGCAGGCAAGAAGCAACACAAAAGGTGAAGACAGAAGTAATAGTTTTTGCCTGATCTGGCCCCTGAAAGCACTCTACAGCCATGACCAAACAGAAATGCACAGCTGTAGAGTGCTTTAAAAGGGCCCAATCCCACAAAAATCTGATAAAGATAATCCAAAATGGCTTCAGTAACTTTGGTCTGTGTGTAGGATTGACTACAGCTCAGCTCTGCTCCCTTTCCCCCTCCCATTTTGAAAACACTGCAGGGCCTGGGCAGGAGGAGAGGCATTGCTAGGGGAAACAAGCTGCAGGCTGGCAGCCACAGCTGGATTCCCTAACCCTCCGGGACCCAACAGCAAATTTATGTTCGGTCCTGGGAATCACTGTAACTCACATTACTTCCTGTGAAGCACCATGGGTTACAACAGGAAGCTGCACTTCTCTGTGCACCTGGAGAGACTGAAAGACAGTCAAGAATGAAGTGTAACCTGCTTCCTTTACAGTAAGCTGTAGATTTAAATTCTGATAGTTACAGCATACACATGTTCTTTGTTATCTTCAAGTGAATGTTCATCCAACAATGAAACACTCTACACTTGAACATCAGTACTTGAAAAATAGTAAAAAACAGGAATAATCTGTTGCAGTAGCAGAACGCATGACCGTTGAATTCATAGGGAAAATAGCATCAAAGTTTTTTACAATCACTTTGCCTGCAGCTGTCAGGTTTTGATCAAGTCTAACACAACCACAGGTTTTGTAGATGACAATATCAAGTCTTCCTTTAAGTCTCATAATACAAGTCTCATTTGCAAACAGTTTGTCTGGGAAAAAACAAACATTCTGCTAGTGCAGAGTGACTTGCATAGGATTACAAAGAGAGATGAAACTGGCTTATTGTACTTGATCAGGTAATGTTCCAGTTTCTCATCAATATCCTCAAATTGTTAACACTTTTTAGTCAAAACACTGAAGTGTTAGGAAACACTAATCACTTCCACTCCAGCTCTGAATCTAGCATAGCTTATCTAAATGAGAAAGGTTAAGAAATTCAATGATTTTGATGCATACTGCAGCAAAATATGGCAAACTAATTACAGCTGGGACAATTAATAATGAAACTGTTACTCTTAACTCAGGAGTGTATGATAGATGCTCAGATACAAACACACCAGTTGAAAGTTCCTCTAGAAAGGGTGACTATCAATGTTAGGTATAAATGAACAATCAAAATAAGAGATTATTAGGGGTGTGTGGAATGGGCCATATTCGAATCAGATTTGGTCTGAATCGGGGACAGTGATTTGATTAGTTGATTTGGATCACTGGCCCAATTCAATTTGGCCAAATTCAAAGATTTGATGCTGATTTGGGCAATCAGCAATTCAGTCATAGACACAACTTTAAATGTTTTTTCTACATACCTCAAGGTATCAGGTGCGGCTCATGAATATTGTGATGATGGGGTGGATGGAGCATCCCACAGGAGCATGTGGGGGGCCCCCGGATGCTCGGTGGTGAACCTTGACGTGGACCAGAAGTACTTCTGGTCCACTAATTGCGCTGGGGGCCCCCCTGTGCCACCCTGGCTCAGCAGTTGGTCATAGGGGAATGCCAGGTGCCCCTCCCAGACCCAGGAGGCACCAGTCACTGAGCCAGGGTGGCACAGAGGGGCCCCCTTGTGCGCTCTCTGGAGTACCCAGAAGTGGACCGGACATGCTTCTGGTACACTTATGGGTCTGCTGCCAACCGCAGTGGGGACCCCCTACCCCCCACTCCTATGGGATGCTCTATTCACTCCAGCATTTCAGCATTCACGAGCCACCTGCTACCTTGAGGTATGTAGAAAAAAACATTTAAAGCTGTGTCTATGTCTGAATTGTCGAATCTGTCTGAATCTCTCCAAATCAAATAGGAGGGTTCTGATTTGATTTGGAGAGATTAAAGTGTGTCCCGATTTGATTCGGATTTGGAGATTTGGCCACCAAATTGGGCCAAATCTCCACTGAATCAAATCAAATCAGTGACCAAAGCTTAGCACAGCCCTATTTACTCGTCATACCTAATATTTTGGCAACAGCAGTCTATCTAGAGATCAAGTATTACGGTGACTATGAAATAGTACAGGAGTGGACAGGCTATAAAGATCTCAGCAGCCAATCCCAAGAACAGCTCAGCATTTTCATCTCTCTGAATTCAAGATGTACTGTATCAGGCACTTCAAAATATCAACCTGATTTAAATCTTGTTCTCTCGGGTTTTGCGCCAATGTAACATCTTCTTTGGATGAAAGGTTCTGTGGAAATGCAATGCATCATTACTAATAAAATACCTTGGCATTCCTATTTGAAATTAAAAACTACATCTTGATCCAAATTCTGTTGATAGCTGCAGAGCTACAAGAAGTAAGATTCCAATGACAAGTCATGCTTCCAGTGCTAAAAGTTGTCTGCTGAACAAAGATGCAATTATGCTGCTGAATGCAGAAGTGTATCACAAGCCCACAATATTTGGGGGTTTAATGGAACATTGGGCATAGAAGTTTGCATGAATTAGGTGTGCTAGTACAATGGGTAGTCTGTTTATAGCTAATGGTAAATTATGTATAGATTTGCTATATGGTCTCCATATAGCTAAAGATGGGCTGCATCTAGTTTTATCTCTTGTATGCTTGTACGAATTATGGTATTTGATTGAATGTATAACATAGGGTAATGATCAAATTAAATAGTACTTTCTAAACAGTGATGTCCATGCCTAAGAGAAGATCAAAGCCTAGACGGCTAAGCAAAGTAAATACTAAGAATTCATATCTGTATGAGCCTGCCTTGGTGGGGAAGAGGTGGGGGAGGGAGGGACAGATAGTGACTCCACATTTGTCCTCACAGGTGAAAGATGACTTCCATTTCAAATGTAAGAAGCGTTAGAAGAAATAGTAGGCACCTTTCAATTCTCTGGATCATGATTTACATGTAAGAGGTCTAGACAGATGCCTCATGAATCTGGTTGTGGATGACAAGCCCAATTTGACAGCAACAGCTTGTTACAAGTTTCACAGCATGCCGCATTTTTTTCTCACTTTGCTTCCTTCCTCTGGATCAAAGCTACTTCATGCTGAACCAAATCCAGTGTTAAATGTTCCTTCCAGACTGGACAGTATTCTGTGTGCTCATCCCAGCTTTTTGGGAGGATGAGGTTGAATGACTACATATAATTTTTGTACATGTTGTGGTACTGCCATGTTAGGGGAAATAGTCTTCTGCCAAAATAGTATCTGATTAGAAATGAGAGATCATCTCTAGGGTACTGGATTATTAATCTTTATGTCTGAAAGGATGTAAAAGGCAGAGTACAGATATACTTTATAGAATAACTAAATCAGAGATTAATAAGCTTCTGAGAGTCCAAACTCACTTCAACATATACTATAAATGTTATGAAAGGATACAAACATTTTCCTTTTTGCAAATAAATCAGGAAAAAGACATTCTGGTATGATAAATATACAATTGGAGCAGGAAGATATATGCAGAGTATATGTTACCCTGGACTTCAACAGGAATGTAAATGATCAGCTAAGGACAGGTATTTAAGGGCTGCCATGACAGTAGATCTTTGTCTAAAGTTTCCCAGGAATTGGGTGCTTTAGTTCCCAAGTGGGGAAAGCTGGGTAATAGCAGCTGACAGTTTGGCAGAGAATTCAGCTTGGTCAGAAGTAGAAGCTGCATTCTTAGGGAAAAAGATGCAGCAGTAAGAACAAATCACAAATCTTCCAGTTTTGGTTTGTTTCTTGTAACTCGGTCTGTATCTCAGCATATGGTCACCAATTCTTATGATATCTCATTTAATAATAAATATTTTTGTTATTACTTATAACTTAATTTTTTGCAGTGGTAAGTGTGATTTCAGAACATTTGACAGCCAGGCAGGCCTCTTCTCTGGAGAAGGGTGAACTAGAATTTCTGAGCACATGCTGGACAAAGGTGTGAGTCTTTCAGCTGGGAAATCATCTCTGCTAAGAGCCAGGAGTATACGGGTGAGACAGGTGAAACTGAGGTACCCAAGGCCAAGGAACTGGCCCCTGATGCATCTTAGGCTGTTTTTAGTGGTCAAGCAGCAGATGACAGGGGTCTGGGTCTGATGAACACTCTGGCAGATGTTAAAATACCATGGTGAGTATGTCAAAAGGTGCTGAATCAGTGTCTGAGTGTGTCACAAGGTAGATAAGTAACATTATAGAGTGACATTTCCTGTGAAAAATTCATGGAGCTCATTCTTGACACCTGTTCTTCTTATTTTTCCTTACTTGCATCCTGTAAACAGCACTGCAGAGTGCTAGGAGTATGGGAGCAAGGGTAAAAGAGTGACAGACCAGTTGGGATGAGGGAACAGCAAGAAAATATCCTGTCAACCACAAAGGCATACATATTTAGATACATGTACTAGACAAAATACATGAGAAAACCTTCAGGATTTGAGTACATAGCTTCCATTTGATCACGTTAGGCTTCTCAAGTACCGGTAATATCTCTAAAACTGTTTTAAATAAGAGATATCTTAATTCAGTTGGTATATCTTTTCTCTTTCTAAATATATAATTATGGAGAGAAACTTATTTCTAATGAAGTTCTTTGTTGCACCTAACACTTGCATGTTTTTTGATAGCAGGTCCTACAGAATAATGCATAATTTTAACATAAACCAAGATGTTTTAATACAGCAGATTATACTTCTGACCTCTGTATAGGTACAGACATCCAAAAAGGCCAAGGCAGAACTGATATAAGTTAAACATTTTCCTGAAAGTAGTGTAATTTAGATTGATAACAAACAGAACTTGCACTTTGAGGGGGGGGAGAACCACAAATTTTAGTCTGCATTCCACCATTTTTGAAGTACTCTGTATGCACCGAAGTTCTGTTCTGTTCTGTTCTGTTATGGATATAGACAAGTTCTATGCGGTGAACTTCACTTCTGTTATGGGTATAGATCAATTACTATCACTTATAACAGTAAAAGTGTAATGGCTGTACCTGGCCACAGAGTGCATAATATTTTCAGTACTGAGAGAGTTAGAAGAGTTTCATTTATTATTTAACAAAATAATCTGACAAAGAAATTGCTGTCTTTTGACTGTTAACAACCATGTGTTGTGGCTTAATAATCATAATCAATATTTGGCTACTTCAATTTTGTATTTCTAGAAAATAAAATTGCAAAACTATTGATTTCAATCATAATAGGTTCAATTTTTGCAAAATGTTTCCCCTCTGTACTTAACACAGGAGCAAAATACCATATTCATCTAAGACAAGAAATAGATTCAATAGTACAAATAAAATTGTCTGAAATATTGACACTCCCCTATAGTAGAAGTAATGGAACCCATAATACTTAACAGATCCATATTCCTTTGTTCTAGTATATAGATAACTGCCAAAATAAATATTAATAGATTATGTTTAGGAACATTTAAAAACCTATATTATGGGCTCTTTATTTTATGTTTTATTGACATCATAAGTTATACAAGCATCTTTATAGCTATTATATTCCATTGTTTCACTGCCCAGTTTGGGATTCTTTATTGCATGAGTTAATATGACAGCAAAAAATGTACTTCAGCTGCACATTTATGACATGACAGGGTACCTAGTTTATTGACAGTAGACACTAATGGCTCCTTAGGAATCATTAATGTCTATCAGTAAGTATATTTTAAATGAACATTTTAAAGTTACCTATATATATATTATCAGCATTATATACTGCATATTTCAGTCTGATTTGAAAGCTGTCTATTCCCAAGGGATTTAAGGGACTGGAGAACAGCCATTTTCTAGGGCCACATTTGGACTACTGGGCCAGGGACAGACATTCAAAAAGCCTGAGCCTGAATTGATTCAATCTTTGCAGGTTAGTCTATCCTGGCTAGCCTGAATCGGTTTGTAACCAGACAGACATTCTCTCTGGACTGAGGAAATTCAGGCACATGCCTGCAGTGGCTCAGGCTAGAAGCTGGGGGGCACTAGAACAGCCCTCCCTTCCCTTCTAGAGTGCTGAGCTGGGTGGAGGGGGGGCACTGTGGCCAGGCCCTGGCAGGAACTCTGATTAGGGATGTCTGCCTGCACCATCCCAGGCTTTTCCCTGCTGGCTGCTCAAGAAGCTGGAGTGTTGCCAGCCCCCAGTTCCTCGCTACCACTCTGAGGCAAGGTGGAGTGTGCAGTGCATGCATCTGTTGATGATACAGAGCTTTTCAATCTGCCAATCCCTACTTCTTTATACTGTCTGCAGCAAACTGACAGGCAAGCAAGCCAACAGGGAGCTGATAACAGTGTTTATCACCCCATCAGCAAAACAATAGCCTGTCTCCATTAGTTCAAACTCTTCTTAAACAGCATGCAAACTGACCTGTTGATTAGCTCCAAAAAACCCTAAGTGGTCACTGTTCTGTCTGCTTGGCCCAATGAAACCGGAGACATGCATACACAGACACATCTTGGCATTAGCTAGCATACTACATGCCTAGAGTCTGTGGGGCTGGGATCTGTGCTGTGGGAGATGGGAGCAAGGGAGGGAGGAGGGGATTCCTGCTTGAGCTGTTGGGGGGAGGGGAAGTAGGGCAGGGGGAAGCCAGGCAGACTCTGCTGTACCTGCAGTCTCTGCCAGAGCTCCAGCCAGGCAACAGAGGGGAGGGGCCAGCTCAGCTGTGGAACAGTGAGCCCCACCCAGCCCAGGGAAGGTGCCGTGATGCTGGGGGAGTTTGGTTTACCTGAAACCAGCAAAGGGTCTGGGACAGACATTGCATAAACCAGTTTGAACCAAATCAGTTAAGTCTGATACTACATTCAACCAGTTTCAGCCATTTTCAAACTGGTTTATGTGCACTGAACATCTGTTCCATTACAGGTTTAAACCAGATTCTGATTACTTAAGCTGGGTTATGTGTAATATATGTCCCGAGCCCTGGAGATATTGGTTGATGATAAGGAAGGCTTTTCTAGTTGTTCAAAGCCTGGAGAGGCTGGAATATGTGGCAAGTGGCAATGCCAACCTGATCCTGCTCACTCCTACCCTGTTCTCCTGAACAAACCAGCAACAGAAGAGAAAGATCACATTGGAAGATCAGACCAAATAAGTTTCTATTTCCCACTGAGCTTTTCCCTAATCCAGCAATTCCCAAAAGATGTGCCACAGCACACTAGAGTGCTGTGGGAAAAAATAATACTTTTCTTTCTTTCTGTTTTTTGTATTATAATCTGGGGAGCACAGCATGCATGCAGAGCAGGGTGTAGCAGTGTGCAGAGCAGCCACATCCCCAGGGTGCAGGTAGCATACAACAGAAGTAGCTTGGCACAGTTCCCCAGCAACTGGAAGATGCATAAATGCCACACCGGGGAAGCAGAGGGCTGAGAGAAGCACTGCCTGCATCCCAAGGACATAGCTGTGTACAGTGTTGTGCTCTGCTGTGTCCTGCTTTGCACACATACCATACCCACCACAGGTCTCCTCCCCTTCCCCCCCAGATTAAACTGACACAGGTAGCTGGAGTCACCTGGTCCCTGCCCCTGCTGTGCTAAGCCCTCACTAACAAGTGTCCCTGCCCCCTTTCTGCCCCAGCCATGCCTGAATCCTGCAGCTTTCCAAAGCAGCATGGAGTTTGTTTACAACCCCTAACTTTCCCTTGGTACTGAGGCACATAGTAGATCAACTCTGTGGACCTTGTTGGAGAGACTCCACAGCTTCTTCTATCTTGCAGCTCCTCAGTTGCGATGCAGATGCAGCTTCCAGCCATGGAAGAGCTCCACCAGGATTGGACATCTGCAAACTGCATCTGGGCTGCAATCACTTTTCCCCACTTCGCTTTCTGAGCATAAGAGTGAAGTGTGATGCCAGTTTTAATCCAGAAAAAAGGTGTGCCCCACATATCAGAAGTCTGGGAAACATAGCCCTAAATCACATATCTTTGAGCCACATTATTTGTTACTCATTACTGGCTAATTCTTTATTCCTTGTTCCTTGAAGTCTTTCAGTGGAATATAGACTTTTTTGACTCAGTCTATTCTTTTAATTCCCCAGATTTATTTTAATACATCTTCCCACTGCATTTTAGTGATTAGATTTCTAAATCTTCCCAGCACTTGACTTCCTGAATTCCAATACCCATACACTCTTGCATTCCATACTTTGATACGGTAGCTATTAATCTGGCAGGCAGATTTTAAAATCTCATTAAAATAAATAAATAAATAATGGATTCCCTCTGGTAACTGGTGGGATATTCTCCTTTCACTGTGTAAGGCTGCCTTCTATGTAACATAGCAACATTTTTTGTGAAGTCCAAAAACTCAAAAATAGAAAACAACCATGCTACAAAACCTGTGATTATTATTTAGCCTTCTTTTATACATTAACATTTTATTTGTCAAAGATTTTCTATTGACAGATCCATCTTCGTTTCCTCCCTTTGCAAATTTTCTCCATTGTTGTTGATGCTGCTGTTATCCCTAATTTATAACATGATAGTGCCAGCAACAATAGAGGCCAACTGATCAGGACCTCATTAAGTCAAGTAGCAAGCAAACATAACGTGATTTGCCAATGCTTGCCCCAAGCTGTTTGGTGACTAACAACAAATAATGTGAACAATTCTACTCAGAAGTGAGTCAGAAAGTGAAATTTTGCTTTTCATTTGCTTTCTGCCATATCACAAGTGTTTCATTGCCTTTAAATGCAAATCAGTTTAACAGATAAACACTTTTATTTCATTTGTAATGAAAATTAATCCATAAATTATAGTGAAAGGAGTGATATGATATTGCATACTGTAAGATTCCAGTAACTACACTGCGTATGCTTGTATATTTTACCACAGAGATCATACATTTGCTGTATGAGTTCCATGAAACAAATAATCTAGCTTTTTGATATTTTGGGGAACATAATGGCTAGGGACAGACATTACATATAAACTGGTTTAAGTGATCAGAAACTGGTTTAAACCTGTAACAGAACAAATGTTCAGTGCACCTATGAAAATGGCTGAAACCAGTCTGAGATAAACCTGGCTGAATGTAGTATCAGACTTAACTGATTTGCCTAAAACTGGGTTATGCAATGTCTGTCCCAGACCCTTTGCTGGTTTAAGGTAAACCAAACCAGGGGAGATTATGCTTAGGGGCAACCAACACGGGTTCATTAGAGGCAGGTCCTGTCAGACCAACCTGGTGGCCTTCTACGACCAGGTCACCAAATCCTTAGATGCAGGGGTAACAGTGGACATAGTCTTCCTGGACTTTCGGAAGGACTTCGACACTGTCTCTCACCACATTCTCATTAAGAAATTGGGGGACTGTGGTGTCAACACCTACACAGTCAAATGGGTCGCCAATTGGCCGGAGGGCTGCACCCAGAAAGTGGCAGTGGATGCGTCATTTTTGACCTGGAGGGATGTGGGCAGTGGGGTTCTGCAGGGCTTGGTCCTCGGGCCTGCACTGTTCAACATCTTCATCAGTGACTTGGATGAGGGTGTAAAAAGCACCCTGTTCAAATTTGCCAATGACACTAAGATGTGGGGGGATGTGGGCACGCTAGAAGGGAGAAATAGGTTACAATCGGACCTAGACAGGTTACAGGGGTGGGCAGATGAGCATAGGATTGGATTCAACACTGACAAGTACAAGGTGATGCACCTGGGAAGGAAGAACCAGCACCATGCCTACAGCCTGGGAAACTCCCTTCTCATCAGTGCAGAGGCAGAAAAGGATCTTGGAGTCATTATTGATGCCAAAATGAACATAAGCCGAGAGTGTGGGGATGTAGTCAGGAAGGCCAACCGCACCTTGTCATGCATTCACAGATGCATCTCAAGCAGGTCCATGGAGGTGATCCTCCCCCTCTATGCAGTTGGCATCCAGTTCTGGGTGCCGCACTTCAAGAGGGATGTGGACAACATGGAGAGGGTCCAGAGGAGGGCCACTCGCATGATAAGGGGACAGCAGAGCAGGCCCTACGAGGAGAGGCTATGGGACCTGAACCTGTTCTAGTGGGATCTAGTGTCCTGTTACAAACTAGTCAGAGGGGACCAGCAGGTATTGGGGGATTCCCTCTTACCCCAAGCACTACCAGGAGTGACTAGAAATAACACTCACAAGCTGGCAAAGCTAAATTCAGATTAGGCATGAGGAGGCACTACTTTACTGTCAGGGCGGCTAGGATCTGGAAACGACTTCTGAGTGAAGTGGTGCTGGCTCCTACCTTGGGGGTCTTTAAGACAAGGCTAGACAATCATCTTGCTGGGGTTGTTTTACCCCAGTACTCTTTCCTGCCATGGCAGGACTTGATGATCTGCTCAGGTCCCTTCTGACCCTGCTAACTATGAAACTCCCACGGCATGCCAGCATCCTCACTGGGCTGGGTGGAGCTCACTGCTCCACAGCTGAGCTGGCCCCTCCCCTCTGTAACCTGGCTGGAGCTCAGGTGCAGCCAGAAGGGAATGCCTAGGATGGTGCAGGCAGACCTCCCTAATCAGAGGTCCTGGCAGAGCCTGGTCATGCCCTGTCCCCTCAGCTCAGCACTTTAGAAGCAAAGGGAGGGCTACTCTAGCACCCCCCTGGCTTCTAGCCTGAGGCACTGCAGGCATGTGCCTGAATTTCCTCAGTCCAGAGAGAATGTCTGTTCGGTTACAAACTGGTTCCTCCCAGCCAGGTTAGACTAACCTGCAAAGACTGAATCAATTTAGGCCAAGTCTTTTTGAATGTCTGTCCCTAGACAAAAAGTTAACACTTCATTTGCCGAATACTGAACATTAATCCAAATAACCAATTATGTAAAGCATCTTTCCATTCAAAGCACCTGACAAACTAGGCTGTAGACTAAGAAAGCTCATGCCTCTCTGAACAAAGTAGTCTATAACAGCGATTCTCAACCAAGGTGTTGCAGCACTGTAGGGCGCCTTGAGATTCTTTAAGGTGTGGTGTGCAATTCCACATAATGTTAGCGCTGTTAGGTGTGCAATCATAATTCACAAGATAAACCCAACAAGTTCAAATAAGAATCCAGTGTTAAAAAAAAATTCTCACATGTGGTCTGTCTGAGGTCTCTGCAATTGAAAAATCACTGTATTATTTTTTCATAGTAAAAAAATCAGTGAAAATTAAAAGCTGGCATTTTCCAAGGGAAGGCTTGAGCCAAAAGAAGTGTGCCTTGAGCCTAAAATGGTTGAGAACCATTGGCATATAAAAGCATGTGTAGATGAAACAGGGGCCCTCAATTGAAGTGGTGGGTTTTTAAAAACACCACTTCAATTTAGGGCAAAGTAAACCCGTGTCATGTACACCTGTGTCTTACTTGACTCACTGGTGGCGGGGAGGGGAGGGTGAGCTGGCAGTGGGTGAAGTGGCAGGGGGGCTGGTGTTTCCCTCCATGGCAGCAGTGCCCCCCCCGCCAACCTGCAGCCCTCACCTACAGGCACCCAGCTCAGGTGGTCCCACAGGACACCACAGACAGGGAGGGAAGGATTGGGTCCCTACACAGCTCATGCAGGCAGACAGGCTTGGGGGCGGGGAGGGGGGAAATCAGGTTCACCGCTTTTGTTTTTCCTTTGGTGGACCCTGCCTTCTTTGGTGGGATGCTGCCAGGCTGCCTATACAGGTTGCTTGCACAGCTCCTGAGTCACACAGAGCCTGGTGCTTCACTCTGCAGCTGAATGGCAGTAACCTAAAACTCCTTGGAGGTGTTTTAGTTTCCTGTGCTCCAAAGTCATTTAAGGCACATTATGCTGCTGAATGTGCATGTCCAGGGGAATCCAGGACAAATGTTGTCCTAGAGTCATTCAATCTGGGACCAGGTCTGTCCCCCACAATTAGGGTCACCTTAACTACCCTCTTCCAGTGTGGCTAGAGCAATCTTCAAATACTTCTATTTAAGATGTGTTAAGGCATTCTGATTAAACATTGGTATTACTGTATTTACCCCAAAGGTAAGATAACCCTGAATTTAAGACAACCCCACAATAACTAGGTTCTATACCTGGAACACTTATAAATGTTAAAATTTTCCATGTAAGGAATTTAATTATTTGAGGATTGTCTTAAATCTGTCCCTACCACTGTAACAGAGAAAACAATGGTAGGGGGGCAGGCCGTGGAGTGGTGAGACTGAGGAGGAGCAATGGAGGCATGTGGTAGAGAGGTGGTAGGGAAACAGATAGCAGAGGAGATGGAACACGTGGGTGGGGCAGGGAGCTTGCTCCCTGCTCTCCCCATTCACCCCTTTTGCATCTTCTTCTCCCCTATAGCCTCTGCCCCACCTGCCCCCTTACAGCCTTGGGCCATGCCCCCTCTTCCTCATATCTTGCCCCTACATAGCTTCTGCTCCCTGCCTGCCCGTTCCCACTCTCATCCATGCACCAGCATACTCAATCCAGCCTGGGTCACAAAGCACAACCCAAACCCAGCCCCACAGCAGCACCAGGCTGAGGCTGGGTCTGTGTTCTGTTCCCTAGGTTGCAGCAGAGATGGAACCAAGAGCAAGGGTAAGAAGCAGGCATGTAGGGAAAGAAGGGCACAGGCTGTAGGGGGCAGACAGGGAGGAAAGGGGGATTGGGGTCTCAGGCTGCAGGAGGTGCAGAAGTGGTGGAGGGCAGGCAGCAGCCTGTTAAATAGGGAAAAACTACTCATCTTATAATCAAGTAAATATAGTATATAACAACATTCTAAATTAGACTAGCCTACTAAGGTTTTACTCCATAAATTAAATCTATTAAAATACCCAAAATGTTAATTAATTGTAGTCAAGAGACTATTTCTGGAAATAAAGCCACCAAAAACTTACAAACAGTAACTAAAGTTGCAGAAAATAAAAAATATATATAGAATCACTGTTACAAGCCTCACAGGATCTAGTGCACTTTCTATATATAAGCCTGTGTGGAAAATAAGACTTGGAAGACAGGACTTACTGAATCTTAAAAAAACATTTATTAGGGTAATAAAAATGGATAACAGGATTCATATTTAATATAAAACGGAACAAGATTTTGTAATAGGTGTCTGACGAGCATGCAGAAAGTAAGTTGTAACTTTAATTATAAATAAATTACTCCATAAACTTAAAGACAAAATAAATTAAAGATTTTAGTAAGATTTTCTTTCTGTACTGTATTGATTTAATAGCAAAGTTCTATAGAAGCATCAAAAGAATATTTAAGCAGTTGCTTCTTATTTAGTATTTTAGATTGCCTGTTTTGTAGGATCTGTATATCAAGATTCCTGTCCATGGCTATAGCCAGCAAATGTATGCAGAACCGCCATTAGAACAGTCGAATCAACATGCTGCTCACATGGTCTACCCACTGAAGAAAATGGAGTTGCAAAAGTGTAAGTGGAGACAACATTTGGCCTAAAAAAATCTGTATTTCTGATGATGGATCATGGGCAGAGAACCTAGCTTGACTTTCAAATTTTAGGATGAGTTTTCTGGGTTGGCAGTTGTGAGAAAAAACAGTTTTGCTTGCAAACTAAACACATTTGACTTCAAGTCAGCGAGAAAAACATAGAACATGCCAATTTAAAGAGCTTCTCTAGTCTTGTGAAGAAATGTTTTCTTGAGAGATTCAGTAAAGATAGAAATGAGATTGCTTAGAGGCTGTATTATGGCAGTGGCTGGAATTCTGTTTAAACTGGTAGCAACTTAAAGTTATCATCATTTGTTGGGTTTCATAGATTCATAAACGTTAGGCCTGGAAAGGACCTTGGAAGATCATCGAATCAAGCCCCCTGCCTCAGAGGCAGGAAATAAGCTGGGGTAAAAGGATCCCGGCAAGAGAAATGTTCAAATGTCTCTTAAAGGAGTTCAGATTATGTGCTTGTACCACCTCTCGCAGCATTCTGCTCCAGGCCTTGGGAGCTCATACAGTAAAGAAGCTCTTCTTATGTCCAGCCTGAAACAGTCTTGGAGGAGTTTGTGCCGTTTGACCTTGTCATCCCTTGGGGCACTCTTGTGAACAGGCATTCTCCCAGATCCTGATGTACATCCCTGAGACACTTATAGGCAGCCACCAGGTCCCCCCTGAGCCTGCGCTTTTCCACGCTGACAAGTCCCATAGCTCTCAGCTTCTCATCATAAGGCCTGTTTTCCTGACCTCTGATCATGTGTGTGGCTCTCCTCTGGACTATCTCAAGCTTCTCCACATCCTTTTTAAATGGTGGAGCCCAGAATTGGATGCAGTACTCCAGCTGCGGCCTCACCAAGGCCGAGTACAGTGGGAGGATGATATCCTGAGATTTGCTTGAGAAGCATCTACGGATGCAAGCCAGAGCTTTGCTCACTTTACTAGCTGCAACATCAGATTGGTGGCTCATATTCATCTTGTGGTCAATCGTGATTCCCAAGTCCCTTTCGGCTGTGGTGCTAGCAATCATAGCACTGCCAAGCCTATAAGCTGGGGGGTTTTCTTTCCAAGGTGGAATACCTTGCATTTTTTGGTATTGAACACTATAAGGTTTTTGTCTGCCCACTTCCTGAGCCTCTCAAGGTCGGCCTGGATCACCATCCTGTCCTTTGGTGTGGACGCTTTACCCCAAAGTTTGGTGTCATTGGCGAACTTGGCCAGTCCATTTCTGATACCAATGTCCACATCAGTAATGAAGATGTTAAAGAGTATAGGCCCAAGGATGGAACCTTAGGGGACCCCACTGGTCATGGCACAACATGATGATTGACTTCCGTCAACTACCACTCTCTGGGTCCAACCTCGGAGCCAATTCCCCAGCCAGCAGACTGTGACGTACCGAAGGCCGCAGTTGGCCACTTTTTCTATGAGATGATCATGAGATACCAGATCAAAGGCTTTTTTAAAGTCAAGATATATGATGTCAATCTCTTCTCCCTTGTCCAGGTGATATGTCACCTGGTCATAGAAGGAGATGAGATTGGTCAGGGAAGACCTACTTGCAACAAACCCATGCTGGCTATCCCTCAGGATGTTGCCAGCAGCCAGTTTGTCAAGAATGGTCTCTTTGATAATTTTTTCTAAGATCTTCCCCAGGATAGGGGTCAGGCTGATGGGCCTGTAGTTCTCTGGATCTACTTTCCTCCGTTTCTTGAAGATAGGCATCACATTGGCCTTCTTCCAATCTTCGGGCACTTCGCCTGAGTGCCATGAGTTCTTGTAGATCTGTGCCAGTGGCTGAGCTATGATGCTTGCAAACTCCTTAAGTACCCTATAGTGTAAACTGTCTGGGCCAGCTGACTTGAAGGAGTCCAGCCTCTCAAGGTGTTCCTTCACATGGTCTACACTGATGAAGGATAACAATTCTCCCTCACCATGGCTGTACCATTTTGAGCAGGGCCATGCCTTGGAGCTGGTGAAAAACCAACGCAAATACACATTAGGCAGGTTGGCTTTTTCCTGAGTGTTGGTTGTCAGTTGCCCTATATGGTTTAGCAAGGTCCAGTGTTACCCTTGCTTTTTCTCCAGCTCCCCACATATAAGGACAATAAAAAGTCCTTTTTTAGATATGTGTAGCCAGTTGGAGTTCAGTCACAGCCATGGCTTTCCTGGTTTGCTCCCTACAGGTCCAGACCAGTGCAGAGTATTCCTCCTTTGAGATGGATCTAGTCTTCCATCCTTTATAGGTCTTTCTTTTTAGATGCAGAAGGTCCATTAGTTCTCTGCAGAGCCGAGGGAGCTGCTGTATCCTTTTGCTGCCTTTCCTCTGAGACGGGATAGACATTGCTTGTGCTCCAGGATCGCTCCCTTAAGGAGCAACCATTCATCCTGAACTCCCCTCTCCTTTGGGTCATGGTCCCTAAGGGCCTTGCCAACAAGCCTCCTGAGCTTGTTCAAGTCACCTTTTCTGAAGTTGAGGACTTTTGCATTGCTGACTGACTTGCAAGCTTTATGAAGGATGGTGAAGGTGTTCAGCTCATGGTTGCTGTCTTCCAGTATCCCTTTGATTGTTAGGTCGCTGATTAAATCATCCCCCATTGCCAGTACCAGGTTGAGCAGTGCTTTGCCCCTTGTCGGTCTGTAGACTTCTTGAGTCAAATAGAGCTCATCTACACACATGAGGAAGCTTTGCAACTGTTTGGATTTGGCCAAGTGCTCTTCCCACAAGATGTCTGGGTAGTTGAAGTCTCTCTCTGGGTTGGTAGTCTCTTTGAAAGTAGCTGGTGGTCTCAGCCTAGTTTGTGCTGCACAAGTATTTACATCACAAAAGCACTGTCATATCTGGCACTAACACACACCTAGCTTGGCAGTCTCAGCAAAGGAACCTAATGCTCATGAAGAATGAGCTCTCTCCCTTCCCTCTAAGCTGTCTTTCCTCATTCAGAATTGGATCAGACTGACAAGGCAACTTAGAAAACTTCTACTGCCTGTTTTATACCAGTTTTGTGAAAAAAGAGGACCCCAGTCCTCAAGATACTGATTTCATTTTCCTGCCTCACAGACTCAGTTGTTTACAAATTGAATGAAATTCCTTTTTACCCCTTAAACCTAAACTGATGACCTTTATCAAAAGGTAGCAGAACTAGTTTGCCTAAATGTAGTAGTTCCCATTTAGGTTCTCTCCATTGCCTTCCCCATTCCTTACTCCCCATTCTTCCAGGGTGTAGACCTGTGGGACAATTTTCACCCACTCTGGCCATCTATAGCTGTCACCAAAAAAGCCATCTATAAAAAAAGCCATCCAAACACAAGTGCACTGCTGCATACCACTTCAAAAATAGCTGATCGGGTGAAAATCTGAACCCCCATTGCATGAGGGTTCAGATAAAGAGGTTTCAACCCCGAGTGTCTTCTGTAGCTTCTGTCAGCATTGTCTCCCAGCCTTGAGTTGTTTTCAGAATGGGAGGTGGGGAAAAGGAGTGGAGGAAGTTCAGTCTGGGTTTTTTCAGCCTTGCTGGAGGATGGGGCAGGTGTACTGAACCCTCCACTCCCCCCCCCGGTGCAGGAACTCCAATTCATCCACCCCACCACCAGCGCTGGCTGGGGAACCCCTAGAATGAGCTCCCTCTGCTCCCTTTCTCCCTCCCATTCTGAAATAGGGACAGGCTGGGAGAGAGGAGGGGCCATTGCTAGGGGAAACTCTCTGCAGGCTCCCAGCAAGCAGCTAGATTCCCCTCTCCCCTAGAAGAGCGAATTTGTTTTGTCCAGGGATTGTTGTAATGCAGAACACCTCCTGGAAAGCATTCACAGTTACAGGAGGGAGCTGTAATTCTGTCTCTGCCCCCAAGACTAGTTGCCAAGTGAGTAGGCAGAAGAGGGGGGAAGGGGAATATGATGGGGGGGAAGTGATATGCCCACTGCCCCCCCCCAGCCCTGCCAGTGCCCCGCACTCCCAACTCACAGCCTCCTGCTCCCTCCCAACCCTGCTGCCCACACAGCTTGCTCACAGACGTGCTCATGCATGTATCCACATACACAGTCACTCACCTGCCAGCAGCTGCTGGGGCCTGTGCACAGAGCATGTGATCCCCCAACAGCCAGTCAGCTTCTCCCACTGCTCCCAACCCCAAGCAAAGACAGAGGCAAAGCAAAAACCCAAACATTTGCTTGCATTTTTAAAATCCACCTAGATGGAGGACAAGGGGCCAGAAAAGAGGAAATGTCCAGGAAAACCCAGACATATAGTAACCCTAAGTCACACTCCAAAGTTTTCAACTAAAAATAAGAGAAGACAGGGTTTCCCTGTCACTGCACTCTTGGCATCAGCCAGATGGCAGTTTTGCCTGTGCCTTTTTAATAGGCTTTTCCTGCTTGCTGCTTAATAACGTTGCTAAACCAGTCGTGCTGAAGGCAAGAAGATGCAAGATCACGAGGTCTGCTCTGCTCTGCTGCCAGCCAGACTGGTATTTATGCCCAGCAGGGTTGCTATGGGAGGAGCATACAAGAGTGAAAAAAGGGAAAATGTACAGGCATGCGTATGTGTACACCAGGGGTGCCCAACTTCCGGCCCACAGGCCAAATCCAACCTGTGATGCCAGGGTCTGGATATTTGTTGGTAGAAGAGAGGTGGGCTCCACTCCCCTGCTGTCAAATCTCTGGACCCATAGGAAGCTCTGGGCCCTGTCCATTTGATCCACTGCCCAATTTCAGCATGCAGGGCCAGACGGGGGTGGTGCTAGGCCTCAAGGCCTAATTCTAGCATGCAGGGGGCAGGAATGGGCAGCACTGGACCCCCCAGGAGTCAATCCCAGTGTGCAAGGGCTGGGACAGGGTGTGCTGGGCTTCCAGGTTGCAATCCCAGCATATGGGATTGTGCCAGGTCCCCAAGACCCAATCCCAGTGCATGAAGGAGGCAGTGACAGGCCCCTGGTTCCCAATGCCAACACACAGGGTTGGAGGGGGTGGTACCAGGCTCTGGGGCTCGATCTGACCCGCAGACCAGAAGTACACTACTGACCTGGCCTGTGGGGCTGAAAAGTTGTGCACCACTGGCATATTCTCTCACTTACTTTCCTAAGGACTTAATGCCATAGGGGGTGTCACTTGTCATAAGCATCCCCGCTTTACTTTGCCATGACCAGACTAGAATCTTCCACAGCGTTTTGTTGATTTTAAGGAGAGTTGCCTTAAAAATTATATATTTTTTCCAATTTGTTTGGAGAATACTTTCAACAAGAACACTAAGAGCTTGCCTGGTGCTTGTATCAATATTTGAATATGAAGAATGAAGCCAACACCTCAAAATCTAAACTCTGAGTCTCTCATGGTTTGAATGAGTCTCTTTCAGACCAACCCCACCCTTGTCTGATCAAGAGAAAGTTCCAGGCTCCAGAATAGTAAATACCCTGCCAACAGCTCTCTTTCTCTTTTAAATCAGAAGCACCTATGTTAACTGCAGCAGCAGCATAGGGAGACAGAGAAATAATCTGTCTCTCGTGGAGATTAGCCTTAGTAGGGCTTCATAAACCTAGAACACAACCCCACCCCCAACCTTAAACTAGAAAACCTTGATTGATAGCACTGCCAACTACAGGGCACCAGCATAACGTGCTGGAGGGGGAAAACACTGCTATGTAAGTGGATACTAACATTCTGCATTCAAGTTCATTCAAATTTCTAAATGGTCCCAAGACACTGATCCACACAGAGCATACTGCAGAGGTCTAACACCACAGTGAAAGACAGCATGTGCCATTCCTGGGTTTGGACTCACGCAATGGCAACTGGATTTGTCAACTGTTGGATACAAACTGTTCCCAATTCCTATCTCCCTGCTGTTGTATCAAATATTCTCCATGGAATGGTTAGTCTCAACAAGAGATTTTCATGGTTACATTCAATGGCACTTGGTGTCTGAATTTCTTGAGGCTTTGCCCTACTGCATGTGAAAAGACTGCAGTAGTAGGAGTTAAGAAAAAATCCTACCCACCTGGCACCAACAGCTTAAGGTCAGAGGCAGATGGTGGTAACCCCCTTTTAAAAGAAAAGTTCTGCCTTTTTTAAAGACTTTCTTTATCCAAACAACACTGAACCTCAGGTTAAAGCTTCTAAAATGTCTGTTCTCTCCATTTAGTAGGTAACCATACTTTTCTGAGCATGGCCCTATTTTTTACCATATCAGAGACCTGCAAGTAGAGTTTGAGATCTATTCTAGTGGTGACATAAACAGAGAGCTCACTATTTGTCATGTAATCTGTTCCAGTGCTGAAGTTAAATGGCAGTTTCCTGTTCAATATAAAAATAGTGCATCATATATAATTTATAAAAACTGCCAGTTGCACCAACTTTATCCTCTGGTATGTCTTCTACTTAAGAAATGTCATATGTGATACCTCAGTGATAGGTGCAATGTCTATTATTGGCTGCAAGTGACCTGGCCCTGGCATCCATTTCGTTGCTATCAACAGTCACTTGAGCATTTAAGATCTTTTAGCTGACAACATCAGTAGCTATTCTTTTGTTGTTATACTTACTGTTGTCATGGAGACAAAAGAAAAGATGAATCGCAATTTCCCTGCATGAGAAATGCTGTTCTGTTGTAGGGGATGCTACTTACCTTGTTAGTATGTAGTCTCAGATTTACTGGAAATTATTATATTAGATAAGCTCTTGAAGTGTGACTTAATCTTAAGAATGTCTTGTCATTTTTCATTTGCTTATGATGTTCTGATGTTGACAATAAAATAAGAGCAAGTTTGTGCCTTGTGTCGTTTCAACTACCAGTCAGAAGGTTGGTCAATCAAAGATAGGAAATTTGGACTGGAGTTTTAAGTGAACAATACAGATTACAAACCCCCAGCCACTTTCCCCCAGTGCTGACAGGCACCTGCTTCCCCCGACCACCTATCCCCTCCACACATGCACACACACACCACCTCCCATCCCCCAACAGTCCCTAAGTCTGGCCCTCCAACCCCTGCTCCCCACATACTTACCTTCATCCAGCTGCTGGGGCTGCTCCTATGCTAGGAAATCTGGTCATCACCCCAGACGACAAGGCTAACCTATTTAATGACTTCTTTGTCTCCATTTTCCTGAGCATGGACCAGATCAGCCCACACACTGGGCCCCCCTCAGGCCCTAGGGGACGCGCACTTAAGCCAAGGGTCAGTGAGGATCTAGTCAGGGAAATTCTGGAAGGACTGGATGTATTTAAATCAGCTGGTCTGGATGGTCTCCATCCCAAAGTGCTGAGGGAATTAGCTGAGGTCATTGCGGGACCCCTGGCATGGCTTTACAAGCACTCATGGTGCTCTGGTGTGGTGCCAGAGGACTAGAAGAGGGCCAATGTGGTCCCCATCTTCAAAAAAGGGAGGAAGGAAGACCCAGGAAACTATAGGTCAGTTAGTCTTACCTCGATCATGGGTAAGCTTTTTGAGAGAATTATCCTGGCACATGTCCACGAGGGGCCAGCAGGGGAGATTATGCTTAGGGGCAACCAACACGGGTTCATTAGAGGCAGGTCCTGTCAGACCAACCTAGTGGCCTTCTATGACCAGGTCACCAAATCCTTGGATGCAGGGGTAGCAGTGGACATAGTCTTCCTGGACTTTCGGAAGGCCTTGGACACTGTCTCTCACCACATTCTCATTAAGAAATTGGGGGACTATGGTGTCGACACCTACAGTCATATGGGTCGCCAACTGGCTGGAGGGCCGCACCCAGAGAGTGGTGGTGGACGGGTCATTTTCGAACTAGAGGGATGTGGGCAGCGGAGTCCCCCAGGGCTCGGTCCTCAGGCCCGCACTATTCAACATCTTCATCAGTGACCTGGACGAGGGTGTAAAAAGCACCCTGTTCAAATTTGCTGATGACACTAAGATGTGGGGGGATGTGGGCACACTAGAAGGGAGGAATAGGCTGCAATCAGACCTAGACAGGTTACAGGGGTGGGCAGATGAGAGTAGGATGGGATTCAACACTGACAAGTGCAAGATGATGCACCTGGGGAGGAAGAACCAGCACCATACCTACAAGCTGGGGAACTCTCTTCTCATCAGTGCAGAGGCAGAAAAGGATCTTGGAGTTATCATTGATGCCAAGGTGAACATGGGCCGGCAGTGTGGGGATGCAGTCAGGAAGGCCAACCGCACCTTGTCATGCATCCACAGATGCATCTCAAGCAGGTCCAAGGAGGTGATCCTCCCCCTCTATGCGGCACTGGTCAGGCCGCAGTTGGAGTATTGTGTCCAGTTCTGGGTGCCGCACTTCAAGAGGGATGTCGACAGCATGGAGAGGGTCCAGAGGAGGGCCACTCGCATGATCGGGGGCAGCAGGGCAGGCCCTATGAGGAGAGGCTACGGGACCTGAACCTGTTCAGCCTCCACAAGAGAAGGCTGAGGGGGGATCTACTGGCCTGTTACAAACTAGTCAGAGGGGACCAGCAGGCATTGGTGGAGTCCCTGTTCTCCTGAGCACTACCAGGAGTGACTAGAAATAACCGTCACAAGCTGGCAGAGGGTAAATTCAGATTAGACATCAGGAGGCACTACTTCACGGTCAGGGCAGCTAGGATCTGGAACCAACTTCCAAGCGAAGTGGTGCTGGCTCCTACCCTGCGGGTCTTTAAGGCAAGGCTAGACAAACACCTTGCTAGGGTCGTTTGACCCCAGTACTCTTTCGTGCCATGGCAGGGGGTCAGACTTGATGATCTGCTCAGGTCCCTTCTGACCCTACAAATGATGAAACCCTACCTGGCTGCATGTTGGCCATGCCACAAGCAGCCCTTTGCAGACTGGAACACTGCTAGCCTGCAATGGGAAACCTGAGCTTTCTCATCTTTCTGTGGCACTTGCTTGTAACCCTTGGAAATATTCTTGCAACCCACTTTTCGGTTGCAACCCATGGGTTGAGGAATGCTGCACTAAAGCAGTGTAGCTCCATGCTGTCTCCACTACAGACCATTTTGCAAAGCATACTAATGAATCACTAACACTTCATAGCATACTCAACTCTCCCTGCAATCCTTTCACTTACCTAAGTACCTTGCAATTAGTGAGAACTGAGAGGGTTCACACTTGAAGAGGCTCAGCACCTTCCTGGATTTATCCTAATGAATAAGTCCTTCAGCCCTAACTCCAGCTCAAACTTCTGAATGGGCATAAACTCAATAAAAACGGTGAACTTTAATAGTGCCTTTACTATCTTTATCTAGTAATTCTGGTTAGTAGTAGAATTCTAATGGGATATTATTATTATTGCACCTCAAGTTGATCATAAGGGGTCACAGCCCCAGTGCACTGAGTGCTCTGCACCTATATAATAAAAATACAGGTCTTGCCCCAAAGAGTCTACAATCTAGGTAAAACATTACATTGTACCCATTTATTACTCACTTCATCATGCTAGTATTTTCTGGTATATAAATATAATGTTTAACTTGTACTGTGAGAAAATACTGAGAGGGATAGAGGATTTACCAGGGCTGATCATTGGCAGACAGGATCTGAACAACTTGCGTTATGCTTATGGCACAAACTTAATAGCTGATTCAGAAGAGACGTTGCAATGAATTTTAGATAAAATTGTTAGTGAAAGCAAGAAGAAGGTTCTAAGTACTAACTGTAACTGTAGAAAAACTGAATGCAGGTTAAGTACAAAGATCATTCCAGTATGCAACATCAAAGCGGAAAAGAAACAGAGAAGGCAAGTCAATAAATTTAACTACTTGGGAAGCTAGATAACATGAAATGGTAAATGTGATAAACTGGACATTAGGAAGAACTTCTTCACAGTTAGAGTGGCCAAAATCGAATGGGGTCCCAAGGGAGGTGGTGCTCTCCCCTACCCTGGGGGTCTTCAAGAGGAGGTTAGATAGGCATCTGGCTGGGGTCATCTGAATCCAGCACTCTTTCCTGCCTATGCAGGGGGTCAGACTCGATCTATCGAGGTCCCTTCTGACCCTAACATCTATGAATCTATGGTACTGAAATAAAATGGAGAATAGGGATGGCAAAAGAAATAGTTCTGAAAATGAAAAAGATATTGACAAATAGTAAAATTTCTATGGGGACAAAGTTAAGAGTTTTGGATTGCTATGTTATACCAATCCTCTTGTATGCATCAGAATGCCTGACAATATTTGCCAACTATGGGAAAGAGAATTGAAGCAACTGAGAAGTTGTTCTTATGGCACATCTTGAAGGTATGTTGGAAAAGTCACACTTGGAATGAAGATATTTTGTTAAGAGCAGGCTGCAGAAGGAAGCTGCTGATTAACATCAGAAAGAGACAGTTGGAGTTTCTTGGACACATTATGAAGAAAGAGGAAAGTGAAAGTCTGGTCATAACTGGAAAGACTGAAGGAAACAGAGATCATGGAAGACAGAGGTTGACTTATACCAAGAGTCTATCTAAATGGATGAAAGTATCGACACTGGAAATTCTGTATGTCTCAAAGCAATCTGTGGAAGACCATGATCACCAATGCTAGAGTTACCGTATGTCCAGGTTTTCACAGACATGTCCTCTTTTTCGATCCTCTAAGCTCAGTGCAGGAAGTTTTTAAAAATATGATCAAATGTCTGGGATTCTGGTCAGCTCAGCTTCAGAGTTTTTCCCAGCCCTTCCTACTTTGCCCTAGCAAGGAGCTGCTTGGGGCTGAGGGCAGGGCAATTGGAGCCAGGGCGCACACACGTGTGGTCAGGATATAGCCAGGCAGCCCAGCAGCTGGACACAAGTAAGTCTGTGGGAGTTGGAGGGCCAGGGCTCAGGGACTGTCCAGAGTGTGGGTGTGGATGTATGTCGGGGGCAGGCAGGTGCCTGCTGGCACTGGGGGAAGCTGTCCAGGCACCAGGGCTGCATTAGGGCAGGGGAGGCGCATACCCTTCCAGCAGGGGATGGGAGCAGGGAGCCTTTCACGGGCTGAAGGGACCTGCATGGCTAGCCTGGCAGCACTGGAGCCTGTGCCTGTGTTTGCAGGGGTGGGGCAGCCAGGAAACACTGAAGGGAGTAGACTGTGGGTCTGGAGTGAGGGCCACTGGCAGGGCTGAGGGAGCTGTGGCTTGGGAGTGAAGGATGTGGGGGCAGGTGGTGGAAGCAGCCTGTGGCTTGGGAGTGAGGGAACCCAGGGGCGGGGGGTGACTGTGGGTCAGGAGGGCAGGGTACAGGCAGGGCCAGAGGGCTGTGGGTCAGGAGTGAGGGGCACTAGCAGGGTTGGGGGGTGGACTGTGGGTTGGGAGTGAAGGGCACCAGCATGGCCCAAAGGAGCAGAGTACTGTGATTTGGGTGTGAGGGGCACTGGCAGGGCTGGGGTTTGTGGGTTGGGAGTGAGGGGCAGGAGCAGGGCTGGGGCATGGGGGGGAAGCTGTGGCTTGGGAGTAAGGGGCAACAGAATGGGCAGGGGCAGGGCACCAGCATATCACAGGCATATACTCCTCTCCCATCCCCCTGCATGACAGGTGTCCTCTTTTTTGGAAATGAAAATATGGTAACCCTAAGTCCAATGTCCTGTTTGGATATGGTACCTAGAGAGGGAGAAATATAATATGATAAATGCATTGTTTTTTACGTTGTCAATTTATGCTATGGTATGGTATGCAGGGATTTTAGCAAGTAGTCAATGCCAAAAGCATCTCCCATTCTGTAATGTTAAGTGGCTAATGTTACAGTAAAAAGACATATGTGCCCAGAAAAAGAAGAAAACTTGAGTAATAACTTTCAATGTGAATAATATTTACATTATTCCAAATGTAGCCACTAAACAGGTATGAAATGTTGCTGGTACATCCAGATGAACTCATTAATCTTGCTATTAAGTATTCCAGGTCCTTCGCAGACCTGCACTTGCTGGGTGTCGCAGGTACTTGCAGAAAGAATGTAGCTTCCCTGTCTCTGAATATTACAAGCTTCTCCAGTCAGAGCTTTCATGCTGATGATGGTGCTGATTGTTACCAGCACATCTGTGAGGAATTCACCTTCTGAGTTGGCTATTGCTCTGCCAACAGTCTGCGATTCTCCTGGCTCATGGAAAGCTTTCAGTAATATACCAGATGCAAAGTCAAAGCAAGCAGCAAAAGACTGCCAGGACTAACTCCTACATTTTCACTAAAAGCCTTTTTTGTTTGTTTTGGGGTTTGTGTGTGTGACCATACATGTTCCTATGATATGTTGGCTTAATAGAACAAAATGGTTGCTTGTTTTTTGCTATTCTAAAGTAAGCTTCTGTTTTCTCCTTGCAGTGGCAGCCATGAAAAAACCTTCCTTAAATACTGTGTCAATGTGACCCAATAGCCTCAGTAAATGAATACCCAGAAAATAAAGAGGTCCTTTGGGCTGCTTCTCTTCATTCACATTTTAATTAAATAATATGAAGTATTTGAAGTTGATGAAACTCTAGATGCACAGGAGTGAAATATTAATGAACAGAACTCTTGGACTAACATAGTAGCTTGTGTCTTGTTCAAACTCTTCCCTAGTCTGTTTTCAGGTTTGGAATTGTTTTGTGGATATTGCTAAGATCTCCAGGGAGGGAAATATATAGATTAAAAAACATAGTTTTACAAATTTGCTGTCATAGATCCATAGATTCCATAGACATTAGGGATGGAAGGGACCTCAAAAAGATCATTGGGTCCAGCCCCTTGCCCAAGGGGAAAGTCAGCTGGGGTCAGATCACCCCAGCAAGATGAGTATCCAGACATTTCTTAAAAAGTATCTAGAATAGGTGCTTGTACAACTTCTGGGGGGAGTCTATTCCAAACTCTGGAGATTCGGACGGTAAATAAGTTTTTCCTTATGGTCAGTCTACAATGGTCTTCTAGCAGTTTGTGACTGTTAGACCTCGTCTTCCCTTGGGGTGCCCTGGTGAACAGACATTCTCCCAGTTTCTGATGTATACACCTTATGTATTACAGGCTGCCACCAATTCACCTCTGAGCCTTCACTTCTCCAGGCTGAAGAGTCCCATGCTTCTCCTCATAAGTCCTGTTCTCTTAACCTATTTCTGTCCATGGCAGAAATATTGTTTTGCAAAAGGAACATTAAAAGAATGCTGCCTTTAGTTGTTTTGACCAACTCTACTCCCAGCCCTTTTAGAGGAAAAGCAGCAAAGAAATATTTTTTTCCTTTGAATTGTGCTACAATACGGTTTAAACTATAGCACTTCATAAATTCACAACTGTAGATTTTTTCCTGAGGCATGAGGCATGTGATGCAATGCGCAGTGACAACAAGAGAAGGAAGAGGAAACAACGTCTTCCCATCTTCCATCAATGTCCTAGAGATGAGATAGCATGCACCCTCAGCAAGTTTGCAGATGACACCAAGCTGGCAGGGGGAGAGGAAGGGGAGTAGTAGATACATCGGGCTAGGATTCAGAGAGACCTTGACAAACTGGAGGATTGGACCAAAAGAAATCTCATGAGGCTCAATAAAGACACGTTCAAAGTTCTGAACTTAGGACAGAACAATCCCATGCACTGGTAAAGTCTAGGGACTGACTGGCTAACAGCAGCTCTGAAGAAAAGGACTTGGGGGACAATAAGCTGAATATGAACTACAGCATGTCCTTGTGAAGAAGGCTAACTAGTAGGAGCGTTGCCAGATACTTGCTTGCATTTAAAAAACCTGCCCAGACAGGAGGACAGAGGGCCAAAAAGGAGGACATGTCTGGAAAAACCTGGACATATTGTAACCCTAGCTAAGGGAACTGGGCTTATTTAGTCTGACAAGGAGAAGACTGAGTGGGAATGTAATGGGTGGTTCCAGAGAGGATGAAGCTGGACTGTTCTCTGTGGTGGAAGATGACAGAACAAGGAGCAATAGTCTCAAGTTGCAGTAAAGGAAGTTTAGGTTAGATATTAGGAAAAACTCTCTCACTAGGAGAGTAGTAAAGCACTGGAACAGGTTACCCGGAGAGGTTGTAGAATTTCCATCCTTGGAGGTTTTTAAGACCTGCCTAGACAAAGCCTTAACTCCAGTTGGGGACAGTCCTGCTTTGAGAAGGGGGGTGGACTAGATAGCCTCCTGAGGTCCCTTCCAATCCTAATTTTGCATGATTCTATGAAAGATGGGAAAAAATTACTGAAGCAGCAAAAGTCCCATTCCAGATGAGTTCCTTGCACATTCCTAAATATTTAATAACTCTAAATCCTGGTTTCTTCTTAGTAATTTTTTTGAGCTTTTCTTTTTTGGAGCTGCTCAGTTGCAGAAAGCCTCTTTCAGGCTCTGTACACTATTCCTACTAATCAGGAGAGAAACCTATTTCATAAAGATAGTGCACTGCATGTATTTCTGGGTATTTGGTTATAGCTGTGTTGGTCTAAGGCAGGGGTGGGAAAAAGTGGCCTAGGGGCCGGATGTGGCCCACCAGGTCATTCTATCCGGCCCATGGGGCCCCTAAAAAATTTAGAAAACAAATATTTATCTGCCCTGGGATGCCTGTCATGCGGTCCTCAACGGCTTGCCAAAACTCAGTAAGCAGCTCTCTGCCCAAAATAATTGCCCGCTCCTGGTACGGACATAGGCAGGAAAGGTTCTTTGAGTAGATGTGATATCTTTTATTAGACCAACTGAGTAGTTGGAAAAAAAGTTCTTAGCAAGCTTTTTGGTGCAGTCACCCTTCTTCAGACATAGGGAGTCTCTGCTAGTCTGAGACTCCAAGAAATGAGAGAAGCTAAAAGTGTGGCAGGATGTCAGTGAGACTGTAAATAGGTAGAAACTACAAAGAAAAAAGGTAAAGCAGGGAAGGGAGAGGAAAGACAGCAGGGAGAAAAAGGGCAAAAAGAAACACTACCATGGCAATAATACAAGGTAAAAAAAGAGGCTCTCAAAGGAAAAGGAAATAGGTAGAAATCAGGAAAACAAAGGGCAGAAAAGTAGAGGAGCAGAGGGGAGAAAAGGTGGGGGGAAAGAAGAATGTAAGAAGTCAGGTCAGGTCAGGCAGATACCTGGTAAATCAGATGTCAGGCAGGTTGTAATGCATCATAAACCCAATGTTTATACTGAGTACATGATTTTTTGTATCCAGTAGATTTATGAAGTGAAGTTTGTAGACTCATCTATGAAAGGTGTTTTGCAAGTTCCCTTTCAGGATTAGAACTGAGTGATTGTCCAGTAAGAAATGTGCCCCCACAGGCAGTCGAGTATTCTTGTCTTTGACAGATTTTCAGTGTGCATTCATTCTGGACCTCAGTTGTTGTTGGGGTTCTCCTACATATTTCCATCAGGGAATTTGGTGCACTGGATGGGATGTATAACATTTCTGGAGATATATAACATTTCTAATATATATATTTCTTATATATGAGATATATATCTCATTAAATGCAATATATCTCTCATGTAACATTGCTCTCATTTCTTATGTTTGAGATATATAACATTTCTTACAGATATATAACATTTCTTACACCTGCACCTCCAGAAATGTTATGCATTTCATCCAGTGAGATGCATCTCATCCAGTGCACCAATGCCCTGATGGAAAATATGTAGGAGAAACTAAACAACAACTGTGCACAAGAATGAATGCACACTGAAAATCCATCAAAGACAAGAGTACCCAACTACCTGTGGGGGCACACTTCTCACAAGATAACCATTCTCTCTCCAATCTCTCAGTTCTAATCCTCAAAGGGAATTTACAAAACACCTTTTGCAGATAAGCCTGCGAACTTCACTTCATTAACCTACTGTATATAAATATAGATGTGGATTTATGACCTGCCTAAAATCTCATACCCCAGGTAACCTCTCTTCTATTTACCAGCTACATCTTATCACCACATCTACATTTCCCTTCCTAACCTGTTTCTACCACAATTTGCATTTTCACTGACTGGCATTCTTGCATATAGGCTTTTGGCTTCTATTCTAGCCCATCTAGGAAGAGCACAAAAAAACTTTAGATGTTTCCTCTGCCTGAAGAAGGTGTGTTTGTACCCAAAAGCTTGCAAAGAAGAATTTTTCCAACTATTTTAGTCGGTCTAATTAAGGATACCAGATTTACACAAAGAACCTTGTCTGACAGAAGTCTTGTTGTTGTTGTCATAAAATCATAGAAAATTTGGGCTGGCAGGGACCTCAGGAGGTCCAGTCCAGCATTTCTCAATTCCTGGGTCACATGAAAGGGTCACAAACAAACTTTAAAAATGCATTCTCCTTTAAAGGAGAGAAACAAGGGAAACAGTGACATTCCAGCCTGTGAGGGGCTGCTTGGGGTCCCCATGTTCCCCCCTACCCCACACACCTACCTCTTACCCCACACACTAAGGGGCTGGGGCCTGGGGGCAGCAGGTTGGGAGTGAGGACTGGCCATTGACATTTACAAATGAGCCCTGGCACAAAAAAGGTTGAGAACTACTGCTGTAAACCAGGCATTGGCAACCAATGGTATGTGGGTCAGATCTGGCCTATAGACGAGCGGCTTCTATGGTGATAGCATCTCCTGTGCTGTGTTTAGAAGAAGCAGTAGCAGCGGAAGCTTTTGCTGCAGTGAGGAGAAGTGATCAGGGTGGTAGCTTTCCAGGGTCATAGCAGCAGTGGCAGCAGCACAATCCTAGCATCTACCTGCCTCTGACCACAGCTGGGCCAATCTGGCTCTCAGCCTTAAAAAGGTTGCTGACCACTGCTCTAGACTGCAGCTGGAAAATATGGGGGAAGATGGGGAATAAAGTGTCCCATAATCAAGGGATCAAACAGTCATCCATGCTAAAGGATAAAAATCAAGGGGAAATGGGCTACTTTACAAAAGGAAAGCACACAAAAAAGCTGTTGACACTGCCTGGAGATTGGAGAGAATTTCTTGGTTACAGAAGGAAGGAAGTTGATGAGGAATAAAGTAAGGTGTGCAGTTAAAGCACAACAGCTATTCCATGTTAATCCCCCATGGAGCACTCTGGCTGTAAACAGACATCTTATCTGAGGTGCTCCTTATTTTCCCAGGTTTTGACTTGGATCAGAACAGTAGGGCTAAGCACAGACAGTCAAAAAGCCCGAGGCTGAATCGATTCAATCTTCACAAGTTAACCTAAGTTGTGTAGACTAAACCAATAAACAAGGCATTTCACTTTTGATTCCAGAAATGCAGCCACATGCCTGCAGTGGCTCAGGCCAGAAGCCAGGGGGAGGGGGGGAGGTGCTACAGCACGTCTGTCTTCCTGCTCAGCTGGAGCAGACAGCTTGGGCCAAAAGTCGCCTACCCACCCTGTGAGGACAGGGGCTCCAAGCATCCTGGGATGTTGGGGGACTGTGAGTAAATTTGAATCTGGAGGGGATCTGCAACAGAAGTTCAATAAACTGATTTAACTGAAATCAGTTAAGTCTGATACTACATCCATTCTGATTTACCTTAAACCAGTTTCAGCCGTTTTGAAATAGGTAGCAGTGAACTTCTGTTGTGTTGCAGTTTTGAACTAGTATCTGATCACTTATACTGGTTTATGTGTAACTTCTGTCCCTAGCCTAGCAGCTCAGTTATTTATACAAATGACCTTTCTAACTTGCATTGCTGGTCCTCTGCTGTTAGATGGTAAGGGGTACTACATAGCTTAGCTGGCTTGTCCCTGTAATGAACTGCAGTAACTATACAGACCTTCATGACTATGTCCCAGGAAAAAGTGTTAGTACATTTTACCCTAGCTACTGTAGAGGAACTTGAAGTGGGACAATAAACATGTACATCTGTAGGAAGCCAGGTCAAAAGTCTCTCTCATGGGACAAATGCCGTATCTATTTACAACCTCCTGCAGTATCTATTTACACTGCAATACAAGTGTCTCTGCATAGTTTAAGGTTAATCCATATCTACTTAATGAAACACAGAAATAAAACTTCCTCAAATGAAATGAGAATTCTCCCTTGGCTCCAATGTCAAAAGCAGCAAAAATTAAATTAAAGCCCTGAGAGAAAGTAAAGCATAGGTTGCTACTAGGAGATAAGACACCTGGCTAGACAGGCTAGTAATCTGCTACAGTCTGTTAACATGTAGCTTTAAAATCCTTTAAATTAAAAAGAGCAATATTTGCTGGGTTTAGAGTGCATTAAAATAGAGAAAAATGAGCATTTAAGTTAAAGAGCAACTAAAGGGCAAATGTATGATGTGCTGGAAGGGACCAGAACAAGGTACAAACCCATGTAGAAACATGCAGATAAAGGAATCTAGCAAATCAAAACAACCTATGGGAACAAATAGACTTGTCCATTAACTTAGCTATGTAAGTTTAGCCATTCCAAGTTGCACCAAAGTGAAAATTAAAAATTATTATACTATGCAAGGGAAGCTGTTCCCTCAAGAGGTTTGTTAGCAGGTAGCTTCTCTGCAGCTCATGACCAGGGCCATCCCTGGCGGAGTGAATCAGATGACCACCTGGGGCCCCATGGAGCAGGGTGGAGCAGCACGGTTATTCCATGCTGCCACCAGCTTCACATCTGACCACTTGGCACCCCCTCCACCACTGAATCCACTGCCGGATTCCTCACATCTGGGGACAGGGCCCCGCACAGGCTGAGTTGCCCCAGGCCCTACACCCTGCTCAGGTCATATCTCCTTATGGCAAAAGCAATGTGTGGAGTATAGCAAAGCTTTGTACAGTAACCATGTAGCTACAGCAATATAAACTCTGAAACACTGACTCTTCTGCTAATGAGGCCCCTGTTTCTTATTGTTTTGTTCTTTGGTTGTCTGAACAATCCCTCTAGATCAGGAGAGGGAAAAATACAGCCCGTGGGCCAGATTCAGATGCCACATGATTGCATCTGGCTCACAGGTGTCTGCATCATACTCTACATGGGGCCAAGCTTCACCCAGGGCAGCCTGCATTGCATGCCTGCCCGCACCCACTGACTGTCCCAATCAGTGCACACAGCTTCCAGGTGGGACTGCTCCCAGTGCCCAGGTACTGCTGAGCTTCTTCCACCTCCAGTGGCTCATCTTGCTGCCCTGCTGTGCCACTTCAGGCAGCAGGTAGCGTAGAGAAGCAACAGTAGCTATGAGGGAATGACAGGCAGGGAGGGGGGAAGCGGCAGCCACGCAGCTCCTGTCCTAGTGTGCAGGGCTTCAGCTCCCAGTGCCTTTCACCCACTCAGCCATTCGCAGGTGGCTGCTCATTGCCCCGGGGGGCGGGGGGCGGGAGTGAATAGAAGGCACTCCAGTGAATGGAAGAGCTAGGGGTGCACTGATAGAGATTTTGGGGGCCAATACCAATAGCTTATTTTTAAGAAGGTACACTGGCCGATACCAATCTGATTTCCAATAAAGCATGGACAACTGTGTGCAGCTGTTAAGTCTGTTATGGTAAAAAGCGAGGGGGGAGGGAAAGGGTGTGAGGGGGGAAGATAAAGGGCCCCATGGCAAGGGAGGGAGTGGGGCTGGGGTAGGGGCTGGGACAGGTATTGACCAGCTGGAGCAGGGGAGGGCTCAAGCTGGAGCCATGGCTCATCCAGGAGGCACTGGGGGGGAGTGACACCTGCTGCTGTGCGCACCCCAGGAGGGAGTGAGGGGAGCGTGTGCCCCCAGATCTGCATGAGGTGGCGCAGTTGCTGTTGCGGGCTGGAGCCAGGGCCAGGGCTGCACTGGGCTTTTCCCAGTGGTGGTTCTGGGAGGGAGTTGTGGGGACTGTAGCCACCCCAAAACTCACCGTAGCCTGCAACCTCCCTCCCAGTGCCACCACCGCCTGCCCCGAGTGCAGCGCCTGCTGGGAAGGGCCTGGCACAGCCCCAGCCCTCAACCCACTCCCCTCCCTCACTGAAGGTGCCTTGATCTGCCCCCTCCATGCCCCTTCCCTGTCCACCACAACAGACTTACCAGCTGCATGCAGCTCTCCAAGCTGCCAAGCTGTGCTCCTTACTGCCTACTGCTGTGCTGTGGCTACGCACATGCACGGGCCATATATCAGCCACATTATCAGCCACTCAGGCCGATTTCTGATACAGCCAATTTCCTTTATATCGGTACCAATCCACTATCAGACCGATGTATTGATGCAACTCTACCAGGAGCAGGAGCCACCTGGCTGCAGCTTCCCCCCTGCCTGACTGGGCATCTGCTGCCTGGCACACATCCCCACAGCTTCCGCACATTGCCTGATGCCCAGAGTGGTGCAGCAGGGACAGGAGAAAGAGGAGGAGGAACTACTGGAGGTGGGGGGAGCCAAGTAGTACCTGGGCAGCTGTGGTGGCAGCCCTGCTGAGAAGCTGTGTGTACTGGCCAGGGTTGGGGTGGTGTTGTCTGGTGGGTGCTGGGTAAGTGTGAGCAGGAGTACAGTGTGGACTGCCTAACATGGGAGCGGGCAGGGTCTGGCCCCATGAAGAGCACTGTGGGGGCAGCTGCAGGCTGGATGTGGGGGGGGGGGGGGGGGGGCAAGCACCTCACAACAGTGCCCAGGCATGCACACCCTGCTCCACTTTTCTTCCTCCTTCCCCCCCACCCCTTGCTGGCTCCTGGGACCTTGCACCCAGGCAATCCTCCCCCATACACTCCCCCCCCCCCCCACAAACAATATACAGGAGTAAGACTATTTTGAGTTATTATGCAATCACCTCTATATACACTACTCAAAAATTATAAAATCAGGACAAAAATTATTTTTTGAAATAAAATTAAAATATATTCTAGCAGGTTTGATTTTTAGCATAAGATTTTTTTTTTAATCTATAATATGTTAAAATGATATCTTCTGAAAGATTTTGTGTGTGGTCCCTACACACTCCCTAAAACTTGTTATGTGGCCCTTCAGCTTAAATAATTTCCCACCCTTCCTCTAGGTGCTAAATAAGAAAAAACATATTTCCTCAGAGACCACTGTTGGGACCTTTATTATTTTCTCTATATCCTTACTTTCTTGGTGAATTAATTTGATCCTATAAGGTCTAAGATGTGTGGATTTTCTTCCATCTCTGCTGACATTTGCCTTCGCATTATGCAGTATTTACAGTATTTATATTACACTACCTTTTTCTTGTTCTAATCTAAGGTACTAGAGAATCCATTACTGCTGTTTGCTGCAGGTTCTTTAGCTTCATTTTGCTTCTAAAAGCCAAGACACTGGGTCAGATCTAACTTTTAATTAGACAAATATGCATTGCTGGATATACGATACAAATCCATAATATGAAGATTCTGATCCCTACAACTGAACCTACAACTAGGAGGAAAATAAATCCTTACATTTGAATACACACCAGGAAACATATGTCTATGTGAAACCTACTATGTATATCAAATATTAGAAGTCTCTAGCATTT
Source organism: Crocodylus siamensis (assembly GCF_052110815.1). Lineage (NCBI taxonomy): Eukaryota > Metazoa > Chordata > Crocodylia > Crocodylidae > Crocodylus > Crocodylus siamensis. Next base: position 199,150,115 of record NC_143398.1, on the reverse strand, counting down.
GTACTTTGGCTAGCTTTGCTAGACAACCTGTTTTCCTTCACCTGTTTGACAAAAGCTTACTTTTAAGTCAAAGGGCCATTTAAAAACTCTGTAATGTATCTTTAAAAAGATTAAGGCTAGCCAAAGCAAGCTTTCCAAATCTAGACTGAAACTGAATCACTATAGCATAATATACCTTTCTACTGAATTTAATCAGACTCCTGATTAGGAAAAAATACTTCTATTAAGAAATAAAAGGATCATATCCCTTTCACTAACTGATGCTGTTATTAATGAAAGTACTTGAATAGAAACACAAAAAGTAAAATGATACTGTCATTAATGACCCTGGAGCAGGGAGCTAAAACAGTAAACTGACACCCATCTCATATGCTAAAAATAAATGTTTGGCTTAAAGAACTCCAGCATAGCATAAAAATATTCTACCATACCACATCTATTACAAAGATGAGTAAATGACTAAAAATAAATCCAGGCACATTAAATACACAAGAATCATTAAGAATCAAATGTAAAAATGCCACCTGTACAACCTGGAAATCCAAAGAGGATTTTAGACAGCGTGGCTCAACTGTAGGAAAAAATTAGGGCTCAAAAGCTGTTACAAGGCACTGCTTAAACATTTTTTCTTCTAAGTTATTCAAGTGGCTGGTTAAACTCTTAAATTAGTCTTATAAACAAATTGAGCATGCACCTGTGGACAGTGTTAATAATTAAGGGTATGTGTGCATGTCTGCACCCACACACAGCATGTTTAAAGAGCAGGGATTCCAAAGGAGATGTTCATAGCTTGATGCACTGGAGAATAGCTCAGAGTAATAGGAATTAACAGGGTAATATTCACAAGTTTTTTATATTCCATATTAGGTGAAAAAATCTTAGTATTTAGGTCTGTTGGCCAATAGGATAATCCCCATATAGGTGGTGATGGAAGCTTCTTGCACTGACACTGGCTAAAGTACCAGATATTCTACAGGAGGATGGCCCAAATGAGATCAATGTTTTCTTCACATCTATATCTAGGATTCCATAATATACCTTATATTCTTTCAGTCTAATTTTTCTAATTTTTTCTTAAGGAATACATAGTGCTGCTTTATTTTTCTGTAACTGTGAAAAACCTGAATGGGTACTTGGAAACAGATACCATAGCAGGTGTTCTGGTTTGATTACATAGTGTAAGAATCAAGATGCAGGTCATATTGGTACAAAAGGAAATTCTACTGTATTTAAAGACAATGAGTTAAACGCATGGAGTTGCTGGAGCCCCTATGATCTGCTCTATGACACTGGATAAATGTCCCAAACAGGCTTGATATGTTGCTTATACACAAAACTGATACTAACACTCATTTTACATCACAGTTCTAAATGTTATTATATGCATCTCTAATATGCTAAATGCCATAATACTACAGTGACCTAAATATATGTCCCAAGTGTTTAAGGAATTCCAGGCCAACTCTGGCAGTAACTTCTAATTTTCTAAATGCAGGTATTAAGGCCTAGATACTTTAGACTTATGTGTGGGTGGCCCTAAACACTTTACTTTTTCTCTTCCACATTGGGAGTTTACAGGACAGGAAGCTTTAAAGTAAGCATATGCTACTCTATGAAACAGATGGATCTCAGACCAGTTTATTGATGACATAAAGCAAATTACTCTGGAAGGATTAATTTTCTTGAGTGTTCTTAGATACATAAATGCTTGCCTTCATAAGATTTTGTGTATTGTTTGATTAAACCAGAGATCCAAATACAAAATACAGTACTCATGGGCATCCCATGGATGCCCATAATCTAAAGAATCTGCCATAAAAGTAGGCCTCTTACATTTGTGACAGACTATACTATTGGTATATGATTCTAAGTCACATGACTCAATTGTTTAAAAACAAAACAAAATAAGAAAAACACAAGGGGCTTAATTCTCTCCTCATACACACCAATGCACATCAGGATTAACTCTGCTAAAATCAGTGGCACACTGATATGCCATATTGGCACAACTGAGAAGAGAATAAAGTCCCACCTATGAGTAAGCAAGCTAAACAAGATTCAGGTGAAGCATACTCCTTGCCTTCAGTGATCCCTTCCATCATGGTACCTTAGGCTACTGATACAAAAATAATGATTCACAATGGAAATCCTGGCCTGTTCTTAGTTATGTAGTCAACACTTATTGTAACCATACAGAAACACATGAAAGTCTAACTTCTGCTCAATGATATCACTTCAAATGGAAACAAGATTTGGTTTATTATTGTTCAGAGTTAACCAAAAATGATCAGTAGTAACTGTTGCAAATTCCTCTGTCCCTAAAAAATGTTTCAGGTATACAATGTTGCATACATTATAGAAACACTAGAGAAGGGAGAGATTAGTTTTTCTTTCCTCCAACTGTTTTATTGATCATCCACTAACCAAGCATCTGCACTCTGAACTCTATGAAAACTACACTCACTAATAATAAAAGGGTCTTCTTTCCGGCTAAATCAGAGGCCATTCTTCCTCCTTATCCTTTAGGCTCTTCTGACTGCCTTAAGCACTGAGGATAGTTTCCCTTTTTTCAGGCCCCCTCAACATGTTCCAGTTATTGCACAGTTAACTGGTTAATTGTGCAGTTACCTGGATACCAGCTATACATGCAAAGTAGCTATAATACAATAAAAAGCCCCAACCAGCTATAAAGATAGGCCTCTAAAATGTGTCCTAGCTTTATAGTTAGCTGGTTGCTATTGAGCTTTAATTTGCATGTGTACCATGGTCTCCCCTGCCTCTGGGAATCCTATCAGCTGATGGGGCTTTCAAACATAGGGGTGTGCCATGCCCTGCAGAAAACCCAAAAGCCTTAAGGATCATTGCAGCTGCAATTAGCAGTGTCCAGAGGTACATGAAACTCCTGGGACCTGGGGGTCATGGCTGCTGTGATCCCTAGGGCCCCAGGGTGCAAGAAACCCATGGAGTCAGAGGATTGCTGCAAGTGTTATCCTCCCACCCTGGAGATGTGGGAAACCCCTGACCCTGAAAGACTGCTGAAATCCTCTGATCCTGGGAGTTTCCCAGGGAGGGGGGAACTGCCCCTGCAGTTATCCTTAGCCCCAGAGATTTCCCTGTACCTCTAGGGTGGGCAGATTGCTGCAGCTGCAATCCTCTAGCTCTGGGGTTTTCCCACAACCCCAAAGGTGGGGGGAGATTGCCACAGTGGGGATACTCCAGCCCCAGGGATGTGTGGGCCACCCCTATGGCTGGGAGCCCCTCGACTTGCATATGTGGGTCTCCTAGCCAAAGGAGCCTGCTTTTTGTTGTTGTGGGAGAGCCTGGGATCAGGTTCCCCCTGGACCAGCAGTCAAGCGATGGGCTCTAACGTGTGGTCCCACAATTGTGTTTTCTGCCATGCACAAGTGGCGTGGCAGGAGATACGACTCATGCATTAGATCCCACTGCGCTTTTACCTGCACTTATACCTGTGCTTTTACCTGCTCATTCTTAATATCTATAGCTTTCCATGGTTATAGGTTTTAATGTCAAAGTTCTTTTCTTACTTTTACCGACTGTTTGTATCTTTTCCCACTTCTTGTCGGCATCCATTAAGACTCTGTTCTTGTTCCTTTTCTCTATTTATTCTCTTGGTAATTTCATGATTTCCAATTTACTGCTATTCATCCTGACTACTTCTCCATCCAATCTCATCAAGTATCACGTACAAACTGTCTCTCTTGTTTCTGGTGATACTTTTGCAAAAATGCATATTTCACCTCTATAATATTTTCCAGTTCATTTCCAGGTACAAATCAAAGTCCTGGTTTTTACTTTTATACCCATAAATTTAGACCCTGCATATACCCAAGCCCAAAATGCCTTCTTTGTATTTGATACTGTAGTGTAGAGTATGCAAAATAACAGCCCTCTTATTTAAAAATAAGGGTGCTTTTTTTCACTAAGCTATTTTCAGTTATCAAACTTGCTCCTTTAAGTAGTCTTCTAAGTGTCCAAATATGTTTTATTCAGATTAGACTGAAAAGCTTCTCTGTTCTACCAGGTATTTTCCAGAGCAGGTGATAGCAGGATTTGGGAATATTTTAGCTGCAGATATTAATTTATGGATTTGTATTAGCTTTGGTAATTTTAGCCAGAATTCAAGGTGGCTTTATTTTAAGTACATACATTCATGTCATACAGGTGTGTGCACATGTACACATATGGGGATATTCAATTCAACTTAATTCAATATTTTTTAACTTTTATATGGGATTTGTTTGAGGCTTTCTTCCTTATATTGTTATAGAAAACTAATAAGTAGTTTCCAGAAAAAATAAAAAAAGAATTATTTTCTATTAAATTCCCAAATATGAGTAAGTAAAGCAGTCTAATGAATCACTTTTAGAAGCTTACAGACTTTGCCCACTCAACTTAGTTCAGGAGGTTGCTTCTTTCTTCTTTTGTGTTGGCACCTGTCAAGTTTAGGAGTTGGCATTGGACTTTGGGGACCTGCCAGAACTATTTTTAGAAATAATATAGATGTTTCTATCAAGTTTTCAGCTGTGAGATATGATGACATTTTGGCAACAAGCTTAACATGTGATATCCAAAAACCAAAAGACTGATAATGATATCAGCAGCAAGCTGATTGTATTTTCTTTATTTAAAAAACAAACAAACAAATCATACCCACAGGAAGAAGGTCAAAACTATGACCTCTGAAAAAAACTAAAAACTTCTCCAGACAAACAAACCAAAATAGTAACCCACGAGAATATAGAAATAAAATGCATTCTTAAGTAACATAGGACCTTTAAAGTTCATTTAAACTTTAATGCAAACAGAGAATAAAGTTTGGCTCAAGAATGTTGGGAAAAGGATAAAGTGATTCAAACGCCTTGGCTGAGTTGAAAAGCCAATTAGCCATTTTAACACATCATCCATCACCATGAATTACAGACCTATAGTGCATTTATTTTGTTTTTGCTTGTTGCAACCATTATAGAGGCTGCACACACAAATTCAAATGAACTGCAGGAAATTCTCCCACGTTTGATTTCCTGGCAGAAAAACTTACCCAGAACTCTGTGTGTGTACACACATTCAATTACTGAGGCCCCAAGGAGTGGAGAGCTTTCAGTGCTGACATTATGCAGCCAGGGGACCCAAGTGCACACATCTCAGTCTGCTCTCCAGGCTCCCTTAATCTTCCTGGTGACAGATGACAGCAGTGCGTGGGGCAGCATGATCAGCTGACCCATACTACTCATGGTCATCCTGTGTTTCCTGCAGTACAATGTGAGGATTCTAAAGGGGGCATTTTCTGCCCCCTGTCAGAGTAACAGAGCCCACCAAGCAACATGCTGTTTCCCTGGAGTGGGACAGGGAAGGGGAAAAAACCTACAGGACTATGCTCTCTTGTGAGAGAAGCCATGGCATGTATAGATATTCACTCTTGCAGGAGATACTCTCCTGGGAGCAATTTAACCTTGGTTGTTCCCAGGTTGTTTTTCTCTTGGAGCAGCCATTTTTACTATAGGAGAAAAAGCCTGAACATCTGCATACTCATGTTTTCTCCTGGAAAGTCAACCTCTCTCCCAGGAGAAACTGTCTGTATGAGGCCTAAAGTATTAATTCATTAGCTTTTATCATCCATTTTTACAAGAGACTAATGTTATGCAGGGTTTCTGTTTTGCTCTTTCCTAGCTGGTTTCTTCAGGTTTCTTTCATCCCATATACAAATGAATGGGTGGTTCAGTGGTTTAAATCTGGACAACATGCAGCATTAGACCAAAAAGGCAGCCCCTATCTAGTCCTCAGCTAAAAGAATAACAGGTATAAAGTAGGCATAGGAATCTGGAAGTGTAAGCCCAATAGGCAAACTATGATTCAATGGTTTGTTGTAGCATTTAAAGTTCTAAACCTTTTAAGCCTCTGCCCTTTCACCTTTCCTTTGGTGCAATTTCCTCTTCAAAGTAATGGTTCACTTGATATTTTAATTCCAACTACAGACTGTTTTTTTTCCCCTGAGAGTGTTTGTATGTACAGAACGGTCATTTAACCTCATGATGAATTTGATAAATTACTATGAAACATATACATGTCAATACACATAAATAATTCCTATACATGACAGAACACTTCAATTGGGATTTCTAAAGAAATTTGAAATAAACAGATGCCCATATCACATTGACTGATTAGTAGCTACTTGGCACTTAATTCTTCAAGACTTCTTCCAGGGCCCAGACTTTCTATTTCTAGTTTGTTTTCTGAAACAAGCATGAATACTCATTTTAAATAACTTTTTCCATTTTGCTATTGGTTTCTAATTATTATTATGTAAGGATGCTCCTATGATATGAAGTCAGCCACGAATCTCATGAACACTTACTAAAAACAATATCAAGGTATACTTCATATTTTTGAAAATATCAATTCCTCTCCTGCAAATAATATTCTCCTCCCTCCACACATATACACACTGCAAAATATCTGAGCATCAACTTTTTTTAAAGTGTTGCAACAAGAATAGATTATATTCTACTACTTCTAATTTATTACAGATGTTGTCATAAAAATGGATTCATGTTGTGCTAGTTTCTCATCTCATTATAATCCTTGTCATGCGACTAAGGCATCAGAGTTTTAATGCTTGTTCTATGAAAGATATTAGTATGCTGTGTTCTCTGTCTAAAAATTCTACCATGTTATTAAACTAAAAAAAGGCCGAGAAGTGCAGCAGTCTTACTTCAGGTTTATAATGGGGTGTTACAGTATAGCATCTGGAATTACTTCATAGCAGTAGTGCTCAACCTCAGGCCTATAGTGCTACATCATCTGGCCCATATACCTCTGCACAGGTCCAGAAATTTGGAAGTGAGGAAGCAGTGACAGCATCAATTGTTCCCAGAGCCGCAGTAATAAACATGGTCACTGCTGCCCCACTGCCAAATTTCCAGACCTGTGGAGAGCTCTGTGGTCTGGATGACATGGCGCTGGGTGCCAGATCACAACAGTACATAGTCTTTCTATGGCCAGAACAAGTGTTCGGGGTTGGGCCAGTGCACATGGTTACACTAGTGTGCTGGATCATGTCTGTGGACTGAGCCTGCACAGAATCTGGCCCACATACCAACCACATGCCACTTGGCTGGCCTTCTGGGCTAGAAAAGTTGAGTATGAATGAGCTTGGATTGTTTCCTAACATACATGATGCCCTCACACAGCAAACCCCCTGGCTAAGTCTTTGATTACTTCAGCTTCCACAGGTATTGGTGTAAGCCACTAGTAGAGTCAGAAGCCTACTAGAAAAGTATGAGAAACAGAAGGCAACAGATGTATGAAAAACCCATCTGACCCAACATTTTCAGATAAAAGAAATGTCAGTTTATAAACAGAATACTTCAGCAGCATGCAGAGCTCTACACAAACAACTCTATTCGAAAAGGCTATTCAACATAGGCTGACTTGCTTTTCCTATTATGAGGTTCACAATATCTCACCCACTGCAGCTTTAATTAGGGAGCATTAACTGTATGAGTCCTCACTGGGTCTCATCTATACAGTGGAGATTCTTCAAAATAACAATAAAACTGGTTTGAGTTAGAACTCAGGAAGCAGCTGGATGCAAATGCGGATTTAAACCAGTCTGGTTCTTCCCTGTTCCCCTGCTGGTTGGCTAATTCAGTGATGCTGCATAAATTAGATACAGAACAGTCAAAGATTAAAGTTGCAATCATTAAAGGACTGAGCTGTTTTCTTTCTAAATTTATTTTATGCCATTATGATAAGTCAGATATCATATATTTTCTTTTTGTCCACAAAGGTACTAGCAGTGAGTCTGGGGTTTAAGAGATGCCAGGGATATCATTTTTATTACACGTACACCCTTATTTAGGGTTTGAATGCCATTTGTCCAGATATAGAAGCAGTCATTTTATTTATCATCTGTCATGGATTTTGTTTTAATGTACTGAGAAATTAAAGGGTTGTTCGTTGGAGCCATCTTGGTCTAAGGGCACAGACAGACAAGGTTCTTTGGGTAGATGTGATATTGTTTATTAGACCAACTAAATAGTTGGAAAATTGTTTTTTACAAGCCCTCAGGCACAAACACCCTTCTTCAGGCATAGGAGAAGTCTGTAGACTGTAGAAAGTCTGAGACTTTCCCTATGCCTGAAGAAGAGCGTTTGTGCCCAAAAGCTTGCAAAAAACCATTTTCCCCACCTATTCAGTTGGTCTTATAAAAGAGTTCACATCTACCCAAAGAACCTTGTCTGCCTGAGAAATTGAAGAAATTATTCTGGCCATCACAAGACTTTCATAACTTTACTTTTTGTTTGTTTGTTTTTATTTATGGGAATGTTTTAAGCATCACAAAAAATACTGAATATTTTAAGTAATTTCTATTAATATGCATTACACATGCCTGTAGCATTTCATTAGCCATCAGAATGTTTTCACTGCAATTTCTGTCAATAGAAAAAGTCAGCAGCAGAAAAAGTTTATTTTTACATGCAATTTTCCCTTGAAAGGATGCTTATAAAAATGCTACTATTATTTTATATCGAAATCAATGTTTACAGCTTAATATCATGACATTATTATATAGGTCCTATACAGTTCAGTCCAATACAGAACCCAAGCCTCCAAATTTTATCAGGCCTACTATACTTACCACAAAAAGTCTATTTAGAGATCAACTTCTAATTTATGGTGGTAAGCACTACAATTTACTAGCAAGTTTTTGCAACACTAGACTCCATCCTGTAAAGCTGGTTCTCTCCACCTTGGCATGCCATAATTCCAAACACATCAAGCATACTGGTACATTGCCAAAATAACAGGTTATAATATATGCTTGCCAGAGTGTTAACACTTTAAATAATTAGTGAGGGGTACAGCTTCTTCTGATATCAGAGAATCAAGAAACTTGATGCATTATTGATAAAACAGAGCAAGGTTTAGCCCACTATAAAGTCACACAGTTCAATCCTACAATACTTACTCACACAGGTACAGTCAGGAAGGACAGACTATAGATGAACTGAGTATAGACTGCAAGATCAAACCCATAATTCATTATTGAGGAGTTCTCTGGGAATTATTCAATAGCCCCAGAGCCTGGAACTCTTGTTGGAATTTTCTGTTTGTTTATTCACAGAAACAATCATTAAAACACAAGCACGTTAAATTAAAATACAGCTTTAGCCTAGGGTTACCATATTTCCAGTTCCAAAAACATGGACACCTGTCATGCAGGAGAAGGACAGGGTATATGACTGTGACCGGGGGGGGGGGGGGCATGATATGCCAGTGCCCTGCTGCTGCCCATTTTGTTGCCCTTCACTCCAAAGCCACAGCCCCCTCATGCCCAACCCACTGATCTGCCAGTGCCCCTCACTCCCAATCCACAACCCCCCTGTCCCTGATGGTGCCCCTCATTCTCAACCTCCAAACCCCCTGGCGCCACCAGTACCTTGCCTTCCTGACCCACAGTCCCCTGCCCCTTCTGGTGTCCCTCATACCCAAGCCACAGCCCCCCTGCCCCCGACTCCTAATCCACAGCTCCCCAGCACTGCTGGTGCCCCTCACTGCAGTCCCCTACTCCCCCCCAGCCCCCTGCTCCTGCAAGCACAGGCACCGGCCCTGGTGCCACTGGCCTGGCTAAAGGGCACTCCCTTTCCCTGCTGGATGGGCAGGTGCCTCTCCCGCCCTGCTGGAGCCCTGGACCTACACACACACGACAGTCCCCAAGCCCTGGCCCTCCAACCCCTATCCACCACAGACTTACCTGTATTCAGCTGCCAGGCTGCTTTCACACCCCTGCCTGGCTATGTGCTGACCATGTGTGTGCACCCTGCCTCCAATCGCCATCCCCTGAGTCCCAAGCAGCTTCTTGCTAAGGGAAGCCGGGAAGTGCCAGGAAACGCATTGAAGCCAAGCTGACCAAAATCCCAGACATTTGATCATATTAAAAAAAAACCACCCAGATCGAGGTCTGAGGTTCTAAAAAGAGGAAATGTCCAGGAAAACCTGGAATTATGGTAACCCTACCTTAGTCACTGAGATCATATTTTAAAGATCCTAGGATTTTTTTGAGTCCTGATAGCTTGTTTTCAAAGACTGTGGAGAACAATGAGTACATCAGAACAACATAGTTTGTTCCATATTTACTCACACACATAATCTGTACTACTGTGAATGTGAAGCTGCACAAGTATAGAGTACAGCATTGAAACTCCAGAGAGGCGGACCTTCAGCACTGCTATCTTGATTTGAGTACTTACTAATATAGCTTGACTTTTTATATGTGTATAACTGATTTCCAAAATTATGAAACAGAAATGTTCAACAAATGTTTCTCCTTTCCCAAAAGGTGTGTGCACTTGTTCACTGCACCCCATCTACTTTCACATGGCTCACTTCAAGCCACACAAATGTAGAGTGGGGGCAGAGCATACAAGCATCTACTGGTCCTGGGAGTTGTGCAGGGAAACCAGAGCAACAAACTCAGGATAGGGGGAGAAGCAGGCAGGATCAGGGGGGACTAGTGGGTCCATGGGATCAAGGAGGGCTGGTAGATCCATGGGGGAAAGGCTTGTCTATCCAGGGTTAGGGGATTGAGGGAATAAAAATATCCCAGTCACAATCAGGGTGAGGGTAGAAAGAGCTCAGTCCTGAGGCTGGCGTGAGATGCTGGGCTTTTCCAGCCCTTGTGCTGGGCTCCAAACATGTACAGGCATTTGATGATCAGGTTAACCTGTTCTAAGTTGGCTCACCCACTCAGGTGAACTAATTTAGATTCGGCCCACTATTTTTTGCCTGGTTTAACCTCTCTGAATGCCTGTATGATTACATATCTAGCTTGACCTAATCGTAATTAGGTCAACCTTTGTATATACTCAGAGAGTTGTATCTTTTGGGCTCTATATTAATATAGAAAGAAAAATGATCTCAAGTGAGCAAAGCTTCAGCCATTGCCTTCAGAAGACCTCTTACCTCAAAAGCAGCACACCTTTAAATTTCTACCTAAATACTGAAAACACATATAATGATTCAATTTACTAACACAAGGAAGATGTGAGGAATACTCCTGTTTATTCCTGAACACCACTGATGTGACCGTAGAAAAAGGGATGTCAAGTGGAAAAATAATACAAAACGGAAGCATTAGGAAAAACCTCAACTGCTAATTGATACCTTGAAGGCAAAGGTATGCAGCACCTGAGTTAAGAAATTCAGTTAAATTTTACCAATAACCTTAGATTTGCCCCCTGATTTGTTTCATTAGTAACTGTTATTATAGGTGGTCTACATAGTAAATTCTTCAATTAAATTTGCTATATTTCATACAATTATTTTTCCCTATAATTAAATATTCCCATAATATGATGTTATTTTAGGAGTTTAGAACTTTTGCCAAACAGAACATTTGGAGTGAAATTCTCCACACCTAATACTAAGGCTGATAATTTTCAAAGAAAAAGATCAGCTAAAATGGTTCCAGCCATTTCTGAGAAGGAAGTGAAAAAAAATCTTATTCTTTTAGATTAAAAAAACCAATTAAAAAAATACAATTAGTCAATTTAAGCACTTTCTTAACATAGACAAATGAGTGTTACAAATCAAGAGCAGTCACATTATATTCATGAGAAAAATGTACAGATTGCGTGTACACTAATTTTTTATATATTATGGAAAAACTTATAGCAACCACCATATTTAAAGTGCATTACATTTTCCATATCAAGGATTCTTGTGACTTTTTCTCTGAGAAGCCAATGGCCACGCTAGGGCTTTGATTTTGGTAGGGACAATATTCTCAGGGTAGTGGGTCCCCCCCCATCAAATTGCATTTAGATTTAGCTAAATTGTAAAATATTTTTTTTAAGTCGCATTTTCCTTCTCTCACCTATGTTCCTTGGCAGCCAAACAAAAAGCACTGAATTTTCCGATACTGAGCTCATGCCATCACTAAGGCAGCAGGCACATGCTACCCTCCAAAAGTCCTGGATCAACTTCAGTGGAGGAAGACCAGGTTTAAAAAAAAAAAAAATCAGTCTGAGCTGGGTCCCCTGCATACCCTTAAACGTCTGGACATGGTCAAGACAGCCCAACTACCCTCCTTGCTCATTGCAGGGCAGCACATGGTAACAGACAGGCCTGACTAAACCATTCTATGTGGACTCAGCACAGGACATCTGTTGTTATCCTCTCACCCCACAATCCTGAGAGCAGGATGTATCACAGATGGTCCCCAACTCAAAGGATCATGGACAAAGGACCCAGGCTAAGCTGAACCCTGCCTTTCAACTATTCTCTGGATCCAGGACCACATTTTCCACACTGGGAAAACACCTGCTGCTGCTGTCAGCTAAGGTTCTTACTACTTGAATTATAGGATTTGATGATCTTTTCTCTGAGGATTCAAAGTCTAGTGTTGATGCATAATTTAGAGGAAGATAGAGGTGTTATTACCACTTAAAATAGAATTTGTTTTTTTAACTTTTTTCTTTTACAGTCAAATCCTGAAATTGCTGAGAACTTGCAACTTTTCAGTGACATCAGTGATTTTCAGAGAAGTTAGTAAGACAGCACTGAACTGTATTTTAGAAGCACTGCTTATATTGGGAACCACATACTGCTGAAAAGCCTTCGGGAGCATGGCAAAGAAGGCACTCCCCGTGACAGAAATTCAGAAATGGCCAGTACCACGGTCTGTCCTCCCTCCTGCCTCTCCTCGTCCCCAGTCTTGAACTCCAAGGCTAGGGTGATGCAACAATTCTTGCACTCAGGTAAACAAAGGAGCTGCAATTGTTCCTGGACATCATTGCTGCCTCTTTTTTCCTTGCCTCTTTCTCATAAGATGGGCAGAATTTGGCCTCAAGATACAAAAAAAATGAACAAACCACAAGATAGGGAAAAGAGTAAGGACAAATAATTGGCAAGAAGCAGAGGAGTGAAGGCACAGAATGAACATTTCCAATCCTACTTTATCCAAAATAAGGTATCAGTAAAAGACGTTGCTTCTATTATAGCTTATTTAAAGTCTTATGATCATGTTAAAGAGAGCTCTAATCCTCGTTGCATAACTATTAGGAATTAACACAGAATGTAATGTTCTTGTGAACAGCCCCTGGTTTTGATTCCACAGCTCAAGATCTCAGACAACAAAGTTTTGCTGAATGAAAGCTAAAACCATCTCCCCTGTTTTTACCCATCCTTAGTTAAAATAAGAAAGTTGTTTAAAAAGATCCTAGCCTCTTCTTCCAGTTAAACCAAGTTCTGTAGAAGAGGTTGCTGTTTGTCTTTGTGACCATCACAGTATTGATTATTGTGCAAATATTAGACTTCCTGCTTGTGGAGAAGTTGCTTCAAGGTTCCTTTCAGTTCTGTTTGCATATTTCAAACTCCTGCGTGGTTTAGAACAAGGAAGTTTATGTAATGTTCCAGAGAAACTGCAGTGCATCATGGCTCGTTTTAAACCAGGTATGAATACATGACACAGATGAATTCACAAACACTCCTTTCATCTGAAATATAAGCAGCAACCTTTCCCCAGCCTCCAAAGGTTTACACTGTTCTAACCACTGAAATAGTTACATTCAAGAAAAAGCTCAAAATGAATCTTACCTGAATTTACTTGGGAAAGATTAAACTTTCAAATATTAAATTGACTTGACTATATGGTTTCCCAAAGAAATTCAATATTTGTTATAACAAGAACATATTATGATCTTAAACTTTGCTTGACCTATTTTAGTTTGCTAAGGACCAGATTTGTGGATGATCACACAAATTTCAATATTTGCAAACAAACAACTAGAAATTTTTGTATGCTTTGGCGTAACTGCCTATATAACCACGCAGTTGAGGACAAAATTATCCAGTTTGCACAATGAGGACATGAGAGTGTTTAAATATCTGTGCCTGAAAGTCTTAATTACTGAAGAAAGGTAATGGCTTAAGTACTTTGTTTCAGCTTTCTTTTATTATATAACTTATGGTTCCAATAATCTACATAATTTCCTCAGATGACAGATATCTCTCTTCTAAGCAAAACAGAAATTTGAACATATCGCAGATGAAGTTTGTTAAAAACTACTTTTTGACTGATGTGTTCTAGGAGCTTTTAGCATACACATATATACATATTCACACACACACACATACATACGTATACACACACACATATAGTGCACATCTTCACCACTACTATTATAAGCACAATGTGGAATAATTATAACCAGTTATGCTGAACTGAATATCCTCAAGGTGGCACCCACACTAAGGGATGCCATATGTTTGCCATTCTCAAAGAATGTAATGCATTTCTGTCAGGCTTAGAGCTGAAATCACAGAGCAAAAAAATGGTAGGAACAGACTTCCAAGAGTCTCCCCAGTTCTAGACTTCTACAACTGTAGATGAAAAATTTTTACAACACATATTTCCTTTCAACAGTATAAATGCCCTCCTGATTATGTTTGAATACTCAACGACATAGGTACAAGGTCCAAAATAATCACTCAGTGTTGTATACAATCTTGGACAATTTAGCACTGAAGACTATGCATCAAGAACATCAAAGAAAACAAGCATAGTCAGTCAGAGAGAGAGAGGGAGAGATGCTGCAGTGATAAAAAGATGGGAACAAATGCTTTTGAAATGGCAAGAGCTTTCAGTCCTGAAGTACATACACACAAACATCAAGCCTATTTGCTAAAATCTGAACAATTTAGCTACACAGTCAGCATAACACAAAAGCATCTCCCCAAGGGATTTTTTTTTGCCTTCAGAAAGTTAAAAAATGTATTTGTAATTAAAAAGTAATGGCCAATGATCTATACAGCTTTTAGTAAAAGAAGAGATCTGAAAGAAAGTGAATTTAAAGTAGGTACATTTGTGTTATGGATTTTAACTAATATATGATAATCTACATTTGCCATAATTCATGGATGAAAATGCTTTTAAAGACTAGAGGGCATTTTATACTATTGACTTCACAGTGAATGAAACATTTTATCAACATTTATTTAGATGTCTGGAAAAACTGCCAGCTACATTCCTGGAAACAAGGGTGTCTTGCATGAAAAAGTAAAGCTGTTTCCTACAAATTAATCCTCCAGCTATAAAACGAACAAAGATTTACTGGTTGGAAGGAAAGCACTTATCTGTTTTCTACCTAACAAGACATGCCATGGAACTTTCTGAAAGGCATCTTGCATATTTTCAACATTGCTTCCAAGCAGTATAGTGAAATGTGCAACACATTAATATTTCACAAGCTGAACAATCTGAAAATGTTTCCTTAAAATTCAAAGTGCAGGGATTCTTCAAAGTAAATGTTATTTCTATTTAGAATTAATAAAATTAGCACTGTACTATCACTCCATAGGATTCTGCTGTAGATTTCTAAAAATATTATCAAGATATTCATGATACATTCAATAGTCAACTGCCAAACAAAAGATTCTTATACTATTAACATTTTTAAAAAATACAGAAGCATTTATTTTAGTATCTAAGAAATGAATGTTTACATTTAACTCTTTAACAAGCATTTTCACTTTAGTCATCTTTCAGAAAATGTCATGATTACCATCTGAACAAGAAAAAGATAAAGTTCAAATGCTGATTTTGGTATTTTTATTTCTTTATGGCATATATTATCCAAAGGTAAAAAGCATCTAAAGAATAAATAAGGGTCATTTTTAGAAGCTAAGATTTCCTAAATGGATACTTCAGTGCCTAAGTTTCAGCAAATGAGTAAACTTTAGTACTGGATTACTTTTAAAAAATAAAGTTACCAAGACACAGCACACATTTATTTCTGTATACAGCTAGAACAGGCAGACAGTATGCCACTCTTATGTTAGTTAAAACAGAGAAAAAAAATACCACTTTCCACATGGCTTTACTTACCCAGAAGCATGTTTCTCATCTACCATTAAATCAGCAGAATGGTAAGTTTTGCTAAAATAGATTTAGCAAGGGAAATGTTTCTTACAAAATTCCTTTTGACCTGACTCAAGTTTTGAAGAAGATTTGAGCTTCAATTGCTGAGAAATGTGCCTTGAACCCTAAAGCTGCTGAGGTACTAAACTTCACTCTCATTGGTGAATGATACCTCTCCAGAAACTAAATTGAAACAATAGAGAAATTGTTAGTAGCTTTTGCCACCTCAGACTGTGAAGCAACAAAATCATGAAAAACTAGGTCACTTCTTTGAAGCTCAAGTGATATATTTTGTGTGTATGTGTGTGTCCACTACTTGGTCTGAAAATAATCCTCTGCATCCAACTAAAGAAGGAATACTCCACAGACATACTTTGTGAATAAAGCTCAGGATATTTTATTGCACATAAATTTAAAGCAAAAATGTTAATAAAATAAATGATAGGCCAAATTTAGCTTTATAGAAGCAGGCACAATTCCACTGTGTAGGTGTGCCTCCTTCTACCATAGCATTACTTGTACAGACTTTCCTTAAAGAGTATAATAAGTACTCCTTTTTTAAATCTAGAGGTAGGTGATGTTTACCTATTCCTTTTACAGGCATTGCCAAATAAGAAACAATAAAATTAGCCTGAACAAAAATACATTAGATATATATTTAATATGCTTTCTGCTGCCACAAGTTTTAATCTTTATTGAGCAATAAAAATCTATAACGGACTGTTTGTGCCTAGTCTGCACAATGATGATTACTTCTGTGAAGAAGAGGAGAAAGGTCCCCTTCTTAAGATATTCAAGGTTAAAACAAGGCTTGTATGGTACATATATTTTAAACATCTCAGTCCCTTAGAGCTTCTTGCTATAGAGCTTCTTGCTATGGGCTATCTTCTGATCTCATTTGTGCCAGTATGACTTTAGTGCAATTCTAACGGAACTACACGATAGACAAATTGTATCAGAGCTAGAGGGGATAGAAAATGGCCCTATGTGTATTAAACATATACTATGGGAACTATGCTCCTTCTATTAGTTTGTGCCAGTCCAATTGGTTCCATCAGAACAGGGAAGACTACATATAGATTTACAACCATTCAGAAAGGGAAATGTGACTTTTTCTACTTGCTTCCACTGAGTACAAGTCATATATTGTTGGCTTTGTGTTTATATTTTTTTCTTGAATTAGACTTGAATCAAGTATGGAAGAAGGGGTGTGGGGGAGGCAGGGGAAAGAGAGTACGTGGCAGTCAGTGCCTCACTAGTCTTGCTGCTCAGAAGTCCTTAGAAAATAATATGGCAGTCACCCAGGAACAATATTTATAAATTTCCTGATCAGTTTGGTCTGTAGGAGGATCTTCTGCCTGAGTATCCATGTCTACACTCAGTTTTTGCCTTTGCTAAATATAGATATATTTTAGGAAGGAAGGATGCTTGTCAGAAACAGATTATTTTAAACAAATCAAGAAAATCCAACAGTCTTAAGGCTGTATCTTCACTTCCTGCATATCAGAATAGTTCTATTAATATCAAACTGTCCCTCTCAGAACAAGCTGAGGTGAACAAAACTTGATGGAGACCTCTTTCATTTCAGTAATCTGTATTATGTGTGAGGATTTTATTTATTTGAAAGGCTTGATATATTTTCTTCACCTTTTCTGGCACCCTTGGGTCTTTTACATGTGCTTGGGGGTCGGGGGGGCTGCACTTTAATTGGAGTGGATCTGAGAGCGTCATGTATCAGTGTCCCTGCACTTAAAAATGCTGGTGGGTGCACTTGAACTAAAGCTCATTTGACAAGATGCAGGAGGCTGCTGGAGCACACTAATTGCCACGCTCCAGCATACTCAATTAGTTAAGTCTGCTTCAACGTGCTGGAATTCCAGTGCAACAGAGCAACCTCCACTCTTGTGTATAGGCACCCTTTGTTTTTAAAAGACTTAAATTATACAGCTAATAATGAACCTTGATGCTCACATTCGGACAACTTGTGTAACATTGAGGAACTAGGCTGTCAGTTTCTGAGTGGCTGCATGCTGTGCAGGCCACAAACCACAAGCCAGAGAGGAGGCCCCCAAGTTTCCCCACACTACCATGCAGACAGCACAGCCACCCTACCATACAGGAAGCATGGGGGCAAGAAGTGGCAGCTGCGAAGCCCAGACACCCTGGCTGCTAAAGCATTAGGAGCAATGTGGGGGAGTGGTGGTTGGTAGGACTGCAAACTCTGACTCAAGTTATTCCAGGAGATTTTTTTTCCCTGAACATGACGCAATGTCATTAATAGGGGTGCACCAATAGACACTTTTGGGGCCGATACGGATGGCTGATTTTTAATGAGCCATATAGCCTGATACCGATCCCATTGCAGATATGCAGCTGAGAACCTTGGAGACCAGTGTTGGGCTGGTAAGTCTGTTGGGGGGGACGGGACAAAAGGGAAGGGAAGAAGTGTGGGAAGGGCAGATCAAGGCCCTCAGGGTGAGAGAGGGGGTGGGGCTGGAGTAGGCATTACACAGCTGAGCCGGGACACAGAATGGAGGGCATGGTAGGGGTGGCTCCTGCAACTAAGTGCACCCTGGGAGGGCACGGGGTGCATGTGCCCCCCGATCTGTGTGCAAGGTGAGGGCAGGCTGCTGCTGTGGGGTGGCATGGTGCTGAGCTCCTCCTGGTAGGGGGCTGAGTTGGGCTGTACTCAGGGCAAGTGACAGTGGTGCTGGGAGAGAGGCTACCTGGGGGGGCTGCATCCAACCCCCCCTAACTTGCTCTAAGCCCCCTTCCAGCACCATCACCACACACCTGAGTGGAGCCCTGGCTCAACCCCCCTGGAAGGAGCCCAGCGCTGCCCCCAGCCCCAGCTCACAGCAGCAGCCCATTCTTACCTCATACACAGATCCAGGGGCATATGCCTCCCCATGCCCACCTGGGGTGCGTACAGTGGTGGGAGCTGCACCTCCATACCACCCCCCCAGATGAGTCACTCACAGCTCCCTCCCTTGCCCTGCCTGGCTGTATAGCACCTGCCCCACTCCCTCCCTAACTGCTGGGACTTTGATGTGCCCCTCCCCCCACATCCCTTCCCTCACAGCAGACTTACCAGCCAGACCTAGCTGCTTTCCACACTGCTGGGCTGCATTCCTGGCTACCTGCAATATCAACCTGTTCACAATATAAATCTCCTGGATTGCTTTCAATAGTCACCAGGAGATCAATGCAAATTCTGGTAAACTCCAGGCCAATCTGGGAGGGTTGACAACCTTAGTGTTTGGGCAGGAGCCTGCAGGCTGTGTGTTAACAGGCTGGGGGCTGCCAATTAGATAGTTCCACTGTAGACAAAGTAAAAAGGTTAGGTGCATACCCCACTCTTAACACAGGAAGGTTTCCCTTAGTTAATGTCAAAACTCCTTTCTTTTTGGGCTATAGCTTAACTCAAATAGCACCCACAAAATAAACCTCAGCTTAGGTGTCATCACAAATTTTGTTCTGCAACTCCTTTTGCTGAAAGAGAGGTACTCACCTCTTTAATATTCTGCTTTGAGATAGCCATCCCTCCCAGAGTGATACAATACCAATTTGCAGTTTAATGTTGAGTCTTGATAATTTCATATTTTTGTAAAAGTCCTTATTTCTAGCATCTCAGGTTTTTTTTTTTAAAGTACAAATTCTAAGTCTTATACTTGCAAATAAGAGCTGTAATTTATGAACCCAAATATCAGAACTGCAAAATCAGAAATTAAATGAAAGATGCCAAATATTTTTTAATATATTCTTATGATTTTTAGGACAATTCCATAATTTTGATTTTTAGGACAATTCCATAATTTTGGGACATGTGACTTGTGATTTTTGAACACTTGTCATTGGCAACACTGAATGAAGGTTTCGGGAGATTCATATACAAACAATAGATGACTCGGAAAGGACATACATATTTCTATGCATATTTTTAAACTCTGCCACCCTGTCCGTATTATCTTCTCTTGTACTACAATTCAAAAAGGATGTAGGGGAATTAGAAAAGGTAAAAAGTTGCCATACCAGAAAAGACTAAAAAAGCTAAGGGTCTTCCATTTGGAGAAAAGGTTGAGGAGGGATATGTCTGAGGTCTTTGAAATCATGATGGGCATGGACCAAGTGAACATGGAATTGGGAGAAGAGCTTGACCAGGAATTCTTGGGTCAGCTCACAGAGGTAGTGAAGGCTAAGGATGTAGTAGTCATCGGGGACCTGAACTTCCCGGACATCTGCTGGGAAGAACAGTCAGCCAGGTCTGAACGCTCATGTAGGTTCTTGGCCAGAGAGCAGGATCTCCATCTAACCCAGGAGGTGCACAGCCCCACCAGGGGAGATGCCTTGTTGGACCTAGTGCTGGCCACGGGTGATGACCTGGTGAGGGGGCTGCAGGTGCTCGACCACCTGGGTGACAGCTATCATCGCCTGCTGGAATTCACCATCCAGCGCAAGGTGGCAAAGGCATGCAGTAAGGCAGCGGCCCTAGATTTTAGGAGGGCAAACTTCAACGAGCTAAGGAGGATAGTTGGAGAAGCGCTGAGGTCCCGGAGGGGAGGGGAGCCAGGTGTCCAAGGAGAGTGGTCGCTCCTTAAGGAGATGATCCTCCAAGCCCAAAGGAAGGTAATCCCAACGAGGATCAAAGGAAGCAGGAGTGCACACAAGCCTCCATTGCTCACCAAAAGCATCTGGGAATATCTCCTTGCTAAAAAGGAGGCTTACACCCAATGGAAAGAAGGGGTCATCACCAGGGAGGTATATTCTGTAGTTGCTCGGGGATGTAGGGGGGGTAGTTAGGAAGGCCAAGGCAGAGATGGAACTGGGACTAGCTTCCCAGATTAAGGAAAATAAGTCCTTTTTTAAATACATAGGGGGTAAAAAGAAGATCCTGGGTAATGTGGGGCCCTTTCAGGACGCGTTGGGAAACTTGGTCGTCACACCAGACGGCAAAGCTAACATGTTTAACGATTTCTTTGCCTCCATCTTCCTAAGTAGGGACCAGAACAGCCACCTCCCTGCTGGGCCCCCCTCGGGTCCCGGGGGAGACACACCTGGGCCATGGGTTTCTGAGGATTTAGTTAGGGAGCTTCTGGAGGGGTTGGACATATTCAAGTCAGCCGGTCCAGATGATCTCCACCCTAGAGTTCTAAAGGAACTGGCCGAGGTCATTGCAAGTCCCCTGGCACGGCTTTACAAGCACTCGTGGTGCTCTGGTGAGGTACCGGAGGACTGGAAGAGGGCCAATGTGGTTCCCATCTTCAAAAAAGGCAGGAAGGAGGACCCGGGAAACTATACGCCGGTTAGTCTTACCTCAATCCTAGGCAAGCTGTTTGAGAAAATTATGCTGGCGCACATCCAGGAGGGGCCAGCAGGGGACTGCATGCTTAGGGACAACCAACACGGGTTCATCAGTGGCAGGTCCTGTCAGACCAACCTGGTGGCCTTTTACGATCAGATCACCAGATCATTAGATGCAGGGGTAGCAGTGGATATAGTCTTCCTGGACTTCTGGAAGGCTTTTGACACTGTCTCTCACCCTGTTCTCATTAAGAAACTGGGAGGCTGTGGTGTAGACACCCACACAGTCAAATGGGTCGCCAACTGGCTGGAGGGCCGCACCCAGAGGGTGGTAGTGGATGGGTCCTTCTCAACCTGGAAGGACGTGGGCAGCAGGGTTCCGGAGGGCTCCGTCCTTGGGCCCGCACTGTTTAACATCTTCATCAGTGATTTGGACGAGGGGGTAAAAAGCACCCTTTTCAAATTTGCTGATGACACTAAGATGTGGGGGGGATGTGGGCACACTGGAAGGATGCAACAGGCTACAATCAGACCTAGACAGGTTACAAGGGTGGGCAGACAAGAATAGGATGGGTTTCAACACAGACAAGTCCAAGGTGATGCACCTTGGGAGGAACAACCGGCACCATACCTACAGGTTAGGGAACTCCCCTCTTGTCAGCATGGAGGCGGAAAAGGATCTTGGGGTCATCACTGACTCCAAGATGAACATGGGCCGGCAGTGTGGGGAGGCAGTTAGGAGGGTGAACCGCACCTTGTTATGCATCCACAGATGCATCTCAAGCATGTCCAAAGAGGTGATCCTCCCCCTCTATGCGGCACTGGTCAGGCCGCAGTTGGAGTACTGCGTCCAGTTCTGGGCGCCACACTTCAAGAGGGATGTCGACAGCATGGACAGGGTCCAGAGGAGGGCCACTTGTATGATCAGGGGACAGCAGGCCAGGCCCTATGAGGAGAGGCTACGGGACCTGAACCTGTTCAGTCTCCAAAAGAGAAGGCTGAGGGGGGATCTTGTGGCCTGTTATAAACTAGTCAAGGGGGATCAACAGGCATTGGGGGAGTCACTGTTCCCCCCGAGCACCACCAGGAGTGACCAGGAATAACGGTCACAAGCTGGCAGAGGGTAGGTTTACATTAGAAATCAGGAGGCGCTACTTCACGGTCAGGGTGGCTAGGGTCTGGAACCAACTTCCAAGAGAAGTGGTGCAGGCTCCTACCCTGGGGGTGTTTAAGAGGAGGTTAGATGAACATCTTGCTGGGGTCGTTTGGCCCCAGTATTCTTTCCTGCCATGGCAGGGGGTCGGACTAGATGATCTGCTCAGGTCCCTTCCAACCCTAGAAACTACGAAACTATGAAACTCCCAGAATATTAGAACTAAGGAGCACCCACTGAAATTAGAAGGTGACATGTATAAAATTAACAAGAGAAAGTACCTTTCAAAGCAATGCATAGTGAACTTATGCATTTCATTACCACGAGAAGTGATAGAGGCAGATAACATCATGAGGTTCACTGGATGATGGCTCTATTAATGGCTACTGAACAGAAGGGCTAGAGATATTTCCAGTGGTATCTCTAAACCAGTGATGCCACCATCTGAATAGGGGATAGATTACTCTAGAGATATCCAGTTCAACACTCTTCCTCTATAGTCTATAGAATCGATTTCTGCCACTGTTGGAAACAGAATCTTGGGCAAGATGATCCGCTGGTCAGACCAGGTATAGTACTTATGTTCTCATGCATTTTCTGGGAAGTTTGAGTAGTTTCTTCAAAAGGCACAAGTTTTAATGTAGACACCCTGTGTTTTAATTGTAACACTGTTCCATACGTTATACAGCCATTTAATTTGTTTGCATTACACCGTGACAAAATGGCAAGGATAAAACACTATGCACTGTATTGAAGTGCGCAGCATTGATCAAAAAAAGGCTAGGTACCTACCTGAAGAATGCACTTATCTGAATATAATAAAAACAATGCTTATGGAGCATGCACTGCTGCCAGCACTATGGCATTAGTAGCTCCAAAACAGACAAGCTCTCATTATTTTCAAGTTTCCTAATACCACTGGTATCAAAGCCATGAGGGTCCAGAAAATTTATGAGGCAAGGGTTTTTTATTGGATCAACTGGTATTTTTTTTAATTGGATCAGCTGTGTAAGTTGGGAGAGATGCTGGACAATGGTTCAGGCACAGAGCACCCTTCAGGAACAGTAGGAATCTGAAGAAAAGTGCTCTGCTCCCAAAACCTTGTCCAACATCTCTCCCAATTATACAGTTGGTTCAAAAAAATTTCATTACTCCCCACCTCAAAACCTCCCTTGCCTCTCATAGGCTACAAACTGAAATTACACATAAACTGGTATAAGCAATTGGAGACCAGTTTAAATCTGTAACACAATAGAAGTTTAGTTCACATAAACTACTTTCAGAATGGCTGAAACTGGTTTAAGATAAATCGGAATGGATGTAGTAGCAGACTTAACTGATTTAGGTTAAATTGGTTTATTGAACTTCTGTCCCAGTTCCCCTCCGGGTTCAAGTTAACTCACGGTTCCACAGCATCCCAGAATGCTTTGCACCTTCCACACAAGCACCCCGCACCCCCTTGCAGTATGGGTAGGCTAGCATTGGCCCAAGCTGTCCTCTCCAGCCGAGCAGGAAGGCTTGCTCTAGCACCCTCTGGCTTCTGGCCTGAACCACTGCAGGCATGTGGCTGCATTTCAGGATTCAAAAGTGAGATATATTACATTTCTGGAGGTGCAGGTGTAAGATCCAGGAATGGTGATGGTTCTGTTGTGGGGTGTAGTTATTTTGGGAGTGGTGGAGATGTCTTGGCAGGTTTTATATTTCTTGTCCTGGTATCGTCTAGATCCATTCAGTGTGCTTTGGGCCATAGAAATTTTGCTTCTGGTGATGAGGGCAGCGAGGTTTGGTGCTTGTTTGAAGGCTAGGTTCTGGAAAGATCTCTTTAAAAAAAAAGAGACGCTGATGAGGTAGTATTCAAGAGATAGTCTAATGGAGGAGTGATGGTTATAGAATTTGTGATGGAAATCAATCAGACTCCAGGTTTTTGGTTCAAATGATGATGTCATCTAAATATTTTAGGTATAACACAGGTTGGATGATGCAGTTCTTGAAGAAATCATCTTCCAGGTGGGCCATAAGAAGGTTGGCATATTGTGGGCCATTTTGGTACCCATAGCTGTGCCCATGGTCTGAAGGAAGCGTTGGTTATTGAAACTGAAGGTTTTGTGGGTGAGTATGAAGTGTATAAGTTCAGTAATATCTTTTGGTCTGTGCTCTGAGTTGTAGTCTTACTCTTGTAGATATGTAAGGCAGTCTTTGATGCCATCTTGGTATAGGATGTTTGTATATCAGCCGGTAACATCCATGGACGGCTAGGAGGATATTGCTGGGAAGGTGGTCTATGCTTTCAAGTTTTCGTAGAAAGCCTGTTTTGTCATGGACAAAACTCAGTCTTTGGTGACAAGAGGTTTTAGGATGGATTTGATGAAACCTGACATTTCCTCAGGATTCTATAGTTGGATATTATTAGCCTGCCTGGATTCTCTTGTTTGTGGATTTTAAGGAACATGTAAAAGGTCCCCGGACCATGTAGTAGGAGGGGATCAAGTTTTGTAGTTTTTCTTGTAGTTCAGACAGAAATGATGTCATGGTGGTTGGGAGTCTTAAGGTGAGAAGGGGAGTTGGATCTTCCTTTAGTTTTTCATAGTTGCTGGTGTCAGAGAGTTGTCTGTTGGCTTCTTTTATGTAGTTTTCATGGTTAAGGATAACTACAGATCCTCCTTTATCTGCTGGTTTTGCTAGTATTTGGGTTGTTATTTTATTACCATGTGGATCTTAGAGATTCTATGGCCCTTCTCTCAGAGGGAGAGGTTGTTATGGTGGTCTTTGTTGTTATTTCATTGTTCATTCTTTCCCTGAAGCAGTCAATACAGCAGTCAAGATTTGAATTTCGTCCACTGTGAGGTGCATGATCTGATGGGTTTTGGTGCTAATCTTTCCTTGATGTTGTTACAGGATGAAGTATTGTTGAAAGTGGATTTGTTTTGATTGTGGAAATATTCCTTGAGATGGAGGCATTGGAAAAATTCTTCCAGTTTTCCACTTTGTACTATCTTACTAAGGAATATTTTTCCTGACAGAAATTAAGGCCTTTAGAAAGGACAGATTTTTCAGCTTTGGTAAGTGTGTGCATGCGTAATATTGATAATATTTGAGGGTTGCCTGGCTCCTTCAGTTTCATCGAGTATGCGGCTGGAATGTTGTACGGTATTGCTGTTGTTACTCTGATGGTTGTTTATGCTAGGGACAGACATTCAAAAAGCCTGAGCCTGAATTGATTCAATCTTTGCAGGTTAATCTAACCTGGCTAGGCTGAACTGGTTTGAAAGCAGACAGACATTCTCTCTGGACTGAGGAATGCAGGCACATGCCTGCAGTGGCTTGGGCTAGAAGCTGGGGGGAGCTAGAGCAGCCCTCCCTTCCTTTCTGCAGGAAGCTGAGGGGGCCGTGGCCCTGGCAGGACTCTCTCATTAGGGAGGTCTGCCTGCATGTTCCCAGGCTTTTCCCTGCTGGCTGCTCAAGGGGAGAATGTTGCCAGCCCTCATCCCTAGGCTAGCACTCTGAGGCAAAGGGTGGGAGGGAGGTGCAGTGCATGCATCTGTTGATGATACAGAGTTTTTCAGTCTCTCTCCCTGCTTTATCATACTGTCTGGAGCAAACAGAGGCAAATAAGCCAGCTGGGGGGAATAGTGATAACAGTCTTTACCATCTGATTAGCAAAACAATGGCCTCTCTCCGTTACTTCAAACTTCTTAAACAGCTTACGGGCTGACCTGCTGACTAGCTCCACACAGCCCTAAGCAGTCACTGTTCTGTCTGCCTGTCCCAGTGAAATTGCAGACATACATACACACACACCCACACACCTCTCTGCATTAGCTAGCATACCACAGGTCTAGGGGCCGTGGGGCTGTGCCGTGGGAGATGTGAGGGAGGGAGGGGGGATTTCCTGCTTAAGCAGTGGAGGGAGGGGAGGGCAGTGGGAAGCCAGGCAGACCTTGCTGTGTCTGCAGTCTCTGCTGGAGCCTTACACAGCATTAGCTAGCACAGGAGTAGGCAAAATGTGGCCCATGGGCCAGATGCAACCCATGGGCCATTCTATCCAGCCCTCAGGGCCCCTAAAAAATCTAGAAAATTAATATTTATCTGCCCTTGGCTACCTGTTGTGCAGCCCTCGATGGCTTGCCAAAACTCCGTAAGCGGCCCTCTTCCTGAAATAATTGCCCACCCCTAAGCTAGCATATCACATGCTGGCTATGGTCTATGGTGTGGCAAAGGGGAGGAAGGGATCCCTGCTTAAGCAGCGAGTGGTGAGGGAATGGGAGAAGAGGGGCACAGGGAAGCCAGCAGACGCTGCTGGGCCTGCAATTCTCTGCCAGAGCTCTGGCAGGGGGGCAGAGAGGAGCGGCCAGCCCTGCTGTGGAACAGAGAGCTCCGCCCAGGTCAGAGAGCATGCCAGGATGCTGGGGGACTCTGATTTAAGTGAAACCAGGAAGGGGTCTGGGACAGACATTGCATAAACCGGTTTGACCCAAATCAGTTAAGTCTGATACTACATTGAACCAGGTTTATCTGGCTGAAACCAGCTGGATTTTCAAACTGGCTTATGTGCACTGAACATCTGCTCTGTTACAGGTTTAAACCAGTTTCTGATCACTTAAACTGGTCTGTGTGTAATGTTCATCCCTAGCCTTAGTGTCTGGGAAAGTTGTTCCTGTATTTATTGGTTCCATTCCTTCTTTTTATGTTGGATGGATGTTGTAAAAAATCTTTAGCAATCATTTTGTATACATTGTATAATGTTTGGGAACACATCTGGGTTTTAAGTGGTTTATGCAGATAATTAACAGTTTTTATAATTGGGTGTAATAGGCCAACTGGGACGGGCATTGCATAATGCAGTTAAGCAAATTATGCAGTCATCCCATACACATGTAAGTGGAATGCATCTTACTGTTGATTATTATCTTTAGTAATTCCTTATTTAGAAAACCTACCAGAGTGATGGCACTGAAACTAACTAGCTGGCTGTTTTATCCATATATCCGGTTATGTACAAGTGATAACATTTCAGGCCTTTCCATAATCCATGTCAGTCTTGCTCAGAAGAGACCACTCCTAACTGTTAATAGTTCAGGCTTCAAACCTCTCAGATTTGGTATGCAGAGCATGCCTTTGAGACTTGCAAAAGTTTAGTGCTAATACTTTTAGTCATGGAAATTGCCTTCTAAATGTAAGCTGATGGCACATTAAGCTTTATCTCTGGTATTTTTCCAAAAATACTTCCAACTCACTCCTCTAAGGCTTCCCTAGGGACTCACTTGGACCATTCGACCATGATTTTGACCACTTCTTATCTGAAATACAAGTTATATAAATATAACCCTCTGGAAATATACCACTAATACTGAAAACCAAACCAGCTCCCCCAACCCCACCACACAGTCACTGGCTGTGATTCTTCTAGAAATTGTTACTTTGGCCTCCAGCAGTCAAAGAAAGGGTCTGAATGTTAATGGTATATAAATGAGTAGCAGGCAGAGGAAAACACTCCTTTTTATCGTCAGTAGTGGCAGAGATAACACCTACAGCTCTCAAAAAGCAGAGGAAGGAACTACATAAAAGGTAGAGAAAAGGAGAACTCACCACTTAGCTAAACCTTCGCAACAACTGCTTCCTATGGGGACCAGGGAGTTAGAGTGAAAGAAGCATCCCTGGATAGTGATGGGGGACTTTAGAGAAGAGGAAGACAGCGATAAAGGTGAATATGCCACACGAGGAGAGAGAACGGATGACAGAAAAGCAATGGAATAGAGAGAAAACTAGAGAGCAGAGAAAAAAAAAGAATACTAAGCTGAAATATACAACTCAACATGTGAGAGGGGAGGCAGACCAGGAAACAGACAAGAAATTACAGGAGGAAATACAATGTTTCAACAAAAGCAGATGGCAGAAAAGGAGATATGAGAAGGGTAGGAGAGCAGCATAAAATAGCAGAAAGAAATGAGAGCAAATGAGACAGAGATGGGAAGGGAGAGGAAAAAGGAAGGTGACAAAAATAAACCCAACTTTGTACATGGAAATCTGTTATGGCCTAGCCAACCTGACCAAAATATTTCAAGGAGTCATTCCAGATTTTATATTAAACGGGTCTTTAAAAAAAATTAAAAGGTGGATGTTCACACACAACCATTTCTATTACATTGTGCTGCTCCTTTCCTCTCCATTGCCCTCTCTACCAGTAATCTCTATTTCCCTAGCAAACAGCCATCTGTTTCTTTTCCTACCCTACTATGAAAATCTATCAGCTTCTCCACTATTTCCTCTTTCAGCAGAAATCCATATGCTCCCAGAACAGTTCTCTTTAAAGCAGGCCACTTGAAATAGTTTCAACTCTAGCAAGGCTGGAAAATACTTTGGCCTAAATCTTGTCCATCTCAAAGAACACTAGAGCAGAGATACAAAATGCTGGGATGGGTTGAATCGTCAGCTGAGTGCCATTGCAGTCAAAGTTCAGGCAACAGGCAAGAGCAAGGAAAGTTCTGACAGAAAAGCTGCTTACAGATACATGCACTGAACTGATTCACACAGAAGGGAGCAGAACAGCTGTCCAAAGAACATAGCAGTGATTCTCAACCATTATACATTATTACAGGATAGTAATGGTTAGGAACGTCAAGACAGGTTGTTTCTGTGGAGGAAGGAATAAAGCCTGAATTCGATGCTACCTTAGTGCTTT
This sequence comes from Crocodylus siamensis, assembly GCF_052110815.1. Classification (NCBI taxonomy): domain Eukaryota; kingdom Metazoa; phylum Chordata; order Crocodylia; family Crocodylidae; genus Crocodylus; species Crocodylus siamensis. The sequence goes on along the minus strand of NC_143398.1, from coordinate 199,121,039 downwards.
TTTGTGCTTGAACACTGAACAGCTTGCCCTCCCATAAGTCTTAACCCTAATCCTTGGGACATGCATTGAATTCAATGCTAAGTATTTTGGATAACATCAGTGTCACACTGATAAGATTATTCTCCTAATGGCCAGCTGCAGAAATGAACCCTTAGCTTTGTCAGGATTTGCTGTTTCTATCTCAAGCATCAGCAGTGCCTGTAGCTCTGCATGCCCCAGTGTCCTCAGATTACAACCTTCGTGCTACTTATACAAACTGACAGCAAGCGACATAGGTTCTCAGTGAAGGGATAATCTGAGGACAACACAACTGAATAAGTAGCAAAGGTTACTATTTGGCCTGCGTCACCTGTCTGATGATGACACAGGAGTTGGCAAGAACCAAAATTAAACTGTCTGAGGTTCAACAGGTTCAAAATTAAACTGTCTGAGGTTCAACTGTCTGAGGTTTAGTTTTGTCCCTGACTCAACCTACCCAGCCAGGTGTCTGTTGGTATAATATTTACCTTTGTGCTTCGCTACCTTTTCTGTTCCAGAACTTTAAAATACAAGTTTTTGCTAAAGGAATTTTTATTATGACCTCTAACTACACTGTAGGGTGTGATACATTTTGGGGTCTCAAATACTGTAATAAGAAGTCATATAAATATCTAGATCTGGCAGATGAAGATGATCATGTGTCTGAACATTACTGCACACTGACCATACACATATGCTCAGACCTACAGCATTATTTCAGAAGGTGGGTATCATTGCTTGTCTTCAGAGACATTCATATAAATTAGTGCCTAGTGGAACTATATAAATGAGTAGTAATTCTTTTCAATGCCTGACACTTTAACCTGGGAAATCCCTCTATCTAACTTGTTGTAATAAAGGAATTCCTTTTAAATGACTCAGGAAATGAGATTCTGTTAGGTGACAAGTTTGGCAGATGTTGCATGCTCAGTGCCAAATCATATTATACGTTATACTTGCTGTTCAGTGCCAAGCCTTTTCACTGCAAATGACTAGCAGGAAGACATGGTATTATAGGAGAATATAAAATACAATATGAAAGCCATACATATTATATAATACGAGGGATACATTCACTGCCGGTATAAGTGGCTGCACCTCCATTGACTTCAGTAAGGTTTCACTCACTCATTGCAGTGGTGAATTAGGCTCTTGAAATACAAATAAAACCCACACACTGCCAGCTTCTGTCATTACCTTTGTTTCTCAAAACATTTTTCAGGAATAAATATGTAAATAAATAATATTTTCAAGTTTAAAGTAATCTGTAATAAGCTGTTTTGCTTAAACTCTTTATATTATATTTTCACTTTTCCTAGGAGGAAAAATAACGTGCAATAAATCTGTGGAATTAAGACATTGTGATAACAATGGAAAACTCGAATGTATGTGATATATATGGTTCAGCTAAACTGTGTTTCTGATTTTGAGAGCACAGAGTAAAATACCTTCTGTTCCTTTTAAAACTTCAAAAAGGAGAGCTGAGGTAGTTCCAGCACATATATGGGCACATTAAAGTGTTCCTCCATTCTATGAAACAATATTTATTGTAATGACTTTTTTTGGAGTAAAAGTCCTGTTGACTGGGAGGAATTTCAGAAACTGAAATGAAAAGCTCAAACCCCTGCAAGCTCACCCTTAATTTTTCCTTCTTTCTCTCACTGCCCTGCTTAATCGGTATCCTGCATGTTGCTGCTGACAAGAAAATGAATGCATGTCCTTCCCAAAACCTGGACTGCTGCTGTCAGTGTATTACACATGGTCTCCTAACTAAAACAATCAATAGATGTGAAGCGGTGTCTGAGAAGGTGAACCAGAGTGAAGAACAATGGTGGGTAGATCTCTCAATATTCTAAACGACTGTGGGAGATGTATTAAGGTGCAGCTAAGGTAACTTCCTTTTAGAAAAAATACCGTGATGTACTGTATTGTATGGGGTACTGTTGGGGAGGTGCAAAGCATCCTGGGATGCTGGGGGACTGTGTGTACTGTTGTATGTACTGTTGAATGCATGCTCTAAATCCGTGTTTCACAATCAGTAGGACGCAAAGGTCGCATAGGTGGGACTTCTCTGAAAATAGTGGCATTCCTGAAAAAGGAAGGGGGCCTGCAGGCTCGGGATGCCACAGGAATACACTTCTTGGAAAAAGTGGGGTTTTGTTTTTAACATGGTGGGACCAGGGTTTTTTAACAAAATGGTTGGTGGGATGTAAGGTGCAAAAGTTTGAGAACTGCTGCTCTAAATTATGGGTCAAACCAGGCCCATAATCTTTGCTTTCAAGTGTAAGAGAAACTTGCAGTTGCAGAGCAATGAAGGATTTCCTTTCTGTAGGAAAAATCTCTGCCTGGCACTAGGGACAGAAATTATACATTAGTGGGTATAAGTGATAGGAAACTTATTTAAATCTGTAACACGACAGAAATTCAGTGAACATAAACCACTTCCAAAATGGCCAAAACTTAAGAAAAACCTGGATGGATGTAGTATCAGCTTAGTGGATTTAGGATAAAATAGTTTATTGAACTTGTGTCCCAGATCCCCTCCAGATTCAAGTTAATTCACAGTCCCCCAGCATCCCAGGATGCTTTGCACCTCCCCAACAATACCCCTCTTCCAGGGTGGGGAGGTTAGCTTCGGCTCAAGCTGTCTGCTCCAGCCAAGCAAGGAGGCATACTCTAGTACCCCCCCAGCTTCTGACCTGAGCTATTGCAGGCATGTGGCTAAATTTCTGGAATCAAAAGTGAATGTCTATTTACTTGCTTATTGGTTCAATCTACACAGCTCTGACTAACCTGTGAAGATTCAAGAAATTCAGCTTGGGCTTTTTAATTGTCTGTACTTAGCCTATATCATACTTTCCACAGACTGAGGGGGGATGCATAGTGGTGCAGGGAGGCTGCCAGTGTGGAATAGGATGTGGCTGAAATACGTTGCACTCTGGGTATTCCCACTGCTTCTAGAGGATAATTTCATGCCAATGCAAATTAGACTAGCCTTGATACTACTCTCAATTGTGTCATCGTTCAGGGTACAGAAATTCCACCCTGTGTGCTGTTGCAGTGTGCATGAGAAAAGCTTATGCATCTCCACTAGCAGATACAGCATACAGACACCGCAGCCCAAAAAATTTCTAAGTAAATTTGTATCTCTATAGACAAATCCCCAATGTCATCTACAAAGATTCTCAAGGAAACCATATTTCTCTAAAGAAACAGCAACTCAAGCAAAGGCTACAAATATACAAAAAGGACTGCCACTTGTATCCTCAGTCATTCTTTTGTATAAACCTGATTAGATAATCTGTAGGAGATGCCAACACTGAAAAGATCGTTATTTCGGTCTCATCTTATGGGTGAAAGAGAGTATATGTTAAACACAAAACACGGATGGCAACAAATGACAGTTATTGCCCACTGTTTCACCCTTTGCTTAACTCTTGCTATGGGTGCTTACGTGCAATTATATTCTGTTTGTTGCTGTTCCTTCATTTATCTACTTTCCACAGGTTCAATAACAATTTCTTTTTACATATATGCATCTTGTAAGTCTTTATATTTTGAAACCTGCTGCATGCTAAAAGAAAGACTAAAATACTGTTCCTGCCTTTACAGTCTTTATCCAAGCACTGCCTTTACAGTCTTTATCCAAGCAAAATGCAATTATAATTAAATTTTAATTCCTGTGGTCTTAATTCTTCCTTTAAGCTTAACATAGCATTAAGTGCTAGGCTCACACCAGAGACAGAGAGCACCAAATGTATTTTGGTTTAAATAACAGATCCTAGAGCACAGGGTAGCACATCTACCCCCTTGTTGAGTCAGCCTGCTTCACTCTATGAGATGGTGTGGATCACAGACACCAGATAATACAAGTGTAATGACCAGGTATATTGTGGCCTTGCATTATTCATAATAGTTTCACTGGTAGTGCCAAGTCTGCAAAGGGAACTTCACAGACAGAATCTTCTTTAAGTCTTGAAGACTTCAGTGGGATTTTATGCAAGCACACGATCCTCAACAATATCAAACCTTTAATTAGCATTGCTCAAAAAAAAGGTTGAGGCATTATGATCATAGATTTAATGTCAAACAAGACAGAAAATTTAATTTGTCTATAACTTAATCACCCTATATCACTTGCTCTTTTGCCCTGTAACCTGTTTGGCTGTAAACTCATCTCTGCCAGCTCTAGGTGACAACAGAAATGCTGGGAGTCACTGTTTTATTGCAGTTGCAAATGAGAGATGACAAACTTATTTTCTGTTTGTGCTATACATCATACAAAAACAATCTTTCATACATGGTGTACCAGATTTATGTAGCCATTCAATTTTAACAATGAGCTAGCAACGCCTGAAATAGTAATATACATCAGTTCTCAGATACTGAAAAACTTAAGTTTGCTCAACATGCTTATGAAGGAAAGTACACTGACTATAGTTAGGTATCCCTGTAAAAAAGAGTTTCCAAATATGGAGAGAGATAAAATAAAAAGTGTTTGTGTGTCCCCTATCTCCTTCAAACCTCTCTCTGGTATGTGTTGATGGCTATCCTTGCTCTAACCCAAAATAATTTAATTGAAATACATAATCTGAAGAAAAGGGGAAATTTATAGAACAGTCTTAAATTATAGTTGCAAGGAAATCATATCTCCAGCCTAAAAGAAACTATTTTAATGTAAAATTTCTTGTTTAATTTTAATAATAAATATGTATATTAGTGATTCCAAAAGATTTCAAGTGAGATCATATTCTGACCCTGTAAATACTGTACATTAGGGGTGTGCAAAGCAGGCTGTATTCAATTCGGATTCGGCCTGAGTCAGGGGACAGAGATTCAATTTGTTGATTCGGATCACTGTCCTAATTCGATTCCGCCAAAACCAAATCTAAAGATTGGATGTTGATTCAGAGAATCAGCAATTCAGCCATTGATACAGCTTTAAATGTTTTTTCTACATATCTTGAGGTACCAGGCACGGCTCGTGAACGCTGAGATGGTGGGCCTGATGGAACATCCCACAGGAGTGCGTAGGGCCCCCTGCATGCTTGGCAGAGGAACCTGAAAGTGGACTGGAAGTACTTGGTGATCAGCCACGGGGGGACCCCAGGTGCTCCCCCAGACCCAGGAGGCACCAGTTGCCAAGCCAGTGGGCAGGGGGGCCCCCCTGCACACTCTGTGGCAGATCCGGAAGTGGACTGGAAGTGCTTCTGGCCCACTTCCGGGTCCACCACCGAGTGTGCCTGTGTTCCTGTGGGGTGCTCCATCTGCTCCACCATCTCAGCATTCACGAGCCACCTGGTACCTTGGGGTATGTAAAAAAAATAAAATAAAAATTTAAAGCTGTGTCTATGTCTGAATCATTGAATCTCTCTGAATCAATTTGGAGGGTCCTGATTCGATTTGGAGAGATTAAAGGGTCTCCTGATTCAATCTGAATTCGGAGATTCGTCCACCAAATTGGGATGAATCTCTACTGAATCAAATCAGTGACTGAAGCTTTGCACAGCCCTACTGTACATGTATACAGCAAGAAAGTTTCTGATTTAAGACTAAGTTGATGAGACTGACAAAGACAAACAGAAGTATATTATCCCTGTTTCAGTGAAGTCTGTATATACCCTGATGCTATCAAAAAATAAAAGACAAAAAAGCTTGTCTATTCCTTTTCCTCTAGTGTGCACAATACTTTTGGTCAGTTTTCAAAAAGGACTCTTTGGACATATTTTATACTGTATTAGGAAATCAGTTATTCTTTCACACGTATATTGTCTTAAAGACCTGAAACTGAAAGTATAACCTGAAACTGAAAGTATAAGAAAGTATAATATAAGATAGTCTGATAGTCAAGTGACAGTCCAATGCAAGTTGTACCCTTGGGGTACAAAAAGCCTAAGCCTGAATTTATTCAATCTTTGCAGGTTAGTCTAACTTGTGTAAATTGAACCAACAAGTAAGTGAATAGACATTCACTTTTGATTCCAGACAAACTTGCAGTGGCTCAGGTCAGAGGCCAGGAGGCACTAGAGTAAGCCGTCCCTTCCCTTCCACAGTGTCTGGGCTGGAGGGAAGCTGGGCTGAGGGAGTGGGTTTGGCACGCCTGAGTATTTCTTTTGGGGGGGGGGGGGGGTTAAACCCCACCCAGGACTGCAGAGCCCCCAGCTGAGATATGCCTGAAGGAGGGGGGGAAGCAGCCCTTGCCAGGCTTTTGGGGGTGGGAGGGGTGGGGGGAAAAGTAGTGTGGCCAAACACCAGCCCAGCATGGCTCCCTAACATGAAGGGGGCAAGGAGGGAGCTTATTATCAGTGTAGCACTGATTTGAGCAGCCCTGGGGCCCCAGGGGGCTATGCCAAATTTTGGGGTGGCCATAGCCCCCCAAACTCCCCATAGTGCTGCCACTGCCACCGCCCACCCTGTGCAGGTTGTTGCAGCTCTGCCCGCAGCACAGTCCCCCCCACTGGGAAGAGACTTGTGGTCCCTGGGACACCATGACAGGGTCCCTCTCCCCTTGCTGCTCCTCTCCTTGTTGGGGATCCTAGCTGGAGTCTGCCTGGCTGGGGGTGAGTGGTGGAGGCGGTAGCCAGGGCTGGCAGACCCCAGCTGCAGTCCCCCAGTGAGAGAGGGGATGGAGCGGGGAGGGAACCCCCCTCCCTGCCCCCTTCACCTCAGGGGGCCATGCTGGGTTGGCATCTGGCCATACCCCCGCCCCTGGAGCGGGAAAAGGGGGGACCCTAACAGGGGCTGCTGTGCCCCAGCCAGGCAGACCCCAACTGGGGTCCCAGGGAGGAGAGGGGAGGGAGGGGGAAATAATCCCCCTCCTGCCCCTTTGCCTCCTTTGAAACTGGATTATGCGCACCGAACTTTTGTTTTGTTACAGGTTTAAACCAGTTTCTGATCACTTAAACTGGTTTGCGTCTAACTTCTTTCCATAGTCTAGGACTGCAGGATGCTTCCTCATGGAGGTTGAAAGCCCAGATGCAAGTGATTTCAAATGGTTGGTTTAAGGAGTTGTGAGGTCAGGCCCTAAGGAGAAGGTCCTGTCCTAAGTAGTGTTTTTGTGATATAGGAATTGAAGGGGGAAGAAAGCAGAGGTGAACAAAGGAGGAGTAAAAACTGGGGAATTACTGTGGTTTTGGGGAGAAACCCCCCTTTGATGTTCATGTAGCACTGATTTGAGCAGCAGATGTATAAGGAAAGTATTAGGTTTGGCGCTTATGAATACTTTGAAAGGAACTCTATAACTACTTTGAAGTTCGCCCCCCTTGACATCAGAAATATGAAAATAATACACTGCAAGTTTTGGAAGAGTAAGAATAAGAAGTTCCATGCTGATAAATTGTTATTTTATCAGCATGTGCCTCTCACTGGTGTTAAGGAATAATAGGAGTTAGCAAAGCAATCATTAATTCGTATGACATAAATGGAAACAGAGAAGGTTACAGTCACAAAAAATGTCAGATTGATAATAAAAAAATTAGAAAGGCACCTGCACAAACATGAAAAAGTAAGTCTATAAAAGACTGCCTTTTGAATGGTAATGTAGTATGAAAATGCGTTCAAATCCTTCTGATAACTTTAAGAAGCTTAGGCATGAAAAAAAAATACATGGACAGTGTTTTCAAGGAGTACCATGCCAAAAAGTTCATTGTCTGCAGAAAAAAACAGCACAGTAATGTCAACAACATGATTCCATAAGAAACAAAAATCACATTCAGGTAACTTACAAGAGAAACTGGCAGGAACTTAGATGATGTTAATCCCATGCATTAGGGACCATCTCATTAAAAGAGTCCTATTCTTTCTCCTTGGGGAACTTTCAAAATGGAGTTTTACATTCAAAAAAGAAAAAAAATAGCATCTGGATATAGCAAAGACAGCATCAATAGATGTTCCGATTTCTGCAGTATACATTTTAAAGTAGATTGACTATAGTTTGATTCAACTAAAGTTTAAATAGAAGGCAGGGATAGGACATTTTGGGAGACTAGCAGACTCAGTCAATGGATGATGGAGCAGAGCCACCGAGTTCAAATTCATTTATGCTAGTAATGACAAAAAGTTATCCTCTGATGTTTTGTTGGTGGCGTATGTGAAAAGAACAGCAGCCCCATTTTGGTTCCAAACATTGACACCACAATAGGCTATCTTATTCATAGTCTTTAAAGGTTAAAATCTTTATGGGCACAGAGCCAAAATTATTTATCTACACTGAGTAAAAGTTCCAGAAAAGACAGGTGGGGCATGATAACAGGCCAGAAAGGGGAACATTGTAAAGACAAAGAATGAGTTGATGTTCAGTCCCAGGGCTGGAGGTCTGTGACTTGTTCCTGGCTCCGCCAGACTTTTTCAATATGGTCTTGATCAAGTCACTTAATGTTTGTGTTCTAGGTTCCTAGCTGTAGACATGGATATAATCCTACCTACTGAGAAGAAGAGCGTTATGAAACTAAACTGGCTGAAGCTTGGCAGTGCAATGAAATCCATTTCTGTCAGCATACAGGGAGATGTCTGCTACTCTGCACTGTTTACAGTGGCCTCCACCCTCACCATTTCTTCAACCTAACCTTATACCAAAAATGACCCTCATATCCTTTCCCCTCCATCCTCTTGCCCCTGTTCTCCCAGTTTCTGTCCCACTTATCCTCTCCCTTTCAATTTTCTGTTGCCTTTTCTTTCCACTTAGCATACACCTCCCTAATTAACAAGGTCACCCCAAGGGTGATCTTTGCTGCCACTCCATTGTTCACTATGCTTTTATGTTGCAACTCTTTTCTTTACCCTTTGTCTTTTTTATTTAATTTAAATCTTTGGGTCAGAGACTGCCTACTACTCTCAGGGACAGATTAACGCACAGACCCGTGGAGCCTGGGACCATGGGCCCCTGCCAATCAGAGGCCCCTGGGGCAGGGACCTGCCATGCTCCCCAGCCTGCAGGGGAAAGTCCTGCAAAGTCTTAAAGCTCCACTGCATGTTAAATACATGACAGCTGGCAGGGGTGGTGGCTGGGAACTTGTCTGACTGCTCTGTAGGGATGGTCAGGGTGAGGCAAGGATCCCCACCATCCCTGCCACTCATTGCCCAGCTAATCTGTCTCTCTCCCGTCCCTGTGCCTGAAAGGATCCCAATCCTGGTCTCCCTTCTTCCCAAGGATTAAGGCTGCCAATAGAAAGGGGTCTGCATCTTGTGTGGGGAAGTAGGAGCTCTTCCAGGGTGTGATTAGACATAGATCTGTCTGTCTAGAGTGATACTTATATATAGACAGAAAGATTGTGTGTGTGTGTGTATGTATACATCTGTATAGATATCTATATAGAAAGAGATACTGGTATATATAGCGAGAGACATTATGTGTGTCTATATATGTATGTATATATCAATATATTTATACATTTTGGTTACATAATTATGCATTAAAAACAGGTGTAATAGGTATATAAAAGAGAGCTTTACAATATATTAAGTTTAGTATATGTTTAATGTTTCTGGAAAGATAAAAAAATGAAATGTATTGTGTAGGTCTACTGCTTTATTTTAATTGCAAGAATCACTAATGTTATTCTTAGACTTATACTTGAGGCTATAGGAATGGCTATGTATTATTCTTGCAGTAGTTTACCATAGTGTAGGTACAATGTAAAATGTGTATTTTAAAAAAATATTCAAACAAGAGTCTATACGACCTAAACTATCTTTCCTTTCATATTATTATACATTTATGGCAATCCCATGCATCTGAGTCATTTGTTTTCTTCAGTTGTGTGTGTGGTAAAACTGAATAGCTAATTTTGACATTGCATGTTGTGCTTTATTTATTAATACACCATGTAAACTTTTAATGGGTCTATTTATTAAGGTTTTTTGATACGTACATGTTTATAATGGGGGCCTTCAATTTTCTTTTTGCCCAGAGCCCCAGTAAATCTTAATGCACCATTGATAACTGTGTGTTTGTACAATAGGCACCCACTCTTGGATAGATCCTATTTGCTACTGTAATAAGCAGAATTAATAACACATTTTAAGGCTACTAGGTATTGTGTTTCATGCTTGTGCCTCTCCAGATGGTGTGAAAGGAAGCATTTAAAAAAATACATCTATTACATAATTTCTGGTTTTCCAACTGGTAGTATTGAATTACAGAAGATTGAGAGGCAGACTAAAGGTTCTATGCAAGCAGGTGGTACTGGATCCTACAGCTGAGTAAAAACATTCAAATATAATAACCATAGTCTGTTGTAATAAACTTTATCACTTGGCCATATAAGCAGCAGATCTTACCTTACAAAGGGACTGGCAGTGATAAAAAGGTACTTATTCATTTTTTTGTTTAAACTTCGTATAATAAAGTCAAGGGGCAATTAAATAATTAACACAAGGTACTTCAGAGTTCTATTTTTTGGCACCCAGATTCCTATTCTTCCTAATTTCATAATATTATGCAGATGGATTCTGCAGATGCAAACATCTGTATAGATACTAGAATTGGGGTCAGAATTTATACCTTTATACTGTTTGGTACCTGGAGACATGCAGGGATGCTGGTCCAATGCAATGTAATTACAGCACGTTAGTACACTCGTTAGCTAATTAGCACACTCCAGTAGCCTCTCTGTCTCATTTCTTCAGCATCCCCATGCTTCAAAATGGCAGTGGAGGCACTTTAATAAAGCTCATCTAATGAGTTTTAGTTAAAGCACTCCTGCTGCCATTTTGAAGTGTGAGACACTGAATACACAAGATGCTGTGGGCTTTCAGAGCTGCTCCAATTAAAACATCCTTCCCCACCCCCAGAGCACTTGTAAAGATGCCCTTAGTGCTAAACCTTCAGTGAACACAAGTATGTTCTCTAAAAATTATTCATAGATACGTGCAGGCTGAATACAACCCAAATGACAATATGGCCCTTGATGAAAATAAAAACAGGAACCATATAGGACACTGCACTGAAAATACAAGCAGCTCTTTCTTCTTGGGTGACTATCTGTAGACTTATGAAGTTTCTTAAATTGATAGAATACTATCACATCATATGAACGGCACATAGGATATGTTATGACAGGTCTAAATCAAAAGGATCTCTCAGATAGTGACTATGTCACCTTGAAATACTCTTAAGTCCATGGTATGTTCAATAAGATCCTTGCCTGAAATTCCATTTCCAATGTATATGTGATATATTTTTCTCATTCTCAATAAAATATTGATCCTAGAAATTTGAACTCTAAGCTTCTTACAGTGTTCTTTATTTATACAAGATACTTTTTCTGGAAGATCTGAAAATGGCTAAGCGGCAGTGTGTTCTCATATCTTATTGTTTGTAAGGATATTTGTTTAGTTATTCTCTTTGAAATATTTTAAGCATTTTAATAGTAAATAAGGTCATTTAATTGTATTTTTTGATACTATTTTCAAGCCACTTTATCTTGTCACCTAGAATTGCCTCATCTGCATACCCAGATTTTGTTTTCTAGACTACAGACGTAGATTTGCAACTCTCCTCCCCTTTGACAACATAGTTCTCAGTGTGAGAGGGGAGGGAGGGACAGCTCTTCACTCTTCCTGAAATTCTTTGTAATTTTAAAACATTTTACAGAAGCTGGAATTTTTAAGCCATACAAATAGAACACACTTTGAACTGTTGAGCCAAAATCTTACTAAATATGGCCATTTCAATTACTTAGACCATTTCTAACTGGCTTTAACTTAGATAGAAAATCTAAACCTAATTCTGATCAATCCTGCAAGCTGTTAAGTGTTGCTGGCAATGTGAGTTGGGGAGAAAGTAACTACTGTCAGAGAAAGCATTTTGCAAGCTTGCAAAAAGTACGGCTAATTCACACAAAAACAGACAGACCAAAATTTGAATGAAAAGGAGAACATGCCTAACGCAGCCATTTTCAGATGCTTTATTGGCCACCAGGTGGAGCCCATGCAGAGCTCTGAATGTAATAAATCTACCTAAAGAAAAAATAAAAACACCTTCTAGTGCCAGAGCATAAATAAAATACATCTTCTACAAGGTATAGACCAGGCTCTCCCTCCACTCAAAATGTCTATGATAAGAAAAACAGGACATTATACCTTTGTCCTATATCATTTTCTACTGAAGATTCACTTAAAAAACAATGCCAGCAAATAGGTCACAAAAATTCTTAACAAGTCAGTTTGTCCAAGCAGAGCCTAAGGTTAAAATGAAAACTCTCTCTGTCTCTTTGTCTGTCTATATTGTACAGTATTTAACAGTACTTGGGGTCTCTAATCAGCAATAATGCTACATTTGGATTCTGAAACATTTCAATTAAGGACTTAGAAGAAAAAGTTTTATTAGTTTTTAACAGGACTTTTGCAAAAATATCTTAAATTGGAGGTATAGTACCTGCAAAGAGAGTATTTAGGGCGACAGTGCTGCTCCTTTCCTTTCTCATCCTCCTAGCTACCGCAGTATCTATCTTTGCTACCTGAAGCTTAACTCTTTATTATTCGGAAAAGCTAAGGGCCAGATCTGAAAGTCACTGACTTGATGGGACTTCTATTCTACTTGGCGGGACTTCTGTTTGATGCTCCACTGTAGTCACCAGTAGGCTATGCTATTGTACCTGTACAGAGCAGTGTGCAAGCCAGATCATACCAACTTAATTTAACATAGCTGAACAGTAGCGGACTGTCTTTTTTTACTGCCCCTTCCACCTCCCTAAATACACAAGTATTTGTATTTTGGGACAACAGATCAGCATTGCATTTTATTCTTGAATACAATATTATATTGTAATTAGTTAACACAAGTGTCTTAGTTTATGACTTTGTAGAAAAACTCTCTAAACTCGCTGCAATCATTTAAAAGGTAAAGCTCTACTTTTACAGTGTAGATATATTTAGGTATTTCTAGGTCAAATACACCTGACTAGTACAGAGGTGGCCATTGGAGCTGTGTCATCCAGCCGACGGGGCGCCACGTGAGTCAGGAAATTGGATGGTAGGATGAGTAGCAGCAGTGTTAAGTGCCAGAGCCCCTGAAGCTACAGCAATTAAAACTGCCACTGCTCCCCTAACACCAAATATCTGGACATAACAGGGAGTCCCACAGGCCAGATGACACAGCTCCAATGGCCACCCCTGTACCAGTTAGTTTTGTTGCAATCCTGTACCCCACTTCCAACTGGGAAGCTGTTTCAGAACCTCATTGGTCTGGCAGCTGCCAGAGCCACAGCGGTTAATACTGCCACCACTTGTCCTGCCACAAAATATCCAGCTATGTGGGGAGCCCCAAAAACCCTACACCAGTCATCTGGGCCGTGGGGCTCTGGTTTAACATAGAGAAGTAGAAATAACTACCGCCTACTGATAAAATTTGTATAGAAAACAAAAATGAAATACATATTAGTAACAATTTAAAGTATCACCTCAGTCAGGAAAAGCCGATGGAAATAATTAGGTCAAAGAACTTGGGCTCTTTCAGATCAACAGAAGGAACGAGTGCCTGCACTTGCAACTTGACAGAATATATGGTCCCTTGAGCTTCCAGACATAAATTTCCATTAAGTGAATGGTGCAGGTAAACCCTGATTGCTAAGATCCAAAATTAGAGAGATTTCTTTTCAAATATATAGAACATAGACTATGTGGGTCGTTCCATCTTAAAATGAACACATTGAATTGTACATGGAAATAAACTGGACACTAACATATGCCACAAGGCTCTGCCGCCATATGCCCTTTGTTAGAAATGAGACGGAGAGAGATGTTTCATTCCAAATTTAAAAGAAAGTTCCCAAGCCAGCTTCAGTTGTAGCCCCATGTACAACCCATTGCAATAATACAACATGGATTCTAAAAACACATCAGACACTAAGAGAAAGATCACAAACCTCCACCAAAATTCAGGGATAATCCCAACAGTTACACATCCTAAAGCATCAAGATTCCTGGACTTCCCTGTTAATAAACTCCAGGTAAACTCTCCCAATTGAGGGGGGCAAGAATCAATAGTGCTGCCTCCAGTCAGTTAGCACCAATTTAGTCCTGTTTGGGTTGAATTTCTACCATCTATCCTCACCTAAACTGCAGACTAGCAAGACACCAAGAAAGCCAAGTCTGCATTATACATCTTTGATCTATTGATACCACTGAAGTCTAAACCACTCTTTAAAATGCCTAAAAATATATACTGGTTAAGAATCGTGATAGAATAGAACCAATACTTCCAGGGCATATAAACAGCACCCCAATATTTTACTCTTACCTATCCTAAAGAAACAAACAAGGCCACACAAATCTTATGTTGTCTATCCTGCCAAAGTTTGCAACCAGGGCAACAACTTGCAACTGAATCAGAGAATCAACATGAGCACTTAGTCTTTGACCTTTGCCAAGAGAAGACTGACTACTAAAACAAGTGCTGATTTGTACTACAACCAGGGTTAAAATCAGATTGAAACCTGAGGATGCTAGGTAAAACCAAACCAGCTTTGTGCCAACCTTCTCATTAATCTTCCACACAAAAATAGAACCCTATGCAAAAAGGGAATTAAACCAAGACTGGCAATGTTACTGGTATCAAAATGCCTCTTCCCTGGTGATCTCAACTACTTTTGGACACGACTCCTTGCCTTTTCATAGGCAGACCTAGAAAGTTTCCTTCAGTAAAAATATCTTCCATCAATAACTGGCCATAGGCCCAAACTGAAGATTATAGATTAGCGTTACTCAAACACATAAAAAATATCAGCAAGAGAAAATGTCCTCAAATCTCAACCATTTTTTAAACCAAGATGTCATGGTAAATGCTATATGTATTGTGTTACTGTAGTCACATCTGCTGCTGACAGCTATCAGAACTCTTCATGGCAGATTGTTAATGTCAGACAAATTACAACATATTAATATATTTTCTTTCTAGTTGTTATAAGAGGTTTTTTTGTTCCTGAGAGCTCAGCCTTCTTTGAATGATAGTACATTAATATGCATAAATGTGGAACTCATCTCCAGTGTAACTCAGTTGGTTTTGATCATTATACTAAGTTTATATCATGAGTTTGGCTCTGTTTCCAACACTAAAAATGAAGCACAGACTATGTCTAAAGCTATAGGTAAAGCGATCCCCATGTTTTTTGTAAAGCTCATACCCACTAAACTCATATACAACAAACCTCTAACACCCACTAACCTAAGTGCTGGAAGCCTCTGTTGAAATGTTCATATACCATCACTTTTCAACCAACCGTTGCCTTTCCATGATTTTGAACTTACAGAGCCATGAAGGTCTTAAACACAGGAAATCTGACAGCAGTAATCCCATAACTTCATGTTCCTGACTTCTTGCTCTTCTGTATCCCACTTCCTCTCCTGAAAGAAGCAGCCAGCCAAGAAGGATAGCTGTTTTGCAAGCAAACAATGCAATGTAAACAGTTTTGATGCAGGCGATAAAATATGATATATGAAGAGAAGGGCAGTGTGCATGGCTTAGGCTAACTGAGGATAACCCTCAAGGGTGACCCTAAACACCAGTATAAACGAGTGTCTGATTTCACACACAGCTGTACTGAAAAAATGCTATTTTAACTCAATATTATCAAATATAGAAAAGGTCTAAATTATAGATTTGAAAAACACCCATGGATATCAATGATGATTTGTAGTCTTATACACCTAGACTTACTGTTTAAACAAGTGCAAGCTTCAAGTTCTACTGCTTGACAGGAAGAAGCAGGGACTAAATATAGCACAATCTGTAGAAGAGCAGTTACCTCTAGTAATAGACAGGAGATCTAAATTTAGTGCGCACTCCTAGTGCATTAAAATAGAAGCAAAAAATCTCATGAAGTCTGTATCTATGAACCTGCAAGGGAAAGTTGCCATCTATATCGCTAATAGCTACTTGCCAAGATCACTGCAGGATGTGTGAAGTGATTATAGCCTATTAAGAATGTGTCCTGCACAAAGATCCCCAAAAGAAGGAATTAAAGCAATCATTCCTATGACTAAACGGTCAACCTGAAATACCATGGTTTAAAATATTAAAAAATTAAATAACTAAGGATAATCTATTTAAAAGACTTCATTAAGATTTCCATTCTTTAAGATATTTTTTTCCTGATGATTTCATGTTAAAAATGATCAATTACTTTTTTGTAATAATCAATTACTTATCTGAATTTTAAACATGTGATCAGTGCATACATGGTAAGCTTGTTTGACAGTTTAGGAAGTAGAGTAAGAGATGGTAATTTACAGTCTAAATCTTTGGTTGCTAAAGAAGGGAGAAAACAAAACCAAAAATAAAATAAAACAAGCAAGCAACACACACACATACATACTTCACCATCTTTTATTTGCTCTATTTATAGCTACTCTGACAAAAATATCTTCTGCATTACAACTAGCTATAGAAATAATTAACACTGCATACCCTGACACTGCTCCTCCACACCCAGGCATTCAGACCAGAAGAATCAATGCAGACTTGAAAATGGACTCATCAACAACCACCCATGTGTTATCCCATTATTAACTATATTAATCTAATTCTCAAAAAATAAAATCAGATTTTAAAGCCTTTAATCCTACCTCCCATTTTTTGGGCAGCTTTCTGAGTAATGATGACTTTCCCCCAGTTTGCAATTCATGTTTTGTTTATATAGGAAAGTTTATTAAAAAACTGAACTGAAACTAATTTTAGCTATCCCAATATAAACATAAGCCCCCACTCTTCATATGTGAACATTCTTATTGCAGTGAAAGTTATTTTTTTAAGTTAAAAAAATGTGTTATTAGAGCAGTGATTTAAGCTAAGTTAAGGTGTTCAAATACAGGAGTTATTTTCCCACAACTACGTTAAAATACAGAGAATGTAGAAAAGCTCTTTTGTTTAGCTGACTGAAAAATAGGATGTTATAATGATGTTTTAACCTAATGAACCATGGATGCCTGAAAGGACCAGGAAAAAAAAAAGAAAGCATCATACCAGAGGCAAAATGGAAAGGCAAAAGACAAATATGTGAATGGGGGAAGGAGTGGCACAACCAAACAAAGAATTCATACATATATTTCAGGTATTCAACTTTAAAAGGTAATTCTATACTATTTTTGTATTTGCTTTGGATCTAATCTAGCATGCAACTGCCATTAGGAGGGTGAAATAAGTACTTAAAATAATACTGATTCCACTGAGATTCAAAAAGCAGGGGAGTGCCAGGCCTTCCCTGAAGTGTTTACAATTAAAATTAAATGCAAGATGCTACAGGTATGTGTAGCGCACAGACGCAGATGCTAATTATAACAGAAAAACATGCTTACATGCACTAGCCATGTGTATGAAGACAACCATGAGATACTGGAATTTGTTATAAACCTTAGGGCAAAAATGACTCTTGTAGGGGTATTTAGCACTCCTGTGAGGACAAAATGCCCTAACCTTAAGCAGAATTTTCCTCTTCCCTAAGTTGTGCTGAATAGCTTTCCATTATGAAACATGAAAAATATATAATTATTGCTCTGGGCCTTTTTGTCAGCTGCAAGCTTCGGAATTAGGGCTGCTGGTCTGGCTTAATAAAGTGGTGATTGCATTAAATTTTGTTCATCTAAGAAACACCTCACCTTCTGAAGTGGGCAAAGGTAAAAATATTCTTAGAGAAGCTGTCTTAAGAGCAACTAGCAAATACCTTATTTATGGTGAAACAATGGGTCCCATTTTTTTTTTCAGATCAACAATCTTCATTCTCAAGACAGACACAATTGGTTCAAGAGCTGTAATTATGTCATCCTTTTGTGTCTCTTGATCTTCCATTTCTGACTCCTTCAACCGCCAACAATTAAAAAACCCAAAGAAACCAAGAACTACAGTATTGATTTTACTGGTTTCACCATTAATGAAGTTGAAATCACTGTGCCACGTGCAGGGTAAGAACTAAAGTTGGCCCTACAATTTGCTAGAAACAATTCAGCATCATTACTCTTATTCTTCACTTCACTGGAACTATGACAACTTTCATGAACTGCTGCAAAGAATAATATTTCTCCTCTTGTACTTTCCACATTAGAGCTAGGTACTATTGCAGTCCCTGCTTTGTACTTAATGCAGATAGAGTTCTACATGCATATGTGTATTACGCAGGTATTTTCTTTCTTAACAGGGATACCAAGAATACCTCAATAAATAAAAAACTGGCTTTTTGATTAATTATTATCTTTTTTCCAGAGTACAGTAACCAATTTATCAAGGATTTATATTAACTAGGAATAAATGATACTGTATCAGATGACCCTTGTCTACGCTATTATGTCTTTAAAAAGGAGGATTTCTCAGACTGATATCTTTTATTGGACCAATCATGTAGCTGGGATAAAATTAGACATGTTTTTTTAACATAAGACATTCTTCCTCAGGTCTCTTATTATAGGAAGCTAGGCATAGAAAGTACTGTGCTTGCTGTACACTTGCCTAGCTATGTGGGAAAATTTAAATTTTGTATTAATGTCTTACATATTGGACAAAATGCTGGTTTTGTGTTTCAGCTTTAAATTACTCTCCTTTCTCCTTGACTGGTGACAAACAGGGCTGTCCCGTAACTCTTCAGTCAAGCTTAAAAACCATTAACTCAAACTACAGGGTCATCAAGATAAGAATAAAATCAATAAACTGTCCTTCTGACTCTTTCAGATATTGCTAGTATATCCCTGAGGCACATTCCTCTCAACGCTGGTTCCCGGTTTATGCAAATATGTACACTGGCTGTACATTCAACATCTACTTTGCTTTGCCACTTGTCAATGGTATGTTCTGATTCTAACTGCCTCACCATTTTTATTTCATTAATTTTAAATTGCACTGCTATTCCCCTGGTTGCCTAACCAATGTAACAGATGTCAGGATCAGGTTCAGTTAAATGCAAGGGGAAAAAAACTGAAAATAAAATTGTGGTCAAAAGAATGGAAGTATTGCTTAGATAATCTAGTGATGGGCAGCATCATAAAATCTGGATGAAAGCACAAATAAACTAACAGGTGTAACAAACTGTAAAGGCCGCAATGGCCTGAAATGCAGCCAGTGATAGGTCCCAAACATACCCAGCTTCCTATTCTCTAAATTGAAGGAATGGTTGGACTGAAAGGCTGACATAACATACCAACTTCTCTTTGCTTTAACCATTACCTATTATCAGCCCCAATTGCCTGCTGGGCTTTTATGGCAGAAGTCTCCATTCCTCTCCTCCCTGACAGCTGATGCTGACAGCTCAGCGCAGACAGGACTAGAGACAGAGGCTTTGCTGGCTCAGCTCAGTGAGAGCCTGGGGATGGGGCCCGCTAGGTGATCAGATGGAGCAGCCAAGTGTGGGGCAAGTGCTAGCATGGTTCCCTGTGAGGGGAAGTTAGCAGGGAACTGAAAAGGTGCCTGCTAGGGGGGACAGTGACCTAACATGAATCAATAAAGAATCTGGTACTGAAGTTCAATGCACCAATCTAACCTAAATTTATTACGCTGGAGTGCACATCAATCTAGGCCCATCTTAGAATAGGTTCTGCCATTTTTCAACGAGTCTAAATGTGCTGAACTTCTGTTATGGATGTAGACCAGTTTCTGGGCAGTTATTCTAGTTCATGTGTAATGTCTGTACCTGTCCTTAAGAGTTGTACAAAGTAGTCTCTTCCTATTTAATAGGCACACCTTTGTTCTGCCAATAATGTGAGGCTGCTTTTACCACAAAAATACTAATGCTTCCTCTTACATGTGGCACACGATCTGGGAACTAATTTGCATAGCTTTACACTTTTCTGATTTTTTTTAAAAGTTCTTTAAAGTCCATTTCTGCTCTGAAGAAACTGCCATCTCCCAGTGACTTGTTAGATGGCCAGTGGCAGCTTCACACACTTATCCTATCTACTTGTTACTTAGAAATTATAAAGAGCTGACAAAGAAACATCATCTAGTTGGACACATACCTGATCTAAGTAATACCTGTTATTTCCTCATTGCTGCTTACCTTGTTTTCCCTTTGCCTGTTCCAGCCAACTCCTTGTAATTCCACAGTTATTGAATCTGGCTTTAAATTACACTCTGAGTTTTGTGGAGATGGGGATTGTTTTATACTTTGAGCTTTTATGGAGCCTGGCAAAACTGGATCCTGTACTACTACAACTATCTCATTATCAAATATTGAAGTTGCCACTTCAGTCAGAAGGTGACTACTGTAAAAATATAAAAAAGTAAATCAAACATGCACAGCTTGCTGAGTGCTTGTAGATAATATAACAATTGTGGTTATTCACCTTGTTCTTTGGACTCATTTCCAGTTAGTATATATTGCTTGCTTAATTTAAAGACATTCACTTAAAATTACCTGAATAAAAACTGAGAACATGTGCTACTCAAATATCATACTAATAAACTATGGGGTACCCCTGAGATATGACATTATGCAAAACCACTGACTTGTCACAAAATATGATGGTATAAAATAATATCAAACAAAGACTTCCTGGGTAACTTCAATCTTGTCTTTGCTTAAGTAAAACAAAATAAAAAACACATCTTACAGTGTGTATATAGATTTTTTAAAATCTTACTCAGCTTCTACAAGAGCCAGGGAAGAGAGGAACCACATACAACAGATGCTAGTCACATCTCATAATATACTTCTGGAAGGTGTTCAGATTCAACAGTGATGAGGGCTGTATAACCCCTGAATAGAACAAATTATGAATTTGGCAGCAAGTCTGCCTGTCATAGCAGAAAGGAAAACTAGGTTGGCTGCTTTTGGGTAGATTACTGTTATCCACCTAGTAATGTCTCTGATTGGTGAAATACACACACACAAAACATCTTATCTCATTCATAAATGTAATACAAAACAGAGATGACTACATAAACATGGAAAATTATCATAATGAAAATAAGATATAATGAAAAATCTGAATGACAGTTTGACATTTTTCATAACATAGCTCCATAAATTTTCAGGGCCTTTTTGATCAGCCCCAAGATGCAATTTGAGTACTGTGCACCTTTCAAATGATTTATTATTTCTTTTCCAATTTTGCTGAATTCCATGGCCCATATCAAAAAGAGTATCAAAGTACCTCATCAATGATTATGAATGCTGTCATTATTCTCTACGATTTGCTTAAACCTTCAAATACCACTCAGACAGACATTACTTTACTATTTCTTATGCCTTGCCCCTTTCAATTATGCACCAACTGGTCACCTCTATTGATCCTAAACTTTTTAAAAAGTATTTGCATATGTTAATACAATACACATAACTGTGTATAAAAATGTATATATATTTGAGAACACTGCTGATTTAACAAACGGAAAAAATAAATTTTAAAATTAAGTCATTCACTTTGTAAATCAAATCATGACTTGAACAAGGTTTTTAATGATAGAGTAAGTCATGTGCCATGTCTTACCCTTGAAAGCCCAGGTATAGAATAGGCTTTCAATCAGTTCTATGTTTATAAACCTATATGGTGATATTTGATTTCTTTTTATGTTTAAGTTCTATAACATTGCATTTTATTAATTTTTCATGTTTCCTTGGGACATATTCATGCATTCAGGTATTTCCTTGAGTTAGCTACATCCTTCAAGTCTTTTTCACATTCCAACACTACCTAGGAGTTAATTTATCTTCTCTGCTATGTTCATTATTGAAATGCTCCTAAACAATTCAAAATTTTTCTGTAGTACGGCCATTACCTCTTACCGTGAGAACAATTAAGTTCTTTTTTAGGCTTGTTCCTCCTACAAGAGTTTGTTTTTCCCAGGGTTACCAGCATTCAAGAGGTTTTTGTTCTCATTAAAATGTTTTATTTTCATGGTTGAGATTTATTACCCATGAAATTTTTGATTACCCTGGTTGCTAGCTTCAGTGGCACTTACTAGTGAAAGGACATCAGCAATGGTCACATCTAAAGAGAGATGTTAATGACTCCAGCTAATGTTCCTTGGTTTTAAGCCAATTAAAACGAGAGTCTCATTTATGCTAGAAGAATGTTGTTTGATGCATTACCTTTGCTCCTCCTAAAAGTAAATTTGCATTATCTGGAATAGTTCCAAAATATATTCACTAGATAACTTCAGAAAGCTGCTCAAAACTTAATTCAGCTGCCTAGCAAAGCAACAGAAGTGACATTTATACTTCCTATTCACAGGACTGCTCAAAATAAATGCAGGTATGTGATGAAGGGGAATAATAAAGAGAACTCGGTTGCTTCTTTCCAGAGAAGAAGCCCATTCCATTCAGAATTCAATGAATAAAAAAATAAAGATGCGAATGTCTTGTGTTTCCATACAGCCTTTTATCAAAGATTCTCAGTGTTTTAAAGGCTTCATTAAAGCCTTGCAACATAATTTGAAAATTTGCTTTGAACAACTCTTAATGGAAGCTTTTGTGCACAAAACTAAAAAATAGAGTTAAAAAAATACATTAAGAAAAAAAAAAAACAACCTCTTACGCTTTGCTCCAATAGCAAATGTACCAAGACTACACAACCCCCATCCAGATGCATCATTTTTCTCAGTAAGTCACCCTGATTAATAAATGCCTGGAAAAAAAGATAAGTCAAGCAGGGTCCCAAAGGTTAAACAGAATCTCTGCCAGATCACTGAAAAAGCAACCTGCAAATTTAGGAACAATCTGGAAAACACTGTGCAACTAATTTCTTTTGAATAACTGGCTATTACGACATCTTTGGAAGACCCTGAACTTAGGATGTCCAAAATCTGAGCCTGTGCCACAGATCCACAGATGTCACAAGTCTCTTAACTTTCAGTCTTTTGCCTTTCCCCACAACTAGCAACTGCTTCCTCTCTTTCCTGTTGGTGGTTGAGAGGTTGTTTCTCCTCCTTTCAAAAGCAAATGCCAGAACACTCAGAACAGTCTTTTTACAGAGTACCTACATTGTGGTGGCAGGAGGTCTTGGCCAGATCATGTCCAAGCATACCACACCACAGATCAAGGGCTTAAGAATGGATGCAGAGGAATACTCCGGACCACGATCTACCACTACATTTCTATTTGGAGCACATGTGCAAAAGTGTATGGGCAGAACATGTTTGTAACAGTCTTTGCTGTTTTCACAGTGCAGACATGCATTAAATTTCTTATTGAAGCTGTTCTCCACTGGACTCTCTCAAGTCTACCTACACCTTTCTT
The DNA here is from genome assembly GCF_052110815.1 of Crocodylus siamensis. Lineage (NCBI taxonomy): Eukaryota > Metazoa > Chordata > Crocodylia > Crocodylidae > Crocodylus > Crocodylus siamensis. Next base: position 199,097,865 of record NC_143398.1, on the reverse strand, counting down.
AAAGAGTAGTGACTAAAATTAAACTAAAATATAGTACTCCAGCTGTGGCTCCACCTGCCCTGAAAAGAGAAGGATAAATACCACCTATGTCTTGCATGATACTTCCTTTTTCACAACAGTACCCCATTGTTGATTCATATCTAGTTTATGAGTCCCCTGTGACTTTTCCTGTCATGACCCTGACAATCAATTGCTCCAATTTCTATTCATGCACTTGATTTTTCCTTCCTAAGTGTAGAATTATGCAGTTGTTTTTATTGAACTTAGTCCTCTTCATTTCAACCTAGCTCACCATAGCAAGAATATTTTGAATTAAAAAAAAGTTTCCCTCAAGACAATTTTAAAAGATTACTGATATGATAATGTATTTATTGCTTCAGAAGCATGATTTCAAACTTCCAAAATATTTTATGAATTTTTCTACAGAAAATGCTTTTGCATTCTAGAAGAAATAGACATGAAGACAAAAAATTCTCATTCACACTAAGAAGATCTGTAAAACATCACAAGGTCCATAAAGACAATTCCAGTGCATTGTGGATAATTTTACAGAACATTAATAATTCATTAGAAATTAATCTGATATAATTAAACCAAGCTCTGCAATTTAAAATATATTGCCCCAGTCACAAACGGGCTGTTAAGCAGACATGGTGTAGTAGGTGGAGTTTCTGTTATGTTCAAGGGACAGGTCAGTCCCATGAACTTCAAGAAGCACAAAATTTAAAAGTGGGAAGGTAAGTGAAATTATGATGTCGTCATTCCACCACATGAACCTAAGGAACAGGAAACTGAGGGAGGACTTTGACTTGTCACACTATAGACAAAGGACTATTTATGCAACGTATATCATCTCTTATTTTGTTATATGCTTTATTAAAAATAATTATGTTATCAACCTTTTAAACAATGAGAAAAATCCTGACCTCATTAAAATTAACAGGAAGACGCAAAGTTACTTCAATAGGACTAAGCTGTTCTTAGGCAGCAAATCTTTAAAAGCCAAATTGAATGGTAAATTGCAGAACCAAAAAATAATCCAGACTCAAGTATATGATGTATAGTTTAAACAGAGACTACAGATTCTTATCCCATTTAAGGCAATGCCTGCTTAACGCTGTTTTGCTTAGCACTATTTCGCTATAACACTTATTTTACATTGAAACCCAATTCCACTTAGTGCTCAGCGAGTTACATTATAATGCTCACTGGCATCATACAGCTGGCAGCAGGGAACGTATACTATCACCACAGTACATCAGCAGTGCACAGCCTCATAGTGCAATTTAGTGCCAGGTTGTCTGTATCGCCACCTTCAAAAACTTCAAAACTTTTGTGCTCTATGTTTAGCAATTAATTTTGACCCTTGAAATCAATCATCATGAGTCAAAAATGTGCAGCCAGCTCTGTAACTGCAAGTGCTGAGAAAAAGCAGTACAGAAGCGTAACGCTGGAACTTAAATTGGATGTCCTTAAGCAAACTGAAGCAGATGAATGCCAGAATGAAGTCTGTAGAGCATTGAATTTGGCTGGGTCAATTGTTAGGACCATATTGAAAAACAAACAAAAATTAAAGAAGGTGGTAGGATTGCAACTCCTTTGAACGCTTTGAAACTCAGTAGGAGTAGGGCTCCAATTATGTTACAAATGGAGAGGCTGTTTCGATTGAGGATACAATCGAAATTGACGCCGCATACCCTTGAGTATGCTGCTTATTCAGGAGAAGGCCCTCAATTTAAACAATTTAAAGAAAAATTTGTGTGTGAGGTCTGATTGCGAGTATTTTATTGCGAGTAAGGGGTGGTTTGAAAGATTTAAGAGGCATAACAACTTGTGTAACATTTCTGTTCAGGGGGAGGCTACTAGTGCTGACACCCAAGCAGCTTCCAGTTATAAAAATAAACTTGTGGAAATCATTGAGGAGTGGGGTTATATGCCTCAACAAGTCTGCACTGTTGATGAGACAGGCCTGTTCTGGTAGAGGATGCCTTCTAGGACTTACATTTCCAGGGAGAAGTTGATGCCAGGTTTTAAGGTGTCCAAGGTTCAACCTACTTTTCTGCTTGGTGGCAATGATGCAGGGGATTTTAAATTGAAGCCACTGCTTGTATACCACTTGGAAAATTCCAGGGCTCTCAAGGGGTATCTTAAAAGCAGTCTGCCAGTCATATGGAAGTCTAACAAGAAGGTCTTGGTGACAATGTCAATCTTTCAGAGTTGGTTCAGGGATTATTTTTGTCTTGCAGTTGAGAAATACTGCGCTGAGAACAATCTGTCCAACAAGGCACTTCTCATTTAGACAATGCACCATGACATCCAACCACACTTAATAACCTCAACGATCGTGTAAAAGTTGTTTTCCTGCCTCCCAATACCACCTCTCTTTTACAACCGATGGACTAGGGAGTCATTGCTACCTTTAAGGCTTATTACATAAGGAAAACATTCACTCAGGCAGTCAGGACTACAGATGGAGAGAGTGCTCTGACCCTATAAGAATTTTAGAAAGGTTACAATATCCTCAAGGCAACAGATAACATTTCAAGCGCCTGGGATGAAGTTGCTTCCAAAACAATGAACGAACAGTGTCTGGAAAAAGCTTTGGGAAGACCGTGTCCAGGATTTCCAAGGGTTTGAGGAACCAGTGGTGACAATTCAGGAAAATATCACTGAGTTTAGAAAGAGCCTGGGTAACAAGCAGGAGGAGCTTGTCCTCCTGCTCAGTGCAAAGAATTATGACGTCATTGGGATAACGGAGACCCGGTGGGACTCCACCCACGACTGGACCATGGGTATAGAGGGCTATACCCTGTACAGGAGGGATCGTGTTGACAAAAGGGGCGGGGGTGTAGCTCTCTATGTGAAGGAAAGCTACATGTCCCTGCAAGCTGATGTTGGCAACCGGCATGGACAGCTAGAGACCCTCTGGGTAAAAATTCATGGGAAAAACAGCACAGGGGACACAACAGTGGGAGTCTACTACAGACCTCCCACTCAAAGTCCCGAGCTTGACCAGGAGTTCACCCGGGAACTGACTGAGGCCGCTTGCTCCGGGACCTTGGTTGTCATGGGTGACTTCAATTACCTGGACATCTCGTGGGAAAATCACTCAGCAAAATCCGAGCAGTCGCAAAGCTTTCTCTCGTGCGTGGATGACCTCTACCTGACTCAAGAAGTCTATGGGCCAATGAGAGGCAAAGCGCTGCTTGACCTGGTACTGGCTACGTGGGACGACCTAATCGGCGACCTAGTGATCAATGGGAAGCTGGGTGACAGCGACCACGAGCTGATCACCTTCACCATCCACCGTAAAGCTGGCAAGTCAGTCAGCAACACAGAAGTCCTTGACTTCAGAAAAGCCGACTTTGACAAGCTCAAGAGGCTTGTCGGTCAGGCCTTCAGGGACCATGACCCCAGGGAGATGGGAGTTCAAGAAGAGTGGCTGCTTCTCAAGGAAGCGATCCTCAATGCACAAACTAAATCTATTCCAACACAGAGGAAAGGCAGCAAGAAGGCACAGCAGGCCTCTTGGCTCTCTAGGGACCTAGCGGACCTCCTGCGGCTAAAAACGAAAGCCTACAAAGGATGGAGGATGGGATTCACCTCCAAGGAGAATTATTCTGCACTGGTCCGGTCCTGCAGGGAGCAAACCAGGAAAGGCAAGGCTGCAACTGAACTCCAACTAGCTTCAAGCATCAAGGACAACAAAAAGTCCTTTTTCAGATATGTGGGGAGCTGGAGGAAAAGCAAGGGCAACGTTGAACCCCTGCTAAACCAGATGGGGCAACTGACAACTGACGCCCAAGAAAAAGCCAACCTATTAAATAGGTACTTTGTATCAGTCTTTCATCAGTCCGATGGGACAACCATGCCTGCTATGGGACAGGGAGATCCGGGTGATAGGGATCCCCTACCCTCCATAAATGCTGACCTCGTGAAGGAACACCTTGAGAAGCTGGATACCTTCAAGTCAGCCGGCCCTGACAATCTGCACCTCAGGGTACTCAAGGAGCTGGCGAGCATCATAGCCCACCCCCTGGCATGGATCTCTGAAAACTCCTGGCACTCTGGTGTAGTGCCCGAAGACTGGAAGAAGGCCAATGTGGTGCCGATCTTCAAGAAAGGGAGGAGAGTGGATCCGGCTAACTACAGGCCCATTAGCCTGACTTCTATCCTGGGGAAGATCTTAGAAAAGTTTATTAAGGAGGCCATCCTTGATGGACTGGCCCAGGCTAACATTCTAAGGGATAGCCAGCACGGGTTTGTTGCGGGTAGGTCTTGTTTGACCAATCTCATTTCTTTCTATGACCAGGTGACCTATCACCTGGACAAGGGAGAAGAGATTGATGTCATATATCTTGACTTCAAAAAAGCCTTTGATCTGGTATCCCATGATCACCTCTTGGCCAAACTGGCCAGTTGTGGCCTTGGCTCCACCATGATCCACTGGCTGGGAAATTGGCTCCGTGGTCGGACTCAGAGGGTTGTAATTGATGGCAGTCACTCATCGTGGTGCCCCGTGACCAGTGGGATCCCTCAAGGCTCTGTCCTGGGACCCATCCTGTTCAACATCTTCATTAATGATGTGGACACTGGAGTCAGGAGTGGACTGGCCAAGTTCGCCGATGACACCAAACTTTGGGGCAAAGCATCCACGCCAGAAGATAGGCCGGTGATCCAGGCTGACCTAGACAAGCTCAGCAAATGGGCGGATGAGAACCTGATGGTGTTTAACACCAAAAAATGCAAGGTTCTCCACCTTGGGAGGAAAAGCCTGCAGCATCCTTATAGGCTCAGCAGTGCTACGTTGGATAGCACTACAGAAGAAAGAGACTTGGGGGGCATCATTGACCACAAGATGAACATGAGCCTCCAATGTGATGCTGTGGCTAGTAAAGCGACCAAAACGCTGGCTTGCATCCATAGATGCTTCTCGAGCAAATCCCAGGACGTCCTTCTCCCCTTGTACTCGGCCTTGGTGAGGCCGCAGCTGGAGTACTGCATCCAGTTTTGGGCTCCACAATTCAAAAAGGATGTGGAGAAGCTTGAGAGAGTCCAGAGGAGAGCCATGCGCATGATCAGCGGTCAGGAAAACAGATCTTATGATGACAGGCTGAGAGCCATGGGACTCTTTAGCCTGGAAAAGCGTAGGCTCAGGGGTGATCTGATGGCCACCTATAAGTTTATCAGGGGTGACCACCAGGATCTGGGGGAACATTTGTTCACCAGAGCGCCCCAAGGGATGACAAGCTCGAATGGTCACAAACTCCTGCAAGACTGTTTCAGGCTGGACATAAGGAAGAATTTCTTTACTGTCCGAGCCCCCAAGGTCTAGAACAGTCTGCCAGCAGAGGTGGTTCAAGCACCTACATTGAACACCTTCAAGAGTAAATTGAATGCTTATCTTGCTGGGATCCTATGACCCCAGCTGACTTCCTGCCGTTTGGGCAGGGGGCTGGACTTGATGATCTCCCAAGGTCCCTTCCAGCCCTAATGTCTATGAAATCTATGAAAATTGGATTTGATTAACTTGAACCAGAGGACATTCAGGAGTTGATCAATTCCAACAAGGAGGAATTAAGCAATGAGGACCTCATTCAAATAGAACAGCAGCAAAGCCATGAAGAGAAGGAAGACACCGAGGAAGATGTTCAATCAGCAAAGTCGTTAACCAGCAAAGCATGGCTGAAGCTTTCAAACATCTTGAAGCTTATCTTTCCTACTTTGATGAGAATGACCCTGACATGCAGCGCAGTTCTGCAGTTGCAAGAGTCAACTATGAAGTCAACTGTTACAGGCTGCTTTACAATGAAAAGCAGCATCCCAAAGTGCAGCTATCATTGGATTCCTTCTTCAGGAAATACACAACTACTGCTTCAACCCCTGCAGCCACCCCTCAAAATATCCTCAACCAAGCACCTCAAAATCCCCTGAAACTGACACTAATCCTGACAGCCCTGATTCTGAGTGCTGAAGGAAGCCCTATGAGTGAAAAGTGAAAGTGAACCTGTATATACAGTTGATTACTTTATTTTGTAATTTGATACATTATTTCAAGGTTCAAAGTGTTAAATAAATCATTTACATATATTTAGATGTTCAGTTAAGTGATTTTATAATACTAGTGGGTGGCCATATTAATGAAATATATTTATTTACATTAATTCTTATGGGAAAATTGGTTTTGTTTAACCCTATTCTGCTTAATGCTTGGTATTCTGAGAACCAATTAAGAGCACTAAGTGGGGGTTATCTAGATTAGTTTTTATGACCCATTTGTCCCTAAAGATTTATTGCTTGCTTGCGTGCCTCTCCTAGCACTTACTCACTTTCCTTTCTTCTATACCCCCTACCCACTTCCTTTTATATTCTAATGTTTTTCCAACTTATATACTGGTCTCTGCATGTCCTTTCAGAGCATCTGATGAAGTGAACTCCAGATCACGAAAGCTTGTGTTTTAATACATATTTCATTTAGTTAGTCTATAAGATGGAAATATACCCAGCCTTCAGCTTGACACCAGATTAACATAGCTAACTAAATCTCACTACATTTTCACCCAGGATTTAGAATTTAAATTGTTTGCTTCCTATCCCCATTAATCTTTGGAGGGTTTGAGGATAAAAATACTATTATACATCTATGATGCCGTATTTAACCAGATATTCTGATTGTTTATTAATTACTCAGACTGAATTTAGCAGCACCTGCATCATCTGTTACTACCTTCTTCCTATATGTACTATGCAATGGTCCTAGGGTTTGTTTTGTTTTAAATGAGATTTTAAATTTTTTTGAAAAAGGACTGTGTTTTCTCTTATGTTAATTTAGGCCGAGTATAATGGGACTATTAAGCAATCTTTTGGAATGCTTAATAATGCAAGGGAAATAATTACCATGCTTCCTAGCACACAGCATGTCTTGGAATATAATACATGCATGTTCTTGAAAGCAAGAATGAAGGCAGATTTTTCCAGAGGTATAGATGCATAGAGCAGGGAAAGAGCCTAATCTTATGCAGGAAAGGGAGAGCAAGTCATCTGAACAAAAGCTGAAACCGTATCAGTTACTAAAGACTGGTTTCCATGGGTAGATATATGAATTTGTATTTCACAGACTTGTTAGCTTTTTCACGGAGATAGCAGACAAAACTTCCCCGACAAAGGTGAGCTTGATTAGTAGAACATCAAAACCATTGAAAAGGACAGGATCATTAACACTAATGAAGTGAAGAACAATGGGCCGTTAAGTCAACTGCCTTTCTCAGCTGTCTGTATAGCAATGCAACAGCTGCTGCACTGTTGAGCAGGAACCAAAGAGCTTATATCCCATAAATCAGCTTCTTGATTTAATATGTGCATTACAATTTTTTCAGGGGAGGGGGCTGATTTTGAGGGAAAAGGTATATGTTGTATGCAAGCAAATGTGGCAGTAATTGCAATACATAATAGAACATCAGAATATGAGCCATATTCCCTTATAGCCAAAACACTTCTTTTTTTTTTCTTAAGGTCACCATATGTTCTTTTAAATCTAGGACAAGGTTGAGGATTTGCTATGATAACTGCAAACACAACACACTGCATTATATGTCATGTTTCTTTTTGACATAATACAATTTAATCTTAAAGGGTCTGTTCATCTTGAAATCAAGCTATACCATACCTACATATGACAGAGATTTCCTTATTGGACATTCAAAGACAGACATTTTTGTTTATCTCTAATGGATGCCATAAATTATATTTTGAGGCATTTATTAAGCAACCATAATCCTCTCAAATTCCAATTGTCACTTTCATACCCTATGGTAAAATTGACAAGAAGAGGTGCAAAACTGACAAGCAAAAACACAGAAATCTAACAAGAAATTACTATGAAAATGTGTTAAGAGGAGATAACATTAACAAATATTTGCTTAAAAGTCTTTTACTCCAGTAAGTGAGCCTTTTCTTGTAAAATTTAACAGAAGTTTAAACCAAAAAACAGAAGCCTTTGATGTATTTATGTAGTTGCCGAATGGCAAAAAAGAATGAAAACCCATATTAGCAGTGATAAGGAGACAAAAGGCAAGCTCAGTTCCTTCACAAAATGTTTTATTTCCAACTTTTGAAAGTATACTACTTTAAAACTATTTTGCAAATATAAATATATGCTTTAGAAAGAAAAAGCTTAATTGCATGCATCAATTACTTGTCCCTTAAGACACAAGCTGTATATATAGCAATGTGGCATATGTTATCAGAATTCAAGGCTCAAGTAATTTAGGCAACACTGGTCTTGTAGTAAGGGGGGGGTAGATATCTTCCTCAACCCCAAGAGTATTATGGAAAGTTAGCTTTGTAACAAATTCTGCAATTAAAGGAATATAATTCTGCAACTAAAGGAATATAAGCACTATTTAATTAACAGTGTGCCAAAATTGGACCCTGCTTAAGCACAAGTCATCAGCAGAGAAGATAAGGTGTTTTTAATGACAAAAAAAGAAAAAGAAAATGTAAGCGATCAAAACTAACCAACTTCCTGAGGCACTCAAGATGTACCAAGTTCTGCTCCTATTTATTGGTAAGTGGGCCAATACTGAAAAATCATAAAATCATTACATAAATTGGGTGAAAAGGAAAAAAAATAGTGGCTAACAGGCTGCAATCTAACATTATCAGGGTCAAATAATTTGGTGATTGCTCTTTGTTCTGGGCTAGTTGCATTTCCAACTCCCTTTTATATTAGAAACAGATGATAGTGCATATAGATTGAGAGCAGTACTGAAACAAAAACCATGCATCAGTGGTGGCAGATCATAACAAAGCTCTAAATTACCTGGAGTGGTATTACTACATGATCCAAAAGAACTCCTAAAAGTATTTAAGCCCTGAAAAACATTTTTAAAATTTCAAATATTGGTGAAAAAGTGTGGTCAGGTCAGTCTGTGCTTTCCCACTAGAGAGATTCCTTAAATTCAGGAATCTTGGCAGATAAATTGGCAGCTGGCTGGAAAGAAAAATGGCAATGTTGTTGATTACACAACAGCCCTAGAAACATGCATGGTAATTTTGAGAGTTGCCAATTTTTATGGTTCAATTCATCCACTGGCACAATGGATGAAGGGTTGCAGAAATGGACTCCAAAACTACTAGCAGTTCCTGATATGAGATCAACATGAAGCATGAAAATCATATTTGGAATGAATGTATCCCCTCAGAGTACTACAGGCAAAACTTCTGTGGTCAGAGTGGGAACACAAAGTTTAAAAATGAAATATTGAGCAAAAGAAAGAAAACAACAGTGGTTGATAGGTACAAGTGTCAGCTAGGTATACCTCATATGTTAGAAAGCATATATAATATTGTGAGGTTATAATCATAATTTTAAAATCATTAGAAATTTAGAGTACTATGCAGGCAAGATATTGAAAACTGGCAAAGGATGCTTTCATTGTGGAAAAGGATCCATATGCAGATAAGTTCCATTCATGAGTCCTCCCAAAACTGGTTGAGGCACCATCAAGCTGTTTTGATTAGTTTGGGAATAATAGGGAAATACCAGAAGAAGAAAGAATTCCAACATTGTGCTATTCATAACATCAAGCATAATGTGCAGGTAACTACAGATTGGTTAACCTGACTTTAGACTTGGGCAAAATAATGGGAAAGCTGATAATTAATAAGGACAGATATTAATAGAAGAGGAATTAATGCAAATCAATATGCTATTATGGAAAAGAGGTCTGGTTAAAATGAGCCGTTTTGCATTCTTTCCAGACATTACAAGTTTCATTGATAGATACCTGTAGTTCCAATATACTTAAGATTTTTGTAAAGCGTTTCATTTAATACCTCATGATGTTCTGATTGAAAATAGCAGCACTATAAAATATGAAAATGTATTAAAAGGATTAACCACTGATTAGCTAACAGATCACAAAAAGGAGCTGTCAAGTCAGGAGCCATCACTGAATTGGGATGTTAGTGGAATTGCATGGGGAGGGATAATATGTCCAATGCCCTTCAACATTTTCATCAGTGACTTAGAAGTGCCTATACAATCTGTTCAAATACCCTAGAAAACAAAGAACAAGGCTTTTTACCTCTTTCATAAATAGAATAAGGATTGTATTTAACCTGACCCCATCATCAATTTTCTCTCTTAACAGAAAAACTCACAAGACCCTGACTGCTGGCTAAGGGACTGGTCAAAAGGGGTAAGCTTCTATGTTTTTCTGACTACCAAGACCCATGGTTTTCAACCTTTTAAGAATCAAGGCACCCCTTGATAACTTCTTGGAATTCCATGGCACCCAATTTAAAGATGAAATTATGGTTTTACTGGGCTTACTTTCTCATACCCCATGGCACCTTTAAGGATCTCACAGGGTGGCAGAGTGGAGAGTAGTAGGCTGAGAACCCCCATAAGCATAGCAACAGGTGGTGCACAGTGCTCAAAATGGCAGGGTCTGCTAAGTGGGGCAGACTAATGAGCTTGTGGAGTAGGAAGGTGAGCCCCCTGAAGGAGGCAACTGTTCCTGCAGTAGGCAGGAGATGATGGTGGTCATGAGTGCAGCAGCTGGTGCCAGGTGAGAGTGACGGGGCAAGAAAATTCCACATCCCATTCTTTCCACAATCAGCCCTCTCCCTGCCCCGAGTGCATACTTGAGAAGGGTGAATGCAGCCCCATGTCTTATGACTTTCTGGGGGGGATCTGAAAGTCAAACTATTCCCAGTGGCCCCTCCCACCACCTCCAGGAGCATGGGAGAAGCAGGGGAAGAAGCTGAGCTGAGCATGTTTCTTAGTCAGTCTGCCCATCCGTGGCAGAGTGCACTGCTTAAAGCACCGCAAAGTTAGCACAGAGGCTGCATTTTTCAGTAATTTATTATCCTACTCCTCCCATGCTCATGAAGCTGGTGGGAAGAGTCATGGGGAGTGCTGCCAGGATGCTGGGGCAGATTCAGGGTGCCCAGCATCTGAAGACAGCACTTGCCTCCTCTCACAGGTGTTGGAGAACAGTGCATCCCTCAAAGGATTTCATATCACCTTGGTTGAGAAGCACTGAAGTAGATCTAAATTAAGCAGAAGGCAGGGCAGGGTGAATCTCAGAGATTAACTCACTGAGAGAGGTACAAGCTTTTGTAGGCTGTAGCCTACTTAGTCAGCCCACTTTGAAGTAGGTTGCAATTTATGAAAGCTCATGCCTCTTTCAACAAAGAGAGTCTATAAAGGTGCTTCCTGCCTTAGCTTCTGGTTAACTTGAGATTAAAATGCCTAATCCCCTCTCTCTAAATCCAAGTTAAGGGTTGCAAGCTTCTCTACCATTTTCATGTAACAAATTATTTTGTTGTTTTTGCAAACTCATAATTTCAGAAGAACTTGTATTTTTCATTGTTCAGAAATATATGGGTTAGTTACTTCAGAGAAAAGGAAAGATCTTTTAGGGTGACAGAAACAAGGGAAGCATGATGTTAGGAGACGATGAAGGGAACATGTTCCTCTACCAAGTACTTTCAATAACCAAAACAGGAAAGTATATTAAGATTCCAAAAAGATGCCTATTTAAGCAACACCATAATAAATCAGTCATAACAGACATAATAAATGTTTCTGAAGAAATTAATTTTAACAGCACAGAATTGTTTCCTATAAGTACAAACCTAGAGATAGCAGTGAGGCAACAGGTTTTTCCTTGAGTGAGAAACTGATTTGTTTCCTGTTGTGAAAACAATATGATACACATATTATCTGAAGATGTCTTTCCTTTAGACAAAGGCTTACTATCCAAATGGAATATTTACTTAGTCTTTCACCACTTGGAGGTTGGATGAGACCTGTCAATAGGGGAAAGATTTGGTTCAGCCTCTTTCAAGAAAGTCATTTATGTCACTGCCAAATGTGAAAGTTGCAGTATTTAAAATTAAAAATAAGGCACTGGTCCTTATTAGATGCTTTATGTTTTTTTGGAAGTAGAAACAAACATTACAAAATGTAAGATGGAAATGAGAACTTACCATGCATCAGCTGCTCCATAGTGACTGCCTGTCTGCATTCTCTGACCCCATAGTAAGTGGAAGCTAACAGGTGGTGGTTTGTAACAGCTTAGGCTTTCTTCACTACTGGGTAGTTTATTTTCCACTCATAGTAAGCTTTTTTTTAAAAAATCATGCTTGTGGGAAGTTACTGCAGAGCACATGTGTAGTAAATCCCCATCCTCTTTCAGCTTTCTGTAATTTGTTCATTCATCTATACATCTACTGAGACTGGAACAAATGGCGTTGGCCTTTACAGCTAGAATCACGGCTTCTTGTAGTAACTTCATAAAGTAAACAAGGAAAGGTACCTAATATTGGAAACCCCTTTAACCTAGAAGACAAAGGCTCAACACGGTCTATTGGTTGAAAGTAAGAAAAATTAAAACCGGAAATAAGATGAAATTCTTAAAATGTGAGGATAATTAATCATTTGAACAACTTACCATGGAAAGTGGTAAATTCATCACCACTTGAAGCCCTTAAGCTGAGATTGAATGTCTTTTAAAAATAATTTCCTGTAGTTCAGCTGCAAGTTATTGAGCTAGAAAATGTGCATTCATACAACAGAGAAATCATTCTTTTCACTGCAAAAGTTACTGGCTGAAATTCTATAGCCTCTATTTTATAGGAAGTCAGATTGGATGGTCTCCTCTATCCTTAAATTGTATTATCTTAGTGGATGGAAGTTTTAATTTATTTTACCTCCATAAGAAATATTCGGACTAGATTTTTTTGTACTTATGTGTCCTAAAATTGCATTAAATAAAGCTGCTTTGATTAAGATTGTATAATAGGTATGTCTTATGTTTAATTATTTATGCTTTTGTGCAACCGCAAGCTATGGTCTGCAGAAGGTCACGTGAGATCTTAATTGCCTCTCTTCTGGCCAAAACCTTCTCCTGCAGAATTTTCCTGATTGTTCCAAGCAGGAGTTGAAAAAGAGAAAAGCCAGATGCAGGTTATATGGTCAAATGGTGACAACTCAAAGACTCAAGAAAAGGAAATCTTGTACTATTCATTAATCATCATCACACAAAGCTGCAAAAAGGGTTGCAATGGGATTAATTGGCTTTGGTGGCTGTATCTAGGGTTGCTTTTATTCCAGTGGCAAACCTAATTGGTCAGTTATGGAAGAATAGAACCTAACTGTCATGAGACCAAAACAAAAGAAAAAAAGTACTTTTATGCATACAGTGGCTGCATCCAGATGAGCAGAGGCATGAAGCATGAGGTGCCATAGACCCGTCTGCAATGCCACACACTACACATGCAGGTGTTCCTTGCACTGCTACCTTGCAGCACAGGGCAGGGGAGAGGAAGATTGAGAAGAATTGACCCTGGGAGATCCTTTATAGGTGCCCCACCTCCTGGTTGCCATCTTGGGGCCAGAAGTCCTGCCCCTAAACCCTGACCTTTGCCACTGGAAGTCCCTGCCCTTGCCCCCAGAAGTACTCCATTTAGGAAGGGGGCGGGAGGCTACTATTCTTGGAACCAGAAAAAAAAAAGAAGCAAAAAACAAATCATGTACTAAAAATCAAATCTCTACAATAAAAATATTTTAATTTTATTTCAAAAATAGTTTTGTCATGATTTGTGTTTGCATAGTATATATGGAGATGACTACATAATTGCTCAAAAATAAAGTCTGACTCATATGTTGTATGGGGTGTGCTTGGGGGGGTGAGTGGGTGTGTACATGGTGTGGTATACGTGGGGGGCTAGTAAGGGACTGTGGCTGTGTGGTGGTGTAGGGTATATTGCAGGGTGTGTGTATATGTGGGGGGGGGGTTGAGGGAAGGGTGGAGGGGGTGGGGAGCCCCCCATGCACACTCCCCACATGGCACATAGCCCCCACCGCAGGCAGCAGCAGCAGCAGATGGCGGACTCTTTACATGCTCATGGCCCACAATGATGCCCCATGGCACGTGGCTCCAGCCAGTTCCAGAAGCTGCCTGTGGTGGCAAGGAGTACAGCCAAACCATCCTGCCTCTATCACCCAGGGCTCCCCACAGTGCACGTGCAGCTCCCAACACTCGCATGTCATCAGGGAGAAGCCTCACCTGCTACTTCCCAGTGGAGTCCCAGCAGCTGCACGTGGCAACAGGGAGTGGAGAAAGCTGCCGGCTCCATTGCATGGGGCTTCTCCCCACTAGTGTGAGAGTTCTGGGAGCTGCACATGTACCACAGGGAGCCCCAAGAGCTCAAGGCGAGCCATCCTGGCTCTGTTTCTTGCCACTATAAGCAGCTCCCAGAACTGGCTGGAGCTGCATGCTGCCAGACTGCAGCTCCTTTATGGACCACGAACACCCCAACGGCTCACTGTCTCATGCTGCCACCAGCAGCAAGGGCTGTGTGCCATGGGAAGGAGGGGGGAGTGTGTAGGGGGTCTGCATCCTCCCACACACCCATACCCTGCACACTCAGGCTCCACACTCCCACCAGCCCCAGTCCCATGCTCCATACTCCCACCCAGCTGCAGCTCATCCAACCCCCACCACGTCCCTATCTAGTGCCTGGAGTGAGTCCTGCAGCAAGGACAGGAGGAGGGGCTGCTGGAAGCCAAGCAGGTCCCCTAGCAGCAGCAGCCCTGTTCGGAAGCTCTGCATACTGGCTGTGCCGGCCCTTTCCACACGTGACAGTCGGAACGAGGTGCATGGGCTGGGAGAGGTAAAATTAACTGGTGGGTGCCCCCAGGTCAGATGAATTGCTTGGCAGGCAAAATCTGGTCTGTGGGCTGTATTGTTCCTGCCCCTGCATTACATCAAAATGTTTCACAACATCACACTGATTTTGTTAAAATACCGATTTTGAGAAAGGCATTCCAATAGTGACAACCACTGATACTGGTTTGACATTTCAAAGTAAAAACATATACAATTTCAATAATAATTTTTGTAACAGTCTCAAAATTACTATATTATATTCTAGGGCATGTTTATGCAAGAAAATACTCTAATAAGCACCTTGTTTTTAAAAGGAAGAATGAAAGGAAAAAAAGATCTGTCTTTGTAGCAAGTCACTGAGCAGCTAGGGAGTCAAGCATACTTGCTGTTTTGTTCCTTGTGGATCACTGCGCATTTTTCTTTCGGTTTCACTCTTAAGGGGCAAAGCCCATTTTACCATACTTCTACCTGCATTTCCCACTCACTACACAGTTCTAACAATAATAAACAATAAGCAACTTATGTAAATCATGGATTCTATAGGAAAATATAAAATGGACAGAAAAGGAATTTCAGGATAGCTCATACACAATTTATAGTACAGTAGGCCATCACTACCTATGGCCTATCATTATTTGTTGCCATTTGACTCCTGATGAAAAAGCACTTAGTTGCTTACAGATATTAGTATATGATTATACTAACTCGGCACTATATTTTTTAAGCTTTCAAAAAATGTTCCAAGAATTCTTTCACTTATATTCTACTTATTAGATATATATGCTGCCCTTTCCCCCAAAAGGCTCATGGCAGCTTACAACAGAAGACAAAATAACTTAGAAAAAGATGAAATATTAAAATAACATGGCATATAAACATAACAAACTCTCCAAACAGCACCTTAACACTTAAAAGTTCCATTCCACTTCACTCATTCCTGCTTCCTAGGTTTTCACCTAGAACAGCAGCCTCCACCTACCCTGCCTGCCCTCATTTTCCAACCCACATTCACTCTCCCCATTAAAAACAGCATTTTTCTTATACTCCCATCCACAGCCACTCTCCCTCCCTTGCTTCTCACCCAGGACAGTCTGGGTATGTTCCTTCTTATAAGATATGCAAAAATCTAGAACTCTTGGTTCAGAGACTATACCGTTTATTAGACCAACTAAGAAATTGTAAAATGTCCTTTTTTGCAAACTTTGGGTTCACATACCCTTCATCAGGCTCAGGGAAAGTTAAAGATGGTAAAAAGTCCTCATACGTAGGAAATAAACTTCATTTTTGCACAGAGGAAGCAGAAGTTCAAAATCTGTCCCTCTGAGTCCATGAGTTTCTTTGTTGTGTAGATCAAGCATGATTCTTTCTCCATTGGTGTCAGATGGCAGGCAGGGAGGTGTGGAAATCTTTCTTGTTGTTCAACAATAAAGTTCATAATCCAAAATTAGCTAAAATTCTGCATCTTTCATGTTTAAGGGATGTATTTGGTAGCCATGTTGGTTGGAGACAAAAAGAAATGCCAAAATATATAACTCTTTGTTCAGGGGGGGGGGAGGGGGGCAGTGGGCCCAATCCAGGGCTAGCAGGGGAGAGAGGCAGACCCCAGCTAGGCACTGGGAGGTGGGCACCTTCCCCCTCCCCCTGTGGGCCAGAGACTGGCAGAGGGCAGGGTGCAGCAGCCAGCCTGGTAGCACAGGGGTGGAGAAGCGGAGAGTTAACCCTTGGCACGGGGGCTCCGGGACCTTCACTTGCCCCAGCTCACCAGACCCTACCTAGCTCAGAGGGAGCCTGGGCTGGGGCAGGGGAAGCCTTCAGAGGCATGGGGACATGTGGACAGACCCCGGCTCAACACTAGGACAGAGATTCCTTCCACTCCCTGCAGGGGGATAGCAAGGGATTGAGGGTGTGTGCTGGACAGCCAGACAGAAATGGCTAATCAGGGATGGCCCCACTGGGCTTGGCCATGGCTGGCAGGCAGGCAGGGAGGCATGCTTGAGCACCCTCTGCCTTCTGGTCTTGGTCAATGCAGGCATTTGCCTGCTTTTCCCAACTGAAAACTGAATGTAAATTCACTGCATTACCAATTCAGTCTCCGCAGCTTAGAGAAACCTGCAAAGATTGGACTGATTCCACCTTGGGCTTTTTGACTGTTTATACTTAGTCCTAGATGGCTTTTTACTGAATAAGTGAGGCATACACTCCCCCCATGGGCCTGAACTTCTTGCTACTGAGCACAGGATATCCCTGCTGGTTCTGGGAATGAAGAGCACTAACATACTGGGCCAAACCATATGGAGATGGATTAAATGAAACTCCAGGACAAACTGAGAGTTAATCAGCAACCAGCAGGTCACAATGCATTCATGTTCACCATGTAACAGCTATTCAAGCTGCTTAGGATTTTGATATTAAATAAATAAAATAAGTTAAGCTAATATTACAGCTCTGCATTTGCAGAAGTAAGACAGAGATAAATCTGCACTTTCATCCTCACACCACTTTTTCTTAGACTTGCGGACCCAGATTTAAGGTCATTACAGAGATGTACGGTGCAGTAACCTAGTAGTAGTGCACAGAAGCTTTACTTCTCGGTCTTTTTACTCATGAGACTGTAAGAAAAATCTTGGAAATGCCAATAGCATATGCTAAGCATTATAAGGCATTTTAACCAGTCTGTTTTTATTCCTTGACATGGGAGTTAAATTGATCTAATTATGTTCCATTAATTTGGAATGCTCTTGCTACACCATAAGTCAGATCTTAGAGCCATTCTGCTTTAGTTCATGTTTCATTATTTTTTTTTAATGGCAGTCACAGAGATATTTTTACTATCTTAATTTCCATCAAAAAGTGACCAGCTTCCAGGGCTCTTGCATGTAAAAGACAACAAAGTGTATAGAACTGAAAATACACCAATTGCTCAATTTCCTCAAATCATTCACTGATTTCAAGTTTGACTAAATTTAATGGAAGTATTTCTAAATAGGAATTGAAGGAATGAGAGCAAAAAGATGGAAAACTAATTGTGCTCAGTCCAAAGCACAAAATACATGTTTGTCATTCTAACACCTGCTCAGGTTTTACCCACAAAATAGAGTATTTTGTTATAAGCAGTCCTCCTTTGCAGATGATGTTCAGGGGAATGAACTGCAACAGATTGGACCGTTATCCAGTAAAGTTGTGTGAAGGCATTTGCTCTATCTTTCTCCAATTATAAATGTTTGACATATTAAGTGAGGTTGAAATCCATAAATTTGTCAAGTCAGCCTATCTATGACTTTTACAATGAAGCAAACCTTCAATCAACAGTTGCTTGATCATATTTATTGTATATACAGGCATACCTCATTTTATTGCGCTTTGCAGATATTGCATTTTTTACAAACTGAAGGTTTATGGCAACCCTGCGTCAAAAAAGTCTATCAGCACCATTTTTCCATCGGTGCCATTTTTCCAACAGCATTTGCTCACTTCGTGTCTCTGTGTCACATTTTGGTAATTCTTACAATATTTCAAACTCCAATTTTGAAAGAAGTTCTACTGTGGGTAAAATGCTATCAAACAGCATCGCATGCTACAGAGAAATCTCTGGGTGAAAGGAAGAGTCAATCGATGCAGCAAACTTCATTGTTGTCTTATTTTAGGAAATTGCCATAGCCACCCCAACCTTCAGCAACCACCACCCTGATCAGTCAACAGCCATCAACATCGAGGCAAGACCCTCCACCAACAAAAAGATTACGACTCGCTGAAGGCTCAGATGATGGTTAGCATTTTTTAGCAATAAAGTATTTTTTTAATTAAGGTATATACATTTATTTTTTTTAGACATAATGCTATTGCACACTTAATAGACTACATTATAGTGTAAACATAACTTTTATATGCACTGGGAAACCAAAAAATTCATGTGACTCGCTTTATTGCGATATTCGCTTTATTGCGGTGGTCTGGAACCGAACCCGCAATATCTCCGAGGTATGCCTGTACAGACCACAACATAGAGAAACCAGCATTAAGCAAAATTCAAGGGACTGACAAAACTTCTTTTTAAAGGGATGTGACCTTTCAATAAACATGACTGAAAATTTTATTTGAAAAAAAATAGGAAATTATTAAAAATTATATTTGACACCAAAAAAATGTATGGCTCATAAAACACAAATTATTTTAGGTTTTTAAATTGTTGTATTTACAAAATACTTGGTATACCACAGTTTTAAGAGTATATAAAGTCACTTATATACCCAGATTTGTGTCCATATTCTATACATGGGAAAAATAAAAATATATTATATTTAGCCACTTTCTGGTATTTCGCTATAATATGCAATGCACAGGAGTAAGCAGGAACCCTCCTTTTCCCTGATAAAAAAACTGCAAATTCTCTGATAGAAACCACAAGATCTGTGATTAACATTAAAAGCCCCCTGCAACACTCTCTCCCCCACCCCCCAGTGGTGTCCCTCACTCCTCCCCAGCCCTACTGGTGCCTCTCCCTGACCCACCACAGACCCCCTAGCCCTGCTGATGCTCTTCACCCCCCACCCACAGCCCCTGTCCTCCCAGCCCTGCCAGAGGGGCCCCAGCTGCCAGGGCTACGGGGCCAGGGACCTGGGTCCACAGCTCCATAACCACAACAGAAGGCAGTGGCTGCTGCAGCACAGTAGAGCACAGAGCCTAGCTCCTTGCCATAGCATGCACTCTTGGAGGGCAGGGGGGACCTGTGCCCCCAAGATCTATGCCTGGGGCACGTACATGGTGCAGGTTCAGGCTCGTGCTCTGCTGCCCTTCCCCAGGGCCTCTGCAGCCCAGCAAGTATGACCCAGCACTGCAGGGCAGAGCATGGCTGCACAGGGAAGCTGCTTGCAGCTGTGAGCTCTGCACCGCCCTGGTGATTCACCCCCTGTGCAGGCCTGCAGTGAGGGCCAGAACCCTGTGCCACCACCCACACTGCCCCCATGTGCACAGAGGATGCGTCACTAGGGCAGCACAGAGCTCACAGCTGTAAGCAGCTGCCCTGTGCTGCCACACTCTGCACCTGCTGAGCTGCAGAGACCCTGAAGGCAGGCAGCAGGGCAGAAGCCCAAGTCTACAGCAAACACCTACCCCCAACCACACCCCGTGCATAGGTTGGAGGGTGCAAGTCCCCCCTATCCTCCCAGGAGTGTGCAGAGCAGCAGAAAGCCCCCTTCCCCACCACCAAACAAGTCACCCATGACCCCTCCCCACTCCCTGCCAGAACCTTGCAGATGTGCATTGTGGCCCTAGGCTCCAAGCACCACACACTGACTGGCAGGGTATCAGCTGCAGCCCCAACCGTGCCCAATTCCCTCAATCCCCACCCCCACACTTACCTGCGGGAGCTGCTCTCCAGGCTATCTGGGGCCATATGCATATATACGCACATAATGCCGCATGCCTGACCACCCTCCTCCCACTCCCTCCAAGCCCCCTGTAGGCTTGAATTCTGCCAACCTGCAGAGCGCCCACTGAAAAACTGCAAAATCTACAGGTTTCTCTGCTAAAATGAGAAATCCATGTTTTACTCCGTTTTTGCATGGGAAACAGAAAACCCAGATCCCTGGCAGTAAGTAAGATCCCAAGTAAAACTAAACCGAGATTTTTTTCTATTTGATTTTCCAATAGAAACGGTCTTTTTCATTCTCCAGGAACCTGCAGTTTCACTACCAAGTGTTGATTTTCCATAAGCAAAATATAAAATCATTGTTATCAGCTGCCTAACGCACCATTCTCAGGTTCACCATCTACTTGTAGACCTGGCAGTTGAAGAGGTAATAAAAAAGGATTCTTGCCGTCCAACTCTGAGGCCTACGAGGCATCTGTTATTTTCACTTTCTGCCTATAGGGAGAAAATGAAACTGCAACAACCTAGAGTAATAAGCAGCCAGGCAACTGAAAATTCAATTTTTAGTCTCCTAAAATGGGATTTTAGTAGAAACTCTTCCCTCTCCCCACCAAAAAACCCCAAAACAACTCCACATTTGATTTCTGTCCACATTTGGGACAATAGAGCATAATATTTTGTTGGAATGATTTACATTTTTGTTGCCAATTCTCCAGTACATACACTTTATCCAAGACCCAGCAAACACTTATGCAACTATATGAATAGTCACATTAAAACTAATAGAATTATGTACCTGCTTAAAGTATGCATACAAGCAATGGTAGGCTCTGGGCCTATGTGTTTGGATACTAGAATCCCAGTTTTGAGATAACTTACCAATGCTGTGTTTCTCCCAAAGGTAGGTGTTGGATTTTTCCAAGGCCTGTTTTCAGGAGCCATGGTGGACTCTAGCAACATCTAAATAGAGCACTTTAAGGAAATCTCCAGCCATTACACTAGCACCAGCATGGTTCCATGGGTGCCAATGTACACTCATTAAAACCAAAAAACCCAAACAATTGGCAGGAAAATCAAAGATCTGCCATTAATGCATATAATGCTAATCATTCGTGGAATAATTTTCTCCTGATTTCAAATATAGGAGATTAGATTTCACATGCAAAATGATACCTAAAACCACAAGTAGAAAGGGTTTATTGTATGAACTGAATATTAAGGCCAGGTACAGATGTGATGGTCAGAGCCAAAGAAATTAATAAGCAATAAATGTGCTTCTTCAAGGCATTTGGAACTTTTGTCTAATATGAAGCTTGTATTTTTGTAACCCACAAATGTAACTTGTAACTGTTTGTGGAACTGACTAGGCCTCAAAGACAATGCTATAGCTGTGAAATTGGCTGACCTAATATTTCTCTCTCACTCAGAATTTAGCCTTAACGATGATAAAAACTGGATTCAACTGCCTAGCCAATCCAGTACATTTCAAGAAAGAACATCTCAAAAAAGCATAGTCAGAGAGTTCTACAGGGGCTGGATTTAGGCGGGGTAATGTTCATTTCAAACCTGAAGATGCTGTGTTGCAATCTGCTTATTGGATAAACCCAAGCTTGGGCAGTAACTTATTATAATGATTTCTAACACCTTTTAACCCCATAGGATAACAGCTATAAAGTAATATTATGAATGGCTATATAACTAAAATTAGCATAATTAGAATATAAAAGAACACACACGTCATAGTAATCCTCGGGAAGGACGGAACAGAAGGGTTATTGCTGTCCCATACCCTCACGGGTCTCTCTTACTCCCTGTGAGAGTGAGAACCAGATCCTGACTGAGGGGCTTCCACTGGTTCTCCTTTGGGCAGGCTAGTTCAGAGATGTCTGACTTCGCTGACTCAACTTGACATGCATCATCTAACTGAGGGACTATCAATAAGTTACTAATCAAGTGGAAACTCTTGGTTAATTACTTTATCTGTTTTATTATCACTGTCAATTTTAATCTGTATTGTTATGTTGTCTGTTTATTAGCTTAACCTTTTATTAACTATTATATATGCAAACTATACCTTTTGTTGTCATAAGTAAAATTCATTCTTTTTTGTAAGTGAAATTTGTCATTTCTTTCCAACATCACCTCCTCGATTCCCAACCAAAAAGCCCAGTAGCTAATAAAGTTGCAGTGCTCAGTCAGTCTGCAACTAAATTGATATACTCACAGTGCCTAGCTAGCCTCTGACATACAGACATTACACTTTTATTGTTGTAAGTGATTGGAAACCAGTCTATACTCATAACAGACCAGAAGTTCGGCACACGCAGACTGGTTTAAAAATGGTGGAACCTGATCCAAGATTTGCCCCCTACAACAAAGGGTGAATGTGTGGTCTGATCACTACCGATTTACCAGAAAACCACATAACTTAGATTGATTCCACCTCTGGCTTTTTTGAACATCTGCACCAAGCCCACAAGTCTTAGATAAACGGATAACACTTTTGAAAACAGAATTAAATGAAAGATTGTAATATGTCAAGAGGAAAAACAAGAAGCTGATCAGTTTCATTATCTTGAACCACTACCAGAAATAGACCAGGATACAGGGTTCCATTTCAAAATGGCCTAAATGACTGAAGGTCCCAAGTCTCTCTTACAAAAGTGACTTACGCATTTAGATGTTAGGTCTCACTGAAGTCAAAGGGACTTACATGCTTTTTAAAATCTGACCAGTTATTAAAGGAAAGCAGCTTTAATGCATGGTATCTTAAGAGGGAAAAACTATCAGCCTTCAACAGTGCTACTAACAAAACTGGCCACTGTACACTAATTGTTATTCCTAACAATAATCTTTAGCTCTTTCCAACAAGCCTGTTTTTCCTTGCTGAAGTGATTTCTATGACTCCTTCTCCAGATGTGCCACTAACGACTGGAACTATGCTTCTCATTGCTATTTTCTCTATGCTCTGCTTTATTTAATGTGCTTCACTGATAACTGTATTTATATTTGTTCATGTTTAAATGGGCAGTCCTAATATTATAGATATATCTATCTATAGATTTAAACTTTAAACTAGGCTCGTCGGGGGGAGGGGAAGATGAGGGTGGGGAAGGCTGTGGACCACCAAACCAGGTGGCACCCACAAGGACAGCCCAGCCTGAAGAAAGAGAGCTTTGGGAACGTGAAAGACAGGGGGTGGACAGCAATACAGCACAGGTAAGGAACGGGAAGGTTAGAGACAAAAAGCCCTTTAGGGCTTGGAGCGAGGGGGTAGCAAAAGCACCAGTCACAGGGCTCAAGTGCCTATATACTAATGCTAGGAGCATGGGGAACAAGCAGGATGAACTAGCGCTCCTGGTTGCACTAAACGACTACGACTTAGTGGGGCTGACGGAAACCTGGTGGGATCCATCCCATGACTGGGCGGTACATATTGAGGGCTATAGATTGTACAGAAAGGACAGAGTGGGGAAAAGGGGGGGAGGGGTTGCGCTCTATGTTAAGGAGCAATATACATCAACCCTCATCAAGACAGAATCAAAGGATGAGGAAGTAGAAGGACTGTGGGTTAGGCTACATGGGGGGCAAGGAGAAAAGGATTTGGTGGTAGGGGTCTGCTACAGACCCCCACATCAAGGGGAAGAAATAGATTTGGGGCTCCTGAGGCAACTCTCAGAGACCATAAAAGCTAAAGAGGCGGTGGTCATGGGGGACCTAAACTACCTGGACATCTGCTGGGAGACACAGACAGCAAAGTCCCACCGCTCACGCAGGTTTCTAACCTGTGTA
This sequence comes from Crocodylus siamensis, assembly GCF_052110815.1. Lineage (NCBI taxonomy): Eukaryota > Metazoa > Chordata > Crocodylia > Crocodylidae > Crocodylus > Crocodylus siamensis. Next base: position 199,074,021 of record NC_143398.1, on the reverse strand, counting down.
CAGGACCTCCACCTGACGCAGGAGGTACATGGTCCCACTAGGGGGAATGCCTTACTGGATCTGGTATTGGCAACGGGGGATGACATAGTAGGGGACCTACAGATCGGTAGCCATCTGGGGGACAGTGATCACCTAAAAGTACAATTCAACATAAGGCGTCGAGTGGGTAAGGTAACCAGTAGGGTGAATGTGCTGGACTTTAGGAAAGCTGATTTCAGCGAACTCAGGCGATTAGTGAAGGATGCACTGCAGAGTAGTAGTTTTGAAATGATGGGAGCCCAAGAAGGGTGGCTGTGCCTTAAGGAAGCTATCCTTCGAGCACAAAGCGAGACGATCCCCGTGTGAGGTAAAAGAGGGAAAGGGGCCAGGAGGCTTCCCTGGCTGACCAGAGAAATCCAGGGCAGACTAAGGGCCAAAAGGGGAGCACATAAAAAGTGGAAACAGGGAGAGATCACCAAAGAGGAATATACCTCTTCTGCTCATGCTTGTAGGGAGGCAGTTAGACAGGCCAAAGCTACCATGGAGCTGAGGATGGCAACCCAAGTAAAAGACAATAAGAAATTGTTTTTTAGATATATAGGGAGTAAAAGGAAGGCCCAGGGAGGAATAGGACCCCTGCTAAATGGGCAGAAACAATTGGTGACGGACAGAGGGGACAAGGCTGAACTCCTCAACGAGTTCTTCGCCTCAGTGTTCCTAAGCGAGAGGCATGACAAGTCTCTCACTGGGAGTGTAGGGAGGCAGCAGCAAGGCACCAGACTTCCATGCGTGGACCCTGAGGTAGTGCAGGGTCACTTGGAGGAACTGGATGCCTTTAAGTCGGCAGGCCCGGATGAGCTCCATCCGAGGGTACTGAAGGCACTGGCCGACATCATTGCAGAGCCACTGGCGGGAATATTTGAACGCTCGTGGCGCACGGGTCAAGTCCCGGAGGACTGGAAAAGGGCCAATGTGGTTCCCATTTTCAAGAAGGGGAGGAAGGAGGACCCGGGTAACTATAGGCCAGTCAGTCTCACCTCCATCCTTGGCAAAATCTTTGAGAAAATCATCAAGGCTCACATTTGTGAGAGCCCGGCAGGACAAATTATGCTTAGGGGAAACCAGCACAGGTTCGTGGCAGGTAGATCGTGCCTGACGAATCTAGTCTCTTTTTATGACCAGGTCACAAAACGCCTCGACGCAGGAGGAGGGGTGGATGTCGTATACTTGGACTTCAGGAAGGCCTTTGATACGGTATCCCACCCCATACTGGTGAACAAGTTAAGGGGCTGTGACTTGGATTACTGCACAGTCCGGTGGGTGGAGAATTGGCTGGAGGGTCGCACCCAGAGAGTTGTGGTGGATGGGTCGGTTTCGACCTGGAAGAGTGTGGGCAGCGGGGTCCCGCAGGGCTCGGTGCTTGGACCGATACTCTTTAATGTCTTCATCAGCGACTTGGACGAGGGGGTGAAATGTACTCTGTCCAAGTTTGCAGATGACACTAAGCTATGGGGCGAAGTGGACACGCCGGAGGGCAGGGAACAGCTGCAAGCAGACCTGGACAGGTTAGACAAGTGGGCAGAAAACAACAGAATGCAGTTCAACAAGGAGAAATGCAAAGTGCTGCATCTAGGGAGGAAAAATGTCCAGCACACCTACAGCCTAGGAAATGACCTGCTGGGTGGCACGGAAGTGGAAAGGGATCTTGGAGTCCTAGTGGACTCCAAGATGAACATGAGTCGGCAGTGTGACGAAACCATCAGAAAAGCCAATGGCACTTTATCGTGCATCAGCAGATGCATGACAAATAGGTCCAAGGAGGTGATACTTCCCCTCTATCGGGCGCTGGTCAGACCGCAGCTGGAGTACTGCGTGCAATTCTGGGCGCCGCACTTCAAGAAGGATGCGGATAACCTGGAGAGGGTCCAGAGAAGGGCCACTCGTATGGTTAAGGGCCTGCAGGCCAAGCCCTACGAGGAGAGATTAGAGAAACTGGACCTTTTCAGCCTCCGCAAGAGAAGGTTGAGAGGCGACCTGGTGGCTGCCTATAAGTTCGTCAGGGGGGCACAGAAGGGAATTGGTGAGTATTTATTCACCACGGCGCCCCCGGGGGTTACAAGAAATAATGGCCACAAGCTAGAGGAGAGCAGATTTAGATTGGATATTAGGAGGAACTTCTTCACAGTTCGAGTGGCCAAGGTCTGGAACGGGCTCCCAAGGGAGGTGGTGCTCTCCCCTACCCTGGGGGTATTCAAGAGAAGGTTGGATGTGTATCTAGCTGGGGTAATGTAGGCCCAGCACTCTTTCCTGCTTATGCAGGGGGTCGGACTCGATGATCTATTGAGGTCCCTTCCGACCCTAGCATCTATGAATCTATGAATCTATAATAAAACTAAACATCTTTCAGGATTTCATTACTGCATTTATATCACACAGACTCTAAACTTACAATAAATGCAAATATACATGGAAATCCAAATTTTGCACAAATATTTTGAAAATAATTTAAGATTATTCTTATACAACTGTTTCCCCTTAGTCTCGGGGCCCCCAAACCAAAATATTTTAGGGGAAAATACTGATTTTAAAGCAATATTATTATACAACACTAGAAAAAGCATATGAATAATAGACCACATGGCTTGCATTCATTTCATAGCAGCACAATTTATAGATAACTATTCAGTATCTAAATGTAATAAAGCACCATTACAACCTTTAATTCATACTCTTTCCCTACTTAAATCTGAAGACACACGACCACGTTCTGGTCAGTTCCGTCAAGGGTAATTCAGTTGCAGTCTTTCCAGAAGTTTACAGAAGGGTGCTGCTTTGTTTATTTTCATTTGGTTGCCATTTCATAATTACACATGTAATATTCTTGAAGGGGAACTTAGAAATAATAATGTTTTCTATTACAGCTGCTACAGGTACTAGTCAGAAACCATGGTCCCATTGTGCTAGCCATTTTCCAAACAGGTAACAATAAAAGCAGTCTGCCCTAAGTCTTCATCTTCAGTTAAAAGTAACTCTCTACTGCTCTTTAGGTTCACTTAGAGAATGTTTTTAAAGATTCTTAAAACTTATATAGTTTTCTACCTCTGCATTTTTCTTTGCATTTTCTTACGTTTGTAAAATGAAGTACATTTAATTGAAGTCCATAACACAAAAAATGCTGACGCCCAATTAATCCTGTTCCTGAACAAGATCACCACAGGTAGGATATAGCCTAGTGAGACAGAAGTTATGTCTGTCAGTAGACATTACATACAGTGTTCTATCAGCAGATTGAGGATACATGTCCAAAGAGTCACACCATTTTTAGAAATTCTGGATTTTTTTTTATTTTATTGATGCAAGTATTTTCTTAGCAGAATTCAGTGTACCATCTAACAATCTACCGTCATCACCAACTGGCTAGAAGACTAAAACCCATTCTTACTAGTGATGATCTGATCCTATGTAACTACATATTGCTAAGACTTTGAATCTCTGTTTCAGAATTGTAATACAACTAAGGTGACCATATTATTTTTAAGGCAATCTGGGGAAATTCCCCATCCCCCATCAGCTGATCCCCACCCCAGGCAGGAGGATCAGTATCCAGCCCAGCCTGCCCCGCAAGCTCCAGCTGCTGCTCAGGAGAAGCTGGGCTGAGCAGTGCAGGTGGAGTAACACCAATCTAGGACTTTTGTTTTCATTTTCACCAACTGGCCAGGGTGCTGGCATAGCCTAAGAACTCCACAACTGTCATGGCCAAGCTGGGATATATGGTTTCCCCCAACATAACTGAATGCATCAGACTTCAGAAAACCAAAACCAGTACAGAATGGAGCTGTTCATCTCTGCAGTGGATCACAGCTTCAGTTCAGTACAAAGCAAGTATATTAATATATAACTGATATAATACTGAAAAGTACAGATCATACCAAATATACTTCACCTGACATAATTTTTTTTAATTTTCAGGCACTTGCAAGAAAGGATAGAAAGTAAAGTGAATATCAGATGTCCTGCACCTTCCAGGTCTACCCACTACTCTCTCGCCCTGCTGTCTTTCCCCATTCCCAATGGGAACAGTGGTGGAATCTGCTTTGAGATCCTGTCTGAGAAGGCACTGTACACAGGGACAGTCAAAGTACATCATACCCGTGTCCTCGCCACCTATTCTGCAACAACTTGGAGGTGGCACCTAATGGCAGCAACATCAAAGCAAGGGCACCAAGCCTGGCACACCCTGTACAAACTGCTCATCACCAAGAGAACTGGCAGCATCCAGCAGTGGCTTCTACAGAATGACCTGGTCATGGGCACCTTTGCCAGCTACTTAGACACAGCGGTGCTGGCAGCTTACCCTTTGAGAGAAATTTGTTGATGAGATGCTGTCTCATGCCTTCCTGGACTGCCCCCCTACTGTGGCTGTTCATGCTGCTGTCTGTTTGATGTGTTGGTCTAGGACTTCTCTGAGACTATGTATATCTTCTCTACCCTGTACTAAGCAGCTAAGGGGACCCAATTTTCTGCTGGGCCAGGCCAAGATTTCATAGACATTAGGGTTGGAACGGACCTCATCGAGTCCAGCCCCCTGCCCCAAGGACAGGAAGTCAGCTAGGGTCGAAGGACCCCAGCAAGATAAGCATCCAAACGGTTCTTAAGAGTCCAGGGTAGGTGCTTGCATCGCCTCTGGAGGAGTCTATTGCACACCTTAGGGACTTGGACAGTAAAAAAGTTTTTCCTTATGTCCAGCCTAAAACAGCCTTGGAGGAGTTTGGGACCATTGGACCTTGTCATCCCCTGGGGCACTCTGGTGAACAGGCGTTCCCTCAGATCCTGATGTACTTACAGGCTGTTACCAGGTACCCCCTGAGCCTCTGATTTTCCAGGCTAAAGAGTCCCATGGCTCTTAGCTTCTCATCATAAGGCCTATTCTCTTGTTCTTTGATCATGTGCATGGCTCTCCCATGGACTCTCTCAAGCTTCCCCACATCCTTCTCGAATTGTGAAGCCCAGAACTAGATGCAGTGCTCCAGCTGTGGCCTCAACAAGGCCGAGTACAGTGGGAAAAGAACATCCTGAGATTTACCTGAGAAGCATCTATGTATGCAAGCCAGAGTTTGATTTGCTTTACTAGCTGTGACGTTGCACTGATGGCTCAAGTTCATCTTGTGGTCAAATCACGATCCCCAAGTTTCTTCTGGCCACGGTACTAGTGAGTGTAGCACTGCCAAGCCTATAACCATGCCACAGGTTTTTTTCCCCCCAAGGTGGAGTACCTTGCATTTGTCATTATTGAATGTCATCAGGGTTGTATCTGCCCACTTTTTAAGCCTATCCAAGTCATCCTGGATCACCAGCCTAAAATGGCAAATCCAAATTGCCACAGAAACCAGCTTGCAGAAGCTGGCTCCAATGACACCCTCCAACGCTTCTGCTTCAGCTTGTAACAAAATGTGGACCCACTTTGTGTCATGCTTGGCCACTGAGCAGACATTCAGACAGAAGATAGACAGCTAAACCTAAACGCATAATCTCAAGAAAGGTACTGTGAGAGACAGGGATTCAATCTCTGGTTTTATGATGGTGTGGTTAATGATTAATCTTTCATGCTCAGCCCCTTGGAGGGCTACATACTTTTTACCTTTTATTTGTAACATTTTTTAAACTAAGAGTTTAAAAAGTCTTTCTCTCTGTCTCTCATTCAATGAAAATTTAGTTAGAACCATAGAAAAATTAGGGTTGAAAGGGACCTCAGGAGATCATCTAGTCCAACCCCCTGCTCATAACAGGACTATCCCCAGCTAGATCATCCTAGTCAAAGCTCTGTCAAGCCAGGTCTTAAAAACTTCCAAGGATGGAGATTCCACCACCTCTCTAGAAACCTGTTCCAGTACTTTATTAACCTTCCAGTAAGATTTTTTCCCCCTCAGTATCTAACCTAAACTTCCCTTGATGCAACTTGATACCATTGCTCCTTGTTCTGTCATCTGCCACCACTGAGAACAGTCTAGCTCCATCCTCTTTTGAACTCTGCTTCAAGTAGTTGAAGGCTGCTATTAAATCCCATTGGTCTTCTCTTCTCCAGACTAAATGAGCCCAGATCCCTCAGTCTCCCCTCGCAAGTCATGTTGTTCTACTTATCATGGAATAATTATAACAGAAGGGGCTACTAAAGACACTGAACACTCCACATTTTTGCAAATAACGGAAGATTCTTGATACCTGTGGGATGTGGATTCAAATTTCCTTAATCAGCAATAGAAATTGAACCCAGGTCTCCAACACTCAGGGCAGGTACCTATCTTCTGAATAAAAAGGTGATGACATCATGCCCTTTTCCTTCTTCAGCAGTTTTATGAATGTAGCTGTATTCTCCCCCCGCCCCACACTTTTTCCAAACCAAAATGAATTTGCAAATAGTTTCACAACTTCTAAAACTGCAATTCATCAAAATGAATATACTTAGCTCTGGCCGCAAGCATATTATCATTATATACCATTCACTCAGCTAGCTCCCAAACCATACCATATCAATTTTGAGATTTCAACCCTCATTTATAATATTAGATTGACTGGACACAAGATATTTGAAGACTGCTTTATGCTTCAGGAACTCACATGCTCTTGAGATCAGTTTTGTCAGGGTTTGGCCCAAGACTATGGAACTCATTATTGAAGAAACTTAAACTGACATTAGTTCTCACTACATCCTAGCCCAAAGGCAAAACACTCAGACCTTGCCTTCTCAACCCCTCCCCAAAACAAACAAACATGGTGCCTCACATTTCATATTAAACAAACTCATGGTCTTTTTTTCTTGGGAACTATAAACAAGTAGCACTGAGTCTCTCCACAAGGTAACATTAACCAAACTAATGTATAAATAGCCCCAGACTGTACTGCTTCAAAACAGAAAAATTTCTTACAAGAAAACTACTTCCTTGTCCAATACCACCTTATATTCTGCAACTTGATCCTCTCACTACCCACCAAGTGAATTTGCAGAAGAGGAACTATACAGTGCTATAAAACATTTAGAGGAGGATGTGAGATCTTTGACACTGAAAGCGGCTTACACAGTGTAATTTTTTTAAACAAAGAACTAATCTGCTTGTAATTTGCCAAGCATGTTTTTCTAGCAACAGAAATATTAGATAAGAGTCCTTTTGTAAGAGTTCGTTAGAAAAATGTTTTTCCAGCTTGTATTAAAAGCCACATGCTGCACCTTCTAAATAACACCACCAACACTTCCTTCCTTGATAATCCTTAAGCACCTACTAAACAATAATTGGGTCTGAAATTCTGAAGTCTGAAAATGGCATGAACTCCTAATTTTAACCAAAATGACTGTATATCTATGCCCCATTATCAGGGCCAACCCAAACAAATGAGCTTAAATGCTGAAAATGTCATGACTTTCAGGTATGGACAGAATTCTTCCCACAGATTCCAGTGGTGTTCTGACTGCTACCAGTGTCTCAGAATGTAGTAGCTTCCATAGCTGCTGTATCTTCCCTTCTCTGTTTTTGAAAAGCAGAGTTTAAGGCTGGTATACCACTTTTGTTGTGCCTCCATCAAATGTACCCTCAACACCCCCCACCCCTCCTTCCTCGGACTCAGAACATGGGTAACGCCTCAGAATCCATTCTGATTACCTGTACAACAGATATCAACCACAGCCTGTAAAATCTTCCATGACCACAAAAAGGCAAGAAATGCCATTTAAGAGACCAATACAGCAGAGAAGTACATATACTGCAAAAAGTTATCTTATTGCAGGGTTGATTCAAAAGTATGAAGACTTTTATTGAACAGGCACAGAATGGAGGGTATCATTTAACTTGAAAAAGATTTTAACAGCAAAGCAGGCAAACAATAGCTAAGGAAACTAGCCTTCAACCAAAAAAAAAAATCATTTTTAGGGTCTAGCTGACAATAGCTATAACTGTAGGAATAGTTCATAATTTAGCACAGTAAAAATTCCCAGTTTCAAAGGGAAAAGAGCTAAATATGCATAAAATGTGATCTTACAAGGTTATGGGTAAAATACAGGGCAGGATGGCACTAACTCACTGGCTACGGACAGAAATTACACATAAACCAGTAGTAGTGATCAGAAACTGGTTCAGAGCTGCAACACAACAGCAGCTCAGTGCACCTAAACCTCTTGAAAAATGGCCAAAACCAGTTTAAGATAAACCTAGATAGATGTAGTATCAGACTTAACAGATTTAGGTTAAATCAGTTATTGAACTTGTATCCCAGATCCCTCCCAGATTCAAGTTAACTGTCAGTCCCCCAGCGTCACAGGATGCTTTACTAGTCTTGGCCCAAGCTGTCTACTCCAGATAAGCAGGGAAGTATATGCCAGAGCCCGCCAGCTACGGACTTGGGCCACTGCAGGCATGTAGCTACATTTGCAGAATCAAAAATGAATGTCTGTTCACTTGTTTATCAGTTCAATCTACACAGCTTGGACTAACCTGCAAAGATTGAATCAATTCAGCCTCAGGCTTTTTGACTGTCTATACTTAGCCAGTATGGACAAAATACATAAAAGGGAAAATTCTGTCAGTAATTTACAACCAGTTGGCTTTGATTCTTAAAATTTAACCAATATCAAACCCCTGTGAAAAAAATGCAGCTTCAATATTCTGGAAAAACCATATCAATTTATTACCAAAAATGTATTTTTTGCATTACCATTTTATACGTATTTCTGAAACATGTGTCCCTGATGCATTAAGGAATGCACAAATAAGAGTGGCATAGAAGGACAAGAGATTACCTACATCATGAAAATACCTTATTGCAAACTGATTAAAAACTATGCACAAACTATAACCAAAATAATGTATATATTTATGCTCGTGTTTCATGAATTTGTTCTGACAAGCTAATGTACACTACAGTATATTAACTGAAGGACTATATATCATAAGGTAACTTTAAAATACTAACAACAACACCGTAAGTGGGCTGGGTCAATCAGGACAGTCTCACCTCTGAGTCTAATTGGGGGGGGGGTGTTCGGGGGTGTGTGCGTGTGTGTGGGGGGGTTAATCTCCAAAAGACACCTTAGCAGAAGCTATCAGCTTTGACAGAACACCGAAATCCTGGCAGTAAACCATAAATTGACCATTACCATGAAAAGAACAGCTAAATGAGAAACCATGTGCTCAGTATAAAACTAATTTCATGCTTTCAAAAGCACACAGTGGCTTCTAGCAAGATAGTGGCCCTGGGACTTGCAAAGACAGATTGGCTAATACAAATGGTGTGCTCATGATGCAGTCTGCTTAGCCAAGCTTTACATGTACTGACAGTAAATGGAAATTCTCGAATCTTCTGTCAAATAAATACACACTTATCTGTAACTTTGGAGCTGAAAGCTATAAAACAGCTGCCTCATAAATATATTTAGCAGGAAAAGCATGAGTTGCACCAGCTCCTTCAACAGTCTCTACATGCTAAACATAGACATATTTAGCAAGCAAAATACCATTTTGAATATATCAATAATTTTCAATATTTTCTTTTCCATTATTAAGACAAATTAACACTACCACAACTAAACACAGTTAGAGGACATCTCAACAGAAACTAAACGTATCAGTAATACTGTAATGTTTAATGAGTAACTTTCTGGTTATATAAATTGTGTTCTGCTGCAGGTTAAAACTTTTTATATAGCTACATGCTCTATTTAATGATCTACAAGGCTTTTTTCAAACTTAAAGATTTATTAATATAACTTCAACCCCCTATCTCTCTCTCCCTTTCTGCCTATAATACTTACTACACTTAATGTCAAATTTAATTAAGTACAGTTAGAGAGAAGTGACAGTAATTTAATACCTTTCTCAAAGCAGGCTGCAATTGCAAATTAATTACTGGAAGTTGTCCTTTGCATGGCATATCATAATTTTAACATTATTAACGTCAGGCATATATAAGATGTCAACTCTACTATACAGTTTATTTACCTCTTTAATTCAATATAAAATACTATGGACCTCAGATTTTTCATACCATAACAACTATGCATTGATATCTAATACAATGCAGCTTTTTTTACATGAGTTATACAATCATCCTGTTATAATCAGCTTCTATCAACAATCACATATCACAAATCATATATTATCACTGATGCATTTTGAAAATGCATAAGAAGTCATCTACTATTAAGATGCCTTCTACAAACAGCAAGCAAAGAAAGGAGGCTTGTCACATTGAGTTACTTTTATACTGAAAAAAATCACCATATATCTTGCCTTTTTATTATCCTTTCAGCTATTTTCACTGTAGCAACCAAAATACAGATGACATACTCACAGAAATAATGCCAAACATGTAAGCATCTATTGGTGTTAGATCTCAAAGCTATCCAGTGAAGTTTAATAATAAAATCTTGCTCACCTCTACTGGGAAGTCCACTCCACATTATGGCAATACTATTTAACCAGCTTAAACAGCAATCAAGTTAGATAAACAAAACTTCCAATATGTGACCAATATGATCTACGATGCTACAGAGACTTGGCTCCAGCCCTGATCATCTGTGTGACAGTACACTGTTATACCAGTGCAGCTTCAAACCTTCCCAGATGCTGGCTTATTGCATTGCTCATTGAAAATCCTTTACACGCTGGCAACATTTTAGGGAAGGACAAGCACACTGAGTCATTTGTAAAGAAAGCAAAGCAATTTCAGTTCTATATCTTCATGCGTACTGAAACACAGAGCACTGTCAAAGTAGAAGTCTGAGGTGGATTTCTGCTGAGAAACAGGCAACCTAAGCTTTCATTATCAATGCATGAAATCAGCTACTGTGATCAAATTCAAGCAAACCATAAAAAGGATATGATTATAAAAGGCTCTACAGATTTAACTTCAAACCACACAGAATGAAGAATCATCTATCTCGATTGTATAAATGTTAAAAATAGCTCTGCCTTTTCCACAATGAACATGAGACAGACGATAATCTGTAGCCTGTATTCTGATGAGGTTTTTTAGCTGGGAAAACCTATGAGAAAAAAAATCATAATAATGATATATTCTTGGATCTTCTGTGCATATAAAAGAAACAGTAGATGAATTTACAGTTATACAAATGATTAAAAATCATCATAGCTGACACTAAGATGCTCCTTAGATGCTCTGTATGTCCTTAACATAAAAATTAATGGAAATACTTGGGGAAAAATATTTAGACAAAGACCGTGTATATAGCAGAGCAGTTTAAATGTTCACAAAAATAATTTAGCTACTAAGTGAATGGCAGCATATGACAAAGCATTTCTGATTTCCGAAACAAAAGGTACTTTGAACACTTACTAATGAAGACTTTCCATGACTTGTCAAAATGTGTTCTCTACTCAATCTTCCACTGACTTCCCAAAAGTAAATCTTTCTGTCTTCACATATGTCTGTCTTTTTTTATATGTTAATTACTCCAAAACAGAGATAAGGAGGGGTATTCATACAAGATTTAGATACATAATGTTGCAATAGGAATAAATAGATTATGAAGAGGTTAAGGTTGCTAAGAAAAAAAGTGACATGAATTTCTGCTAAAACAATTGCACAAATTGTCCAAACATATATATGTAAGAAGTTAAAAGTGAGAGAAAGCATAGTATGCTAACTAGTGTCCACTGTAGGCGGCGGGGATATCTGATCAAGGAATTCAGAATTAGGCTATCAACATAGTTATTATTAAAATGAGAATTTATTTACCATATGTCTAGCCAATGAATAAATATATGAAGGCCAATTATCTCCTACTCCCCAAGTCTTGCTTGGCCCATATTATATTCCAATTTTGATTTAGGGTCAGACTCTGCTCATACTTAAAATGCTAAATACAAACTACTTGCACAGAAGTCAATGGGTACATATAAGTGTTATGCTAAATGCCCATGCAGGCATTCACAGGGCTTAAAATCACCCCAAAAATAGTGAATGCCATCTAAGTAAGTTCACTTGAGGAGGTGAACTAACTTTATGTTGACAAAGGGCTAACAAGCAATGAAAGGTTAACCCAACCTAGTGAATGCCTGCATACATTCACAGCACAGCACCAGGAAAAGCCCAGGCACTCACCCCAACTCTGGGGCTGTGCTGTTCCTACCTCTCAAACCCTGACCAGGCTTGGGTCCCCAAGTCCCACCCACCACAACACCCCTTACAAACCTGCAAGTCCCCGCTCTCCCCTCCACCCCCTCAACTCCAGTTACTAACCTCAGGCTGCCTAAGCCACTCATGGCCACCAATAGACATGACAGTAGCACTGACAGACTTGGCAGTTTGCTGCATGATGAGCCGCTGAAAGTACTCTAGAAGTGCATGGCTACAGAGCACTTACAAATGCCCAATCCGGTGATAATCTGCACCCTCATTACACAAGGTTTCAGATGAAGGTGCTCAGAAGTGGAGTGCCCTCATAAATGTCTATCAGTGCAGCCAGGAACAGGGCTTCGCTGATGTAGCCAAACTCTGCTCTGTGCACTATCTTCAGAATGGGAGTTTGGTTTGGGGGGTTCCCCAGCCAGCATTGGATGGTGGGGTGGGTGGATTGGAGGCCCCTTCCCCTTTTCTCCCTCCCCCTGAGGTGGGTGGCTCCAATCCACCCCCCCTCCACTCTGGCATGGCTGGGGAAACCCCAGAACAAACCTCCCCCCCGCCTTCTCCCCCTGCCATCCTGAGAGAGCACAGGAACTTGGAGGGGGTAGGGCTAGGGACCAGAAGCTGCAGGCATGCAACTTCTCTCTCCATATCAGCTCCAAAGAGGGAACTTGATCACACACCCTCTTAGTCCACCAGTGAACGTCTGTTGGATTGGGAGGGTCGGTCTAACTCATGGCACTTTCTATGAAGTGCCATGAGTCACCCTGAGCAGCTGCTCCTCTTAAAGCAAGCTGCCTAAACCTAAACTGGGTACAGTGAACACTTGTTCACACCCAATGGGGTTATGCCTATATACACTGTTGTAACTGAAAGCATAGCCTCTCTCTCATATATGTTCTATACTGATCTTGAAGAAGTCTGCCTATTCACCTAGGCAAATAATAATCTTTTTACTTAGATGAGTGAGAAAGTATGCCTATCATGGTATACTCAGAAAATTTTCCAGGTTTTCCTTACAGTAATTTTATTTATTTATTATTTTTTTTACAGATGGCCATGTGCAGGATTAAATTAAAAAGGTTTTGGTCTTTTTGTTCTACAAACTCCTTACATTTCATTACAATGAGCTATATGCTGCAATTGCCACTAATGCAAATGTCCTGTATTAATATCTTTATAAGTGCCTCCATGGTATCTTTTAACAAGAAGGGATGGTCAGCACAGGTGCAAAGTATATCCAGAGAGAAAGCTGCAATAGGTATTCTACAACAATCCAAATTTGTGACTGCATTCTACACTATTGAAATTGGTGGGAAAACTATATGTATGCCAACATTATGCACCTGTACTACTAGTGAAGCATGCTGTATAACACAGACAAGTCAACCCAGAAAACTTGCAGCAAGGCCACTGTACATGTCTTTCTGTAATTAAGACTGAAAAAGGTATCATTTTGTGGGATCTGCATCTTAGTACACATTTGTTCTATAGCAAATTCTAGACCCAGAAGTTATTCCAAGTATCAGGGGAAAAACATTGTACATTGTACATTGCTTTCAAAATTTGGACACCTTTTGTGGCATGCAAAGGACTAAAGTCTCATTTCTAGGTATCTGTCAGTCTGGGACCTTGTTAGAACTCAACAGGCAGTTTGATATTCACATCACAACACAAGCAAGGCAAAAACAACCAGCAGGCTCCCACAAAATCTACAACCAGAGGGATGACCATTTTTTGGGAACGACACTATTGGCAGAAAGCCAATCATCCAGATGTGAAATGGATGAAGCCAATGGGCATGTCCCCATGAGCAGCGCCTCAAAGCCATTTGACATGCTGCCAACTGCACACGGTGCACATGCACCCGTTTGCTGTACTGCTAATTTGCAGTGCGGTGGGTTTTTTTGACACCAGGAGATCCCAATGCCAAAAAAAGAGGCACAGCACACACGGCAGCAGCACGTACCACCAGAAACTAGATCCTGGCCAACCAGAGTATGGCTGCTCAACACTGCTGCTGCCCCAGGTGGCCCCCAGGTAAGGCTGCTGGAGCCAGGCCCCAACCTCCTCAACATCACTCAAGTACCTTTGCCGTGCGCCACAGCACGCAAGCAGGGGCATGCCCAGGATCAATAGCAGTGGCACTGCTATTTGTCCTGAAGGAAACGTGTGCCACTGCACGTGTGTGCTTGTGGGGACATGCACTTTAAGGCCACTCAGAAAACTGAGGATAACATTTAGTATGAGACACTGCTATCCTGCTAATGGAATCTTTAACAGGCTTCTTCTATTTAAAAAAAAAATTCCCAAGTAGCAGAAATACAGGTCAGAGTGGTGCTACAAGCTTGCAGCACCATCTTGTGGACACATAATCATGCTGCAATCACACAGAATTCCGTGTAAAAAGATGCCAAGGACACAGCTATAAATAATATTATGTAGTAGCTAACTGGACTGAGATGCTTTAAAACAAGGCAGATTAGTAATGAATATCCTCAAGACCGGATTCTTTCTTTCTTTCTCCAAGATATATAGTGGGAGAAAGTATATAAGTACAAGTGAATTTTCTAGGTTTTCTTCCTTTTTAGTTCTAATTTAGTTATAATTTGCAGCTCATGATTTTCATTTAATGTTTCATTTTATTCATTACTTTTGATAGTTTTTTTTCCCAATACCTTTCACTGTTTCTGCTGCTTAACTTCCCCATCATTCTAACCCCATGATCACTTAAAAACAAAATCCCACCTTTTTTCACCTTACTCTGCCTTAAATTGCTTTCTTTCCTTCCCAACACATGCTTTTTAATCTCTCCATGACTACCCCATTGTAGCCGCTCATCTAGCATTAAGGCATCCTGGGTCCCTGTTGGCTGTGTTGCTGAGTGAGCAGTGATGGAACATGATCTTTTGGTCTTCCCACCACTATTACTTCCCCTGGTGTTCCAAAACACAGAGCTATTGTCACCTCCACCTACTGCCATTATCAATTTCTTGACAAGATTGATAAGTGTTTTTCTCTTCATTCGTTCCAGGCAAACACTTGTCTGGAATGGGTTAGACAGGGATGGACTAGATTGGGGTAAGCAGCCCACGAGCCAGATCTGGCCCTCCAAGTGACTGTATCAGAAATTTAAGCCAAGACAGCAGTGGCAATTCAGCAGCAGGGGATGTCGGCAATGAGAGAAATGGGTAGTAGCAGCAACCCACCTTTGGACCAGATTTTATTAATTCGGTCCAAAGCTTGCCACTTCTGAAAGGTTGCGAACCCCTGGACAAAATAACCTTTTGAGGTCCCTTCCAGACCCATTTTTCCTATAATTTTGTGGCAGTAAAACCTGCCCCATGTCTTGTTCCCACTTACGGAAAAAAGACTCAGACCTGAAAGCACTCTGATTTCCAACAACGCACACACTCTTATGCTCTAACTTCTTTGAGGCACCATTGTTTTCTTTAGGGTTGGCCACAACAGCAAAAGGGATGCCCCTACTAGGGAAAGAGAGAGAGGGAGACCATAAAGGAAGGTTCTTCAGGCAAGACTTACCAGTTATGAATTAGGCTTCAGCTTCATCCCTGGGGCACAAGACTGGCAAAAGACTGTGTGGATGCTCACCTTAATTAAACACCAGCTTCCTGTATAAAATTGTTTTTTTTCTTTTCTGGCAAGATAAATGACAGTTTCTTCTCAAACACATAACACTTTTTCAATAAAGCCTTCAGACGTAATTTGGTTCATTAATTAGTGGATGTATTATTAGTTAGCCACAGAAAGTCTTCTACCACTGCAAAAACTACTGGAGTGCAGTGAAGAGCCCTACTGAAATGGTTGCCAAACTTTATTAGTTTGTTAGTTGACATACCACCTTTAAAGAAGATATGTTGTAAGATGAACAAATAAAATGTCAGGTTCATGTATTACGCTGGAACCCCCATCTCCGAGGACTTGCTCATTTAGGATTAAGTGGGTTTTATAGAAATAAAATAATCTTTTGTAAACATTTTGGTAAAACAGAACTAGAACTAGAACTGCAGAAAATTATACACTTTTTTAAAAGTGTAATGCTGATCTATAAATTCCATAAGTTCAAGCAACATGTTAAGTCTTAGCAGACATTTCCACAAGGGTGAGATTATTCTAACCGCAACATCTCTTGTTATTTGACGTTCTGAACAATATCCAGGTTAGATTTATAAAGCACAGAAGAGCTCAATGGTCAGAAGGATGCTTGAAGAAAATTACTAAACAAGGATTGTGAAGCAGTCTGTCAGAAACAAAGCCTCATGGCATTTCTCTTGTTCTGAATATTTCAGTAGAATCCCTTCCTTCATGGAGTGTTCCTAGCCCAGGGTCAATGAAGGAAAGAGGCAAGACAACTTGGGTATGCAGTTCTGTTCTATCATATAGGTCAGGAGTATCTGACCTATATGACCAAGACAGTGTATATAGTAGAGCAGTTTAAATGTTCACAAAAATAATTTAGCTACTAAGTGAATGGCAGCATATGACAAAGCATTTCTGATTTCCAAAACAAAAGGTACTTTGAACACTTACTAATGAAGATTTTCCATGACTTGTCAAAATATGTTCTCTACTCAATCTTCCACTGACTTCCCAAAAGTAAATCTTTCTGTCTTCACATATGTCTGTCTTTTTTATATGTTAATTACTCCAAAACAGAGATATGTTCTATCATACAGGTCAGGAATATCTGATAGTCCTATTGGGACTGTAATCTTGGCTGAAGATTTCAGTGCTTTCTGAATATATGCGCAGCCGTTTGATAACCTTCAGTTTTACTGTAGTATTATTCAAGGAAAAAATTACCCCTGTCAGCTAGTTGTAGAAAATCTTGTAAGAGAGTTTTCAGAGGTATGGTAACTGATCAACTCTTCCATCATGTGAATTGCCCATATAAACCTCAGTGAATAGGTGCTTTAGAAAGGCATGTAGCAATAACAATAAAGCATAGGAAGAAGCATTTGTTTCCTTTACACTTGGAATGAAGTCTTCCAACTACTGAGATGAGGTGAATATAATTGTTCCCTTACCATCTGCACAATTAATTCCTGTTTCTTTGGATAATGTTGTAAATAAAAATGCAGTTTCCTATTACACTGAGGTAAAAAAACACCCCTGGGACAAGCAGTAAGGCAAAGAATGGAATAATTTCAGTTTTACAGCTGGAAAAAAATTAATTTTCACAAACACTTCTTTGCAAATTGCACTTTAGTAAACCCTGTTCACGCACTGGCTCTTAGAATAAAAGTATATTACATTTTTAACAAAATAGTCTGTAATGATAATATGTTAATTTTGGTTTTTGTTCCTCTACTTCTGATTAAACCAATCTAAATATAAAAATTGAATGCCTGCCTTTTATTGCATTAGGCACTATACAGATTAATAAAATTAATAAATGTAATATATGCCAATTCAGATATTTGTGGTAAATATAGCTGTAAACACATAGTATAGGTTACTGTACTATCTGATATAGTGAGCTAATGTGATACCAAATTTTACATTCAAAACAAGAATGAACTATACTAGTGGTTTTCAACCTTTTTTCCTTTTGTGGACTCCTAAAAAAATTTTGTAGGAGGTGCTGACCCCTTTGGAAATTTCAAATGGGGGTGCAAATCCCTTTGAATTGTAAATGTGGAAATTTGCATACTTTTGATTGATCAAAGTCATCTTTCACAGGCCGCTTAGATATTACTTTGTTGGCTTAGAAATGATATTTAAAGGTTTGTTTTTGAAAATTGGCTTGTAGGTAATATGCATTAGAATAATGGTTATAGCAGTAAGGGTTAATTGATTTTTAAAAGACTGGGTCTCATACACAGGTTTCCTAGCCTTCAGAAGCAGATGGGGTGTCTAATAGGGGTGTGTGAAATGGGCCATATTTGATTCAGATTCAGCCTGAATCGGGGGCAGTGATTCGATTCGTTGATTTGGATCACTCCCAATTTAAATTCAGCCAAATCTGAATCTGAAGATTCAATGCCGATTCAGAGAATCAGTGATTCATTTGGCCATAGAGCTTTAAATGTTTTTTTTTTCCTTACCTCAAGGTACCAGGTACTTCCGGTCCACTTCTGGGTCCACCAGGGAGCATGCAGGGGGACACCCCTGTGCTGCCTCACCTCAGCAATTGGCCATGGGGGCACCCCAGGTGCCCCCCCAGACCCAGGAGGCACCAGTCACCAAGTCAGGAGGAGGGGGGGATTCCCCGTGTGCTCCCTGGTAGACGCAGAAGTGTTTCTGGTCCATTTCCAGATCTGCTGCCAAGTGTGCTGGGGAGCCCCCCCACCATGCTCCTGTGGGACACTCCATCCACCCCAGCATCTCAGCATTCACAAGCCTTGAGGTATGTAGAAAAACCATTTAAAACTGTGTTTATGTCTGAATCATCAAATCTATCCAAATTGATTTGGAGAGTTCCAATTAGATTTAGAAAGATTAAAGGGTCTTTTGATTAGATTTGGATTCGGCGATTCGGCCACCATATCTGCATCAAATCAAACAAGCGATTGAAGCTTCACAGCAAGACCACACATCCTGGGTAACTGAAAACATCCAAACTTTATTTTCATAATAGAGATAGGCCTGGCTCCAGGGCCATAGTGCCTGCTTGCAAAAAGCCTTAAGCTTTCTGGTTTT
The DNA here is from genome assembly GCF_052110815.1 of Crocodylus siamensis. Lineage (NCBI taxonomy): Eukaryota > Metazoa > Chordata > Crocodylia > Crocodylidae > Crocodylus > Crocodylus siamensis. The sequence continues at coordinate 199,055,250 of NC_143398.1, read as the reverse complement.
GGGGGAACTGACCAAATTAGAAGGACATCGGTAAAGCCCCAAATTAGGAGGTGGGCATGTAATAGGTTTTTGAAAAGGGGTTTTGGCTGATAACACAGGACATAGCCAATCAGCGACAACCACGGATCAAGAGCCACCAGGAGAAGAAACAATACAAAAAGGAAGAGTTTTCAAAAGAGAGAGAATGGACACAGCTGGCATCAGTCCCCCAGCTCCAAGACTGCTGATGGTAGATACTCAAGCAAAGAACCTCAACATGGGGTTTATGTACCGGCTGGCTGGACTGCTCACCTTGTGTATATTCTGGGACTGGGGAATTTGGGTAATATACGCTGTACTTGCTTTGCCTGAATTGCTTTTATTTCCTACCACTGTGTATCAATAAAATCAATATTATCAACCAGCAGGAGCTGTGGTTGATCTGAGGGTTGGGCTCACCCAGAGCATAGGTATTGGGTCTGGGTTGTGAATCCAGTGCCAACTGACAGTCTGTGGACCCCCAGGGTTCTGTGGACTACAGGTTGAAAACCGCTGAACTATACTATCTCAGGACACTCAAAGCAGAGGCCCACAGTTACATAATAATCAACTGTCATAAAAACAAAGTACAGAGCTCAAAACAAATCAAAGTAGAAACAAGTACTCCACAAGAAAACTTGCTTCATTAGATGATGTCATACCACAATTCAGGATAATTTGCAAAAGTCGCAATGAAACCATCTAAGTATATATACACACATCAAGCCAAACTGCATCCTTTTCCACATAGGCCTGTTTGTCAGCAATATGATATCCAAATGGCACTAATCCCATGCTTAGACTTAATTAAAAAAAAGAAATCAAGATGTGCACAAGAAACAGAAAACCAACATCCAGAAAAATCTCAAAAGGCAAAAAAAAAAAGAACAAAGGCGTCAAATTTCTGTCTACTCATTCAGGGGGTTGAGTTTGTCCTTTAAAGAAGAGTTTGGTTGCATAATGAATACTTCACAGAAATAGAAAAACAATAATAGTAACCAGACAGCAATTCTTAAAACTGCTTTGCTTTCCCATCTCTTAGGACAAAAGGGAGATGGTAAAAAAGGGCCTGTAAAAATGTTTTGTTTTTTTAAGTTGCAGCTTTAGTATAAAGCAACAACTATTTTGTTTAATCAAATAATATCATGAGAAGGAAATGATTTTGTTGTTTCGAGAACTACAAAACCGATTAAGATTTTCTATCTAGTTGGAGAGTTTCCTTGATATCAACAATAAGATACTGTTGAGGTGATGAATCCTTAAAGGAGTGATTCTCTACCAGGATGCTGTGAGCAGAGGTATAGCATGGAAAAAAACATGTTCTCTCTCATTCTCCCCCCAAAGCAGAGAGATGGGCCAAGTGCAAGGCATAGAGCATTCTGGGAATCATATTTCTCTAGAGCAGCAGCAGAGTTTGCTGCTGTCAGTGGGCAGGGAGGCGGGGGAGGAAGAGGGAAGGGCCCAAGAGGGGGAATGACTTTGCGCTGTCAAAGCCTATGCCTAGAGGACAAAAAAGGGGAAAAATGCTGAATTTGGCAGGAAAAATAATCAGGGACAAAAGCAGCACACTTCAGTACTGAGCTAAAAACCTACGATTCCCAGAAACCCTTGTGCTTTATGACATTGCCTCAGCCTCAAATGTGTGTCAGAGTCAAGCAATGAGGCAGGTAATGAGTCAAGTAAGGCAAGTAGCCCCAGAGTGAGGCACCTTCTGCCTTACCCCCGTCCCCTTAAGTGGCACCCAGCCCCTCGTTCCACTACAAACTGCGAGATTCTTTTAAGGTTGATTCACACTATTAGCACTGTTAGGTATGCCAATGTCTACATGCATTTTGCAAGATAAATCTAGAGATTACAAATAGGAATCCACAGTGTCAAAAACATCCTGATCTGTTGTGATCCAAGTTCTCTGCAACAGGAGAGTTGCTCTATTTTTTATCTGTAGCCCAAAAAATGTTGGCATTTGCTTTGAGTCTAATAAAGGGTGTCTTGAATCTAAAAAGGCTGAGAACCACTGACTTAAAGAAATTCCTTCTGCCATATACAGTTAATGTGCTTTTCCTTATTGTGAACCTTTTAAAACATGTACGTAAGTTTGGGAGATCCCCACCCCTCCACCATCATCTAGCTCTAAACATGTTACCAACCTCTACGGGCTTATAGTCCTGGATTTTATGAGACTAAACCATCCCTTACACTTCTTTGTTGTTCAGCTCCCTTTTGCTCTCTCTTCCCCCTAACCCTCGCCCCTTGCAACACATACTCTTGCAATGTCAGAATAATCATTTCACTACTCCTCCCAGAACAATTATCTCCCCAAGAGTAGACAAAGCTTGAACTAACACAAAACAGAACAAATGTCTATGGGGACATCTTTTTATGCTGCACTGTCAAATTTTGAACATTCCAAAATTGTTGAAATGGCAGAACAGGTAGACTAAGTACAACAAAAAAGGAAACTTATTTTCCCTGATTCACCTTTCACATTGGTATAAGATGCAAACATCACTGTTAGAGCAGAAAGTGAGCCTTTGAATTGTTTCTTTTTGACAAAATAAAAATCTGGTCCCACTTGTCATCTTACACTTTACAGTAATTAATATATAAGCAGTGAATGTGACTGTATCAAGCATAACAACAACAACAAAGCACGATTATCATGCATTATAAAACATTCATATGAAGTTATATAAAAAGCTTAGCTGCCTCTCTGGAAGTGTAGTTTTTTGGACCATACATCAGTATTTCTCATTATGTACCTGTGCTTGTGCTTGCAAACAAAGTGCCAGGAGTTGTGTTTGTAGGTAGTTTCCCATTATTCAGCTGCTTCATTCTTTTCAGGTGAGACTTCCCATTGTAATGAACCTGAGCCTGTGCTGCGGAGTTCAGCTGTATATTGCATACTTCACAGAAAGAAAAGAGTATCTTCCTTTTCTCTTTACTTAATTGACAGTCTGGTCTATCATTCCTCATTCCCTTTTCTTCAAAGCCCCGTAGTAAAGCTGATGGATTCATAATTCCATCTTCAAAGATGTGGTCAGGAGTTAATGGGTGCTTCATACCTGCAAAACGGACAAACAATATTGACGGCAAGAACTAAAACAATATCCACTTCTAGAACCAACATTTTATTTTTTAAATCTACTACTTATGCACTGTGAATAAAGGATCAGGTTCAACAAAAAATGCCCAGAATGTGCAGTGTGATGGAAACTGCTGCTAACCACAGAAATGTGTGTATTTGTGTCACAATGTAGCCATAATCAACAGATTATATATAACCTTGCATGCACAATAACACTCATCTTGTTTTTCCTAGTTCTCTCTCTTTTAAATATGTTGATTGCTGCCCCAAGCAGCATTAAGTTTATTTTCAGTTATTTTTCCGACTCATCAATACAGATAAGGATTCCACAGTTTTTTGCTTGCCAAAACATGTTGTAATACAAAAAAGCCTAAAAGATAATTAGATGAATAGAAATGATGGATAAAAGAAAAAAAGGTGATGAAATGTTATTTTAGAAAGAAAATATTTTAGTGGGTCAAGCAAAACTTAGTTGTCACAGATGACACCGAAAGTAATTTGCTCGGATGTAAATATTTCACCTTATTCCCAATCCTGTACCTTAATTAACCAACCAAAAGATAAACTATAGTTTCATTATTCATTTAGTTTGACTCTCACAATGTGTGAATTTCTTTATAAAATGTATTCTACATCCATCCCTGTCTTTTGCAGAAAACAGCGTCAATATATAATCACCTCTCTCACATTCATGTCTTCTAGAACTGAATTACTGAGAGATCAAGGTAAATTAGCTACGTCGCAGTTGTTAGTAAAATGCATGAATACTAAATATTGCAAACTCACAGGCCCATATTAAAAATCATTTTAGGTTCTAGGTATTTAATTCCTTTTCAGACTAAACCACTGATGATCACTTATGATCTGGCAAACTTAGCTGTATACTGTCACACTAAATCATTTAAGCGTAAGTATCATCTTTCAAGGCAAGCACTGACACCTTTGACTCAACTTGCTTAGATGACATTTTCATGTGAAAATTTAAGCTGTTTGGAAATTCAGTATTTGTCTTTTCTATTTCTATTTTTGTATGATAAATTACTTTCCTTTACTCTATATTCTGTATGATTAGACTTCTATTACATTAAGTGTACTTTTGGTTCCCTGACAGTTTCATTGAAACAGGACAATCATTGTGATACTTGTTTTTTCTTTTTTTGGAGCATGCACAATTACGCTCAACCCATAATATACTAGACAGCAGAGATAATATAGGGCTGTTCAGAAAATTTAACAAAATAGTTCTCAGATGGAAAATGCTACCTGCCCAAAATACTAATTATTCATGGACCCAAAAATTGTTTTCAAATATATCTGAAAGCAAAACAGACTAATTGGGAAGAGAGGTTTAAACATAGCTCACCTACACCTGAGCTGTATAGGCTGCCCACCACGCTACTGAGCATGTTTTGCCAAACTCTCCCTAACTCTCCATTCTAATAAAGCAGCTTTTTAAAACGTATGGCTGTTTTGGCAAAACAGCATGGTTTCCAGACAGCCCTAGTAAAACATAGTGTCATGGCTGGAATTACTAAAGTTCTAAATAAAAGCAGTCCAATTTTCACAAGTGGAAGATGACCTCTCAATGATCACACTGCAAACAGCAACTGCTAGGCACTTATTAACTCAACACAATACCAAAGTTAGGTGGTAGCCATGGTGGTCCAGGAAATGTGCAAGAGGCAAGGATTTTTGAAGGCAATATTTTTTATTGAACCAACTGCATGGTTGGGATAGACTGGGACAAACTTTCAAATGCAATTAAAAGCACAACCAATTTAAATAAGCCCATGGAACCAACCAGTTATGCTAAATGAATATTGGGCCAAAATGTAGCTGACCTTGTGAAGACTACCAATACTGGAAGCATCAAGTATCTTAACCCTTATGCTCCCCTCATAAACTATAAAAACAGCTTATTGGCAGCCATGTCAAATGGAAGGCAAATGGCCAGAAAGAAGAGCAAAGTATAACTCCACTCACTTCCTGTAGCTTCTGAACACCACGAGAAAGAAGGCAAAAGTAAGTGTAGGAGATATACAGTTAACAGGGCAACAGATGCTGCTGCATGTGCTTTCTCCAAGTGATCCTGCTTGCTTTTAACATACTTTCTTGGTGTACAGTCATCACCTTAACTGTCTTGCAACAAGCTCCGATTTAACAGACATGTTATGGCTTTATCCTACACAAAGCTATGCACAACCCCCCTCACCTGACCTCATTGGCTAGTCAGACAATACATATAAACCGATTTAAGTGATCAGAAACTGGTTTAAACCTGTAACAGAACAGACGTTCAGTGCACATAAACCAATTTGAAAATGGCTGAAACTGCTTTAAGGTATACCTGGTTGGATGTAGTATCAGACTTAACTGATTTGGGTCAGACCAGTTTATGCAATGTCTGTCCCAGACCCCTTCCTGGTTTAACTTAAACCAGAGTCCCCCAGCATCCCGGATGCTTTGCAGCTCTGGGCAGGGTTCTTTGTTCACAAGAGGTGGGCTGCCACCCCCCACCTCCTCTCTGCTTCCTGCCTGGAGCTTCAGCAGAGACGGCAAGCGCAGCAGACGGCAAGTGCAGCAGTATCTGTCTAACTTCCCCATGCCCACCCCTCTGCCCCCAACCCTCACCACTCCCTGCTCAAGCAGGTATTCCCCACCCCCATGGACAATAGCCAGCTTGTGGTATGGTATCTAATGCTGAGAGGTGTCTGTGTAAGGCAGGCAGGACAAAGGCACACAGGACAGTGCCGTTTAGGGCTTTTTGGAGCTAAGAGAACATGAACTAAAGAGAGAGGTCTGTTTCCTTCATGGGCTGATAAATGCTGTGTTACTCCCCGTGTAACTCCCTACCACTTAAGTAAATGCTGTGCAACTCCCTACTGGCTCTGCCACTGGTCAAGAGCAGCAAGGTGGGGGGCACACCTCCCTAATCAGAGCACCCACTGGGGCCTGGCCATGCCCCCCCAACTCAACACTGTGGAAGGGAAGGGAAGGAAGGACTGTTTAGCACCCCCCAGCTTCTAGCCTGAGCCACTGAATGAATGCGCCTGCATTTCTTCAGTCCAGAGGGGATGCCTGTACAGTTACAAACTGGTTCCGTCTAGCCAGGTTAAACTAACCTGCAAAGATTGAACCAATTCAGGCTCAGGCTTTTTGAATGTCTGCCCCTAGGCACTCCTGTGAACTGTTAAACTCTCACTGAGTTTTGTGCAACATATGGAACACAGACTAGGGACAAAAGTTACACAAACTGGTTTGAGTGATCAGAAAATGGTCTCAACCTATAACAGAATAGAAGTTTGGTGCACATAAACCAGTTTCAAAATGGCTGAAACTGGCTTAAGATAAACCTGGTTGAATGTAGTATCAGACTTAACCAATTTAGGTCAAACCAGTTTATGCAATTTCTGTCCTGGACCCTTTTCTGGTTCAAGTTAAATCAGAGTCCCCCAGCATCCCAGGATTTGGCAGCCCTGGATTGGCTGTGCTGTCTGCTTCAGAGAACAGAGCTCACACCCTGCCCTTCTGCTCCCTAGCTGGAGCAGTGGCAGCTAGGGCTGGCTCGCTGGTCCCCCCAGGCAAACCCATGCTGGGATCTGGGGCCAGGGAGGAGGGTTAAACTTCCCTTCCCCTGAGTACGGAGCTTCTCTGCCCTGTTTACTTACTGCTAGTTGTGACTGTGGACTACAAATCCCAGAGGCACCTGGAAGCAAGAAGAGGAAATGATGAGCAACCCTGCAGAGTCCTGCTACTGTAAGTCAGGACTGCAAATCCCAGAGAACTTAGGGGGAGCAGGAAGGGGAAGCGAACACACTGCCCATGCTGGCTACATTCCAGAGTGCCATGCTCTTGTGCCCCTGGCTGCTAGCTTGAGCCAGCGATGGCATGTAGCTGCATTTCCTGTTCCTGAATCAAGAGTGAATGTTTGTTCATTTGCTTATGGGTTCAATATGCAGCTTAGACTAACCTGCAAAGACTGAATCAATTCAGCCTCAGGCTTTTTAACTGTCTATACTTAGCCTGAGCATCTGAAGTCAGACTGGTTATGTACATGTAGTTGGTAAAACTAAACAAGTGTTATGCTCCATAATAAACCCTGATAGAAACATGAAAAAGGACAAAAAAACCCCAATCATAGACGGGAGAATACTTGCCACAGAATCATCATTCCAACTAACTTCCAGTCCTTGCCCTCAATGGGAACCTACATATTCACTTTACAAAATGATCCTGGCAGCTTGTGCTTGGGAAAACATTGGACTTAACAAAAACAATCATTTTATGTTTTATTAGAACATGTACGCCTCTCTCCTAACAGCTGATAAAAGCCCTCTAACATTTTGAATAGTCTTACTCAGAGGTGTAATTGGCCAGTACAGTGTTATGGGCAGTACAGATATCCTTGATGCTCTCTCCTCTATCCTTGTATCCAAATGGTTATACAGATATTCCAGTGTTGCAGTGGATTTCTGGGTCTTTCTACTTTGCATTTGGAAAGAAAAAATATAACTTTAAAATAGGCCCACAGTGCTATATTGGGAAAAATCACACACATCAAAAAAGAAAAGTTGATAGTACACTTGGATTCAGCACTTTGTTGGCAAACCCCACAACTTTCCAGCATTCTTATTAATTGCTATATTTTACTGAAAAGGAATAGAGTCAAACATAAAAATATGTGATAGGTAAAACATTTTCCAAACACTTTCCACGGTCTCTGGAAAAATCTGAAGGGCTTTGGACCATATTCCTTCTCACTTGAGCCATTTAGCAAATCTTCAGCTTATACATAGCTTATACTAGAGCACAATGGCACCAAAACAGCTATTATACTCTACAGTCTATGGACTGAGAACAAAAAAAGGAATTTATACAAATCATTATATTCTACTGGGTCAAAGGGATCAGAATGCATAAAAGCTCTCATGACAGTTCTCTAAAAGGAAACAAGAGTCTATGTCATGCATTTAGAAAATAGTCTCAGGTTTTGCAACAGGCTTATACAATTACAATGAGGAAAAACAACTGTGGACACAAGTAATTTTTAGGTGTTCTGACTTAAAATGTCAAATCCAGATGCAAGGGGCAAAATGTGTTTTTACTGATGCAAATAGCATGAAGCAACCTTCTTCCCTCCAAAAGACTTTTTTTTTAAGTATAGATGCATTATTTATTATACTTATAGAGGCCAATAAAAAGAAATAATAATAAATTCAGAATAAAAAAGCATTGGGGATATTGTTGAGCACAATTATGAAACAAACTAAATGAAGAGAGGTGCTTTGATCCAGAAATTGATTATTCTTGGGCTGTCATTTCACGTCACAGTTTAATATGTATATATTTGAATTGTCTTGCATTGTTTTGATTTTTTACCTTTAGCAAATCTATTGCTTACAGTTTTTAAACCTGATGACACTGAAATTTTAATTTCCATACTTTCCTTCAATTAAAAAAAATTATTATATTGAATTATATTATTGAAAAATCAGATTGTTACATAAAGCTTTTCATGAGCCTCTATATATTACAAATGGATTTTGAAGCCATAATTATATAGGCTATGTTTACAGAGCTACACAGTGAAATGCTTATAAATATGTATTTGAGTGTATTAATGCATCTCATGAGCTTCCACCTGACCCCAGCAGTCTTTCCTGCCCAAGTGCAAGGGGGTGGACCCAATGATCTGTAAGGTCCCTTTCCAGCCCCTAACACCTATGTGATTCTACACAAGTTAGTCTACAGACTCAAGTAAGGCAATCAAATAAGGCTTGTTGCGAGTCAAATCTCTCTTTAACCATGCACATATTGTTCCACTTTTAGAAATCCCATAAGCTATGTTAAACTCCGTAACTGTTTAATTCTCCCTTTGGCTAGAACTGGGTGCATCTACATGTTCATTAATGCACTGTACATTAAATTTAGTACCTTTAATATTAGGCTTCCCTAATGCACAGTAGCAAATGCACACACTTTTTGTGTGTGACACAATGTGCAGTAGCCTATTTTACTACGAATTAGCATATTAACAGTTTTTGATGCAACACTGTAGGGCACAGTAAAATAGGCTACTGCCATTAAAACACATGTGAAGATGCACCCACTGAGTCTCACACTTCCTACACTGGCTGGGAAGAAAAGTGCTGGGCATAGAAGCAACAGCCTTATTTAGGAAGCTGAGAATAAGAAAGCCTCTGAATATTTTCATCTCATCTATCTAGGAGCATAATACTTTAAAATCGTCTGTGCAAAAGTAACGCAGAATTATTTTGTTAACAACAACTTTTGGTTTTCTACAAGTCCTCTCTAGATGTATGCCAGCCCAGGCCTCAGCTACAGCTCCTGTACCATACACTTCCATGAGCAAGAACATGCTGCATAGAAGAGCTATACATCGGCACTGTTATCCATAGCAGATAGTTTCATAGTAGCTAGAGTCGGAAGGGACCTAGGAAGATCATCTAGTCCGACCCCCTGCCTTGGCAGGAAAGAGCACCGGGGTCAGATGACCCCGGCAAGGTGCTCATCTAACTTCCTTTTAAAAATCCCTAGGCTAGGAGCCTGCACCACTTCCCCTGGAAGCCGGTTCCAGGCCCTAGCCGCCCTGACTGTGAAGTAGCGCCTCCTAATATCTAATCTAAACCTACCCTCCACCAGCTTGTGACCGTTATTCCTGGTCACTCCTGGCAGCGCACGGGGGAACAGGGACTCCCCCAATACCTGCTGATCCCCCCGACCAGTTTGTAGCAGGCCACAAGGTCCCCCCTTAACCTTCTCTTGTGGAGGCTAAACAGGTTCAGGTCCCGTAGCCTCTCCTCATAAGGCTTGCCCTGCTGACCCCTGATCATACGAGTGGCCCTCCTCTGGACTCTTTCCATATCGTCCACGTCCCTCTTGAAGTGTGGCACCCAGAACTGGACGCAGTACTCCAGCTGCGGTCTGACCAGTGCCGCATAGAGGGGGAGGATCACCTCCCTGGACCTGCTCGAGATGCATCTGTGGATGCATGACAGGGTACGGTTGGCCTTCCTGACTGCCTCCCCACACTGCCGGCCCATGTTCATCGTGGAGTCAGTGACAACTCCAAGATCCTTTTCCGTCTCCGTGCTGGCAAGAGGGGAGTTCCCCAACCTGTAAGTGTGGTGCTGGTTCTTCCTCCCCATGTGCAACACCTTGCACTTATCAGTGTTAAACCCCATCCTATTCTCATCCGCCCACCGTTGCAACCTGTCAAGGTCAGCTTGTAGCCTATTGCACCCTTCTAGTGCACCCACATCCCCCCACATCTTAGTGTCATCAGCAAACTTGAACAGGGTGCTTTCTACCCCCTCATCCAAGTCACTGATGAAGATGTTGAACAGTGCAGGCCCGAGGACCGAGCCCTGCAGAACCCCACTGCCTACGTCCTTCCAGGTCGAGAAGAACCCATCCACTACCACCCTCTGGGTGCGGCCCTCCAACCAGTTGGCGACCCATTTGACCGTGTGGGCATCGACACCACAGTCTCCCAGCTTTTTGATGAGGACAGGGTGAGAGACAGTGTCGAAAGCCTTCCGGAAGTCCAGAAAGACTACATCCACAGCAACCCCTGCATCTAATGATTTGGTGACCTGATCGTAAAAGGCCACCAGGTTGGTCTGACAAGACCTGCCACTGATGAACCCATGTTGGTTGCCCCTGAGCATGCATTCCCCCGCAAGGCCCTCCTGGATGTGTGCCAGGATAATTTTTTCAAAGAGCTTACCCCGGATTGAGGTAAGACTAACTGGCCTGTAATTTCCCGGGTCCTCTTTTTTTCCCTTTTTGAAGATAGGGACCACATTGGCCCTCTTCCAGTCCTCCGGCACCTCAACAGAGCACCATGAGTGCTCATAGAGCCGCGCCAGGGGTCCCGCAATGACCTCGGCCAGTTCCTGTAGAACCCTAGGGTGAAGATCGTCTGGACCAGCGGACTTGAACACGTCCAGCCTCTCCAGAAGTACCCTAACTAACTCCTCCCTAACCCCTGGCCCAGGAGTGTCTCTCCCGGGGCCTGAGGAGGGCCCAGCAGGGAGGTGGCTGAACTGGTCCCTACTTAGGAAGACAGAGGCAAAGAAATCATTAAATATGTTAGCTTTGTCATCTGGCATGACGACTAAGTTGCCCATCGTGTCCTGCAGGGGCCCCACATTACCCGGGACCCTCTTTTTACCCCCTATGTATTTGAAGAAGGACTTCTTATTGTCCTTAATCCGGGAAGCTAGTCCTATCTCCATCTCTGCCTTGGCCTTCCTGACTGCCCCCCTACATCCTCGGGCGACTGTAACATAGTCCTTCTTGGTGATGACCCCATCCCTCCATTGGGTGTATGCCTCCCTTTTAGCAAGGAGACATTCCCGGATGCTCCTAGTGAGCCATGGGGGTTTATGTGCCCTCCTGCTCCCTTTGACCCTTGTTGAGATTACCTCCCTTTGGGCATGGAGGATCGTCTCCTTAAGGAGCAACCACTCACCTTGGACATCTGGCTCCCTTCCCCTCTGGGTCCTCAGCGCTTCCCCAACGATCCTCCTTAGCTTGTTGAAGATACTACTGCTGCTTTTATAGAATAAAAAAAATGAACACCCTCCCATGCAGTTATGTATTCAAAGACAGGATTTTATCCAGGAAAAACGTAAGTACGTTTATGAAGAATTCTTAAAACACCTTTAAAGAAATGCTAAAGTTCTTGGGTTTAGGGGCAAAAAGCTTATCAAAAAAGGCTAGCAAAAAAGTCAATCAGGTTTTCTGCTCATTACAGCTAACTACACCTTTAGAAGGTATTGTGGGAAGTATATATTTTTGCAACAGGAAACTTCAATGTGGCATCTAAATGGTACTACTTTCTCTCTTCCATAATTAAAATTGTCCTTCAAACAGTCCACATTCCTTTTCTCTCTGGATCAAACATAATGGGCGCATCCAGACGAGCGCACATGTGCCTGGACATAGATCCAGCCTCTGTTGAAAGTAAGTGGGAGGGAAGGGGGGAACTACTGTGGGTATGAGGGACCAAGGGGGGGGTCCTGTGCCTGCATGTGTGGATGCACCCAATGAGTATAAACAATGAAGTAACTAAAGGATCTTCTCAGGATATATTCCCTGACAGAGTTACTTGACTGGAAGCCACTCCCACCTCCCTCATTCAGATTATGATCTTCCAGAGTTAAATCTGCAAGCAATATGGGAACAAGAATAAATTAAGAGATTTATGCCACCACATTAAAATTCCTATATGTTATAAGATACCATATCTGGATTTCTGAAACCACATCTTCTCAGCCTCTTACAGAGTGCAAAAAGAATCCAAGTCTGAGCTCTTTTGTACTTGAAGCTCACGGAAATTAGCTAGTCAATTTAGCTAATTACTTTTAGCCAGAGTTGTGCTTTCAGAGGAACTACAAAGAAGGATTATATATAATGCAATTGGGTAGGTGAGAACGTGCAAATCTTTACTTAAAAGAAATAAGCTTTTGGTTCCCTAATGACTTAGAGATGGTTATGTGAAGCACTGTTTTCCTGTATATTTGACCTAAGCTTTTAAAATACCCACTCCAAAGAGTTTCCACTTCAAAGAACAGTGCCCATCCAATCTAATCAGAATGGCATCCCTATGTGGCTCCGTGCAACAAAAGAAAAACAAAATATACTGCAACTTAAATGTAAGTAAACAATTCTCTCACAGGCTTTGGGAGTAGTCAAATGAGTTATGGGAGACGTATAAAAAGTATAAAATGAAATGTTTTCTAAATTGCTGTGTTTTCAAAATGGTTTGTTCAGCCAGCTGCAACAAGCATCAAATTGAAGTTCTCACTATTTATTTTCCAGGCATTTTCCAAGAAAGAAGTCCTTTTTCCATACACATGGGCCAAAGAAATCTCTACACACAAATTAGGCATACAATTTCTCGTGATGAGAACCATCACTGGGGTGAATTTCATTCCAGAGTTTAAATGGAGTTTAGGAGCTTGTATAGTCCCCTCTGCTGTGCTCCATATTCCACACTCATTAAAAAGAACAAGGACAACTCCAAGAACTTCATGATCTGGAAACATCTAAAGCAGTGTTTTTCAATGTTTTTTTCATTTGTGGACCCCTAAAAAATTTCAAATGGAGGTGCCGACCCCTTTGGAAATTTCAAATGAAAGTGCAGGCCCCTTTGAATTGTAAGGGTGGATATCCACATACTTTCAGAGCCATCTTTCATAGACCCCTTAGACATACATAGTGGGGGTCCACAGACCACAGGTTGAAAACCATTGATTTAGAGCATTGTTTTGAAAAACATACCTAGCACTTGTGCTTTGAAAACAAAGAAACAAAAAAAAACCCTCTTAGCCTTTCTTCTAGACAGTATTTTTTTTAATATTTTTTATATTCACATATAATATTGTTTGCACCATCTAGGCAACAAAATCCATTTAGATACCAAGATACCTTCGTGCTCAAATCTAACAAAGTAGAAGGAAGCACGGGACAGTTTTGATCCATTCCTAGTTGTTCCTGCCTCTTCCCAAAAGCTTACTGAACTGCTATATTCAATCTTAACTCCCATTTCCAAAAAACCTCAAGGAGGCAGTACATCTTGGCAGGTCTCTATTTTCCCAACTGTCTACTGCCTATATATACCTCTGATCTGAACTGGCTTATTTCTTCCTCTCTGTTTTGTGAGCTTTTGGCACTACTCCATGTACCCAAAAGTTACATCAAAAATTGAATTGGGCAAGTGAGTTTGTACCCGGTGACTGAGGAAAATAATTGATAATATATACTTACATGACAGTGGCCACATCATGACAGATGCAGCTCACTAGGAAATACTATTTTTGGTTCAGTTCACATTTTTACTTTAGTTTTCAAAAAATGAGGGATGTACAGGAAGTCAGATTGCTATTCTTGTACATAAAGACCTTTGAATGATATAGTATGACAGACTGCAGACAGCCTCTTCACTAGCACATTTGAGGATATTTAGCTTTTGAACAAGATTCTCTTTACACTGCAAAAAACAGATGGCAATTTCTCAACATAAACATTAGCTGTTCAGTAAAAGGTAATTCAGAAAGTTGAAATAATTTTCATTTTGCTTTGCTTTGTTCTTCTTAAAAAGGGACAGTCTCAAAACTAGTAATCTTAAAATTCAAATTATTGGACAAGATTATGACTCCAGATGAATGGGAGTAAAAGTAGAATAGCTCTATTTCACTAAGTCAAGTTGTTCTGCATTTATTAAATGGTGTAAATGAGAATAAAGTCCTTCTTAGAGGTTTTTTGTTTAATTCAGTCGCCATGTCAAATTTTTCATGCCAGTTACCCCATTATGTTTGCTGCCCACTATAGGATGCTGAATTGAATACAAGTCTTGAGACACTAGATGGGGCATGCTTCACTTGTGGGATAGCTCCCCTCAGAATCCCATCAATGCCACCAATTTGTGCCAACCCTGTGGCCCCAGAAATTGGTACAAGCAAGGAGGAGTTCCCACTTTTATATAGAAAATCATAGGGTTAGGGTCACAAGCCAAAGGAAGGGAACAGATATAAGGTAAAGAAATATCAACAGTGTGGTAGCACACTCAGCACCTTAATTTCTCCACACACACCTCAGAGGTTTCCCCAAACAAGTGTTTAGTTCCTTAAACAGCAACCTGCAGCTGCTCCCAGGTCTGGGGTCAGCAGGGCAGGCCTCATGAGGAGAGGCTACGGGACCTGAACCTGTTCAGCCTCCACAAGAGAAGGCCGAGGGGGGATCTAGTGGCCTGTTACAAACTAGTCAGGGGGGACCAGCAGGCACTGGGGGAGTCCCTGTTTTCCCAAGCGCTACCAGGAGTGACCAGAAATAACGGTCACAAGCTGGCAAAGGGTAGATTTAGGCTAGACAGCAGGAGGCGCTACTTCACAGTCAGAGCGGCTAGGATCTGGAACCAACTTCCAAGAGAAGTGGTGCTGGCTCCTACCCTGGGGGTCTTTAAGAGGAGGCTAGATGTACACCTTGCTGGGGTCGTTTGACCCCAGTACCCTTTCCTGCCATGGCAGGGGGTCGGACTAAATGATCTACTCAGGCCCCTTCCGACCCTAGAAACCATGAATCCAACCCCTTCAGTCCACAGTCATGTCTGATCTAGCCAGTCAGATTCCAGCTTTCTTCCTTTTACTCCAGCCTCAAACTTCCTCTTCCTTTTTCCCTTGCCCATTGTGAGAGGGGCAGTAAAAAGCCCCTCTAATGTGTCCCAGACCCCCGACCCACATGTCCTGATACTCACCGCAGAAGTCCAAATGACCAGCAGCTGAGGAGAAACGCAGATGCAGGCTCCACAATTCCGGAGCTGCCTGACGCTGCAGAGAAGAAGGTGCAGCCCGGCGTGGGAACTACGCACCCCACCAGCTCGGGAGGAACAGGAGATCAACCCTAGGTCAACGGGGATCCAGAGGTGGTCACACTGGGAAGACGGATCATGGTGGGGCATAGGGCAGCTGCCCACCCCCACAATTACTAGGAGGGAAGGAATGAGCAAATGAGCAAGTTCTCATTTTCTCTCTTCTCCTTCCCTTTTTTGAGTGACCAAGCAGGCACTGGGAGACAGGATCCCAGAGGTCTGTTGCCAGAGGCAGGATGTTTTCTGTTGGATTCATTTGGAGTTCTATTTAGCCCTAAGCCAGGGCAGATTTATATGCCTAAACCAGCCCGAAGTTGAGGAACCAGCTGTGGAGGAGATTGTGCTCGCTGAGAAGGCCCGACCCATTCTGAGGCAGGCAATCTGGATGAGAAGAGATATCATCCAAGGGAAGACCTGCAGAATGCACCGTTTGCCCAGGCCGTGGATGTGGTAAGGGTAGGGTAAAGGCGAGGTTTGGCGCCCCATGAAGAAAAGACCAGGGTTGAGACCTCTTCGCTTTTGGGACCACCCGAAGAGAACTGCCTCCGCAATAAGGAACATGGAAGATACGGCAGGTGAGTAGGAGCAGCACCCATGCCATCTAGGTGGCTCCAGAGCCCAATCTCAACCTGACATTGCTCGGGAGCAAGGTACCTACCAAGAAAAGGCCGAAGCCCTACAACACCTACAAGCAATACCCATCAAAAATAAATAAAAAGTCCATTAGCAGAAGAAACAAAACACAGCACTATAACTGAAAAGCTAAGCAATATGTGCAACAAATATACATCATGTTCACCCAATGACCACAAAAGCCAAATTAAATTGACCCTTATGATACAGGCAACTCATGGGGTGGGGGGAGGGGGGGAGCTGCTACTCAAACAACGTTTCCCCAAAGTACTAAGGAAAAACACAAAGGTAAAGGGGCACTGTTAGATGGGATTACTTGTTGATTGGTTATTTTCGGTTCATAGCCAATCTAAAAAAAGGAAACTACCCAATATGTATGTTTTTAAACCTACAAAAATTGGTGGACTCCAGTCCTGATGCACTCTCTACTTTTACATTGCATGCTGAGACTGACTAGATTTCAAGTTGAAAGTGTCATAGCCCTTTCCTTGTTCTCATCCTCTTTCTGTTCTTATTTTACCTCTGCTGCTACAAATCATGCCACTGAACTCAATGGATTAAGAGCAGCATAGTGTACTAAACATGGCCATAGAATTCTGAAGGAGGGAACCATGTTTTATTCTACTTCTTACTGTGCAACAAGAACGTTGTGTAAAGGATCAAATTTTTAAACATTTTATAGATACAAAAATTCACTCAAGCATTTTTAAAGAATTATTGATAATACCCTTCCCTCTGCATGACATTTATTTTTAATTGCAGTATTTGAAGTTTAAAATTAAATACATCATTGAACAGATATATTTAATTTTATGCAGATTATTTTCATCCTACGAGAACGGGAAGGTCCCATCTGCTGGCCTGACCCCATGACACGAGAGGTCTGCTTCATGCCTGGGGCTTGGGGTAGGGACATCATGGAGAGGATCCTGGCCTACATCTGACCTGCAGACCAGTACCCCATGGTTGTCATCCACATGGGAACGAATGATGCGGCCAGGGGCAACCCTGACTGCATTATGAAGGAATTCAAGGCTCTGGGGGACAAGCTTAAGGAGACAGAGGTGCAGGTGGTATTCTCTTATCTTCTTCTGGTGAGTAGGTGGGGACAGCGACACAGGGCCTACATTGGGGAGGTCAACCAGCGCTTATGCAGTTGGCGCCGCCAGGCAGGCCTTGGGTTCCTAGATAATGACCCATGCTTTCGGGTGAGAGACTTGCTGGGGAGGGATGGGCTTCACCTCTCTCTTAAAGGCAAGCAACTGGGGGGCTGTGGTGTAGACACCCACACAGTCAAATGGGTCGCCAACTGGCTGGTGGGCCGCACCCAGAGGGTGGTAGTGGATGGGTCCTTCTCAACCTGGAAGGACGTGGGCAGTGGGGTTCCACAGGGCTCGGTCCTCGGGCCCGCACTGTTCAACATCTTCATCAGCGATCTGGATGAGGGGGTAAAAAGCACCCTGTTCAAATTTGCTGATGACACTAAGATGTGGGGGGATGTGGGCACACTAGAAGGAAGCAACAGACTACAATCGGACCTAGACAGGTTACAAGGGTGGGCGGACGAGAATAGGATGGGATTCAACACAGACAATTGCAAGGTGATGCACCTCGGGAGGAACAACCGGCACCATACCTACAGGTTGGGGACCTCCCCTCTTGTCAGCACGGAGGCGGAAAGGGATCTGGGGATCATCATTGACTCCAAGACGAACATGGGCCGGCAGTGTGGGGAGGCAGTCAGGAAGGCCAACCGCACCTTGTTATGCATCCACAGATGCATCTCGAGCAGGTCCATGGAGGTGATCCTCCCCCTCTATGCGGCACTGGTCAGGCCGCAGCTGGAGTACTGCATCCAGTTCTGGGCGCCACACTTCAAGAGGGATGTCGACAGCATGGAGAGGGTCCAGAGGAGGGCCACTCGTATGATCAGGGGACAGCAGGGCAGGCCCTATGAGGACAGGCTGCGGGACCTGAACCTGTTCAGCCTCCTAAAGAGAAGACTGAGGGGGGATCTCGTGGCCTGTTATAAACTAGGCAGGGGGGATCAGCAGGAAGTCAGTTTCCCCGAGCACCGCCAGGAAGTGACCAGGAATAATGGTCACAAGCTGGCAGAGGGTAGGTTTAGGTTAGATATCACGAGGCGCTACTTCACAGTCAGGGCGGCTAGGGTCTGGAACTAGCTTCCAAGAGAAGTGGTGCAGGCTCCTACCCTGGGGGTGTTTAAGAGGAGGTTAGATGAACATCTTGCTGGGGTCATTTGACCCCAGTATTCTTTCCTGCCATGGCAGGGGGTCGGACTAGATGATCTGCTCAGGTCCCTTCCGACCCCAGAAACTATGAAACTATGTCTTCTCTTCCAGTGTGGCTGATCTCCTACGCCGAGCTTTAAACTAGCCTTGCTGGGGCAGGGGGCTGCAGGAAGACGAGGAGACACCACCCGAGCAAGACAAGTGACAAATGCAAGGAGTGTCCAGGTAAGAAACAGGGGTCCAGAAGGTCTCCCAAATTGGGGGGTGGCACACGCAGCTAGGCAAGGCCTTAAATGCCTATATACCAACGCTCGTAGTATGGGCAATATGCAGGAGGAACTTGCACTCAGAATAGCCAGCTCAGACCCAGACATAACAGGGCATACAGAAATGCGGTGGGATTCATCCCACGACTGGGCAGTTAGCATTAGGGGCTATAGGCTTTACAGGCGGGATAGAGAAGGAAGGAAAAGTGGGGGTGTGGCGCTCTATGTCAAGGAGCAATACACATCCTCTGCCAGCAGAATGGGGTCAGAGGAGGGGCAAGCTGAAGTGCTCTGGGTCAAGATACAAGGGGGCCATGGGGAGAGGGATTTAACGGTGGGGGTCTACTACCGACCCCCCAACCAAGGGGAGGAGCTGGACCAGGAATTATCGGGCCAGCTTGCAGAGGCACTTAAGGCATAGGATGTAGTTGTCATAGGTGATTTAAATTACCTGGAGATCTGCTGGGAGGAAGTCAGCCAGGTCGGACCATTCCAGGAGGTTCCTGGCCCAGATACAGGACCTCCACTTAATTCAGGAGTTGCACAGTCCCATCAGAGGAAATGCCCTGTTGGACCTGGTCCTGGCCACAGGCGACGACCTGGTAAGGGACCTCCAGGTTCTTGACCACCTGGGTGATAGTGGTCGTTGCTCTCTGGAATTCACCATCCAGCACAGGGTGTTAGGGGCCTGCAGCAAGGCGGTAGCCCTAGACTTCAAGAGGGCCAACTTCAACGAGTTTAGTGGGAGAGGTGTTGGGGTTCCTGAGAGCAGGGGAACTTAAAGCCCAAGATGAGTGGTCATTCCTTAAGGAGACAATACTCAGGGCCCAAGAGGTGACCATCCTCACAAGGAGCAAGGGGAGGAAGAGTGCCCAAAAGCCCCCCTGGCTCACTAAGGGCGTCCGGGAATGCCTGATTGCCAAAATGGCAGTGTACACCTAGTGGAAGGGGGGTGAAATCACCAAAGAGGAGTATACCTCCTCTGCTTGGGCCTGTAGTGAGGCTGTCAGGAAAACTAGGGCAGACAGAGCTAGGACTAGTGCCCAAAATCAAAGATAATAAAAAGTCCTTTTTCAAATATATAGGGAGGACAAAGAAAGCACCAGGAAATGTGGGGCCCCTGAAGGATCCTCTGGGAAATCTGGTGGTTGTGCCAGAAGAGAAAGCAGACCTCTTTAACCAATTCTTCACGTCCATTCTCTTGTGCAGGAACTGGGACTTCCCCACCGTGATGCAAGATGGACTCAAGGGGAACGCCTCCATACCTCAGGTTGGGGAGGACTGGGTTAAAGAGCTTCTGGAAGCTCTGGACATGTTCAAATTAGTGGGTCCAGATGCTCTCCACCTCAGGGTGTTGAGGGAGCTAGCAGGGGTTATTGCAGGGCCCTTGGCAGGGCTTTACAAGCACTCGTGGTGCTCGGGCCAGGTGCCACATGATTGGAAGATAGTCAACATGGTCCCCATCTTTAAAAAAGGGAGGAGGGAGGACCCGGGCAACTATAGGCCCATCAGTCTTACCTCAATCCTAGGGAAACTCAAGATCATCAAGGAGGACATCCGTGATGGGCCGGCTTCAGGGATGATGCTCAAGGGCAACCAGCATGGTTTCATTAGGAGCAGGTCATAGATCTTCATAGATTTCATAGACATCAGGGCTGGAACGGACCTCCGGAGATCATCAAGTCCAGCCCCCTGTCCAAAGGGCAGGAAGTCAGCTGGGGTCATAGAATCCCAGCAAGATAAGCATCCAATTTACTCTTGAAGGTGTTCAATGTAGGTGCTTGAACCACCTCTGATGGCAGACTGTTCCAGACCTTGGGGGCTCAGACAGTAAAGAAATTCTTCCTTATGTCCAGCCTGAAACGGGCTTGCAGGAGTTTGTGACCGTTTGACCTCGTCATCCCTTGGGGCGCTCTGGTGAACAAACGTTCCCCCAGATCCTGGTGGTCACCCCGATAAACTTATAGGTGGCCATCAGATCACCCCTGAGCCTACGCTTTTCCAGGCTAAAGAGTCCCATGGCTCTCAGCCTGTCATCGTAAGATCTGTTTTCCTGACCTCTGATCATGCGCGTGGCTCTCCTCTGCACTCTCTCAAGCTTCTCCACATCCTTTTTGAATTGTGCAGCCCAAAACTGGACGTAGTACTCTAGCTGCAGCCTCACCAAGGCCGAGTACAAGGGGAGAATGATGTCCCGGGAGTTGCTCGAGAAGCATCTATGGATGCAAGCCAGTGTTTTGTCGCTTTAGTAGCTGCAGCATCGCATTGCAGGCTCATGTTCATCTTGTGGTCAATGATGACCCCCAAGTCTCTTTCTTCTGTAGTGCTATCCAACTGCCGAGCCTATAAGGATGCTGCAGGTTTTTCCTCCCAAGGTGGAGAACCTTGCATTTTTCAGTGTTAAACACCATCAGGTTCTCATCTGCCCATTTGCTAAGCTTGTCCAAGTCAGCCTGGATCACCCGCCTATCTTCTGGCATGGATGCTTTGCCCCAAAGTTTGGTGTCATCAGCGAACTTGGCCAGTCCACTCCTGACTCCAATGTCTACATCATTAATGAAGATGTTGAACAGTATGGGTCCAAGGACAGAGCCTTGAGGGACCCCACTGGTCATGTCAGACTAACCTGACTGCCTTTTATGATCAGGTCATGAAAGCATTGGATGCAGATGTTGCCATGGACATGGTCTTTCTGGACTTCAGCAAGGCCTTTGACACAGTCTCCCACCCCACCCTCATTAAAAAATGAGGTGACTGTGGCATTGATACCTACACAGTCACATGGACTGCAGATTGGCTGATGGGTCGTACTCAGAGGGTAGTGGTGGACAGGTCGTATTTGACCCTGTGGGGAAGTGGGCAGCGGAGTCCCCCAGGGCTCGGTCCTTGGGCCCACGCTGTTCAATTTCTTTATCAGCGATTTGGATGACGGGATGAAAAGCAACCTGTTTAAATTTCTTGATGATACTAAAATTTGGGGTGAAGTGAGCACGCTAGTAGGGAGAGAAAGACTGCAGCAAGACCTGGACAGGTTACAGGGGTGGGCTAACAAAAACAGGATGAGTTTCAATACTGGCACATGCAGGGTGCTGCACTTGGGCAGTAATAACCAGCAGCACACTTATAAGATGGGAAACTCCCTTCGTGAGAGCACAGAGACAGAAAGGGATCTTGGAGTCATTACTGACTCCAAGATGAACATGGGCTGACAATGTGAGGTCACGGTTGGCAGGCCTAACCGGACCTTGTCGTGCATCCACAGGTGCATCTCAAGTAGGGCCAAGAAGGTGATCCTCCCACTCTACATGTCCAGTTCTATGCCCCCCACTTCAGGAGGGATGTGGACAACATTGAGCGGGTCCAGAGGAGAGGCACCTGCATGATCCAGGGAGAACAGGGCAGACCCTACAATGAGAGACTGCAGGACCTGAACCTGTTCAGCCTTCACAAGAGAGGGCTGAGGGGGGACCTGGTGACTGTCTATAAACTCACTAGGGGGGACCAGAAGGGTTTGGGAGAGACCTTGTTTCCCCTAGCACCCCCTAGCATAACAAGGAATAACGGCCACAAGTTGTTGGAGAGTAGGTTTAGATTAGACATCCATAAGAACTACTTCACAGTTAGGGCATCTAGGATCTGGAACCAACTTCCAAGGGAAGTGGTGCTGGCTCGTATCCTGGGGGGTCTCTAAGAGGCTTGACGCCTACTTGGCTGGAGTCATCTGAGCCCAGTTTTTCTCCTGCCCAGGCAGGCATTGGACTTGAAGATCTACAAGGTCCCTTCGGACCATACTTCTATGATTCTATGATGATTCTATGATTCTCTTTGTTATTCTTTGGTAGCAAAATCCCAGACACAAAGATGGACATCCTACTGCAGAAACAGAAACACACGAGGAGCTGCAGATGGTGCACTGTTGCATTTAAGTCTTTTATAGTAGAGAATAATTGGCAGTTCAAACAGCCTAAAATTGTATAAACATTTTTGAAAACCAGAATACTTAGATATTCCAAAATTAGAGGGGAAGGTACTGACACAAAAAGAATACAGTGCCAGGTAGAGGATTTTCAGCTATTTGAATTACCAAATTATAACATTTTTATCTTAAATGCTTCAGATGTGCTTACCAGCTGAAGCACAAGTAAAATGCTTTGTAATACAAACCAAAAGATAAATTACCATTTTTACTGTAGCATAAAACAGAATGCAAAGAAAGATCAGAAATGTTCTCCTTTCAAAGATGTTTACACTCATCAGATTGAGCCTGGGGTTAAATGCTTAATCAAGTTTAATGTCTAAAATGCCATTTGTTGAGCTGCCCATGTAGACTTCAAACTGGAAGACGTTTCTGAAAAAAAGGGGGGATAGAATGTTGGACAAAATAAATTATTTGACAGTCAGTGTGACTGAATACGAGTGACACTGGACTAAGAGTGAGAAGACCTAGATTCTGCTCCTGGATCAGCAATTGACCTTACACATAATGTTTGGCAAATCATTTTACTGATCTATGCCCATTTCTCTTCCCACTCTTGAATATTATTTGTTTAGGCCAGAGGTACTCAGCCCCTGACTCTGGGGGCTTAATCTGGCCCACATGGCTTCCCATGGGTCCATAAAATTTGGCAGCAAGAGAACAGTGCCCCACCCTTTCCTTGCTGCCCAATTTTCAACCTGTGTGGAGCCCCATGGGCCAGACAACATGGTTCTGCATGCTGCAGGGCAGCCCAGGGTCATACAGGGCAGCAGGACTCAGTACATTGCACTGAGGCTCAATCCAGGCTCCAGGACCAGCAGGGGCTGTGCAAGGCATTGAGGCCTGATCCTGGGTTGGGCTGGGTGATCCTGGCATGTTGGGCTGGGAAAAGGAAGTATAGGGTCCTCAGGCCCAATTCTTGTGTTTGGGAACTCAATCCAGCCTACAGACCAGCCCTGTGCCCTCATTTGGTCCACTGGGCTGAAACACTGAACAGCATTAGTTTAGGCTCAGGTCTTGAAGGAAAGAGCATTTCTTACAATGTGTACAAAGAGTGCTGAGCACCATGTGACTCCAATCTCAACTTGGACCTGCAGGCATGAAGAGCTGCAGTCATAAAATGTAAGAATCAATTCAATACTGTTTTCTTTATTGCAGAGGCACCAAGCAAGATCAGGGCCCCAGTGAGCAAAGCACTATACAAGTACACAGTCCCTGTCCCAAAATTTATAGTTTAAATTGACAAGGGAATGAGAAAAATCTCTCCATACTACCAGGGCCATCCCTAGGAAACGCAAACTGGGGCAACTACCCTGGGCCCCAAGCCTTGTGGGGCCCTGTGGAGCTGGGTGGGGCAGCCACGGCAACTCCACGCTGTCTCCGGCTTCATGTCCAGCCGCTCAGTACCGCTCAGTACTCCTCCTCCCCACCCCCACTGCCAAACCCGCTGCCAGCTTTCTCATGTCTGGGGGCAGGGCCCAGCACAGGCTGATTTGCCCCGGGCCATGCATTCTGCTCAGGTCCTCTACATACTACTAATGGGGAACTGAGGGACAGAAATTCAGTGATTAGCTCAACACTAAGTAACTGACTTGAGTGTGAACATGCAGTTTCTTTCTTTGCAAGTTTGCAAAGGGCAGATATCACTTGTGTCTTGCCAGATTGTGACTAGTGGGATGCCAATTTTGTCCCAAGGCAGACCTGACGCATCAAGATAGTATATGCATGGCTAAATAAAACCATCTGCCATCTGCTCTCAAGTACACAAAACATTCAAAACAACCTGGGTTAATTTAAAAGGTATACCTAAAGTAGGATAAGGGAAAGTGGAGGGTTGCAAAATTTTAAGTCTCTGGTAGACATACAGCAAGTTGTAACTTAAGACTGTAAAATCATAGGGAAGTGTACTGAAGGAACCTCATGAGATTATCTAGTCCAGCCCCCTCCTCAAGGCAGGAACATCCCTGACTCTACCATCCCAAGCACATGTCTATCTAACCTGCTTTTGAAAGCAGGATAGCAATTCCTCTGCTGCAGCTTGAGGCCATTGCTCCCAGTCCTGTTTTCTACGGCCACAGAGAAAAACCCATCTTCATCCTCTCTGCAATCACCCTTTAGGTATTTAAAGACTTAACAAATCCTGATCATTTGTTGCTCCATGCTGGACTCTTTCCAAACTGTCCATTACTTTCTTGAAGTATGGAGCCCAGAACTGGGGACACTACTCTTGGTGAGACAGCACTAAACAGAGGGGAAGAATCACTTCCCTTGATTTGCAAGTGATGTTCCTGTTAACACAGTGGTCTCCAACCTTTTTAAGTAGGAGATCACCTTTGGCATTTAAAACAACCCAGGTTCTACTGTGTGCTGCTGCCACCCGCCCAGCAGGTAAGTCTGTGGGGAGGGAAGGGCTTGGGGCAGATCAAGGCAGAGAAAGAAAAAAAATATTTGGAGGTGCACCTCCCTAGCAGCTAAGTCCCACCCAGCCAGGGCCCCACTCAACTTACCCCTGCTCCTGCCTCTGCAAAACTGTCCCTCACAGTGGGAGCCTTGATCTAGCCCTTGTACCTTTCCTTCCCCACAGACTGACCTGCTCAGTTAGGCAGCACATGTGTATGCACACAGGCACTCCACCCCCCACCCGAGCCTCAAATCAACCCCAAGAGGCTCCGAGATCTACCGGTGGATCAAGATCCACTGTTTGGTGACCACTGTGTTATACAATCCAGCATGCTGTTGGCCTTTTTTCCAGCAGAAGCACATGGTTCTCTTGTTTAGCTTACAATCTACTGTAGCCTCCAGGTCCTTCTCGCCAAATATGATGATTCAGCCAGTTATGTATCCAACTTACAGTACTTTTATCTAGTGTATATTTCCTTAGCTTCTTAATGAGAATGTCATGGAAGACTGTGTCAAAAGCCTTGCTAAAGACAAGGTACATCACCTCTACCTCTCTGCCCTTATGCACATAAGATGTAAACCTGAAGGTTAAGTACAAACAGTCAAAAAGCTTAAGGATGAATCAATTCAGTCTTTGCAGGTTAGTCTAAGCTGCAGAGATTAAACTGAGAAACAAAAGACACAGTCACTTTTGATTTGGGAAATGCAGTCACATGCCTGCAGTGGCTCAGGCCACAAGCCAGGGGAACTAGAGTACGGCTCTCTTGCATGTAGCCAGCATGGGCTGCATGTTCACTTCCTCTTCCTGCTGCCCCCGAGGTCTCTGGGATTTGCAGTCCAGAATCACAGTAGCAGGATTCTACAGGATTGATCATCACTTCCTCTTCCTGGTTCCAGGTGCCTCTGGAATTTGCAGTCCAGTCTTAGCCAACAGTAATTTTTTATCTGAACAGGACAGTTTTGTACTTGGGAGAAGATGGATTTAACTCCCCTCCCTGGCCCCAGACTTCAGCCAGGAGCAGACAGCACAGCCCAACCCGGTGCTTCGAGGCGGGCTTTGGCTTCCTCAGCCATGACCGGCACATCGTGATGAGAGACATGCTGGGATGGGATGGGCTCCACCTTTCCCCTAAAGGTAAGCGTGTGTTCTCTTCCAGGTTGGTGAACCTCCTTCGGCGGGCTTTAAACTAGGCTCGTCGGGGGAGGGGGAAGATGAGGGCGGAGGAGATGATGAACTACCAGGCCCAGCAACAGCCAGCGAGCCCAGACCAATGGTCAAAAGGGAGAAACAGGTAAGTGATGGGGGACGGGGCATTGCTGAGACTAGGGGGTCAGTGGGCACAACCGTTGGAGGCCTCAAATGCCTCTACACGAATGCTCGAAGTATGGGGAAGAAGCAGGAAGAACTCGCCCTCCTCCTAGCTGTCACCAGCCCTGACATAGTGGGGATCACAGAAACGTGGTGGGACTCATCGCATGACTGGGCGGTGAGTGTCAAGGGCTA
This sequence comes from Crocodylus siamensis, assembly GCF_052110815.1. Lineage (NCBI taxonomy): Eukaryota > Metazoa > Chordata > Crocodylia > Crocodylidae > Crocodylus > Crocodylus siamensis. Next base: position 199,028,719 of record NC_143398.1, on the reverse strand, counting down.
TAGGCTATACAGGAGGGACAGGATAGGAAGGAAAGGTGGAGGAGTAGCACTCTACATCAAGGAGGAATATACTTCCTCGTTAATTAGCAAGGGGGTAGAGGGGGGGCACTCTGAGGTGCTCTGGGTTAGAGTAAAAGGCAGTCCAGGGGAGAGAGACTTAACGGTGGGAGTCTACTATAGACCTCCCAACCAGGGAGAAGAGCTCGACCAGGAATTCTTAGGTCAGCTCACAGAGGCAGTGAGGGCTAAGGATGTGGTCATCATGGGGGACCTGAACTTCCCAGACATCTGCTGGGAGGAGCAGTCAGCCAAGTCTGATCGCTCACGTCGGTTCTTAGCCAGAGTGCAGGACCTCCATCTAACCCAGGAGGTGCACAGTCCCACCAGGGGAGACGCCTTGTTGGACCTGGTGCTGGCCACGGGTGATGACCTGGTGAGGGGGCTGCGGGTGATGGGCCACCTGGGAGACAGTGATCATCGCTTGCTGGAATTCACCATCCAGCGTAAGGTGGCAAAGGGCTGCAGCAAGGCAACAGCCCTAGACTTTAGGAGGGCTGACTTCAACAAGCTAAGGAGGATCGTTGGGGAAGCGCTGAGGACCCAGAGGGGAAAGGAATCAGATGTCGAAGGGGAGTGGTTGCTCCTTAAGGAGACGATCCTCCATGCCCAAAGGGAGGTAATCCCAACAAGGGTCAAAGGGAGCAGGAGGGCACATAAACCCCCATGGCTCACTAAGAGCATCCGGGAATGTCTCCTTGCTAAAAGGGAGGCATACACCCAATGGAGGGATGGGGTCATCACCAAGAAGGACTATGTTACAGTCGCCCGAGGATGTAGGGGGGCAGTCAGGAGGGCCAAGGCAGAGATGGAGATAGGACTAGCTTCCCGGATTAAGGACAATAAGAAGTCCTTCTTCAAATACATAGGGGGTAAAAAGAGGGTCCCGGGTAATGTGCGGCCCCTGCAGGACACGATGGGCATCTTAGTCATCACGCCAGATGATAAAGCTAACATATTTAACGATTTCTTTGCCTCTGTCTTCCTAAGTAGGGACCAGTTCAGCCACCTCCCTGCTGGGCCCCCCTCGGGCCCCGGGAGAGACACGCCTGGGCCAGGGGTTAGCAAGGAGTTAGTTAGGGTACTTCTGGAGAGGCTGGACGTGTTCAAGTCCGCTGGTCCAGACGATCTTCACCCTAGGGTTCTACAGGAACTGGCCGAGGTCATTGCGGGACCCCTGGCGCGGCTCTATGAGCACTCGTGGTGCTCTGGCGAGGTGCCGGAGGACTGGAAGAGGGCCAATGTGGTCCCTATCTTCAAAAAGGGAAAAAAAGAGGACCCGGGAAATTACAGGCCAGTTAGTCTTACCTCAATCCGGGGTAAGCTCTTTGAAAAAATTATCCTGGCACACATCCAGGAGGGCCTTGCGGGGGAATGCATGCTCAGGGGCAACCAACATGGGTTCATCAGTGGCAGGTCTTGTCAGACCAACCTGGTGGCCTTTTATGATCAGGTCACCAAATCATTAGACGCAGGGGTTGCTGTGGATGTAGTCTTTCTGGACTTCCGGAAGGCTTTCGACACTGTCTCTCACCCTGTCCTCATCAAAAAGCTGGGAGACTGTGGTGTCGATGCCCACACGGTCAAATGGGTCGCCAACTGGTTGGAGGGCCGCACCCAGAGGGTGGTAGTGGATGGGTTCTTCTCGACCTGGAAGGACGTGGGCAGTGGGGTTCCGCAGGGCTCGGTCCTCGGGCCTGCACTGTTCAACATCTTCATCAGTGACTTGGATGAGGGGGTAGAAAGCACCCTGTTCAAGTTTGCTGATGACACTAAGATGTGGGGGGATGTGGGTGCACTAGAAGGGTGCAATAGGCTACAAGCTGACCTTGACAGGTTGCAACGGTGGGCGGATGAGAATAGGATGGGGTTTAACACTGATAAGTGCAAGGTGTTGCACATGGGGAGGAAGAACCGGCACCACACTTACAGGTTGGGGAACTCCCCTCTTGCCAGCACGGAGACGGAAAAGGATCTTGGAGTCGTCACTGACTCCACGATGAACATGGGCCGGCAGTGTGGGGAGGCAGTCAAGAAGGCCAACCGTACCCTGTCATGCATCCACAGAGGCATCTCGAGCAGGTCCAGGGAGGTGATCCTCCCCCTCTATGCGGCACTGGTCAGGCCGCAGCTGGAGTACTGCGTCCAGTTCTGGGCGCCACACTTCAAGAGGGACGTGGACGATATGGAAAGAGTTCAGAGGAGGGCCACTCGTATGATCAACGGTCAGCAGGGCAGGCCTTATGAGGAGAGGCTACGGGACCTGAACCTGTTTAGCCTCCACAAGAGAAGGTTAAGGGGGGACCTTGTGGCCTGCTACAAACTGGTCAGGGGGGATCAGCAGGTATTGGGGGAGTCCCTGTTCTCCCGTGCGCTGCCAGGAGTGACCAGGAATAACGGTCACAAGCTGGCGGAGGGTAAGTTTAGATTAGATATTAGGAGGCGCTACTTCACAGTCAGGGCGGCTAGGGCCTGGAACCGGCTTCCAGGGGAAGTGGTGCAGGCTCCTAGCCTGGGGATTTTTAAAAGGAAGTTAGATGAGCACCTTGCCGGGGTCATCTGACCCCGGTGCTCTTTCCTGCCAAGGCAGGGGGTCGGACTAGATGATCTACCTAGGTCCCTTCCGACTCTAGCTACTATGAAACTATGAAACCCTGGGCTGGAAAGCATGCTGGGATGCTGAGGGACTATGACTTAACTTGACCCAAAAAAGGGTTGGGGACAGAAGTTTCATAAACTGGTTTAACCAAAACCAGTTAAGTCTAATACTACATTCAATCAGGTTTATCTTAAATCAGTTTCAGTCATTTTAACTCACTCTGGGTCAAGGGAGGCTCAGGTGAAGAAGACCTGATCGTAGGAGTCTACTATAGGCCTCCCTACCAAGAAGAGGAGAGTGACCAGGCATTCTACAGGAAACTGAGAGAAACAGCCAGCACTAAAGACTTAATTGTCATGGATGACTTCAACTACCCTGACATCTGTTAAGAGGACCATTCAGCCAATTCCAGCAGGTCAGCAAACTTCTTGGCAGCTATAGATGACCTGTTATTGACTCAGGCAGTGGAAGGACCGACTAGGGAGAAATCCACTCTGGATTTGGTGTTGACCACAGGGGGAAGACATGGTAGGAGACCTGAGGATTGGAGGTACTCCGGGCAACAGTGATCATGATCTGATCAGATTCACCATCCACCAACAGGCTGGGAATTCTGCCAGCAGAACAGAAGTTCTAGATGTCAGAAGGGCTGACTTTGGTAAACTCATAAGTCTAGTTAGAAAAGCCCGATCTGGGAGTTCAGGGATGGTGGCACTTCCTTAAGGAGGCAATTCTCACTGCTCAGAAAGAGTCCAACTCCACACAGTCAAGAAGAAGATAAGGGGCCAAAAGACCCATTTGGCTCAGCAGGGACATTAAGGAACCTCTCACAAAGAAAAAAGAAGCGTACATGCAATGGAAAAACAACTCAACATCCAAAGAGAAGTACACTCATATGGCCAGAGTCTGCAGGTATGCGACATGGAAAGCCAAGGCATGCATGGAGATCAATATGGAATCTGAAATAAAAAGCAACAAAGAGTCCTTCTATAGGTATATTGGAAGCAAGAAGAAAATCAAGCCCCACTGTGGAACCTCTACTGAATACGGAGGGGAAGGCCACAGTGGGCCCCTGCGAGAAGGCTGAGCTCCTAAATATATTTTGCATCAGTATTCTTGAAACCAGACAGTAACTCATCACCTGTCCAGAGGCCCAGAGAATACAACAATGACAGCAGTTCACATAAAATCAGTCCCAAACAGGTGAAGGTACTCTTAGACCATCTGGACATTTTTAAGTCAGCTGGGCCAGATGACCTGAATCCAAGTCCTAAAAGAACTGGCCTAAATCACAGCAGCACCTCTGGCAAGGCTGTTTGAAGAGTCATGGAACTCAGGAGTGGTCCCAAATAATTGGAAGAAGACTAACGTAGTGTCTATCTTTAAGAAAGGGAAGAGAGGTGACCCTGCAAACTATAGACCAGTCAGTCTGACTTTGATCCTAGGAAAAATCTTTGAAAAAAATTTGTCAAGGAAGCTATCCACCAGAAGCTTGTAGCAGGTGGGTACTGAGAAACAACCAACATGGCTTTGTCGAGGGGAGGTCATGCCTAACAAATCTGGTGTCTTTTTATGACCTGGTAACTACCAACTGGACACAGGACATGAGGATGACATCATCTACCTAGACTTCAGCAAAGCCTTAGATACTGTATCCCATGAGATCCTCTCAATTAAAGTTGGAGGGTACTGGCCTGGATCAGTCAACAGTGAAATGGGTTAGCAACCAGCTCAGAGATTGATCCCAGCAAGTCATAATCGATGGAATGGCCTCATCCTGGAGGTCCATCTCTATTGGTATCCCCCAGAGATCAGTGCTTGGGCCCGTACTCTTTAACATCTTTATCAATGACCTGGATAAGGTAGTGGAAAGTGCAATGATGAAGTTTGCAGATGACACCAAGCTGTAAGGAACTGCGGGCACATCTGAGGACATAGCAAGGATCCAGGATGACCTTGACAAGCTGGTTCTATGGGCTGAATGAAATCAGATGAGGTTCAACAGGGATACATGCCGGGTCCTTCATCTGGGTAGGAAGAACCTTCACCACAAGTATATGATGGGTGGTGGTCTACTGGCTGACACTGCACCTGAAATGGACCTGGGGGTGACAATCAACCAGAAGATGAATATGAGCCAACAATGTGATGAAGTCACCAACAGGGCAAAGAGAACTCTGGTGTGCATCAGCCCATGTGTTGCCAATGAATCCAGAGACGTGCTTCTCCCAGTGAGAGCCCGGAGGGCATTCGCCAAGGGCGTATCCCCAGCCAGGAATGCGAACCACCATGCACAATGACGTTGACCCTGCGGTGGGAACACCCAGTCTGCACCAGCATAGCTTTACCTCCACGTCAGGTGAAGCAGATCAGGGCTAATCAGCAGAGTGGACTATATCCAAAAGCCAGGGGCGGACCCATGGAATAGTCACAGGAGCTGGGGTGAGCAGCTGCTGAAGGAGAAGCAGGGGAAAGCTGCCAGGCGGAGGCTAAAGAAGCAGTGACACCCTCACTGCGGGAGTGAAGTGGAAGGTGGAAGAAGCAGGGCACCAGAAGGGAATCCAAGCCCCAAACCGTGAAGACTGCATCTGCCTGGCTGATGACATCTGAGGGAATCCCCTGCTGCAGGAGTGGCACTTGCTGGTAATTAAATCCCCTGCTGCATGGTTTGAAGGTCCCAGGGAAGAGATCCGGGCAGGGACAGTGGATCAGAGAAGAGTCCAGGGTAACAACCCCAGGCAAGTGAGCACCTGACCAGGAAGACCCCTGAGGCTGAGAAGGCCAAAGGTCAAGGACTCTTTTTTTTTCCCCCTTAAAAAAACCCCCAAACATATATATATAAGGAGAAGAAGGAATCAGAAAGTTGATTCCGAGCTGGTCCTTTCTACACTCCTGGAGTTGGGCCCCCTCAGGGTGCAGGGCAGCCCCTTTGACTGAGTTGGGCAGGAGACAGGCGGTCACCACCTCCCTTTTTCAAGATTCTTTATATCGTCAAAGTTGTGGCAGGTGGGAAAAGAGGGGGAATCAAATCCACTCCAGCTCAGCCATAGGGGCACAGCCGCCATAGGGGCCAGTGAATGTCAGCAGGCTGCCGTCGGGATGTTTGCCCTCACACGGTAACAGCCCGACACTCCCCCCTACTTGGTGTTGGTAAGACCATAGCTGGAGTACTGTGTCCAATTCTGGACACAGCACTTCAGGAAAGGTGTGGATAAGCTCAAAAGGGCACAGAGAAGGGGCCAACTACATCATTAAGGGCCTGGGGGATAAGCCCTATGACAGTGATCTCCAACCTTTTAAAGGAGATCACCTTTGGCATTTAAAAGCAACACAAGATCTATTGCGTGCTGCCCAGTAAGTCTGTAGGGAGGGAAGGGGAGGGGCAGAACGAGAAAAAATTATTTGGGGGCATGCCTCCCCAGCAGGTAAGTCCCACCTGGCTGGGGCCCCACCCAGTTTACCCCTGCTCCTGCAGCACTGTCCCTCACCACAGCCCTCCCCTTCCCTCCCCCACAGACTGACCTGCTCAGTTGGGGCATGTGCGTGCTTGCATGCAGGCATTCAGCCCCCCACCCCAGCCTTGGATCATCTCCAAGAGCCTCAGAGATCTACCAAAAGAGGCTCTGAGATCTACCAGTGGATTGAGATCTGGTAGGTGACCACTGCCCTGTGAAGAGAGACTCTGGAAACTGAGTTTGTTCAGCTTGAGTAAGAGAAGACTGAAAGGTGACCTGATAGCTGCCTACAAGTATATCAGGGGCGAACGCCAAGATCTAGGGGAAAAACTCTTCAGAAAAGGCACCCATTGGGAGGACTAGGTTTAACGAACACAAGCTAGTTGGGCAAAAATTTAAGCTGGACATAAGGAAAAACTTTTTTTCTGTAAGGGTATCTAGAATCTGGAACACACTCCCAGCAAAGGTGGTGCAATCACCATACCTGGAGGTGTTCCAGAGGAGGCTGGACAGGTACCTCGAGCTCTTTTGAGCCCAATTACCTCCTGCCCATGGCAGGGGACCAGACTCGATGATCTTATACGTCCCTGCTGGTCCTTCTATTCTGCAATTCTATGAAACTGGTTTATGTGTACTGAGCTTCTGTACTGTTACAGGTTTAAATCAGTTTCTGATTACTTAAACCGCTTTGTGTGTAACTTTTGTCCCTAGCCTAAGCATATTGAAGTAAACTTTAAGTGCAAGTCACATGGGTTTAGCTGAGGCTTGCCCTAGCCACTGCGCAAAAGACCAGGAGGAGGTGCCCTTTTTAGGGAGAGGTAGGCAGTACACCAAAATTCGAAGATCTGGGGGCTATAATCAAACAGACTTGAAGCGAATAAAGTGAGAGGTAATCCACTTCTCAAGCAGGAGCTGGAAGAAGCAGTAACCATGTCTTCTGCAGAGCTCTAACAGAATTTCCAACTCATTTCAATTTGTATGTTCTGCTTTTAGATGCTATCCTTTTCCACAATTGTTTTTTTTCTCCTATGTTCCCACCCCACAAACTTACTGGCACTTGGATACCTACCTTCCATCCTATGCTTTGTTCATACACTTCTGATGTTGGAATACCTGTCCTTTTCCTGCTCCCATGTTCCTATTGATCCTGTTCCTTCAGTCATACCTTCTCCCAGTATTAGGGATCTCTTTAAAACATGAAAGAAGTACCCTTGCAGCAGCTCCTTTAATTTTTTTCGTTCAGCCTTAGGCGTCCGAAGACCTACCTTAGCCTACTCCCTTCTCTCAGGGCTCCACACTGCCACCTTCACTTGGGGTCATGGGGCTTCCCTCCCCAGTGGGTTCAGGTGGTTGTAGCTGTGCCAGGCCCCAGCTACCCTTTGTCAGGGTCTTGCACCCCACAGGGCTCAAGTGGCCATAGCTGTGCTTGGCCCCAACTCTCACTCCTCAGGGTCTTGCACCCCACAGGCTCAGGTAGCCACAGCCATGCCTGGCCCCAACTACCTCTAGTGTTACATTACCCACCCAAAGGTGAGGACTAGGGTTAAGGCACCCCATCTCACTTTTCACTCTGGTGATCACTGGCCTGGCCTTTCCTGGGGGTTCGCGCATCACTGAGAGCCCCACCAGGCCACCCACTCCCGGCAGAGTGCAGTTTTGTCATGCCCAGGACCGGGAGCCTCCTAACCATCCCCTACAGCTCCTCCCTTACCTCCAGGATGTTATAAGAAGCCTCACAGGTGATGTTACCGTCTTCTCCTGCCAGCAGTGAACTGCCCTGTTTATGTAGGCAGCCTCAGAGCCTGTGAGAGCCTTAAAGTGGCAAGTACCCCAAAGGTGCTCTGCCACATACCTCCCCCCCTAAAATGAGATCTGGGGGTGAGGCTTGACTTGGCTACCTTCCCTGGTGGGCTCTGCCACAGCCTACTGCAACCCCTGCTATGTGGCAAGCACTCCAAAGGTGCTCCATCACAGGCTGGAAGGCATATTATATTTATCAGTGACATTATTGGCTACACTGACCAAAAAAAGCTGATAGCTAATCATGTTAATTTTCCTCTTATCGGTGCCAAATCCGATATGCCACCAATGTATCAGTGTACCTCTACATAAAAAGTTGTTGTAATAAAAGTTATCTTCAATCTAAATATAACATCTGTATTCAATGAAGTTAGTATGTGTTTGAGTTGCCAAGATGCAAATCAAATGCAATCCCACAATAAAAGTCAATTTAGCGCACAAGATTATTTCAAGAGAACTCCTGCAAATAAAATTGCTTAAGAATAACTATAACTACTTCAATCACCTAGAAATGAATGGAGTTCCTGTTGATAATGCCACGTGTCCTTAGGGGCACAAACATTTATTTACATACTGGTTTATGACTATGAAGCTGCAGTACTCATAGGCATTCATGCATCATGCTCCCATAAAAATAAAAATGTTATGTTAAGAAGAGATAAATTCCTAGATGAAGGTGTTCACGCTCAAAATTAGCTGTTAATCTCATCTGAATAGACAGATAAGGGAGAAATGTGAGCAGAATTTTTTCCTACACTTCAAAATGCTGAGGTATGCAATAAAATATTTCTTCAGTGTCTACAGTTGATTTTGTTCTATACAGGTGGATTTTATTCTCATGAAACAAGTCTCAGACTGTTTAGACTCTGAAACATTTAGGGTTTTTTTTTATGGATTGGGAGGTAAAGTGCAAAACAGATTTTCAAACCTGATTTCTACAGATTGCTCCTCATTGCCAAACTTCTTAAGTTTCTCAAAAATTTCTAAGCATTTTATTCATCTTTATGGGGAAAAAAAATTTTAAATGCCCCTTTTTTGCAACAGAGGATAAATACCTCAATACATCTTTCTAACAAACTGCTCATCTATTCCATCATGATCATTTGTTGATTAACAAAACCTTTTTTCTTATGCTAGATTATCTAACTTGACCTGTGTTCAAATTATAATTTGCATAATAAGCAGACATCTTAATAACAATCCTTATTCAAAGGTTTCTACTGAAGTGCCTACAACCTCTTGAACTGAAGAAATAAAACAGTACCTGGCTCATCATGCTGATGTCATATACCACATATTGAAATATCATGCACGTGGAGCGGTTCAAGTGTGAAGCATCCATTTGTCAAACTGACATTTCTGCCACATAGAATGTTCCATAACTCAATGCAGCACTGCTGGCTCGCAACATTTTATCATAAATCTTACAATATTTGGTGTTTTTCTTAAGCCCAAGTTCCTTGAGTCATGCAGTTCAATGGGAATCCAATCTTTTAAGAGCCTCCCTAATCTTTGTGGGCAAGACTTAAAAAGCCTTAAACCCAAGGGTGCCAAACTAGAAGTCAAATGAAAAGAACCCTTTTTTTCTTTACAATGATTTTTCTGGGGCCTAACAAATGACTATTGAAATCAGGTTGGAAATATTATCAGTGTATAAAAATAGATCAGTTTAATAAAAATTTTCACCAGCAGGACATTAACCTAGAGAGATTCTATCCGACTTATCTCTCGTTACCATGGGAGCATTAGATTGGACTCATCAAGCTCCAGGTTAAATCTAGTTAAAACCTCTACTCCAGTTGAAAAGCTGTTCTAAAACACCACTAGCCTGACAATTAAATAACTTCATTTAACAAACAGCTTAAATGTACAAATGGCCAGTTAATACCCTATTTTTCTTGTGCTAACATTGTCTTTTCTCTTTCCTGCATGTTTACATCTTGATATTTTTACAGACAGCACTTACAGCACATCCCCTCAAAGAATCTCATTTTTTGCCAGATTAAACAAGCCATGGTCCTCCAGTCCCATATCACATGACAGGGGTCTTGATTTCCCTAATTATCATTTCAAGATTTAAAGTCAGTTTCACTTCCCCAAATCCTTTTAATCAAGGTGGGTTTTGACTTTTCTTTCTTTTTTTTTTTTTTTTTTTTTATTAAGAGTTCCTTTAACGCTAAGGATAGAAGTTATATATAAACCAGCTTAAGTTCTCAGAAACTGGTTTGAACCTGTAACAGAAAAGAAGTTCAGTGCACATTAACCAATTTCAAAATGGTTGAAACTGCTTTAAGATAAACCTGGTTGGATGTAGTATCAGACTTAACTGTCAAACCAGTTTATGAAGCTTCTGTCCCAGACCCCTTCCTGGTTCAGGTTAAATCAGAGTCCCCCAGCATCCTAGCATTTTGCAGCCCTAGGCTGGGCTGTACTGTCTGCTCCAGACATCAGGGCTGGCCCTGCCTCTCTGCTTCCTAGCTGGAACAGTGAAGGCTGGATCACTGGCCAGCTCACTGCCCCACCTCCCCCCCAGGCAAACCCCAGGGGCCACAGAGAGGGGTTAAATTTCCCTTCCCCCTGCACCTCAAGTACAGAGCTGCCCTGTCCTGCTTGCTTACTGCTGGCTGCTACTGTGGACTAGAAATTTCAGAAGCACCTAGAAGCAGCAAGAGGAAGCAATGAGCAGGGATCCAGGTTTTTCATTACCAAAGGAAAACACAGAGAAAACCACAGATTTCCCATTTTAATTAGAGGAACTGGCTGGGGGCTGAGGGACCAGAGAAGTGTTGGGCAAAGACACGGAGTATCCGGCCAGTTGCACATGGAACATGAACCGCTTGATCAGCCTGACCAGGTTCTGCACCTCCACGTGCAGCTTCCCTTAAGGGCATGGGGGTGCCAAGCCCACTCAGGTCGATCAAGCCACTCGTGTTCCAAGTGCTGCTGGCCGGGCAGCACATCTCTTTCCCCAACACCTCTCCCCACCGTGCCAGTCAGCCATGGGAAGGCAGCACAGCAGCAGTGGCTCCACAAGCAAGCAGCACAGCCGGCCAGGGGCAGCATGCATGCGGCATACCATCACATCACCATAGATGCTGTCGCTCCTGTGACACTTGCCTGCAGAGCCGTGCAGCCGCAGAGCTGTACCCATGGAGCTGTGCAGCTGGCCACTGGAAGGCAGCAGTGGCAACCACCACATTCGAGCCCCTGCCCTGCAGTCAGCTGTGCTACTTGGCTGTGGAGCGACCACCACCTCACTGCCACTGCTGCACCCCGCACTGCCTTCCGTGGGCACAGCTCCGCAGCTGCACAGACAAGCGGTGCAGGGTGCAGCAGTGGGAGAGGTAGTGGTGGTGGCAGCCACCACATGGTAGGCTGCCCCCACTGCACCAGCTGGGAAGCGTGCGTGTGGCCTGCAGAGGAGCACCACTGCCCTCGCCCCCTGGCCCTGCTCCTGGGAGCAGGCACAGACACAAACTCCCCTCCTTCACCCCATTCTCAATCAGGCCCTTCCCCATCCCCTCCCCCCCACACACACACACTTACCTGGTGTGTGTGCATGGTCGCCTATCAGTTGTTGTGGGGGGAGTGAGGGGAACCAGCAGGGCCAAGGGAGTTGTGGAGGGGGCTTTAATTTTAAATCACAGATTTTGGGAGTTTTATCAGAGAATTTGCAATTTTTTTTCAATCAGGGAAAGCCAGGATCTCTGGTGAAGAGCAACCCTGCAGTGTCCTACTACTGTGAATCTGGACTGCAAATCCCAGAGACCTCAAGGGCAGCAGGAAGAGGAAGCGAACACAAAACCCATTCTGGCTACATGTCAGAGAGCTGTGCTGTGGCACTCTCTGGTTTAAGCCACTGTAGGCATGTGGCAGCACTGTTCCAAAAAAACTGACTGTTAAACTTCAGCCTCAGAAAATGCTGAAAACATAAAGCATCCTATCTGTATTCATTCTGAAGACAAATTTTATTCAGAGTAAGCACAGAGTGAGATAGAAAAACGTATAGAAAAAAATTCTGAATCTCAACTGGCCGCTGCTGTTGACAACAGTAAGAGCCAGCGTATGACTCAGCATCTGATAAGCCCAAACAATTGCCCAGCCCAGTAACTGTAAGCCCTAGTCTACAAATGGTCTTATGCAAGGAATGCTTGCATGATAGAAGCAAAGTTGTACTGAAGAAGACCTTGTGTTAACCAATAGTGTCCTATCCTTCAAAGCTAATTCTTTCATATATTATGATTTATCAACTGCCTTTAAACAAGTGTCAGACATAAAAATAGTTACATCTTCTTAAATTAATTGTAAATTGATATAGCACAGATAAATCTAACATTTTTTTCAATGATCTGTACCCTTAAAAAAATCCCTTAATGGCTGAACAAATCTAGATTTAATCAGTTTAAACCAGCAGCTTAAAATGTCTAGTATTTAAAGTCTCCCATGGCAGCATCTCCCATTGATCAAGAACTGTACCACAGAAGCAACATTAGAATTAAGCCTTAAGCATTTATTGCTACAAGAAAAGGAGAAAAATTAGATAAATGAGGGTATAGCAATGGATAAAGGAATAACAGCAAGTAGAGGATGGACAGCAAAGAGAAAGGACTGATTTATTATTGTAAACAATAGTCAGAGAGTTAGTGAAAGGACAGTGCCTTAACTGGTGATAGAAATTGGGGTACTTCTATACTTCATGCACCTGAAACATGACACACTGCTCCATCCTCACCACCTCCCAAATCAGAAGCAGTATAGCCATGTTTTCATCCCCCTGCACCTTGGATCAAGTAAAGACGCTCATAAAGTCCCTGTCAGAAGGGCTCTTAACTATCACATGTCAAGTAAAGTGCTAAGTTAGAGTGGGAATGAATCACATAAACATTGACAATTGGGGGGGAGGGGGGAGAACTGCACGGACCCCCACCTCCCTGAGACCCCAGTCAGCAAGCTGTTAAGGAGGCCCTAGTGGCAGGGGGAACTCTCTTCCCCCCAGCCCCAGTTCCTGGCATGGCAAAAAGCCAGCCAAGCAGCCCTGCGCTGAAGCTCCTGGCAGCAGTTTTCAAGTGGCTAGGGTGGAGAGTGGGGGAAAGGGAAGACAGCCCTCCCCGTCACAAGCCCCCCCCCCCCCTTTCTAGCTTGGGTCCTGGGGGGGTGCTTCTGCATGACGGGGCATTCCCCCCACCTCAAGCCTCCCCCTAGCACTGCCCCTGCTAGCAGGGCACACAGCAGGGTGAACAGCTGCTACAGAGCCAGGCTGGGATTTTACAGCAGTGACAGCATGGTCCAGAGCCAGGTCAGAGCCATAATCTGCAGCTCCCATGCCCTGGGCAGGGATGTGCAAGCTGCAGATCACTGCTCTGCCCCAGCTCCAGACCGTGCTGTCACTGCTGTAAGATCCCAGCTGGGCTCCAGAGCAGCTCTGCACCCTGCCACGTGCCCTCCTAATGCACAGCCAGTCTCAGCTGTAGAGCTGGGACCAGTCTCTACAGAAACCCTGGCCTTAAACTATCACAGTGCACCTGCTGCTGGGGTCTCCATGGAAACCAGCCCCAGCCACACAGACAAGGGCTGCTGGGAATTGGAGTCTGGCCAGATCTGCCATTCTGCCCACCCCAATCTAATACCACATCTCGGAAGATCATCGAATCGAGCCCCCTGCCCCAGGGGCAGGAAGTCAGCTGGGGTCATAGGATCCCAGCAAGATAAATATCCAAATTTCTCTTGAAGGCATTCATTGTAGGTGTTTGAACCACCTCCGATGGCAAGCTATTCCAGACCTTGGGGGCTCGGACAGTAAAGAATTTCTTCCTTATGTCCAGCCTGAAACGGCCTTGCAGTAATTTATGACCATTCAACCTTGTCATCCCTTGGGGTGCTCTGATGAACACGCCTCATAAACTTATAGGAGGCCATCAGATTGCCTCTGAGCCTGCGCTCTTCCAGGCTAAAGAGTCCCATAGCTCTCAGTCTGTTGTCGTAAGGTCTGTTTTCCTGACCTCTGATCACCTGCGTGGCTCTTCTCTGGACTCTCTCAAGCTTCTCCACATCCTTTTTGAAGTGTGAGCCCAAAACTGGACGCAGTACTTCAGCTGCGGCCTCACCAAGGCTGAATACAACACGAGGATGACATCCTGGGATTTACTTGAGAAGCTTCTGTGGATGCAAGCAAGCATTTTGCTACTTTAGTAGCCGCAGCATCACATTGAAGGCTCATATTCATCTTGAATCATGACTCCCAAGTCCCTTTCATCCATAGTGCTAGCCAGTGTAGTGCTGCCAAGCCTATAGGGATGCTGCAGGTTTTTCTTCCCAAGGTGGAGAACTTGCATTTTTCGGTGTTAAACACCATCAGGTTCTCGTCCGCCCATTTCCTAAGGCTGTTAAGGTCAGCCCGGACCACCCTCCTGTCCTCAGGTGCGGATGCTTTACCCCAAAGTTTAGCATCATCAGCAAACTTGGCCAGTCCACTTCTAACACCAGTGTCCACATCATTAATGAAGATGTTGAACAATATAGGTCCAAGGACAGAGCCTTGGAGGATCCCACTGGTCACAGGGCACCATGATGATTGACTTCTGTCAACCTTCACCTTCGGGGTCCGACCACGGAGCCAATTCCCCAGCCAGTGGATCGTGGTGGATCTGAGGCAGCAGTTAGCCAGTTTTGCCAAGAGGTGATCATGGGATACCAGAACAAAGGCTTTTTTGAAATCAAGATATATGACATCAATCTCCTCTCCCTTGTCCTGTTATGGCTTTTAAGCATTTTCTGTGCAGTAAGTTTAACTTCTGTACCTAGCCTCGGTTAACTAGCTTGCCCACAAGGTAGCAGTAGCTCTCACAGAGCAGTGTGGCATGTTTCAGCACGGAGCTGCCTGGCACAGTAAGAGGTAGCGCCTGGGGGGGAGGGGAGGGCAACTGTGTGGGCTGGAGGGCCACTTAGGGAGTTCTAGTGAGCTACTGGGGTCTGGATCAGCTCTGCCCTGCCACCCCTAACAGGTCACAAAAACTCCCTAACTCCTTAAGTAGCCCAGGCATGGGGCCAGCCCAGGCCATGTCACATACAGCTGGTCCTGCCAACCCCAGGTTGGGCCTGGGGTGGCAAAGTGACTAGAGTCAATTCCAGAGTGAGTGAGCAAGGCACACTCAGTTGCGTGGATGGGATGGGACCATGAGTGGATAGAGCACGGCATCTGGGAATGGGACAGGACAGGGGGCTGGGGCCACAATAAGAGGTAGGTGACAGACCAGGGCTGGCCCAGCCCAGAGCTGAGCCATGATCCACTTCCAGCACAGCCCAACGCAATCACCACCCCATGATCCTAACCCCTGCCACTCCCACTCCTGATACCACTCCACACCCACAGGACCAGAAGACCACAAAGGTCCTTGCCAGTCTCCATGGAAACTCTATCTACCTGCTCCATCCAGAGCCACCGAATGGTGGGTACAGGGTGAATGGGCAGACATGCCCAGGCATCAGGGTTGGGTCCAGCAGCCAAGACTGGCAGCAGCAGCTGGAAGGAGCTGCTGCCACTGTGGCTTCTGTGAAGCGAGTCCAGCAGCCACACTGCCCCAGACCCACTACACACCTAGGGATGGCAGGACCAGCCGCACATGCCCCAACCTGCTTTGTCCCTGTAGACACAACTCAGTCCTCTGGTCTTAAATATGTATAGAAAAGTTTATTAAGGAGGCCATCCTTGATGGACTGGCCTAGGCTAATATTCTAAGGGATAGCCAGCACGGGTTTGTTGTGGGTAGGTCTTGTTTGACCAATCTCATTTCCTTCTATGACCAGGTGACCTATCACCTGGACAAGGGAGAAGAGATTGATGTCATATATCTTGACTTCAAAAAAGCCTTTGATCTGGTATCCCATGATCACCTCTTGGCCAAACTGGCCAGTTCTGGCCTTGGCTCCACCACGATCCACTGGCTGGGAAACTGGCTCCGTGGTCGGACCCAGAGGGTTGTAATCGATGGCAGTCACTCATCATGGTGCCCTGTGACCAGTGGGGTCCCTCAAGGCTCTGTCCTGGACCCATCCTGTTCAACATCTTCATTAATGATGTGGACATTGGAGTCAGGAGTGGACTGGCCAAGTTCGCCGATGACACCAAACTTTGGGGGAAAACGTCCACGCCAGAAGATAGGCGGGTGATCCAGGCTGACCTGGACAAGCTCAGCAAATGGGCGGACGAGAACATTATGGTATTTAACACCGAAAAATGCAAGGTTCTCCAACTTGGGAGGAAAAACCTGCAGCACCCTTATAGGCTCGGCAGTGCTACATTGGATAGCACTACAGAAGAAAGAGACTTGGGGGTCATCATTGACCACAAGATGAACATGAGCCTCCAATGCGATGCTGCGGCTAGTAAAGCGACAAAACGCTGGCTTGCATCCATAGATGCTTCTCGAGCAAATCCCGGGACGTCATTCTCCCCTTGTACTTGGCCTTGGTGAGGCCGCAGCTGGAGTACTGCGTCCAGTTTTGGGCTCCACAATTCAAAAAGGATGTGGAGAAGCTTGAGAGAGTCCAGAGGAGAGCCACGCGCATGATCAGAGGTCAGGAAAACGGATCTTACGATGACAGGCTGAGAGCAGCCATGGGACTCTTTAGCCTGGAAAAGCGTAGGCTCAGGGGTGATCTGATGGCCACCTATAAGTTTATCGGGGTGACCACCAGGATCTGGGGGAACGTTTGTGCACCAGAGCGCCCCAAGGGATGACGAGGTCGAACAGTCACAAACTCCTGCAAGACCGTTTCAGGCTGGACATAAGGAAGAATTTCTTTACTGTCTGAGCCCCCAAGGTCTTAAACAGTCTGCCATCAGAGGTGGTTCAAGCACCTACATTGAACACCTTCAAGAGTAAATTGGATGCTTATCTTGCTGGGATCCTATGACCCCAGCTGACTTCCTGCCCTTTGGGCAGGGGGCTAGACTCGATTATCTCCCAAGGTCCCTTCCAGCCCTAATGTCTATGAAATCTATGAAATAACAAATATAAGCAAACTGGATCCCATCCTGGATCCATACCCTATCACAAGCTATAGCTTTCCCCTTAGCTGTCTTGCTTTTGTAGTAGCTTCAATGTCCATGGGCCTGTTTCCTGCAGCCAGCTTCTTCAGGAACTCCTCTCAGTTTAGCATAGAGCCAGACCACCCCTTCTGGTTCAGCCTCTGAGCTTAAATGCCTCAGAGCTCTGCCACCTTCCTGTCATGTGGTTCTCCAGCCACAAAAAGTGCCTTCATCTCCCCAAATTTTATCCAGGGCATGTTGTAGGTATTCCAAGCATTTTAGGTATTGTTTCTCCTAATTGTGCATGATTGTTAAAGTAGTGGTTTAGGGGATTCCTTCAGTTTACAACTGCATGCTGGACTCAATAGCCCAGGAGGCCTCTTGCAGTCCCATGTTCCTAATATTTTTTGACCAGTAATATATACCTCTGATGAGCTGAAAGCAGGAAATTAGGAATCCACAATACAGTTAGTATTGAATTATATATATGAAGTATGATTTATGTTCAATCTCAATATACGAGGTGTAAGAATTGAACAAACCGTCAAAATAATTTAACATATGCTAAACGGCATAGCCTAGATGGCTTCCTAAATCAGTAACTCAAAACATCACTTAAATGTCACTTTATTGTTTTAAATATTTATCAGTGCTCAGCTAACAGATGCACGGCGGATTCCTTGCAAAGCCTCCTTTGAGAAAAAACGTATGGAGTCCCAAAGTTCCTAGGACAACTTGCTAGGTATAGCCAGTTTCATTTTTTTTCAGTGGAACTATACATACTTGGGGGCGGGGGAGGAGAGCAGGGGTGTATACTGGTTTGAAATCAAACTTTTCTGTAGAAATGTGTCAATTTTGTTGAAGTTCAATTTAAAAATACTGTATGAAGCATTTCAGTAACATCAGATGTCTTTTCCAAGTGTTTTCAGAATTATAGCTTTATAGTAAGCACATTTATTGAAGTAAGAATTCTGATTGAACCAAAAATATTGGACTGTTGTTTCAAAGTTCTTTATTCTGAACTAAAACAAAACAGATCTGCTTTGATACCATGAAATTTCCTGTGAAATAGAGGTTCTGGATCTTGCACACTTCAATTTCCACATGACAAGGCAGAGCCCTCTGCTGGGCCAGTACAGCTAATGCCAGGCTTTTTAGAAGTTTCTAATTCTACTGAAACAAGGAGCAACTATTCAATAGGTTGTGAACTGGTTGTGAACTTGATGCTATTTGAAGCTGCACTAAAAAGGTAACCTAAAAAGGATTTCTGAGATACAGTAACTGCATACATTTCCCCCAATGTTCTTTGATATATAAATAGAGCCTCAAAACATCTAGGTGAAGAGGGAATATAAGGGATTATAAAATGTGTATGGCTTTGACTTGGTTAGAGAAGCACTGGGAGGTACAAGGAATTTTGCTATGACCTCTTTATCTCTAAAATCATGAAGTGGCCACGCTAAAACTTGAATACAGGCACTCTTTAATCAGGGTATTAGTTACTGAAGCTTTTAAGGTGTTATAAAAACAGATTTACCAAACAGACCCCAAATAGCCTTAAACAGTCTCAGAAAGAATCTCTACCCTCTTACTAGCTCTTCCTTCAACCCTTTGTGATGTCATCCTTTACACTAGTTTGCCAGACAAATCCTTCTAGTCTAAACAGTTTCTAAAATACTAATTAAAAAAAGCAGAATTTTCAAAGCCTTATTTACTCTGGCTCAGATGCAGCAACACAGACACGTGCTTCAAGAGAAGAGTGGAATTAAACTCTTTGCTACATTACAACTAGACTGCTCAGCACCCAATAGAAGCAAACCAGGTATTATTTCATAGACATTAGGGCTGGAAGGGACCCCGGAGGATCATCGAGTCCAGCCCCCTGCCCCAGGGGCAGGAAGTCAGCAGGGATCATAGGATCCCAGCAAGATAAGCATCCAAATGAGTTTTGAAGGCGTTCAAAGTAGGCGCTTTAACTGCCTCAGGTGGCAGTCTGTTCCAAACTTTGGGGGCTCGGACAAAGAAGAAGTTCTTTCTTATGTGCAGCCTGAACTGGTCACAGTGGAGTTTGTGACCATTTGATCTTATCATCCCTTGGGGGGGGCCTCTGGTAAACAGTCATTCCCCCGGATCCTGATGAGCACCCCTGATAAGCTTATGGGTGGCCACCAGATCACCCCTGAGCCTGCGCTTTTCCAGGCTGAACAGCCCCATTGCTCTTGGCCTCTCATCACATGGTCTGTTTTCCTGCCCTCTGATCATGCGTGTGGCTCTCCTCTGCACCCTCTCAAGCTTCTCCACATCCTTTTTGAATTGCGGAGCCCAAAACTGGACGTAGTGCTCTAGCTGCGGCCTCACCAAGGCTGAGTACAAGGGGAGAATGACATCCCGGGATCTCTTGGAAAAGCATCTATGTATGCAAGCTAGTGTTTTGCTCGCTTTACTAGCTGCAGCATCACACTGAAGGCTCATGTTCATCTTGTGGTCAACATGACCCCCAAGTCCCTTTCATCTGTAGAGCTAACCAGCATAGCACTACCGAGCCTATATGCACGGTGCAGGTTTTTCCTCCCAAGGTGGAGAACCTTGCATTTTTCAGTGTTGAACACCATCAGGTTCTCATCTGCCCATTTCATGAGTCTGTCCAGATCCGCCCAGATCACCCTCCTGTCCACAAGTGTGGATGCTTTACCCCAGAGTTTGGTGTCATCGGCAACCTTGGCCAGTCCACTTCTGACACCAATGTCCACATCATTGATGTAGATGTTAAACAGTATAGGCCCTAGGACAGAGCCTTGTGGGACCCCACTAGTCACAGCACACCAAGATGATTGGCTCCCAAGAGTCAATCATTAAGCCTAGACTGATGAATCCTTACACTGGGCATTAATTTAAAAGGTGATGAGGCTTTAAAAACACATGTGTGTGCACATGTGTTTCCTAATTAATTTTCACCATCATTATTCATTTAGGGTCAGACTATGCCATGTTGAGTCATATTTTTGTTTCACTAATTGCAGTGAGGCTATTTGCCGAGTACAATGTTAAGCATGAAGAGCAAAAGCAGAAGATAACCCTCAGCTTCCTGAGTTTTCAGTATATTACTAACCCATTGCAAGTTCTCAGGAAAAAATATCATAGATAACCATACTTTCACAATTTCTTAAGTTGGAAATCACTTCTTTAGGGCCTAAACCTGCATTTCTTTCACAACAAGTTCCAAAATGCAGTGGGAGTTTGGGGCGTGCAAGCAATAAAAGAGCAGATGCATTAAACAAACAAACAAACAAAAAATCTATTTACCAGGTTCAATTCTGCTTCTGTTATTACCAAAGCAAATGTTAGCAAGATCAAGAGCCAGATAATTTACATTGTAACAAATGGATTATCCATTTTTGTAATGTCAAAGTTATGAAAAGCTTTTACTCTGTTAACATCATAATCTCTAGCAAGTTATTCTACCATAAATGAAGCTGGATAACAAGGCATCTTACTCAGTGTGGCAACTTTGGCCCTGGGAGTGGCATCAGATGCATGGGTGCAAGCCCGTTGTGCCCCTGCATCCCAAGGCCCCCCAGCAACTGCAAAGCACCCCGCCGACCACCAGCACAGCCAGAGGTAAGTGGGGCCCATGGTGGGAGGGCCATAGTCCAGCTGCAAGGCAGCTGAGTGGAGCCGAGGAAGGTCTCACCCTACCCCAGCTCCTAATTGGCCCAACCCCGAGAGAGAAGAGTGGGGGGAGAGGGTACTTACCAGTCCCTCTCCAGTAGATCAGGGTCCCCTAAACCCCCGGGTATCTACTTTGATTCTTCACTTTGTTCTCTAAATTGTTAAGCAACTGTCACTTGTTATTCTTGAACAACTGCATTTCAGTACTGAGTGACAGGATTCAAGTTTCTAAATCACATTAAAATCATGTGAGATGAAAGGCACTTCATACACATTTGCTGTTTATCATTACCAGTGATAAGTAGCTGTCATATCATTTTCAAGACATCAGCCTGCTTTGTTTAGACATCCTGAAGTCATGGTTAGAAAGCCTGTGAATTATTTATTAAAATATTGATCTCTAGGATTTGAACAGTATTTAACAGAAGGACAAAACAAATAACAAATCCAGATAATTTTCCTAATGGCATTCACATCAAATAAGAATGGTGTTCCTCAAAATATTATAATACTACTCTTTAAAAAAAATGCTGCTGCTCCAAGAAATAAGTCATAGCAGACTCCCATCAACTTTGGTGGAAGCAGGATAGAGCCCTAATCAAACAGAACTAAATATAGTAGCTGTGTTTATTTTGCAGGAGTTGAGAGTTATATTTTAAATTAATTCTTGTGTAAGAAATGTAGTTAAGAATGAATAAATCAATGTCCTAAAACTCAGTTAGAGAATGAACTCATTTGAGAACTACAGCTGTTATGCTTTAGGGATTTAGATTAAAATCCATCATTATCTTTCAGTTAATACTCTTTCATGGACCAATCAGTGGTCATATGGTGTTTACCAACCCTGGTCACTTAACCCACTTGAATGGCCTTTGTGCTATAATTTGTACCTCAATACAATCAGATTACTTCTAATCTAAATGATTTGTGTCCTTTATGGGACAGATAAACCCTAATCCTCAGGTTCCTAAAGCACAGTAAGCCTTGAGACTGCCAGTGTTGGTATTCTGTGTTTCCACTTTTGTGCTAGATGATGTTAAAACAGCAAATACTTTATCCTGATTGTATCAAGACTAACTTTAACATACTCATTCCGATTTGTGTGGACAGCAAAAGTTAAAATAGAATTTACATTTTTTACTTCTTTAGTTGATCACCACCACACAAATATGAACAAACATGACTTTTGCAAGCTTTATTTATATCACATTAGAGCATTTATTATTAAGCAAAAACTGTCACTGTAGATGATAGCAAAACAGAGAGGCTTTAAAATAAGGTATGGAAAGATGCAAAGGGCATTTTAATACTGCTTGTTTAGTGAAATAATTGACGCTTACTGTTTTCCAACAAAAAGTCCATCTTAGACTGGTTTTCAGGCAATCTGTTGTTAAAATTTGACCCAAGATAAAGCTGTAGAACACAAATGAAAGGCAACACTTTAAAAGGAAACTGCAACGGCAATATGAAAGATGGTCTAATGGCTACATCCAATTAGTCTGAACAGTAATACCCTTGGAGTATTATCCTAAAAATACATTCGCATTGGTGGATCTGGGAACTTGTGTGAAACCCCACCTTCCATCAGAGTCCATGCATGCAAACACTGTTGCAGGACTTGAGCCTTAGGTACCAAGGTATTTATGCCTTGGTGACAGAAAACCAAAATAGCTTTGAGAGCTGCCTAAGATCTGGTGTTTTAGGCTACCCAGCAAGCATCTGAATGCTTTAGAAGGGGCAGAGGCAAACAATGTTAGCTTTTAGAAAGAGCCTTTTAATGTATGTTATTGTGATTGAATATGTACAACTCACATATACACTTCTTACCATAAAAACAGACAGATGTCTAAAACTTACAACTGTCCAGAAAACATGTAACTTGGGCTATGATCTAATCATATTTTCCCAGGTAAAGTAGGGTTAGTCCTAGTCAATACTTAGATAAGAGATCCACAAGGAAAATCCAAGGTGTTTGTTATCCATATACATGCACACCTGCACAGAGTTTATGCTGGGGCATATACATTTCATTTTTTGAATAAAATTAGAATGTTTAAGTTCAGTTAAGCCAGTTCAAGCTGACTTGATCCAAACTGAAATAAGTTTCTATGAGATGTTGTGCACTCATTACTAAATGGATTAAAAAAAAAAATAACATCCTGCATTCAGTCAAGCTCTTAGCACGTAGCCCTAACTTACTCAATGAATACGGAGCAAATATGCATACAGAATATTAATTGGTAATGTTTCTCAAGGTCCATTTCTTCAAATGAGACATAAGCCTGAAATATGAACCACTGGTTATTATTACTGGTTATTATATTATTATATACCCTGCCTGGATTTGGAAACAGTAAACTGTAGCTTTCTATATTGCCACTTGGATAGTCAGTGGGGGCTAACAAAAGATCCACAGCTGCAGAAAAATTGTACTGCCTTCCTGAGGATGAGTTTGGAGAATTACTCTGTTGCCAAGATCAGCAAGCATATTCCATGCCCTAATCCAAATATGACTTTTAGCTACTGTTGTAATTTAGGTATAACCCGTATGAGAAGTAATCAACCATCTTCTCTCAGAGACCACAATTTATTTGAGATCCCCAAGTATAAGTTCCAGCCATTTTACATACTTAGTGGATTCTTCAGTATGGGGTCATCTCCAATTCATTCCTACCTTTATAAGTTATACACATTACCAAATATGATTTATTTTTCTTGAAAGACCAATCTACTTTCAAAAAAACCTAGTTATTATTCAACAATTTCACAATCTTTGCCAAATGCCCTAGCAGAGTGTATTATTTCATTGAATACTATTCTGTCATTACCTCGATACTGTAGAATTCTAGGATACCCATTTCACCAGATGTACTGACTTTGCCAATACAGCTTATTTTTAGGCACTATTGCTATTAATGTCATATAACACATGCCACTGGTACACAAATAAGATTTTCAAGTGCTTGTTCTGTTTTCTTTCTTATAGAAATGTAGAAGCAGGAATGAAAGTATAATGCAGAGAGAGGTGCAAGATAAGCATACAGTACAGTATTCAACTGCCAAAACTTAAGCTACTTGAGCAAGACTAGATCTTAAAATGTTAACTATGTGCACTGTAGAATAAATGAAAATGTATTCTTCCTCTTACCCTTCAAATATGCTCCCACTACTTATTATCAAAGCCAGCCATCCTTAACACTGTTTCACTTACGTTTTCTTCAAATCTACAAAACTATGATGTCAATTTATTATGTTATCATTTTCCTGCTTTTTTCAGAATTTTGGCAGAGGTTTAAATAGGAATGGAACACAGCCATATTCTGTTCTCAGCTACAGTAACATAAATCCAGAACTGACTCACAGATTTCAATTAACTTTCTTCTTTCAGTTACACCAGTGTAAAACTGAATCTTATAAAATGTGGTTTACATAATGACTTGTATTTTGTGAAGATGCTAATAGCCTATAGTCCCCAACTATTGGACATAAGTATTAGGATACATTTCCAATGGAAAATTAAGAGGAAAGACAAAAATCTATTTTATCAAACACGTAGTTGATAAATAAACAAGCAACACCACAGCAGTTTTCCTCTAAGCTGTGGTTAATCATTGCCTGTTTCTCTAATGCTAATAGAAGCAGTAATTAAATTTAGAGCTTGTTAAGCAGGTGCTCAATTACATTTGAGCAAAATACAATTGAAAATATATAACTATTTTTTACTTAACTTTTTTTCCTTTATGAAAGAGCTTTTTTGTAATTTTTAAACACAGGGGTGCAGAACAAAGAAACAAACGATCAGATCACAGCAAGCTGGACCATCCTGTCCTTGCCTTAATAAATGAGGAGACATGTACTGCTGCCTTCTTTTACTTCAGCACAATAGTCACTAGCTGGAGGAAACCATTAAACACTTGGAGGTGTGAACCCATTCTGGCTTTCCACTTCATTAAGTCATATATCATTTTTACATAGGAACCATGGAGCTATAAATCATGCAAGACAGAATGAGAGCTAATTAAAGGGTCAGCTGAGCATATAATTTTGAATTCGTATGCATCAAAGAACTCCAAAATTGGCAATATTTTCTATACAATATTGCCAGATAGAGAATTTTCAAACACATATTTATTTTCTTTCAGGACAAAACCGCTTACAAAGAAGCGGACAGATATGCAATATAAATAAGTCACCAGAGTTTAATTACAAACAAATGAAATTCAGTGTTCTGGTTGCAAATTTAACTCTATCATACACACACCACAGTATGGTTTTATGCATAGCATTTGGACCCAGTTCTGCTTTCCTATATACCCTGAACCCCCTTGCGTCCCAAGTTAGTGCAGAGTTCACAGTGGACAGAAATTACTTGTCAGACCTATCATTAAAGAATACCACATTAAAGGACTATCTAAACATAATTATGCACAACTCAACTCATTTACAAGTTTACAGATATTTTTCTGAAATATCAGAACATAAACATTTTTAAAACTATTAAATTAATCTAGTGCTCTGCAACCACATAAGGAAAGTGGTAGGGGTGAGAATTAAACTGATGTAGGCACTTTGAATGTATTGACTTTGTGCAGCTAAAATCTTAACTGTAGTATGGCATTTAAGTATTATTTGTACTGAAGTAGCATCTAGGAGCCCCACACACAGACCCAGGCTCCATCATACTATCTGTAGTACCAACTGCAATGAGAAGGGATGATTCCTTATCACCAAAAAAGCTATATTCTGTGATATTTTAAGTAGATTGTTGTAGACTTGTTTTCTTCTTTTGACTTTTTTTAAATATCTAACATCCAAATACTTGAAGTTACTATGGAAATTTAACTTTGCCTTGGAAAGCACAAGGAATTTCAGCGGGGCGGGGGGCAGCATAGGACACCTGGGAGACAGGGGTATAGGCACCATGTGAGGGGCACATGTGGGGTACACAGGCACTGGTGGCAAAGGCAGCCAAAGGGGGCAAGTTGTGTGCGAAACAGGTAGCAAGGATCAGGCCACTTAAATCACTTGCCGCCTGCCCCCCAACTTATCCCTGTCATGGCTTGCTCTGCTGCATTGAGGGGGGAGTAGCAGGGGGTGATAAAAATTTCAGATAACCTTCCAATAGATTCAACACATTGAAAACTGTAAGAAATTCATATGTTTTCTAAATTTAGAATCTAATTATTGGAGGCTCATCATCTTAATTTGACAGTCTTGGATTTTAAAAAATATGGTATAAATAAGGATGTCTTCCATGTTTTACAATACAGTTTTCATAACCTTGTAATTTCAAGGTATTTGCCTGGGAAATAAGACAAAAATCATATTCCTTAATCTTCATTATTAAAAGTCACATTTAAAATTAATGTTTTTGTAGTTATTCTGTTGAGAAATCTTTCAGATTTTTTACCTAGCAAAAACAATTTTACTCTATGCATGAAAAATTTGAAAAGAAAAAACTATCTTTATTTGAAGGAGCACAGCTAAACTCAAGTATCACATTTCCAAGAGGTTGATCAAGACCCTAACAGTGCAGGAGAGAGTGGAATATGGGCAGGGTGAATCATTCACCACTCCTCCTCCTGCACTGTGAGGACTATCCCACGACCCAGCCTGGCTGGGGCCCCATTCACATGGGACTAACTGGAGCCCGACGGTTCATCCAGAGCTGGCGCGTCACTGGGGAGCCAAGGGGGGGAGGGAGGCATGTGCCACCCCCTGTTTTTGGCAGAGGCAAGGGCAGGCTGCAGCTGCAAGCTGGGCTCTGTCTGCTCCCTGCCTCTGCATCTTGCTGACGCTGCTGCTTTGAAAGTGGAATGGTCCAACACTGGGATCCAAGCAGTGGTGGCGAGGCGCAGAGCAGAGGCAGTGTGGGGCTGTGGCCAGTGCAGGCCTGGGAGGCAACTGTATGCAGGGCCCACTAACACCAGGCAATAATGCCAGGCACAGGAGAAGGGGCAGATGCATGAGCACAGCAGACACCAGCCCCGATCCCAGCTGTTCCGCCCCCTCCTGATCTGTGCCCCACTTCCCCCCAGACCCTTTCCCCTCCCCCCACCCCTTCACGGGCAGACTTTACGGCAGGGGGGTGCACTCAGCCTCCCCCCCTTTTTTTTTTCCTCCCTCTGCCGTTAAGTCAATGGTTGGGCGGGGGCCTTGGCCAGGTCCTGCCCTTAGGGAGAGGGTCCCCAGTGCCCACTGGCTCTTGGACAGCAGAAGCCCCCAGACTGCCCCTGCTCTCACTAACAGCCAGCCAGGGTCCCTGGCTGACTTACAAAGCAGGTGAAAGTGCTCCCTGCCACCTGGTCTCTGCCAATGCATGTAGGCCGCATATGAGTTCAAGTTACAGCATCATTGAAACCTAAGTGCTGTGTGTAAAGCACTGAAAGTTAACAGCACGAGTGATAACTTCTGTAAGCACCCTTAGTGTTCCCTTCAATTTTTTCATGAACTTAAAAGTCCCACCCATCAAGTATGAATATTTCGATCTCTAGAACAGTGGTCTCCAAAGTGGGATTGGTGCAGAGGGTGCGCAAGATGATCCATTGGGGTACAAGAAGAAAATATTAAAACTTCTATTTATATTTATATAAATATACATATATTGGGGGTGCATGCTCAAAGTTTTTTTTACTGATAAGGGTGCGCAATCAAAAAAGCTTGGAGACCACTGCTGTAGAATACCTTTTAAATGTCATGCTTAAGTTACAAAGGACCTGAAGCGAGTCAATGAAAGACAAGGGATTCGAGTGTGCTCATCTGACAAGATGGGACAGTGAATATGAAAGTATAATCACAACTGTAGTTACATTAAAATTCTACAACAGATAAATATCCAGAACTTGCAACCAGAAGTATTCATCATTCATGATTTAGTCCCCAAAATACCACGAGTTTTTAAGCAGCCAAAATGGGGTTCTTTCCATATTCTGGCTTCTGGGCTCTTGTGGTGAATTCCAGTATTGTTTTCAAGATTATCCTTTTAATTATTTTGCTAAACAAAACAAAAACAATAATCCTTCCATAGACTCGCATAAAAAGGTAAAAGTCCAGCTCCTGGAGTCACAAAAGGAAAAAGGAAAAAAGAAAACCAACAACAGCCAGCACTAGATATAGCAAGAGTTGACTTTTCTGCAGTTGAAAAGAAAATTGTGACCTAAAAAAACAGCAGCAAACACTGAAAGTTAGAACCTGCCTACATATGAAATGATTTTTCAATATAGGAATTGTTAACCATCCTAACACAAAGAAGCGTTCTTTTGCTAGTACAGCTTAATTCAGTTACCCAAATGGAATAAGTTATACCAACAAAAAGGCCTCTAAAAGTACAAACAGTCTACATTAGAGTTTTAAACTGCATACACATGTTCAAGTGATCTAGGAGAACTGTCCCAGGTTTTTTTCCCCCTATCAGAAAATCAAACTTACTTAGAGACCCCAAACAGACATTTGATGACCAAACCACTGCAAAACCAGAGTCCCCCTATTTACACATCTCAGCATGCTCTGCAGGCTCCCCACTCTGCCTGGTGACAGATGACAGAACTGCAAAGGGCAGCCCTGACTGGCTGACCCAGACGGCCTGTGAGGCAGTCTCCTTGCAACACGATGCCCAGATTGTGAATGGGCTCCCACCCCTCATAGGTCCAGTAAGCAAAGCATGCTGGGATGTGAGTGGCTTGTGCTGTGACATCTCTCAAAAGGTATGTGTTCACAAGTTTGGTCTCTCCCAGGAGCCATAACCCAGTTGTTTTGGAGTTATTTTTCTCCAGGAGCAGTCATTTTTGCTCTGGAAGAAACATCCTGAATGTCTGTACACCTCTGATTTCAACTCTCCCAATAGAAACTCAATGTCTGTACATGGCCTTAGTTATCACAGATACAACAGTGCTTGCTGGCAAACCTTAACTATACACAAAGTTTTGCAACATATAGGAGATACAAAAGTGGCCAATCCTTCTCCCAACCCTAAGTTAGTTGATGAACAGGTTTTTGCCTTCCTCCCCTCTCACTACAATACTTTTTGCAAAAAAAAAGTAACCTGCAAAATTCAGCTATTGCCCTATCCACTAAGAAAACAAAATGTCATGATGATTAACATATCTTGAGGGAGTTCATACAACAAGGTTGCATCCCTTGTGTTACGCATTGTATCCTACATAATAAATATTCAGATAATCCACTGCACGATCTAACAATTTTTCTGGAATTTCTACTTATATGGAGAAAGAAGAATTGTTTTGTAGTGTTTGTGTTTTACATGCACATGCAGAAAGTATGGATGTGAGGATATTCTTTTGAATCAAAGAAGAAAGCTTAATTTAAAAATAATGTATGTATTAAAGGACTGAAACATTCAGTGAGAGAAGCAAAATATGAAAAATGATTTGAAGATTCCTTGCCCCTCTGCCCCAAAATATGGTATTGTCACTGTCCTTAATCTCAGTGTGGTGGAAAAGTTTTTATCAGTTTTGCAGGATTTCTTGAAGTTGGTCAGACTTCTGATTTGTCACCCAGCTGGTACTCCTTAGTTGATAATGTTTTGCCCCTTGAGTTTCAGGTGGCAACCTGAATAGTATCTTCGCAATAAAAGATCACCAGAAAAATCCTTCTCTCTCCTATTTCCTAAACCAGCCCAGCTACATGTCCCCAATCCTACTAATAGTTCAGGCTAAAGTTTGCCAACCTGGGGTCTGCCTCAGGTAAAAAAATTTAATGCTCTCATGTTTGGTGCAGGGATTTGAAATTTGGCAGAAGAGGTATTCTTTCCGTAAGGGATGTGACTTTGCTGTCCCCAAGAAGATCTGCCCAAACTACAAGTCATTGAAAAAATGCAGTTTGTCTATGATCTAGAGAAACTTCTTCAATGGTAACTAAATCTCTGAAGTCCATTTCTACTAAAAGCATGCCATCCCTCACAGCTCTTAGAATGGAGTAGACAGGGATGGCACTATCCTCCCAGAGTGACTGGGCATGCTTTCAGCTTGAGAACACAGAGACAAAACTAGACTTTCCAGTAAGTGTTGCTCTAAGCCTGGGCAGACACTGGAACTGTTTCTTCTACTGTTTCTTCTGGTCATTGGCAATGTGTAGGGGGTACGTGCAGGTGCACATGCACCCCCTGAGTTTGGCGGTACACCACCTGCAAAAAGTACCGCCAACACTGTCAGTGATGCCTGTGGGTGGTCCACTCGCCACGCCCCCCCATTGCCAACACCACTGGCAGCGTCCGCGGGTGGTCCCTGCTCACCTCTGGCCACCGCCAACACTGTCGGTTGCATTTGTGGGTGGTCACAGTGCTCACCACCCCCCTCTTCCCCACTGCCGACACCACCGCAGCTGCTTGCAGGAAGTCCCTGCTCACCACTGCCACGCCCCCACCACCATTGCCTGTGGATGGTCACTATGCCCCCCAGCCTCCAGGGGCACGCAATGTCCATGCTTCTGGGACTCAAAAGTGTAAAAAAGGACAATTTTTCAAATGCTGAACAAAGGGGTGGAAACAAACAGATTGGGACAAGAAATGTGAA
The DNA here is from genome assembly GCF_052110815.1 of Crocodylus siamensis. NCBI lineage: Eukaryota > Metazoa > Chordata > Crocodylia > Crocodylidae > Crocodylus > Crocodylus siamensis. Next base: position 198,998,581 of record NC_143398.1, on the reverse strand, counting down.
CAGGCCGAGACTGTAGATGGTGACAAAAAAGTAAGACTGGCTGATCCATGACACCAGGAAGAGAACACAGTATGAGTGGTACGGCAGAAGAGAAAGAAGAGAGAACTAGAACAAGGGGCTTGAAGTGCTCAAGAAAACTGTACTGGCAAAGTGACCAGGACAAGGAGTCACGTGAGGAGTCAGGGAGAGGCTGAGCTTGAGTGAAGCCCCTAAAAGGCTCAAGGAGCCTGAAGTAGGTATCTGGATTTGGCTGAGTGGGAAGAATAAGACTGGTACACAGAGCCAAGAGTTGGAAAGAGGCAGAACAGATGGAGCTAAAGTTGGGAGGAAAAAGGCAAAAGTTTATTCTCAGAGCATACTCTCCCCCCCAGACTCAGCCGTGGAATTCATTAATCCTAATCCTTACCATTCTTCTAATATCAGCAAACTCATTGGCATTAAGTACTTCTCAACTCTTTACTATTGGGTCCGCATAGCCAGAACAGGTTATATTTTCCCTCAATACTTCTGTTTGCACAGACCCCTTCAAACAGTGGCTCCAAAGGTTCGGACTCAGCTGATGAATTGTGAATCAGCATGATACCAGATGATGGAATTCCTGGTTTTTCTCCCAGTTTTCTTAAATAAAGCAAACAAACAAAAAAAATTGAAAAACCTAGGAAATTACTCCTTTCAGGGAAGATCTGCATAAAGAAAACCACTCAATAAGAAGAAGACGACAAAAGGAAGGTCATCTGAACAACCTTAATCAACTCCCTCATTCCTTGTTCATACATACATAGGAACCAAATGAAGTTGCCAGCCAACATTAATTCTGGTATATCCTTATTTCCTATTGTTAAAAAGGGAAATAAATAAGGCCTAAACCTCGTATCAACAATGCAGGCCTGAGGGTATGTTGACATGCAGCTGATTGCAGGATCTAGCCCTAAGGTGGTATTTTTAGAACTAAAACAAGGAATAATTATTACCTGCATAGCTTTTCTTAGAAGTTTCACTACTTGTTTTTGTTTGTATTACCATATTAGGATTTTTCAAAATAAACTATTAATATTCATTAGATCATTTGATTTTAAAATTAAGATTTAACATTTTTTGCATTTATTTCATCTAAAATGAGTTAAAGATTCTTAGATTTTTAATCCAAAATGAGTTAGAGTGTCAGTTGTTACTTGGTGTCTCTCTTCTTTTTGGTAATATGCAGCCATGTTTAAAAAGTCTGTGCACTAGTATTTCTATTATAAAATGCTACCTGGAGGTTGTCACCCCATCCTTCAAAACACCCCTGAGCAAGACTTCGTGGGAGATGCTGCATAGTGCATCCCAGCGGGGGCACATTTGCTCTGGGATAAATCTTAGTATTGACCTTGTCCCAAGCAAATGGTTTTTTCCTGACAAATATATTTTGACCACTTCGGGGAGAACAAAAGTATGATTTAAAAAGCAATTTGTTTTCCCAAATAAAATGTTACAAAACACTACACTCCATAAAAGGAAGTAACAATGGAAGATTGTTTTGAGTAACCTACATTGTATGAGTATTAAAGACTGCTATTTTGCATGTGCAATGAGCAGCTTTCAACAAAAATGTTGTAGGTGTTTTTTATCATACAAATAGTGTTCATGCTCAGCAGCCGCATCTATTTTGCACATCATATGAATTGATCTGTAGACTAATTAATCTCTGAAATCACATCATAAATTGTAATAGTACTGATGAGATCTGAAAGTCTATTGTAGTCAGAAGTATCAAATTACACCACAGAGTATTAAATAAAATCCCCTAACACATATTTAAGTTTCCATAATATATATGGAGAGAGGAGAAATATATGGTCAGCAACCATAAGGACTTGTGCTATAAGCTCATTATATCTCATAAGTTTAATATAGCTGGGTGATATAAAGGATTTAGGAGGCGATACCCATTCTTGAGAACAACACACAAGGGAATATTATCTAGCATCCTGTCCGGCCGCTTTTGAGAGCTCAGCCCAACAACCAGATACATATTTGCAGCTAGGTCAACTGGGAGTAGTACTTGGCACAAGTCCAAGGAAGGCTCAAACACAAACCACTGAATCCATAGCGAGACACCTTAATTGCTCTCCTAGATGCAGTAAGAATATTGCTAATACTTGCTATTATAAAATCTGTCTGGCAGTTAAATGACAACAATATGGTAAACTACCAATATCAGTAAGTGAAGGTTTGAACTGCACTGATATACTTAGATTAGTTTACAAGGCTTCTGTTACTACAAGCCTTGGCAGCTCAGGTTCTCTAATGAATTTTTAACATGTCAATTAATATGTTTATAGAAGGTGATGTCAGTTTCAGATAATACACAAGAAAAATCACAGTTCTGTGCAGAAAATACAATCACCATGTTAAGATTATACACTAACTGTTCAATAAACTGTTACACTGTAGAGATTAAAAAGACTTATGGCAGACTATCTGATGAAAAAGCTCATTTAAAACGCAAATAAGCAGTAAAATTATGAAAGTTAATGGGCATGATTCATCAATCTTTGAAATATGTTAACCTGACTTACTGAAATTTGATGTACTGTAGTGCACAGCAAAATAAGGCATTTTTGGTATAAAGCGTGACTCTGGAATTTCTTCACATTTGAACTTCAGAATACTAAAACCTACAAAATGTAATGAATTTTGTGCAACCATGTCAATTATTTACTTTGATATTATGTTAAATGAGGAACACCTATACTTCACTACAGTGCGCCACTGCATGATAATGTCTGTTTCTTAAGCTCTTCGTCCTGGAAAAACAAAAAGGGCCTCAAAATTTTGCTAAAATTTCTGAGAATGTTTATGATTTTCATCTGAAAGCATGGTTCCCCAGTATTTGCTATCGACTCCTTTAAATGCTGTGTTTAAAAGGTAAAGGTACTGTAAAGTGAAACAGATTTTCCTCAGAAATCTGCATTTTCTGAGAGCTTTTTTATATTAAAAAGGAATTCCTTTGTTTTGATACTGCTTAGATATTTGCCATTAATTTTAGAAATAAAAACAAATCACAGCTAGTACCTTTACATTAAGTTTAATAATATTTCTTTGAAGAACAGCAAAGTATCAACGGAATATTTCACAGTCTAAGGGAATTTTACACTTGTAGACAGAAATAGAAAAATGTATCATTCAGCAAACATTTCACTTACATTCACAAGTTAAGGTAAGCAAAGTTTCTGAACAAAACCTATTAACACATGCAGCTGGCGGAATACTGGCTTTATGATATCACACAAGGGCAAAGCGTTCAACCTTCTGTGCATTCTGACAGTATGCTGAGAATATTAGCTCAGCGATTCTAGGTGCAATTCCAGAATACTAATAACAGTCTTCAAATACTGGATGGGTGGTTTTACAGAGGGTAGCAGTAGACTATTTTCTGTGGCAGAAGAGGACAGAACAAGAAACATTGGTTTTAAAAATGAAACATGGAAAATTTAGGAGGGATATTAGGAAGAACTTCCTAATTATTAGGGCAAGTCTTTGAAACACTTTACCTAGAGATGTTGTGGAATCTCTATCCTTGGAAGTTTAAGAGCAGGTTAAACCAAAATTTGAAGGATGTGGGTTAAACAGGGATGATCCTGCCCTGAGCCTCCCTGACCAAACAACCTCTTAAGATCCCTTCCAGCCATAGTTTCCCACAATTCTAAGTATAAAATGTACTTTTTTCTTTGGTGATTGAGAAATATGATTTTTTAGTATTTGCAGCTAGCTTTCTGTGGACGCATCTACGAGGGCTAATTCTCCTGTACATTAGCGTGTTACAGCAAAAGACACGCCAATGTGCTAATACGCAGCAGAATTAATCTACTCCGTATTAGTATCACATAAAAGACATGTACTGGGACTACTGTGCAGTAGCGCCAATTACAGTGCATTAAGTTATTACCTTTTATTACAGGTACTAAACTTAATGCACCATAAATGCATGTGTAGATGTGCCCTGGGTGACCCACGTAAAAAAAAGACATCTATATCTCGGCTTTCAGGGTATCGCTGAACAGAAATTCCTGTTTACCTCATTTCATTCAAGGAAAAAAAAATCAAAATGTTCTGGTTTTGCAGCCTCATCTTTTGAGAGTTTAGAAAACTACAAAGACCCACTGTTTTAATACATTCAAGAAGTGTCACAAAGGTAAGTAATAAGGAAAAGAATAACATTAGCAAGGAAGCTATTCAGACTGTGAAGCCATCTTCTTCTTCTGAATAAGTAAAGATGACCTGATCTTTGCAACTTAACTTCAGTATATCAGGGATAACCTTCCACTGAACTTCTATACTCAGTTACATCCTGGTGCATACTGACAAGTTCTTCAAGATTCAATACCCCCCACACTAACTGTAATTTATATTCACACATAAAAGTATTTAAAAGTAAATATTAATTTATTGAATTTACAGTTTTCTTACCGCAACTGTTTCCAAATCACAGTTCCCAGATAACTAGAGGTCCATTCACTAGTACTGTGGCAGTATTCTTGTCTAATAAGAGTACGTTTCGTGACACTTGCTGATAGCTGACATCTAAGAATTGCTAAAAAGGCTTCCTTCTCTGCTCTCCCCCACAAAACAAGATACTTGCCTGACTATTTCATCCTGCAGTCAACATCATGAGCTTATATTCAACTGTGGTAAAGTAGAAAGATTATCAAAAGCCAAAGGGAAGCAAAAAGAAGAGAGACTTCTTTCCATTTATTTCTTATGCTAAGAAAATCAGAAGAACGGGAATACATATTCCTCTATGCCAGCAAAAAAAAAAAAAGCATAATACTTATAAAACACAATAATGACAACAGAAGAAGCAGATATCATGATTATATCAATTTATTATTATGATGATTATTAAGACAAGATGATAATTTTCCCTATCCTTTTTCTAATCCTGCTTTTTAAAATGTAACCAGGGGAATTTCACAAGAGGAAAGATGTGGGAATGGGATTAGAAAATTCAATGCTGATACCAATTCTCTAATGTACTGTCTCAAGAAATGATCAACTAATATACAGGAAGTTAAAGACCAAGCAGAAAAGTGACAATAGTGAGTTTCATAACTTCTAATTAGAGCCCTGCAGATGGGAGCAAATCAGAAAAAAAAATCCCCTCAGTGTCACTCTACCCACTATTTGGAAAACTGTGAGGAGCAGCAAAGAGATTGGGGGAGGGTGGGTAAGTTGGTACTTAAGCTATTAGTGGGGAAGAAACAAAAGAAAAACAGAACAACCCTACCCAAACAACTGGAAAGAAATAGGTTAGCTGAAATTTCCCCTGAAACAAAGGGAACAACCATGTCCACCTTCTCTCTCCTCTCAGAAGCCAACAGGAAGGATGAGGGGAAGGCATTTATTTCTTCAGAAAGGGAAAGGAAATGTAACAGATGGACCTCTCTGAACAGCCAGAATGGGGAAAGCAATATCACTCTTTCAAGCGGCTCTGCTGCGTGCTCCCTTTCAGCAGGAGGAGAGCTGGGGTAGCAACCAGCTCTGAGCAAGAGACTGTCACAAAAAGCAGAAGCTCCAAGAAGGGTTCCAGAGACTGGCGCATATATATAGGAATCCCAGCACTTCCTCTCTCACCAGCAATTTGGGCATTTCATCAGCTGATTCCCTGAAGATCTCACTACATTTTAAATAAGGATGTTATTCAACCACAACGGTGACAGGAAAGTGTCTCTACATCTCCATCATGTTTATAGGAAAGCATCCTTGTCAACCCACTAATTTTAAAAGCTAAATCACTTTTCCCATGACTATTCAACAGTACTAAAACTTGCAAATTCTTTTTAATAGCTGACAGAACCTAACATTTGTGAAATAAATCACAGAAGCAGCAAAGTGAATTAGAAATAAAATGTGCATCAACTGGCAAATTTAACAAATACATTTCTACAGTTATCCAACAGCTTCTTTTAAAGAATTTCCACACAAAATATGTTTTATTGAACTGTTTCTGTTGCACCGATTCCTTTTAACTGCCAGCGCTCCCTTTGTTACATAGAGACATCACCTGCATTTACACTAACTAGAATTATTGTGCTAGGGGACTCCAAAGTCCCCCTTATCACAGGGAAACTAGTGACAGCCGGTTCCTTTGGTTTTTGAAGCACAGTGTAGTCTTTTGAATAGTCGTACATTTTTAAAGAGCATTCCTTGTCCCCACACAGACCAGCCTTTTCACTTCAGTCAAGGATCAGCCACCAGTCACCCGACCGACCGCTTGAGGCACAGTGACACGTCTCTCTGAACAAGGTTTCTTCTCCCTCCATCTCTCCCTCCAAAAAAGAGCATTAACAGGAAAACAGGGGCAGGCTTTTCACATTCCTTTATGCAGCAGTGGTGCTGAGCTGCTACTATCCCAGGCAGGATTCAAATTACACTTGAGGGGGTCTGCAAAAAAAATTGGGCTGCCCATCATGATGGCCAAATAAACCTCCCCCCGTTATGATTTTCAAAACTTATGATGGGGCTCCCCCCTAATCCGAACCCAGATGCCAGGTGTATGGGCAGAGACCTCGGAAAGGTCCATCTGGGCCGCAAGCCGGCCACCAGCAGGAGCGGGAGCTTGGAAAACTAAGCCGGGACCCAAGGCCTCCCAGGGCAAAAGAGAAAAGCACCAGCTAAGCCCGTCTCCGGCATGGGGCGGGGATGCACTTGCACTTGACAGTATGTAGGTTAATTCCTCCTCCGCTGGCCCCTTTGCCAGGGACACCAATCCCCCTTTCCCAAAGCCTGCAAGGGAGCCGGAAAGGCTCAGTGCCACGCCTGAGGCGAGCCGCATTACAGGGAGCCTTCAAGCAAAGCGGGGTGGCGGGACCCCGCACCGAAAGATGAGGGGGCGCGCGTGTCCTGCCGGCTGCAGGCGCCCACCTCGCCCTGCGCTGCGGCGCCTCCGAGCTGGCTCCGGAGCCCCAGGGAGCTCCACACAGGTTGGGGCGGGGCGCTGACCCACCAGAAGGAAGCAGCGAAGCAGGACGGGGTCCCTCCCGCCAGCTGCCCCGACGCCCGCAGCTCGGGGCCTCCCGCCGCGTCGGCACCGAGAAACTTTGCGGGGGCAGCCCAGGGGCTTCCAGCCGCTCCTTACCTCGCCCGCCGCCGGCTCCGCGCGGCTCCCGACTCCCGCCCTCGCGGCGCGGCGGCCGGCCCCCAGCGCGGCGCGGCCCCGGGCTCCTGGGCGCATGCGTCCCGCCCGGCCCGAGCCCGCGCGCCGCCACCGCCGCCGCCCAGGTGCGAGGGGCGCGATCGCCAGGTGTCCGCCCCGCCCCGCCCCGCCCCGCCCCGCGCGCACAGCTGGCACGCGGGGGAGGTCACAGCCGCCGCTGGTGCCGGTTCTTAGTCGTGAATAATGCCAAGTAAGGGTAATTACTATTGAGAACAGGAGCAAATGCTGTAACAATAACGATGACAAGAATGTTAGTAGTAATGACAGCAATTGCTATAACAGTGAGGACAATAATGTCAATAAGAATAGCAACAGTAAGAGACGGCATGTTCATAATTATAATAGCAATAGCGTGGATAATAATGCTAATAATCATAACAGCAAGTGTGGATAATGATGTTAATAATAATTATAATAGCAATAGTGTGGATAACAATATTAATAATTATAATAATAGTGTGGATAAAAATAATAGCAGCAATAGTGTGGATAACAGTAAATAATTATAATAGCAACAGTGTGAATAATAATGTTAATAATAATTATAATAGCAATAATGTGGATAATAATGTTAATAATAATTATAATAGCAACAGTGTGAATCGAATAACAATGTTAATAATAATAGTAATAGGGTAGATAAAATATTAATAATTATTATAATAATAGGGTGGGGTAATACTATTGATAATTATAATAGCAAATATTAATAATAATGTTAATAATTATAATAGCAACAGTGTCAATAATAACGTTAATAAAGATTATAGTAGCAATAGTGCTACTGTTAATAATAATAATGTTTTTCAGGTAGATGTGTTATCTTTTATTAGACCAACTTCTTTCTTTCGTACAATGAAAACAGTGCCCGTATCTTTATCTTTGTGTGCTTTGGCATTTTTGTCGATTCCGGAGCTCTTGGCCGTTCGACACGTTACCAGGGATCACTATGTGGAAGTGGCTTTTGTTGGTCCCCATTAGACCAACTAAATAGCTGGAAAAATAGCTGGTTGTTTCCAACGGTTTAGTTGGTCTAATAAAAGCTGTCACATCTACCCAAAGAACCTTGCCTCCCTGTGTTCTTAGACTGACACAGCTACGACCAACGGCCCTTCCTCTTTGTTTTGAAGACCACCGTCCTCAGGTGAAGGAAACACAGCGCTGCCCAAGGCCCCTGCAGCTGTTCTGCAAGGTCCCCAGGACCAGGCAGGGTACACCAGTTTCATCCCTTACTACAGAGGCCCCCGGGGGCTGTATTTTACCAAATCCAGTCAGTTTTGCTCCACAAAGGCCAGACTCGCCACTGCTCACACTATCCTGACTCAAGCAGGGCCTTGGAACTTTCCAAAAAAGAGACAGTTTCCTCGTATCACTTCGGCCTCATTCCTACGACAGCAAATTTCAGCCTGAAAAGGATTAAGGAATATATGGCAGCAATTAGTTGCAGACTCAGGCAGACTTTTTCAAGCTATTCTTTGCAGCCAGGAAAGTAGGAAATACAATTTTAAACATTAAACCTAAATATCAAAGGTGACTACAGCCCTTGGGGTCCTAGACATAGCCTTGTAGCAGCTAAGACTTAGCTAGGCAGAGAAAAAGGGGTATATTCTTTCTCTACCTGAGACCCCAGCTAGAGTCCTTATATTTAGCTGTTTATCCCATACTAGTGAATTGCCCATCAAGAATGACGGATGAATTTCAAATAACAAAAACAGATAGATTTTACTTTTTAGATTTATTAAATAAATTGAATATTTATAAAACTTAAATAAAATAGGCTGAACATTTGAAGATACCAATCCCTTTCTGCATTTGCTCTCATCCAGCAGGCTAGAGGCATGCCCGTCCACTGCCTGCGCACCTCTTTGCTGGGCAAGGGCTAGGACAAGGGCAAGGTCAGGCAAGCTCTGCACCTCGCAACAGCCACCTACACCCCAGGGCTTCCTCAGTGCCACCTTCCCTTCAGGACTCGGGATGGGGCTACCACTGCCCACTGCCTCATGCCTCTGCCCAGCTCCTGCTTCTCCTGAGCTGGCCCTTCCCTCTGCCCTCCCCACTGCGTTGGACACCTGGTGCCCTCCCAGGAGTTCAGTAGAAACAGCCCTGGCCCCTGACTTTTTCCCAGTTCTGGAAGTTGGGATCATCCTGACATGTTCACTAAACAAATGCTAAGGTTTAGCAAAGAAATCTCTCTGGAGACACAAATGTTCTCTCTTACAGTTTTCAAGCTATTTGCATTTAAAGAGCATTATGGGCAGACAGACACAGACAGACAGACTAAGCCCTTTATATATATAGATACTTTGATATTCCAGCATTCAAAGTGGGAGAGGGGCAGGGGGTCAGCTAGCAGCTGAGGGTTGCCATAAAATAGGGAAGAAGCAGAGAAGCCTGGTAAGAATCTGAGCAACTCAAAGATAGTTCATAGAATCATTGCAAAGTAGAGTTACAAGGGGCCTCAAAAGGTTGTCTAGTCCAACCCCCTGCTCAAAGCAGGACCATCCCCAACTGGAGCATCCCAGGCAAGGTTTTATTTACTTGGGTCTTAAAAACCTTCAAGAGTAGAGATTTTACAACCTCTATGGGTAACCTATTCTAGTGTTTACTACCCTCCTACTGAGAAACTTTTCCCTAGTATTTAACCTACACTTCCCTTGCTGCAACTTGAAACCATTGATCCTTGTTCTGTCATCTACCACCAATGAGAACAGTCTAGCTCAGGGGTAGGCAAAATATAGTCCACAGGCCAGATCCAACCCACCAGGCACTTTCATCTGGGCTGCAGGCACCCAACAGGGAATTGTACCCTGCCCAGCCCTTCCACTCACAAGGGTGGGAGCAAGACACCCATGTACACCCCCCCTTCCCCCGCAACATACCCTACTGCCAGTGGCAAAGCATAGGGGGTGCACCCCCTGAGAGCCCTGGTACACTTTCTGACAGCAGCGTTCCCCATTTAGGCAATGGGGAGGGGGGAGGTGAGAGAAAACACCGGCCAAGGAATAGGGGTGCCAGGAGAAGCAATTCCCATGGTCCCGCCATGGCTGATCGTGATGACCGGAGGGGGGGGAGGGGTGGTTCCCCTGCAGCCAGTTGCACCAGCCCAGAAGTACCACGGGTATGCTTCTGATATTTCCATATTGGTGTGATTGGCCATAGAAGGAACACCCCCTCCCACCCCAGTTGGCACAATCGGCCACCTCCCCCGCCATGTCACTGACTGGCCGCTGGAGCGGGGCAAGTATCCCCGCCAACTCAGGAGGCACCAGACGCCCATACCTACTGCACCTTGCTCCCACTCCCATGGGCCGAAGGGCCCAGCCCAGCCAGCACCAGCTTCCAGATGGAGCTGCTGCTACCACTGCTGAAGTCACCAGGGGCACTGTGACTGCCCCGAACATCCCCACCTGCGGTTACTGGAAGCAGGGTCTACAAGTCATGTGGGGGAGTTTGTGGGGGGTCCCCACAACCCCCCACATATACACACCCCATCACACCCTATGCCTCCCACACACAGCCCCCCCACACCTCCATCATACACACTCCACACCTCACCACACACACACACACACACACACACACACACACACACACACCCACACCCCCAGCCTCCCCAACAATATAGAGGAATAAGACTTTATTTTTTAGTTAGTATGCAATCACCTCTACATACAGTATGCAAACACAAATAATGACAAATATTTTCATAATAAAATTAAAGTATGTTATACTAGGTTTTTGATAGGGTTACCATACATCTGGGTTTTCCTGGACATGTCCTCTTTTTGAGCCCTCATCTCCATCCAGATGCGGGGAGTTTTTAAAATCTTACGAAGTGTCCAGGATTTTGCTTTGTTCCACTGGTGGGAGCAGAGGGAGGGCTACTGGATGCAGCAGGAAACACAGATGTACCTGCCTGCAGCTGTGGAGGCACACACAGACCCATGTGCTGCTTCTGCTGCCTCTGATTGTCCTCCACTGCTCCCACCACCTGAGCAAAGCAAAATCCTGGACATTTGGTCAGGGCAGTTCAGGGGGAGAGGACTCCCTGCTCCTCCAGCAGGGGAAAGGGGTGAGGACCCTCTGAGAGTAGCAGGGAACTCTGTGGCCCACTGGTAGCACAGGGGTCAGTGCCTGTGCTCACAGGGACCAAGCAGCCAAAGAGATGCCGCCTGGGGAGGGGAAGAAAGAGGGGGGGAGGGGGTTCATGGTTTCCAGCGCAGCAGCCCCATCCCAAGGGACAAGCCGCCCCTCCTCTTCCCTCCAGTCTGTGCTGGGGCCCAACACACTCTGTCACCACCTGCATAAATTGGAGCCACCACGCTCTAGCTTGCTTAGGACAGGGACACCTGGGGCCCCTCCAGCAGGACTGGGAGACCAGGTGGCTGCGGGTCAGGAGTGAAGGGCATGGGGAGGGCAGGGGACTGTGGGTTGGGAGTGCAGGGGTTACTGCCCAGGGGGCAGGGTACTGAGGCTTGGGAATGAGGGGCACTGGCGGGGCTGGGATCAGTGGGTTGGGAGTGAGGGGCAGCAGCAGGGATGGGGGGGCACTGTGGTTTGGTAGTGAGGGGAAACAGGGAGATTTCTTTGCTAAACCTTAGAATTGGCAGGAGCAGGGCACTGGCATGTCACTGTCCCCCCACAGTCATACCCCACCCCTCATGTGACAGGTGTCCTCCTTTTTGGACATGGAAATATGGTAACCCTAGTTTGACTTTTAGTATATGATTTGTTTTTTTTTCCGGTTACAAGATGGCAACCCTTCCCTCCCAAAAGGAGTATTTTCAGGGGAAAAGGGGAGAGACTTCCAGTAGGAAGGGTCAAGGGTTAGGGGGTGGGACTTCTGGTCCCAATATGGCAACCGGGGCAAGGCAACCGTCAAGGGCCAGGGCTACCCATGAGACCCTCCACAGCTCACCAAAACTCCTTAAGCAGCCCTCCAGCAGAAAGAATTGCCCCACCCCAGTCTAGCTCCAGCCTCTTTGGAACTGTCCTTTATGTAGTTAAAGGTTGCTATTACATTCTTCCTGTCTTCTCTTCTCCAGACTACATAAGCCCTGTTCCCTCAGCCTTTACTTATAGGTCATCTGTCCCAGTCCCATACCTATTTTTGTTGCCTTCTGCTGGACTCTCCTCAGTTTGTCTGTATCATTTCTGTAGTGGGGGGCCCAAAACTGGACACAGTACTCCAGATGTGGCCGAATAGAGGGGAATAATCAATCAATCCATCAATCACTTCCCTCAGTATTCTGGCAATGCTCCTACTAATGCAGCCTTTCATGTCGTTAGCCTTCTTCACAATAAGGGCACACTGCTGGCTCATATTCAGCTTCTTATCCACTGTATCCCCCAGGTCCTCTTCTGTAGAGCTGCTGCTTAGCCAGTCAGTCTCCAGCCCATGAATGACATGTATCCCCAGCGGCTGGGGGAGCATGGCTGTGCTGCCAGTATGGTGGCAGTAAGCGGGGGAGCTCCCGCAGATACCGCCGGCACTGTCATCAGTGGGGGGGGATGTGGTGAGCACCAACCAAGGGTCGGAAGCCACCTGCAGCTGCTGCCAGCAGCATCAGCGGCAGTCAGTGGGGATCACAGACCACCAACAGATGCCGCCGGCAGTGGTGGAGGCAGGGTGGCGAGCTGTGACTTTTTGTAGGCGGTGTACTGTCACACTTAGGGGGTGCACATGCACCCATATGCACCCCCTGTGCATTGCCCCTGCCTCAGCTTGTACTAGTGCAGGGGATTGTTCCATCCTAGGTGCCCAGCCAGTCAGCCCTGAGCCTGGAGCAGTGTGTGGAATTGTTCCGTCCTAAGTGCAGAACTTTGCATTTGTCTTGATTGAACCTCATGAGATTTCTTTTGGTTCAATCCTCCAATTTGTCTAGGTCGTTCTGAATTTTAGCCCTACCCTTTAGCCATAGGTGTCACGTGGGGGGGGGGGGCACATGCCCCCACCGAGATTGGCCACTGCTGAAGCTGCCACTGGCTTCTGCAGGTGGTCACTGCCCCCTGCTCACTGGTGATGCAGCTGCCAGCAGTGGTGGGTGGCCCCCACTTGCCACCTGACTCCCCCTCCCATCATCACTGACACTGCCATGGCTGCCTGTGGGCAGTCCTCGTTCAGCCCACCCTTGCTGCTGACATCACCATGGGCTCCTGAAGGTAGTCCCCACTTACCGCCACCACGCCCCTACCGCTGACACCACTGCCACCACTTGCAGGTGGTTGCCATAACCCCCCAGCTTCCAAAGGCACACGTTGTTCATGCCTCCAGCATATGTACTGCTCCTCACAGCTTGATGTCATCTGCAAACTTGCTGAGTGTGCACTCTATGCCAGCTTCCAAATTGTTGATGATGATAGTGGACAAAACTGGTCCCAGGACCAACCCCTAGGGCACTCTACTAGATACTGGCTGCCAACTAGACATCAAGCCATTGATTACTACTCTTTGACCCTGACAATCCACCGGTTTTCTATCCACCTTACAGATTATTCTTCCAACCCATGCTTGCTTAGGTTTCTTGCAAAAATGTTGTGGGAGATTATCAAAAGCCTTGCTAATGTCAAGGTATATCACATCCAGTGGTCTCCACAGATCCAGAGCCAGTCATTTTATCATAGAAGGCAATGAGGTTTGTCAGGCATGGTTTGCCCTTGGTGAATCCATGGTGACTGTTCCTAATAACCACTTTGTCCTCCAAGTGCTTAGAAATGGCTTCCTTAAGGACCTGCTTCATGATTTTTCCAGGGGCTAAGGTGAAGCTGACTGGTGTGTAGCTCCCTGGATCCTTCTTCTTACCTTTCTTAAAGATGGCCAGTATATATTTACCCTTTTGCAATCATCCAGGACTGCTCCCAATTGCCACAAGTTTTCAAAGATGATAGCTAGAGCCAGCTCCCTGAGTACCCTTGGATGTCTTGCATCTGATCACATGGACCTGTACACATCCAGCTTTTCTAAATAGCCCCTAACCTGTTCTTTTGCCACTCTTGGCTGCTTACTTCCTCCCCAAACTGTGCTGCCAGGTGCAGTATTCTGGGAGCTGACGTTGCCTGTGAAAACTGAGGTAAAATATTCATTGAGTACTTTTCTATGTCATCTGTTACCAGGTGGCCTCCCCCATTTAGTAAGGTACCCACACTTTCCCTGATCATCTTCCTCTTGCTGACATAGTTGTAGAAACCCTTGTTATCCTTTACATTCTTTGCTAGCGGAAACTCTAATTGAGCTTTAGCCTAATTTCATCCCTGCATTCCCAAGCAATGCTCTTATACGCCTCCCTATTCATTTGTCCAAGTTTGCACTTCTTGTAAGCTTCCTTTTTGTATTTTAGGTCACTGACGATTTCCCAGCTAAGCGAAGCTGGTCTTCTGCCATACTTGTTAGTCTTCCTGCCCTACTGTGCCCTCAGTAAGGTTTCTTTAAAGTATAACCAGCTCTCCTGGACTTCTTTCCCCCTCAGACTGGCCTCCCAGTGGATCCTGCCCATCAAGTACCCTGAGCAAGCTGAAGTCTGTGTTTCTGATTCCAGGTTCTTTACTCTGCTGCTCTTCCTTTTCTCAGGATCTTGAACTCAGTCATCTCATAGTTGCTGTTGCCCAAGCTGGCATCCATGTTTACATTCCACACCATTTTTTTCCTGTTTGTGACCAGCAGGTCAAGAAGAGCATGGCCTCTAGTTGGCCGCTCCAGCACTTTCAGCAGGAAGTTGTACCCAGCATTCTCCAAAAACTTCCTGGATTTCCTGTGTACTGCTGTATTGCCATAAGCAGCAGGAAAGAATATTACTGGGGGGAGAGGGACAGGCACTGTGGGGTGCACCCGCCTGACCCCCACCCCTCCCTCCTGCAGGGTTGTTGTGAGGGCTGTTGCACACTGGTGCTGTACATGTAGCGGCAGCAAAGCGCACAGCAGGGGCACTAGGCGCAGCACTGTAGCAGCAGGGTGTGGTGGTGGTGCTGTTGCCAGCTGCCACAAAATTAATTTTGGAGGGGCTAAGCCCTGTTAGCTCCAGCCTTCTACCACCTATATTTATTGCCCTCCCAGCAACTGTCCAGGTGATTGAAGTCCCCCATGAGAAACCAGGGACTGTGATTGGGAAACTTCCACTAGCTGTTTGAAGAAAGCCTTGTCCACCCCTTTTTTGGTGGTCTATAGCACATACCCACCATGACATCACCCCAGTTATTTTTCCCTCCAACCTTAACCCAGAGATTTTCAACAAGCCTATCTCCAGTTTCATACTGGAGCACTGAGCAATCATACAGCTCTTTTTCATAATGAGCAACTCCTGCTCTTCTTCTCCCCTTCCTGTCCTTCTTGAACAGTTTATACTTATCCATGGCAGTACTCCAATCATGTGAACTATCGCACCAAGTCTCTGTTATTCCAATTATGTCATAGTTCCTTGACTGTACAAGGACTTCCCATTCCTTTTGCTCATTTCCCAGGCTCTATGCATTTGTGAATAGACACCTAAGGTAAGTAGCTAATTGTCCTACTAGATGGGGGTGTGCTTCTCACCAAAGGTACATGCAGCCATTCACCACATCTGGTCTAGGATTACGCAGCTTGCTTTAAATTGTATGATTGCAGATTAGGAGTGGCTTGTGCACATGTTTGCCAGTGTAGGGAACCATGCCAGGAACCTGGTATAAGTAACTTGGATGAGGGAGGGGTGGTAGATGCTATTGGGTCCACGGGAAAGTTGTCTGCCTGGGGGTAGAGAGTTTGAAGGACTAAAAATAACCTGGTCAGGGCCAGCGTGGTGGGGAGGGACGAGTAGGAAGAACCCAGCCAAGAGTGGGGCGAACATCTGAGCTTTCTCAGCTTGAAGGCTACACTCCAAATGTTGGTGGACATTTGATAGATTAGGCTAACATTTTCTTGATCTAAGTTCACCTCCTCAGGTGAACTAATTTAAATTGGGCTGGCCATATTTTTCTCAATTTAACCTACCCAAATGTCTGCACAGATCGGTGCTTAGATCTACCTAATTCTACTTAGGTCACTCTAAATGTTGCATCAGCATGTACCCCAACATATTTCCCTTGTGCACTATGCATAGACTGCCTTAATTTTTCATACCAAATTCTGGCTAATAGTCTTCTGTCTGATAAACAGTAGACAAGAGAAGAGAAACACAATACAAGAGTGAAATCAGGCTTTTTCTCCTGACTCTGCCGTGTCCTGTAAAAATAGTGGGGAAATGTATTCAGACTAGATTCTGTTACATACATATAAGTCCAAAGCAAGATGTACTCAAACTCTGGCAAGTTTAATTAATTAAATTTATATATACATGTAAAATTATGAGTAATATTTGCAGTGCCCCAATCCTCCATTGCCAAAGAATACCAGACTAACACCATGTGTGAGTGACAGGATTGCAGAGTACCCAGAAACATCCATGGTAATTACAAAGTTTCAAAACTGGCGCATTTACACATCTCCCTACAGTGACATAGCAATGCTCTATGTTGCCATATAGCATTCTATGGCAGCGTAGTGATCATGCAGGTCTACATGTGATCACCAGCTACTTCACCATAGCAGCATGCTCCAAATGTAACTGTGCGCCATGCACCATGTGCATGGTGTAGTAACCATCTGTACTGTGCTGTATTTTACTACTTCCAAAAGGAAGTACTAAAGCATGGGGATGTGTAGACGCACCCAAACTACAGCACAGTGAGCCAGAGCCAAGGCAAATGACATTTTTCAGATGTCACTCAACTAGAAGGAAAGAAAAGAAAACTGTCCTAGGAAACAAGTTTTGCCTCATGGCAAATTGTGGCTATAGATCACAATAACTTGCATCAATACTTTTTTGAACATCAGGGAATTCAAATACCAAAAGCACCATAACTGTTTCTGAAGTTAAGAAAACATTTACACATTTCTTTTTGTTCCCCCTTCTATTTAAGTTTATTGAGGGTTTTTTGTTGGGGTTTTTTTTGTTTGTTTTTTGAACCCAGATGTTCAAGTTCTCACTAGTTGTCTAGGTTTGTAAAGCAATCTCTGAATTGTGCAAGTAACAAACAATGCAGCTTTCACAAAAATAATTAACCAATCCTTGAAAATATCACTTCTACAAGAATGTGCTTCATACAAAAGTCAAGGTGTTGTAAGTGAAACAGAAGCACTATTAGAGTTCAAATATGAACTGAAGTACAAATATATTAGATGACCTGCCTTCTGTAGGATGTGATTTTAAACATCTTTGTTATAAGGTGTTTAATAATTTATTTTATGATTTGTGGCAGAACATTTTCAAGGTTTAAATTGCCTTTCCTTCTTTAGTGTGGCATCTAAAGGGCCTTGTGGGGACTTTACAAACCACTAACTCCCCTCTAAATGAGTCATGAAAACCAAATTATAACCATGTGTTTTGAAGGAATCACTGAACCTGAAAGGCTTGGAGAGGAAGTATTAATGCAGGCATATATTTGTATAATATCCTTAGAACTTTTTATTTTTGTCATCTGATTAGATGACCTTGTAGTAAAAATCCCAACACTTCCAGCGCTGAAACTGTGTCAATTCCAGCCCAATGAAGTTGGGAATGTTTTAGTGTGGGCAGCCTTCAACCTCACCACCCAAAGGATGGTAGGATTCTATATAAGACACATAACTAAATCTGTTGAAAAAGGAGATTTCCAATGGGTCTGAAACCAGCTTTATATTGGAAATGTCTAGTATTTGAAAATTTGATATTCTCTTACTTAAGACCTGATGCATTGACACCTTGAACTTCACCAGTGGTTCCTCTAGAGTCAAAGTTCTGTGGGAGTTTAGAGTAATGGTACCTAAACAGTGGCTCAGAAATTTCTCCTTAACTTTTGTGGCTTTCTCTTTACTTCCAGCTTCAAAACTACTTTACAAGGAACTAAAAATATTAATATGTGTTCTTCATATTCCTTTTCTATATAAGCAACTGTAGCTGTCATCAAAATTGATGGTAGTAGGAGTAGGTCTGCAATGGAGGGGCATGTTTCTTTAAGACATTTTCTTTGTTAAGATGAGAAGATTGAGAACCCCTGGTCTGTAAAACTTTACATGCTTCAGAATAAATATTTGTGTCTAGTAGATTCATAAAATTACACTTCAGGGATACTAGCCATCAGCCTCCTGCAGGGAGATGTAATGGCAGATAGATAATTGTATATGGCTTAAATGAAGTATACAAACAAAGTGAAAGATAAATAATATTTTTGGCTCTCTCTTAAAAAGAACTGCTTCCCTCTTAGATGCTAAATTATTTACATAATTCACATAATCCCTAACTGTATACTTCTTTCTTTCTTGCTACCTTGTAAGCCACCTCCCTATCAATCTTTGGGTCCAATTTACTATTCAGAAAGTTCTCATAAAAAGGTTTTGCAAATCAAACAAAAATATCACTAATAAATATAATGGTAAAATACAGACCACGTTATACAAGAAATCCACAGACCAACATACATATCTGCAGAGAACCAGCAATCACCCTAAACACACCGAGAAAGCTGGGATATACAGCCAAGCCCTCAGATACCACTGAATTTGCACTGAGGAGAACACCCAGGATTGCCACCTCACTAATCTTGAAAAGGCTTTCACTCACCAAGGACACTCCTCCAGAGAGACAGATCGCACCTTTAAAAGTCACCTAGATACCATGTAAAGAATTGCTGCAGTACAGAAGAAAAACCCCCATGCAAACCGGTAGTTATGATATCACCCCTCCCCAAACCCATATGGAAAATGCTCAAACAATTGCAACTCATACTTGAAGAAGACCCTATTCTTAAAGAGATCTTCCTAGAACCACTCATCCTAGCCTTCAAACAAGCACCGAACCTTACTAACCTCATCACCAGAAGCAAATTTCCTGTGGCCCAAAACATACCAAATGGATCCCAACCATGCCATGACAAGAAATGCCAAACCTGCAAACACATCTCCATCACCCCCACAATCACTACACCCCACAACAGAACCATCATCATTGCCAGATCTTACAGCAGCACCTCCAGAAATGTAATACATCTCATCCTGACATTTGACTCCCCAAGTACCTTTCTATGATTTACCTGCTACATTCATCCCCCTTTCTCCCTCCTACCACCCCCAGCCTCTCCCAATCTCTCACCCACTAATTCAATTTACATCTTCACTGCCTGCCTGCCTTGCATGCATACCAGCCCCTGGCTTATTAACTATTTATTCCATGCAGGAAGAGCACACACCAACTGTAGATGCTTCCTCAACTTGACGAAGGGTTTTTAAACCCGAAAGCTTGCTAAGAAGATTTGTTCCAACTATTTAAGTTGGTCTAATAAAAGATACCAGATTCACCCAAAGAACATTGTCTGCCTATGTGCTTAGATCAACATGGCTACAACCTACACCCCACTAATAAATATAAACATCTTAGGTTTTTCTAAGATCACAAACTTCTATTCTGTAATTATATTGTGGCTAAAATCACCAGAGTTGCAACTTGCCTCCACTTTTGTGCCAATATTCTGGTTCAAAGCTGTTTAAGAAGTAAACACATAGACTGTACTCTCATTCCAAGTGTGGATGAATGTATCCACTCCCTTTATTTTTGAATCAGGTCTTCAGCTGGAAAAAGTGATGCAACTTCTGACTAAGGCACTGTGCCATGGTCACTTTACTCTGACCTCATGTCTGGATGTCAATACCTCTGTTTTCCTCTGTTACCACCATAAAGTACATGCATGCCATATGTTGAATTTAAGGTTTCTCTTCCTTGGAACCATTTACTAAACTATAATGCAAATGAATTTTATTTTACACCTTTATTGCACGGGAAGCTTCTTTTAATCTCTAAACCTTTTCATCCTTCCCAATCTACCCTCCCTCCAAATTAAGGAGTTACAAATCCATTTTATCCTTCCCTTGTGGTTCCACAGCTACCCCTGCTCTCTGAACTTACGATCTTAAGTTCCAGTGGCAGTCTCACCTACCAACTTTGCTGTGTCACTAAACTCCAGTTGCAGAAACACTGTGGAGTATCCTTGTTTCCCTTCAAAGTAGTATAACATAATGGATAGAGCACTGGACTGGGATTTGGCAAAAACCTGGTTTCTATTCCCAATCTCACAACTAACCTGCTGTGTGGCAAACCACTTAGACACTCTGAGCTCCTATACAAGGGCAGGGAGCCAGCTCCCATGCACTGGAAATCCAGCTTCTCAGAGCAGACTTGATTAATCGGTTAATCGAGTCTGCTGGAGTGTGGAAATTAACACGCTCCAGCAGACTCTAATGTCATCAAATGAACTTTAGCACCATCATTTTTCAGCATGGGGGATGCTGATACATGCGATGCTCAGGTACCTTTAATTAAAGTGACTCACTAATTAAAGTGCCTGCCCCCCCATGCCTCCTGGTGCACGTGTACAAATGCCCTCTGTGATTCCGTTTCCCCATCTGTAAAACAGAGATAAACTGCTGACCTCATCTGTAAAACACTTCAGGACCTATTGACAAGTACTTTTATATAACAGAACTACTGTACTCAATAATGTAAGGAACAAAGTTGACATCTGAGACAAACCCTGCAGGGAAAGCTGAAAGAGGGAAAGTGGGGACATGCTATTTTGAAAACAGAAGTGGAGCCTGGGTTCCAAGTGTGGGGGAACTGGGTTATGAGATCCAGGGTCAGGAGGCTGTGTACCAAGAGTAGGGGGTGGGGGTATGTAGTTCCAAGATCAAGACAAGGCAGAGGGGAAGTAGCAGACTTACACATGCCAGGAACCCTTCCACAGACCTATCTAAACTGCTTCTGCTGCTCCACATGCTTTGCCTACCCTTGCTGTTGTGATCTTGAAGTAGCAGCAGCTAGGGTCTGTTTCAGAGTTCCCAGCATGAATATGCTGCCAGGACTTGGACTCCACAGGGGTTGGAAGGTGATTCTAATGCCCCCCTAACTTGGGGCCTAGGGTGAGTTCTCCTCCCACCTACTCCTATTTATTAAGGCTGTGTGAAGCTTCGGTCACTGATTCGATCTGGTGGAGATTCAGCAGCTGAATCTCCAAATCCAAATTGAAACAGGAGACCCTTTAATCTCGTCAAATCGAATCAGAACCTTCCAAATCGATTCTGAGAGATTTGGAAAGATTCGATGATACAGACATAGACACAACTTTAAATGTTTTTTCTACATACCTCAAGGTACGTGAATGCTGAGATGGTGGGGCAGATGGAGTGTTCCATGGGAGCATGGGGGGGGTGTACCCCAGTGTGCTTGGCAGCAAACCCAGAAGTGGACCAGAAGCACTTCCAGTTCACCTCTGGGTCCAATGGGGAGTGCCTGGAGGGCCCCCTGCCCCCCGGCTCGGAGACTGGTTCCTTCTGGGTCTGGGGGAGCAGCCAGGGGGGAGGGGGGGCCCGTGCACTCAGCAGCAGACCCAGAAGTGGACTGGAAGTACTTCCAGTCTACTTCTGGGTTCGCTGCCAAGCATGTAGGAGAGCCCGCACACTCCTCTGGAATGCTCCATTTACCCCACCATTAGTGATCACAAGCCGCACCCGTTACCTCGAGGTATATAGTAAAAACATTTAAAGCTGTCTGTGGCCAAATCACTGAGTCTCCGAATCAGCATCAAATCTTCAGATTCAGATTTGGCTGAATCGAATCAGGACAGTGAACTGAATCTATGAATGGAATCACTGTCCCTGATTTGGGCCAAATCTGAATTTGAACTGAATATGGCCCATTTTGCACACCCCTGTTTATGCTACTGACTGTACTTCAGTGGTGCATATATAGCCAAAGGAGTGAAAAAGGTTTATGCACTTACTGGAATTTTTACTTACCAGGACTCAATGCAAACAATCCCAGCTAACTACAAGAACACCTTGCCTCAGCTTTTTGAACCTGATTAAGGCTTGTTGCCTTGTTTTTCAGAGCATCTTATGCCACTGATAGTAGTCTTGAAATAGAGAGACCCTTGTCAGTGTAGAGCTGTTTTAGAAGTCTTTAAATTGAGTAGTCAGTTCAGTAACTATGCAGTTACATAGAATATAGTTACAGTACAACGTAGATAGTGGAACCAAAGAGTTCCTATTTACTTTAATTGCTTTATGCACTTAACCAATATGCAGATAGGAAGAGTTTGCTACAATTTAAGCAATAGGTAAATAAATTGGGACTGGGCTCATGATATGCAGTTATGTGAATTATACACTTATCTGGTATGCTGCCTATAAATTAAGTACTATACATTATATTCTTCTTACTCTTTTATTTCTCACAGGCCTCCAACTGGTTTTACATAACCAGTCCCTTCCTGTGTCTTTCCATAGACTTATCTGGGCAGAGAACTTTGTTAACCCCATTCTAAGAAAAAGGTAAGTAGAGGAAGCCACCTCTTGGTTACTGTTAAATAAACTTCATAATTTGACTCAGCTGGCTCAGTCACAGATCAGAGGTTGGGCCTAAGCTCACACTGTAAAGATAAAATTCAGACAGACTTATTCAAGTAGGATCAAATGTATCTTTTGTCTTTCTGTAAAAAGGGGCCTTTAAAGATTTCTGTTGCTGAAACACTTAGAATCTCAAGTATTTGATTCTCATTTACAGTTAAGCCACTTTTCTCCACTCTGGTGTTGTAAGGAGGTTCTAGAGTGGAAATAAAATCTATTTTACAAGAGCAGGATAAAGTGGCCATACTGTATGTAAGAATCTGGCCCTCAAGAGTTTTAGCTTCAGCTATCCTATCTGATCAACCTGGAACACACTGATTCTAGGCAGAAGTGTGTTTCCACATTCTTATCTTACAACTTTCTAGGCATACTAATATACTTTATTTTCTTGGAGAAATGTAGTGTCTAACTTGTGCTGCACTCTGTTATGTGGCAGAAGCTTTTGCTTGTGAACTCCTAGCCAAGGTTTTGGTATTTTTATGTACAGTATTACCTTCCCAGAAGACATCCAGTTCTCTGTGAACTTAGCAAGCTTTTCATGCTGCAAGCTGGCATTTGCCCCTGCCTTCATTACACATCATAGGAGAAAACAACATAGGAACAAGAAAATGCCAACCTGTAATTTGTTTTAGTTTTTTGGTGTAATAGCACCTTACTGCTTTCCTTTCATTTTTCTTCTTAGTCTACTCCAGGGCTGTGCAACTTTTAAGTGACATGGGCTGCACACCCATTAAACCACAGTAGCAGGGGCTGCACCAGTGGGGGTCGTGGGCCCCAGAGACTGCATGCACCCCCTCCTACTGAATCACTTGCCCAGGTGCTCTGTGCACCCTCCCCCCCCACCATTGCTCCTCATGCCTCCCTCCTTTACTGGCCAACCTCCCACTGCACCACTTGATTCCCCACTGCTGTTCCCCATGCACCCCCCCCCCCACACACACAACTGCATCACACACCTAGGTGACCCAATTCATCCTTAGCTTCCTGGACACAAGCTCCCCTGCTGCAGTGCACCACTCAGGCTGATGGCTTCCCTGGCACTGAGGCTGAGCTGTGCTCTATTGCCTCTTCCACTGGGGCAGGGGCAGGGGCAGGAATGGGAAGATGAATGGAGAGGGACCCTGGAGTGCCTCCCTGTTGCTGAAGCTGGAGAATAGGGGGAACAGTGGCCTGGTGCGAGCCCAGGGGCCTCAGTTTAAACCCTTGTGGGCCACAAGCAGCCCATAGGCCACCAGTTGGAGAACCCTGGTCTATCCCTGCAGAAATTAGCATTAATGTTGCTGGTGCTTGTTCACACACTTCCCCAGCTGTCTTCTACAGTAACTTCTTTAATGTGTTTATTCCCGTTTGGAGAGAACACACTGAAATGAGAGTTCAAGAACTGAAGGAAATAAGAAATTCAGGTAGAAGTCAAAATGTTCTTTCCATTAACTATCAATCCTTCTCATAAAATTAAAAGCGTCTAAGATGTTCTCTTAATGTCTCCTCTTTTCCAGTGGGAATTTGCCTAGATGCTTTACCTCATATTCTTGAAATGTTTTAAATTGATCTTGACAGAGACTTTCTGCACTGTTCTACACTGCGCCGTTTCCAAGAACATAACAACAATTTTGCTGTTGTACAATGATTAGTGCTGCATGTAACGTTACATGACTCTGAAGGAAAAAAAAAACTTAGCCTCTATCTTTGTAGCTGTCACCTTTGGCATCTCGCTTGCTCTTTCTATTCATGTTGTATACTGATGTGATGGTTTTCCATAGCAGACTCCACATCCTTTTTCTGATCAGTGTACTGGATAATCATTGCATTTAGCGCACATTTCTGAGACTAATTGATTGTACATTTGTCTGCACTAACAGAATTTACCATGTCAATACGCATACGTAAGGAATAAAAAACCTCTTCTGAATCTGCAGTGTACTTACCTGTTTGTTTTCTTTCTACAGTTTACCATAATTTGCATACTTTGAGACTTGATTTGCCGTACTTTCCTTCACATTTTTTGACTCTGTGCACTGTATTTGTAATTGCTTTCCAGTTTGAAGAACTTTAGTGGATGGTTTCCATATATTTGTATATACCAGTTACAAAAAATTCCAGGACCTTATTTTGACTCTTGTACTAAAACTGGTTGAAAACAAACAAACAAACAAAAAAATAAACTATTTTCTTAACCATTTTTGCCCATTTTTCATTGTAAAATAAGTTGTTTGTCTGAAATCTCCTAAACAGGATTGCTGTATACTAAGATTCTACCTTAGAGATTAATTCTGATATGATGCTTTATTAAATCTAAGTCAATCAATATCCACTGGCTTTTCCTCATGGACAGAATATGGTGAAGGAACTCTAGCTGATTAAGTATGATCTCCCATGACTGAACCTATGCAGCCTGTCCTTAATCAAACTGAGCTTTTCCAGATATTCTCTTCACCACGTCTTCTCAAAATACTTTCCAAAAGTTTCCCCATTGGCAATGCTAAACTAGCATATAATTTCCTACTTTGCCTGTTGACTTTTTCCTAAAATAATGGGTTTATTTCTGCTACATTTCAATCCCCTGGAATTTCTTCTGAATCTAGCATATTTAAATTAATTGAAAACTCACTGATTTCTTTACTCTATTTAAAATTAACAGCTGCATGCATGTCTGGAGTTTGGGCTTCTGTAAGAGCAACTGACTTTTTATAACCAGCTATCTTATATGTCTGCATATTTTCTAGCTTCCCCTCTACAGCCTCAGGGGAAGCAATCCCTG
Organism: Crocodylus siamensis; assembly: GCF_052110815.1. NCBI lineage: Eukaryota > Metazoa > Chordata > Crocodylia > Crocodylidae > Crocodylus > Crocodylus siamensis. The sequence goes on along the minus strand of NC_143398.1, from coordinate 198,973,186 downwards.
ATTTAGTCAGATCTCCATCTGCCTCCTCTGTAAAAACAGGCAAAATAACTACTTAGCCGATCTGCTATTTCCTAAGCAATCTATCCTTTTTAAGTAGGGCAATGATTTATTTAGATTTTCTATTACATTTGTATTTGATGGACCCCTTGTTACTTGAGATGTTTTCTGCAATTTGCTATTACTTTTTACTACCCTAATTTGTTATTTTTATTTTTCTATCACCCTTACAACTTCCTGGTGTTTTAAAAATATTTTAAAATGTCCCATTTTTCTTCTTAATTGCTCAAAAATCTCTCTTTTTATGCCTGTACATCTGCTAGCTAGACCTGGCTGAACTATTCACAGTAACAATTTTTTTTATGAACATAGCTTTTTTTTTTATATCTGCAAGTTATTTACTAATTTCCCTTTTTTACTAAAGGATTTGACCAATTACACAAATATATTTTAGTCCGTGCATTATTTGGAAACTATTCAGTGCATTTAAACTATGCTAATAGTGCTGTGTAGCTGGTCACTTCATTCCCGTTATATTGTTTCTGAGTGAGTATACAAATAAAAGTATATGATTTTAGATTGAAAATTCTGTGAGAAGGAACAGTTTTTAGTACCTGTTTCTGTAATGCCTAGAAAATAAGGCCTTAATCCCTAATAAGGGCTTGTAGGTTGCATCTGCAATATAAATAATAAACAACAGAGTTGTCGAGATAGCCACGTGAATGCTGCCGACATGAATACATACATGTTCACTTGAGTACTCAGCACTTTCTAGGAAATTACTTGTGAACAAATGTTTGCATGGATGCAGATTAAAGATCAAATAAAGAATTGTAATATGGTCCAACTGAAGTCATGGTTCTTATTTAACCAAGTTTTTTAATAAAAACTCTTTGCATTACTTTGCTAACTCCTCTGAAGTTATTTACCTTTATGCACAAATCTGATTCTCTGAAAGAGTAAGTGATATAAACCTGACAAATGATAAAATTATATAAAGCTGAACAGAAATTTACTACCAACTTGGATTGATTTAGTACTGATTTTGGAAAGTACAGGTAAATCTTTCCTTTTCAATACACCTGAAATTAGTCTCCGGCTTTCTTAAATACTAAGAGCAAATATACATGTATAAGGACCATTTCATGCCTTCTCCCTTGAGAACTTCAGGAAGGATGGAGGCATTCTTCCCTTAAAAAATGCATTCAGGGAGTTTTAGCAATTTCATATTTTAAAAGATAAATGGTTCTAAATAAGAAACTGGGAAACTCTTCCCAAATAAAGACAAGCCTTACAAAGTCAGACTCAGAACAAGTAATGGGGATTACTGGATTGGGGTGCTAAAGAACCACCAGGCAGAGGTAGACTTCTACCAGCATACCATAATATTCTAGAGGTTTAAACTTGACTGAGGGAGCATCTGAAAACCTCTTGGTAAAGTATCCAGGTAGGCTAGCCAGATGCTACAGCATTAGCTACATCATTTAAGATGGAAACACATTCTTCTGCAACTGAGGAACAAAAGCAATTAGGATATTTTTTTCCTTCCATGGTTTTACAGAAGTGGTCATTTAAAATCATCAGGGCCTGAACAGGTAAGAACAAAGTAGTTTCCTTTTACAGTTCAGGTGAAGGGTCACAATCATCCAGTGAGTTCCCATTTGGTTTTCAAATAATACTGCCTGTACTGTGTGCAAACAGATTAGGCATTGGGATGGCAGAGGTATTAGGAATCTTATGTAATACATTTTTCTTTAGTGCTACTATATCAAAAATAAGGATGAGGTGTCACATGTTTCCAGATGATGAAAGTTTGTTGGTCAATATAATGGCATTTAGAATTAATAGTACTACTTGTACCTTCTGAGCTATAGGACTAAGGTGGGGGCCTCTGGACAAACTGGGCACTTCTATACAAGACACTACATCACCATAGCTCATTGCTACAGAGACGTAGTATCGGCGGGCACAAACCGTGATGCCAACACTACTGTGTAGTAGCAATGAGCTGTACAGTAGCTCATTGTTACTTCACAGTAGGGTCAGAAATGACCTGTGTGCTGCCAGGACTGCCCGGTAAGGGTAGTTACTGTGCAGTCATTTAGTACTCACTAAACCAAGCACTAAAGCAAGCAAGTACTAAATGACTGCGCAGCAACAACTGCACAGTGAGGGACATGTGTAGATGTACCCACTGTGGACAAATTGGACAGAGTCCAGCAGAGGGCAATGAAAATGGTTAGGGGACTGGGACACATGACTTCTGAGGAGAAGCTGTGGGAACTGGGCTTATTTAGTCTGGAGAAGATAAGAGTGAGGGGGGATTTGATAGCAGCTTTCAACTACCTGAAGGATGGTTCCAAATGTTCTCAGTGGTGGCAAATGACAGAACAAGGAGCAATGGTCTCAAGTTGCCGCACAGGAAGTTTAGATTAGATATTAGGGAAAACTTTATCATGAGGAGGGTAGTAAAGCACTGGATCAGGTTACTTAGAAAGGTTGTGGAGTTTTCATCCTTGGAGGTATTTAAGACCCAGATAGACAAAGCCTTGCCTGGGAAAATCTAGTTGGAGGTGGTCCTGCTTTGAGCAGGGGGTTGTACTAGATGACTTGCTGAGGTCCCTTCCAACTCTAATTTTCTATGATTTCTATGATCTACAAAGTGCCTGGCTTCACAAGCCTGAGTCTGTCTATATCACAAAATGCAGTGTAGACATATCCTAAAATATGGGTTGTAACTTAGAATATTTATGACCCCCCACCACTTATTTCTTCATGTAGCAGTTTTGAGTAAATACACTGTGATATTATTATATTCATTATAAAAACTTACTCTTTGTCTATGAGACAAAATATAATGGGGTTCTGTTCTCAAAGACAAAACTGAGGTGAAAATTTTCACAGAATAATAGAAAAATAACGCTAGAAGGGACCTTAGGACATCATGTAGTCCAATCCCCTGCTCTTTCCAGGATTGTTCCTGTCTCAACTATCTTATGCAGGTGTTTGTCTAACTTGCTATTAAAAGCTTCCAGTGATGGAGATTCCATAACTTCTCTAAGGAAATTAGAGCTCCAATACTTAGCCAACCTCACAGTTAGAAAGCTCTTCCTAATATCCAAACTGAAGTTCCCTTGTTGAAATTTAAAGTGGTTGCTTGTTGTCCTGTCCTTTGCAGCTACAAAGTATAGTCTATCACTGTCCTCTGTGTGTCCACACTTCATCTATTTGAAGACTGTTGTCAAATCCCCCACCCCCAGTCTGCTCTTTTCTAGACTAAGTAAATTTTCTTTGTATGGCATGGTTCCCAGACCTCTAATCACTCTTGTTGCTCACTATTAGGCTCGTTCTGATTTGTCATCTTTCTTAAAGGGCAGCACTCAAAACAAGATGCAGTACCCCAGGTGATGCCACACCAATACTAAATAGAGTAGAAAACTCACTTGCCTTGTCATGCAACGCATATCTGTTAATACAACTCAGTATGGCACTTCTTTGCAACAATAGCATACTGTTGCCTCATATTCAGATCAAAATCCACTATAAACTCCAAGTGCTTTCCTGCATTACTATAGCCTAGTCAGTTATTTCCCAAGTTGTATTTGCACGTTGGTTGTCCCTTCCTATACACAGGGCTTCGCACTTGTCCTTAAAGAATTTCATTCAATTAAATTTGGATTTTTTTTTCTAGTTTTTTTAAGGTCATTCTGAATCCTAATTCAATCCTGCTCCACCCAGTTCAGTGTCATCTACAAATTTACTAAGTAATTACTTACTCCTACTCATTAATTAATACAATACTAGATTCAGGACAGATCCTTGGGAAACTCTACTTTATAACTCCTCTCAATTAGTTATCAAGACACTGGTGACTATTCTTTGAGCACAATGATCTAACCAATTTATATCCACCTTAAGGTAGCTGTATCCAGAATGTATTTCCATGCTTAGTAGTAACTAGAATGTCATGACAGACATTGTTAAAAGCCTATTCTGTTTCTGTTTGGGTCATTTGAATTGCTGAATTGTATGGGAACTTTTGCTTAGTAGGGTTATGAATAACCCTGAAGTATCCAAGGATTGATCTAATATGAACTGTATTAGTTTTATACCTAATATTATTAAAGTACATGGAAGCAGAAGAAAACAGACCTTGAGATTACTATATAATACCCCAGATCATGTTCCTCCCTGTTACTTGATCCTACCTAAGATTTTAAAAAATGCAGACCTAAGTTTGTAAGAAATGTAGATGAGGCATTAAGTATAAAAAGGAAGAAGAAAGTCCAGCATAGTCACTATCAAAGAGTATTCTTACTCAGGCTTTAATATATGCCTGCCAATCTTGAGCAAAAGAGAAATTTAGAGACATAAAGGAATGGAATGTGCTGTCAAGACTGAATACCTGTTAATTATGTTCCTTGGCTCTCCTATGTTACAGCTGTATCCACCTTGTTAAATAAGTCTACCTAATGAAATAATCCATTCCAGAATTTCAGTATAATTCCATTCATTTTTGGTTTCTGGGGCAATACAAGTTGTGTTCAGTGAATGCTATATAGACTGAGATCTTGGACCATCTAATATTTAGCCTGTTTAAACATGAATGCAGTCAACTCATTCTTGCAAGGATATGGTCATAAAGGTCCTGATTCTGCTCCTATTCAATGACTCACTGACTTCAACAGGAATAGTTTTATCCTAAGAATAAATCAGGATGTATCCTGAGTGGAGCTCCCAGTAAGGTTTTGTCTACAGAAAAAGATGTATTGCTTTAACAATACTTGTATAAAATAATACAGAAATAAATGTTCTATATAAGGGGGCATTATAACTATTTCTGTACAGGAGGGAGAATAAGCTACAGCAATATAAACCATTTTATATCATTTTAGCCATATTGTAGTATGAGTTGTATCAGTATAACTATTTCAGTTAAAAATAAAACCACTACATTAGTAGCTGAAATTGTTAAGCCAACACAAAATGTGTGCACAGAGCAGTCCTTGGAACATTTAGAATGCAGCCTAGAGTTGTGCATGCTGCATTTCAAGATAAACTTGAGAAAATACAATCGGAGAAGTCATATCCATAAGAGGTTTAATCTGAGTTATGTAAATCAGAACTTATGTAGAAAAGTTTTGTGACATACTAAGGACATTATTGTATGTTACGTGAAAGGAAATCAAGAAAAGTTTTATATGGATTTGGTTCTCTTCAATTTCACTGATTTTATGTCTGTAGATTCACTAGTTTCAGTGGAATTATTTTGATTTAAACAGTATTAGACAAATCAAATGTGTGTCACATTATATATATTGCACATACATAACTTTTAAAATCTGTGAAGGTTTACTGTATATTATTCTCATCAGATCATACTATCAGCTGAGAGAGTTGTATTACATACAATTACTAAATTACAATTAGTAGATGTAGTAAAATCATCTAAGCCATACATTTGGTGCACAGAAAGTGCATTCCTCATTTTCAATATTCATTTCAATACATATGCATGTAATTACATTGTATATTTAAGAACCTATACAGTCTACAATTATGGAGAGATTTATGAAGTCTTCCTCCTCAAAAAACATAAGTATATCTCAATAAACCCTATAACCACACTAATAAAGGATTCATGCCTCTAAGAGGTGTTGATTTACAAAGCATCCAGTGTATTAATATTTTACTAGTAACATTTCTGCTGATAAAATTAATAATTGCATCAGCACTTCAATTCTAAAACGTGTTCCCAGGGTTTATAACTTGGCTGAAAAAATAAGTTTCTCAGAGGAAGTTTTATTCATTCCTTTACTTATTTTGTAACAAAGGTCAGTGATAGAGATGACTTAATTGTACACTTTTGGACTAAATAAATCAAAAGATGCCTACACAGGATTATATGTTATCAGAATAAGCACAGCCACCAAAATAGAATCAATCAAACAAAATAGCACATAGGATGACCTCAGAAGAGCAAAGCAAACATCATATGGAAGGTGAAGTTCACCTCAGTGCAAAGTCATCCATATCTCTTAAAAGGGGGGGGGTAAGCATATATAGAAAGCCTCGTAATGGCACTCCCACCTTTAAAAAAGAAAAGAGCAGGAGAATATGAGGCTCTCTAACATAGCCAGGAAGACAAAGCAAAGTGGCTAGATTGTTTTACTTCTATGGTCTTCTAGAGGAGTGGACTATATTCCAGCAGGGGGATCTCAGCATATTGGTTTTCCTTGGCAAACAAAGAAATGAAGTGATGTCTATCTTGGCACATGGCAGATTGCAGAGAGGGCAGGCAGCACAGTGGCAGATAAGGCAGGACGCAAAAAGCAAGGCAGCAGATTGGGCAGGGGAAGGGGTTCAGAGTGGCATAAGAGATTGCTGGGCTCATATGTGGCAGGCCTGTCAGAAAGGTTGGCCCCCACTGCCTTAAAGTTTTCAACAGAAATAAGAAAAGAAATACGGAAAGGAATGGGTTGTCTATTGTGACCTGAATTGGAAAAACCATGTTTATGTTCCCCCTTGAAGGCCAAGATGACTTTGTCTGCACCAAATGTGATCTTGTGACTTTATTTGAGATTAAGTTTCGAGGACTGGAGATGTAACTAGCAATCTTGTGCAGTATCAGAGAGAAGAAAGACTTTCTGGAAAGAAGTTGTGAGAGGCTGGTGAGACTGAAGAACAAGGAAGACAAGTGGCAGCACGCAACCACCAAAAGCAGGATCACCCGATATTGGGAGACACATTCAGAACTAAGTGGGCAGGTCTACATGAGATGCCGACCATGCAGTAGCCAAGAAATACGGTGCAGTAGCGTGTTACAGCATGGACAGTGCTAATATACTACTGTGCAGTATTATTAGGCTACTGTACAGTAGCACCACCTAAAAGATGTTCTCCAATGCTATTGCACAGTAACTTTCACATTACCGTGCATTTATTTAGTACTTGCTAATACAGATACTGAATAAATGTGCAGTAATGACTGCACAGTAGCATCTCATGTAGACTCATCAAGCAACTGCTTTCAGGCTGCCTGCATGGGAACTACAGAAGGAGATAGCACCTCAGAGAAAACACTGGATGAGGCAGGTCAGAGATGTACCCCACAGAGCAGAAGGCAGGAGTTGCATGATCAAAGGTGATCACCACAGTGGAGAGGAGGAGGAAGAAGGCAGTGGTGGTCAGGAACTACTTCTTTAGGGCAATTTATATACAAATGCATGGAATATGTGGAACTGAGAAGATGAATGGGAAGTGTGAGATTATCTAGCCTGCTGCCTTCTGCAGGTGGGCTTTGCTCCATGAGGAACTCCTCACTCAGTCTTCCCAAGTAATACAGTCTTTAGTAACAAACAAGCCAACAAATTAACAAAACAAAAACCCTTCTGCCCTGTCCCAGGCACTCAAGAAAGGGACCTTTGGCTCTGGCTCCCTGCACAGCAGCCTTTTTAAAGCTCCTTCCTACAGCAAGCAGTTGTGTCCACAGCTTTCTTCCTCTGCCCCTACTTATTTTTTTAAAGCTCCCGGTATGACACTCCTAGTCAGGGAGAAAGGTAAATAAGGCATTCTTTGAGGAAGTGACAAGAGTATCCAAAAGTCTTGAGGAGATGGGAGATTGTAATTTCCTTGATACCTGTTGGAAGAATAATGTTAAAAACATAAAATGCACAACAAATTCTTAACCTGTGTAAGGGACAGCTTACTGTCATCTAACTTGGATCTTGTTCTGGTTGCAAATATGAAGGTAAAGATCCTAAGAAAAGGAAGGTATGAGATTAACCAAACAAGGATGTTGGACTGCAAAAAGGCTGAATGCATAAATTCAGAGAAGCAGTAGGGAAGGTCTCATGGGTAGATGCACTGAAGGACAGAGGAGTCCAGGAGGACTGACATTTCCAAAGAACTTAGTACTGGATACCCAAGAAGGAGCAATTCCCATGTAGTGAAAAGATAAGAACAACCACAGAAGATCACAGGTGTGTATTAGGGGTGTGCAAAGTGGGCCGTATTCGATTCAGATTTGGTCTGAATTGGGAACAGTGATTCGATTCATTGATTCAGATCACTGTCCAATATTCGATTTGGCTGAATCTGAGTCTGAAGATTCGATGCTGATTTGGAGAATCAGCAATTCAGCCATAGACACAGCTTTTTCTACATACCCCGAGGTACCAGACACAGCTTATGAATGCTGCAACACTGGGGTGGATGGAGCATCCCACAGGAGCGTGGGAGGGCCCCTGCATGCTTGGTGGCAAACCCAGAAGTGGACCGGAACTACTTCTGGCCCACTTCCAGGTCTGCTGGGGAGTGAGTTCCTGTGGGACACTCCAGGTGCTGCAGCATCACAGCATTCACAAGCCACCTCCTACCTAGACGCATGTAGAAAAAACATTTAAAGCTGTGTCTGTGTCTGAATTGCCAAATCTTTCTGAATCTCTCTGAATCAATTCGGAGGGTTCTAATTTGATTCAGAGAGATTAAAGGGTCTCCTGATTTGATTTGGATTTTGAGATTTGGCCACCAAATCAGGTCGAATCTCTGCTGAATCGAATCAGAGACCAAGGCTTCGCACAGCCCTAGTGTCTATACAGTGTGCTTATCTATCTCAAAATCAAAAGAGAAACATGCAGCTAGTAGAGTGGAGGTGAGTCAGTAAGGATGTATACCAGGGGTGGGCAAAATGCAGCCCATGGCCTGCCAAGCCATTCTATCTGGCATGTGGGACCCCTAAAAAATTTAGAAAATTAATATTTATCTTCCCCTGGCTGCCTATCATATGGCCCTCAATGGCTTGCCAAAACTCAGTAAGCAGCCCTCCGCCCGAAATAATTGCCCACCTCTGATGTATACCAAAGAAGAGCCAGAAGTTGCAGAGACTAAATCAGGAAAGTCAAGATAGAAAATGAGACAACTGGCAAAAGAGGTTAATGACAACAAGACAGGGTTCTATAGAAAGAAAAAGGAGGAACATAAATATAGGGTGAAGAAGACGGACCAGCAAACTGTGTGTCCACTGCTTGGGATGAGGATGAGATATTACAGAAGATGCAAAGAAGGCAGAGCTGCTTATTGACCATTTCATCCCAGTCTTCACAAAAAAATAACCAATAAGCAGGTAGCTAAAACAAATTAATATTGACAAAAAGTAGAAGTCCATGGTTAATGATAAATAAGGAGCAGGTTCAGAGGCCTTCTAACAAATTTAGATCAGCTGCACCTGATAAAACTCCTAAGGCTGAAGGAACTGACTGGAGAAATCTCACAGCCATTGGCAATAATATTTGCAAAATCATGGATGCCAGTCAAAGTCCTAGAGTTAGCATAGTGCTCATATTTTAAAAGGGAAGAAGGGGAGCAAGGGAAGTACAGACCTGATGGAAGCCTTGACTTCACTACCTGGGAAGTCACTGGAGCAAGCTGTAAAACAAACAGTTGATAAACACCTGGAGGAGGAAGGGTGGCTACTGTACACTGCCAACATGAGTTTTTTCAAAATAACCCATGACAAATCAGTGTGATATCTATCTTTGAGAGGGTAATTAGTTTAGTGGACAAAGGGAAAGTAGTGGACATAATATACGTGCAATTTGTCACATGGGACTGTATCAAAAATCTTACCATTTTCCTAAGTGAACTGGAGAATCGTGGGGTAGATAAAAGTATTTTAGATACATAATTGGTTGAATAACTGCAGGCAAAAAGCAACTAGAAATGGATCAATGTTGTAAGGCTTCAAGTAGGGTTCTGCAGGGGTCTTTTCTGAGTCTGATACTGTTTAACATATTTATCTTTGTCTTAGAGGACTAGAAAGCATCCTGGTCAAGTTCATAGATGACAAAAACAGGAGAGGTTGTAAATGCTTTAGAGGATAGAAGTAGAATTCAAAATGATCTTGATAAATCCGAGAACCGGGCCCTAGACAACAAAATGAAATTCACCAAAGACAAATGCAAGTGGCTACAGTACACACCTACAGGAGAAAAAAAGGAAATGCACAAATACAAGATACAACTACAACTGCACCTTGTCATGCATCCACAGATGCATCTCAAGCAGGTCCATGGAGGTGATACTCCCCCTCTATGTGGCACTGGTCAGGCTGCAGCTGGAGTACTGCGTCCAGTTCTGGGCGCCGCACTTCAGGAGGGATGTGGACAACATGGAGAGGGTCCAGAGGAGGGCCACTCGCATGATCAGGGGGCAGCAGGGCAGGTCCTACGAGCAGAGGCTATGGGACCTGAATCTGTTCAGTCTCCAAAAGAGAAGGCTGAGGGGGGATCTACTGGCCTGTTATAAACTAGTCAGGGGGGATCAGCAGGCATTGGGGGAGTCACTGTTCCCCCGAGCACCGCCAGGAGTGACCAGGAATAACGGTCACAAGCTGGCAGAGGGTAGGTTTAGGTTAGATATTAGGAGGTGCTACTTCACAGTCAGGGTGGCTAGGGTCTGGAACCAGCTTCCAAGCGAAGTGGTGCAGGCTCCTACCCTGGGGGTCTTTAAGACAAGGCTTGACAATGTACTCTTTCCTGCCACAGCAGGGGGTCGGACTTGATGAACTGCTCAGGTCCCTTCTGACCCTACTAACTATGAAACTAAGATGGTAGATATACGAGGCAATAGTGTTGCCAAGAAGCATCTGAGGGATCATACTGGATCACAGAATTAAGCCTGTAGCATGAGTCTGCAGCATGACGCAGCTGAAAAAAAAAAGAAGCAAATGCTATTTTGGGCTGTATTAACAGGAGTATTTTATGCAAGACACTGAGGTGGTAGTACTACTTACTTGGTGTTATTCAAGCCTCATCTGGAGTATTATGTGCAGTTCTAGGTTGTGCATGTTAAGAAGGATGTGGAAAAACTGGAGAGCAGTGGTACTCAAACTTTCGGTTCAGCAGGTCAGATCCTTTGCAGGCTTGACATATAGGGTTGGGCCCCATGTACCCAGATCAGGTCCCAAGTTCCCAGATTGAGCCCTGCGCCAATGAAATTAGGCCTTCTGCACCCAGATCAGGCCCTGCACCACCTTGGCCTAGCCCTGTGTCTCAGATCAAGTCCTGGGCTACCTCAGCCCATCCCCATGCATCTGGATCCAGCCCCATACCAGTTTGGCCCAACCTCATTTCCCAGCCCAGTCCCACACTGCCTCAGCCTAGTCCTGGGCACCTGGATCCTGCCTTAAGTTGTCCTGGCCCCATACCCTGCCTCAGCCCCATGTGCCCCATTAAACATGCAGGGCCACACTATCCAGCCTATAGGTTTCTACAGATCCAGGAATTTGGTAGCAGGGGAGCAAACATTTGGACACCTATGGAGCCCTGCCGGCTGGAACCGGTTCATGGGCTGGGGATTGAGGATCCCTGCTGTGGAGGATTCAAAGACAAGTAATAAAGTTGAAAGAAAGAATTGAATTGCAAGCTGGATGAAGCAAGGCTGAGAAAACTAGGTATGTTTCAGAGAAAAGAAGATTAAGGCGGGTCATGACAGCAGTTTTTAAATATTTGAAAGGCTGCTGTAAAGAAGAGGGAGAACAACTCTTCTTTTTTCCTGCAGAGGGTAGGACAGAAAACAATAGGTTTAAACTGCAGCAGAGCAAATTTAGATCAAATCTCAGGGGATTGGGCGAGGGGGAGAGAATTCCTTCACTGTCTGACAAGTAGAACAACAGAGCAAGCTGCCCAGTTGTAGAGTCTCCTTCACTGGAAGTTGTCCAGGAGAGGCTACCTAAGCACTTTCCTGGGAACAGCACATTCTACACTCATGCAGTAGGGGCTGGATTAGATGACCCTCGAGTTCCCTTCTAACACTATGATTCTATAAAAATCTCTCACACTTGGCATCACCCAAATAGGATAACTCTAAATGAGCTAAACTCCAGTTTGTGACACAAGACTCATCATTAAACTTTTACATGATTTCTCTTTTGCCTGTCATTAGGTTAAAGTGACATATGTAAGGCTTGTGAGCAAGTTGCCTTTGCTGCTGCAGTGTTCACTACCCACCGTCCTCAGCACTGAACAGTTCCAGAACCTATGGAAATAGGATCTTGCACAGCAAGGACAGCTGAGGGGGAGCCAAGTGCAAATAGTCAACAACTTTTTTCTTACCTGTAAATCTATCTTCTCAGAACAGGAAGTCCCTTGGCTGCAATACAAGCTCTGTGCAAATGATTAGACTAAGCTTTCTGGAATCAGCTTGAGAAAAAGATAGGATGATATATTCCACTGATTTATACCTGTACAAAGCTTGTCTGATAAGATTTTTAGAACCTTCAAATACAACTTTTAAGATTTATCTTTTCCTTTTTTTTTCTCTTGCAAACACATGACACTCCAGCAATAGTGTCACACAAACTAGCTGTTGTGAAAGAGCTGATGAAATTGTATGCGACATGTCCATCGTGTTACTGGCATACATTAGACAATATGTCACAAAATTGTATAACCCTTGCTGATTTCTTATGGAATTTAACATCCTGGTGACAGTAAACTTAACATGATGAAGGGCCAAGCATAGGAGCCTCAATAAATTCTCTGTTTGACAGGTAAAACAAGACACTTTAAATAAGCAGCAAAAAATATTTACAAATCAGCTCTGGGGTTGAGTCTGTAACTGCTGATCTGGTCTGTAGCTGACCACATTGCCAAACTGGATGATGGTACAACTATCACACCGCTACATCTTCTTTTCACTTACACTTCTGAGGATGAAGAAATAGTGCTGGTCCCCACAGGCAGCCAGTGTATAGCTGAAAAACTCCCCTATAGCCAGGCTCACAGAGGAACAGGCAGGCAAAGAAAGGTTAAAATTGATTTCCATTGTTCCATTGCCCACACAGAACCACTGAGACAGGAGATCTGCCCGCATATTTTCCAGGAAGTGGGATTTACTCCTTTCAGCCCAGTTTCTTTTCTTGAGATTATAGTGTTACCTACTGTCTATTCAGCATAACCATAATTTTATTGGTTGTCACCCAGAGATCCCTCCCACTTCTTTTACAGTTGTCTTACATTTTAATTTTCAATCCCAGCTGAGGATCTGACTCCTCCTACACTGTCTCCTCTCCATGCTTTTTCCTTTACCCAGCCCCAAACAAATCCTCAGCAAATTGACTCTGGAAGCACACCATCCCATATGGTCTGGGTGGCCAGACCCATGTTTTGTTAGCAGGATGCCATCCCCCTTTTCATACTCTCCACTAGTAGCATCCCCATTCCCTCTTCATCCTTTCTAATAAAGCTCCCTTTTCAGAAACATGGGAAGCAAATTCTCTGCTTGAGGTGTGGCAGGGGAGAAGGCAGAGGATTTCTGGACCCATTAATACCATTCCTTCTCCTTGGAATTTATTTAGGTATTTGATGGGCTTCCAGACTACACACAAGCCTATTGGATCCCCACCCCCACCTCCACTTCTTCAAGATGTTCTCATGTTAGTGCAGATTTTCAGTGCCTCTCCTTAACCTAAATTATTGACCTTGCAGTACTTGCATCAAAGATTAACCAGCAGCTGAAATGCTCCCATCATCCAGCAGCAAGCTAGATTCTGTAGAAATGTGATAGGGAAGTCCTGGCAGCAACATGTGTATATGAGTGCACCAACTCTGGTCTTTCTTTGCAGTTGCTGTTATTAATGTAAAACCCAGAAATATGTACAAGAACTTCATGTGATGCCTTCTGTTCCTTCCTTTTTGCACTAGTCAAGAGTAAACTCTTATCTTCCAGTGTATGGTCCATTTAACTCATTTTGTTAGGTTTCTCCAATGTTCTTTATAATCTGCTCTAGTTTTCATAAACATAAATATAGGTAAGAAAATCAGTTATTTAAATCTACGCTCGTCCGTTCACAAAATATTAATTACCAATTTAGCAATATTTATCCCAAAGAGTAATCTATCAGTAATTGTATATGATGCATTAGGTATGATTAATAGTGAGCATCAGCTATTTACTGCGACTTATTTAATTACTTCTGTTTATTTTTTATTTTATTTGTTATTTATTCCTTATGTTCTCTGCTTTTTGGTTTCTGATCCACAATGGTACTTATAACTTGTGTGGGGACTTTATCAAAGGATTTTGAAAGTCCAAATAAATTATATTATCTAATCCAGGTTCAGTGATGCATCTTGGGAATGAGCTTGCATTTTAGTTACAATGAACTTTAACATTTCAAGATGCATACATTTATCGTATCTAACAAGATGGAAAATATAATCCTCCTACAGATATTTAATGTAATTTAAATGATTGACAACTTGAATTAAAAGAATCAAGAAATGAGAACCAAAATGGAGAAGTTTCCAAGGGTTATTTCAAGGCCTTTAAGTTCAAATATATTATAAAAAGACAAGGTATTAAAAATATATTGGCTCTGGAAAATCATCTGGGGCACGAGGGTACTTTGGCTCCTTTGCATTTCCTTCAAAGGCATTTGATAAACAAGAGAGTTGTCTATAACCAAAAGGCATATGTACCCGACGGCCATAGCTTGATAATACAAGATGTCCTCTTGCTCCTTGAACTGGATATTCAAATCATTAAGAGAAGTACAAGGGGAGGGTGTCCCCAGCTTTTTGTCAGTGAGCAGGAAAGCAGGGGGAGTAGATAAGGTTTCCTCTGCAATTCACCCAGGGTATAAATAAGGAAGGGAGCACAAATTCACACTGAAAATATTATGCTGTTCTGCAGAGTGAATGGTAACCCCTTAGCAGGACTACTTTTTTTAGTTCTGGCTGCCCAAACTCCATGGGTGTGTTTACACAAGACATTACTATGCAGTAGACTGATTAGCTACATAGTAAACATCTTGGCATTTACACGCGCACCCCTATTAGGCTGGAGTAAACTAATTTATTCTGCAGCAGGATAGTACTTGTAAATACAATTACTATCCTTCTGTGGAGTAAAATACTCTGCAGCAACCTACATGCAGATGCTGAAGAGGCTGGCTGGGGAATGAGGGTTCTTTGGTGAGGGGCACTGCCAGCACATTAGCCCTGCACTGAAGCACCCTCATGCCCCAACCAACCCTTCCACAACACATTGAGCTGGGGGCAGCAGCCCTGGGCTGACAGGTTGACCTCCAGGGCCACTTGCCAGCTGGGGCTGCTCTGCCTTGGCTCAATGTGCTGCAATTCCAGGTGTATGTGCAGATGCACCCCGGGCACCAATAAGCTCTGGAACTTATTGCTGCCCATTAATTGGCATGTGTAGATGTGCCCCACAGAAGAGATGAAAGGGGAGAGAGGAAGTCAAACAACCACACGTATCAAAAGTAGGGATATGATAAGTGCTTAGACAACAGACAAACAGTATATAGAAGATACAGTGGTCTGTCCTTTTTACCCCATCTCATAGTACAGTGAAAATGAAAGGCAAATTTAAACTTGTTAAATAAACATTTCCATGTTTTTCAAATTCTTCCATAATTGTCTGCAACAAGATTTCTTGCATCTTCTTCTGAAGCATCATTTAGTTCAACTGACACAGATACTGAACAAGACAGCTCTGAATTCAGAACTATGAGAGAAGGGATTAGAAACATGAATTAAGGGATAGTTAAAGGTTTAAAAGGGTTAATTGCTCAACTCCAAGCTTTTCCCCTCCTGTCCCCTCCCCTAAAAACAGATATTATGTGACTTTAGGAATGGAGGAGGGGGAGGAAGCGGGGAAAGGACTTCCCAACAGTAAATGAGGTGGTGAATTTGAAGTCAAGGCCAGGGTTAAAGAGTAAATTCAACTTGTCACTCAGAACAATAACTCCACAGCATGGACTGATGACAATTGCCATCAGCTGACCTTGAAACCAACTGTTTCAAATGAAACACAATTTATAAATTATTAACATGATTGCTCTTTGTGTTATGTTTCCCTATAAATGACAGTAACTGTAATTATGGAAATAGGCCCTCCTATAAATAGTGTGAAATGGAGAAGGTTTACATACTGATGATTACATACGCGCCAAAAATGAAATAGGCCTCAAGTTATGGTTTTCCCCCCATATACTAAAAACAATCATTATGTCTCACCGCATTTGTAATCAGAGTCATGCAGACCACAGAATGTGGTACCCATCCCCCACTAGGATACTGAGACCTTTTCTCATCCTGATCTGCACACTGTTCCAATTAAGTTTAACCTTAAATTACTGCTGGATTGGAAGATATAATTGCAGAAGTATAAATGTTTTACTGCAGTACCAACATACAGTAACCCTAATGCATGCTATTCTCGGTGCTGAGATCTTTAATTCCACCTTTATGGGGTCTTTGTCATTAGTCACTATAAAAATGTCAATTTTCCACTTCACTGGTATCCATATTATACCATACATCATGAAAAAACATCAGCTTATCTACCATGTAACTTTGGTTTGCAACCAGACATCACAATATTAAGAACATGGGTGTATTGTATGATACTATAGTGTTTGAAGGAAAAAATAATATTTGTAAGACATTCCAAAAGTATGATGATGATAAACAACACAGAAAAGCCTGAACATAAGTGAAATATATATATTTTTAATGTTGTGAACAAATATTTTCCAATAAACTCTTAAACCACACTAACAGCTAAAACTATGGGATCAGATGCACAGCATAAAAATGGAATTTATACAAAAACCTAAAATATTCAGTATATTTGATGTTAAATGTATTTTTAAACAGGAGGGAAGATCCATCTTCCAAAACAGAAGAACCAAACTGATCTTTGGTGTACTTGTATGGATACATTTGATGGAATGTTTCAGACTTGCCAGGAAGAGAAAGTAGGACTGATTTAAATTGATCTAATTAAAATGGCGCATGTTCAGTTACATCAATATAAATATAGTGCACTAGTTTAAGTGCATCTACATTAACTCTGTTAATTATAAATCCATTAGTTAAACTGCTATGACTTTTTTTTGCATAAAATAGCTTTACTGAAAAAGGTGAATAAACATAACACTAGACTATATTACAAAATTTGGGCAAGTATTCACATTAACACTGACAAAATGCAGTAAAACATCTGAAGCCTGCTATAGTTTCTAAGCTGGCTCTTCGTTTATGTGAAGCCTCCTCAGTCCTGCAGCTCATTCCATGTGGCCAGGCCTATGCACCCAGGGGAAGATCCAGCGATGTGAACAAACTCTGCACATGTATACCCAACATGGAACAAGTTGCAGGATTGGCCAGTGTACCTGCCATATTGCTTGCTCATTGTTTTAGTTGCACTTGAACTCCTGATCACAGGAACACAGCCAGAGAAGCTAGCATGCTGTAACAAATAAATACAACTTTTGTAGTGACTTTGTTTTGTTGCAGCAACAAAAACATCAAATAACGAGACATTGAAACCCTCTCCTCCATGTGCCTCATGAGGTTACACAGTGAGGACTAGCTGTCTGTCTTTCATCTCGCAGAGTCCCCCACTTGATTGCCCAGTGCTACACAGACTGATTCACATGTTGGTGTAAGGTGAAGTGTTCAAACTCAAATGTGACATGAACCCTAACTAAGAACAGTTGAAAGGTGCTGTCAGAGCCTGTGAATCAGTCTCTACAGCTTTTCAGAGTGAGAGGAAATGAACTTTGCAGCTTTTCAGGGAGAGAGAGAGAAAGAGAGAGAGACTGTTATCTGAACTTAATATCCCATTAATGATAGATTGGTGACTGCAGGGAATGACATTTGTTGCTTAAGTAACACTTACAGCACAGGCAGTAGCACCACACATTTTGCAGTAATAATGTGTTTAAATCCCAGCCTGTAGAAACTACTTCTTTGGGGTTATTTTATATTTTGGGCATTTGGGTTGATTCAGTCAAATATAAGTGCTAATTAATGATAATTTAAGATGATGGGTCTTTATTACGATGAAGTATGTATTACTGGAGTTGATGCATAAGCAAGAAAGGGAAGTTGTGCTCCCTATTCGCTAGAGATTGAGAATACTTTAGCTAGACATATCTGTTCGTTATTCCTGGACTTTTCATGCCCTTGGCCCCCTTACTGGGGTCAGAAAAGGGGGTGAAGCAACCAGCCAACCCTTCATGCTTTCTAGACCTACAAGAACATATTAATAGACTCAACTATAGTGGAATGGGTTACAGAAAACATATAGACAATACATTTCAGAGACCTGAAGTTACAAAGAGGTAATTAACCTTCCTTTCCTTTTCAAGTACTTGTCTAGATCTGCTCCACTTCTGGAAATTCACAAGCCATAGATTACAAAAGGAGGAGTGTCCTGTGAGGCTAAAAAAACCAGCAATTGCAAGTAAATTGGTCACCTATCCTAGATGCCTGAACAACAGAGTAAAAGTTTATTAAAAGGTCTGTATACTAATCTAGGTATCAATTTACATATGTCATTTAAAGGACTCTCTGAAAGAAGCCACAAAAGCTGCTTGTATCCTATTGGAATATGACCTAATGCTAAGAAGCTCTAACTTGGCTGTCTAACACTAATTTAATACCACCCGATACCTACATTTCTCTATGTTGAAATTGATTGATTCTCTGATATTTCAGCAGCAGAAACAAAATGGGTACGGCATATTTACAATGGCCTTGTTCTAGTCAAATAAAAAGACAGAGTCCAAAGGACTCTGTAAGATGTTTCACCTTTGGGTAAATAAAGCATTTGAAGTTGGGGAGAAAAAACATGAAATAGGTAAATTTATGAACCAATTAAAATGAAAAGTGTGACATGTTCCTTATGATAGACTGGATGGCTGGCCACCAAACCCTGTAATAATTCACAAACTATGTATATTGACGCAATTGCCAAAATGAATAGTGTCCCCGCGGACAGATGAAATAGTGAGCACAGGGCTGGTGGTTCAAATGGAGGGCACACATGCCTACCAACTATCGTATTATGACATTAGGGTCACCAGGCATAAGTGAATCTCAGATCATGGGAAAAACTGTGATAAATCCTTTTAAACATTTGATGGTTATGAATGAGTGAAAACTGTATCCTAAACTGACAGATAACATGGATGTTAGGGGGTAAAAAGAGGGTCCCGGGTAATGTGGGGCCCCTGCAGGACACGATGGGCAACTTAGTCATCACGCCAGATGATAAAGCTAACATATTTAACGATTTCTTTGCCTCTGTCTTCCTAAGTAGGGACCAGTTCAGCCACCTCCCTGCTGGGCCCCCCTCGGGCCCCGGGAGAGACACGCCTGGGCCAGGGGTTAGCGAGGAGTTAGTTAGGGTACTTCTGGAGAGGCTGGACGTGTTCAAGTCCGCTGGTCCGGATGATCTTCACCCTAGGGTTCTACAGGAACTGGCCGAGGTCATTGCGGGACCCCTGGCGCGGCTCTATGAGCACTCGTGGTGCTCTGGCGAGGTGCCGGAGGACTGGAAGAGGGCCAATGTGGTCCCTATCTTCAAAAAGGGAAAAAAAGAGGACCCGGGAAATTACAGGCCAGTTAGTCTTACCTCAATCCCGGGTAAGCTCTTTGAAAAAATTATCCTGGCACACATCCAGGAGGGCCTTGCGGGAGAATGCATGCTCAGGGGCAACCAACATGGGTTCATCAGTGGCAGGTCTTGTCAGACCAACCTGGTGGCCTTTTACGATCAGGTCACCAAATCATTAGACGCAGGGGTTGCTGTGGATGTAGTCTTTCTGGACTTCCGGAAGGCTTTCGACACTGTCTCTCACCCTGTCCTCATCAAAAAGCTGGGAGACTGTGGTGTCGATGCCCACACGGTCAAATGGGTCGCCAACTGGTTGGAGGGCCGCACCCAGAGGGTGGTAGTGGATGGGTTCTTCTCGACCTGGAAGGACGTGGGCAGTGGGGTTCCGCAGGGCTCGGTCCTCGGGCCCGCACTGTTCAACATCTTCATCAGTGACTTGGATGAGGGGGTAGAAAGCACCCTGTTCAAGTTTGCTGATGACACTAAGATGTGGGGGGATGTGGGTGCACTAGAAGGGTGCAATAGGCTACAAGCTGACCTTGACAGGTTGCAACGGTGGGCGGATGAGAATAGGATGGGGTTTAACACTGATAAGTGCAAGGTGTTGCACATGGGGAGGAAGAACCGGCACCACACTTACAGGTTGGGGAACTCCCCTCTTGCCAGCACGGAGACGGAAAAGGATCTTGGAGTCGTCATTGACTCCACGATGAACATGGGCCGGCAGTGTGGGGAGGCAGTCAAGAAGGCCAACCGTACCCTGTCATGCATCCACAGAGGCATCTCGAGCAGGTCCAGGGAGGTGATCCTCCCCCTCTATGCGGCACTGGTCAGACCGCAGCTGGAGTACTGCATCCAGTTCTGGGCGCCACACTTCAAGAGGGACGTGGACGATATGGAAAGAGTTCAGAGGAGGGCCACTCGTATGATCAAGGGTCAGCAGGGCAGGCCTTATGAGGAGAGGCTACGGGACCTGAACCTGTTTAGCCTCCACAAGAGAAGGTTAAGGGGGGACCTTGTGGCCTGCTACAAACTGGTCAGGGGGGATCAGCAGGTATTGGGGGAGTCCCTGTTCCCCCGTGCACTGCCAGGAGTGACCAGGAATAACGGTCACAAGCTGGCGGAGGGTAAGTTTAGATTAGATATTAGGAGGCGCTACTTCACAGTCAGGGCGGCTAGGGCCTGGAACCAGCTTCCAGGGGAAGTGGTGCAGGCTCCTAGCCTGGGGATTTTTAAAAGGAAGTTAGATGAGCACCTTGCCGGGGTCATCTGACCCCGGTGCTCTTTCCTGCCAAGGCAGGGGGTCGGACTAGATGATCTACCTAGGTCCCTTCCGACTCTAGCTACTATGAAACTATGAAACTATGTGATGGTGGATTTGTTGAAACATCTGTGACAGCCAAGAAAGCTTCAAAGAGAGCTACTATTTTAGGGTATTGGGAGCTGAAAGCCCTGTTAAGTGACAAAAATTACCTGAAGACAACCATAGAAAAATAATTCTATTTTATAGTATACACGCATTTAACAGTATGTCCTGCTCTGAACCAAAATACTTGTATGCTTTTGGAAAAAGTTTGTTTCTATTAGCCAGACAGGTATCATCATGAGGTATAACAATTCATAGGAGAGGAACTGACTTATGTCACACTACAGTGAACAGAATGTCCAGGGCCTAGCTTTGCTTGACCCTTATAATAGACAAAGTTTCAAAGGACAGAAAAATATAAAAGGTTACAAAACCATTTAATTAGAAATGAGAACTGTGCTGTAGCCCCCAACTGGATCATAATGTTCTGGACATATGTATGTCCAAAATGTCACACCTGTAGTAGAACAACATTAAACATCCTCTCACATTCTCTGTAGAAGATCTGGAAATAACTGATAGCCATCCAGTGAAAATAAAAAAGGCGATACAGTTTCAGCCTGCAGTAAAAGTGACATCTGTGATGACACAAATTGCACACCGGTGGTTATGACATATCTCCCCTCCCTTGAACCCATACGGAAAATCCTTGAACAACTGCAATGCATACCAGAAAGAGACCCTATGCTTAAAGAGATCTTCCCAGAACCACCCATCCCAGCCTTCAAACAAGCACTGAACCTCGCTAACCTCATCACCAGAAGCAAACCAGAACACATCAAAAGGATCCAGACCATGCCATGACAAGAAATGCAAAACCTGCCAACACATCTCCACCACCCCCACAACAGAGCCATCAGCATTCCCGGATCTTACAGCTGCACCTCCAGAAATGTAATATATCTCATCCAATGCACCAAATGCCCTGAGGGAAAATACGTAGGAGAGACCAAACAACAACTGCGCACCAGAATGAACGCACACCAGAAATCCGTCGTAGACAGAAATACCCAATTACCTGTGGGGGCACATTTCTTACAAGAAAACCACTCTCTCTCCAATCTCTCAGTCTTGATCCTCAAAGAAAACTTACAAAACACTTCCCAGAGACAAGCCTATGAACTCCACTTCATCAACCTCCTGGATACTAAAAATCATGGACTAAATTTAGACATTGGATTTATGACATGTTATATAACCTGTTGGACATCTGACTCCCCAGGTATCTTTCCACTATTCATCCCCCTTCTCTCTCTCTCCCCCACCCCAGCCTGTCTCACCCATTGACTCCTTGATTTATATCTTCACTGACTATCTGTCTTGTATGCAGACCAGCCCAGCCTCTGGCTTTACTCTTCATTCCATCCAGGAAGAGCACACACCAACTGCTAAAACTTCCTTAACCTGATGAAGGGTTTTTGAATCCAGAAGCTTGCTTAATAATTGTTTTCCAACTATTTAAGTTGGTCTAATAAAAGATATCAGAACCTTAAGATAAAAGAACCTTGTCTGCCTATGCCCTGAGACTGACGCGGCTACAACCTACAAGATTTCTCTCTGCAAAACTGGATCACTTTAATATCAGCTTGCATAAAGTGTTACACTTACATGATTTTAATGTTTTGGGTGAAGAGACTGTCTCTCTCCCCACCCAAAAGCACAGCATACCTGACAGCAGCATGGCTGAGAACGGTAAGTTTACTATGTAGAAATGGCTTTAGAATGCCTGGTAATTAAAAGGTATGACATCTCACATGATGAACAAATATTAGGGGGACTAGTCTTAAGGAGAGCAAAGGCTGCCAGCCTCTATCGGAGGAAAAACTACAACCAAGTCTATAATACACTACCTAAAATGAATTAAGAGTTCTATGCTAGAAACTTTTTATAAAGTTAAAACTGTCCCATGCTTAATCACTAAACCAGTTACATTTAGCAAAGCTCGTTCTTTAGCTAGGATGGTGGAAAGGAACCAAGCATTCTGAGGCCACGTCTTAGATTGTTTTACCCTTTGTATGCTTTTGGGGGGGGGGGGGGGGGGGGGTGGTCAAAGGTGCAAGAGCAAATACCACAAACACTACTGACCCACATTCATCATTGGTTAACCATCTGCCATTACAAAAAGTAGCCTCTACCTAAATCATTCAGAGGACTATGGTATCCAGGGCTCCATAACACCTTGTCCTCTTCCTAAGATTTTCACTAGTTGCAGTGTGGCCTCACAGGAGATACTAGGGGTGGCACTTTTATCATCCTCTCATTTAACATTGATAACATGTTGGCAGCACCTTGTCAGGCTAGCAAAGGTGCAGTATATAGGATTTTTTAACTATAGGACATTTTAAAATCAACAAGAGCAGAGTAGACAGAGAAGACCTGTCAGGTTCCTTGAAACATACCTTAAGGCAGAGAAAATGTATAGCAGCTATTTGCCATGATGGTGCAAACTCTCTCCCCAACACCTTTCTCCAAACTAGCCCATAAAAATATAGCACATACATCAAGGGTTTTTTCATGCTTATTTTTGGTACACTGTGCTATATATTTTTCTCTGTTGAGAAAAATACCATATGCATTTGCAGAGAAAGTAAACCAGTAGCTCTAGAAATAGGTCACGAAGAAGATAGAACAAACTATACCTGGAGTAGGAGCAAAATGAGCAACAGTCTAATGAGAGCAAGAACGCTGAGTAACACAAATATAAGAAAAGCAGGAAAAGCAATGTAGCCATAACCATACAGATCAAAGACCTGATTCACTTCCCATTAAAGTCAACTGGAGTTTTTCCAATTAACTTTAGAAAGACTTTAATCAGGCTCTAAGATAGAGAAAGCGGTGTGCGGATATCCAGCCTTGTGGGCTAAGGAAAAAAAGAAGGAACTTGAAACATGTAGGTAGCTATTTTTTCCCCCAATTAAACCAAATTTTACACAAAGTAGTAAAGGCTTTATCATCCAAAAGGTAAGGACCAGATTCCAGAACTCTTAATTTAACTGAAGTAGTACATTTCTTCTTGAATATTTCCAGTGAAACCAATGACGTTATTTATTAAATAAAAAGTTTGAGTGCCAGGATTTGTCCTAGATATTTGACTTTTCTTAAATACTGTATAGTCATTTCCTGATGCATGTAAATCAAATGGAGAAGAGATCTTTGAAATTAAATTACCAGGAAAGATCTTTATAATATTACCATTACAAAATACCAGGTTTGTTAAAGTGTCTCTGAGAACGGGATGAGCATCTATTAAGACTTAAAAATAAATATTTTATAGATCTGAAGAAAATAGAGTGAGATTTTGATTAGATAGAAACAAATGTGAATCTACAGCTAGGTGTCCTAAAATGTGTCCTATCAATTGGCTGCATGGAACTGTTTAAGTATTAATATACATAGAAGCATTTGTAATAAAGGGCTATGTATCAAATATGCACATGTGAAAGCCTAACTTAAAATAAAAATAACTGCTAGTTTATCATTCTAATTCAAAGTGAATGGGCAGCTATTTAAATTGACTCACAAATATAATTACAATTCATGGATAAAGCACCTCCAAAGCCAATAGATAAAAACTCCTGAAAAAGCCAAAGGCATAAAATAATAAAGGGAGAACACACACTTTCAATTAAGTAATTAAAGAGCAATTATAGAAGTCAAGTGAGCTAAAAACCTATTAGCATATCACTTAGAGGCCTCTGTCAATTGCACAAGTGAGACAGGCTTGTGGCAGCAAGGCTAGTGAGTATCCACTTTGCTTACCTACCATGAGTGTGCCTTAATTAAAAAGTAAATTGTTCCAAGTCTCTTGACATTCTGATAACTTTGACTCTTTTATTTCCCTCGGGATTGGGGTATCCTCTCCAAAGGGCTGCTTATTTTAAAAAGTTATATAAAAATAGCTATACTTTAATAATTACATTTATACTTTAAATTTATACTTAAGATGTGACAGACGTATTTTTTTCAAGTGGCTTTGGTTCTTTTTTACTTAAGAAGCTTTTCCAATGCACAGCAAGGTTTTAATTTTCTTTTTTTAGCAGTTTGTAGAATACATGATGATAGTCATAAGGAGAAGACAAGAAAAGAAAATTCCTGACTCTACTCACAGCCAAATTACAGACTTGCTTAAGGAAAATATATAAAAAAGAAAACTAAATACAAGACCAAATATCAAGGAAGTGACCTCAGTTTTTCTGGTGTACAAAAGTAATACTTTGATCATGTAACTTTCAACTCTGTGAATAATCCAATGCATATCTGTAATGCAGAATTTAATTAGAAGTGTATGTTTAATTTGAATTCTCATTAGCAATCAAAATGATGGAACTCCAACTAGCTACAAGTATCACAGACAACAAAAGGTTCTTTTTTAGATACGTGGGGAGCTGGAGGAAAAGCAAGGGCAAACTGGACCCCTGCTAAACCAGATGGGACAACTGACAACTGATGCCCAGGAAAAAGCCAATTTGCTAAACAGGTACTTTGCGTCAGTCTTTCACCAGTCCCATGGGACACTCCTGCCCATTGTGGGACAGGGAGGCCCGGATGAGGGAGATTCCTTACCCTCCATTAAGGCTGACCTTGTGAAGGAACACCTTCAAGTTAGCCAGCCCTGACAGTCTACACCCCAGGGTACTCAAGGAGCTGGCTAACATCTTAGCTTAGCCCCTGGCACGGATTTTCGAGAACTCCTGGTGCTCTGGTGAAGTGCCTGATGATTGGAAGAAGGCCAATGTGGTGCCTATCTTCAAGAAAGGGAGGAAAGTGCATCCAGCAACTACAGGCCCATCAGCCTGACCTCTATCCCAGGGAAGGTCTTAGAAAAGATTATCAAAGAGGCCATTCTTAACAGACTGGCCGATGGCAACATCCTGAGGGATAGCCAGCATGGGTTTGTTGTGGGTAGGTCTTGCTTGATCAATCTCATTTCCTTCTACAACTTCTGCGTCCTATCACCTAGACAAAGGAGAAGAGGTTGATGTCATATATCTTAACTTTAAAAAAGCCTTCAATCTGTTATCCCATGATCACCTTAGTAAAACTAGCTAACTGTGGCCTTGGCCACACCACGATCCACTGGCTGGGGAATTGGCTCCACAGTAGGACCCAGAGGGTGCTGGTTGACGGAAGTCAATCGTCATGGTGCCCTGTGACCGGTGGTGTCCCCCAGGGCTCTGTCCTTGGGCCTAAACCATTTAACATCTTTACTAATGATGTGGACATTGGAGTCAGAAGCAGACTGGCTAAGTTTGCCGACGACACCAAACTCTCGGGTAAAGCATCCACACCTGAGGATGGGAGGGTGATCCAGGCTGACTTTGACAGGCTTAGGAAATGGGTGGATGAGAACCTAATGGGGTTTAACACTGAAAAATGCGAGGTGCTCCACCGTGGGAAGATAAACCTGCAGCATCCTTATAGGCTCGGCAGCACTACACTGGCTAGCACTATGGATGAGAGGGACTTGGGGATCATGATTGACCACAAGATGAACATGAGCCTTCAATGTGATACTGCTGCTAGTAAAGCAAGCAAAATGCTTGCTTGCATCCACAGAGGCTTCTCAAGTAAATCCCAGGATGTCATCCTCCTGTTGTACTCAGCCTTGGTGAGGCCGCAGCTGGAGTACTGTGTCCAGTTTTGGGCTCCATAATTCAAAAAGGATGTGGAGAAGCTTGAGGGAGTGCAGAGAAGAGCCACGCACATCAGAGGTCAGGAAAACAGACCTTATGATGACAGACTGAGAGCTATGGGACTCTTCAGCCTTGAAAAGCGCAGGCTCAGGGGTGATCTGGTGGCCACATTTAAATTCATCAGGGGTGCTTACGTTTGTTCACCAGAGCGCCCCAAGGGATGACAAGGTCGAATGGTTGCAAACTCCTCCATGACCGTTTCAGGCTGGACATAAGGAAAAACTTGTTTAGTTTCTGAGCCCCCAAGGTTTGGAATGGCCTGCTGCCGGACGTGGTTCAAGCTCCCACCCTGAACGCCTTCAAAGGACACCTGGATGTTTATCTTGCTGGGATCCTATGACCCCAGCTGGCTTCCTCTCCCTGGGGAGGGGGGCTGGACTCGATGATCTTCCGAGGTCCCTTCCAGCCCTAATGTCTATGAAATCTATGAAAAGCAACTATTTTGACAAATAAGAAATGTATATTTAAAAAAGAAATCCCTACTAGCCTAACACTTATCGTCCAAAAATGATTTTTATTCTGATTGAAAATACGTAAGGAGAAAACGTCTGTTTTCTGGGAAGCTTTTCTAGAGAATAATCAGGATAAATTACTTCTACTAACAAAATATTGAAAACGAAGTGTTTATGAATGTGAGATGTATGCTTTCAGATTGACCAAAAGTTAGCAGCATTATTTGATACTTAAAAAAACAAAAACAATCAAAAAACCAAAGAAGCCCCCCCCAAGTGAAATAGCATTTGGAGCAAACAAAACTGTAAATGAAGTTCAAATCAATGCCTTCTTTTATATTCACAAAGCTGCAGAAACTAAGCTTAATGATAGGGATGCATTTAAAATCTTTTTTGGAGTTTAAAAAAATACTCCACCCTAACCAGCATATTTTTGTGGTGGTTGTCATGTACTTAGCTATTTTAAAGTTTGCATTGCATTCAAACATTGAGAAAAATTATATTCTTAAAATCATAAGCGATTTAAAAAGGAAACAATGCACAGCAAAGATTAATATCATGTTTTGAACAAAAACTGTCTTTACTTTTATTAATCAGTCTGTGCTAAAACATAATTTTCCACACTTGGAAAAAATGGGGGGAGGGAAAGGTGGGTTTTGATATATATGCAACCTATCTGTTTTGTGCTATTCACTTAGCTTGCAAAATAAAAAGGCAGAAGAGCCTTTCGTAGTCATTTCTACTTTCCCTGTGGTAGCACAGAACTGCAATATTTTGGCTGGAAATATTGAAACAGAAAGTCTTAATATGTACAATTAAGAATATGGATACATACATCCATATTAGGTCTCTTAGGCCTAACTTATTGGTCAGTCGACTTCTTCAGTGCTATTGTATTATGTAGATTTGAATGGTTCTATTTGCATAAAAGTACAAGAGCACCATTCCTTTCATCTGGAGGCTTAGATCTGAAGATAGTAAGTCACACAAGATGACTTTACCCAAAGACAATGACACTTATTATGTTTAGAGGGAAGAATCATGCTTCTCATGCTAGCAGAACTCCCATGTTAATCAGAACTATCATATATAGCAGGGGTCTCTAACTCGCCTTATGTCCTGGGATGGATCCAGACCGCAGGGCTTCTCTGGGTCAAAGCTGGCTTGGGACATGAGAAAAGCAATGGCAGTGGGCACTTCTGGCTTTGACCTGGCAGTGGCTGTGGCCCATCACATGCCCTGTGCCAGAGCTGATGCTACCCCACTTGTGTACCCTCTGCCACAGCAGGAGCAGCTCCAGCTGGGAGCATGTAGTGGGGGCCAGTGAGGTGAGGCCATGACAGTGGCAACAGGTGAAGTGGCTGAAAGATGACTGGGGCTGTGTCAGCCCTTGCTGAGCCTCCTATTACCAACTGCCATATTCTGTAGCAGGATACTCCCTGCTGGCCATGCCCCCTAACTTCTGCTGGTTCACCAACAGCCTGGCAGACTGGACAGAGTGCCTCACCTGTAGCCTTTATGTTTGACACCTTTAGTGGCATTAAATTCAGAGAATACCCTGGGAACCTCCAGTGCAACCATAGCAAGAACTCTGGAAAAAACTCAGGGCATCTCTGATGAACAAGGTACAGTTGATACCATTGTTATATTTACTTTGCCTCATCTGGAAATTCATAAATTATACATATATTTAAAAAATGGATGCACAAAAGCTCAGAGCTCAAAAAGCATTGTCCCTCCTCTATCACAATCTCCCAAAAGCTCATCTATCCATCTAGACCTAGGCTTTCAGTTGAGTCTCTCCTCCAATCCCTTCTTAGTGCACATCTAACCAGGGCCAGCTGTGTCCTGATACTTCAACCAAATTACTCTCCACTTTGATGCAGTTTTTCAGCTCTAATGTGTAAAAATAACTAGCAACCATGCATTAAGCTGAGAGGATGGAGCATTATTATGACCCAGTGGTCAGCATACCTGAGAATGTGATAACAGTTCTGAAATCAATGGGGGTTTGATTCATAAATACCTATGAGGATCTCAGCCTTGGTGCCCAAATAAGCCTCTGCAATATAGCCACAGATGGCACTTTCAATGGCAAATTTTCTCTATTAAAATACATTTTCAATTTGCTCTACTTTGTGGAGTCTGGATAAATATTCCATGCAGTTTGAAATGACTAGTCACTATCCAATGTATCCAAGAGAAAGTCAAGGAGCTATTTGATCCTGGTCTACATGTTCTTGCATGGGAAGATGACTTGCTAGTAAAAAGCTCTATTTAGCCAAGTCATAACTAGATCCAGGTAATGGGACTTTGAAGCAAGACTACTTCAAAATGTGATTTATTTGAAGTGACAGCCATTGGAATAACACACTTAAGGCATGTAATATAGTCTCCATCACCTGAAGCCTTTATATAGAGACTAGTTGTCTTTCTAAAATGTAAGTTATTAGTTCAAGCAGAAGTTATAGTTCTGATGTAGGAATGACAGTTACTGTGTACAGTCCTTGTTATGCAGGTGGTATCATTAGATGATCATAATGCTTCCTTCTGGCCACAACACTGATCCCCCACCCCAAGCTGCGGCTTGTTAGACCTCTTATGAGACCTAAGTAGTCTAGGGCCAATGATTCAAGTTAATAAACTTGAATGATTTGTATTTGTCTGGTTGGGATATGCTTACACAAGACTTTGAATGCAGCGCATTCTTTGTTCAGAAGCTTGTCTATCTCGACTGTATCTTTTATCAGACCAACTATAAATTGCCTACAAAAATCCTTGCCTGTTGCATACTTCCTGGACCATCCAGGCTACAATAGCGTTCAAGCACTATCTTGTTGTCTAAGTGCATTCCAAATTTCCTTTAAAATCCACAGGTTGCGATGATTGCTGTTTTTTGTTGTTGGAACATGTAGTATATTATTACTATGTTTTATTAAAATAATTAAACCATCAATGATAGTAAAATAAAGGCTATTTTTAAGAGCACCTTGCTTAAAGCTGCATCTGATGTATGCCCAACAAAAAAAAAAATGGTGACAGACTGACTAGAGATATGCCCCAGGTGTCCTGTGAGCTTAATATATATTACTCCACAATGGAAACACTCATTAGTTGCACAAAACCAAATGGACTCGTCAAGTGATTTATGGAAAACACTACAAAAAGAAACTAGAAACAAAATTGAAGGAAAAAAATCCCTGTTTTTAATAGCTCTTTTGTACAAGGTAATTTCAAAAGTTCACTGTTAAACAATGAATTTCTTTCTGTAAAAGCCATCTTATACCAAGACTGTATGTAACTGTGTTTGTAGCTAATATCCACAAAGCTATCTATCTACAATTTTTTTTGCAGATAACCCATTTTTTCTCTTAATTAAAAAAAGTCATACAAAAATTTATTACAATGTCAAGATTTCTGTTGGTCCTTTTGGATCAGCATAAAACAGATTAAAATCAGTGGAACTCAACCTTCTAAGAGGTGGGCCAGGTGCTTACAACCCAGCTGCATTGTTGCCTGGCCCATGGGTACATTGAGTACCACTGGATTATTTTTTTTAAAATAGATTGTTTATAAGTTTTTAATGTATTAAAGGTTTAATGAAGTACAATTTAACAACTCCATCTTTGTGATGCAATAAGCACAAAACAGTCTAGTGTACTTTCTGCATTGTGAAAACTTCATTTGCTTTATCATCAGAGTTGGTAGAAAAATATTCCATTAAATATTTTTTTTTTTTGAGTGAAAACGACTTTTTGATTAAGTGAAAATATTGGTGATAGTTTCTATTTTCAACCAAATTCAGAAAAAATTAGAAAAAATAGCATATACATTTTTCATGGAAAAATGTGTTTTCCTGATAGTCCTATTCATAATTAATCTGTTTCATTGGCTGCCATCTACTTCCTACTTAAAAAACAACTTTTCTAAAGTATAATAATCTAATGATTCAAGCTCCAAATGTTGAAATGACAATTATATCTTCATATTTACAGCAATTACTTTTAGTTCATTGTTTAAAAGGTTCAGTTAAAGAGAATCAGTCTTGCATAGCAATAAGAACATGCTACTTACTTACTCAGCTGTTACTTGCGTAACTCATACTTGCACTATGTCCCAAAATGTGTTGAACCAGAAGACTCAGAATTTTCCTTTAGCACTTCCAACTTCTAATTACCCAGAAATCCTTATCTGATTACTTTGTTAAAATCTATTTAACTAGCTGTTTAAAATGTTCTTAGCATGTCACTAGGGCCTCTTTTATAGTAGTTTAATTGTGTTACGCATGCAGGAGCGTATTTTGATTTAATTTCGTCACACTGTACACATGCCATGGCATATTGCAATGTAAATGACTTTGTTACATAGCAAACTAAAACACACCCTGATGTATTTTAGTTTGCCACCTAACAAATTGCAGTGATACATCCATCCCCGAGCTTGTCCAGGCTTCCAGCACCTTGTGCACTGTCCTTACCATCTTCTCTGGCCACCAGCACATCCAGCCGCTCTCCTGATGCCTTCTTGCACTGCTCCAGGGATAAGCCAGCCCATTCTTGGGCAGTCCCAGGTAGTGGGGGCAGTGCATGAGGTGCTGGAAGCCCCAGCGGAAGGGGGGGACAGGGAGGGGGAAATGCAATGAGGGGCCTGATTCTTTTTTTTCCCCTGCCCCCAGTGGAGCCTGCCCACAGCCAACCAGGGGACAGGCTGCCAGTGGGGGGCCTTGGTCCTTCCCTCCACGGTGGTGGCACCCCTCAGGCCCGCCCAGGCAGACTGCTAGTTGGCCAAATGCTGGCTCTGAGATGGGGCAGCACCCAGCCCACTAGCAGCCGGCCCAGGAGGCCTTGCCACCACGGAGGAAAGGACCGGGGCCCCCCGCAGCTTAGGGGCTGCTCGGCCCATCAGCAACTCTCTGCCTGGAAAAAAAAAAAAGCGAGGGGCCTGATCCTTTTTTTCCTGGCTGAGCTGGGGGGCACCACTGCTGTGGAGGGAAGGATGGAGACCCTCTACAGCTCAGGTCCCTCTGGCAGCTTACCCCCCGGCTGTGGGCAGGCTCTACTGAAAAGAGAAAAAAAAAAGGATCAGGCCCCTTGCTGGAACAGTGATGGAAGCCCCTAAATTGAAGCAGTGGGTTTTCAATCATCACAATTAAAAACCCACCATTTTAATATAGGGAAACTAAAACCCTGTCACATGTGCAACAGCTTTAATTTACTACTGCTTTTTCAGGCCTAATGAAATATTTGGTGAACCTGGGTTTTCTTCCACCAGGAGACCTGTTTGCACTGTTCCAATCAATCTCACCTTGAAGGAATTTTGGAGGATATTTTGCTTCTGCTGTGCACCTCCTCATGTATTTCTCAAATCTGCTACTGAAGTGCTGCTAAAATTGGCAGTTGTAGTAATAGGAATTAGAGTAAAATGACCTTCAAGTCAACTGGTTGCAAAATCAGGGGGCTTTTCTGCATCTTTATAAGAATGCTAACATTTTAAGCTTTCTATTTTAGAATTGAAAATAGGATGGACAGAGCAACAGAACAGCAAGCTCCTATGCCTTGAAACTATGAAATTTATAGCCACTAGGTTACAATTCTTTAAATTTAAAGGGAAAACACAGCTGGTATGGGCACATAAGGCAGATCTCTGGTTGAATCTTCCTCCGTGTTTAATTGGTGAATCTAAATCCGCAGTTCCCCATTTTTTGCATCAATGATCTGACCTCTAGGGAGAACCCAACTCATCAGATTGAATGGGGCTTGTGACCCCTTCTTGGGTCAGAATCCCAGGTGGGATCTTGGGAAGCGGTAATATAGATGGAAGGCCATGCAGTCCAGAGAGGATACTCCATACTGCGGATATGTATTTGTATAGACTGCAGTACTCATACTGATGCATTTAAAGGAGGTGGGGAGGAGTGGGGTAAACCTCTTAAAAACACTTATCTGAGCTTTACCACTTAAATCAGCAGGTCAGCAAGACATCCCTGAAAAGGTCACACAATAATTCCATTTAACGTTAAGTATACAGGTGGTGTGACATTTTACAGTACTTCAGCTACACGTTTTGACAAATGTCATGCTTTTACTCTAAATGGCTTATTTTTAATTCTTTGTTTTCTATGTAGTTTCAGTTCAAAGAGTATACCCTTTTGTAGATGGCCCACCTGGTATGTAAGTAATGTGCAATTTCTCCCTTCTCCATGTGGACCAAACTGCTTCACCCACAAAACAAATTCAGAGAACAAATGCCTAAAGATGCAAAAAACCTATAAAATTTAGAAAAATTAACTAAATTTACAAATTAACAAAAACACTAATTTAACTGAGATGAATTATTTTATTTACAAAATATAACCAGGCCTGTGTAACTGTTTTGCTCTCAAAAAGAAAATACTCTCTCAAAGAACAGATTTAACCCAAGCCTTAGCAAGTACAGTAAATTATTAAAAAAGTGGTACTGAAAAAAGATCTGATGAACTTGCACTTTATAAACTTGCACTTTGTACAAAATCTCCTCTGAAAGACAGTTCAGTAACAGATTTAAAAATGTAAAAGTTGGAGCTGCAAAAAAACAAACAAAAAAAGAAACCAAGCATGTTCATGTCTAACTGCATATCATTATGTTATTTTCGTCTGTGTGGAGAACTCTCCCTTCGCCGGTCTTCATTTTTCCTTGATTCTCTGTATTGATCTGTATATCGTTTGTATTTTTCTGAGTGTTTCTCTCCACCATTTCGATATCGGTCTTCCTGCTGTTCCTCTTTGGGACTTGAATTATTTCGGTATCTTTCTCTAGATTTGGACCTCTCCTTTCTTCTGCTGTGATGGTCACTGTCTTTATTCCATGCTTTGTCCTTTTCACTATCAGAAAAAGAAGTTCTTCTCTCTGCTCTCTTCTTTTTTGAAGTACTGTGTTTATTTTCCAAGTCCCTACTTCTTTCATGGTCCCTGTCCTTTCCACTTCGGTAACTGCTTCTGTCGGTGGAATCATCTCTGCGATAGGAATATTTTGAAACCTCATCTCTCCTATTTGGATCTCTCAAGCTTCTGTCGACGTTTCTTTCTGACTTTCTCTCAACATCATTTCTTTCTTCCTGCTGCCTTCTTTCCTTTTTCTTTTCAAGTTGTTTTCTTTTACTGCTTTGCTTTTTCCTGGTAACTCTATCGTGTTCTTTATTTTTCCTTTGCATCTTCTTTTTTCCTTTAGCAGCATCTAGAAATATAAAGTAACGTGTTTTAATTCATTCAATTTCCTTAATTATACATAACCAGCAAGCTAAAAATATATAGGAGTTTTATGGAGAAACATTTTACCAAAATTTCACACTTTAAAAGTTATATGTCCACAGGGATAAACAATGTGCTTGGCGCTCCTTCCCTAAACTATGTACCTGCAAACAGGCTGGGAGAATCTGCCCCTGTTCTACTGGGGAGTCAGCGCTTTATTTTTAAGTAGCAGCAGGCCTGTTGTTTAAAAATAAAGGAATTAGCTAAACAACACCTATAAGGAAAGGGGCAACTTTGTGAACCAGCCACCATTCTCAAGATTACCTGACATTTTGTGCTAATTGAATACCTCATCAATTAGGCTTCAATGTTGGCCTGTGCCCACCCCCAACCTTCATTTAATGACAGTAATGTTGCATCAGAACATATATCATCTATCCTAGTCTTGGAACAGGAGCTCCCACTTTTCACTGCCAACTTTCAATATTCCTCAAAGATCACCATGAATATTTATCAAACTTTCAACTGAAAATGGGGCTGGGGAGGAATTGAGGAACAGCTTGATCCACACACTATGTACCATTGTTCCTTAAACCATATTTTGAGAATCAGTCTTAATTCACTAATCCATTGCTGACCTCAGTATTGCTGTTCTCAGGAGACAAAACTAAAAAAACCCAGTTCAAACAGGATACTATGGTACAAGAAGTCATACACAAATTAGACTGTGTTAAGTATGGTTTAAACAGGGACTATGGATTCTTATTTTATTACCTGGATTAGCTTTTGTGACACCCTTTCTGTCTCTGGGTGTATTGCTCATTTGCTTTTCTCTCCTAGCACTCTCTCACTCTTCTCTTGCCTCTTGTATTCTAATTCATCTCTCCTCCTTATATTTTGCTTTCTGTAAGTCTTTCACACCATCTCATGAAGTGAACTTGGGTTTATGAAAGCTTATGTGTGCTCTTTCTCTATATATAATCTTATTTAGTTTGTCTATGAAAGCACATATATATCCATACTGCCCTTAAATTTATTTCTCCCATAAACTAAGGGAAAAAGATTTTGCATTTCTTCCTACCTACATTACCTAAAATGCTGTTAGTAACATAGTCCAGTACTTTGTACTGGAGCTTTCACCATCGCCACTGCCAGGAAACATCAGGGAAAAAAAATCCCTACTTCCTGAAAACTCATTCTAATGCTGAATATCACTGGCAACTTTAGCAACAAAGAAGTAAAAGAAACTTCCCAAATGCAGTGCATTTATTAGTCAGATCTGCCAATCAGCTGGTCCAAAAGTAAAAGGTCACTTAGATTACCATTACCTTTGTATTTTTTTATATTTAATTATTAGGTTAAGATTTTGGGTGGAACATAATTACAGTTTTGGGTGGAAACTATGTGCTTTGGTCTATTATTTGGTTAGATGACAAGGGGAGTAAGGGGCTTCAGTCAGATTTGTGCAGCTGTGGGTGCCACTACAGCATAAAAGCCCTGCTGACAAAGATTTTTATTAATGTAGATGCCTAAAATGTTGGGGACTGAAAGAGGTGGGTTCCAAGGTGTTCGCGATCACAGTGCTTATATTAACATTATAATGAGGGTCCTACTTAATTTGCGATTTCATGGAAACCATGAAATCTGTGAACTAAAATATTAAAAAACCCCAACTTGCTAAAAATAAAATGCTGGCTCCCCAGTGGGACCTAGCAGTCCTTGTGGCTGCTTAGACATGGCCCTCACAGCCTGCCAGAAGGAGAAGTGAGAAGGGGTTGGGGGCAGCCATGACAGTGGCTGCCCATCACTACTGCTGCTGATTAGCTGAGAGGGCTGCCCATCACAGGCCCTGCCCCTCTTGACAAAAATCAAAGGCGAGGGGCAGGCTTACTGCACATAACTGTCTCTGCTCACTGCAACTTAGGTTGATCCCCAATTATAATATTGTCACAGCATTTAAAACAATGCACACTCACTGGGCAACTGGAGAGGAGACCATTAGTTCTTCAAGGGGATTCAGTGGAAGAACAAAAGACTAATCCCCAGCTCACTATTGTAACACATCAAGACTTTGCCAAAAATCTTTTTTTTTTTTTTATTATGCCAATTGGTCAATAGAACAAGGCCTTTATGAGCTACAAGTAAAACACTCACATTACACTGGTTTCAGTAATATAGTCTAAATGCAACCCTCCGAGTCTGATTTCAGGGTTGTCAGTACTTCATTTATGATGTACTTAAATCAGTAGCTTAAGTCAAATATTTTAAAATATGTTACATGTTTTTCTCTCTTTTCTTTTTTTCAACCATATGCAAGCTTGTTAATCCACCAGGATGGCTTTAGTAGCTGTAGCCAGTTATAGCCGAGTTGCTGGCAGGTGAAATTTTTTTTTTTTTTTTTTTACTGGGTGTCACTCAATCTCAGCTTTAGTTATCTCCTCAATACAATCCTGTTTAGCAGTTTAACTCAGTATATTGCTGAAGCTGAAGTTGTTTTTCAGTCGTCTTTTAACATTCACTTTGGAAATTAACCAGAATAAAAACAACATTTCTACACCAGAACTGTTTTTGTATCTAGTTCATTTCCTTTCTGCTGTAAAAAAACAGCATATTTCTCTAGCTCCTACTCCATAAATCATCACATGTGTACAAAGTTTCCAGCACAAGAAGCAAGAATTCTTAAGTTGTTCCCCA
Organism: Crocodylus siamensis; assembly: GCF_052110815.1. Taxonomy (NCBI): domain Eukaryota; kingdom Metazoa; phylum Chordata; order Crocodylia; family Crocodylidae; genus Crocodylus; species Crocodylus siamensis. The sequence continues at coordinate 198,936,330 of NC_143398.1, read as the reverse complement.
ACCGAAGCTCCTGGCAACAAGCATCAAAATGCCAGACCTAGCTGCTAGATCAGTACTAACTACACTATTAAAAAGAGCTGACAAATATATTAAGAGAACGCCCCCAAGAAATGTTTTCCATAATTCCACTGAGTCATCATAATCTATAAAAATGAGCAAAAACATTAAGAATCTGAACCATAACCAAGAACTGTGTGAAGTTTACACCATGAGAGAACATAAAGGTATAAAAAAGGTCCGTTTCTCTCACAAAAGTGTTATACCCAGCAACTTAGTTAATAATAGTTTTTGACATATTTCAGCTTGTGGTATAAATAAATGAAAACATACTGTTGAGATCATGAAAATGAATGTCTTTATAAATCTGTTCCTGAATGAGAAAAAAGGCAAAATGATGAAAGAGAATGTCTTAAATCCACAAAAAAACATGCTCTCACTGGCAGACTGCAGACTCAGTTGGTTTATCACTAAGGACTTACCTCTTTGGTTCCCATCAAGCAGCTCAGCAGAGCTGCAGCTGTCTATGTAGGAACCATCTGGCTCTTTGCTGAACTAACGCCTCTGACCCTGTTAAACTGTGCTCTCCTTTAGTCATTAATATAATAGCTGTCTAATGAAAACAATGGAAAGCAAGTTTTCAACAGAGAACAAAAATGCATATCTAATTTATGAGTAATTTGTAGTGCCTGCATATTTATTAACCAGTGCATTCTCTTTTAATATTATATAATAAATAAAATTAGTTTTGAATCAGCAAGGATCCTAACTACAGAAGTTCATGCTGTGTTATCATCTGCTCTCATATAACATGCAATTCAGGAGACCACCAGTCTGGACTGGTCTAGCAGGAATATTTTAGATTAACAATGTTTATTATGCTTCATGTTAAACAGTAGATTTAATATCAGCAAACCAACCTCAGAAAAAAATAGTAATTATAATTATATTGCTACTCGTCAGCAAAAGTTTATCGCCCTTGGAGAATTCTCACAAGACAAGAGTTTTTGTTATAGTGGCATTTTACATTGTTCATTAGGAATAAGAATTTGTAAACGGGTTTGGTAAATGAGATTTGTAAAGAAGCTAAATCAAATGTAAAGAAATTGAGTTTGATGGACATGGCAAGAAACCCCTCCAAATAAGAACTGACCCATTATAGCTACAAACCAACCAACCCGCCCTACAGGTGCAAACATTAACAGTTCACCAGTCAGCCTTCCAAAAGATGTGGCCCAGTCTTTATAAAACAAAAGTTAAGAAAGGAAATGCTAATTTTCTAGTTCAACATTTTGCAATAGAGATCATGAGCTGAAGGAAAAGCCCGCAAGATAAAATGCCCCTCTTTTTGGCCTCTGGAAACTGAACACAGTATTTATAACTTCTACAATGAAAAATAGGATAGCTAAAAAACACTTTATTTTGCTTTTTCCTAGAATTAATCACAATTAGTGCTGGGAGTTTTTACAGCATGAAGGCTAACAACACAAGTGATTAACAATGGTTATTTGTCCCCATACAAAGTTTATACAGACCCAGTAAAGAGCATAAGATAACTGGCAGTTGCTGCTTCATACCTGAATCACTGCTAGAAGAGTCACTGGTACTGGATGACTCTGTACTACTACTGATGCTCTCAGAATCCGATTCTGAAGAGGAATCTGACTCTGAGGAAGATGAGGAGGTATCTGATGATTCAACATCTTGTTTCTGGGTCATAATTATCTTTGGTGCATTTTTTAGATGTTCTCGTAATTCATCCCTAGCAAACAACAACAAAAACCAATATTTCCCTCAATCCTTAAACAGCAAGTCAAGCAAATGTGAAATCAGAGTTAAAACAAAAGCAAGCCATACGTTAGTCCTCCAAGACCAATAGAAGTGAAGAAATTGATAGCAAATCGAGTGTTTCTTGGGTTATCTCGAGGTAATAATCCTTCAAAGAAGGGCTGCAGTGTTCTGACAAAAAACAAAACAAAATAAAACATTTGAATTAAACCTCAGGCTTCACACCACTCTTAACTTCAACAAACGTTGGTTGGAAAAATAAGCCACATGAAGATCTACTGGCCCAAAAGAGTTTTCATTTGTGCAATTGTTTTTGCAAACCCTGTGATACATCAAAAAAGTAATACACTTTCTGGGTCTGCTAAAATTAATGTTCTTTCAGAAGAATTTTAGAGATATTTTCACAATATAGTGGTAGTTTCTAAGAAGACAAAGTAAGTGCCTAACTCTGCCAGCCTGCAAGAGGACCCCCCCTCCCTGTGTTTTTCTCCTTTAAAGAAAAAAATCCGGACTTTACCACATTTTTCCATCATGAATGGAAAAAACCCAGATCCCAGCTAATAACATGGTAGCCTACTATAAATGGAACTGAACTCTATGACCAAGAAGTCCTTGCCAGTTCTATGTTCCCATGTGGAAAGTACAGGGGGGTGGTACCTTAGTCACTAGTTGGTTCAGAGAGGTGTAAACTTTCATAGGCAACAACCTATTTCATCAAATGTGTTGTTAATATGTGATGTAGTAGGTTGTTGCCTACAAAAGCATATGCCTCTCTGAAACAGTCTTCAACATGCCCACCCCCTAAACTTTGGCCTGACTTTAGGTTAACACAGCTAACAACACTTGTTTCTGTATAGAATTCCCAAAATAAGCCTGAAAATCAGAGCAAGTATTGGGTCACTAAGTACCTAATTTAGCTACATGTTAATACAGTAAACTCTGGTAATTGGCACCTTACAAGCTGGCATGCTCTGTTAACTAGCATGCCAGCTTGTAAGGAACAGTAAAACCAGAAGTTCCCACCGTGGCACTTCCAGTTTCTCCGAGCTGCCACGGCCCAGGGCAAAGCAGCTTGTGCTGCCAAGCCCCCATGGCCCGGGGGCATAACAGGCTATGTGGGGCCCACCTCCCTGTCCCACGGGGCCTGCAGGGCCCATGGGAGCGGGGCAGCGATGCTGCAGGAGGGGTGAAGGGACACAGCGGGAGAAGTGGCAGCCGGGTCTGCTCAATTAACCGGCATATTTTGTTATCTGGTATCCCCCATTCCCAGGGGATGCTGGATAACACAGCTTTTACTGTACAGAGAAAAAGAATAAGCTATAAACACTCAAAAATAACCTAACAGCTAGCACAATCCTCAGCGCTGTATAATTACTGAAATACACAAAGGCATAAGAGACTGTATTAGCTTTACTATATTTAAAAATGAGTAATTAAATCTCATAAAAACAAGTATAAGTGGTTCTAGAGTCTCTTGCAGGCTCTGCCAAAAGACTATTCTTACTACCCTTGGCAGCTACGCTGATGCAAACAGATATGCACAGCAATTCTCCAAACTAAAGCAAGTTGAAAAGCAGTGGAAGAAAACGAAGGGAACAGAGACTGATCTGGGAAGTTCTATTATTTACTCATAGGAAGAGTCTCTTGACTTCAGTAGAATTATTCAGTGCATAGAAATCTGCTGAATCAGGGCTTTAATTTCATGTTAACATTTTATGTTTTTCTTTAATAAATATAATTCAGAGAATTCAGTAAGTACTTTTGCAAGTAAAATCTTTCATAGGATGATTCTCTTTCAATATTTCTTTTTTAACTTACTCATCTTTTAATCTTGCATTAAGATTAGGAAGTCCCATATATTCACTAAGTTCCTGGAAGAATATTTTGACAAAAATTCTGCTGGACGATGTGGTAGTTTCTTCACTTAATGTTATACATTCAAGGACCTGAAAATTACAAAGCGGGTAGGGGGACAACAAAAAGAAACCTTAAATGTACATCCTTTCCTACTGGATTTTAAAGAGCTCACACAGACACTGAGCCCTACAGGAACAAGTGGCTTCTTCCATCTAAAAACTGTGGCAATACTTATGCATGTTTCCAGTTCTGCAAAATAGTTTTGTAACCATTTCCATTAAAATAATAAACTCAGATTTTCTTATGAACCAGTTAGTAATTTCAGGCTTTAAAACCTTGATCCTTCATCCATCTGAAATAACCACTACTTGTACAATAAATGATCAAGTGTATTTTGTTCAAGAATAAGAATATCGTCTACAATCTTTGGTGAAAACTTCTGTTCTTTTAGCTGCTCTGTAGCACTATTTGGCTGAAAGATTCTACCCAATATGTGGCTGCATTTCAGTAATACCTTATGTACATTTGCACAGTGATTATCCTTATGCACAATGCTCCTCTCCATTCTGTATTTAGCAAATAAAGTGTTACCCAGAAAAGCTACTTCCCAAAGCTTCCAGAAATTTGGAGATAATTAGTTTCCTCCTGTCCAGAAACATTCCTAGGTAATAATGACACTGAGTTCTAAAACTGTTTGTCTATTTGGGATTTCAGCATGTTCATTAGAAAAACTGCCCCAGATCCCAGAAACAAATTTTAAATTTCAAAACACAAGAACAGTGAACACAATACATAATTTTTTTCTAAAAAACAACAGATTTGGTATTTAAAGAGGAACCTAGGACAATAGCCTTGCCTACTTACACTCCAAGGAATCGAATCTGTATACAGTAGATGAGCAAACATCTTGGCAACATTTCTTAATTTGTTTGTTTCTAAGCGGTGGATTGTATCATACTGTTCTTTGAAAATAGCTTCAAAGGATTCCATGTATTCTTTTTTTAACATGCAGAAACGCTGAAATAATATTGTACAGTTAAAACAACCAGGTCAGCAAGACAAAATATTATATATGCAAATAATCTAAATCTAGATGACATAATAGCACAAGTATTTTATGCAAATCTTTCCTTTTAAGCAGATATTTGCAGCAAGAAGGGAGGCATTTAGAGCAGTGTAAATAAATTTATTGTCATTAGCAACTTACAAACTATAGACTAATCTTGGACTGTACAGCAATAATTACCAATTTTGACCTGCAAACTGTAAGATAATTGCTTTTACTTTCTCAGCTTTCATATCCTGTATTCTCACCTAATGTGACCTCTTAGCATACCATACCATACCACAAAGTGTAACATTTTTCATGATAACACATCAGAGTTATTTTAAAACTAAGAGAGGCAGTAGGGAGTGTGGAGTCAGGATGTTTTAGGCAAAAATGGCATTCTAAAAAATAAGGAACAAAAGTTGCTTCAACAATGCTGTTATTTGGATGGTTACGAGTTCCAAAATGCTTTGTAAGAAAACAAAATGCCATTTAAAATTACTTCTACTAGTGCTGGGTGAAAGACAAGAGGAAATATGCTTCTCTGCACAACCACAGTGGCAGCAATCATGTTCTGAATTTTTTCTAGAAAGGAATGATACCTTCAGTAAGTTGCAGGGGACATGAAAGGATATAAGTATATGGCACAAGGTAACATATACAGAGACAGCCAAGCTAGAACAGTACCGTGACAAGATTGCGCCCTACTTTTCAGCAGAACTAATTATTTGCTCAGGCACAGCATCACACAAGTACAGCCATACTGCTTCTGGTTCTGGCTTCATTAGCTAGCATGTTACTGTCTGCATAAATGCTGCCTTGTCCTGTATGGACATACCCATTAGTTTTATTTATGTAGAATTTTACTGTCAGAGTCAGCTACAATGATAGATGGAGTACGAAGAATAGCGCTTCCTATAAATAACTGCAACCAGAGTAATACCCAATTATACACAACTGATGACAAAAAACCACAACAAAATAGATGTGTTTCTTTATTGAATGGTGCAGGAAGGAGTTGGTCATCTTAGCATCTAAACTAACTAAGCAACCCTAATGAAGTGAAAAAACTAATGGAAACCACAAATACTGTTTTCCCGCAGCTGCTGGAAAATTTTTAGTAAGCCCTAATATTTTCTCTCCTATATAGGGTCTATTCTCTTCCTATTACACTTTGGTTGCTGGTTCATCCCTCTACAAGACAGAAATAAAAAGGTAAAAAGAAAAAAAGAATGTGGAAAGTCTGGTCTTCTCTTGGAGTCAGGAATGAAAATCATACACGATTGCTAAACCAATTTCAGAAAGTAATCAAAAAAAATCACCAATTTGATTTAACAAAGTATCAGATACTTACATGGGCACTTTCAATGTCATTCTAAGCTAATATGCTTCTTACTATAAAAAAAAAAAAAAGATAAAGACTAAAATGGAACTCACCCCGGCCAGTAAACCAAAGAATTTCTCATATGTTCGTTGCTGAGCGCAGCAGTCAAGAATCATGTTGCAGAGTTCTTTCTGTATTAAGATAAAATAAAAATTCTTCTACGTAAATTCTCTGTAGCAGCAGAAAAACATTGTACTGTACTAGTCAGCTTTAAAACAAGAATATTTATATAAAAGAGTAACTGGCTATTGCAGTAGTTCCTGCTTTTCTCCTATTTTAGACGTTATTTGGGACTTGAATATGAACTTTGTCTAAACTTGCATACTTATAATCCTGTATAATCTTATCAAAGAAAGAATGTTATAAATTCAACCATATGAATTTACTTAGAAAACTGACTGCAAAGGGGAAACCGTTTTAAAGAATGGATACTGCCCAAATAAAAAAGGTGCAGTATAAGTGAATGAACAAAACCTGATATGGTTTAAAATTGAACTTGAGCATAAAACTGGCTGAGGATGCTCAATACATCAAGATCAAACCCTGAGAATTTGATCCTGCAAAGTCTAAAGAACAGACTTAATTTTTTGTACACCACTGGTGACTTTGACAGAGTAGCTGTGTGCAATCAGTGTGTATGATTTTTGCAGGACTGGTTTCTGAATGAATTGCTTACTTTCAATCTGTTCTAAACAACAGGTACAATTATTCCTGCTTAGTATTATAAAAAGGACTTTCTAATAGTATAAGCATAAAAATAGACTTGTATACATCCTAAAATAAAAACAAAGGAGAACTGAAACTCCCCCGCCCCCAACACAATGGCAATACTTTCAAAAAACAAAAATCCTTTACCCTGGCTTATTGGAAAAGCCAATAAGCCAGCTCACTAAAACTAGAAAAATACAATATACATCTCAAAAATTAATTTGATTCTTTAATTCTGTGAACAGTCAAAAATCACTATGAGCAACTATTCTTAATATCTAAAAAAGTTACAAGACCGTTCCTGTTCAAAGCATTTTTATGCAGACTTTTACTCTGTTATGTATAGTCTATAAACTCACTACGGCGGACCAGAAGGGTTTGGGGGAGACCTTGTTTCCCCTAGCGCCCCCTGGCATAATAAGGAATAACGGCCACAAGTTGCTGGAGAGGAGGTTTAGATTAGACATCCATAAGAACTACTTCACAGTCAGGGCAGCTAGGATCTGAAACCAACTTCCAAGGGTAGTGGTGCTGGCTCCTACCCTGGGGGTCTTTAAGAGGAGGCTTGATGACTACCTAGCTGGGATCATTTGAGCCCAGTTTTTTTTCTCCTGCCCTGGCAGGGGGTCAGACTTGAAGATCTACAAGGTCCCTTCCAACCCTACTTCTATGATTCTATGAAGAAAATATCCCAGCTTTACTGATGATTAAATTAAATGTGTTTTTAAATTGTTACATTATTTAAAATAATAATTGCTAAAATGCATATAATTTAACAATTAAGTCATTTAAAACTCACATATGATATGTCATTTGGTCTCTCACAAAAATAAGTCTTACAGCTATTATTGCGAATCAAAAGAATACACACACATTTTGAGCTTGATTATGGTTTTACCAGAAGCCCTATTACCTGGGATCCAAAACAGGGTTATCTACCTAGCAGCCAGTCAGCTGCATTACTGCTTGTAAGGGGTTAACATGGAGTTCCCAGGCTCCCACCCAGATGCCACTGTCCCTACTGCTCTGACTGCAACAGCAGCTGGGATCTTGGGGCTTCTTCTCCCTCCCTGGCTTCTGCTGCCCAACCCAGGCCTGGGGGTGGGATAGCACAGCATAGCCTGAAGTGCCAGGGGAGCCAAAGCCTGGAGAGCTTCTGTGTGGCACAGTGCCATGGGGGAGCTACATTGTGCAGGAGTGTGGAAGCACCCTCCTGCCCACATGTGGTGTGCAGCCTTGGGGGCTCGTGGCCCTCACTAGCATGATGTACAGTCAGTCCCCACTGGTGCAGTCCGTGGGGCGTACAGCCTGTGGTTTCTTAGAAGGTGAACAGTCCTGATCTAAATATTTAGCAGAAGACAGGAGGCATCTTACACCTCCTTATTACCTTGAACAGCTGTGTAAACTGGACTAAAATCTGTCCCTGCAGCAGTAAGTATAAACTATTTAAGATGTATTTTCAGCAGTTATTAATATTTAGGACAATGGAAGAAAACATTTTCATATAAACAGAGATACCTTGGAGAAACTGCACAGTTAAGCACCACTGCAATTTATTCCATTTGGCTACTCTTATTTTCTGTTTTCCTGCATAGTTTAGCACATTAACAGAAAAGTAAAATAGGGCATTAGCTTCCCAAATCCTTTAAAAAGAATCCAACTCTAAAGACTTTTGCAGGTGGCTAATCTAAACCCTGTCACCAAAATATCTATTTGTTTAGCTTTGCAGCCCTAGTACTTAAGTGATGACTCATCAGATTTGTTAGAAAAAAGAAATGTGCCAAAAAGCTACAATTAAATTAAGCCACTAGTTAGCAACCTTATAAAGCTGCAGGCCAGACTGACCCAATCAGGTCAGAGGTGGGCCAGTGGGTGTGAGGCCAGGTGCTGGGACTCAGACACCACTGCTGCTTTCCCTCACCACTGGCATGAGGAAAGCAACTGCTGAAGCCCCGACTGTCAAATGCCACCAAAAGCTCCACATCCACAGGCTGGATCAAAAGGCTCTATGGGGCAGATCCAGCCAGAAGACAGCAGGGTGGCAACTCCTAAATTAGCTAATCAGTTATGTATCTTTCACAATTAGTTCAAATAGATTTGTCTTTTTTGAGTAATTAGGAAGTTCCTTGTGAAAACACAGAAAATACACTTAAATTTTCTGAAAACTGGGAAGTCACAGTAACGAGGGAATCATTAACTTTAACTGTCAAGATCTAGCCATTCAAAGACGGTTTACAGACTTAATATAACATTTATCAGATTTAACATGCTCCAATTTGTACCATTCTCTCAATCATGTGCTCTGAAAAGAAACATTTCTTCCCAAAGAATGTGCTTGAAACAAAAAAGGCATTTATCTAGTGATAAACAGAAAAAAGGGAACGAGACTCCAGCAAATACTTGGTAAATATTGTAACAAAACTTACAAATGTCCTTAAGGCCATTCTTTCCCACATTGTCACATTGTGTTAGTTTGATATATTAAAATGCATATGAACCTTTTTTTTTTTTATATTACCCTCCTGTTTCACAGTAATGCTGCAGTTAATCAGTTTTCAAACAATAAAACAGGGGAAATTGCTGATGCCATCGCTAATACAGTGGGCACGACTGGCAAAACAAATTACTTTTTCCTCATCTTAAAAGCAATTACAACATTGGTATCCCCTGTGGTTTACAGTAATTAAATACTTTAACATTTTAATTAAATATTACAATGATTTCTAGGAGAGTATCTTGAATAACAATACACATGAAAATAGATTTGCCCACAGACATACTTGCTCACATTATCAAAACAGTGAGGTTAGGTCTATAGTAACTGTCTTCTAAATTAAAAATTAACAAACTTTAAAATGACTTAATTGTTTTTAGAGAGGCGTGACAAGTTCACACAGCAATTTTAGCTTCATTTATGGCTTTAAAGGTTACTTTACTAATTTCTTTGCTCCCAATGATAACACTGTTAACAAGCCTCTCCACTGAGAATCTGCAATTTAATGCTATTACTTGCTTAAGCAAGCCAGTGCATTTATTCCTCATTTTTACTGACAATTTATATTCTGTATTACTCAAATGCTCTTACGCAACACTGCCCAAATGGCACCAAGTGGCTATTATCAAGCTTCACTTCTGGACACCCCAAGTATAATGGACTGAAAGGTAAGTTAGAAAAAGTAGCGTCTCCAAAATGCCTGCTTCGTTGCTCTTTTCACCCTCTTAAATGAAAATCACACACAAAACCAGGAAAAAGAGATAACTACAGCTAGGAAGAACAATCTTACCTTTCCTACACGCTCATATCAACAGCTTGCCTCACGTTTTTCTTTAAAATTATCATCTGTCTTCTCTCAAGTTCTCCCTCCCTCATGCTTGTTAGCACTATAATGTACTAAGGCTTTATCTACAAGTACCTTTCCTGGTTTCAGTAACAGTGTATTTTTAAACTTAATACAAGTTTGTATGTAGTTAATCTTCCTACAGTTTAGGTAGTAATTTCTTTTGCATTAGATTAACCCTGTAAAAACAAATTAGGTTCAACCAAGAGAAGCTGAAACACATTTTAAAATACAATTTTAGTTAAGTTGGGGGTGTGTATGGGCAAAACCTTGGGTGTTTTACCAAGCAGCTACTCCGGGCCCTTGATACCCCACACTTCTTTAAAAAAAAATCCTCCCATCCTGATTTTGTCACCTTTTTCATGCTTTTCAAGCTGATGACTCTCAAATAGATTCTGAGAACCAAGAAAAAGTACAAAGAGCCAGTCTCACCAAAGTTAAATACTTACAACATAAAAATACCTACTTTATTAATAGCAAATTCAATAACAAAATACAGGAAAGAGATAAATGACTAAACAGTGCAGATAAGGCATATAAAGCAAATGGTTAAAATGATTTATCTAAAGGCATAACAAATCTCATCAATATTAGGACCTTTAATATTAAATTGCTTTCAACCTCTTAAAATAATTTAGAAGCCTCTAACAGGTGGCCAGCCTGTCTTATCTAAGTTTAAAAAAATGCATGCTTAATAGAACGTAAGTACACTTCCATGGGGGCAATTCAGCTAGAACCATTTGACCCCAGTACTCTTTCCTGCCCATGGCAGGGGGTCGGACTCGATGATCTCCTCAGGTCCCTTCCAACCCTACCTACTACCTACCTACCGACCGAACCATAGTTCAAGACTAAAGAGTAAAAATCCCAAAGTGGACTTGGTTTTTATACTCTTACCTGTCTTTCTCTGGCCCTCCCCATCCCAGGAAAAACTTACTAAATAAGGTACACACACTCTGTGTGTGTTTGTGTGTGCATGCATGTGTATTCTTTATTTAGTAAGCTTCTTAATACTTTAGCCAAGCAGTAGAGTATATATGTGTTGTGTGTGTGCATTCCTAATAATAGGTGGTACTCTAATTAATATTTGTATGCCTAGTCTTATTCCTTGTATAAGTTTTATCTCGTCTAAAATTAGCTTTGTTTATCATCAAACCACTAGATGCATTGAAGGCAACCTTTACCCTAGATTTTTTTTTCCTAATCCATTTTTCTTGCATTTTTAAAAAATGGTTGGCACCTTGAGACATTCTCTCACCTGAGCATTTCCTTTAGCAGTTCTTTTCTTACCCAAACTGCAGTCAAGCAAATACAAGCAACTCTAGACCAAGGGTTCCCAATGTTTATGTGCCCAAGGGCACATTTGAATTTAAAAGAAAAAGCAGCGGGCGCCAATACGAATATTAAAGTTTAGAATTTAGAATCCTGGATATGAGCATGCACATAGTTTTGTTTGGAGAGGGAGTAGTAAGCACCACTCTATCACCGCATCAGTCAGACTGACTCAGTCTCATTTTGGCGGCTGCTGAGCATAGCCTGAGTTCAAATCAGCAGAGACAGCATTTTTTGTTGGAATAATAATTTTTACTGATTGTAAAAATGCACATGGGCACCTGAATAAACCTTGGAGGGTGCCATGGTGCCCAAAGGCACCATGTTGGGAACCACTGCTCTAGACTAGACTATCCTATCTTATCATTAAACAGGTTAAGGCCTATTATCATTTATAACAGGGGCAAACTCATGTGCTGCCCCAAGTTGGATCTAGACTGCAGGGCTCCTTGTGGGCCGAATCCAACCTGGGGCATGAGGGCTACCACAGTGGCAGCAGTGTGGGGTTAGGTGGCAGTAGGGCTGCAGGACCCGGCTAGGAGAGGGCAGGAGCAGGAACAGGAGGTGGTGCAGGGCCCTGCAGAGGAGAGAGCAGCATAATGTCAGGTGGGAGTTAAGGGTGGCAGGAGTGCAGGGTCCAGTGGTGGTGAGCCAAGCTTGCTGCCGACTGCCATGCCCACGAGGGCCAAGGGGCCCAACTTCTAGTGCTTTCTGGTAGCCTGGCAGGCCAGGCAGAAAGGCTTTGGGGAACATGTTTGATAGCCTTGGTCTAAACAGATAATCAGAGCCATATTTGCCTTACCAGTCAAGTGGCTCAAACTTTTCTTTCTTTCTTTCTTTTTTTTTTTTTAAAGTGTACTTTGTTAGCATGGGCTATTTTCCTTACAATACCTGAATAAGGAAAACCATCACGATGCTTATTTTAATTGGCTACACCAAGTGATGAAGAAGAGACAAATAACAAATGGAGTTTAAACTGTTTACAATTTCAACAAAAATATACTGGAATAGCAACATTTTATTTACTGAAAAATAATTGTCATAGGGTTCCATTTACCCCACAGCATACTACACTTCTTTCATTCTTCTTTTGTTTGGATGCTAGGAATACTATTCAGATTCATAGCTGGGAAAGTTTTGAAAGAGTCTTCTAGCAGCATCTGGCTTATTAGCAAACTGCAGGCAGTTGTGCTGAAACAGTTACTGTGCTGCCTCTGGGTCTGTCATGTAGTTATTCTGCTTCTAGGCTTCCTGAACTATTTTGTCCTTTAATTGCCACTTTCTCCTTAATACCTTGCTTTTAAATTCCACAGCAATTAGCTTAGACTTCAGCAATGCTGTCAAACCCCTGCATATATTAGACCTGTAATTATTACATGGTAATTAAAAAGGTAACTGTGTTTTGTAATTATAGCACATAGTTTGCCTATATAATACATCCACAAAGATATTCAGCAGTACAAAAAAGAACAGATTGGCAAAATTACACAAGAATACTTTCTTACGCCACATCCCTGATTATGCAAGAATTTTATGCATATAGTTTAACTTTATTTAATAAACAGCTCTGCTGAGGTCCATCTGAGCAGACACACTGCTTTAAAGTTAAGCACATACATTCATGTTTGCATGTTTAAGGCCTGCTCAAGATTCTAGCTAATACTCTTGCACTGTTCACTAAGGCTAGGGGCAGAAATTGCATATAAACTAGTTTGAGTGATGAGAAGCTCCTGTAATACAACAGAAGTTTGGTGCACATCAACTGCTTTCAAAGTGGCCAAAACTTGTTTAAGATAAACCTGGATGGATATAGTATCAGACTTAATTGATGTAAGTTAAATCAGTTTATTGAACTTGTCCCAGATCCCTTCCAGATTCAAGTTAGTTCACAGTCCCCCAGAATCCCAGGATGCTTTGCACCTCTCAGGAACTCCTTCCCCCTTGTTCCCTTGCAGGGTTGGTGGGCTAGACTTGGTCCAAGCTGTCTGTTCCAGCCAAGCAGGCATGCTCTAGCACCCCTTAGCTTCTGGCCTGGGCTCCCACAGGCAGGTGGATGCATTTCTGGAATCAAAGGTAAATGTCTGTTCACTTGCTTATTGGTTCAATCTACACAGCTTAGACTAACCAGTGAAGACTGAATCAATTCAGCCTCATGCTTTTTGACCAGCCTTGACCTCTGTGCATCTTTTGCACCTTGCTTTTATAGACACTACCACGTTCTACCTCCCCTCAGTCAAAGTTATTTTGGATGTATGAATTTCCTGATCATATAATTAATACTCTCCCCTTTTGACATGTTCTTTGTTTAGCATCTCTGTAAATGATTCTACAGGGCAGTGCAATAATGGAAGCTATTTTTACCTTTTATTTTCTGTGAAAATGCAACTTTCATGAAAAATATCTTGTGAAGTTTATCAATGGCATGCTACTTATTTATAGCAAATGATATTAGACTACAATACTCAGAAAAAAAAATTGAATATCAGTGTATTAGAATTCAAAGCAATATAGCTTTCAGTAAAGGCTGACTAGGTAACCAGTTTCCGTGAAATTAAAACAAATTTGCACATATATAATATGTATGTTTAGGAGGACAGGGTGAAAAATGTAATGTCTGCTAGAGAGATTAGTAATATCAAATATTTATAAAACATATTATACTTAAAATCACCTTAGCCTGTAATAGATTTTAATTCCTAAAGAAGATTTCTTAAATATGCAAATCAGGCTTATGAGTTATGAGATTCCCCTCCACAAGCTGAGGCTGAGAAAGGTCATTCAAACCATTATTCAAATTCTGAGGATGCAGAAAGTGTAGTGCTTGGTCTCATATACACAGTGGTTGCTTCATTCACACCTGCAAAATCTTCTAGAACAGCTTACTTGAATTTAAGAAGGCATTACAAATATTTATTTGGTTATGGAGAGAAAGTAAAAGATAGGTTAACTTAGACCCCACTAAAAATCCTCTTTAACCAAAATGTTTAAACACAGGATTAAAACCTGTAAGAGTGTATTTAAATGTGACATATTGTCGATGGTCCCACTGAAGTCAGAGCCACTCATGTATAAAGATATTGCTTTACAGGAGTGGGGGCTTGCTTGTTGCTTAAGGTTTTGTGTTTAAGAAACAGATATATATTTATTTGTTTTTTTAAAACACCCTGCCTAGGTTCCCAGATGTGTTTAGACATGTGGTAAAAAAAATAAGTACATCATTTATTAATCATAACATGGACCAGTTTCTTAGCTAAACTGAACTCTGATTAATATTAATTAATTAAAGGGTTGCGGCCAGGGGCAACCCTGACCGCATTATGAAGGAATTCAAGGCTCTGGGGGACAAGCTTAAGGAGATACAGGTGCAGGTGGTATTTTCCTCTCTTCTTCCAGTGAGTAGGCAGGGACGGTGACGTGGGGCCTGCGTTGGTGAGGTCAACTGGCACTTATGCAGTTGGTGCTGCCAGGCCTTGGGTTCCTAGATAATGAACCATGCTTTCGGGTGGGGGACTTGCTGGGGCGGGATGGATTTCCCCTCTCTCCTAAAGGCAAGCGTGTCTTCTCTTCCAGGGTGGCCGATCTCGTACGGCGACCTTTAAACTAGCCTCGCCGGGGTAGGGGTCCACAGGAAGACATGGAGACACCACCCGAGCAAGACAGGTGCCAAATGCAAGGAGTGCCCAGGTAAGAAACAGGGGTCCTAACAGTCTCCCAAACCGGGGGGGGGGTGGCACACGCAGCTAGACAAAGCCTCAAATGCCTATATACCATTGCTCGTACTATGCGGAACAAACAGGAGGAACTCGCCCTCAGAATAGCCAGTTCAGACCCAGACATAATATGGCTTACAGAAACATGAGCTATATAAGTGGGATAGAGAAGGAAGGAAAGGTGGGGGGGTGTGGCGCTCTATGTCAAGGAGCAATACACATCCTCTACCAGCAGAATGGGGTCAGAGGAGGGGCAAGCTGAAGTGCTCTGGGTCAAGATACAAGGGGGCCGTGGGGAGAGGGATTTAACGGTGGGGGTCTACTACAGACACCCCAGCCAAGGGGAGGAGCTGGACCAGGAATTTTCAGGCCCGCTTGCAGAGGTACTTAAGGCAAGGGATGTAGCTGTCATGGGTGATTTAAATTACCCAGACATCTGCTGGGAGGAACAGTTAGCCAGGTTGGACCCTTCCAGGAGGTTCCTGGCCCAGATACAGGACCTCCACTTAATTCAGGAGGCGCACAGTCCCACCAGAGGAAATGCCCTGTTGGACCTGGTCCTGGCCACAGGCAACAACCTGGTAAGCGGCCTCCAGGTCCCTGACCACCTGAGTGATAGTGATCATCACTTGCTGGAATCCACCATCCAGTGCAGGGTGTCAAGGGCCTGCAGCAAGGCGGTAGCCCTAGACTTCAAGAGGGCCAACTTCAATGAGCTTAGTGGGAGAGGCGCTGGGGCCCTCGAGAGCAGGGGAACTCAGTGCCCAAGATGAGAGGTCATTCCTTAAGGAAACAATACTCATGGCCCAAGGAGTGACCATCCCAACAAGAAGCAAGGGGAGCAAGAGTGCCTGAAAGCCCCCCTGGCTCACCAAGGGCATCCAGGAATGCCTGATAGCCAAAAAGACCTGGTGGAAGGGGGGTGCAATCACCAAAGAGGAGTATACCTTCTCTGCTCAGGCCTGTAGGGGGGCTGTCAGGAAAGCTAGGGCAGACAGAGCTAGGACTAGCATCCACGATCAAAGATAATAAAAAGTCCTTTTTCAAATATATAGGGAGGACGAAGAAAGCACCGGGAAATGTGGGGCCCCAGCAATATATGCTGGGCAATCTGGTGGTCGCGCCAGAGGAGAAAGCAGACCTCTTTAACCAATTCTTCACCTCCGTTTTCTTGTGCAGGGACTGGGACTTCCCCACTGTGATGCAAGACGGACTCGAGGGGAACGCCTCCAGACCTGAGGTTAGGGAGGACCAGGTTAGAGAGCTTCTGGAAGGGCTGGATGTCTTCAGATCAGCAGGTCCGGATGCTCAGGGTGTTGAGGGAGCTAGCAGGGGTTATTGCAGGGCCCTTGGTATGGCTTTATGAGCACTCATGGTGCTTGGGCCAGGTGCCAGATGATTGGAAGATAGTCAACGTGGTCCCCATCTTTAAAAAAGGGAGGAGGGAGGACCCGGGCAACTATAGGCCCATCAGTCTTACCTCAATCCTAGGGAAACTCTTTGAGAAGATCATCAAGGAGCACATCTGTGATGGGCCGGCTTCAGGGATGATGCTCAAGGGCAACTAGCATGGTTTCATTAGGGGCAGGTCATGTCAGACCAACCCGATTGCCTTTTATGATCAGGTCATGAAAGCATTGGATGCAGGTGTTGCCGTGGACGTAATCTTTCTGGACTTCAGCAAGGCCTTTGATGCTGTCTCCAACCCCACCCTCATAAAAAACTAGATGACTGTGGCATTGATGCTACACAGTCACACAGACTGCAGATTGTCTGAAGGGTTGTACTCAGAGGGTGGTGGTGGATAGGTCATATTCGACCTGGGGAGAAGTGTGCAGTGGAGTCCCCCAGGGCTTGGTCCTTGGGCCCACGCTGTTCAATTTCTTTATCAGAGATTTGGACGACGGGGTGAAAAGCAACCTGTTTAAATTTGCTGATGGTACCAAAATTTGGGGTGAGGTGAGCATGCTAGTAGGGAGGGAAAGACTGAAGCAAGACCTGGATAGGTTACAGGGGTGGGCTAAGGAAAACAGGATGCATTTCAATACTAACAAGTGCAGGGTGTTGCACTTGGGCAGTAGTAACCAGCAGCACACTTATAAGATGGGAAACTCCCTTCGTGAGAGCACGGAGGCAGAGAGGGATCTTGGAGTCATTACTGACTCCAAGATGAACATGGGCTGACAATGCGAGGTCACGGTTGGCAGGGCTAACCGGACCTTGTCGTGCATCCACAGGTGATGCCAAGGAGGGCCAAGGAGGTGATCCTCCCCCTCTATGCGACACTGGTCAGGCCACAGCTGGAATACTGTGTCCAGTTCTGTGTGCCCCACTTCAGGAGGGATGTGGACAACATTGAGCGGATCCAAAGAAGGGCCACCTGCATGATCCGGGGACAACAGGGCAGACCCTACAATAAGAGACTGCGGGACTTGAATCTGTTCAGCCTTCACAAGACAAGGCTGAGGGGGGACCCAGTGACCGTCTATAGGGGGGACCAGAAGGGTTTGGGAGAGACCTTGTTTCCCCTATCACTCCCTGGCATAACAAGGAATAACAGCCACAAGTTGCTGGAGAGTAGGTTTAGATTAGACATCCATAAGAACTACTTCACAGTTAGGGCGGCTAGGATCTGGAACCAACTTCCAAGGGAAGTGGTGCTGGCTCCTATCCTGGGGGTCTTTAAGAAGAGGCTTAATGCCTACTTGGCTGGAGTCATTTGAGCCCAGTTTTTCTCCTGCCCAGGTGAGGAGGGGGGGGTCAGACTTGAAGATCTACAAGGTCCCTTCTGACCCTGTTTCTATGATTCTATGAATATGAAGAATTTTAAAAAAAAATTAAACTACTAGGAACAGATATGCTGAATTGACTGTCACCCGAAAATTTCAAAAAAAACACTCTCTGATAAGCCTTTTATAAAACCTGTACTATGTAAACTCTAGGACATAAATTATCTTTTACATTATGTTATTCATGAGATGTCAGCACTAGCCTATATAATTTACATAATGATAATGCAAAAGTGCACACAGTAAAAAGCTGGATTTGTGTAACAGCTCTATCCCAACTAGCTTAGAATACATGCATCCAAAAGCAGTACTGAAAATAAAGAACTTTGTACCGTTAAAGCTGCTCTTTACTGCAATTTAGCATCTGGAAGTAGGAAATAAGCTAGTGCCATGGGACCAGCTAGTTTTATACGGACTAATTTGGAGAATTTTATCATTTCATTTTGTACAGTTTTAAAAACACTGGTAAATGAAGTCATTGTATTTTCTTGCAAAGCTTATGCCCACAAACAAGCACCTTGTTTTTAGAAGGCAGAATAGAGGGGGAGAAAAGATTTTTCCAGTCATGGCTGAATGTGTTATGTAGGCAAATATAGATGTTCCGTTTCTACTGGGAGTATTACTGTTTTCCAGAAGCTGAAACTGTACAACCATCCATATTCTTTCTTCTGGACCAAAAATGGTTGTTCTTGGGGTGCAGGAAGGAAGCCGACTCCTGGGAGAATGAACATTTGTAAACTTTCTTTTGGTTTAACTTTTTGCAGGGACCAGCAGGTGTGGAGTTACAGGGAAAGGCTCCCATGGCTTCCCAAGATCAGGGTCGCCCCAATCTGAAGGTGGCCCAGGGAGCAGCTGCTCCAGCCCCTCTTGTACGGCAGGAGAGGAGGGGAGGGGAGAAAAAGCTATCAGCTGCTGACAGTGGCTCCTCACACAACAGAGTCTTCTTCTCACACTGGTGAGTCTGGTATGAAAACTAGGCAGGGAGCTTGCAGTACTATGCCAGGCCATGCTTTGCCAGATTGGGATCACCCCTATGTGGAGAAGGCACAAAGAGCAGAGGAAAGGGGATGGTTGTAGACTGAACCTCTGTTCTATCTCCCAGAATTATTTCCAGCCGTGAAAGTTTTTCATCGCTAGAAATGAATGTTTGCTTAAGATAAGGTGGTGTAATATGCAAGGACTGAAACATTATTTAGTGCAGAGGATAACAGATTAAATTTTAAGTATACTTCCAAACAGTCAAATTTCTGTTTTCAAAAGATATAGATTTTTCTGTAAAGTACATACAATTCCATTTTGTGGGAGGGAAGAGTTAGCTGATTTCAGCGATACACATTTTAACCTTAACTTTAAGGTAATTTCCTGCGAACCTCTACTAGTTTAATGAGCTCAAAAAGTTTAAAATTAAGTGGCATACAGGTCCCAAAGGAGGGGAATAGTCAAATGAGGCCAACCTGTGCAAAGCACTTTCCTTGAAGACTTGAAAATGTATAAATTGGCCACAGTGATCAATGCATGCAACTGTGTTCACTAGGCATGACTGGTATAATGCCCCTAGGAATTAAATTAGTGACTTTAAGAAAAGAGTGGTTGGCTCTAACCTGGTCAAGAGGCTATCATACTACTGTTTTGCAATCTTAATTGGATTCTAATTAGATAAAAGATCCAACTCAAGGTTTCACCTTGATCTTCAAAGGCACCCAAAAGACTAATCTTAGAAACAAATTATTATAATTTTCTACAGCATTTTCTTGTAACAACAGAATCTTCACCCTCACAAATGGGAAAAATGTTTTCTGAAACATCGCTTTGCCTTGGCGCTCATTTCCAAAACAGACCAGAATAACCACAAGCTACACCATTTTCTGAACAACAAAAAAAAATGAAATTCATTTCTTTCACCTAGTCATGCCATTAATAACCATACCAAAACTATCCTCAAAAAAACAACCAAAACACAACCACCTGTCTTCACTACCTACATAATTATCAAAAATAAAGGCAAAGGTGACCTCGCACATTCACCTTTAATTAATAAGAACATTCCTTAGATAATACAGAAATGGATATGTTGACATGAAGATTAATTACATATATTACAGATTAAATACCTGGACAGCCTTTTATCAGCTATGCTTTACCCAACAATGCAAGTGAATTGGAAAAGTTAAGCAAGTCAGCTGTAATGCTAAAGTGCAGGCAGTATGAAGGTGCTTCAGAGACTAAAAGAAAAATGGCTGCCCATGCAATACATCTGCATTGCAACAGAGTGGGAAACTACACAGCACCAGGGAACACTGATGGCAGCATTGTCAAATGTACCCATTGTTTATGGTTGTGTACAAGTGGTCCAGCAAGTGGTTACTGCACACCAAGTGGTTTTATTTCGAAATTGCCCGTTAGCTTGTGAAAACACCCTAGTATAATGCCTCTGTCCATTACAATGCATCTAGGTCTTAGCAGAACTTATTAGTTGTAAATACTTGAAAAGAATTCTGTTTTACACAAGAGCTGTGTTTACTACATCTTTATAAAAACTGAGCATTTATACTAACCCACAATGGGGGGAGCGGAGCGGAGGAGGAAATCAGTCATAGAGAGCTCTTATACCAAAACTGAGATTAAGTTACTCAATTCTTATTTGTGGCCAATTCAATGATCTTGCATAAATCTCCCTAAATGAGATTCCGAAATTATCAAAATGTTTTCCATGCCCCCTCCCCGCAGAAGAATTACGTTGAATTTAAAAAGGCCAGGTGAAACAGACATGCATTAAAACATTAAAACAGTGGCAAGACTGGCCGCAACATAGCAAATTGGCTCTCTAAACCATATTTGATTCTATACCTTTTGCGTAGCTACTTTTGTAAGGATGATTCTGCATTCATGACTGGATAATTCCCATCAAAAGACTGGGTCTTATGTCCTTTCCACAGTACACCGACTTGAGCTGCTCCATCTATGTAGCCTACCCACCAAGATTCTTAAAAATAGTTTTCTGGGGGGGACGGAGGGGGGGGAAGAGGTGTTCTCATCAGATGTTTAGAGAACACAATTATTTTTTTCTTAAAAGTATACTGTGATAAGGAGTGAAGCATTTCCCTTTTGGGTCTCAGCTTGAATGAGACTTAGAGGGCTTTATTAATATCATACACATCTTTATGAAAATCCTTCTTCAATGCACATATGGCTTCCTAACAAATAATCAAATTCCCTGGTTAAGAAAGTCGTTGTCACTTCTGTCTAGTCTTCTATCTCAGTGATCTCCAAGTCCTCCTTTACTAAGGAAACATTAGATGCTGAAATTCACTCTTCAAAAATGCAGACAGCAAAAGCCTCCCAAATGAAGGCACTGAGCAGAAAGGATGCGTTTTTGACTTTTAAAATTAGGCCAGTGTGTCTTCCTAGCATGTGAGCTACAAAACTGGCTGGTTGACTGCAAACTCACATTAAACTATTATATGCTGTTTAAATGTTCTTCTCTGGTAACTGATAGGAGTTTTGAGACAGAAGCACCATCCTCTTCGAAATACAGACTGTTATGAGACAATTCCACCGAACCATTTCCAACAGAAAGCAGCTAGGTACAGCACACAGACTAGGAGGAGGCAATGGATATCTGACACACTGAACTTTCGAAAAGTGATCCCTCTGATACCTTTGGAAGTCACTGCTCAATGTACAACATGAAAAATAAACAAGTTCAAATATTCTAGAGTTACGTAAAATAAAAAAACAGAAAATAAATCCCCAGTTAAAGCTTAAATTTCATCTTAAATGAATTTAAGAACTGCAGGCATCTCAGAGTACAGGGATCATCTTGCTTCTTATACTGTCACAAGGTGGTTCAAGAATAAAAGTATCAAATCACGCCATGAATTTCCCTGCTTCAGGTAATAACCTTCACGTATCTGAACTGCTGTGAAGGAAGGAACTTAATGGAGCAAAAGAAGAATGCTTGGTAGACAAAAATCTGGATTCCAGGTGTAGATACAACAGAGTCAGCATAAAAAGATGTGAAGCAGTGCCTGAAAGGAGATACAGGGCCCCTGTAAAGGATCTGGAGGGATTTAATGTTAGACAAGAAGCCATAAGAAGGATTCAAGAGGAAACAATGTACAAGCACAAGTTGAGGAAAGGAGAAAAAAGTTAGTGGTGTTATTCTATATATTAAATATGTAAAAAGTACAGAAGCTGCAGGGCAAGAGAGAACCATGAAAATGAACAGGGTTCAGTCTTAAATCGGTGGTGTTCCATCTCTTGGTCCCATGGGCCAGATGAGTGGCGTGAGGTCAGAGTATCATGCATTCTGGGCCACAGGGCTCACCACGGGCAGGAAAATTTGGCAGCAGAGGAGTGGCAATTAATACTGCTATTGCTCCCTGACACCACATTTTCAGACCAGGGTTGGGGATCTCTGTAGGCTGGATTACATGGCTCCTGGGGCCAGATCTGGCCTGTCGGTTGCGGATGGCTGCGTCTGACAATACAGAAGGGAGAAGTAACAAGACTTTGACAAGAGGATGACATTGTTGCCAGCTCCTCAGAATGACAGTATAAAGGAGGAGAAAGTGATCAATATTGGTGAAGTCACCAAATACTAATTCTGTAAGAACAAAGAAGTATCCTTTGACTTTCCAGCAATGCAGTGAAGTCATATTTAGTGGGATGAAAAAGAATTGAATCCAGACTGAATGGTAATAGGAAGACTGAAGAGACAAAGTGTAGGCCCAGCACACTGCAAGACCCTGGACACAGAGTGAGTCGCAGAGGTAGGTGATAACAGATAAAAGAACACACTTTCAGGAAGACTGAAAGAACCAGAACATCTCAGAACGTCAAAACAATGGAAGATGAGGAGTTGGAGTCTATGGAATATTTAATGGGACTATGTACACATAACAGGAGAGAGAAGTTATAGATAAAGAAAAAATGGGGGAACAGTGGGTCAGAGAAGGAGGACAAATATTTTGATTGCATAAGACCAGTTATTTTAAGAAAAAGAGGCCCTTTCAGATTGTGGCAAAACAAAAAATGCATTTAGAGTTAAGAAAGGGAGAGAGGTAACACAATACTTGCTTCTAAATCAGACTGGCAAAGAGAATTTTAAATGTTCCTCTCAGAATCTGGAAACACAATGCCAAAAACCGGTACTAAAACACTTTAATTCACATCTTATCTATTTGAACAGTAATCCTTTTGCTTTTCTCAGAAAAATCCACTTGTGGCATTTCATTGTCAAGGAGATAGTGTAGCAGGATAGCCCAGTGTAATGACTGACCCACTGATGAATTAACTGGAATATATTTCTAAAAAAACTACAATGTCAGGCAAAACATTTATTTATTTTCTTATTTTTTTTAAAACAGGGAAGACTTTTAAGATAACTAGAGG
Source organism: Crocodylus siamensis (assembly GCF_052110815.1). Taxonomy (NCBI): domain Eukaryota; kingdom Metazoa; phylum Chordata; order Crocodylia; family Crocodylidae; genus Crocodylus; species Crocodylus siamensis. Next base: position 198,912,985 of record NC_143398.1, on the reverse strand, counting down.
AGGTATTCTTATAGTTTTGTAGTTTCTAGGGTCAGAAGGGACCTGAGTAGATCATCTAGTCAGACCCCCTGCCATTGCAGGAAAGAGTACGGGGGGGTCAAACGACCCCAGCAAGGTGTTCATCTAGTCTCCTCTTAAAACCCCGCTGCATCACTTCTCTTGGAAGTTGGTTCCAGATCCTAGCTGCCCTGACCGTGAAGTAACGCCTCCTGGTATCTAGCCTAAATCTACCCTCCGTCAGCTTGTGACCGTTATTCCTGGTCACTCTTGGCAGTGCTCGGGGGAACAGGGACTCCCCCAATGCCTGCTGGTCCCCCCTGACTAGTTTATAACAGGCCACTAGATCCCCCTCAGCCTTCTCTTTCAGAGGCAACAGGTTCAGGTCCCTCAGCCTCTCCTCATAGGGCCTGCCCTGCTGTCCCCTGATCATGCGAGTGGCCCTTCTCTGGACCCTCTCCATGCTGTCCACATCCCTCTTGAAGTGCGGCGCCCAGAACTAGACGCAGTACTCCAACTGCGGCCTGACCAGTGCCGCACAGAGGGGGAGGATCACCTCCTTGGACCTGCTTGAGATGCATCTGTGGATGCATGACAAGGTGTGGTTGGCCTTCCTGACTGCATCCCCACACTGCTGGCCCATGTTCATCTTGGAGTCAGTGATGACTCCAAGATCCTTTTCCGCCTCTGTGCTGACAAGAGGGGAGTTCCCCAACCTGTAGGTATGGTGCTGGTTGTTCCTCCCCAGGTGCATCACTTTGCACTTGTCAGTGTTGAATCCCATCCTATTCTCGTCCACCCACCCCTGTAACCTGCTTAGGTCCAATTGTAGTCTGTTGCTTCCTTCTAGCGTGCCCACATCCCCCCACATCTTAGTGTCATCAGCAAATTTGAACAGGGTGCTTTTCACCCCCTCGTCCAAGTCACTGATGAAGATGTTGAACAGTGCGGGCCCGAGGACCAAGCCCTGCAGAACCCCACTGCCCACGTCCCTCCAGGTTGAGAAGGACCCATCCACTACCATCCTCTGGGTCCAGCCCTCCAGCCAGTTGGTGACCCAATTGACTGTGTGGGTGTTGACACCGCAGTCCCCCATTTTCTTGATGAGAACGGGGTGAGAGACAGTGTCGAAAGCCTTCCAGAAGTCCAGGAAGACTATGTCCACTGCTACCCCTGCATCTAATGATTTGGTGATCTGATCGTAAAAGGCCACCAGGTTGGTCTGACAGGACCTGCCACTGATGAACCCATGTTGGTTGCCCCTAAGCATGCAGTCCCCAGCTGGCCCCTTGTGCTAGAATAATTTTCTCAAACAGCTTACCTAGGATCGAGGTAAGACTAACTGGCCTATAATTTCCCGGGTCCTTCTTCTTCCCCTTTTTGAAGATGGGAACCACGTTGGCCCTCTTCCAGTCCTCCAGCACCAAACCAGAGCACCATGAGTGCTCATAAAGCCGTTCCAGGGGTCCTGCAATGACCTCGGCCAATTCCTTTAGAACTCTAGGGTGGAGATCATCCAGACTGGCTAACTTAAATACGTCCAGTCCCTCCAGAAGTTCTCGAACTAGTTCCTCACTAACCCTTGGCCCAGGTGTGCCTCCCCTGGGGCCCGAGGGACTGTTAAACGTAACTGTTAAAGATGTCCTCTCAAGACTGATGTATTGCCAATCATATTTACTTCTAAATTTTTTATTTTTTTCTGTGTCAAAACAGTAAGCGTAGGACAGAATGGTGATTTTATTAAGCAAGTTGAATCCAGTTTAATAGTTTAAGTATTAGACAAAGAATTTCACTGCCTGAAAATTAACATTTTGATAATACCCAGTAATATTTTTCCCCAAATATTAGGCTAATCTCTTGAAATAAGACAAACTATCTTACAATATTTAGTAAGGTACCACTAGATTGGTGGAACTGGTATCAGCAGTATTTTCAACAAACAAAGGTCAGCTATGGTAGTTTAAAATTAAAATACATCAAAAGGCAGAGAGAGTGGGTTGTTCAAGTGATTAAATACTGGAAATCTACATTTCTGACCTCTAGGTCACTATTTCAAGTTTGGCCTTAAGTGACAGTGAAGGCGGCATCCACCAACTGATACCCGTAGCACTGGCATCCAGGAGGAACAGAGTCATGTTTTCAGTCAACTGCACCTAATAAGTTTTATGATAATTATAATTGGCACTCGTTAACAGCCTCCACAAAGAGAATGAACTACTCTTACCTAAAGGGTCCTCTCTAGGTCAGGCCTGAAGCATATTCAAAAGATTATATAAAGCAGCACAAGCTGCCAACTCTCTCTCTGTTTGGTCTATACTTTCTTTCAACAAAAAATAAAATAGATTATGAGAGAAAGAAAAGAAAAAGCAGAAAAAAAGGAAACCCAACCTATTCCTCCAAGATTTTATCTAAAGATACCAGAATCTTCCTGAGACTGGAAGTTTAAACATGTGAAAAGTAAAGGTTTATGTTCGTTAAACTCTCTTAGCACAATTTCCTGGCGGGTTGAAATTTTTAGGGAAAAGAAAAGAGAGACCAAAAACAGGCTGAAGCTAATAACTTACAAATTTTGAGTTCTACACCAACAGCAGAGAAGCCACTAAGAGGATCACACAGAAGAAAGCAGAATTAGTAGACACTTCCTGAGAACTAACCAATTTATATGACTAACTCCAAGGGTGACTGATTAGTGTGAATGATTTGTTTTCTGTTTTGGATTGCAAATTACTGGCATACCTGTGGAGTAAGAAATTATTTACAGCAAGAAGGGTCGGCTAGCTCTGAACCTAAGTGGACACATTTGGGACAAAGATTTCCTGTAAAATTATTCACAGATACTCAAACCCAATGTCTCATTTTGCTGCTATAAATCATTCCCAAAATAAAATAATTCCACACACAGAGGGCAAAGACACAAAGGAACTTAGAGTGAAAAGAACAGGTGTCATCTTTGGGAATATTCTTAACACCATAATTATACATGGAGGATGAATCATGAATTTAACTACTTACTTTTAAACGAACTCTTATGAAACCTGGATATGTTTCCATTTGAATAAATAACAGTTGTAGAAATAAATTATTTAATTGATTGGCATTAATTTATATTTTGGTGCTTTAGGATATACACAATGTCCAACAATGTCCAATAGCTCTGTGGCAGTTATTTGGAAATTACTGTCTAATCTTAAAATTTCTAAGTAAGAACCATGTAAACACACAAAACAGAGTAGCAGCTCTAAGACAACTGCTACAAATTAACCAAGGAAATTAAGTTGATGATTTTGGTAGCTAAAACACAGTTTTGTTTTCTTTTATGTATCCAAACAGATAGGAATTATCTAATTATCAATTTTCTACTTTGTACTTGAAGGTAGAAAAACATAATAATAATAATTCTAATATTATAAAAGCCATAGTCTGTCCATCTGTCTGTAACGTTTTATTTCTAAGAGCGTTCGGACCGCACGTGGCAGAGGAACTGTAGCAGACTGCTGCCATGACAGCAGGGAGAGAGGGGATAGGAGGGTTCAATGCCAGCCCATCCCCTGCTCTGTGGAGTATCCGAAGGCAGCAATGGCGCAAGGGGGTGGGGAACAGTGCTGGACCCACAACGCCAGCATGAGGGAGGGGGACGACGGGTTTGAGGCAGGCCCTGGCCTGCTGTGGCATGCTGGAAGAGCAGGCCCTGGTTCTGTCATGATGGCAGGGACAGAGGGGAAGGATCAAGGGGGGAAAAGGCCAGCTGTGCTGGCCTTGCCCCTCCTGACCTGCTCCCAGGAGGCAGCGGTGAATGGAACGGACAGAGCAGGGGATGAGGCCAGCAGCTCAGGCCTCACCCCCTGCTCCCTGTATGTGGTGGTGGCATGGAGTGCTGGGTGGTGGTGCTCCATTCCCTCCCCCGCATTCATGGGGAGGAGAGGCAGGTGGACATGGGCTGGGCGGGGGGGGGGAAATAGGCCTGGCAGGGAAGATAGGTAAGGTGGTGGGGTCACACTAGGCCTAGCAATGGTGGTGGGGAGAGTGGGCCCAACCCTGAAACGACAATGGACAGGGGGGCATGCCAGGCTCAGCCCTACAACAGTGGCAGCGAGGGTAAGGGAGGGCACACTGGGCTCAGCCTGACCCCACACAGTGATGGGGGGCGTGGAAAGAGGAAGGCGTGCTGGGCCTAGTCCTGAAACTTCAACGGATGGGAAGGGGTGCCAGGTCCTGCAACTGCAGCAGAGGGGGGGCACCAGGCCTGGATGCAGACCTCTGTCCCCACCTGCACTCTCCCCCTCCCCGCCATCATTCTTGGCAGGCAACTGGCTAGTAATAATAAAAATCTTGAGTTGGAGATATAAACAGAACACAAACATAACTGTCCACATTCAGTAAATCAGGATCTCTTAGTAACATCTCTTAGGAGGATTATTCTGCACTGGTCTGGTTCAGCAGGGAGCAAACCAGGAAAACCAAGGCTGCAACTGAACTCCAACTAGCTTCGAGCATCAAGGACAATAAAAAGTCCTTTTTCAGTTATGTGGGGAGCTGGAGGAAAAGCAAGGGCAACACTGGACCCCTGCTAAATCAGATGGGGCAACTGACAACTGACGCCCAGGAAAAAGTCAACCTATTAAATGGGTACTATGTGTTGGTCTTTCATCAGTCCAATGGGATGCTCATGCCCACTACAGAAAAGGGAGGTCTGGGTGAGAGAGATCCCCTGCCCTCCATTAATGTTGACCTCATGAAGGAACACCTTGAGAAGCTGGATACCTTCAAGTCAGCCAGCCCTGACAATCTACACCCCAGGGTACTCAAGGAGCTGGTGAGCATCATAGCCCAGCCTCTGGCATGGATCTTTGAAAACTCCTGGTGCTCTGGTGTAGTGCCCAAAGACTGGAAGAAGGCCAATGTGATGTCCATCTTCAAGAAAGGGAGGAAAGTGGATATGGCTAACTATAGGCCCATTAACTGACTTCTATCCCAGGGAAGGTCTTAGAAAAGTTTATTAAAGAGGCCATCCTTAATGGACTGGCCGACGCCAACATCCTAAGGGATAGCCAGCATGGGTTTGTTGTGGGTAGGTCTTGCTTGACCAATCTCATTTCCTTCTACAACCAGGTGACCTATCACCTGGACAAGGGAGAAGAGATTGATGTCATATATCTTGACTTCACAAAAGCCTTCGATCTGGTATCCTATGATCACCTCTTGGCAAAACTGGCCAATTGTGGCCTTGGGTCCATCACGATCCACTGGCTGGGAAACTGGCTCCGTGGTCGGACCCAGAGGGTTGTAATTGATGGCAGTCACTCATCATGGTGTTCTGTGACCACTGGGGTCCCCCAAGGCTCTGTCCTTGGACCTATATTGTTCAACATCTTCATTAATGATGTGGACATTGGAGTCAGGAGTGGACTGGCCAAGTTCGCCGATGACACCAAACTTTGGGGCAAAGGATCCACGCCAGAAGACAGGCGGGTGATCCAGGCTGACCTGGACAGGCTCAGCAAATGGGCGGACGAGAACCGGATGGTGTTTAACACCGAAAAATGCAAGATTCTCCACCTTGGGAGGAAAAACCTGCAGCATCTTATAGGCTCAGCAGTGCTACGCTGGCTAGTACTGCAGAAGAAGGAAACTTGGGGGTGGTCACTGACCACAAGATGAACATGAGCCTGTAATGCGATGCTGTGGCTACTAAAGCAACCACAATGCTGGCTTGCATCCATAGATGTTTCTCAAGCAAATCCCAGGACGTCCTTCTCCTCTTGTACTCGGCCTTGGTGAGGCCGCAGCTGGAGTACCGTGTCCAGTTTTGGGCTCCACAATTCAAAAAGGATGTGGAGAAGCTTGAGAGAGTCCAGAGGAGAGCCACGCGCATGATCTGAGGTCAGGAAAACAGACCTTACAACGACAGGCCATGGGGCTCTTTAGCCTGGAAAAGTGCAGGCTCAGGGGTGATCTGATGGCCACCTATAAGTTTATCGGGGTGACCACCAGTTTCTGGGGGAATGTTTGTTCACCAGAGTGCTCCAAAGGGATGATGAGGTCGAAGAATCATAAACTACTACAAGATGGCTTCAGGCTGGACATAAGGAAGAATTTCTTTACTGTCCGAGCCCCCAAGGTCTGGAACAGCCTGCCATCGGAGGTGGTTCAAGCACCTACATTGAACACTTCCAAGAGCAAATTGGATGCTAATCTTGCTGGGATCCTATGACCCCAGCTGACTTCCTGCCCTTTGAGCAGGGGGCTGCACTTGATGACCTTCCGAGGTCCCTTCTAGCCCTAATGTCTCTGAAATCTATGACACAACTCAAATTTATAAACCAGACTTTGTAAAAGGCTTGTTTTTTAGGGTCTGAAGTTTGTAAAAACAACAGAGTTATTTTTTAGAAGTTTTTTTGGTAAGATGATGCCTATCATGTCTTGCCAATCAGGTGATTAATAGGTATTTATACCTGTTTAATTCTGGTACTTTAAACATTGTAGAAATGGTTGGGGAAGCACTAGGGCAGGGGTGGGCAATGTTTTTGGCCAGAATGCCAAAAAAATAGTAATGTCTACTTTGTAAGGTGCCAGAAAAACAAAACTGGGGCAGAAGGGGGTACATGGTAGGATAAATTACATATTAATATAGTTAATAATCATAAATGTTACTTTGTATGGTAAATACCAGGTTTTTTAAAAATTCTAAACCTGGTGACAATAAATAAAACTTAATATATTACCTTTGTTTTTGTGTATTCTTTTTTGTTAAGCATTTTATGATAAGAGAGAGGAAAAGAAAGAAAAAGAAGAGAGGGGGAAAGAAAAAGGAGAAAGAGAAAAAAAGAAGAATAAAGAAGAGAGAGAAAGAGGGTGTGTCCCTCGCTGCCAATGTCTCCCACCACTCTTCCACAGTCCTGGAGTGGGTGAAGCCCTGGCCCGAGGCTGGGAGGGTGGGCCTGGCCAGGGCTCAGGCAGGCAGACGCCCCATCCCACCCAGGCAGGGACAGCACTGGGGCACCAAACACTGCAGCCAGGTGCTCGGGGCAGTGTGGGCAGCACAGGAAGTAGCAGGGGGAGGTGCCATGGCCAGACCAGGCTGGTACGACTTCTGGAGCTCTGCGGGGATAGGGCACGGCTGCCCGGCCTGTGAGCAGATGCTGCTTGGCCTGGGTAGGATGGTGCGCTCAGGGAGCTCCCGACTCTGGACTTGGCCTCCCTGTGCACCAGGCACAGCTGTGGAAGCCCTTGCACTGGGAGTAGCTCTGTCATACTTGTGCTGTGCCCAGCAGAAGGGACCTCAACAGATCGAGTCCGACCCCCTGCCTAGGCAGGAAAGAGTGCTGGAGTCAGATGGGGTCAGCACTGAGAAGGCTGACCCAGAAGCTCCCTGAGCCCCGTGTCCTGCCCTGGCCAAGTGGCATCCCCTCATGGGCAGCGGCTGCGCCCCATTCCTTGAGAGCTGCGCAAGTCAGGCCAGGCCGGCACCTCATTCCTGCCAGCCTCTGTGGTCCAAGCCTGCAAAGCCCTGGAACAAGCCCCCTGCTTCCTGCCCAGCCCCTGCCTTCCCAAGGGGCTGGCTGAGTCAGTCTGCCTGCAGTGCCTCTCCCCACCACACCATCTTTCTCCCTGTGCTGCCCAGACCCCACCCTGAGCGCCCCGGGCACATCCACCCCCTGGGCATCTCCAGCGCAGCAGTCCTGTGCAGCGCCTGCCCAGGCCCCAGTCCCAGCCACCCACAGCTCTCTCCAAGGACTGGGCTGGGCATCCCTGCCTGTGTTCTCCCTGGCTCTGCCCCTGGTGCCTGCCAGTGTTGGGACCCGTGGCTTCTCTGGAAAGTCCAGAGCAGCAACTTAAAAAACATTTTTTAAAATAATTTCCTTTCACGGGTACTGGCATGCCAGGGAAAACATATCTGTGTACCACTAACTGGCATGTGCCAGGGGGTGCTGATCCCTGCACTAGGGGGCAATCAACTCCGAGTGGTGTAACAACCCACGCACCATATTGTAGATTGTAGAATCTGATCCAGAGAAAGTATGAAGCCTGAAAAACATCTTTTCCTGCAGAATTCTCCTTACATCTCATTGGAAATCCTAATCTTCTATGCCGTGGTTTTCAACCTGTGCATTTGGGGGTCCGCACGCTGTATAAGGGGTCCATGAAAGATGACTGATGAAAAGTATGTGAATACCCATACTTACAATACAAAGGGGTCTACACTTTCACTGGAAATTTCCGAAGGGATCTGGCACCTCCAAACAACATTTTTTTAGGAGTCTACAAATGAATAAAGTTGAAAGCAACTGTTTTGTGGGCCTAGGATCACACCTAGTCACTTCTGAATCATTTCACACACAAAGAATGAATGGTTCAGAGAGTAAAACAGACAGAAGGATCAGATACCTTCTTAAGACTCTTCTTTTTATTAAAGGTACTTTTGTAAAGAAATAGTGGCAGAAATGAAAGCACAATAGGCCAAACAGTTTCTAATTATAATATTTATCAGTTTTTCCAAAAAGGGTACCTATTTCTTTCCCCCTCCATAATTGTTATTGCATTGATAAAGACAAGCTTTTGGATTTTTTGGATTAGAGTATTACAAGCACAATAGCGAGCCAAAAAGAAAGGTCTACGATTTGTGATTATGGAAGATTGAGACAGGAGAGGAATGAGTTTATCAATAAATAAAAGACTTGCTTCAGAAGTTAGATGAATATTTAGATCCTATCAACTGCTCAAGGATCTTGTTTAAAATCTTGCAAGCATACCAGTGAGAAATCTCTTAAATGCAGTAACTACAGACAAATGCTTAGTAATGTAATCCCTAAGATTACAGCAAAACAGCAATACTGGAGATGATTGCTTAATACAATACATAATATTGCTCAACCAAATCCATGAAAAGAATAAAACCTTGATTCTTAGCATGCCAACAAAACAGAGTAGGATTTGTGGTCTTATAGTTACTTTCTTAAATGTCTCACCCAAAAGAAAAACAGTCAAAAAAGTCAACTGCCAAACATTTGAAGTCTTTCTTTCAGAGACATTTCTCTGGTTTCCAGAACTGTATCTGCTTTACAATCATATTTTGGTCATCTTTGACAAACAATGTTCAGTAGTCTTCAATCTTTTGGATAGCACTACAGAAGAAAGAGACTTGGGGGTCATCATTGACCACAAGATGAACATGAGCCTGCAATGCGATGCTGCGGCTAGTAAAGTGACCAAAACGCTGGCTTGCATCCATAGACGCTTCTCGAGCAAATCCCGGGACGTCATTCTCCCCTTGTACTCGGCCTTGGTGAGGCCGCAGCTGGAGTACTGCGTCCAGTTTTGGGCTCCACAATTCAAAAAGGATGTGGAGAAGCTTGAGAGAGTCCAGAGGAGAGCCACGCGCATGATCAGAGGTCAGGAAAACAGATCTTACGATGACAGGCTGAGAGCCATGGGACTCTTTACCTTGGAAAAGCGTAGGCTCAGGGGTGATCTGATGGCCACCTATAAGTTTATCAGGGGTGACCACCAGGATCTGGGGGAACGTTTGTTCACCAGAGCGCCCCAAGGGACAACGAGGTCGAACGGTCACAAACTCCTGCAAGACCGTTTCAGGCTGGACATAAGGAAGAATTTCTTTACTGTCCGAGCCCCCAAGGTCTGGAACAGTCTGCCAGCGGAGGTGGTTCAAGCACCTACATTGAACACCTTCAAGGGTAAATTGGATGCTTATCTTGCTGGGATCCTATGACCCCAGCTGACTTCCTGCCCTTTGGGCAGGGGGCTGGACTCAATGATCTCCCAAGGTCCCTTCCAGCCCTAATGTCCATGAAATCTATGAAATTTTTAGACTGAAGCCCCTTTTGTTTAAGAGTACTTGAGGTACTCTTCCATAACTCTTGTGAACTGCACAGCACCCATTTAAAAAAAATAGTATTACAGTGCTTTTTCCTTGCAGAGGGGTTGGGCAATGAAGGTAGGGTACCAGCCAGGCAGGAAGGAACCTAAGTCTGTAGTCATCTCCTGACTCTTCACAGCACCTTTCAAAATGATCTTGTGGAAACCTAGGGTGCCCCAGAACCCTGGTGGAGAATCACTGCAGTATAACAAATTCATCTAGAACTAGAATGATACCACATAGTACGTCAACAAGCTCAGTGGAAAGGGGGAACTGCACCAACTTTCTGAATCAGTACACAAGGAACTGAAACCACAACAATCAGTTGTCATGCTATCTGCCATAATGATATTATCAAAGAATCATAGAAGTAGAGTCGGAAGGGACCTTGCAGATCGTCAAGTCCGACCCATATTGTTTCTCTACTGTAATTTATCCCTTTTATATTTGTTCAGATGACGGACAACAATAGGATCAAAATCCCAGGTGCTACAATACACATTTTAGTTAAATGTTTAACAATCAAATTATACTCCCCCTACCCCTCACAGGAATGAAAAAGGAATAAAAAGAAAAGCTTACAGTCTGACTCTCAGGAAAATCCATCTTCAATAATTTGTGAGCACATTCCTCAAAGTCCAAACTGCAAAGGGAAAAAAGCATTTACTACTCACAACCATTTCGTACTGTGCAGTACACACTGCATTAAAAACACTTTCCAAAACGAGACTGATAGGAATTATGTAATTGTACACAATGATATTTGTCATTCTAAGAAACCATCATCTAATTCAGGACTGTTCAACTGGTGGCTAGCATGCTGCTCACAGGCCCTTGCAACAGACTCTCACTGCCACATAGCAGGTCGGGCTGGCCTGTACCACTGGCAGAAATCAATGTTGCCATATGGGGGGGATGGAGGGACTAAGGGTGGTGCACTGCCAATGCATTATGGAGAGGAGGAATCACATACTACAGGGCTCCCTTCATGGTTAGGGGCCTAATTCTGGGGAGCTTTGCAGCTAGGGGAAGAAGTGAAATCCCAGAAACTTGTCTCAGTAGTACATGGGCCATGCAGTTTGTGGCCACTAGCTCTGCCAAAGTTGGACAGTCCTGGTATAATTTAAACCATATATGGTCTCCCACAACATTCCTGCAAGTGAGCTAAGGAAGTATGGGATGGATGAACAGACTGTAAGGTAGATACAAAGTTGGCTGGATCGTCAGGCTCAGAGGGTAGTAAATCAATGGCTCAGTGTCTAGCTGGCAACCGGTGTCAAGTGGAATGCCCCAGGGGTCAGTCCTGGGGCTCGTTTTGTTCAGTATCTTCATCAAAGACTTGAAAGATGGGATGGATTGCACACTCAGCAAGCTGGGGGGGGGGAAGTAGTAAATACACTGGAGGGCTAGGATTCAGATAAACCTTGACAAATTGGAGGATTGGACCAAAAGAAATCTCATGATGTTCAATAAGGACAAGTCCTATACTTAGGACAGAACAATCCCTTGCACTGGTAAAGCCTGGGGGACCAACTGGAAAGGCAGCAACTCTGCAGAAAAGCACCTAGAATTACAGTGGACAATAAGCTGAATATGAGCCAAGTGTTCTTTTGTTGCAAAGACAGCTAATGGCATATGGGGCCATAAATAGGAATATTGCCAGCAGATCAAGGGAAGTGATTCTTCCTCTCTCTGGCATTGGTGAAGCCACATCTGGAGTAGTGTGTCAAGTTTTGGGACCCTACTACAGCAGGGTTGTAAACAAATTGGGAAGAGTGGAGCGGAGGGCAATGAAAATGGTTAGGGAGCTGGGGCACATAACTTCTGAGGAGAGGCTGAGGGAACTGGGCTTATTTAGTCTGGAGAAGACTAATGGGGGATTTGATAACAGCCTTCAACTACCTGAAGAGAGGTTCCGAAGAGGATGGAACTAGACTGTTTTCAGTGGTGGCAGGTGACAGAACAAGGAGTAATTGTCTCAAGTTGCAAAAAGGGAGGTTTAGGTTATATATTAGGAAAAATTTTTCTACCAGGAGGGTAGTAACTTGTTCCAGTGTTTTACCCAGAAAGGCTGTAGAATCTCCATCCTTGGAGGTTTTTAAAGGCCCAGGTAGACAAAGCCTTGGCTGGGATGATCTAGTTGAGGACAGTCCTGCTTTGAGCAGGGGGTGGACTAGATTACCTCCCGAGTTCCCTTTCAATCCTAATTTTCTGATTCTACGAACTTGTTACTGTTCAGCTATGTCAACAAGGTTAGCTTTAAATTCCTTTTCATAAAATAAAGGCAACTGGAGAAAAATCTATCTACAAAATATAATAAATGGTGGAATGGGAAAGAGAAGGGAATTCAATCCTCCTTAAATCACAGATGATACTTTTGATTTAAATTCTCCTTTTTCCTCTCTCACTTAATTAAGCAGTGTGAAATATGTAATAGCTTCCTTTAAAAAATTATTCTTAAAACTAAAATCTGTCCAAATGGTTTGTTTTTTTTTAAATTTAACAACCTAATCCAAAGCCAATAAATGCTGCAGATGGACCAAAAATAAGATAACTCCCATCCATGAGTCATTATTACTCTTACATCATGCAAAGCCTAGTAACAAAAACAAACATAAGTTTGTTTGTTCACCTCCTGTAAAATATAAAAACATAAACACTACATTCAGACCTCAGAAACACTCATTATGTGCCCAGATGCTGTCACCAAAACTTCTCTAAAAAAGCTGTATCATGATATCTAGACTCTTAGATTTCATTTAAGTAAGCCACCAGCTGTTATGGTTGCAAAGAAAACCTACAAAACATGAGCCAAATGTAATTAGGGTGAAGAGGAGTCTGCAAACACACTTGCTTCAATATCTTTGAGAAGGCATGAACTGCTTCCATTTATCTCAGTAAGGTATTAACTCAGAAACCCAGTAATAACTTAAATATAAACAATCTTCACTACTTCATTTCTCATGTAAGAAATAAGGGGATCACAGATCCACACGATGTATTGTAAGCAATGGTTTGTTCTGTTATCAGAATTAGGTGATGCGAGATGCACTACTTCTAATTTCCTTCCTCCCCATACAGTAACAGAACAATGCTTAAGAAGCCTCACATATGTGTAAGCATATGGCATTTCAGAGCTCCAGTTAGCCAAGAAGCATGTACTAATATAATTTTGAATATCTTCACAGCCCACTCTCAGTTCAGTCACATGGGTCAGAGATTGTAGACAGACTCTGTAAGAGTACCATCTGGATTTTCCCTGATCTGTACCAGCATTATATAGCAGAAGTTTGGTAAGTGTCACATTTTAGAAGTCTTCACCCACAAAATTAAGTTTTCTAAATGCAGTCATACCCTCAGAGGTCCACAGAGCTCCAAAAAAGTTCTAAAGATAACATAACATACTATTTCCATCATACATACCCCTCCTCATCACTCAGAAGTTCTATGAATGTGCTTTCATCAACTTTCATCAAGCGCAGAGAATGTAATCACCCTCACCAAAACATTAACTTTAATTGCTGTACTGGCCCTGTATAAAACACTTCAGTTTGTTTTATAGGACTGCATGCTAATAAGAAAGCTATTGCCAACCTTTAATCAACAGACTAAATTCAAATGCATCAGTTCGCAATATGCTTTTGCCATTTTTACCTTGACTGAATAGCAAGATAAATTGTACGACGAAAGGAGACCAAGTTAATTTCTGTTTTGTCATGGATAGTCACTTTTTGTCCTGGAAGAAAAAACAAATGAGTATGTTATGAAATAGGTATAGAAAGTAAAGCAGATGCATACATTCTAACTTACAGATATTGTACCTTTACTAAGTGTATAGTTCATTATGTAATAATATCCCATGCACAGACTAATTTTAGGGGCATTTAGGTAGGTATTGTAGATTTGTACAGAACTCCTGTACTTGTGGATGGATAAGTGGACAGAAGCCAAACAGTGCCACTTTTACATTATTCATATTTTACATTAATACAAATATTAAGATAAAGAGACCTAGTTGTATTAAAGATTATACCCCTAAGTACATTTTATGGACAACTGCCTTTAAAGGCTCAGGGATAACTAAGTGAATAGTTACCATTTATTAAGTCCTTTTTAAATTTAAATTTAACTTTTTGCCATTTCCACTTGAACAAAGATTTGAAAATTCCAGGTCTACATTCTTAAATATATTTTTAATATTAAATACATTAATAGTTTAATCACAGTAGTTGCTACACCCAGCTACAGAGTTTATGCCAGAACCAGCAATTTCACAAGAAGCTGGATCAAAGTGGTGCAAAGGATATTTTTATGTCATTCACAGGAACAGAGTTAAAAAGGTCAAAATAGCGGCCTTAAAAGCAATTAACATCCTACTTCATATGGGAGTGCCCTTAAAAATCTGCTAGTATGCAATACAAGTGATGACAGGTTTCTCTGAATTGCCATCTTCTTCAGCGTGTGACTGACATTTTGTTTAAAAATATTTTTCTGTGACATACTATATTTACCTGAATCCAAGATGACTTTGAATTTAAGATGACCCCTGAATAATTAGATTCTATGTATGAAAAACCAAAGATTTGTTAAAATTTTCCATGTATAAAATCTAATTATGGGAGGGTTATCTTAAATTTGCTCCCCTCCCAAATGCTGCAGCAGAGAAAGCAGAAGCATGGGGCAAATACTGGGGCAAGCTGTGGTGAGGAAGGCAGACAACCTGTCCCCTGTTTTCCTCCAGGAATCTGCCTGCCCAATCACTTGCCCCCACCCTGTGATAGCCCCCCACCGCTTACCTTGGGGCAGAGGACTCCAGCTCCAGTCACCCCTGTGCTCCAGGCCAGGGCCTAGACCTTATAGCCTCCCTTGCACTCCCCCCCAGGGTCACCGCTGGAATCAAGAGTTGAAGCCACAAGGAGCTACCTGCCCAGATCAGTATACAAGTCTAAGATGAGGTTCCCCCTCCCTCACATTGAATGGGAAAAACCCCCAAAACCTCCAAAACAAAACCTTGCCTTGCCTTGGATTCAAGGAAACATGGTACTACTACACACTACAAAATATATTCTTCGTTTCCCTGTTAGGTTGTACCCACTTTAAAAGTGACCATCTAAAAAGTTCTCCTCATTCATCACTACCCTTCAGGAGTAGCATAAAATATTTTTACAAAAATATGTAGACCTGTATGACTGACTGACTGGAGTGAAGAACAAGTATATGTTATTCAGAGCATTGCTATATTATTCTGTCATTAAATCACATTTTTAGTTGAACAGAAAATATGAGTGTGAATTTTAAATGCAACTTTAAAAGTTCAGATACAGCACATATACCCCAAATACTTAAAATAATTCCTTAAAAAGTTGTTTTTTCTGCTTCTCGGTTTACACATACAGGATCTTTTGACATGCCAATAGTTCAAACGTACACATGCAAAAAATCCCTTTAAATGGCAAATGTTTGTTGTTTCAGATCATAACTTGCTATATGCTATTTCTTCTTGGTCTAACAAAATTAAATCAAATTTGCTATACTTAAAATCCTACCTTCTTCATCTTCCTCTTCTTCCTCATCTTCATCTGCCTCACTGCTTCGAGCATCTTGGTCCGTTTCTGAGTCACTGTCACCTTCATCGAGAATTTCTACAAAAGAGAAAATTCCAAGTTAGCTGACTATAAGTTTGCCTGACTTATTAGTTACTAAGATTCCAAGCAGTGGAAAGTAGGGGTGTGCAAAACGGGTTGTGTTCAATTTGGATTTGACCTGAATCAGGGACAGGGATTCAATTTGTTGATTCAGATCACTGTCCCGATTCTATTCGGCCGAATCAGAATCCAAAGATTTGATGCTGACTCAGAAAAACCAGAGATTCACCCATAGGCACAGCTTTAAATGTTCTTCTACATACCTTGAGGTACCAGGCACGGCTTGTGAATGCTGCGATGGTGGGGCAGATGGAGAGTCCCACAGCAGCGCAGGGGGACTCGTGCATGCTCAGTGGTGAACCCAGAAGTGGGTCTGCTGCGGAGGCATCCTGGCCCCATTGCAGAGCCCCACCCCCCCATTGCACCCTGGTTCGGTGATCAGCCATGGGGGGACCCAAGATGCACACCCCCAGATCAAGGAGGCACCACTTATGAAGCCAGAGGGTCACGGGGCGGGGGCCCTGGCAGACCCAGAAGTGGTCTGGAAGTGCTTTCTGGGTTTGCTGCTAAGCATGCTGGGGACCCTCCCCCGCGCTCCTATGGGATGCTCCATCCTCCCCACCATTGCAGCGTTCCATCTCCACCAAACTGAATCAGCAACCAAAGCTTGGCACAGCCCTAGTGGAAAGTATGTCTAACAGAGGAAGAGCCTCACAGACCTGCAACAGTTGCAGCATGTCTTCAACAGAAGTAAGGTATTCATAAAAGAGGACAGAGTAGGGGTACCAAACTTATCCTGGGCCTTGGGCCAGATTCGGACCCTGGGGCACCTCCTTGACCAGATCTGTAATGGCAGTGGCAATAGCGGTGGGGCCAAACACCAACAGAGGGGGCCGGGGGGGGGAGGGGCAGGAGGGACAAACTGTGGCAGCAGGGGTTCAGCAGCAGGGTCTGGCAGCCACAGGGCAAGCAAGGACAGCCCTTGCTGCCCCCCTCCCCACTTCAAGGAAAGCAAGGGGTCCTGAATGCTGCAACACAGCCCATCCCCTGAACCCATATCCACTTCTGCAAGCTGGATCTGGCCTAGAGGCTGTACATTTAACATCTCCAACTTAGAGAAACGTGGAAGGGGGGGGAAAAAAAAAAAAAAAGATTTTACATGGCCAAGGTACCACATTAAAACATATGGCAGATAGAAGTAAAAATAAAAAGAACTCCCTGGTTAAAAGAAGCTAAAATTCAATCAGATGCCAAGAATAAAGATAGTCATTTCTATTCTAAAAAATTATTATTGAAATTCACATTACGTGCTAATTTGATTACTTGCAGAATGTGCCCACAAGCTTCTCTAATATCTTTCCCAACTATTGGGAACTACAGTTGATCCAAAGCCACTTTTCTTTTTGCGTATTTCCTGCACCACCATGACTACAACACTTACAACCATACTACAGGTTGGTTTGGCATTAACAAGCTAGGGTAATGTCTGTTAAATATCTGTCAGAAAAAAGTCATAGTAGACTCAAGAGGAAAACAGTTCATATAGCGGTCCAAGAAGTGGAGATCCACACACACTTTAGAGAGAAAAGATCCTTACGAATACTTGACAGACAGCATTACTTTTAAAATAATAAAAGATCTCATACTCTTAAGCTAGTTTTAATCGATCTGCAATATAAAAGTGATGTTAAATCACAAACAACGGATAAGATAAGATTCAAAAGGTGAGCATTAAGGTTCCAAAAAAAATGACTGGGACGTAAATGTCTGGGACATTCAAGTTTATAAGTAAAATTTAGTATGGCTAATATTTATGGACCACTTAAACAACAACAAAAATGGTTTGCATCAAAATACAAACTTATACATATGTTACCTGCTACGTTATGTGACTAAGAAAAGCTTGACTTAAAACTACTAACTTTTACCTCAGCAGTAAACGTGTATTTCGTAATCTTTTTAGTCAGAATACACAAAACATTATCTTTAACCCAATTCAAATCTTTTCACATACTATATAGTTTTATACCCCAGTGGAATGCTTGAATGAACCTGGTTTATAAAAATCATAGAAAGATAAGGCTGAAAGGGACCTTAGGAGGTCATCTAGTACAACTCTTACTCAAAACAAGATCAGTCTTTACCAGACCAAGTACTCATCTAACCTGCTTTTAAAGACTTCCAAGGATGGAGATTCCACAACTGAGTAACCTATTCCAAATTTTGACCGCTTTCCATCGTGGTGGCCTTCCTAATAATTCTTCCTAATATCCATTCTAAATTCCCTTGTTGCAATTTAACACTGTTGTTTCTATTCCTGTCCCCCATGGACATAGAGTATTGTCTAACACAGGGATGTCCAACCTTTTGAATGCGGGGCCGGATCACGAACTTTTTAATCACCCAGTGGGCCGGCAAGCCATATTCAAAGACCTCACAGGAAGTGGTGTCACATCAGGAAGTGATGTCACGTGACCTTTGACACCAATGAAGTTGCAGGATGTGACAATGAAATGGGTCTAGAAATGTGCCTAGGGAAGTTGTGGTTTTCAGAAAGTATGTATGTTTGGTATGGCTCAGGAACAGGACATCATTTTTCTGTGCAGGGGGCTGGACTAGATTAGGGCTGCCCAGCTGACTTCCTGCAGGCCACGTGGCCCACAAAGGGCCAGGATGTCACCCACAGTCTACATGGGGTCTGCAAACAGTTAATATATAGGGGCATAGGCCTGGGCAGCCACCTCTCCCACTGTTGTGCAAGGGGGAAAGGCCTGTGGGGGCCAGTTCTGAACAGCCCTGGACTAGCTTACCCTTGAGATCCTTTACTAACTTGATCATGGTCATTGTGGTTAATTAAATAGAGATTGTAGCCATATACTGCAGAGACGTGGACAAGATCTCAAGGATAAGCTAATCCAGGGCTGTTCAGATCTGGTGAGGCTGTGGGCCTCAGATGACAACAGCATGTGTTACACAGGCTGCATGCTGTGGGGGTGGGCCCCTAGAACCCTCTCACTGCACGGGTTGCTCCAGCAGCATGCAGACCCCAATCCTCAGCCATGCGAGGAGGCTGTTTTCCTCTGCACCAAGCAGCTGCTGTCGCTGCAGCTCAGGCTGGCAGCGAGGGTGTGTTACAAGCTAGCGCTAAGTGTAGGAAGTGGCCCCTTGCCCGCCACCCCATGGCTGGTGCCCCATGCTGCAGCCACTTGCAGCCTGCGTGGGGCTGCCAGTGCCTGCTTAGGACAACTCTGCACAGGCTGCGAGCAGCTGCAGCAAAGAGTGCTGGCCATGGGGCACAGGAGGGGTCACTTTTCCCTGCGCTCAGCACCAGCTCCTTCCCTGCTAGGGAGCAGGGGGTCAGGACTGCGCACTGCCCTCTACCTGTACCGTGGGGCTGGGGGGGCACTGAGAGTGAGCAGGTGTGGGAGTCAGTGGGAGCACAGGGCCTGCACTGGCATCCTGGGCCCAGTGTCGGCAGGGCCCAGAGCAGAGCAGCAGGAGTACAGGCTCCTGGCCGGCAGAGACTTTATGGAGCTGAGCCAGCTCCCCCCTTTCCCTGCTGGTGCAGCCCAGCCCGGCTCCACAGTCTCCTGCCAGCCTGCGCCCCGCCAGTACTGGCCTTGAGACATTAGTCCTAAGACATTAGGACACTGGTCCTAAGACGGGGGCGGGGCAACCCATACAGCCCTTGACAGCTTGCCAAAACTGGGTAAGCGGCCCTCCACCCAAAACAATTGCCCGCCCTTGCCCTAAAGGCAGGGGGTGCTCAGCTCCTCACTAGGCTTTTGCCTGGTGAAGTGGCCTTCATTTAGCTCTGACCCTGTACCCATTTGCAGACCAGACAGCTTGCCCCAAAGCGACAGCTGAAGTTCAGGTATGGTCCTCTCCACTGGCAGAGGAGGGAGTTCAAGGGGAAGAGGGGCAGGAGCCATGGGTTATATGGGCCAGAGTTATCTGGGTTATCCAGGTTGGGATAAGGTGTGGGTGCCACTAACAAGGTACTGCACTGTGTTCCTATGTGGTGCTTTGGGCTGCACCATGTGGGCTGGCACAGCTCCTGCCCAACCCCAAGTCTCTGGCATGCGGTTGAGCTGTGCAGGAACTGCACCAGTTGCTCCCATGTGACCCAAAACATCGTGCACAGTGCAGCACTGGCCCAGACCAGATGCATGCCAGGGACTCTGGGCAGGGGATTGGGTGCAGAAAGAAGTGGTGGGTGGGGGGAGGGAAACACAGTGTAGCATTGGCCTGGCTGGGCCTGGATAATCTGTGGCTCCCAGCCTCCTTCTCCCTAAATCCCCTCCCCTACCCTGAGTCCCTGGCATGAGGCTGGGCTGCTGCTGTGCTGTGTTCCCATGTGCTGTCCACATGGGTGCACCCTGAGTAGCTGACATGGCTCCTGAGGGGGATGGGGTGCATGGAAAGTTGCAGGGAGCTTGTGTGTATACATGTCTACATCTGCACGCATGCTTGTGGCCCTCAACAGCTCACCAAAACTCATGAAGTTGCCCCCCAGCCCAAATAATCGCCTACTCCTGCTCCAAAGGGTATTCAGCTCCACCCAACGTGGGTGTCATCTGCAAATTTACAAATTCTGTACTCAATTCCATCTTTCAAATAATTTAATTAAGATATTATCCCGGACAGACTCCTGGGAAACACAATTTAATACCTCTTCTCAATTACACACCAAATCATTGATGACTACCTTCTGGACACAGTAATCCAATCTTTTAGCATCATCTAGATTCTGGACTTTGTCATCACCAAGACAAGGAAACGATGTCATGGGGAACAATGCCTAACACTTTGGTCAAGGTATACAGTCACTGCTCCCGCTACATTCATACTTTTCCACAGAAGGAAATAAGATGGGTCAAGCATGACCCAACTCTTGACAAACCCAGGCTGACTGTTCCTGATCATTTGGTTATCCCACAGGTACTAAGGAACAGATTACATGATCCACACTCTGGGTATCGAGTTCATAGATTAATCCAGACTGATCAGTCTGTAATTCCCACATTTTTCTTCTAATCTCCTCCTCTTACTTTATTTTAAGATAGGCACTATATTTACCCTTTTCCAGTCATGAAGGCCCCAGCTCAACCTTCATGAGTAATCATATTACTTCAGCCAAATTTCTTGACTACCTTAGAATAAATCGTTTCTAGTCCTGCTGACCTGAAAACATCCAGTTTTTCTAAGTAGTCTCTAACCTACTCTAGGCTGATTATTTCTTTCCCTACCCTAGCTGTCAACTGCACGTCATCTGGTAGCTGACCTTTTCCAAGAAGACAGATGTAAGAAAAAGAAATAAATACTTTAGCTGTCTCCATATCATTGATTAGATTCTTCTCCCTGTTCATTATAGGACACACAGTTAGCATGGAACAGAAAAGACAACCAAAAAAGCACTTTACATGTATGTTGGAAGACCAAGAAAGTGCCTCAGTTTGGTTTCTGGCCTTCTTGATAGTCTCTCTGCATGTCTGTGATACTCTTATACTCATCCCTCATAATAAGACCATGTTTCACTTTTTGTCAGTTTTGAGCTTCAAGTCATTGAAGAGTTTGCCATTTAAACAGGCCAGTGCCTAACTGCATTTCCTATCTTTCTTTTGCATCACGATAGCTTGCTCTTGTGCCCTTAATATAGATGGGCTCCTTAAGGTATAACCAGCTTTCCTGCACTCATGTTCCTCTTTAACTTGCCCCCCAAGGGATTCTGCCCATAAGCTCCGTGATCTTATGGAAGTCTGCTTTTCAGAAGCCCAGGGCTTTTTCTCATCTTCTTTTCCTTTGGATCTCAAACTGGAATCATTTCATGCACATTAATCACCCAAGTTGCCTGTGTCTTCACAGTCTCAATACATTTCTCCTTATTTGTGAACAGAAATTTAAGAGCTTCCTGGTTAGTTTTTCTACCATTTGCAATGGAAAGTTATCCCCAACACATTCAAAGAGCTTGCTGGACTACTTTTGCACTGCTGTTACCCTACCAACAGTTGTCATGGTAATTTAAGTCCCCCATTGGCACCAGCTCCTACTCACTGGAAATTTCAATTGATTGTTTGAAAAAAAAACTTCATTTACCTCCACTTTCTGGCTTGCAGAAAGTCTACAGTAGCCACACACCAGGATATCAACCTTGATGTTCTTTTCTCGTTTTACCTTGAACCAAAAACTTGCAACAGATCTATCTCCCACCTCTGACTGAACCTCAGAATAAGTATGTCATATTCAGAGCAACACAACCTTGATTTCCCCCCCATTCCTGCTCTTCCTGAATAAGTTCTATCTATCTATGAGAGTATTCCCATTATGCACGCTATCCTATCGTGTCCCAACTGAACCAGTTCTCACCATCATATGTTACATATAAGGTTTGCATACCTTTCTTAAGAGTTTTGTATTTCTCTTCATTTTCCATAAAGTCAGGATCCATCTTGAAAACATCTGTAAAATGGTAGACAAAAACTTTTAATAAAAGGAGAAACAAAAAATATTGTGGGTTTCATCTTAAATTTACTTTCACAGAGACTGGTACTGTAAAGTTAATTTTTATTTCTCACTTACTAAGAATATCCTCTGGATTATAGTCATCTTCCAGTGGTAACATGTGAGTAAACTGATCCTCCTCTTCCACTAGATCTAGTCCTTCAGGAACGATTGGATGATCTTTGAATCCATCCTTGCGTACAGCAAACATAACTTCTATCATGTACTGAACACGTATGTCAATTTTAGATTCGTGCAGAATGTGTCGAAGACGGTCAAAAATTGCTTTCGTTAAAAGAAGAGAAAGGTATAAAGTGAACAAGTGATCATAAAAAATACTACAGATTTTAAAAAGCTCAATGTTTCAGCTGGTTATACTCACCATTAATTCCTCTAGGGGAGACTTCTGTTAATTTGAGCCCAGACTCTTTCAGAAATCCAATTGCTACTTCAATACTGTCATCTGTAGGTCTTTCAAGAAGCAACGTAAGCATTTCTAAACATAGAACTTCATGAGCCTAAAGAGAGAAAATAAACAGTAAGAGTTTTTAGGAAAAAAGCAAAACTCTGAAGTTTCTACAGAAAGGAGTCAGTATTTATTTCATTTTTACTATAAAACAGTAGCTGACCAAAGCCTTTATATTTTGTGACTTATTTGGAGAGAAAAAGAGACGTTATAAGAATTGTTAAACAACATGAAGGCAGGGTTTCAAATAAAAGTTCTGTTTTTTTGTATTTTCACTGCCTTTTTACTGAACATTACCAGTATTTTGAGTGTTGCTACCCTCATTAAAAACAAATAAGCCAAGAAAATCTGTCCCAGCAATAAAGGAATTTAATACAATTCTAAAAGTGATTCTAACACCAAACAACATTTAGGTATAAAAAGCTTTTCTTCCACATGTTTTCCTTTGTACTTTTACCATTCAAACTTACTAAAAGAGGAAAATAAGAATCAGTTGCCAACCTGAATGGCAACATAAAACTTGAACTGAAGGGCAATCACGTCACCTGTGCACAAATCATTTGAAAGAGTCTGGAACTAATGTGCTGGATGGTCCCGATTCTGAGATACTCTAGTGATGTAAACTGAGATTGTTCACTATCCCACAGGATCAGATCAACTGTTACACAAATTGAATTTATCAAACTAATTCCCTATCATGACAATAAAAGGTAATATGAAATTGTGAAACTAAAAATCATCCACAGACTGTATTGTTAAGTAGTCTAAACAGGGACTAGGGATTCCTAGCCCATTACCTGCATTAGCTTGTGTGACTCCTTTGTCTCTATGGGTTTATTACTTGTTTGCCCTTCTCAGCACTGCTCCCCACTCCTGTCCTTGTCTTTTGTATTCTAACCATTCTATTTCAGTAGTGCTCAACCTTCCTTGCCATACTGACCCTGCAATCCCAAAATGCTGGCCCCAAGAGCCAGTGCAGTGCAGTGTTAGAAGGCCACATCATTCAGCCCATAGGGCTCCCAACAGATCTGGAAATTTGGCAGCAGAACAACAACTAATGCTGCTACTGCTCCCCTGCTGCAAAATTTTTGGACCCATGGGGTGACCTTTATGCTAGATGATATGACCTTGTGGGTCAGCTTTGGCCTGCAGGCCAGAGGTTGAGCACCACTGATCTATTTGATACTCTGCTCTGAGCATGTCGTTTCATAGCATCTGGTGAAACAAGTGCTTGTTCACAAAAGCTTACGCACCTCCGATTCAGTTAATCTAAGATGCATCTGCACTCTGCATTCTGCCTGATTTCAAACTGACATGGTTAACTACCTCTCTCTGATATGGAAGAGAAATAGCAAAGTTGGGTCTCAATTTGTTTCAGGTGCAATTAAGAAATCTAATTTTGTCTACCTCATAAGGGGACTCATTTGTTGAGATTAGGACCCCATTACTGTATTGATTCAAATCTAAGATGAGTCCCCTCACATCAGGATGGGGAGAAACGTCTCATTCTTAGATTCACATGGTGGGGAGGGGATTATTGAAGCTCTGACACTGGCCAGGTTGAGGCCAGAGTCCAACCCACAGCACCCCCCTGTCCTACCCCTCCCCTTGAACTCTGCAGCTTCTGCCCCTCCCCAACCCCCTTTATCAGGTGCAGCTTGGCTCCAGCTCAGGTTGGAACCACTCCCGGGCATGGAGCACACAGAAACTTCATCCCCTGTAGCACTGCCACTGCTAGATGGCCCAGCAAGGGCTGCACTTCCACGTGCTATTGCTCTGAGAGAGAGCAGAGTCTGAACTGCATCTGGCATAAGCAGGCATAGAGGTGGGGTAGAAGTGGAAGGAAAGAGGCAGAAACTGAAGGAAGAGAAAAGGGGCAGAGAATGTGGGGAGCTGGGGGTGGGGTGGAAGTTGGTAGCAGGGAACAGGGCAGGAAGGCTGCAGGGGGAAGAAGTGGGGTGGGGAAAGCAGAGGGCAAGGGGGCTACCTGACCGCCCCCCCCAGCCACTCCTTTCCCTAGCAGTGGGAAGGGGACATATTTAAGACAACCTCTGGTTATTACATTCTATACCTTGTAAATTATAATAAATGTATTTTTTTTTCCATATATAGAATCTAATTATTGGGGGAGAGGGGTCATCTTAAATTCAGGACCAACTTAGACTAGAGCAAATATAGTACATAGACTTAGACTATGGACAGATATTCAGTTTCTTCAGGGAGAGTCCCTACGTTGTCAGGAGAAACCAAGAATGTACAGAAGTTCAGAACTTTTCTCCCCAAAAAATTATTTTTTGGGAGAAAAATAATTTTGATACAACCTGAGTGAAGTGGCTCCTGGGAGAATCTCTCTCAGGAGACTATACATCTATACAGAAAGGAGTTCAAAAGAAACTGTTAGGATTCCCCTGGAATTCCAGTGTGTTTTGTTCCCTTCAGCTCCCACAGGGTCAGGGAAAGCATGTGTCAGTCCCAGCCAAGCAGGGACCAGAACATGTCCCCCAAGTGCTTTGGGCTAGAAAAGCCCAGTGCTGAAGTACTTGGGGGGCAGGTTCTGCTCCTGGTTTTCAATGGTTTGTTGTCCACTCAGGACAGACCAAAACCAGCCAACCCACTTCCCGTACCCAGGTAACCCCAGTCCTGACTGAAGCACTTAGGTGTTGGGAACTGAAGATCCTTGCTGAGCTGCAGCTGGGCTGGAACACAGTGTGGAAGATTCAGGGTGGAGAGCTCTGTGCATGGGACAGGCACAGACCTACCCCCTCCTTCCCCTTATGTGACAAGCCCTTCCCCCCTTCCCTGACCTGGCAGACCCCTGCTGGAACTGCAACATTTTGTTTTGGGAAGCATAGCTTCCCGAGAAAAGAGGAGAAAAGCTCAGGATCTCTTCTGTCAAAGCCTCAGCGGAGAGAGAGATGGATGAGGGATCTTGAGACAGAGTTCCTTAGGGGGCAGTCCCAGAGACAATCAGTGCTGACCTGTGTCCTTACCTATGTTACTGTTGCTGGGAAGAAAAAGAAGCCTGCAAAGTGATTTGAGGTGCATGTTCTAGGGAGCCCAAGCAGCCCAGGGGCAGCACTGCAGGATCTCCTTTTCTCAGCTTGAACTTCTGTACAGGTAAGTTTTCCTCTCCAGAAAACAAACTCAGAAGAATTCTTCTGAATGGTTTGAACATGTGTATGTAGCCTTAGCTGCAGTCACCATTTCTCTCCATTAGCGAGTACTCTGCTACTTGTTTATAGACTGAAAAAATTCCCTTTTAAAAGAAAGCTGTTATTAAAAACTAATTTTTATCCATCTTAAAATGTAAGTATGAACTGTAAGACAGACACAGTGTCAAAAACATATCAGAAAAATAAAGGAACTTACCACATTCTGATTCATCAGGTGTGCAACAAATTTTGAGGCTGTTAGACAAAGTTGCTGTAAAATGAACAAACAGTTATACATTGAATTTTCTCTGTGCACAGAACAAGTTCTCAACAAAGTGTTGCAATCTGCCAATTGGGTAAGTCACAATTAACCTTTGGAGGCAACTGTGACAGGATACTGACACCATTATTTTAATATTATAAAAAGGACTGCACCTTTTACAACAAATAGCTTATTGTTACATTAACTGAATAAAGTTATAAGGGTCAATCTTGAAGCTGCAGTGCACAGAATGGACAACAGAAGGGGTCAGGACCCCACATCAAATTAGAGCTTTCTGATAGGTTCTGAAGTGTTACTGGATCTTCGTTTGAACTATATACTGTTGACCACTACTGGAAACAAACCAATAGGACCATTAGTTTTAGGATAATGCTTCTTAAGTTTTTACAAAATTTCTTCTTACATACCTTATCATTTCTGCGATATCCTTTACGAAAATTTAAAATGAGCCTCCTGAGAATCAGTTCTCCAATATTTGGAAATTTTGAATTGATAATTGCTACAAGTGCAGCATAAACGTGGGTAAAGATAGGAGAGGTACTCTGTGCAAGCAATATTGATCTAGCGAGCAATCCCCTGTAAGAAGATGGACACAAGTTTAAGAATCAGAACAAATGTTATCATTAAATATAGTAATTTGTTTATTTCAACATGTTGCAATAATTTGTGTTCCAAGTGGTTACAAGAAGCCTTGTATAGTAATGGCCTTCATACTAAAGAGAAATTACTTGCTTTACAGTAACAGGAGCTCTTTAAGGGCACTTTTTCTAAAATTATGTATGTACCTCAGGCACATAAATTCAGCCGTTTTTAGCCAGCAGTACTCACACGTGCCTTGTTGAACCACAAGTTGTACGCCGAGGGCATGAAGGACAGAGTACATCCAACTGTGCCTTAGTCGCCTGCAGTTTTCCCTCCATGCTGTGTGGCATGCATGGCATGAGTGCACCTGCGCAGCCGCACGTCACACAGCTTAGAGGGAATGCTGGTCTCCTGCTGAGCAGGTAATTCCTTAACACAAAACTCATGGAATAGAAGGTGGAAAGTAAACTGAGGAACATGCTTATAAATGCCATTTCAAAAAACTGCAGCTACTCCAAAATTGGTAACTTTTCTTCTTCTGTCAAGCAACTGTCCACCTGGGATGGACAAGTCCTTTGTGACGAACTGCAAAGCAGCAACAAAATTGCGCAAAAGTTATATCTCAGAATGTCAGGAGAACTGACCCGACCTGTGTTTTGCCAAGTGCAGCTCTAACAGAACTGGAGATCTCTGGAATTGTGCAATGCTTGGATAATGTGCGAACAAGAGATTTAAGGGGCTACTTTACGGATATACAAGATGGATACATTTTTCAGAAACACTGCTGAAGCTGCCTGTACTCTGGTACTGCATGCCTAATCACAGCAGGTCCATGTTAGATATCCTATAACATGTCTTGTACAGTTTCAAACCCTGGAAACCACCTTGTTCAGCCTCTCTACTATGGCCACAACCTGAATGATATCATTTAATATAAGTAAAAGGTTAAGGAAGATCTTGTGCGAGGGTGTGGAGCAATGACTGGCTTGGACACCTGAAGTTTTACTCCATCACCAGGAATTTAGGATCTCCTTAAGAAAATCTTGCTTGGATAGAGAAGTAAAGGGGAGGGGGACACATTCTAAACTTGTATCCATCTCATCTTTCATGAGATGGTCTATCCAAGCACCTAGTACTTAAAACAAGATACTCCTGCTCCTTTCATTAGGGACAATATAATGATGAAGATATGTGGGCGGTCATTCTTGGTAGCTGCTCTTCAGTTCTGGAACTCTCTCCCCCTTAAGGACCATCAGCCCAAGCATAGACATCTTTGGGAAGCATTTTAAGACCTTATTTGGGCAGGATTTTATCAGGTGCAATTATTTTTTGAGGACATGCGCAGCACATAGATCCTCAGTGTGGGGGGGTGAGAGGTAAAGAATCAGCAGATGGAACACCTGTTTTGGAATGAAGTGTTTTCCTTAGCAACACAGGCACTCCAAGTGTCCACCTGTGGTTTGTGTACCTTTTCTACATGAGGAGTACACACTGACTGCAGATGACCATTCAAGGAGACCATTCTGGTTCAGTGGTACTAAAGTGATTAAGTCACTGGTAGACAACAGGGTGAAACCATAAAAAAATAGCACCCCACAGATTTTATTCTCATCTGGAAGCAGACAACAGAAAAGACCATCTCAAGCAGAAACAAGGCTGGGAGGAACCAAAGTGCAGTAGAAACACCCAGTCCTTTAAGCCCAAAGCACAAAGGCGGCAGTTGGATATTTAGGGATAGTGCTAGCCAAAAAGTTTATGAACTTTGTGCACATTCTACTGTATGTACCTAAGACAATCACTCAAAGAATCACTGTTCAAAACTATGCTTTTATTATTATGACCACATTAATGTTAATAAAAGGATCATAATATTTTTAAATGAGTTAAAGTCACTAGTGGATTTTGAGAAACAAAACATTTTAAAGTAAGTGTCCTAGCTCTTTTCTTTGTTTACCTTTATCTTCCTCTTATGAAAATCTTAGTTTATATAACCCTTGTTTTGCAAAATAAACAGCCACTTTAAAAAGAATGTAAATGTTCAAAATACAGTACAGTGCAAGTATTACAGCACAGTGAGCCCCCTCAAATGTAAGAATTCCTGGACAAGCCATTTTATTTTAATCTAGTAAAACACTTCAAATTTTCACTTTTTACTGAAAATCAGGTGCAATCTATACTTCCAGTTATGCTTCTAAGAAAATTAAAAGTAAGATCCTTTTGGAAATCCTTACTGGGCTGATGAAAAGAATTAAAAAAAAAAAAGTCAGCTCAGTAAGGAAAAGAAGTCTGCTTTTTTAACTGTACACCTTATTTTAGAAAAACAAATTAGAGACAAACATTTCAATGAACACAATAAAAAATAACTAAGAAGTGGGTAGAAGCAGTTCTGCTGCAAGGATGCTACACAGATAGATCATGAACATCAAGAAAAGTTTAAAGTAAGAAAAAAAAAGATCAGACTGCTACCAACTCTAGCTAATATATTCTGAAAACTTAAGGCATAGAATATAGTGTTAAATAAAATCTGAGAGAAGATATTTTTTAAATGAGGTTTTAAACTTGTACCTCAAAATATAGATTGAGGTGGCATAGCTATATTTTAAAAAATAGATATTTTAAAGAAAACCCAAGCTACAAATATCTTGTAGAAATAATTCAGCCGTTACTCCATGGTTTTTTTTTAATCCTAGTACTTCAGAAGCATGTGAAAACAGGCCCTGTGTCTTAGGACTACCTTGTTTTTCTGCTTATTCCTCAGCTGCAACAATAACATTGTTTGGGAAAGAATAATCCTTTCCACTACAGCTAATTAAAGGTAAACACAAAATTATTAATCGATACAACAAATAAGACATATGTAAAAAGGCAAAGACTTTTGTTGGCGATACTTCTTACTGTTCTAATTGCACGGCTGGGATAGATTTGGACAAGTTTTTGAATGCAAAGCACTTTTCATCAGGTCTGAAGGAAACAGCAGGCACCGTAATGATTAAAAACAGTATGAAGGGCTATAAAAGTGGAAAAAAAATATCCAGCAGTAGCAGACAAAGTAACAGAAAAAAGATCATTTGATTACTGGGAGATCAAGCACTTTCAAAAGAGAACATTATTACCTATCATGTGACAAAAGATTTTCAAAAGTTGGGTAGATTATAGTATGCTATGAAGTCAGTATCAGTGTGCAGTTTTTGGTTCTTAATGTTCAGCCACCTTACGAATTTTTGTTCCCAGGCTCACCTTCTGAAAGCATTTTTTAATTTTCTCTTGAGTACGAGGATAGTGAGGTCAGAAAGGGAATGGCTGTCCTGTGAAAAACACACTTCTGCTAGTGTTTGTGCATCTGTCTCTTACATTTTTCCTATCCAAGTTCATTCTGGTACATAATTTCTGTCTAGTTTTACCCACATAGTTTCTATGAGAGCATTTAGGGTGCTGATCAGATATACTGCACCATATTTTGGGGAAAGTAATGTTAGGATCCAAGGATTCTGATGGGCTTCTTGTGTGTGTGTGGGGGGGGGGGCTGCTTGCAGTAGCACTGGAGATGTGTTGACAGGTTTTGCATTATTAAAGCTCAGTGCTTGAACATGGGGATCTGGGACAGACACTGCATAAACCGGTTTGAGCCAAATCAGTTAAGTCTGATGCTACATTCTACGACATTTATCTTAAAACGGTTTTGGCCATTTTAAAACTGGTTTAATATGCACTGAATGTCTGTTCTGTTACAGGTTCAAACCTGTTTCTAATCACTTAAACTGACTTTTGCGTAATGTCTGTCCCTAGCCAGGCAGTTTACTTCTGATGAACCAGACAAGATAAAAGGTTGTTTGAAAACCAGGAGAGGAAGAGCTGGGTATATTTCTCTCAAGGTACGATCTTTGTGGTGTATAAGCTGTACAGGCAAATTTTCTATGAGTCACAAATGGTTTCAGTGTAGCTCCTATGAATCCTGGTAGCACTTCAGTGATGGTACCAGAGTTGGATATGAAGGGTCTGCCATGGTTACCTTGGGAGCATACAAAAAGTTTCTGGGGTAGAACAGGAGGGGATTAGTGAAAATAGTTTTTCCTGAAGCTGGTATGGAAAAAATTGGTATTTTCCAGTTTCAGAGCAAGTACTGATATGGGGGCCCTTCCAAAGTTCTTTACAGTACTTCATTTCAGAGTTGTCTGTCGGCCTAATTAAATGTAGTCTTGATAGATGACTTTTGTCCACTGGCTTAATTTGTTGGATCTTAGGGACTGTATGGCTTTACTCTGAGGGAGAGAGGCTGTAGTGGTCTTGGTTTTATTAAGAATTTCACTGTTAGCTTTCTTCCTGAAACAGTAGATGTAGTAGTCCAATGTATGGTTTTGTCTGCTAGGAGATGTTCAGTCCAATTTTTGTTGTTGTTTACTCTATCTGTGGTGTCATGGGGGCTGTCAGAGGTGTTTCTATACTGGCTGTGGAAGTATTCTTTCAGGCCTAGTCTCCCAAAGAATTCTTCTAGTTGTCTGCACTCTATTGTCAGGCTGTTTTTCTGGACAGAAATTCGGGCCTTTGGAAAGTATATGCATTTCAGAGTAGGAAAGTGTTGTGATAAGTTAATGATGTCAGTGGTCTAGGTGTTGCTATCCTGATTCTCTCCTGTGTTGCTTATAACTTGTGTTTCTAAGTAATGCCATCAACATTACAGGTCATAGAGAAAAGTAGGATGCTCCAAAACTCAGAATAATTTTCGATGCGTTTCCCAGATGCACCAACACACCTTTTAAATATAATAAGCTTTTAACCAACAGCTATGTACAGAAGTATTTTTTCTGTAAAAATCAGACCTTTGACAGAAAAAAGCAGGTTGGTTATCAAGTGGTGGTCAAACTTTCTGATTTCCTGTGCAGTTAAGGACAAAGAGACCACTGATAATAATATAATCCAATTCAGCAAAACTAATAGATTTTTATCAATATACAAACTCAACCCTATGTTAAAAGGGGAACACGACTGTTTAAGCACCCTGGCAAAGCTTTGAGGAAGCCTGCAAAATACCTGTTACAAGTCAATGTTTTCAGAAGCTTGTTGTCAGGAGCAACAATTTAACTCAGAAGATAAAATGGCTACATTAAGCTTTTGACATGAACCTAAATAATTAAGGAAGCCATCTCATCCCTTTCTGTGCCATTAAATTACAGTAATCATGAACACATCAATCTAATACATTTGTCAAGTGCCACACTAATTCTGGTTTGTCCTCCCAATTTAAAAGTCTTACATAAAAGCTAACACAACACACACAAGCTAGTCTGCAATATAGAAGTTAACTCGTCTCTTTGAAACTATGGGAAGTTCAACAGGAATTCTGCATGACCAAAAAACAAGCAATCAGAACCAAAATGGGCAAGCAAGATTTACTTCTAGATTAGAATTTCAACTGTAGCCTTTTCTGAATTTGTAGAGCCAAATTAAGAACTCCAAGACCAGGAACATTTTAATGCAATCTAAATTAAGAGATCTGGAAGACTGCTTGCGTGTAATGAGGTATTACTAAATATAAAGAGTTACACAATTGGACACAAAGCATCACATTTTCATTCTAAAATTCCCTTTTCTCCCAGAATTTTTTTTCTGATTAGAAAATGCCAATTTTTCAAAGTAGAGGAAAAAATGATGCATTTCAATGGAATGTTATACTAGAAAAAGATTCAAAAGGCCTTTTCACTTTATCAGTAAGACTAGTCTTCATTTAGAAATTTAAATTTTAAAAGAAAAATGATACTATATTATAAAGTATGGGGAAAAAAGTAATTTCCCCAAGAAATTTTTGGATTCATTTTTGTTCTGGTTCAGAAGGAAACCAAATTTCAAAATTTTACATTTTCCATTAAATGAAAATTCCAA
Organism: Crocodylus siamensis; assembly: GCF_052110815.1. Taxonomy (NCBI): domain Eukaryota; kingdom Metazoa; phylum Chordata; order Crocodylia; family Crocodylidae; genus Crocodylus; species Crocodylus siamensis. The sequence continues at coordinate 198,880,608 of NC_143398.1, read as the reverse complement.
TTTTAATTTTCCAATTACTCTCAAAAGTATTAATACAACACCATTTTTTCCTAACACAGGCACATGAATATTTATTGCATGAACATTATGTAAAGATGATAATCTTACAATTGTATCTATAATCCTCCATTCTTACCCGTACCAAGCTACTACCTACAGCACTAACTTATAACTGATTTCTGATAGAGGGCTCAGCGGAAGCAGCAGCAACCTGCGTGGAGAGTCCCTGCTAAACTGGGGCTTAACACTTTCTTCTGGAGATAAAAAGCAGTGAAGGTACGTTTCCTTTCTGGTTTTCATGAATGGTGCATTTGATTTTTTTTTTTTTTTAAAAACAGCTTGCTTTTGCATTACAGGTTTAGGGTGCCTGCTGCCATGCAGGTAGGTCAAGTCCCCTTAAAGAGTCCTTCAGATAACCCAAACAATAGTCTGTAAGGGGCCCGAGTACCTGCAGCCACTGTCTGGTTTGCTCCATTGGGAGTCTCTCTCTCAGTTCTCATATCACAAAACAATAATCCTTGGTAGAAACAAATAAGTACAGCAAACTTTTACCCTTTCTCCAGACAGCAGGAGAGGGACACATTTGTTCTGGCCCTTCCTAGAGGCGAGCTCTTCTGGATTCAGTCTGTTTCCTGACTACAAACTGCTCCTTCCCCCAGCTCACGAGCCTTGCTTGGGCTTAATTACTAGGCCTGGGCGAATAGGAAAGTATTTGATTCAGATGATTCGGAGGACAGTGATTCAATTCAGAGATTTAGATCACTGTCCCAAATCGATTTGACTGAATCGGCTTCAGAAGATTCAGCAATTCGGCCATAGACCATAAACCGGGGGGGGAGGGAAATCACTGAAATACCTGTAACTGTCATTTTTTGGGAAAATTTGGATGAAAACAGCAGGGACAGTTAGGTCGGTGCTGGTTAGATCTCTGTCTGTCCACCTGTTTCTGGACCAGCTGCTCGCCCCTCTTTTGCTCAGGCAGGAACAGCTCAAAGAAGTGACAGAAAGGCTGCAGACAGAAGCTTATACGCTGTTTCTATGCTCTTCCCCCAGAGCACTGCGATTGGGAGGGGACTCAGGGAAAGATCACAGTCACTGGCAAGCTACAGATGGCAGACCCCTATCCCCGTCTCAATTTCTGTTCCCCAGAAAGGACTGCCTTTCTAATCTTTTCCAAATCAATTTGCAGGTTTTTTTTGGTCTCCTGATTCAATTCAGATTTGGTGATTTAGCCTCCAAATTGGGCCAAATCTTCTCCCAGGTGAGTCAGTGATTGAAGCTTCACACTCCCCTACCAACTACCCCAAGGTTGGCAGTCCTACTCTCACAGCTAGAGAGTATGCCCTGCTACATACAGATTAAAAAAACCCAACAGTTAAATTCTAGCCGTATAACTTTAATGGATATACTAGTGGTTTTCAACTTTTTGGACTCCAGGCACCCCTCTATAACTTTTGTGAATTAAGTGGTACCCAATTTGAAAAACGAACATATATATTGCAGTTCTTATCTCCCTGCAAAGGCAGTGGGGGTGGGGTAATCAGCCTGAGCTACAGCCTCAGACTGTGCTTATCTGCTTACTTCCTCACACTTTCAAAAGGATCTGACAGCACCTCAGGGTGCCACATCACCCTAGCTGAGAATCACTAGGTAATACCAATCTTCAGAAAAAGAGTATGCAATTATTACAGAACTAACATGTTTTTCTTTCCTAAGTATTTGAGGATTTATTTTTTCCTATTTTATAATCTTTTCTTTTGTGTGTTATAATTTATTTCTTCTTTGAAAATAAGATGTAAAATAAGCAAAAATTAAAATACAAGTGTTCGCACACATTCAAACAGGCTTAGCAGGAAAATAACAGAATAATAATAAGAAAAAAAAGAAATCAACGTTTTTGCAGAGAAAGCACAAAGGACTAAAAAGACTATTATAGCTTCCTAATTGCAAGCATATATGGAGACAAATGAAAACAGAAATGCTTAACTATTTATTGAATAAAATAAATCATCTGAAGCTTACCTTCCTCTCACAATATTTTCTTGAAGAAGTTCATAGATAATATTTTCTATATTAGAAACATTGATCTTATTGACAAGACCATTGATTGACTTCTTCAGGGCTTCCCAGCTCATCCTTTGATATGCTAAGCTATTATGAAAACATTATAAAATTACTAATATCAGTAAATCTGAGGTACCATAAATGTTTACTACTAATTTCATTTCACTACAGCCCAAAACACCAGTGTTTATAACACATTTCATCTTCCCCAGCTTTGATTCCACAATTGTACTGATCAACAGGGATCCTGGTTTTCCCCCATTAAAAAATAAATAAATTGCAAATTCTCTGATTAAAACCCCCAAATCCATGATTAAAATGAAATGACCCTTGTTCCTCCCCCTGATTTACCCCACTTCCCCGCACCCCCTGACCTGCTGGTGACCCTTACTCCACCCCACTGTCCCCTGATTCCACCCCCAGCCCTGCCAGAGGGGGCCCCCAGCTGCCAGGGATATGGGGCCACAGTCCACTGCCCTCAGCTGGAGTTGGCGGCTGCTGCAGCAGAGCAGAGCCTGGCTCCCTGCTGCTACCTGCCTTCTGTGGGCAGAGAGGGCAGCTCCCCACCACTGCGCACACTCCCGGGGGGGTCAGGGGAGACCCATGCCCCCCAGATCTGTGTGCAGGCTGCCTGCTGCAGGCTCAGACTTCCCCCTGTTGCCTTCTCCTGGGGTCTCCACAGCCCAGTGGGTGCAACCCGTTACTGCAGGGCAGTGTGGGGCCCACACAGGAAAGCTGCCTGCTACTGCAAGCTCTGCGCTGTCGTAGCAATGCATCCCCTACATGCAGGACTGCAGTAGGGGGCACACCCCTGAGCTGCCACCCGCTCTGCTGCTGTGCATGCAAGGAGTACGTAGCCAGGGCAGCACAGAGCTTGCAGAGGCAAGGAGCCTCCACAGCCCTGCTGTGCCCTTCAGTGCTGGGTTACACCTGCCAGGCTGCAGAGGCCCAGGAGGAGAGCAGCAGGGCAGGAGCCCAAGCTCACAGCAGGCAGCCTGCGCCTGCCTCCACCCCATGCATAGATCTGGGGGGCACAGGTCCTCCCAACCCCCAGGAGTGTGCTTAGTGGTGGGAAGCCAGCCTCTCTCACCCGGCCTTCCAGACAAACTGCCCAGAGCCCCATCCTGCTCCCTGCTGGGGCCCTACCATTGCATATTACAGTCCCGCTGGGTCCCAACCCCCACACACCAGCTGGGTAGCAGCCCCAGCCCTACCCAACTCCCTCCTCTGTGCCCCCCCCCCCCCCCACACTTATTGAATATGTCAGATAAAGGAGAAGACAGCTTCTAATGAATAGTTATTACATCAATTTACATTCCAAATCTTGGTCTCTTATAGCAAAACTTTAGTTTTGCTTTTTTGTGCTTTCCTTCTTCAATAAATATTGTTAACTGTGAAATTTTAATTTGACTTGCCTGTTCTTATCAGTAATTTGCTCTTGCATCATCTTCAGCTTTGCTGGAGGAATGTATGCTCCACCAGTACGGGTGAGGATTGGATCCAAATCTTCCTTCCTCTTCTTTGAAGGGGGTTCATTTTGAACAAATGAGTTCTGGGATGATGATCTTTCTGGACTTTTTCTATCAGGTGAAGGTAATTTTCGCTGTTTCCTCCGATCAGAATCCCTGTCTGCCCTCTTCTCTTGATGCTTCTCTCTCTCCCCACTCCTAAAAGTCAAGATTCCAGATTTTAGAGTAATGGTTTTGTTGTCAACTGAAACAGTAACTATCAAGAGCTATATTAACAAGCATGAATACAATTTTCCATTTCAGAAATACTGATGCTAACCTTGTTTCATAAGTTTTGTGATCATGTCTTCTTCCTGAATCTTCTTTATCATACTTGCCATTAGAGTAACCTCTGTCTCTGGAGTACCGCTCATCCTCTTCAGATCTATCCCCAAATCACAAGCACAAGTCTTTAGTATATTCTTATTTCACCTCTGATTTATAAGTGCTGTACTAGCCACCTGATGTATATTTAGTAGTTGTTCCTTGCAAACTTACAAATATTTGAAAATGTTGGTAGGTCACATTTTTCCACCAATGACTTGCATTTCACTATTAACTATACAAAGAGAGTAATATATTTTATAGACATAGGCACAATACTTTTGATTTTTATTTCACTATTGATTTGAAGTGTGTACTTTCCATCTTGAATACAAGATGGAAAACGTACTTTATAAACCCTATGCTACTGGAGGGGAAAAAAAATTAACAAGCATTTCTTTAATAATAGAGTAATCCTAAGGAATTGTAGCAAAAAGAAAATTTATGATCTGCTGAATGAAAGCATTCACTTAATTTAGTTTGGTGGGGCTGCTAAACATAATATACATTGGCATAATTGTTTTAAACACTCTCGTACTGGATTTGCTGCAAATAAAATGTGAAATTAAAAGAAAGTTACCAAGACTGCATCTCCTGCCTTATATAAATGGTAGACTGAACATGAAATGGCATTTCTAAGTCTCCCACTGGGATTCATAATCTTGCTATAAAATAAAAATTGGCAAAGTAACATAGGGACCTCAAGCAAGAGACTGAAATCTATTTTCCATTTAAAATATTTTCAGTATTTAATGTTTTAAAATTATTAGGCATGATTACTTCATTTAAAAATATTTAATTACAAATCCCCCCTACACACAGACACTTGCTGCATCAACAACTGCTGTTTCCCATTTCATTAATAAATAAAAAATATGTAACAAAACACATTTAAGTTTTATTTATCTAATTTTATGTGGATAAAGTTAACACAGAATTTTATTTACCATTAAAGAACTACTAAATAAATAATTTTTACCTATCTTCTGGAGAGGCACTTCTTTGGCAAGAACTGTAGCTTTCTTTGTTTTCATAACTGGAGCCATGCTTAAAAAAAAAAAAAAAAAAAAAATCAAATTACTTTAAATGATGATACTTCATATGCAATATATATTTACTGACACACAATTACCTTTTAAGATTAAAGATTATTTTATGTAATCTTTTCCTCTTCCACCTCACACCTGTTATGTCATTCCCCATACTTTAAACAGATGCCTAACTACATAGTTGTTTGACAGTTATCCATTCTTTCCTACCTCTACAAAACCATCAGTTACTTGCTTTTCCCCATAATATTTTCCCAACTATTTCCCAAATGATCTCTCTCTCACTGAACTGGTGCTACTGCCTCGAACTGTATTTGTTCCCTTATATTGTGCCCTTATTTCTATAGGTTCTGCATATTTCTGTCATTTAAGCAATCCAATAAAGGCAGTTTTCAAAGGACTCGACCTTTGCAAATAATGCTGGTTATGTCAAAAAACAAGAAATTAATAGCAAAGTTTATGAACCATTCAGAGACAATAAATAACTCTGAGCTTCACACAACAATTCCAAGTTGTCAAAAGCACAACCCATCTAAGTTAATCAGAGAGGTTCAGAAATTAATTGTACTATAGCTAACAATTTTGGAACACGTGTCTTTTCCATATAAACATTTCTCTCTTTCCCTTGTTGATTATTATTTTTGGATTCATCAGAACTAGAAATTAATACCACTGAAACAATAAACTAGAGAACACTTCACTTTCATGCAGAAACTTCCCACAGGGAATTGCTAACAACATTCCTGGACTAGAATTCTGTCTCCAATACACAGATAATATAAAATTACACTCATGCCATCTGTTTGAATGGCACTGGGCTCGCTAAAGATGTGGCACTCTGGATTTGACATCATCTTGCAGCCAGCCAAATATAGGTTTAGAAAGTCAACTAACAGAATACAAGTAACAACTCCTTCTTATTAAATGTCCTCCTAGTGGACAGCCATACCAAATAATACTCAAATACTAAAACATAAAGAAAGCACTATCTTTTTATTCCACAGGAGCAGGAACTATACAGTAAGCACTGCACATCAGGACTCCAGTTCTCACTGAGACTTTTAGGCAAAACAAATGCAAACATAGATTGAGGCACTTTTCCAACCAGGTCCTAAAAGGGCAGACTTGCCATGGCTGAATGAACTAGTACTTGAATTTATTGATCTGCTCCCATATGTTCCAGAATGTCAGCATCTATTTTTAAAAAGTCTGTTTCCTGTCTATACAGCTACAAGATATCACCACTGAAGTTTTAACCAGGATAAAACAACACAAAAAACAAAACAAGAAACACAAATATATCCCAAAATGCAATGGTGCAAAACAGGCCAGTTGCACCAGTGCCACAGAACTACAGTGGGAGAAGGAGGTTTGCATTGGGAAAAAAGCAGCATAAATAAGTCCTTAATATGGTAAGTGATACACATCTGCTAAGCTGGCAGGGAATCTTGAACAACAGCTCTGAGATGCAAAATGCCCCAGGCATGTCAACTGATACTGAATTTAAAAAACAACTGATATTAAATACTAAATTTCACTGCTGCTTGGGTAAGAAGAGGAAGAGAATCATACTGTGGGAACTTGTATTCTCATCTGCAAGCTAACTGAGAAGGAATGCAGTGCAGCCAGCACACTTTGTTATATTATAAATATTCCCAAGTGTCACCACACGTCGGCAACTCAAATAGAAAAGCACTACTGCTCACCTGGCTGCATAACTTTTCCTACCAATGGTAAATAGTTACCTGGTCCTTCCAGAACAGGAATCAAAAACATTAACAGAGCATCAGATGTAAGTCTTGAATTGGTGTCGCCTGTACTACACTTGTTTGGAATGTGACTGCAGGACTTCAGTCTATCACAGACTTTAGGCTAATGACTTTCATAAGTCACTAATGAAAAAAGAATTCACACACACACATAAATAAAGTCTAATAACATGCATGTATTTGAATGAAGTTATAATTGTGATGAACAGAAGACAGACCTCTAAAATGAACACTTTCTTCCAACAACAGCTTTTAGAAATGCCACCAGCTAATATTTGAAGCAAGACTGGAAGAGTATTTAATTTTTTCTGTAACCATTTAGTTTGGAAAACACTGAAAACATTATTTGGATCTCAAATGTAATCTATTTTTTCATTATTTTATTATTGAGTTGCACTTAAAAAACCCTGAGTTTACTGTTCTTATGATCAACCGTTTGGATACACTCTGAGAGTGAAGTAACAGAATGTTTAGCTGCATATTCAGCAGAGATAGCAATATGAAGCTATTAACCTTGAGAAAATGGTTTTCAAACTGAAGTTCTCTTGCAAGTATATCTTAACAGCACTATATCAATCTGTTCCAATCCATATAAAATCCAGATTTTGAAATAAAAATTTCTTAAATAATTAAATCTAACTAATGACAAAACTTGTTTAGAAGATCAAGAAATAAAGCCGCCATCAACTCTGAGATCATACTTGCATCTTTACCTATACGTACAGAAGTCATTCTCGATGTAATCATCACAAATTCTGGAATGATGGGATCAGTTTATTCAAGTCTCTCATTCCTTTTCCCTTCTATCCCTGTTAATGTGATCACCCCATAATTAGATTCCATATATGGAAAACTAACAAATTTATAATTGTCCACTTATACAATCTAATTGGCAGGTTGTGTTCAATTCAAAGTCACCTTGGATTTGCATAAATACAGTACTAGCAGTTAAACTGGATGAGCATTAAAAAGACTGATAACATATCAAACAAAAGCCAAGCTCAATTTTCCCATAAAAGCAAGATGTGTGTTTATAAGATGAGAGAATGAATAAGAAATGGACCAACACACGCCAGTGTCATTACTATATAAGCAATTTAAGAAGTCCACAGGTAACAAAGCCAGATCTTAAGCTGGGCAGATGGCATAAACCATTTGCCAAATCCCATCCACTGAAATAGCAAAGGCAAAGCTTAAGCCAAATTAAGCATGACAGCAAATTTGTGGGGGGGGGGGGGAAAAAAACAGCCTGTGCTCAGCTGTTTGCACCTCATACAGGCCTTACTTAGAATGCTTAGCAACTATAATAGCAGCCTTGAAAGTGATAAGCCACGGGCAATGTAACTGCCCACTGTATAAACTGGGTATTTTCTTATTACCAAGCAAGTCTGCTATATTGACTTTAACTGTACGACAAACAAATGAACAAACAAACAACTTACTGTCTCCACATACGCAGTATACTCTGTTTAAATGCATAGCCTCAGGATTAAAAGACAGGCTACGTACATATCCAGACAGGGCTGTTTGGGTGGGGAGGAGCGGGGATGAATTGGGGTGACCACCCCAGGCCCTACACTTCGGAGAGCCCCGCAGAGCACAGTGACACGGCATGGCGATTCTGTGCTGCCACTGGCTTCACTTCTGGCCGCTTGGCACTCCCTCGCCCCCAAATCCACCGCTGAATCTGGTGCATCTGGCCAGTTGCCACTGCCCCCCACCCCCTCCATCTGCCGCTGGCTTCCTTATGTCTGGGGGCATGGGCCCCACACAGGCTGATTTGCCCCAGGACCTGCACCCTGTTCAGATCATTTCTGTATCCAGAACATGCACTTATTCATATAACACTGTAATTACACAGCACTATCAATGTGGTAGTATTAAACACACTAACACTAACAGCTAGTTAGTATTAACTAACTAGCTCCTTTCATTTTCAAGGCTTCAAGAAGTAAGTTTCATTGGTGCTATTACAAGCTTTGAAAAATGAAAGGAGATAGTCACCACGAAACTAATTAACTCCTGTCATTTTTAAGACTTCTAATAGCAGCCTTTTGACAGCTACTTCCCATTACGTGTTTTGTGTGCAGTTAAAGTACTATTAGTTAAGAAGTATACTGTTATAGTTGCACTTCACATACAGTTTGCAAAGTGCACTTCAGTTGCAGAGTAAATACGAAGTCTGAAAGATCTCTACACTTAACCAAGATGTAGATTACCAGTGCTTGTTATAATATCAACAGGCAAATTGAGACCGGCATTTTTGTACAGTGAAATGAATTAAGCACCAATCAGGTACATATATAAGGAGCTCACTGTATTTATTATCATTTGACAGAATGATGAGAAGCACAGAATGACTACTATACAATAGGCATGTCTACATGTGCACTTTACTGCAGAGTTGACTAATTACCTCTGTGGTAAAGTGTCACAGTCTACCTGTGCACCCATGTTAGGGAACAGTAAACTAATCAACTCCATCATAGGACAGTAGCACCTGAAATGAGTATTATCCTATGGCAGAGTGTTTATGCATGCTCAAACATGAGTAGACTGTGACCAGGGCTGGCTGAGGCACAAGGATGCTACAGTGTGGGAGATGCATGCTGGCTAGCCTTGTGCTGCAGCACGTTATGTTCCAGCCAGCCCCTTTGCCACCCAATGCTGCCACCCAGAGCCTGGGACTGACCACTTAGGTTCCCTGTTCCAGGTCAGCTGCTTCTGAGCACAGTGTCTTCATGTGGGCCCGGGATCATCCCAGGCACATACAAAGGCACTGCACCTGGGAGCATCTGACTCCAGTGCAAACTGCACTGAAGTTTATCAGGGCATATTAATAGCTTGTGTAGACACACACAGTAAGACTAAAATGCTGCAATTATTTAGCTTAGGGAAAGTACTGTATTTTCTCATATACAGCAAACCCCCCACCCCCTCCAAACTGAGGTGCATTATTTAAGCAGAGAAGCTGTTTTCTTTGCTGGAAGTGAAGCAGCGAGTGAGATGTTGGCAGCATCTTGATGAGGCTTGCGATAAGGAAACATTTTATTTACTAGAACGTACATAAAGAACTACTTACAGTAAAGTAGTTAAATCTTGCTCTGCCCTCTGCAAGGGTCCGGGGTCTAACCTTGTGTGACAGAGTAAGTGCCGCTGGAAACACAGAGCATCCAGGGAGTATGCCATACCAGAAAGTTTCTGATGTCACATTTCTTGGGAGTAATTGCTCCTAGGAAGGAATGCCCCCATAATGTGTCCATGTCATGTAGCCACAACTCTTAAAAAAATCTTTTTGTCCTACATTCTGCCTTCCAAAAAGCATTTGTGTGTTTTATTTGGGGGGTGTGTTATATGTGAGAAAATATGATATGAACAAAGGATTTAACTGAATAGCCAAAAATGAAAGGGAGTGTGTGGAAAGAAGGAAAGCTAGGCTCTCTCATTTATCTTTTCTCCTAAAATAAAACCAAATGCATACATAACAAAACTGAAACAATTTTAAACTGGTAAGAGGATTTTTGTTACACATATACCATGTGGCAACATCATGTTATAAAGTTATACTTTATACAGTAAATGTATCCAGCCAATTCAGATGGGATTAAAAAAAAATTAGAAATTTTATTTCAAGGTAATTCCATAGTATTCCATATCACTGCAGGTATCCATATGAAAGGTCACACTACAATCTGAATATTTTCCTTATTGGTGCAACTAACATCTAAAATAACTAAGAGAAATTTTAAAACATTTCCCTGTTAGTCAGTTTACTTTGTACTTTTCAGAACACTCTTGGTATGTACACCATGTTTTCTAGCACTCTAATCACTTCCATTTCTCTCCAACATAAGTACTCCCTGCAACCAGTGCTGCCAAGTCTCATAAGAAAAAAAGTGGTACTGCCTTTAAAAACCAAGTCCAACCCATTTCAAAGAGAGGGGAGTAGGGGTGCTTAATCAACCTGCAATTCTCAAAAAATTAAAGCGACTCCTAAAAAAACAAACAAAAAAAAACCAAGCCCACTTCCACTTACTATAAGCTGACTTGATAACACTGTCTGCAACCTATATGCCTCTTAAAAAGCTACAACCTAATCTAGACACAGTACTCTAGTCTAGAACTTGTATTAAATAGAGTGAAAGAACTAGTGACTTACATGCAACAGACTTTGTTAATACCTTTAACATGCCATTCGTATAAGTGTACCGATATGTCAGTCCATATTGTACTGTCACTGATAAAAGGAAAATTGGCATTATTGGCAATTCGTTTTGGCTGATATAGCTGATAATGTTGTTGATAAATGGTGCTTGCATGCATGCAGCTGCAGCATGCACACAGCCAGCACGGCAGCTTGCATATCAACGCCTGGCTGGTGAGTCTATTGTTGGGGGGGGAGGGGTGGTGGGAGGGAACAGGTGTTGGGGGGAGCAGATCAAGGCCCCTGCAGTGAGGGATGGAGTGGAACAGCAGCAGGCACTGCTCAGCTGGGGCAGGGCAGGGAATGGGACAGAGCTGGGAGCGGCTCATCTGCAGGGCAGGGCTCTTGCCACTCAGCACACCCCCAGGGGAGGCATAGAGGGACGTGTGCCCCTGCATCTGTGCGCAGGGCAAGGGCGGGCTGTCACTGTGGGCTGGGACTGGGTGCAGCACTGGGCTCTTTCTGGCAGGGGGGTTGGGAGGAGAGGCTAGGAGGAAGGACTAAGGGGAGGTGGGGCTTCAGCCACCCCAAATTTTGCTGTAGCCCCCCCCATAGCTTCCCTTGCAGTACTGCCACTGCCCACCCTGAGCACAGCCCGGGCCCCAACCCACCCTAATACAACACACCGATCCAGGGGGCACATGACCCCCATGCCTCCCCTAGGGGTTCACCGAGTGGTGGGAGGCATCCCCCCACCCAGATAAGCCATTCGCAGCTCTGTTCCACACCCTGCCTCAGCAGTGCAGCCCACTGTACCTCTCCTCCCTCACCGTAGTGCCTCAATCTGCCTTCCCCATGTCCTTGCCCTTCCCCTGAACAGACTTACCAGCCAGATGCTGTTCTCTAAGCTGCCGGGCTGCATATCAGCAATCGGATCAGTATTGGCCAATTTGGCTTGTTAATAATTGGACGTTGGTATTGGCCCAAAAAAAATCTTCATTGGTGTACCCCTAGGTATTTGCTTCTTTTGCAAAAACAGCATATTGTTAACTAAAATTCAATTTAACAGTTCACTATAATCACCAGGTTCTTCTTTGGAGAACTGCAAACTATTCTATCTTCTCCCAATCTGTATATTTGATTATGTCTAAATGAAGTACTTTGCACATATTTTCTTGAATGTCACCTGGTTAGCTCTCTGATTTAATCAAGATCATTTTGAACCTTAATCCTATCTGCTATGTACCCAAATTAGAGTAATCTAGTAATATATAGTAAAAGCTGTGATGACCAGTATGAGTGGGGAATGCGGCATGCCAGTTATATAAAAATCCTGGTTACCTGAGCAGGGGCTTGGGGGCAGATGCAGAGCAGCAACAGTGCAGAGTGGTGGGTGGTAGCAGCGGCTGGTACGTGCAAGCTTCTCTTCCCTCCCCCTCTGCTTCCAGCAAGCCAGCCAAAAATTCCAGTTAATAGAAGTGCCGGTTACTAAGATGCTAGTTAACACAGATTTTACTCTATATAGCAAATGTGCATTCAGTTCCATTATTAGTGAAGATTCTCAACTAGCAATGACAGTACTTTGTTTGAACCTCACAGGCCATGATTAAACAGTACTAAACACAGGAAAAACAAAATGAATAATAAAAGTTACAGTACAGGTAACACATACAGAACTGATGCTTATAAGAATCACAGATTTCATAGGATTTCTAAGGTCAGAAGGGACCTACTTACATCGAGTCTGACCCCCTGCTCTGGGCAAGAACAAGCACTTGGGTCACGTAACCCCCGCCAGATGTTTGTCTAATCTCCTTTTGAACACCTCCAAGGTAAGGGAAAGCACCACCTCCCTTGGAAGCCAATTCCATATTTTGGCAGCCCTCACTATAAAGAATTTCTTCCTGATGTTCAATCTAAATCTACTCTCCTTGTTTATGGCCATTGTTTCTAGTAACCCCGAGGGGCACCCTTGTAAGCAGAGTATTTCCTATTCCCTGCTGACCCTCCCAATGGAGTTTGCAGACAGCCACAAGATCACCTCTCAGCTTTCTCTTGCAGAGGCTGAAGAGATTCAGGTCCCTCAATCTGTTTTCATAGGATCTTACTTGGAGGCCCTCAACCATATGTGCAGCCTTCCTCTGAACCCTTTCCAGGTTATCCACATCCCTCTTGAAGTGTGGTGCCCAAAACTGGATGCAGCACTCCAGCTGCGGCCTCACCAATGCCACATAGAGGGGAAGTATCACCTCCCTAGACCTGTTCGTGATGTACCTACTAATGCAAGAAAGCATGTGGTTAGTCTTACTTATTATGCTGTCACATTGGCGACTCATGTTCATTTTTGTGTCAACTATGACTCCAAGATTCCCTTCTACTGCCATGCTACTCAGAATGGTACTTCCCAGTCTACAGGTATAATGGTGATTCTCTCTCTCCAGGTGCAGCGTTTTGCATTTACCTTTGTTAAATTACGTCCTAATCTGATCTGCCCACTTCCCCAGTCTATCCAAATCCACCTGAATTCACTCACTTCCCTTTAGTGTGTTTACTGTATCCCATAGTTTGGTGCTGTCTGTGAATTTGGATAGTGTGCTTTGTACACCCTCATCCAAATCACTGTTGAAGATACTGAACAGTACTGTTCCAAGGACAGAGCTGGTTGGGGGACAGCACTGCCCACATCTCTCCAGGTAGAAACTGACCCACCCACCACCACTCTCTGGGTTTGTCTTATAAGCCAGTTTTCCACCCACCTGAACACCTTTTTAAAGTCCAAGTAAATTACATCTACCTCTACTTCTGCATCTAAGCACTTTGTGACCTGGTCATAAAAAGAGGCCTGGCTAGTCAGTCAGGATCTGCCTGCTATAAACCCATGCTGGCTGCCCCTTAACATTGCTTTACCCGCTGGCCCCCCACAAATGTGATCCTTTATGATTTTTTCTAAGGTCTTGCCAAGAATAGCGGTAAGGCTAACCAGCCTATAATTACCCGGGTTCTCCTTCTTCAGGATAGGGACCACACTGGCCCTTTTGCAGTCCTCTGGGACCTGTCCTGAGCGCCACTAGCACTCAAACAGTTGTGCCAGTGGTTTTGCTATGATACCAGCCAGTTCCTTTAGTACCCTTGGATGAAGCTCTTCAGGGCCTGCCAACTTAATTATGTCCAACCCCTCCAAGTGCCCCTTCACTAGGTCAGCACTGACTGTTGGTGGACTGGTATCTCTCTCACGCCAGACTAAAGTTTCATTGTGAGGTGTGTTTATATCGTGTCCAAGAACACAGATGCAAAGAAAGAAACATGAACATTTAAGAGTTGTTTGGTTATCAACTATAGCATTTATTCTTTCCTTCATGTTAGTCATAATTTTTATTCAAGTCTGGGTATGCTGTATTCATGTAGAGTAGAAGACAGACCCCTACATAATAAATTCACATAAAAACCCCATGTAGCTGGTAAAATGCAGACAGATTACCTGGGGTTATCAGATGGCAGGCAGGTTATAATGCAAATAACCTGTCTGTATTTTACTAGCTATATTCATTAGTTCAACACTCCTCCTCCCCCACCCCCATTAGTTCAACACTCCTCCTCCCCAACCTGTCTCTCACCTACTGTCTCCCAATTCCTCAGATCCTCACTGCAAAGCATTTGCATTTTCACAGACTTGCATTTCACATATTGGCTTCTATTCCACACAGGAGAGCACACAAACACCAACAGACTCTCTCTGTTGCCTGAAAAAGGGTGTTTGTGCCCAAAATCTTGCAAAGAACAATTTTTCCAACTATTTAATTTGTCTAAGAAAATATATCACAGCTACCCAAAGATCTTCTCTGCCTACGTCCTTAGACCAAAACAGCTATAACCAAAAACCCTAAGCCTTCAAAATACTTACATTCATTTGTGCCACTCTACTTTTCATCATTTTTTCAGCTTATTTGTCAAGTCCTGACTTTGTACTGAATTCAAAATGTGGGCCTCTTATCAAATATATTTAATCTGCAAAGCACAAAAGATAAAGCAAAACCTTTAACTAATGAAACGAGTGACTTTTAAGATTAAACTAGAACTGCAGACATGTTATGAGTTTTAGAGGTGCACTGATACATCGGTCCCATATCAGATCCACATTGATATAAGGAAAAACGACAGTATCGACAGTTGGCTTTTTTTGGCCGATGAGGCTGATAATGTGACCGATAAATACCCCATGCATGCGCACAGCTGCAGCACAGCCAGAAGCACAGTGTGGCATTGCGAAAAGCAGCTGGGTTCGGCTGGTAAGTCTGTTGTGGTGGAAGGGAGGGAGGGGGGAAGCAGTTTGAGGCGCTCACAGTGAGGTGGAGGGACTGACGCTGCAGCAGAGGCTGCACAGCTGGGGCAGTGCAGGGCATGGCACGAGATGGAACTGCGAGCAGCTCATTTGGGGAGCCACAGCTCTTGTGGCATGCACACCTGGAGGGCAGAGGGGGCATGTGCTCCCAGTTCTGCATGGGGCAAGGGTGGGCTGCTGCAGTGGGCTGGGGCTGCACGGGGCTATTCCCGGCAGGGGGTGGGCCAGGGTGCGCTTGGGACAGGCAGTGGTGCTGGGATGGGTTACAGTGAATTTTAGGGTGGCTGCAGCACCACCCCCCCATTGCCCCATGCCCAGCACTGCTGCCCCCAGTCCTGAGCACAGCCTGGCCCAGCCCCTCGCTGGGAAGAGCTCAGCGCAGGCCCAGCCCCAGCCTACCCTCACTCTACACACAGATCCAGGGGCATATTCCCCCATAATCTGCCAGGGTGTGCAGTGGCAGGAGCCGCTCCCCACCCCCCAATGAGCTGCTTGCAGCTCCATCCCGTGCCCCACCCCACCCTGGCTGGGCAGCACCTGCACCTGCCCCTGCCCCACTCACTCCCTCACCATAGAGGCCTTGCCTCCCCCACATGCCCCTTCCCACCCCTTCCACCACAACAGACTTACCAACCAGAGGCTGTTCTCCATGCCCAGCTGCATAGTGGCAACTGGATCAGCATTGATCAATATGGCTCGTTAAAAGTTAGCCATCAGTCAAAAAAAAATCTCTATCGGTGCAACCCAAATGAGTTTCTTAATATCTTACAAGAAACATCTCAGCAACGTGCAGCCTTATTATGTAAGAAAACTAAAAGTGAACTTAAGTCCCAGGGATTTTTAAAATAAGAAAAACAAGCATTATATCTGCCAAATTCTCGTAAAATAAGATTCATAATCCTGCAACAACACAAAAACGTATGTAAGCTTTTCTGAATTCAGTACTTTCTGACTTTAAGAACCTACAAATAGATGTAATGCTATAATTAACTTTTCATTGTAGAATAACCAGAATGATTAGAAAGATCTCAATTCCACTCCAAAACAAACATATTATTAATTTCCATTCTTTACACTCCCCACAAAGTACAGACAAGTTCTCAGTGCAAGGCCCCTTGCTGCAGTTTTTTCATGCTTCTGATTATACAAGTGACCAAGTTATTCCCTCAATGCTCTCATCAGAGCAAGGAATTACATTTTATTCAGTGGTGTCTTGATGTAAAAATCTCTGACAGCACTGCTGAAAAGTCAATAGCTCAAGATTTTCTCAACTGGTTTTCATTTCAGTATTTGTGTTTTCTGACAACATGCGACAGGTCACAAAAATTCATAACTGCTTTAAAAAAAAAAAAGGCTGAGGATGAAGACTGGTGGCTAATTCCAGAGAAAAACCCTTGCCTCCACCACTCTCCTTCTCCACTTGTCTTTTCTAGTCTTGGGATGTTTTCTGTACAGGACTGACGTGATTCATCTTTAAGTGAGAGTAACTAATACTATTTGTCTAATAGCCAGATGTGACCCAAGATGGCACTTGTGTTCCCACCAGCTATATACCTCCTTTCTGACACTAATGATCTACCTGACCAGGAAGGAGGCTCTGGTACGGAGGACCCCCCAAGGATTATGGGGCTGTTTTCCTGTCTCTGGTCTTTTTACGTCTCCAGGCAGAGTTTCACTGGACAGTGCCCACTGGGTCCTGGGACTCATTAAACCAGTAAGCAGTGTCCAGTGTGTTCTGCTTGGTGTCTCCCTCATTGCTTTCATTTTGAACCTCCGACCTTCACTCCCATCTCTGTTTTGTCTTCTATTTGTCTCACAAATTCAGTTAACGCATACACAGGCTCCTCTACTAAGGAGGCTCGGCACCATTGCTCGGTGGGCATAAAACCCATGTTCCCAATATGTCTCGAATAAGCCCATCTCTGACAGGAGTGATTTATCTGACCAGGAAGGAGGCTCTGGCTGACCCCCAGGGATTGCAGGGCTGTTTTCCTGTTCCTGATCTGTTCATGCCTCCTGGCAGTTTCACTGGGCAGCATCCCCTGGCTCCTTGGACTTGTTCAAGGGCCAGCGGGCACTGTCTGGTACACTCTGCTCAGCCCCCCCACCCCCCGAGCTCGATTTAAACCTGCAACCTCCCCACCCGCCTGTTTGCTCTTCAGATGCCCCTCGAAGCAGCAGACATGTTTGGAGCAACCTCCCCTCACCAGCCTCCCGGGCCGCAGGGGCTGCTGCAAGTCACAGGGGCTCGAGTCTGCCTTAAGGGCGACACTGAAGAAGGCACGAGTCGGGGGCCTGCCGGGCTCGGAGGGAAGGAGGGGGCCCGGCCGCAGCCAGGCAGAGCAGAATGAGGCGGAGCAGAGGAGAGCAGGCCGCAGCGGCGACCCCAGGGTCGGACGCGACCTCCGGCCCCGGCGTCCCCAGAGGCCGCCGCGGCCGATGCCAGCGCCGACGAAACCAGACCCGCAGGCCCTCGCCGCGCAGCGATACTCACCGCCGCCATCGCACCGGAAAAAATGTCACTTCCGCTGCGTGACATCACTAACCTGTACTTCCTGGCGGAGCTCTAGCTTCAGGCCCCGAAGCGAAACACGAGAAAACAGAAACGGGAAGAGCCCGCCCAATGGGGGAGGCACGTTCTTACGTCACAACATGGCGGCTCCCGCAGGCTAGGGGGAGGAGGGGCCACTGGGCGAAAACTACATTTCCCAGCATGCAGGACGCGCGGCTTCGTCTGGGGCTGTGCGCTGCGGGCCGTGCGGGTCGGCCGGGCTAGCTAGTCTGGGCATGCGTCGTGCCGTCTGGCGTGGGGAGTATCGGCTCTCCCGGGGCGGGGCCTGCCTAGCCACGTGCTACTTCCCGGGAAGAGGAGGGGAACGTTGCTCCATCCTCGTCCCTGCTCTTGGGGGGACTTCACTTTCCAAGGTAGTGGTTACCAGGGGGGGTCACTGGGAGTCTCCGAGGGTGCCCAGAGCTTCCCTAGTTGGGGATCTGGAAGTACAGCTCTGTATATCACCCCTTGGTACCTTTCCATGTCCTTTCCACTAGAGGTGCAGCCATACATCAGTCCTAGACTGCGCTCTTTCCCCACCGTGTTAGCACAGCCAGGCCTGCAAACATGACCTGCAACATAAGCCAAGCGTAAAACCCCTCGTGGCCTGCCCTGGGCTTTTTGAGTTCTGTGTAAAGATTATAAGAATATCATCATCATCATCAAAATGGCTTTATTATTTTTCCACAGTCCAAAAGCAAGTGAAAACTCTGAGCTGGTGCTTTCTGAGCCTGGCTTGAATCTAACGGTGGGCAGCCTAGAGTCTAACAAGGCTGAGAACCCCAGTTTAGGGTTTATCCATCCAGAGGAGTCAGCTGCACAGCATTTCTCAACCCGTGGGTGGCAAGAATATATGAAAGGGTAATGAACAAATTTCAAAAATGGATTGTCCTTCAAAGGTGAAAAATGGGAAACAGTAGCTTTTCCCTTGCAGGCTGCCAGAGCTCAAGCTTGCAAAGGGCTGCTTGGGGCCCCCCATGCCCCACACACTGGGGGTGGGGGGGACATCAGGTTGGGTGTATGGGGCACTGGGTTGGGACTGGCTATCAATGTTTACAAATGGGTCCTGGTACAAAACAGTTGAGAACTACCAAACAGGATAGCTCTTGTTTTGGCATCACCACCATGGCAATGCTGTAATAGCCATTCCAGGCTATCTCCCTGGAAAGGGATGCTTTAGTTTGGGATAAAAGTCATTTTTATTTTGGAGATAAGCACACTTCCTACGTGAAGGAATTTCTTGGAGCTATCGTAGAACATTATTGCACAATTTCCCACAATAGATAAACCCACTGATGTGGGGAAGAAATAGATCGGACAGGTAGAAACAGCTGCCATTCTGCATTCATAAAAGAAATTATAGCGTGGTTTCCCTGCTTTACCTGAGTCAGGCTAGGGTGTTAGGTCCATGTTGTGTCAGGGTTGATGGTAGTCTTATGTAGTGTTTAGATTATGGTAGTGTTGGATGGTTTGCAAAGGGATGATCCTGCCTCAGGCAGGGGGATGGACTACATGACTTCTGGAGGTCCCTTTCAGCCCTGCTTCCCTATGACTATAAATTATTTAGTATAAAAACATAAACTGGTCTGGCTGTCTTCAGGCACTTCAGCTCAACTCTGTCAGAAAATATATGTGTGTGTGCATGTGACTATGTCACAGAAGATGGGGCACAGGCAGCACCGTCCCTAGGGGTTCCCAGGGACAGGAAAACAAGCCGTATCAGCAATCTGATTACTGATATGCAGCCCAGCAGCTTGGAGAGCAGCATTCAGCTGGTACTCTGTTGGAAAGGGGCAAGGGGAGAGGGAAGGAGCATGGGGGGGGGTAGGCTGAGTCCTGTTGTGAGGGAGTGAGTGGGGCTGGGGCAGGGCAGGCACTATACAGCTGGGGTGGGGCAGGATACAGGATGGTGCTGCAAGCAGCTCATCTGGGAGGTGTGGGGAGGAGGGAAGGCTCCTCCTGAGATTGGCCCTTGCCACCCGGGATGTGGGGGAGCCGAAAGAAGTGCTGGCCGTGCCCCCTTGAGATTGATGCCGGCTGGGGAGTGGGGGTGCTGAGAGAAGTGCCAGTAGGTACTTAAGTTTTTGCTGCTGGCTCTTCCAGGGTCAGTGATTGGCTGCTGGTGGGACATCACCCTCCCACCCCTCCGTTGGTAACTGGCCACTGGGGAACCCTTCCCCCCCAGTCAGTAATCAGCTGGTGGTGCCCCGCCAGATTCAGGAGACACCAGTCGCCCATGCCCCCAGCCCTTTCCCCCACAACAGACTTACCAATCTGACACTGCTGTCCTCCCTGCTGGGCTGTGCTCCTGGCCCACCTGCATGTTGCGCTGTGGCTACACGCATACACGGAGCGTTTATCAGCCACATTATCAACCACATCAGCCAAAAAAAGCCAATTGCTGATAATGTAAATTTTCCTTCTTTGGTGACAATACAATATAGGACTGAGGTATCAGTGCACCTCTAGTGGAAAGGACATGGCAAGGTATAAAGGAGTGATATATAGAGCTGTGCTTCCAGATCTCCAAGTAGGGAAGCTCTGGGAGAGAGGGAAACAAGAAAATAGGTAAGGAGGTAGGATAAAGGCAAGTGACAAAGGGTTCACAAAATAGGCAGAAAAGGGCCTGTGTGGGAAGGAAAGGGGGGTATAGCAGAGCAAGCAGGACAGAAGAAGGGGCTAGAAAGTAGCAGGAGATGGAAGTAGTGGTCAGGATAGCAGAGGCATAGAAAATTATGGTGTACTTATGTACATACCAGATACAGTCATAAGTCATTTAACAGCATGATACAATGCAAGTTCCAAATTCTTTCTTGTTAAGTTTATTTCATCTTTCACTGTCTTACCATGTACTTTGTAACTTAAGTGCACTCCTGTTAACTATAAAAGCGCGCTCCTCTTAACTGCATACTCACTCTAAAGCAGTATGCAGTTAACAGGAGTGACAGATATGACATTACACTTAAGACATGATTAGCTAGTTAAATCAGATCTTAAGTAGTAACCTGGCCACATGTTCAGTCAATTAATGGCATAATAAAATAAGGAATAAGCCAAAATATGCACAATAACCTTCTGGCTGGTTCTTATGGACATTAATTGAATGTGTGGCCAGTGTTCCCAGCCTCTGGAGCCTTTCGAGACTCCAGTGCATTCCAGAGGCTGGGAACTCTGATCAGATGACCAGGGCTCCCAGCTGCAAGACTGCCAAGCCCCACATTGAGGTTCCCAGTGGGAGGAGCATGGGGAGCCAAGTTCGCTACTTGGTGGTGCAGGGAGAGCCCAGGATCAGGTTCCCTGTGCATCAGCAATATGATGCAATGGGGTGTGATGCAATAGGATCCCACGATCATGCCTTCTGCACTTATGGCATGGCAGGAAGTGTAATTGTTGGGATCTCACACCAAATACCATGGTGCCTTTAATTTAACATTTGTTGGGGGCCTAGTCCAAAGGAGGGCTACGCATATGATCAGAGGTCTGAAGAGCAGGCCATACAAGGAGAGGTTGAAAGATATGAGACTGTTCAGCCTGAAGAAGAGAAGACTTAGAGGGGACTTGGTAGCAACCTATAAGCATCTAAGGGGTGCACATCAGGCCCTGGAGAGCAACTGTTCACCAAGGCCCCCCAGTGGAAGAAATAACAGTCATTAACTCCTAGAAGATTGCTTGTCAAGGACAGTCAGTGATGTAGTGATAGCAGTTCCCGAAATGGGTAAGAGAAACTTTGAAAATACGAGGCATTGATCAGTTTGGGGATTGTTTACGCTACAACACTGACTGTGCCAGGTACTTAAGGAGAATTCATACAGTGCTGTGGTATTAGCAGCCTGCAACTAACTAGTGCCTCTCTCCTAATACCTTTGTTTCAGGGCTCCTATTAGAAGCCTTGAGAATGAGGAACTCTTCTATATGTGTCTCTACTACATTAAATGAGCCATGTTTACTTTAAGATCAAGTAAATGCATAGCCTTTTTTCTATCCTAAGGCTATACTTCTTCATGGAGTAAAATATAGTCATGTAAAAATGATACAAAATAGACTCAGAAGCACAGACCTGCAAAAGCTCAAGACGGGGTGTAGGCAACAATGTTCAGGGAACCACTAAGAGGATCTGAGGAGAACCAAAACAAGCATGGAGGGAGGTACAGGCAGCTGAAAAAACATGAAGGGTGTGGACCTGAGAGCCAAGGAGGTGTACAGGGAAATAAAGAAGGATGGATGTGGTGTTCACTATCAGGTGTTTAAACACAGTAGAAAGGTATTTTTCCCCTGAAACTCTCTGGTTACTTTGACCATATCAGTAATACAAAGAAGCCCCATGTAGCTTAAATGTCCCCAGGGGAACTTCTTTCTAGTGTAGAGTTGTTTCAGGTACTGACTTAGTAAAAAAATAGTTACCCACCAAAAAGAAGGTTGGCAAAAGTGTTTAACTTTAATTTTGTATTCTGTTATAGTCCCTATTATCATATTGTCTCCTTTAATATATTCATCATTAAAAGACGCTTATGAGGTAGGTAAGTTTTATCATCCCTGTTTTACAGATGGAGACAGAAACTTCAGTGAGCTGCCCAAGGACACTCAAGAAATCTGCAGTGGATCAAGGAAGTGAAACTATGTCTCTCAGTACTTATGACGTAATCCGTTGGCCCATGCTTCCTGCCTGCTGGTAAAATAAAACAACAAATGACTTTCCTTGAATACAATAGCTAAAACCTGTCCTGAGTAACAAAAATCAGGGGCTGGAACATACAACTGTCAAATGCAAGCTTTCCTAGCTTCCAAGTACCTTCTTCCCTGAAAGCTCAGTCAGATAGGTATGCTGTGTTGCTAATTAGTATGTTCACTTGAACTCAGTAAGGTGTACTTTAATTGCTGTAATTCAGAATGCCTGCAGAAGCAGTAAATAGGGAAACATAACACCTACCTCAAGGGAAAACAATGCATTTTGCTGATAAAGCAATGTGCAAGTTTAGAGTAAGAATGCTCTGCATTGCACTTTGTATTTCTAAGGTGGCAGAGTAAACACAAAATATGCAGGGAGCATAATGCCAGTGAAGAACTATTTTTTAGACTGATGTGCAACAATAAGATATTAAAAAAGAAACATCAAATTCTGTTTAAATTAAATGGTTTGACATGAGCCATTCCTTTTATTTCCTTTCCTTTTACTCCTTTGGCTCCATTCTTGAAAAAGATCCCACTTGGATGGAAGGGTCTGTTACACAGATCTGATGGCAGGAGGAAAAATGTACTGGAGTCTGCAGGGGCCCATGCAGCTGCAAGTGTTCATCAGATACAGTGCATTGCAGGATCACTGGTAATGTTTCTAGAAGTCAGAAGCTTTCTAGTTGTATTGTGATAAGTACCATGAAAGAAAGCATTTAGATACTAAAATTACTATTATTTTCCTTGCATACTGAAGTTACATATGCAGTGCTTATTATACATAAAAGAACATTAAAGGACATCCTGCATTGCATCTGTGTCATGCTTGTGGTGCTGCCATGGAAAATGCCTCTCCTCAACCTGCTCTTGCACTATACATGCCAGCCAACTCCTGGAAATGACACAATTTAGCTGCCTGAGAGCTGCGCCAAACCCATGTAAATAAGCTTATCTAAAGACAGAGTTCCCAGACTCTGTGATAAGTGATACCGGACTTATCATATCATAGAATCATAGAAGTAGGGTCGGAAGGGACCTTGTAGATCTTCAAGTCTGACCCCCCGCCCGAGCAGGAGAAACACTGGGCTCAAATGACTCCAGCCAGGTAGGCATCAAGCCTCTTCTTAAAGACCCCTAGGGTAGGAGCCAGCACCACTTCCCTTGGCTTACTCAGGGCCACTCAAAGGCAACTACATAGCTGCATTTTTGAGTAGTTAGCATGAATGGAGTGGGGGTTAGCAGAGCCAAGAATGCTTCACAGCAGCAGTGTAGACCTATCCTAAGAATGCAAAGTGAAGTAATCACACATTAGAAAATATCAGAATTGGACAACCTTAATTCTGTCCATGTGGGTGTATTATGATAGTTATCAGAATGTTTTTCCACAGAACATGTGCTTCATTCAATGAACAATTTCCTAGTTGTTTACAGAAAAAACCAAGAACTCACCTTAAAAGTACTATTGCATGTGTTGGTAATGATACCTGCTGCAAAGTCAGTAAGGTTTAAAAATGGGACCAGATCCTGAATACAGATTTCTGTTTGAGATAGTGGGTTACTCCATTAGCTGAAAATAGCAGCGGATTCTAAGCACACCAGCTACTTTCCCAATGGGTGACACAATTAACTATTAGCAGCAGAAGACCGGGGATCAGAGTGCCTGAATTCTGTTTCTGGCTCTGGGAGGGGAGTATAGGTCAGATTTAGACCCTCAGGTGATACAAGTATAGGAGGACTCTGGTCCATTACCATTGTTCCTAGGTTAGTTGTACTTATTAAGAACTAGATGAGATTTGGTTTTGCTGTACTATTTAGGGATCTGTAGTCTAGCAGAAATAGCCATATTCAACCCCTCAGATGTTTAATTTTTCTACAAAATATGGTGGTATTTGCCAGCTCCCAAGTTCTTCCCCAATAATAAGAACTGTGAAAGTTGATACTCATTAGGAAGAGGAGTGACAAGGCAGCTGTGGAGTCCTCAGACAAGCACACTCTTCCCTAGGCTGAAGGGAATTTGGTGGGCTAGTCCAAGCAGCACCACTATTTACCCCAACTGGCGTGGCACTGGCATTTGGCAACCAGTCAGACCCAGAGTACCTGCAAAAGAATTGGTGCTTCCTTGAGTAACCATGAATTACAGCAGAGAGCTACACATCTGTCAGTGCCCTATGTTGCCTGCTTCATAGTGTTCATTCTGGTAACTAATGAAGTTACAGACTTGGTACTGACAACACTATGATATAAAGAAAAACAAATGTAGATGATTAAGCATTGGAATAGGCTACTTACAGAAGCTGTGGACTTTCTAACTCTGGAAATTTTTAAGAAAAGGTTAGACAGATACCTGACTGGGATGGTTTAAGTCAGGGTTGATCCTAATCCTATGGCTATTGAGCTTCTATCAAACTGAGAAAATATTCAATTGTACAATTGTTTCTGATGTTGAACTTTTGTTACTTAGGGTTTGCCTGGCAATGGACGTGGGCCTTCAATGGCAGTTTTGCTCAAACGGGTGTTGAAATCAGAGGCATAACAAGACAGCTTCAGTGCTGGCTGCTGTAATGCTGATGGCTTCAGCATGGCAGCTGCTTTTGCATCCTCTCCCAAAGGCAGCACCTGGGACTGCTGTCCTTGTTCCTAGCCCCCAGATACTGAAATACTGAGGTTATCATTTACAGTACAAAACTCATAATTTATAATGATTGTATTCTTCATATAAAAACAAATTCCCTGATGTTGAAGTGGAACTCAGTGATCTATCTTGTGCTGGCTGGCTGAGAGAGGGTTGGTAAAAGAGGAAAGATTGTTTCAGAACTGGGGTTCATTGTAGGAAGAAGGATGGCTTTAAGCCAGGGTTTGGCAACTGCCAGCACATGTGCTAGAGCATAGCATGTGAGGCCATTTTGCTTGGCATGCCACATCTGGCTGGGCTCTGGGCAGCTGTTGCTAGCCACAGAGCCCAGGCTGTTTGCAGCAGGTGGCCAGGAGGCTGCCATGGCAGGCAGCAGCTGTCCGGAGCCTGGCTAACTGTTGGAGACAGTTGGGAGACTGCAAACAGCTGTACCAGGATCCAGAGT
Organism: Crocodylus siamensis; assembly: GCF_052110815.1. Taxonomy (NCBI): domain Eukaryota; kingdom Metazoa; phylum Chordata; order Crocodylia; family Crocodylidae; genus Crocodylus; species Crocodylus siamensis. Next base: position 198,855,115 of record NC_143398.1, on the reverse strand, counting down.
CCTGGCATCAGCTCAATGGCAGTGGCAGCTGCATTCATGTCCCAGAGCGAACAGTGGGGAAGGGGATAGGGCAGCATAACTCCAGCCCTCCCCCGCCAGACACCCAGAGGCAGGCATGTACCTGCTGCCAGCAATGAAGATCAGATCTCTCACAGCCCCCCCACGACGTGCCCCCTGCATGCCAAGTCAAGGTGTGGGGCAAGGTTGAGGTGTTTTGGCATTCTGGCGAAAAATGTTGCCAACCTCTGCTTTAGGCTGTGTTTGCATTTCCCCTCTGTGGCTATTTTTGAAGTGAAGGATCCTGTGTGTGAAAGGAAACCTTGGCCACAGGCCAGATATCATGGCTCCACATGCTAGGTATGGCCCCTGGACCAGAGGCTGAGCACCCCTGGTATAGAATCTATTCTAGTACATATCCTCTCAGGGTCCTATACTGGGATCCCAAATGTGTTAGCAGGTTTACAGTTTTCCTCTCTTTTTTTATTTTTCTCCTCTCTTTCTTTTAAGAGAAAAATATTTCTAGCCTTTGTTGTTATGGAGATAACCTAAAGTGATTGAGTAATTTCTGTCAGAATCAATATCTCTTTTAGGTGTGCACACTGCTTATCTCATTCCAACCTGCTCCAATATAAGATCTAATTTAAAGAACACTTCTCTGAGTAGAGGACTGACACTAGAAAAGAATGGTTTTGTAATCCCTCCATAGAAGAAAGGCTCAGCAAAGTACCATTACTACCAGATGTGCAGGATTCATTGAATGAGCTCTCTTGCAATGACTCATTGAGGTTACAGTTTGAAAGTGGAGATAGTTGCTAGTTTTAGCATATAATAAAATGCAAGTATACAGTTCTATTTCATGGGCTATCAGAATACCACAGTTTACTTCCTTGGATTTGTATGAAACAAGATTTTCACAATGGTTTCAGGGCAAAAAAAATCCCGAGTATTCTGAGTGTTGAGAACAAACTACTTTTGTGTCAGATAAGTGTCATGTTAAAATCAAAGCTGATCTATGACTCCAGATGTCACTCCAGGGACATGAAAGGTAACAAGAAGGGTTTCTACAAGTATTTCAGTAACAAGAGGAAGATCAAGGAAAGTGTGGGTCCATTACTGAATGGGGGAGGCAACCTAGTGATAGGTAAGGTGGAAAAGGCTGAAGTACTCAGTGCCTTTTTTACCTCAGTCTTCACAGGCAAGGTCAGTTCCCACACTACTTCACTGGGCAAAACAGTTTGGGAAGAAGGTGAGCAGCCAGTGGCAACAGAACAGGTTAGGGACTATTTAGAGAAACTGGACTTGTACAAGTCCTTGGGGCTAGATGGGATACACCCGAGGGTGCTGAGGGAGTTTGCCAATGTGATTGCGGAGCCACTGGCCATCATCTTTGAAAACTCAGGGCCACTGGGAGAGGTCCCAAGTAACTGGAAATGGGCATAATGCCCATCTTTAAGAAAGGGAAGAAGGAGGATCCAGGGAACTACAGAACAGTCAGCCTTATCTCAGTCTCTGGAAAAAAGTCATGGAGCAGGTCCTCAAGAAATTTATTTCTAAACACTTGGAGAAGAAGGTGATTAGGAACAGTCAGCATGGATTCACCAAGGGCAAGTCATGTGTGATCAACCTAATTGCCTTCTATGAGGAGATGACTGGCTCTCTGGATGCAGGGAGACCAGTGGATGTGGTATACCTTGTCTTTAACAAGGTTTTTGATATGGTCTCCCACAGCACTCCTGCAAGCAAGGTAAGAGAGTATGTGTTGGATGAATGGACTGTAAGGTGGAGAGAAAGCTGGCTGGATCGTCATGCTCAGAGCATAGTAATCAATGGCTCAATGTTTAGTTGGCAGCTGGTTTCGAGTGGAGTGCCCCAGGGTTTGGTTCTGGGGCTGGTTTTGTTTAGTATTTTCATCAGTGACCTGGAAGATGGGACAGAGTGCACCCTCAGCAAGTTTGCAGATGATGCCAGTTTTGGGGGATTAGTAGATATGCTGGAGGATAGGGCTAGGAATCAGAGAGACTTGGACAAATTGGAGGATTGGGCCAAAAGAAATCTCATGAAGTTCAACAAGGACAAATGCAAAGTCCTGCACTTAGGATGGAACAATCCCATGCAGTGGTACAGGCTGGAGACTGACTGGCAAAGCAGCACCTCTGCAGAAAAGGACCTGGGAGTTACAGTGGACAATAAGCTGAATATGAGCCAACAGAGTGCCCTTGTTGTCAAGAAGACTGATGGCATACCGGGCTGCATTAGTAGGATTGCTGCCAGCAAATCGAGAGAAGTGATTATTCCCCTCTATTCAGCACTGGTGAGATCACATCTGGAGTACTGTGTCCAGTTTTGGCCTTCCCCCACTACAGAAAGGATGTGGGCAATTGGAGATTCCAGTGGAGGGCAATACAAATGGTGGCGGGGCGGGGGGGCGCTGGGGCACATAACTTCTGAGGAGAGGCTGAGGGAACTGGACTTATTTAGGCTTCAGAAGAGAAGACTGAGGTGGGATTTGATAGCAGCCTTCAACTACCTGAAAGGTGATTCCAAAGAGGATGTAGTTAGACTGGTATCAGTGGTGGCAGGTGACAGAACAAGGACCAATGGTCTCAAGTTGCAGTAAGGGAAGTTTAGGTTAGATATTAGGAAGAACTTTCTCACTAGGAGGGCAGTAAAGCACTGGAACAGGTTACGCAGAAAGGTGGTGGAAGCTCCATCTTTGAAGAGAAACTTTGGGTGGGATGGTCTAATTGGGGGTGATCCTGCTTTGAGTAGGGGACTGGACTTGACATCCTGAGGTCCCTTCCAACCCTAATTTTCCATGATTTTATGATTCTGTGATAGCTATAATGACGAGTAAGATGTGCCTGTATAAATATGATTCTTGGGTAACATAAAATGCAGGTGATAAAGTCTTATCTAAAGATACTTATGAGATACAAAACATCATTATGAAGGATAGAGGATTTTGGAAAGGTAGTATTATTAACAGCCAAAAGTGTCATCCTGTCTTAAGAATTTAGGAAACTCCTCTCCAAGATAGTGCTGCCTTTTCACTACTTACATCCGTACTGAATTTGGCTGATACTTTTGCATGGGAACCTATTTAATGAGGATATAACCTAGTCAAAGCCTAACCTTTTTTGATTTAAAATAATCTACTGAAAGAGACCAATAAGGTGCAGTACCTGGGAGACATTTCAGAAAGGCCTTTAATAATTCTGGAAAATTTAATCCAATTTATTCTTAAATAAAGTTTGATGTAGACTATTCAGAGAAAAAAAAAAGCAGCATACATTTTTATTGGTTCCATAGGGGTTGGTGGTTAAGTTTTAATAGTTATTCATATTTTTTCAGAATGTGTCATGATTATGTTAATAGTAAATACAATATACAATATTTCACACTATTTAATTGTTGGAAAAGCTGCTGAGGGCTCAGTCATGTAAACTGGCACAATACCATTGAAGTTGCTTTCATTTATCCTAGTAAAGAGTGCCACTTCACACGTGAAAAAATGCTGGAACTATAAAAACCACTTCTGGCAAAAAAAATAATAATTAAGAAACAAACATGCTCTGTAAGGTCTTAAAATGCTTACATTTCATTTTAAAGGTGGTGGGATAATGAAAATAATAAGGTCTTGGAGGATGCAGTACATGAGGGTCAGAAAGGCATTAATTCAGGAAAGAACCAGATGGCTTCTGCAGGGACATCTGCAACTCTGAACTGCATGATTGGAATCAGAGGCAAGACCTTTGTAACAGCCCAGCTGATTCTGCAGTCTGATGGCACAAGCATGCGTGCACGTGGGCCTGTACACAGTGGCATGGGGGGGAGGTTGTTGTTTTGGGGGAGGGGAGAGGAAGGTAGAAGGACTATTGGAAGAATATGCCCGTAGATTTGTCTTTTTCAACTGAAGGGAGAAAAAAACCGTAATATTGATCATTCTTAGTATATTTCTACTTCAGCTTATTTACAACTAAAAGTGCTGTTATGACAATATTTAGCTAACTTGCTCATTCACCTTGGTTTGCACTCTGTCTTGCAGGGATTCGCAACATTTTCCAAGTGACAGGGAGGGGGAGCAGGGGCAGACAGAACAACCCAGCTTTGAGTCAAGATAGCTAGGCATTAGGACCCAGCCACTGCCGCTTCTTTCCAACACTCAGCTGCAGCATGACATAGCAAAAGTACCCAATTATATATATATTATTTATTTATTTATTGGTAAAAAGTCTTATTTATATAGCTATCTTTCAAGACCCCCACCCAGTGGGGAAATGGACAGTGAAGAGTACGTTGAGACAACCAGATCGGAAAACAGCGATGAGGACAGCAACAACAGCAGTGGGTCCTCGAGCAAAAGTGACAGTGGATTAAATGAGTTTTAAACCCTGTATTCAGGGACAGGACTAAGAGGCAAGAGTTTAAGGGAGACAGTGCTTTGCAGAGGGGTGCACAGGAATGCTATTCTCCAGGTACAAGTATGGTAATGGGTGTACAGGTTCCTATGGTGGGTTAAGGAGGCAATAATCAGTGACTAGAAGGTATCACATCAAACAAAAATAAACTAGACTGATAGGGCATGTTTTGCTTTTTTCCACAGTTATCTTGAATCATTAAATTATCTATTATAGGTACAGGTAACAGTGTAGCCTTGCCAGTACAGGGTTGCAGGAACTGCCTGGGACCCTTACTAAACAGCATGATGGTTAACTCATGTGGGCAGGATGTTCCCTTATGGAAGTTTTATACACATGCTTTTAAATTTCAGCCAAACAAAAATAAACTCGACTGACAGGGCATGTTTTGCTCTTTTCCACAGTTAGATTGAATCAATTCTTCTATCCATATTATTACAACAAAATCTAAAAGGTTTCACATATATTTAAACAAAAGTTGGGAGAATTTTCAAAACAGTTAAAAACTATAAACAAAGCTGAAAGACAAAGATATAGCAGAACAAGGAGGCACAGTGAGAGAAATAAAATTCATTTTACAACACAAAAATGGAAGAGAAGTATGATAGTGAAAAAAGTACAAATATGGGTATCACCTGAACTAGGACAGGGAATATGCAATTCTTTTTAAAACAGGCAGGAATGGTAATCCTCTCTAAGCAGGAGAAAGCATTAAGAGTACTTATAGGAACAGAAGAATGAAAGTGCAAGCCAGAGATAAAGTACAGGTCCAGAGACGTGGACTATAAAAATCAGGTGTAAAGATTCAAGTCTCTAAAATAATAAGAAAAGTTTTATTGAAATGGTGCAGTAAGTCAGCTATTAAAATGCAGCATAGAAATACTGAACTAATAGTGAAATTAAAATGGTCAGATGAGTAAACATGAGACAAGAAAATATGATAAATAGCATCACAATATCTGGTAGTAAATACAACTGACAATATTGTAATGACAATTTTGTTAAAATGGGCAATATAGAGGATTCAGCATCCTATTTAGTACTCTATAATGAAGAAAATTCCCTTAAAAGTCCCCTTGAATATATCCAGTATTGAATGTAATTTTCTTAACACAATGATTCTCAACCAAGGTGCCATGCCACCTTGGGATCCTTTCATGGGTGCCACGCAAGTTAGTACTGTTAACTGTCCAACCATGATTCATAAGATAAACCCAGAAATTTCAAATAGGAATCCATAGTGTTAAAAACATTCTGGCCTGTTATAATCTTTCTGAGTTCTTTAAACAGAAGAACTATTGTATTCGTTCTTTTCTTCTTCCATAGTAAAAAAAGAAAAAAACAAGTGAAAGCTAGCAGCTGGCATTTTTCAAGAGGTGCTTTGAGTCATAAGAACACAAGAAGTGCCATACTGAATCAGACCCATGGTCTGTCTATCCTAGCATGCCGTCTCTGACAATGGCAGAAATGGATGCTATAAAGGGAGACCACTGAACTGGAGTATCTCTGGAGTAATCTATCCCCTATGCAATATCATCCCTGGTATCCACCATGATTGGTTTAGAGATGCCAGAGGAAACCTTTCCAACCATTCTATGCAAGCCGTTATTAGACCTATGATCTATCAAGTTATCCAGTCCCTTTTGGAACATGGCCATGCTATTTGCCTTCAGCACAAACCCTAACCTGGGGCTTGAACCCATAACCCTGAAAACAAACATACTCTACCCCAGGGGTCAGCAGCCTCCAGCACGTGCACCATTAGTGGCACGCAGAAACATTTTTCCTGGCACACCAGGAGGCGCACACACAAATAATAATTTTTTTTTTTTTAAGTTGCTGCTCTGGGCTGTGCAGCCAGAAGTCCCAGCATCATGGCAGACACCGGGGCGGAGCCAGAAGAACATAGGCAGGGATGTTGTCTGTGTTCTACTGCCCCCACTCCTTGGTCCTATGCTGCACCCTTCAGCCTGGCTGCCCCTGGAGGGAGCTACCCAGGCAGGCAGATACCCTTGTCCCACCCAGGGCAGCACTGAGGTGCTGGGTGCTGGGGCCCAGCAGTCAGGACAGGGTCTCGGTGGTGTGGGTGGAGGCACCATGGGCAAGCCATTCCGGTCGGGCCCTTAGGAAGGCGGGGCTGGGTGGGAAGTGGGGGATGCCCTGGGGCTCTGTGGGCTCAAGCTGTGCTGGGCGGACAGGTGGGGGGTGCCCAGTGGCACTAGTGGTGGGGCCTGGCCCAGCCCGCACAGCTCCGCAGGGATGGACTGCAGCCACCCTGTGCACATGAAGATGCTGCCTTGCTGAGGCAGGATGCTGGGCTCGGTGCGGCTTGCCTCTCCAGGACTGGCCTCTCTGCACGCTGGGCACAGTGCAGGCAGGGCAGAGCCGTCCCTGGTGCAGGGGCCTGGCCATAGGGGCCCCCTGGAGCCTGGGAACAGCCACTGTGGCTGCCTCTGCCTGCCCAGGTCTTGGCCTTGCCCACCTGCAGCTCCCCTCAAGGGGCCAGGGCTGGGGCAGCACTGCATAGAGCCCCTGCGCTGCAGGATCCCAGCTGGCTTGGCCCTGAGCACCGGCTGCAGCAGCTGTTCCCACTCATAACATACCCGGCTGGCACAGAGACCAAGCAGGGAGCTCCCTGAGCCCGGCATTCTGCCCCAGCCAGGCAGCATCCCTTCGTGGGCAGGGTGGCTGCACCCCATCCCTGTGGAGCTGCACGGGCCAGCTGGGCCCCACCTGCAGTGCTGCTGGCCCCCGCCCCGCTGTGGCCAGAGTAGCAGAGCCCTGGGGCAGCCCCTGCTTCTCACCTGACCCCAGCGCTCCTCCAGCTCCAGTCTTCCCAAGGGCCTGGCCAGACCAGCCTGCCTGCAGTGACTTCCCTGGTGCCTGCTGCTCCCTGCTCCTCTCTCCCTCATCACAACATACTTAACAAGAAAAAAAGACATTCACAAGTATAAGGCAGTTCATGAAGTTTTATTTGTCATCATCAGGTTTTGAATGTTTAGAAAGCCTGGTATTTACTGTAAACCCCCCCCCCCAAAACACAACATTAATGATTATTAATTGTATTAAATATGCAGTGCATCCTGCCATATACCCCCTCTACCTCAGTTTTGTTTTTGTGGTGTGCTGGCACTCCCGCATCTTACAAGGTAGACATTGTGGTTTTCTGGCACTCCAGGCAAAAAACGTTGTCTACCCCTACTCTACCTACTGAGCTAAACAGGTGTCATGGCTCTACTCACAACCTCCACCTCAAGCGGCTGACCCAAACAAGGTTGAGAACCACTAATCTAACATTTATGGCAGGAGCTTTCAACTTATTTTGGTTGAGGTACCCCCGGTGGCTGGCCAAGAAGTGGGGAGTCCTCCAGCAGCAGGTCGATGAGTCAGCGGGGGTGTCCCCTGCATGGCATGCCCGGAAATGCTGGTGGTTTTTCCACATCAGTGCTACGTACCCCCTGTGGCCTTCCAGAGTACACCAAAACCCTTGATTTATGGCTTATGCTACAGATATAAAACATTTTTGTTTATGAACATTAAACTAATAGATCTTTATGTTACTTTAGAAGTAGTTTACTTCTAAAGCCCTTTGAAATGTTTATATATATTTTCAGTTACTAAATGGATTGCCCAGGTTTACTGGAACGTTTAACATTCTCATAAGACCATTTTAATACATTTGTTTGATTTAATAGTTACATATTTTTTTCTGTTTATGCCTGATGTATGCTCATCAGGTCAAGGGGAAAGATGCCTATTGATTTCAATGGGACTGCCAAGACAAGCTGTAAGGCTTCTTGTTCTTTGAGGACTGTGAAGATTTCCGTTAAATAGAGGGTAGTTTTGTTCAGATAGGAAGAGGAATATTGTTACTCAATAATAGGAAAGAGTTTGTCATTTATAACTGTGGAGTGAGCATATTTTTAAAAAGCCAAATACCTAAATGCAATTAAATGTATAATTAAACATTTACTTACTTCTGTAAACTTGGAAATGCAGAGCTATAGCATGTGAGAATTTTCCTGGGGATAGAATGCTACCTTCTAGAAAAAATGATGTACATAAGACATGATCCTGCAGGCACTTCACCTCAGTAAGCAAAGTGATTTATATTATTGCCCTCCCCCATCCTGTGGATTCTCTTTGTGCTTAATTCTTCAGGGAAATTATGCTTTGGTGTTTGAATCCCATATATTTTGGAGATGCTCAATTATATGGTTTGCAAATGTTAACATAATTGTATCATGTCATATTAAGCTAGGATATGTTCTACCACCTGTGCACTGTCATGTCAAATAAACTCTAGTGATCTGACAATGTTATATCACATAAGCAGATGTTCTGCTATGAAATAAACTAAGTAAACCTCACTTCCTTTTATGCTCACTCAAAATATAACATCAAAGTATACAATTAAGGGGTATGTAATCTCTGGCTTTATATTGCCATTTTCTGGTTCAAATATGGAACAGAATTTTAAATCAGACTTACCTCCAGATGGTGCCACACTGTAAAATTTACATCTGGATTTTGAAACTGTCTCCCTTTCTTCCTCCCTGTCCTGCAAAGTTCAGGGAGTCTTTGGTTTCACCCATTATAAATAAAATTAATCTTAATACAGGGCTTCAAAGCATGGCGTTAGATACAGAATAAGACATGCTCCCTACCCTGGAAGAACCTAAGGACCACAGCCCAGATCTAGCATTGCTTTAGGTCAGCAGGGATGGATCCAGGGGGTGCAGTAGTGGAATCTACTTCTCTCAGAGAGTTGGGTCCTGATTTTGGCCTAGTTTAGCATTTATACCAGCCTAACTTTCATATCAGGGTACCTTCACTGACTTTCAGTGGCGTTACAATCCGAAACTGGTCTCAGCTGTAAATTAATTAAAAAAAAAGAAAAAAAGTATCTTCCTAAGAGGCACATTAAGAACAAATTTTAAAAAACCCAGCTAACTCATGAAGGTTTTCCCTCAATTAGACTATGTTTAGCAGCTATAATATGTCTAACATATTACCTACACAGTTCAGTCCTTTATATAGGATAATGATATTATATATTTTAACATGAATGCTATTTTCTGCATTAATAAACTAAGGAAAAAGAAGTGTTGATAGGAAATAGTACATAATATTAGCTCATCTTTTCAGGAAACATTTTTCTTGTTGTGAAGGGGGAGATAAACAGTAGGAATGGAAGTGACTTTTCATTACTTTTTCCACACTTTTGACTTTCAGTACATGTGAACTCTGACTTGAGTGTAATGGAATACAATCTAATTATTCTTTAACTCATACAGCAGCACACCCCACACTGTAGTATTGCTAAGGGAGGTTTATCCCAGTGAGAAAACCTCACAGAACTGACATAGGTCCTTGTTCAAGCCTAGTTTTAAAATAACTATATGACATATTAGCTGACAATTATACAATTATATCTGGAAGCAGTACATTTGCGTTACATTTGCGTTGGTCCCAAGGGACTTGCCCTAAACTTTGACCTCAATTCAAGACAGTTTCTATACCATTTTCCTTCAGATTAGGAACCATGAAATTGTAATAAATTTTATATCAAGTCACAGACACTGAACAAAATCTTTGTACTTTAATTGTTAAAGTGATTAAATAATTCAAGAAAGGAAAGAACCAACTGGCTGAATTTTAAGCCACAACAGAAACTATGTTATCATGCTTCAGACATTATATCACAAGGGAAAAAGGCCATTGATAGCACTGGTGCACTCTTTGGGCAATTGTTAAACTGCATAGTCAGAAGCCAAACCTGCATTTTTAAAATCCATAGCTCACAAGGTCTACAGGACACACAAACAGCAAAAGAAAGCAAATGAATGTCAGCAAGATGCTTCCCCTGAATTTGCGATATTTCTGACAGGGATAGTAGTTTTCCCCTATGACTTCATAACCATCTGCAGTGGTAAGTATAACTGATAGATCAAAACAAACACACATTAATATACTTAAGATTGCTTACTGTCAACATCAGTTTTCCATTTTTTAATTAATCAGGATTTTCCAATAAGAAATCTGAACCGTCTCAAACCAAAAATGTAATAATCGAATAAAGAAATGCCCCTTTTTATTCATTAATGCTAAACTAAAAAGCAGCATTTCCATTATAGCATGACTAAAATTTACATATACAAACCGTACAACTATACTGAAAATAAAGTATTAAATCTAGTTGGGTGTTACAGTTTAAGGACTATTTATGTGACAAAATATACAATTTGGCTGCTATATGTTATTACAGCTGAATCAGTAATGGAAAAAAAAATCTATGAATATTTGTTCCAACTTTTAAACATGATCATCTTGGCCAGTTTATACTCTTTGCATTCAAATTAGCTTATGAATGCAAATATTTGTAGTGCAGGCCTAGGGGCTGTGTATGCTAGGATGACAAACAATATTAACATCTATAGATTTCAAACATTGAATAGACACATAAATTGTGCCTACATAACTAATATGGTCTGTTACTTTAGTGGACTTCTCTTTCTTTCATCTTATCTTTTGTCTGTTCCATTGTTTTAGCATACATGATACCTTGTGTTTCCATGCTATGAATATCATCAGGTTTCCTTGATCTTCACTGGACTGAAAAGTAGTAATAATTCAGATCCAATGTGTAGAACACATCATAGCAGAGAGATGGTCTCTCTTATGTGATTGCATGGATTACACACCATTCTTGCAGCAATTACAGACATTGGCCAAATGGAGAAGTAAGAGTGTATACTTTTAGCTATTGGTAGGTGTACTAAGGTGCTCAACCCAGAGAGTGGCCACAACACCCGCTGGTGGCCACTCAGCCCTCGCCTAGTCTTCCCTGTTTTTTCACTTTCCCCTTCACTCACATGCTACACCTTGATGTTTAAACCTTGTAGTGTTTAAAAGAACCTGGTAGTATTTAAAAGAAAAGGAGGCTGCCCCAGAGCTCCCCAAACCTGGTCTCATTCTCTGGCTGCCACGGCTACTTACATGCTTCGGGGAACTTGGCCCAAACTTGACACTGGGCTGCCTTGGGTCTTTATGTTGTTGTCAGGACTTGGTCTTTCCCAGTCTCAGCCCCCTTTTTCTGTTGCTGGTGCCCATAACCTAGGCCCACTGGACCTGGTGTCTGGGCTCACCAGGCCTCTATGCTTGGCCCTGCTCTGGGCTCACCAGGCCACCACACTCGGCCCCACTCTGGGATCTATTGGGGTGCCTTCAGCTTGCCCCTGCAGGGCTCAAATCAGTCATGTGTCCCTGGAGCCCTAATAGGGCCCCCAAAAACTATCCCTCACAGTCCCACCCAAACTACCTGTATAACTTAAGATGCAACAAGCAACTGCCCAACACAAACATTTCCTTCTGGGCAAACAAACATCAACAAAAAGAAAACAGCACACCGCTACTTTAAAAGGAAAACTTTCCCCTCATCAGCCATCCCTGGGTGCCAACATAACCCCCAGCTTTGGGTTATATCCTCCTGTAGGCTCTCAGAGTCTTACTGGTAGCTCAGCAGTCCACCGGGCACTCCCCTGCTGCTGTGCTAGCCAAGAGCTTCTTCCCCTGCCACTTGTAGAGTCAAGCTGCCCCACTCTGGCTCAAGGCCTGTGTTTATATGGCCCCCAAACCCCATTTCCTGCTGGTCATCCAACTCCCTCAGCTGCTACAGGTGCTTTCTGATTTGACTTGCTGGAGCAGCCTCAGGTCCTGAACACCACGGTGTTTCTATGCAATCCCCCTGGTCCCTGATGATGCTGTCGCTTTTGACTCTGTGGTAAGTATTCACTTAAGTCTGTCCCATGCTTAAGTCTGCACCTGGGGGCTTGTCTGGCCAGCAGGCCCCAGGGTTTGCTCCCCTTTCTCTGTAATGGGGTAGGTTCCCTATTACTGTAAGACAATATGTGTGTGTGGGGGGGAGGGGCGTGTTCAATTGAAAAGCTGTATTCCCACCCTCTAACTTTGTCCTTCATAGGGACAGGAGTCTCTACCTTCTTATCTGGAGATGATTCTTTACTATAAGGAGTCCTCCTCTTTTACCTCTGAATGCATGTTTCCTTTTTGTTTGTCACTTGTATTGGCGATGCATAGGGGGTGCACATGGGTGCATGTGTACCCCCTGAGATCGGCTGTGCATCCCCTGGAAGCACCAGCCGCAAAACTGGAAGTGCTGGTGGAAGTTCACTTCTGGTTTCACCGCTGGCTCAGTGATAGGCTGCTGGGGCTCCCCCTCCCCTTCAGCAATCTGGTGCCCCTCCAGACTTGGGAGGCACCATTTGCCCATGGTCACTTGGTTTCCTTCTCCTGCTCCCCAGTCTTTTTCTCCCACTGTTCTTAAAGAGGCCTCTCGTTTCTTTTCCTCCTTTTCTATAACATAAGCAAGTCAGTGAGTTAGGTTCCTCTCTCTCATTTCTGGCTGCGTTTATAGACCCAAAGGGTAAACTTTGCAATTCACATCATAGACAATTTTAGAATAATCTGATAAGAAGGTGGAACACATAGATGTCACATACAGCTGTTCAGTTTCTACCAAGAGAATTGCTGTTCTCCCAGTAGAAAACAAAAGTGTGCAGACATTCAAGCTTTTCTCCCAGAGCAAAAATAGCTACCTGGCAACAACCAGATAAATAACTCCTGTGAGTTTCTTCTGGGAGAATGACCATCTTTTCCCTTTCTTAGCATACCAGGAAAAGTGTGGGGGGGACCAGGAGAAGTGGAGCTGGTGGAAGGGCTCCCTGCCTTCCTTAGACTTGGACACCATGGTCTTGAAAAAGCATAGAGGGCAGCTGTTCCCTTCCTCCAGTAGACTGGGGATGAACATCTGTCAACTGCTCCCTGCTTGCTTCCCACACCAGGCACCTGAGTCAAACACAGAGATGCTGCCTCCTTCTTCCTTCTCCATGCTCCCTGCCACTCAGCTGAGCAATGGAGGCAGCAACTGCAAAGTCAGAGAGGCCAGGAGTGGGGCTTACAAGCGCAGCTCTTGTCTGTGGCATCTTCCCCTTGCCTCTCCCTATTCCTCAAGTGAGTGGTGGGGATAGCTGTTTAAAAGCTAATGGGACTGGGGCTGGGCTTGGGAAAAACCTTCTAATCCCAGCTCCCAGCCCCTCCAAATTCCCTTTGCCCTCCCCCAGTAAGCCTGCTGATCAGCAGGGAGGCAGGGGTGCTGATTTAAAAGCCAGAGGAGCTGGGAGCTGATGTGCAAAGACTTGCTGCCAGCCTTGCTAACTTCCCTTTGCTGCCTCTGCCATTGAGTTGGGGGATAGGGGTGCATTGATTTAAAAGCCAGAGAGGCTGGGAGCCACATTTTGGGAAAGCATCACACAGCTCCTGGCCTCTTCAAATTCCCCTTGCCAACATACTGCCCAGCTGACCCTGAGTAATGTAAAGTGAAGCAGGCTGCTTTGCCATGTCAGGAAGGCTTGGGAGTCTTACTGCCCCCCTGTCTCAGCCCACACTGTTCTGGGTCAGCCTGGAGCAGTGTGGGGTGAAGCAAGCTGCTGTGTCCCTGCCATATAGCTCCTGGAGCGTTGCTATGATGGCTGAGTGCTTCCCCCCCCCCTCCTCTGGGGCAGCCTGGAGGAATGCAAGGAGTAGTGACTGTTGTCCTGTAGGAGGAAGAATGCCCCTCTCCTGTCAATCAACTGATTGCTGAGATGCAGGAGGGTGGGGGGTATTCTCCCAGGCTGTAACCTTCCCCAACTGTCTGTGGCAGTTGCCACTTCTCAGTAGCTGCCAACTGCCACTTGACAGCCTGTGAAGCTCTACAGTCCAGGTCCTGGGCTATTTTTATCCTGGAATAAAGTTCTTCCAGTAGAAATGAATGTCTGTATGGAGCCAAATCATGTCACTTTCTAGTTCTGACAGGGATCCTATAGTTCAGAGATCAGGCCAGAGGATTTGGAATCTAGACTCCCAGGTCCTTGTTCTAATTTTGCCATAACTTGCTTCTCAGTATTGGGCAAGTGTCTTACCTTCTCTTTACTCAATTTACAAATTTGTAAAATAGAATTAGTAACAATATTAATAAACACTGAATGTTTTTGTTCTGTCGATGAAAGGCAAATGTGCAAATGCAAAATAATATTTCAATATTTAGCATTTTTTAAATGATTGCTTTATTTTTTTCTCTTCAAAAATATCCATTAACTTTAATGAGGCTGGGAAATAGTACAGTTTAACAAGAGTTTTTTTCACCAAGCTCTTAAATTATCATACCCATTCTCTACTGAGCATTATAATACTTCTGTTTCATCATCCACTGCAAACGTACTTGTTCATCTGCTGTCATGCATACCAATCCAAGCCATGTGCTTGTTACTGGACCCATGTTGATAGCTTCCTATTCATTGAAACAACATCTGTTAGTTTAGCGTGAATTAATGTTTGGATTACGGGATCAAGCTTTAGCAATAAAACAGGAAAAAGCCAATAGAGGCTATCCAGGGGCATAAGCTGAAGGAGTATTTAGCATTCTCTTTTAGAAAGTACATGTGTTTGTTAGCTCACTGTACTGTTATGTAACCTAACAGTACACTTGGAGTTACACAGGGACTAAGGCTAAGGGCAGAAATTACACTAACTGGTATGTGATTGGAAACTGGTTCAAATCTGTAACACAACAGAAGTGCAGTGCACATAACCCACTTTCAAAATGGCTAAAACTTGTTTAAGATAAACCTGGTTAGATGTAGTATCAGACTCAACTGATTTAGGTTAAATCAGTTTATTGAACTTCTGCCCCAGATCCCCTCCAGATTCAAGTTAATTCACAGTCTCCCAGCATCCCAGGGCACTTTGCATGTCCCTCACAAACCGCCTTTACAGGGTGGGCAGATTAGCTTTGGCCCATGCTGTCTGCTCCAGCTGAGCAGGGAGGCATGCTCTACTGCCCTTTGGCTTCTGGCCTGAGCCACTGCAAGCAGGTGGCTGCATTTCCAGAATCAAAAGTGAATGTCTGTTTACTTGCTTATTGGTTCAATCTATGCAGCTTAGACTAACTTGAAAGGATTAAATTGGTTCAGCCTTGGGCTTTGACTGTCTGTACTTAGTCTAAAAGTTTTTGCCACCCGTTTAAAAAAGAATGACAAATGTCACTGGCTTAAATGTTGCTGGGGCCATAAACTTAGGTCCCAGTCCAGAATCTAAGGTAAATATGTTTTTTAATATGAGTACAGGAGTAGAAAAAAGAAGTACTACAGAAAGAAGAAGTTGCCCATACAGGTGTGGTATCAACATAAAGACATTGCTCACTCCCTTCCAACAGTATCCACATTTTTATTAGAAATAAACATAGCAATATACCAGGGCTATCCAACTTCTAAGGAGCTGGGATCCAGCACCAGCAGGGACCATAGACCCCTGGGGCAACATGTCATGCCGCCTGCAGGCAGACACCTTCCCCACCCTGCTCAGACACCCCACTATGGACTACTCCACATACAGTGCCCCAAGCCATGGGGTCCCCCCCACCACAGGCTGCACTGTGCTGCACTACTCCACCTCTTGGGGCAGGGGCAGGAAGGGAAACCCAGAGTCCAGAGATCCCATCTGCTGCTGTAGCTGGAGCAATCGGGGAGTGACAGCCAGGTGGGAACCTGGGGGCTACATGTTCAACAGCCCTGCAATATACAGTGAAAAGCTAGAAAATGATAAGTTGTTGAGTAGTAGGATCATTGTTCTAAAACTAGTCCTGTTACTGAGAGTTCACCAGAATTCTCTCTGCCTTGCACATTATCACTGATAATAAGTATCCTGAAATCAACAGTTCTGATAATGATGCTTTTGTCATAATAGAACCTTGCTCACTTCTGCGTGGTTTTGCAGTGTTGATAGGAGTGAATAGGAACACTTATTTTTTCAGTAAAGCAAGATGACCTTAATCTGAACATATACAGGTGGGAGATCTGTCAGAGAAGAGGAGATTTTTAGATAAGCTTTTTTTCTGACCCAAACCAAATTTTTCACTACAGAATTCCTTTTCTTTTAGTTTTAGACAAGTCTGGAACTGCAGCGCTTAAGTGAAAGATTCAAAACAGACTGCATGTCAACTGGATGATTCTACACATTTTGACAATACAAGTGGTTAAATGCTTTACTAGATGCTCCATGAACCTTTTTCAATACAACATTGCATCCTGGCTGCCACTAATGCCTGTGAACTCTCTGTGGTTTCCCCCTCTGCTGTGCAAATAATCTTTTTCCTGACACACACTGTGTGAACAGGTGTCATTGAATAAAGAGGCATATGGCATAAATGTGGCAATGCCACCTCACAAGAAGGACTTCCTGCTGCTGAATGGCATATGTAGCATTATGCAGGCTGTCCATCTAAATGTGCTGTAAGATAGTGAGTGCAGAGACAGTACGTTCTTGGGAGGAACTGTCCTGAGGAAAAGGGGAGGAAACAATCATTCTGCATTGCTTCTAGATGTTTCACATGGAAAGTATTGACTACCTCTGAAAAATGAGTTTCTGGTGTCGAAACAAAAAAATGTGAAGAAGCAACAACCTTCCATAAATTCTAATACATCTGTGGCACATATACTCTCTGAATGTGGGATGAGAATAAAGGGATTAACTGGGGAAGGAGTGGCAGGGAAGCACACATTCACATAAAGAAAGGCTCTTACCGACCAGAAACTAAATCCCCTGCCAAATGTTACATTTCAGACATGATTAACCTGATTAATCTTAAGTTGTAACACAACCACATGTTAAAGCAATTAATGGCATCATAAAACCAGGAATAAGATAGAAAGTTATTCTACAAAAATGTGTAATAACTTTGTGGCTGGTTCCTATTAAACATGTGGCCAGGTGTGCCCCAGAAGCTGGGAGTCCTATCAGCTGACAGGGTTTGCAGCAATGGAGGTGGATTTATGATCCCAGGCTTCCCCTGCACTGGCAATAAGGCACGATAGGATCTGATCCTTGATCCCACAGTCATGCCTTCTGCCATCCATGCATGTCATGGGAGCTAGCATGATTGTGTAGATCGCACATCAGATCCTATTGCGACTTTACCTGCATGTCTGGCAGGAGCTTAAGGATCTTTAACCCTGCTTCTTGCTGCCATGTTATGCATTTTAGTGTAATATCTATCAAGAAATTACTTTCTGTGTACAGGAATAGAGTACATGACTATTAGAAGAAATATGTAATCTTCTGATCAACCAGGAGGATGCAGAAAACAACAATTTCCTTCCTTCTTTCCTTCCTACAAAGTAGAATTCATTTTCTTTTCTATACCAAAATTCAAGTATTATTTATAAAAAAATAGCCCTGAAACAGAACACTCCAAAAAGTCCAAATCTGGGAAGTTTGAATGCAGAGACAAACTTTGTGGTTCAGTAGTACGTGGTCAAGCCAGAAGTGGTCAAGACACTTGAATTATGATCTAAACTTGAAAAATTGGGGAGGAATAATTACCCATATAGTAACAATTTAAGGAATTTTCAGAAATAGTTTCTATATCACAGTAACATACTACAGTGCTCTAGCAACAGTAATGGGATTAAGCAAATACAGATCCCATGTCCATGAGCCAAACAGTTAACACAGAAAAATTCAAGCTTGAAGAAAAAAGAAGCCAGCTGTAACAGGAGGGCCTTCTCTGGGGCCGATCTACCAATGCCCCACCCACCTGTTCTGGACCAACTGCCTGCCTTCTCTCCCACCATGCCTTGTTATCTAATTAAATTGTTAATCAGGCAGGAGGCTGCCCATTTCTTGCTCCGATGCCAGGGGGTGCTATCTGCGGCTCTGTTCCTCCCCTACACTGCAGCCCAAGCCTTGCAGATAGCATCCATGGATCTTACCCTTACCAGCCCCATACCAGGCCCCAGAGTCCTCTAGTCTGGACCTCAACTTGATCCCTCCACTCAGATGACCTACTCTGCCTTCATTCAGGGCTGCCTAGCTCCCTGACCCATTTTCTCCTCTTGGGCGTAGTCCCTCCGGGACTTTTAGCTACATAGGCCCTGGCCTTGCCTCCTAGGCCAGTTGGAACCCCAGGCCCTCAGCTCTGGGTGTCCCTCACGGTGGGCCCTTTTGATCATTCTGGTCCTGGCCCCAGCATTGACCAGTTGAGGGTACTCTACATCAGGCCTCTAGCCCCACTCTCTCTCCTGGGTCTGCCTTCTTGCCCCTACTAGGGGCAACCCACCCAGTTGTGGGAGCTGGGGTTATTAAAGCATCTCAACCCACCTTTCACCGGGGTGGTAACTGGCCTGGTATTTTCTGGGGGCTCCCATGCCACTGAGAGCCCTACCAGGCCACCCACTCCTGGCAGGGTGCAATTTTAGGTCATGCCCAGGGCCAGGAGCCTCCAATCCATCCCGTACAGCTCCTGCCCTTACCTCCAGGATGTAGCATGCAGCCTTGCAGCCAGGCAATGTTACTGCCTAGCTTGCCAGCAGCAAAATGCTCTGTTTATATAGGCAGCTGCAGATCTAAAATGGCCGCTGCAATCAAGCACTTGCTGGCTGCTTGGCTGAGCCCTTAAAGTGGCAGGCACTAACAGTGCCCTGCCATACCAGCCTACACAGTGACATCTTTTTCCTAAGCTTGTGCAAGACAACATCATCCCCAGGCAATTTACCATCTACAGCCCTCTGGCTAACACACAAAGCTCCAAATATGCAACATAACTCTGCAGTAAGACCTCAGAAAAATGGAAAAACCACCTTGTTCACCTAATTTACCCCAAAAGGGATCAACTGAAACAGGGCATACCTGCTTTATGGTACTGAAAGAAGAAAGGTGAACTCAGATTCATTTTATTTGATCTATTCTGTTGCACTTCTCTTGTCTTGTAGCCATTCCTGAGGACATCTCTTTGCTCCTACTTCTACATTCCTCCACCATTCCTTTAAATAGACTTTTCATTTACATAGGGAGTAATACACATGCCACATCCTGGGCCTGGTACTGTTGTCTTGGGTTTGCTATTGTTTAACATCTGCATTAATGATTTAGAGGATGAAACTAAATGCATGCTTAGCAAATTTGCAGATGACACCAAGTTATATGGAGTTGCAGATACTCTGGACGGTAGGGTTAGAATCCAAAATAAAATGCACTATGGACCATACTATGAAATGGATGCCCTAAAATTCTATTATTCTATCATCTTATATAGCTCAAGCTAGACATCCATTAATATAATCTATTGAGATAGGCTGTTGCAAACAAAGCTTATGCTTTTCTGAACTAGTTAGTTTCTAATGTGCCACCTTTCTGCCTGACTGAATTCAATGAAGGCAGAACACTTACTTACCAACTTCTGAGATCTCAAAGTCATATTGCCAGCCCAGACAACAATAGCTAGTATCCTAATCTTACTTTGTTAAAATATTTATGTTACAGCCTCTTTAATACTCTATATTAGTCCTGGTGATTATTCCCATACATATACACGCACACAGAAAAAAGTGCCTGTTTGAAACTGAATTTAATTAACAACATATGACTTTGTGGCAGCTTCGTTACTTTTTTTAACCAAATGCAACCAAAAAAATTAAATGTGCATCATAAGAAATTGCCTATGAAATTGCATATGTTGTGGCTAGAACTGTTTGGTGATGACTGTCTTATTGTATTATGCATAGTTTTACACTATTATCTGAGAGATTTACTCATCTATGGGGACAAAATTTGAAAATAATCACAATGTGTTATAGTGTACTCTCAGTTCATAAGAAATGGCTGGAGTTGTATGCAAGCATTTAGGACATCAACTATTATGAACTGCAAATATATTTCCATGTCACTCTGACACACTTTAAAAAATATAAATGATCTATTTTTACCACAATAACAGACTCAGTACTGAAATACAGTAGGCCCAAGTTCATGTAACATTAAACCAGAATTAGAGATCATGTTTTCAAATTAGGCAAATTTAAAACATGGTGTTTTATTCACTAAAGATGATCAAAGACAACTTAGTTGAAACCAACAGTAATTATATCACACCTAAAGAGAATCTAAATGATATCCTTGAGACTCATAGAAGGAGACAAAGAATAATTTGACCAACACAAATTCAGATTCAGCAGTTCAGCGTTGTAAATGAGTACTCCCATTAGTGAGCCACAAGAAGCGTGGTGGAAATGATACAAAGTTAAAAAAAAAAAAATCGGTATATTGAATTTACTGGACTGGATTGTCAGCTCAGTTAAGCTGTTTTAGCACATTATTAACTCCCACTATACTACAACTGAATCAGTAGGGCTTTATTGAGAAACACATTAGAAATAACCAATAATGGTGAAAAAGGAGCTATACTGATACTCAACCAATATAATACCCTGGCGGTCAAATCTTAGTACAAATGTCACTTTACAGTTAATAATACAGTAAACTCTCTAGTAACTGGCACCTTACAAACTGGCATGCTCTGTTAACCAGCATGCTGGCTTGTAAGGAAAAGTGAAACGGGAAGTGCCACAGTGGGCCCAAGCCCCCATGGCCCGGGGCACAGCAGCCTGCGCTGCTGAGCCCCCACGGCCTGGAGGCATAATAGGCTGTGCGGGGCCTGCCTCCCTGTCCCGCGGGGCCTGCAAAGCCTGCAGGAGGGCCGGCAATGCTGTGGGAGGGGCAGAGGGATGCCTCAGACACAGCAGGAGAAGCAGCAGCTGGGGTCACTCAATTAACCGACATATTTTGCTATCTGGCATCCCCCATTCCTGGGGGATGCCGGATAACAGAGCTTTTACTGTACTTCATTTCTTAATTGCAGAATGACTGATTTAGGGCTCTGTTTTCTTCTCTGTGCAGTATAAAGGAATTTATGTACATAAATAACTTCCACTAAGATTAATTAATGTAACTTTTAGTCCAGATACACACATTACACTGACTGGTATAAGTAATTGGAAACCAGTCTACGCCAATAACAGATCAGAAATTTGGCACACAAAACCAGTTTATACCCATAACAGAACACATAGATTGGTTTAAAAATGACAAAACCTGGTCTAAGATTTTCCTTTTCCCACCTCCCACTGTGAATGTGTGTTCTGTTTACTACTAATTTAAACTATGCCGCTTACAGAAAACCGTTCAACTTAGATCAATTCCCAAATTAATTGGGCTTTTTGAATGTCTGTGCCTAGCCTTAGTGTGCAGTACAGGCAAGCATTATTTACAGATCTCTGAAATAGATGCTATGACCATAAGTAGTTACTTGCAGGTCTTTGAAGCTATTATTTTGAGCTCTGGAACTCAAGTGCTGAGTAGTGATAAATTAAAGCCAGAATCTTTAATTCAGCACCTACAAGAAGTGCAAGGTCAGAACCTTGCACAATGTATTGACCGATGTTTCATTTTGGTATTACAAGTGTGTGGCAATTGCTCATGTTAGTTTTTGCCTATAAAAATGCCAAACCATTGAAGCTAGCATAATTTGTATTTTGCAGACTCATCAAAGGGAAATCATGTCCAACACAGGATCAGTGAGCACATGTGATCATATTCTGAACACCTCTGTAACCTACAGTGAGTAGTGACTCCTTCCAGACACTCATGTGGTTGGGCTTATTTTATGGATGGAACTGTGGAGAGTATTATTACTCTTTTTGTCCCCAGTTTGACCCCTGTTTATATAATTTGACTAGAAGTGCTGGTGCCACATAATTAGATATCCATCCATCTAAAAAAGCCAGTAAGTCTACTCTGTATGAAATGTTCTGTATGTTACCAAAACAATCATTACCATTTCATGCTTTATGCTGTAACTTGTATCTTATTTGCCCCATCCTCCTCTTATTCATCAGCTCCACTGTGGGACACGTCTACTATCTTAAAATATCTTGTGGTAGGACACATTTTTGTTCAATATTGGTGTAGTGCCTTTTTTACCAAAAATGCTTTGTATGGTTAGGTACAGACATCCATTTTCTACCAAGAGAATCACTGTTCTGTCAGTAGAAAATAAAAATGTTCAGGCTTTTTCTCCCAGAGCAAAAATGGCCACTCCAGGAGCAAAATAACCCAATAACAACCAGGGTTAAATCATTCCCAAGAGAGTTTCTTCTGGAGGACTGAACCTCTGCACACTTTCCCCCAACCTACCTCCTTCAGGGGATCAGGAGAAGTGGAGTCAGAGGAAAGGCCGTCCTGAGACTGAGGTCAACCTGGTCTTGAGCAGGTGGGCGGATAATTGCTCTCCAACTTCCCATTGACTGACAGGTAAGGTGAGCAGTAGCCACAGCTCCCTACCTCTTCCCCAAACCAGGCAGTCTCCACTTTTGGAAAGAGGCAGGGGGCTTTACTAGCTCCTGCCAGCTTCCTTTTGCTGTAAATGAGTAGCTGAGTAGTGGGGAAACAACTTAAAAGCTGGTGGCCAGAAGCCGAGCTCTGAGAAAGTCTCTCCAGCCTGGATCCTGCCAGCTCCCCCTTGTTGCCATGTCACCCAGATGAGTATCAGGGCAGCAATTTAAAAGCCAGCAGTGAAGGGGAAGGTGGATTGCTGTGTTATGATGGCAAGGGTCTGGAGCCTTGCCAATGAAACAAAATGCCCCTGCTTCACCCCACACCACTCTGGGTCAGCCAGCAGTAGGGTGGGGAAAAGCAGACTGCTGTACCCCAATCACATAGCTCTTGGAGCATTGTTACTGCAGCTGATTTCTCCTGCCCCTCCCTACAGTGGATGGGGCAGGGGGCTGGGACCTGACTCTCCCCTGCAGCTCTTTCCATGCCCCTACCTTGATTACCTGATCAGGGCACAGTGCTGAGACCTGCCCCTGACTGGGACAATTCCTGGCCAGTCCTGGGCTGTACAGAGAAGTCTGCGCACATAGCCTAGAGCTGGCTGGGGTTTGCCCAAAACAAGACAACCTCAGCCACCTCCAGGCTGAACGTGTAGACTTCCCCGTGCGGCCCAGGGCTGGCCGGGAACTGTCCTGGTCAGGGGCAGGTCCTAGCCAGCTCCAAGCTGGGCAGGGAACTCTTCCCATGCAAGGAGCTCCCATCCCCTGCCCCAAGATTGTGGATCTGGGGCTGGGAACAATTATCTGCCCCACCTTCCCCACTGTGCCTCCGGTGGCAGAGTTTCCAACTAGGCTGTAGTGGCAGGGCCTGCCCTGGCAGCACGCAGCTCCTGGGGGCAGGTAGCAATCTCCTGCCCCTGGCTGCCCAGCTGACTGGTGAGCCATCAACACATGCTACACTGCACAATAATTACTCATGAGTACCTTTGCTACTTGTATTTACAAGTAGCAAATTTACTTGTGTTAGAGCACATTGCTGCATAGTAAGCATATGCACATGTAGATGTGATGCTTATTGTGCAATAATTTGCTCTAATCTCGAGTGAACCACCCACTGAACATGTACTACTTACAACCTATTTTGGGGGGATAACTACTGGTTTCCCTGTTAATTTTTCTTATCTTTTCATCCTTGTTCCATTTTTTGTTGTTGCTGCCTTCTATTTTATAATCTCTCTCTCGTTCTCTCTCTCTTTCTCTTTTCTATTTCTTATTTTTTCTAAACTCTGTAAGGAGAGGGATTGGAGAAATAGTATGCCAGGAATATCAATTAGAGACATATATACAGATACTACTACCCCCTTGTTGTAATATATGTGGAGATACATACTCATGGAGACATGCATGTATTGTATACACGTGTGTGTGTACACATATACATACACGCACACACATACATACATACGTTATAGATATAGATATATATACACACAAATACACGGGAACTTTTTGTTCTTTTTTTTTTAACAAATGTCACTAAACTAAAATTCCATTTTATCAAACCAAGATTTTCTCCTTAAAGACAGTAACAAGGAAGATCTATGTATCTGGTTGAATTTCTTTGACTTTATAATGCCCTTTTCTAATGTTTTCTCCCCCTCATCTCTTAGCCTTTGAATTTAGGGCTTGTCTAAATTTAGGGCATAGCTGTGTCAGCAGAGCCTCTTAGTGGAGATGTAGCATATGACAATAGAGTTTTACTGCCAACACCATTTCCCTGTGTACAAGATAAGCTGACAACATCACCCTTCTGTTAATAAACTGCATCTACATCAGGGTTTTTTCCCCTAGTATACCCATCATAGATAAGGGGTTCAATTTGTTTTTCTGAGTTGACAGCCAAGCTATTCAGGTATGCACTGTCTTTACTTGGGGGTGGTGTGTGTGTGTGTGTGTGTGTGTGTGTGTGTGTAAACACAAACACACATCTCCATGATTATATATATTCATGAAATAAAGATACTCATACATATTCTGCTCACATACAATCAGTTGCTGGATTGAGATCTAAAATGTTTAATGTAGATGGTGATAAATTCTATTAAAAGTGGCATGCCAATACATGATTTACATAAAATTTGTCAGTATTTTTAGCACCTCTATGCTTATATGCTAACTACCTCTAGTCATTTCTTCTTAAGTATTTTATGGGTCTACTATTATGCTAAATTGGCCATGGATAGGAGGTACCTGACCTATCTTGGAGATTATAAAATTTTATGTAAATTGTCTAATAGTATCTGAAATTCAATTTGTAATTGTAAATTGTAATTTAATGAAACCTTGATAACAGCTGAAATTTGAACAGCCTTCCTTTATTATTCTATTTGAGATTGAAGGCCAGACTGATTATGCGTTAGAAATGAGGCTGTTACCAAAACTCTGCAAATTAAAAATTTTGGGGGCTTGGGGGCGGGTTGCTTGTTTTGTTTTGGTATTTAATACACCCTAATTCTTGAGGGTTTAAACACAACATGTTGGAAACTCAGCAATGAGATGCTTTACTGTGCAGTTGACTAATCTACCAATCTACCATGCAGTGAAATATCACTGTCTACATGTGTGCAGCATTTACTGCACAGTAAATTAATCTACTGCATGGTTGGCTACTATGTGTAAATACAGGTAGTAGATTAACCACACAGTAGCTCCTTTGCAGTAGTGCATGCATAGACATCTGACTGGGAGCAAATGGTTCCTGGTCAGCCAGGGCAGCACGGGGCAGGGGGACTGTCCTCTCCCCCCAGCAGCTGGTTCCCAGCCCCATGCCCTGTTCTGCCAACTGGGGCATGGGGCTGGGAGGCAGCTGCCCTGGGGGTATGACAGCTCCCCACACTCCTGGATCCAACGCCTGATCCTGGTGGCCTGTCAGCCCAAGGCTGGCACCTAGCTGCTGTAGTGGGGCAGAGAAGGGCAAGAGTAGCCCTGCACTGAATTTCTCCTTTCAGGATCAAACTTGGTTCCAACTGGAAACATGTGTAGACACACTCCTGTGGAAAGCTTACTGCACCTTATTTTACTCCACAATAAGCTTACAGTGAATTAATAGCACATGCAGACACACCCTATTATATTCCTAACTATTAAACTAGTATTCTGTGAAATCGTTTGGTTTTAGTGCCAAATGAAGGTCGATATTGTTTTGTCAGTAGTGGTAGAATATATTTATACTATAGAGCAATTCAGCACTTTACAGAATTAGCTTATGCAGGCAAGGTGGCAGTGATCAAAAGGTGACATAAAAGAAAGAGGACAAAGAAAAAAAGCAGCAGAGATCACAGTAAAGGGACCAAGACAGAGACACATTAGCTTTATTAATATAAAGAGTCAAATACCCCTAGAAGCCAAGAGAAAAGTGCCACTTTGTTAAATGGAGACATTCTTATAGATAAGCAAAGACACTCTCAAGAGTGTCTTTTTGGCCTGTTCTAAAGCTATCTAAATGATAGGTAAAAATACAAAACAAAAACAACAGCAACAAAGAAAACATTGTAAGCACAATAAATTTAAAAGCATAAATTTATTATGGTTTTGGCAATTAGTTTGGGACTTGCAGTCCTAGCTAACACAATTCTTTCCATTTTAAATTCAGAAATTTCAAAATTGTGAATGAAAGAAAACTGATTATTTCATTTTTTTAATTGATAGAGCATCATTTTTTAAAAACTTTTTTCCCTTTGAAGTTTTTCTAATATCAACTACCACTTTTTTAAATCATAGTGTTTCAAAAATCTCAGTACTATGTTATAATTTTCATTTTGGTCAGAGAAGAAGCTTTAGATCCTCTAAAATTCTTTCTCTAAATTTTTTGAGGATCAGAAATAACAATGATTAAAAAAAAATCAATTGGAATTGTCTCCTGAAAATGTTCAACAACATGGCTTCAATTAATCTATTTGTGATAGCCAGATCTTTAGAATTCTGTTGGCCAAATTCAGATATGGTGTCCACTTCACTTTGGTTGGTATTCAGTGAAGTATACACTAGGGCAGCTTAGAAGATTTAAAAAAACAAACAAACAGAAAAAAGGCTGAAAACGGAAAAGAAATATAAAGGTCAAAGTAAGAATTTGTACATTTAAACACTGCCTGCATTCTGCTAATTTACATTTTTGGATCCTGAACCAAATATTTTACAGTACAGTACACTTCTAGCTAGCCTCATTTACAGATATGCTGCTTAATACCACCTTACAGATCACAACTAACTAAATAAGCCTTGTGCTAGAATTTTGAGGGTTGCTTCTTAATTTTATTTTTGTACATACCACACATTTCAGTTTGGAATGCTATTGATGCTGTTTTAGACAGCTCTAGATATTAGCAATGAGTTTTCTCCCTTTGGGTTATCAAAGAAATTAGTAACTTTATTAGCTTTAACCTTATCAGCAAGAGTTTCAGTTAAGACTCATAATTTTTGATGGTCCATACAATTTTAAAGACCCCCCAAAGAGCTGCAATTTGATTTCCAAGCATATATCAATTTCATCTGAAATATATATTATTTTGCTTAGCCTGGGAGGCTTCTTACAAGTCACTATAAAATCATTAATTTTAATACATTCAATTAAAAACACACTGGGCACATCTACACAGGCATTTACTCCAGCCTACATTTACTGCACAGTAAGGGTTTTTGGGTAGATGTCTGCACATGTAGAGACATTAGGGAGAAAATTTGCTTCCAGGTTCCTGCAGCCCTGCCATGTGCCCCTGCCACCACTGAGGGAGCTCCTGACACTGGCTCCAGTTGCCAGCACCTGACAGCCATCGTTAGAAGCCCTCCCCTCTCTCTGCCTTTTTCCCAGCCCCTTTGTCCCTGAGAGTGGTGCCCAGTGCCACGCATGTCTGCCCTGGCCTGCCAGTGGGGGCCAGGGCACCAGTTGCGGGGGGCCGTGGCCAACCCCTCTTGCACTCCTGACTCAACCCAAGCATGAACCTGTTGTGTGTGCCCTGGATGGTGTGCAAGGAGCTGCATGTGCAGGCTGAGGAGTGCCCAACCCACTAAGCTCTGCTGCTACTGATCCTCCTTGTGGGTTGGGCACACCTGCACTCCTGGTTTGGGATCGTGAGCTGCGGTGATGTGGGGGGCAAGCCTAGGCTGTCCCACAACCTCCACCACTGCTTGAAGGACTACCTGTGTCAGTGCTGCACATCCATTTCCCCTGCCCCCTGCTGCTGAGGACATTGCCACCAGCAACAATGGATTCCTCGAGGTGTGAGAGGCCCATGGCCACCCAGCTGCAGGGGCATTGGCTGCTGAATAACGTTTTGCACTGTCTCCCACCTGTCTGCTTGCTGGGAGGGGGCAGAAAATGGGGATCTGGGGAGTGTGGAAGAGCCAGAAGCAGGGCGGGGGGAAAGGCTGAGGCAGGAGCTGGGGGCAGGGGTGGGGGCTGGGGTGGGGAGGGCCCTTCCCCCAGTGCAGGGATTACCACATGGCCAGAGCTGGCAAGGCTGGTGGCTCAGCATAGTCCTCCCCGTCAGTGATGGTGTCTGGCTGTGCCTGGTGTCTTGGGCCTCTGGGGCCTGACATGCTGATGCCCGGCCAGGCTTGCCCCTTGGAGAGGAGCTGGCACTGCTGATGGCTGGCAGTGACATGGCTGGCCATTCCTCATGGTGAGGTCTGGAGCTATGCAGCTGCTGAGGCAGCTGCTGGCCAGAGCTCATTGAGCTGTGGTGGATTGAGCAGCCAGGGCGCTGGGTGGGGCAGGGTGTGACACTGAATACTGGAGGGGTCAGGGTGAGGCAGGGGCTTGAGCAGGCCGACCCTGCTGGTAAATATTGCATGGTTGTGGTTTGGGTCCTAGGGCACCAGAATGCAGGTCAGTTGCTACATAAAGGAAATGGTCTTGCAGGCATGTATGGACTGATGATTGTGGTCAGTTGGGCCACTCACTGTGCCTCAAGGCCTTGACTTATATGTGGCACTGCCACACAGACGGGAAGTGTCCTCGCTCCCACATCCTACCCAACAAGGCCTCATAAATGTGTATGTTCGAGCACCTGGCCTGCTCAAACTGTGTCTGCATGTCTGCATTGCCCCAGTGCGTCAAAAAGTTGCCAACTTCCTCCTAGCCCCACCTGGGGCCCCAAGTGGAGGGCACATATGTGCACACATGAGCGATGCTGGGCCTGGATGAGAATAAGGCCATTGTGGGTCCCATGCCAGTTCTCTGGGCCCCTACATGGCTGTTCTGGTGTTGCCAGCCCTGGGCAGCTGCCAGCAGTGCCTAGCACAGAGGCACGGACCGGGACTGGCAGCTACATGGCAAAGACTACCCCTGCAGCAGCTGCAGGTACAGGGCAGGCTGCTGGGGGTCTGCAACAGGCAGGTGTTGGTGGTCCTGCTGCCAAAAGCAGTCTCCAAGCAACCCTGGGGAGATGACAGAGCTGGCAGGGGTTACAGCAGCCTCTAGCACACTGCTAAGCACCCTGCTGGGCAGACAGTGGTAACCTGGCAGCCACAAGGCTGAGCAGGGCCAAGCAGCAGCCAAGGCCTCCAGGCACACAGGGACACCAGGCCTTTAAGAGCCATGGTTTGATGTAGCCCCTGGCACTCGGGAGCCAGGAGCAGGGAGGAGTGGAGGGAACTGGGCACACGTGCGTCCCCGCATACACAAGTGCCCCCTTACCTGACCAGAGGCAGAGGC
This sequence comes from Crocodylus siamensis, assembly GCF_052110815.1. Taxonomy (NCBI): domain Eukaryota; kingdom Metazoa; phylum Chordata; order Crocodylia; family Crocodylidae; genus Crocodylus; species Crocodylus siamensis. Next base: position 198,825,764 of record NC_143398.1, on the reverse strand, counting down.
GGAGGCAGATGGAGCAGTGGAGCCAGCAGCGGGGACAGCAACAGCTGATCCCTCAAAGGTAAGTGGGGCAGAAAGAGCCAGCACAGCTCAGCTGGACCTGGAGGGAAAGCCCCCCGGATCCCTTTTAGTTTGAGCCGGTAGGGAGCTGTGCTCCTAAGCTGTGCCGCGCGAACAGAGTGCGCATACATGTGCGTTCTGTAAGAGCATGCCAGCATTTGTGCCAGCATTCGCGCTGGTGGGTGTACAGGACAGGCCAGGAGGGAGACTCCAACAAGGGTAGGGTAAAGGCATCACACAAAAATAAAAACAAATAGCAATTTATAAAATGGTGTCAACATGGAGGGCTGCTAGGGCCCCTGCCTGGGCGGGCGCTGCCTACCCGGGGCTTGTCTGAGGCCTCCACCCAGACAGAGTCCATGGGGGAGCTGGTGTCCCCCTGCCCCTTGGCCTGTGGGGGATGCCCAGCAGGGCCGTGGGGGCAGTGAATGGGGGGCCCTACACCTGTCCTGCAGGTGACCATCTTAGGGCCCTGGAGGTGCAGGTGAGGGAGCTCCAGGAGGAGGTTAGCAGGCTGAGGGGAATCAGGGAGGCAGAGGATGAAATTGATGGGTATTTTCTCTCCCTGCATGGCCATGCATCCAAGGAAGAAGCACCCCGGGAGGTGCCCTCCACAGCAGAGTGGTAGATGGTCCCCGCCAGAACCAGGGCTGCTTGCAGTACCAGTTCCTCCAGTCCAGCTGCAGAACAGGTATGAGGCCCTGGTGACAGTGAAGGAGAAGGACGGAGAGGAGGAAACCTCCAGAGAGGAGGAAACTCCACACTCTGAACAGGCTGAAGGAGCTAAGCAGACCTGGAGGAGGAAATTTTGAGTGATCATCATAGGCGACTCCATCCTGAGAGGTACAGAGGGTCCCATGTGTTGCCAGGACCCCTCGACACACAAGGTCTACTGCCTGCCCGAAGCAAAGATTCAGGATGTGACGGGGATGATCCAGGGCATGATCTGGCCCACTGATTACTACCCCATGGTACTAATCCATGTGGGCACTAATGATGCAATCAGGAGAAGCACTGATCACCTGATGATGGACTACCATGCTATGGGGGACATGCTGAAGGAGATAGGGGCACAGGTGGTATTCTCTTCTCTCCTACCAGTGAGCAGACGTTGAAGATGACACAAGATCTGCATCTGGGGTTCATTCATCTGCTCTTCAACCAACATTATATATGCCATCACCTGCTTACAGTGCTCCCCTGATGTTTACATTGGACAGCCAGGGTAATCTGTATGTAAATGAATGAATCAACATTATCTGACATCAACTCCAGAAACACACAAAAACCTGTGGCAGAACATTTACTGTCTTCTCTCTGCTACCCCTGGATGACAGTGTGTCACTCACTGGACTCTGCTGCTCCAGTCAAACAGGGAGCAGAACTCACTCACTTCACAGTTCCCACACTGTGCTGCAGGAAGACACACTGTGTAATCTTGATCAGCCAATTAGTGTACTGATGCCATTCTGTCTTTGAGCAAGCTGAGGGAGTCTGCAGAGCATGCTGAAATTTCACAGATTTTCATAGACATTTGGGCTGGAAGGGACCTCAGAAGATCATCGAGTCTAGCCCCGCACCCAAAGGGCAGGAAGTCAGCTGGGGTCATAGGATCCCAGCAAGATAAGCATCCAATTTGCTCTTGAAGGTGTTCAATGTAGGTGCTTGAACCACCTCTGATGGCAGGCTGTTCCAGACCTTGGGGGCTTGGACAGTAAAGAAATTCTTCCTTATGTTCAGCCTGAAATGGTCTCGCAGTAGTTTATGACCGTTCAACCTCATCATCCCTTTGGGGTGCTCTGGTGGTCACCTGAGATCAACTTATAGGTGGCCATCAGATCCTGGTGGTCACCCCGGTCCTGGTGGTCACCCCGATCAACTTATAGGTGGCCATCAGATCACTCCTGAGCCTGGGCTTTTCCAGGCTAAAGAGCCCCATGGCTCTCAGCCTGTCATTGTAAGGTCTGTTTTCCTGACCTCTGATCATGCGCGTGGCTCTTCTCTGGACTCTCTCAAGCTTCTCCACATCCTTTTTGAATTGTGGAGCCCAAAACTGGACGCAGTACTCCAGTTGCGGCCTCACCAAGACTGAGTACAAAGGGAGAATGACGTCCCGGGATTTGCTTGAGAAGCATCTATGGATGCAAGCCAGCGTTTTGGTCACTTTAGTAGCCGCATCATCCCATTGAAGGCTCATGTTCATCTTGAGGTCAATGATGACCCCCAAGTCTCTTTCCTCCGTAGTGCTAGCCAGCGTAGCACTGCCGAGCCTATAAGGATGCTGCAGGTTTTTCTTCCCAAGGTGGAGAACCTTGCATTTTTCGGTGTTAAACACCATCAGGTTCTCATCCTCCCATTTGCTGAGCCTGTTCAGGTCAGCATGGATCACCCGCCTGTCTTCTGGCGTGGATGCTTTGCCCCAAAGAAATATATAGTCTGTCTGGCTGTGCAACATCAGCACTGCAAGCTGTTTGCTCTTCAGGAGTTCAGCAGTCAAATGTCCATTCAGGTACGTCCAGATAAATTCTTCTAGTAGGAGAATAAATATGGGAGAGTTCTCCCAGATTATCTGAACACATGTATGCAGCCAGTATATCCTTCCTTCCCTATCCCTATCCCTATCCCTATCCCTATCCCTATCCCTATCTTTTGTATTTAAATGACTTTTTTTCTTTCCATTTAGTATCCCTCACTGCAAGTCCATTTGTGGCACCTAATAAAGCCTAGAAAAGCTCATACAACTTTGAATAAGTTAACTTATAGGGTGTGTAACAGGACTGGGCTCCAGGGCCCCTGTGACACCTCCTGGTGTATAGGCAACACATAGGCGGTGCACAGGGGTGCACGTGCACCCCCCTGAGAGTGCTGGTGCCTGCCCTGAGAGCAAGCACTCTCAGCTTAGGCGATGGGCAGGGGGTGCAGGTGGAGTGCTGGTGTCCCACCCTTAGAAATGCTACTGGAACTTCCAGGTGTACTGCCAGCACTTCCAGTCCCTGTGTCTGGCTGCAGGGGGATTTCCCCCCCACCCCAACTGGTGATCAGCCACAGAGGGACCCCCCACCACCAGCACTACCACCTGGTGATGGTCCCTGCTTGGTCTGCCTTCACTACCGATGCCTGCATCACAACCTGTGGGTGGTCACCATGCCCTTCAGGCCCTTCACCCCGAAAGTAGAGGCAGGCCACTCTGGACCAGTGAGGGAAAGGTGGACAGAAAGCGTGTTCCCTAGGCAAGCAAGATCACCCAGAGCATTGGGGAGAAGCTTGCTCTGGATAGCCAGACCTTCCCCTAGTTCAGTGACCAGGGTTCAGGCAGTTCGTAGTACTTCTGGCCCCATTTTGCAAAGTGCCTGCACACACCACCTTTAGCAGTTTGGTAGTGTCCTCTTTGTATGAGGCTTGCAGGGAGTACTTGAGGGAGGAACTGCACAAGGCAGGGTCGCAGGTAGCCTTGCACTTCACCTCTGACATCTGGAGCAGCTGGGGTGGTGATCACGCCTACCTCTCCCTCACAGGACATGGGGGCAATCAGTCAGGGCATTGGTGGGCTGTACTGCAAATCGAGGTGCTGGATGAGTCCCACACAGCAAGGGAGCTCATGGGGGCCATGAACCGCATGGTGCAGGGGTGGCTCATTGGGCAGACCGAGCTCACCCGCAGGTTCACAGTCACCAACAATGGGGTCAATATGGTGAAGGCTGTCCATGATGCCAACTTTGTTGGCATCCACTGTGTGGCACACAGGGTGCACCTAATAGTGGGGGATGCCTTGGAGGGGACAGGGCTGCCTGTGACAGCGCCACCACCACTACTGCTACAGGCCAGCTGATTTTGAAATGCAGGAAGGTGTCGGGCTACTTCCACCACAGCATCAAGGGGGGCAAGATGCTATGGGAGAAACAGGCAGAGCTGAGCATCCCACAGCACAAAATCATTCAGGATGTGGAGACTTGGTGGAACTCCACATACCTGATGCTCAAAAGGTTGGTGGAGCAACAGAAAGCCATCCATGACATAGCCTTGCTTGGGGAGATTGGGATCCATGGCCCCCTGAACAGAGCTGAGTGGGGTACCATCTTCCAGATCTTGGTGGTCCTCAAGCCCTTTCTCAAGGCCACTGAAACCCTTAGCATTAGTGATGCCCTCCTCAGCCAGGTGATCCCCCTAGTGAGGGAACTGGAGAACAAAATGCAGAAGTTCCAGGGGATCAATGTTCCTGGCTGGGGCAGGCCGCTGTCACCAGACGTGTAGACACTGGTGAGGCGGCCGAAGGAGGGCATCAGGAGATGGCTGGATCCCTTGTGGTCCAGTATGGTCCACATGATGACAGGCATGTGCGACTTGAGGGTGAAGGGGAGCATGTGCACTGGCAGCCCCGAAATCCTTGATCACTGGATGCAGGTGCTGGTGAACAAAGTCAGGGAGGCCAAAGTGCAGAGGTGAAGAGATGTGGAAGAGGGGGATCCACTTTCCCATGCCAGCACTCCCAGCACCAGCACTAGCACCAGCCCCAGCCAGTCTCCTCCATGCCAGCCACTGCCAATGTAGGCCATGGGCATAGCTTCAATGCTGGGGTCCAAACACACCAGACCCCAGCCTCAGGCCAGTAGCACTAAGGCTTCGATGGCTACCTATCTCACTGAAGATGTGGAGCCACTGGACTGCCACCCCTTGGCCTACTGGGCAAGCCGCAGCCAGATGTGGCAGGATCTGGCCACAGTTGCCCGGCAACACCTGTCCTGTCCACCAACCAGTGTTCCAAGCGAGAAGGTGTTTAACATTGCTGGGGATATTGTGACACCCCACTGCACCTGCTTGGATCCTACATTGGTGGAGCAGCCGCTGATCCTGAAGGTGAACCTCCCACTGGTGGGGTTCCCCAAGCTCCACCTGCAGATGGACTGAGTGCCACCCTCCTCACTCCATCTGCACCAATTTCTTTTTTTGAGATTTTTAAAAGCCGAGTAATGCCCTGCTTTCAGCTGGAGGGGGCACTAACTGCATCACCAACCAGCAGAGGAAGAACATGTCTCTGCTGAGCCCATTTCCCTGCCAGGATGAACTTGGAGGTATGGGATTGGGGCTGTGGGGAAGGAGGAGGCCCCAGATCCTGGGCATGACCACTAAAACTGCACCCGGCCAGGGTAGGGAGGCCTGGTGGGACTGCTGGTGGCACAGCAACCCCATAAATGCCAGGACCAATGATCCCCTGGTGAAAGGTGGGTAGGAGGCACTATAACCTCCAGCTAACACATGCACGCACAAAGTCCTGGATGGGGAACGCCCAGACCTGTCACATCTTTGACAGGCCTGATGCTTGCTGGTTGCAATGCAGTTGTGAGGCTCCCAGCGTGCTCAGCTTAGCTGCCCAGGATGCTGGCTTTAGGGTTGTCCTGGATGGAAGGCATAGTAAAGAAGCCAGAGTCAGGCCTGGCCCGCAATGCAGGCAAGAAAGCCAGTCAGTGAAAATGGAAATGGAGGTGTCAGAGGGTGAGGTACAGGCTGGGGTGGGGGGGGGGGTCGAGGGGAAAGGGGGACGTAACAGTGCAGGTAAAAGTGCAGAGGTGCCTGGGGTGTCAGATGCCCAGCAGGTCACAGCATGCCAGAATTCCACTGTGTATATCGAGTCCATGAGTTTTTGTACCTATTACCTAGGAGGCTGATAAAGAAAGGCAAAAGAAAGGCTCCTTGCCAGTTCCGTATGGGTACCTTTGATGCTGCTGCTGATGCTACTGCTGTTGAGCCAGCTAAGTTATTTTACCTGTTGTCACATAAAGTGGAGGACCGGACCAGACATGAGGCTGTAGGGGAGGAGGAGACCTCACTGGGGCATACTGCTGTGTTGTGCAGAGGCCTCAGTGCCAGGAAGAGCACACCTTAACACACACACACACACACACACACACACACACACATACAATATCATCCACCCACATCATGAGTTTTGCCTGTCAGCAGTTTGGGGTGCAGGGCCCTGGATGACAGACTCCCCCAGCGAGACACACACAGCTGGCAGGCTTCATGGCCCGGCAGAGCCTAGCACTCGGGTCTGCACTAGATTTCACCCCCCTGTGCCCCAAGACAGATGCAGTTGCCCAAAGGTCAATTTGGTGCAAGTCGCCCAAGCACCAACCCACATGATGAGTTTTGCCTGTCCGCAGCTTGGAGTGCAGTTCCCCTCAAACCCCTGCTGTTTCCTTGAAAGTTGGCAGGCTTTGTGGCCTGAGCATGGGCCCTTGGCCTGTATCCACCCTTGTCACATGCTGGGCCCTCCGCCCTATCTCCACCTCTCTTGGGTGCTGGGCCCCTGGCCCTATCGCTGCCTCTCAGGTACTGGTCCCCTGGCCCTGTCTCCACCTCTCTTGGATGTGAATCCCTGGCCCTGTCTTCACCCCTCTGGGCACTGAGCTCTTGGTCCTGTCTCTGCCCTCTCAGATGCTGGGCCTCTGGCCCCGTCTCCTTTTCTTTCCAGGCTTTTGGTCCTCATGGCTGTTGCCTGGCCATACTGTGAGTCCAACTCCTGGCAGAGCTTTAAAACACTATATGCTCCTGGGGCACTGCTGCAGCTTGCACCCTGCCCCTGGCAGGCTGAACCCTCCCCCTCCATGTGCCTCTCTGGCACTTTGTGATCCCCTCCTTGCCTATCAGTCACAACCCAATCTACTAGTAAGCCTAATCAAAACATAAACACCACCGCAATGGCTGTTATAACAAAATCCTCTCCTGACTGGATCAGTCCTTTTCTCCACAAGCTATAAGTCCCCCTTAGCTTTTCTCTTACGGCTGTCTGGGGCACTTTGGGTGTCAGGCTGTCCATCTCCTACAGCCATCTCACTAAGGAGCTGTTCTCCCTTCTGCCAACAGGGCAGAATGCCTACCTAGCCTTAGGCAATGGCCTTATGAACCTCCTAAGCTCTGCCCCTTGCTAGCTCTGCAGCCACCCACACTTTGGGCCCAATGACCAGTTTGTCTTCCCCTGCTGGCCTGGGTTATTTGCTTAAAACTATCTGTTTAAAGTAACAGGAACGTTCTGGTTCCCTATTACAGGGTTCTGCCCTATCTTGCCTTCTGCCTAATATACTGTATGTGTATGTAATGTACATTCCATTATTTCCAGCAGAAAGATCAATACATATGACATACTAGAAATTCTAACAACCTAGTATGTAACAGCTTACCTTCACTAACTTTGTCACATAAAATGTTCAAACAATTATTACATTTTAGTATTTTTAACATTATTATATATCAGCTTCACATCTATCAAACTATATCATCCCAGGCACTGTAGGTTTTTCAAGAACCAGTGCTAAGAAATACCTATGGGTATGGACACATTTATTTAGAGTTAATTTAAAAGAAAAGAAGCTGCTATATTCTAATTGTTCTAATTGTGGACAAGCCAGGAACAATACAAATGTAGGAAAACTGCTCCAACTGCTTCATTCAATGACACATGTTCAATGTGACCCATATGCTTGCAATGATAGCATTCAGCACCACTGAAATAGCATGCCTTTTCTATTGCTAGATGGACTCTGAATGAAACAGGAGTTCATATCAACCTTTACAGAATATGTATGAAAGACTCAGTTAGTAGAGTGCTTATTTCAAAACTATTACTTAACAAGTATATGGGAGTGACACTAGTTATTATAGCATCAGAGGATCCTTTATAATATTGCAGCAGATAACTTAATATGTGTGTTGGGTATTATGTGTGTTCAAGACCTCTGGAACATGTTGATTTAATGGTGTGATGGGATCTAATGCCCAATTCAAATTATTTTTGCTGCTCTGGCATCAGCTGGACAACAGGGATTACCCTGGGGGGCAATACCAACACTATTGTCAGCAGGCTGAGTGGAGACCAGAGCTGTCCTGGGCTGGTTCCAACAATCATCTGATCATTGGACATCTGCCCTGAAGAGCTTTGGTGTGTGGACATGTTTAATTTAGGGTGCCATGCAAATCAGTCATAAAAATGTTCTACAGTATTTGTGGAACATTTTTATGGCTGGTTTGCCATTTTATGGTGCCTTAAATTGGGTTTACATGTAGCACCATTGACATTTATCCCACAATTAACACTAATCATGACATTAGTAATGTATAGAGGGGGTCCATGAGATTTCACTGCCTCACTATTATAACAATAAAGAAGTTTTTAATGATATCCAACCTCAACCTACTTTGCTGCAACTTCAGACCATTGGTCTGCATCCCACTCTCTGCAGCAAGACAGAAAAGGTGTTTTCCCTTTTCTTTATGGTAGTGCTTCAAGTATTTGAAGACTGCTATCATGTCCCCTATTAAGCAGCACCTTTCCTGCAGGCTGAATATGCCTAGCTCCTTCAGCCTCTCCTCATATGACCTGCTTTCTAAGCCCTTTATTATCCTTGTCACTCACCGCTGGATGCTCTCTAACTTCTCCACATCCTTTTTAAAATGTAGAGCTCAGAACTGCACATAGTACTTCAGATGAGGCCTAACCAGTGCAGAGGGGCACTATCATCTCTCTCATCTTCTGCCTAATGCTTCTGTTGATGCATCCTAAAGCTGCATTTGCCTTTTGTGTTGCTGCATCACATCGCAGACTCATATTGAATCTGTGATCTGTCAAGACTCCCAGATCCTTCTCCATAGCACTGCCATTTAGCCAGGTATCCCGCATTTTGTATTTGTGTTTTTGATTATTCTTCTCCAGATGTAGCATCTGCGTTAAACTTTATCTTGTTAGCTTCAGCCCGGCTTTCCAATCTGTTGAGGTCCTTCTGAGTTGTGCTTCCATCTCCAGTGCATTCTCAATTCTTCCCAGTTTTTGCTCAAGAAGCTTTCTATGCCAAGCATCCAAATAATTAATAAACACATTGAACAATACTGGACACAGGACAGACCCCTGTGGAAGTCCACTTTAAACTTTCTGCCATTCTGACATGGGTCCATTAATAATGACCCCTTTGCTTGTGGCTATTGAGCCAGTTATCTGTCCACCTTATGGTAGTTTTGTCCTGCCCACATTTCTGCAAGTTGATTATGAATGGGCTAATATATGGGAGGACCCTCCTCTTCCTTTTCCCTACCTGCAGTCATGGGGTTTTGCCCTGCTGCAATGCTGGGATTTAGCAGCCTTACATTCATACCTGGATAAACAAATGTCACTTCATTCCAGCCTGGCCCGACTGCAGCTCCAGTAAGAATGCTAAAGTATGTATGTACACAACTGCATACCCAGAGCTAAATTACAAACTAAGTCATACAAATAAATTGAAGTATTTTGTGTCATTTAGCTGCATCAAATGATATAGGGTTTAGCTCAGAATGTCTGTAAGGCATAAGAGCTACTGCAGGCAAGTATGAAAACAACACACACTTAGCAATAAAAGAACAAATTTACTGCATAGTACAGTTGACTACAGAAAGAATGGCAAAGGTCAACATTTTTAAAAGAAACAAGTAATTTAGGGTACCCAAAATTTTCAGACTTTTAAGAAGCCTGATTCAGAGTGTGATATTCTGCACTTCATAAAAAGCTGACCCCTTCAGGCTGCCTCAAGTTGGGCACCCAAAAATCAAGGCATAAAAATCCCTGGTCACTTGGGAAAACATTGTTTATTATGTATAAGTGTAACTGGGAAGAGAGGGGAGCAAATGAGGCCAAGTTGCCACTTTTGGGGAAGGGGTCAAAAATAGCTGTTGCTACACTTGTTCACTGACCACACTGCTGCTGCTGCTGGCAACGTGACAACCTGTGCCTGTCCCATGCACCAATGCTACCCAGGGCTCAAAGCTGCCCTGTTAGGCCTCTAATCCTACACTAGAAATTGAAAAAAAAAATTGTGGACAATTTTTCAATGGAAAAAGCTGTTTGAAAGGAAACATGTTCACAAATATGAAATTTCAATTATTATAGAAAATATTTTAAAATTAATATGTGAGGGGATATCAAGTCATCTTTTTATTTTTATATTAATTTACATTATTTCATGACATCTCTTCCAGATCACAGTATGTTCTGTTTATGTTGTAATAAAAAAGCTTGACTGTGACACAAATTGTACATGTTGTAATGAAACAGTTTGACATTTTGATGCAAACTATTTCATTACAATATCAAAGTATCTCCCTTTTATCTAGAAAAGAGAATATTTCTGTCAGTACTAAGTAGTGGCTGCCCTAATTCAAGTCAAAGTAAAATAATGGAAAATGTAAATATGATTTCATATTCTGACATATGAGTAGCAGTATATAGGCATGTCAGTGAAACTGCATGAGAAAAATATGAACATAAAAGCCTAAACAGAATGTTAACATCTTGATGAAGAAATTCAAAATTTGGGCATGGACACTTTCAGTTTTTAAAAAAATGTTTGTTTCATAGACATTGCAATTCAGATTTTCTTTTAAAAAAAGGAAATGTTGAAGTTTCCTGACAAATGAGAACTGTAGTTTTTGACCATTTGTCCTCAAAGCTGCTATGAATACTATTCTCTGTGGTAATTTGTACCATTAACCTTAATGAATTTTGAGGAATAGGAGTCTTAATATCAGTTCTGAATGCCAGTTGCCACCTTGCCAAATCATTTGTATACGTTACATATTTTAATAGGAGTCTGTAAATGCATACTGCATTTAGAGACTGGTAAAATACCAATGTATTAACATTTATTTTTTCTATTAAATAATGGTGGTGGGTTATTAAAAAAATGGATCAATGTTATATAGAAGAAGCTACTGTAGCAAGTCTCTTTGGCTAAATATTCATAATACCATGATGTATTATATTTGTTAATTATCTTTTTTTTTTGGCACTATCACACCTTCAGCCTCACAACTATTGGGAACTACAGCCATACAAGAGGAGCCGTACTTAATTAACCGTGGCTCTATAAGATATGATTCCTATTTCTCTGGTGCACGTGTTAAAAAAGGGGCATTGATTTCACTAAGAGAACACTTAGGGATCATCCAAAAGGGCTATGCCATAGTAACTTTCTCTGGATTAAAAATAATTTAAGTTGCTCACTTTTCCAGGCTATTGACTTATTAGATAGAAAAGCTGTGCACAATCTACAAGTGTACCATCAATTCAGTGAAGCAATGGAAGAGGACTTTTCATGCAGTCATTTCACTGAAGACGTTTCACATGTATCCAATATAACACAATACGATATCTTTCATAAGCAAGAATGGATATACAAACCAAAGGAAATAGATTAAAAAAATACTAAAACTGAATAAGAACATATAAAAATGACTGAGAAAATCTGTATGGGCTACATAAGTCCCTTCCCATCTCTATAAGGCATTTAGTATCTGTGGACGGAACATGGAGGACTACACAATGATGGCTGCACTTGTAGGGAACAGATTAGAAAGGCTAAAGTGGTGACTTAAATTAGCAATGGGAATCAAGGACAACAAGAAGTCCTTCTTTAGGTACATAGGGAACAGGAAGAAAACAAATGGGAATATGGAGCCATTGCTCAGCAGCTCGGGATGGCTGAGTTACCAGCACTCAGCAGTTCAGTTTTCTCCCTACCCTGCTCATTATATTACCCTACCTGGTCTGATTTTCCCCTTGGCCTGGTGAAATAACCATCCACAAGAAGGAGGAGGGAGGACCCAGACCAATTAGCCTAATGTCTATCCTAGGGAAAATCCTGAAAAATTCATCAAGGAGTGCATCTGCAATAAGCTTGCTGAAGGTAGGATTCTGAATGACAGCCAGGATGGCTTGATCACAGGCAGGTCTTGCCTCACCAATCTCATCTCCTTTTATGACCAGGAAACTTGCCAAATTAACAAGAGAGAGGAGGTTGACATTGTATACTTTGACTTCTAAAAAGCCTTTGATCTGGTATCCCATGATGTCCTTGAGAGAAAATTGGAGGATTGTGGGTGGGAAACTGGCTGCGGGGTAGGACCCAGAGAGTCCAAATGAATGGATATGTGTCATCCTGGCGAGAAGTGTCGTCCTGGTGAGCGGTATCCCACAGGGGTCAGTCCAATACTTTTCAACATCTTTATCAATGAACTGGATGTGGGGGTGAAGAGCTCACTGGCCAAGTTCATGGACAATACCAAGTTGTATTGGGAGCATGGTCACACTTGAAGATAGGCTGCAGATACAGGTGGACCTAGAAAGGCTGGCAAGTTGGGTGGATCGGAATCAGACGAAGTTCAATGTCGAGAAATGTAAAGTGCTCCACCTGGGGATGAACAACCGTCTGCACACCTACCAGCTTCGTGGCATCAGACTGACCAGCACCACAAATGAAAGTGACCTGGGGGAAATATTAGATCACAGTATGAAGATGGGCCGGCAGTGCGATGCTGTAGCCAGTAGGGCAAATAATATTCTGGCATCAATGAATCTCCAGCAAAACCAAGGAAGCGATTCTTCCGCTCTCCTCAGCACTGGTGAGATCCCAGCTGGAGTACTGCACCCAGTTCTAGGCACCACACTTTAACAAGGATGTGGACAAGCTTGAGAGAGTCCAGAGTAGAGCCACCCCTCTGATTAGAGACTTGCATGGCAAGCCATATGAGGAAAGGCTGAGGGACCTGTGTCTCTTTAGCTCGAAAAAGAGAAGGCTGAGAGGGGACTTGGTAGCAGCTTACCACTACATCAGGGGAATACATCAAAGGCTTGGTGAACAACTGTTCACCAGGGCACCCTTGGGGAAAACCAGGAGTAATGGCCACAAACTCCTGAAAGACCATTTCAGACTCAACATTAGGAAAAACTTCTTCACAGCCAGGGTGTCCAGACTGTGAAATAAGCTCCCTCCAGAAGTGGTGTAATTGCCTACCCTGGAAATCTTCAAGAGGAGACTGAACGGTCACATTGTTGGGAGTCACTGGACCTCAGTTGTTTTTTCTACTTGGTGCAGGGGGCTGGACCCGACGAACTTCTGAGGTCCCTTCCAGCATTACAATCTATGAATCTGTGATTACATTTCTTTGCTGACATAGGCTTCAGCATATGCTCCTAAATGGCTTGGAGTTTAATCATAATGGACCTTATTCATGGAAGCATTTAATTGAAGTCAGTAAAATTTAAACACATGCTTTAAGTGCATTCCTGAATTGGGGCCAATATCATCATCCTGGGTAAAATACACACACCAACAGAAAACTTGTGCATCCCTGGAATGCCCTGTTTATCACACTAGGCCTGAGATAGTGCATAGATATTTTCAAGATCTTCTTAAAAGAACTAATTTCATCATAACTGTGGGGAACATTATTTTAGAGCAGTGATTCTCAACCTTCTTAGACTCAAGGTATTCGGTTAGACTTACGGCACCCCTTGGAAATGCCGGTTCTTATCTGTCCTTTGTTTTCTCATTACAGAAAAATAATTAGGCAATTCCATTGCAGAGAATTCAGAAAGACCACAGTAGATCCAAATGTTTTGACACTATGTATCCCTATTTAAAATCTCTGGCAACATCCAGACAAGGCCAGACGTTTGGTTCCCTGAGGAGAAGTAGCAGACCTAGGTTCCCTGAGGACCTTGTGCTGCTGCTACTTGCCCCTGGGGAATGCCCTATGCCATGCAACGGGTTATCATGGGTGGAGTAGGGGAGGCTGGGGCCAGAAACTGTGTTGGCCCCAGCAGCCTTACCTGGGGTCTTGGGGGCTGAGGAAGCTGTGACCCTGGCATTCCTGCAGCTGGGAGCTGGGCTGGCAGAAGGAGCATGGCTCTGGCTAGCCAGGCTCCAGTTTTGGGCAGTGCATGCTGCTGCCACATGCACCACCCCACTTTTTTAATGTAGATTTTTTTTTGACCCTGGGATCTCCTGGGGTCAAAGACACATTATGCAGGACATACACTGTGGTGTTGATCTTGGGTTCATGCTGTGTCACAGCCTCCAAGTGGGTGGTGAAGGCTCCACCAGCACCCCTTCAAATGCCTGCTTGATGGTGTGCTGGCAGTGAGTGAGGGCCTTATTGTAGCACTGTGCTGAGCATCCAGGGGCCCCAGGAAGAGGTGCATCATCCAGGGGAGGAATGGGTATGCAGCATCCAGCATGGTCACTGGTGGTATGGTGATGTCCCTTATGATCAGGTCCTAGGTCCCTGGGGACATGCCTGCATCAGTCCTTGGAGTAGGAAATGATGCTTCTGTGTAGCTACAGCTCACTGGAAGCTGGCCCAGAGGTTCAGGCATATCTGCTGGAGTGCCCATACTACAGCCCAGGACCAGCAGGCATGCAGCCATGGGACCACAGATCTGAGGAGGCAGATGCTGTCGCAGATGGCTGTGGATCTCAGCCAGGCAGCAGTCCCTGCTGCCAGACTTCTGCACAGGGTACAGGGTGCAGGGGCCACTCTAGGTCAGGGCTGCTGCAACAGTTCAGCTGGCCAAGTGTCCCTGGGTACCAACTGGCTGGGGCTGAGAAGCTCCGAAGGGCAAGCAGGTTTGAGCTGCTTACCAGGGCACCTTTTTATACTGCTGGGGCCAGCACAGATACTGGCCCCAGCCTCCAGCTCCCCTTGGATGAAGAGCCAGATGGAGCTAGGCAAGGGGACTTTGCCCAAGGCAGCACAATTTGTACCTCAGAAAAGTGCACTGTTATTTGTGCCACTGCAAACTCATGCTCCTTCATGTGTGGATGCACCCTTTGGGTTTATCTTGGGAATTGTGCAGATGTTTGCATACCTAACAATGCTATTATTACAAAGCATCTGACAGCACCTTTAATGGATCTCAGGGAACCCTTGATTGCCGTGGCACCTTGGTTAAGAATCAGTGATTTAGAGAATAATATTTTTGCCTTCTATCAATCTAAAATAAGTATGAAGGTATTCAGTCTGATTAAGCCTGGACTTACTGATCACATTAGAAATGGACCCAAACACTCATAATAAAAGGTGTTCTGTGATGAGGAAACACATTTGGGTTTTTATGAATTTGATAAAATGGATTAAATATATATATTTTAAAAATCTGTCTATTGTCTGTCATGCCCAAAATCTTGTCCAGCAGCTCTCTCAATGATACAGCTGAACCAGTAAAAGATATCACTTAAAAGCTTTGCCATTTGACATTTCCTGGATGGCTACAACAACTCTCCACCCTGCTATGAACCTCATACTTTTTTTTTTTATGTGGATGTCTCCCAGAGTACAAATTTTACCCTCAGAAAAGCAGATGACTACTAATATACAAATGGTAAAGTTCCTAAAAATGTCTCAGAATGCATGTCATAATCTATGTATAGCAAATTTGATACTGAATATTAAGTAAGTGGTTAAGAAATACTTGTTTTGTTTTTTAAATATAGAAAAACTAAAATCAATTCACAAAACCAGAAAGATATTTTATATACAGCAGTTGTGCCAGCTTTTACTATCTAAAAAGTAAAGATAATGTTCGTTGAAATAATGTTCTTGATTCAAGTTGTCTTGCAGTTATAAACTGTTCTGTACATTTTAAATGGACTCCTTACTGTCTTTGCAAAATAATTAAGAAAACCCTCTTGTATATGATGAGGATGGTTTCCAAATAAGCCTTGGGCAACATTTCTAAACAAAGTGGGACCAGGGTAGAAATAAACTGGCTTCATGTCTGAAATCCCTACGGAGCTTAAAAACAATAACTTCAGCAGAGAAGCTAGGTTAAGGGAAGGAAAGTCAGTTTCTGCAATTAATAGGTTTGGAGAGCAAAAGCACAAATAAAAAATACATCATTTTGAGAAAAAGCACAAGCCTGGGACAATAAAATTATTAACATATAAGCTCCCTCCATAGTTGTAGCAGGAGTCCTCTGCATGAATTAAACCTTAAAGAAGATTTCTAATTAAACAAATTAGCTCATTTTAAAGCTGTATTGACATTGCAACTATACAGAGTATTATTTCAGAAGTAGTGTCATTTGCTAAAATTGTAAAAATAGAATCTCTTCTATTTTCTGACATGCAAATTTGTCTTATTTCCTTATTAGCCTGAATTGTACAGAGACTGTTTTATGTACTGTATGTTGGACTTTGTTTTATAGGTTTTGGCCCTGGAGGCAATCACCCTACTTACTGGTACAGAATTTAATTGGAAAATGATACCTTTTTAATCAAATCTATTTCTAGGCATTCAGGCATGAATGCCCTATGAATTAAAATGTATTATTATTGTTTCCAATTATTTTCTGCCAAATATCTATTATTATTTTCTGCTGTGCTGATTGTCAGCAACATTATTGATTTTCATTATCCAGCTTCTTAGCTGTAGCTAAAATATGCTGCTTACATTTGGAAATATTCTCGCGGGCAACCTATATTATTGCTTCTTAATTCAAAATTATGAATTATCTTAAACCTAGATAAATCTACTAACTTATTAGTTTTGGATACTAAATAGTTTTTCCTGCTGAACATACTAATACCGTTCCTATCACACATGTGCCATTTGCTGCAGTGCTTCTGTATCAGTGTTGGTAACAGGGATGCTTCTGACAATACGAATATTTGATTTTTTTTTCTTTAATGAAACACTGCCCCCAAGTGCTTCAGTATGAAAAGGGGCAGTTTAAGGAAGACTTCTACCCTTAAAAAGCCTAATAAAATAACAACTACTAATGAACACTACTGCCAGCAGAACAGATAGAAACATTTTCTGTTATTGTACTTTTTATATAGAAGTTAATAGCAATGTACGTAAATGCAGCTCAGTTAATAACTGGAGCTCCATCTACACATTACACTTAAGACATGAGTAACCAGTTAACCATGCCTTAAGTGGTCACCTGGCCAAATGTTCAATCAAAGAGATGCGATACAAAGAGGAATAAGCTACAAAATTATTCCACAAAATGTATGCAATAACTTTGTAACTGCTTCCTATCATGCCGTTAATTGAATATGTGGCCAGAGGCTTTTGTGGCTGGGAGCCCTGTCAGCTGATTGGAATTTCCATCTGGGGGGCCCATGTGCACCCCTGAGCCTGGGAGCTCCCAGGTTACAGGTCCCCCAGCCATGTCAGAGCTCATACTCCCTCATGGCTGGGAGACAGCCGCTTCTGCTATTCTTAGCTGCAGGGATGCACCACACACTCCTGCAGCTGGGAGATCACAGCAGCTGAGGTCATGGGGGTGCATGAGGCCACAGGACCTTACTTCTTGACAGTGCCCCCCTGCAATGCCAATAAGGTACGGTGGAATCTGATTCATGATCCCAGAATTATACCTCCTGCCATGCATGTGTGACGTGGCAGGAGGCACAATTGTTTGGCATACACATTAGATCCTGTTGTGCCTTCATCTGCATTCTTGTAGAGAGGCTCTGAATTCTACTGACATTTCCAGTATTGAGCCTCCAGCCTTTAGTAGAGGACTTCGCTGGTACTTTGGAAAAGAGCAGCAACCTGACCTGAAGTTGACCACCTGCCATGTCTGCAAAGCACTACTTTTGCAGTTCAAAAATTTAGCATGTTGATATTAATATTTTTATTATCATTATTACTATACTGGTTTTGTTACTACCAGTTCCATTGGAAAGGATGAGCCCTGAGGAGAGAGATGTGGAGCGAAACCTAATAGCTGGATACTGATTGAGGACAGGCCTGAAACAGGTGTTAAGTTGCTTAGCACTTTCAAGATTGAAGCACCTCTGAGCATACTCAGAAGCAGAGGTTTGGGTTTATGGGGAATTTTAATGTCAAAAACCAAGAGGAGCCTTTGAAAGACAGATATCTCCCATGCTGGCTATATTTTGTTGGGCATTTTAGGATAGCAACATTGAACTTAAGCATCTAAAAATTCTCCCATCATCTGACTTTAGGTTTCTAAATCATTTGAAGTGGCCCCATCTCTCTTTTGCTGGCTGAAATCCTGGTGATACCATTATATTGAAGAAGCAGTGCTGTACTTATAGCAGTGTTGGTCTGGAAGGTTCTTTTTTGATTCCGTATAGTAGCATCTCTCTTTTTAGTCTTGTTGCTGATGCTGTTCACTTGAAAAAGAGAAGTTAAACCGTCTGAGAGGAGATAAGTGTGTTGAGAAGAGCATGTTGAGATGAGAGCAATTTACATTGAGACATGGGATACAATATCATCGACTACTTATCAGAGAGATTTTATATTCTCTTTCTTTTCTGGTTTCACTAGAGGAAGGCTCACCTCTTTTGGGGTTGGCTGACTTCAAGTATTAACTACCTTTCATTAGCCACTTTTTTAGGACGGTCTTTTCAGCATTTTCAGCTCATAAATATGCAGTATATTAAGATCTATGCAGCAATACTGTAAATGTCTTTCTTCTTTCAGCAGGAAATTCTCAGAGCATCTTTGAAGTGAACAGTTTTAGCCCATTATTTTATTCATTTAATATTTGAGACACCCCTTCTGTTTCATTAGTAGTTAGTGGGTGCATTTACACAAGACATTTGCTGTGGAGTTGCCTAATTAGCTCTGCAGTAAATGTCTTGGCATCTACACATGTGTCCCTGTTAGGCTGCAGGAAATGAATCAACTCTGCAGCAGGGTAGTACTTGTAAATATAAGCACTACCCTGCTGCAGAGTTTTTTTTCCATGCACAGAAGTACATGTACAGATGCTGACCCAGCTGGCTGTGGCATGAGGATACTTCAGTGTGGGGGCTGCTTGCTGTCTAGCCCCACACTAGAGCCAGCCCCTCTGTAGCACATTGGGCTGGGTTGGAGCAGCCCTGGGCTGGCAGGATGACCTCCTGGACTGCTCAGTGTGCTGCTGTTCCAGACAGCAATAAGTTCTGGTGCAATAAGCATCGGAGTTTATTACTCCAAATTAATAGCACATGTAGATGTACCCAATAAGAGCTGCAATTCTATTTTAACCTTGTCTTTATTTCAAGCTGAAAGAATTTATATAGTTTTTTTTTCCTTTTTAAAATGTACATAATTCTTAAATCATCCATAAAAAGGGATTGTCTCTTTATATTAACAGTTATTCTCTTTTTTATTTTAGTATGGAAATTGCTTAAGCAATTGCAGATGTCTAAGTAATTCTCCAATGAACATAAACATTCCATACTCAAATGGCTTCTTATACTATAAGTAACCAATGTAATATCAGTTCAATGCTACTTTGCTTATCTGGGGCCAAAAATTTTCCCTTCAGTGAACACACAGATCTCTGATTGACGTTAGAAGGAATTGATGCATTCTACCTACAGTTTTCATAGTAAAATACTTTGTACTTGGCATTAGTTACACAGTCTATATGGAAAAGGAATCACTAAGTTAAGTTTGCAGACTTAAGCCATGTGTATTTAGTAATAATCAGGAGCTATTTGAGGATTATCTAGAATATTCATACAAGAATTAAACATCTTCCTGAAAATGATGATCCACTACCTAATCTGAGTACATTTACTTTGTATTTATTGTAGCATAGCTAACATTTTTTTATGGTCTAGAACACTAAATTTTTCAATGTAACGACACTAAAAATCTGTAGGTACACTTTGTACTCAAACGTATTAACTTTTGCCATCAGCTCCAAGTTGGTTAAAGCTGTCAGGTATGTTGATGATCCTTCATTCAGGCTAAAAGAAAGGAATAATGCTAGTATTATTCTAGGCTCTAGGCTGCAAATCTAAGTAGACCTGAGCTGTATAGTCTGCCCGGGGCTGATTGTAAAACACAGGACTAAGCTGATTAGTTGTGGATGAATGTAAGAGGTAGAAGATGCCACAACTCTCTTTTTGTTTTCTCCAAGTTTTACCACCATTGCTAAGTAAGATAAGCCATCAGCCATCAGCCATCAGCAGAAGCCATATTTAGATACTTTTGGGTTATCTGCTAGTTGCATGCAGAGTTTTGCTGACAGAACTTTGTATTATGTATACTTAACTTACCATTAAACTGTAGCTGTGTACCTTATTCAGACTTCTGTAGCAAAGGTGTCCTTAAGGACTTGAAAAAAATTAATAGAAGAGTAGCTGAGTAAATTTGCTTCTCAACAGGGAGGGTCAAGGTTTGCCCCAGTCCATGTCTTTCCTGTTTAACAGTTAGTGTTATGAGGTCTACCTCACCACTGGGGACATCTCATGTTTCTACTGTAGTACTGTAGTAGAAGAAGCTGTCTGCAGCGGACCCTCCTGCAGCTGTGCCCTGTGGTAGCTCATCCACCTGTGATGTGGCAGCTCCGTCAGGTGGTGGGGAAGGGCCTTCCTCCCAGTCGCTCCCCAGTTCATCAGAGTCAGCTAGCTCTGTGGCAGTGGACCCGCCCTCCACCCTTTCTCAGGGGCGGATTTAACCCCTCCTGCTGGGAAGAGCAAGTCACAGAAAAAAAAGGATCTTCTAAAAAGGCCTCATTATCCCCTCAAGACTTGCCCACCACTTTGAGGGGAGCTGAAGTTAGTGAGCAGCCCCTCCCTGCCTGCCTCCTTGGCACCCCCCCCCACACCCTGTAGTACTCAGGAGTGACCTGGGGGTAGAGGAAGTGGTGGTGGAGTCCAAAGGCCCTCCTCCCACCCCTCAGCTCCTTGAGGATGATGAGGTTGATATGGAGGTTGTACCCTCTGGGAACCGCAAGCGGCTCAAGGGGCAAGAGTACCTGCCCCTGGCCCATGAGAGTGCCCCCCCCAAGAGATAAGGGACTAACGTTCCCTTTGGAGAACACTGCTCCCACAGGGCCTGATGCTGAGGATCCTGGTGAGGAGACAAGTGCTCCTCCCAGGGCTTGGCGGCTCTCAGTGTGTGATGTGTACAGCTCCTCCTCCTCGGGGTTGGATTTTGATTCTGCCTCTGAGGATAAGTTAACAGAAGTCCTGCCTCAGGGGGTAGTATCCTCCGATTCAGCTAAGGTGCCCCCCTCAATAGGGAGTGTCCCCACCCTGGAGGCAGAACCTGTTCCTGCTTCTGAGGAAACTCCCTGTGTCAGTTACTCAACTGAAAGCCTTATTGAGTTTCTAGACCAGACAAAGCGCCACCAGAGGGTTGCACAAAATGTACATAAATGGTTCCCAGAACCTGAGACATTTGTGGTGTCTGCTAAGGCTGCAGCAGCGACATTCTACTCCACTGTGGGGATGCAGTGATATAGTTTTCACCTAAGCAAGGTTGTGGGTGATGTTGGGTGTGTGTTGTGAGCAGCGCCGGCTGGCAAGCTGTAGGCCTGTTTTTTTCCCTGTCTTGCATGCTTGCTCCTCTCCGTTGCTCCTCTCTGTTCCCTTGGCTTTGTCTGTCCCCCTTTTCTACACCCTTCAAGCACACCTGCCACAGCCTTTGGTTTACTCAATGCCAATGGTTGCAGAGACCCTGTGAAGCAGATGGCACTCTTTGATTTCCCACACCAGAAGAAGCTGGATGTCACCTTTGTGCAAGAAACTAATACTGATGCAGCTAGTCAAGCCAACTGGCATGCCGCCTGGAAGGGCCATATGGTCCTGAGCCATGGCACCTCTCTCAGCACAGGAGTTGCAATCCTCTTATTGCCACAGCTAATGCCTGACTCAGCAGTAACCCAAGAGGTCATCCCTGGCCACCTGCTAACCACTCGTATCATGTTAGCACAACATCGCCTCCTCCTAATTAACATTTTCCCACTGCTGGGGAGAATGGACAGCCTTCTTTGAGACCCTGGCTGACTTTTTGAGGAGTGCAGCCAACAGTGACAACCTTCTCCTCTTGGGTGGGGACTTTAATCGCACATTCGATGAACGGTGTGACCGGAATGGGCCAGAACCCCATCTGTTCTCAGCCCAGTTGTTGTGGACAGCTTTGGAGGCAGGGGACCTTGTTGATATCTGCTGCTGTTTCCATGCTGATACAAGGCAGTACAGTTAGATAAAGGCAACCACTAGTGTGATTGCCATGGCATGCCTTGACTGCTTGTATATCATCCAAGCATTTCCTGCCAGTCCTGTATTATTCCATCTGGCAGCTGCATTATTCCATTCGGACTCTCAGATCACAGTTTTATTTGCTATGAGCTGAGTCTTCTTGGCAGAGCTTGTCCCCAGGCACCATACTGGTGTTTTAATACCAGCTTGCTGCAAGATGCTCACTTCTGTGAATGCTTTGCATATTTCTGGCGGACATAGGAGACTGTGAGAATCACCTTTTCCTCCTGGAAGCAATGGTGGGATGTGGGGAAGACACAGATCAGAGCTTTCTGCTAGCAATACACACAGCTGGCAAGAAGCAATCTCTGCCACCATGTCCAGGGGTTGGAGGAGGGTGTACCAATGCTCAAGGCAGCCCTATGTGATGCTGGTGGAGACACAGGACTACTTGAGAGCCTTAAGCTTCAGAAGAAGCACCTGTGGGAGCTGGCAGATGGTGCAGACTGGGGTGCGAGGATTCATGCCTACTGCCAAGAGCTGGCAGAGGCTAATGCCCTGACCAGTTGTTTTTCAACTTGGAAAAGTGACAGTCCCCACAGAAATACTTGACCATCTCAAGATACTCACGGATCCTGTTGAGATCCATTGCCACACTGCAGCCTTCTATCAGGACCTCTGCACCTGAACCTTTCTGCCCAGAGCCCACTAAGCACTTACACAATGGCCTTCCCAAGCTGTGCCCAATGGCAGCCAATTAACTTGAGTAAGAGCTGTCCCTGGAGGGGCTCACGATTGCAGTGGGAGCCTCACCACAGGCAAAGCCCCAGGGCTCGATGGGTTGTCTGCTGAGTTTTATAAGACCTTCTGGCCCCTCCTTGGCTCCTACCTCTTGTATGTGTTTCATGATAGCCTCGCTGATAAGATCCTGCCTGTCATCTGTTGCCAGGTGGTTCTGACCCTGCTACCAAAGACAGGTGACCTCAGCTGCATTAAGAACTGGTTGTCACTATCCCTTCTGTGTGCTGACTACAAGATTCTGCCCAAAGCCTTAGCCAATTGACTGCATACTGTCAGTCATTGGTCCCAAAGAAAGCTATTGAATGCTGAGAAGGACCATTCAGGACAATATGTTCCTTCTTCATGACCTGGTGACAGCCACAGACCTCTTTGGCCTGAATGTTAGGTTCATCTCCTTCGACCAGGGGAAAGCCTTTGATAGGGTTAGTCACAACCACCTTTTCCAGACCCTTAGAAGACTTTAGCTTCAGACTGGTGTTCACCTCCACCTTTCAGGTACTGTACTGAAATGTCTCCAATCTCATCAAAGTGAACAGTGTGCCCTGTGCTCTATTCCCAGCTCACAAGGACATCCGTTAGAGCGGCCCCCTCTCAAGAATGCTGTACTCTCTGGTCATTGAGCCTCTGCTTCACACACTGTGATGGTGCCTGACTCACCTCATTTTTCCATTGACCTCTGGTTTGGCAGCCCACCGGTTAGGCTGATGGCATATGCAGATGATGTGATCATTCTCCTCAGCACCCGGGGTAATGTCCAGTCACTGGTGGACTGTCAGCATACTTATGAGTGTGCTTCCTCAGCACATGTTAACTGGCCTAAGAACAACGCCCCACTCCTCTGTGCATGGACCAATCATCCTCCCCCAGACCTGCCCAGAGGTCTCACCTGGCAGCGCAAGGGGCTTAAAGTTCTGGGGGTGTTCCTCAGCTCATTGGTCTTCCCAGCCTGGAATTGGGAAGGCCTTACTGCGGTAGAGTAGAGGCATGCCTGCGGTGGTGGAGCTGGTGCTTGTCCAATCTCTCCTACTATGGGCAGGTTCTGATAGTCTTGCTGACTCTTTCATCTGGTCGTGTACAGTCTGGTTAGGCCACCTTCTTGATATGGCCAAGTCGGACTGGCTGTCAGCTAAGGCTCTAGCTGCCCAGTTGGGCATACATTTGGTCTGCTGTGCTGCCCATCTCTTGGGGAATGTGCAAGCCACCCACCCAGCTGAGGCAGTGGCTGCCACTGAGGATTACCTCTGAGCACAGCAGGACATCCATGCCAGAGATGACTCCAAAGAGCCCTTTCCACCACTGCCCATTGTCCCAGCTGTTGATGATGCCCAGGGCAGTGGGCCTGGCACTTTAATGACTCTTCCCATGTCTCCCAACAGTGATGCTGTGATTTGCTTTGACGTGCTCCCCCGGAAAGACTTTTACACATGGGTGGTTCATGTCTGCCATGCTTGCATCCTTGCTTCTTGACCTGACATGATGTAGAGGCGGCACCTAGTGGCACTGGCCCTTGCACCAGCTTACCCTGCATGGTGCACACTTTAAGCTACCTTTGCCAATGAGACTGGTGAACTCCCGTGGCGATTGCTGCATTGCATACCGGCCACCAGTACTCTCATCCACTACATGGATCTGGCTGCATAAACAGCCTGTCCCTTTTGCCCAGGGAAGGTAGAAGAGGATTTATTCCATGCCTTCCTCAGGTGCCCCTGGCTGCTGCCACTCTTTGTTGCTTTCAGCATCTTGCTACAGGTGCTAGACTTGGACCTCTTGGAGGCTACCTATTTGTTCTCGTTCCCATACCGGGTGGCAGAGGGTGGTATCATCTGCCTGGCCAGCTTTTTGCTTGGTCAAGCCAAGATGGCCATCCTGAAGAGTCTCAGGAACCAGCCTACTGCAGCCAGTTCTGATGATGCCCTATGACTCTTCCAGTTCTTGGTCTGGGCATGCCCAACATTGTAATTTGAGCATGATGTCCTTCAGCAGACAGTACCCGCCTTCCAGGGGGTGCTCTGCAGTGTTAAGGGCATCTGGTTAGTCCTCCTGCTGTGATACTGTACTGTTTGCCCCTTCCTGGGTTACAGGCTGTTATACTATCTGTTTTTGTTTTTTAGATGGTGAGGGTAGGGCTTGCGAGCCATAGCCCTAGGCTCTGTCTGTTGAACTTGGGCCCATGTGTGGGCAGTGTTTTATTTTTTTGTTGGATTGTTACCCCCTTTTCCTCTTAGTAAACCTTTATAAAGAGTCAAAAAGTCTGTCTGTCTGTCTGTCTGTCTCTCTCTCTCTCTCCCTTTGGCTTTTGTCTGGAAGTAAAACTACCAAAGAATAAAATGTTGCTGGAGAAATGGAGATAATAGATAATAGTATTATAACTGAGGTGGAGTGATTTAAAAAATCTGGGAAAAAGGTGACCTCTGTTCACAAGACTCCCTGCTCATTAACAGATGGCTGTGGTTTAAGGATTCCACTGTGCTGGGGAAAAGGAATCAAATTAGATGTTGTGTGAAGCTGTCATTACTCTGTGTGTTTCCCTGCATAGTTCCAGCTTAAAGCATGTCATTCCTTTCATATCAGTCCTTCAGCTCACTGTATCTCATTTTTTCACATCAAAGTGCTGTCAGCACTTTTATTATATAAAAGAGGATGCAGAGCTAATATTACAATACATTCCCTTCAAACAGCATTGACTCGTAGTACATTTTATTTGCAGGGCTTCTTTTTCTCCCTTAAATTTACAAAGGGTGATATACTAAATGAATAACATATAAAAAACCTGTCGAAACCAGGCCAAAGTATCTCTTCTGGGAGAAATTTAAAAAATTGGATTCTTCTAAATTACTACCCTTAATATATATTGCTCAGAAGTATGGGCAATTTTGAGTGTGGAAAATATGATAGCTAGGGTTTCCATTGACTGTGATGTGTGAATGAAGTGTTTGTGTTTGATACCTGAAGAAATATAAAAAAATAAACTGAAAAATGTCTGCATTACAGGAAATACTGGAAAGACCCCATTCCCATTCAAGTCAATGGCATAGATTCAGTTGAACTCAGCGGGCATGTCCCCATGAGCAGGAATGTGTGTTTCCTAGGAACAAGTAGCAACAGCACACCTTGTGTCACTGCTACTTGTCCCTGGGGAACACCTGGGCCATGTGCTCTCTAGCACATGGCAGGTACCCCCGGTGGGATAGAAGAGGCTGGGGTCAGCAACTATGCTGGCCCCAGCAGCCTTACCTGGGGTCCTGGAGGCCTCCAGGAGTTGCAGTCACAGCATTCCTGCAGCAGGGAGCCTGGCTGACAACTGGAGCATGACTCCAGCTAGCCAGGTTCTGGTTTTGGGCTGTGCATGCTGCCACTATGTGCACCAACCTGTTTTTATTTGGTATGGGTCTTTTAGACCCTGGGATATCCCTGGATCAAACCCCTCCTCCTCTCCCCCACCTGCAGGCAAGTCTGTGGCACCACATACCTCACGTCCATGCTTGTCTGGATGTGCCCAGTGGGAGAAGAGTTGGGCCCACTGTGTCTTGTTAACATTACTATTCTGTCATGAAGTAGAAGAATATAACAAAAACATGAAGTACAGGGCTAGGGGGGAAGAAGACTAGCAAATTGGTATTTTGGGATAGAAATATGTTACAAAATTGTCAGCCAATTCTGGATCAAGCAGAGCAAGATCCTCATCCTTTTCCAGCTGTAGAAGTCAGAGGCTAATATGGTAATGGGAGAAGTTTTCTTGAAATATGTGAAGGAAAGAAGGCATGCTTCCATGCCATGGCTCTCCAAGGGACCTTCCTATCCAGCAGGGAGACCCATAAACAAGAGTTAGCATTGTTTGCACAGTCTCAGAATTATTTGAAGAAATACATTTTGCAGTTATGAAATTAGTTCCTTGTGTGCATCCTATCCAGTCCTTAACTTGAGTCATTCACAAACCCAACCCACACAGTTGCCTGTGCCTTGGTTTCCACCTCCCAGCCAGCCCTCTCAATCTCGCCATTACAGGAGTATGTGCCTTGGTTTCCCATGCCAGGCCCCACCCCACATCTCCGACAGACAACAGGGAGTGTCAAGCCCTCCGGTTAGTATTGTAGCAGGCTTGCCTTTCGGAGCTTGGGTTGAGTCCCAGGCTTAAAAACTTGCTGTTTTGATTGGTGGAGCCCATCCACCAATCAGAAGGCAGCAAGAGAAGTTAAGTTACGCCCCTTTCCTGAGGGGAGGGGGAGAAAAGTCCCCCCACCCCTGGACCTGATTGAAGACTGCAACACTAAGGTCTGGAAGACTTCAGGGCCCAATTCAGTTTCTGGCATGCAAACAACTATTGCATTGCATCTTTGAGTATAAATTAGCCCCCTATGTAGGTGTAAAGTTTAACTGGTAGTTACTGCCATTACTGATACGAATGAGACTAGCTACAATACTGGTGTTTGCCCAGGAGATAAAAGGCCTGCTTTGCATAATACAGCCACATAGCTAAGGAATAAACAGAGACATTTTTAGGGAGTTACTAATTATTATGCAGCCTTACAGGAACAGAAACCAAACAAACACTGTCTAAATAAATATGTGGAGGCTCATAATTATTCCACTGGTAACCATGATGACAGTTGGCACCCCTGGCACTTGGATACTTGTCTATTCCTGTTGTGGACTTCCTGGCAGGGGCTGAACTATGGGGGAGCTCAGTGTGGGGCTGAGCCCCTGCATAAGAGATGAGAAGCCCCCTGTGGCCAGTCAGCCCCCAGCCTGCCCTGCACCTTTCTAAGCAGCCCAGGTGGCAGTGTCTCCTTCCAGCTGCCACCACCACGGACCACCCCCAAGAGTTGAAGTGTAATTTGAACCTGCTTCCTGGTAACACTGTCAAGTTACTTGAATAATCCTTATTATAATTTTAACATTTTAAAATGTTTCTATAATGGCTGCTGAGGGTCTATTTTCATTTTCTGAAAATGCGGGCATTGGAGCTGGTGTATACAGTGTTCTGGCTCATGGGCAGTTATTTACCAGACTAATGATTCATACCACCACTGCCTGAGTATCCTTGTCAGAATGGGAAAATACACAGAAGTCACACCCCTGTTCCTCCCACACACTCCCTCCTTCAAACTCTCAACCCCAAATAACAGGTAATTAAGATCATAGTTGCAGTGAAATATTGCACCAGTGTGAAAATTACACTTCCCACTTACACCCACTTATGCCCACATATAAGTCATTACTCCGCCTTTTATACAGTGAATTGAGACAGAAGTCTCATATGTCTGCAGTTAATAGCCCATCTTACTTGACATTCTCTATTGTTCTCACAAAAGTATTCCATTAACTAAACTAGATGCTCTGGAGGATCTAGTGGTTCTTTAACCCTTTCTCCAGGGATGCTTCTTTTCAATAAGATTTATGAACAAATCCATGCTACTTGGCCATATCAGTATCATTTAGTTTAGCAGGCTATTACTTTATACAAGATAAAATACAGTTGAAATAGATTTTTATCTTTGTTCCCACAGTGATTTTTTTTCGCTCCAGTTGCTGATGTAAATGTGTGAAATATAACATTATTGATTAGAGTTTCTTTTGAAAAATAAAGAATGGCATACAATATAATGGGCAGGCTGTACTTGAGGTTATTCCTATTCTATTTTCATTTCAGTTGTTAAGTTCTTTTGATTTGTTATGCTTTCCTTGTTTTGCATGTTTGTTATCCAACATGTTGGTTAGTAGGGTAAAAAATAAACCTATAAAAAAAGAAAAAACAACAGTAAAAGAAAAACCTTTTATGAAGTTTAATCTATGGAATATCCAAGGTATAAAAACCTGATGTTTGGCAACAAAAAAATTACTGAAGAAGAGGTAAACATTTGGTGAGTTTGCTTATTTCTTAAAATTACATATGAAACACATTAACACAGCTATTTAATAACACTGAATCAAATTCATCCTTTGAAGCCACTAGAACTAGACCACACAAAAATTTAAGCAATTTTACGTCGACGAAATTTCCTGTACTATCTGAATTTTGTGGAATGGAGGGGAAACCACAGCACACTCAACTGTTAAGTTTAATGGTTCCCCTTATAAGATGTAAATCTCACTACAGAACACTTACGATTTATTATAAATTTGCTCATCTTACAGATATCAACAGTTTGCTAATAAATTTGTGAATTGCCACTTACATAATACACAGCCACTTGGCTGCTAGTCAGTAGGAAAAACTTAAGTCAGTGGTAACATTTAATCACTTACACATATTTTTGTAAGATATTAATCTTTTTTTTTTAAAGAGTCAAATCCTAAGTGATAAAAAAAATCCTGGCCTCTTATTCTAATGGGTCCAACTTTCTCAGACTCAGGAAATCTCTGGATAATAAATTCAACTTTAGGTAAAAAGATTATAAACTAAAAGCTACATTTTAGCCTGCATTCTAGATTGTGACTAAACCAGTGCCTTCTGAATGTTACTCCTCTTACCTCCTCTCCTGTTACCTCTTACTTCTCTTTGACTCCCTCCAGCCAGTCAGCTTCCTTTGACTTTGGTTGGTTCTGCTTTGCAAGGTAGCCCGTCTTCCATGGCAAGACTGCACTTCTGTTTCTCTGGTGCATTGTTTGTCTGAGTGCCCCCATTCCTATTCTGCTTGTCAGGTTATATGGTTTTTAAGACTCAGTACTAACACTTGACCTCTTTTCTCTTTCTTTGGGGAAAATTCTATTGTGTTAAACTCCATATCACTGCAGAGAACTTGAAGAAAATAAAGTAGTCCTAACTTGCTAAATAAATGATTATTGAAGATTAGCAACCATTTATTGTCCCTTGACTGGTAGATAGGTGATATATCTGGTGGACACAGTTGCTCAGCCATCTGTCTCATTGCCCACAGTGATCCAGGATGACCTAAAGACCCCAGCAGGGCTTAACCTCTGCCCAATAGGGCTGTGTGGAATTTCACCGGCTGTTTTGATTCAACACTGTTTCAACTCATTTCAAGCTTGAAACAGAGAAATCAAATAGAAATGAAGGGGTTCAAAACAGCCTCAGAACAAAGCGAGGCTAGTCAAAATGTTTCAGAAGTTTCAAAATGTTTTGAGTTTCGAAGCAGCGAGCAGCCAAGTGGTGGGAGACAAGGGAGAACCAGGGCTGCACTCCCAGCGGCTCCACAACCCTATTTGGCTCAGACAGGAGCGTAGTCTCAGCTCTTCTGGTCTCCCGCAGCTGGGCTGCAGGAACCCGGTCACAGTGCAGGGGAAGGGAACTGAGCCCAAGCTCAGTTTCCCTCCCCAGCACTGTGATCGGGCTGGGGAAGGGAACTCAGCCTGATCTCTCAGTTCTCCTGTCCAGCCCTATGATCAGGCTGGGGAAAGGAACTCAGCCCAGCCCGATCGTAGTGCTGGGGATGGGAATTCAGCCCAGCTGGGCTGAGTTCCTTTCCCCAGCCTGATCATAGCACTGGGGAGGAGAACTGAGTGATCGGGCTCAGTTACCTTCCCCAGCTCTGCGGTCCCAGGTGGCAGCACCCGGCTTCCCTCCCTCATTTGGCAGGCAGATCAGGAGCCCACAGCCCTGGTAGGACTGGCACAGCCCTCCTGGGGTTGTGGGCCCCCATCTGCCTGCTGGATGAGAGAGGCTGTTTCGAGCTTCCCCATTATAGTGAATGGGTGAAACGTCAAAACAGCATCACTGTTTTGACAAAGCAAAATGGAACAGCAGTTTCAAATCAAAATGAAATTCAAAATGAAATGCTGTTCCATCAAAACCTCAAAACTCAAGTTGAAATGGAAGAGTGCCATTTCACATAGGCCTACTGCCCACAGCCTGTGACCAAAGTGACTGGCCAGGGTCAGCTTACCCTTCACTTCCCCCATATAAACCCTTACACAGGAACAGGCCTATTTGTTGAAGAGACCATGGGCCATAGGAACAGGAAGTGCCTGGGCAACAGGACTCAACCTGATCCCAGACTGCTTTGCTGTTCCCTCTGCCTCCATTCTCTGCTTGATTTCCTGGCTTCCTGACTCAGGTTGCTCTCAGATTGATCTCTTGGCTTCCTGACCTGGTGTGTCCCTGGATTCTGCTCACTCTTTTTGACCACAGTCATCCCTTAGTCCCCGAGTGGCCCCAGACCTGACTGCTTATGACCCAGCGTGACAAATTAGCCCAGACAGCGGACGGTGGAGTCCCTGGTGAATTTAATGATACAGCCCCCGACAGGCTTCCATAGCTCAGACACACCTCCTTTCAGATTTCCAGGTGTGGTATGCTCTTCCCAGTGTGTCATTTTAACTCTTTCAGGGCACACAGTTAGGCAAACAAATAGACACACAGTCAAGCTTTGAATGGAATTCTAAATCTCTATTACTTCTCACTTAACAACACAAGAGATATAGAGATCTAGACAGATACTCCAAATCATCAAAACCTGAATGGTGGGATCCTGTTATCTGAGAAGACAGAGGGAGATCCCCTCAAAACCAACACTGTTTCTGGCTATTGAGTGACTGGGCCTGAGTAGGAGGCAGATCAAAGATGTAGCTACATTTTTTTCCTGTACAGTAACCCACTGAAAGCCTCATTCTATTGAACTGCAGTCCATTAGGGCGAAGGGCTTGACATGGACATTTATTTTCTCTTGCTATCCACAGATATTAGATGATGCTGAAAATACACTCATCAGTCAAACACCTAGAAACATCATCCATTATCTCTTTCAACCGAGGACATTAACAATAGGCAAAATAGAAATCAATATGTATGCTCTGGGTTCCCTGTATAGATGCTGTCACTTTTAGATGTGACTTGGCATCTTTGTTCCAAGAAGTTATTACTTAATGACTGGCAGATTAGTTACTTATTAGAAATTTTCATACTGGCTAGAAGCCAATAGATAAAAAAAATTATTAAGCTCTGACCATCACAAGATGCTGAGAGACCTTATGTTCCATAAACCAAAATGAGAAATGAGGGAGCAAAACCCTTCAGAGAATGAGGCCCTTAAATGATATTGTTCTATACCTGCCAGAAAAGGTAAATTCTGCTATGTTAGATCAGTTTCTACTCTCAGTTATACCAATATAAATCAAAGATAACTCTGCTCACATCAATCAAATTATTACATCTTTTGTCTGGAATGTCACAATAGAATTTAATATGTCATTGCAGCCAAATTCTGTCCTTCAATGCTCAGGTACTTACTTAAATACAAAATGTGCTAAGAAGGTGTAAACTATTTTCCCACTATTTCCAGGTTAATTTTAAGCTTCTTGGGCAAGGACTGTTTGCTGCTCTGTGACTGAACCTAATTATGCTAGGCCCTGAATATTTTTGGTGCATCATTAGGCTTTATCATAATAAATTTCATTAACAACAACAACAACAATTCTTCCATGTAAGAAACTTCTGAAGTTGTCTTAGGGAAGTTAAACAACCAAAAATGTGAGATTGAACCATGAATGCATATATTAAGATGTGATCATTACTATGCCAAAGTTGGCATAATCTCCTTTGCATAATTAACAATGACATTTAACAAAAACAAAGCAAAATAAACAAAAAATAACAACAACAGTTTCATTTGATAAGTTTATTTTGCGTAATTTAGCCACAAGGAGAAACAACTGAAGAGAGTATTTTTGCAGAATTTATTTTTAAATCTGGATATGTTCACTATGTTAAACTGATGAATATTTAAAGGCATAGGGCCTTTTTAAGCTTTAATATTAACCTCCTTTTAATAAGTACAGCTTTAAATGTTGCTAGACCTTGATTTGAAATGGCAGCACTGTGTATGTAGTGCTGACTTAAATTCAAGGCCTGTTTAGCTATCTGCAGCAGGTTTAGTACCTTTCTACATTAGATACTGGCATTTGAATATTTCTTCCTCCCCCAAGAAGTAAATTATTTATATAGTAGCAAGGTTTTTCACCCTACCTTACGACAGGCTGGGGTTTCTCCAGTCTCAGTTGGAACTGTCTAAATAATTTATCGAGTGTTCCTTCAAAGTACAATAAATTCTGAAGCCTAAGAAATGTTAAATGAGATTCTTTGCCCTTCTGCTGTGAAGTGGGGCACTGAGGTTAAGCTACTATTTTCTTTGAACTTTTCTCAGTCCCTGTTTTTTTTTCTATTGTGATGGATCCCTCCCTTTCCTACTATCTTTTCATTTTTTGTGACATTTCCTATTTAACAGGCTTTTCCTTTGTGTCCCTGTATCTCCTGCTAACTTGTCTCATGCTGATGTCTTTCCACACTGTATTTTTAGTTAGCAATGAGACTTTTTTTCTCTTTTGATGGTCCTCCTGATACAGAAGGCATTGATTTCTGGATCCCAAGTACTATCAGACATCCACAGGATGTCTGTCTATAAGAGCTAGATTTTGCAGTTCAGTCTCTGATTTAACTAAAAAAAACATAGACATGAAACAAACTCATGATGAGCAAACCTTAAAAATATAGGACCATTGGTATGGATGATCAATGAGAAGGTTTCAAGTAAACAAAAGTTTTGGGCCTGCAAACATATACTAAACTTAAGCAGAGATTTCCTTATGCAGGAGTCTGAAAACTTCTGTTTCTTGTTAGGTTTAAAATGCCTCAAAGATATCTTTTCTTAGTATTTGGGTATTATGCCTGATTGTGGATAGATCTAACAAGTGCAGGATCATGGGCAATAAATGTAAAATAATCTCACTGAATTGTTCCAAATTTTGCAGAAGATGTAACTGTGTATAAGTTGTTGGCAAACATTCACATGGGTTCTTATACTCACATAAGCCAACTATTTCTATATTTCTATTTGGGAGTTTTCATAAGGGAGAAGGTAATGAATTAGTGACATGAAACAGACTGTTATTTAAGTGGAGGTGCTCATTGCTAAATGCTGCTCTATTGATGATATTGCAGGACAAGTGATTTTAAAGTTTAAAAACAGCTGATACACAGTATAGGATATTGGCCAACCAAATTTGTTTTTAAATCTAAGCCAAAAGTAGGATATAAGTACATGTTGCTAAGGGCAGAATTTGGCCTGGGCCCTGCAATTAAAGAGAGTAGAATATGGAGCCAAATGTTATATGAACTTAACCCCAACCTTGTGTATAGTGTTTACTGTAATCATAAAGGAGAAAGATAAGATAGGGGTAAGGCCTTTCTCAATATTAGGCTTAATGCTTTTACCTCCCTGTGGTATAATCATTCCATGCCTTATGGATCACTTATGCTTATCCACCAGGTCAGTCTAGCTCTGGATCATGAAAATAGTGCCTCCAGGCATCCTATTATTAAAACAAAGTGTTGTATAACAATAGGAAGAAAGTAACTCATAAGAGGAAAAGGGCTTGAAAACAGTAAAGGGCACAGACAGAAGTTACAGTTGTTGTGTGATTGGTCCACTGAAAGTGTTCTACAGCCATGCCCATCCAGAAGTCCATAGCTGAATTGTTCTGAATTGTTCTTACATGAGGGCTCAGATGAAGGCACTCCAAAGTGGAGCACCTTCAGTAATTTCTGTCAGTGTGTACCAGGAGTAGGGCTGGGCTATATTATCCAACCCACCCTTATCCAAACCCCAGACTGAGCTCCCTCCCCTCCCTTCTCCCCTTCCCATTCAGAAGACAAAACGGGAGCTGACAGGTGGGGGGAGGAGGGGGCAGGGGAGGAGAGGATGGGGGAAAGCGGATTCAGACATGCACCTGTTCCAAACTGGAGCTTGATCCTCAATCCCCTGGACCCCAACAGTAGACATCTGTTGGGTTGTAGGCAACACTGAAACTCATGGTGCTTCCTGAGAGGTGCCATCAGTTACAGCAGGAAGCTGCACATCTGTCAGTGTCCAAAGGCTATCATGGCTATCTCACCTAAAAAGTATTATATCCTGTTGAATAGCATGGCAAGGACTAACTTCTTCAAAACCCCAGAGGGGTTAGTGACTGTTTCCCTAAAAAAAACCTTTCTCTTTATTCCCTTGACAGTGTGTAATCCAGCCAATTTCTTGATTCCAGTTTTCCTATGCTTGGATCTACTCCCTGTGGTTACAAATGGGAACGGCTCTTTCTCCTCATTGTCAACCAGGTCTAGTGAGCTCAGCAGGGTTATATTATATAAACTACTGACATATGAATGTGCTTTTTAACTGTTTCTTGGCCTAATGTGCCAGTTGAAAGTATTAATGTATTAATATAATTAATTTTGAATGTATTCATTTCTTCTCATAAGTACTATTCACTTAGGTGCTAAACTGTTACTGGATATGTCACATTACACAATAGGCTGAAACAGGAATCCCTGGGCCAAAAGCTCCATGTGCTCCTACAAAAGCCTCAGCAGGAAGATTTAAAAGTTACTTTTGGAGTAATTTGAATATAGGCTTAAATGTAAAGGGAGATAAAATATCACTGGATTTTATGTGTCAAGGACTTCTAACCAGAGCTCTAGGGTACATGGAAGAGAGGGTGGTATTCAATAGCCCTTATAATACGATCTGTACTCTTAGGCTGCTGTGAACTCTTACCTTCCAAAACATTTAACTCAGGGTACCTAAAAAACTTTCACTTCTGTAACAGCATATTTGGCATGAAAGAGGAAACTTGGAAGGCCAGATCTTCAACTTCCATGTAAAGTACACTGGATGTAGGGGGAAGGTGGTTGTAAAATGCCTCTTATTCCTTTGATCCTAGCATGTCTAGGATTTGTTTGGCAGGGAGGTCAACATTGTTCTCATATGGAAGGTAATATAGTAGACATGTTTATAACCACTACATATTTTAACAGGATAGTTAAAAAGACCGTTTAGTGTATTTTTTCTCCATTATATCCTAGGGAACATAGTCTAAGGAAGTACATGGGTTTCATCCCAGTTAAATTCTATAGGAATTTTTATAAGGATCAAAGCAGAACTCAGGCAATGTCTTTTGCTAATTTTTGACAGAGATGCATGAGCTGCGATTACATCTTTTTGTAAAGATTGCAGCTCATCCTTCCCTCCACAGACAGTGGGAACTCACTTCCCTTCTAGGTTTTCTGAGGAAAAGGCAAGTAACTCCTACTTCCTGCCTGCCAAGTAACTGAAAAGGCAAGTAACTCCTACTTCCAAGATTTTAAGAGAGATTATGACCAGTAAAGTTACTTCAGAACATGCCAATTCACAGAAATAATGCTATTTCATCTACACTCATCAGGAATTAAAGAAACTGTTACAAAGTCAAAATGAAATCAATGAGAATGTTTTGATTGGCTTCACTGAGTAAGTGATTGAGCTCTAATAGAAGGAAATGCCATCATTAGATAATTTACAACTGTTCTTTTTAATTTTTGGCCCAATACAAAGCCATTAAAGAAAATAGCAGTTTCTATTAACATTATGTAATTTGGATCAGGATAGTCTGACTGATTCCTGGTATAATAATTTACAACAAAACTGTGTGTCTTCTTCATTATCAACTTGAATTTTTAAGGGTTCTATAGAAAATCTGAGTCACTATACACATGATGGACTTCTGCTCTGATGCATGCTAATTAGGATGTGTTGAAGCAGACTTGACTAATTGAGTCTGCTGGGGAGTGCTAATTGGTGCACTCCAGCAGCCTCTGCATTATGTGTATTCAGTGCTCCCATGTTTCAAAATTGCAGTGGGGTGCCATAACTAAAGCTCGTTGAACGTTGATCTTTAGTTAAGATGCCCCCACCAGCATTTTGAAGCACAGGATTCTGAATACACATGTCGCTATGGACACTTTAATTAGTGTGGCTCTCAGAGTGGCTGTTATTAAAGCACCCTCTTGCCCCTCCACCCTGGAGCACGTGAATAGATGCTCTCTCATTTAAAAAACTGACTCCATTTTAACAGAACTTTGACTACGAGGGATTTTCAAAACATGCTTAGTGCTTTAAATAATACCAGCAGGAATTATACCAGCAAGTTGATGATAAGAAAACCAAGACAATTACATAGATACAGAGTTAATCACAAGGCTAGCAACACCTCTATCTCAATAACTAAATGGAACTAAGTGAACAAGTTCTTATATTTATGGAGATCGATACAATTAGGTGGAAGATATGATAAAAGTCTTGCAAAAAAGTTAGTTCTACAACTTTCAAAGGCACATGTGTTGTAGAAAGTTAAATTACACGGGTGCCTTGGATTACTGAACTGTTACAGGGTTTGACTATCTTGCATGGTTGTAGAAACTGAACACTTAAAAAAAGGATGAACTGAAGGATGAGGAATTTTGGTGCTACAGAAGAATGAGGAAAATCAGCTGGATATTCAATAACACCAATGAAGATATGTTAGGATGGATGAACTTAGAAATGCTTGAAATACTAGGTAACAGAATAAAATCTGTCTGTGGACACAACTCCTGATCACCAGGGTTTCTATACACAAGCAGTGAGGCTGCTCTGACATGCTGTAATTACAATGTATTGGAGCAGACTCAATTAATCGAGTCTGCTGAAGCATGGTAATTATCGTGCTCCAGCAGACTCCAGCATCTTGTATATCAGTGTATCCTTGCTGAAAAATGGTGGCGGGGTGCTTTAAGTAGAGCTAACTCAATGAGCTTTAGTTAAAGGACCTGCACCACCATTTTTCAGTGCAGGGATACATGAGATGCTCTGGGTACTTTAATTACAGTGGTTCTTGGAGCCGCTCTAATTAATGACCCCTTCCTCCTCGCTCCTGCAGCATGTATATACATGCCTAAAATTGTTCAATGCCAGTACCAGTAATTTTAAGACAGAAGACAAAACAGAAGGAAGAAAAAAGAGCAACTGCTCTGTCAGAGGCATTGCAAGATGGAGTGATACCTAAAAGCTGATATTTTACACCTGTGCTATGAAAAAAAAGGAAAATGATGACTGACAACTTGCAGTTTGAACATCTCTTTTGAAGAAACACAAACCGCTGGTCAGTATGTATCCTGCATTGACCTTTGTGCCTGACAGTGGGCAAAAGAAGAGATTCTAGAAGACCTTGAAAGTCAGCCTGAAAAAATGCAATATTAACATTAATACCTGGGAGACTTCTGGAATTGTATGCTATATCTGCAGTTAAACATACAGATCTCAGATTGGCCTCTTCAGTCATCTTCGGACTCACCGATGAGATCCCTATCTATTGGAAGACTGACATCTTTGTATTGAGGGACTGTCATTGCCACCAACCCTCAGAAGATATGATCCAGTTCAGATCCCTCCTATAAATCCTGGCTTTGTAGAAGATGTAGACTCTTGTGTTTCAGTCCACTACTTATTAAATGCTGTTGCTTTTATCCACATCAAAGTATCACTATTATCAAACACAGGATATGGGTCAGGGGAAGGCAAAATATGGCCCACAGGCTGGCCCACCAGGCACTTTCGTCTGGCCTGTGATACCCACCAACTAACTGTACTCCACCCAGCCCTTCCACCCATGAGGTGCAGTAAGGCACTCACGCATCCCCCCCCAACATACCTTATTGAGCCGCATTCCCACCCTTGTGGGTGGAAGGGCCTGGTTTCACCAGCATGCAGCTTTTTTGGGGGGGCTGCTTGGCCTCTCAGGCATCCCACTCACTTGGGGCAGCAGGTATGGAAGCGGTGGCATGGGGATGAAGCTGCAGCTGGGTGGGAGCATGGTCGTGTGCAGAACCCATGCCCAGGAGGCAGTGGCAGCATAAAACTTGAGTGGGCAGCATGTGGGTGTGAGGGAGGGTGGGGGGTGTGGGGATCCCTCCATATCCCACCCACACTCACATGCACATGCACACACACACACCACCCCCATGTCCCACCATACATGCATGTCCTCCCATGTCCTGCCATACACACACATACCCTAACCACATACCCCCACACAATATACAAGACTAACAATTTATTTTTGAGTTATCTCTCACCTCTATGTATAGTACACAAACACAAATCATGAAAAAATATTTTTGGTAATCAAATTAAAATATGTTATAGTAGGTGTTTGACTTTTATTGTATGGTTTGTTTTTTCTTGTTTTAAGACGGCAACCCCCATCCCATAAGGAGTATTTCTGGGTGGCAAGGGGAGGGACTTCTGGTGGGAAAGGTCAGGGGTTAGGGGTGGAACTTCTGGCCCCAAGATAACAACCAGGGGTTGGGACTACTCTCAAGGGGTGGGACTACTGACCCAATGAGGCCCTTGAAAGCTCACCAAACCTCATTAAGTGGCCCTCCACCTGAAATAATTGCCTACCCATGATATAGGTGAATCAGGGTACTATTCATTGACAATAACTATCAAAGAGTCATTTTGTTTCTTGGTGAAGGCATAGCCCAAATAACTGGCACTAGGCATCAGGAGTGTTTGTTGTAGCCATGCTGGTCTAAGGACATAGGCAGGCAAACTTCTTTGGGAAAATCTGATATCTTTTATTAGACCAACTAATATATCAGATTTACCCAAAGAACCTTGTCAGCCTATGTCCTTAGCCCAACACGTCTACAACCAACATACCTGAAACATGGAAGATATTGAATTTTGCTGTTTGAAATGGAAACTTCACAACATGAAAAAGAAAGAAGCCGAACTCAACAGCAACATATATTTTCAAAGTCTATACAGGAGACACAACATCATTCCCAGAGGACTGAACATCTACAATCTTCTGACTACTACACACAACTCCAAATATACTTCCCAACTATGCAGGAGAACTTCAGAAACACTTAGGAATCATCTTCTTCACTTAACCTGCTCCAAAAGAGATGAACTCAAGAAGGAAATCAATATATGCTGCAATATCTTAAAAGAGAAAAATCCAGATATCTTCCCAAAATTATACAATGTATACAAAGACAGTACCAAAGGTCTTTTACAACATCCATCTGACATAAAAAGAGGCAATGGAACCAGTTACTCCAGGAACAACTTTCCCAACTACAAAACAACCATCAGAGAAACAACACCAACACCTTACAACATTCCAACTTCATATGCGATGAAACTGAAAGAACCAATCAACCCTCAAGTATTATCAATCTCTCCATGCACACACTTACCAAAGCTGAAATATCTGTTCTCTCTAAAGGCCTAAATTTCCATCCAGAAACATTCCCTAATAAAATACTAGTTGGTCTAATAAAAGATATCAGAATTATGCAAGGAACTTTGTCTGCCTATAGCACTAGGGATTGTTTCTGTTTTATGTTGCTATTTAACACAGTGGAAGCCTGTGGTGTATTATTTAGGAGCGTTTCAGGATACAGAAACAGAATTTTACCAAATAGTAGCTTTAATGTCTGAAGTTTTAAAGAAAAATCTTATAACTCAGAATAAATTATTTTCCTGTAATTTTAATTGTTGCATGAATTTAAAAAAAAATCCCAAAGGCCTTAATTTTCAAATTTGGGTGTCTAAATCCTTATTTATGCACTCAATATTAATCTGAATCCTTATTTATGAATTTAATACTGGTCTGATTTGCAAAGGTATTAAGGTGTCCCCAATACTCATTGATTGAACCTATGAATTTCCAACAGTTCTGAGAAGTAGTTACTTTGATTTGGGTATCTATATATAGATGTAGGTGTTTCAGGTCAGTCAGCCACGCATCCAAACTGCCCACATTTATTCAAACTTATAGTCTTTACAAAATCAAGTTAGTTTACACTGGGCACATCTACATGAGATGCTACATCTGTAGCTGCACAGCAGGGTTGGAAATGACCTGTGCAATGCTGGGACTGCGCAGAAACGGCATACAAGTAATAACCACTATGAAGTTGGGCACACATATAGACATACCCAGTTATTATTAAAACAACATAGATACCAACTTAAGACAATATTCCATGTTTCCTAGTGCTGAAACATAACTCCCAAAACAATCCCTTAAGACAAAAGGCAGTCTTTTGTTTGGCAACACACAGTTCGATTTCACTGCGTTCTGCCTGAGTAACATCAGCAGGAGTGGGGCCAAAATAATGGCAAAAGGGAAGGGAGACAATAGGCTTACTGACTAGCATATACTCAGTTTCTCAGAGGATAACAGATATTTTATATAACTTTTACTCATATTTTGCCATCTTCAGACTTATGCTGAACTAATAGTCTAAACTGGAAGATTTGAAATAAAAGGATTTCTGTTCCCTAAATCACATTTGATCCATAAGTCTTTAAGGTTTATTTCTTTTACTTTAATGCTTTTTGAATTCATAATGCATTTCTCTGCCTTAATTTTTTAAGCAAGCTAATTTTTACCAATGTACCAATGTATATGGAATTTTTCTTGTGGTTATGCAAAACCTTATTTTTTATTTATTGATATAAAAACTGCAGAATCTTATTTCATTTATTAAATAAGGGCCTGCACAATTTCAGGATTACCTTTTCTATGCAGTTTCCCCTTCTCTTATTTGATATCCATGCCGGATCCAATATATCACATGCAAACCGTTCTAGACCTGTGAATCACTGCTTAGCAGTGCTTATTTTCCCCGAACCACTATACTGCCTATTTTTCTTTGAGAAATGACATGTAATAGCATTAGTTCTGAATTTCCAGTAGATGGTGCTATAAGTATAGAAACATACATTTCACATGAGTCCTTCTTTGCTGTATGCTTTTGCAAATTTTGAAGTGTATGGCTTATTTGGATATATATAAAAGTATAAATAATTCTTACAGTGAGCCCAAAACTATAGCACTGCTATAGATTTTGCCTGCTCTCACAAACTGTGCAGTGATGATCCCAGTCACTTGTTAAGTTAAGAGAGGGGACATCTTCTGGAAGAACTGTAAAACTAACTTTCTTACCCTTGGTAACAAAATACACACAACATTCTTTGTAAACTAAGAAATCTGTTATCTGTGGCACTTTAGCCAATTCCTAATGCAATACTTTTCTTTACTACTTGTTACTATACTCCATTTTGGTAGGACTAGTAATTTACATATCTACATAGAAGACAAACATGTATATGTATACAGATACATTTTATTGTTATTTATCTGTCCATATAATTACACATGTATACTTTATCCACCTACATTTTCTATAAAATACAGAAGCAATATATATAACTAAGTTACTTATTTTACAATATTTTATTTTAAAAGATTCTTAAGCTCACAGTATTTCTTTAGAAATATTATAAAATTACACCAGAGTACTTTCTATGCAAACTGTGTAGTTTTCAGGGTTTCGTTACTTTGGAACTTTCAGAACAAAATACTTCAAGGCAGTTTTTCTCACTGAGAACCATTTCTCTCCAAAATAATTACTTTCTATTTATAGCTACTTGTGTACTAGACTTTTTTAAAAGTTTCAAATGACTAAATTTAAATAATGAGGCTCTGTGTTTTTACTGTTTTCACCATAAAATGGTGAAATGCTTTTGACTCAAAAGTAAATTATAAGAATCCCTCTAGCAGAATTTTAGTTGGAAAGATAATGAAGCATGAGTAACTGAAATAGGATCAAAAGAAAAATGCTCATATGATCTTAAATGTAGCCACTACTTATGTTTTAATGTCCATCAGTGAAGTTAAAAGTTAAAAAATTAAATTCCTTCTTTCTTTTAGATAGGAAAAAATGAGCAAAGAAAAAAAAATAACAGTATTAACTTGCTGATGTGAAGACACTTGTGTTTACAGCATTGGGGAACTTGTCAACAACACATTCTTTCATGTCTCTATATGGTAAAGTTTGAAATATGTATTAAATTAATGAGAAGACTGATGCTTGCAGCAGAACATTAGATACATGTAAACTTGATTAGCTGGTTTTATTTTCATTGGTTCGTAACATTAAACTAATTTGTACTTACATTTGTCTACATCTCAGAAAAGAATTTCATTAGGTAACAATGGTGTGACATGTTTGATGGAAGTAGACTTGGTCACCTGCTGTGAGAGAACACTGAATGATGTCCTTTTAATCATTTATGTATTGATTTTCAATCTTTTTAATATATAGTTAGCTACAGTTATAGGAGCCACTGAAACTCAGTTTAATATACAATCTATTTTTTATCCTCATTAATAAATCAAAAAGAATATATTTACTGTATTGATGTCTGACCTGAATGGCTGATTTTTTCCTTAAGCTTTTACTTACCATTTTTGTCTCCTCAGTTTTGAATACTGAAATTATTTTGCCATTTCTGTCACAATAGATGTGTGTTGTGCATTTATACAATGATATTCTTTTTTCTTTGTTTATGTGCTGTTGCTAAATGCCATAATGAATTTAGAGTAATGTCTTCTCTTGATAATGTACAGAACATTTTTATTTGTTAGAAGAATGATTAACACATTTAAGGAATAATGCACAAAACAGTCTTCTTATTAGGAAAGATCTTATTAGATGTAATTGTTGTTGCCTAGGAATTAGTGCTGTAAATAGCTTTTCTGTATCTTCGTAAATTTAGGCCATACTCCTGTTCCTGGATCTGTGAGTGTAGGCAGATGCTTGGATCCATACAGAGCCTCATTGATTTCAAAGGGATTTAATGCTGACCCAAAGGTCTGCTCAAGTGAATTGAATTGCAATGTTGCCAGTCCCAAATATTTAGAAATCAAATCATGACATTCTAAAAATAATGAACAGTGAGTCCTTTTCATTTGCCTTCTGATTTGGGGTTTTCCATCTTTCCTGTACAACCACGAGGGTCAAAAATGCTTGCATTTTAAGAAAGTAAAAAGGAAAAAGAAAAAGAAAATCATCCTGTCTAGTCAGTAATATAGGTAGGTCAGCCAAGCCCCTTGTGTACAACCAGCTACATTGACAGCATGCTTTTCCAGTTTAGCTTGTGTCATTCAGGGAGGTGATGGGGCCACACAGACCAAAGACATTTGTTTTCTAGGCATATTTTGAGTTTCTATTACAGGGCTCTGTCAAAAGAACTAGGTTGGCATTGTTATAACAGCACAGGTTCTAGTGTAGACCAACTCTCAGAGCCATTGTAACTGAAGGACTCAGTATTTGGTAGTGAGAGAGTGACATTATATTTGTGATGGTTTGGGAAATATATGAAAGAGACATGTGGGGGTGATAACTTTTTTGGGTCTGAGTGGTTGAGAGGGATTTTAGATGAGATGATACTGCCAAGGGTCCCTTTATCTCTAGGATTCTCAAGGGAATCCCTAGCCAATGAACACTGCCGTTGCCCTATCAGTTTTTAAGTATAAAGTACCATTAAGGAGTCAAAGCCTCTGACAGTTTTGCAGTCAGGTCCAGTATAGCTTCCCTGCTAAGTTAGCCACAAGTAGTGTCCACACTGCAACCCCCTACCATTGCTTGACCTAACACTGCATGCACAATGGTGCAGTAGGAGCCCATGCCCTGAGATGGATTTAAAGTCGACTATCTCATGGTTTTTAACAGCCCATTAGACATAGCCACACTCTGAATTCTTAAGGTGCTCTCTTGTACCCTTGTTTGTTGCATGGCAGTGACAGGGAACCAATATTTTATTTAAATCACTCCCAAGTGGGATTTCTAATGATCCATCTGTCCATGTATTTATGATGTATCTAACTTCTCTGCCTCTGTTTCTTTCCCTTCCACTAAACGTCAGTATGTTCATTAGGGTGCATTTCCCCAGATTATGTGTTTTTACTGATCTGGAAGGCTGATGGCAAAATGGCAGCTGACTGTGGGGAAGATTTCTTGGACAGTACTTCTGTTTAAATACTGTAGGAGTTCAATATGAATGGGGTAGGTGAACACTGTTAAAATGATACGGAAAGTGAGGGAAGTCAGTGAAACAGTATGGCCCAGGCAGAATTGACAGATAGTATGGGAAGACTAGCAGCTTATATGCCTGAAAGTACTGCCCAGCTAGCATTGTGGGATAGTCTGGGAAGAACAGCAGCCTACATGCCTGCCTTCAATGCAACGTAGGCAGATTGCCAGCTCAGGCTGAAGTGAAAATTTGCCCTCAGCCATACCTATTAGCTTTGGCCTATTAGGACTCTCAAGCCCAAATGAGAGGTTTTTCTGTATGGAAAGCAGGGAAGATTAAGAGCAACATTGTCAGTTATCATCCCAGCTCAATTTGTAATGAAATCATGTCAGTGCACCTTAAAATTGACCATGGAGATAGGAAGTAATGAAGAAGTATTTTAGGTAGTGTAATTCCTCTTAGTTTGGTCAGAAGCTCAGCCAGCTGCACTTTTACAGACTGAATATAAGCCAAAACATCAGCAGGCAAGCCAGCAAAGAGAGCATTATAACAGCCAGTTTTAAATGTGAAAAGCATAAATCAAAACATCTAACAAATTAAGGTAAGTGATAGTTTCCTGCAGATTTACAGTCAATTCACATTATACATGTGAGTTCTTTT
Source organism: Crocodylus siamensis (assembly GCF_052110815.1). Classification (NCBI taxonomy): domain Eukaryota; kingdom Metazoa; phylum Chordata; order Crocodylia; family Crocodylidae; genus Crocodylus; species Crocodylus siamensis. The sequence goes on along the minus strand of NC_143398.1, from coordinate 198,780,844 downwards.
TAAAATAAAGGTCAGAATAAACATTATGTAGAGTTTGACATGTTGAAAATATATTTACGTGTAAATAAAATCAACAGTATATTGCAATGAAGTCTTCCATCTAACATGTAGAAATACTCAGATGTGAGATTCTGGCCAAGCATGTATTTCTTTCATCTTGAGTGCCAAGTTTTATTCAGAAAGAATTGATGGAGAGAATAAGATACATTTGAAAGCCATAATACTACTTAGTGTTTCTCTAGTGCCTTCCGTTTAAGGATCTCTAGTGCTTTACAAGATTAATATGATTAACTTTTTGCCCTGTAAGCAGTCCCACACACAAAAATAGGTAGGTCTTTGCAGGATTAGGACCTTTAGTGGCCTCAGAGTCATAAGAAAACAAAGTATTAATTTTATCACATTTATGGATAATATTATGTGAAATTTAAAAAAAAAGATAGCAGTTCTAAAATACTGGAAAAAATGTTTTGCATTGACCTGAACCAATTTTTTCAAAACTTGCTGCTAATTGAAAACTTAAATAAAATTGAGTTGAATAAAACATTATAGCTGATACATTCTCTTTTTCACTTAAGTTAAACAAATTAAATTAAAAGTTAATAAAGTAATTTAAAAATGCAATCTTTCACATTTTAATTAGTCAAAAAGTATGGCTCTTTTAATTTTAACAGCATCAGAGGGGAAAGATCTCTAACTTTTTAGACAAATGCTAGCCTTATAAGTAAATCATCAGGTCATTTGATTAAGGGAGAATTTACATTCTTTGATTTCAATAGGATGATCTGTGTGTATATTATTCCCTTTACTATTAGAATTTAGAAAGCAGCAACTTTCCCACTTGCTAAGAGTGGGAACAAAACTGTGAGAGCTGTCTGTTCTTGATGTAAAAGGTAAAGTTTCTGTGAAGTTTTATAAAATATATTTATTTTTGTCATTACTTTTAATAAACATTGGTCATTGTAAAATTATATTCTGGTGCAACTCAGATTTTGGCAGGTTTGCCTCAGGTAATATTGATATTCACTGTAGAAAAATGTCTTTTATTGCAAAATGCTTGGGGTCAAGAAATAATATTCTTATCCCCATCTCCTCTCCCGTACCATAGATGAAACATTGCATAATTGGGTTAATATGCTGGGGTCCAGTCTTGTAGACACCAGTAACTCCATTCACATGAATAGTTATATTGGACTCAATCTATTCACATAAGTAAGGTTACTGATGTAGGCAAAAGTGTATGCAGGATTTTGATTTCTCTGAAGTATCAAGTACCTCATCCCTGAGTCAAGAAAGAGACATCAATTTTATAAGCCAATATGACAAATCCTAGATATTTGACTACAAACAATGGAGTTGAGCTCTCATAGGGAAGAATGAAAAATAGAAGATGAATTTGTTAATTAGTCTGTGTTTTAATAACAACTGAAAAATATAAATTTGTGCCCAGCTCTCATTCTCAGAAAGCTTTTCTAAAACAGCTGAAGACCTCGTGTCTGACACGATATAAAGCTATTTTGTGCAGAAGTCAGCTGGGTGGGAAAAGCAAAACAAAGGCAAATAAATCACCTGATGTTTAGAAGAACTTTTGATTTCTATCTTGTTCACTTCCCGTGTAGGGGCTGTATGGTCTACATCACCACTGCATCTAAGTATCTCCTGAATTAATGAAAACAAGAGCAATCGCAATAACCAAAACTCCCTCTGGTTACATACAGGTGTTACGCTTATCTCATGATAGGTGTACAGGAACTTCTTTACAGTTATAACTGAACAGACATTCACAGCGCAGAGTGCTTTAAAAATGGAGGATCGTGCTCTAAGTTAACCCTGGACGGATGTTGTATCAGACTAAAGCACTTTAGGTTATGCTTTCTCATCCCAGATCCCATCGAAAGTCAAGGTAGCATCCCAGGGGCACCTCACTGGGTAGCCTGCTAGCTTTGACCACTGCTTGTCTGCTCCCGGGGAGCACTGGCCCAGCCCCACCTCCAGGCTGTCACAGATAGGAGATGTCAAAAAGCTCCATCTCCTCCCTGCATGGCTGGGTGGGGGTGGGGAGTGGAGCCACCTTGCTATGCAAGCTACCTCTGCAGCTTGTTGGCTTGGGTCTTGTGGGGAGCCAGGCCAGGACCGTGCAGCAGGGGGATTGTGTCCCCGCCCCCCAGCCTTTTGAAAACTCCAGCTCAGAGCCATGCATGGCTTTTCACTATGCCAGGAAGCAGGGGGTGGGCAGGCAGGGAAACAGAGTCCCCATTGCCATGAAGACCTGGCCCAGCCCTGCCATGAGCCAAGTCAGGAAGCTGGGGCAGGGGGCTGGGGTGGGAGGAAAGCACGCACAGCTGGGGTGCTCCTTTCCCCTAGTTCCTGGTGCAGCAGAAAGCCATGTGTGGTTCTGAGCCCCAGCCACTGGCATCGACAACAGCCAGCTGACGGGGGCAGGGCTGCAGAGAGGGGCACGTTGGCCAACGAGAGGTGGTCGGCTGCTCGGCTGTGCTCCGCGTTCTCTGGCAGCCTCCTGGGAGGCACATGGGAGCACCCCCAACCTGCTGGGCTCAGCCAGTGTAGGCAGGCTTCAAGCCCCCGACCAAACAACAAACATCTTCTGTTTGCTCCCAACCTAATCTAGAATGCTTTGAGTAAAGCACAATACTTAGGCCACTTCCGCACTGGGCTTTTTGAATGCCTATACATAGCCTCTCTCTCTTGCTCCCTGCCATCTTTTTGCCTACAGGATTATCTTGAATGCTCCTCCTTCAACACTTCATTTCTCACTCTTTAGTTTAAATGTCTTTACATAATACATCATGCTACTATATAATGGTACAAAGTACTTTAAAAATCATAAGAAAACCTACAAGTCCAATAAAAAGAAACCTACTTGACAGGAATCAAATTAATTTTGTCATCATTTTTCTCAAATGAAAAAATTACTGACAGCAATGACCATTCTCCACAAGATGGCAGTAGTTTGTATGCAGAATTTTTTACCATAAAATGTACTCCCTGGTCCTCGTATTTCTGTGGATGTAACTTAATTTAGTGCACTCTCTCTCTCTCTCTCTGTGTCTCCCTCTCCCTCGTTCTCTGTCTTTCCATTTAGGCTTTGTGAGAGGCTCCATGTACTCAGATGTTGTTCTGGAGAATAAAGCCCTCTGTTTAGTCCAGGAAAGATATAGCGTAGAAAACATCACAATGCAAGATTCCTCACCAATATGTATCAGCTTTAGGTAGCTTAGAGTAGACACTAGTTAAGCCTCTGTACAGATTCAGTCCCTGGCCAGTGAAGGGCTTTGCTCTGTTAAACTAATGGGCTTTTAAAAATCAAAATGTAATGAACTATTTTTGGCAAGATATGAAAACATTGATTAGGAGGTGGTATATCATCACAAAGGATACCGTGCCTCCTACATCACTAAATGTCTTCCGCTGAGTAGAATCGCTTGGAAACAGACATGAATCTGAAGCAAGTGCTGAAATCTTATTGAGTTTGATAGAGCCAAGATTTAACTTTTTGTGACTAAAGGTTGGAGTTAGGGTGGAGAAATCCTGAACTGGTTTTACAGCTCTGTCACTTTCTTTTAAAAAAAAAAAGCCATGCTGGCCTTAATCAACTTCTTCACATGTTTTAAGATAAAATGAGATTTTCTTTTAGTTAAAAGTATGTTTTAAATAACCTATTTAAAATTAAATTGAAAATCATAGCAACCTATGTCAGGGCCTAAATCCAATATAATTGATTATTATTCTTCATTATTTATTAAATAAAAATGCCATCTTTAAATTCTAACTAGTTAAAATACCATATTTTAATTTTAATGGAATCAGGGGAAATGTCTCTATCTTTTTAGATAAACTCAGGCTTTATAAATATATTATCAGTTGCACTGAGTATCTGTATTTGTAAGTCATTTCAGTTTCAAGTTTGCCTTTATTAGGCTTTGCCTCAGTCTAGCTGCAGAAAATAATTTTCTTCAGTTGGACTACTTCATACATCATTGTGAAATTGATAGCTTGTATTTATTTGTCAATCAACAAATACAAATTAGGTGAGAGAAACTAATCCTAGACACTTGAAAAAATGTGAGGCCGTATTTGCAGGCAGTGACTGTTGCAGATAGATAGATGCATGACAATATTTCCAAAAACACTTAAACAGGTGAATCACCTGGCATCCTATGATTTCACTTTCACTTATTTCTTTGGGGGTAAGACACCTGACTTCGTTAGGCAGTTTTGAAAATCTTACGGAACATCTACATGCATATTTGGTTATGAAATAACTTTAAAAGATGATTTTTTAAATTAGTAAGAAACAGCTCTAGAACACTGCTGGTGTATGTTTAATGAAATGCTAATTCCCATTCATATATAGCTTGAGACAAATTCCAAGTAAATATTATCCCCATGTTAAAAAAGGATATAATTTATATTTTCTAACCTAAAATTCAGATTTAACAATCTGAATAAATGTATGTTAAATTATCTCATTAGTGAAATAAATGTGTATAGATATAAAAGTATCTGATTCAGTATAAAGGCTCAATGTAATTATTAAAATGTCTTAATGGTTATACCAACCAAGTAAGTAGTAAGCTAAAAAATTACAAATCAAGGTTTCATTATTAAAACAGATTATTTAAATCACTTTGGTTTATAGCAGCCTACTTTAGTTACAGCAAGACACTTAATCACTCCACTTTACCCATATATAAAATGGGTATAATACTTTTTTCTTCTATGTTAAAAATGAAACATAATGGTATTTGTAACAGTAAATGGGCTGAAGGTTTTTTAACAAACTCACAGGCCAAGGCACAAAGATTCTTTAGTACAGATGCTGACTGAAATTAGAGAGACCAGGAAGGAATTTTAAGAAGAGCTCATAGAAACATGTGGAATGTTTAGAGAAAATTAGGGAAGGCTCAGGGCAAGGGACAGACCAGTCTCAAAAAAGGATAAAGAAAGAAATACAATATTCTTTTGAGGATTTAGGACAAAGGATCTCTCAGTACTAGATAACAGTGCAAAGCAGGTTAGGGAGCACACTATAGGAACACAGAAGTAGTGACACTTCAAAAGAATGAAGAACTTGAAAAAGTTGAAAATGCAGCTAGCGACAGATTTGGATCTGAAGGGGGAGAAAAGCAATAGCTAGCACAGCTGGATAAGAACTTTGATGTTGAATTACATGAGATTTAAGAAGAATTAGAGCCTTTAAAAGGGACTGTCATTGGAGATTCCAAAGGGTGAGGGAGGGCAGAATGCAGCCTGGAGCCACTAGCAAGCAATCTTTTCCAGTTGAAGCTGAGCCACTTAGAGCCTCACACTGAACCTATGTAGATACTCATAGCTTTGAGGGATGCTAACTCTATTTATTAAATGAATAACTAGGCAGTTAGGTAACAAAGCCAATTGTCTGTCAATACCACGGAGCCAGTGCTGAGAAACCGTTCTTACCTTCTCTGCCAGGTTTGTAGACCTTGGCACCCATGCTGTTATGCAGCACAAGTTCTAGTACAAAAATAGGAAATTCCCCTCCCCCCATTTATGAAATTGACATCTCTTGAGTCATCAGGTGAGATAGTCAATTGAGCAGTGTCCTGCAGTCTAAACAGGGAAGAGTATTTTCATTGAGGGGACATCAGATTTAGAATCAATTGGTGGACTACGATCTCCTGTGATGTGTCCACATTTCCTTTTTTTCTGGCAATGACTGGTGTAGTACAACAGGTGAAAGCAGCTTCTGGGGCATGAATATAGGACGGATACTGATGGCTAATCTTGGTCAACCAGAAGTGACTCAGATAATGTGTTGGTGCAATACCTGCAGACACTGATGAAGTATCTATTAGGGCTGTGCAAAGCTTTGGTCACTGATTCAATTCGGCGAAGATTTGGCCCAATTTCACAGCCGAATCCCTGAATCCAAATTGAATCAGGAGCTCCTTTAATCTTGCCGAATTGAATCAGAACCCTCAGAATCCATTCGGAGAGATTCGATTTTGGATATAGACACAGCTTTAAATGTTTTTTCTATATACCTCAAGGTGCCAGGCATGGCTCGTGATTACTGAGAAACTGGGGCAGATGGAATGTCCCACGGGAGCACAAGGGGGTCTCGAGCAGACCCGGAAGTGGACAAGAAGTATTTCCAATCCACTTCTGGGTCTGTCACTGAGCATGCGGGGGATGCCCTTGTGCTCCTGTGGGACGCTCCATCCATCCCAGCATCTCAGCATTCATGAGCCATGCCTGGTACCCTGAAGTGAATCATTTATATTAGCTGCCCCACGTCTCCCAGGAGCAGCAAACACCTCTACATGCCACTCCTAATCTACGTTCATGTGGTTTAAAATAAGTCTACATAAATGTAAATTAGGTACAGCAAATGGCTGTATGCACCCAGAATTAAACAATGAAAGGCAAAATCATAACCCCTTAGGATCTAAGGCCTTAGTTTTGCAAAGAGAACCTCATGGATAGAGTTACAATGGGGTCCAAAGTGGGTATCCACAGTCTGATTCTGTGGTTTCCTTTCTGGAGTTCAGGCCAAACAGTTCAGATATTGGCATGAGCTATGTTTAGGCAAGAAAAGTGTAATGAATATAATTGAGGCCTTAAAAAAAAGAATTCATGTTTTAGAAGTTAAAATCTGAACATGAAGGCAACCAGAGATGATAAATTTGTTAGTATGCACACTTCTTGATACAGGATTAAAAGTAGCAATTTTGATTTGAAACCGCAATAGGAGATAGGATAATTATTTAAAATATTATTGGAAACCCAATGTGTGGCAAACTGAAAGCTAAGTAGAAAATTAGCTCAATTAAAGCAATACATAAAATGTATGTTCCAGAATGGAGTGATTACATTGGGTATGGAAATACCAGCAACAGATTTCTGATGACTGTAAGCATAGCATTGCTTTGATTGTTCATGATTAACATCTACTAGATATGCTTTTGCTAATTTTCTGTCATCTCTACAGCTTGTATATATTGATCAGTTTTCTATAATTTAGTGAAATGAATTAAACAATTCAGTGTAGTATTTAGCAGATGAAAATCCTATCATTTCCCTTATGGGAATTATCCCACTACTGTTTAAAAATGTTACACTGGCTAGCCTGGTTTGGGAAAAGTAAATGCACTAGCAGGTCAATATTATGTAATATCCAGGGCTGTAGCTTTTGTATCAAAAAAGACCAGCTCTTATAAATTAAAAAAATAATCAGTCATTTTAATAGAATCCAGCTGAGGAGACTATGTGACACTGAGATATACTCTGTTAGGATAAGGCTGTCTTCTCACATTTCATCATTTTACTGTCCTCTCAGCTGGTTGGCAGCTAAGTTACTTGCATCCTAATTTCCTAAATCAGTGTCAACAACTATTTCTTTTCCTGGAAATGATATAGAAGGTCTATAAATGATTTACAACACTATGCCAGCTAAGCCCCCTTCATTTTGTGCATCATGAACCTTTAAAACAAAACCAAACAAAACCCTTCACAGCAAAATCTCTCCTTCCCAGTAAACAACAAACCTAATACAGTGAGGGAAATCTCTTTGTAAGGCATGATGGGTAGTTACAACTAACATCAGAGATATACAGCCTAATTGTATTTGATCTTTTTACCTATTTGTAGGGAATAGGCACAGGCACTTTTAAATTAAACTGGCAAACAAGAGAAGGCCTGTTAGACCATTGATTTAGTCCATTTTCTCAAAGTGAGATAGAGCCCTAATGTAAGAAGTACTGCATACGAAACAGGTGCTACCTTACTAGTTTTTGTCCATAGAGAAGGAAACCACTCAGTTCATTTTCCTTTCAGGAAGGAATCTTAGCCCTTTATAAATATTTTTAATAGCTCCCAGGCATCTCTGAAAGCATTCATAAATCCTTAAAGCTTCATCAACTTCAGCATTAGATGATTACCAGTTTTAAAATTTATACAGGTGGAGATTTGTTCACTATTTGGCCAATGAACTCTTAAAAATAATCGTTCAGCCAGAGCTAAATTGTGACCCTGCCACCAGTCCCAGACATGGGGCAGCTCACAGTTATTTTGGTCTAGTAGCATCTCTGGAAGTAAATCGAGATTTGTCACAATCTGCCTCCTTAATTTCCCCTCAGTCAACAGAACATACCTTGCACAATCCTATTTCTAGTGTAGGATGCATCCTCGGTGCCTTGTGTCCCCTTACTCTGCAGCAGGTCATTCACAATTTGACTCATAATTGGTGAGGGGGGAGGGGGAACAATACAAAAATATTTATTTAAAGGGATTTTTTGTAAAATGAAATGCAAAAATAAGAAACCTCACTCAAACTGCAAGGAAGCACAAAAGGGTGTAAATAGCATTCTATCAGAGTACTTCTGCCATGGCTGAAGGCAATTGGTCCACAAGAGATCTGTGCCAGCAGCTATTAATCCACACCCTGTTATAGTTATTCTCTCATTTGATGGCTTTCTGGTGGCATGAGAGAAGTTGGTAATCTCAGCATGGATCCTGGTGAACTAATTAAAAATAGATATTCATCAATGAAAGCTTGCACTTTTGCCTAACCCCTGGTTGGTCTTCTATTCTGGATTATGAAATAAAAAGACAATTTACACCGATGAAATTTCACAATATTATCTCCACCTTCTCTAGCATTCTGTCACTGACTGGAAGAGACCATTAAGGCTAACAAAGTTCAGAGTAGGTGCCTGCACCACTTCTGGAAGGAGTCTATTTCAAGTCTTGGGGGCTCAGACAGTAAAGAAGTTTTTCCTTATGTCAAGCCTAAAACAGTCATGGATGAGTTCATGACTGCAGGGTCTTGTTATTCCTTGGGGCGCTTTGGTAAACAGATGTTCCCCCAGATCCTGATGCACACTCCTTAAGTACTTGAAGGCAGCCTCCAGGTCCCTCCTGAGCCTGTGCTTTGCCAAACTGAAGAGTTCCATGGCCCTCAAGCCCAAAATTGGATGCAGTACTCCAGCTGTGGCCTCACCAAGGCTGAGTACAGCGGGAGAATGACATCCTGGAATTTACTTGAGAAGCATCTATGGATACAAGCCAGAGTTTTGTTTGCTTTACCAGCTGCGACATTGCATTGGTGGGTCATGTTCATCTTGTGGTCAATCAGGACCCCCAAGGGTTTAATTGTGAAAAGATTCTTATTACCCTCAACTCTGACTGAGGCCAGGGCAGTCAGTTTATAACCTAGCCATTAAGCTCTAATTCTACAAACATACATGTGCTTAGTGTGAAATATGTGAATCAGGCCATTAGCAATGAAGTCTTTCCAAGATTGGGTCAATGGTTAGATACACATATCTGTAGCCACATGCATCTTTGTCTCTTACCCTCTGAACAATTACAATCTTTGATATGTTTAATCAAACAATTAACTGTTACTTATTGGAACTCTATCAAAACCTAGCTTCAAACAAAGAAGTCAGTCAGCTGGGTCTTATTATTAGGCATTGTCCAGAAATCTCTAAAAAAATATCGGGAATGTTTAAAATCTTGAAAAACATTTCCATTTTCCTTTTTTCTCCCCCTAAAGATGGACCAGGCTTTTCAGTTTTGATATCTTCAATAGATTTCCTTAATCATTTTTGTGGCCAATTTCTAAATAACCCTTTATTTAAAAACAAATCTTCAATTATAAAATATTAGCCAATGGAAATCAAAATGAACAATGCAAAAACAAAACAAAAAAACCCCAACCCCACAAGAAAAAACCAACCAAACAAAAAGAACTAACCATTACACCTCACATTTATCATCACAATGTCAAGGGGAAAAATTTTAAATGAAAAATTTCAGGAAAAAGATAGTTTGGCTAAAAAAATTGTTTCTGAGAGAAGACCATTTTCTGATCTTTTTTTTCATTAAAAAACATCTATTAGTTCCAAATATATGCCCTTTAGACAGGATGCAGTCTATCAGTTGGAGTCCCTCCTCATCAAGTTTAAGTCACAAGGGCAAGAAATCTTAAGGTTTCACTGTCTTTTCTATTCCCTTGACCTATTTTTATTCTAATCTTTACAGTTTTCATTGTCTTAATTCAGCACATTAGCATTCCATCAGATTTTTAATTACTCTCTCTGGCAATTCCCCCAGGCCTTCTTTTTGAACTTACTTTCTACTCTTGCTTTACTCTTAAGTAATGAGCACCTACACTTTAGGAGTTTTTAGCCCCCTGCGGTTCTCTCTACTTGAACCATATGCTACAAGCTGTCCCTTCCAGGGAGTCGCCTTGCAGTCTGACAGCATTGGGAACCTATTCTTTCTCAGATGATTCCCCTGTCAGGTTCACTGCTACTGAAAACAGAACTACTGACAGGGTATGGTTTTGAATCCAGCCATGAAAATTGCTTTATGATAATCTTTACCAAATGCTGCATTAAATGGTACTGCACTTGCTGCTGAGCTGGGGATTCTTCTCTCCATTTGTAAATCTGCTTTATGCCCAAATTATTTTTGAATACTTCATTTCATGCCTGGTGTTGAAACAGAAGCAAAATATAGAAAAACATTAGGTGGTTACCTATAAAGGTGAGGCTAACCTATCCAATTTTCTTACAGTCTTACCCATTTAATATAGAAAATAAGCCCAAGGTCCTGTAGAATTCCTTTATAAGAAATACTGAAGTGTGTCCATTTTCCCTAAAGCTGACTTTTCACTGAGTCAGATGTACTTAACCCATCTTTGCATCACTCTGATCAAACTTTTTCCTCCTGATCAGGATCTAAGCCTGGATTAAGTCACTAGGCTTGTGGTGCATCTCTCACGCACATATACTCTTGCCACAGTTCATTACCATAACTGCCCTTTATTTTTGGAACATGTTCACAAGGTTCTGTCTAAACTAGTCCTTACTGCCCTCCTGCATGATTGCCAAAAGCTGGAAATGCAGCAGAAATGCTGTAATTCCACTGGTGTGGTGTAGAGGGGCCACAGGAATGCTTGTAGGGAGCTGCAAGTCTAGCGCTCTCCCCACAGGAATACAAGGTATAAGAATCAGCTGAGAGAATGACAGGGGCAGACTGCAAGGACCATGACCCTTTTTTACATGGGCCTATTCGACTAGCTCATGGACTTCAGTAACAATTGTGGCCAGTCTACACATACATTCCCCCTCAACTTTAAATGTATGCTGCAGAAAAGGGAGAATGGGAAAGTAATATTTTTTCTCTTTTCTCCACCTGTCACCCAGTGCCCCTTATAAAGTTCTTCTGCAGGCTTTGTTCAGGGGGAAGAGTTACAGGTTCCCTGTACAAGGTTCTTGTAATGGTGATTCAGGCACAAGCTTGGTAATAAGAGCATATATATTTATATGGAAGAGGGTACACAGCAGCAGTCATCCTTCTACTTTTATGAATCCTGCAGCTGACTTCCCATCAGTTTTGCTTTCCTTCTAGCAGAAAGGACCTCAGAAGGGGTCCTTCTCTTTGAGAAAGAAGCCACACCACCCATTTAATGGGGTATCTGTAGTTGTGCTCCACACAAACACCCAGATAGCATAGGAATCTGTTACACTATGACAAACTTCAGACCAGCAGTGATAATGACTGCTCTGGGACTTTGTAGCAGGTCACGCCCTGGGGTAGCCAGGTCACCCCATAGAGTCTGCCGGGATCCCGCCTTATTCACCCCTTCTGGTCTCTCAGGGTCCTATCCTGTTGTCTTAACTACCATGTCTTGATGTTATAATTGGATTGGGAGGTGCCTAGAGGTCAGGGAGTTTTGCTTCAGGTCTTAGGTCACTGTCTGGAGTGCAGCCCCCTGGCCTTGGCCCACTTTAATCTAACTAGACCCCTCCATCCAAGGGTAGGCCCTTCTGTTCTAGGCTCTTGTGCCCCTCAGCCCCTGTCTCACCCTTGCTGGCCCTGGTCTTGCCCTCCTGAACTCTGGGCTTGTGTCTCCAGTCTTTGGGACTTCAGGCCCTCCCTCCTCTTTCATCCTTTCTGGGGTCTGGGCCCATGGCCACAATCTATTTATTATGGGTTCAGGTCCTGTGTTTGCAGCCCAGTCTTAAAGCAATGATAACAACAAACCCCTAGGCCAGGGGTCTGCACTGTTTTTGGGCAGAGTGCCAAGAACAGCTGCAACCTTGATTTGTAAGATGTTGGCATGCCAGGGCAGATGGCAGGACAGCTGTGAGGGACCTGGTCTTTGTTGTGGCAGCGCAGCCCCGGCTTCTTCCCTGCCATCTGCCCTGAGGTGTGCATGCCAAGCAAAATGCCTTTGTGTGCCATGATCTGGCACCTGTGCCAAAGGTTGCCTATTCCTGCTTTGGGCACCGCCTGTGGCCTCCAAGGCTCCCCTCACAGCTGCTTCCAGTCCCCAAAACCAAGAATTTATCTCCTCTTGTGCAGCCCACCTCTAGAATTTCTTCCATAGTGAGCGTCTGAGCCTTGAGCTCCAGGATCAGCTTCTATGGCCCTTGCTCCTTCTCCTTCTGGTCCCCTGACCTGGCTTGCTGTTAACAGGGCCTCCTGCTTGTTCAGTAGCCAAGTGCTCTGTTGCCTGCACTCTGCACGCTGCACCCTGCAGCCCACTTGGCAGCAGATGCAGGTAGCACACCTCCTTCCTTTCAAGCTGTGCTTGCTTCAGATAACACGGGGAAGAGGTCCTCCGTTACAGTCTTGAATAAGTCAATCCTTTATTTTATGTATATACTACCTGGTACATAGTAGTGTAACTAAAGATGGGCAACTGGGGCACCAGCCCTGGCTTTTGACTTAAAGAAGGCACAAGAATGGCAGCCACTGCTGCTATTCTGCTATTTTAGCCACCACTGTTGCCTAGACCAGAGAAATTGCTTGTTATCTCTCTACTGGTAGATATGCCACATAGGTCATTTAAATCCCATTCCTAGATGATAAGGCATAGGATTTGACTCAGCATAAGTATTAAACAGAGTAATGATATGAAAAGTTAGACATGTTTTAGGTAGGTTTTAAATATCTTGAAAGTGACAAGCTCTACACTCATGGCTCATAAACGGTGGCAAGTATGGACCACATTTAATGTGAATTAAGACACTAGTAACTCCTTTTACCATGCTGTATGCCACCACAAACACCTTGCTTTCCTTATTTTGGTAATACATAAATCACTAGATATACCTTAAATCCTTAATATTTAAAGTAAAGTAGTTCTCAATAGCCCTTGATTTTATGCTTTATATGATGATATGTGTTCTAGACTAGCATTGCCAACCAAAGACAAATTTTTGTTCTGAAAATGTGCAAGCTTTTCACTGATGACCAGATTTGTTACTGACATACTTTCATAGTTTCTAGGGTTGGAAGGGACCTGAGTAGATCATCTAGTCCGACCCCCTGCCATGGCAGGAAAGAGGACTGGGGTCAAACGACCCCAAAAAGGTGTTCATCTAGCCTCCTCTTAAACAACCCCAGGGTAGGAGCCTGCACCACTTCTTTTGGAAGTTGGTTCCAGATCCTAGCCGCCCTGACCATGAAGTAACGCCTCCTGATATCCAGCCTAAATCTACCCAATGCCAGCTTGTGACCATTATTCCTGGTCAGTCCTGGCAGCTCCGGGGAACAGGGACTCCCCCAATGCCTGCTGGTCCCCCCTGACTAGTTTATAACAGGCCACGAGATCCCCCCTCAGCCTTCTCTTTTGGAGGCAACAGGTTCAGGTCCCTCAGCCTCTCCTCATAGGGCCTGCCCTGCTGTCCCCGATCATGCGAGTGGTCCTCCTCTGGACCCTCTCCATACTGGCCACACCCTTTTGAAGTGACCAGTGCCGCATAGAGGGGGAGGATCACCTCTTTGGATCTGCTTGAGATGCATCTGTGGATGCATGACAGGGTACGGTTGGCCTTCTTGACTGCCTCCCCACACTGCCGGCCCATGTTCATCTTGGAGTCAGTGATGACTCCAGGATCCTTTTCCACCTCCGTGCTGAGTTGGAGTTCCCCAACCTGTAGGTATGGTGCCAGTTGTTCCTCCCCAGATGCATCACTTTGCACTTGTCTGTGTTGAATCTCATCCTATTCTCATCCGCCCACCCTTGTAACCTGTCTAGGTCCGATTGTAGCCTGTTGCTTCCTTCCAGTGTGCCCACATCCCCCCACATCTTAGTGTCATCAGCAGATTTGAACAGGGTGCTTTTCACCCCCTTGTCCAAGTCACTGATGAAGATGTTTAAAATTTAACGATTTCTTTGCCTCTGTCTTCCTAAGTAGGGACCAGTTCAGCCACCTCCCTGCTGGGCCCCCCTCGGGCCCCGAGAGAGACACGCCTGGGCCAAGGGTTAGCGAGGAGTTAGTTAGGGTACTTCTGGAGAGGCTGGACGTGTTCAAGTCCGCTGGTCCGGACGATCTTCACCCTAGGGTTCTACAGGAACTGGCCGAGGTCATTGCGGGACCCCTGGCGCGGCTCTATGAGCACTCGTGGTGCTCTGGCGAGGTGCCGGAGGACTGGAAGAGGGCCAATGTGGTCCCTATCTTCAAAAAGGGAAAAAAAGAGGACCCGGGAAATTACAGGCCAGTTAGTCTGACCTCAATCCCGGGTAAGCTCTTTGAAAAAATTATCCTGGCACACATCCAGGAGGGCCTTGCGGGGGAATGCATGCTCAGGGGCAACCAACATGGGTTCATCAGTGCCAGGTCTTGTCAGACCAACCTGGTGGCCTTTTACGATCAGGTCACCAAATCATTAGACGCAGGGGTTGCTGTGGATGTAGTCTTTTTGGACTTCCGGAAGGCTTTCGACACTGTCTCTCACCCTGTCCTCATCAAAAAGCTGGGAGACTGTGGTGTCGATGCCCACACGGTCAAATGGGTCGCCAACTGGTTGGAGGGCCGCACCCAGAGGGTGGTAGTGGATGGGTTCTTCTCGACCTGGAAGGATGTGGGCAGTGGGGTTCCGCAGGGCTCGGTCCTCGGGCCCGCACTGTTCAACATCTTCATCAGTGACTTGGATGAGGGGGTAGAAAGCACCCTGTTCAAGTTTGCTGATGACACTAAGATGTGGGGGGATGTGGGCGCACTAGAAGGGTGCAATAGGCTACAAGCTGACCTTGACAGGTTGCAACGGTGGGCGGATGAGAATAGGATGGGGTTTAACACTGATAAGTGCAAGGTGTTGCACATGGGGAGGAAGAACCGGGACCACACTTACAGGTTGGGGAACTCCCCTCTTGCCAGCACGGAGACGGAAAAGGATCTTGGAGTCGTCATTGACTCCACGATGAACATGGGCCGGCAGTGTGGGGAGGCAGTCAAGAAGGCCAATCGTACCCTGTCATGCATCCACAGATGCATCTCGAGCAGGTCCAGGGAGGTGATCCTCCCCCTCTATGCGGCACTGGTCAGGCCGCAGCTGGAGTACTGCGTCCAGTTCTGGGCGCCACACTTCAAGAGGGACGTGGACAATATGGAAAGAGTTCAGAGGAGGGCCACTCGTATGATCAGGGGTCAGCAGGGCAGGCCTTATGAGGAGAGGCTACGGGACCTGAACCTGTTTAGCCTCCACAAGAGAAGGTTAAGGGGGGACCTTGTGGCCTGCTACAAACTGGTCAGGGGGGATCAGCAGATATTGGGGGAGTCCCTGTTCCCCCGTGCGCTGCCAGGAGTGACCAGGAATAACGGTCACAAACTGGCGGAGGGTAAGTTTAGATTAGATATTAGGAGGCGCTACTTCACAGTCAGGGCGGCTAGGGCCTGGAACCAGCTTCCAGGGGAAGTGGTGCAGGCTCCTAGCCTGGGGATTTTTAAAAGGAAGTTAGATGAGCACCTTGCCGGGGTCATCTGACCCCGGTGCTCTTTCCTGCTAAGGCAGGGGGTCGGACTAGATGATCTACCTAGGTCCCTTCCGACTCTAGCTACTATGAAACTATGAAACTATGTTGAACAGTGCAGGCCCGAGGACCGAGCCCTGCGGAACCCCACTGCCCACGTCCTTCCAGGTTGAGAAGGACCCATCCACTACCACCCTCTGGGTGCAGCCCTCCAGCCAGTTGGCGACCCATTTGACTGTGTGGGTGTTGACACTGCAGTCCCCCATTTTCTTGATGAGAACGGGGTGAGAAACAGTGTCGAAAGCCTTCCAGAAGTCCAGGAAGACTATGTCCACTGCTACCCCTGCATCTGATGATTTGCTTTATACATATACATATACTTATATACTTACATATACTTTATATAATGGAAATATAACCCTTCTGGTCAAGGGCTGTGTTCAAATTTAGGGTTTAACACCAATCATAGTAAAGATGTTTGTTTGTCAGTAAAAAGTTTGCACATTATCCACAAAAAAAATCACTGGGTTTGCAACTCTTGACTGCAGCAATGGTTTTATGTCAAGCTGCCCCCACCCACAATTCCCTACTCTCTGCTACATCGTGACCACACCCCACCCCAAAGATTGTCTCAGCCTCCATACCCCCCATCCTGGCATGGACTCCCAAACAGTTACTACTGTTTGCCTACCTGTAACAGTAGTGTTACAAGCAGGGATGAAGCACATGGCTGGAGGGAAGGGGACTACAGGCTATGCTTTCTGCTGGGTGCTGCATTCCTGCTCAGACACCAGGTGACACTGCTTTGCTCTGTCTGTCCTTCAGTGCCTGCCTCTGTCAAAGGATCTTCAGTCAAGCTCTGGTTGCTTAGATTTTTTTTAAGGATGGCTCAGATTTTTTTATGGCATTTATGGATGGACATTTTTAGCCTTGTTTTTTTACATTCTGTTTGTAAATTTAAGGACTGTTGGTAACTTCATCCAAGATCATGAACCATTTCTAACAAAATTGTACTAGACAGCTTGGATTTGTAAACTTCCTTCCTAGGAATCATATGCTAATGATGGTTTGGGTTCTAGGTAAGGAATATGATTTGGTGAAATCATTATATGAAGATGAAAAAAGCCTTTTGCAGATCTATTTGCCTGATAGACTCACAAATGTGTGATCATTTTGATCATCTGTGAGTGGCCCAGCAAAATCCATGTAGAGGGTAATCATCTAATCATGACATGAGGAGTAAGCTACAGTGATACAAGACTAATTTACTCCTGAAGAGAAACATATTCACAACAGGGTTAATGCATTTTAAAATATACATACTGATATTCAACTTTTAATTAATGTATCATAATTTTCCTGTTTTCCAACCTAGAACAGAAGTTACAGCAAGGAAAAAGCAGAAGGTTAGTTTAGGTTAGTGTTCCTCAACTTTTTTAAATTCAGAGCACTCCTCATTGGATGAAGGCACCCTTTATTAAACCAAGTCACTCCTTGGAAAATACCAGCTCTTAACACACATTTTTTGACTATGGAAAAATAACAGAGAAACTTTTCTATTGTGAAGAACTCAGAATGATCCCAGTGGGTCAGACTGTTTTTAACACTGTAAATTCCAACTCAAATCTCTGGGTTTATCTTATGAAACATGTTTACACACCTAACAGTGCTTACATTGTGTGGGAATCTGTGACTTGAAAAAATCTCATGGTACCCTAGGGTGCTGTGTCACCCTGGTTGAGAATCACTGGTTTAGGTCCTTTTGCAGAAGGAATAAGAACTGATTTGTGTGTAATGTACTTGGTAATCAGATGCCATATTGATGAGGACTTCAGAAATGCATAAAGGTTGATACCACAGGCAGGCACTTGTATCTTAGTATCATCCTTTCTGTTCACTTACTTACAAATATTTTTCAATTCCCCTCTCCTCACTGAACTTTTAAAGAGAGACAGTTTTTATCAGTGTGGTCATCCAGTGTTCAATGTGAACTTCATTCTACTGCAGGATTTCCTAACTACCTATACTGCATTAAAAACGTAATGAACTTTTTTCAAAATATAAAAACCACAGTTAGGAGATTATCAAAATACTGGCAGAACATTTATTTTTTTACAATAATTGTGACAGTTTGGGAAAATAAGTTGTCTGTCAGCTTAAATATTTTCTTTTTGTTTTATGATTTGCATTTATTATTACTATAACCTTAAGTGTGGATTACAGATTTCATTTTACAGCAGAAACAGGATACATTTGAGAAACTGAAATAAGATCAGTAATAGACAAATGAAAAGTAATCCTGGGGTAACTTCACACATTAGATTGTGGTGGGTCAGGTCTATTTGCCTTTATCTGGACATAGACAGACAACACCTAAAATGGTGCGATTTACACTTGTGGAGTTTGACTCTTGATTATAATCAGGAATAATTCTCTCTGAATTGGGCAAAGTTACCCTAGTTAGAGGCTTGCACCATCTGTCAGTTCCTTTTTTTATACTGGTGTAACGTCAATTATATTAGTGTAAATGTGTCATCTTTCCAAGCCCTTGTTGTGCACTAAATTAAAATAGCTTACTTCACATTTGAAAGCAGAGTGTTGTATTGAATAGTCAGTACAAAGTAAGGCAGGTTCTTTCTGAGTGTAGAATTTTGGGCCAAAGCGTTATACAGCAATGGATTTGAGGTTTACCAGTCCTATTCCAGAAATGGTCTATCATCTTTAAAATTGCCATCTCATAGCAAAAAGGGTTTCAAGTTATTAATAGAAGAGCTTAATGTAAGGTCTAAGTTAACTTGTTACTATTTTTATCATAGATTAGGCACATTTATTCTGAAATATAATTTATTTTTTGTACACACACACACACACACACACACACACACACATTCCACTGAAAAGTAAGTGTGAATCTGAGGGGTGAAACATCCCCTATAAAAATAATTTTATAGGTAAAGATACTTCTTTCACTGACCAACAATAAATTTGAAAACACCTGAAGTATGTTCTTTACTCTATCTTTGCTGATCAGGGACCATGACACACACTGCTCTTCTTTACTTCTTTTTATCCTTCCTTTTTTTTCTTAATAGAAGAACAAGATGGTTTTAAGAATTGAATAACATACATGGGATTACCTAGTCTTGCTAGCTTTTGAAACCTAAGTCTCTGGAACACAGCTTCCTGGCCTGGGCCCATAGTCATTAGTGTTCTGGGACAGATTCAAACCAATGACCTCCAGGTTAAAAGCTCCGTAGCCGATTATTAGTCTATTGAGACACTCAGTCTGCCCTGATATTCACTGTTTTATAATTTAGAGAGTTTCTGGTAAATTGTGATCTGATAAGCTATTGTCTAAAAAGGAACTCATTCTAAACTAATTAATGCTGGTTTATATTGCTGTCATGTAGCTGCAGGCTTCTCTTCATTCTGGCTATAAATATAATCCAAATTCACTCTTTTCTCTCTTCACAGTCCTATCCCTGTAATTGTAATTCATGGCAAAGATATCTGTCAACACATTGCTCCTTCTGCTAGTTGATGGTTCATACAACAATGGAAGCTATATACCAAGCAGCACCTGTCTTTTTAATAATTCAAGATATTAAATAAATAAAGCAATAAAATGGAGAATATATCTACTGCCTTATTTTCTTTAAACTCCCTCATTCCTCCCACACACACTTCATGATGGAAGCCAATGTTAAGAGGTACTGATTTGTCATCACCACAGAAAATTAAATTGTGACCAGAGAAGATTTTGCTTTTCCACCTTACTGTCTCTCTGCAATAGTCTCTAATATTAGGCAAGGCAGTTTAAATGCACTGTCACTCTAAGCATCCTGGTTGCACAAATTAGCCAAGATATATGTACAATATTTATACTGCCAGGCCTTTTGGAACAGTTCCAACCAAGGCCAAATTCTCAAGCAGCAATACATTTCAATATTTTTATTTAAATAACATAAATTTGGCTTTTCGGTTGTTCTGTTATTAGCAAGACTTTTATTCTGCAGAATATGTATATTGTTCTGTTTTCTTCTTGTTTTGCTTTGCAATGGAGCTACCCAAGATACAAAAATGGGACCAGGATAATGAATACCCAGAAATTTAGATTTCAAGTATCCCCTCAAATACAGAGATGTTCAGATTATGTGCTTCATAGTTATTATTAATATTATTAAGGCCCCTATTACTATAGTAGCTGAATACCTCACAGTATGTACTACATTTTTTCTCACCTACATTCATATGAAGCAGTGAATTAGTATTACTCCCATTTTACAGATGGGGAACTGAGGCAGAAAAACCAAGAAGCAGATCTTTAATGGTATTTAGGTACCTTGGTTGCTCTCTGCTGTTTTCAGTGGGTGTTAGCTACTTAAAACTTTATATAACTGAGCCTCTTAAGCCACATAGCTCAGGCCCTTACTTCAGCATCCTTTTTTTCTGCAGTTCCAAAGCTCTGCTTCATCTCTTCTTTTCAAGCACCAAACTTTGGGTAATCAATTACTGGACTTATTCTTATTGAGACACACTATGAAATATCAAAACTTACTATGCTCTATACCTCTGTACTAAGCAATAAGTAGAGAGGCAATAGCTGCATTTCACAGATAACATGACCATTAGCAGCTCAGTCTGCTGCTTCTGACCAAGGCTATTAGGTCACACATGAGTTTTGCTATCAGAATTGAAAGCAGCAGGTATCCACTTTAATTGATTTTCCCTTACTATTTCAGACATGTTATATCAGGTTAGGCACTATATGTCACTGCCTATCACAATCCCAACAACAGTTTTGATAACTGGGAAATGACAATTTAAAATCAATGAATAATGTAGCACAGATCCAGACCTCTTGTGGGAAGGAAGAGGAAATGGATGATAATCTTACATATCTATATAGCCTGTTTCAGCTTGAAGGCTCTTAAAATATCATGGCTATATACATAGGGCTTTACTGAATCTGTCCACATCTGGGGTGAAAGTTTTGTTCTAATTTAGAAGGCATAAATGGGCACCAATTGTCAAAGGTGGTAATGTTAATGTTGTGCTATGATAGGTTAATGGTTAATAAGGTTTGGGTTTTCAGGCACAGAGATATGGTAAACAATGCCCTTTAAAAATCTTTTAAACCTTTTATTAACAATAAAGAGAAAGAGAAAGAATTTTAAAACAGCTAATGTATTTGAAATGTAAAATAAGGCTCTCATCTTTACAACATTATTTTTTTCCTTTCCCTTTTAGCTGTAGAAGGTTTTACATTCCTCCCTTGTCCCATTTAACAATCAGTGGTATTAAAATGGTACTAACTGTCCTTTTTGGGGAAAAGGGAATTAATTGGCTGGAACTGCTGTTATTGTGGTTGTTACTATTAGCATCTAAACCTGTTTCCTTCAAGGAAAACAAAACAAAACGGCCAAGAAAAGAACAGCAAGAGTGGAAAATATTGTTTGTGTTGCTGTTGTTGATTTTTACTTGCAACCCTGTTCCTGGAGAAACAGGCATATTACACAGTTTTATCAGACCTGGCAAACTTGCTTCCATGTTGAGCTGTAGCCATCTTTCTCAGGCTCAAAGTAGTGTTGTGAAAGAGGCTGTACTGACCAGGTAACCTCTAGAGTTGTGTTTAGCAGAAGGTTAAAACAAAGAGAAAGGAAAGGGAGAGAAAGGAGAAGACAGGGTGACAACAGAATCAAAGGCCTCACATTCTAGATTATCATCAAGACTTACCTGAAGCCACTGAAGGTGATTATATCAACTGAGATCTTTCTAGCTTGGTCAGATGATTGCTCAAGATTATGTGAATGAATGCTCAGTTATGTTGTGGTGGGTCTGAGGAAAAAGTAAAGATGGCAGGACCTTTTTAGTTCACCCAGTAGCATCAGAGACAAAATATGAGTCTCTCCTCTCCCTCCCTTCCCAAAAAGGGATGATGAAAAGAATAATCTTTGTTGTGACTGTTTAAAAAGAGGACACTGTTTTTGGTTCACTGATTTTTAATCTCATTCTCTCCCTTCTTTAGCACTCTAGATCCTAACAGATGCCCAGTGGGGCTGGGGGGCCCCCCACACCTGTCCTGTAGGTGCCCATCTTAGGGCGTTGGAGGTGTGGGTGAGGGAGCTCCAGGAGGAGGTTAGCAGGCTGAGGGGGATCAGAGAAGTGGAGGATGAAATTGATGGGTATTTCCTTACTAATTCATGTGGGCACTAATGATGTGGCCAGGAGAAGCCCAGATCATCTGATGAAGGACTACCCATGCTCTGGGGGGAAGCTGAAGGAAACAGGGGCACAGGTGGTCTTCTCATCTGTCCTTCCAGTGAGCAGACATGGAAGACACCATGAGACCTGCATCAGAGAGGTCAATTATGCCTTTGGGAATGGTGTCTTGATGCAGGCTTTGGCTTCTTGGACCATAACCCATACTTCAAGACGAGAGACATGCTCAGGTGGGATGGGCTTCACCTCTCCCCCAAAGGTAAGCATGTGTTCTTTTTCAGGTTGGCTGATCTCCTCTAGTGAGCTTTAAACTAAGCTCACTGGGGGAAGAGGAGGATGAGGTTGGAAGGAGCCTTGGACCACCAAACCAAGTGCTGCCCACAAGGACAGCCCAGCCAAGACTGGCGACAAGCACAAGAAATGCCTAGGTAAGAGACCTGGATAGTTCTGGGATTAGGGGGGCGGTGCATACACCTTCAGGAGGCCTTAAATATCTATATAATAATGCTCATAGTATGGGGAACAAGCAGGAGGAATTTGCCCTCCTGCTAACTAACACAAACCCAGACGTAGCGGGGCTCACCAACACACAGCTGGACGGTGAACATTAAGGGCTATAGGTTGTACAGCAGGGATAGAACAGGTAGGAAAGGCAGGGGTGTGGTGCTCTATGTCAAAGAACAATTCACATCCTCAATGAGCAGCACTGGGTCAGAAGTGGGGCAGACTGAAGTGCTCTGGGTCAGAATACAAAGGGGTCGGGGGGAAAGGGGCTTAACAGTGGGGGTCTACTACAGACCACCTGTCGCAGGGCACTTAAGCACCCTGCACCTAAAATGGAAGCGACCCATGAGAGACCTCTAGTGGTGAGAAGGGGGAGGCTCAGCTGCCAGTTACCAGGGCAGCATGGGTGGGTTGCTGAGATAACCAGTTTGGTCAGCTGACCAGAAGGGGGCAGGGCCTGGCCTATATAAACAAGCCAGGCTGAGCCCGGAGGTCAGTTCCACGCTAGCAGCTGAGTAAGAGGGAGCTCTGCGGGAGTAAGCAAAGCAGAGAAGCCTGATGGCCTGAGCAGCATCTGCTTGATGATACTGGGTGGAGGAAACCCTGGTAGGGATATGGATGATGGTCAGCCAGTTGGCTTGGAGTCTAAGTTGTAACACAGGAATGTGAGTTTTCTGTTTTGTAGTTGTGTAAAACTGGAGGACTGGGTGAGGCTGTAGGGGTTGGAGGAGGCCTCATAGGGGCTTCACAGTAGTGTGGAGACCCAGTGCCGGAAAGGGTACCACATTTTGGGGTGTATTGACCCAGGCCCCAGTGTGGGCAGTGTCGTCAGGGAAAAGCCCCAGTGCGGGCGCAGGCGAGAAGCCCCAGTGGGGTGCAAGACCCAAGAAGGGGGTCTGGGGGCCAGGCATGGCTACGGCCACCTGAGCCTCAGTGAGGAGCCCCGGTGGGGCATAAGACCCAAGAAGAGGGTCTGGGGGCCAGGCACAGCTACAGCCACCTGAGCCTCAATTGTGAGGCATCCAGGAGGGCGCAAGACCCAAGAAGGGGGCTTGTGGGGGGCCAGCCACCTGAGCCTCGATTGTGAGAGAAGGGCCCCAGTGTGGGTGAGAGCTCAGAGAAGGGCCCCAGTGTGAACGAGAGCTCAGGGGAAGCGGAGAAAGACGAGCCAGAGGACCCATGAGGTCATGGACTGTAGGGCTCACGCGTAGCCCCTGAGGCTTTAGGGCACCGTGTCACCGAAGGCAGGGCACGGACTGGGACATCTCAGGGCACCGTGCCAAAGAGGGTAAAAAGGCAGCCTCTCTTTAACAATATTACCATCAAAGATGTGGCGGGCGAGATAGAGAGGGTCCATTTGAAACCAATTTGGCACGGTAGGGGGGCTCTAGGGGAGTTCACGGCACCCCTAGCTCACGCCCTGCCACACCACCCAACCAGGGAGAAGAGCTAGACTGGGAATTCTCAGGTCAGCTCATGGAGGTAGTTAAATCAAAGGACATAGTCTTCATGGGTGACCTAAACTATCCAGACATTTGCTGGGAAGAGCAGTCAGTCAGGTCTGACCCTTCACACAGGTTCCTAGCCATGTTGCAGGATCTCCATCTAACCCAGGAGGTGCATAGTCCCATCAGGAGAATGCCTTGTTAGACCTGGTCCTGGCCACAAGCGATGACCTGGTGAGGGGACTGCGGGTGCTCGATCACCTCGGCAATAGTGATCATTGCCTATTGGAATTCACCATCCAGCATAGCCCTGGACTTCAGGAGGATGGATTTCAATGAGGTAAGGAGACTGGTTGGGGAGGCACTGAGGTCGCTCCTGAAGGAGATGATCCTCTAAGCCCAAAGGGTGGCGATCCCAACACAGATCAAAGAGGGCAAGAGTGCTCAAAAGCCCCCATGGCTCACTAAAAGCATCCAGGAATGTCTTCAAGCTAAGGAGGAGGCGTACACCCAATGGAAGGGAGGGGCCATCACCAGGGAGGACTATACTGCCGTTGATCAGGATTGTAGGGGGACTGTTAGGAAGGCCAAAGCGCAGATGGAACTGAGACTAGCAGCCTGGATCAAGGATAATAAGAAATCCTTTTTTTAAATACACAGTGGGTAAAAAGAAGGTTCCAGGTAATGTGGGGCCTCTGCAGGACACACCTGGAAATCTGGTGGTCTCACCAGTTGACAAAGCTAACCTATTTAATAATTTCTTTGCCTCCATCTTTCTGAGCAGGGACCAGGTCATCCCCACCCCCCCAGGATCCCCGATGGTCCCAGGGGAGACACAGACAGGCCCAGGATCAGAGAGGACCTAGTCAGGGAACTTCTGGTGGGACTGGAAGTGTTCAAATCAGCAGGTTCTGATTACCTCCACCCTAGAGCGCTGAGGGAGTTAGCAGAGGTCATTGTGGGACTCCGGCACATCTTTATGATTACTCGTGGTGCTCTGGCAAGGTGCCAGAGGACTGGAAAAGGGCCAATGTGGTCCCCATTTTCAAAAAAGGGAGGAAGGAGGACCCAGGAAATTATAGGCCTATTAGTCTTACCTCGGTCCTGGGGAAGCTCTTTGAAAAAATTATCCAGGTGCACACTTGCGAGGGGCAAGCAGGGGAGTCTATGCTTAGGGGCAACCAACTTTAGTTCATTAGAGGCAGGTCCTGTCAGACCAACCTGGTGGCCTTCTATGACCAGGTTACAAAGTCCTTGGACGCAGGTGTTGCGGTGGACATAGTCTTTCTGGACTTTAGAAAGGCCTTCGACACTGTCTCTCAGTGTTAAAAAATTAGGAAATTGTGGTGTCGATGCCTACACAGTCAGATGAGTCACCAATTGGCTGGAGGGCTGCACCCAGAGAGTGTTGGTGGACGGGTCATTTTCGACCTGGAGGGATGTGGGCCGTGGGGTCCCCCAGGGCTCGGTCCTCGGGCCCGCACTGTTCAACATCTTCATCAGTGATTTGGACGAGGGGGTGAAAACCACCTTATTCAAATTCACAGATAACACTAAGATGTGAGGAGAAGTGCACGCTAGAAGGGAGGAACAGGCTGCAATTGGATCTGGACATTTTACAGGGGTGGGCTGATGAGAATAAGATGGGATTCAATACTGACAAGTGCAGGTTACTGCACCTAGGCAGAAAGAACCAGCAGCATACCTACAGGCTGGGGAACTCCCTTCTCATCAGCAGAGAGGTAGAAAAAGTTCTTGGTCATTATAGACTCCAAGATGAACATGGGTCGCCAATGTGGGGATGCAGTAAGGAAGGCTAACCGCACCTTTGCATGCATCCACAGGTGCATCACAAGCAGGTCCAAGGAGGTGATTCTTCCCCTCTATATGACATTGGTCAGGCCGCCGTTAGAGTACTGCATCCAGTTCTGGGTGCCACACTTCAGGATGGATGTGGACAACATTGAGAGGGTTCAGAGGAGGGTCACCCACATGATCAGGGGGCAGCAGGGCAGGCCTATGAGGGGAGGCTATGAGACCTGAACCTGTTCAGCCTCCACAAGAGAAGGCTGAGAGGGGATCTGGTGGCCATCTATAAACTGGCCAAGTGAGACGAGCAGGCAATGGGAGAGTCCCCGTTCCCCTGAGCACTACTGGGAGTAACAATGCCAATAAGTTGATGGAGAATAGATTCAGGCTAGATATCAGGAGGCGCTACTTCACAGTCAGGGCAGCTAGGATCTGGAACCAACTTCCAAGGGAAGTGATGTTCACTCCTACCCTGGGGGTCTTCAGAAGGAGGCTAGATAGACAGCTTGCCGAGGTTGTTTGACCCCAGCATTCTTTCCTGCCCATAGCAGGGGGTCGGACTTGATGATCTGTTCAGGTCCCTTCTGACTTTACCAACTATGAAACTAAAATTATGTCTTTGAATCCTATGAAGTGAACCCAGCCAGACCATCTCTTTATTATACTCTTAGATTAACTGTATAGATTGACTATACTGTTAGAATAACTGTTATAGACTATTTTACCATTTTATGAACTTTCACCTGCTTCCCAGATTTAAGGCCACACAGGGTAAATTTGTAACTTAATACTAGAGGGTAGCAATCAACTGGCATGCAACACTCTGCAAGAGTGGGTGAAGAGACTCTATTGTTCAAACCCCATGAAAGAATTCTATAAAATATAATAAAAAATGTTATACTTCCTGTTTTTCTGCACCAAGTCTATATAATTAACTGGCAATTTTAATCCTATAATTTGGGTCAAAAACTTCATGGAAAAGATATCCTTCTCTATTCGTTTCTATTACAGGAAACCCTTGTTATTCACACGTTCAACATTTACGGTTTCAAATATTCGCGAATGCGGAACCTGCATTTTAGAACCTGCATTTTAAATACCCTTAAAGGAGCTCCTCAGAAGCTCTGCATTTGCTGCCACGGTGTTCCTGCCAGTGCAGCCGTGCTCCCCACAACCTGCTGGGGGCACTTTATTCATGAATGTAGATGGCATTCATAAACACAATGCCTTATTCGTGGATTTCATCATTTGCAGGGGATACAAAAATGTATCCCCATGAATGGCAAGGGTCTCCTGTATTTTTCTTAAATTGTCATGCATCTCTATAGCAGAAATATAAATATCTTCCTTTCTACACGTTTTTAAGTGAGGAATCTTATTACAATTCTATAGAATATTATAGAATTGGATTATTTAAATAGGGTAATAGAACTTCATAAGGAAAGGACATTGAAGCAATCTTCTACTCTGAAAAATACTGTAAGATCCTCACACAGTCCTAAGAGATAAGACTTTGGCTTACCATATTTACCACCTCAGCTGTACTGGATTTATCTGCCATTAGAAGGATGAAGTTCAGCTAACTGCCAGGAATTGAATTTCCAGAGACTCTACTTGTAACATAAACAGTTATGAACCTATTACTGTCAATAGAATGGTATCTGTTCACACATAGTCAAAAAGCCCAACGCTGAATTGATTCAGTCTTTTCAGGTTAGTTTCAACTGCGTAGATTGAACTGATAAGCAAGTGAACAGACATTCACTTTTGATTCTGGAAATGCAGCCATATGCCTGTAGCATCCCAGGTCAGAAGTTGGGGTGGGGGGGGGCGGGGAAGCATCAGAGCATGCCTCCCAGCTCAGCTGGAACAGACAGCTTGGGCCAAGGCTAGCCCACCCACCCAGCAGGGAGGTGCAAAGCATTCTCAAATGCTGGAGGACTGTGAATTAACTTGAATCTGGAGGGGATCTGAGGCAGAAGTTCAATGAACCATGTAACCTAAATCTTAGGTTTATCTTAAGTGAGTTTTGGCCCTTTAGAAAGCAGTTTATGTTGTATCACAGATTTGAACCAGTTTTGGGTCACTTATAACAGTTTATGTGTAACTTCTGCCCCTAGCCAAAGGGATAATTTTAAACCCAAAGCACTGAATCCAGACTTTAACTTCAGGGTCTAAAGATTTTCTATATCTAGTTCTTAGTGGTCTAGCTTATTCATACAGTGCTTGTAACTGGATTCTGAGCACTTGTTCTCTAATACTTGGTTTCAAAGGACACCAGTGATGTTGTGTGGCTAACCTGATACTTTGTAGGCCCTGTTTTTAGATCTACTGTTGAAGTTCTGTTTTTAGAACTTCAGTTGATGCTGTAGATGGTCAGCTGTATTTCTATAAATCAGCCTCTAAGCATCTTAAATTGAGCATTCAAAGATTATGATACATGAAAAAAATAGTACTTGCTTGAAATGTTAGTGTAGGCAGTTGGCTATGGGTGCAAAAAACAAACAATCCCCCCTCAATCAAAATAAAAAACCCCAACCCATTCTAAGCTTCATAAATTAGATTTAGTAAAGGACTGTGGTAACATAAAAGTCAAGATGCAGGCACAACTGAGGTACCCAAATTCCAAACTTGCATTAAAAAGCCCCATAGAGATGCTTCCTAACTCCTGAAGTGCATAAGATTTTAAAGTACCCAGAGTTCCACTTTTGTTTCTGCCCAGGATTACTGTAGTTGGAGCAGGTTGGCATCTGTCTCCAATGTAGGCCTGATCACAATCTAGAAATGAGTAGAGGAATGTTTCTAGAAGCTTGATCTGCTAGAAGTGTGCAATGCCAACAGGACTGGGCTCCTAATGAAATTAACTTTCTTTTCAAATCCAGCCAAGGGAGGAAGAAATGGTACCACCCACCTTCCATATAAAAACTAACGGTAACAGCACTTACTCAAGAAATGGGAAAACAGAGTTAAATGCTTACATCATGCCCATGCTTGCATCTCTCACCTCTCAGAAACCCCTAACCACCAAAACTGCCCTGGCGTGCCTAAACTCCAGAGAAGGCCAGGATTTCAAACATGTCCTTGTCTTTAACGTTTGCTATTGATTAGATAGTTCCCCATGTAGTGTGCTGGCTGCTGTAAATCAGACTGAGAGTCACATTGCTCTGTCCAGACATTATACAGGGAGCCAAGGTGTTCAACACAGTGTTCTAGACTCAACTCTGTGGCCTGAGCACCTAGTAGTTAGTCCAAAGTTCTTTACTGAATCTGGCCCTCAGAATTTTGGGAAGTCTTATTGATCACTTCTATTTGGCATGGCTCCCTCCACCCCCATTCTTATTCATCTGAGTTCCTCTTAAGACTGGAGATGAGTCAAACCAAGCCACCTGAATTTTGGATGAGTAGTCTGCACAGCTTTCCAGCTGGATACTACCAGGAACAGTCCCATACTTCCTTAGGTTTTAACCATAGAGCATAATTATCAAAGTCAGACTTCAAATTTCTTGAGCCAAGGTCCTTGTCTTTGACTGACTTTGTCAAGCACCGTGTAAAGTGCTAGCACTATGAATAATAATAAAGTGGTATCCGACTGCCATGCAGCATCATTGGGCTGCCACATCAGGCAAAACATTTTACATTGCAAAACAAATGAAATGCAAGTGAAAAAAGGCCTGGGAGTATTAAAAGGAAAGAACATTTGATCCTACTGCTGTAAAAGGCGTGTGTGGGGGGGGAGGATTGATTGTCCTGGTGTGCACATATTATAAAGCTGTCACTTACAGGAATAAAGAAAAAAAAGTAAATTTCTTTGCTAGTTCTGACATAGTCTAATAACCTGCATTGCATAGTGTACAGTACTAATGACTCTGGGTCTTGCCGACCCTCTCTGGCTGTGTTCCCAGAGTCATAGTGAGCATATGGGGGGAAAAGCCAGTTTTTGTACAAATACAAATGTTTGCTCTAGCCGAACCCAAGGCCTGTTACAGTCTACCATCATCTTGGGAAAGGGAGTTTTGCTGCCAAGTAAAAATTTAATCTGAAACTGATAATAAGTGAGAAAAACAGTTGTTTCCTTAGATAGTCCTCCTCCTTTCATCAAAATGAAAATCACCGTCAAAAGGTCAGGACTGTACAATTTTTCATCATGATGGCATCTAAATATATAATGAAAGAATTATTAGGATATTACCCCAGCAGGTTTGCAGAACTTGAGGGCCACTGGTAGAGTTATGGGGATTGCAGACTAGCATACAGCGGGCTCTAAATAATGGATCAGAAAAAGAAGTCTAGAAAGCTACTTTTTATTATACTTTGGGGAATAGCACAGACTATTATAAAGTGCTGTAGGTCATGAAACTCCAATGGCATCAAACAGTTCAAAAATATAGATGAAAACTATGGAAGCTCTGTGGTAAGCAGTGAGTATGGTATATTATAGATGGTACAATAGAAGGCAGCATATGCACACTGTAAAGAGTGGAGGTGTTCTCCTGAACCTGAGCCTTTTGAACAACTTCCAGAACTGTTATTGGTTCTAAATCAGGATTCTAAACACACGCTTGTAACTTGAGCTCTTTTCCAAATTTAAAACAAACTCTACTGGTGAAACATAGGTTCTCATGAAATAGATACTTATATGACAGAATTAAAGCTTGCATTTTTGCTGTATTGTACTTAAAGCAATATGGATTTTCCTCCCACTTCCTGCTCCTACTCTCATCTGGTGGAAAAGGTATTTTAAAGCCATTGAAACAAATGTGTTGTGCTCTTGGCTGACATCACCTTGGAAAATTAAGTTTTCCAATTAATTTTACAGTCCAGAGTGGTGATACTCCCCCTCTATGCGACTTTGGTCAGGCCGTAGTTGGAGTACTGCGTCCAGTACTGGGTGCTGCACTTCAAGAGGGATGTGGCCAGCCTGGAGAGGGTTCAGAGGAGGGCCACCCACTTGATGAGAGGGAAGCAGGACAGGCCCTGCAGTGAAAGACTGAGGGATCTGAACCTGTTCAGCCTTGGCAAGAGGAGGCTGAGGGGGGACCTGGTGGCTGACTAGAAACTCATCAGGGGAGATCAACAGCAGATAGGTAGAGCTCTTTTCTCCCCAGCACCACCTGGGATGACAAGGAACAATGGTAATAACTTGATGGAGAATAGGTTTAGGTTAGAGATCAGAAGGCAATTTTTTACAGCTAGGGTGGCCAAAATCTGGACCCAACTTCTCAGGGAAGTGGTCCTCACTCCTACCTTGGGCAAATTCAAGAGGAGGTTGGATGATCACCTGTCTGGGGTCTGTGAATCCAGCATTCATTCCTGCCTGTGGCAGGGGGTCAGGCTAGATGATCTGTTCAGGTCCCTCCTGACCCTAGCTACTATGAAACTATGAAACTAATGGTTTCTGGTAGGCTCAGCTCACACTCTACCAGGTCCAGGAGAGCATGTGGTAAAGACAGTAAAAAGCAGTTTTTGGTTACACTTTTATTTCCTGTAGGTATAATTTTATCTAGTTGGACTCTCAGAAAGGTTTCTGTTTGCTCACCTTCTCCCTGTGGAGCTTGCTTCCTTTTTTCCCAGTGAGTATTTCAGGAAATAGACTGGGTGCGGACTTTGTTGATGCCTTTCTTCTCTACCCTTCGATTAATCTAATGTTGTGTGTGTGCTCCTCTCCACTTCATGAGCTGCAAAGACTTCTGGCATTTCTGTAATTATGTGAAATTACAACTTGACTTCTCCTTTTGGCTCCAAACATATTGCCTAGAGATTCTTCTCTGACTCTTGCTTTGAAACTCAGTCCCCACATCCCCTAGACATCTCTCTTAAGGAATACCTACACTGTACTTTACAGAGCTAGCTTTGTCAGGGGTAAGTAAATACTGAGGGCCTGCTTTGTTTAATTTACCCTACTGAGAGGGCATGGCTTTAGTGTGTGCAAGAAATTCAGGATTCCTCCAAAGGGGGTGTAAACCTCCAAATACATGTTCTAATAGTATGGGGGTTGTGGTTAGTTATTCTTCTATCTAGCCTCTATCTGGCCCTTTGAGGCCAATCTGTGGATGGAGTCTATATATCCTATCATAGGTGAAAATTAACTTGCTACAGCAACTGCTCTGTTCAATAAGGATAACAGTCAAAATTATAGAAGAATCAAAATTTCATACACCAAAAAATTATTAGAGTTCAGCTACAAAAGCCACAAACAACTAAGACACTGTGGTCAAGGGCCTAACTTGTATCCTTAGTTACACAGATGCAACTATAAATCAGTTCAGAGGAGCTTGTATGCCTGTATTATTATTACTATTATTACTATTTATCAGAGGGAAGATTTTGCTAAAAACTACCTGTCAGGAAAATGCATACAAGCTGTGGAGCCCTTTGTATGGTACAAGTTCATTTTATACCAGCTTTTAATATGCTTGGCTAACAGGACTGAGTTCTGTTCATTCAGCAGATATACATTCATGCATCCATCTTATTTGCTTTTCTATCTAGGCAGTGGTCTCATACTGCTCTAGGCGATAGGGTGGCCAAAGGACATTCACCAGGAGTGCCACCAATAATTCAGGGATCTATTTTGTAGCCATGTTGGTCTAAGACAAAGAGAGATACAAATCTCTAGTCTAAAACTCTTGGTTTAGAGGTAATACCTTTTATTAGACCAACTGAAAAATAGCAAAAAAAAGTTATTTGCAAGCTTTTGGGCTCATGCACCCTTCTTCAGGCTGAGGAGAAATCAAAGATTGTAAAAGTCCTCTTACGTAGAACATGAACTTCATTTTGCACAGGGGAAGCTGAGGCTAGACATATGTTTCCCTGGGTCTGAGAGAGACCTTTTGTATGCATGACTCTGTGATGTGCAGATAAGGCTGTCCTCTTCCTTGGAGGTGTCAGATGTCAGAAAGGCAAGGAGGTGTAGAAATCTTTTTTTCTTGTTTAGCAGTGAAGTTGATCATATAACACAAAAAACAAGGAGAAAGTTGGCCTTCCTAACATAGCTAAGGGAACTTGTCCACACACTGATAAACAACAAGCAAACAAGCAGGCAAAACCAGGTATTATGGCTTGGTTAACAAATAATCAAGGGGTTATTTAAATTGCTAGCAAATGTGATAACCGAGTATTAACCACATTGTGTATGAGCTACTCCATGTTAGAAACTTGCCTGATTACAACTCTAGAAATTAGTAGCGCACAAGCTAGTATCCTGGTTAATCTCTGTTGCATTTAAAGTTAGTGCAAGAGGGAAAAAATATACCAAACTCTTAGATGTGAGGTTTGTTTATGACTTCTGAAGCCTTTGCTTTGCTTAATTTTGCTCAGGGGAAAAACAGCCATAAATCAACAAAAAAATGCCAAATCAAATACACAAGTTAAAAAGATGGTTGAGAAATGCAGCTATGTTTCATTTTGAATCCAACAGACAATGGAGGCAAGAGTGGAAGTAAATGCTTGGGTATCTCCAAGTGAGCTGGGAGAGGCAGAGGGAAAGGAGGGGGAGGGGAAGGAAGGCTGCTTTGAATCTCTGGTGACCAGCTCTTTGCAGCTATATTCAAGATTCAGCAAGAAAACAGATGGTACACTAGGGCATTGCTTCATGAAGAATAACAGATGAGTAGATAGAGCCTCTCAATCTCAGAGTAGCATACAGGGTGATCAGAATCCCAATCACAAGCATGCTATGATAAAAGACTTTGAATGAAGAATGAATTAAGTTGGTTTGCTGTGTTTTATCAATAAAAGTAATGGTAAGAGATATATTTCTTACAATTCTTAAGCAGAAGAAAGCTCACAAGAGTGATACATTTTGCTTATAAAGCAGTGTGAAGTGGGATAAATCATGCTGTCAATTTAATGGTTCTGTGTTTGCTGCCTCTGTATTATCAGCAAGATTATTCTTTGTATTCAAGCAAAATGGATAGGAATATATAAAACAGATCTAGACTAAATATTTTTTCCTGCTGGCATCTTTTGTCCCTTTGCCATGCAGGCTAGTGCAGGTTAGAAAACAAATTACTTGCTTTATGGTACACTCTTTTATTATTATGATACATTATAAACTTATGCAGGATTCTGTCATATAGAAATATTTGAACAAGGTTTCCATATTTGAAAAACAGTTTCTTGTCAAGGAGGTAATAACAAGTGAAATATCAATATAACTGGAATATTAGAGCAGCCTAAAAGTAACAGTATTGCAGCTTAAGTTATTTGAGGGAAATAGCTTAAATTATTCAGTACATAAATTGTTGCCACATGGTCAATGCGCTATATGCTGTACATATCACAATTTAAATTAATGTAATGACAAAGAGTGCTTATTATTTAATAATGCACAGTTACATAAATTACTGTAAACATATGTCAGATCTACAGAGAGAGCATCTTTCTATCTCCAACCTGCCCAACAGAACTTGATGCCAACTAGAACTGAGCAAACAATTCCTGACAAATATTCTATTTGCCTTTTTATCCAGTTTAGGAGTGGAGATTGGAATTGTCTCACATGTATTTGTTCAAAACTATTTAAGAAAATGTAGGCAAATTTAATTTACTTCATGCATCAGTATTCAATACCTAATATTCAAAAATGTGTTGCTCAGGACTTGTCTATATAAAAACAAAACCAATCAACCAAAAACGTGTTATATATAACAGTTGTAATGAAAGTAGTTCAATACCCTGCTGCGTGGTTGCAGTTTTTCCACTATAAGAGTGTGTATTTCCTATGTCCTAACTAAAAAGAGTTAAATGGACATCATAACTATATGTGGCCCAGACCTTAATTGTTACTGGTCACATAAATCATGTTGCTGTTTGTTACCTAATGGAATGAGTGCAACTCTCATAAGCCCCGATTCAACAAAACCTAACTTTAAGCATGCAAACAGTCCCAGTGAACCATGAATAAATGCTTTGTTGATGAGGGGAAGGATTTACTTATATGCCTAAAGTTACATATACCTATGTTTTTGCTGAAGTGGGATCTTACCTCTGTGAATCGTTTGGGAAAATAAATAAAAATGTATCTGCCTCTCTAATGCATGCAAGTATGCAAACATTTCCAGAGCATTCCTGGCAATGACCACTGAATACAAAAAATAGCAGTGAACAAAAGTGGGTATAAATGTAATAAAGCAAGTTCAGGTTTCAATTTTTAAGCATTTTCCATGTTCTTTTTTTGTTTGTTTTGCATTACTTCTCCAGCTCTGCTGCTAATAGTCTTGTTTCCCTGTCTGGTCAGAATTCCCCAAGGGCATCAGGAACTTGCCACATGGATCAGAAAGGAGAATTCTGTCCTAAATGATGTATGCTACAGAGATGTTAATCCCGAATTGCTTCCCTTCACAAATGATAGCTTCTAAATCAATCAATGTGACAACAACTATGCAAAGCTCTACAGTTTTATGAAAACCCATTTTCACATCAAATATTTCCCAAGGCCTCGACACATGACACATTTACAGAGCTGTAATTTTCATCAGTTTTGTAAAATGATATAAAGGACGTCAAGAGCTGGACACATTCATGGGTGGCCACGTGCAGCAGGTGCTGTTATAGAGTTTTACTATTATGTAGTGAGTTGCTGTGACAGCCTGTTGGCCTTGAACAAATGGCTATGTGTCTGTCTGTTACAAATGGAAGTAGACACATTACACTTACACTAGTATAGTTTTGCCTCTGAATTTCTACACAGTAACTCTACACTGGATTTAAGATGCTTCAGTATAGGCTGTATTTTGCGTGTCTACCCCCTGTTTATAATTTCACAGCATGTCTATACACATACTTTGGGATAGAGTGCGGGGGGGGGGGGGGGGGGGGCGCTTTAATTACAGCGGCTCTCAGAGCTGCTCATACACTGAGTGATGCGCTTTAAAGTGCCCCTGCTGCCATTTTGAAATGCAGGGACGCTGAATACACGTGATGTGAAGGGTGCAGTTAGCACACTTCAGCAGACTTGATTAATAAAGTCTGCTCCAGTATATGCTAATTACCCCATGTCAGAGCAGAGCTCTGTCATGTGTATAGGTGCCCATAAAAACTAACTACATTGGTGCAACTGTACTGTGTACACAAGCCCTCAATCACATTATCTACTGGCGTATCTGCCCTTGGTTGATTGTTGAGCCTATTATGCAGATTATCCCGGTCAGCTTAAAAACAATATAAAGGTGAATCTTATACATCAGGAGCTTGCATCAAAAGACAATATTAGCTAAATAACATGGAAGTCTTTATGGATTATCACACAGAGATCAAACAACAGAGATGGGCTCAACCTCATTCTATTCAAAGCACCTAGGTGGAAAAAATGTTCCTGTAGGACTTGTCTTTTTGCATAAGCCCTCTCATCTTTATTTTTATGTGTTTGTTTTCAACTATTGCAAATTGAAAGCATACCTGTTGAATGTCACCACCCGTGCAGAATTTCATCTCCTGATGTGGTGACATTACTGAGCTCCCGTCATACATTTTGATATTTCATTGTTTTGGCACCATTCCAAACTTGCCTCTTCATCTTTCATGAAGTATCAAAACCATGAGCCCATTAATCTTAGCAATTTATCATTGGGAAAAAAAGGAATAAAGTGGAAAGTGATGAGATGAAAAAGGCACTCCTGCAAAACAAGTTTATGTTACCTTTAGAGGTCAAGAGGCAGATATTTGATCTAAAACAGTGAAAATTTATCTCTGGATTTATAAAAAAAGAAAAAAGAAAACAACATTCAGAAGTTGTAGGTTAAAAAGGAATAGTTTAAAAAATAAAGATTTTGATATATTGTTTATACAGGTGTTCTCAGAGAGACAATTTAGAATAGATACTTGATATGCGTTCATGGCTACTTGGATTTTCCTGATCTCCAACCATGGTGCTTAACTGGGATTTCCCATTTTTCTTGAGACCTTTGTCTAAATGCACTCTGTGCTCATCAGGCATCCCTACCCTGTCTCTTTGAACTTCATGTAGTTTTACCTTTGGTCAGATTTATATGATATGCTTCCACATCTTCAAATAAACTCACAGGCAACAGAAAAGACCCCAAATGAAATATTCATGAAGTTTCATAGCATTCATTACCTTTTTATGATTCTTTTACTTGGCCTAACAACAATGCTTTCTAGCACACTGTTAAATCAGCTAGCAAACTTTATAAATCACTAGCTCAAGTACATCAACCTGTCGCTTTTTAATGTACTATCTGGGCACATGGCAAAATCATACTACTTACATAACTATGTTTGCCATCATTATTCAACATATTGATTTTTCTGGGTAAGCTTTGATTGTAATAGGTCTCTTTTCATGATGGACCTTCTGGGTTCAGTAGCTAGATAAGCAAGGAGACCAGTCAATTCTTCTGTATGAAAATCACAGGTGAGCATATGACATACAAGATCACAAAAAAATAAGTAAAAACTATAGCATTTTTTGTTTTCACATTGATAAAAATGTGCCCATAAGTGCACTGGATGCTATGGATGAATACAAGTGACATCAGTCAGTAAAATAAAGATGTTCTGGTCTATTTAAAGTAAAGTGCTGCTAATAGTGGGAGAGTCTCCTAGCTTAGCTTCAGTGCCATAAGACTTCTAGGGAGTGGCTCAAAGTCTATTGGGTAGACTTCTGTGGACATTACAACCATTGTGAATAGCAGCAGCAAAGAAAAATGATCGGAGTAGAAATTTTCGTGAGAGAAATGGTCCAGTCAAGATATGGGTCCATCAATATTTTCTCACTTCCTGTTTTAGGGCTTTCTCAATGGACATCTTAGTAGCTCCATATAGGAGATTTTCCACTCCTCTCTTCTCACACTAATAGACACTTCTATGCATACTGTTATTGCTGATTTTCTGCTCCTCCTGAATAAATAGTCCTTCTACATTCTGTTTCCAAATGCCACTGTGGTACAACACGTGTCTGGTCTGCTATCAAGCAAATCCAATTGGCTTAATTTTGCTCAAAGACTGTCCTGACTCTCTCTAAAACAGACTTCCAAGAAATTTCTTTTTGAATGACTCTTGCTAATGGTCATTCTAATTAGCCGAACAATGCAAGACACAAAGAGGAAAGCAAAACCCATGATTAAAAGGGGGTGGGGGGGAAGAAGGGACTCTAGGGTTATATAAAAATATATTTATTTTTAATTAATTGGATATTAATTGGATATAATTGTTTTATTCATTTCAGTAGTAGTTACATGAGTTACAAAATTCCAGTTTTCATATTGAAACTGAGATGGTTTTTCAGCTATTGAGGCACAATGCCTCTAAAGCACAGAGTTTTAAAGAGCAACATGACCTATCTAGGTTCTGAAGCTATGTATATTTAAAGAATAAAAGTGACTATTTACTCTCCATGAAAAAACATTGTCATATATGCAGTGGAAATCAAAGATAAAATACACTTGTACACATATAACAATAAAACCTCAACTGACAAAAGAGTAAGAATAAAAGTGAATAGACCACTCTCTATCCATAGATTTCATAGATTTCTAGAATCAGAAAGGACCTGGTAGATCATCAGGTCCAACCCCCTGCTCTAGGCAGGAAAGAGCGCTGGAGTTAGGTAACCCTAGCCAGATGCCTGTCTAATCTCCTCTTGAGCACCTCCTCCAAGGTAGGGGAAAGCACCACCTCCCTTGGAAGCCCATTCCATATTTTGGCAACTCTTACCATAAAGAATTTCTTCCTTATGTCCAATCTAAATCTGTTCTCCTTCAGTTTGTGGCCGTTATTCCCGGTAACCCTGAGGGGCACCCTGGTAAACGGTGTCCCCTACTCCCTGCTAGCCCCCCCCGCCCCCAATGAGTTTATAGGCAGCCGTAAGATTACCTCTCAGCCTTCTCTTGCAGAGGCTGAAGAGATTCAGATTCTTCAGTCTGTCTTCATAAGGTCTTACATGCAGGCCCCCAACCATACGAGTGGCCCTCCTCTGAACCCTCTCAAGATTATTCACATCCCTCTTGAAGTGCGGCACCCAAAACTGGATGCAGTACTCCATCTGTGGCCCCACCAATGCCGCATAGAGGGAAAATATCACTTCCCTAGACCTGCTTATGGTACTCCTGCTGATACAAGAAAGAGTGCATCTATTTCAATGCACTTATAAAGATTCAAATCCAACAAAGTATTTATGGCCATGTGTGCCTGTTTGAAATCAGGAGACTATTCACGTGATAAAGTTAAGTGCTTTGCTGGTTGGGATCCAAAGAATCTGCTACAATGCCTACTAAATCAGCGGAAGACTTCTACTAAATATAATGGCCTTTGGATCAGGCCCAAAGCACTTAAAGTGCCATTCAATTCCATGCATGTCTGGCAGATTATATTATGGAGGCACTGATTATAAAGTCAGAATTATAATCTTATCTATTTTACACAGGTATGTGGTAGACTTACCGATTCAGCCTAGCACATCCTGGGCTCAGAAAAATCTTCATTTTGATTGGTAGAACCCATCCACCAATCAGGTAAGAGGCTACCCCACCTTGCCTGGAAGCAAGGAGTCTCCCAGGCCTGAGTGAAGCCTGCATTTTGCAGGTCCAGCAAAACTTCAGGGGCAGAGCCTCCAAAGTGAATAAAAGGAGCCATGTGCCCAGCACACGGGAGACACATCAGAGGACAATGAACGAAGAAGGGGCTAAGAAGAGCTGGGGAAGAGCTGCCAGTGGGCAAAGAAACACCCAGAAGAGCCCCCCACCCTTGCAGGGACCAGTGCCTCAGCCCCAATGGTGCACGGAGTGGTGCACAGGGCTCAGACCTTGGGGCTGCTTGCAGCAGCCTGGGTTTGCATCCCAAGGCAGGGGGCCAGGGAGCAGTGCATGGATTGGTGCATGGAGTCCAGACCCTGAGAACCGCTTGAGGCAGCTCAGCTCTGCAACTCTGGCAGGGGTCAGGGAGCGGTGCATGGATCAGTGCATGGAGCCCAGACCCTGGTTGCCGCTCAAGGTGGCTCAGGTCTGAAACCCTAGCAGGTGGCCAAGAGCATGGTGCAGATATCTCTGCATGGAGGGTCAAAGTGCTGATTGGGACTCTGGGAGCTGTTTCAAGGCAGCTCCAACCCCTGACATGCAGCCAGGCTGTCATCACGGACGCACGCCCCAGTGAGTCCAGGAGCTGATTGAGCCCTGGTGTTGGATGAGGCAGCCCAGGCCTCCAACTGCAGCCATAGGGAGCTAGCTAAATGGTCCATGGGTCAGTGCACAGGGCCATGAGCAGGCCTCAGGATGGGAGAGAGCCCTGGAAAGTGGCCAGCCACCATGCCAGAAGAGGCACTTATCTCACAGAGCTGGAGTAGCCCCGCATCACCAGGGGGTCACAAGTGTTAGAAACAAGGATGTCCCACAAGGGAGGGAGCCCTCAGGAGGGAGCCAGCAGGGGCCTTTGTGAGGTAGGGCTCCCATCCCAGCCCACAAGGGATTGGAAGGGCCTGGAGAATTGTCCCATTTTCCCCTGGCAGAGCTGTGGCCAGGCTTCCCCTCATTGAATGGGGAGACCCTAGCATAGTAACACCTTCAGCACCTGGAAGGGTGAGCGGGCGCCTCATATTTTGTCACTTGCGCCATATATTTTGTCAGCTGAGGTTTTATTGTTATATGAGTACAAGTGTATTTTATCTTTGATTTCCACTGCATACATGACAATGTTTTTTCATGGACAGTAAATAGTTAATTGTGTTTATGCCTGTTGACCTGCTGTATTTACCTGTGTTTGTTTATACATACCGGTTCCAGATCCACTACTTGCCTGTGTGGGTTGAAGCTATATAGGAGGTATAAGTCATGTATGTAATATAGTCTTGTATCATTGAATAAGTGATTACTTATCTGTAGATATGTATATATATTTGTGTATATAACTTTATTTTATTAATTAATAAACCTGTATATAGTTAAGCAGTTGGGTCTTGACCTGACTATAGGGAACTGAGGGGAAAATGTATGCAGTTGACAGTTCCCTCCCACAGTACCTCTGCTGGCTGACAATCCCCTTCAGTTCAGAGAATGGGGGGTACATACCCTGTGTATGCCTGGGATACTGGTACATACAATACCTATGTATTTATTTGTTTTAAGACATATATCAAGGGTACCCAAAGCTATGGAGTTTTATGAGAAAAATACATAATACACTTCACACATTTTAACTGGTAGTATAAGAGCACTGGTTTAAATGTTATACGATTACATTTAAAATTATATCTCAAATTCAGAAAAAGACTATTTGTCTTTTTGTTACTACTTAAAGTTTCACATCTCTTTATATTTCTCAGTAGCATGTTGCAAATCACAGACAGTGCTTCAAAATAGATTCCAGGACATATAAAAAGACATATTAGTAGACCCTTTGCTTCATACAATCTGGCTGTGTTCAGTCTATGGACATAATGTGGATGAAAACATTGGGGATAAAAATATAATAGCACCACTGAAGACTTACCAAATCAGATTTACCAAAATCTGATGAACATAAATGGGGCTAGGATTTCATCATTGGTGCTTAAGTCCCAGTGTACTCATCACCAAAAATATTTTTAGCATTCATCTGTGGACTCTTTTCTGGATAGATATATATTCAAAATATAGGAGTACCAAGGATGAAAAATCTTGCATCCCTTTAGTATGGTCAGTTCTGATGACAAGTTATTTCGGAAGAATCAGTGATTCACTGGACGTATAGTAAATAAATCATTAATTACACGGTGACCATGATCTTGGGAAAGGTAAGTTCAATTCAAAACACAGTGAAATAACTGATTTTATTACCATAAATGTAGAATAAAAGTTGCTGAATTTAAAACAACCACCCTGTGATATACTGCACAGTGATGGCAGTATATCAATAAACTTTCTTTTGTAAATGGCTAGAAATTTTCCCTCAAAATGGAATATTAGGATTGTGATCAAACAAACATTTTTATTAAAGCACATTCTTTCTGCAAATGTCTAATTTTTCCTTTGAATAGTGAAAAGGTTTTAGGTTTTGCAGATTTAAAAAAAATAAGTCAAATAATTGCAAATTATAAGTCAAATAATAAATAATCAGTTCTTTAATATTTAAATATATTCAGTCAAACCCCTACTTACTTTAATATACTCCTTTGGATAGTAGCCACTTGATTATCAAAGATCCAATAATGTACTTGCAGTACAATGTTTAGATACTATTTAGATATTCATTTCAGTTTGTATGCTTTTTAGAATAGAATTTTTATATTGCTGTGCTAAGTAGTGAACCAGACTCCCCTGATACTTTATTACTTATGTCAAAGAGGTAGCAAAGCTTGTTTGACTAAAAATCTTGTTAGCTATTGTGTTGAATTGTTTTGTAAGGGTCTTTTCCTCTATACAGAATGATACATTGTGTATTTCATGCTTTTTATGTTCCTTTTTCTTAAGAAGGCTAGATACTTGCTAATACCTGTGGTATTTGCCTGGTATTGTGTGCTTGGTATTGTGCTGTTTGCAGCATACTTTTTCCTTTTGAGCTAAGGACATGTAAGTTAGAAAATTCTTCAAGGTGATATGTTGAGAACAAATTGGCTATAAAAAGGATCGTATAAAATCATATGATGAGGCTGCTCCAATTAAATTTCTTCAGCACCTCAACAGAAAAAGGATTGGTAGCATATATTTTATGTTATTGCATGGTTACGGTCTTTCAGAGCATAAATCAATAAACTAGTTATGTTAGATATTTTTTCACATTAAAATAACTAATAGTCAACAACAGGAATATGTCCAAAACATGGCAGGATACAAAAAATGCCGTATTTACTCAAATTCAACATGAGGTTTCTTTTCCCATTGAGCATGGGGATAATAGTCCCTCATCTTGGATTCAAGTGCAAAGTGAGGGAGTGGGGGAAAGTGGAGGGAGGTCAGGTGGCTGCAGCTACAGGCCTGGCTCCAGGTGTGACCCGGGTTTGGGTTCGAAGCTGTGGCTGTTCTCCCACTCGTCCACTGCCTCTGCTCCTCCATGCATCCTGCCCACTGCCTCTGCCTCTTCTGCTACTGCTTACCCTTCAGCATGGCTCCAGCTCCAGCTCCAGCTCCAGCCCTGCTATGGCAGGAGGCACTGGGCATAGAGCACATGGCTAGGGGCATAGTCAGGGCTGGAGCTGCCATCACTGCAACCATGGATGCCTGACTGGGCTGGGGCCAGAATGACCATGTACTTTGTGCCCCACGCTGGAGCGAGAGCCATGCAGAGAAAGACCAAATAGGGAGGTCAGGTATGGAGTGAGAGTAGATGCCAGGGGCAGCAGGGAAATTGTGGGTTGGGCACAGGTAGGAAGGATGTAAGCACTGTGGGGCAAGGTGTGTGTGTGGGGGTGCAGGCAGCAGGGTGGGCAGTTGCCAGGGGGCAGGTGCCAGGGAGTGCAGAGAGTTGTGTGGGGGCAGGTGCCAGTGGGGACATGTGCCACAGGGTGCAGCCATAGCAGAGGGGCAGATGTTGGGGTGCACAGGCACTGGTTGGGCAGGCATTGTTGGGTGGAAACTGGTGAGGGGGCACAGATGGCAGGGGGGGCACTTGATTCCCCCACCACTTGCCCCCCTATAGTGGTGCAAGGGATGAATTGAAGATGATGTTCCAATAATTAGATTCTATACATGGGAAGTTATAATAAATTTATACATTTTCCATGCACAGAATTTAAATAAATTCAAAGTTATTTTGGATTTGGGTAGATGCAGTAGTATTGTCTATAGCTGTCACTACAGAAGAGTGCAGTTTCGTTTTCCTTTATATACATAGGGTGACATCCTAGTTTTGCCAGGACATTCACAGATTTCATATGCCAGTCCCAGCCCATTGGTGAAGATAAAAATGAATGTCCTGGAATCACAGGAGCTTGAGGTACAATCTGGCAGAGAGGTTGGGTGGTACTGTGTGCCAGGAAGACAAGCAGGCAGACACTGATGCTCTGCAGCTGCCTGCCTGCCTGCCGCACCATTCTGCTCCACCTCTGCCTCTG
Source organism: Crocodylus siamensis (assembly GCF_052110815.1). NCBI lineage: Eukaryota > Metazoa > Chordata > Crocodylia > Crocodylidae > Crocodylus > Crocodylus siamensis. The sequence goes on along the minus strand of NC_143398.1, from coordinate 198,737,112 downwards.
CCTGCAGCAGCGCCATTGACTGGGCTTGGGGGGCGGAGGGAGCAGATGTCCCAGATGTCTTGTGGTTCCATATGGTTACGCTATATATAACGAAAGACAAAACCAGCAAAAACCAGCAACTGAAGTCCATTAACTGTAAAGTATATTCCTGCCTCCTTTGTACAGCACAAAACTGGTGCCATGACTTTATAGCTCCTCATGCTTTGTTCTCTTGGTGGGAAACCAACTGAGTATATTTTCAACCACTAAAGTAGTTGTAAATGCAGTATGGATGGTCTAATAAATGTAGTAAATGTCAGTTTTACAACTTTGTGTAAACATGCCATTCTTTGTAGATATCTAAATTCAGTTTCTGCCATTTGAATAAAATGTGAAGAACACTTTTACTTAGTTCAAGGGGTTTTATGTAAGTAATTTAATTTATTATTGATGCGATTTACTTGACAGTTTTGTAAACTGTCCATTATCCAGACTGACAACTCGATACAAATCACGATAGGCCAGAGCCATGGATGGTGTAAACCATGGGTTGGCAGCTTTTCAAAACAGTGGGCTAAACAAAGCAAGTTGGTCCAAAGGCAGGCTGCTGCTTTTGACCCAGCTACCACAGCTGCCCCAGCCACCAAATTTCCCGGCATGTCCCGACATACCTGCGCTCCGGCCCTCACTTCCTCTGCCACCTACTTCTTGCCAACATTCTTGCTTCTGGGCTGGATGGAATTGCTCAGTAGGCTGCATCTAGTCCATCAGCCATAGGTTGCTGACTATGGGTGTACCTTCCTAACTCCACTGAATTAAAATGAGCTCAGACTATTTGCAGAAGTTGAGAAGCTGGCACCAGCAGCTTAATTAAACAACATCAGAATTCTGACATTTCGCATTTGCGTTCCTAATGGTACCAAAAATGGTTGTGGTCTAAATAATTATATTTTTGTTGCTATGTGTAACATGGTGGAGTCTGAGGAATGGCCCTGATGCCCCCTGGTGTCTCTGTGACTGTGCACACCTGGTGTCTCTGTCCCTAGGGCACTCCTCCTGTTTTGGCTTTCATTCTGGGAAAAGCATGGCTCCCTGGGAGCTCCTCAGGCCTACGTCTTTCTGCAGGCAGGAAAGCAGTCTGATCAGTGCCCCTGGGTGCTTCTCCTGGGCAGGAGCTCCTAACCCAACAGCAAGCAGGGTTAGATTGGCTTGCCAGCTCAAACCCCAGGTTTATATGCACCCAGTGTGCTGCCTGCATCTGGTCATCTGACTGCCTGCAGGTGCTGGCTAATTATTTCATTATCCCAGCTGCCCCAGCAACCTGCAACTGCTGCCCCCTGCCTGCCTGCAGAGCTCCCTGGCTGGGCTGCTTTTCCGCTTAAGGTTTCACTGTGTCAGATAGAAAAGATTTTTGGATGTTTTCTTTGAATTATTTTTAACATCAACAATTATCTAAAGTAATTTTCTATTGAATGACATTTTTCTTTGTGGACTGCTCTTTTATTTTAAAATATACTTTTCTTATTTATAAAAGCATTATTTGTATGTTACCTTATTGGTTTCCTCTGCAAAGAACACCTTACAGTTGTTTCCAGGCAGTTAAATTTGATAAATGTGGAGCCTTATGATAATACTGTAGTGTACAAATTTCTATTGCAATAGTGAACGCATTTTTATGTAAAGAAATGGGGAGGCACCTACTGTACATCATTTATTATTCTTACTCCATATCATAGAATTGTATATAATATAATATAATATAATATAATATAATACCTTCTTTTTTACTGTAAGCTAGCTCTTTTCACTTCTGAAAAGAACTAGTTGCATAACTTGTATCTTGGTTATAGAATTAAATAGTAGAGTGAGATCATCATTCTAATGAGACTTTTCTATGTTAGAAACAGCTGCAATGGCAACTCCAGTTTGAAACATGGGGCCATTTTCCCTTCTTCAAGAATGACCTGTTGAAATATTTCTTTTGGTCTTTTCCTGCATTTTTTTACAACAAAATGATTGTCATGATTGTATGTTATGTATTCCTTTATGCATATTTACATAGCAGAGCTGTAAGGATAATTCTTACTCCCAGAAAACAAGTAGCCTTTAATGTATTATTTTCAGAGTAGTGTAAACCCCTGAAAATGGCCATCTCAGTCCAGAGGGGTCTAAGAGAAAAAAATTAAAACAACTTATAACAAGGACAAGGAATATATTGTACACTTGTGTTTTAATATTTCTGCATAGGGAAACTGCTGTGAAAGGGCTAGCATGGGAGGAAATTATAGCTTTCAGTGTACATATATTATGTTTCTACCAGGAAAATCGCTGCTCTCCCTGTACAAATGTACAAATGAATGTACAAATATTCACTCAATTTCTCTCAGGGAAAACATGCTCCTTTTGGGAGTAATATATTCCAGGTGTTAATCTGGAAAAGTTCCCTTATGAGAGAAACACTTTTGCAAGAGTGAACGCTGGTACACTCTCTTCCCATGCTGGTCCAGCGGAGAGTGAAGCACTTCCCAGATGCGGGAATGAGTGCAGGGCATTGCCTTGCTGCTCCTGTCCTCTCTTAGATCAGTCCTTGAGCAGCAGGGCAAAGCCTCCTATCCACTCCCCAAGCAGGGGTCTCTGCTCTGAGGAACAGGCAGGGGCTTTGCCTTGTGGGTCCCCTCCCCCTGGGGCTAGTTCGGGAAGGCATGGAGAACAATTTTCCTACCATCACACTCCCCTCAGGGACTGGAAGGAGTGGAGCAACCACTGCTCCACAAATCTTGTCACACCGGGATCACTCCAGTCTGGTGAATGCAGAGAGCAGGGAGTGGGGGCTGCTGCAGGTTGATGGCTGTACTGTTTCCTCTCCCAGGAAGTTTTATACCAGTGGAAATTTCCCAGAGATTTCTACTGGTAGACATGAATGCCTGGCTGTGGCCAGTAGCTAATACTATGTCCTTTGCAGCCTGTATTTCTGTATTTAAATACTGTGGCCCTAAATTTACACTCCCCTGAGCTACATTTCAGTTGTACATAAAAGTTACCTGTAACCTGTTTTTATCCTATAGTTTCACTAATTGTTCTATGACATGTTCCTTAGATGGTTTTGCATTCCTGCAAATAACAAGCAGCTTAGGGAACTGATTGAGGTTAGTTTTAAAATTAGTACTAATTTATCCTTGATATGTAAAGTATGCTTTATCTGGGGTGAAATCCCCAAATCAAATAATTCAGTATTATTCTTGGTGATCAGGCAAAGAGGACTTCATATATTCTCTTGGGCTAAAAAACTTCAATTCAGATTATGCTCTAATCTTATTTATTACCTATTGCATCTTTCAGCTTCTATGATAAAAATATTTTTAACCAAATGTGCATTCTATCACACTAAGTTAGGGGAGACTTTCCTAATTGGTTGCCACAAAGTCTCAGAGGTAAAAGATTACTTTCTCAAGAGCTAAATATATCAGGCCAAATTCTGTTCTTAGTTACTCTGGTATAGACCTGGAGTCATCAGAATAATTAATGAAATCACTCAAGGCTCATGTAATTGACCAGAATCAGACATTTAAAGATACCAAAATGGACTATTCAGGTGTTTTAAATAATATTTATAGGATATAATAATATAGGCTGCTTACAGATGTAAAACACCACACAAAAGCAGTGCTTTACTTTTAACTCGATGTGTCCCCAACCAAGTTGGTTTGTATAGATGGAGTACCTTCAGTTTGGCTTTTTTTGGTGCTTTTATCTAATAGCTGATTAAATCATCTATTAGATAAAAATGCCAAAAAGCTCAGCTGAAGCATGTAATCTATAGAGACATTGTGGAGCCGTGTCAAACTAATGTGCTGCCTCTTCTGGTAAAGTATGCTTTTTCACGTTTGTCAGCAGCCGTAATGATAAACAATAAGAAGCAAAGCAATAACATTCACGTTTTCTAATATTTTAGATTTAAGGAATCATAAATTTAGAAGAAGGCTATCAATTTGAAAGTTTGAGGGCTGAGAGACACTGTGGGACTCTGGAGAACTTCAGGAGAATTTAAATGAAATCTATAGTTGATTATAAAGAAAGGAAAGAGAAAATTTTTGGAAGATGCCATTTTTGCCCACTCTTTACGCTCTAATATGAGATAGGCCTTAGAGGATTGGGTAATCAGAATCAATAGTGAAAGAAGAATTTGAGCAAACAGGGATTGGAGGCAACTGGAAAGATAGGCTTTGGGAAGAACTTTGATTCTTTGGTTGTAGCTATGTTTGACAATATAATCCTCAGCTGAGCTCTGATACCTTTATTTTTCTCCGTTCATGGGGACAGTAATTGAGAAAAGTCTCTAATTTATATTTGCCTCAATGGCTCCTTAAAACCCATTCTGCTAGCTGTTAATGTTGAAGCATCTAGGTTACTCTGTTGACTCCAGTCTTGCCCTTTCTGAGCTCCAGAACGTACTGCCCCCAATATAACCAAATGGTAAAATGAGAAGAAAAGAACAGAAGGAAAGGGAGTGAAAGTTCAGTAACTCCATAAGAGCAGGGTTTGGTTTTTTTTAGGTACCTCACAGTGCATCAAGTGACCTTTAGCATGATTCTAGCTTACAGTTCAATCTTCTGCTTTGCAAACATGTTGAACAATATAAAGACTTTGAAGCTCTAAATTTCAGCAATCCACACACCCCTAAACTTGCAATTTTCATTATCTCATTTCCCTAGACATCTAAAATAAAAGCTATTTGACATATACAACACATAGGTTATAGACTGCAATGAATATTGATATTTTGGATAACAGTGAAACCTAACTGACTACAGCATAACCCTGGCTGGAAGATCCCTTATAAAAAAATGTTTCAGTTGCAGTTCTATTTCACTCTTTTGTGAAGTGAGCAATAAAGTGAAATTCAATTGTAGGTAGTGGGTTAACATTAGGACAAGGCATTAGCCAGCCCTATTAATGAAGATGTCAGTTTTTATTCTGCTGACTTCCTGAAGGCAAGTGAATTTCACTTACTGGGAACCTATACACAACCAGAGTCTGCTCTGGAGCGTGGCATTTGCTGCACTCCAGCAGCCTCCTGCATCTCATGCATCAGCATCCCCATGCTTAAAAATGGCAGTGGAGGTGCTTGAACTAAAGCTTATTGAACAAATTTTAGTTCAAGCACCCCTGCCACCCTTTTAAAGACGGGGATGTTGATGCACAAGATGCAGTGGTGTTTTAATTATTGCCACTCTAATTAAACTGCCACCCCCCTCCCACCTACAGAGCACATTTAAAAGTGCCCATTAATGCCAAAATCTGTTTTGGGATAAAATATATTGTATATCCCAATATACAGCAGCACGGGCAACTGGTGCCACCTTAGTTGCAGGGGGGCACATGCACCCACAGCAACCAGTCAGTGACCGGGGGCACCCTCCCATGGTCAATCTTGCCGACTGGGGAAGGCACTCCACCATGGCGAATCTCACTGACTGGGTGGGGGGTTTGCATGGAAGTGGTTGTGGGGCTTCATCCAGTGCTCTCACTCCCCAGCTGGTGCTTGCAGGGGGGGCTCTGGCGCTCCTGCCTTCCCCTCCACCTGTCACCTAAGTAGGAAGTGCGGCCTGTCAGGGGGTGCACCAGTGCTCTCAGGGGGTTCACATGCACCCCTGTGCACCTCCTACATGTCACCACTGTATAGCAGCTTTGGGCTGTGATTCCTACCTTACTGTATGGAGCTGAGATATGGACAACATACAGAAGACACTTCAAGTTGCTGGAGAAGTACCATTAACACTGCTTGAGGAGTATCCTTTGAATCCAGTGGGAAGACAGATGCACCAATATTAGTGTTGCCACACTAGGTGACTTGGCTCCCTGGTGGGTTTCCTCCCTGATGTACCCCTAGTGGAGAGGTAGCAGAGTCTAGCATGGTCTGACGGTTTACTTACCTTCTCCACAGCAGCATGAGCCAGAGATGCTGGGATGTATGCAGTGTCTCCAGCACACTTTAAGAGCATATTCTCCCTGCATGTGTGAGGGTGCACTGCCTGTGACATCATAAAAAGGCTTTCGGGACACAGGCAATCCCCAGACACTGGCTGGAGAGTTCAGGCAGCAAAGGCTGCAGGGAGCATCTCTGCAGACCCAACAGACCCAAGGGAAGGTGTCGGAAGAATCCACACGAGCTGGTTTGAGGGAGAGGCAAGAGCACCTTGGCCCCTTACCATCAGCAACGGACCCCCTGAGGGCGATTGGTGGACCCACCACCAGAGTGCTCCTACTGCTGGACTTCAGACATGTGAGTCCAAGACTGTGAGCATCAAGTTGGTAGTTGCCAGGGGACTTTTTAATTTCAGTCTTCTTTATATACAAAAAATTATTACGAATGAAGACAGGGTCACCCCAGGAGATTTTGCCCAGTATGACCCAAGAAAACCTGGCAGGAAGGGCCAGTAGTAACCAACTTTCCCTTTTAGAGAAGGCAGCAAAAGCAGAGCAGCTTTAGCTGGTCATGGCAGACACTGACACAGGGAAGAGATAGAGTTGTTACGAACACTATAGAAGAGTAAGAGACTAAATTGTAATTGAATTACTTCCAACACTGTTCTGTGCCATGGTGGTATTTTGATTGGTGAGTGGACAGGGTGTAGGGGAACTGGAGCCCAAAGTTACTCACTATTGCACCCAGTCAGCCAAAGGAAGAAGAACATTTTGTCTACAGAGGAACCTCCCACTCAGTTCTTAAAACTGTCAAGCTGTGGTAGGTGAGTAGGAGAGGGATCTAGTTCAGGCATTGAAATTTCGAGTGCCCATCAGACTCTCCGTGGGCACAGTCAGGATCCTCTTGTAAGCAAACACCACAAGCATCAAGGTAATCATCATCCAACATCAACTTCACTAGGCCAGCCACTTTATCCAGATGTCTGACTTGAGATACCTACAGCAAGTTTTATTCTCCCACCTCAGTCAAGGCATATTCTAGATTGTTCTCTATGCCTTGAAAAAATGCAACATTGACATCAACTTGTGGGAGACTATCTCCCAGGAACACCCCAAATGGAAGAAGAGTTTGCTACAAAAATCTCAGTACTTTGAAATCTGATGAGGACAACAGGAGATGGAAAAGTGGGAGTAGCAGAAACAGAGTGTCACAAACTGAATTAAGAATCCAGAGCCACCTACCCTGCACAGAAACGTGTGCCCAAGTTGCAGTAGAACCTGTTGATTCTGGATTGGCCTTGTCAGCCATCTTTGGACCCACAGATAAGGCAATCATGGAAGATGATCATCGCTGTGAGGGATTGCCAATGATGATGATGTGCGTGAGTGTGTGCATGTGTTTGTGTATAGAAAAGAGATCAAAATACGTATGTGTATGTGTGTAGTCTTTCAATAGAAAACAGATCAAACCAAATACCATATTTTCGTGCATATAGCCCATGGGTTATACACATTTTTACAAACTTGATGGATGGGTGTGGGCGATACAAGGGTGCGAGCTACGCAGAGTCTTTAGAACAGCATAGCCCATCCCCAGCTCTGGCTCTGGCGGCCATGCCCAGCAGAGTGTGGCTGGCGGTGGTGGTAGGGACCGGGATTTGCAGCTTGCAGCTCCTCATCCCTCCCCTCCCCTGCAGAGCCCGAAGCCCAGCAGAGCCCACACTTGTGGCCACGTCTCGAGGTGCGGGCAATACATGGGTGTGGGGAATACATGGAGTATTTTACAAAAACACAATTTTCTGTGGGTTATACATGGGTGTGGGTTATACATGAGTGTGAGCTATATGCGCGAAAATACGGTATATTTATCTCTATATACACATGTAATTGGTTTGATCACTTTTTATAGGAGGACTATACACATACATATTTAGTTTGGTTACTTTTCTATAGGAGGACTTGTTTTACCCCATGGACAGTGTAATGTAGTCCAACAAAGATATTTCCTGGATAAAAATGTGTATATATCTAATGAGGTTGAACAATCTTTAGAAAAAATATTAGTTTTTTAGGGGGAATATTCAAAATCATGATAAAAAGGAATGACATAATTGTTAGGAAATGGTAGAAAGGTGATCTGAATATAGGAGATGTGTGCAATTCGATGGCCAGATTCTGTTCTCATTCAAGAAAATCAGCACTATTTCTACTGAGAGTGGGAACAGGATTGCCCCCAGCAGGACTTAAACAGTGAGGAATTCAGGCACAGCTACTTCATATAGCATACAGAAATTGAAGGAGATAGCACACAGTATACTGTGTTCAAGAGCTTATGAGACACTGAGTACTGTGCTCATCACAGGCCTATCACAGCATGATCACATGCTTAAAGATTTGCTTATGTTCTTTGTGAGGTTATTTCCAGAGTGCATAGCAACACACTGGATTGAGTCCACAGTGAACAAAAGTACTTCACAATTTCCATCTAGAGGCTCGTTCCAACCAGTTGATGTATAAGAATCTTATTACAATGCCAGTTGCAGCAGTGACCAAAAGGCCCATCAAAAACAATTAAATCAATTCATATAATGTAAAATTAAAGCCATATCTCCTCTCCCTTGGTACTTGCAGTTTTATTGATTATGGCAGATTATGTTACATAGCCTTTGTAACATATGGTACTGTCCTCAAGGAACTGAACTGAAGCTAATTCTCTTTAATTTAAGGTGCTTGATCTTGGCTAACAGTTTGGTGGTTATAGTCAGTGATTTATGTTAGATGCTTACAAATAAATCACCTCTTTTAAAATATAAAAATTAAATAGATCTACTTCTAAAAATCAAGAGAACTATATTAACTATGTGTGGGGGGGAAAACATTACAGAGTCAAGAATTTGCTGTACATTTCCTTGCCCAGGTGTTCAGCAGATTTTTTAAAAAATCTATAAATAACTTATGTTCCTTGCCCTAATTTGAAAATACAAGGAAGTAAATGAAAACTGAGCATTACCTATATGAAATGAAGCAACTAGGGAAGTGAATGGAGAAAAATTAATACTGTCTCTCAGACAAATAGATCAAATGATATTAAACAAATACAATTAGTGTCTTTCATATTTTGGGACGTCTTCTAAATTCTCATTGCTAAATGGCTAAAAGGCAGAAGCATCTTGTACAAACTCAGGGTAGGAGATGGCACCTTTAAATTAGCTTCCTTATTCTCTGTAGAATGTGTTTATATTAATAAATAAGAGCAGTTTTTGTGGGATGAAAAATCCATTATGTGATGAGTAGGGGAACAAACAGAAACCAAAGGCTGATGGTTTCAAGACTTGACATGTACTAAAAAGTAACTCTGAGGAAACCACAATAACAAAATGTTAACCAGAACCATGAATATACCCTAAAAATGTTGAGGATAACATAGTACAGAAACAAAGTAAGAATGAAAAGCAAGACACTAAACATTTTTTGGGTGCTAGTGTCAGAACAACTCAGTAGCAAAATCACAACAAGCCATCAAAAGACGTAAATCTGTCTAATCCAGGTGCTGAAGTACTTTTTATAGCGACTCACATGCCAATATAGGCTGTCCCCCGGAATAAGTATCCTCTTATCAAGATAAAAACTTCTCTTTCCACTATGATTGCAACCACAGTAAGGTGCTACTTGGAAAATTAATGAAAGGAGAATATTTGATGTACTTTTCATCATCTAATACAATTTGATGGACAGAATATATAAGTTATATTGTTGCTGATATGTCAAACAGTTTCAGATTAACATTATATGACTGCATCATGAAAGTTGATTAGAAAGAAACTAAAGGTTATGATAGATGGATATTGGTCAGATAGGGGCTTTGGTGACTGGAAGAGATCTACGGATAAAACAGTGAAAGATAGTTTTCAGTTACGAATCAGTAAAGTTATTGGCATTTAAACCAACATTTTTATTTCAAACTTTGAAATGAATGGAACAATTCACACCACTGTCAGACAGGAGGCTTGGTTCCATTCTATTCATATTGTCAAAGATGTTCATTTCAGTAACAATTGTTCTTTTTTTTTGTTTGCAAAAACTAAGGCTAGATGTTGAAACATGATGCTGTAACAAATCTATACCTGCAATTCAGGAAATACATGGAGCCTTGCTTAATGCACTTAGAGTGCTTCAGTCTAAAACCCAGCTGTGAGCATAAAGTCTATTCTAGATGAGAGGAAAGGTTGATTTTCTCCTTGTCTATATTGGATGGGAAGTTTTTGTTATTTTCCTATCCACTAAAACATACCTGAGCACTTTACACAGACATTTAAACTGCAGATGGTAGTTCATGCAGAAATGTTGGGTATTCATGCTTGCACCCTTTTTTTGTTGTTCAGTGTTGTCCTCTGAGTTTGCATTTTAAAGAGATTTAAATCATTTCTATTAAAAAAATCAAATAAGACTTTTTTTCTTGAAACTTCACTTTTCAGCAATATTTTCATTGCTTCCATCACTCACACCAGCCTGTTCAGCTAGCTCCTGGCTGTGATCCAATCAGATTATTAGATACCTGAATGAACTCAGAGAAATGCTTTAGCAGTGTGAAGAATTGTGCTTAATCACTTGGGGAAAAATATTCCATTTTGATTCCTAGCTATACTACTTACATTAAATTACCCAGTCATGTGAAAGTATCATTTTACCATCTAGCCATGTATTTCTTTGAAGTTTTGCTAGACAACATACTTTGATTCATCAGCAGTACATAAGATCATCAACAACCACTTAAATGAAAATCATGCAGTACAGTAATACGCACTACGTTTCATTCTCAGTACTTCCACGTTAATACAAGTGAACAACTTATGTGTTCGATAAGACCTGTTTGGGATTTAGAAGTTTGTAACTATGGTTCCTTTCCACTCCCCAAATATCTCTGCATACAAATAATTCAGAACTCTTGGGAAAGTTGGATTCATATCTAAATTTCTTGACTTGGGATTTTCTCTGATCTTATAAGAATATTATGCATTCTTCTTTAGTTCCAAGGATGTAGCTAAATGCAGAAGAGATATTGTAGAAGCAGTTTATTAAGCAGTACAAGAATAATTTCCAAGAGACACACAAATACAAGGAGTCCAGAAGATCAGGTGTATATTTTAGGAACAAATAACATAAGACAACAATGAAAACAAATTAGAACACAGTTACTTTTACTTTTAAAGTTCTCTTAAAAATATAATTTTCTGAAACTTTGTCACCTTACTGTGACTAGCTCAAACCATATTACAGCTCTTACATGAAATGGCAAAAGTCAGTCTGTTGAAGTTTTTCATTTTCAATTGTAATAATTTATTCCTATTATATTTCTATTAAACCACCAGCCATCAGATGTGTTGTGAGCATGACTGTACTGCAAGCTATGGGCAAGAATTGTGAATGGTCACTTGGGGCTGTTTAGTGGCCTGGATATACCACAGGGAAGCTGACAGATCTAGTATTCTGGAAGTGTGTTCCAGGGATAGTTGAAATTGCAGTTTCCACCAATCTCACCTTATTCAGTCAGTGATTCACTTCCTGTGGGTATTAAGGACTAGGAGGGATTTGAAGGAGGAGAGGGGAATGGCTTGGCAGATCAAAACAGAGAGGGCATTCTATATACCACAAATAGTTGGAATAGTCTTGCTGATACTTGGGGAAAAAAAGAATAATCATCACAGCTGGACTCAGTGGCGCAGAGGGGATGGGACAGATGTGATAAGGGAAAGCATACGTGTAAAGGCTGTTATGCTAGCCAGAGAAATAAGCCAACTCCACATCCACATTTAAAGGCCCTCATCTCAGGATCTTCCCTGCTATTTACAATAGGCACAAAGGGGCTCCCCCCTTCTTAGTTGCTAACACTTATCATAATCATTAGGATTCTTGCTGTCAAGCAGCCATGGAGAAAGAGCACTTATCCTTAGACACTATGTGCTGTGCACACGCTGTCATATGATAACTAGGGATCTCTTAACTCTTCTGGGCTGCTACTTCTACTTTAACCCCATAGTCATTGATTGTGAAATGTAGCACTTCTTTATTAGCTTCCACCTAGATACCACTGGGTTTTTAAAGCTGATTTACAGAAAGTTGTAGGGCCTTGAGATTTTTTCAAGTTATTGCTGAAAGCTCTTGAAGAGGGAAACAGGGCAGGAAGACAAACTAATGGAAGAAATCAAATATTTAAATACCACATGTAAAAGACTTCAGGCCTCTTACATGGCATCTTAGGAAAGAGTCAATCATGAAGCATAGAAAGAATCTAATAATAGCCAAAGTAGGCCAAATGCAAACACTGTCATCCTAAAAAATATTTAAAAGGAGCTATACAAATAGCACTGAAGGAAGACAAATATGCAGACTCTGAACACACATACCCCAGAGTCTCTTTGCTGAATCACATGGTGAGAATTTGATCCAAGAAGCTTGGGGAATTCTGAATTCAGACACAACTGAATTTCACCTGGAAAGCCTGCCAGACCTTAGCACTAGCATACTCTAAAAGTACCAAAATAACTTAAGGAACGATTTGCTATTCACAATTTGAATTTCTTCCTTAGATGAACTTGCCTGCCCCTTTATCTTGGCTAAAAGGGTGATAATACAGAATATGGCATTGATAATATTATACTTAAAGCACAGGTAGCTAAAATAAGCAACAGAAAGCATCAGAATAGAATGTCACTGGAGGAGTCGCAAAGCAAGTTTCTGGTTTTCAGGGAGTACCTCTTTAAGCTTAAATTATTTTGTGAGTTTTGGAGACTGGGTTGATGTTTGCTGTCCAATTTCTGCTTGATCTGAAATTTCCTCTAGTAAGGTCACAACTGCAAATCTATGGAATATCAGGGAGAGAGAAGAAATATTTCAACTGAAGAGCAACAAATATATACTTACCACAAATTAAGCTGCAAATGAGTAAGGCTATATTTATCAGAGTGAAGTTCTACATCAGCCTTAAATTAGGATAGTAGGGGGTGAGTGTGGGGGGAATAAAAAAAACCCCTAATTAATTTCAGATGGAGCCAAGGAGTTCATGAGAGGAATTACATGATGTGGTGCCTACAGTAGGCAAGGACTGTGCTTAGTGACCCAGAAGATTCCTTCTAATCCTATATTCTTAGTAATTATTTTAATTTGAGTCCTATTCAGATTACTTTCTCTAAACACATTTTTCTTTTGCCAATAAAATAATATTTTGACTGGGTTATTATGAGCAGGTGGGTCATTTACAGTTAAAAGTTTTGTCAGAGAGGCTATGTCATTTAGGAGTATGGGTGGAAAAAAGGATTACATCTCTAACTGCCATAACTTTGTCAGCAAAGCCCTAGAAGTCCCTTTCCAATATAACTTATTTTGCTTGGCAAAGTGGTCTGAACTCTATTTGGCAGAATAATTCTATCAGAAAATCCTTTTCAGCACAGAAAAGCTCCTAGTTTTGTCTGGCAGCATCCATCACACCTAAAGGCAAACCCCCACCCCACCAAAAACCCCCAAACAAAAAAAAAACAACCCAGCAAAACACTGAAGATAGTAAATAAATGACATCAATATATTTGCCCATTGGATCACAAACCCCAAACACTTTAAGGAACTTATAGTTTTTTGAAAACCATTGGTTTGGGAATCTAGTAGTTTTTCTCTTTTTCTTCCATTTTTCAATCTTTTTTTAAATTAGGCAAATATATATGTGGTTTTAAAGAAATAAGCAGAATCAAATCCAAAGTATAATTGTAATAGTGTGTGGTATTGGCCAAGCTAATAACAGTACCCTTGGTATTATTCAATGATCACTCAATAAGATCTTAATTTCTATAATTAAAGTGTTGATGAAATAGTACAGTTTTGAAGGACAAAGTACTGTCAGTGAGAGACATCAGCTTTATTCATTGAATGATAACAAGTATTTGATAAATTTGTTTCAAAGTCCCATATATAGAGTAACTTGTGTTTGTTTTTGAGGGTACAACTTTGCCACCATTATTTATGCTGGTAAGTATTTTAATAGTCAGCATAGGTAAGAGTAGTAAAATGTCACCCTTAGTAAATATTTAATTGGCCACCAGCCCTTGATCCAGCAAATACTAACCAAGAATTACTTCAGCAGAAGTAAAGAGGTATGCAAATTTTTCCCATATCAGGGTTAAACTATGACAGTCCAGTCAATATATTTGTGCCAACCATGACAACACCAGCAACTTCAAGGATTTTTGTTTTCATTAAAAGGTTATTGACTCCATCATCTCAGCCAGTTCACTGACTTTAAATTTTGCTGAGTTGGGGGTCTGTATATCAAATATGGTGTGGTATGAGTTTTTGAACGGTTTAAGCTATTTGCTATACGCTATGACATAGTCTGAAAAACTTTGAATATAAAGTAAAGGTTATGGACATACCATTCCATTAAAAAGATAATGTTAGCGAAGGGCTCAAAAGTGTCTTTGCTATGTTGACTCTTTTCAGCCGTGCTGGTAAAGCCACCCCAGTCCATATCCCTGTCTGCTCTACCTCCCATCCCTGTGGGGGAAGTGGGGAGGGGGGACTGGAAAGCAGAGGTGCAGGTTACTGCAGCCTCTTTGAGTGCCTGCTAACTTGTGGCAGAGGAGGCTGCAGCATTGTGAAATGTATCAGCTGGGGGGCAGGACTTCTACCAGGACCAAATATATGTCCCCTGACTGAAATGTTTCCTTCTAAAAATGTTTCTTAGTGTGTTTCACTTGGAAGTGTTTCAGCTGGTACACCTGTCTGCATCCTCCCCTAAAGATTAACAATTTACCATTGTCCCTAGTCTGGAAGATACGTGAGCTAGCCCCTGTCAATTGATGGCAGACATACTGAAGCATTCCATGATACAGCAATTCCATAATCAACCAGAAGCTGTAGATTGGATATGGAGAGATTCCTCAAATCACCACATCTTGTCATTGTAGGAGTGAGTAAAAAGCATTCAGTTATTTTCAAGCATGGAAACAATGATAAAAACTACCCCCCCCCCGATGGTGAAAAAAAAAAGGCAAACTTTTAAAAGAGATGTGTCTTGCAGCATGAAAATGTATTTTGACTGCTGTAAGCATTTCAAAAGTACAACATTTCATCATAAGATAAAAAACAACTCTTGGGTGTAACTGCTAACATTCCACTGGCACCTCATATGTTGAATGGAAATTTCATATATGCTTATCTCTTAATGTTCAAGTAGATCTCACGTAGACTAGAGTTTCTGGTTCTGTTTTAAAAGGAGTTAATTTATTTTCAATTAAGTTGGGCTAGTTAACATGATAACCAACTATCTGAGCTCATGCTCCAAAAGAGTTAACAGACAGATAAGAAAAAGATGGGGTACAATAAAAAATAATATTCTCTCTCTTTTGTCTTCATTATCTCATTGTAACCTCATGAAAGGGAAGGCTGGAGTTTATAAGTTTAGTGAAGAAGTCTATTTAAAAGCAGTGTTTATGAAGGACAGTGTTGACTGAAAAAGTGGTTTCCAAGAGCAGAGTCTATAAGGGAGAAGGAAACGAAGGGATTGTTTTATAGGATTGGACAAAAGACGGCATCCAGAGGAATATGGATGAAGGAAATGAAATAGATTAAGCATGTCAGCTATGGGCAGGGGGGTTGGACCATATTTGAGAATATGAATTCCAGTCTTTGCACATTGCATTTGCTATTGCAGGCCAAGTGTGCAGTGATGATGTAGCAATGTGCTGTGTTTATTAAAACAAAGAGGGAATTTACTTGAACAGTTGTTTAAGAAATCAGTCAGACATCACTGTACTCATATTTGTCTGAAAGTCAACGTGATACAAGGTTGTAATTGTACAACAATGTCAGTAATTTAACATGCACAGCATTCTTATCAATTGCTCAAACATTTGTGGTATGATCTTGAGTGTGTTCTAAATTACACGGACAATTTTTTCTTCCCAGCTCACTGTCATGGACTACTATAGTTTGTAACAAAGCTTAATTTATCTTATGTATCTGCTTTCAATTATTTCTTACTTTTTAATGGCAATTTTTAGCTGTTAATATTTATCTAGTCCCTTCATTAACATACTACATAATTAGAATAATTCAAAGGGATCCTTTAGTCATTAATCACACCTGATACGCAGACACTACCACAAAGAACTGCAAAAATGGCCTCTTTTCTAAAAGCGGTATTATTCTGGAGATTTGTTTCATTTAGTATTGTCACTAATGGTCATATTCTCTGTTTAATCCATGCAGAGTTCCAATTAGTGTCAGAAAGAAGTAATCACACACAGAACAAGCCCCTCCTCCCATATTTGGTAGTATGTAAATGAGCATATAATTATGTTTCTTTTTAAACTTTGTCTTGTACTTAAACTTTTTTCTTAAACAATGTTAAACACAATTTGTCAAAGTAGGTGGTTTCCAGTTCCCAGTTAAAAATGAGGGGAGGAATAGGTGAAGTGCCATGTATAGCAACATATCAATTGTTGAACTCATTCTCTAACCAGTACCAAAAAAGTGATGACACTGACAATGTCACCAAGCACCTTAAAAATCTATGAGGGCTTGATCCTGCTAATCAAGTTTAACAGGGCAACTGTAACAAAGGTTTCTATAGTCTAAAGTAAGACAAATAACGCACGCAGATAATACACTTACTGATGAAAGAGTAGGACAGAAGTTTCATTTTTTGGTGATAGGGGTTGTGGAGAGAACTATTAAAATACTTTGCTGAAGAGCTTCATTGAAGTAGAGTATTAGGGTAGAAATATAACGCAAAGATCAGGAGGAAAATGTCTGTTAAGGGTTGATTAGAAAGACACAATTGTGGAAGAAAGATATGAAATAGTGGTGTGTGTGGGGAGGCACCAGGGGTGTGCAAAATGGGCTGTATTCAACTGGGATTCAGATTCGGCCCAAATCAGGGACAGTGATTTGATTTGTTGATTCGGATCACTGTCCCCAATTTGATTTGGCCGGATCCAGATCTGAAGATTTGATGCTAATTCAGAAAATCAGCAATTCAGCCATACACACAGCTTTAAATGTTTTTTCTACATACTTCCAGGTACTAGGCATGGCTCGTGAATGCTGTGATGGTGGGGTGGATGGAGCATCCCACAGTAGCATGGAGGGCCCCTCCACGTGCTCGGTTATAAATCCGGAAGTGGAGCAGAAGCGCTTTCAGTCCACTTCCAGGTTTGCCAGAGAGTGCACTGGGGAGCTCCCTCGCACTCCCCCAGCTCAGTGATCAGCATGGGTGCCCACCCAGACCCAGGAGGCACCAGTTGCTGAGCCAGGGGGTGGGGGGAGGCCCCCCAGCATGCTCCCCGATGGATCTGGAAGTGGACCAGAAGTGCTTCCGCACTTCTGGGTCTGCTGTTGAGTGTGCTGGAGACCCCCCTGCCCACTGCTGTGGGACGCTCCATCTGGCCCAGCATCTCAGCATTCATGAACTGCCTGGTATCTTGAGGTATGTAGAAAAAACATTTAAAGCTGTGTCTATATTCAAATCACTGAATCTTTCCAAATCTCTCCGAATCAGTTCAGAGAGATTAAACGTTCTCCTGATTCAATTTGGATTCAGAGATTTGGCCACTGAATTGGGCCGAGTCTACACTGAATTGAATCAGGGACTGAAGCTTTGCACAGCCCGAGGGGAAACCCAACTCTGATCCATTAAAGTAGGGAAATAATTTAAGACAGCAGAGGTAGAAGTTAATTTACCTGATGTCATTTTAGTTTGACACTTTACCCCCAACCTTTCAACCAAGGCTGCATTTGTTCCTTTCCTAGACTAGAGGTAAGACATTTTGTGCCCCAAATCTTGCCTAACCTCTCTCCCAGCTGTACAGTTGCTCCAATAAAAAGATATTACTTCACTTCACCAGTATTCCTGTTGGCTTATTCCCTGCACCACCATAGCAACACTACCACCACTTCTAGCAATTACTGATGCAGTTTCAGAACACACTGCATGTACTCCTTCAGTATTAGGGGAAAGGAAACACATTGTCCTGGTGTTTTTCCAGAGTAAGCCAGTCAAGGTTTGCACAGAGCAAATAACTTTTCCTTAGTCTTAAAAGACTTCTGTGTAGCACCCTTTGATTATGGCATAGCTCAGGAAATGTATTTTAGTTTCCAAAAGGACTCTAACATATATTTCTTCATCAAGAAATCACCACTTTTTAATGGTGCTGACAGCATCAACATACTAGCATTTGTTTTCTTTAATAGACACTTTTGTGGCTTGGTGATACTTGCAAATTAGTTTCACACAACCTTGTTTATGTTAAATGTCACAAGGAAACTGATAACTGTTGAAGTTAGAAGTTTTGATACTAGGGTGCAGCACATGTCACATTTATTCCTATCTAACTTACATTGGCTTGTATACTGATATAAGTTATAATGGTGGCAGGAATGGACAGACAACCATCTTTCCCTGGGTAGCTCCTTGCAATAAGCTGTATTATAGTGCCTCACCAGTATGTGGTAAGGGAATCAGTAACTGTTTGCGTTGAACAAAGGCCTATCCTGGGATAAATGTGACTGATGCTACAGACACATGTGTACACCTGTGTTATTCACACCAGTATCTAGTTACTACTAACTGCTCAATGAAGTAACTTACATTTTCTCAGATTGGAGTTACTTATTGTATGCCTGATATCTGCTCCACATATATGCTGTTGTGTAGGCAGATTACACCTTTACTCTTTACCTTCAAGATGTAAAGATACTGAGTATCTACACCTCCTATTGCAACTTTGCAACAGGTGGTCTGTAACAGGGAACCCTAGCCCTGTCACCAGAAAGCAGGCTAGAACTTTCTGGGCATAGGGTGCTGATAAGGAAGGGGTGAAATCCTGAGCCTGGCCAGCTAGTCAGCTGACGGGAAGGGGCAGGACTATAAAAACCCTGGGCAAAGTGGCAGTAAGGGGGGACAGCAGTGCCTCTGAAAGCTCCACAGAGAAGCTGGGTGAGCAATCCAAAGGCGGGAACTATGGAAGCCATTGGGAGATGGCAGCCGCACCACAGCAAGGACTGCAGTTGATGGAATGGAGCTGAGGCATGAACCCTGCAAACGTAAGCAGACCTGCTGCTTTGCTGGATCATATTGGTTGGTGACAGTTATTATTTTTTCCTTTGATTATTGAATAACACTGGTGGCTTGGGTGAGGTAGAGGCCTCATTTTGGGGACCCCAGCACAGGGGGGCCTGGCTTTTTGGGGGGCACAGACCCTGGCACCTGAAGGTGTGATCTTAAAAGGGCCAGGGAGGTCTGGTACACCTGGGGTGCAATTTTATTTCGTTTTTTTTTGGACTGAGAGGGTGTGACTTCAGGGTCATCCCCTGGTTTTGAACTTGCAACCCTCTAGCTGTGGGGCTGGAGCTTGGACCACTGGGCCAGGGCTCCAGATTGGAGTAGGAAGGGGGGCCATGAGTCTCAAGACACCAGAAAAGGCTAGAGCCTCAGAGTCAAACCCTGCTTAGTGGGTTTAGATGGGGAGGCCTAGCTAGAGAAAAACAGGGGTCAGGCCCAAATAGGTGAAAGGCCCCAAGTTGCATGATGCAATAGGCAGTCTCCCACTAGCAAGAACATCATCATAATAATTTCCATCAAGACATGGCAGGAGAGTATAGGGCAGGATATAAGAACTCCCAAGAAGGCTCCAAAGGTGCCCTACGTAAAACGTGGATTACTAGGGAAGTTGGTGCTGGGGAGGATGACTTGTTACATGGGCCAAATTAATAAAACTGCTTCAAAAATGGTGATTTCCTTCTCTGACTAGTAGGATTACAGAGAAGTAAAAAAACTTATTTTCAATACATGAGTAAGAGAAACTTTTTGTTAAGAAACCAATTGTATTTATACATACTACTTAATTATACTAGTCCTGATTAACTAGCTCTATACAAGGTAGTTCTGTGGAAATATCTGGACACCCCACAATCTCTAATGTATTTGTCTTTAGACCACTCTTTTGAAGTAGGGCATTTTACAAAAGTGAAATTGAGGAAAAGAGAGATGAATGGCTAGCTTCTCAAAAGGACATATATTGCAACACTGAGCAAGACGATACCTGGTTCCCATAGCAGAATCCATAGCACTGATTTAGGCACCTAAACTCCCTATACAATAGAAGGGTAGAGTCAGTAGCATTGAGGCAAGTGAGGCACCAGCCCCAGGTGTCAGTTTAGAGTGGGTACCATTCTGGTGCTCCCTACCATCCCTAAAGCAGCCTTGCACCACACAGCCAGAGGAGCTGGGCTGGAGCAGATCTGCACCATCCAGCTAGAGGATCTGCATGCTGAGAAAACCCGGGCAGGCAAGACCAGCCTCCTTTCCTTCTTCCACATAGGTGAGTTTTGCCCAAGATGCAAAACTCATTAGTCGCATCTCTGGGTAGGGTTAGACACTTCCTGAGCACAGATTAGTAACAGGTAGCCAATTTAGGCTCAGCTATTTAAGTGAGCCAGTGGAAGCTCTGAAGAAAAGCTGTGGCTTAAATCTTAACCACTGGGGAATTTGTAGACTAACTCAATTCAGGGCAATTCTGCCTTTTGAAAAGGATTCAGAGGAGGAGACAGTGCAGCCTTTCCCTTGTCTACATTTTATAAGTAGTTAGAGGACTCAACCATGGAAACTGGTAAAAAATGGGAGCCTATACATGTGCTCTGATGCGTTCTGATTAGAACATGTTGGAGCCAAGTCTGGTAATTAGAATGCTCCAGCGTGCTTCAGCGTATTGTGTATTCAGTGTCCCACATTTCAAAATGGTGGGAGGGGCACTTTAACTAAAGCTCATTGAACAAGCTTTAGTTAAAGTGTCCCCATGGCCATTTTGAAATGTAGAACACTGAATACACAAGACACTGCAGCATTTTAATTACAGTGGCTCTTAGTGGCTCTTCTGAGAGCCACTCAAATGAAAATGCCCCCCCACCCCCACCCCAGAGCATGTGTATAGGCACCCAATGCCTTCTTCAGACTGGGGTGATTCAAACTCGTATTTCCCTCCTTGCAGGAAAATATTTTAACCAACTGGCTGCTAGCTGTTCTGGAGTGCAGGCCTGTTCTGTTTCTCTTCTTGAATCGGTTCCATTCTGCAGCAAAGAATTCAAACTTCACTGGACAAGAAAGAGCAAGCAAGAGGGATCACAACTCACTAGCTCGATGGTTAGGGTAGGTTAGGTAAGGTTAGTACACTGTCTTGAGTTCTGGCTTCTGCTTACACATTTAACTTAGTCCTTGGTTAAAGTGTAATGATTACTAAGTAGAATAATGAGGGTGATAGTTCTAGTCCCAGATCTGGCACTGATTTGTGATATAAAAATTTGAGTTAGCCTGATTAGTTGAGTAGGTCCCAGGAATAAGTATATGTAGTATTTTTATATCCGTCTAACAAATTGATTAGTGAGCAATTTAACTTATATATGAGCAACTCATACTAAATATAATTTAGGAAACATAAGTACTAATATAGAAAAGAAAACTATTCCGGAGTCGGCTTGACCCAGCTGGAAAAAGGAAGACACCGAGGTCGGCTTGACCCAGCTGGAAAAAGGAGCATGCCCTTGTGATGGTTCCCATTGCAAGAGATAATTATAAACTAACAGAAATATTATGTTATGACTAATCTCATTGCGCGCGCAACTAAGCACGTGTAAAAGGAACCATATAAATATGGGAGTTACAAATTCCTCGGGGTAGCTCTTAAGGCAGGAGTCTGCCCTTCTGCAGAAGCAATAAATTTTCTACTGGCACTCCTGTGTCTCTTGACTTATATTATCACAGCTAGTGCCCATGATGCAGGACCAGACTTTCCTTTCCTGTTTGGGCAGCTAACTCGGGTTTTGCTGACAATTTTGGCGACCCAGATGGGACCCTAGCTCTCCAGGCCTCAGCCACCATCCCCTGCAGCAACACCCAAGCCAGCTACGGGATAAGTTTACCCTAGGGGTCTTGATAAGGGGGGTTGATGGCTCTGGCACGGAGGTAAGGTGATTCCAGATCAGAGACAGTAGAGGTGCCAGTCCTGGGCCTCGAGTACAGTGTTTCTCAGGCAATAATTGGAACAATGCTCACGCTAGTTTTGAAATATTTGATTTTGCTTTGTTATATGTGCTTGTTTGGTCTTGTCTGTGTGTTTTAGGCCCGTCTCTCTCTCAGTTCCTCACCCTGGTGACACAGGCAATCCTAGTGGGTTGTCCGTTTGACCCTTTTGGGCCGGGAAAGCTGTGTGGCGCAGTTTATGTTTCTATTCGCGCACTGAGGAACTGATTCCTATCTCTGCTCTTTCTCTGATAAGTCCCCTTTTCCATTTAGGGCACTGATTGAGTCTAGTTTGAAAGTCGACTCTGGTATTCTGGTTTAAAGGTATAAGGGGTACCCCACCGAGGGAGACAACATGGGACAAACAGAATCTGTCTCTGTCCCTTTAGAAAGTCCCCTCGGAACTGTTCTGTCAGATTGGGCTGAAATCCCAGGAACTAATCAGGTTAAAAAGTCTAAATTAATCCAATTATGCACAACGGCTTGGCCTTGATATACTTATCAGGACCCAAGTTGACAATGGCCTAGTCTTGGTTTATTTGAACAAGAAGTTTTAAGATATCTTAGAGGGTTTTTAGAGAGCTCTTGCCCTCGTCAGATGGATTTTTGGTATGTTTGGGCAAATGCGGCCATTATAAGGAAAAAAGATCGTAACAATAATAATTCAACAAAAACTCAAGGCCAGCACTTGGCACCTCTTCGAGTCAGTCCAGAGAACCCTTTTGGAGCTTTACCACCTCCATACGTCCCAACTGCTCCCTATTCTGAGGAGGATGAATGGCACCCAGCTGGATGGCTGCCTCGCCCTGTCCCAGATCTAGACTCAGACTCATCCCCGGAGTCATCGTCTTCCTCAATAAAGGAGAGTGACCTTAAAGTTATAAGCTCTCCAGTGGATATTCCTGCACCCTGAGCATCGGTTGATAGCTCTCCCGTGTCTACCCATACGAGGAACCAAAATAAGGAAAAGGTGCCTGCCTGTCTAGCCCCATTGCGTCAGTATCCCGTCCCTTCTCAAGAAGGGGTCAGCTTTCCATATACTCGTATCCCATTCAACCCTCAGGACCTCATTCTTTGGCAAACTAATACCCCCAAGTTTAGGGATGACCCAGAAGCAGTGAAACACAGGGTAGAAACTATTATCAACACCCATAATCCGACCTGGACTGATATGAATCAGCTCTTAGGCACTCTTCTTAGTAAAGAAGAAAAAGCAGAAATTATCAATCAAGGCAATTTATGGGCCATAGAAGGCGACGGTCAGGACCGTACTGCCTGGCCCCTAGACCCTCCAAATTGGGACCCAAATGATGATCGACATGGTGATGATGATTTGAGACTTTTACAAAGGGCCCGGCAGACCCTCCTTGAGGGATTAAAGAGAGCAAGGCGGAAGAAGGCAGATTGGACCAAAGTCCAAGCCATTAAACAAGGACTAACTGAGCATCCCAGTGTTTATTGCCAGAAACTTTTGAGCGCTATGACCAGACATGGTGGTGATTGTAATCCTAATAACCCCACTAATCAAACAGTGGTAAATTCCACCTTTGTGGGCCAAGCCACTGAGGATATAGGAAAGTATATTACTAAGCATCACCCTGATTGGAATACCAAGATGCTCCCTCAGTTAGTTGATCTAGCTACTTATGTCTTTGACCGACATCCTGCTTGTGCAATTCACTTAATATTGGTGTCAGTTTCTCTGTCTCTAAATTGAGGACCATCATATATCTCCTAGCTGTTTTTAGTTAACATGTCAAACACTTTCAAACTGAAGTGTTAATATGCCTTCACATAATTCATATGACTGGAGAAGGGAACACATAGCAGTGAGAAAGCATTATATCCATATTACTAGTTTATATAGCAGTTACATTTAATAGTAAGTTTGTGTGATTTTAAAGATTCTGGAAGATTGATGTTAATCTTAAACTTGTTCACACATCTTTGGCCCTGCATTTCTAGTCTAAATCAATCTTTATTATGTCTTCTTCAGTCATCACAACTATAATCTTAGAATGGAAGTTGCTGCTTTTTTATCAGCATGTCTTTGTTATAAAATAAAATAAAAAAGCAGTGACAATACCACGATTTTGATAGTGAGGATGCAAGCGATATTGAAGAGACAAGATCACTTCCAGTTCTTAATATTACATGCTGCAAAATGAAAATGTGATACAGTCTTTTCATAGTTAGATTTTACTATCATCAATTTTATCATCAAGGTCAAGTGGCTGTGTAAAACTAGTTGAGAGCTGAGATGGACATGTGTTAAACTGCACTGCAAATTCAAACATGAATCTGACACTACACCCTTCCAGAGAAACTGATATCCAACATGCTGTTCTCAAGAGTCATGATTCTGCTATTCAGTGCTATTAGGAACTCTCCTAATTAGAATACGTGTTGCTAGAATTAAGTATCTGTCTATATATTTCACTTAATCTTAAATGCTTATTTTTAAGAGTTCATATCTAGAATATAAAAATTATCTTTAAGTTTAAAACATGATATGAAAGGCAAAGGCAGGAGCTGTAATGTTTAGGTAGAAGGTAAGAGGCAGACAAAAGAGAGGTCTACTTTGACTTCTGGAAAATTCCAGTCAATTTTTTCAAAGAATGACTAGTGCTTTTGGGTACCTACCATATACTTAAAATCCAGAGCCCAGCATTTTCATCTCATGGGACTTTCAACAATTTCTTCAAGCCCCTGAGCAGGGCTGGCCAATTTTCTTTTAAAATGTAGAAAGAGATGGTGGTTGTGCTCACCTTTTATGTAACAGAACTTACTCAGGAAGTGGGTACTCAGGTTCAAAGTTCACTCCAACTCGAGGAGGCTAAATCCACACTTCAAGGAGAGTGCTTTAGTAGGGGCACTCTCCACTCTTCCTGATGAATCTGTATCACTGTGCAGAAAGGGGCTAGATGGATAAGGAGCTTGGTTGGGGAACTCGCTGGGGAAGAAGAAATCTTTGTATTTCCTGCTTAAGAAAGTTGGATCATCAGGCTCCTGGTGCAGGCAATTCCCTTGTAGCTTCAGCTGCTTCTGATTGCCAAAAAGAGGACCTGTCCTGCCCTTTTGTAACCTTCCAGTGTCTGCAAAGGTGAATATATTGGAAAGCATGATAACATGACTATAATTCATGAATATTTCAGAAGTATTTTGTTCAAAGATTGCAACAGTCAGACACTTTGGGACTCATGGAATTGCAATAATAGCAGTAACTGACAACATACTATAGTTTGAGCATAGGAAATTACTAGAATTTGCTAAACTGTATGATAGTGTCAGAGTAATGATGCAGCTAGGAAGGCCCAGATTTTTTTTGGAGGTAATAATATCTTAGCATGGTATCTTTTTATTGGACAACAATGTAGATATAGTTGTAGACATAGTTGCCCAATAAAAGTTACCACTCTAAAAATACTTGTCTTCTGTTAAAAGTCATGATCATAATGAGCTATCTAGTCCTAGCTATCCTCAAAAGCCAGTGAAGTAGCTTGAAGTGTAGTATGTATGATGAAGAATTTAAAAACAAACAATGGATGCAAAAGAAGAACTACCTTTAACTTTCACTCTGGACTGTGGAAAGCTACCTGCTGAACTCCTCTGTAACAGACATACAAATACTTGATCTCAAACAAAAGGAAAGGTTGATAAGGGAATCCATAATAGTGAGGAAAAGACTGAGAAAGCATGTGCAAACTATTACAAAAGAACAAGACTACTGCTATAGGTAAAAATGTTGGCTGTGGGAATTTGGCAAGGTTGGCACTGCCTGCACAAAGCTACAGTGATCAAAGAAATCTCCTGGATCATATTATCTTCCTAAATGAAGGCAATAATTGTGCAAAGAATTCAGAAGCATCTGCTGAAAACACCTGAACACTTGGCAGAGACAAGTGAAGTGAGAACAGACACAGAGGCTGAAAATAATTTACAAACTGATCCCATTATTGACTATGAGACTGAACAGCCTGTCACCGATAAGGACCTGCCTAAAGAGGTTTTGTAATATAGCAGATTGGGAAGCTTGCTGAAATGCCTAAGAGACTTATCAAGACATGTTTAGTTAGTGTTAAAGCAACCTGAAAGGTTGTTAAAGTCAGTTATTGTTTTTGTTATAGCTTGTCAGTTCAATTTAACAATGTCTTAGTTGGAAAATTTTGAAATGGATCCAAAGAAGGGAAAGTGTGTGACAGAATAAATCCTCCAGAAACTGTAAAGGTGCCCCACTTCCTGTATGCTGTTATCTAGGCTTTGTGAACTTCCTGTAAGGCACTGACAAGGGGAAAGGCATGTCTACACTGCAGTCACCAAAATGATTGCAATGTAGCACAGAGAAAATGACGTTAGGTAGCCTGGATATCAGTAGCAGGCTGGCTGTGGCACTGTGGAGTGTAGCATGAACTAGTTTACCATGCTGGGAAATGTACCCTCATACAAAAAGACACATAGGCCCCTGTCAGATGTTACACTTATTACTCAATTAACTGATTAATTATCATTATTTTAAGTAGTGACCAGCCACATGTTCATTCAGTTAATGACATGATAAAATGGGGAATAAGCCACAAAGTTATTATACAAAATATGTGTAATAACTTCATGGCTGGTTCCTATCATGCCTTTAATTATACACGTGGCCAGCAGTCCCAGCCTCTGGAGCACACCAGAGCCCTTCAAGCTTCCTGCATGCTCCAGAGGCTGGGACTTCCAGCCAGGGGAGATTTACAAACTGTCATGAACTCCCCTGGCTGGAAGCCCCACTCAGCTTACCAGCACTTCCCTGGGGTCTCCCAGCTGGGGGAATGCATCAGAGTCAAATCCCTGGTCAGGGCTCCTAGCTGGGCGAGTACAGGGAGCCAAGCTTGCTGGAGCAGGGGGAGCCTGGGATCATGGATCCCAGGCTCCCCCTGCAGTAGCAATATGGTACAATGCAATCAGATGCTTGATCCCACAATTGTGCCTCCTGCCATGCATATGTGGCATCATGCCTTTAATTTAATGTTTGTCAGTGGCCCTAGTCATTGGTCATAGGAAGGGAATAGGAAGCAGTTTGTTACCCTTTTCTATATGTATCACTTTGTAATATCAAGCTGTTTTAAGATAAACCCTTTATTCAAAGCTTGTAGTACAGGGGCCACATCCACATTGACCAGTGTTTGTATGGACATAATTATTTGTATCAGCAATTAAGAAAAATACAGAAATCTGTAAAAAGCTGTTTCATAATGGGTGCATCTACATGTGCAATTACTGTACATAAACAAACTCTGGATCTTATTGCTCCAGAGTGTTTTTCTTCCAAGTGCCTGGAGTTATTTGGTCTCAGAAGCATGTTCAAATGTTTATTCACACAGCAGTTGGAGCCCAGCCAGAGCAGCTCTGGCTGGCAGGGGGCCAGCCTGGGGCTGCTCCAACACTGCTCAATGTGCTGTGGAGGAGCTGGCTGGGGCACGAGGGTGTTTCAGTGTGGGGCTAGCCAGCAGGTATCCCTGGCACTGAAGCACACTTTTGCCCCAGCCATCTGGTCAGCTTCTACACCTGCACTACTGTGTATAAATAAACTTAGGAGCAGGGTTAGTACTAGTATTTACAAGTACTACCTTGCAGAGGAGTTTATTAGTTTTGTGCGCCCTAATAGGGATGCATGTGTAAACACTGAGACATTTGCTATGCAGTTAATCAACTATGCAGTAAATATCTCGTATAGACCAGCCCACTGAGGACTAGCTGTGCAATCCAAGGCCAAGTAATTTATCTTAAAAAAATACTACCACATCACTTTGTATAGTGAATATAGATGATCGCTTTTTTTAAGAATTGAAGCTAGCTCAGCCATAAACAGAGGTATGGACATAGGAAGAACTTTTCAGGGGATAAGGGGGTGTAGAAGAGGATGAGGCTTTACCTGTTACTGGTTGCTTTGTGGTAACTGCCTTTGTGCATATTCTTATCCCAATGTAAGTAGAACAAGAACTTAGTTCTCTTAGATTGTGGGCAGGATACGAGCAGCTTCTTCTACTAATGTCAATGAAAGTTATGAGTAACCTGCAGGGCAAAAACTGACCAGTTTGTAAGTGTCATGGAATTGCATAGAAAGAACACTAACAGCATGCTACAATTCTCAGATGTCCCCTAAGCACTAGGCTATCTGCCAAGAGAATAACACATTAGACAGACACATCAATAATTCCTGTCATGGATCTTCAGAAAAATCCCATTTGTTTCTACATCCATTCAAATTGCACCTTACTTTATAGGAATTTGCAACTTTCATTTCATATTTATATTACAGTAGGTTGTAGAGGCATACATCAGAATTAGGTTCCTGCTGGCACTGTACAAACACAAATGTAGTTGTGGGTCCTTGCTCCAAGAAAA
Source organism: Crocodylus siamensis (assembly GCF_052110815.1). NCBI lineage: Eukaryota > Metazoa > Chordata > Crocodylia > Crocodylidae > Crocodylus > Crocodylus siamensis. The sequence continues at coordinate 198,708,758 of NC_143398.1, read as the reverse complement.
ACTGAAATATCTTGAATGAACAGAACCACCAACAGACTGGTTCAATTCCCTGGTTGTAAATGAACAACCAAATGAGGTATGCATGTGTATTTATCCACACGATTTAACTGAAGTCATAAAATGTGAACATTAACCAATAAAAATAGTATATTCTCAACTCCAGATGTAGCATTTTAGTGTGTAAAATTAGATGAGCCAAGCTCCAAGCTAGTGACTTGTAATATACCATTTGGATGTGAGGAATTAAACTGAATACTGTTGAGTATGCCATCTAAATTCCTTTTGCTGTTCTGCTGCTAAGGTATTTCAAAGACCTGGGTGGGGGAGATGGCAGTAAGGTCCAAAGGCTAATGTTTTCTACTGAGAATCAAGAAAATTGGATTCTACCTACTGGCTTTGCTATTTAAGCTGGCCATTCTATTATGCAGTTTGGGACAAGTCACAGCACTTCTCTGCATATCAGTTTCTGAGGATTTGCTTAATAATGTATGTCTTACCCAGGTAATCACCTTTAGATTATATGAGAAAATACAAGACTGTGCTAACTCTCCTATTACAGCTAAGATTGACAATGCCTTTCTTTTTAAAGGGCTATTCTTCCAGTTCTCTAAAGCTTCCCTGCTTCTCCACGTAGTACTAAAATTTGCTTTGATGCCTGGGGCTGAGTTAAAAGATTCAAATTTGGCCCTTTGTTTCTGCACCTCAGAAGCCTCTCAGGGGAAAACAGTGTTTCATAACCTCTGTCTCTCAATGCCCCCACCCTGCCCTGCTGAGGTTCACACCATACTCTAATCATCTTTCCAACCAGTTACAGTCACTTACCATTCATATCGGCTAGTGAATAATAAGTTGACCATAAGGAAATCCAGGACACTTCCTTCCTCTCACCTCTGCTCTCCAAAGTCAGTGGTGTTGCTGGAGGCTGCGGTGGGGCATGGTGTGCTGGGCAGGCGGGTGAGCAGGTAGCAGTGTCTGCCTGCCCAATTGCTTGGCATACCATGCTACTCTGCATTGCTCTGCTTTGCTCTGCCTCCCTGCATTTCTGGGATGTTCATTTTAACTCTCACCAGCCAGCCTCCAAAATCTGGGACTGTCCTAGCTAAACCAGGACGTATAGTAAGCAGTACTGAAAACATCATTAGCCAGTCACTGGATCAGTACATTTTGGACAGATTGCAGTGTGGAGAAAGACTATGAGGGATTTCAGCCAGACCATTTGAATGTGATCTTAGAACTAAACCTGAGCTATAACTAGACACTGTAAATTCCAGCTCCACTGTTGGCAAAATAGGTGAATCATCTATAGACAACTTACTATGATCTGCCTGTGATCCTTCTTTTGGGAAATATAATCTGAGTGCAGCTAATAAGCAAAAAAAAGGACCCAATGATCTTTTAAAAAGAAAGCAGTCTACATGTGAATGCCTGTGGGAGTGGGGAGAGGATTACGGGCAGAGGAGTGGCAGGGCAGAGAGAGCAGGGTTTGGGACTTTGGCATGGGGAAGGAGAAGGAATACATGAAAATGGATGGTAGAGTGATAACTGTGTGTTTGGGGGCAGGGGTTCATAGTTGGTAGGGTCGGAAGGGACCTTAGCAGATCATCTAGTCTGACCCCCTGCCATGGGCAGGAAAGGGTACTGGGGTCAAATGACCCTGGCTAGATGTCTATCTAGCCTCCTTTTGAAGATCCCCAGGGTAAGAGCAAGCACCACTTCCCTTGGAAGTTGATTCCAGGTCCTAGCCGCCCTGACTGTGAAGTAGTGCCTCCTGATATCTAGCCTGAATCTACTCTTGGTCAACTTATGGCCATTATTCCTCGTTACTCCCAGTAGTGCTCGGGGGAACAGGGACTCTACCATTGCCTGCTGGTATCCCTTGGCCAGTTTGTAGATGGCCACTAGATCCCCACTCAGCCTTCTCTTGTGGAGGTTGAACAGGCTCAGGTCCTGTAGCCTCTCCTTGTAGGGCCTGCCCTGCTGCCCCCTGATCATATGAGTGGCCTTCCTCTGGACCCTCTCCATGCTGTCCACATCCCTCCTGAATTTCGGCGACCAGAACTGGACACAGTATTCCAACTGCGGCCTGACCAGTGTTGCGTAGAGGGGGAGAATCACCTCCTTGGACCTGTTTGTGATGCATCTGTGGACCTACCTCAGATGAACCTATGTTGGTTGCCCCTAAGCATGATCTCCCCTGCTGGTTCCTCGCGGATGTGCTCCTGGATAATTTTCTCAAAGAGCTTCTCCAGGACTGAGGTAAGGCTAATGGGCCTGTAGTTTCCTGAGTCCTCCTTCCTCCCTTCTTTGAAAATGAGGACCACATTGGCCCTTTTCCAGGGGTGGGGGGTTGGAAAGGGATTGTTGGCTCAGATTCACCCCTCCTATAGGATCTGTAAGTGTTAGGAACTGTAGGGGCCTTGCTGTCCCTGGGTACCTGAACCCCCTCCCTATTCCCCAAATGAATAGGACCCAAAATCAGTTTCTGGAGGGGTCTGAGCCCCTGGCCTTGCCCTCCTGATAGACTCCTGAGGCACAGCCCTCTTAGAAACAGCATTTCATTATTTTATTTCACCTGCCATTGTTTTTTCCCCAATATAGCTGGAGATCACACCTTAGTTCTGATCATCATCAATCACTGCTAGCAGGGTGTATAGGGGGATAATGTGTATGGTGGGCTCTGGATGGTCTGACCCCCTCTTCCAGCCCTTCATGGCTGGCATCTGCAGGGACCATGTCCCTCTAGGTGGGGAGCTGAGAACAGGCGCACTCGGAGCATGTACTATGAACACAGTCCTGTTACTGGAGTGAGAAACTGAGATTAGGTATGCTAGGTCCATAACAGGATTACAAGCATTGACCCTAGGAAGGGGTGATGAAAATCACCCACAGTGAGTTCACACAGCCCAGAGCTATTGTTTCAGGCTCTGTTCATATCCATACACAGTTCTCATTCAGCTGAGAACATCTGAATGCACTGGGTGCAAATGGGTAAGACAAACCAGTCTTCTCTCACACTTAACAAGGAATAAAACTATCAAGCTTTTCAGTCATGGGCCTTGCATGCAGTTTCTCTTCCTTTCACTACCTCCACCAAATATTTCAAAGTGCAGTCATTTCCCACTCCACAATCAAAAGGCTAAAGGAACAGAGAGAACCACTTCAGGCTCCACAGCTACATTAGCATTAGTGAGACATAGTGACTCATTAACTGCAAACCTAAGTGACATCTAACTCCTACAACAATAGCATTTTTATTTCTGTTAAATGTACTAGGACATTCATAGGCAATAAAAGTTCTTGGAAGATTGTCCTTCCAGAACACCAAATTAAGCAAAACTCAAAATCTTCAAAAACTGGGAAACAGTTAAGGTACCTACCAATACAAGTATACTTCTGTTCTATTTCATCAGTGTGCCCATAAATCCACCTCTCTCTCTCTCTCTCACACTCACATACTCTCACACACACACACTCTGCAGATAGTGTATACTAGGTAACAAGTAGGGCACATGACCACTGCAGAAAAGGTTACTCCTCTTCTTTTTAAGGAAATATTTGCATTTAGATGATCTGAATTCAATACTCGTGAGCCTGCTACTCAGGAGCAACTCCATGTCTGCTAAATTTTAAAACCCCTTCACCCAGTATTCTGTCTAGCACTATACTTTCACTTACCCATCAAACCCACAGACTACTCCCACACCCCACCTTACTGATAACAATTTCCATGCCAGGAAACATAAATACAGCCTTCAGAAATAAGTGCTGAAATGACGTACACTGGATTCCTTGAACTATGTAGGCATGCTTCCTTTGAGGACACACATGGGGAAGCGGAGGCAAATCTTCCTAGAGGGCAGAGCCCACACAAATCTTTCATCATGGTCACAGTTCTCCCAAGCAAACCCTCCACCTAAAGCTGAGACAGCGAACCCAGATGGACTGCATGTAGACAATGTCTGGTGTCTGTTGCCAGATCCAGAGGGTCATGTACCTTACTCTATAGATCCTGGGTTTCCAGGGTTGTGTGAAACTGAACTTAACAGTCTAAAAGTGCTGGCAAGGGCAACCTTAACTCTTGGTTACTGACAAAATACAAGAACGAAAGAGGTTAAGAAAGAGGTCAGTGGATCTTTTCCCTTTTTTGCTGTCCGTTTGCTTCATCCAACTATTGCATCCTGTGTTAAGCTACGATTGTCAACTTTTCAGAGTGGGGGCTGTGTTCTGTCATGCCTTTAACAGTGTCTAATATGACTAGGCTACAATCAGGCTGAGAACTCTATGAAATATTATTATTATACTGTATATATCTTTGGAGCACTCAAAGATGATGCAGGTAACAAGCAGTACATGATGTTTAAACTTAGGTTAGGGCACTTATAGAATGCAGTGGAAGTATTGCAAGGTTTTGCAGAAAGGGGGTAACAGAGAGAAAAAATACTGAAAAATCAGGTATCAATGATGAGAGTAACAGGTTTGCCACACTGGACATAAGCTGAGCAGAGATAGCTTGACTCAGATGAAGGAGAAGAAGTAGCCAGAGTGTCAGCTCTGTTTTGTAAAGTACATCTACAGAGACAGATGGAAATGACAAACTTTGTGACAAACTTCACTGCAAATCCATCTCTAATCAACATGTCCTTAGTTGATAGAAAAGATGACAAAAGAGAAATATAAAGAAATATTTAAGCAGGAAAACACACATCACTAGTAAATTAATTTTAAAATGCTGGGATTTTATGAGTCAGTTGCATCTGTAAGCAGAAATGAACTACACTCATACTGAACAAGAGATGATACTGTACTTTTAAAAATTAATTAAATACACACATAGGAAACATGTAGAAAGAGATCACGTTGTTCTTGAAAAGATTTATGGCCAAGTTTTTAAAATCCTCAATCTAACATGACTCCCACTGACTTCAAATGGCACTTTTGTTAGATTAAGAATGACTGAATTTGCCCCTGTGTCTTCAGCAATACTTAGAATTCAATTCATGGTGTTGAAGCTTCAAAAGATATCATCTTCATGTGAAATACGGAGATGATTAGGATTGTGACAAGTGAACTGGTAAGGCTGAAAAGAAGTCTGCACTGAGACTGAGCAGCAAATTCCCTTAGTTTTTGGGATGTGGCAGTAACTGACAATGAAAATGAGCATTTTAAATGGAATCTATACTAGCAGTATTTTCTGTCCTGAGCCTCTGGATCTAGAGAGAATACAGCTTCTTATAGAGCTTTACTAATGATGGGCTACCGGAGAAGGTGTGGTCACCTAGAAAGAAAATTACATATAGTTCACAACCCTCACAGGGAAGTAAACAGGTAGACCTTATCCAGAAGTATTGGTGGTCATAGGAAAGTAGGGCTGGAAGGGACCTCACAAGGTCCATCCCCATGGATTGTTCCATACCAAACCATCCCTGTGAAGTGTCTGTCCAACCTGCTCTTGGAAATGTCCAAGGATGGAGATTCCTTCCACAGCCTGTTCCAACACTTGAACACCCTCACTGTTTGAAAGTTATTTTTAATCTCCAAACACACACACACACACATTTACCTATATCCTATGCAACTTGATTTTTGAAGGGGAATCTAAAGGGGAAAAAAAAAGATTTTTAGTTTCTTCAGTAAAAGTGCATGAGTGACAACAGTTACAGAGTGGAGCCTCTTGCTGGCCCCATGTACTTGCTAGAGCCTGTGGGCTGACCCACTGCACTAGTACCAGGGCCACACACTGACTTCAGAGCCATTTCCTAGGGGGGACCCAGCATACCAAGTCTGGGACTGGATGTTGGGTCTGGGGCTGGCCACTAGCTCTGTAATCTAATGCTGGGTCCAACCCTGAATGTTGTATCTGGGGCTGCAGGCTGAGTCCAGGACTATGCTGTGGTTCAGGAGCCATGTGCCATGTCTGACTTAGCATGTGGACCAGGAGCCAGCACACAATCCTGGACTCTGTGTGCAGGCTTCAGCCAGCACATAGTTGGGGAAGGGACTCCCCACAGGTCCAGCAATTTTGCTGAAAAAGTTGCAGCAATTAATGCTGCCTACCACTCCAACACTTCTGCCAAATTTCTGGACCTGTGGGGATCCCTTCTTTTCATCATATATAATGTGCAGCCCATTTTCCCCCTGCTGTTTTTAGGGAGAAAGAATTTGTTATATGTAAGAAAATACAAAAAATGTAATTTGCTACAACTGTTACTCCTAGTCTGGTCCCCTGTGGCCACTGATAAAAGTCTATCTCCATCCTCTATAATTACCCTTCAGGTATTCTCTTCTCTAGACCAAATAACCCTTCTTCTTTCAGCCTTTCCTCATAAGTCTTACCCCTAATAATTTTCGTTGCTCTACTTTACAATCTGTTGACAACCTTCTTGAAGTGTGGGGCCTGAAACTAGACACAGTACTCTAGGTGAGGCCTCAACAGTACTGAATAGAGTGGAAGAATTACTTCCCTTGATTTGCAAGTGATGCTCCTGTTAATACAACCTAGTATGCTATTGGCTTTTTTTGCAACAGGAGCACAGTGTTGGCTCAGATTCACCTTATGGTCTACTGGAACCCTCAGGTCCTTCTCTGCAGTACTGCAGCCTCGCCACTCATTTCTCAGTTTATATTTGTGCAAGCAATTATTCCCCCTTCATGAAATTATTATGTGCATGCAGTTATTCACCATGCATATGATGCTTTCTGAGGTGCACTTTGCATGTAGCAAACTTTTTTCATCAATATTCACAAATAATCATCTCAGTCTCAGTATTCAATATCACCCATGTGCTATTTTCTGAATGTGGACTCAAAACATTTTGGACATTTATAAACATGCTCCAGGATTGCGTGTGGGGTGGGGTGGGGAGGGGCATCTTAATTACAGCAGCTCTGAGAGCTGCTCTAATTAAAGCTCCTGTAGTGTCACATGTATCAGCGTCCCTGCACTGAAAAATGGTTGCGGGGGTGCTTTAACTAAAGTTTGTTGAGCAAGCTTTAGTTAAAGCACCCCCACCACCATTTTTCAGCACATGACACTGATGCACATGACACTGGAGTGCAGTAATTATCATGCTTAAGCAGACTTGATTAACTGAGTAATTACAGTGCATTGGAGCAGTCTCGCTGCACGTGTATAGGTGCCCTTTTATACCGATACAATGTGCACAAGTCATTGTACTTCGGTGTGAAGTTACCCCGTGGAAAAAGGTAGTAGCCTCAGTGTATACTGCATATTTACAGTGGCACTCCATTTCAGCTATGCCATGGGAACCTTTTGCCGAAGAGATTATCTCCCCCCACTTTTCCCGCCTCGCCCACCAGCATCCAGGGTCAAGGACAACTGTCTACTGTCTGGTACTCTGGGTAAGACACTCATCTGTCTGCTCATGATCCCAGTGTGAATTACACTGGTGTACAAATATCGTTTACCATACAAGTGCCTGCATTCTGTGTTTCTAAAAGAGGGGGAAAAAGAAAATCCAAAGCCAGGATTTTCAGTTGGTTCTTTAATTTCTTTTTGCAACAACCAGTACATAGACACATACAAGTTACTCTGAATTAAATAAATTATCAAAACTTCATTTGACTGCCAGTGCTGGGAGTTTCTTTGTCATCAAGAGCAATGTCAGACCTCTCAGAAAAAAAGCTTATCTAGCATACAGTGGATCTATACCATACAATAGGTTTCCTATCGGAAGACAAAGAGTTAGGCACTGAGATGGAAAAAGGGAAGAAGACAGAAATAAGTATTTTCTTCCTATTCTTGGTAAAGGATTAGCCCATGAGGACAACTGTAATTTGACAATTGCAGTTTAACCACAAATATAGGGACTCAGAAAATAACACATACTTGGTGATTTTGCAGATAACATAACACATTTTTATCAACATCTGAGAAGAGATGTCCAGTGAAAAAGAGGCATCCATCATAAAGCAATATTATATCAGGACAAATGGCATTGGTCTTTTACACTTACAGACCCCAAAGTAATTGTTATGCTTGTGTAGGTGGGGAGAAGATAGAAAACTTGGTTTTTAGCATAACCTACTCTTACTCAAGTCACAAACCTGCCCACAGGGTACTCCCAGAGCCATAAGTTTCTCCCTGCTGTCCTGCTGCGAGGAAGAGATCAAGGTTTGCCCTGGGGTAACACCTTATGCTTGCGATCCTCAGCTCCACTACCCTTACACTAGACCTCACAGTTGCAGCAGGGGAATCTCTGCCAGCTCCAGGTGGCTTTCCTTTGGGTTGTGAAAGAAATCTTAGGTCTGCCTTTCTGTAGAATTAGCATAGCCTAGAATGTCACTTGCCCAGAGATCACTCTTTACCTCAGGTGAACAAAAAGGAAACAAGAAACCAGAAGGATTTATTATATAAGAAAAAAATTATTATACCAGATAAACTGATGATAATTTTGAAGGCAGAACAAAAAGACAAGTAAAGTGTCATAGCAGAGCCACTGGCACAACTGTTTGAGCATGGTCCCAGAGGACTGGAAAAGGGATAATGTGTTCCCTATTTTCAAGAAGGGGTGGAAGGAGGATCTGAGTAATTATAGGCCAGTTAGTCTCACCTCTATGCTTGGGAAAACCTTTGAAAAAATTATCAAGGATCACATTTGTGAGAGCCCAGCAGGAAAAATAATGATGAAGGGCAGCCAGCACAGGTTCATAGCAGGTAGATCCTGCCTGACTAACCTCATTTCTTTTTATGACCAGGTCACAAAATGCTTAGATGCAGGAGACGAGGTAGTTGTCATCTACTTAGATTTTAAGAAGGCCTTTGATATAGTATGTCATACTATTCTCACAAACAAACTGAGAGGCTGTGACATAGATTAGTACATGGTCATGTGGGTGGCAAATTGGTTTAAGGGTCACACCCAGAGAGCCATCACCAGGGAGGATTATACTGCAGTTGCTCAGGGATGCAGGGGGCCAGTCAGGAAGGCAAAGATGGAACTGGGACTAGATTCCCAGATCAAAGATAACAAGAAGTCCTTTTTTAAATATATAGGGGACAAAAAGAAGATTCTGGGTAATGTGGGGCCCCTGCAGGACACGCTAGGAAATTTGGTTGTCACACCAGATGACAAAGCTAACATAGTTAATGATTTCTTTGCCTCCGTTTTCCTCAGCAGGGACCAGAACAGCCACCCCCCCTCTGGGCCCCCCTCAGACCCCAAGGGAGGTGCACTTGGCCAAGGGTCAGTGAGTATCTAGTCAGGGGACTTCTAGAGGGACTGGATGTATTCAAATAAGCTAGTCCGGATGATCTCCACTCTAGAGTACTGAGAAGGAATTAGCTGAGGTCATTGCAGGACCCCTGGCACAGCTGTATGAGCACTCATGGTGCTCTGGTGTGGTGCCAGAGGACTGGAAAAGGGCCAATGTAGTTCCCAGCTTCAAAAAGGGGAGGAAGGAGGACCTGGGAAACTATAGGCCAGTTAGTCTTACTTCAATCTTGGGCAAGTTTTTGAGGGAATTATTCTGGCACATGTCCACGAGCGAACAGTAGGGGAGATTATGCTTAGGGGCAACCAACATGGGTTCATTAGAGGCAGGTCCTGTCAGACCAACCTAGTGGCCTTCTATGACCAGGTCATCAAATCCTTAGATGCAGGGGTAGCAGTGGACAAAGTCTTCCTGGAATTTTGGAAGGCCTTCGACACTGTCTCTCACCCCATTCTCATTAAGAAACTGGGGACAGCGGTGTTGACATCTACACAGTCAAATGGGTCGCCAACTGGCTGGAGGGTCGCACCCAGAGAGTGGTGGTGGACAGGTCATTTTCGACCTGGAGGGATGTGGGCAGAGGGTTCCCCCAGGGCTCGGTCCTCGGGCCTGCACCGTTCAACTTCTTCATCAGTGACTTGGACAAGGGGGTAAAAAGCACCCTGTTCAAATTTGCTGATGACACTAAGATGTGGGGGGATGTTGGCATGCTAGAAGAGAGGAATAGGCTGCAATCAGACCTAGACAGGTTACAGGGGTGGGCAGATGAGAATAGGATGGGATTCAACACTGACCAATGCAAGGTGATACACCTCAGGAGGAAGAGCCAGCACCATACCTACAGGCTGGGGAACTCCCTTCTTGTCAGTACAGAGGCAGAAAAGGATCTTGGAGTCATCACTGATGCCAAGATGAACATAGGCCAACAGTGTGGGGATGCAGTCAGGAAGGCCAACCACATCTTGTCATGCATCTCCACAGATGCATCTCGAGCAGGTCCAGGGAGGTAATCCTCCCCCTCTATGCAGCACTGGTCAGGCTGCAGTTGGAGTACTGCGTCCATTTCTGGGCGCCGCACTTCAAGAGGGATGTGAACAACATGGAGAGGGTCCAGAGGAGGGCCACTTGCATGATCAGGGGGCAGCAAGGCAAGCCTTATGAGGAGAGGCTATGGGACCTGAACCTGTTCAGCCTCCACAAGAGAGGACTGAGGGGGGATCTAGTGGCCTGTTACAAACTAGTCAGAGGGGATCAGCAGGCATTGGGGGAGTCCCTGTTCCCCCGAGCAATACCAGGAGTGACTAGGAATAACGGTCACAAGCTGGCAGATTCAGGCTAGACATCAGGAGATGCTACTTCACGGTCAGGGTGGCTAGGGTCTGGAACCAACTTCCAAGAGAAGTGGTGCTGGCTTCTACCCTGGGGGTCTTTAAGAGGAGGCTTGATGAACACCTTGCTGGGGTTGTTTGACTCCAGTACTCTTTCCTGCCGTGGCACGGGGTCAGACTTGATGATCAGACTCCTACTGCCAGGCCCTTCTTCCCCGGGAACCACAGGGTAGAGCACCGTCTCCCTCCAGGACTAAGGAGGACTCTGGGACCTCCTGCTCTGCCCAGTCAGGGGCATGGACCAAGGTGGTCAAGGGCCCGAAGGCCCGCCGCACCAAGGCCCCTCCCTTGCTGGAGCTTAGCAACAGGTTTGCACCTCTTGCAGCACCAGCAGAGCCTGCTCAGTTGCCGGCTCCCACAGGCAACCCAGGCTCAACCACAGCTACTGCCCCTGCTCTCCCCAAGACAAAATGAAAGGTGTTTGTTGTGGGAGACTCCATCCTACGGGGAACTGAGGGGGCAATCTGCCGCCCCAACCCCTTAGCCCGGGAAGTCTGCTGCTTCCCAGAGGCCTGCATCCAAGACATTGCAGAGAGGATCCCAGAGCTCCTCCGGCCCACAGACCACTATCCCATGCTTCTTATTCACATGGGCACCAATGACACGGCTCAGAGCACCCCCAGCCAGGTCATGAGGCGCTACAGGGATTTGGGAGCAGGGCTTAGGGGTCTGGGAGCTCAGGTGGTGTTTTCGTTCGATCCTCCCAGTCTCCGGCTATGGGCTGAGGAGGGAGAGGAGGATCCACGCAGTGAACCAAAGACTGTGGAGCTGGTGTCATCAGGAAGGCTGTGGCTTCCATGACCACAGCCTGCTCTTTGGTGAGAGGGGCAGCGAGCTGCTGGGGAGAGATGGCCTCCACCTCTCCCCCCTGGGGAGGAGGCTCTTCTCAGCCAGGCTGGCTGACCTGCTCCACCGGGCTTTAAACTAAGCCTGCTGTGGGATGGGGGGACTACTGCCACTGCTGGCCCACTGAGCAACCCTTGCAAAGCCAGCAGACCAAGGCACTTAAGGGAGCCCACCCGTGCCCCAGCCCTGGCACAATCTGTGGGCAAGTCAAGAGCCCCTAAGGGGACACTTACCTGCCTGTACACTAATGCCAGGAGCCTGGGCACAAGCAGGAGGAGCTCATCCTCCTGCTCAGTGCAAAGAATTATGTCATCATTGGAATAACAGAGACCTGGTGGGACTCCACCCATGACTGGACCATGGGTATAGAGGGCTATACGCTGTACAGGAGGGATCATGTTGACAAAAGGGGTGGGGGTGTAGCTCTCTATGTGAAGGAAAGCTACATGTCCCTGCAAGCTGATGTTGGTGACCGGCATGGACAGCTAGAGATCCTCTGGGTAAAAATTTGTGGGGAATATGGCACAGGGGACACAATGGTGGGAGTCTACTACAGACCTCCCACTCAAAGTCCTGAGCTTGACCAGGAGTTCGCCCGGGAACTGACTGAGGCCGCTTGCTCCAGGACCTTGGTTGTCATGGGTGACTTCAATTACCTGGACATCTCGTGGGAAGATCACTCAGAAAAATCCGAGTGGTCGCGAAGCTTCCTCTTGTGCATGGATGACCTCTACCTGCCTCAAGAAGTCTATGGGCCAATGAGAGGCAAAGCGCTGCTCGACCTGGTACTGGCTATGGGGGACGACCTAATCCTAGTGATGGATGGGAAGCTGGGTGACAGCGACCACGAGCTGATCATCTTCACCATCCGCTATAAAGCTGGCAACTCAGTCAGCAACACAGAAGTCCTTGACTTCAGAAAAGCTGACTTTGACAAGCTCAAGAGGCTTGTCGGTCAGGCCCTTAGGGACCATGATCCCAGGGAGATGGGAGTTCAAGAAGAGTGGTTGCTTCTCAAGGAAGCGATCCTCAATGCACAAGCTAAATCTATTCCAACACGGAGGAAAGGCAGCAAGAAGGCACAGCAGCCCTCCTGGCTCTCCAGGGACCTAGTGGACCTCCTACGGCTAAAAAGGAAAGCCTACAAAGGATGGAGGATGGAATTCACCTCCAAGGAGGATTATTCTGCACTGGTCCGGTCCTGCAGGGAGCAAACCAGGAAAGCCAAGGCTGCGACTGAACTCCAATTAGCTTCAAGCATCAAGGACAACAAAAAGTCCTTTTTCAGATATGTGGGGAGCCGAAAGAAAAGCAAGGGCAACGTTGGACCCCTGCTAAACCAGATGGGACAACTGACAACTGACGCCCAGGAAAAAGCCAACCTATTAAATAGGTACTTTGCATCAGTCTTTCATCAGTCCCATGGGACGCTCATGCCTGCTATGGGACAGGCAGATCCGGGTGATGGGGATCCCCTACCCTCCATAAATGCTGACCTCATGAAGGAACACCTTGAGAAGCCGGATACCTTCAAGTCAGCCGGCCCTGACAATCTGCACCCCAGGGTGCTCAAGGAGCTGGCGAGCGTCATAGCCTAGTCCCTGGCACGGATCTTTGAAAACTCCTGGCGCTCTGGTCTAGTGCCCGAAGACTGGAAGAAGGCCAATGTGGTGCCGATCTTCAAGAAAGGGAGGAGAGTGGATCCGGCTAACTACAGGCCCATTAGCCTGACTTCTATCCTGGGGAAGATCTTAAAAAAGTTTATTAAGGAGGCCATCCTTGATGGACTGGCCCAGGCTAACATTCTAAGGGATAGCCAGCACGGGTTTGTTGCGGGTAGGTCTTGTTTGACCAATCTCATTTCCTTCTATGACCAGGTGACCTATCATCTGGACAAGGGAGAAGAGATTGATGTCATATATCTTGACTTCAAAAAAGCTTTTGATCTGGTATCCCATGATCACCTCTTGGCCAAACTGCCCAGTTGTGGCCTTGGCTCCACCACAATCCGCTGGCTGGGAAATTGGCTCCGTGGTTGGACCCAGAGGGTTGTAATTGATGGCAGTCACTCATTGTGGTGCCCTGTGACCAGTGGGGTCCCCCCAAAGCTCTGTCCTTGGACCCATACTGTTCAACATCTTCATTAACGATGTGGACATTGGAGTCAGGAGTGGACTGGCCAAATTTGCCAATGACAGCAAACTTTGGGGCAAAGCATCCATGCCAGAAGATAGGCGCGTGATCCACGCTGACCTGGACAAGCTCAGCAAATGGGCGGACGAGAACCTCATGGTGTTTAACACCGAAAAATGCAAGGTTCTCCACCTTGGGAGGAAAAACCTGCAGCATCCTTATAGGCTCGGCAGTGCTACGTTAGATAGCACTACAGAAGAAAGAGACTTGGGGGTCATCATTGACCACAAGATGAACATGAGCCTGAAATGCGATGCTGCAGCTAGTAAAGCGACCAAAACGCTGGCTTGCATCCATAGACGTTTCTCAAGCAAATCCCGGGACATCATTCTCCCCTTGTACTCGGCCTTGGTGAGGCCGCAGCTGGAGTACTGCGTCCAGTTTTGGGCTCCACAATTCAAAAAGGATGTGGAGAAGCTTGAGAGAGTCTAGAGGAGAGCCACATGCATGATCAGAGGTCAGGAAAACAGATCTTAGGCTGAGAGCCATGGGACTCTTTAGCCTGGAAAAGCATAGGCTCAGGGGTGATCTGATGGCCACCTATAAGTTTATCAGGGGTGACCACCAGGATCTGGGGGAACGTTTGTTCACCAGAGCACCCCAAGGGATGACGAGGTCGAACGGTCACAAACTCCTGCAAGACCGTTTCAGGCTGGACATAAGGAAGAATTTCTTTACCGTCCGAGCCCCCAAGGTCTGGAACAGTCTGCCAGCGGAGGTGGTTCAAGCACCTACGTTGAACACCTTCAAGAGTAAATTGGATGCTTATCTTGCTGGGATCCTGTGACTTCAGGTGACTTCCTGCCCTTTGGGAAAGGGGCTGGACTTGATGGTCTCCCGAGGTCCCTTCCAGCCCTGATGTCTGTGAAATCTATGAAATCTGCTCAGGTCCCTTCCAACCCTACGAACTATGAAACCTGAAGGCCAGGTCTGTTTCACTCCCTCCTGTCCTAGGAGGACCTGACATCACAGTGGGGATGAGAGGGAGTAAGGATTATGGATTTGTCTTCCCACTCAGCATGTTGAAAGGCACGTTGATTAGAGTGCAATCTGCTGGAGTGCAGCTCCACAGAATGACCTATGTATTTACACATGGTCAAGCCTTTGCAAGTTCACATTGCATGAAATTCTTATAGGTTTCTCGTTAGGCAGTACCTCTCCTTGTTTAGCTATAAATCAAATGTAGGGGAGAAACCCACTCCCAAAGTAGAAGCAAACTGAGATAACATTTTTTGTTTATTATGCCGCAGATTCTCTCTCAAGGAGTCCTGCTTCACAGCCATTATTACTGAAGAACTTGGCATATGTTGTGTAGGGCAGATGGACTAGGAGTAGCACAAATCCAGATGACTATTTCTGGCACATGAATGAGATAATGTATTTACTGGTTATGGCACTGACGGCAGACAAATATTTAGAGATCAGTAACATTTGTTAAATATACAAAGAATATTTAATAGCAAAAAGTTAACTGAGCTGCTTCTTTTCAGCCCTTGTGCCCCTCAGACTGAAACAGCTCAAATGGTGAAGCTCTGCCCCTTTCCAGACTAACCATTCTTCTCATATCCGTAAGTCTGAGATGTAAATCTTTTATGAAAAGACTCCCAAGAGAATTTGCCAGTTCCTCCTCAGGTCCTGGCTGAACGTAGCTAGCAATATGAGATAAAATAAGATGACAAGATAATTATGTACAGGGAAAAAAAATCAGCTGTTTAAAAAAAAAGAAAAAAAAGCCACATAGACACATTGAGCTTTGGGCTGATCTGGGGCTTACATTTAGGCTGTCATTTGGACAGTTTGCTCATCACTAGCAGTTGCAAATGCATTTATTTCAAAGCAAAGTAGATATAGACCAATTCTATTTTGCTTAATGAGGCTTGAGTTCAGCGTTTTGTGTTTGCCTGTTATCCAGCATCTTTACTCTCCCTGTGTTGGTGCAATAGTTTCAGTTACCTATGCCCTTCTGAAAGAAGCTTGGGAATGAATGATGGTGAAGTAGCTGTAGTTTAATTTAGGTAAAAATAAGGGGATGTCAGAAGGAATTGTAAAGGTTATATCTGGCTGAGACGATGAGCTCACCATTCATAGCATGTTTGCCATTCTAGAGTTTTTGGATCCTGGACAGTTGTTGGCCGCCAGTGTAGCAGCAACAGGCAAGAGCATGAGGGTGGCACTCCTGCCAAGTCATTTCCTGTGACTGTAGTCTGCCAGAGATTCCATTTGTTATTCTTTTGGGTACACGAAAATGCCTTTAATTTGAGGTGGAGGTGGCTGAGAATTGAGGGATTTTGATGGCGAATTGTGGGTTGAGGATTGCTTGACTTGTTTCTGCTACTACTGAACAGTCCATAAAGTACTGGTCATTTTTAGATTTGTTACTGAACTGTGTGCGCTTTTAAAATAATATGAAATGCCTGTAACTGGCAAAGACTATGGAGGGAATCAACCTAAAAATAAATGGAGTAAGGAAATGGAGTTCTGGCAGACCTACTGAACATGCATGGTCTTCAGGCCAATTCTACTATGCAAACGTTTTCAGTGAAGCATGCATAACTTGCCCCTCCTTTTCTTTTTTTAGAACAATATTATTTTTATTCATCAGACCTTTGTCCAGGCATTGCTGGATATCCTGTGAAACAACACTATATAATCAACAGCACAGTATGTACAATAACAAACCTATCAGAGGAGATTATTGTTCTATGCTTCAGCCAAAGGTTGAACAAGCAGCGTATTGGCCAAATTTAAAATGGCCAGCTACGTAGTTAAGAGTAATGAAGTTAGCTCCCTGCTATGTTTCAGGTATCAGTGATATATTGTCAATTGTTGCAGAGTAAACAGAGAACTCTGAACTAAAGGTCTTGACAGGTAACATGCCTTTCATTTCACCTTTAACTCAGCAAGCTCACTACATTACTAGATTCTCTGGGTTAATAATGAATATATATGAAAGCTCATGTCAACTGTAGCATTTGAATTCTAATCAGATATCAGCATGTCTTTGGGAGCAACCTGTCTCTGATAAAGAAAGACAGTATTTTCAGTATAACCAGTTCTGCACAGGAAGGCAGAAGAAGTGGCAGCGATATAATATATGTATGCAGGGAAAAAGAAAAGTAAAATGGCTGCTCTTTCAGTTCATAAACTCCTTCTTCTATAGTGCATCTATACCACTAATTTTAAACTATAATTAAAGAAATCCCTAATTTAGAGATGAAAACATAGAAATTAATTACATGTTAAGGTCTTCAGGGCTGGATATTCTGCTGTGTGTTTTTACAATGCCATACACAATGAGATCTCTCATCACAGTTTGAACCTCTAGGTGCTCCCTTATTAGAATAAAATGACAAGCATCATATGATACAGAGAGATAGTGATTATACATACTACCTCCGAATTTATGATGTTTAATAGTGAATTCTAAGATTTGCTTTTAGTTAAGTTAGGCCTTTCAATTGGTTTGAATTTATTTTTGCCTTTCATTATTAATAGATTATGAATGGGCATGTGATATGCATTAGGCCTGTGTGAATAGGAAACTATTTGATTCAGATTTGGCCGATTCTGATGCCAGCAATTCCATTTGGCCAAATTGGCTTCAGAAGATTCGGAGCTATAAGTGGGGAATCAATGAAATATCTGTAACTTTGTTGACTTGGGGTCAATTTGGATGAACCTTGCAAGAGTGGTAGCCTCTGCTGAGGGCATGACATCTGCCAAGTTTCAAGGAGATAGGTGCAGGGGTTTCTGGGAAACTGTACATCAAACTGCTGACAAACAAAACTTGTGACATAGGTGACACTGTATGTGTGTGTTAAGGCACAGCGGGGTGAAAACTACAGGCTTGCTAGGCCCTGCTGCAGCCACAAAGCCTGCCAGCTGTCAACAAGATAGGTGCAGGGGGAGTCTGGGTTCTGGAGTGCTGCGCCTCTGGCTGCTAACAGGCAAAACTAGTGACATGGGTGCTTGTGCACCTGTCTCTCTCTTAGGGTGCAGGGGAGTGAAAACCAATTACTGCAGGCCTGCTAGGTCCTGCTGCAGCCATGAAGCATGCCAACTGTGAAGGAGATAAGTGCAGGGGGAGTCTGCGTTCTGGGGCCCTGCACCTCTGGCTGCAGGCAGGCAGGAAAAACTTGTGACATGGGTGGGTGACACTGTGTGTGTGTTCAGGTGCCCCCTTCCTGGTGCTGGGGCCTCTGCACAACATGGCAGTGTGCCCCAGTGAAGTCTCCTCCTCCCCTACAGCCTCAGTCCAGTCCATCACTGTAAATGGTGGCAGGTAAAAATAACTTACTGAGTGAGCAGCAGCACTAGCACAGTTGCACCAGCAGCATCTCTGGTAGCCTAGCCATACTGTCACAGAGCCTTTCTTTTTATAAAGGACTTGAAAGTAAGAAGTAAAGATGTTGTGTTGGATAAATGTTACTCGTGGTGTGTGATGACTTATCTTGTGCTTTTATGTTTATATGTTTATTATGAAAAAAATGGAATAGTTAGAAAAAGATGTCTTAGGAAGCTTTTGGGTTAAAAAACCCTTTGTCAGGCTGAGGAAGCACCTGCATTTGGTGTGTCTCCTGGTCCTGGATGTAAAGCAGCCAAGGGCTGGTCTGGCACACAATGCAGGCAAACGCCAGTCAGTGAAAATGAAAACCTACACCACAGTCTGATGGCTGAGAAATTGGCTCCGAGATCAGACCCAGACAGTAGCAGTCAATAGAAGTGAATCATTATGGTGCTTCATGACCAGTGATGTCCCCAAGGCTCTGTTCTTGGACCAGTTCTCTTTAACATCTTTATCAATGATGTGGACATTGGTGTCAGAAGCGCAGAAGACCGAATACAATGGGAGGATGACATCCTGGGATTTACTTGTGGTCAGTCATGACCCCCAAGTCTCTTTCAGCCATGGTGCTAGTGAGTGTAGCACTGCCAAGCCAATAAGTGTGCTGCAGGGTTTTTTCTCCCGAGGTGGAGTACCTTGCATTTTTCGGTATTGAATGTCATCAGGTTTATATCTGCTCACTTACTAAGCTTATCCAATTTGGCTTGGATCACTAGCCTGTCCTAAGGTGTGGATGCTATGCCCCAAAGTTTAGTGTCATTGGCAAACTTGGCCATTGTGCTTCTGACATACATAAAAGTATGTAAGTTGTGCATCAGGATCTGGTGGAACATCTGTTCACCAGAGCACCCAGAGGGATAACAAGAACTAACGGTCATAAACTCCTCCTTGACTATTTTAGACTGGACATAAGGAAAAACTTCTTTACTGTCCGAGCCCCCAAGGCCTGGAATGGACTTCCTCCAGAAGTGGTGCAGGCACCTACTCTGGACTCATTCAAGAAATGTTTGGGTGCTTATCTTGCTGGGATCCTTTGACCCTAGCTGATTTCCTGCCCCTGGGGAAGGAGGCTGGATGTGATGATCTTCCAGGTCCCTTCCAGCCCTAATGTCTATGAAATGGAGGCAACAGGAGGTGAGGAACAGGCTGGGGTGGAGGAAGTGGGGGTGAGAGGGGGATGTAGCAGTGAAGGTAAGAGCAAAGGTACCTGGGAATTCAGATGTCTGGCAGGTTGCAGGGTGTCAGAATTCCACTGTCTATATTGAGCCCATGAGTGTCTGTACCTAGGAGGTTGATGAAGTGCAGTTCATAGGCCCAGGTCTGAAAAGTGGTTTGTCCATTCAAACAAGCACATAACCTCATTACCAGAACTGAAGCAAACTTTCTAAAGCTGAAAACACAAAACCGGCCAAGTATCTCCAGTACTCCCACAAACTGCACACCAGAATCTATTAAAGACAACATTACCCAACTACCTGTGGGGGCACATTCCTCATCAGAAAAACACTTTGCCTCCAGTCTCTCAGGGCTGATCCTGAGAGGGAACAACTTAAAAACCACCTTTCACAGCCGGGCCTATGAACTTTACTTCATCAGTATCCTAGGTACAGAAATTCTGGTCCATCAAAACAGTTAAGCCTGGGCTTAAAGTTCAGCATCTGAGTTATCTCATTGAAATCTCAAATTTATTTTATTTTGATCATGTACATTCTTGAAAGAGACAGTTACATTATAGTATGAATTTAATAGTGTGATAGTTGCTAAGCATTTGTTTCTGTTTGAACAGAAGCTGCAAAACACAATGGCAGTCAGACTTAGGGCAGTCAGACAGTCAGATTTAAAGCAGACTTGGCTTTGATAGGTTTCATTGCTTAGTGAGTTAAATTGCCTGCCAACTGAAGAGTTCTTCTTTGGAATATGCAAGACACGTTACATGTCTTGATTCTTTCTCCTCTTTTAGTTCACCTTCAGATTTATTACTTTGATACTCCCTGTGATAGAAGGCACCTTAGTTGGGGTTTATGTCAGGTGACGTACTATCCATCTGGTGTGGGGCCCCTCCCCTCAACTTGCCTGCCATGACTTGGTGTTATTGAATGAAAAGGAGGGGTGTCACCACCGGGCTTTCCCTGGCCTCTAGACGGTGGTTTGGGTCTCTCTTATCTGATGTCTCGTTCGGACCCTCAGTATCTGTGAGGTCAGTCTTTCCTCCCATGTTGCCAGTCGCGCACTCTCCTGCCACGTCTTGATGTTCTGCAATGGGCGGGATCAGCTGTTGGGGTCCTCGTTGCCCAGGTCCGACCCGGCGGGTTCATGGGGCTCCACCACCCCTGCACCCCAGCCTCATGCCACCTTGATGGGTCCTCTCGCTGCATTCCTCCAATGGATTATGCTCTCCCACCATGCGCACCCTCACATAGACAGGATGGGGTTGCACACCAGCCTGGCGTCAACTTACATGCCTGACCCCTGAAACACCTCTTACAGGGAATTACCCCAGGCTTCCTTACCCTGCACCCGAGTGCCCTCTCCCCGGCTTACCCAATACTCGTCCTGTACACCCCGTGAATCTCCCAACTTTGCTACGGGTTAAGCTATATCTGCGGGGTCTTCTGGACCTAGTCCATGACCTGGTCCTGCCCACGGCCCCTTCATCCGGATCATCACTGGTGCTCACCTCCTGACAAGCCGTCCTCCATCCTACTGGCCCACCATTCAACCTTGGGTTTGGAGCATCGGTGTCGAGGCCTCTGTCCCTCCAACCACCCCAGCTCTGGATCACCAGTTTCCTCCCAGACGTTCCTCATGTCTGGCTCCTCCGGTAGTGGCTGCATCTGCACCACTTGCCTTCTGGAGGATGTAAGTAGCGCCCACTTGTTTCTCCTGCAGTGTATGCTGCTGCTTGATGTTCTTCCAGCGATGGCTGCTGTGGCCTGGCTTGTTTCTCTGGCAGTGGCTGCTGCAGCCTGGCATGTTTCTCTGGCGGTGGCTGCTGCCATCAGTCTTGCTTCTCCGGCGGTGCTGGCTGCAACTCGGCTTGCTTCCCGGGGGTTGCGGGTCATTCCGAGGCTTGCCCCTGCTGCGATCCCTGCAGCTGCTCCACTCTCAGGTCATCCGCCCTGTGTGCCATGACCGTTGCCATTTTTAGCTTTGCTGGCTGGCGTTGGGTGCTGATGTCACTGTCTGGCTGCAGCTGTACAAAGAGGTGGCTCATGAGCTGCTCGGGTTCCTCCTGCTGTTTCCCCTGTGCGTCGCTCGAGGCTGTAGGTGAGTTTCCTGTGTTACCCCGCTGGTGGGCTAACCTGGCTGTCTCTACGGCTAGCATCTCCACCTCGGATGCTGACAAGGAAGGCTTCCATAGGCTATCATCCTCCTTGCTGCTGGACGAGATGGCTCAAATTTGCTTTTTACCAAAAATAGACCGCTGGAGAGGAGAGGGGTGTGGAACTGCCTTCTCCCTCCAGTCTACTACAGGGGCTCAGCTTCCCCCTGCTCTGGATGCCAGCACTGATCTGGCTGCACTGCTTCTGCCCACCACAAGAGCCTCAGCACACCTGGTGTGCTCCACGCTGGCATGCTCCTTCTCACCCCTCCCCCTGGGTCCCGATGGGGCTTTTAGATCTTCCCACAGCAGCAATTCCGGCTGCTGCGATTGGCTCAGCTTTTCCCTGCCTGGGGAACAGCTGATTAGACAGCCAGAGTAACGCCAGCTCACATGGCTGTATCTCCTGCTTTAACTCTGGCTGTGCCCTGGAGGTGAGTATCCCCAGCAGGGATGCTGCTTGTGTGGCTTGGGGCCCACGGGGACTGCCCCCTCCCCTTCAGGAGCCTGTGGGGGCATCTTGCTGCCACACTCCCCATTATAGTACCATTCCTCTACAGCAGTAGTCCACATCCTTCAAGGCACACTTTGATAGACACAAGGTACCCCTGGGTGAACTCAAGATCCCCCTCAGAAAATGCCAGCTCTTAGTTTTCACTTGTTTTTTGATGACAGAAAAATAATAGAGCAATTCTTCTGCTACACAAGAACATACAACAAGGCAGAATGTTAACACTACAGATTCATACGTGAAGTCTCTGGGTTTATTTTGTGAATCATGTTTGCACACTGTCAGATATCTTGACTTCAAAAAAGCTTTTGATCTGGTATCCCATGATCACCTCTTGGCCAAACTGCCCAGTTGTGGCCTTGGCTCCACCACGATCCGCTGGCTGGGAAATTGGCTTCGTGGTCGGACCCAGAGGGTTGTGATTGATGGCAGTCACTCATCATGGTGCCCTGTGACCAGTGGGGTCCCTCAAGGCTCTGTCCTGGGACCCATACTGTTCAACATCTTCATTAACGATGTTGACACTGGAGTCAGGAGTGGACTGGCCAAGTTCGCCAATGACACCAAACTTTGGGGCAAAGCATCCACGCCAGAAGATAGGCGGGTGATCCACGCTGACCTGGACAAGCTCAGCAAATGGGCAGATGAGAACCTCATGGTGTTTAACACCGAAAAATGCAAGGTTCTCCACCTTGGGAGGAAAAACCTGCAGCACCTTTATAGGCTCGGCAGTGCTACGTTCGGCAGTGATAGCACTACAGAAGAAAGAGACTTGGGGGTCATCATTGACCACAAGATGAACATGAGCCTGCAATGCGATGCTGCGGCTAGTAAAGCGACCAAAATGCTGGCGTGCATCCATAGATGCTTCTCAAGCAAATCCCGGGACGTCATTCTCCCCTTGTACTCGGCCTTAGTGAGGCCGCAGCTGGAGTACTGCATCCAGTTTTGGGCTCCACAATTCAAAAAGGATGTGGAGAAGCTTGAGAGAGTCCAAAGGAGAGCCACGCGCATGATCAGAGGTCAGGAAAACAGATCTTACGATGACAGGCTGAGAGCCATGGGACTCTTTAGCCTGGAAAAGCATAGGCTCAGGGGTGATCTGATGGCCACCTATAAGTTTATCAGGGGTGACCACCAGGATCTGGGGGAATGTTTGTTCACCAGAGCGCACCAAGGGATGACGAGGTTGAACGGTCACAAACTCCTGCAAGACCGTTTCAGGCTGGACATAAGGAAGAATTTCTTTACCGTCTGAGCCCCCAAGGTCTGGAACAGTCTGCCAGCGGAGGTGGTTCAAGCACCTACACTGAACACCTTCAAGAGTAAATTGGATGCTTATCTTGCTGGGATCCTATGACCCCAGCTGACTTCCTGCCCTTTGGGCAGGGGGCTGGATTCGATGATCTCCCGAGGTCCCTTCCAGCCCTAATGTCTATGAAATCTATGAAATCTAAGGCCATGTCCAGATGAGCACAGCTGTTTATTTTCCAGGGGGACAAGTGGCAGCAGCACTCTTTCTGCTGCTGCTACTTATTTCTGGGGAATGCGTGTGCCACATGTGCTCTTGAGTGTGGTAGGCTGCCCCAGGTTGGGTAGGGGAAGCTGGGGTCAACAATTGTGCTGGCTCCAGCAGCCTTACCTGAGGCCCTGGGGACCTCCTGGGGCTGCAGCTGCATTGCTCCTGCAGCTGGAAGCCTGACCAGCAACTGGAATGTGACTCCAACTGGCCAGGCTCTGGTTTTGGGCAGTGTGCACTGCCGTCATGTGTGCTGCCTCGCTTTTTTAAGGCATGGGTTTTTTTTGACCCAGGGACATGCACCACATACCACATGTCTGCACTTGTCTGAATGTGGCCTAACAGTGCTGACATTGTGTGGCACCCTGAGATACCTTTAAAAGGATATCAAGGCACCCCATAGTGCAATGGTACGCTGTTTGAAAATCACTGCTCTACAGTTGGATTTTAGTTACATAAGTTACAAAGGATGCCAACTGTTTATTTCAATAGACCTCTTTAACAGGAAGTGAAAGCCTGTAAGTCAAATTTGTTGTTGGGGAAAATGGATGCAACTTCAGCTGTAGTCACAATGTAAGTAAGATGTAGAGATTATTACAATACTATTTGGTGTGTAATTATCATGACTTGGTTTGCTATTTATATCTCTTCACAGTAAACAGAATTGGATTAAATGAAATTGAGTCCACTTCCAGGCAACTGAGTTTAGTCCTGCTTTCCTAGCACAAGTTTGAACTTGAAAGGCATAGGTAAATCACTGAGTTCATTTTCTGGGAGAAAAGCTAAAACAGCTGCTAAAGAAGTGGATTTAGAAGGCTCTGTCAGTGTGTGTGTGTGCGTGTGTGCATGTGTGCACATGCGCACAGGAGAGAGAGAGCAGAGTTGCTTTACTTGTTTATATCATTTAAACTCTTTTTGTGAGAAATCTGTGATTCTAGTTGCATTTAATTTAGTCTGTCTTGATCACAGCAACACTAATGATCGCTTCATTTTTATTCTCAGTTGGGAAGCATTTCATTTGCACTGTATTTGATCTGGATGATCATTGATCTTATAACACAGCCACAATGTAGTGGCTCAATCCACTTTTTTTTTTAATTTGCAATTTTTCCATTGATCAGTATTTTTCACTACTAGACATGATTATGGGCCTGCAGCTGGAGGTACTGGACCACTGCAGTTCCCACTAGTTTCAGTGAGAATTGCAGCTGCTCAGAAACTTTCAGAATATGGTCTTTTAGTGTTGCATTTGTACCAGAGAAATAAGGCATTTATTTGAATAAGGGGAAATGTGGTCTTATGGTTGAAGCACAGGCTAGGACTCAGGAGAGCAGGATCTATTCTTGTGCAACTCTGGGCAAATGATTTAATCTGTCTCTGTTCCAAAGTTTATTCCCACATCTGTAAAATGGAGATTTTTCTCCCTTTGTTTGTCTACCTTGTCTATTTGGATTGCAACCGCTTCAAGGCAGGAATTCTCTCTCTCTCTCTCTCCCTCTCTCTCTCTCTCTCTCTCTGTACACAACACCTGGCACAGTGAAATCTCTAGAGACTATTATAATACATAGAATCCATAGAAATAAATATCCAACAGCAGCCAATACCAGCAAACCAAGTCCTGATAATCATATTGTACACAGTGTTATAGTCCTGGCTATGGTTGATTTACTTGGTAAGTGCACATGCACATTTTATTTTAATATACTTATTACAGTTTAGTTTTACAAGTATTCAAGGGTATATAGGCTCTTTCTAACACCTCTGCTCATATGAATTGAGGAATTGATTTCTCCAAATGACCTAATAGTCTTGTTGAATTACTAGCATGCTATGCTGCACTTGTCTTGTGCTGTTTATTGGGCTCGGTTTAATTAGATCCTTAAGACACTTAACAGAACACAATGATGGTTACCAATCTTCTTTAAAAAAATGTATGTGGTACAATGTCTAGTTGTATTATATTAAAATCAGATTTGATGGAGGAAGTTTGGTGGAGACAGCTCAATATCCATCCATTTAAAAACAGATTACTTAGAACACAATATATATCAATACCCAAAGAGAAACTGGATAAAAATCAGACACTTAGTCATTGCTTAAATAATAATTGGAAGTAATATAGAGTCTAACTAAGGCTAGATCAATAATACTCTATAAAGAATACATTTCAATGACTGCAGCACAAATATAACTACAAAATATAATCAAGTCAAGGGCATGACATCTCTTCATTTAAACATTAAGAATATCATTCCAAAAACTATGCAATAAAGATCTAGGATAGTAAATGACTGACCTGAGTTACTGTAGCCAATATTGCAGAAAGGAAGCACCCTATCTGGCCTAATTAATGCTTCCGATGCCTGCCTCTAGGATACACACACAATATGTTCAATTATCAGCACCAGCCACTAAAACAATAATCACTACAGCATTGCATCTTTTTCCTAACACAAACATAAAGGATTTATATGGTTTTTAGAAGTGACATCAAATCACACATCAAAGAGTAAATTTTCACTGCCAAATTAATTTGAGCTCTTAGTTGCTTCCCCATCCCCCACCCCCTAAATCTCTTGAGTTTCTACACACCTAGATGTACATGAATTTCAGGTTCATTTAGACACCTAAAATAACTTTAATGGAGGCTCTAACATACCTGCTTTCTGTGGAGGTGACATGGGCTGCAACTCAGATCAGAACACTCAGGTTTGGATAGCCCTCTAGTACTTTCCCAGATTTTCCCAGGAACTGTATTTTCCTTTCTTCTGCCTAATCCCTTCTTGAAAACTGAAAGTCACCTTCCAGTTCCATTTCTGCATAGCTCTTGAAAAGCAATGGTTTCTGAGGGATTTTTATTCAGACATGTTGCTAGCTGCCAAAGACTCACACCAGGGTTGCAATGGTCTTCTGGTGGAGGACAGTAAGAGCCACAGCTCAGGGAGATTATACAAGAAGTCACCACCTACATATGCACATCATCACAAGCCTGGTAGTGGAAGGTGATTAAGCACATGACCATTTACTGCAGGAAGGGTATTAAAAACCTGAGGACAATGTACCATAAAATAAGAGACTAAGAGCAAGCCTGAAAACTCAAAATCATCTGCCCATCCTATGAGAAGTGCTCAGGTTCTCTCAGCAATGACATAGTAGAGGGATCAGTGTCAAGCTGCATCCCAGTATTGTGAGACACCATGGGCTTATTTTGGAAACAGGGCCAGGGAGTCAGAAAAGACCTGAGTGGTAGGACAGGAACACAGCCTTGTCCTGGCCTCTAGAGTCTCTTTGTGGACAGGTCCTTCCAGGGAAACAGCTTGTTTCATTTGCCAAACACATGTGGGCTAGGCATCTCTGCCATTTTTGTTATTTCAAAGGGGAAATTACAATACTGAGAGGTTGTTGGGTCATGATCAATGCAATTGTTGTTCTGTTAGACATGATGTGCTGTGAAGCAATTTTTCCTTCACTTGAAGGAAAAAGACCATTTCCCAACCCCCAACATGTGTGTAATCCAAGCAAGGGGGAGACCAAATAAGAAACTGCTAATTTATTGCAGCACACGTTTCAAAGCTAAGAAAACAAGCTGAGCAATGCTTTCAAATGGAGTGCACATTTCACAAGTATCTGTTTCCCACTCACCCAAACATGTTGCCACTAACATTAACGTATTTGCCAAGACATCCTAGAATGCAAGTCCCACACTATGATCTGAGGCAGTATGAAGTCTTTCAAAGGTGATCTGGTATTTATGACCTATTCTTTGCAAGGTGGGGAAAGGGAAGGAAGAGCAGCTGAGGTTTAAAAGCAAGCAAAATTAACATCCTGCTTGTGTTTACCTCGATTTTTTTTGTCTCCTTCTGACTAAACTTTCTTGAGGACTTTCCCTACAGAAGAAAGTCAAGATAATACATAAAATTCACAGGTAGTGCAAGCTCTTTCTCCTGATCGCCTCCCTCACAGCACCATCCACTCTTCCCTCTTCTCCTCCACTGCCACCAGAGAGTACCAGTCTCTAGTCATTTATTTGCTGGTCATTCACTAGGAGATGAAATACATCCTTGGAATAGTTAACTTTCTACTGGAGGCTTGGAAAAGTTATTTGTTATTTTACTGTCCCTTTGCCCAGAATAATGCTGATACCATTATTGGTCTGTACCACCCCCACCCTTCCTTTCCCAGGCAAAAACTGTTTTCAGTTATGCTTAATATGGAATAGTGGTGACCTGAGATAGAGCTGCCTCTGAGTAGATGATGATGAAGTTATGGAGGGTTGTACATTAAGGTTATAACTACATTGCATAATTCAGTGCTGTCCAGAGATAGCTGATATAGCTCCGAATGAGCTAGCTTGGAGGCAGCATAACCATATTCACATGTAGTGCTTCATTTGCCATGTACATGTAACCCAAAAGATAAAAGTTGTTAGAAAGTGGGTATATGTATACACACATACATGTATTGTCTTTGCAAGGCTTTCTACCTCTGCTGGTTTAGGTCAGATGTTAGATGTGCACCTAGAGGTGCAGGGGCAAATGATGGAGCAGGACATGAAGAGGGAGGGGAGGCTGGTAGTGAGTACTTTGAACATGACACAATGATGAAGAAGCAGGACTGATTACAGAAAAGGGAGTCATTTGCATAGCTATTTAATGTGATGGTCAACAGACATCTGACCAGCACAGGCCAGCCTACCCAACCACTGTCAATGGATTCTCCTCCATGTTACCTTATTACTGCATCTACTGGGGTATTGAAGTTAGGGCGGGCAATGGGGTAGTGCATGCACTCTTGGAATGGAAGTGTGGCTGGAGAGACAAAGTCCTTCATACTACCTCTGTGCAACTTCAGAGAAGGAAGTTGGTGATGTTCAATTCCTTTACTAGTGACATTACTCTGAATAGTTTTACTGCAGGTTTTGTTTACACTTCTTACTTTTTTCAAACATTTGTACTCTACACAATGGCAGCTCAGTGGCCTGTATTTGCTTTTAATATATTATTTGTTTGCACAATCTATTGGTGTGTAAATGCTAGGAAAACAGAAGAGACAGCAGGTTTATACCAAAGCTTTTCCTAAAGTCTAAAAGCTATAACTTATTTGTGTAATACAGGCAAGTCACATTACTCCACATCACTGCATTTCACCATGCAAAGGAAGACATGGAACACCTTTTCCCCCTGATTCTCTTAGACACGACCATGGTTATTCTTGGCACACTTTCTGCTAGTCTTCAACCAGCACTACTTTTAATCACTCCTGGTTAAAGGTCTCCATCTTACCCTGTGTTCTGCAGTACACAGCACGCCTCCATCACACCCTGAGCAGCACTGTCATGTTCCCTTCCAAAGCATTTCACATCGGTGTTCATAAGTCTCCCTTGTGATTTGCCATAGTGTAAGTGAGTGCTATCCTTTCTGGTTGACTTTCATGTGCACTGTGGACTGCAATGGCTTTTCTCATCGACATGGCTTGGTACTGAAGGTTTGCTACAAGATCCTCAGACAAATCCACAAAGACACTTCTCATTACATGCAAGTTCTCAAGCCTTTTCTGCTCCTCAAGGTCTGGACCCTTCTATTTGGTCCTGATCCCAGCTTACCTGTCCAAATTAAAGAGATCCTAAAGCTTCTGGAATCTGCATCAGCTGTTTGCACATTGTCAGGTCTGCTTGATTTATGCTGTCTGCCTCTTTCTCAAGAAGACTAGTCACTGTTAAAATGCTTTACACTGTGCCCTGTGCTTTCCCCCCTCATTGTAGAATAGAGTGTTGCATTATCAGTGCTAGCAGCTGAAACAAACAGGTCATGGTTCTGAAATACGTCTTTGCCATGGTACATCTAAAGTAGAGGCTGGACACAAAGAGGGAGCAGGCAGAGCAAGAAGTTTCAACCTGCCATTTTGCTGTGCTGAAAACTTTTCTGCACAGGACTTGTGAAAGACAAGTTTCCCACAATAGTATGTGGAAGAGTTTGTAGAATGGCACAACTTAATGCATCACTAAGATCATGGGATATGGATTCAGAAATCTGGCAGTGTATCCAGGATCCTGAAGTACTTTTGTGGACATAGTCATTTGGATATGAGCTGAATATTAGCTTAGCAGCTTGAATATTTGCACAGGGGCTTGGGTCCCCTATTCAGGCATCTGGACATAGGTATATTGTATAGTGAAGGTAGGAGAGGCATTACAGTCCCGGAGAGTAGGGGATCTAGGTGTCCAAGATGAGTGGTTGTTCCTTAAGGAGAGTCCAAGGGGTGACAGTCCCAATGCGAGTCAAAGGAGGCAAGAGTGCTCAAAAAACCTTTTGGCTCACCAAAGGCATTCATGAATGCCTGAAAGCCAAAAAGGAGGAGTACATCCAGTGGAAGGGAGGGGCTATCACCAAAGAGGAATATACTTCCATTGCTCGAGTCTATTGGGAGGTTGTTAGGAAGGCTGAGGCGGAGACAGAACTAGGGCTAGCAACAAGGATCAAGGACAACAAAAAGTCCTTTTTTAAATATATAGGGAGTAAAAAGAAGGCACCAGGCAACGTGGGGTCCCTGCAGGATACACTTGGCAATCTGGTAGTACCAGATGAAAAAGCAGACCTTTTTAACAAATTCTTTGCCTCCCATTTTCTGAGCAGGGACCGGAACATTTCCCCCACTGGGATTCAGGATGGACTAAGAAGAGACTCTGCCAGGCCTAGGGTCAGGGAGGACTGAGTTAGGAAACTTTGGGAGGGAGTGGACATGTTCAAATCAGCAGGTCCAGACGCTCTACGCTCTCCACACCAGGGTGCTGAGGGAATTGGCAGGGGTCATCGCAGGGCCCTGGCATGGCTTTAAAAGCATTCATGGCCAGGTGCCAGAAGACTGGAAGAAGGCCAATGTGGTCCCCATTTTCAAAAAAGGGAGGGAGGACCCAGGTAACTATAGGCCTGTTAGTCTTACTTCGGTCCTGGGGAAGCTCTTTGAGAAAATTATCCAGGAGCACATCTGTGAGAGACCAGCAGGGGGGATGATGCTCAAGGGCAATCCGTATGGGTTCATTAGGGGCAGGTTTTGTCAGACCAACCCGATTGCCTTCTATGATCAGGTCACAATATCACTGGATGCAGGTGTCGCAGTGGATATAGTGTTTCTGGACTTCAGGAAGGCCTTTGACACTGTCTATCACCCCATTCTCATTAAAAAGCTAGGCGACTGTGGCACTGATGCCTACACAGTCAGATGGGTCACAAATTGACTAGGGGGCTGCACCCAGAGAGTGGTGGTGGATGGGTCATTTTCGACCTGGAGGGAGGTGGGCAGTGGAGTCCCCCAGGGCTCGGTCCTTGGGCCTGTACTGTTCAATTTCTTTTTTAGCAACTTGGATGAGGGCGTGAAAAGCACCCTGTTCAAATTTGTTGATGACACCAAAATTTGGGGCGAGGTGGGCATGCTAGAAGGGAGTGACAGGATACAACTGGACCTGGACAGGTTACAGGGGTGGGCAAATGTGAATAGGATGGGATTCAATACTGACAAGTGCAGGGTACTGCACTTGAGCAGTAAGAACCAGCAGCATACCTATAGGCTGAGAAACTCCCTTCTCATCAGCACAGCAGCAGAAAGGTATCCTGGAGTCATTATCGATTCGAAAATGAACATGGGCCACCAATGTGAGGACGTGGTCAGTAAGGCTAACCACACCTTGTCATGAATCCACAGATGCATCATAAGCAGGTCAAAGGAGGTGATCCTCCCCCTCTATGTGACACTGGTCAGGCCATAGGTGGAGTACTGTGTCCAGTTCTGGGTGCTGCACTTCAGGGGGGATGTGGCCAGCATCAAGAGGGTCCAGAGGAGGGCCACTTGCATGATCGAGGGCAGCAAGGCAGGCCCTACGAGGAGAGGCTAAGGGACATGGATCTGTTCAGCCAAGGGACATGGATCTGTTCAGCCTTTACAAGAGAAGACTGAGAGGGGATCTAGTGGCCATCTATAAACTTACTGGGGGGACTAGAGGGAAATGGGTGAGACCCTGTTCCCCTGAACACCTCTGGGAGTAACAAGGAATAATGGCCACAAGTTAATTGAGAATAGGTTCAGGCTAGACATCAGGAGGCATTACTTCACAGTCAGGGCAGCCAGGATCTGGCACCATCTTCCAAGGGAAGTGGTGCTGGCTCCTACCTTAGGGGTCTTTAAAAGAAGGCTTGCTAATTACCTAGCTGGAGTCATATGAGCTTAAACTTACCAGGGGCCAGGCCCCTGTACTGGGGTCATATGTGCCCAGCATTCTTTCCTGTCCAGGGTTGGAGATCGGACTTGATGATCTGCTCAGGTCCCTTCCGACCCTACATCTACAAATCTATGAAGCCTTAACTTAACTCAAAAGGGCTAAATGTAGTTGATTTTTTCTGTATAGTATGTGCTGATATTGTTTTATTGTCTTTTTCACAAACTATGCTAACAAAATAGCCTTGTTATATTACACTAAACACAGGCTTTCAGATACAACCCAGTTATTGTGTCATAATAGCCATCTCTGAAGTGAAGTTCCCATTTATAATATTATGAAGTACTGTATTTACACTAAATTACACAGAGAACCTAAACACATGAAACACTTTTCAGATTATTTTCTAGACTTCTAAGAGCTCTATGACCTACACTAGTCACAATACTATAATTTTATTAAGCACATAGGTCAAATAAAGCCTTGGATAGCTGTTATTTCTGAACAGCCTCAACTTGTAGAAGAGATAGACAAGGCACAATTTTAAAATATTCTAGTGTTTAGACATGTGGAGGATGAGTTGGATCTTAAAAGGAGGGACACTATAGATGCATTTGATTCACAAACCCTATTAAAATAAGTTGGAGCATCCACTAACTGACAAGAAAACATGTCTGTTGAAGGCCAAAAGTGAATACCAGCTGAATTGATTTAGACAATCACTTGAGACAAAACTCTGCAGAAACACTATGAGCCCAGTTTAATGAAAAAAGAATAAAACAATCAACCATGCAAGTAAGGTATAGTTCAATTTTTTACATAACAGCTTAGCCTATATAAAATGTCACACAGATCTAAATGGAATAATCAAACCCTCATTGCTGTTCCTGACAAAACATCTCTTAGAGCTGAATAGATCCGCTGGAAAACAAAGTTTAAAAAAAATCTGTATATTGTGCTCTTCTGTTTGCTTCTTATCTGATGAGACTAGTCCCTTATTGAATTCTATATCTTTTTAATAAAATAGAAAACTATGTATATGATATTTGGAAGGACTTCACTTGATGCCTAGTGTAAATATAAATTTAAATAGGGCCTTTTATGTCACTTTCTATATTGCAACATTCATCTCTCTAGGACTATTTGCATGAAGAAGTCAGTAGTTAACAGCTGTATGGTGCCATCTGACAACTCCAACTGCACACTGTATCAACCTAATACATTTGTTTTGATAAAGATTTAAAACTTCCTGTTTTAGACCATACTTGTAAGCATACTAGAAAGATGAGGAGATTGGTAACCAGGGCCCTACTCTCAGCTCTGACTCTACAACTTATCTAGGGAGACTTCACTGTGATACAATCCCTGACATTCAGCCTTTATTTTCTTTTTTGCTCAATTTTGTCTAATATTTAATATCGCTTAGCCTTTCGGCTCAGATGAAATGTAGTTTACCTTATTGGAGGACCGTAGACAGTTCCTCCTTCTTCCAGGAGCATCCATCCCTCAAATATTTGGAATAAAGCCATTCTATCTGTGGACCAGTCCTACATTCCTGGTATACCCAGATCTCCGAATGAGAGAATGTGAGATTTAATGCATAATGAATGCATGATTGGGCTTTTGGCCTTGGCCATTTAGCCAAGCAATTAAAGAATCACAGAACTTTAAAAGACACATGCAAAAGTACCATAATCAGAAATGTAAATTAACCATAGTACCTTGAAGAAGCTAATTAAAGGCCTAATAAATCCATGTACTGATTAATTAATTCCATTAGAACTCCAGAATAAGGAGGAGAAGCAGATTTTCATTTGTGCGGAAAAATGCTTTTCAGGATACCTAGTGAGTCAGACCGACACTCAAATTTAGAAAATTACCTGACAAAAATAGAAACACAAATTATAACCTAAAAATATCTTACAGGGATGTGAAAGGATAGGCTTCAAGAAAAGTGACAGGCAAGAATCAATGAATATTACCTTTTTTTCTAAGTATTTGATTATTTTGCTATAGACAAGTAAGAACCTAAGACATCATGCTTGGTACTGTGCTGCACACTAGCCTTTTCAGAACTTTTGTAGTCACAGAGGTGAACAGAGGACTACCATTTCTAAGATATTCTAGGCTCCTACCTCCCAATTTAAAGAAGGATTTAGCTTAAGTCAAGGGTACATGAGCTACTATAGCTGCTGCATGAAGTAGAGTAGTTTTTCTTCAGATTCTATCCAGTAGGTGGCAGTAATACACAAACCCAAGCTAGTTCATTACTACAATGAATGTGTCACGTCATAATCTATATAAACTGGAAGACAACGTTATTTTATCACACAGCACAACTACCCATATCATACCATTGACAGAAAAAAAAATCACAGTATAACATCATCTATATACACAAATTTAATCACATATTATATCTGGGGAAAAAAATCTTTTAACTCCTAACATACTTGGGGAGCCAAGCTTAAAAGAAAAGAAAGCAAAGGAAAGCAAAGGAAAAAGTGACAGTCCTGTGCTGGCAGGTGAAAACAAGATGACCTAACAGGTCTTTCCCATTGATCACGTTCCCATGCCACTGGCATGATGCTACCTTTTTCTGATCCTCTTCTTCATGCAAGACTACAGTGCAGTTTTTCACAGTGGCCTGTTACCTTGTGATGTAATAAACTGAGCAAAATGTGATTATCGACCCCATGCAAGCATACCTCTTTCGCATCTACCTGATAGGTGCTAAAGACATTGGGATTGGCCAATAAAGATGTATTTCACTATCTCAACAATTCCATTATTATCACTAAATAGCTAATCAGACCGGTTGTTTCATACTGCATATTGCAATCAGGCCAATTTGCTGATTTGTGAACCAAATACATACCACATAATTTTTGTTCCAACTCCAACATAAAATCTTAAAGACCTGCATTTCATCATGGTTTCTACTTCCTGTCCTTAGTTACTAGTAATAGCAGCAGCTAAATAAAGGCTTCTCACATAGCAACAATTTTATATTAGTTTTAGATATAAAAAGGCATTGTAAAAAAAGTAGAATACAAAAGCAGTAGAAAACAGTCTGCATTCAGCTTAACTCTTCCTTTTTCATTATTTAAGGGGAAAAATCTTTTTTGAAGTTTAAACAGACTTTTACACAGAGGGAATGATGCTTGTAAAGGGCCTCAATTAAGTGTTGGAGGCATGTTTTTGCACCTACACACAATTGTACCAGAAACAAGAGTGCCTGATGATATTCTGAAAAACTATGTTTAGTCCTGGATGGCACAAAATAATTAGGCCGAGTAGGTACATTCTGTGATTCGACATTGTACCTTTTGTACAGGAACCACATATGAAACTGTTTGGGGAAGGGAAAAAGGAAAGAAAGGGAAAAAACCAAACTATTACATTATTTCTGGGTTTGATCTCTCCCTAAAGAATATACAACGTTGAAACTCTTTATTAGATATGCCATTAAAATTTCAGTGGTGATCTTAAAGGTTCTAGCTGGTAATGAGATATGAAATAATTTAGTTGTAGGTCACATTTGACTCTTGCCTCAGTTGTTAGTGGCCATTTGATGACAGATTAATACCCTATGCCAAACTCCAGGTGGAGAAATGTGTCCAGCTGGTACAGCAGTCCACTGAGACTATTAGCAGAGAAACTAGACACTGAATAGTCATGGTTACTGGGGCAGCTTCCTTCACTTAGAGAAGGCCCTGCCAAGCATATGGACACACTGACTTACTGTCATTGCTAACCTATCCTAGGAATGAATATAGAACTATACTTTCAAGGATTATATTATTTTGCATAACTAAAGTTGTAATGCTCCGTTTTGTGATCTGGGTATTTTCACAAAGCTCCTAAGGCAGCTTCATTTTTATTTAGATCAAACAATCTGTTGCTTTCTTCATCCCAGCATCAATATCTGTGTAGCAAAGGCCTTCATTTCTTGCTGCAATAGGTTTTAAAGCAAGGAAGAGCAGAACCTTAATTCAGCAGGTGTAGAGGGCACTATACAAGATGCAATGAATAAACAAAGAGTTAGAAGTCTTTTATCAGTCTAAAATACTCCCTAGGATTGTGTCTGATAAAATAATAATAATTATAGTGATGGCTGAGGCTTGCCATCGAAAACCTGCAATTTTAAACAGCTGTGGCTCCCAAACTATGACAGATACCAGCATGTACACATCTACATTATTTTTTGTCTCTACTTTTTTTTTTTTCTAGAATACCATGGGTCAAATTCATCCTTGGGGTAATTCCATCAACTCTAATAATCTCTTATTCCCAAAAGCAGTTTCTCAAATAAAGGAATGTTGTATTTTTTCCATTAAGTGTCTTCAGTTTGTTTAGAAATATATGAAATCTAAAGTACCTAAATATACAATAACTTGTATTTTGAACAAACAGTCACGGAACTATAGATATGTGAGAAGTGTATTATTTCTGTAGAGCATGAAGCAGCTACACAAAAGAATCAATTGCACATAGAATGAAACAGCAAATTATTTATTTAGGAGTGTGAGTAAGCATGCTTCTTTAAAGTTAGTAATTTGAAAATTTTGAAATTTGAGATAAATTATCATTTCAACTTTTTATCGCATTTTGCGATCAAAATTTTGAAATTTTTAAATTTTGGAGAAAAATTTTAAAAATCTCAAGAAATGATTTATTATTTCTACATTTTTTTGAAAAATCAAAATATTTTGTTTTGTCAAAGTGTTGTGGAACACTCTGTTCATTATTATATTAATATATCAGTTCAATAATAAACTTGATTTTCCATTATGGAGCATCAGCCTTATGGGGACTGTAGTTTGGAAAATACCCCCTTTCTTCTTTCTGGATCAGGCCCCTTTACCAGACTACATAAATCAGTTTCCCAAACTTTTGGTACTGAGGACACACTTTTTTCTGGATTAAAAGTGGTAGCACTTGACTCTTATACCTCCCCCAAAAAGTGTGTGTGGGGGGTGTGTGTGTGTGGGGGGGGTATTTCCCAAAATATATATCATATTCCATTCCTCTGTGAGAGGAAATCATACCAGTGCTGAGAGATACTGTTAAAAAAAAATTATGTCAAATAAATCTATACCCATGGTTCTCAACCTTTTTAGCCTCAAAGCAGCCCTCCATAACTTTTCTGAATTTTGGAGCACCCTAGTTGACAATTGCTGATAGATCTAAATTCAGAAAATATATGGAGGGTGTGTTGAGGTTAAAAAGGTTGAATATTGTTGATCTAGCTGGTGCAAGTTAGGCTAAGTACAGACAGTTATGAAGCCCAAGGCTGAATTGATTTAATTTTTCCAGGTTAGTTTAAGCTGTGTAGATTGAACTGAAAAGGTAAGTGTACAGACATTCACTTTTGATTCCAGAAAATGCAGCCACATGCCTGTAATAGCCCAGGCCAGAAGCAGGGGGAGGGGGAGAGGCAAGGGGGAAGGCAGGCACTAGAGCCCACCTCCCTTCTCTGCTGGAGCAGACAGCTTGAATCTGGAGGGGATCTGGGACAGAAGTTCAATAAACTGATTTAACTAAATCAGTAAAGTCTGATACTACATCAATCCAGGTTCATCTTAAACACATTTTGGCCATTTTGAAAGTGGTTTATGTGCACTGAACTTCTGTTGCGTTACAGATTTGAACCAGTTTCCAATCACTTATACCCAATGTACATGTAATTTCTGCCCCTAGCCAAAAAGCCAGCTGAGGCAGGACTTTACCGTGCTGAGGACAACTCTTTCCACTGTCAACCTCCTCATGTCCCCTGGTCTGTATCTTAGGGGGCCAGGGTAGTTTCCTTGCTGAGACTGCTCCTTCAGTTTCATATGCTAGTGACCACCCCATTGGCCCTCTTGCCAGCCCCAGGAGCATGGCAGGAGTGGAGTGGGCAAGCCAAGTTCCAAAACATGGCTCTGTCTGTGTGTCCAATGGTCTGCTACTCAGAGCAGAGCATGATGCTGGGAGTGTGGAAGGGGTCAGCACAGGGGCTGTATATGGGCAGGGAAGGGTAGAGGAAGGCAACAGCAGAAGTGGCAGTCCTCAAAGGATCAGCCACAGGCACTACTGGCATATAGCTGGGGCAGGCTGGGTACTGGACAGGGAAGAGAGCATTTGCTTTCTCACACAGGAGGATCTTATAGCACTCTTACGTCATTCTCATGGCACATTCCTTTAGGAATCAATAATCTAACCTATGAAGAAATTCAGTTCACTGCCTAAATAACAAAAAAAATCCCCCAAAACAACAACAAAATTGTTTTGTTGTGGGGGGAGGGGTGGTCAACCCAGGACTTTTTATTCATGTTTTAAATTTTAGGCAAATTTCAAAGTGTTTTGTTTTAAAAGTGCTAACGTTTCCATTATTTTAATTTGGCTCAAAAAATTGTCAAATTCACCCCCCCCCCAACAAACCAATATTTTTTGCTAGACCAGCAATGGATATTTTGGCTAATAAGCTACTTGTGTAATGCATTGATTTGTGTTCCAGTGCCATGATGCACTACACAGAAATTGTCAGAAAGAAATCTGCATTGCATTATGGGAGATGTAATCCACCACTGAGCTTTCTGCTAGGAGAGAATGAGATTCTGAATTACAATTTCTGTAAAGTTAACAGACTAATAAAGAAATGAAATTTAATGTTTCAGATAAATTTCTCTAAAAAGAAAATCAAAGTTTTTCAAAACTTTGTTCTTCTTCTGGAAAAGTTAAAATGTATGATCTCATTTTGAGTTGATAAGACCCAAAGCTGCACATTTTATTTCAGTTCCTCCCCACTCCCAACAATATTTTTTGGGGAAAACCCAAGGTTTTTTGCACCAAAAATTTAGACCTAGTTCACTTATCGAAAGTAATTCCAGTGGAAAGCTCTCAACCAACCATGCTTAAAAGATGACAGGATCCTGCCTTGATAAGGTGAAAATCTAAGAGACTCATAGAATCACAGAAAATTAGATTTGGAAGGGACCTCAAAAGATCATCTAGTCCAACCCTCTGTTCAAAGCAGAAGCATCCCCAACTAGTTAATCTCAGCAAAGGCTTTGTCTAGCTGGGTCTTAAAAACCTTCAAGTATGGAGAGCCCACAGCCTCTCTGGCTGACCTGTTCCAGTGTTTTACTACCCTCCTAGTGAGAAAATTCTTTCTAATATCTAACCTAAACTTCCCTTGCTGCAACTTGAGACTGTTACTCCCTGTTCTGTCGTCTCTCACCACTGAGAACAGTTTACCTTCATCTCTGCAATCCTCCTTCAGGTAGTTGAAGGCTGCTATTAAATCCCTTCTCAGTCTTCTCTTCTATAGTGTATATAAGCCCAATTCCCTCAGCCTCTCCTCAGAAGTCATGTTCCTCATCCCTCAAACCATTTTCACTGCCCTCCCCTGGATTCTGTCTAATTTCTGTGCATCCTTTCTGTAGTGGGGGGCCCAAAACAGAACACAGTACTTCAGATGTGGCCTCACCAGTGCTGAATAGAGGGGAATAATCACTCCCCTTGACTTGCTGGCAACACTCCTACCAATGCAGCCCAGTACACAGTTAGCCTTCTTGGTACCAAAGGCACACTGTTGGTTAATACTCAGCTTATTGTCCATTGTAACCCCCAGGTCCTTTTCTGCAGAGTTGCCGCCCATCCAGTCAGCCCTGAGCCTGTACTGTGTATGTGTTTGTTCCAGCCTAAGTGAAGGACTTTGAACTTGTCCCTGTTGAACCTCATGAGATTTCTTTTGGCCCAATCCTCCAATTTGTCTAGGTCACTCTGAATCCTATCCCTACCCCCCCAGCATATCTAGTACTTCCCTCAGCTTGGTTTCATCTACAGACTTGCTAAGGGTGTACTCTATGCTAACTTTCAGGTCATTGATTGAACAAAACCACCCCAGGACTGGCCCCTGGGGCACCCTACTTGATACTGGCTGCCAGCTAGACATTGAGCCTTTGATTACTACCCTCAAACCCAATGCTCCAGCCAGTTTTCTATCCACCTTACAGTCCATTCATCCAGCCCATACTTCCTTAGCTTGCCTGTAAGACATTACAGAACAAAGCATGGATAAACTCAGACTCAAGAGAAAGGAAAACATGGCACAGAAGACCACCAGGTACAAAGTGCTTCACGGAGGAAAGGTCTTCAATTGATCATTGCATCTACACTGATGCTTAACTGCTGAGTAGACTAAGTAGCTATGGAGTAAAGCATCACCATCTACATGTGCGACACTATTAGGCTACAGTAAACTAATTTACACAGCCATAAAATAGTACTGTCAGGGACAGCACTATCTTATGCCAAGGTAATTGACTGTGATTAAATGCACATGTAGACATGGGCATAAATTGTGCCTGGTCAGCCTAGCCCAGACTCCTGCCTGCTGCCTAGTCACATAGCTGTGCACTGTTAGCACCCTCGTGCCCCAGCCATACCCTCTGCTACCCACTGCTGCCACCCAGAGCTTAGTGACCCCTCCAGGTCTGCTCTGCTATGGCTCAAATTGCAGCTGTCCTGGGTGCATGTGCAGATGCTACACCCAGGAATAGTTTACTCTGGCTCAAACTGCTCTTGAGTTTATTGCTTCACATTAAATTGCATGTATAGATGCACTCAATGAGAGCTACCTCTGCTTATCGGAGAACTGTGAACTGACTCATACTGTTATTTCAGATGTTAAGGGAGACTTGGACTAAATAAAGGCAACCACATGGTCCCACAGAGGCCAGTCCTGTGCAACTTTGTCCTAGAAGAGGACTTTCATCCATTGATTCCTTCTTTCTCTTTACTCTCAGATATGAGAACATTTCAGTCAAAGGTGCCTATTTACACCAGCAGAAAATCTAGCCCTCAGTCATTAATGAATACATCCCTTGAGACTCTAGGAAAGTCTAAACTAAGGGCCACACCTCTTTGTCCATGAGACCTCTAGAATTAAATGAATTATTTCCTGAGTAATTACCTACATAGCAGGTTTTGTGAGCTAACAAGAAAGAGAAAGATGTGAAAACAACCAATTAAATAAAGGTGTGAAGACAAAATCTTCCAAAGCTCAACAATATTAGTATCAACTGAAGGCAGTGGGTCAAGTTCTCAAAAGTGACAGAACCTTGTTTCCCAAAGTGACAACAGGCATAGACATGCTGATTTTCACTGAGAGTTTCATTTCTAGATGGCTAAAATTTCAAAAAAACTTTTGAAAAAAAGAATGTAGGCATCTAAATTGAATGCTTTTGAAATTTTTCCCAGTTTTTGGTAATATGAGCATGCAAATAGGAGCCAGGAACTCCCAGGTTTTAATTCCAACCCTGGCATTCACTTACTATGTCTAATTATAAATTACATTAAGTATGTTAGATGGAAAAAAGTCTAGAAGTGATTGACTTTAATAAATAAAGGATTCACTTGTCTGTCTGTGACCAGAGACATACGTCAAACATGGAAAACTTGTGTTTTGGGTCCTATCACATTGGGGATCATCATGTTCCTTGGTGTCATGGTTACCCTGTTCCTGTCTTGACTCCATTTTTTAGTTAGGTTTCTTCCCTTATGTAACAAATTATATAGCATGTTTTAAACCTGGTGTGCTATAAATAGGTTACCAAGGCAACGGTTGCAATACACCCTTCTTTTTGGTAGTTACTTGTGTTGACAAACTGCATAGCTCCTTTCCTTATTCTGCTCAGGTTATAATACTTCGAGGATTTCAAACTATTTTACAAAGGTGAAGGGTAACCATTTATAGCTGGGGAAACAGAGACAGAGCTGGATGTACAGCTCCTTGCCTGACTTGCCAGCTCTTCTGCTACTCGGGCCCAAAGGTAAAGGGGTTTGGGACCAGAATCTCACAGGCAGGGGGAAGCCAGAAGCACCATGTCCAAGGGTGAAACATATAGCACTGTTGAGGCAAGTCAGTTGAACAGCCTGTTGTAGTTGCCCAGGATAAATTGAAGGAAGTTTTGTTGTTCCTCCCAGCCAAATTGGGGTAAACAGGTGTGGCCAAATTGAGCATGTAGCTGGCCAATCAGTCTAAGCAGGACCACCTGTTAGAGCTCCTGCTACTAACTATTGATCTTACTGTTACATCA
Source organism: Crocodylus siamensis (assembly GCF_052110815.1). Taxonomy (NCBI): domain Eukaryota; kingdom Metazoa; phylum Chordata; order Crocodylia; family Crocodylidae; genus Crocodylus; species Crocodylus siamensis. The sequence goes on along the minus strand of NC_143398.1, from coordinate 198,667,109 downwards.
TAATACCTCCCTTGTGTTTTTGAAATATGCATGAAGTATTTGGATATACATATGCATCTCAAAATCATTTAATGAATTTTGAAATTACTTACCTGAATCAGAGTTGCCACTTAACTAGCATGGAATCCAAGAGCTAATAGATGATTATTTGATGCTAATAAATGAACTAGTGTGAATTTTCAATCTGACAGCTCTCATGGAGAAATCGATACAGTTTTTTAATACTAATTACCTTAGGGCAAAGAATGAATCTTCACACAGAATTCCTGTGACTTCTGTATGAGGTTGCATAAATGTTTCCATTCTAACTCGGTTTTAAATCACTTAAAATTTTGAGAATATAGTAATCATCTTTGACAGTTGTTTTTCTTTTCAGAATTAGGACTTCCCTGAAAATAATAACATATTTTCTTTAGGAAAAATAAAAACTTCATGCATTTTAAAGTAGGAAATGGAAATAATGCACCTTTCCCATTATAAACAAGTTATTTGTTTTTTCTTAAAGACATGTCTACATCTGAAATAGTCTGAGACAGGAAGCTCATGTCTGACATAGAAATCAAACTACAGTGAGTAGAAAGGCCTAAATTCTATGGTGAAACTTACAGTTGATGGTCGAAAGGTATCAAGGCTGTCCCCTATTCATATACAATTAATATGTACTGGGTTTTATTGCTAACTCCTTTTTTGAAATACGGAGTCCATGCTAAGAGTGGGGAACAAAGTGAATATGGATTCACAGTTCTAATTCAGGTAGGTTTGTGACCTTACACCTAATTTAATTACTTGGCTGAATGATTCTTTATCAGTATTCACTTTTGTTGTGAAATCCCTGAAAGGTTGGTTGGTGGAGAGGAAATTTTTCCTTGTGCAAAAGTAAATGCCCTGTGGAACGATGTGGTAGATAAGCAGAACAATGCCATATAGCCTACACTTTTCCTTTCAAGTCTGTTGGGTTGGTATATGGGGAAATGAAAAGAATGGTCCAGGCATTTATTATTTATAGATAAAATATTGTCTTGGGGAAATACATGCTATAATGTTATTAAATACCACTAATAAAGAATAATGGGAGCAGGTGACTGGCTCTATTCCATATCCTTTTCTGAGGTAACTCATCTTGTGTAGCATTGTTTCAATGCTGTATTTCCCCGCTTTTCCATAGCTCTCAGAGGAGGTTTTTGGGGTATAGGACATCTCAGAAAAGATAAAAATAACCTCAGCATTATTTTATGTTGCATGCTTTTATAGACCTAGATGTACAATGAGACTATATTCACTAATCTTGAAGCACAAAGTTTAAAAAATATTTTTAATAGAATGCCAAATGTAAGTGTTTGAAATATTGTGTTTCTAGCAAAATAAAGGAATGAATTAAAACAATGAAATGGAAAAGGTACAGTGTAACTACAGAGCTCACCAAATGAATAAGCAATCAGTTGGCTAACCTTAAACTGTCATGTCAACATAAACCCTTTCCCTGGCAATCCATCAATTCTTTCCAGCTCTCTTGGGCATTCCTAAAGGTCAGACTGAGAATTTTGCCCTTTGCTCATATTCATTCTCAATCTTCTTTCTAAGGAGCTATCTGACTAAGCTAAGGTCTTTGGCTGGTAAGCGAGGACTTGACAAGACAGGTAGCCTACCTCTGTTAATCCAAATAACCCTTTACATTTTTTTACTACTATGCTCCAGCAATCAGAAGCTTTGTACCAGATCCTTAGCTGGTGCCAAGAGGCTCCAGTGGAGTTGCTGGCATGACATTGAACTTCATCAGTTAATAAAATGACCCCTAATCACTTTAAATATTTCTAATTGCCAATCAGTGGATTATCACAGCATGCTGTACTAAATAGCACATTTCATCCTGTTATTAACTTGTATGTGCTTTTTACTGTGTGTATATATATATAAATAAAGAGGGGGTTTTTTTCCTCACAGGTTCTATGATTTATGTGAAGTCTTCCTCAAATGTTAGGAAAAGCAGGGCTGCTTCCACCTCCCACTTTAAATTCTGGAAGGGACAGAGGAAGTGTTATAGAGAATAAGAACATTTGAAGCCTTTTTAAATGCAGTCATATCTTTTATGAATGTTTCCAGTGATGTATACATTTTCTGAATTAGGATATATAGTGGAACATTGTTATTACTAAGTTCAGTGAAACAGCACTTACAGCCACTATTTCAATAAATATAGGCATGGTAATACACATATTTGTGACATCAAGATTTTATTATTTCAGGTCTCTGTTGGAGCTGGAATGAGGGGGAATGAAGCCACAGGCACTGGAAAAAATCTCCAGCTGGTACTAAATGTAAAAGCTCATCTGCTGAGCAACACTGTTTGCAGTGGGCTTGTCACTTCAGTATTCTGTTCTCTCCATCAGCTCCTCCTTGAATACAGAGTCCAGTTCAAGGTCTCTGTCCCAGCACTCAAGGATCTGAATAGGATTGGGATTGCCCCTCTCCACAAACCTGGCTTCTCATGACAGTTTCTGTTCCATAGAAGCAATGGAGCTGTCAACCAGGAGGTTAGGACATAGCCTTACCAGAACAATTAACAATTACTTCACCCATTCTAATGACAAAAATCACCATAGGACAAGCTAACAAGAATAAGTTAATAAGGGTGCACAAACAATGCAATATTTTTCCTACTATCTAAGAAGGAAGACATAGAAATTATTGTGACATATTATATCTACCTAGGAATCACTAACAGGATGATACTATTGTGCTAGAGTCTGTATAATAAATGTTGGAACACTGCATCATTTCAATGCATTGAAGAGTGGAATCTAAAAATCATATTTTAGGGACTCTCTGGTGATCACTGAAATTTGGTGGGATCCAATGCATGACTGGGTGGTAAACATCAAGGGCTATAGGCTGTACAGGAGGGATAGAATGGGGAGGAAAGGTGGGGTGTGGCGGTTTACATCAAAGAGCAATACACATCCTCAACAAACAGCACTGGGTCAGAGGAGGGGCAGACTGAAGTGGTCTGGGTAAGAATACAATGGGGTTGGGGGGAGAGGGACTTAACGGTGGGGGTCTACTACAAACCACCCAAACAAGGGGAAGAGCTGGACCAGGAATTCTCAGCCCAGCTCACAGAGGCAGTTAAGTCAAGAGACGTGGTCATCATGGGTGATCTGAACTGTCCGGACATCTGCTGAGAAGAGTAGTCAGCCAGGTCTGACCGCTCATGTAGGTTCCTAGCCAAGGACCTCCTAGCCAAGGACCATCTAACCAAGGAGGTGCACAGTCCCACCAGGAGAATGCCTTGTTGGACCTGGTCCTGGCCACAGACAATGATCTGGTGATGGGACTGTGGGTTCTCAACCACCTGGGCAATAGTGGTCATTGCCTACTGGAATTCACCATCCAGCACAGGGTGTCAAAGGCCTGCAGCAAGGCTTCAGCCCTGGACTTCAGGAGGGTGGACTTCAGTGAGGTGAGGAGACTAGTTGGGGAGGCACTGAAGTCCCGGAGGGGAGGGGAGTTGGGAGTCCAAGAAGAGTGGTCGTTCTTTGAGGAGAAAATCCTCCAAGCCCAAAGGGTGACAATCCCAAGACAGATCAAAGGGGACAAGAGTGCTCAAAAGCCCCCATGGCTCACCAAAAGCATCCAGGAATGTCTCAAAGCTAGAAAGGAGGTGTACACTCAATGGAAGGGAGGGGCCATCACCAAGGAGGATTATACCTTCATTGCTCAAGATTGTAGCGGGGCTGTTAGGAAGGCTGAAGTGGAGATGGAACTGGGACTAGTGACTCAGATCAAAGATAACAAGAAGTCTGTTTTTAAATACATAGGGGGTAAAAAGAAGGTATCAGGTAACATGGGGCTTCTGCAGGACACGCTAGGAAATCTGGTGGTTGCACCAGATGACAAAGCTAGCCTCTTAAAAAATTTTTGTCTCCATATTGATGATCTCCAACCCAGAGTGCTGAGGGAATTAGCAAAGGTCATTGTGGGAACCCTGGCACAGCTTTACAAGTACTTGTGGTGCTCTGGTGAGGTGCCAGAGGACAGGAAAAGGGCCAATGTGGTCCTCAAAAAAGGGAGGAAGGAGGACCCAGGAAACTATAGGCCCATTAGTCTTACCTCAGTCCTGGGAAAGTTCTTTGAGAAAATTATCCAGGAGCACATCTGCGAGGGATCAGCAGGGGAGATTATGCTTAGGGGTAGCCAACATGGGTACATTAGAGGCAGATGAGTTTGCTTGGGTGGAGCTCTCAGCTGTTTTTGGTGGATTCATTGATCTCAATATCTGTATTGATTCCAATCTGTCTGAGTGACAACAGAAGGGTTGGGATGAACCTCAGCCTTTGGGGCCAGCAAGGCCCTGGAAAAGCTGATACTTGTGGGAGGCCATGCAGAGAGATGCAGCTAGGAAATGTTTCTCCCAGAGGAGAAGGCTTATCAACCTGCACAGGGCCTCTGCCTGTATTGTGGGGAGCCTGAGCATTTTGCCTGGATCTGCCTGAGGAAAGGAATTCCCATCTTCCTTTCTGGAAACTCCCTGGCCTGGCCTTGCTAAAGGAGCATTGTCCAGGCCTACCACTTATCAGTTAGCCAGCAGTTTCAGTTAACCTTCCAAGTTCCAGTAAATTCAAGCACCACCAAATCCCAAGAGTCACTCTTCCTAATCACCCTTCACCTACAGCACCCATCTGGGGCAGATATCTTTGTTCCAGCCTCTTAGACACAGGAGCCTCCACTAATTTCATGGACTCACCCCTCACAGAACAATATTAGATACTAGCCTGACCAAAGAAGGACACTGAGGTCACAGAAATGGTATATAGATCTCCACTATCTTTGGGCCCCATCACCAGCAAGATGGTCCCACTAGAAGTATCGTTGGTGATCATGTGGAACCTGTTTGTTTTGACCTTGTCTATTCTCTTCACTCTTCAGTTATACTGGGAATTCCTTGGTTACCTCTCAACACCTGCATGATGTTTGGGTTGTGAAGGGAACTTTGTCTCAAGTACACAGGCCAGAAGCAGGGCCAAAAAATATCAGGTTGCTTGCACCAACAATAGAAGATTCATGGCTGACCTTAGCAGAAAACATGTATTCTCCAGACCATGACCCATCTCTCCCTGACAAGTACTGGGATGTAAACAATGTATTCAATAAGAAAGTGGATCAACTTCCCCTGCACTGCTCTTATGATTCTCCCTTCCATCTTGTGCCAGGGGCACAGATTCCATTTGGGTGCATTTATTCATTCACTGAGCCAGAGCTCAAGATACTCTAGAAGTATATTACAGAGAACCTCCATAAGTTCATCAGGCCTTCTATGTCCCCAGCTGGGGCCCGATTCTCTTTGGGGCCATGATAGATGGCTCTCTCCATCCCTGTGTTGACTACAGGCCTTAAACAGGATAATAGTTTGTAATCATTACCTGCTCCCATTAATGAATGAATTGTTTGTGAGGCTCCATCAGGCCAAGATAATTTCAAAGTTGGAACTGTAAGGGGCCTACAGCTTAGTTTGTATACAGGATGGGGACAAGTGGAAAACCATATTTTGGTCTCACTATGGGCATTTTGAATACCTGAGCTTCAAAATATTTTGAATTTTGAACACCTGGGCCCTTTTCAATGCCTCTACGACATTTCAACACTTTGTTACTGATGTATTTTGAAATATGTTGGCCTGATTTGGTATAGTTTATCTGGACAATATTTTAGTTCTCTCTGACAATCCCATCCAGCATTTACAACGTGCATCAGGTCCTGCTCAGGCTCTGAGTAAATCACCTATACGTTAAGCTAGAGAAATGTGTGTTCAATCTGACCTCAATTGAATTCTTGAGTTATACAATTTCCACCAAGAGCCTAACAATGGACCCTCATAATTGCCATCACTGAACGGGCCACACCACATGATGTTAAAGGGGTCTAATGTTTCGTGGTTCATGGGCTTTGCTAACTTCGAGATGTTTTATCATAGGCCACCTAGTAGGCCCACTTACCACCTTTTTAAAAAAAGGGGTACTGTTCAAATGGTCGCCAGAAGCCCAAACAGCCTTTGAGACACTGAAAAGTGTTTTCACCTCTATGCCCATCCTGATGCACCTGTACTCCACAATACCATTTATAGCGGAAGCCGACTCCTCAAACAGCACCATAGGGGATATTCTATCTCAGGTTTCAGACACTCCAGGTTGCACCCTTGTGCCTTTTATTCCCAGGCCCTGACTCACTCCGGAAGGAATTACAAGATTTGAGATTGGGAACTCTGTGCAATATTGGCAGCCTTTGAGGAGTTGTGGCATCTTCTGGAAAAGGATCACCACTCCATCCAGGTAGTAATGGACCTAAGGACCTTGGAATATCTCCAGACAAGACAGAAACTTAATTTGTGGCAAGTCCATTGGTCACTCTTCTTTTCCAGTTTTAATTTCATAATCACATATCACACAGGAGCCAAGAACCAGGAAGCAGACACCCTATTCCATAAGGATGAACCCTCCGCTTTATCATAGGCCATTGCTACCTTCCACCATTCTCCAGCCTAAGAGCTTCATTTGAGGAGCTACTTGGCAAAGCCTCCACTTACCCATCCAAACAGATGACCCTCTTGGTAAGGAATTGCACCAGTCAGTAAGGCCTTCCAAACCCAGTTTTCTGTGGCATGGGGGGTTTCTTTCTTTCTTTTCTTTCTTTCTTTCATTCTGGATGGTCCCAAAAGATTAAAAATATTACAGGTTTATCATGACTTGTCTCCTGTGGGATACTTTGGCTGTACCAAGACTCAGATCTTAGTCTGTTGACGGTTCTGGTAGCCCTGAATGGGCCATGATGTCAAACAGTATGTCTACTCATGAACTATGTATGCCTGAATGAAGAAACCTCAAACTGTGCCAGGTCTCATCCAGCCACTACTCACTCCTGTGCTATTTTGGTCAAGGCTGTCAGTGGATTTTATTGTGGACCTCCCACATTCTGAGAACTGTTCCATAATCATGGTCATTGTGAATTGGTTAACTAGGATGGCCCATTTTATCCCTGCTTAGGCTGTCTCCACTGCCAGAGAAATGGCAACCTATTTTTGAGACACATATTTTGCCCATACAGCTGTCTATCTCAGGTGCTCTCTGATTGTGGTCCTCAGTTTATTTCCCACTTCTGGCATGAGTTTTGTAAGGCCCTGGGTGTGGCCCTCTTCATTCATCTGCATATTACCCTCAGATTAATGGTCAAATGGAGTGCATAAACCAGATCCTGGAGCAATACTTTAGTTGCTTTTTAAATTTTCATCGGATAATTGGGTAACCTTGCTCCCTGTAGCAGAATCAACATACAACAACTTTGTCTATACTTCCACAAGCCAAACCCCGCTTTGCTCCAACTACGAATTCCACACTTAATTCCACCCAGCACTGCCTACCTTCCCACACGTTCCTTCAGTAGCGTTATATCACATCTCCAGCAAGAATTCAAGGCTCATTTTGATGCAGCTAACACTGTATATAAAAACCAAGCTGACTGACACCAACAGTCTAGCTCCACCATTTCAGTCAGTGACAATGTCTGGCTCTCCTCAAAGACTATCAAGCACCCAAGACTATTTGAAAAACTGGATCGCTAATATCTGGGTTCCTTCAAGGTTGTAGAACAAATAACTCCTGTTGCATTCAAGCTCCACCTATCATAGACATTGAAAGAACAACCCACTTTTTTTTTACACGTCCCTACTTAAATCTTTCATTAAGCACCTCTTTCCTGATCACCCGAACCCGCCCTCCCCCCCACAACGTATGATAGTGGAGGATCCTGAGGTAAAACAGATTCTAGGCTTCAAACACACCCAAGGCAAGCTCCACTACTTGATTGCCTGGCGGGGACTACAGCCTAGAAGAACTATCTTGGGAACCAGCCAACCGCATTCAAGCACCCAACTAATACAAGATTTCCATTGAAAATAATGAGAAAAGCCTGGTCCTGGGCTGCTTAGAAGAAGGCCCCATAAGGTGTCAGAAGGGTGGATACCATCAGGGGCCATTAAAGCCTGGCTGGGCCACATCTGCCCCTAATCCATGGTTTATGTGGTTCACGTACTCTACAGCCAGATTGGCTGCTGAATGCATCACTAATCCTTTTTAAACATTCCTGCAAGCCTCAGACTGTGAGCCTGCCTTCATGCAGTCTCAGTCCATTCTGGCAAGCCTTACATTCACAGCTATCCTTTGTTCTCCTGACTTCTGACCTAGCTTTGGCCTTTCTTGACTCTGATTTTAGATCTCCCCTGAAATGTGGTGCTGGCTCTGCTCTCTCTGGTTTTCCTGGCATCTTGACTTGGCTTGGTTTCCTTGACCCTTATCTCAGATGTTCCCTGGACTCAGCACCGGTTCTCTGACTTCTGACTTCAACTTACATTTAGGACTTTGTCTCATGGATCTTCCTTCTCAGCTTCAGTAACCTCTGCCCCTGTCCTGCTGACCTCCTAATTATGCCCCCCACCCCCCCAGGACCTTTCCACAGGCCTGGCTGCATACATTCCAGCTGAATCCTTATACCATATATTGTACATTATAGGACATAAGAACGTTACATAATGTGGGGAAATATACTTACCTGTTAGCTTCAGATTCAGCCACTGCCTCAGTTTCCCTACTGGTAAGGTCATTAAGTCCTTTGGCCAAAAAGAGACTCCATTTCTTCTGAAGTAATGGAACAACCATTCCAGTAATCATTCTTTACACAGTTGCTATATTTGTTGAAAGTCTTAACCAACCTGTAAGTCCTCTCTTCTATCCTAGGTAAAGGAGAATGGAAACGGGTTCTGCTCAGCTTCATTCACCTTCTCTCTTATATGTTCTGCTTCCTCTGAGAATATGTCAGTTTTCTCCAAGACAAAATGTCAACAACTCACATAGTAGTCCCTTAGAAGTACAGAGGGGCTTGAATCCTTGTTCTTCTGTGGAAATCTAGCCCTGAGACCATCTGATATATTTTTCAACTATCCCACTTCATTTCCCTTAGAGAATTAAGAGAATTCCACTCCTGCTCAGACATTCTATGAAACCTTCCCATTGACAACTTCTTGTCTCTCTTCCTTTGCCTTTTTTAAGACCAACAAAACTTCCTCTTAATCCCTTTTTAGAGGCTTTCTCCTAGGCATCTGCGAAGAAAAACAGAGTTCCTTCTCCAGACTTTTTTGTGCTTTTCTTGCCTCATCTATCATTGAGTCTAAGTCCTGCCTCTAAGCAAGAAAAAATGCTAAAGCTCTTTTCCCCTCCATAGTTCTCTCTCACATTGGGCAAAGAAACGTCACTTATGGTCTACCAACATGACGTTTTGTAAGCCTTTCAATTCCTATGTTCTCAGCCTGGGCTGAATTCTGCAAGAGAACTATGTTGAATCTATAGCCTGCTTTAAACAGCCAGCACACTGTATCACTGTTACACATATGTTATTTGTGATAATATACTTACAGTTTCTTGGACCATAGGATCACTTTCTTTATACAATACATTCAATGGTTTAAAATATTCAGAAGAAGGATTAGGAATGAATAGAACCTTGTTCCTATGAACATTTTAGTAGGTTTACTTCATGGTAAATTAATTATGACATGCACTCATGGAAGCCTTTGAAGATTTTTTTTTTCTTATCACTTAAAAATAATTCAACCTCTGCATAAATGTCATGGTCATCAGCTACAGTATTTAATACTGTGGTCATGTAGACTTCACGGTTGTAAACAGGCTGGGAAGTTTGAACCTTTTGGTATAACGCCACATGCTTCTGCCACTATAGCTGAATGACAGTCTCTCTTGTATTAGGACTTATATTTGCTGGGACTTTACAGGGTGATAGGATTACTTTCTTTTTGAGCAGTTTCCAAATATTTCTACTTTGCAGAATCTCAGAGTGGATAGGATACAGTATTTTTTTCTCCCTTTTTCCCTAAACAATTTTTGCTATTCTCTTAATGAAACTATATTTGCTGGTGTCATACAATATTTGCTGTGCTAGCTCTGGCAAACTGAAGGCAAGGTTTCTAAATAGAGGCAGCCCTTGACTTAAGACATTTTGAGTTATAACAAACAACACTTACAATGTTTATAAATTGACACCCTGTTTGGACTTTCTGACGTCAGTTTCAGCTTTACGAAGCTTGATCCAGCGTGACATGATGCCAGAAAACAAGTTAGCTGTATCACCTGTCTCCCTGGAGAACACCTGTCCCAACTTCCTTGGACACTGTCTTTAAGAAAGCAGACAAGACTCCAGAAAAACCTGGAGCCAAGACTCCTAAGAAGACTCCAGCCAAGAACCCTTCAAAAAGTCCAACCAAGAGCCCTTCAAAAAGTCCAGCAAAGTCACCTCAAAGAAGTCCTGTCAAATCAATGATTGCTATTTACAATATAAATACATTAATGTAGCTATATTACTCATCGATCTATAATTGATTGAGTACAAAATACTGAGTTATTTTTGGTGAAAATAGGGTATCGGGCCTTGGTTCAGGAACCAATCCCCCATTTATAACATTGTTCCTATGGGAAAATCAGTCCTGAGTTATGACAATTCAACTTAAGACATGGTTTTCTGGAACCAGTTGTGTTGTAAGTCCAAGGACTGCCTGTATGCATTTTGAAAGAAGTTTTTACTTTGAAGGCAGAGAACTGAGAACACACTTAAAATTTTTTCCTCATGTTTTCAAAGAAAATAAGAGGAAAGTCTGCAGTTTCAAGATCTGTTTTATTCTGACTGATATTTGAGGCTCCTGGTCATTTATTCTGGAGAATACAACCATTACAAGGAAAAGGTATTGATCTCAAGGGGACAAAACCCAAACTACAATTTGAGATTAGATCTGTGGGAGATGTAAACTGTCCTGCGCTTGGGGAGAAAAAACAGATGCGAATGAAATGATACTGGGCCATCCATCATTTTAAACTGGTTTATTTTCATTGGTTCCTTACCGCATCCTAAATATATGTACTAAGGATCTATGGATTCAGGCTCTAAAGAGCTGAGAGTGTGTTTGGATCATACTGAATTTCATACTGAATAATATGTCATCCACTGCAATTAGACTAGCTATAGATCACAACTCCTTATTGAAAGAAGTACTTTTATTTAAAAACTAGTGAACTGCCAGATCAAGAATGACGAGGGGGGGGGCAGTGGTGGAACATCACCACCCACCACCCTGCTCTGCTGCCACCTCCCAGGAGCAGGGGTGGGGTCATTCTTGATGGGCACTTTGATGCAGCACTGGCTGAAGCCACGCCCTGCTGGGAGCCATGCCCCTCTAAGAGCATTACGGACAGACAGATAGAGTAAGTCCTTTATATATATAGAATGATGGCTCTGGGCATTCAGTGGACACAACTCCATTGGACTTTCCTCATCTATCCCAGAAGCATCTGTTGAATATTTAAAAATCAGCACTGTGTAAAGAAGCACCATGATTATTAGAATGGAGAGAAGGGTTTTACTGTGAACCACTAGTAGGGCAGGTAATATCCCAATTTCCTCTCAATTCAGAGGCTCTAAATATAAAATAAAATAGTGGTACAAATCACCATAAAATGTACAGTATAGATCTCAACTAAGCACAGTAAAAGGTTCCCAGCAGACAGTATTTTTTACTTGCGTGTGGGTGTGAAATTCTACAATTCATTCCAAAAGCAGTATTTAGCAATATTTATCTAGTAACCTGCATCTTGTATGCTGTGTCTGGCTTTTACTTTTGTATACAAATCCATCTTCAGGATATTGATATCATAACAATCTATTTAAAAAAAAAATCAGTAAGGCCCTGTATTGTGAGATTCACATTACCTGTTTTCAAGTCTGTTCGCTGTTTCAGATTGCCACTGGATGTAATATGATGTCCGGAAGCCTAGAGGTCAATCTTCAAGCTCTCTATCATCTGAAATGACAAATAGGATTTATTGGTGCTATCACAAGTTATGGACATTACATATTTCTGAGATTACTTTATATTTTACCTTTAGAATGACAATGTATTGAGAATGGAAGTGTGTGTGGAAATAAGACAAAAAATCCGACTTCTAAACTGAAATTCTCTTTCTGTGCATACTGTCTACTTTGTATGGCAGAAAAACAATTAGAACATGCTATCACATAACTAACCTTACTGGATAAACTGGATATTTAAGGAGACTTGATGCTAGACTGTTCAAAACCAAGTCAGTTTTAAAAAGTTGTTACCATCTGATAGACTTCTTAAGGCCTTAGATAAAAATGAAGTATCCACATGATAAATTTGGCTAGTGCCACTGTAAATAGTAATCAATTTGCCTCAGAGGAGAGGCCTGGGTCTGAATGGGCAAAGAGATCAGAGAACCATTTTAATAAAAGAAATGAACGTGAAAAAGTGCATGCCTCACCAGCCTATACTTGTACATACATTTGCTACTACTAATACATTTCATATGCCTGGATATAAAGAAACAATTCTATGTTTCAAACAATGTGGAGGTTTGAAATAAATTTTATAACATATCAAGACAAAAATTGGATCTCTTAAATTTTTTGACAAAAAAATTACTACAAGAGCTCACAGTTACGGCACTCACCGGATAGAGAATACTCAGGTCCCTGTTCCACATTAGATAGAGCAGGCACATGAACCTTGGCCTTAATATCCATCTAACTATATACATTTATTAAAACTATATTGGTGTATAAATTAATTGAGCCAAAGAGAACCTGTTGATAGGGCACTTACCAGACATATTGCAGTTGAAAGCCCTAGCTGTTTTGGAATCTCTTCCTCAAACATATATTCTGCACCCCAAACTTGTTTTGTTAAAAACATTTTTTAAAAAAAAAATATAAAAGGAACATGACAATTTCCTGATGAAAAAATGTTTCACTGAAAAATTCCCACCTAACTCAAGTTTAGTCACTGAAAGACCCATCTGTGTGGAAATACCAGATGTGCATACAAGAGTAACTACATAAGCAAATATAGGCATATAGATTCAAACATGTTTTTGACTGCCTTGCAAGGATAACCTGTTCATAATAATAGGCCTGACATGCTGTGTGACCCTCTAGAATGGTGCATTGGTGGAGTGTTAAGGACAGCTTAGACAAATACTTCATGTGCTATTTCTTTGAAAGACATTATTCTTTAGGAGCATTACACCAACTCTCACAATAATGAGATTTAAAAACATCACCCAGCCTCATCAAAAATAATTGGATTTCTTCAGTTTTATTTTTGTTGGAATGTTTTGTATCCTCATCCTTTCCAGAATGGTGCACCAAAAAATAGTTTATTTTCCATGTTTTTGTACATAAACATGGTTCTCATTTGATAACCATTGTTATTCAAAGTTTGATTTATGGGTATTTAAGGCATCTGAAGAATCACACAGAACAGAAAGTGTATGGTAATAAACTATAGGGGTGTGCGAAATGGGCCCTATTCGATTCGGATTCGGCCCAGATCAGGGACAGCAATTTGATTTGTTGACTTGGAGCACTATTCCCAATTCGATTTGGCCAAATCTGAATCTGAAAATTCAAAGCTGATTTGAAGAATCAGAGATTTGGATGTAGACACAGCTTTAAACATTTTTTCTACATACCGCTAGGTACCAGCATGGCTTGTGAATGCTGCAATGCTGGGGCACATGGAACGTCCCACAGGAGTGTGTGTGGGGGCCTCCATGTGTTCGGTGGCGAACCTGGAAGTGGACCAGAAGTACTTCTGGTTCACTTCCAGATCTGATGGGGAGTACACAGGGCGGCCCCCAACACACCTCTTTCCTTGGTGATTGGCCTCAGGGGGACCCTGGGTGCCCCCTGAAATCCAGGAGGCACCAGGCGCTGAGCCAGGGGGGCGCAGGTGGCCCCACACCATGCGCTCCCTGGCAGACCTGGAAGTGGACTGGAAGTGCTTCTGGTCCACTTCTGGGTCTGTTGCTGAGGGTGCTGGGGAGCCCCCCATGCTTCTGTGGGACACTCCATGCGCCCCAGCATCACAGTGTTCACGAGCCACCTGGTACCTAGAGGTATGTAAAAAAAACTTAAAGCTATGTCTATGTCTGAATTGCTGAATCTTTCTGAATCTCTCCAAATTGATTTGGAGGGTTCCAACTGAATTTGGAGAGATTAAAGAGTCCTCTAATTCGAGTTGGATTCAGAGATTTGGCCACCAAATCAGGCTGAATCTCTGCCGAATCAATTCAGGGACCAAAGCTTTGCACAGCCCTAATAAACTACACCTACTGAACAACCAGTTTTGATTGTAAAGCTCCTCACTTAAGGTCTCTTGCATTTTTGTGGGGGTCTCCAGCATAACTAGCCACACATCTGGAGTTACCCAAATGAATAATTTGAATGTTCTAGAACGTTTGTCCTCACTCTCTTCCAGGCTGTGACTCCAATTCCTCTGCTGCAAAATAAAAGGTGATGTAACTCCTGTTCTCTCAATTTACATTCTTCAGTGGTGAAAAAGGAATCAGAACAATGAATCTGCCAGTCAGACTTAATGGAGCATAATGGCTATTGACTGTATAGCTACTGGTGTATATTAAGCCTGTACCACATAGCAATGCAAACTTTATGATATTCTGCATCTAGCTTCTCCATCATATAATGACATAACTTTTCACCATACATTTCAGCTCCCTGACAGTAGCATATGACTTACCTTTTGACCCTTAGACTGTTAGGTCATAAACCAATTTTTCCTTTAAGATAACTCCATACAATAGAAAATGTAAGTCATAGTCATAACTCCAATTGAAAAAATATGCTTTAGAGAACAATATGTCGAGAAAGAACACAAATTATTAAAAGGACATTTTTTTGCTATCCATGTTATTCATTTCAGCAGTACACTTTTGAAATACACTAGTATTTCAGTATAAAATGTTTGGCAGTTACAGTCTGACGGGGTATGTGCATCTTACACATAGACCATTGAGTCCAATGCTTTTGCATAATAGGCTTTTGTGGGCTATAATCTATGCTATCATAGATTTCTTAGAAATTATTTGTCAACTAGATTTTTGCTATTCTGCCTTCCTATTTTTAACCCTTTAAAAATTCCCCAAACTAGCAAGCAAAATCCCTAACTTCATCTGACTGGCAATATTTTCTCCAGGACAGGGGTAGCTAACTTGCAGCATGTGTACCACAAGTGACATAAGCACCCTTTGTGTGTTGTGTGTGGCAAATCAGGGAACGTGTGGAGAGAATAGCAGCAGATAGGACAGGGAGCATAGCCGAGCAGCAAGGGAATGGAATTGGAGAAGTATTTGATGAGGATGCAGGGCTTACCCTGTGGCATGCCTGCCAAAAAGATTGCGTGTATACCGCCCCCTTCCCCCATCTCCCCCCTTCCTCCACACACACTGCTCTAGGATATACTTGTGGCTTCTTCTTTGATGTTATTATCTGTCACAACAATTACAGGTCTACAACTAATCACTAATTCCATTAGGAGATATACAGAAGCATTATTTAAGACAACAGACAAATTTATTCCAGGCAACAGAGGTTTGCAAGTCAAATTCTTAGCTATGTATTCAACAAAGACAAACTGTAAGAGATTGGTAAAGGGAATACTAAGGCCACTTTGGAAATGTTTAAAAGGACATAAAAACTAAAATGAAAAGGGAGATACAAATTATTCAAATGCAACCAATTGCCATGGTTCTATAGTTAAGAATGCCACAGAATCCCATGCAAATGAGAAGCCTAAGTCTGAGTCCAAAGTTTGGCAACTTGATAACTAATCTGGTGGGGTGGGGCAAGGAAAGGAACAAACTACTATTTATTCTGGAGGCAGACATCTCTCTCTCTCCTCAGACTAAGTCCCTATAACACAGGGTCTATGTATATATGAATTTTAGAGTACAACGGAAAATGGGCTGTCAAGCTGCTTGGAGCATTTACCAAGAATGAAAACAAAATTTATGCTTAGTAGGTTTATTTAGTCTAGAGAAGAGAAGACTGAAAGAGGTTTTAATAGTGGCCTTCAATTACCTGAAGTGGGGTTACAAAGAGGATGGAGCTAGACTGTTCTCAGTGGTGGCAGATGACAGAACAAGGAGCAATGATCTCAAGTTGTAGCAAGGGACGTTTAGGCTAGATATTAAGAAGAACTTTCTCACTAGGAGGGTAGTAAAATACTGGTTACCCAGAGAGGTTGTGGAATCTCCATCATTGGAGGTTTTTAAGACCCCGCTAGACAAAGCCTTGACTGGGATGATCTGGTTGGGGATGGCCCTGCTTTGAGCAGAGGGCTGAACTAGATGACCTCCTGAGGTCCCTCCCAATCCTAATTTTCTATGATTCTATAAGAGGGTAGAGCAGGAGTAGGCAACTTTTTCAGCTGTGGGCCAGAATGGGGAATAGGGGCAAGTAACCTTCTCCACCTGGGTCAGAGGAGGACAGTAGGGAGATAGGACTCTGCTGCTGCTGCAGTCTGTCTCCCTGAAGGCATGAACAGAGTGCCCACAACTGGCATTCATCCATATGGTAGCACAGGGAAAGCTTCTGTAGGTGACCCTGCTGCCAAAACTCCTCATTCATGAGCTGAATCCAAAAGTTCTGTGGGCCAGATCTGGCTTGTGGGCCATAGGTTGCCAACTTCTGAAGTACAGTAATGGAAAATTGTTTCCTTTATACTCTCTATACATGATGAATAGGTTAATTCTTGTTTCAACACAACTCCAGACAACAGATTGAACTGATGCAAAGTTACAAAGTTTACAAAGCATTAAGTCCAATCAGAATTTTTGAGGGTGGGAATTCAGTGTATTTGTTAATGCATCTGGAAACTGGCTAGTTGCTACCATGTAAGGCTCAGGATGGTGAAACCAGCTGGAGAGGGCTTTGTGACACAAGACTGAGCATCGAAGACAAAAGAAATATGGTAAATAAACCTCTGAGTCTACTGCACTGAACAGGCAGTATTATTATACTGCTTAGCAGTTTTGGGTATCAAAAAGAAAGAGAGTAAAGTTTTGTTTTTCATTTTAAAAAATGGAACACAAAAGAAGCTAGAATAGAGAGATATTGAAAGTCTCAAAGCAAAGTAAATTCAACTAGGTCAAAATATCTAAACAATCCATGAGCTAGTTAAGACCAGAAAACTCCATAATTTTTTCACCCTGTTTGAAAATAGGTTGCAACATAGTTTTTAACTGCTATTGAGAAGAGACTTGAGTACATACACCCTGCCTGTTATTTTTTAGTTTCGTTTCAGGTGGCAATAGCCTCTGCTTTCATGTAAGCTGACCTCTTTTGAATTGTCTTATTTGGCTCTTGGACTTCATATATTGTAAACACTAGGTTTCACTTTTTGCCCTTCTCTTTGAGACACACTGGTTCTATGGGTTTGATCCAAGTATCTAATGTACTAGCTGCATTCCCCACTTCCATTATCTTGTTGCCTATTCTGTGACACAACCTAGTTAATTTTTTGACCTTTCTCTACTCCCGTCTCTCTCTCTGATCTGCGCTTCTTTTGGTTGCAGGTCTTTTCAATAGCTTTCATTTCTTTGAACTTAGGTTTTTCCTCATGACCTATTACATTTGTGATTTCACTGATGCTTCTTATGTAATATTCAAAAAGGCTTAAGATATGCCAAGTGTTTTAAAGGTAAGCTGCAGAGCATTCTTTTATTAAAAGAACAGGTTTAATGTTAGATGTTGAATGCCCTAAATAAACAGGCTCAAAGGAGCTTTCACGATATTAAATAATTCAAAACAAGCAGTTTATATTCTCTTGTAAGTTCAAAGAAGTGACAGTGATCAATTTCTTTTTGCTAAGAAGGAAAAAAGGAGAATAAAGACAGAGAAAGAAAGGAGAAATGTTTCCCATTTAAAGGAGTCCCACAAATTGGAAGACTACCCTCTATTTCTTAATTAAGACACTGAAAAATATAAATGTAGCCAATACCATTACTGTTAACTTCCTATGTTCTCTCATGCTTTTGAAGTCTCTACAGTGGTCATCATGAAAATATGAACACTTGTGACTAGCACCAAAACCTGTCAGAATGAGAAAATCTGCGGTAACTATTTGGAAATGGTTAACAAATGTTGATTTCCACTGACATTTATTATTGATTGAAAAATAGAAAATGAAATCTATGGAAAATATAAATATATACTTTTGTTTGCATTAGCTTGTAAAATGGATAAAAATGGAACAGGAAATAGCTATAGTAGGTGTAAATATATGCAACTTTTAAAATGTATATTCAAAACCTGTTAAGTGTGCTTTAGAAAATATGTAACTCTCCAACAAAAGGACTGATAGCTTCCCCTCCTCCAAGTCTAGGAGCCTATAGACTTCTAAATAAAGGGCATCTAATTTTCAGAGATATGGTGTGTCTGTAACCCAAATTGAAATTATTGGGACCAGTACCCATTGTAGTAACTCTGTAAATCAGGCTCTTTTTAATAATCAAGCTTTACAAGTGTTGATCTAATTATTAAAGGCAAGGTTAATTTCAGGGGTCAGTTTATTTGTATTTGAAAAACATAAAAAGATGTCCCTCCCAGGTATAGGTCCCAGAACAAGTATCACTACTAGTGCAGCCTTTAGCTCTCGGAGATCAACAGTTAAACAGAATCACACCCCAAGCTCCTTCTCCAGTTCCATAGGAACCTTCTCCACTCCATATATACCAGCACTCCCCAACCAACTGACAAAAACATGAGTTTTTCAGCATACTCATTATGTCACCAGATTCTGGTAACTGCAGGGAATGAGTGAATTCCAACGTCATGGACAACCCTTTGGAAGTAGAAGCTGAAGTTCACAAAGTAGCATTGTTAACTTAACATAACTTTGGCAGGATGGCAGAAAAAGAAATCTCCCTCTCAAGCAGGGGGTTCCAAATCTGTTTCAGGTTCCTAAGTCAGAACCAACCTGTTCAGCTGAAACCCAGGAACAGCCAATGCAATTAATAAGCATATGTTTCATGGGAATAAAGCTAGCTACTCCACATAATGAGTAGATTATGGTGCTGTGCACCAACTTTTGCTTCTAGATGGATTGCAGAATGCAATGTATTAGTACAGTACAGAGGTGACAATGGTGTGTATCACTGAGTTAATTGCTAGGAGTCCCAGTGCTAGGGGCTTAACAATCTTTCTTCAACTTTTCATTCTCATGGTCTTTATAACACATGGCAGGCCAAAAACTTGTCTTACATTTCTCAGAGAGCTAAAATTATAACTGAATGCAATATCTAACTGTTTACAATACCACCTATAAACTAATATTTTTACAGTGGGCTATGACCCAGGGCTTGATACTTGACTATTGTATTTAGTAGCAGTATGTTGATAGTAAAAAAACTTTATTAAGCACCTCTTCTAAGGTCTCAGTACTGTTAGTATGATACTCAAATCTATGTTTCTGTTTCAGTTGACATGCAGAGAGTAGTTTCAGTTCTGTCAACTTGTCGGACATCAAATCTTGAATGTCAGTCAATACACACAAACTTAATTCAGAAGAGACTGAGATATTGCTTCTTGTATCTAAACATTGTTTAAAGCCATTAGATATGCCTGCAATCCCCTTTGATGGAAATCAAATGGCTCTGAATCTTGAACAAAGAGTCTGGAGGTCATGCTTTGCCCTTGGAAAGGCATATAGCCTTTCTTTAGCGTCCGACACTGTATTTTAAGAGGCATTTTGGGCTTTGTTCCTGTTCTCTTACATTTCGGTTACATGGAGCTTTATTACAACTAATTTTTTCTAGCACAATATAAAACTGCTTGTTTGTCCAATCGCCTTTTCTATATGGTACAAAAAAGGTAAAATCCTGATGCCAGGTTACTGAAGGAAAAACAAAGTCTAAATGTATTACATCAGACCTTAAACTACCACAGTGGTTATCTATTAAACAATGGATTGTTTGTGGATGGGATGGAACCATGTACTCATAGCTGTTTGGTTCACACAAATACTAGTCCTGTTGCTGCACTGTGCTGGAGATAAGACTTGCAGTCTTGTCTTTGCCCTTGGCCTACACAAACTCTTCTATTACTTTGCTTTCTCTCCCTCGGGAGGACAGAGATCAGATTCTCTCTAGAATGTCAGTTAGTTTATACCCTCAGATAAAACAGTCAAAACAAAGTTCACATAAAACAAGTCTTTACTAGTAGTTTAGAGAAGGGCAAGATGACAGAAATAAAAAGATGTTATATGGCAAATGCCTGAAAGGAAGATAAGGGAACAGCCTGCTAAAATATCGCTACCCTTCAGTGTGTACAGCTTTTTACCTGATCCACTGAGTGACAGAAAAACCTTAGTTCTGCTGCAACTCAGAGGTGTGTCTCTGTCTTTCCCTGTCAAATCTGTGAGTGTGACACACAGCAAGAATGTGAAGCATACCTTGCAAACCATCTCCATGCATAGATCTTTTTGCTTTGATGTAAAGTGGTCACAAATTGTACTCCACACCAAGGGCTGACTAAGACTTTCTGTCCTTTAAGTCAGGACAATACATGAGAATAAAACAACCCTCTTTCCCTTAGAAACATATTTACATATGATTCAATTCTGATACCTTCTTTATAATAATTATTTTCTCATTTAACATCAGGATCTGATGCCTTCAAATGAATACACCTATTGTTCCCTAAGCACCTAAGCAAACAAAATTTCATGCATATAATTTAATGAATTGGCCCTTTGTAGAACCAAAAATCCATATTTTATAAATGCCAATTTCAAGTGAAGTAAATAGGTCACTATTTCTGCTTCCTTATACAGCATAGTTTCTGGGTAAGTGTTTGATAACACATGAATCAGAAAAAAAAAACAGGTACACAAGGTGAGATTAAAACTGGGCAAATTTGTTACAAGTTGTCATACCTCCTCCTATGGCATATTAGTTTCAAGCCCATAACACATAGAAGACTTATTTCTGAAAACTTTATATTCCTGGGCACAGACTAAGATTTGATGTGATAAACCAGATTACTGATAGAATCTCAAATGGCAAAAGGCACTTGTAGAATAAGTTTTTTAAATTCTTGCTGATAAGTGGGGAAAGAAAAATAATTTGTATTTCAAAATAAAAGTTAAGGTAAGTTTTATTTGTTTGGTGAATAATAATAATCCATATATAGTGTATTAATATGCATCTTCAAAGTGCCTTGTAAGTATGAACTCAGGTAGGCAGGCATTATTCTTATTTTTGTAATTGGTTTAGTATTGTCATTATTCTGCTACTGGTATGTTGATTTTTTTTTGACTGAAAATCATGATAAATAGATATTATAGTATAAACAAGTAAACTTTGCTTTTATGTATTCTTAAAGCAGACTGGGACTTAAATAGCATATAACTTTCTAACCTAGCTTTCTTTATGTCTCCACATAACAAAAAAGGAATGGCAGGTGGAATTCATTAGGACCTCTGTTCTTCTCTGCCCTGTGTTTGTAGCTATAGTTATACAGCTCCTTTTTCCTTTTGCATACATAAAATAGAAGGTAGCATCCACACAAGGGAAAATATTTTCAGTGTAGAAATAAACCTGACAAGTTCTTCAGCAAATTAAAATGTAGTAAGAGATCTTGCCTAAATGAATACACATTAGTATGAATTCACTTATAGTAATATCCTACGTGAATGACAAACATAATTAAATACAAATGATTTTGTATTCCATTCTTTTCTAACAGATTTGATGAGGTTTTTTCCTAATGTAACTGAATAGCGCAGCTTCCCTTGATCGCTATGGATTAACATAAGCATAGGTTTAGACTGTATCATTTAACTATCAGTTTATTAAAGATGCATCTCTTGTTCTCTCATGGAAATGAAGGCCATTATCAACTGCCTCTGTGAGTTAATTTTGTAACAGATTACAATGTAGATCCATATAACGCATTACTGTAATGAGGGGTTTCCAGTGCTCCTCAACACACACTACAGGCCTGTGAGAACTTATCAGTTCTTATTTAAATAAACCACCAAATTATTTTCCATAGCTACAAGCTAAAACTACTTTTACTTGTTTATTTAGAATTATGCATGAAGCAGTACTAAAGATTAGTTGCATTAATATTGATGATAACATCTTAAGTAGAGGTTTGTGTTTGGTCTACAACCTGCAGATGGCTATATCTGTTTGGTAAAAGCTACAAATACAGCAGAGTTCAATCAAGATGTGATTATTTTAACCAGCAAGCCCTATGACCATGACAATTAAATATTAAGAAAATCAACAAACACAAAGCAAAATTCAGGCTACAAGGCAAGAGCAAACAAGCAGCAACAACAATGTGAAATGAAGCAGTCAGCCCAGTATCACAGAAACAGGATACCAGACATATGAAGCAGTTGAATTCCATTGGGTGAGCTAGTTATTTTCTGCTTAAATTACCCAATCATTGAACACTGCTGCAAAGATCCTATTTATAGGTTCAGCGCTTGCTTTCAATCCTTGCCTGGCACAGATCTTGCTATGTTGGTTTAAAAAAAACCCAATAACAAAAACCTTTCTGGTTCAGGGTTACACAAGTTGTCATCTGCAAATGCACATTTGTGTTAAGCAGGTGTTTGACCAAGTCAGACACAGGTGCACTCATACATCACATATGCTAGTGGTTTCACTTTCAGCAGTTAATAAGCAGTACCTTATAAACAGAATGCCTTATTTCTCTTGTTTTTTGTAGTCAAGACTCATAGATAAGTAGCCAAGAGAAGAACTGAGTATTCATTTCACATAGTAGCATAAGAAGGAACTAAAAACTAGAATCACAGTCAACTGTTTGAGAAAGCTCCCAAATCAAATTATTCAAGAAGTCTACCAAGAATTGTGAGCTGGTACCTCAAGTACTTCAAGCTGTTTCCTTGGAAGTCCTGATTTCGCTCTGTGAGCCCAGAGGTGTACATTAAGCTTGTGATAGCAACTGAAGTTACCCCAATGCTGTCTGGAGAAAAAACCTATGCTCTTAAGCTAGCTGGAAGTTCAAGGCATTCTCTGAACAGGAACTGGCAAAATGACAGCAAAGTTCTTCATGAAAACACTGCACAATACTGAACACAAGATGTTTGGAATATGCTATGTAGTGGTGAGAATTCGGGAATGGATCTCATAGCATCAGCATTATTAACAGAGAGAGTAGAAGAGAAGCATTTCATTGAAAATGGCTCCTAGTAGGAAGTGGGCAAACCATAGAAAGAGCCTTAAATTGCTTTTGCAATACTTTAATTCTAACAAGTGCCAGAGTGAAGCTTTGACCTGAAATTGCCAAATGTACAGATGTAGCTTGTATGAAATAAGAGCTAGTTTATAGTGAACTCACATATCTCAGAGGCAATGTGGTTTTATGGTCTGAACAAAGGAGTCTTATGACATAACCCCAGCTTTGGGAATTTTTTCTCCCATGTCCATAGGCAAGTGAGTAAATTCTAAGATAAGCAGGGAAGACGACATAATACGGCATGTGTAACAATGATACGAGTTGTGAAAGTCATGGCTGCTAGCTTCAGCATAGGGGTTCTCAGAGGCTAGTAAGAACCAGACAGAGGTAGGGGCTAGCAGACTGGTTTGAAAAAAGGTCAAGAAGAAGCAGGCTTGTCAATGTGTAAGAGAACATGCAAATCCTAGACAGGCAGTATAAGTGATCTAAGGGGCCTAAAAAAAGAGAGTAGCAGAGATCTGACTGTCCACTGCTTTGCATCCTGACCCTCATTCACATCTATTTGGCATAAGCATAAATGAGCACACAAGGTTTGAGGCACTGGAGTATTACAACTCTGAGAAGAATAGTAAAGCGAACATAGGGAAGAGAAAGAGCAGTCAAAAACAGTGGTTATCAAAGAGCCCTTAACTGTGAATTTGCTTAGAAGAAGCTGCCTATAGCAACAAAGGCAACGGAGGTTGGAAAGGAACTGAGCAGTTGTTTCATCTCAAGGTGAAAAAAGGTATGGGTGATTTTTAGAAGAGCCACCTGAGAAATTAAACTGAAGGGAAAACTAAAAAGCATGGAAAATCTTTATGAAAAGGCCAGTTATGATTGCACTATCAGTCCATCTTTGGGCTGAGCTGTGAAATCATTTAAAATATATTAATTTATATAAGCTAAGAATCTGGTGTAATATGTATGGGCTTATATTCTGTTTTTAAATCTTCTGTCCCTTTTCTGTTTGCCAGGCATACTCATATTTTATGGGAACTCAGAAGGCCTGCAATTTGGGACAGATTTAGTTTATATAGTTTTGTAGCACTTGTTTTCAACTGAATACTAAGCCTGGCAAGGTACCAGGCATCCATAATAGCTTGATATGACACAAAAGCCTGGTGAGCCAGTGTGGGTTAGTTGCATAAATATGATATAATTATTCAAGCCAAATATAGCACTGAAATAATTGTCTCTCACCAACACCATTTTTAAAAAAATGAGTTTCACTATCATACTGTTCTCTTTCTCTTTTTTTAGAAGGATATACATTATCTTTATTTTCACATCTTGAATTCACTGTAGTTGAAAATCCTTTTGCCTTGTTCTTGCTGTCAAGGAAAGCACAGTATCATTAGTGCTGCAATTATTTCTGATTTTAGGAGTATGAGAAAGAAAGGTACAGATAAAAAGGGAAAGGGTAGTTTTAGATTATGACTGGGAAAACAAGAATAATCCTCATATAAATGAATGTATTTTTCTCAGTTGTCATAGTTATGAGTCCCCATGTATTAACAAATGGAAAATAACACACTCATTACAGCCAATCTAAACTAATCCCAATGTGATGACTGCCAGTAGCAAACCTGCCAAGACGTGCAGATTCTCAGTGTGATCACATAGATTTCATTGGTCACAAACAGAGAAAAGCACATGATTATATTTAAATGATGATAGTACTGCCAGCACTGCTGTACCTGGGAATCACAGTTCATGCTACAAAATAGCAGAATATCACACCTGGAAGTTGACAGGTGTTCACTTGAATTTCTGAAAGTTTCTAAAGCCAAACCATTGTGTTGCTGAAAAGAATGATGGAGCCTTGAAGTCTTGACATATGGTATAGCTTTTCTGGCATATTTGTCTTGAATGGAGTGTGACGTGAAAAAATGGTATGTCTTTTCTTGATCTTAGTAAGCGCATTTGTTCCAAGATCTTATCATGCTTGTGTTTGTTGATTGAGGAGGCTCAACACCACAAATACAATGGTAATCACTTATAGAATATGACTTGCTAGTTTTTAGGCTTGCTGAAATGCACAGATCTTCATCCCAACACTGTTATTGGGAACATCTTAGTTAAGTTTCTGGCTTAACTGTGTCTTGCTCTTTCCTGTTAATAAGATTTCATAACACCTGAGGTTTATGTGAAAGCAAGATTTGCCAGTTCTTAACCCACCTTAACTGTTCAAATTGCCCAAAAAGGATAAGTAATTTAACTAATATATCCCTTAAGCAACAATTAGTGGTATCAGTTTTTCATATATATTTTATAATATAATATATATATTTTATATATTTATATATTTTATAATTCTATTTATATATTATAATTCTATTAACATTGCTGAAGGCCTTTTTAAAAATACATTCAGGTACATACAAAAAAGGTTTTACTCACAGAAACAAAGAAAAGCATGGTAACATATGACAATCTGACTGACATTTGTTGTCGACTCTGTTGACTCCACAGAGAGTGGTTGGTATTCTCTTCTGAACATGCATGCACATGAAGGTGTAACATGGCAAGACAACTGGCTTTACGAGGTAATATTAGTCCCACCGAAGCCAATGACAAATGATTCTGGATCCAGTCCCGTGAGATTCTGGGAACAAAATAAAGGAAAGATTAGGAAGACTGAACATTACCAGGGATCCAGGTTTTCTGTTTGCCATGGAAAAATGAGGCAAAACATGGATTTTCTCCTTTAAAGGAGAAAATTGTGGGGAACCATGGGTTTCTCCTTGCAGGCTGGCAGAGTTCCAGCCTGCAAGGGGCTACTTGGGGCAGTGGGAAGCAGGATGCAGGGGGCACCATGTGCATGTGTGTGTGCACACATGCATGTGGCAGACAGACAGTGTGATGGAGAGCAGCTCCTGCAGCTCCCTCCAGGTAAATCTATAGGGGGGAGCATAGACAAAGTCGGGTGGCGGGAGGGTATAGGTGATGTGTCGGGGGCATGTGCCCCTGCCAAGATTTCTATACCTACAGTGGGGCATGGGGCAGCAGCCTGGTTGGACCAGCTCTGGGCAAAAGCTGCCTCTGCGGCCCAGCTGGCAGGACCTAGTGTGGGAGGAAGTGCCACATTGACGTGGATGCCACAAAGCCAGGGAGTGGGACGGGGCACAGATAGCTGCAGCTGGACCTGCCTTCTGGTGAGCAAAGGGTGTAGGAAGCGCTCTGATTTTCCATGATAAAAAAAAACAAAATACAAAGCCCAAATATATAGAATTAATTTTATTATAACGGTTGAGGTATTGGTAGACATCCAAATTGCTTTAAAATTACAAATATATTAATAAAGCGTTGTGTACAACTGATACCTATATATATGGTGGTGTTTCATTTTAATCGTGGAAAAATATGGGTTTGGGGGTTTTGATCAGAGAATTTTGGATTTTTAAATAGAGAAAGTCAGGATCCCTGGAAATTACTTTTGCACTGTATAAATATAGTTCCATTATATCTTATTTGCGTGATTCTCTTGGCACAACAGAGCAAATTAAATCTCTAGAACCTTATATTGCTTCTGTGGGATTAGATCAATTTGTTACTTAAACAGAAACTTTTGCTCTCTGGTTTTCCTTTCTTTGTTTAATGCTTTAAATAGGAATATTTTAAGAATTGTACTTTGAAGAGCTTTATTATGATGTACCTTAAAAAACCAATGGTGGCTTAGGATCTTGGTGTAAAAAAGCTACTGGAATTTTAGATAATTAGGTAAATAAACTGTTATAGATGAGTGATATTGACTGAACCAAACAAATAAATGCACAGTTAGGGAAGGAGTTTCATGCAGATGAGACTGATAGCAATGGATTGTCATTTTATGATGTACTTGGAACCATTCAAGTTCATGGATCATTGACCCTATATAATGTAAAAGGCTCCATCAGTGCCATTACAGTCTGCTAGGTCAATGTAATTCCCCACAAAGCAATAACAAAATGTGCTAAAAATCTATGGGAAATTTCAAATGAAAGAAATCTGCATGTACAACCATAAATTTTCCTGGAAAAATTAGAAACAGAAGTTGGTAGGTAAATGATGAGGTAAGAGAAATCAAAACTTTAGTTAAAATGAATGTATTGTTAATTTATAAGAGCATGATAACAGTATCAAAATTATGTCTGTCTACATATATTTAGAATTTAACCAGAATTGTAATTTGTCTATGTTAAAAGAATTAAAATTAACTCTTCTGCTCAGAGCATACATGCCATAGCAGTGTTTTAAGTTTGAAACAGTTTCCCTTTGAGTGTTAGAACCAGTTTACAAAACCTTAAAAAGAGAGATTTAGACATTTTATGTAAAAATATTGGATGCTTTCAATCTATTGCAGTAAAAAGTAGGTGCCCTGAAAAAAAAAGGATTTTTAATTTATTCTTCATGCATTTTTAATTTATTTTTAATAAAGAACATGTGGGCAAAGGAAGTTTATCCCAGATTACCTAATGAGGATTTATTTCCTTTAAAACTGTTTTTGCAGTCTTGCCTTTAAGCAAAGTATACATACTCCCTGAGCTTATGCAAACTCTCTTATATGATGTTGGTGGGGATTGGGTAAAACAATGTGTTCATTTGAAAATAAGTCAGTGTGAAGGCCTCCCTCATACTATAAATGCAGTCAATTACTTTCAAATCTGTTAGCAAGAATTTTTCTGTTCAATCTTTTGAGTACATGTTGCCTGAGGTGTCTTAACCCACATGTCAATAGGGCAGCCAATTCTAACCAATTCTTAGATTTGGACAAAAACTGAATTGCTTAATCTCCTTTGGAGCAAACAAATGCTATTCAAAATTTAAGGGATACTGGGTGATAAACCAAATAGCTACTTACCTATATATGTAGGTTAAATTCGTGGATATTAAGAAATTTCCTGGAACATTCAAACTCATAACCAACAGCACAAAGAAGAAAAACATGTCAGGGAGGGAAAATGTCAGTGAGAATGAGAATTTAACTGAGATATGGAAAGTGGTGATATACATCTGTTTCAAATCCCTACTGTAAATTTCTGAACTTTTGACTCAGTATTTAAAAAAACACTTTTTTGGGTAAGATTTGGGACTTTGGATCAGTGTAATATTTTGTTTTTTGGGCACTTTTATACGTGATGATGTCACCATGTACTTGTGATGAAAATTTCCCTTTGTGTTGCTTAATGGCATCGCACTTTATAGTTATGTGAGTTTTTTGAGTTTTAAATGACTTTGTATCATCACAAATGAAACCACATCCAGAAGTAGTTTAATTTGCAATGTTACAACTTGGAAAGTTGCAGTCATTAATCTGTCAGCTCGGCCCCTGCCTGCAGTAGAGGCAGGCAGGCTCCACGGAAAAAAGGATTGGGCCCCTCACCACCTCTGCCTTTAGCAGGCACCTGAAGCCACCAGAACATCTGATGCCACCCCAGAATGGGCTGGCTTGCCCCTGGGGCAGCATGGAGAGGCAAAAGGAGGGTGGCTGGGTGTGCTGGAGGCACAATGCAACAGGGATGGTGCACAGGGCTCTGGAAGTCTGGGCAGGCTCAGGGAAGAGTTGGATCAGGTGCCTTTGAGCTAGGGCAGCACCTGGCCCACTAGCACCCCAGACGGCCAGCACCCTTTCAATTTAGGGGGCATAGAATGCAACCCTGAAGGACTAAAGCCCTGTCACATGTACAAGCACCCTTTGATGTTAAAAAAAATCTAGGGGTGCATGATAGAGATTTTTTGGGCTGATATCGATGGCTGACTTTTAACGAGCCATATCGGCCAATACCGATCTGATTGTCAGTATGTGGTCCAGCAGCTTGGAGAGCAGCATATGGTTGTTAAGTCTGTTGTGGAGGAAGTGGCTAGGGGGGAAGAGATATGGGGAGGCAGATCAAAGCCCCTGTGGTGAGCAAGGAAGTTGGGCAGGGGCTGGGGCAGGGGCAGGAACAGGAGCAGGCACTGCCCAGCCAGGGTGGGGAAAGGTGTGGAATGGAGTTGTGGCTAGTCCATGCAGCTAGTCCAGGAGGGGAGGTGGCTCTCACTGCTGTACACATCCCAGGAGGGCATGGGGGCATGCCGCCTGGATCTGAGTGTGGGGCCAGGGTGGGATGCTGCTGGAGGATGGGGATGGGGCTGGCACTGGGCTCTTCCAAGCAGGGGGGCTGAGCCAGGCTACACTCAGAGCAGGCCGCAGCAGTGCTGGGAGGGGGGCTATGGCAAATTTTGGTGTGGCTATAGCCCCCCACACAGCCCCCCTCCCAGTGCCAACCTGTCAATCCTGAGTGCAGCACTGGCCAAGCCCCTGTGAGGAAAAGCCTGGCACCACCCCCAGCCCTAGCCCACAGTGGGAGCCCACTCTAGCCTTGCCTACAGATCCATGGAGCACACAACCCCCATGCCCTCCAGGGGTGTGCTTAGCAATGGGAGCCATCCTCCTCATTCCCCCGGATGAGCCACTTGTGGCTTCATCCCATGCCCTGCCCCACCCCGGGCTGGGCAGCACCTGATCTTGTCCCAGCCCCACTCCTCCCTCACTATCAGGGCCTTGATCTGCTTCCTCCTCCATACCCCTCCCCCCACAATAGACTTACCATCCAGATCCTGCTTTCCACACTGCTGGGCTGTGCTCCTGGCTGCCTACATGCTGCACTGCAGCTGCACATGCATGGGGCATTTATCAATGACATTATTGGCCACATCAGCCAAAAAAACCCAATTGCCAGTAATGTCAATTGTCCTTATATCAGTGCTGATATGATAGGGGACTGATGCACCTCAAAAAAATCAGATTAACAACACACATTATTTTTCTTCTCTTTGTGTAGTCAAACATGTCAGACTCTATTGACTTCATACTCCCAGAGCTCCGTATTTCTAAAGCCAGCTGAAGAGAAAAAAATGATTCTTCAATATTTGACTTCTCTGAACCTAGTATATCTCACTTCCTTGAGCCTTCTCTTTCCCAAGAGAGGCAAGGAGAATGTTGAGGCAGCCTTCTGGCTGCCAACATGATTAAAATGCAACTCCAATGAACTACACCTTTCAGCACCCACCATACTATCTGAATTAGGGCTGAATAAAGGCATATCTGCCAAGAATTCCATAGTTTCATAGTAGCTTAGGTCAGGAGGGACCTGAACGGATCATCTAGCTTGACCCCCTCCCAGGCAGGAATGAATGCTGGATTCACAAGACCCCAGACAGGTGATCATCCAACCTCCTCTTGAATTTGCCCAAGGTAGGGGCGAGAACCACTTCCCTGGGAAGTTGGTTCCAGATTTTGGCCACCCTAACTGTAAAATATTGTCTTCTGATCTCTAATCTAAACCTATTCTCCATCAGCTTATTACCATTCTTCCTTGTCACCCCAGGTGGTGCTGGGGTGAAAAGGGCTCTACCTATTTGCTGTTGATCTCTCCTGATGAGTTTGTAGGCAGACACCAGGTCCCCCCTCGGCCTCCTCTTGCTGAGGCTGTACAGGTTCAGGTCCCTCAGTCTCTTCTTGTACGGCCTGTCCTGCTGCCCTCTCACCAAGTGTGTGGCCCTCCTCTGAACTCTGTCCAGGCTGGTCACATCCCTGTTGAAGTGCAGCACCCAGTACTGGATGCAGTACTCCAACTGCGGCTTGACCAGTCGCATAAAGGGGGAGTATCACCTCTCTGGACCAGCTTGGGATGCATGACAAGGTATAGCTGGCCTTGCTGGCTGCAGTCTGGCATTGGCAGCTCATGTTCATCTTGGAATCCATAAAACATGTTTGTTCTTGTTTTATTGCAAAAGAAAGAAAATAGACTTGGGCTTTTTGGGCAGGTAGGACAAAGTTCAAGTGGTTCTTTAGTATGAGTAGAAGCATTTGGTGCTTCTGGTTTATCTCAAGCTACACATACTTTGAAATGATCTGTCCTATCCTCTTTCATTCTTGGATCATGAACAATATATTCAGATGGCAGCATCGTATTAGCTTCTTAAATTTAGAACTGAAAATACATGTTGGACAGTTACAGCATGATCCTGGACTTTTTTCTGGTCTCCTGCTGCTCACACTATATCATAACATACTGTAAGTTGCAGCTAATTTTGTCACTAAAATAACCTCTACTGTATTTTGACTTCCATTGTAAACAGCTTGTTCAATAGCAAAGGACAAATAAACATCTGTTCTCCCCATTGGTACTTTCAAATGGGATAATTATTTATTCTGCACCGACTGCTGCTATTTCTAAAGTGTAATTTGATGGACATAAAACCAGTGACACTTTAAAGTAGAAGTGATGACAGTAGCAGGAGAAGTATCATGTTTCTTTAACTTAGGTGCTGAACCAAAAGAAGCTGCCAAGCCTCTGAGACTGGGACTCGTAAGACTGTATGGTAGCTTCTTTTTTGTTTGAGTTTTATGTTCAGTCAACCTGTTATTTCTTAGAGCAAATCCTGTCACATGGCAGGCTTCATAAGGTTGAGGTTAATTGTGAGGAGTGGACAACAGTATACTGCGGAAGCACAGTTCAGAAAATCCAAAGAAAAACATATAATGTTTATAATTGAGAATTTTAAAGTGATGTTGTCAATCAGTGTCATGAATATATATTTTTGTAAAGGAAAACACAGAGGGTTTTAATAAAACATAATATGAATAAAAATGCTTTCATCAGTTAAAAAAAAAAATAAAACACTCAATACATATTTGGTTTGGGTTTTAGTTTCCTGCAATGTAGGAAGTCCAAACCCAGTAGTATTGTGCTGTTATAAAACAAGTGAAAAGGAAAATGACTACAAATAGAAGGGTGTGTACAGACATATGAGGAGGTTATGGGAGGTTAGACTGAGGTAAAATTGGTCACCTGATCTAGGGCTAGCAGAGGTGGCTTAGGGGTACAGGGAAGGTGGGTTTTGCAGAAGGGATGGGAAGATCGGGGGCAAGTGAGGTCCATGGGGTGATTGAGGCAGATAGGGTCTATGAAAGGTATGGGGGAATCAGGAGGGCAGTCATGGTCTGTAGGAGGTTGGAGGGGTCTGGGAGAGTTTGGTGGGATCAGGGGAGTTTGTGGGGTTAATGGGAGAGGGAGATTTGGGGGATCTCTCCTTCATCCTCCAGGACCAGGGGCTATTTTAATGAACAGCCCCCTGGGATACCAGTGCCCCTCTGGAGCATCCCAACTCCCCCTCCCCACACCCCAACTTACTTCCTCAGCTCCTGGCACTGGTGAATGCTGGTAAAACTAGCACAGCAGCTTGTGGAATGGAGGGGTTGGTGCGCTCAGGGGAGGCTGGTTGCTCCACAGTAGGGAAGGGCTGTCTAGGTTTGGGGGTAATGGGCTGGGGGGACTAAAAATAGCCCAGTGCCAGGGGAGATCAGGATAGTTAGATCAGTGTAAAAATGGCCAACCCAGTCTAAATTAAGTGTACCTCAGAGGAAGGGCTAACTTATATTGGGTCAGCCATTTTTAGACCCGCCTTACTGTCCTGAACTTCTGTTCAATTTGCGCTTAGATCGACTTAACCCAGTTAGATTGGGTGGCCGTTTTTAATGTGATCTAACCTCCTTGTAACCTCCCCAAATGTCTGTACCTAGCTAAAATAAAACAAAATAAAATAAAATAAATCTAGGTTTGTTGTCCAAGCTGATGGATATGCCAAGATGAAACTCAGCACATGGAAAGGATATAACACTTTAAAAAAAGAGATTTCTGTTGACAATATCCCTTTAAATGTGATTTAGTGATTTAGTCTTGATTTTAGGCTGATTTTTTAATTTCTAAACTATCTCTCAGCTATGACAATGCTGATAAATGTCTAATGTGAAGTAAAGCAGAAAACAAATATTGTGGCTAAATTTCTAGTGTTCTTACACTAAGGAGTATAAGTAGTGTTCTGTAAGTCATCGCATTGATTTCACTGGAGCTATTTGAGGAGTGATGTGCTACTCAGCAAAAATGTCAGAATCTGCCTGTTAATAATTTGCAGGTAGAAGTTTGGAATTTCTCTGGCATTTACTTTACTTAAGGTCAATATATTCTGTGTCACCCCATTAACCATACTACAGTCACAAAAGGTGAAAATGAGGTTACTGTTTGGTCCTAATAGGATCAATTAATCAAAACTATCTAGTCTGTAGGTCTTATCTAGAGTTCACTGACTTCAAAAGCAAGTGCCTCTCAAATTTCAGTAGTGTTGTGGTGTTTTGAGTTGGATTTAAAATATAAAGGTGTTGACAGTAAGAGAGATGGAACCAGATCCTCAGCTGGTGAAAATGAAGCTGCACCTGTTTCTACCAGCTGAGGATCTGGCTCATGAAAATTAACTGAGATACCATCTGATCCAGGGTGCCAACCTTTTTAGCAGGTGTTCGATCTCCAAATGCCACTCTGATACTATTCTGCTGCTTTGCTTTCTGGTTTCTGCCCTATCTGCTGCAGTACTGCCTGCTACATGCTACACACAGAGGCTGCCTATGCCTAGGGTGACCCTGCATCCAGATTTGGCCGGGACAGTCCTGGATTTTGGAGGTTGGTCCCAGCCAGCTGGTGAAAATTAAAATAAGTGTCCTAGGTGTGGGGTGCAGGGTGCAGGGCAGGGAGGCAGAGCAGCACAAGCTGTGAAATAGGAAGTCCTAGGAGACAGCAAAATTGCCCTAAAATAAGTTAGCTTAATTAGTGGAATGACCATTAAAAGGGGAGATGATTGTTAACACCTGTGAAGTAAAGAACAATAAGTCATCAACAGGCCTTTGACTCCATTAGCTGGCTGAATAGTAATACCAGAGCTTCCCCATGATGTCCTGCCCCTGCCTCTGCCTCTGCCTGCAGCAGTGCTGCTGTCTTGAGGGGGTAGGAGGTGGTTTCCCAGATTTCACATTGTCCTATATGGTCAACCTATCCATGCCCCATGTTAGCTAGGCCTGATCTAATATTTGTTGGTTTGGGAATGGAATCAGAATTCCCCATTTTATGTTAACCCCTGAATTTTTAAGAATTCAAAAAGTCCTTGCAATAATATTAAAAAACACAATAAAATGCAAATAAGCAGTCCCGCTTCAGAAATATTAGGCAAGGAGATTTTAATGATAAAGACAGAAGACAAACATTCATATGGGACCTGACTTTTTTCTGTTATTTTTTCCTGTTACTGGCAGGACACCATCAATATGCCTCTCAGTAGGTTCATTTTAATTTAGTACTTGCTACTGTTTGTCACTATTTGCAAAGACACAGAAACCACTAACTTGTCTATAAGGGATGGAAGCAATACAATGCCCATTTTTTAGGCAGAGCTTCTTGGGAAGGTCAGCCTGAAAATAGAAAGTGAGATTCCCTGACTGTTCTTCTTTAGTCCTTTTTTCAGGAAAGGGAATCTATTTATCTATTTATCTGGAAAACTGTTCATTCAGGGTTATTAAACTTAGGCGTGTAACTATCATTTTATAGACTTTCCATAGCCAAAGACAACTCTAACATGAATACTTCAAGGGTAGGGACAGATATTACATATAAACCAGTTTAAGTGATCAGAAACTGGTTTAAACCTGTAACAACAGAAGTTCAGTGCAAATAAACCAGTTTAATAATGGCTGAAACCGGTTTGAGATAAACCTGGTTGAATGTAGTATCAAACTTAACTGATTTGGCTCAAACCAGTTTATGTAATATCTGTCCCACACCCCTTGCTGGCTTGAGATAAACCAAACACCTCCAGCATCCCAGCATGCTCTCTGGGCTGGGAGGGGCTCTCTGGTCCACAGCAGGGCAGGCTGCTCCCCCAGACTCCCTCTCAGCACTCCCTGCTAAGCAGGAATTCCCCCCTCCCCTCTCCCTTGCTGAGAGGTATCTGTATATTAGCTAGTACACCACATGCTGGCTCCAGTCCATGCTATGACAAAGACAGAATCAACAGGTAAAAGGTAATGTCTCTGTGCTGTTTTCTTAACGGGGAGATAACCACTGAGGTAGGGGTGATAAACTCTGTTATCATTTCTCTTCTGGGCTAATCAGAGTGTCTTGCTGGGGCCTGGCCATACCCGCCCCCCCCAGCTTAATTCTGTGGAAGGGAAGGGAGGGTTGCTCTAGCACCCCTGGGCTTCTAGCCTGAGCTACTGCAGGCATGTGCCTGCATTTCTGGAATGAAAAGGGAATATCTAGCCACCTCCAAATCAGTTCAAGCTTTGCAGGTTAGACTAACCTGCAAAGATGGAATCAATTCAGGCTCAGTCTTTTTGAATGTCTGTCCCTAGCCCAAAAAATACCATTACTTATAATCTTAGACAGCTTTTTTTTCTCTTAGTGGCTGCTGCCCACCTTTAGTGATTACATTTAGCAACAATAACACGACACTGTGTCCAATGTCAGAATCAGTGTAATTGGGTGGAAAGTACTGATAATGAGACCTCATTCCAATTAGGGAGATACAGCACAGAACTTACTGGATCAGCAAAATGTGTCAGGAACATTTCAAGGACACTCTGGAATCCAGTGCAGAGGTGCTTTCACACATACAAAGATTTCCTTTCCTATAAACCCTTAGGCTTTCAAATGACTAAGCTAGTTCAATATTAATGTCAAACTTAAAAGTAAAATGCTCAAGAATAGAAATCTTAAGATTCCTGAAACAACATTAATTTGGTCATGTTGCACACTTAGATATCTGTTTATGTGTTGCACAGAATATACAGGATGTCATCATTGCCTGAGGAAATGAATGTGATAATTTCCTAACTTCTAAATTTCAAATCTGTGCAATTTTAACATTTTTTGGCATTCAACTTATCTTTCCTCTTAAAAGGAAGAGAATCTGAGATTGAGAAGGTTAGCAGTTAAATTTTCCCAAGTTGGCACCACAGCTACTCTTTGCTTAATGTCATAGTTACGTTCTTGAACAATGGGACTTTAAGCAAAACAATGTTAAGTGAATCCAATTTCCCTATAAGACTTACTGTAAAGGGGGGTGGGTTAAGTTCCAGGCAAACTTTATTTCACCAGACAAAAGACATTATATACCCTGGTCTGCAACCCCTTGCCCCCACTACCCTGTGCTGCAGCCTCAGGCGGGGTGGCTTCCCACGGCCACATGCACTCCCAGGGGGCAGGGAGGACCCTCGCCTCCCAGATCATTACACGGGACAGGTGTGGGCTCCTGCCCTGGAACCTCCACAGCCCTGCAGTGGCTGGGGCTTCCCTGCACAGGGATCTGCTCACTGCTGTGAGCTCCCCTCCTCCCCCCACTGCTCTGGCGATATACCTGCTGCTGCTTTGAAGGGTACAGCCCTGCGCTGTTGCCCTCACTGCAGCCCCACGCACAGGAGGCACATTGCCAGGGCACTGTAAGGTGAGCAGAGGAGATGAGACCCCCACGCAGCTCCTCTGTTCCCGCCACTCTGGGTCATGGGGGAGGGAAGCAGGATGGCAGGGAACAGCTGCGAGCAGCTTCTTGGTGCAGGCCTGCTGTTCCCTGACACCCTGCTTCCCTCCCACATGACCCAGCACTAGGTCCCCAACAGAGGACCTGTATCGGTCCTCACCCTGCGCTGCCCTGGTGATGTGCCTCCTGCATATGGGGCTACAGTGAGGTCAGTGGCCTAAGGCTGCACCCCTCAATGAAGTGGCAGATGCAAGGGGCACGTTACCTGGGCAGTGGGGGGGGAGCTTTCAGAGGTGAGGAGATCCCTGCATGGCCCCACTGTCCCCAGCCATACTGGGTCATGCCTGCAGGGTGGTGGAGGTTCTAGGACAGGGAAGCTGGACAGGAGCTCATGCCCACAGCCTGCCCCATGTACAGATCTGGGGGCATGGGCACTTCCTGCTCCCCAGAAGTATGCAGAGCAGTGGGGAGCTGGCCCTCCCTTCCCACAGACCAGCTACCCATGGCCCCATCCTGCTCCCTGATGGGGCTCTGTAGCTAGTCATTGTGGCCCCAGGCCCCAAACCTCACCCTGCTGGGTACCAGCCCCAGCACTAGCCCCAGCCCTGCCCAGTTCCCTCCCTACAGGGGCCTCAATCCAACCCTTCCTCCCCACATACATACTGGAGCTGCTCTGCAGGCTGCCTGGGGACACATGAATGTCCATGCATGTGGCATCTCCAATCTCATCACCTTCCTCCTCCTCCCTTCCAGCTAACTGCAAAATGACAAAATCCATTGGTTTCTCTTGTAAAATGAGTCATATGAGTTTGCCTCTGGTAAGAGGTACAATCCTTGGTTTAATCCATTTTTCCAGTGGCCAAATAATGTTTCATAGATTTCATAGACATTAGGGCTGGAAGGGACCTCGGGAGATCATCGAGTCCAGCCCCCTGCCCAAAGGCCAGGAAGTCAGCTGGGGTCATAGGATCCCAGCAAGATAAGCATCCAATTTGCTCTTGAAGGTGTTCAATGTAGGTGCTTGAACCACCTCCACTGGCAGACTGTTCCAGACCTTGGGGGCTCGGACAGTAAAGAAATTCTTCCTTATGTCCAGCCTGAAACAGTCTTGCAGGAGTTTGTGACCGTTCGACCTTGTCATCCCTTGGGGCGCTCTGGTGAACAAACGTTCCCCCAGAGCCTGCTGGTCACACCTGATAAACTTATAGGTGGCCATCAGATCACCCCTGAGCCTGCGCTTTTCCAGGCTAAAGAGTCCCATGGCTCTCAGCCTGTCATCGTAAGATCTGTTTTCCTGACCTCTGATCATGTGTGTGGCTCTCCTCTGGACTGTCTCAAGCTTCTCCACATCCTTTTTGAATTGTGGAGCCCAAAACTGGACGCAGTACTCCAGCTGCGGCCTCACCAAGGCCGAGTACAAGGGGAGAATGACGTCCCGGGATTTGCTCGAGAAGCATCTAAGGATGCAAGTCAGCGTTTTGGTCGCTTTACTAGCCGCAGCATCGCATCGCAGGCTCATGTTCATCTTGTGGTCAATGATGACCCCCAAGTCTTTTTCTTCTGTAGTGCTAACCAACGTAGCACTGCCGAGCCTATAAGGATGCTGCAGGTTTTTCCTCCCAAGGTGGAGAACCTTGCATTTTTCGGTGTTAAACACCATGAGGTTCTCGTCTGCCCATTTGCTGAGCTTGTCCAGGTCAGCCTGGATCACCCGCCTATCTTCTGGCGTGGATGCTTTGCCCCAAAGTTTGGTGTCATCGGCAAACTTGGCCAGTCCACTCCTGACTCCAATGTCCACATCGTTAATGAAGATGTTGAACAGTATGGGTCCCAGGACAGAGCCTTGAGGGACTCCACTGGTCACAGGGCACCATGATGAGTGACTGCCATCAATCACAACCCTCTGGGTCCGACCACGAAGCCAATTCCCCAGCCAGCGGATCGTGGTGGAGCCAAGGCCACAACTGGGCAGTTTGGCCAAGAAGTGATCATGGGATACCAGATCAAAAGCTTTTTTGAAGTCAAGATATATGACATCAATCTCTTCTCCCTTGTCCAGGTGATAAGTCACCTGGTCATAGAAGGAAATGAGATTGGTCAAACAAGACCTACCCGCAACAAACCCGTGCTGGCTATCCCTTAGAATGTTAGCCTGGGCCAGTCCATCAAGGATGGCCTCCTTAATAAACTTTTCTAAGATCTTCCCCAGGATACAAGTCAGGCTAATGGGCCTGTAGTTAGCCGGATCCACTCTCCTCCCTTTCTTGAAGATTGGCACCACATTGGCCTTCTTCCAGTCTTCGGGCACTAGACCAGAGCGCCAGGAGTTTTCAAAGATCCGTGCCAGGGGCTGGGCTATGACGCTCGCCAGCTCCTTGAGTACCCTGGGGTCCAGATTATCAGGGCTGGCTGACTTGAAGGTATCCAGCTTCTCAAGATGTTCCTTCACGAGGTCAGCATTTATGGAGGGTAGGGGATCCCCCTCACCCAGATTTCCCTGTCCCATAGCAGGCATGGGCATCCCGTGTGACTGATGAAAGACTGACGCAAAGTACCTATTTAATAGGTTGGCTTCTTCCTGGGCGTCAGTTGTCAGTTGCCCCATCTCGTTTAGCAGGGGTCCAACATTGCCCTTGCTTTTTCTCCGGCTCCCCACATATCTGAAAAAGGACTTTTTGTTGTCCTTGATGCCTGAAGCTAGTTGGAGTTCAGTTGCAGCCTTGGCTTTCCTGGTTTGGCCCCTGCAGGACCGGACCAGCACGGAGTAATCCTCCTTGGAAGTGAATCCCATCCTCCATCCTTTGTAGGCTTTCCTTTTTAGCCACAGTAGGTCCGCTAGGTCTCTGGATAGCCAGGGGGGCTGCTGTGCCTTCTTGCTGCCTTTCCTCCGTGTTGGAATAGATTTAGCTTGTGCACTGAGGATCGCTTCCTTGAGAAGCAACCACTCTTCTTGAACTCCCATCTCCCTGGGGTCACGGTCCCTGAGGGCCTGACTGACTAGCCTCTTGAGCTTGTCAAAGTTGGCTTTTCTGAAGTCAAGGACTTCTGTGTTGCTGACTGACTTGCCAGCTTTACGGCGGATGGTGAAGGTGATCAGCTCGTGGTCACTGTCACCCAACTTCCCATCAATCACTAGGTCGCCGATTAGGTCGTCCCCTGTAGCCAGTACCAGGTCAAGCAGCGCTTTACCTCTCGTTGGCCCATAGACTTCTTGAGGCAGGTAGAGGTCATCCACGCATGAGAGAAAGCTTTGCACCCGCTCAGATTTAGCTGAGTGATCTTCCCACGAGATGTCCAGGTAATTGAAGTCACCCATGACAACCAAGGTCCTGGAGCAAGCGGCCTCAGTCAGTTCCCGGGCGAACTCCTGGTCAAGCTCGGGACTTTGAGTGGGAGGTCTGTAGTAGACTCCCACCGTTGTGTCTCCTGTGCCGAATTCCCCACGAATTTTTACCCAGAGGGTCTCTAGCTGTCCATGCCGGTCACCAACATCAGCTTGCAGGGACATGTAGCTTTCCTTCTCATAGAGAGCTACACCCCCACCCCTTTTGTCAACATGATCCCTCCTGTACAGTGTATAGCCCTCTATACCCATGGTCCAGTCATGGGTGGAGTCCCACCAGGTCTCTGTTATTCCAATGATGACATAATTCTTTGCACTGAGCAGGAGGATGAGCTCCTCCTGCTTGTGCCCAGGCTCCTGGCATTAGTGTACAGGCAGGTAAGTGTCCCCTTAGGGGCTTTTGACTTGCCCACAGATTGTGCCAGGGCTGGGGCAGGGGTGGGCTCCCTTAAGTGCCCTCTTAAGTGCCTTGGTCCGCTGGCTTTGCAAGGGCCGTTCAGCGGGCCAGCAGGGGCAGTAGTCCCCCCATCCCCCAGTGGGCTTAGTTTAAAGCCTGGTGGAGCAGGTCAGCCAGCCTGGCTGAGAAGAGCCTCCTCCCCAGGGGGGAGAGGTGGAGGCCATCTCTTCCCAGCAGCTCGCTGCCTCTCTCTCCAAAGAGCGGGCTGTGGTCATGGAAGCCAGAGCCTTCCCGATAACACCAGCGCCACAGTCTTTGGTTCACCGTGTGGATCCTCCTCTCCCTCCTCAGCCCATAGCCCAAGACTGGGAGGATCGATGAAAACACCACCTGAGCTCCCAGACCCCTAAGCCCCGCTCCCAACTCCCCGTAGCACCTCATGACCTGGCCGGGGGTGCTCTGAGCCGTGTCATTGGTGCCCACATGAATAAGGAGCATGGGGTAGTGGTCTGTGGGCTGGAGGAGCTGCAGGATCCTCTCCGCAATGTCTCAGATGCAGACCCCCGGGAAGCAGCAGACTTCCTGGGCTAAGGGGTCGGGGCGGCAGATTGCCCCCTCAGTGCCCCGCAGGATGGAGTCTCCCACAACAAACACCTTACGCTTTGTCTTGGGGAGAGTGGGGCCAGTAGCTGCGGTCGAGCCTGGGTTGCCTGCGGGAGCTGGCAACTGCGTGGGCTCTGCTGGGGCTGCAAGAGGTGCGAACCTGTTGCTAAGCTCCGGCGGGGCAGGGGCCTTGGTACGGCGGGCCTTGAGGCCCTTGACCACCTTGGTCCATGCCCCTGACTGGGCAGACCGGGAGGTCCCAGAGTCCTCCTTAGTTGCGGAGGGAGACGGAGCTCTCCCCTGCGGCTCCCGGGGGAGAAGGGCCTGGCAGTAGGAGTCTATCTCCTGCTCACAGTCCCTTATGGCACGCAGTCTCTGGCCTGTGGCCTGGAGATCCTCCAGCTGGCATGCCAGAGACCCCAGTAGGGAGCAGACCCCGCAAGGGGAGGTGGCCATGCTCCTGGGCCCCAGAGGCTGAAAAAGGGACAGGCAGCCCCCGCAGCCAAGAGCCAGGGACTCTGTCTGCGTGGAGCCCGGAACCATGGGCTCCGTCTGGGCGGCCGTCTCTGCGGTGCCCAGTGGAGGGGCCATAGAGCCCGAGGGGACCCTCTGGGTGCGGCGCGTGCCCATCCGTGTCATGCCTCTGGTAGGCTGGCTATGGCTGGGGCTGGCTATGGCTGGGGGGGGTCGCAGGCAGGGTCTTGTGCCCTCCCACGCCCTCCCCTGCGGAAACTCTGTGCTAACTCGATCGCCTGTTTATGCAGCCTGTTTGCGGGGCTCCCTGGGGGGCTGGGCCAAGTAGGGGCCTGGGCGAGGGCTTGGCCCGGCCTGGCACCAGGCAGCGGCCTGCTCCCAGCAAGCGAGGAGTTAACCCCTTCCCACCATGAGCCCGCTCACCTCCGGCTGTGCTGGGGGTTGGCAGGGGGCTCGGCGGCTGCTGAAGGGGTGTCTAGGGGGCTTCGGGGGAGTGGGGGCGCAGCGGGCTTCACCCACGCGTCTCTCACCACTCCAGAGCCTACCTGAGTGTGGTTTTCTTTTTTTGTTTTTTTTTTCCCCCCCCGGTTGGCGGGCCCTTTTAAACTATGCGCATGCACAGTGGGTTATAACTGGACGTTGCACAACTTTAAATTAATATGTTCTGTAATAGATCAGTGACGTAATAACAAAACAATGTTCCCCAGGATGTCACTAAGTGAGGAGTACCTGTATAAATTTTGCATGATTGAGGGAAAAGAATGCATATACATATTTTAGAAATTCCTTAGAAGTGCAATATAATGATTCCACGCATGCCCTGAACTTCTTCCCCGCCACACTTTTTTTTGTCTTCATGGACTGGATACCAGTGTTTCCAAGTATTGGCTTGTCTAATAAGGCACTTGTACCACATCTATCACTGTGCTTTCTGGATGCCATTGTGTTTTAAGCAAAATAAGTTTCAGATCATCTCTTCCAGTAGGACTGTGGACTGCAAGTGAATGTATCCAGGCTAATTCTGTATAAGTGCAGATCCCCACCAAAATCAGCCTTGCTTTATGGAGGACAGGGTTCTGTCCCATGAAAAGTCACACTTACAGGACTGGGGCCTACATAACTAAAGCAAGTACTACAGAATACCCCATAGGGACCCAACACTACTGAGTCTCTTGTACTTTTTATTGCTGTCTGTAAACAGAAAAATCCCCAGAACATCGTATGTAAAACAATTCTCTAAATGCTATTAAATGGGGTCAAACTGGTTCTAATTAATGTATCTATTCTTGTGAAGCAGAGCAAATCTAAACTTTTCCATGGAAGCTCTAAACAGCCCAGTAAATAGCTATATTACCCTTAGTCATATAAACAGTTACTCAATGTTTCACTATGAAAGTTTGTCATGAATAATGAAACTAGCTAAGCTGGAACCTTTTTTTTTTATCGGTCCAAAAATGTTCAATTGACAATCTTAATTTTTTTTCATAGTTTCTATGCATCTTTCTACTTCTTGGTCATGGATGGGAATTTCAGGACTGAAATACTGTTAGAAAAGTTGTCTTTGTTGTATTGCTTATCCAGAGAAATCTGGAAATCTCCCTCATACAGTCTTGAGAGATTTCTAGTCTGATGTCTGGACCAGATATGCTTTGGGTATACAGCTGAATCTTTTGGCTTCTGAATAAGTTTGACTCTCTGGATGTTTAATACGAGTTCACTGTTAGGTACCTAGATTCTATTATGTTCATATACACAGTTTTCTTCTGTTGATTCCTGAAATATTTGAACCTTAGAATGGTATAGTGTATATCTGTCTTATTGATTAAGCTTTAAAAAAAAGTTTTTTCCATCTCTGAATGACTCCAAAGAATTCCAAATATTCTACACTGATGTTTGTTAGCATGTCTCTTTAATAGAGCTGTGCACCATAGAGGCCATAAATAATGCACAGCTGCTAACCATCATAATTAGAATGCCTGCTGAGAAAGGACTGCTATAAACCAGTGGGATGACAGTGACTAACATTTGAATACAATGGCTCAGAGGGCTGAATAGCTCCCAGGGACTGGGGTGCACAGAGTGTTTAATTGTACTCTAGTTCAATGGATAAGATTCAGGTCAGGTTACCATTGACCAATAGTCATTGCTTTCTGTTGGCTGTTTGATAATCTTGTGATATGATG
This sequence comes from Crocodylus siamensis, assembly GCF_052110815.1. NCBI lineage: Eukaryota > Metazoa > Chordata > Crocodylia > Crocodylidae > Crocodylus > Crocodylus siamensis. The sequence continues at coordinate 198,623,605 of NC_143398.1, read as the reverse complement.
GTCTCACTTGAATTATGAGGTCCCAGTCAACCTGTGCTTATGTTGAAAAAAAAATTCCATAACAATTGGTGTTAATTGGCTTCCTAATTAGTAAGAACTCTAGGAAAGAATCACACAGCCATCCCTAGAAAGATTCTCTTGAGGTCAGGTTCAAGAAGTATTGGTCAGAATAGTGCCAGGAACCTACCACTACCACTGTCCAAGCCATATTCATTTTGTGAAAAAAACCCATATTACTTCCACAATGTAAGCACTAAATTCACTGTATACAATTAACTAAAGACTCCTTTTGTTGCCCTTTAAAGAAATTATAGGCCAGTCAGTCTCACCTTCATCCTTGGGAAAATCTTTGAAAAGATTATTAAGGATCATCTTTGTGCAGGTCCAGTAGGAAAAATAATGCAGTAGGGAAACCTGCATGGATTCATAGCAGGCAGATCATGCCTAACTAATCTGGTTTCATTTTATGGCCAGGTCACAAAATGCTTATACTCAGGAGTAAAAGATGTCCTTTTCTTGGACTTTAGGAAGGCCTTTGATATGGTATCTCATCCCATTCTCATAAATAAATTAAGAGTCTGTGACTTAGATGTGTACACAGTCCAGAGGGTAGCAAATTGGCTTGGCGGTCGCACCCAGAGAGTGGTAGCAGACATGTTGGTATCAACCTGGAAGGATGTGGGTAGTGGGGTCCTGTAGGGCTTGGTCCTTGGACCTGTACTCTTCAATGTCTCCATCAGTGGGCGTGAAGTGTACTCTGTCCAGGTTTGCAGATGATACTAAATTGTGGGGTGAAGTGAACATACTGGAGGGTAGAGAACAGTTGCAGGTGGACCTGGACAGGTTGGAAAACTCAGTAGTATACAGTTCAACAAGGACAAATGCTGAGTGCTGCACCTAGGGTGAAAAAATATCCAGCACACTTATTGGCTTGGAAATGACCCTCTCAGCAGCACAGAAGTGGAAAGGCGTCTTGGAGTCACAGAGGACTCCAAGATGAGTGTTAGCCTATGGGGATGACCTGGTGGGGGAGGTGCTAGTACAAGGGAGACTAGGGGACAGTGATCATGAAATGGTCCAGTTTGCTATTCAGAGGAAGGTGGAGAGGGTAACTAGCACAGTGCAAATGCTTGACTTTAGGAAAGCCAACTTTGATGTGCTCAGGGCAGTAGTCAGAGAGGCACTTGGAGCCCAGGGGGTAGCTAGTATGGGGGTCCAGGAAAGGTGCTCCTTCCTCAAGAAGGCTATCCTTGGGGCACAGCAGGACGCAATTCCTCTGCACAGGAAGGTGGGAAAAGGGTCCAAGAAACCTTCATGGCTGAACACAGATATCCAGGCTGGCCTGAGGGCAAAGAAAAAAGTGTACTGGCGGTGGAAGCAGGGGGCAGGGACAAAGGAGGAGTACACCTCCCAGACCCGAGCTTGTAGGGATTTGGTGACGAAGGCTAAAGCAGCACTGGAGCTTAGATTAGCTTCTGAGATTAAGGATAACAAAAAGTCCTTCTTCAAGTATATAGGTAGCAAGAAGAAGTCTCAGGGTAACACTGGACCCCTACGAGGCAGGGCAGGGCAGTTGGTGATGGACACACGAGAGAAGGTAGAACTCTTTAACAAGTTCTTTGCCTTCGTGTTCCTGTCTGCTGACAATGAGGTGCTCTCAGGTGACAGCGTAGAGAGGCCCGGGAAGGATGCGAGTCCTCCAACTGTTAGTTCAGACCTAGTTAAGGATTACCTGGAGGGCTTAGATGTGTCCAAATCAGCAGGCCCGGATGACCTTCATCCGTGGGTGCTGAGGGAATTGGCTGGTGTCATAGCAGAGCCATTGGCACAGCTGTTCGAGGACTCCTGGTGCTCGGGCCAAGTCCCTGAGGACCGGAAAAGGGCCAATGTGGTCCCTATTTTCAAGAAGGGAAGGAAGGAAGAGCCTGGCAACTACAGGCCAGTCAGTCTTACTTCTATCCTGGGGAAGGTCTTTGAAAAAATTATCAAGGGCCACATTTGTGAAAGCCCTGCAGGGGAAGTGATGTTGAGGGGTAACCAGCATGGGTTTGTGCAAAGCCAAACCTGCCTGACTAACCTGGTCTCTTTCTATGACCAGGTAACAAAGAGCTTAGATGTGAAGGAGGAAGTCGACATCATCTTCTTGGACTTCCAGAAGGCCTTCGACACAGTGTCCCACCCAATTCTGGTGGGCAAGCTGAGGGACTGTGGCATTGATGAATGTACGGTCACATGGGTGGCAAACTGGCTCCAGGGGTGCACCCAGAGGGTGGTGGTGGTGGACGGGTCAATATCGACCTGGGAGGGTGTGGGCAACGGAGTTCCCCAGGGCTCAGTCCTTGGGCTGGTGCTATTCAACATCTTCATTAGCGACCTGGACGAGGGTGCCAACTGCACCCTGTCATGCATCAACAGGGGCATCACTAACAGGTACAGAGAGGTCTTGCTCCCCCTCTATGCGGCGCTGGTCAGGCCACAGCTGGAGTACTGTGTCCAGTTCTGGGCACCACACTTCAAGAAGGATGTGGAGAACCTGGAGAGGGTCCAGAGAAGGCCACTTGTATGGTTGAGGGCCTCCATGGCCAGCCCTATGAGGAGAAGCTGAGGGACCTGAATCTCTTCAGTCTCCACAAGAGGAGACTGAGGGGAGATCTTGTGGCTGCCTACAACCTTATCAGGGGCCAGCAGCAGGGACTCGGGGATAGTCTGTTCACCAGGGCCCCCCTTGGAGTCACCAGGAACAATGGCCACAAGCTGAGGGAGGATAGGTTTAGGTTACATATCAGGAAGAACTACTTCACTGTAAGGGTGGTCAGAGCCTGGAATAGGCTTCCCAGAAAGGTGATGCTCTCACCTTCCCTGGAGATCTTCAAGAGGTGACTGGATAGGCACCTGGCTGGGGTCTTATGACCCCTGCTACCCCCAGTGCTCCTTCCTGCCCACAGCAGGGGGTCGGACTAGATGATCTGTCTAGGTCCCTTCCGACTCATTGATTCTATGATTCTATGAGCATGAGTCATCAGTGTGACAAAATCATCAGCAAAGCTAACCGCACTTTATCATGCATCAGCAGATGCATGACAAATAGAACCAAGGAGGTGATACTTCTCCTCTATGTGGCATTGGTCAGACCACAGTTGGAGTACTGCATCCAGTTTTGGGTGCCATACTTTAAGAAGGATGTGGATAATCTCGAGAGGGTCCAGAGGAAGGCCGCTTGTATGGTTAAAGGTTTACAGGCCAAGCCCTATGAGGAGAGACTGAGGGACCTGGACCTCTTCAGCCTCTGGAAGAGAAGGCTGAGAGGTGATCTTGTGGCTGTCTACAAATTCATTAGGAGGGTGCAGCAAGGAATTGGAGATGCTGTGTTCAACAGGGTGCCTCTTGGGGTAGCAAGGAACAATGGTCACAAACTAACTGAGAGCAGATTCAGGAAAAATTTCTTCATGGTAAGGGTGTCCAAAACTTGGAATGGGCTTCTAAGGGAAGTGGTGCTCTCTTGGGGGTCCTACCTACCTTGGGGGTCTTTAAGAGAAGGCTGGATAGGCATCTGGCTGAGGTCACCTGACCCCAGCACTCTTTCTTGCTCAGGCAGGGGGTCAGACTTCATGATTTGTTGGGGTCCCTTCTGACCCTAGCATCTATGAATCTATGAAAATTACATCTCCATAGGTCACAAGAGACACCTTAAAGAATCTGATTTCTGGAGTGCTAAGCACCCACCCTCTGACTATCAGGTCCTTTTATAAGGCACCTCAAGTTAGAAGGCCAAACTCAGGTCACTTTTTCAAATATTGGTCCTGTCCTTCAATGGCCCCAACAAATCATTTCAATGAGCAAATCAGAGTTCCTAATGTGATGTATGGCTTTTACAGTGCTCTTGCATTAACCCTTATGAAAATAAACCAGAATTTTTAACTTACTTTTTAAAATCTTCACCCAGATTTTCAGTCCTTTTTTACTCTTTTTCTATTTTCTCAACAGCAACAACAATAACAAAATCAAAGCTAGTTTCCATATAGTGCCAATTAAGCTATTTATATTTCTTCTTTTGAAAACTGCTCCCAGTATAAGCAAGAAGAAATCAATAGGACTTAGGTGCCTGAGGCATGTATGTGCTTCTGAAAAACATTTACCTGTTCATTAAATGTGGTAGCATACTGGGCAAACAGAACAATGCAAAGACACAATATAGTTAAAAATTTCAGACAAGATTCTAAGGCTAGGAATAGAAGTTACACATAAACCAGTTTAAGTGATCAGAAACTGGGTTAAGCCTGTAACAACAGAAGTTCAGTGCACATAAACGGCTTTTAAAATGGCCAAAACTGATTTAAGATAAATTTGGTTGAATGTAGTATCAGACATAACTGATTTAGGTCAAACCAGTTTAAGGAACTTCTATCCCAAGCCCCTTCCTGGTTTAAGTTACATCATAGTCCCCCAGCATCCCAGGATATTTTTCAGCCCTGGGCTTCTGTGCCCCTTCCAGACAGAGCCCAACTGGGGTTCATGCTGGTGGGAGAGGGGAGGGAGGGGGGTCTAAACCCCTTGACTCCACCCTTTGGCTCAGGGGGCTGGCATCTGGCCACACCCCCACTGCTTGAGTAGCAAGCAGGGCGAAGAGGGAGGGAGCGGGATTTAAACCTCCCTCCCCCTCCTTCACTTCAGGGGCCAGCATCTAGCCATGCCCCCACCCCTGCCACTTGAGGGGCAAGTAAGGAAAAGCCTGGCAGGGGCTGCTTCCCCCCTCTCCCTCCAGGCACACTCTGGCAGTAGAATATGCAGGCAATGGTGGGAGTTTAAGCCCCTCCCCAATTATACTCAGTGGCCTGCTGGGGCCTGCTCACACCTCCCACCAGTTCGAGCAGGGAGGGCAGGAAAACCCTGGAAGGCTTCTCTCCAAGCTTCCCTCCAGCCTTACTGTCATTGCTAAAAGGAAGGGAGGGCTTGCTCTAGCTCCCACCAGCTTCTGGCCTGAGCCACTATAGTCATGTGACTGCAATTCCTGAATCAGAAGTGAATGTCTATTCACTTGCTTCTTGGTTCAATCTACACAGTTTAGACTAACCTGCAAAGATTAAATCGATTCAGGCTCAGAATTTTTTAATGTCTGTACTTAGCCAAACTGATGAAACATCTCCACAAATATGAAAGTATGAAGAATTATGCCTTCTCTCCTGATCAAGGAAGAGTTAAGGCATGGTGGAATATTGGGACCCTAAATTTCATCCATATATGGAAGCATGTTGAATTTGAATGGGGGATTATGTGCACACACCAGTGATAAGAATAGACTGACATTTCTTTGCATTTTCCTATCTCTAGTCTCACTGAGCCATACTCATCCATGTTACTGATGCACAGACCTAGGAGGGCTTAGATATTAGGGGCAAATGCTTAACCAGATCTAGGATACAACCCTGCATCAATTAATATCTGATTCCCACTTATTTCAGCTCATATAGGATTGAGCCTGAAAAGTCTGAAAATTTGGCTTATGAGTCTTCTAGGACTGGACTCTTGGTAAATTAGATTTCTATTTGCTGCTGGGCCAGAAATACTGCAAGGAAATCTTTTTAGCATTCTGGGACATCTACTTGGACTTTCTGCAGAACCAGATTATATTGATTGTCTGCTTAAAAATATAAAAAAGGTCAAGAGAAATTCAAAATGTCAGACTGGGGTCCAGTTTGAGTTCTGCATGAAGGTTTGAGATTGTTTTTTCGTATTATATCCAAACTAATTTATCAGTCCTTAAATCACAGCCACAGCACATAATTCAACCCTAAATAGATACAATAGACACCGAATAATCTTTATAAAAACAGCATATAAAAGACATAAAGCTGTTTTGGGTTGGTTTTCATGTAAGAAAAATACTGGTATGCATTGAAAAACCATCTAGATTACCTCCAAAAAACCCAGAGCAATATTACTTTTAGCCTACAGTATGCTTTTTTAGAATAAAAAGTGCTAAGTTTGACAGTTTCCAGGGTAGTGAGGACATGCCACTAATCATAGGGTAAAAATTCTGCTCCCTTAAAAGCCAAACTAACATCAGAACATTCAAAGCAGTTAATTCAGATTTCTTGTAGTGTGGCAGACTAGAATTTGTTCTAATATTTTATATAAATGTGTCAGACATGACAATCAAGCATTTAAAAATGTGCTTCTGTGACATGACAATCAAGCAGTTGAAAATATGATTCTATACTGTATAGGAAAGAATAGCTCTGTACACTGAACAAGAAAAATCTCCCTTCATAGTTACCTGACCTGCAAAATCCTTTCAAAGAACTATTCTTATCATTAAAGTATGAAAATTAGTATTATTAAAGTATTAATTTAAAGGCCTGATCCTTGTGCTCATGATTGTCAATGGTATTATCCATGGGATCAAAATAAAGCATTAAGTCATGACAGTAGGACAAGTACATAATACACATGATATTGCAAATGTTGTATGTACAACATACAGTAATAATGAAATTAAATATACTGATTTGTAATTTTTTTACTCTTTCTACAACAGAAGATTTGTAGAACAGAACTCCTCACACCATCATAAGTAAGTACCATGTATTATCAAAGGCATAAAATGGTTTCAGTAATATTATTTATACTTTATATATTCCTTTAAATTGATTATCAGTTAATTACCATCCAGTTGTCAAACTGTCGTGCTGTTGTGGAAGGCATGAGTACTAATCTTGATAACTGATAATGCATTTTGTGCGTGCAATTTCCAAAATTAGCTTTTAAAATCATCCCTGATGTATGTGCTCTTATTTTCTAGTCTTGTCTTACAGTGAACCAGACAGTGTCCATATGGCCAGAGGAAAACAGGTCCTGACACAACCAGAAGGGGCACTTGCCTTCAACCCTTCATGATGATCTTTCATGGAAATAGGTTCCAAAAGAATGACGATCACGATGAGTCTGTGACTCTGTGTTTGGTGGAAGTCAGACCAATTACATGTACCTTGTCCCTACCAGCTCCACAGAGAATTCCTGGGAAAGATAATATATCCTAGAGACCTCTTGCATTTCCAGCATAGTTCTTTTCTATGGTGAAGAATCTTTTTTTTTTTTTTAAGGGGGCTAACAGTTCTCTCTTGTAAATATTGTTCCACTCAGAGCTGGAGATGAATTTATAGCCTGCGCCCTGAGGACTTCCTCATAGATATCCTTATCATTCTTCTGAGTTCTCTGGTTTCTGGGGCTTTGGACCAGGCCCAATTCATTCCTCAAGAGTGGAACAGGAACTTGGTTTTGACAAAAGGCTTCAGTAGCAAATATTAAAAGATATTATTGTTTTGCATTTCTTCCTCTATTTCTGCTTCTTACATTTCAGTTCCCTTTGGATCACTTTCACTAAGATGGACATGATAACTTATATTATAAACATAATATTACAGTAGTATAAACGTGATGCTCTAGCCATGATGATTCATAAATTATGTGAGAGGCAAGGATTTCTTAGGGTGATATCTTTTATTAGACCAACTGCATAGCTGGGATAGACAAGCTTTCAAAATCAAGACATTCTTTATCAGGTCTGATTAGTACAAATCAGCTCTGCAATTGGTCTACTAAAAGAAACTACTATAAGAAATCCTTGCCTCTGTTGTAAACAAAGATATTTATGGAAAGGGTGGTTTCTTTTATTGCTGGGGATGTGCAGACACGCGTGTTTGTGTTGCACTGCATATACCTGGAGGGATGTGTGTGTGAGAAGGAGTGCATAATGTTAAAATGTACCTCACACATCCTGCTTATTTATGTACTAGGACAGGGGTACTCAACCTCTGGCCCATGGACCAAATGCAGCCCATGGAGCCATTGCATCTGGCCCAGGGGGATTCCCCACGAAATTTGGCGGCAGGAGAGTGGTGGCCGTTAGATGGCCACCCTCCCCCCATACAAATTTCCTAAATCCCAACCCCACATGGCCTAGCTGGTCTGTGGGGCAAAGCCATGCCCCCTCCCCCTGCAGCTATATCAGGGCTATGCCATCCACCCTTCCCCCCCAGGCAGGGCTGGTCATGTTCCTTTCCCCCTACAGGGTCGGGTTGGGGCTGGGCCATGTCTGTTCCCCCTGTGGCACCAGTTCATGGCCAGGCCACACCCTGTATTGCCAGGCCCATGTCTCCTTTCCCTGGGCAGGGTCAGGTTGGGGCCAGGCCACACCTCCTTCCCCTTGCAGGGAAGAGTCATGCTCTTTTCTCCTTGTGTGGGGCTGGGTTGCCACCCAACCCTCTTCCATGTGTCTGGATGGTCCTGCTGCACCTATCCTGAGCGCTGAATGTGGACCACTGGCCAGATCTGACCTATGGACTGACTGGGCGCTACCCATCCAGCCCTACCAAGAAAAAAAGGTTGAGCACCACTGTATTAGAGAAAACCTCTTGCTACTCTCAATGTCCCCCTATAGAGCACAGAGGGAGTCTCATTACCTTAGGATAGTTAATTTTAGAGAGGGAGTGTATATTGAGTTCCTGTTCCGCATCGTTATTCCCAGGTGTGTTATTTAGCTGTAATAGATCTTCCTCTGAAAACCACTTTATTCCATTGTCTCTGGCTGCAAACTTGCTGTATTTTCATGGTATCTGAAAGTGCTTATCTTTGGAAAAGTGATGCAATTTATATCTAGATCATGGATGGCACATTCCCTTAATTACAACAGCAGAAACTCAGTATGGACTTCAGCTAAGATGATCCCAGCTGGGAATCTAGCCCTGAATACTCATACTTGGTACATGTACAGCACATGGTCTCTTAGCTGTGTACATTAATCCCCATCTGTCAAGATGGAATGGTGCCTGCTCTCAAGTTGGTTGGATTCTTGCCCTAGAGCACAGGTGCCTGGCAATGATGTGTTTATATGGTCAGCCTGTAAACACTGTGAGTGACATTTCCTCTGCAGGAGGTTCTTCCGGTGTGCCAGCAGTGAAGCATAAGCACCATGTCTGGAAGGCACTGGGTAGCTGGAGAGAGAAAAGTGACTAATGTGGGTGGTCATCTTAGCTCCCTATGCCTGTCTTACATTCTCTGGGATTTAGACAGATACAAATGTATTTTGCAGAAATGTAATGTATATTAAATCTTCCAAGGACAATAGGCATTCTGTCTTGTTAATTCCTGAATATGGGAATGCATACGGTTTATCCCTGAAACACTTATGTCAAGGTGATCAGCTCTCCCCATGTATATTAGGGCTGTGTGAAGCTTAGGTCGCTGATTCAATTCAGCAGAGATGTGGCAGAGGCTGATTCTCCGAATCCGAATTGAATCAGGAGACCCTTTAATCTCTCTGAATTGAATTGGAACCCTCTGAATCAATTCAGAGAGATTTGGAAAGATTCAATGATTTGGCCATAGACACAGCTTTAAATGTTTTTTCTACATACCTCAAAGTACCAGGCAGCTTGTGAATGCTGAGATGCTTTGGCAGATGGATCATCCCATGGAAGTGTGGGGGATTCGCAGTGTGCTTGGCAGCAGGTGTGGAAGTGGACCAGAAGCACTTTCGGGTCCTCTGGGAAGCTCGCAGGGGATCTCCCCCCACCTCTCAGCTTGCCAATTGGTACCTCCTGTGTCTGGGGGGGCACATTGGGCCCCCCCATGGCCAATTGCAGAGCTGGGGGGCTGTAGGGTGGCTCCCTGAATGCTCGGTGGTGGATCCAGAAGTGGACTGGAAGTACTTCCAGTCCACTTCTGGGTTTGCTGCCAAGCATGCGGTGTCCCCCCACCCCCCAACTCCTGTGGGATGCTCCATCTGCCCCACTATTGCAGCATTCATGAGCTGTGCCTGGTACCTCAAAGTATGTAGAAAAAACATTTATAACAATGTGTCTATGGCCGAATCGCTGATTCTCCAAATCAGCATTGAATCTTCAGATCCGAATCAACGAATTGAATCACTGTCCCTAATTCAGGCCGAATCTGAATCTGAATTGAATACGGCCTGTTTTGCACACCCCTAATGCATATGTCCTTCTGTGCCTAAATTATTGTCCATTGTTATATCCGAACATCCTGTTATTTGTATATACAGCAGTGCTTCTGTAAGTACTTAAAGATGTGAGTAACTCATCTGGGGAGATTGACAGCACTATTTACATACAAATGTTTGCAGGATTGCAACCCAGTTCAGGAGCTTGTAGACTGTATTTGGATATTTGAGGCACTGTCAGTATACCATTTTCTCAAAGCAGGCTGCCTTCATGTTTGAAGATGGTATAATTGGGACTGATTTTATAGCAACACTGTTTTGCCAGTTATTGATTTCTCTCTAACTTTGCTTTATCTGTCAGAAGATATTAACCAGATCATTCCAGCCCATCTTGAGGAACACCAACACTCTAATGATTTATATGACAGATACTTATATCAGTCTGATTTTTGTTTAGCTTCAAATGCTGAGGCAGTCATTGTATGGCTCTCTAGTGAAATCCATTCTTCTGCAAACCAAGGATTTGCTTTTTTCTGGTGCAGCATGTTGTTGGGTATTTAATAAAGGTGTCAATTAGTTTTTTGTCAGTGATGTTTTTGTCTATTGAATTTTGTAGCACAAGTCCATCTTGGTTTAGAGTTCATCTTTCTTTAGAGATGCAGTTTATTGGTTTTAGATCCTATGGTTATAGAGTCACTGCACTTTAACCTGAAATCTTTAAGAATCTACAGCATTGTTATACCTCAGTTACAGGGATACTTGCAAGAACATGAGAGAGGTTCTCTTAATGGCTTATGTTAACATTTTTGCACATTTCATTCATTTGCTATTGTCTGAGTCTTTACACAAAGAGCTTCAGGCTTCTGGTAACTCTCCTAATGGTGGGCATAGTTAGATGTGCATATGAATGCAAAATAATAAACTCTGGTGCATATTGTGCCAGAGTTTAATTGTCCCCGAGTGCCATGTTTACACATGCACTCAGGACCGCAGCATGTTGAGTTGGGTTGGAGCGGCATCAGCAGTCAGGGGCTGGCGTGTCAGCCTGCCAGCCTGGGGATTCTCCAACCCAGCTCAGTATGCTGTAGTGGCGCTGGCTTGGGCATGAGGGTGTTCCAGTGCAGGACTAGCTGGAAGGAAGCTGTTAGTGTCTACATGTGCAGTGTTGCAGACTAAAAAAAATGCACATGTAAAATGTGGAGTATTTACAAGTACTACTCAGCTGTGGCGTTTATTCATTTCCGGTGGCCTAATAGGGCCACACATGTAGACACCAAGATGTTTACTGTAGCGTTAATTAGGCAACTCAGCAGCAAATGTTTCATGTAGATGTGCTGTGCCCATCTCAGCTTGGACAGTTACTTTTGAATGGCTCGTGGCCTTGTGACCCAAGTTTGGACACTTGTGGTTCCTGGCACAACTGAGCTGATCACCTAAAGGAGCTTCCTGTTGCTTGCCTACCATGCTTTGGTCTTAAAAGGAAATGAGGGAAGTTTTTTGTATGTCATCAACTCCCTTGGGCATGCTCTGTATGGATCCTTCTTGGAGCTCGTCCTCCCCTATACTTCTTCCATGAGGCAACTTTCAGATGGATAGTAGTGCACCTGCTGGGCTGGACTTATATCCACCTAGGACTGCTCTATGACCCCAGCTGTGTTGACTTCCTTCCCAGGATGGGGATGATTGACTGGCTATGAAGTTACTGGATTCTTGAAATTTGGAGAGGTGGCTTCTTGGCCCTGCTCCATAACCAAAACACAAACCCAAATCCTCTGTATGGACTGTTTTTGTCCTGAGACCACAGTCCATCCCCCAAGACTGCCCAGCCTGGCAGGGCCAGCACTTGGCCTTGCTGCAGATTGGGTCTTTCCTTCAGGCTCTCTGGAGGCTCCCGGGCTCCTTGCCTTGGTAACTGGAGGAGTGTGAGGTGGGTGTCTCCAAACATGGAGCCAAAGAGAAGAAGAAAAAAAAGAAACACAAAACCAGGAGGTTGCTCCCATCCTCCTACTCACATGGACCTTTGGGTTTGCCAGGGTCCCCCAATCCTTGGCTCATCCTCCTCAGGGTTGGTGTTGTCCTCACGGTGGGGGCAACACCCCTCTGGGTAACCCTTCCATGCGTGCCTGGGTTTGCATGCCCGGACGCGCTATCTGGGAATTTGCACCTGCTGTGCCACTACTCCCTGTCTCACCATCCCGTGATTGTAGTTGTAGCCAATTTCTGGTGCTGGCAGATGACATCAAGTGCTGGTGTCCCCTCAGCTGTACTGACAGCATGCTCAAAAACTATGTGGGTGGTGCTGGCCACCCCTCCACACCTCCAGCTGCTGCACCTGTGGCAGCTAAGTTGACTCCATTTTTGGCCCTTCTCAAGCCACTTGCTGGGGCTTCTGGCACTCTTATGCCCCTCCATCCCCAGCATTAGGGTTTCCAACCCCCTGAGCCTGTCACTGTGTGACACGTGCCTTCTGTTTACTATGTAATACAATAGAGTGTTATCCTACAAATACACACTTCCTGTCACCTGTATAATAAGCTCCTGTGATTTTTATTTTCCCATTTACATATGCAGCTCAGAGATGTGTTTGTTCTGAAGACTGTGTTAGTTCTACCTGAACAGTAAGCTTGCTTTTTGATATACTGATTTTAATATTAGAATCAGAAAGAAAACAGAAACTTTAACAGGGACAAAACTTCTTTTAAAGGCATTTACTTAAATATAAGATGACTCTGAATGTAAGACGATCCCCCAATAATTATATTCTTTATGTAACCTGGGCGGTACTCCAAGAGGTACCCCCTCTCCAATTGAAGGGATCAAAGCAGGTGCGTTGTGGGAGATGTAGGGACTCTCCTCCCCTATAGAGCAGAGCCAGACCACCAATGGGGACTTAACCATATATCTTTTAATACTGGAAACATAACAGATATAAATCAGAGGGTATAGTGGACACTACAATGCCCCAAGGGTGCAGGATTCAACAAAGGTTAGACACTTACAATCATCGACAAAAACAGGGTTAACAAAATATAAGACACAAACAGCAGAACAAACAATATGGGTTGGTGAACTATAAAAAGGCACAAAATGTACAAATGTCCAATGACAAGGAAACATACCTGGAGGGGGAGAAACGGGGGAGAACACAATGGCCCCTTTCCACTGCAAGAAAATTTGCTTCTTGTTATCTCACTCACCCCAAGTCACCTCTGCTGAGACTTGTACCCAGATCTCCCATGTGGTAGGCAGGAACACTGCCACACAGCAACCACTGGTAGCACTGCTTCAGCCTTCTCAGAAACATCTTATTGGAGGTATGGGTTGGGGCTATGGGGATGGAAGAAGCTCCAGGTCCTGGGCATGATCTAAAACTGCACCCTCCCAGGATAGGGATGCCTAGTGGGGCTGCTGGTGGTGCAGCAGCCCTATGAAATGCCAGGACCACAAATCTCCCTGGTGAAAAGTGGGTAGGGGAAGCCTAATAACCTCCAGCCTCTGCATAGTCCTAGCTGGGTAATACCCAGACCTGTCAGAGCATGGAGAGGCCTGTGGCTCAGTTGTTCCAGTGCAGTTGTGAGGGTACAAGCAGGTATGCAGCTTAGACCTGACCCAAGGGACCTTGACTGGCCAGGATCCAGTGAGGGGCCAAAGGGCCAGGGACCCACCATGAGGGATGCCCAGAGATCAAGAGGCTTGGGAACCCGGCTGGCCTGAGATGGGGCCAGGGCCTAAGGGGGAGCCGAAGGTCCCAGAGAGGGGACCACAGCTAATGGGGTGAAGGGTACTGCTGAGTTTAGCTGCCTAGGATGCCATCTGTGAGGCTTGGGCCACAGTGTAGGGATGTAACACAGCTGTGGATATTCCCCTAAACACAGGGGTTCAAAATGGGCAGCCTCTCACCTGAGTAACATTGTAATCAGTTATCATCAAGGCATGGCAGGTTAGAGAGGTGCGTGGTTAGCCCAGAGACAGGTGGGTGGGCCAACATGAAACTGGCTCCAGGAAGGCCTCCTGTTATGCTACACTTGTGGTAGGTTCCCATTAGTTTGTTAGCCCAGTATGGGCCACATGTTTTATAGTCATGCTCAGTGTTGACTGCATTTAATCAATGTCATAGTAGGTTTCCATTACTGAGCACATGCTGCTTTTGGCAGCAGTTCAGTTATAGACACTGTAATTGATGAGGTTTCCTTCTATGTACATATAGGACAAGAAGTTTTTCTTACCATGCCAATTGGAGAAAAAGCCCTCATGTTGTATTTGAATAAATATAGAAATTTCTATCTCCATTGCTTGTTTCAGCACAAGGGTAGCTTCTTTTTTTCCTTCCTTTCTTTCTTTCTTCTTTTTTTTTTTACTTTATTCTGTGAAGTTTCATGATCTTAGGATCAAACCTGCCAGAAAACAATTTTAGAACCGTCTCTACTCTTCTGCCTCCTTAATAATGGAGCCCATATTATGCCCCATCTATATAACTAATTCATACATAGGGGGGTCTTTCTGCTATTACTTTAGAGACATTTGTAGCTTGTGCAGAATTTTGCTGCCAATATGTTAACTAGAGCCAAGATATCTGCATGTATTCCAAACTGACAGAAGTTCATTGCCTTATAGTGGATCAAATGTAATGTTCTGCATAGTTTTGCCCAATCAAATTTGTGAAATTTTCTGTGTTCATATTCCCCAAGGCTTCTCTTCCACTTTAGATAAAGGAGTGCTAGTTCCTGCTCAGGACAGAATTTTAATATACACAGTATTTATTTTACCCCATTATTTCCTAAACTTACTCCCCAGCTTTGACAGCTTAGCTGATTTTATGTTTTCTGAACAGTTGAGTTATTCATATGAAGGAAGCTATCTAAGTTTGATCTGACTGATGGAACACATGCTTCTTCATACTTTATGACACCTGTTTGCACTTGTGTGCCAAATAACACTGAGTTTATGGACACTTCTGGCTGCCACCAAGACAGATTGTATTACAGCAGGTGCATGGGAAACCTGGGAACATTTTGGGGAGGGAAATGTATGCAACAGGAACACACTTCTTTGTGAAGCCTGCGTATGCTTGGAAAAACTGCCAGGGGACAAAATGAGCCCCAGAGATTGGAATCTACCAGAGCATATGAAAGAAGTGATACTACAACACATGCTGAGTCACCAGCTGAAGGATTGTAAGTCTGTCTAGTCAGAAATAGGATATTAGAGTCCTTTTGTTTTCAGTCAAAGGCTGAAAAGAAGTTCATGTTTGCTTTATTGAAGAAATGTAACTATGCTGTGGTTCCACTGTAGTCAAGTGCAATCAGTCTTGTGTGACTTGGAGCTGGCCAGGACTAGGCCCTACAGGGATGCTGTGGACCATGACATGGGACATCGGCAAAGCTATATGCAGAAATTAGTCATCATGGCTCCTTTGGAAAGCTATCAGCTCTTTACCTTCTTATTCTCTTAAGAACTTCATTCTGATAAATGCAATGTTTCTTTCTGATACTGGTATGCATAGATGCCTGCCTGAAAAGCCCTAGGCAGAGACGGATCAACAGCAGAAGTTTTTTGCTCTAATTGTAGCTGCCCATAAACAGCCCACTACTAAGGCAAATAACAACAAGAATTGCAGAGTAGCATTCCTGGGCAGGGATTAAAGATCAGGGTAATGGAAACCAGCAATGGGAATACCACTGCCATGAACCATTGCCTGTTGATAGCAGAAAAAAATGACAGAGTGGGGGGTGTGGTAGTGATGGTAGTGAAGACTTCACAGACAAAATATGTGTATAGAATAATGGAGTCACATATGCAGTGGAACAGAGTTTGGCCCAGGGCTTTCAAAGCCAGGATCACAACTAAGATAAAAAAGACATGAAAATGACGGATGAAGCAATAGAGGTACCATATAGCAAGTAAAAAGGCAAATAAAAATGAGGAAAATGGAAAGCAGCAGATGGCATGAGCCAAAATGTCTTGTTTCTGATTTTTTTTTAATGTATGCAAGAACATATTTTCTCATGAGGGCCTTGGTACTTACTGAGCTTTCAACAAGCTTTCAGATTCACATTTAATGTGTACAATTATTATTCTTTAAATCAAACTCATAATAAATAATCCTGTTTATGTCAGGTCAGCCAAAGCTTGCACTATTACATGTTTTCTCTGTTGGGCACAGTGACTGATGGCACTCTTTACTGAAGAATTCAGTTTAGTAAAAACAATCCTTGCAGGTACCTTAGGTTGCTCGTGTTAGGGAGATTTAAATTTTATCATTATTTGTAAAAATGAGCCACACAGTATGGAATGTAGCAGAGCATATGAAAGAAGTTTTACTATACCAGTTGCTGAGTCACCACCTGAAGGATTTAAGTTTGTATTGTAAGAAATAGGACAAAATATAAAGTAACTGTTTTCTTTATTGCAAAGGACTATTTGTAGCCATATAATATTTTCTTTTTATCATCAAAACATTAGCAAACTGAATAAGTCATTTTCATGTAAATTAATGTGTTTTTCCTATTTATAACTCCTTGGAGGTTTGAAACAGATCTATTTCCTCACCAACTCTCTGTAAGAACACGTACATGGTTAACTTAAGTACATGTATAATCCCCCTAGGACTTCAATAAGACTACTTATATTAAGTAAAGGTTAGCAGATAGGTAAAAATTCTGTGAATTTTTACCTATCCGTTAAAAGTCATGCAAACTTTTTTCCTTTGCTGAATTTGCACTCTCATTTGCCATCATAGGTATGCTCATATGCACTGGATGCTGTTTGTTTGTGATGCAAAGATGTTATTTGTTGTTAACAATCAGAGGCTTCCAGGCCAGAGTCAGAGATTCTGAGTTTTTCCAGCTTTCCAAGCACTCAAGTGCTAAGTCAATTGCTTTATCTCTCTTTAAAAATGATCAAAATGTCATAATGCAAAATAGGTAGAACATTTTACTGTTACATCTCAGAGTAGAAGAAGCTTATAAACCTAATTCCTGATTTACAATAAGAAGTAAAGGGAAGATAGATTTAAAATATAAACGATCCCTTATGGGGAAAGTCCTACAGAGTTTCTTGAACTGTCTTGTAGAAATTAGCAGATAATTATACCTCTACTATTGAGTTTTATCATTTATTTTTTAAATACTGATGGGAAGATAACATTCTTAATTATACTGACTAAAATAATTTCTGTGGAAACAGATCAAGTTAATCCATTATGTTTTAAAAGACATTTTTGAGTGCTAGGAAAAATAGCCATAGGGAACCAGATGTGGAGCACTTCAAGAGGGAAGTCTCACTGAGAATGTTTAAAAGGGGTTAGTAGTTTTGAGATAAAGGATCTATGTAAAATATCATAACCTCAGTTATATAGAGGAGTCACTGTATGAAGATTGCTTATTGACATTATCATATATTAGTAATTGGCTCATTGACCTTTGAGTTAATTTGTTAATGTAGCAGTTTATTTATTTGTCTATCTTTAATGTCTGCTCCCTTCTTCATACATTGCTACTGATTGGAGCTAGTGTCATAATTTATTTTTTTATTGTAAATTATTCTTCTGGTGTTCCTGAGATTTCAATAATCAAAAAATTAAGTTTTATTTATCAAGAACACATTTTTGATACTCGCATTCTTAGTTTTGTTTTATCAAGTATGCTCCTTTTATCCCTGGTTTTAAAGGGGAGAAACAGTATAGAAGAAAACTTAGGAAGGTATTAATGCTAAATTATTTTTTAAATAAAGATTCCTTTTTTCATATCCAGGAAGAAAAATCCCTTTAAGTCTGTAGGGGAAAGGAATTAAGCCAAGTCATATAGAGCTTGAAGAAATAGAAGCTTTTATGATAGCCTAAGATATTAGAAGGGACAAAAGAGCAGAGCCTGTTCTCAGATTGAGAAGAACACAAGGTAGGAGAGATAAGCATTAATTCATCATACAAGACAGAGTACTTAATATGATTTTTGGAAATCAGAGAAGGGCTCAAGATTCCCTAGTCACTGACTAAATTACCCAGGAAGGTGTTTTCATTTATTTTTCTCAAAGACATAATTGGGGGAAAAAAGGAAGGGAGAGGAGGCAAGAGTACTTTACTGGATATTAAAACTAAGATGATGATGTTTTCTAATATCAAACAACCATTTAATGTAATGGTAGCAGGGCCTATCACAGCGGGAGCCAGGAGGGCCATTTCGCCCGGGCCTCTCATTCACGGAGGGCCTCATATTTAGACTTTAATGTTATCTCCAAATGGGGTTATACATACAGACACAGTGATACACTGACAGGATTGAAAGAAGAAGACGTTCATCATCCAGTTTAAACTTGTGTCCCATTACCAGGTCACACCGCCTTGTAGTGCACTATGAATTAATATTTTTTTACTATACTGGGAGCCTCAACAAATGGAAGTGGCCCAGGCCTCTCTCAACCTCTGAGTGGCCTGAGTGGTAGTCATGAAAGAGATCCAAAAATATACAGTATTACAATATTTAGACTAATTTAGAGTCCTGGAACGTTTAAAGGAATATTTAGAGCATATCCAAGACAGAGGTCTTATGTTTTACCACAATAATACTTATTGCTAATATGCTATGACACAATACTGAGGCTGAAGCTTTTAAAGAGGAGCCTAGGAACACAAGTTTCAAGGTGGGTGTAAGTATTCAGACAGCAGTTTCAGAGACCTGACTCAAATATTATTTAGTCTAATTAAAAAAAAATACTTAGATGAATTTTAAGAAGTTTGTGTACCAGTAGCTGTCAAAAAATTGTTAATAAGCTCATTATGATCAACTGACAAGCAGGTTATCAATCTTTTGCTAAAATATATAGTTAAGATACTGTTGTGCACATTACACCCAAGAGGATCTAACAAAATTGAGACATCCATCATCCTACAGAGAACAGTGTAATAGGTTAAATATTCAATATTTATAGACTATAGAAGAACATATGTTTAACAAGCACTTCCAAAATGGTTGGTTGGAAATCTTTTAAAGACACTTCACATCCAAGTAGATGACTATAAACAATGAGCCTTGTTGTATGGTATGAGACTCAATGCATAAAAACTGCTGCCCTTTGACTTTTCTGTTAAATGATTAGATCGCTGGCAGCATTGGAAACACTAAGTTCAACACAGCAGACATATCAGCTGGCAGTGCATATTCATTAGTTTACTAAGCCATTCCAGCAATACCAGCCTTAGGTTGTTAAAGGACAGTTTATATTAGAACTGGTTTTGGTCACTAGAAGAGAAAGAAATAGGCATCTAATTAGGCCTAAGGGGCTGTCTGAAACTTTAGAGCCTATTTTAATTCTGAAAGTCCTGACCACAAAAATATGATTCTTAACGAACTATTTTGTGGGGAAAATAGTGTAACATTGTGATTTTGTCACAGTATGAAAATATTGAGAGAAGCACTAATTCTTTTCAAAAGACAGACATGCCTGTAAAGCTATGCCTTTTTTTAAGATGATGGAATTTAGAAATCACTAAAGTTTGTCTGCCTAAATCAGACCTTTTATTTTAGAGTAATATAACACAATCTCAGAAACTAGTTTATCATTACCATAATTTACCATTGCCCTGAAACTCAGACAATATTTGTATTAAAAATGTCAATGCGATAGTTTCAAAACTAGGTTCAAGAGGTGTGGCTACTAAAAACCTATATGAACCTATGTTGCTATGAAAGCCTTGTGTTTACACATACTAACAGATTCTTACACAGGAAGTCATCATGAAAAAATGAACACTTGTGCATTATCAGTTTAAGAACCGAGTAAAATTTCCATAATGCATTTTTTTCTGCAAAATTGTTTTCTTGCTTGTGAAATAGAATTTAGAGCAATTTTACAAGATTGTGAAATTCTTTCAGATTTCAGCAAAGTATATTTTCCTCATGAATTGCTTTCACATTTTTACCAAAAAAACCCCCCAAAACCAAAAAACCCCCATGCATCTGTATTTAGAAATATTTGCTGAAAGAGGAACAAAATTGGTGATACAGTCAAATGATCACATACCAATTGATTTAATTAAGAAGTAATTGGTATGGAATTCTAAACTCAGTTCTGTCAGTGACAGCTCTTAATGATTTGCAGTCATACCGCATTTCACAAGTGTTGGCCTTAGTTCAAAACATTCTTAGTACAGAAAGGTAATATTTACATCCTAGGGCTAGGGACAGAAGTTACACATAAACCTGTTTAAATGATCAGAAACTGGTTTAAACCTGTAACAGAACAGAAGTTCAGTGCACTTAAATCACTTTCAAAATGATCAAAACTGGTTTAAGATAAACCTGGTTAAATGTAGTATCAGACTTAACTGATTTAGGTCAAATTGGTTTATAGAACTTCTATCCTAAATCCCCTCCTAGTGCAACTTAATTCATAGACCTCCAGCATCCCAGGATGCTGTGCAGCCCTGGGCTATGCTCCAACAGAGCAAAGCAGCCCTGTTCCCAGCTGTAAGATCCCAGGAAGTCTATGCCTGCAGACACCAGGTTAATTTGAAGCTGAATCAAACCATTTTTAGTACAGCTCTTGAGATGCTGCAATCATCATGACCTCCCTCTTTACAACTGAGGAAACTTGATATCTTAGAAAGATTTAGTGACTTGTTCACTGCTTTGCTCAAAATCAGTATCAGAACTATAATTAAAACCATAGTCACCAGTCTGCTAGGCCCCTGACCAGTTCACAGTGTCATCCTGGAAACTTTACTTTTCTAACACTTAGTTTCCTAATCTGAGAAACAAGATATCACAACTGACTTCCCTACTGTATATATGATTACGAATATATAAAATCCTATCTATTCTCAGATTTTACTATCATAAAAAGAATTTCCCTGATTTACAGAGGGAGAAGTGAAGCTACAGAGAAGTTAAGTGAAGTTTATTTTCTTGGCAAAATGTCCTATTATTTGGCTAGGATGCTGCAGTCAGCATAGCCTATCTGCAATATAATTACATGGGAACTTGACTCCAACAATTCCAGCACTCCTTGAATATACCTAACATTACTACCTGGATAACTAGAGAGTGTTGTTGATGTTCATTTTAAAGCATTTGCTTTGTCACCTGTCATTTTGAGACTGCTTATTTTATTAAATGAGCTTTTCCAGTGCCAATCCTTCTAGCTAAACAAAAAAAAGAGATGAAGAAAGAAATATTTCAAAGGCTGTTCTTCATATAGGAACAAATGATGTGGAGTGAAATATGTTATTCTTCAAACTCAATGTTGAACTGAAATCCAGCTAGGACTGAAGCAGCCCTTAACAATAATACCCAATAGTTCACATTACACTGCAAATAAAAGTGTTTCACAAGGATCACTTGAAAGGCTCAAGGAAGATCTATTGTTAGGATTTTTCTATTTGGAAGACCTGGTGGGATAAGAAACAGATTAAACTACCAAAATCTGTTAAAGGGACTGAATTTCACTAGGCATGGATGAACTGGATGAGCTAAAATAATCTCGGTACTGTTTTTCCATACCGAAAAAGATCAAACAATACTTTCATTTTCTATTACACTTATTTAGAGTTGGGGGAACAACATGAAAAAACTGAAAGAGAATTCCCTAGAGGAAAGCACAATGTATGTTTCTACCTTAGATAAGCAACAACAACTACGCTTCTTAAAATGTCTACCTGTCTCTACAGACAGGAGAATACTTAGAGATTTAAAGGCACTGTACACAGTATAAGAAGCAATAACTGCCTACACATATAATAAATATATCACAACCCTCACATTTGGGCCTGCTTCAGACTAGGTTTTGAGATTAAAATAAACGGAGGCTCAGTCTTTTCTTCTGCAACTCCTTTAGTCATTTTAGTTTTCCCTTTTATACCTTTCCGTACCCTGGGAACAGAAAGGGAAGATTCAAGATACCAAGATTCAGATAACTGAGGTTAAGCAGAAGACAAGGCAGGGTGGTACATAATAGGTTAATTGATTCAGAGGGGAATGAGCTTTTGTAGTCTATAGCCTACTTCATCAGACTTTATGCAATTCCATACATAGCATCTGATTAAATAGGCTGAATGTTACAAAAGTTCATGCCTGTCTGAACAAGTGCTATATTGCCATATCCTCTGCCTAACTTCAGACTAACACAGCTAACTACCTTCCATGACTGAAGTTGATTTTGAAGTAATTCATGTGCAACAGCCAGCTGAAAGATGTTTTACAGATCCCAACTTTTGGATTTTTATCAGAAGTGAACCTTCTACTGGGAGGGTCCTCGCCTAATTTAATCCAAAAAGCAAAGAAATATAAAGTAAAAATATAAGACTTAAAAAAAGAAAAAGAAAAAAAGAAAAGGGAAAGTGTCTTAAGTAAAACAAAGTCATGAAAGGTACTGGTTAAATGTTTGGAAGACCTCCATTTACTGAAATGGGCATGAAATGAGGCTGTAATAATCCTAGAAACTGAAATCAAATTTTCCAGAAAATGGGAGTAGTGTCAAGCTCTTCCAGTGATTACACATACTGGTAAGAATATATGCAGGTAGTTAGCTGTGTTACTCTGAAGTCAGGCATTAGGCAGGGTAAACATGCACCTTACAGACTGACTGAAGTAGAGGTGCATGCACTTGCATGAGCAAGAGCTCATTTCATCAGAAGTAACATTCATAGCATGGGAGGAAGTGAGCTCTTGGTCACAAAAGCTTATGCATCTCTGACAGGGCTGTGCAAAATTTCACCTTCTGTTTCATTCTGACACTGTTTCAACCAATTTTGAGGTTGAAACATTAAAATTGGAATGAAGCAAAGGTCATCGAAATAGCCTTGAAACAAAACAAGGCTGGTCAAAACATTTAGAAAGTTGAAACGTTTCAACCATAGGCTTGGGATGGGAAGCCAGTCCAGCTGGGCTGACTTCACATCCCCAGTGCAAGATCTGGCAGGGGACAGCAAGGAAGCCCAGCTGGGCTGCTTTCCCATCCCCTGTGCTACATAGATGGGCTGCCTCCCACCCCTGGCATGATGTAGTGCAGGGAACTGGGAAGCAGCCCAACAGGGCTGCCTTCTACCCCCAGCACAATGTAACACAGAGGACTGGGAAGCAGCCCTGCTGGGCAGTGTTCCACCCCCAGTGGGATCTAGTGATGGGGATGCGAAGTCAGCCCAGCTGGCTAGCAAAACTCAAAACAGCATTGCAATAGGTTTTCTGTTTTGATGGAAGGGAATGGAACAGCTGGTTTGACTCAAAATGAAATTCGAGGCAAAACCCTGTTCCCTCAAACAATCGAAACTCAAGGCAAAATGGAACAGTGCTGTTTCACACAGCCCTAGTCTCTGATTCAGTTAGTCTATAAGGTGAATTTTGATCCTGCTTAGTAAAACTAGTTTAGCCCCTGGCCTCATAAACAATAGAGACAATTCCAATAGTGATTAATATGATAACAGCAATCAGTCTATTAGCTATGAACCTGGATGAAACCCCAAGTCACTTACAGCTTGTTGATTTTAAAACAGCTTACATACCTCTGGAGACATTTTGTAAAAATCAAGTCCTAAATAAATTAGACACTAATTGTGATGCCAAAGAAGCATCGGTTGGGAAAAGCCAGATGCAGGAAAGTCACTCAAGCCATATAACAAAAAAGAAAACCCCTGAAATGCTTCAATTACAATTGCTTTAAATTATTTTTGCATTAAGCATCTAGGCATAATATTAAAAAAGAAACAGAGAGAAATCTCTTTTTTCCTTTCAACTAGACAGTAAAGACCAAAACTTGCTTAATGTCACTTGATTTATTGACTGAGTGGAAACTGAGTAGGAAGAAGAATTAATCCTCTTTGCCAAACAGAACATATAAAACCCTAATAATTCTTTAAATGGCATTTATTGCTTCAAGCAAAATGTTTTGGTGCTTCTAAATGGAAGGAGCAGTGAAGAGCTGAAATTCTTTGCATTATGTGCCATACTTAACAGCACCACCTCAAAGCTTAGGGATTATTGCCTCTGTGTTTGCTTTGAATTCAGATCTCGGTAAGAGCTCAAGCTCCTGTCTTCTGGGAATGCCTGTGTCGTTTAAATACCATTATGCAGGGAGGGAAAGGGGAAGCAATGTGGCAGCTGCCTCAGGGATGGTAAAATAGGAGGAGAAAGACTTTCACAGTCTAAATGGAGGGCTTCAGGGAACATCATTGTTAGGTAATACTGAGGAGGTTCATCCTTTTATTCAGAGGGATCCTAAAGAGATTTATAGACTCTTCTCCCAGATAAAAATATTTAAATGAACCAACATTTACTTTCAAAAGTCACCATGTTATACATCTAGTGACTGTGTAAGACAAGCCATGCACAATAAACTGACTTAAGTGCTGTCTTGATCAGAGACATCTTCCTGAAACAGAGTCCTTCTAAGAGTGCCCCCGTCCCTTCCCAACCCCCCCCCCCCCCCCATCATGTGTAAAGTCCAGGACATTTTTTAGTTTTGAGTATGTTGCACTTGAATTCCCAGACCTGCTAAGGACAGAACATACAAAAAGGGATAGTATACATGTAAGTTCATGAGATTAAAGTATTAAGGTAGTTACTACAGCATCTTGGCTTCCTACATTTTACTTAATGCACTTATTTTTCTCTGATTAGTGATGGGAGAAAATGGCTGTGTTCATACACACATACACATTTACAAAGTAACACATGCTTCAGAGCAGTAGAGCACAATTTGTATTGTTCACACTGATCAGCCTAATAAAGAAGCAGAGTGATTAGTTAAGGAGGCCCAGATCATGTAAGCAAGTGTTTCATCCTCCATTCTGAGGTAGATCCAGAATCTTGGAAAGGGAACTGAAGCTTAAGAGGGAAATTTCTATCCCCAGAACTAACAGTGAAGGCCACAGGGAGAACAGATAAAGTATGAGGGGAGTGTCACCAGAGTTTGCAGGCAACAGGAGAGAATGGGTGAATGCAGTGCCATGGCAATATAGGCCTGGCAGTAGACAGTATGGCCTTCAGTTGGAACATGAGCAAACTTGAAGAAGCTTTTTTTCCTTCCCAGCCATGTAGCCATTTTTATTCAGCTGCAGGAAGTCATCTCCCAGAGCTGATGTTTCTGTAGCTCTACAGTTGCATTCTACTGAAAGCTGGACACACACACACACACACACATATATATATATGCACACACACACACACACACACACACACACACACATATATATATATATATATATATGCACACACACACACACAGAGCAGGACTGTTTCTTAAGAACAGAAGAGGTGAGAATCCTAAAAAAGAAAGGAAACAATAATAACAACCTATGCTCCAGGGGCCAAAGGGCAAGAAAAAGTGACATTGGGATTATGCTTTCCAGGCCATTCATGCCTGAGAGGTCTTGCTCCCCCTCTATGTGGCGCTGGTCAGGCCGCAGCTGGAGTCCTGTGTCCAGTTCTGGGCGCCGCACTTTAAGAGGGATGTGGAGAACCTGGAGAAGGTCCAGAGGAGGGCCACTCATATGGTTGGAGGCCTCCGTGGCCAGCCCTATGAGAAGAGGCTGAGGGACCTGAATCTCTTTAGTCTCCGCAAGAGGAGACTGAGGGGGGATCTTGTGGCTGCCTACAACCTTATCAGGGGCCACCAGCAGGGATCGGGGAAAGTCTGTTCACCAGGGCCTGCCTTGGAGTCACTAGGAACAATGGCCACAAGCTGAGGGAGGATTGGTTTAGGTTAGATATTAGGAAGAACTACTTCACTGTAAGGGTGGCCAGAGCCTGGGATAGGCTTCCCAGAAAGGTGATGCTCTCACCTTCCCTGGAAATCTTCAAGAGGAGACTGGATAGACACCTGGCTGGGGTCTTATGACCCCTGCCACCCCCCAGTGCTCCTTCCTGCCCACGGCAGGGGGTTGGACTTGATGATCTTCCGACTCATTGATTCTATGCACCTGAAATGCATTATCAACACAGAACACAGCCTGTTTACTAGCATGCCAGCTGTTATGTCTTAGCTATATAATCCCCCTTGACCAAAACCAATGAATCCTTTTCTAGCACCTTGCAACAGACTCATTCATTATGCCAAATACAGGCAATATAAATATACTACCAAGAAGAGAAGTAATTCTCTTGCATTTGAATAATCATACTATCATCCAGAAAGTCACACTATTAAAGAGTATTTACTTAGAAGTTCAAGCAACTCTTTGGCATATCTGCATCAAAAAGCTCTTGAGCCTGAAAAACTAACCACTGTAAGTTAGAAATCCTTTCCCCATTATAATAGTTTGTGGTGAAGGTTTAGCTATTCTAGTAATCTGACTAATGAAAATTCAACATGTTTTATTTTTACCTGTAATACCTTGGCAGTCAGTATATTTTCCTTGGTTCCAGTAGCTTGAGATACATTGCTTATTATAATTTGGACTGCTGTTTTGAAAAGCCACATGGATAGGTAAATTAGATGGATATATTACCCCCCAGAGAAAGACTGCAAATCTAAACTTCAAATCCAAATTTCAAGCATCTCAGACAAGGCAGAGGTATTTGGATTTAGTTTTTTGGTCCAGCCTATTGGAGAGCAGATTCCAACTAGACTCAAAGTTGTTGTAGTTTTGTACCCAGACCTAAGGGCCTTGTTACATGTTGCACTTTGAACTACTCAAATGGTGATTGGTGTTAGAGCTAGCTGAGTTGGGAGCAGTTGCGCCTTAAGGCTTAAAGCTTTCTGCCACCTTAACAGCATGGCTGGGAAGAGCAGTCAGCCAGGTCTGACCACTCACGTAGGTTCTTAGACAGAGTGCAGGACCTCCATCTAACCCAGGAGGTGCACAGCCCCACCAGGGGAGATGCCTTGTTGGACCTAGTGCTGGCCGTGGGTGATGACCTGGTGAGGGGCCTGTGGGCACTCGACCACCTGGGTGACAGTGATCGTTGCCTGCTGGAATTCACCATCCAGCACAAGGTGGCAAAGGCCTGCAGTAAGGCAGCAGCCCTAGATTTCAGGAGGGCAAACTTCAATGAGCTGAGGAGGATAGTTGGGGAAGAGCTGAGGTTCCAGAGGGAAGGGGAGCCAGGTGTCCAAGGAGAGTGGTCGCTCCTTAAGGAGACGATCCTCCAAGCCCAAAGGAAGGTAATCCCAATGAGGATCAAAGGGAGCAGGAGGGCACACAAGCCTCCATGGCTCACCAGAAGCATCCGGGAATGTCTCCTTGCTAAAAGGGTGGCATACACCCAGGGGACATTGCCAGGGATGACTATACTGCAGTCGCTTGAGGATGTAGGGGGGCGGTCAGGAAGGCCAAGGCAGAGATGGAATTAGGGCTAGCTTCCCAGATTAAGGACAATAAGAAGTCCTTCTTTAAATACATAGGGGGTAAAAAGAAGGTTCCGGGTAATGTGGGGCCCCTGCAGGACACGTTGGGAAATTTGGTCGTCACACCAGACAACAAAGCTAACATGTTTAACGATTTCTTTGCCTCCATCTTCCTAAGTAGGGACCAGAACAGTCACCTCCCTGCTGGGCCCCCCTTGGGCCCCAGGGGAGGCACATCTGGGCCAAGGCTTAGTGAGGAACTAGTTAGGGAACTTCTGGAGGGACTGGACATATTTAAGTTAGCCGGTCTGGATGATCTCCACCCTAGAGTTCTAAAGGAATTGGCCAAGGTCATTGCAGGAACCCTGGCATGGCTGTACGAGTACTCGTGGTGCTGCGGTGTGGTGCCAGAGGACTTGAAGAGGGCCAACATGGTTCCCATCTTCAAAAAGGGGAAGAAGGAGGACCCGGAAAATTATAGGCCAGTTAGTCTTACCTCAATCCTAGGCAAGCTGTTTGAGAAATTTATTCTGACACACATCCATGAGGGGCCAGCAGGGGACTGCATGCTTAGGGGCAACCAACATGGGTTCATCAGTGGCAGGTCCTGTCAGACCAACCTGGTGGCCTTTTATGATCAGATCACCAAATCATTAGATGCAGGGGTAGCAGTGGATATAGTCTTCCTGGACTTCCGGAAGGTTTTTGACACTGTCTCTCACCCCGTTCTCATCAAGAAACTGGGGGACTGCGGTGTCGACACCCACACAGTCAAATGGGTCACCAACTGGCTGGAGGGCCAGACCCAGTGGTAGTGGATGTGTCCTTCTCAACATGGAAGGACATGGGCAGTGGTTCCACAGGGCTCAGTCCTTGGGCCCGCGCTGTTCAACATCTTCATCAGTGATTTGGACGAGGGGGTAAAAAGCACCCTGTTCAAATTTGCTGATGACACTAAGATGTGGGGGGATGTGGGCACGCTAGAAGGAAGCAACAGACTACAATCAGACCTAGACAGGCTACAAGGATAGGCAGATGTGAATAGGATGGGATTCAACACAGACAAGTGCAAAGTGATGCACCTCGGGAAGAACAACCGACACCATACCTACAGGTTGGGGAACTCCCCTCTTGTCAGCACAGAGGCGGAAAAGGATCTTGGAGTCATCATTGACTCCAAGATGAACATGGGCCGGCAGTGTGGGGAGGCAGTCAGGAAGGCCAACCGTACCTTGTACGGACCATCCACAGATGCATCTCGAGCAGGTCCAAGCAGGTGATTCTCCCCCTCTATACAGCACTGGTCAGGCTGTAGTTGGAGTACTGCGTCCAGTTCTGGGTGCCACACTTCAAGAGGGATGTGGACAACATGGAGAGGGTCCAGAGGAGGGCCACTCACATGATCAGGGGACAGCAGGGCAGGCCCTATGAGGAGAAGCTACGGGACCTGAGCTTGTTCAGCCTCCAAAAGAGAAGGCTGAGGGGGGATCTAGTGGCCTGTTATAAACTAGTCAGGGGGGATCAGCAGGCATTGGGGGAGTCCCTGTTCCCCTGAGCACCACCAGGAGTGACCAGGAATAACGGTCACAGGCTGGCGGAGGGTAGATTTAGGCTGGATATCAGGAAGTGCTACTTCACGGTCAGGGCGGCTAGGGTCTGGAACCAACTTCCAAGAGAAGTGGTGCAGGCTCCTACCCTGGGGGTTTTTAAGAGGAGGCTAGATGAACACCTTGCTGGGGTCATTTGACCCCAGTACTGTTTCCTGCCATGGCAGGGGGTCGGACTAGGTGATCTACTCAGGTCCCTTCCGACCCTAGAAACTATGAAACTTGGGCAGGTCCTCTGTAGGGAATAGTCACACATTAATGGAACACGAGCTGTGTAACATGGATCAGAAATAAACCTGTCCAGAACTGATGTAACTTTAAGCTGCCTAAAGTCTGCTTAAAACTAGTTCCTGATGTTAATGTGTGGAAAATCAAGGGGTTAAGAGCTCCTAAAATGAAAGTGTAACAAGGCCCTAATTAAGAAGACGTGTCGCATGGAGAAGAGATGGATTTCATCATTCACTGCATTTAGTCAGTCCCTGGGTAACATTTCCCTAATTTCTATATAAACAGAACTCACATTTTTCTCTACTGTCTCTTGTTTTCAGTAAAATGTCTGCATTCACAGAGTAACTCCAGCTTTTTTATTCTTTCCAGCCAGCAAGTTCTCTCTTCCAGATGCCTTGAGAAACCTCTTGGCTGTATTTAATTAACAGTGGGTCAGTATAACAGTATTCTGACTCCAGGCCCAGTCCTTCTCCCACTGGAGTCAATAAGAATTTTATTATTGGCTTTAGTGGGAACAGAATTAGGCCATGACTTGATACTTTAGAAAATCCCACCTTTAAAGAAAAAAGAAAATGTGACTTTAAAACAACTTGACCTGGCAGGAAGTCAGGGCCAGCTGTAAAACTAGAAACTACTCTTAATACATTTAAAAAAAAAACTGAGTGGGTATTATGTTGTTGACAGTATCCCTTTAAAAACTGTAACAAAATCCATAAAATGATTCATTTAATTTTATTAATTTAATTCCAAATTGCCTAAATGTTGAGCCCAAACCACAGGTGTAGCAAGCTCCTGCAGTGCCCTAGGTAGACCGCTGGCCAATGGAGACCAGGGAGAGTCTTACCTGTCCCAGATCCTTCTGCACTCTGGTGGCAGCAGCTGCTGCTGCTTTGATAGCATGGTCACAAGGTGCTACGGTCAAGGAGCAAGCTTGCTGCACACTGTCCACAGCAGGGGCACCTGAATCCTTTTCTCCCCACCCCCAAAATTTTTTGCTATACAAGACCAGCCCCACACCACCCAGACATAGGTGCTGGGCAGCTCAGCCCCCATAGTGTAAGAGAGAGAACAGAATGGCACCCTGTTCCCCCAGATTTTTGCCATAGGAGGTGAATTTCCATACCCCAGCCTCCATAGACATCTTGATGTATGGGGTTCCTGCAGCCAATGCGTGTGGTGAGCCTGCCTGTTAGCAGTCACAGTCACTGGGGCTGTCCCTTGAGCCCTGTTTTCTCCCAGTAGAATATCTAGGGAAGGTGAGGAGTGGAGCCATTCTGCTACCTCCTCCAAACACTGTGGAGCAGAGTTGCCTGGCTTCTATAGCTTGGTGCCATGGGGCTGTGCCTGCATAACACAGAAACTTTGATGGGGGGTGGCAAGGGGATGATTTGGGCACTTCCTTGCCCCCTTAGTTCACCACTGCCCAAAACTCTGGAAAACGATTGAAATTAAATGTGGGGATAACATTTCCAAAAGTGCCAAAGCATTTGTTTTTCATTGAGTCAAGATGGGGAGCAAAGAAAATGGGAAGTTCCTAAGTGCTTAAGTGACTTTAGAGGATTAGACTTGGGCTTCTTAGTCACTTAGGAGCCTTTGAGAACATCACCTCTACCCTACAATCATGCTCCTGTAAGGACTAAAGATATCTTCACCCACCGTGTCATAGTTCTCTTGGGATAGATCTATTTTCTTTGGAACAGAAGTATCCAATTCCAAAGCTTAGGTCTTTTATCACTCACATGCTATCTGCCAGGCTTAGATAAGCTTGATGAAAAATGCTGTAATACAAGGTAATCAATATTTACCAGAATTATGTAAGTTGACTTAAATGTTTGCTCAATGGAAGAGAATGGTACAATTCATCTAGGGCATATAATATTGGATTTCAGGGCTAGCATTTTGGTTTTTGCTGTCTATTGACTGAACACAAAGTGGCCTCAGAAACAGGTGTGCTGCTGACCTTCTGAGTCCTAATGACACCTTTACTCAATGCACAAAATAAACCTCCCAATGTAGATAAATGATTTCCTGTTATAAAGACAAATGCACAGCAGCAGAATGTACATCACCCACTCGCATCAATAACTTTCTTCCTTTCTCATTCCATTTTCTTTGCTCCCTACTTTGACTGTATGTATAAATAGTCTTTGGCTTGGAAAGGAAATGATGGGTAAGGGAAATTTGTATTTAGGTGATGCAGAAAAGCAGACTTCAGCTCATTCAGGGAACTGATGGGCAGGATCCCTTGGAAGGCCAGTTTGAGGGGGGAAAGGAGTCCGGGAGAGCTGACTGTATTTTAAAGAAACTTTACTAACAGCACATGACTTCTGAGGAGAGGCTGAGGGCACTGGGCTTATTTAGTGTGGAGATGAGAAGACTGAGGGGGATTTAATAGCAGATTTCAACTACCTGGAGTCATTCCAAAGAGGATGGAGCTGGACTGTTCTCAGTGGTGGCAGATAACAGAACAAGGAGCAATGATGTCAGGTTGCAGCAAGGGAAGTTCAGGTTAGATATTAGGAAAAACTCTCTCTTGAGGAGGGTAATAAAGCACTGGAATGGGTCCACCCAGAAAGGTTGTGGAATCTCCATCTGTGGAGGTTTTTAAGACCCAGTTAGACAAAGTCAAATTCTGACATTCTCTCTCACATAGACTAGTGCCACACTTTGGAAACAGTCTCATTGAAATAAGTGACTCTGTTAGTGGAGTAAAAGTTTAACAAGGGCAATGAAAGCCTTGGAAAAGACCTAGTTATTTTGTGGATATTATTTGTACATCTGCTTGTTTGATTTTAATATGTTGTTTACTATACAATTACTACAGGTTAATTCAGGCATGGGTTTGTTTGCATGTAGAGAGGAAAGTGTACAAAAGTTTGGATAGCTATCCATTTACTGATAATTAAAGGATAATACAGACAATCAGATACTGAAAATCTTTTTCTAAGCCCTTAACTCACTTGACTAAGGAATCAAAGAGCTTTGGAACTGATAAATTCACAGCCCCTGGGGAGAAAAAAAAAAGGACTATGTGGGGGTAGCAGAATTTGCTCCAGCCACAGAATTGAGAGTATCTGGATAATCCAGGCTTATTTCATAGACATTATAGACATTAGGGCTGTCATCGTAAGTTCTGTTTTCCTGACCTCTGATCATGCGCGTGGCTCTCCTCTGGACTCTCTCAAGCTTCTCCACATCCTTTTTGAATTGTGGAGCCCAAAACTGGACGCAGTACTCCAGCTGCGGCCTCACTAAGGCCGAGTACAAGGGGAGAATGACGTCCCGGGATTTGCTTGAGAAGCATTTATGGATGCACGCCAGCATTTTGGTCGCTTTACTAGCCGCAGCATCGCATTGGAGGTTCATGTTCATCTTGTGGTCAATGATGACCCCCAAGTCTTTTTTTTCTGTAGTGCTAACCAACGTAGCACTGCCGAGCCTATAAGGATGCTGCAGGTTTTTCCTCCCAAGGTGGAGAACCTTGCATTTTTCGGTGTTAAACACCATGAGGTTCTCGTCTGCCCATTTGCTGAGCTTGTCCAGGTCAGCGTGGATCACCCGCCTATCTTCTGACGTGGATGCTTTGCCCCAAAGTTTGGTGTCATCGGCGAACTTGGCCAGTCCACTCCTGACTCCAATGTCCACATCGTTAATGAAGATGTTGAACAGGATGGGTCCCAGGACAGAGCCTTGAGGGACCCCACTGGTTACAGGGCACCATGATGAGTGACTGCCATCAATCACAACCCTCTGGGTCCGACCACGAAGCCAATTTCCCAGCCAGCGGATCGTGGTGGAGCCAAGGCCACAACTGGCCAGTTTGGCCAAGAGGTGATCATGGGATACCAGATCAAAAGCTCTTTTGAAGTCAAGATATATGACATCAATCTCTTCTCCTTTGTCCAGGTGATAGGTCACCTGGTCATAGAAGGAAATGAGATTGGTCAAACAAATGCTTACATAAACATTAGACAAGATTGATATGTGTGTAGATGGTTGCATTAAAAACATTGTGCTCTTGTTTTGCCTTGAGAAGTTCCTATTTGTTTTGCATTACTATATTGCACCACTATATTCACTCACAGGTCACAGTTTCCAAAGAGAAGACTGGCAAAATTCCAACCCCATCCCGGTTCATACGTACGGTATTATCCTGTACTCTAGGCATAAATCTGAGAGTGAGAACAGTGTGTGATTGCATCTGGGAGTTGAACATCCAGGACATGTCACCTGAAGTGAGGTGCATGGTGGAGATTTGAGATATGTCAAAGGTACAGTTAAGTCTGAACTATACCTTTGACATCAGGACAAGGGCATCAGATTCCAATTCCTTCGTATGACTTCAGCAGTACAGTAGATGCTTTACAAAACTAGCAATTTAAATAAACGTGTGTGTGAACCTGTCTGATGAATCCATATTCATTTCCTAAGTAATATACTATTCGGAATTTCTTAATTTTATCATTTTCCTTACTATTCAAACATTTTCCTAGCATTTTCTTTGTTTGTTTACAATTATCAAAATACATCTGCTACTATCAGTATAGGTCTCTAATTTTTTTTATACAGTACAAATGCCTAGAGTAACTTGTAGGAAGGAAAGTACAAAATTATTTTCCCACAGGATTTTAAAAGAATGACACAAAACATCCTTGCAATCCAAAATTTGACAGCCCAAGTGATTCAATCTAGTTTAAAATGTCATGTAATTTACTCATGTGAACAGATATCTGTTATCAATGAAACAAGGAGATACAATGAAGCCTATGTTAATTAGCATGTAGTCTTAACTATGAAGTAGTTACTGCATTTCAGAGACACTACATCATGACAAAGTGCCAGGGCAAGGTATCACGCAATTAACAGTATAAAATTGGATTTTATCTTATTGCAATGAGGTGAGTGGCACCTGAGTATGATTTGTGCACAATTTATGTTTGTTTTTACTGTGGATATCCAAAGGCTTATAGTTTAACATTGGGTTAGAAAAGCATGCAGAAGTTTGGAAGCTTACCTAGGATCTAAGCGACCACTTTAGGTGATTCTTCAAAAAAAAAAAAATCACACTGTAAATCTCAAAACAAGACTTTTTGCAAGAGTGTCACTTTTACTCCCAGTACTATGCAAAAACACACAAGAACAACTTTTTTCATCAAAAACAAATATAGAGAGGGGGGATGGGGAAGCTGAAAGCAGAAGAGAAATCCAAATGAAAAAACAGGTACACTATTTTTACACATAGGTACCCATGTGCACATGTGTGCACACACACACACACACACACAGACACACACACAATCTCTTTGTGCCAATCTAGGGATCTTGTTACAAGTTGTACTTTGAGTCACATAAATGTTGAGTGGCTTAGTGCTAGCTTGGAATTTGGAGCAGTCACTCCTTTAGTCTAGAAACCTTCTCTGGCTTTCCCTTACCTACAGAGCTGTGTCTTGCCACTAAAGGCCTGGTGGTGAGCAGGGAGGTCCCTTTCAGTCCTACTTCTCTATGGTTCTTTTTGCAGCTCACTCCTCACTTCTGCTGCTAAGCAAAAAGCTCCAAGCCCAGAAAGCACCACCCTGCTCCATGCATCCGATCCACATGCAGCGTGGCTGATGTAAGGTGGCGGGCAGCCTGTTGCCAGGGAAGTTGCTGCTCTGGGGTAGGGCAACTGAAAATGGATCTGGACTGCAGGCAGGGAGCAGGACTAAGAGCTGTAGGTGGAAAGTTTCAAGACTATTTTACTTCCATCAGCTAGCATGAATCTGGACCCCCTTCTCTCCCTCTCCCTCTCCAGGAACATCTTTAGGGATGAGAAAGGTGTGTGTGTGGGGGGGGAGGGTCATTTTCCTCCTCTTAGCAGATTGCAGTTCAGAGGACATGTGGGACTTTCCTGATCTCAGTTCACTCCGTAATGAGTCTGCAATGCTGCCTGCTTCAGCCAGGAACCTCAGCCTCCCAGCTAGGCTGAACACTCCTGATACTCGCTAAGGTCACCAGCGGAGAGGGAAAACTTGAGCAAAGCAGCCCCCCTGCCCTGTCCCTGATTGGTGTAGGTGGCACTCAACAGAATGAGAGAGGGGGGTGGGCTTGGAAAGGGTTGGGAGTGGTTGGATTGGCAGTCGCTAGGTGCGGGCATGTGTGTGGTTTGGATGAGCTCTCATTAAAACCTCTGGGCTGCGTGGCTTGGAATGTCCAGCTGGGGGAAGGCTTAGTCAACACTGAGGGAATGGAGGGAGAGGAAGGACACACCAAGTAGATAGGAACTTTTATGGGAACTGGGGATAGCAGGGGCTGCAAGAAGTCTGCTAGGCAAAATACAAGGCACTGCAGTCACCTTTCAACTGGTGCTGAGAGGGATCTGCAGGAATGAAAATCGTGGTGGGGGAAGAGAGAGGGAGAGAAAGGGATCGGCTTAGCCACACAGCACCTGTTCAGTGGTGGGCTGATGTTGTGGGGAAGGGCACAGTGTCTACACAGAATGGGGGTAGGGGAGAGGTCACTGCATCCTGGGATACTGGAGGACTTCAACTTGGGCAGCACATCTGTGGGGAATGGCCACACATTAATGGAACAGGAGCTGAGTTATATGGATCAGAGACAATCCAGCCATAGAGTGGTATAACTTTGAGCTGCCTCATGAGTGTTTTAAGCCACTTAAAGATGTTAACGTTCAGACAACCTCAGGCTTAAGAGCTCCAAGAGCTGCCTAAAAATAACCTGTAACAAGGCGCTAAGTTTCAGGAACATAAAGAGAGAACTTCTATCCCTAATATTCCCACATACTCCCTTTTAGCTAGAATTTTATGGGATTGTCTTTTCATTTTTAAAAATCAATCATCCTTAAATAAAAAAGGATGTTTGCAAACTTAAACCAACTTTACAAACTTCCAAAAAAGTTTGTGATGTTTACAAAATCTTGAATTCCATGAAATGTTATGGAGACATCCTAAATTCATTCTAGTAGCATGACATAATCCTAAGTAATTAATTGACACTTTCTATTTTTAAACTAGTTTAAGTATTAACTTCTAATGTATTGTTCTGTAAGGCACAGGGGATGAAATGCCCTTACCTTTTCAGCAAGTATTCTAAAAAGTCTTTTATATAGGCATTTATCATCAGTTTTCTCTACCAGAAAGGGAATTTGCCAACACTTTCAAACTGCCATAATTATTGTTAACTATGCTTCATTTTCCTGAGGGTAATTACCACTAATTGCCCCACCTTTTAGCTGCACATTCTTCTTAACGTACAGTTATTTACATGAAGCTACACTGCCTTGTGTTTGAATCCTATCAAAACTCCAAGGTTGGCCTTAGCAATTGTATGCTTCCACAAAATGTTTTGTAACTAGATGCTCTTTAAAACACAGTCTAATTCCTGCTTGAATGTAAATGAATGTCTTGGTTTTATTTGTTATAAGTAAGTAAGTAAGTATTATTGTGCACTAGTGTAAAACCATCACTTCATAGAAAAAAGTATGTTAACCTATGTTTTGTGCGTGCTGGGGGGGTGGGGGCGTCACTGGCCATCTGACCAAGTGAGACTGACAGAAGGTAGGGTAGCCCACATGCAGCTCACAGTGACATGCACAAATTTATAGGTCCTTCAGACAAACTATTGTTACCTTGTCCATCACAAAGCCTTTCTGACAGCATCCTCACATTAGTCCTCATGATATACTCAGATGCATGATTACCATGCAGTCACTTTGTGTCAGTTTCATTGACCACAGAACAGTGCAAAAATTCCTCATCTAGGAAATACCCAAATTTAGAGGGTCTCTCCTATCTATCTATCTCTCTTATCTCCTGCAGGGTGTCAAGGGCCTGCAGCAAGGCAGTAGCCTTAGATTTTAAGAGGGCCAACTTCAATGAGCTGAGGCAATTAGTGGGGGAGGCACTAGGGTCCTGGAGAGTAAGGGAACTGGGTGCCCAAGATGAGTGGTCGTTCCTTAAGGAGACGATACTCAGAGCCCAAGGGGTGACAATCTGAACAAGAAGCAAAGGTGGCAAGAGTGCTCCAAAGCCCCCCTGGCTCACTAAGGGCATTCGTGAATGCCTGATTGCCAAAAAGGAGGCATACACCCAGTAGAAGGGAGGAGTATACCTCTACTGCTTGGGTCTGTAGGGGGGCTGTTAGGAAAGTTAAGGCAGATATGGAACTAGGGCTAGCATCAAGGATAACAAAAAGTCCTTTTTTAAATACATAAGGAGAATGAAGAAGGTCCCGGGTAATGTGGAGCCCCTGCAGGATATGCTTGGCAATCTGGTGGTTGCACCAGAGGAGAAAGCAGACCTCTTTAACAATTTCTTTGCCTCTATTTTCTTGTGCAGGGACCGGGACTCCTCTACCAAGATTCAGAATGGACTTGGGAGAAACTCCACCAAGTCTACGGTCAAGGAAGAGTGGGTTAGAGAAGTTTTGGAGGGGCTGGACATGTTCAAATCAGCAGGTCCAGATGCTCTCCACCCCAGGATGTTGAAGGAATTGGCAGGGGTTATCGTGGGGCCCATGGCATGGCTTTATGAGCACTTGTGCTGCTCTGGCCAGGTGCTGGATGACTGGAAGAGGGCCAATGTGGTCCCCATCTTTAAAAAAGGGAAGAGGGAGGACCCAGGCAACTATAGGCCTGTTAGTCTTACTTCAATCCTGGGGAAGCTCTTTGAGAAGATCATCAAGGAGCACACCTGTGATGGGCCAGCAAGTGGGAATGATGCTCAAGGGCAACCAGCATGGTTTCATTAGGGGCGGGTTGTGTCAGACCAACCTGATTGCCTTCTATGATCAGGTCACAAAAATCACTGGACTCAGGTGTTGCGGTGGATGTAGTCTTTCTGGACTTCAGGAAGGCCTTTGACACTGTCTACCACCCCATTCTCATTAAAAACCTAGGTGACTGTGGCACTGATGCCTACACAGTCAGATGGATTGCAAATTGGCTGAGGGTTCGTACTCAGAGTGGTGGTGGATGGGTCATTTTTGACCTGGAGGGAAGTGGGCAGTGGGGTCCACCAGGGCTTGGTCCTTGGGCCCGCACTATTCAATTTCTTTATTAGTAACTTGGATGGCAGGGTAAAGAGCAGCCTGTTTAAATTCACAGACAACACCCAGATTTGGGGTGTGATGGGCATGCTAGAAGAGAAGAACAGATTACAGCAGGACCTGGACATGTTACAGGGGTGGGCAAATGAAAACACGATGGGATTCAATACTGACAAGTGCAGGGTGCTGCTCTTGGGCAGTAGAAACCAGCAGCATACCTATAGGCTAGGGAACTCCCTTCTTGAAAGCATGGTGGAAGAAAGAGATCTTGGAGTCATTACTGACTCCAAGATGAACATGGGCTGGCAATGCGAGAAAACGGTCAGTAGGGCTAACTGTACCTTGGCCTGCATTCACAGATGGATCACAAGCAGGGCCAAGGAGGTGATCTGCCCCCTCTATGCAACACTGGTCAGGTCACAGCTGGAGTACTGTGTTCAGTTCTGGGCACTCCACTTCAGTAAGGATATGGATGTCATTGAGAGGGTCCAAAGGAGGGCCATTTGCATGATCTGGGGACAGCAGGGCAGGGCCTACGAGGAGACGCTATGGGACCTTAACCTGCTCAGCCTTCACAAGAGAAGGCTGAAGGGGACCTGGTGGCCACCTATAAACTTACTAGGGGGGACCAGTGGGGTTTGGGAGAGACCTTGTTCCCCTGAGCACCTTCTGGAGTAATGAGGAATAATGGCCTTAAGTTACTAGAGGGTAGGTTTAGACTACACATTAGAACGCACTACTTCACAGTCAGGGCAGCTAGGATCTGGAACCAACTTCCAAGGGAAGTGGTTATGGCTCCTACCCTGGGGGTCTTTAAGAGGATACTTGATGTTTACCTGGCTGGTGGCATTTGAACCCAGTTTTCTCTCCTGCCCAGGGCAGGGGGTTGGACTAGAAGATCTACAAGGTCCCTTCCAAACCTACATCTATGAATCTATGAATCTACCAGTTAGAAAACAGCTGGGGAAGTAATAAAGGCAGAAGAGGGCAAGATGAGAGAAATTAAGGAACAGAAAATGTGGGAATTACTTCAGTCAGCATGGAAATTCAGCCACTCTTGAGAGAGAACATAGCGGCTTTTTAACACAGTATACTAAATTAGGGTGGCAATGAACAATATTGTTCCCAACCCTGACCGCAGGAAATTTAGACAGGCAAGAGAAAATAACAGCTTAATACTTTTTCTCTTATCTGGCTTGTGCTGTTTTAATGATAATTGTCCACTAAGTTCTGCCTTATTCATACCTATGGTTCAGTCTCTTACTGTTTGTTCCACTTCAGACAAGCCTTTTCCCTTGTTAAATGTACTAATAGTATTATCATTACTTAGGCAACTTGAACTAGGCAATTATTGCATAATATTTAAAAGAACAAATATTGAGAAACCTAGTAATCATCACTGCCCTCTACACTGAAGTTTTCTTTCTATCAGGATCACTTCTGGGGAAAAAGTAAATATGTTTCATTGAGGCAAGTTTATGATACCATTTCTAACCAGCTGATTACCTTCCTGCATGACTAATGTATCTAAATGGAAGTCCTAATTCTGTTTCTGCCTTGCTAGTTCATTTCAGTGTATTCAAAAAGAGGAAGCAATAAAGCATGATGAAATGATAACTGTATCTCAGGTGCATCGTAAAGCACAAAGGACAAAGGGTAAATGCCACTTGAAATGTGGATATTCTCTTAAATCTCTTCTTAAGAGATATTCCTGTCATTACAAAGGATGTTTAATTTATAAAATGAAAAATATATAGCTCATGAAATCCAATCTACTCATCTCAGTCGTCCTTTTAAAAATCTAGTTTGTTTCTTGAAAAGATGCTTATCTTTTCAGAAGGTAACTCAATTCTATTACTAAGTTAAATGCAGTGTTTTAAAGAATCAATTAAAGAATGAACCTAAATACTATATGTAAAATAAATTAATACATATATATTAGGGCTGTCAATTAATCAGAGTTAATGTGCATGATTAATGTATGAATTGGTTCTTGCATTAATTTTTTTAATGTGTTGATTGCGCACATGGTTTTGGAGCCTGTGCCCATGCTCTGCTCTGGCACTGTCACTGCTGCCCCTGGGCTGCCCACTGAGGCAGTGGTGGCAGCACAGAGGACTGCAGGACAGCCTGGCAGTGGCTCTGGGTGGCTGCACCAGGGTGGGGATGCGCACATACAGGCAAAGGCGAGCAGCCACAGCCTGCATGCAGCCAGGAATGCAGCTCGGCTGTGTGTAGAGTAGCACCCTGCAGGTAAGCCTGTGGAGGGGAGAGGCAGGGAGAGAGGAAAAGGATGTTGGTGGGGGCAGATCAAGGCTCCTATAGTGAGGGAGGGAGGGGAGCAGGAACAGGGGAAGGGGCTGGGGTGAGTGGGGCCCCAGGGCAAGGGTGAATTCTGGGACAGAGCCATGGGTGGCTTGTCCAGGGGCATGTGGAGGGAGGTGGGGGGAGGCACAGTTCCTTTGCCCTAAGAGCCATGCATTCCCTGCCTGCACAGGGTA
Organism: Crocodylus siamensis; assembly: GCF_052110815.1. Taxonomy (NCBI): domain Eukaryota; kingdom Metazoa; phylum Chordata; order Crocodylia; family Crocodylidae; genus Crocodylus; species Crocodylus siamensis. Next base: position 198,582,995 of record NC_143398.1, on the reverse strand, counting down.
CAAAGCACAACATGGTGTTGAATGGCTCCTGGGTCAAGGGCAGCAGGGCACAAAGCCCCAGCCTACAGTGGGCAGCCCGCCTCTTCCCTGCAGAAATCTGGGGGGCACATGCCCCACATCACTTCCCCAGAGGTGTACACAGTGGTGGGGAGCCACACCATCCCACACTCCTGGATGAGCCACCCATAGCTCCATCTCGTGATTTGCCCCAGCCCTGGGGCCCCATGCACCCCAGCTTCTGCCTCTGCCCCTGCCCCACTCCCTCACCGTGGGAAACTTGATCTGCCCCCCGTCACCCTTTTCTTCTTTCCTGTCCCTTCCCTCCACAGACTTCCCTGTTGCGTGCTGTGTGTGTGCATCTTCCCCTCACTCCAAAGCCACAGCTCCCCTCAGGCCTGCTGCTGCCCCTCACTTCTGACCCACAGTACACTGCATCCTGCCAGAGCATGTGGAGACCCACCCAGGCTCCAGCCCCCTCCAGCCCCCCATACCTTCACAAATTTTCCTCCCACCTCCCCCCGATACCCACCTCCAAGCATACAAGGTACCTGCATAATTTTGCATCATTTTGATTTTTTCTGCACATAATTTTGAGTTTTTAGCTGTACAATTAAAATCGCTATTAACTGCGACCAATTTTTTAAAATTACGCAACTAATCACACTCAATTTTTAAAATCATTTGACAGCTCTAAATATAATGTGTAGAGTCCTGATTCTGCAGTGTGAATAAATGTGCACTTAACTTTAAACACATGCATAAATTCAATTGGCTTCAGTGAGGCTTAATGTTAATGTAGGGGCTAAAGCATCTGTTTAAATTCCTTGATGAACTGGGACTTAAACTCCAATGCCAACAAAGAAAAAAGAACATTAAGTTAAAATTATCACAAAATACTTGTTCCACTTTCCTTACTTGCAAAGACTTGCCTTCAGGGATCCCTATGCTCAAGTGATGTTCTAAAGAGCAGAAACAGCATGCAGAAAAAATTCTCTTTACTATTCAATCTGTAGGTTAACTTTCTGTTGCCAGAAACAGAGACAACCACAGATTGAAAGGCTGGATTCAGTGTTATTTTAATGCATTTTATACTTATTCAGCTAACAGGCACTTTGTAAGGTGGAAGATGCAGGCCCTTTGGAATTTTTCTTCAGTAGCTGGCATCCCAGAGTGGTGCAGAACTGATGTAATAGCTCTTTGTCCATAATAATCGTCTCTCAGATCATGGAATAGGAGACAGACAAGAGACATTTTCAGGGAAATGGAGACACATTGGCAGTGAAGTTGTGCTCCGCCCACTCTCAGTTGCTGTAACAACAAATTGTAGGCATCAGGAACAAGTTAGGATAGTCCAGTGGTTTCTCTATTCTGTGCAGGACTAAACTAAACCCCAGAAGGTGATGCAAGGCTGGCTTGAGCAGCACATTGAATTTAGTCCAAGGGTCTTTGCAAAATAATGCTTGTTACTGTTAAAATAAATTGAAGAAGAATGCACTGCATTCAAAGACTTGTCTAAGTCTATCCCAACCATGCAATTGGTTCAATTGCTAAAACTAAGAGAATGATTGTAAAGCCTTAAATATAACTCCTTTTTCATTATCAAATGCTTCCTTTCTAATGACATATACAGCATTTGTATGATTGATATCTAGAATATTATTGCTTTTTGTCATTTAAGGTGGGAAGCGGATAGAACATGAAATACCACACATTTCCTGAAAAACTTTCTAATTTCATTTTCCTAAAAATCTGCTGGGGCTGGGAAAGTGACAATGAAGAAAAAATGCAGTTTTTACAAACATTTTATCCTAAATTAATTAATCGAAAGACAAGAGGTTTACAATTTTTTCTGCTGTTTCAAGGGCCTGTAAGATTAGACAACCACATGTAATGAAATTCACTATAAACAACAGGCAGTTTTGACAGGAGAAACTTATTTTGGAAACCTCCTCCAGCCTCCCCCACTAAAACCAAATTGAAGTTTAGATCTCAGCAAATTACTTTTAGTTACAATAGACATTGAAAGAAAATGCTACATTTTTCTATTGTAAGGCACTGGAGGAATCACAATTACTCAGCTGTCAGAAATAGGCTATCTGCTGTGAATAGAGCTCCTATCCTCGTGTAGCTTGGTTTTGATTTCAGAGCAGGTGGAACCAAGTTCTACCCTTTCTGTTCCAGTGAAATTCCAAGGGGTCAGGTCACAGAACTGGTTGAAGAGAGAGAAATGCATTAAAGAAGAAGACGGTTTGATCCAAAGACCCTATAGGACTTTGAGCTTTGTAGAAGGGACAGGCTTATCTGGTATACTCTACATTAGTTCTAAGGTTTAGGGTTCCACGTACCATACCAGTTCTTTGCCATTTGGGATTTGCTAGAGCACTATTTCTACTTTCTGTAAATGCCTCTAGGTACCATATGTCACAACACAGTTCTCACATCCTAAAACAAAAGCCTGTATGTAGGGCTCATATTTCTGAATTTGCAAAAGAATAACTACCCATGGCTTGGGGGGAAAGGATGTCCGGGAGTACAACATCTGCTACACCGATGTCCTGGATCTCCAGAATGGGAGCAACAAGCATTTAGGGCACCTACACCAAAATACCTTGTTTTCCACATATGCATGCAGCAGCAGCAGTAAACAAATTGTGCAATCCAGTGTAAGTGCCCCTAAGAAGTGATGCATGAATTGATTGTTTCAGGTGATATATATGGATTGCCTGACTATCCTAAAGCAGGATCCAGCTTTAAGCCTGGTCTGTGCTACCAAAATGATTTATCACTGACAAAGAATGTCAGCATGGGTGCAGCTGAACTGGGCCTGTAAATGATTTGGCTGTGAGGAAAGACAAAGGCAAACCATGTGTAGCCCTAGTTCAGCTACTGACACCAGCTTTCAACAGCAGGTCATTTTGTAGGATGTACAAGCCCTTGGGGTCAGATTTTCAAAAGGACATGGCACCCAGCCGCTCAAGCAGTGACATGTATAGCCAATATTGAAATGGACTGCACTTTTGTTCCAATTAGGTCTGATCCTGGCAGGTATTCAGTACCCACAGCTCTCATAGACTTCAATAAGAGTGTGGGGTGCTCTACAGCTGGCAATATAAGCATGAGTTTAACAACAATCCTATTCTAAGAATGCTAAATTGGTTACATGATTTTCTCTTTTATTTACCAGCTTTACAATGTGGGAATAGTTGCTAAATCCAAATGTATTCAGTATAAATTGTTTATAGAGAAGACTGATATTCTTCAATCTTCCCTTAAATTGAATATTGTACCTTTCCAGTGTACACTGCCTTTCAGATGCATTTGATTTGCCACGCTCCTAACTTCACACTAAGAATTAGATTGATGTTTCATATTACACAAAAGATGTTCTAAATAAACTGTGAATGCACCTAACAGCCACTTAGATAGCACATTTCCTCATTGTTAATATCTCTTCAGTTACTTTTTTCCAAACTACAACCCAATTACTCTAGTGGGCAGGTAAGGGGCTGATCCTTTCATGCTGCTTCATCAATCATGATTGAGACCTTGTTGCTAGCACTTTAGCAAGCTTTGAAAGGCGCAGCATATGCTCAGCAATACAGGGAAGAAGAATTGTGTGCACACCAAGTTGCACCAGCGCATTCACCTCAAGAGGCTTGAATCACAAACTCCAGACAAGGATAATCATAGTATGATTTTTGCTATTTTATTGTAAATAATACTGCACTAAAAATATATCAATGAAGAGATTCCTTGCCTTAGATTTCTGTCCTGCTGCCTCCATCGCTCTCTCCCCCACTACACACATGCGGCTTCCTCTGTGGAGCTTGCCAATCACCACAGATTCATCTCTGTAAAAACATAATTCAATCCACTGAGCATTACACTGTGGTAATGCTGATGAGCTCTTAATTCTTCTGTATTTATTGCAGGAAATTTATCACTGACCTTAATGAATCTTACATTATGACCAAAATGTCAGTGCCAAATCTTGTAAGAAAGTCTGGCATGCACTGGTTTTAAAAGGTCACTGTGCTATTTTATTTTTTTTTAAATAGGTCACTTAAAAATAGGCACTTATGTTTTAAAAATAAGATTATACAAATATTACTGATCAATTTGTTAGGGTCTTGACAGGATTAGCAGTGGTAACTAAAGTTTAGAAATTGTAAGGAAAAAATTACTTTTAAAAAGCTCTACTTCCATTTACTAGTGTAACTCTCCTAAACTAAAATTATCCCTGCTATAGAAGCTTTTCCAGTAAATATGCCACCCCTTCAGCAATGGTTCAAGAAATGGGATGAGGATAGACAGCCCTCTGTATTTGCGAACAGAATTATCTAGCTCTACGAAGAGGTATGGTAGCCCAGTGCAGGGATGAATGTGTCAAAGGGTCAGGTACCTGCAATTTTTGATACTTGCTAGCATTTGGTACTTACTAGCATTTTCTTTTTCATTTTTGTCTTTTTCATGGGAATTCTTTTCTATATTTTATGTTATTCAGTATAAAATTAATTTATATAACAACAATGATAACTTAATTCTAATACAAGCATTTTTGTCAGTGGATATTAAAATGGGTCCAAGAGGAGGTCAGTATCATTATTCCCCATTTAGAGATGGGAATACTGAGGCCTAGTGAAGAAAATGCCATTCCCAAGGTCACGTTACAGGCCATCAGCAAAAAATCTCCTGCACTGCTGTCTTGGTGCGCTATTCACTCTTTATCCCCACTTAGAGTTTAGTGTTGCTGTATTACATTTACACATGGCATCATTTTGACATGAAGTACATTTTTATTGGAACAAGTTAATGACATTGTGGTGATTGTTATATGCAGTAGTTGTAGATCTTGTATTTATAATATTATGCTCCTTTGTGATATTTTTGGCTTGCAGCTTTAACATGTGAATCACAGCAGGAAGGTATTTTCATAAAACTTGTATAGTATCAAATGGGGAGAGTTGCCTTTTTCATAGAAATGTTTTTTCTAAGTGTTATGTTATTCTGTATAAATTAAATTAATGTACATAAGAACAATAATATGTGTGGAGTGATGCAACTGTTAAGAGCAAAACCTAAGAACCATGTCTGGAAAAAGATATGTTGATAAGTATTTACACTTACAGAGCACTTCAAAATCCCTGAGCCTGAATTTGCTGGGGAATTTTGAGATAGGATTGGGTTCAACCTATTTAGAGCTAGACTGAGTATATTCTCAAGCCCAGGGCCAGGAGGAACATATATACCTGTGGTATCTCAGTTCTTGCCAGCTCTTTTCTTTGCTTTTCAGGAAACTTACACACTTTCCTGCCTTGGTGCTTACTCCATAGGGAGACACTGCCAAAGCAGGCAGCACTGGTTTAATCCAGGCAGCCAGATCCTGCAGAAAGAATTATACTGCCTTTCCCCTTTGTTAAAAAGAGTTAATACATTTAATTATTTTGGCATTAAAGAATTTTAATGTGTTCATTAAATTTTACTTGAGCTGTCTGTAGGCACTGTATATTAACTATATTTAAAAATACACATTAACTTAGTGACCAGAAACAATACAATGAAATTTGCTGTTTAGGGTGAAAACATGTCAGGAAAACACCACACATAATTGTAAAGCTGTTGGCACATTTGCAAATTATCCTGGTGAACCTTCATAAAATGCAAAGCATTTGTATCTAAAAATATTTTGAGTAGCAAAAAAATATTTCCAAGCACATATTTATGGAAATATATATACACACAAAGACAACTTTGTGTTGCACATAAATCTCAAATGCTAAGACTGCCAAATTATAAAGCACTCAATGAATGGAAAAAGTTAAAATACCTAGCACAAAACATGGATAGATGAAACATATCAATTTAACTGGCATTATGCTGTTGCAAAAACAACCAGATAGACCAAAAGAAAGACCTAAACTGGGATATCTTTGCCTGGTCTGGTGGAGAAGATATCCCTGAAAGATTAATAGGTAAAACTCTCCTGGTGTAAATTACACTGGTTTAAGTTTCATCTGGCTCTTTGTATCCTAGAGCAGCTTATCTGCTGACACAGGTACTACCTGTTCCCTCCATCACTGCTCAGGGGTAAAGTACAACCTGAAATACATGTGCATTTGTCTATTTCTGAAACCGGGATTATTTATGTTGGTGTATTTACAACAGGGTACATGTTAATCTATCCATGCCCTTAACCAACTGAAGCATCAGGGTAATTACTTTATAACCTCCTTTAACATGACATATACTCCTTCCATAAGCTTCAAGAATATTTATGTTAGTAGGAACATTTTGTGGCTTGGACTACATAGCCATGCAAAGACTAAGAACTCTCTCCTGTGCAGACTGCCTGTACCTTGGGTGTAACTGTAGATGATTAAAAAAACCTATGCCAGAGATGGTCAACCTGTAGTATGCATACCACAAATGGCATGGACAGCTTAGGTGTGTGGCTTGCAGCTGATTGGGCAGGCAACACAGCAGTAGAAAGAGCAAAAAGCAAAACAGCAGATTGAGCGGAGGAAGGGAATAAGAGTGCTATTCAGGGAGGGGCTAGGATAAGTTGGAGCGCGGCTACCAAAAAGTAGGCTATGCAAGCCACGGGGCCAGGTGGTGATCTTTATAGTAAATTTAAAGCAGGTTGTTCAGAAGTGGGTAGGAAATAATCAGAGCTTTGTCTCTATTACAATTCCCTGCTCACTAGCTGGAGTCAGTGAGCCAGTATAGAATGGGTAGAAATCCAGCAGTAAATTACTTCCCCCAGGGACAATAGCAAAAGAATATATCTCTGAGGTATAGTGCTGCCTGAGGATAAGATTCTGATAGCTCATCACTTCTTGCTCATGGGTTTGCTTAAAGACAAATCTTGTCCATAAAATACACAATTACATGTTATGTTACCAACAACTGGCTACTGACAGGCAACTTCCAAAATTAAATTATACCCAGTGTCTGCATAAAAACAAGCCTAACCTTCTCCCCCATCAAATTGCAGGAGCAGCCTGAAAAGAAACCATCCATCACAACAGATCATCGTAGTGCAGAAGTGTGATTAGATGATAAGGGGATGAATTCATGTGCTTGGGAAACATTATCCTTTGGATCATACTCTAAAAATCACAATGATATGTCATTATCAAGAGCATGTTGTCTGTAAAACAATGTTTTTGGGAATTGTGCTGATAGGGGCTTACACCTTTTTCAGTTGGAAAAAAAATTTTTTACACCTGCTGTACTTTGCTGTATCCTCTAACACCAAAAACCACAGTGTTAGCGCCCCAGTACAGAACAGATACAGAACACTTAATGTTTTCTACCTTACTTGTAGAACTGTTCAAAATAGTATGGGCCTGAACTGGGGGTACGGACAGGAATCATATGGCATGACATTTTAGCTTTAAAACTATTTCCATATGAAATGTAACTCCATATGTTGTTTGCCTGATTCTGAGCTGCTAGCAACCAGACCAAGGTCATGATCCTTGTAAACAAATCTGGACTGAATTTCAAACGAACATCTGCTAATTGTGTATATAAACAGATGTAGCATTTCCCCTGGAAGAAAACCTTTTGTCCTCAGTCTGGATCCTACAGATGTACCAGTCCATTGTCTTTCTTTAAGCACCTGTGAAGTATGTGTGATAAAATGTGTTAACACTGTCCTCTGCTCCCTCCCCTCCCCCAAACAATGCCGTGCTCTGTAAATTAATTGCAAATCATTTAACTTAATTGCTGTTCATCCCAGGGACAAACCTGTCAAGCTGTGTGCTTTCCCTCGCCACCTACTGACAAAAGAGAAGTAATGCAGCTTGGAAGGACTACATGTGTAAACAGTAGGGGTGTGCGAAGTGGGCCATATTTGATTCAGATTCGGATTTGGCCCAATTCAGGGGACAGTGATTCAATTCTTTGATTCTGATCATTGTCCTGATTTGATTCGGCCAAATCTGAATCAGAATTGAAGATTCTGATTCAGAGAATCAGCCGATTCAGAGAATCAGCCATGGACACAACTTCAAATGTTTGATCTACATACCTTGAGGTTCCAGGTGCAGCTCATGAATGCTGAAATGGTGGGACGGATGGCAGTGCGGGGTCCCCACATGCATGGCAGTGGACCTGGAAGTGGACCAAAAGTGATTCTGATCCACTTCTGGGTTTGCTGATGAGTGCATGGGTGACTCCCTCCCTTACCCTCCCGGCTTGGCAATCAGGCATGATGGTACCCCAGGCGCCTCCCCAGACCAAGAAGGCAGCAGTCACTGAGCTGTGGGGCAGGGGTGGGGGGCATGCGCTTTGCAGTGGACCTGGAAGTGGACTGGAAGTACTTCTGGCCCACTTCTAAGTCCACCCTCGAGCATGGTGGGGACCCCTGCACCATGCTCCTGTGAGCTGCTCCATCCACCCCACTATCTCAGTGGGGTACCTCAACTGCCTGGTACCTTGAGGTATATAGAAAAAACATAAAGCTGTATCTATGTCAGAACCATCAAATCTCTCCAAATTGAATCAGAGGCTGCTGACAAGGAACAATGGTCACAAACTGACAGAGAGCAGATTTAAGTTAGACATCAGGAAAAGCTTCTTCAGTGAGGGTGGCCAAAATTTGGAATGGGCTTCCAAGGGAGGTGGTGCTTTCCCCTACCTTGGGGTCTTTAAGAGAAGGTTGGCCAGGCACCTGGCTGGGGTCATCTGACCCCATCACTCTTTCTTGCCCAGGCAGGGGGTCAGACTCGATAATCCATTGAGGCCCCTTCCGACTATCTATGAATCTATGATTCGATTTAGAGAGATTAATGGGTCTCCTGATTCGATTTGGATTCAAAGATTCAGTTGCTGAATCAGGCTGAATCTCCGCCGAATTGAATCAGCGACTGAAGCTTCACACAGCCCTAGCAAATGGTAGGGGCGTGCGAAGTGGGCAGTATTCAATTCAGATTTAGCCCTATTCAAGGGACAATGATTTGATTTGCTGATTTGGATCACTGCCCCAATTCAATTCAGCTGAATCTGAAGATTTGATTCCGATTTGGAGAATCAGTGATTCAGCCATAGACACAGCTTTATGTTTTTCCTACATACCTTCAGGTACCAGGTACGGCTCGTGAATGCTGAGATGGTGGGGCTGATGGGGTGTTCCATAGGTACATGGGGGGGCCACGTGCTCAGTGGCATACCCCCCTGCACTCCCCCAGTTTGGCAATTGGCCACTGGGGGACCCTGTGTACCCTCCCAGACCTAAGGAGGCACCAGTTGCCAAGCTGGGGGGCAGTTGGGGGGGGTCCCCTGAGTGTTCCATGGTGGACCCAGAAGTGGACCGAAAGTACTTCTGGTCCAATTCTGGGTCCACTGCCAAGTATGCAGGGAACCCCCCACGTTCCTTTGGGATGTTCCATCGGCTCCACCATCCCAGCATTCATGAGCTGTGACTGGTACCTTAAGGTATGTAGAAAAAACATAAGCTGTGTCTATGGCCAAATCACTGAATCTTTCTGAATCGAATTGGAGGCTTCTGATTCAATCTGGAGAGATTAATGGGTCTCCTGATTCGATTTGGATTCAGAGATTCAGCTGCCGAATCAGGCCAAATCTCCAAATTGAATCAGTGACCAAAGCTTCATGCAGCCCTAGTAAACAGCTGTGTCACACCTGTTTTGATTCGAGTCAAAATCAGGGGGTGCATAAGCAAGAGACTTATTAGATGGGTCAATACATTCATTAATGCTCCTTAGTTACTGCACATTTAGTTTAGTACTTGCCTAATGAAGTATTAAATAAGCATAGCTACAGTTACTGCACAGTAGCACCGGCACATGGTTATTTTGTGACATTTACTATGCATTAGACTAATAACACTGCGCAGTAGGCTATTAGCATGGTTTTTGACCAGCACACTACTGTGCGGTGTTATTAAGCTAATGAATAGTAAGCCTCTCATGTAGATGTGCCCACTGTGGATTTGCCTACTTAGTTCCTCAGTAAAGTGTCACCAGTCTATCCATGCAGAACTATTATGCTAGAGTAAACGACTTAATTCTGCCATAGGTTAATATTGCCAGATACAAGTACTATCTTATGGTACAATTATTTACTCTGTTGCAGCACACATGTAGACATTGACATGGCTGGCTGGGCATGACAGCGCTTCAGCGTGGGAGTTGCCTGCTGGTTACCCCCACACTGAAGCACCTTGTGCCCCAGCCAGTTCCTTCATAACACCTTAAGCTGGGTTGGAGCAGCACCAGGCTAGCAGGCTGACCCTAGCCCCACACCAGCTGAGGCTATGCTGCCCAAGCTCAATGTAGTGTGATTCCAGGTGCATGTGCACCTGGGAGCAATAAACTCTGGCATGAACTGCAGTGGAGTTTTGTGTGTCACACTAATATTCATATGTAGATGCCCCCAGGGTCAATCAGTCCCAGGTCAAATAAGATGTCTGTTTACAGCCTTATTGTTTAGTGAACAAACCAAGTGCAAGCTGAAGATTTTGACTTATGAATCCATAGCTTTCAAACAGGAGGAACTAATGGATTTTCAATAGCTTTACAAAGTAATTAGCTGGAGCAGTCACCATGGACACTGGATCTGGCATGTAGTGGGGCACCTGCACTGTTCATCTGGTCTGTGTACTGGTTCTGTACCCCTCATCTAGACCCCAGGGCCAGATGAGTTTGACACCCCTGAGGTATCTAGCACATAGTTTGTCTAGACATCCTTCCTCAGTTCCCCAGTTCTGTCCATCTCTAGAATAGTAGAAAGGAGCAATAGCCTTGAGAGAGCAACACTTGCAATTTGGATGAATTGGTAGGTAATAAGATTCCCGCTGCTTTTAAACTTGTTGAGCTCATTTCTGATATCCCGTATTTCTAAAACTAAGTTGTATCACTCACTGACAAGTTCAATTCTAATCTATAAAAATTACAGCTTTCTTACTGCTCAGCTCATTAAATTGACTCTGTCTTCTGGCCACTCATTCATCTTCATAATCATTCTCCATTCCACTACTAACCTCTTCTCTGTGTCATTTACAGTACATCAGGAAGATGAGTGGACAGATATTAGCTGCTAAGGAGCAGCAGCTCTTAGTTTTTAGATACAGTTTAAATGCAAAGATAAATATGTTAATTCAACATAAAATTGTTAGTTAAAATACTACAGTCAAGAAAGGCAACTTCCAGTTCTATGGCAATATTAATTTGGCTTCCTTCCCATTTTCCTTATTGAATGTAGTTATTGTTTATATGAAGGTATTTGAAACTCATATGCTAAATTATACATAAAATAACAGGTCTTTTCACAAATACAAGAAGCAAAAATGAGAGAGGAGTGGCAACAAGAGGACAAGGAGTACAATTGAAGATTATGAGATGTGCATATGGTTATTTTTGTTGTTATCTGTAAAAAAAACAAAAAAAAATGTGTGCATGAGAGAGAGCAAGAGAGAGAGAGTGTGACTGAGATTGTGTATCCCTCTAGTGGTTGCTCTGACTCCAGGGAGGTTTCACAGAGGTTCAGTAATCCATCTGCCTAATAAATGTTGCAGCATTGTAACCTTACAATTTTCTATGATTGTTAAAGGAGTAGGTATGGTAGATACACTCCTTATAGACCATTTAAATAAGACATGAATAGAGCATAAGTTTTTGTGAACTCAAGTTCACTTTATCAGATTATGTGAAAGGATAATAGTGCTGTGCATTTTTTCATATAAAATTTGGTTCTTCTAAAGCCTCCATGGGCATGGCTACATGTGCATATTAATACATATTAATGCACTGCAATGAACTCTGGTGCTTATAGCACTGGAGTTTATTGCACCTGGGTATGCATTTGCAGCATGTTGAGCTAAGTTGGAGCAGCCCTGGTTGGCAAGGGGTCTGACGGGATCAGCCTGCTAGCCTGGAGCTAACCCTCCGTGCAGAGGGGCTGGCTGGGGCACAAGGATGCTTCAGTGTGAGTCTAGCTGGCAGGCAGCCCCTGCACTGCATCTACACATGCATTGCTAATTCAGGGGTTGGCAATTATTTGGACTCAGGCCACATACGCAGTTCTGGGGAGCTGGCCGGTCAGTACCCCCCACCCCAACAGCCAGGAGCCACTTGCTACCACCAAAAGTGCACAGCTCCAGCCTCAACCCCATCCTGCCCCTCCTTTCCAGGCAGCCCAAGCAGTGGAAGCTACTTCCGGCTGCCACCACTGCTGGCATCAGCCCCATGGTAGTGGCAGGGACCTGCATACACAGCCCCAATCCTGGCCCACCCTGCACCCACTCCAGACTCAGCCAGACAGAGTGGACCAGCTCCTGACCAGCAGTAACCTGCACACATCCCTAATCCTGGCTCACCCTGCACCTAGCTCCAGGCCACCCAGCCACACTGAGGAGTGGCAGTGGCCAGGCAGAAGCTGCTGCTGGGCCTGGGGGAACAGCACCCACTGCCCCCCATGGCCAGGACCTCCTTGTGCTGCCCTGCCACTCCTCTCCACCATGATTGCTACCACCTCCAGTGAGGCAGCAGTGGCAGAGTAGAGAAGCCACAGGGCAGCCCTGGCATGGGCTCCAGGCATCTGCAGCAAGAAGGGCCTGGCAGCAATGAAGGGAAGACGCTGTCTTTCCCCCATGCTGAGCAGCAGCTTCTGCCTGGCCGCTGCTGCCACTGTTCAATGTGGGTGGGTGAGTATAAAGTGGGTGCTGGGCACACTGGAGCTGAGGTGTGCATGTGGGTCTCTAGCAGTACCATGTGGCTGGGGCCAATGGCAGCAGCACCTGGAAGGAGACACTGCCACTCCCTGGGCTGCCTAGAAAGGCAATCCAGTTGTGGAACCACCTAGCCCCACTGCGTGCCCAGGGGGTGGCAGGACATACAGAGGCCGCATGAGGCCTTGGTCAGGTGGGACTAAGGGACCCACCATGGGCCATACAGTCCCTCCGTGGGCCGGATCTGGCCCATGGGCTGTACTTTGCCCACCCATGCTCTAATTTGTTTTCCTCCATAACATGGACCATACAATTCCTCCTAGGAATCCCTATATTAAATCACTATACTATATATATATAATAGCACTGTTAGAAAACTAGTTTTTTATTTTTGCCTTTTTGGTAGAACTACTTATGTAACTGGCTCTGAAAATCTAGGAAGGTGAATTCAAAGATTTTTTTATACAGAAGCCGCGGAGGACAACTGAAAAGTCAAAAGCACTATTCCCCCTTGAATTGTATCAATTTAATCATTTATATTTACACAGAAAAGGACTGCAGCTAAGGTATGCTCTTTAAGTGGCAACTTAATTTGCTTAGTGACACAGACCAACATTAGGATGCCAATGGAAGGAAAGAGAAAGACTAAGCCAGAGAAAGAAGAACATTATTTTATAAGTTCAGGTCAGACTGAACACAAGCAAGTTTGGCTCTTCTCTTCAATAAAACAAGTGTATTCTGACAGAGTTTTACACAGAGAAGGGAACATGATTTGTAAATTCAGGTTTAACTAATGTAAGCACAGATACTGTTTACCTTGTGCACAGCTAAGGCATATTTAGAGTACTGAGTATTTTTTTAAATAATTCATTGAATTTCCAAGAATATGCACACTGAATCATTAACTTTCAGCAAAATTCCCAATGCCTGGAGCCTGTACTTTGTTCTCCTTTGTTATGTTTATTATTGAAATATTAAATATTATTATTAAAATATCAAGCAATTGCTAGGCAACACACTGGCAAAAATAATAGGGCACCAGATCTACCTACATGGATCCCAATGAGTCTAAGTAAACAGCAGGAAGAGAACAGATACAGAAGGATGGGAAAGGGGAGTGACAGAGCAAATGACATTCAGTATATTTTGTTAATTCCAGGCTTTCTTCCCTTATCCTTTTTGTTTTCTACAGCAGAAGCTGATGTCTCATCCCTTTTCTAAAATGCACTTAAGGTATGTCTAAGAGAAGTGACACAGCACTACCTACCTCATGAAAAATAAGAGTCCCTCCCAACCCAAGAAGAGCCAATAGCCCCCTTACATGCTCACCTGGGATATGGGATTCTCTGTTCTGCCATTCTTTGGGACATTCCTGTTAAAGTGTAAGTGACTCAGCATTTCTTGAAAAATTCATGATCAAATTACAGATCTGAGGCCAAGTTAAGATGCAACTGACCAAATTTAGACCTTACTATGTACATACTAGATAATGCTACTTTGCACTTATATGTCTAGGTTATTTACCCCTTCCTTTGTGAAGCTTATCATATTTGTCCTCACAGGTAGGAAAATACTAAATCCCTGGTTTTGGAAATAGGGAGCTGGGACTCAGAGTGACTTTGTCAGTTGCCTGAAGTCCAGTTGCCCACAGAAACTCAGTGTTGGACGAAGTTACCGAGACCAAGCTAATTTTGCTGAAAGTTACATTGACGTACGTCAAAGAAACACCATGTATTAAATTAAGTTAATCAAATTCCCATTGACAGCAAAATTGGTCCATTTCAGTTGATATAGCTTTCAGCAAAATTCCAGAAAAATAAGAGGAGGTGTACACATATGTTATAAATCTATTTAATATAGATCAGATTTAATAAGGGCATTTGGATCTCTCTCCTTACATGATATATCCTCTTTGATGAAACAGCAACTGCTCTAAGTGTTGCTTTTAGCCCACCTTGATTCCTGATTGCTTGACAGGAAAAGAGATGAGGAAGGCACCTTTGAGGCTTAATTAGATTAATCAAGCCAGTTTCTCCTTTCTGCTCCTATTCAGAGATTTTTACAATCAAGTGCTATCTTGTCAGAAAACCAATAGTTAATTACTTACTCCAAATATATTTGTCCCTATTCAATTCACTTTTTCTCCTGTGAAATGTCTCTTATGTCTTTGACTAAGCCAGCCTGTGGATTCTGAACAAACATTAGGCAGAACATCTCTTTGAAATGCATCCCATTCTTCCTTCATGTCATTCACATTTCCATATATGGAACTGTTTTCCCCAGAGCACCATTGTCTGAACACCCTTGATGATTAGAACTATTAAAGGTAATGGTCTTTGTCCTGCTTTTCAGGTTAGAGTCCTAATGCAGAGAATACAAATCCCATTCATATTACAGATGGTGCATTATCTTAAATATTATAAATGTTATCTGGCTCTGTCCTGTGAATAAGATGAAACATATCACAAGATTCATGTAAGGAATCAAGGCACAGCTGGGAATGATCCTGCTCCAGACCCTAGGACACTGACCGAGCCATCCCCAGGGCCTGAAGAAGAGATCCCCACTCATGCAAGGGCCTGTGGATTTTATCCAACTCAGGCCAGACAACAGAGAGCAACAGCCACCTGGCTGTGTTGCCTGATTTGCCTGGAGCCCTGCCAACCTGCTAATTTCTACCTAGATCAAATATTGGAACCAAGAAAAGCTGTGGAACCTCCATCCCTGAAAATTTTCAAGAGCAGGTGAGACAGTGACTTGTATGGGATGTTTTAGTCAGGAATGATCCTGACTTGAGCAGGGGGCTGGACTAGGGGCATTTTTATACGTGCTCTGGGATGCAGCACTGGGCGGTTTAATTAGCAAGTCATGCCAATTAAAAGCGCCCGTGCATCTGTGTATCAGCGTCCCCATGTTGAAAAAATGGTCGTGGGGCGCTTTGAATTAAAGCTCAAACTTCTTATTTCAAAGCTCCCGGCTACCATTTTTTCAGCATGAGGATGCTGATACACATGATGCAGAAGGGTGCCAGAGTGCAGCAATTTCCAAATAGCTATCGCCCTTAAATAAGTTTTGTAAACTCTACATTTTTCCTCATCAAGAAGAAGGGTACAATCAACAGCACAATCAGTAAGGACTTCTGTTCTAGTCCTGTTTCAGTGATCATTAAAATCCAAGTTGAATCATGGTAACAAATCAACAATATGTTACAATTTCCTTGAGTTCAGTCATTCCACATTTCTTGTTTTTATTTTTGGTTGTACACCCAGACCACATGCTAACAGATATGGCCCCTTCTGTGTGGAAACTCCAATAAATGCCAATATACAAAGAAGAGATGGAGAGAGAGTGATATGGTTCATGTGTAATCATAAAATATGAAGTTACAATCCCACAAAATAATAAATTACTGTTATTAGATATGAAATTTGACAGTGATGGTGATTAAGACTCTGACTGCTGGTATAAATGCATACAGATACATAGTCACATCTTAATTGGTATACAGTATCTACACAATAAATTAGTAATATTTTCTTAAATGTAAAATATGCAGTCATATTTTTATCCTTTTAAATAAAGATTTGTCTTCAATGGGAGCCATAGGTAGGGAAAGTCAGGCAATATGTAGTAACATATTGTCAATTAAAAAAAATAGTCAGGTTAACTTTGCTCATTGAAATAAAAGAGTTAATTCATTTATATCCCAGAGGCATCTTCATTCACTTTCATGAATAAATACCATACCTATTTTAGGTCCTGTTAGGACACAAAGTTACAGCATATTTTGTACAGTTTATGAGGCAAACTAGAAATAAGAGCACAGCCATAAAGAGATAATGAGCTGTATTTTTAAAGCTTAAAAATGACTCAATCCCAAGTCTGAATTGAGAAATTACAAAAAAATACAGATGCCCTTCTTTATTAGCACTTCCGTCCCATCTGGAAGTGAGCCAAAGAATTGTTGTCCAGCACTGAATCTTAGGTAGAATTAGGATTAGTGACTAAATCAAAACTGTCAGACAATCTTTCAGACCAAAAGGCCATAATATTATGCAGTTCGTTCTTGAAAGATCTGAGATAAATCTAAACTGGCAAACAGGCCCTTTCTAAATTTGAAAGGTTTCAGATAAAGTTTTGCCTTTTCCCCATCTCTAGTTGTATTAGTGACTAATAAACTACTACAGGCATTCACATATTGGACTGGAAGTTTATTAAATGCTATTAGGATACCGGTCTGGATTACCCCTATCCAAAAATACCTATGGAAGTGTTCTGGTGGACTCTGTAAATGTATTACAGCTTCATGCTCACATACTTCCCGTGGCTTCAATTTTCCAAACCTGAGTGGGAAAGGAATAGACAGCAGTGACCAGAACAATACCAGTTTGTCCTTTATATAAATTCTGGGCATACTGATTTGCATTGCAAAGACTTTTTGCCAATGTCCACCTTGACCAAGTTGTCTTAGGTAATTCAGTAACAGGGGATTGCGAAGTGGCAGAACTGCTGCTGCTGTTCTAGCTTAATACATGAAATAGATGTAGTAGTGGGATGCCCTTTTCTCATGGTGTGGAAGATCTTTGGCATGTTGGAGCACTTGACCCCACTAGTGCACACAAACTGGATCACAATCAGCTGGTCATGTTCAGAAGTAGAGGTTGAATATCAATCATAGTGAAAAAATGTGGTTGCCAGTAAAATCTTTACAGATTATCAGTAAAAGAAATTCTTGGGATGGCAACCTTCTTGATCACAACAATGGTTTTACACCATTCTGCACCCCACCTGAAGGGTGTCCTACTTACCCTCACCTCCTGAAACCCCCTACCACAGCATGCACCATGCTATTCCCTCCCCAGCCAATCCCCCAGCCTTATTGCTGCTGATGCCAGCATCCTGTCCTCACACAGACCTCCAAGGAAGGACTACTGTCTGCCTACCTGTGACCCAGCAATGTTATAGGCAGGCAACAGGACACAGGACCAGCAGCACATGTCTGGGGAGGGCTACAGACTACAAAGCACTGAGAGAATGCCACTTGCTGGGTGCTTTACTCCCAGTCAAACACCAAGTAACACTGCTCTACTTTGTCTATCCCTCAGCATTTGTCTCTGATGAGGGATCTTCAATCAAGCTCATGATTGCTTAGTTTTTATGGACAACTGTGCGGGAGCCGGCAGGCCAAGGAGCCGTGAAGTTGTCTGGGCGGCTCCCTTTCTGAGAACTCCCCTGGTGCAGAGCTGAAAGGGGAAGCAACCACTTACCACTCACAGGTGCACGGCGGCTGCGCCCGGCTCAAAAGCCGCACTGGAGCCGGAAGCAGGGGCGGAAGTACCGCGGCGGGCAGCGGAGGCTGGCGAGGACGCGGAGGGACAGATGTGCACTGCCCGAAACAGGACGCGCACGTTCTGGGGGCAGCAGCACGGAACCACCAAGGGTTCCACAGTGGAGGCGGTGACCCAGAGAGGAGGCAGAGCGACCGCGGTGCGCGGGAGCAATGGGATCCATGAAGAGTGCGGAAAGGCAAGCCTGGGCAGCTGGGTGGCCAGCGAAGTCCCTGGTGCTGGGGCCACGGGGCACACTCAGCAGGACTTGCTGAAGATGTCCACGGAGCAAGGCTCCTGCGAAAAGGAACAGGGCCCTGCTCGAGGAGGGGCAGGACTCAAACACGACTGCTTAAGGCGGCAGCATTTTTGTTGGTTCCCCTCCGTTAAGCCTCATGAGGTTCTTGTGGACTCATACGAGAGGAGGGGGGCAGGGAAGGAACCCCTGCTGCGGAGGCTCGGGCGAGGGTGTAGGAGCCCTCACTAGCTCACCGACAGATGCGCAGTCTCACTTCCGGATGTGCACGTGCCAGACAGTCCATCTGAACCAGAGGAATATCATCAAAGTCATGGCAGGAGAGCTTGGGGTGTGCAACACGGAAGGTGGGAACCAGGCATCCCAGTGGAGACCCGGCGAGCAAGCAGGGACACGTTAGCTAAAGCAGAGGGACGTCTTTGCTACATTGGTGCATTGGCCGGGAACTTAAAGCATTTATTTGTCTAAGCTTTCTGGCAGTGGCCCCTCTAGCAGCAGCAGTGGGTGCTAATGGAGCACCAGGTGAATCTTTCTGGGACAGAGACGCTGCAGCAGGTGATAAGCCTGCTAGTGCAAGTACTGCAGCAGCAGCAACAACAACAAGCCATGCGGCAGACTACGATACAGGAACATTTTCTGCAACAACAGATGTGGGCCCTGAAGGGTGCAGGGGAATGCCGGATGCCCAAGATGACACCAGAGGATGATCCGGAGGCCTTTTTAGAAATATTCAAGAGGGCGGCCTTGGCGGCCAGCGTGGACAGAACTAAATGGGCAGGCCAACTGGGCACGATGTTAATCAGCCAGGCACAGGCGGCATACCAAGAGATGTCTCGAGCCGATGCCTTAGATTATGATAAAGTGAAGGTGGAGATATTGTGCCAGTTGGAGATCACTCCAGAAAAGCACCGTCGGGCCTTCAGAGAGAAGAAGGCGGGCGATGTGAAATCCCCACGGATGCTGTGGCAGTATCTGACAGTGGCTCAGACCGGAATCCTCGTCTAAAGAGCGGATGTTTGACCAAATCCTCCTGGAGCAATTCGTCAATGACTTGGAGGAGGATACACAGAACCAGGTAAGGTGTCATTGCCCCACGACTTCTCGTGAGGCGCTGCAGTTGGCGGACCAGTTTGAGGTAGCCCAAGGGGACCGATGACGCACCCGGAATGCAAAGGGAGTGGGTTCCCCGGCGGGACGCAGCACTGAATCCAAAGGGGGCCGGAGATAACCTGACTTGTTTTGCCTGTGGGAAGAGGGGACATATGGCTTGGAACTGCCCGCAAGCGGTGCAGGCGGGAGCACCCACCGAGCCGGGTGTAACAGCCATGTGAGCAGGGCACGGGGTGTCCCCAGGAATCGAACCAATGGAGTGTGGGATTGGCAGTCGGGACAGAAGCTACATACAGCCATTGCCCGAGGTCCAGGCAGTAATAGACACGGGCTGCGCGCAGTCTCTGGTTTGTCCATCTCTAATTAACTGGGAGCAAGCACCCCAGTGTTCGGGGGTAAACATGATTTGCCTACACCGACAGAAGAGTTACGTGGACCGATGCCTGCTGACGGTGTGGGTGCAAGACATCCAAAGGGATCTCCCGGTGGGACTAAAGTAGGAGATCTTATACCCTATGATTTTAGGCCAAGACTGGCCGGAGATATTCGACCTGGTTGCAACACGCCCAGGCATAAGCAGAGAGGGCCTAGTAGGTGCCAGAGATGGAACACCGAGAGACCTGGCACTGGAAGACCTGGCCCAGGCGGGGCAGTTCCGGGCAGCCCAGGAGGCGAATTCAGAGCTGCGTCCTTTTTGGGAGACGGAGGGCCCAGATGCCAACCCTCAGGTAAGGCCCCCCGAATGCGCAGAAACCCTCCCTAGAATGGAGGTCCGTAACGATTTTTGTACAGAATTAGGCAGGGCGGCACAGAGGGGGAGGAGGTGACCCAGCTAGTTATTCCCCGAGTCTATTGGGAACAACTGCTGTGGCTGGCACATAAGAATCCCCTGGGGGGGCACTTAGGCAAGAATAAGACGGAGGCACACCTGACCCGTTGGTGTTTTTGGCCACACTTGTATGAGGAGGTAGAGAGGTATTGTCGTACTTGTGAGGAGTGCCAAAGGGTGAGCAGCCATAAACCCCCAAGAGTACCCCTGCAACCCATGCCCATAGTCTGTGAACCTTTTTCGAGGATAGCATTGGGTGTGGTGGGGCCGCTGCCGCGAGGTATAGCAGGGCACCAGTACATACTGGTGCAAATAGATTATGCTACCAGGTTTCCCGACGCCATCCCCCTTAGGACAGTCACAGCGGCTAAGATTGCAGAGGAATTGATGTGATGGGTGTCCAAATTTGGGATTCCCCGGGAAATTGTTATGGACCAGGGCTCTAATTTTATGTCAGCAGTGTTGGGGGCACTGTGTAGCGTACTCCAGATCTGCCATTTAAGGACGGGAGTTTATCACCCTCAAACTAACAGACTAGTAGAGCGTTTTAACGGCACGTTGAAGGGCATGCTTAGGAGAGGTGCCCAGACGGAACCCAGGAAGTGGAGCCTAATGATTGCCCCACTGTTATTCGCAGTGAGAGATGCCCCTCAGGTGTAAATGGGCTACTCACCTTTCGAGCTAGCCTTTGGGCATCGCCCATGTAGTCTGCTAGATATCATGCGGGAAGGGTGGGAAGCCGGATCTAGCCCGGGAAGGCGGGCGAACGAGTATGCGGGATCTGAGGGAACAGCTCCAGACGGTGTGGGAGATAGCCCAGACCAATTTGGGAAAAGCCCAAGCTAGGCAGAAGGAGAATTACGATGGCTTAGCCCAGGAGAGAGAACTACGCGTAGGCCAAAAGGTGCTCATGATGTTGCCAGACTCCAATAGTAAGTTTCTAACCCAGTGGCAAGGGCCGTTCATGATCGCCAGGTGGGTGGGGCCTGTGGACTATGAAGTAATACGTCCCGGAACCAAACAGGGAAGGCAGATCTATCATGTTAATTTATTAAAAGAGTGGCATGAGTCAGAAGGACTCTTACTATCCCCAGACACCGAGAGGGAGGGGTGGGAGAGGCACCCGGGGAGCCCTCCGGGTCAAGAAATGATACCGTTAGGGGAGCAGCTCGAAAGGGCACAACGCCAACAACTGGAGGGACTAGTTAGAGAATTTCAGGATGTTTTCTCAGATCAGCCGGGGAAAGCGTCAGGGATAGAGCATAAGATTATTACTAAGAGGAGCCAAATAGCACGGGAGAAGTGGTGGCTCATTCCCCACTATAAATGCCAGCCCATTAAGGAGGAGCTGGAACAGATGATAAAGCAAGGGGTCATAACACCTTCTCGGAGCCCGTGGTGAAGCCCGATGGCACCCTGAGATTGTGCGTGGACTTTAGGAAACTGAACACTTTAACCCAGTTCGACGCCTTCCCAATGCCACACGTTAATGAGCTGGTGGAAAAAATTGGGCAGGCCAAGTTTATCTCAACCCTCGACCTGTCCAAAGGGTACTGGCAAATTCCAGTACTCCAGGAAGACCAGCAGAAAACGGCCTTTGGTACCCCATGGGGTTTATTCAAATTCAAAAGAATGCCTTTCGGACTGAACGGGGCAGCGGCCACGTTCCAGAGGTTGATGGATTGGGTCCTCGCGCCCCATCAGGGATACGCGGCAGCATATATCGACGATATCGTCATCTTTACTGAAACGTGGGAACAGCACTTGCAGGCTCTCCGGGCTGTCCTGCAAGAGCTGCGGCAAGTAGGTTTGACAGCCAACCCTAGGAAGTGTGCCCTATGCCGACAGAAAACCAAATATCTGGGGTTCTTGGTGGGGCAAAGCCAAGTACGACCCTTGGTCGATAAAATCGCAGCCATCAAAAAGTATAATCCCCCACTCACAAAGAGACAGATGTGGGCATTCCTAGGCTTGATGAGCTACTATAGACATTTTATTCCTAAGTTTGCAGACATAGCGGGGTCTCTGGTGGAAACCATGAAGGGCCAACGGATGGGAAAGGTCGAGTGGACGGAAGAATGTCGGAGGGCATTCGAGGAGCTAAAGGAAGCCTTATCTCAAGAGGTAGTGCTACACATCCCAATTTCTCTGCCCCGTTTACATTACAGACGGATGCCTCAGCATATGCCTTGGGCGCGGTGCTGTCACAGGAGGTCAATGGAGTGGAGCGGCCGGTTGCGTATGCCAGCAGGAAGCTAAATGACACAGAGAAAAGGTATTCGACTATTGAAAGAGAGTGCCTAGCAATTCAGTGGGGAGTGGGCTACTTCCAGTATTATCTGCTAGGCCGGGAGTTTAAACTAGTGACGGACCACACCCCCTTGAGGTGGCTGCATACAGCCAAAACGGACAACGCCCGGATAATGAGATGGGCTTTGGCTCTTCAGCCTTTTCACTTCCAGCTTGCATATAAGCCTGGAAAGTTAAATGTGGTGGCGGACTTTTTGTCAAGATGCCAGGCGGAGGGGCAAGGAGAAATAAGGGAGAGGAGACAGGTAGAAAGAATGCCGGACAGCGTCTTGAGGGGCGGGAAGTGTGCAGGAGCCGGCAGGCCAGACAGTCCATCTGAACCAGAGGAATATCATCAAAGTCGTGGCAGGTGAGCTTGGGGTGTGAAACGTGGAAGGTGGGAACCGGGCATCCCAGCGGAGACCTGGCGAGCAAGCAGGGACACGTTAGCTAAAGCAGAGGGACGTCTTTGCTACAACAACTCAATTTTTTATGGCCTCTATGGACAGACATTTTTAGCATTCTTTAATGCACTTTCTGTCAATTTACAGGCAGTTGGCAACCCTAGGAGGAATAAACACCTGCATAGTGCATAGTTTGCAATATTTCTGTACAAAAAAAAAAAGCTTTCTCCATCTAGCCTCAAAACATGGTAAATTTATTTACTCTTTTGTTGTTTGTAAAATGCTAAAAAAACTTATCATTTCTAGACAATACTGTGAAAGCGAAGCAGCATTAAAATGCAGTGTTTCAGACACATTCATGCCTATTTTAATTTTTTGTGGGAACATAAAAGATGCAATATTGGGTCAGACTAGAGGTCCATCTAGACCACTATTATTTATCTCACAATGGCACAGAGCAGATGCTATGGGGAAGAATATTTATGCAGAACCATACAGACTGATCCTCTTCGCTTACAGATTCGAGCAATAGAGACCTAAGAAGTCCTATTGTTATGCTTAATACAAACTGATTACACTATCTGGCATGAATTTTTCCAGTCCTCTTTTGAACCTGTATACATTTTTGGCCACTACAATATCTTGCAGCAAGGATTTCCACAAGTTGATTACTGCTGTGTAAAATTATTTTCTTATGTTTGTTTTAAATTTGCTCCCTGCATATTTCAGTAGGGTGTATAATATTCTGAGGGAGGTTATAAATATATGGTGGAGATATGAAAGACGTAAACATTTGGATATTGGCAGGTCACATATCTATGACTACAGAATAGTAGCCTATGGTGTATTTGTTAGGTCCCATCTTTGCAGTCACGCCCCCCCCCCCCCAAAAAAAATGAAAAAATGTAATTTGCCTCTTCCTTCTAAGAATATTATGATACCACACCAGAAAATATTACAACCATATTTTCCATTTTGGGACATAGCTTTCACTGCAAGGTGTTTGCTGCTGCATAGGTTACCAATAATTTTTAAAACCTTTTAGTCATTCCTGAAATATAAATTACAATAGTTGAGGTAAATTTAGTTGGCGTTCAAGCCAGATTGTAGCTGATGTAAATCAGTATATAACAACAGAATATGAGAGAGAATTTACATCAGAATCTGCTTAGATTCTAGGTTAGAAGAGTTTTAGCAGGATTGAAGCTTACAGGAGTTTATTTTCTTCTCAAATTCCAGAATATAAGACCAAAGTAAAATAGATATACTTTATATATCTGCAACAATATATGAATATATATAATCAGAGATGAAGGTTTCTATATTTGCCCAAATCCAAGATCAATACCAATTTAAGATGTCCACCCCAATAATTAAGTTCTCTATGTGGAAAATTATACATTTGTTCTAATTTTCCATGTATAGAATCTAATCAGTGCAAGGTTATCTTAAAATTCACTCACCCCCTCCCCCACAAACAACTATGGTGGAGGAAGGAGCAGTGGGGAAGAGGGCCCTTATCCCTGTGCTTCCTCACTGCCTGCTTCCCTGCCCATTGCCCCCTTACCCATCCCCCTGCCACTTGTGAGCCACCACTTGGCACCTCCCTTTGTCTGCATTTCCTCATTTGCCTCTGCCTGCCCTCCTGCTGCCTGCCTCATGACATGTGCCCCTTGCTCCCCATGCCCCCTTGCCATGTGCCCTTTGCTCCCTATGCCCCCATGCTGTCTTGGATTTGACTAAATATGGTATATAATGATTCTCCGGTATAATCCATTCACTGCTTTATGGATACATAGCCCTTAAGGGAAGTATCACAGTTTCCTGTGTCTGATCCCCGCTGCCTACTGTAGCAGGGCACTAGGGTGCCTGCTACTGAAGTTAGGAAATGGCTTAGTTGCCAGTCAGTAAGGCAGCAGGTGATAGCTGTTGTGAAGCTGAGTGGGTCAGCTGACCGCCAGGGGGCGAGGCTTGGCCTTCATAAGGAAGGCAAGGCTGAAGCCAGAAACAGTTCCCCTCTGGCCATGGCAGGAGCAGGAGCTCTGCGGCAGAGAGCTAAGTAGCAAAGCTTATGCTGGCAGGTTGACCACTGCAATGATGCGAGGGGAGGGAGAGAACCCCTGAGAAAGGTATTGGAGAGAGCCAACATAGTTTGTGGAGTTGTGATTACACTGGAGGACCAGGCGAGGCTGTAGGGGTGGAGGAGGCCTCAGCAGGAACTCCCCAGTAAGGTGGGGGAGTTCCTGGCACCAAGGAGGGTGCCGCGTGTGGGGTTGTCCCGACCCCAGCCCGTTGGGGCAACTTCGGGAAGAGCCTAGCAGAGGTGGAAGCCCAGTAGGGTGTGGGGCCCAGGAAGGTGGGCCTAAGCAGTGGGGGGTCCCGACCCCAGCCCAGTGTGGGCATTACTGGGACAGGCCCCAATTGGGAAGAGCCCCAGTGGGGCGTAGGCCCAGGTTGGGCATAGACAGGCCCGAGGGTGGGCAGCGAGCGCAAGAGGCGCGAGCAAGGGCCCCAGTGGGGGCATAGAAGGCCTGAGGGTGGGCAGTGAGCGCAAGAGGTGCAAGCGAGGGCCCCAGTGGGGGCATAGAAGGCCCGAGGGTGCGCAGTGAGCGCAAGAGGTGCAAGCGAGGGCCCCAGTGGGGGCATAGAAGGCCCCAGGGCGGGCGATGAATATAAGGGAGGCAGGCCCGAGTGGGGCACTGCCTGAGAGATGCGAAACACTGAGAGGGGAGTAAGCCATTGGGAAGCCCGGGCTGGGCGAGAAGGGGCACAATCAGAGAGAGAGCTGCCCCGGGGGGGGCGTGTATATTGAGTTGGCCACGGGAGAAGACCAGCACCGGGACTAGGAGGAAATCCCGGCGTAGTAAGACCGGCCCCATTCCAAGAAGGGTAGGAAGGCAGCCTCCTTCACTGAACAAACAAGATCAAAGATGTGGTGGGCGAGACGGAGGATGTGTTAGACCCAGACTTGGCACGGTAGACAAGGACACTAGGGGAGGTCACGGCACCTCTAGGGGCTGTCCTGCCACACCTACACACTTCACTCCTTCCCCACCCCCCCATGCCTGTGGCTGTCCTCTCTCCCTGCCACCTATCCCATGATGCCCCCTGTTGCTTACGCCCCTGCTCTGATATGCCATCTGTCTCCCTGTGCCTGCCCCTCCACTCCTTGCACTCCCCACCACCCCCTTACTTTCTGTAGCTCCAACTTACCTTCTGTCCTTCTGCTATGCTCCAACTCTGGGGCAGACAGTGGCAGTGTCCCCAGCCCAGCCCCTGCTCTGCCATGCAGGAGTGGTAACAGCTCTGGGCCTGGCTGGGTTGTGACTGGAGTTGGACCAGAGATAGTCAGGGCTGGTGAGTATAGGGAGAAGTTGCTGGGTAGGGGACAGGCTCCACAGTCTCCTCCTGAATTGTGCAAGTGGGTCTCACCCAAACTCCCACTCCCCACTGCAGTCTCCCCCAATGCTCCCCACACAGAAATCCCCCCCCCCGCCCCCCGCTTCCTACACAAGCCACCCCAACCCAGGCAGGCAGTTGTCCAAGATATGGCTTCAGCTCTAAGATGAGGTTCCCCACCCCCAGCATGTTTTTTGGGGTGCAAAAAAACCCAACATCTTGGATTTGACTAAATATGATATATAATGATTCACCTGTATAATCCATTCACTGCCTTATGGATACATAGCCGTTAAGGGAAGTATCACAGATTCACATAATAATGCTACAATTTACATATTTATCTAATTTAAATGAGTGACATGGAAGGGAAAAAACCCCACAACCTGTAGCTACACAATACACTAGTGATTACATAAGTGTAGGGGCCAAATCCAATGCCACTGAAATAAACAGAACTTTCTCCACTGACCTCAAAGGGCTTTAGGTCAGACTATGTGCTGAAAAGGAAAAGTTACTCCAGTGAGGACTGTCATCAAGTTACACTTCACATGTCCTCTGAAACAGCTCCTTATTCTTCTGTCAATGAGAACTTTGCACCAATCTGGGCGGCAGAATGTTAAACAATAAGGCTAATATATTACAGTATATTGCTATGCCCTTCAGAGTATTAATTGACATCTCTTGACACAAGTGGCATAAAATAAATGTAGCTTGGGACTGTACAAATTTTTGTTGACATTTAATAGCAGATTACACTATTGCTGACCATTCCTTCCATTAAAAATACCAATGTGTGGTTATCTACTGTAAATAAATGGATACATTGGTTGATTGCATTGGTGTCAGTGTAAATACCCTTGGGATTAGAACTGAATGAATAATAGTTGTCAAACAATTTCTCAAATTTTAGGAAAATTACTTTTTGGACATTTTATGATAAGGCTACTAAATAATTCAACACTATCTTTGTCAAATATTTAATATGATGACTTTAATGAAACTTACAAGATAGAATAAATAAAATATTTGTCAACTATTTTCTCAGTCTCCCATGTCTAATCAAAGTAAATGTGTGCCTATCCAAATATTATTATAATATGTTTGTATTGGGGTAGTACTTAAAATCAGGACTGCATTGTGTTAGCTGTTTTACAAACACAGAAAAAGTCTTTGCTCAAATAATGTAAATATACATGATGGAAATACTGTCTTCAAGCTATATGAACCCAAATCATGCTATGGGTATACCTATAGAACAGGTGAATTCATACCACCCATTCTTTCTCTATATTTGTACAATGCCTAGTAAAATAAAATTCTATATTATAGGCAAGGTCTCTCATCCTTTCATACACAGAAATGACAGACCCTCTTACTGTGTATCCTCTTCAGTTGATCAATTGTACAGGTTCATAGTACTGTAAACCAGTCACCAGATCTCTAGTGGAAAAAAGAAAATTGTATTTATAGGAGTAAAACTGGAGCAAGAAAGATGACACAGTACAATCCTAGTTTTGGTGAGATGCACTCCACTTCAGATTTAGTCTCTTTAAGTACATTCATTGCTTTACACATTCAAAATACTTTACATTTGTTAAAGTGGAGGTCACCTACCAAGTAGGCAAAAATATGCAAGTTTGCATAAATTTGCTGTGGCATTTGTAGCTATGGGCTCTTAAGCCATGTTAGTGATGGAAATGGGACCTGGGACATCCAACAGAGCCAAATGCATGTAATATAACGTAACAGGTTGATGCTTTGGAAGAAAAGAAGGCACTACTTTTAAAAAATGATTCAGAAGGTACACTCTTTTTAGATTTTATTGCACTTTTCCAGAAACCCCTACTTTATATGCAGCCTACATCTGAGAATCTTCAGTCGCATTGATTCCTGTTCCATTAGAAATGAACTAAGAGCTGTACAGTTTGTTTTGATGCTACATTAATCCTTTTTAATAATAAATAATAATGCAAGATTTATTTTCAAATGAAAAAGAAAACAAACACTGTCTCAGCTGCTGCTGATGGCTATAGTCAAAACATTGTTCCTGTATCATTTGCTAGGAATAAAGCTTGCAAAATATTGACATGTAAGTAGCTTATTTCTTCCTTTGTCATTATTCATAGCCACCCCCTTCAGTAGTGCTAAATTTCCCAAACCGCCATCTGTTACTACCCTCTACATTTTTTTTTAAATGTATCAGTCACAAGAATCAGAACTGCAGCTGCAGTTACACTTGCTGGAATAAAAACTATATGCATTATCAAATGTCACAGTCAAGGGCAACTGCCTCATGGCCAGCAGGGGTTAAGAAGAAACATCTTCTCATTTTCTAGTATTGCACAATTGGTAAAATGAACTATGGCTTGTTTTATTCACTTTCCACTGAAAACAAAGGGCACATCTACACGGCCTCTTCACTAAGCTCAGGAGTGCTGCTGAGAAATATGTCCTGCCCTTTTGCTCCTGCTCCTTTAGAGCCATTTAAGGGCAACCCACAATGTATGTCAATAAGTATTCCAGAGATAGAGTTTTCAAGAGCTCCATCAGTGCTTCTCTGAAGTGGGAACATTGTCTGGGACCTGGCCTGCATAGAGCTGGAGCAAGTGGGCAGGGCATGCTTCTCAGTAGCACTCAAGACCATGCTGAAGCAATGTTAGATGTGCATTAGCAACCTGTCTAAAGCTTGGAACTTGAATTTTTTTTTATTTAATGCAAATGGGATATGGCTGGGGAGGTGGGCACAGAAAGAACAAAGCTGTCTTTTAGAAGCATTAATAGCTCCCATATTGTACACTTTTTGTGAGGTATGCCCGAGTTTGCTGCAATTCAAAACTGCCTCTGGGCTAGTGTAGCTAAGACTACTAAATTTTGCCAGAGTAGTTTTGTCAGGGGCGAGAATGGAAAAAAAAAAAAGAATTCACAATTCCAAGCCATGATAACTATGCCAGCAAAATCCCTGGTGTAGGTAGAATCATGCCGACAAAAAGGACTTTAGAAGGTTTATGTAATTTGTGAAGGCAGTGAAGCTACATCAGCAAAATACTCTTTCTGTTGGCATATATATTGCATTTCTAGCAGGGGATCTAAGAGCATAAGCTCTTTCAGTGCAGATGAGCCCTCCAGTCATGATAACCATAACATTAGTAACGAGGATAGATGGAGTACAGTAAACCACACTTATGACATGTTCTTGTCCCTTTTCTTTTGCCCCAACTCTGAATATTTTGGTTGGGTCAATGTAGAACATTTCTTCTAACACCAAAGAGAGAACTCCTACCTTATTCCTGCGAGCTGGTTTACATCGTATATAGTTATTACATCATTAAAGTAAAGCCAAGGGCCTGCAGTAGAAATGAGACGGGGACAGGGTTTTCAAACTTCCTTAAGTAACACAGCTCTCTCATATCACTTCTGTTGCAGAACCCCTACTCCTATCCTGTGAACTTACACAGCGCCAGGTTTAGCACACTGTCTCCCAGCCCACTCCTCCATTACCCCAGGGTTTTTTTGAGGAACCTCTGATGACCTATCACAGAACACAGTTTGAAAAACAGTGCCAAAACCAGGGAGACTAGTGGCACGTTATGGTGCAACAATTCATGTTAAAATACCCCAAATCCAAGGCAGGGAAAACTGATCTTGAAAGCAAACAGCGTGGACTGGAATGTTTTCTTTTGTGAAGGCTGTTACCTTGTTCTCACCTTCATATTCCAAATGTATGTACATCCTTATCAATATTTTCCTATATAAAGACAGAACTGTGGTTCTTACAATATATTTTTGGATTTTGCTGTATAGAATAACAGTGTATTAACCCTTTAAATAGTGTATGAGCCCTTTCCCCGAGCCAGAAGCCCCAAGAACCCTCCTAATGCAGTAAATTATTGTATGTAGCTATTGACTATGTGTATATGTTATATGGAGCGCACTAAATCGTTGTGGCTCCTTTATATAATGTTTACAGTGAAAAGAAGAAAACACTGCAGATTTACAGTATTAATAAGACTGGAATTTCAATGGCAAACTTTAGCAATTTATCAGCCAGGTACTGTAAACCATGGAAAAAACTTGGCTAAAATACCATAAAAGGTATGTTTTAAAAAGTTGGTTAAAAAGTGCCTTAATACAAACTATTTTGGTTACTCCAACTGCCCTTTGCTTCTTGCCTTTTTACTATTTCAGAAATTCTTTTCCTCTTGAAGAAAGATGTTGGTAGAAATGTCTTGACTAGAATAAAACTTTATTAAACATCTAAAATACATCAACAGAGAAATCCTTTTCTTGTTCAGTACACAATAGCTCAGAAAGGTATGAGTAATGGGACTAACCATCAGTCTGAGAGCCACAGGGTTAGTAATGAAAACATGGATTTATGGATTTATATAAATTTTCCATTTATATTAAATAGTTAACAGTGTTGAGCAATACATATGCTGTTATTTTAATATTTAATCTTATAAATGTGATAAATATATACTATTACCACTAACTGTCCTCTAAAAAGACATACAAAAATATAGGCACATACTTTAGCAGATAATGTAACATTTGTAGAATTATATTATTGTATCCTGCATTCAGTGCTGATTGATTTTCTTATTTATCAATTTCCATTTCATGAAATTATGGTATTTTGCTTTATTATCAATATTGCAATTTAGTGTCAGTAAATAAAATGTATAATTTAAAATAATGTTATTAATTGGTTGTTGCAATTATTTCAAGTAATTTTTTTGACCTGTAACTTGGGACTCTAGTTAAACCATTCTAATATTATAAAAGCCTCAGTCTGTCTGTCTGTCCATAACACTTTATTCGCACTTTACTGACTGATGGAAACAGCCAATCAGAGTGCTCCAAGTGTGGAGGAGCGCTGCCGTGATTCTGAAGCTGCCTGACGACCGGACAGAGGTCCGTGCTGCTGGCCTCATCTCCCCAGCCCTGCTCCCTGCAAGGGGCAGAACAGCAGCAGCATGGGGCATTAAGTGACAACACTCCATCCCAGCCCCTGGCCCCCTCTCCATTCCTGATGGGCAGTTGGCTAGTGCAATAATAAATGCATGTGTAGAGATGACAAGAATCAATGCTCTGAACTCAGAGTGAGATCTGGGGTTTCATCCTACTTCCATTATCCTACTGCTACTGATGATGTAACATTGACTTGAGTGATTCAAAATCAAACCTATAAACTTCACAGGCTTCATCTAATTCATCAGTTAAAATAATTCAAAGTTGTGGTTTTAAACTTTGATCTGAACTTTGTGGCACATAAATTTCCTTGTACAACAACCAGTAATCTACCTGTAATTTTTTTTTTTTTTGCTCCTGCTATTTTGGTTTACAGCATAAGCCTTTGTAAAGAAGCAGAAAAATGTAAGTGGAAAAGAATGTGTTCTTCCCAGGAGATGGCTAAATGAAAGGTTGACAAAGTAGGATTATCCTAGAAGCATTCCAGTATTGAATTTAATGACGATTTTTATTTTTATCTCTTTGTGCCTGAAAGCTATATACTATTAGATACAGATTGACTTCAGCAAATGACTGAAGTAGTTTTTTTGTGCAGGTCAATAAAACATCCTCAGTAGAAGTGATTTAAGTGGGCTTTAACAATGGTGAAATAATTTTGTTAGCAGCATTTTTTTATTTGCATTCTTCAGTCATTAAATAATTTCAGCATTTCAATTTTTAAAGCTGTATCATGGCCACTTAAGTGGTGCTCATGGTTGGCCACCATAAATGAAAGTACCATTCATTATCAGAGACCATTTAGAAAATGAGCTGTGATCTGTCTTTGTGGTGACTTTATTTTGGCTAATGTGACTGCCACATAAAGGTGAAAGATGTAGACTAAACCAAATCAAACAAAATTAGCTCGTTTATTTCAATCTAGTTTATCCAAAGTCATTTATCAATAGATTGTCTTTGCCTTATTAATTCTGTACTTCAAATCTACTTTCAAATAAGAGACATCTGTTGTCAGTATTACAGATTAGGGGTAGAAATGCAAATCTGAGTGAAACTAATTTGAACTAATTCCAAAGGATTCTGTAAAACTGAATCAAAATAAGGGTTCAGGAGACCCTATGGTATTTTGCATCATTCCAAATGTATCTCAGAAATAACCATATTACAAGAAATACTATCATTACAGGACCCTTTTCCCTGCAAAGAGCCGTTTTCATTGGAATATATCTGGCTAAATACGCTCTGGAACAGTGGTTTTCAATCTTTTTCATTTGTAGACCCCTGGAAATTTTTAATGGTGGGCCCCTTTGATTTGTAAGTGTGGGTATTCACATACTTTTGCTTGATTATAGTCATCCTTTGCAGCCCCCTTAGACATAGCCTGCAGACTCCCAGGGACCTGCAAATCACGAATTGAAACCCACTACTCTAGAAGATCAGTCACTGAAGTACTATGAAAAAGAGAAGGTACTTCCTTTTACACGCAGTTCAGAATCTGTGCTCATGGCTTGAAGCATGTGCCCTACTGGGCTGATAGTCAGATGTCATAAAAAGTGAAGCAAAAGCTTTTTCCTTTTAATGTTTTGGATACTCTCATGTATCTTCAAATTCATCCACTCATCGTCTGCACTACCTGGGAGAGGCAGCAACATGGAGTTTTGCTCTCAGACCCTTCTGCTCTTCTTAACTCACTTTGAAAATGTAATGAGCAAGGTGTCTTGATTGGAGCAAATAAGAAAAGGGAGACTCTTCATGAGCTCAAGACAAACTTTATAACTGCAGCCTGCCAAAATCCCAGAGATTTTGTATTAAGATATGACCAGTTGAGTTGAGATGAAGTGTCACAGTACAAGCTGGGCTGGCTAGATATCAGGGTCTATCAGACTGCTTCCTTGAGAAGAAAAAACTAATAATGAAAGCAGTTGCCAGTCTTCTGGTTTATACCAATTAGGTTTTAGGTCCGTCCCCACATAGTGCAATATGCAATCCCTAGGGCTTGGCAAATTGGACTCCCCCGTACTATACTTGGGTCAAGCTGTTCTTCAAGTACTGTCAAGTGAACAACAGTCCTAGAGAACCAAAGAAAGAATCTGAACAGATTTATACTCAGGCAACACTTATGCAAAATGTGACAGGCTCTGGGAAACAGCTATTAACTTTTCAGCTAGAAGCAGCTTTTATTTTGACAAAAGGGAGAACAACAAAATGAAGACTTATTCCTATTACAGCAAGAGTTTCAACACATATTTATAAAAACGGCTAGGAATATGATACCTTTATGCTATTGGAAAAGTCTCTCATTCAATATGATTTTATTTTTCACATTTAGAAATGCTTTACAGCATTAACTTAAGAGGCATTATATTGAAAGAAGATTAAGTGCAATACAGGAATTTGTCCTACACGTCACCCAAAAATATTTTCATGGGACTCAAAAAAGTTTTGCCTTTATATACCCTCTTACTCTAAACTCTTGATATCTACCTACCATATTACAAACAACACAGATCTATACTGAGTGCCATCCATGGAGCTCACAAAAAATTGTGGCTTCAATAAATAACAACATTTCAATACTCAGAAATATTTCCTTATTTGCATCCTGCTCTGCAAAGATGCTGAGCCCCCTGGCTCTCATTCAGTTAACATTGGATGATGGCTGGTTGGGAGGAAAAGTCATCCTTTTTCATACATCTTCACTCCAAGAACCCTTCACACTCCCTGACTTATATTCCATTTTGAAGGGGACAGGAAGGAATTTCACATTGTGTCCTTACCCTGCCCAGAACAGAAAGGTCCATGAATAGGAATGGGAATTTAATAAGACTAAAAAAAACACTCATAGAACGTTTGTCGGTTCACTGAAAAGTCTGTATCCAAAAACCTATTTCCAACAGAGGAGCTACTGACTAGACACGTCTCGGTTGAGGTGTTGAATCTGTTCTCTGCAGAAACTGTCAACAAAGCTCAACAAAATTGTGAAGTCCCTGAATACATTATGCTCCTTAGCATACTATTGTGCACTTTACCACGTTGAATGAAAAGCAAATGGGTGGACCTGCTGACAGGACTGAGGATGCCTAGCTTCACGAACAGCATTCTTATGGGGATAATTTTCAAGTTCTATTTTTTCCCTTCTGGTTCCCCTACATAGGGAAGTTAGCACGGAATAGCATAACGTGAATTCACAGTGCAGGAAGCACCCACTGCTATCTCTCTTATGTGGACATGTCATAGACCACCTTAGGAGTGTAACAGGGAAGTATCACGAAAAGCCAGAAAATCCTACACAATAAAAATGATCTTATAAGAGTAAACACTGGAGTGGGTTGAAGTGGTAATTCTTTTTTTTTTTTGTTCAAAAGTTTGTCTTAACATCCTTTTTTTAAAAAAAAAAATTCCTTTGAAAATGATTTGCTTTTTTTATATAAGACAGAAATCTGAAAAAAAATCTCTTTGAAAAAAAATGGTATTTATAAAAATGCCTGGGTACTTATATACATGCTCCAGGGCTTCAGGGGGGAGCTTTTTATTTAGACTGACTCTTGATAGCCACTCAAGTTAAAACACCTGCAGCATCTTGTGTATTCAGTTGCCCATGTTTCAAAATGGCGGTGGATACACTTTAACTAAAACTTGTTCAATGAGCTTTAGTTAAAGGTCCCCTGCTGCCATTTCGAAACACGGGACACTGAATATATGAGATGCTGCATCATGTTGAAGCATTCCGATTAGAATGCTTCACCGCATACTAACCAGAACGTATCAGAGCACATGTAAAAGTGCCCTCTGTATCCAAGAAAAATGTTTGTTTTTTTCATAGTTGACCTGAAAACTGAAATATTTAACTAAAACCATTTTTTACTAATTGTTTTTTCAGTTCTTTGTAAAAAAACAGAAGACTTTGATAAAAACAGACATTTTCCACAAAATAACATTGATTTGCCAAAATGAAAAAAAATATAGGGCAAAAAAGTGAATAAATTTCAACTAGGTCTAATAACAAATATTTAATTTAGCTTTGACTGAGTTGTATATTAAATTTATGAATCAGTACCAGAATGGGAAAAACTAGACAAGTTTTTGTGCCTCACTAGGTCATATTCTTAAGAATAAGTTAACTAAATGAAGGATGTGCGACTACAAGGCAGCATGTTTTTGCACTAAATACAAGTAATCTACAACATTTATGTTGTGTTCCTTATTTTATTGCTCAACAGACAAAAAAAAAAGCCACCAGAGGCAAATTTACCTCAGAAAGAGAGAAACTCTTTGTACATAAATGCACTTAACATTTAAGAGCTGTTGTGTATTGTTAAAAGGGAATTTACTTAAGCACTGGATACTAAGAGAAGAACTAAGATTGACCTCTCTCTCAGTTTTGTATGTCTAATACACTTCCTGAAGGTTGAGACAATTATTTCAGGAGCCTTAAAAGACCTTACTTATATAGGAACTCCATTGTACTAGGGACTAAAACACAGCAAAGACTCAAAAGAGCTTACCTCCTAAACAAATCAGAAAAATAAGGAATGGTAAAGTAAACAGGCATGAAGTGGTGATGTGACATGTTCAAGGTCATTCTGACTTAGTGGCCTCCTGCTGCTGCCTGCCCAGGGAAGTTAGTGCACAGTAAAATAGTGTGTGAATTTAAAGCACATTAGCTGTCCCCATGTGGATACTCTTAGTGATCAGCAAATGTGAGATAGTTTACCCTCTCTCAAGATACCAGACCTGACATTCAAATCCATAATCATAGAGAAGTAGGGCTGGAAGGGACCTCCAGAGGTCATCCAAGTCCCTTTCAGATCAATAGGACATATTCCTTGCCCCACTGAAAGTCAAGGGAAAATTTCCATTTACTTTAATGGGGCCAGGATTTCCATCCTGGAGTGCATCTACATGTCCACTTTACTGCAGGATAAACTAATTGGCTAGACAGTAAAGCATCACAGTCTACATCCAAGTGCATGTGTAGATGCTGTGCCAGGGAGCAGCTGACTTTAGCTCAAACAGCTCCGGAGTTTATTGCATTGTGTTAATTTCATGAGTAGATGCACCCCTGATGTTTAAGTGGTTTTGAAACTAAGTAAATGAGCCCAACTCTTCCTTAAGGACAATAATGAAGAGGGAAAAAAGGAATGCTCAGTTACATGCCTGGCTGTTCACTCCTTCTAGCTTGCTTTTATTTTGAAAGCAAACCTGTAAAACAGTTATCACATTGATGATACTTCCCTGAGTACCAGTAGAGTCTTTCTGATATATATAACATAATTATTCCATTTTCTAATAATTACATAAAAGGGTTTAATAAGAGGAGAGTAGAAAAATGAATTGAAAGGCCTATGAGACAAAATTCTATCATGAAATCTCAACAGGGTCCATCTAAGTTTAAGTGAGAGAAAATTCAAACCACAGTATTTCATCTATTTCAGATGTTTATCAAAATTCCCATTTGAGAGTTTAAGGCTTCCAAAAGAAGTCCCCTTGATATGAAAAAAATCAGACAAAGAAATGAAATCTAATACTTCCACCTCTCTGTTGCCTCTGGCCTTTCTGAACCATCTTCATCTGACTAGAGTTTTGAAATAATATTAACCGTATTGATTGCTAAAGCATCAGATACAAAGATGGATGCCAGGAAGTAAAGAGCCCTTATTTACTCCCTGAATGAAAGGGTAATTAAGATTCTTTTTATACTAAAGCCTCATGTTAGCGCTTTCTCTCAATCACAAAACTTGCACTCACAACCACTCTCTCACCACATACCACGCACTGTTTCTCTTGCATCTGACATTTACTGTAGATCTCCTTTTAACTGTATACCAACAAGACTCAATGTTGTACCTTTAAAGGAAGCAGAATCAGGCCACCTAAACCTCTGCTACAGACTGCTATTTTCCCAGTGGGCTGTGATCTATACTTTGTCAGGAGCTAAGTAAAAACAGTTAAATTCACCTCTTTGTTCATCTCACAAGGTCCCTTGATGTTTACTGTACAATCTGTGTGTATATTAAATGCCACCTGATGTCAATAGGGTGCTGAGCTCCTAGGGATAGCTTTGAGCATACATATTGTGTGTTCATTTTGGTGTCATATTTGCAGGTTTCTTGCTTTTGCTAGAACCACATTCTATTTCTATTTCCTCTGTTTGAAACATACATTTACGTGCATCTTACACTGCGTCTCAAAAGCAGTCTTACTGGCTGTGTTTACACATGCAGTTAACTGCAGAGAAGACTAATTAGCTGTGAAGTAAAACATTGCTATTTACACGTGTGATGCTATTACGTCACAGTAAACTAGTACTAGTAGTCAGGGACAGTTCTATGTTATGCTGGGGTACTGTACTGTGATTAAACACATATGTAGACACTGACCCTGGGTGTGAACTGTACCTGGCGAGCCCAGCTGACCAGGGCCGAGACTCC
Organism: Crocodylus siamensis; assembly: GCF_052110815.1. Lineage (NCBI taxonomy): Eukaryota > Metazoa > Chordata > Crocodylia > Crocodylidae > Crocodylus > Crocodylus siamensis. The sequence goes on along the minus strand of NC_143398.1, from coordinate 198,545,285 downwards.
TGCCTGCTGCCTAGCCATATGGTTCCATACTTTTATTACCCTTGTTCTCTAGCTAGTCCTGCTGCCACCCAACACCACCACCTGGAGCCCTGAACTGACCTCTGTCATCCTCCCCCCGCCATCCCTGGTATGATCCCCCCGGCTCAAGTTGCCACTACCTGGGTGCATGTATAGATGGTGCACCTGGGAGTAGTTTACTCTGATTCAAACTGCTCTGGAGTTTACTGCTTTACATTAATTGCATGTGTAGACATATCCACTGTGGTCCAGAACAGTGCTCTCAGGCAAGCCAATATGATTCAGGTTATTTCTTCTATTGGACACAGTGTAGCTATGTTTGAACAGTACCACAGGTGGGCTAATCAGGTGGAGTGGGGCTACCTGTAACAGACACTCCCCACTACTAATTAGCCATCACAATCAGCACAGAAGTCACTACATTACTTCCAATTCGGGAAGCAGCCCACCTAAAGCAGCATAGTGTGTGTGTGGATGCCACTCTGAAACATGGTAAGCTTACTGTTAAACTATTAGAGAAAAAGAAACTAATGAGAGAAAGCAAAAATTAGAGAAACATGGAAACAGTACATGTGGTAACATGGTGTTTTATTTATTCCAGGCCAGCAGTCAGCAAACTTTTCAAATTGCAGGCCATAATGACCCAGTTTGGGTCAGAGGCAGGTAGATGGGCAGGTGCCAGGGATCCATCTGCTATCATTGCCTCTTCTCCTGGTGGTGTTATAGGGAGAGTTCCTACCACCACCACTTCCCCCCCATGGCAGCATGAGAAAAGCGACAGCTTCTCCTCATGGCTGAACATATATTCTGCTTTAGTTCATTCAATTAATAGTGGTTGAACATCTAATAGCTGGGGCTAGATACAGAAAGTAGGCTGTAAGCTATAGAATGTTTTATGTAAGAGGTTAGACTAAATGCTTGTAAAGAGTCCTTCATATTCTGAAAAAATCTATGATTATCAGCGGTTGTTCATATATGCAACAACCTTCAGGAAACTTAAGGACAAAGTACAAGTTGTAGGAGGGAAGAATTTGGAGGGTCACAGGGAATCATATGTACACATGGTCAGTGGTTAGTAATACTAAACAGGAATCTGAGTTCAAAAATTACTCTAGTAATGAGGTAGTGTATTATGGAGTCACCTTATGTTATTACCCAGAATGAAAAAAATACTGTGGATTTGACCCATTTGGGAACAGTATGAATGATCCCATGTATTTGGATGGCATTCTGGAGGTCATGGTTCCTAGTACTATTTGCAAGATCAGAATAATTTTACTAAATTAGCAGTAATAAGTTCCTGGAAACCTTACTGGGATTCATGCTTAATACATTATGGCAATGGGTCTCAACCTTTTTAGACTCAAGGCATCCCTTGGAAAATGCCAGGTCTTTGCTTTCACTCATGTTTACTATGGAAAAATAATACGGTAAATTTTCCATTGCAAAGAACTCAAAAGGTCAGAAGTATTTTAACCCTATGGATTCTTATTTGAAATCCCTGGGTTTATCTAAATAAGTTTACACACCTAGGTGTGCTAATATTGTATGGCATCCTCTAATACCCCTAAAAGGATCTCAAGGAATCCGAGGGTGCTATGACACCTGGGCTGAGAGTCACTGTATTAGTTACATTCAAAGCAATGGCACCTCTTGCAATAATTATCTCAGCTCCTACTAGTGATCCTTTTAATAATATAGTGTCTGGGTAAACTGTACCTTTGAAAACCTTTCTTTCAGGTTCAGTATGAACCTGTATCCTCCAGGGTTCAGAAAAACAAAAAACTTTAAAATGTGGACAAAAGCCCAAGCAGACAATTAAACAAAGCAGTTAAGGCATAAAATAGCAGTAATAGAGCTGTACTAAAATGCATGTGCACAATCATATCAGAAAATTAAAAACTGACAGGTGGAGTGGGAGGAGACAGCAGAGATGAATCTCAAATTAAACTCACTAATCAATCTATCCAGTGTTTAAATTAATTATATACTAATCCTACTGTGAATTGAAAAAATAAAAAATGAAGGAAAGAAAGATATAAAATTCCATCAGTGTAACAGATCATAAGAAGTGCTAAGAAAATCAATCCCTTTTCCACAAAAGCTAGCTATCCTTATTCATTTCATGTACAAATTCATTACAAATCTAATTTATGTGACATCATTAAGTGCTTTATCTTCCACAAGAATTCCCGGTTTCTATCCTTCTCCCTTTGCTCCATTTTGAAGCCTTGTTATTTGGAACATAAATGCCCCTAGAGAATGGTGGGAAGAGAAAAATGCACATACATTGTTATAGGAACATAGGCCTTCTGAGTTCTCAAGTCCAATCCCACATAAGGGATGCAATCAATAAGTATAATGTAGTATTGAGCAGTAAGGAAAGAGGTGTGGTAAAATCCTGGTAGCATTGTAGTCAGTGGCAAAACTCCCATGGATTTCAATGGAACCATGTTTTCACCTTGGGAACTGAAGATTTTATTTATATCTTTACTGAGACGAGGAGGGGGCCCAGATAATTAATATTGTCGACTCTAGTTTAAGCTGTTGAAAAAAAAAAAACGGGGACATTAGCTGTCCAAAAGTTCATATTTTAATTCATGGATTACCAACGCTAGGGAAAGATATTACACATAACCCAGCTTAAATGATCAGAAACTGATTTAAACCTGTAACAGAACAGATGTTCAGCACACATAAACCAATTTGAAAATGGCTGAAACTGGTTTGAGATCAACCTGATTGAATGTAATATCAGACTTAAATGATTTGGGTCAAATTGGTTTATGCAATGTCTGTCCCATACCCTTGGCTGGTTTAAAGTTAAATCAGAGTCCCCCAGCATGCTCTCTGGACTGAGCGGGGCTCTATGCTCCACAGCAGAGCTAGCCCCTCCCCTCTGCTCCCTGACTAGTGCTCTGGAATAGACTTGCAGGCACAGCAGGGTCTGCTGGCTTCCTTGTGCCTCACTCCTGCCCCTTCTCACCACTCGCTGCTAAAGGAGAGATCCCTTCCTCCTCTCTCCCACAGCAGAACCATAGCCAGCATATGGTACGCTAGCTACAGCTGTGTAAGGCAGACAGGACAGTGTCCACTTAGGGGGGTTTGGAGCTAATCAACAGCTCAGCTGGTAATGTCCCTGCATTTGCTTTTTTAAAAAAAAGTTGTTTAAGAAGAGCTTGAATTAATAAGTGAGGCTTTGTTTTCTGATTGGGGTGCTAAATGCTTTTAACAGAACTGATAAATGCTCTGTTATCAAGGGCAGGACACCCCTCCCTAATCACAGCACCCTGCTGGGGCCTGGCCATGCCCTCCCCATAGTTCAGCCCCATGGAAGGGAAGGGAGGGGTGATTTAGTGCCTCCCAGCTTCTAGCCTGATCTACTGCAGGCATGTGTCGGCATTTTTTCAGTCCAAAGGGGATGTCTGTGCAGTTCAAAAAGTGATTTAGCTAGCCAGGTTAGACAAACCTCCAAAGATTGAATCAATTCCAGCTCAGGCTTCTTGAATGTCTGTTCTTGAAGTAATGTTGAGGGGCTGGTTTTTGCTAGGATCTTGTTTCCAGTTAGTTTCTACAGGAACTGGCTGAGGTCATTGCGGGACCCCTGGCACGGCTCTATGAGCACTCGTGGTGCTCTGGCGAGGTGCCGGAGGACTGGAAGAGGGCCAATGTGGTCCCTATCTTCAAAAAGGGAAAAAAAGAGGACCCGGGAAATTACAGGCCAGTTAGTCTGACCTCAATCCCGGGTAAGCTCTTTGAAAAAATTATCCTGGCACACATCCAGGAGGGCCTTGCGGGGGAATGCATGCTCAGGGGCAACCAACATGGGTTTATCAGTGGCAGGTCTTGTCAGACCAACCTGGTGGCCTTTTACGATCAGGTCACCAAATCATTAGACGCAGGGGTTGCTGTGGATGTAGTCTTTTTGGACTTCCGGAAGGCTTTCGACACTGTCTCTCACCCTGTCCTCATCAAAAAGCTGAGAGACTGTGGTGTCGATGCCCACACGGTCAAATGGGTCGCCAACTGGTTGGAGGGCCGCACCCAGAGGGTGGTAGTGGATGGGTTCTTCTCGACCTGGAAGGATGTGGGCAGTGGGGTTCCGCAGGGCTCGGTCCTCGGGCCTGCACTGTTCAACATCTTCATCAGTGACTTGGATGAGGGGGTAGAAAGCACCCTGTTCAAGTTTGCTGATGACACTAAGATGTGGGGGGATGTGGGTGCACTAGAAGGGTGCAATAGGCTACAAGCTGACCTTGACAGGTTGCAACGGTGGGCGGATGAGAATAGGATGGGGTTTAACACTGATAAGTGCAAGGTGTTGCACATGGGGAGGAAGAACCGGCACCACACTTACAGGTTGGGGAACTCTCCTCTTGCCAGCACGGAGACGGAAAAGGATCTTGGAGTCGTCATTGACTCCACGATGAACATGGGCCGGCAGTGTGGGGAGGCAGTCAAGAAGGCCAATCGTACCCTATCATGCATCCACAGATGCATCTCGAGCAGGTCCAGGGAGGTGATCCTCCCCCTCTATGCGGCACTGGTCAGGCCGCAGCTGGAGTACTGCGTCCAGTTCTGGGCGCCACACTTCAAGAGGGACGTGGACAATATGGAAAGAGTTCAGAGGAGGGCCACTCGTATGATCAGGGGTCAGCAGGGCAGGCCTTATGAGGATAGGCTACGGGACCTGAACCTGTTTAGCCTCCACAAGAGAAGGCTAAGGGGGGACCTTGTGGCCTGCTACAAACTGGTCAGGGGGGATCAGCAGGTATTGGGGGAGTCCCTGTTCCCCCGTGCGCTGCCAGGAGTGACCAGGAATAACGGTCACAAACTGGCGGAGGGTAAGTTTAGATTAGATATTAGGAGGCGCTACTTCACAGTCAGGGTGGCTAGGGCCTGGAACCAGCTTCCAGGGGAAGTGGTGCAGGCTCCGAGCCTGGGGATTTTTAAAAGGAAGTTAGATGAGCACCTTGCCGGGGTCATCTGACCCCGGTGCTCTTTCCTGCTAAGGCAGGGGGTCGGACTAGATGATCTACCTAGGTCCCTTCCGACTCTAGCTACTATGAAACTATGAAACTATAAGCTTTTTTACGTTGACTTTTCTGTTAATAGATGGTGCAATGAAGACTAGTAACAAAAATAAGACCATGTCTGCTTCTAAAATACCCAGGAATTGATATTCTTCAATTAGGACCCATATCTAGAGTCTGTATGGTATGCAGCACAAAATAATGTTAAAATAGGTGAGTTGTGGGATCCTTGCTAAAGATAACTTAATTTGAACATGATTAGTTCAAACTAGGTGACTTCAAAGTAGGCTTCCAACCTGGTTTGTCTGGAGACCTTGAAAAGAAAGACTACAAGGCCAAGCAACCAAAGTCCACAAACTAAGAATGAAAGGAAAGGTTGAGAGGACAGGTGAGGGAAGCATGACCTTCTGAAACCTCTAAGTTGGCCTCTGTGAGAGAAAGAAGCCAGGATAACTAAAAGACCACTGCAACTGATGATGAATCTCACTGATGGAAAGTGCTGTCTCACCAGAACGTTACCACCTGCCACCAGATCCAGAAGGCAGAGAGCTGAGAAGTTCAAAACCCACTCTTTTATCCTGTTCTTCATTCCTGCTATGTTTTACTTTGATTTGTTTAATTATTCTATCCAACTGCCCTTTATTGAGCAAGTTTATCTTCACAGCTATTTCTTTACAAATCTTATTGTCTGATCAATTCCTAATTCTGCTTAATCCTATATGTCATTTATCCTTGTTATTCCATTCCTCCTTTTATTTATACATCCTTGAATGAGTGTCTTCTCTCCCAGGTCCCTTCTCTAAGAACCTGTACAAAGAATTAAACTTTCTTCTCTTAAATGCACTTACAAGGTCTCTGGTCATGTCTATTTTTTCTTTAGATTTTTTCCCTGTCTATAGGATTCTCAATATTTTCTATAAGCTTATTTTTTCAAATGCTTCTAGTCTCTTAAATGTCTGTTTTTCAAAGTTCAATTTTAACAGCCATATATGGCTGTTGTCCACACAGCTGTCTTCAAAAAAGACTGATTTTTAAGCTGACCCCTCTGTTCTTCCAGATACTTTATAGATTTGCCATGGCTGTTCATGCTAAGCCTAATCCTTTGGATATCCCATTCACACAAACTATCTTGATTAATGACTGAGCCTACATAGAAAAGCTCTTCAACCCCCCTCAAATTCTTTCCCTTTCACCAGAAATGTCAGGTCTTATTCTTCTTCTGCTAGGGCCATTGTTTTTGTCTTTGAGATATTGAGAGTTCGTACTCTTCCTATTGTACGTAATCTACTGACCAAGTCTTTTAGTTCCTCAGTTTTACTGCTTATCAGGACTTATACCTTGTACTGTACACCTGCTGCCTACACTGTGGTCATCTTTTTCTTCTGTTCTCCAACAGTTTTAGCACCTCATCTGAGATGCATTGTTCTTTCTTGGTCCTTTTCTTTCTTCCTGACATATTCTCAGCGACATCCAACATTGTCTAAACAGCCTCTCTCAAAGTCTGGATCATGCTCTGCCTTCATTTTCAATAGCAGTCAGAATCTGTTTCACTTTTAGGGTGCAAAAATAAAACCAGGTTGAATTCATGTATGAACCCACATAAAATTCACATAGGAAAGGTCCAAGAAATAGGTTTCCTTGACTTAAACAGTGATATAGTAAAACTACTCAGTGAGGTACATTCTGTATTTAAAATTCCTGAGAGAGATAAATTGGTAATTTCTAATCTGTGGCAAAGATGGGTTGTCAAATTTCTGCTTATCCTGAAGACTGTTAAAATCTGCATTAGGTTTCTATTATGGGGAATAAGAAATGGTCAGCCACCACACAGAAATTTAAATCTAAGAATAAATTTTTATTATTGGTTATAATTATCCAGTATTTAGAGCACTGGGGTTCTGTCCCAGAAACTGGATAATGATTTGGTCTGGGGATTAAAAACCTTAACAATTCAAATGATGAATTAGAATGACTTTGGGGAGATTCTTTAGTTAAAATTTATAACTAAATGGAGTCTCTTTCTTGCAATTTATTAGGATTGATTTGTTTTTTAACTAATTGGACGATTTAAACTACTTTGAGGATTTAATGCTAATTAAATGAGACTATTTTTTTATTTGGCATTTCTATTGCTTTAGCCTATTGCTTACTATAGCTTGGCTTTAGGAAAATATTTTCTTGATTTGACTTTTAAGTTTTTCTAATGTACAGGACGGAAGGTAGTCACATTTCTTCTAATAAGCAACATGGATCTAGAATCTTTGAAGATCTGGATGCATGGCAACTGATCAACCTATAAAACTGACTACATTTTCCTAATTCGTTCCTTCTAGCCTTACAATATATTCATCTATTAAAACCAACAAAGAGATATTAAAATTTGCTAAAGATAAAATTATCAATTTTTTTCATTACACTAACTAGAAAGCAAATTAAGGCAGCGACTTTTATCAATATATTAAAAAGTTATATTGGGTTAAGTCATAAATTGGTCAAATTATTTAATTAACCAAGTAGATAATCAAACCAATGCAAGAAATGCTTACTACTTCAAAACTAGGAGACTGTTTGTCCTAATTTTAAAGTTTTTTAGTCCAACTGAAAGATCTTACCAACGGTAACAAAACTAACTTGGTTAGGGACACAGCTGTCCATTTCGGTTATAAACCAAAGCTACAAGTGTGCGCCCAAAGCAATGAAAACACCAAACAGCTAAACTGTTCTTAAGAAGATGTGGGAAGCTGCTTACAGATATTAAAACAAACAAACACACTTTATTGCAAGAAGCAACACAGTAATTGACCCGGCTTCACAGTTTGTATATATTGGGTGCTTCAGCAGCACTTTTTGACACTTTTATCAAAAACTGATTCAATCTGCTATTAGTTAAAAGCACCAAAATAATCTCCACTAAAGTGCCCAAACTAAACAGACGTCAGGGGGGCCAGCTCCAACTATCTTGCTGCCTCGGTTGGACATGCGCTGGGCTTGGTGCAGAAGCATGTGGAGTTTAAAGTAAAGCTCTGTTTTGTTCTGTTTTTAACATCCGCAAACAGCCAAATCAGATTCTTTTATAAACTGCTGTTTTGAGGGCAGAGCTAGGGCTTAGGTGTAAAGGAAACTTTGCCAGTATGAACTGGCTTTACACAGGATTAATCCATATCCCAATAAAATAAAATATCTTAACATAAAGAAGCCAAAATACAAATAGAACAAAAATATATCTGACAGCAAATTTTCAATTTTCAGGTCCTGGAATTTTGTGGTCTTTTGACATCATGTAACACAGAACCAAGACTACAGTTACTAGAAACAAGAGATGAAGTAACTGGTTACAGTGCTCATCCTCAATGAGATTCTTTGGACAGCAACAGACCAGAAAGCCTACATATAATAGGAAGAGGCCTCATCTTACCTAAAAATAAATAAATAAATAAATAAATGAAAATGATACTATTGGGTTAGTCAGGCCTAATATAATTTTGAAAATCTCATGCAGCATTTTATCTCATTTTTCATTTATCCCCAATTTAATTTTTCTTTTCATTAGCTTTTGTTTTAAATCCTTGTATACTGCTTAGGTCAGACTAAAAGGGCTATTGTTGCAGAAATTACTTTCCTCATTGTCTTAAGTGTAAGTTGCTATATTTACTATTCTCCATAGTCTCAAGGTACCCCTTGGAAAATACCAGCTTTTCATTTTCACTCATTTTTGACTACTGAAAAAGAATAGGCAGGCAAGGTTCTTTGAGTAGATGTGATATCTTTTATTAGACCAACTGAGTAGTTATTATATATAAGTTATTATTAAGTTATTATTTATAATATTAGACCAACTGAATCTAATGTAGCCCAGATAAGTTGGGTATGTACTCTCTTTCTCCAATTGAAGGGGATTATTAGCTGGCAGGTGAGCTGTGGGGTAGGAACTGCAAACTGCTCAGTTTCCCACCGTCCCTATAGAACTAGGCCAGGACAGCCAGGGGACTTAACTATATACACATTTATTTACATTAACTTATCACAAGGGGAAGTAACATGGAAACAAACATATGTACAATATATATATAAGATATCTAAACCAGTAACATAAACAATACCTTTTGGGTAAATAACATAAAACCTTATACCAATGCTCCAGATACAGGTAAGTCACAGATAGGTATCTGATCTGAAACAAATAAACCCCAAAGGTAAGCTCAATCCCAAGGGGAAACCCCAAAGCCCTTATGATTTTCCCAAGCCCTACAAAGAAGATGGTAACTTTAGGGGAGGCCTTCTCAGTGGGACCTCCCCTTTCAGGAGCCCTTAACTAAGCAGGGGGGACTCCCCCTCCCCTGTGGGAATCCTCTTTTCCCTGCAACTTGCGGTTCCCAGGCCTGGAGGACCTCATCCTCTGCGCCAGGCTGCTCTCTCACCTGCAGTGGGCTTCAGGGGGGTTGCTGTCCCCTGGAACAGGGCTCCGCTATGCAGGGCTTTTAGGGCCTCAGGCTTGGCCCTGTCTGCTGGCTAAGTAGCCCGATCATCGTCTGGCTCTCTGGACTCAAACTTTTGCTATGTGTTGGAGGCCTGGTCTGCTTTGTGCAGCACCAGGCTCGGCCCACTCCTGGACTCCCTGTTCAGCATCTCCTGCACCGAGCTCCCAACCTCATTCTGGGGGTTGAGGACCTGAGCTTCCCAAGCGCTCCAAAGGTCCTACTCTGTGCACCGTCCTGTGCACCGTGCCTCTGGCCGCATGCCAGAGGTTGCAGACCTGAGCCACCTCACGTAGCTCCCAGGGTCTGGATGCGGTCTGCTGTGCTGCGCACCGAAAGCCTAGCTGCTAGAGCCATCTGCCATTCCCCAGTGATAGAAGACTTCAGGGGCACTTCCGGGCTACTGCTTCATCCTGCTGAGCAGCTCTCTTCAGCTCTTCTAAGCCTCGCTCTTCTCTCTTCTGGATGTGCTTCCTCATGCTGGGCACACAGCTCCTTTCATATGCTCCAGGGCTTATTATCTGATGTCCTCTAAAAAGAATCAAGAGCTGGTAAAATACAATAGTGTAGACAAAGTTTTACCAAATGCAGCTATTTCCATTTACATTCAGATTTCAAACAAAAATGTGAAAGCTATTCCCTACCCTATGGACTTTGTTATAAAGATATTAAATATCATCATATAAAATGAAAATGTTATTTTGATTGCTTCTGATCAGTCCTGTTCCATAACTCACCCATTACTTAAATAGAATTTATGTAGATATGGGATATTTTCTTAGTGATACTTCAGCTTAGAAGAGCAAAAGCAGTAGTGACCAAAGCTGGAACTATTTTTAATTCACAAAAAAATGTTGCAAATATATTTCTATATTGCTTTTCATCTGGGAAGTTTAGGGGATAGAGGGATATACAAAATATACTGAATTAAAAGGGAAGGAGGAGTACATGTTGCTTTAGGTAACTTTTTCTTGTGTCTGCTTCTATCCTGAGGTAAGCACTGGCTAAACCAGGGTACTTTAGTCCTGACTCATTTAGGGGTAAGGTTCATTAGCTGAGATTCCAGTAACCATGAGATAGAAGCAGCCATATGAAACAGTCACCACAGAGCAGTTGACACATGGTAGGTCCTTCCTCTCACTTTAATCTGGTATAAGGTATAATTTGTTCATCAGAGGCCTCATCCTCAATTTAATCTAAGGTCACGCTGAACTCTGGGAACCTTAAAGTGGGTATAAATAAAATTTGCTTCCTATTTTAGGTCCCTTTACTCAAAAATAGAAATCAGGATCTAAGCATGACTATATAACCTGCCTATTTAAGGTACATACAGGGCCATCCCTGGGGGGCGTGAATCAGGACAACTGCCCTGGGTCCCGTGCTTTGGGCGGGCCCACGGAGCCAGGTAGAGCAGTGCGGTGACTCCGCACTGCCACTAGCTCCACATTTGGCCACTTGGCACCCCCACCGCTGAATCCACTGCTGAATCCAGTGCATCCAATGTTCCCACCCCCATGCCGCCGAATCTGCTGCTGGCTGCCTCATGTCCGGGGGTGGGGCCCTGCACTGGCTGATTTGCCCTGAGCCCTGCACCCTGCTCAGATCATCTCTGGGTACATATATGGTCTCTGCTACCAAATATCCAACCATCTCAGTCTTTAATAGCTTCATACTATTTTCAACATTATCTTAATCCTATGACCCCAGGTGACTTCCTGCCCTTTGGGCAGGGGGCTGGACTTGATGATCTCCCGAGGTCCCTTCCAGCCCTGATGTCTTATGAAATCTATGAAATTAATATATTTACTTTCACAAAACCCAGCAAAACATAAAAGGGCCATAATTTCCATCATACAAAGCAAAACTTTTATGTATGAAAGTTATTACTTTGTTTAAATACTTTGGTCACTAGCTACTAATACGAGAAAATCAACTCTCTCGTCCTGATTGCCGTTGTCAGACTGAATAGGAGTATACAACGTTCTGATATGCCTCTCGCAAAATGAGACATTTTGTCTTCAGTGGGCAGTTTCAATTTTGTGCTGTTTGGTTTTGTATCCCACATAGACCTCTCTTGAAACTTCTTTGTGAGGCATTAGCCAATTGCTTGTAGAATTTCTTTTCTTGCCAAAGGCTGAGACCTGTGTTGCTTGAGTTTACCCATGCTGAGCAGCTGACTATGAAGGTGTCAAGAATAAAAAGACTTCAATCAATCCCAGAGGCAAGCTGCCTCATTCTTCAGTAATAAATTAAATAGTGAGACACCCCCTCTGGTTGGCAGGATAGTGTGGGAAGTTTACTGATCTAGCTTTCTTAATTTACTTTAAAAAAGAATTTTAGTGTAACTTTGTGCTTGAAGCAGAGATTATAAAAAAAAATAAACATTTAAATCCATAAACAGTGATCCAGAATGATGCTGGAAATTACTTCAAAAATCTTCTGAGCATTCCAAGAACATTTAAAAATTGTGCAGAATACAGTTAACACAATAAAGCAATCAGCTAGATTTTAGGTAAAATATTTAACTCACTACAATTTAATGTCATGATCTTATAGCAACCCCCCCCACCCCACATTTCTATAAACTATTAAGGTGGAGTTTGAATCTTAGGACTCCCATAGAAAATTGACTGTTTTTAAATTAATTGATTCTGAGCAACAATGCCAAATTATTTCTTGGAAACATGGGTTAAATTATAGTACTTTATAACACTTGTTTCTGGCTGCAAAAAGGGTGTTTACCTACTTGTCACAAACACCAGTGTAACCCTGAGAAAGATCTTTATGAACAGATTTACCCTGTGGCAGATGCTGAATATGATCAACTGGGAAATGAATAAAGCAACTTAAAAAAAAAGAAAACAGTATGGATTTAATCCAAGAGTTTACATTCTAGACTTAATGGAATATGATAACTTCTTCAATCACAACACCAGTTGAATTTTATTTAAATACTGTTAGTGTCATTTTATCAGGATCTATAGTACTCATTCATCTGAGCAGAGAACAAAATCATCATTTGGAATGAGTGAACTTGATGTTGTATGACCTACAATGTAATTTATTCTTGGTGAATGGGCAATTAATTTAAAAAAATCCTGAGAGAAGAATTTCTTATGGCCTAGAACAGGATTAGAGATTACTTTGGGGAGATAGATTTCCTTTTATATTGCTCATTAAAGTCATTTCCTGACAAGAAATCAACTGCTCTCTAGTTGTAAATAAATATAACATGCCTTGAAGCTGAATTGTCCAACTAGCAGCCTGCAGAACATATATGGTCCATGAGATGACTTCACTCAGCCCACCTTTAGATCTCTTAGATCTGTTACTTTAGGTCTGTTACTTGAAAAAATTATATTATTTGTTCATTTAATACACATGTTGTAGAATAGGATTTAATGATATAAAACATATAATCAAAGCATTATTAAGGGAAAAACATACATACTCTGTGAAGTATTCTTTATATTTAATTATTCTTTTTATCTGAAAAATATATAATTTCACATATTCAGGCTTCACACTGGCAGCCAAATTTTATCTATGTTTCTTTTTTCATGGCATGTGGCAGACAGCACAGTAGCTTGTTTCCTTGCAAAAGAGGTGTGTTTTGAAATGCTCCTGTCAATCCAGAAATGTCAAAGAGGTGATGCTTACATTCATCTGAGGAGGATCAGGAGTGGCTGATCATCTGAAGAGCAATAGCATCTGCTTTAACAAATGATGAGTTCCTTGATCTGACTACTTGTAAAACTACATATTTTAAGGGGCAGTCACATTCCTTTAATGCCAAAGCCTTCAAATCCTTAGTGAATTAGTCAATGCAATAACATTTTTATTAACATGAGAGAGGTCCTCAAAAGTATTCTTCCTCTCACAATGCCTTAGTATGAGAATAAAACTAGTAAGGCAGAACCAAATGATTTCTGAAGGCAGTTTGGACAGCAGGTAAATTATACATGTGCAGCAGGAAAAACAGAACATGGGAACTTCACTTCTGTCTCTGAAATATCGGAGCTAAAGTAAATTCTGGAGTAGCCATCATAATATTAAGATTCCTATCCCCCAAAAGCAATGTTGTCACATCTACTGGGCAAGGTATGACATTCCAGCCAGCAGAGGCCAACAACATATAGTTAGGCCCAAATTTGTCAAAGCAATTAAGACATATTTACATTTCATTTATGTCAGTGCTTAAGTTGTTGAAGAGGGAAGACCTTAAATATGTTTTTAAGTCTTTGCATTGGTGCTGTAAGCACATCTACCCAGTATTGATTCAGAAGCAACAAATTATCTGAGACCTGAACTTTAAAGCGTGGCTCAGAATGACCTATAAATCTTTACAACTAAAACCAACGAAAAGGAAGTTAAAATTAACACAAAATTTAGGTGAAAACTGATTGACTAGAATCAGGCTGACTGAGACCAAAAAGTGAAAAGCCCTTTTCCTGAAACTCTTTAGGGCAGGGAATGGCATATTTCTACTTAAGTGCCATGTTAATTTGTCACAGGTAAGAAATGTGCTAGAAGAGCTTGTCTTCACTTTCTATTTCACAAAAAATTCTGTGCTGGCAATTTATGCCCTAATGGAACTTCTTTTCCTTTAAAGCAGTTTAAGTTCTGAGAATAGTTTGCTGGCATCAATCAACAAGCATTGGTAACATCTCAGTGTTGTTCCTGAAAGCATAGTACCAATTTCAGGAACAAGAAAACCAAGGACAGCATTTGTTCAAATTGTATCCACCGACATTAAAGGATGTTGCAGAGTATTTTGAATCTGTAGCCACCTATCTAGTCCACCCTAGCTGGTTTCTAAAACATCAAATATACATAAATGAAAAATGCACAAATACATACATATTTCTGTGGCAAAGAGAGAAATGTCTCTCAGAAGTCTTCTTATAAGCCAAAACATATTACAGAATTTAAGCAATGGCATTAGAATTGGATTTACATAAAACCATTATCAGGTTAATAATATAATTTCATTTAATCTGTTCAGTGAACTTGCATATTGATGCCTTGTTTTTTCCACAGTGACTTATTGCCTCATGTTTATTCTGCTTAGAAACTGGATTTCTTTTAAAAATAAGTGTATAAGAAAAAGCAAATCCATTTTTATATGATTTTTTTTAATGTATAAAGAAATGTTTTCCCTTACATCTTTGGGTTTGCCTAAAACTGTGGCAGCTCTTGAAAAGGAAGACTGATATAAAATTTTCATCTCAATGATAACTTAACACTAGAGTTGGGGGTGGGGGAGATTAATCGAGTCTGCTCTGATGTGCTAGATTTCTGGCACATCGGAGCAGACAAAAGTATGTGTATAAATGCCAAAAGTGTGCAGTATCTAAGGTGCATTAAGGAACATGTAGATGCACCCACTGTAATGCAATATTAATAGTTATCCTAATCTAAATTAGCAGACAGAAACAACAGAATAATAATGTACTGCAACAGATCTGTGTGTGCAAAGTAAGGGTTGGGAGCTACTGTTTTCCCAGTAGAGAAGTATGTGCATCTGTCAGTGGCTTCTAAAACCAATACCTAGTACAGTATTACAGCATACACCAGTACATGTTAACACTATGAATGACAGAAGTCCCTGATAGGCTTACCCTCCACTGTACTTCTATTTTAGGGGAAAACAAAATGCTGCACTGGAAAAAAATATCCTTTCTACAGGTGACTATTTCATCTTAAAGGGGTAAATTTTAATCCTTTGTATTCTGTGGTTCTCATGTTTTGTGGTTCCAATACAAACATACAGTGAAAAAACAAGCAAAAAACAATTGATGGGCCAGATTCTGATCGTGATTTCACACAAATGTGGACCAAAAAAACATTGCAATTGCTCATGGTGTTCCAGTCTTATGCTAAATACCTGAAATTAGATCCCATGTGATATCTTTAGGTAAAAGACATACCAAAGCCATTATTCCATGTTTACATTACCTATTTACAACCAGAATCTTGTCCCCACTTGTGTTGAGTAGGTAACCACTCCAGGAATAGCCTTGTATTGAAATCAAGTCTTGCTTGCTGAGTAGTGGGTTACTCAGCATGAGTAATACTGGCATACTCTGGCCCACAAAAGTTATCATGATGTGACAGGTGTTACTTTTTAGGGGAAAATATATATATTTATATAAACCTCTAAAAATACCAACTGATATTCAGAAGATAAAGCACTGCACTAAATAAGTAGCATAGCTAATTGCTTCAAAACAAAGTCTTAATAAATCTCTTTCACACCATTAAAATACTACTGCATTTGATTCTTCACTGCTCTAAAATCATTTAAGAAGGTAAATGCTTAGCTCACCATGATACCTACTCATAATATTTATTTTCCTGTTCAAAGAAAAGCAAAGATAATACTAAATTATTTTGGTATAATGAAGTTATGGTACGCATGGCAAATTTATTGAGTACAGAATGTAAAAAGGGCTTGGGGAAAATAAATATATCCCACTCATGATATATTTATCATAGGTTTTGTGTGATTATTTTAGTGTACTTCATTGAAATTCATCATCATGTTGCTGTTCTATTAATTGTCTTGTTGTAATACGCAAAATAGATTTTTATTATACCCAATTGCCAACAGCACTGTGCAGCATATATCTATCAGGGCAATATTTGAAGGTACACTTACTGAACTTATTGATAAGTTCTCAACCAGCAAGTCATACTATACACTGTATTTGGGGACATAAAATAATCCCTTTTCCAGAGTAAAAAGGCGAATCAGACAGATGACTAATGGAAGCTACCCATACAGCCAATCATATAGGGCCAAGGGTATCCACAATTCCTTTTAAGGCTAGGTTTGTATCTGAAAGTAGTTATATCGAGGGCAGTGGTAGGCAACTTTTCAGAACCACGGGGCAAAACCACCCAGCATTTCGAGGCAACCACTGCTATAGCTGCTTCCCTGCTGCCACTTCTCTCTGCTCCCCAGCTATGGTGTGGACACAGCTCTTCACTGTCTGGCCCTAGTACAGGCACAGGCATGGGCCAAGCCCCACACTGCCACCAAAGCTCCCCACTGCTGATAAACCACTAAAGCCCTTTCAGGCTCTGTGGGCCAGATCTTGTGTGCAGGCCATATGTTGCTGACCACTAATACGGGGTCTGAAAGAGAAAGACCTACTTCTTTATGCTTCTTAGCACAGAGCAGCATCTCTGGCTCCACTAGTTTGAGAGGCTCTCTGAAAATTGGCGTTGTGTGAGAGAAATTCTGAGGGGTCTCAAGACACTAGCTCTCCAAGTACCAAGGTGTCCATCCCAGAATTTGGGGCAAAAAAGGTAAATTTTGAACTATCCTTGCTCCCTTACTCCGCTGCACTGAATGCATCTCAAATGCAACTGAAGAGCTAACCCAGGAGAAACAAAGATTAAAGGGACCATAAATATTGCCAATTTAATTTTCAGAGTCTGTTCCAGAAAATGCCTGCAAAATTGCATTACCTAACTTAAGAGCCTTCAGAAAAGCATGAAACACACATGGCCAGATCCTATTCCAACTATTGGGCATCTAAGTGAACCTATGCACATATGCAAGATTCTATTCCACCCCGTAAATCCACCGATGCTTTTTTTTTCTGTAGAACTTTGTCATCTCACCCTTAAGAGTGAGTCACAAAAAAAACCAAACAGGGAGGAGGAGGATCTACCTTTTGTATTAGCATTACTTCGGGGACCAACGTGAAATGCAACAGAATTGCAGTTAGGCACTTAAATCTGTTTATGTGTTTAACAGGTGGAACCGAATCTGGCCCACTATGTTTTAGGAGGTTGACTCCACTAAGATAAGGAAATATGCTTTCAGCTGGCCAGCCCCTAATGCCATCCTAGTCCAAAGTGAGTTCACAACTCTGAACAAGCACAATTCTATGTCATTCATATCATGCTAGTTTTAAACAGCAGGTGAGTTATAATTTTTGTAATTTCTAGCATAGATGCCAACAGCCAATCTGTCATGATTTAGAACAAAAGGGGATTTTAAATTAGACCTATTCAGTTACAAACAAAAAACATACAATGTGTTAAAAGCGTCACACAACTCTCAGTCTGAGATGATCATTCAAGTGGAGGAAGACGGGCTTAAATAACCAACTGATCTGGAGGTCAAAAGTGCAAATGCCAATTAAGATGGGACCTAACAGAGCTTATTTGTCAGTGACTGAGAAACTATCTGGATATGACAAAGTGTGAATATTTCCTCATGATTTTAAAGATCCTTTGAATAGGATCTGAAGTATGACTAAAAAAATTGGAAAGCCTGAAAAATGTAATTATACCTGTGTGGTTGGGATAGAGTTAGGCAAACTTTCAAATGCAACACATTCTTTGTCAGGTCAACTGCAGTGTAACCCTCTATTATAACCCTGGTAGAGAAAAGATTAACTGGATCTAGATTCTGTACACCTCAAAGTTCAGTGTGTTGAACTCCAGTATTTTTCACTCAGTCTTATCTCTAATTAGAAGCTTGCATTTTCTTTTACTGGCCTACTATCTCAGACTTAGGTTAGACATAAACACGTGTTGCAAGAAGGCATGCATCCTTGCCATTTTAGACTTATATCTGAAATTTCTGCTGATAAATTATACATTCTCACAACTGAAAATCACAACCAATGTTAACATTAAAACCCCTTAATGAAATTATACTTAGGAACTTTGTTGAGGTCTTTTCAACCAGACCTTCTTTTTGCTCCACACCAAACCTTCAGTTTTCATCACTAAGAGCATGCATCTCTGGGGACACCAGGTTAAACTGATCTTTAATGAAATTAAATTAAATTAATGAAAGGGGTGAGAACAAAAAGAACATTGCCTCTCACTGCTATTAGAGTGAAAGGAACATGACTGAGAGAATAGGCATGTCTTCCTGTGTTCTGAAAGCATTCCCTGAGGACACTAACATAATGGAGGAGGATTAGAAAACATTCTTAACTTGAATTCAGAGAGATGAGAGAAGGAGATGCAGAGTTGGACAAGAGAAGCAGAAAGCTGGGAAGAGGGACAGAGGCTGGGAACCAGAAAGATAGGAGCAAATAAGCAGGCCAAGAGATAGGATCCATGGAGATATAGGACAACCTAGAACAGGACGAGGGCAAGAGCTGAGATGGGGGAACAAGGCGCAGAAGGCAATCAGGAAAGACTAAAGGGACCAAAGCAGAAAGTCTAGTAGAGTGCCTAACACCAGAGGATGTGGAGACTGAGGAGACCAAAGTCTAAATATTTGTATGCTGTAAAACCCCTTGGCAACAAACAATTAATTCCCCTTTCAGTGCCTCATTCAGATACCCAGTTGACTACTGCTGACCATCATTAAGCATGTGCCCAAAGATGGCAAATGAATGTATACAGACAACCTTTAACGTTGGCATTTTGTAATTTCTGAATGTTGGATGTTGCAACTTTAATGCTCTTTAACAGTTTTTTTTAAAGTCTTGTATAGAATTTAACATGCTGCATAGATCCCAGATAAGAAAGTTTGTGAAATCCAAGTAGTGCTCATGGTAAAAATAAAATAAAATAAGAGTGTGTGGCTGGGGGGGGGGGGGCTTACCTAATACTTCCAGTGAGAATTGGCACCATTTCATATTATTTATGAAGAGCACTATTGCAGAATGACCATCTTTTCAGTTACCAAATCCACTACACTATTTCATATTGATAAGCTTAAAAGCGGACTTTTTTCTCTCTCTCTCTCTTTACAGAATTATACAACAGCAAAAAGGCAACAAGGTGAGATGTGTTTGAAGAGTCCTATTTAGTAAAGTATAATTAGATATTTGTCATAGTAAGCCTAAGATCCTAGGCAAAACATCAGATGAGATCTGGCTTCATTGTTTCCTTCAGTTTTTGCATAAGCTGTTGCAAAAAAAAAAAAAATTAAAAAAAAAAATCTCTTTTTTTCTGCTTCCATCAGATGCGGATGTTCAGAGGCTTATTTGGCAAGGATAGAGGAAGCACTAATGCCATATGAATATCTAATTCACGTAATGCCTTTTGCACTGATAAAATCTTGTTTGTGGTATTCCACGAATAACCCAAGTAATAAAATCATCAATTGCCATTGGTATAGCAAGCTTTGTCCTAAAATACATTTAAAGTACAAACAACAGGGGAGAGTATACACTGATGAATATTTAAATACAATTAATGAAATTAAAAACAATGCCAAATACATCGTAATAGACCTTATGCTTTTGTCTTTATGTTTCATGTCAATACCAACTGATGGTAGCAAGGAAGAAAATATTTGCTTTTTAATTACAGCATAGCAAGGGACATATTATTTTTGAGAACTTTTTTGTCTACTCAGAAGATAAAACAATAGAAAAAAGAAGAAAGTACAAATTTCTGTTTACAAGAAGTTTATTTGTGTTATTTTATGTGAGCAAAGGGGCTGTTATTAAAGCACATATTAAAGCACTCACCTGCTTTTACATTCTAGCCCTATAAGACTGTATGGGTATGTATGTATGTATATGCCCAGATGCATGCATACATGCAGCACTGACAATGAATGGATTTGTTTCATCTTTGTTTTTGTTCATGTATAGAGAGAACAGATACAAGAAGAGGGGTATTGAAAATTAACAGACAGGCTTATTAGTCGCTTGGAATCTGGACAGAAGTCATTGTTAAGGAAAAGTAATTTTTCAGGCATGTTCCTCATTGTCAAAGGACTAAGCAAAACAGTGACACATAGCATGCCAACAGTGGCATAACAAGCAGAGTTGGCACCCAGGGCAAACCATGCAGGGCGGGAGGGGGGGAGGGGGGCACAGTTCCAAGAGCAGGGGTAGAGGGTGCAGAAGTCTTATCCATGCCAGGACCTCCTAAACAGTGCCTGGCTGAGCTGCTGCTACTGCTGCTGCACGTTCTACCTGCCTTAGCTATTGCTCTTCAAGAAGCAGCAGCAGCCAGGGACTGACTTGAAGTATGTGGCAAAGGTATGCTGGTGGAGTACAGACTCTGAAGCTGTAAGGGGTAATTCTGGCACCCTTCCTAACCTGGGGCAGGTGCCCTTTTCATCCACCCTTAATTATGGTATTGTGTGCCTGTTCTATGCACCCTAACCCCAGGCACACAATACCCAAGGCAGATGTGATGTACCCCACCTCACTGCAGCTTCCTCTCTCTAGTGAGCTTATTGGCATGCACCCAGAACTGCATGAAACCAGACATGAAGCAGGCATGTTGCACCTTAGTACAGAGTGTCACAGGTCAGTCCCCTGATTATGAAAATATGCCCTTCATGTCTCATAAGTCTGATGAACTGGACCAAAACATGGGGAAGAAAAGGGAGTGATGGAAGGTGGAGAGCCAGGAGAATACAACTGTGGTTAGGGTTGGGTCTCAAGCAGGCAATAAGTGAGCATTATTCCAGCCTATGCCCATTTTGGATGTCCTTAATAAAATACTTTCTGGTCCACAATAGGGTATTTTAAGGAACTAGAGTAACCATTGAGAGATATTGCTAATTGCCACTTGAAGGTTAACTGAGTTACGCAGTCACAGTTAGCCATCAGCTAGGATACCATCTTTGTTAAAAAGAGGCTCATGTGGTAATGGTCTATAAAAACACTCATCTGATTTGGTGAAGTTTATTGTGAAAGGATGATGCTCTATGAGTTAAAGCACTACAGAAATCCAGCAGATATATTACTGTTATGTACTGATGCCTCAAACTTTTATAACAAACAGTGCTGAACACAGGAGCCATGAACCAGTTAGAACTGCTAGGCAATATCACAACATTCTAACCTATTTATTCATCTGTACAATTTAAAAACACACCATAAAATAAATAATGCACATATACCAACAAGGAGTTAAGTGCTACAGATAGTTCCAGCTGAAAAATAATGTGCATCACCTGGTGAACAGTTAAATGGTAAATACTGAGTCCCGTGCCCACTTTCATACCCTATCTGCATTAGGAAAGCTTCCTTGCATTTTTCTGCACTGATGCAAATTTACCAATACATATAGCATATGTCAGGAGGCAGAGAAGGCTGTGCCTTATGCCTTCAGCTCTCATGGATTGAGCTACCTACATTATCACTTTATTATTGAAATATGTGACTATATATTTTTTCCTTTATTAAAATAAAAAAATGAAACGTTTCCAGGTAAATAAGAGAATCTATGCTAATTAAGGGCCACAAAAATGTTTTGACACTTTGAAGAATGCAAAAAAGTCTCAAGCCAATTCCCAGTCCAGACCCCATGTCTCTTTCCTCCTCCTGTTCAAGGAGCTAGCATCCTCTGCCTCTGGGACATTTTGGATAAGTGAGGTGGAAAATATAATTGTTCTTTTAATTAAACATTGGTTTAATTAAATATGGTTTTGACCATTATGCTCACTGCAGAATTTCTTGCAATATATTTTTGCTATTTTAAAGGTTGTACATTTTAGTACATACTTTCCTACCACTTACTCTGGGTATGATTTGGCACTCAGTACACTACGGTCCAAATATTTACACTCTAATGGTAAAAGCAGCCCAAAATAGCCAAAACAAATAAACTTGC
The DNA here is from genome assembly GCF_052110815.1 of Crocodylus siamensis. Classification (NCBI taxonomy): domain Eukaryota; kingdom Metazoa; phylum Chordata; order Crocodylia; family Crocodylidae; genus Crocodylus; species Crocodylus siamensis. The sequence goes on along the minus strand of NC_143398.1, from coordinate 198,523,198 downwards.
TGAGGAGACTTCCAAACCTTGTCCTATGGAGATGGAAACAGATGGACACTCCTGGTACCATGCAAGTTTGTTTTCTTTGAAAATGGATATCTTGTAATGATGAAAAGGACTTGGCAATATTGAATTAATATCAGCCTCCATTACAATAAAAAGCTGCACAGTACTTGGAATCATGAAGCCTGTACCTTACTTACACTTGCTGCTGTCAAGTTGGTCCAGCTGCTGTCTCGACTTCTGTCTCCGCATTTTGGGACTCCTTGAAGAGCTCAATAATATCTTAAGCAAATTCCCAGTCCAAACTCCATGCATCTCTGCTTCTCTTACGCAAAGAGTTAGAGTCCTGTGCCTTTGGGACACTTTGGATGAGTGAGCTGCAAAACATCATTGTTCTTTTAATTAAACATTGCTTTTATATATTGTTTCAGTAATATCCAAAAACATTTGAACTATCAGACTACATTGCTTAAAAATAACCTCTCCAATGTAAGTCTTGGCAGAAAAATAACCCTTTTGATGTGTCGCTTGCAGTCAATCTCACCGCAGGTGCAAGCATTGTTAAAAGTGCATGCAGGCTGCCTCATAAGAGGCAAGGAGGGTGTCATTGCTCTCAGTATCAGACAGAAAAGCTGGCCGGATATGGACAAGAGCATATTCTGCATCCTCTTGTGTAGCACAGCAACCCATATGTCCTTTTAACACAATGCTAATAGGAACAAAACATCTCCTTTGGGCACAGTACTTCCCAGAGCTCTCATGAGGGTGATGCAGTGCACTCTGTTCTCAGCATGGCCCAGTGCCTTAAAGGCATAATTGAGCCCAAAGTGCATAATATTTAGTGACATTTAATGAAGCATGCCATCTCTGGATAACTGCCATTGTAGAGGAAACAGTGTTCAGGCAAATGCGTTGCGCTGTTCTTTTGTTTTATTTATAATTTTTTTAATTGTGTTGTCAGCAACACATGAGAAAATAAAATTAAATGGATTACACTAGTTAACCAAAGGAAGTAATTATGCTGATTTTTGGAACAACTAGAATATTAGACCATTACTACTGAATTTTCTATGCCTAGCTAATACTCCCAAGGCAACAGAAACATTTATTTTACAGCTATACAGGTTTGTTTTATTCCTGCTTGAATAATTTGTACTACTCAAAAACTTAAGGGCTACTGAAAAATTCCATTCTTCTGTTAGTAAAATCTATATACATTCAAAGGAATATTATAGGGTCTAATTTATTATTGTGTAGGGAAGACATAACCCACTTCTTCCTAGACTGCTGTTCCAAGAGGTTCCCAAATCAGGTACAAACCTAATTTTATACTAGCTCCATTCTGGCTAGGAGTATTTGGATATGGCCAATCAAAAACTGAGGCTAAAGACGTGAAAGATTTTTTTTTCAGTATTTCTGAAAAAGAAAACTAATAGGCTTTTAATGTAATCCTCTCCAGTTAAATTGTAGGTTATATATTATCCATGTGAAAGCAAACATGTAAACTATCTCTTATCCTCAAGGGTCAGAGTGACTAAGTCACAACAATTAGTATTGAAACGGCAGTATGAAATCCAAGTAAACTGAAATTTAGTTTATTACAGATTTAAAATTACGTAATTTTACATGTATAATCCAAGAAAATTTATCATGAATTCAGCAATCCAAGTAGTAATGCTGCTTTGCCACCTTTGTCATGATAAGAATAGTGAAAGGGATTGGTATTTCTCCAATGGCCAAGTCAGATTAGCTGAGGATCTCACCATTAAAACGTTGCAAGGCAGTTGTAAAATTCACCTATAAATATAGAGAACCAACAGATAATCCCTCTTTGCACTCATATATTGCTCCCATGCAGAGCATGATTACTCTGACACCCTAGGTTTCATCCATAGTGAGAATTATACTTAACTAAACTTGTATTTACAACACCTGGCCTTTTTTTAAAAAAAATTTTTCTTGAAAAACAACAGGAATGGTTGAAGTACAAATAAGTTCTGACAAGCTAGATTCTGAACTTGTTCTCTGCTTTAGAGACTAAATAGTAGGCTATGCAAAGCTTCAGTCACTGATTTGATTTGGCAGAGATTCGGCCCAATTTGGCGGCTGAATCTCCAAATCTGCATTGAATCAGGAGACACTTTAATCTTTCCGAATTGAATCAGAACCCTCTGAATAGATTGAGAGAGATTTGAAAAGATCATAGAATCAATGAGTCGGAAGGGACCTAGACAGATCATCGAGTCTGACCCCATTCCATGGGCAGGAAGGAACACTGGGGGTGGCAGGGGTCATAAGACCCCAGCCAGGTGCCTATCCAGTCTCCTCTTGAAGATTTCCAGGTAAGGTGAGAGCATCACCTCTCTGGGAAGCCTATTCCAGGCTCTGGCCACCCTTACAGTTCTTCCTAATATCTAATCTAAACCTATCCTCCCTCAGCTTGTGGCCATTGTTCCTGGTGACTCCTGTCGCGTCCGAGGTCCGGTGTACCCTTGACCTGCGAGCCTGGGTTGGCACGACCGGCTGGACATGGGTGGGGTAGGTAGTCGGGCAGGTGGGTAAGTGGGAGTCAGGAAGTTTAACGCGTCTTGGTTATACAGAAAGTTTATTTTTACTTACACTACAGGAGATTGCAGCATAGGGAGGAAGTTGTGGTTGCACGGTGTAGAAAGAGAAGTTGAGCTATTCAGTTCAGCAGGCAGATATTTTTGTTGCACAGATTACAAACTGCGTGGTGCAGATTTCAAGCAAAGCATACAGGTAACTTTGATCTGAAGATTTTCGTGAGCTCTTGACGAGAACAGACGAGCCGGCAGAATGGATACACCTGAAAAATTTTACCGTAGGTGGGGAGAGGTCAGCGACTGGCCAAATCGCTGACTATGTCTCCTGGGCATGTGTGGAGGTCTCCGCAGAAGGCGGAAACCTTTCCAAAGTTATAGTTTACTGGGTAGCCTATTACAACACGCCAGGCTTGAATAATTATAGGACTGCCAATCATGACTGTGAACAGACTCTGTGTGTTCTTTGGTTTCATGTGAGATTGACTGCGCATGTGTTTTACATTTAGGCTGGGGGGGTTGGATACGGAACTATAATGACAAAATATGTTATGTTAGCCTTTTGACCTTTTTGCCATCAGCCTCTGAAACCAAAGATTTTTCTTTGACAACTCCAAGGGGGGTCCTGGTGAACAGACTTTCCCCGAGTCCCTGCTGGTAGCCCCTGATAAGGTTGTAGGCAGCCACAAGATCCCCCCTCAGTCTCCTCTTGCGGAGACTGAAGAGATTCAGGTCCCTCAGCCTCTCCTCATAGGGCTGGCCATGGAGGCCCTCAACCATATGAGTGGCCTCCTCTGGACCCTCTCCAGGTTCTCCACATCCTTCTTGAAGTGCGGCACCCAGAACTGGACACAGTACTCCATCTGTGGCCTGACCAGTGCCGCATAGAGGGGGAGCAAGACCTCTCTGGACCTTCGAAGATTCAACGATTCAGACAGAGACACAACTTTAATGGTGGGGTTTGTTTTTTTTTTTACATAACTCAAGGTACCAGGTGGCTCATGAATGCTGAGATGTTGGGGATTGATGGAGTGTCCCACAGAAGCACAGAGGGCTCCCCAGCACACTCAGCAGAAGACCTGGAAGCAGACCAAGAAGCACTTCTGATCCACTTGTGGGTCACCGGGGAGAGCACAGGGGACCCCCCCACCCCTGCCCCCTGGCTTGGCAACTGGTGCCTCCTGGATCTGGGGGGCAGCTGGGGTTCCTCCACAGCCGACTTCTGGGTCAGGGGGTTGTAGGGGGGTCCCAAATGCATGGTGGTAGACCCAAAAATGGTCCAGAAGTACTTCTGGGCCACTTCTGGGTTTGCCACTGAGCATGCAGAGGTTCCCCCCCACTTCTGTGGGATGCTCTATCTGCCCCAACATCGCAGCAGTCACGAACCACGTCTGGTACCTCAAGTTATGTAGAAAACACATTTAAAGTAGTATCTATGGCTGAATCAGCATCAAATCTTCAGATTTGGCCAAATCAAATCAGGACAGTGATCCATAGATTTCATAGACATTAGGGCTGGAAGGGATGTTGAAGATCATCAAGTCCAGCCCCCTGCTCCAGGGGCAAGAAGTCAGCTGGGGTCAAAGGATCCCTGCAAGATAAGCATCCAAATGCTTCTTGAATGAGTCCAGAGTAGGTGCCTGCACCACTTCTGGAGGGAGTCTATTCCAGGTCTTGGGGTCTTGGACAGTAAAGAAATTTTTCCTTATGTCCAGCCTCAAATGGTCTTGGAGGAGTTTATAACCACTGATCCTTAATTTTCCTTGGGGTGCTCTGGTGAATGTTCTTCCAGGTCCTGATGCACATTTTTATGTACTTATAAGCAGCCACCAGGTCCCCCCTGAGCCTGCGCTTTTCCAGGCTGAAAAGTCCCATGACTCTCTGCCTCTCTTCATAAGACCTATTTTCTTGCCCTCTGATCATGCACATGGCTCTCCTCTGGACTCTCTCAAGCTTTTCCACATTCTTCTTGAATTGTGGAGCCCAGAACTGGATGCAGTACTCCAGCTGTGGGCTCACCAAAGCTGAGTAAAGCAGGAGGGTGAGATTTACTTGAGAAGCATCTATGGATGCAAGCCAGAGTATTGTTTGCTTTGCCAGCTGTGGCATTGAATTGCTGGCTCATGTTCGTCTTGTGGTCAATCATGACCCCAAATCTCTTGCAGCTGTGGCGCTAGGAAGCGTAGCATGCTGAGCCTATAAGTACACTGCAGGTTTTTTCTCCCGAGGTGGAGTACCTTATATTTATCACTATTGAATGTCATCAGGTTTGTATCCACCCACTTACTAAGTTTATCCAAGTCAGCCTGGATCACTAGCCTGCCCTCAGGTGTGGATGCTATGCCCCAAAGTTTAGTGTCATCAGTGAACTTATCTAGTGTGCTTCTGATATCAATGTCCACATCATTGATAAAGATGTTAAAAAGGACAGAGCCTTGGGGGATGCCACTGGTCACAGAGTGCCTTGATGATTCACTCCCATTGACTGGACAATTTTTCCCATGAGGAGGTCATGGGACACCAGATCAAAAGCTTTTTTAAAATCCAGATATATGACATCAATCTCTTCTCCCTTGTCCAGGTGATGTCACCTGGTCGTAGAATGAGATGAGATTGGTCATGCAAGACCTACCTACAACAAACCTGTGCTGGCTATCCCTCAGGATGTTGCCTCTGGTGAGTTTATCCAGAAGGGTCTCCTTGATAATTTTCTCCAGAATCTTACTGGCGATTGAAGTCAAGCTGATTGGCCTGTAATTCCCAGGATTTACTTTCCGACCTTTCTTGAAGATAGGTACCACATTGGCCTTCTCCCAGTCTTCAGGTACTTCATCTGAGCGCCATGAATTTTCAAGTATTTTTGCCAATGGTTGGGCTATGACACCTGACAACTCCTTGAGTACTGTACCTTGAGTCAGGACCAGCTGACTTGAAGGTGTCCAACCTCTCAAGGTGATCCTTTACTAGATCAACACTGATGCTGGGTATAAATACGCCCTCACCCTGGCCATCCCACATCTTGCTAGGCAGGGTAGTACCATTGGACTGATGAAAGACCTGTGCGAAGTACCCATTGAACAGATTGGCCTTTTCCTGAGTGTCGGTTATCAGCTGTCCCATTTGGGGTCCAGTGTTACCCTTGCTTCTTTTTCAACTCCTTACATATCTGAAAAAGGACTTTCTTTTATCCTTGATACATGTGGCCAGATGGAGCTCAGTTGCAGCCTTGGCTTTCCTGATCCACTCCCTGTAGGTACTCCTCCTTGGTGGTACTTCCAGCCTTTATAAGTCTCTCTTCTGAGGCATAGGAGGTCCTCAAGTTCCCTACTGAGCCAAGGGGGTTGCTACACCCTTTTGCTACCTTTCCTCCAAGATGGGATGGCCATCCCTTGTGCTGTCAGGATGGCTCCCTTGAGGAGTAACCACTCTTCTTGAACTCCTCTGCCTGTTGAGTCATGGTCCCTTAGGGACTCAACAATGAGCCTCCTGAGCTTATCAAAGTCACCTTTCCTGAAGTCAAGGACTTCTGTATTGCTGACTGACTTGCCAGCTTTGCAATGGATAGTAAAGGTGATCAGCTCATGGTCACTGTCACCCAGCTTTCGATTCTTAGGTCACTGACTAGATCATCCCCTCTGGCTAGTACTAGGTACAGCAACACTTTACCTCTTGTTGGCCCATAGACTTCTTGGGTCAGGTAGAGCTCATTCACACACATGAGGAAGCTTTGCAGCTAATTGGATTTGCCTGAGTGCTCTTCCCATGAGATGTCTGGGTAGTTAAAGTTTCCCGTGACAACCATGCACTGACAGCATGCCGCCTCAGCCAGTTCCCGGGTGAATTCCTGGTCCTGCTCTTGTTTCTGGTTAGGAGGTCTGTAGTAGTCTCCTACCATGATGTCTCCTGTGCCACATTCCCCATGTATTTTAACCCAGAGAGACTCTAGTCATCTTTCCTGGGTGCCAATGTCAATTTGGAGGGATGTGTAGCTGTCCTTGATGGACAGAACTACACCCCCATCCTTTTTATCTGCACGATCACACCTGTACACGGTATAGCCATCTGTATGGCCCAGTCATAGGTGGAGTCCCACCAGGTCTCTGTTGTCCCTATAGTGTCAGAGTCTTTCTTGTTTAGCAGGAGAACCAGTTCCTCCTGTTTATTCCCCAAGCTCCTGGCATTGAGTGTCCCATTGAGGGCCTTTGCCTCCCCAACAGATCATTCCAGGGCTAAGGTAGAGGTGGGTTCCCTTGAGTGCCTTAGCCTGCTGGATTTACAAGGGTTGCCCCCTCAGTCCCCCTCAGGAGGGAGTCTCCCATGATGAGCACTGTGTTTCATTTTAGGGAGAGTAGGAATGGGTGATCCTCCCTTGCCTGCAGGAGCTGGCATCTCCACAGGCTGTAATGGGGCTGCAAGAGGCCAGAACAGCTCCAGAGGGGAGGGGACCTTGGTGTGGTGGGCCTTGGAGCCCTTGACCACCTTGGTCCGACCCCCTGGCTGGACAGTATGGGCGATCCCCGAGTCTTCCCTTGTTGGTCCTCCTTCTGCAGCTGTTGGGGATCACTGGGGGGCTTTGGGGTGCAGGGGTGAGACAGGCTTTCACCCATGTGTCTTGTGCCGCTCTCTAAGCCTGGCTAGGTTTTTATTTTGTTTTGGCGGGTCCTTTTAAACTATGTGCATATGCAGTGGGCCCTACCTAGGATTTGGACGAGCCTGCCCCTCTCCTACTCTCTCCCTGGGGGCTGGGCCAAGTAGGAGCCAGGGCGGGGTTAGACCCTCCTCAGCTCCTCTCAGCTGAGCTGGGCTAGTCCCCTCCCACCACGGGCCCAATTACCTCCGGCTATGCTGGAGGTCATCGGGGCACTCTGAGACTGTTAGGGGTCACTGGGGGGCTTTGGGGCGCGGGAGCATGATGGACTTGAACCCATGCATCTCACGCCGCTAAGCCCATCAACAAAATCAAATCACTGCCCCTGATTTGGACTGAATCCAAATGGAATACATCCTGTTTCACACGCCCCTACTAAATAGGATGGTATGATCTTTACTTCTTATGATTGCATTAGTAACAATATTTTGTGTGCACAGGTTCTGTTGCCTAGATTGCCCTGACCCTGATAGTCAGCCCCCAATGCAGAAAATATAGAAAGTAAAAAGATAACATTGCTCATAGTCTGTGTCTTCCAATTCTGTGCTCAGTACAGAGTAGAGCAACAGGAAATTGGGCCAGTTTTTAAGTCATTTTAGCCATATCAAGTCCTAAAGATATCACCAGTCTATTTCAGAATTTAGGAAAAACAAAAATTTAAACTGTGGAACATACCATACAGAATACTGTCCTGTGTCTCAATGGGGAAATTATAAAACAAACTATTTCAGTGTTGTTCTATGTATTAGTACAACAACCTTTCCTATGCAGTGATGCCAAATGAGCATCAAATGCAGTGGAGTCATAGTGGTACTCAATCTTATGCCAAGCTGAAAATTATAGAGGTCAGGGAAAGAAACTTTCCTTACACTTGAGAGATCTCCTTTGTTATCTTGTATGAAACAGCTCAGCTGCAGTTAGTCAGAAATCTTTTATTTTGCAGTAATTACCAACTTTTCTTTTTACTGAAAATCAAACTCCCAAATATTATAGCAGGTTTTTTACACTTTCCCAAAAACTGTACAAAAAGCCCTGCATAGAGTCAATTTAATTAGAAGACTTTCCTACTTTTAAAGCTAAATTTTTTCTTGCGCCACCAAAGTGAAAGAAAGCTGATGGATATTAGTCTGGGCATTTTTACAACAGGGCACTGTTTAACACAGCAGAGGTTCAGAGAAAAACCAGCCAAAAACTGTACAAAAAGCCCTGCATAGAGTCAATTTAATTAGAAGACAAGGACTTGATCGGAACATTCCCAGCTAGAAGTACATACATCCATGCACACACTGTGTGGCTGTGATAAGAGAACCATGTATTTATATTCTGTACTCAGGCAATACATGTCAAGAACACCCTAATTTTTGTTTAGTAGGATGCCTTGAAAAAGGTCTGTGTGGTTCATAAAGACAAATATATGATGTCCTTAAAGTCCCTACTCATCTGCTAATTTGCACTAACTGCAAGACCCAGTACCAATCTCAGTGTTGCTTACATTCACCTAGCTGAGGAAATAGAAGCAATTCTAAGTGACTTCGGTAATGTTATCAAACACGGCTCATATTTTGAATGCTAACTACTTGTGGTGTACTGAAGATCATCATTTCACAGAGTGAAAACTAAATAACGTCAAGTAAATTCAAGCAACAAATACATTCAAGGAAATCATGATCTACTTGTGCTTGTGAACCTGCCAGAGGCAGAAATATTATATATTTGCTGTAAAGTATTTGCTGTTCTTTGTAATGCCTAACCAAGTGCTTGGAACTGGGGAAAGCAGATGCTTATTAATCCTTTTACTTTCACATTTATTCCAGGTTTCCACATTATGTCATTCTAAGGGCTGCCACAATGTAGTGCACTGCACTTCCAGTTCTGTCACTGAAAGAACATTTAACACAATAAATATATATCTGATGCTGTGACTGACCTCAGGGATTTTCCAGATACATTCTGAAGTACACAAAATCATCATAAAAGTTCTCAAAACAAAATATCAGATATGGATCACTATAAAAACGTGGCACTCACACTAAGTATCTTATTAGAACAAGCAGAGACAATTTTACAGTTCACAGGCAGGCATCTCATCATAAATCTGCCACGGGCTCTCATTTTTAGTGCTATAAGTATATTTCAGCTCCAAACAATATGAATTGCTTGAGTACTATACATATCAAGATCTGAAGCTACAAACAGACATCACATTTTTAGTCTGTGTTTTTACATTTCCTAACACAATTGACCCTTACTCTTGGTTGGGCCCCAAGGCACTCCTGTAATAAGTTATCAGTAGTATCAAAGTCAGTTGGACTTCTGCCATGAATCTCAGTAAGCATGGTATTTAACTCCTCCTTAGAAAAGGATAAATGTTATCTCCTGCATTTTTACCTTCTATTTTCAGACTATTTCTACCTCATATGATTCTGTTCAGTTTCCTCTTTTCCATCCCATGAAGGTGAGAATTTGCCTAAATTCTTGTTTAGCAGAATCATAAAATATTAATGGATTTACAAGGACAACATGCTTTATTGTAGCTGGGTTTGATTCCCAATTTTCTATATAATAGCATTTAAGTCTACCATTTAGGATTCATTTCTTTCTGTATTTTTTTTTTTATATATTTTGTCACAGGTGGTGTTTATTTTTGTAGCTTTCCTTTAACTTCATAACACTTCAATACAAATAAAAAATTACATCAACACTGCAAACATTGCCCACTGCTTTTACAGTTCATTATACATTCAAAATATTCTTGCACCTTTGCCTGAAGAACCAAGCAATAATATCCTGTGCATCTCATTTCCATTGACCTGAAGGGCAAGAATTACTAGTCTTCTTGCTAACCTTCTGCTTTTACACGTTGAAGCATTTTCCTTTTTCTTACTGCACTTGGGAACTTATTAAAGGTCATCCAGGTGTATTATACTGTAATCTTTTTGGTATATTTCCTCTTTGAATTTGTAGTTCTTTTTAAAAGTAAGTTGATATGACACTTCAGATGCAGGGAGTTTATCTTCTCTTTTAGCTAAATGTGGCATTTAACACACAAGCTTCTTACATAGATCTTAGAGAAACAGATTCAGCACTGCTGAACTGAACAGTTCAAAGACTGTAACCAGAAATATGCAGTCTAGATTGCTGGTACCAGAAAGTATAACAAACATCACATTTGTCCCGGGAGCCAACATTTTCTCCTGTGACAAAGCAAGTATTCAGCTGCCCATGTCTGTTGTCCTGGGCCAAACCCTAAAATGATTCATGGAATAAGTGGTGCTAACAGTTTGTCCTGGGACATTGCAAAATGCACCTGAATGGTTGTGCCAGGATTGCATCACTGAAATCATGGCAGAAAAGCAGTGGCATCTTATTCTGCCACTCACTAATCCCTGATTGGAAGGGTGATGTGTATACTTGACAACCCTGCAACTTTCTGTTTGAGGACAAACACAGAAACAACTGGTCTTGGGACAAATGCAATGTCTGTTTGTAGCCTTTAACTAAAACTTTGTTTTGCTTTGATCACAACAGCCTTTCTTCTTTGCCAATTTGGGACTCCTTAACTGATCAAACTTATGGTTGTGCCTACCGCAACAACACAAGGAATCAAAGAGTTCCTTACCCATAGTTTAAATCTAAATAAGCCGTGTACTTGATTACGTTGTAATGATATTTTAACTGTAAAGTAACAGAGAAACAGAACTTTCAAAGTACAACAAAGGTATTTGAGCTTTTTGATCAGTTGAGAGATATGCTAATATTCTGAACCTCTTTTTCTCTAAATTCTCATCTGTGCAAATTTAATAGTCTACATCCTTTCCCTTTACAAGGATAATGAATCATTCTAAGAGGAATAACAGACACTAAGCAGGCCTCAATACCTTCATTAGTCAAAGTTCTATTGCACAACAAAACCTAATTTTAACTTATGCTCTTATCCTACTCACGGCCCACTAAAATCTGCCTTTATATGCAACTGTTTCTAATTCATCTGCTAATTTCCACACTATCCTCCTACCTTCATGTATAAACTCTCAGCCAGTGACACTCTCTCAGCTACCAATCACAAGCCAGCATCTCCAATTACCATATACGAGTGATTCAGCTACATTTCATTTCCACGTGCTATGCAAGTTGGCACATGTGTTGCAGCTCCTGAGGACAGAATTTAGACTGGATATCAGGAAAAACTATTCCACTGCCTCATTGTTCTAACAGTGAAGAAGACTGCCTACGGCAGTTGTGGACTTGATCACTGGAGGTGCTCAAGAGGAGTTTGGAGAGGCATTGGCCAGGGCTGATCTAGGCACAGCTATGCCTATATTCTACTACTAGCCAATTGCCAGTCAAGAATGACAGGGGAGAGAGGAAGGGGCTGGGATGTAGTGTAGCCACCTAACGCCCCACGCTGCCGCTGTTCTGTTTCTTGCAGGGACTGGGCTGGGGGAGCTGAGGCCAGCGCTGCTGATCTCGGCTCCCCCACCCTCTGTCTGGTCCATGGCATGGCTTTGGAATCATGGCGGCACTCCCCTATGCTTGGAGCACTCTGATTGGCTGTTTCCATCAGCCAATCAGAGTGCGAATAAAGCATTACAGACAGACAGGCTTAGTTTTTTATAATATTAGTATGGGTACTTCTCAACTTTGCTGGTTGCTGCATGGAGCCAGAAGGGGAATTTTCCTCTCCTGCTGCTACATGTCAGGTTTTTGTTTCATTTTTTTAAGTCTTCCTTAGAGGCATTGAGTATTGGCTGCAGCCAAGGCTGAGGTTTTTGACTCCTGCTGGGCCTTAAACACAGACATTCCTGGCTAGGGGGTCTAACCCCTCCACTCAGTGTCAGACCAATCACCATATTTGGGGACAGGAGGAAATTTTATTCCATGGTTAGATTGGTATGGACTGTGGGTGTTTTTACCTTCCTCTGTAGCAAGGGGCATAGTCATCTACCAGGACTACCAGGCTCTGGGCGGCGTGCTGAGGGAATTCGGTGCACAGGTGGTATTCTCTTCCATCCTCCCAGTGAACGGACGCGGCAGACGGCATGAGAACCGCATCCGAGAGACCAACTGGCGGCTTCGGCAGTGGTGTCTCGAGGCAGGCTTCGGCTTCCTGGACAATGACCCACACATTACAACAAGGGACATGCTCAGCTGGGATGGGCTTCACCTGTCCCCCAAAGGTAAGCGTGTGTTTTTTTTACAGGTTGGAGGATCTCCTCCAGCGGGCTTTAAACTAGGCTCGTCAGGGGGAGGGAAAGATGAGGGCGGGGGAAACTGTGGACCACCAAACCAGGTGGCACCAACAAGGACAGCCCAGCCTGAAGAAAGAGAGCTTTGGGAACATGAAAGACAGGGGGTGGACAGCAATACGGCACAGGTAAGGAACGAGAAGGTAAGAGACAAAGAGCCCTTTGGGACTTGGAGCGGGGGGGGGGCAGCAAAGGCACCAGTCGCAGGGCTCAAGTGCCTATATACTAATGCTAGGAGCATGGGGAACAAGCAGGATGAACTAGCGCTCCTGGTTACACTAAACGCCTATGACTTAGTGGGGCTGACGGAAACCTGGTGGGATTCATCCCATGACTGGGCGGTACATATCGAGGGCTATAGATTGTACAGAAAAGACAGGGTGGGGAAAAAGGGGGGAGGGGTTGCGCTCTATGTTAAGGAGCAATATACATCAAACCTCATCAAAACAGAATCAAAGGATGAGGAAGTAGAAGGACTGTGGGTTAGGCTAAATGGGGGGCAAGGAGAAAAGGATTTGGTGGTAGGGGTCTGCTACAGACCCCCACATCAAGGGGAAGAAATAGATTTGGGGCTCCTGAGGCAACTCTCGGAGACCATAAAAGCTAAAGAGGTGGTGGTCATGGGGGACATAAACTACCCGGACATCTGTTGGGAGACACAGACAGCAAAGTCCCACCGCTCACGCAGGTTTTTAACCTGTGTACAGGACCTCCACCTGACGCAGGAGGTACATGGTCCCACTAGGGGGAATGCCTTACTGGATCTGGTATTGGCAACGGGGGATGACATAGTAGGGGACCTACAGATCGGTAGCCATCTGGGGGACAGCGATCACCTAAAAATACAATTCAACATAAGGCGTTGAGTGGGTAAGGTAACTAGTAGGGTGAACGTGCTGGACTTTAGGAAAGCTGATTTCAGTGAACTCAGGCGATTAGTGAAGGACGCACTACAGAGTAGTAGTTTCGAAATGATGGGAGCCCAAGAACGGTGGCTGTGCCTTAAGGAAACTATCCTTCGAGCACAAAGCAAGACGATCCCCGTGAGAGGTAAAAGAGGGAAAGGGGCCAGGAGGCTTCCCTGGCTGACCAGAGAAATCCAGGGCAGACTAAGGGCCAAAAGGGGAGCACATAAAAAGTGGAAACAGGGAGAGATCACCAAAGAGGAATATACCTCTTCTGCTCGTGCTTGTAAGGAGGCAGTTAGACAGGCCAAAGCTACCATGGAGCTGAGGATGGCAACCCAAGTAAAAGACAATAAGAAATTGTTTTTTAGATATATAGGGAGTAAAAGGAAGGCCCAGGGAGGAATAGGACCTCTGCTAAATGGGCAGAAACAATTGGTGACGGACAGAGGGGACAAGGCTGAACTCCTCAACGAGTTCTTCACCTCAGTGTTCCTAAGCGAGAGGCATGACAAGTCTCTCACTGGGAGTGTAGGGAGGCAGCAGCAAGGCACCAGACTTCCATGCGTGGACCCTGAGGTGGTGCAGGGTCACTTGGAAGAACTGGATGCCTTTAAGTCGGCAGGCCCGGATGAGCTCCATCCGAGGGTACTGAAGGCACTGGCCGACATCATTGCAGAGCCACTGGCGGGAATATTTGAACGCTCGTGGCGCACGGGTCAAGTCCCGGAGGACTGGAAAAGGGCCAATGTGGTTCCCATTTTCAAGAAGGGGAGGAAGGAGGACCCGGGCAACTATAGGCCAGTTAGTCTCACCTCCATCCTTGGCAAAGTCTTTGAAAAGATTATCAAGGCTCACATTTGTGAGAGCCCGACAGGGCAAGTTATGCTGAGGGGAAACCAGCATGGGTTCGTGGCAGGCAGATCATGCCTGACCAATCTAGTCTCTTTTTATGACCAGGTTACAAAACGCCTCGATGCAGGAGGAGGGGTGGATGTCGTATACTTGGACTTCAGGAAGGCCTTTGATACGGTATCCTACCCCATACTGGTGAACAAGTTAAGGGGCTGTGACTTGGATGACCGCACAGTCCGGTGGGTGGAGAATTGGCTGGAGGGTCGCACCCAGAGAGTCATGGTGGATGGGTCAGTTTCGACCTGGAGGGGTGTGGGCAGTGGGGTCCTGCAGGGCTCGGTCCTTGGACCGATACTCTTTAATGTCTTCATCAGTGACTTGGACGAGGGAGTGAAATGTACTCTGTCCAAGTTTGCAGATGACACTAAGCTATGGGGTGAAGTGGACACGCCGGAGGGCAGGGAACAGCTGCAAGCAGACCTGGACAGGTTAGACAAGTGGGCAGAAAACAACAGAATGCAGTTCAACAAGGAGAAATGCAAAGTGCTGCATCTAGGGAGGAAAAATGTCCAGCACACCTACAGCCTAGGAAATGACCTGCTGGGTGGCACGGAAGTGGAAAGGGATCTTGGAGTCCTAGTGGACTCCAAGATGAACATGAGTCGGCAGTGTGACGAAACCATCAGAAAAGCCAATGGCACTTTATCGTGCATCAGCAGATGCATGACAAATAGGTCCAAGGAGGTGATACTTCCCCTCTATCGGGCACTGGTCAGACCGCAGCTGGAGTACTGCGTGCAATTCTGGGTGCCGCACTTCACGAAGGATGCAGATAATCTGGAGAGGGTCCAGAGAAGGGCCACTCGTATGGTTAAGGGCCTGCAGCCCAAGTCCTAAGAGGAGAGACTAGAGAAACTGGACCTTTTCAGCCTCCGCAAGAGAAGGTTGAGAGGCGACCTGGTGGCTGCCTATAAGTTCATCAGGGGGGCACAGAAGGGAATTGGTGAGTATTTATTCACCAAGGCGCCCCCGGGGGTTACAAGAAATAATGGCCACAAGCTAGAAGAGAGCAGATTTAGATTGGATATTAGGAGGAACTTCTTCACAGTTCGAGTGGCCAAGGTCTGGAACGGGCTCCCAAGGGAGGTGGTGCTCTCCCCTACCCTGGGGGTATTCAAGCGAAGGCTAGATGTGTATCTAGCTGGGGTAATGTAGGCCCAGCACTCTTTCCTGCTTATGCAGGGGGTCGGACTCGATGATCTATTGAGGTCCCTTCCGACCCTAGCATCTATGAATCTATGAATCTTCCTGAGATCTCTTGAGTATACTTTTAATAACCTTTGCAGCATCCGTCACCATGGTCCCCCTGCTTTACCTTTGTCAGATTAGGGAGTTATTTCTTGTGTTATGTCTAGTAGTTTCACTAAGAGGTTAGACAAGGGATGGTTTGGAAAGGGATAATCCCGTCTCAGATGACCTCTCAAAGTCCCTTCCAGTCCTACTTCTCTCTGACTCAAGTAGGTTGGTTGTGGTGTGCAATTTCGTAGAAGCTTGCAGAATGCCTCAAGTACCCTGCCCAGCCTCTTTTTTATTATGTTCTGAGGGTCTGAGGTTCCTCAAATTCTTCAGATGGCAGATACTGTAGAATTACAACATGTAATTGTAAAGGAAGTTGTGGATGGGATACATTGTTGGGAAGAAGTCATGTCACACTGGGCTTGGTGAAAAAACAATTTACAGATGATCACCCTGGGACATAATATTAATGGAAGTACAGTGCACTAAAAATCAATATATTCATATTGTGTGTTACGCCTATTCTATAAATCCCACTTTTATCAGTGGTAAAGTGACATGGTGTTTTAAAAAAGGAATGCAGCTTTCTATATCACATATCTATGTGTAAATTATATTAATATTTTATATATTTATTTTATTTAAATTATTAAATACCACTTAATCTTTGATATTTCATTCTAGCCACTTTGCTTACTTAGCTCAGAATTGGTTAACTTGAGTCATGTATCCTCTTTTGCATTTTATCTACATTCCATTGCACCTGACATCATGGCTTCCTAAGCGTGATTACTCAATTGTAAAATAAAAAATGGTGATTTATTGTTATAGCTAGGAGGAAGAGAATTACTTGGTCATAAATTAATGGCTAATCTATCTTTTGAATTGTGTGCATTTGGTTAACTATTAGGCACATTTTTGTTACATTTTATAGCAGGGTCCCTAACCCCAGTAAAGGAAAAAAGATAAAGAAAGTAAACTGAGGATTTGCTAAGCCATAGGTGTATCTCTGAACATTTTCTGTCATCAGTGGATCATTTAAGTGTCAGTTATTACCCAAATAGTACATAGTCATATATTCCTAAGGAGAGTGCAAAGAGGTCACAGATTCACTCTTATTTTCAAATTTATTTAGATATTAATGCCTGTTGAAAAAGCTCTCCTGTATCCTCTGGTCACAGAACAAAAATGAATAGAAACAGCTCTATCTGTCCATTTTCTACAATTTAAATTAATGACACCCACAGAGTGATCTATTATTATACCACTTAATATGTTGGAAAGTATCTAAAAAACACTGATCCATGGCTCTTTAAATCTTTCAATAGAAAGGCTAGGTAAGGTTTGGCTGAAGCCCTGTAAGGGTACTAAGTGACCCATATAAATAAATATATTTATCACATTCATTCTCCAAACAACTTTTCAGTGGCAACAAAATAACACTGGTAGTTCCTGGCAGACCGCAGAAGCAATTTTCTCTTCTGACCCCCAGCCAAAAGCAATACTCTTCTTGAACCTAATATTGAACCCAAAAGTATTGATACCAGTTGCCAAGCAACTAAGAATCAACCAGTCCACACAGAATAATTATTTCACATCATTCTTAAGGCTCCTTAAAGTTTGAAATCTGGTGTTCATGAGACACAGTGTACAGGTAGACTCTTTTCAAGAGCTGATAACTGATTATTGAATTTATCATGCAGTTAGATACAGACACAATGACTTAAATGCACAAAAGCCTCTCCTACCTTCAGGAAGCAGTTATCTTTTGGAATAGATATAGCTATTAGCAGGTCTTGTGTGTGGCCTCCATAAACTGCCACTCTGACCCCTGTGCCTGTGGCTACTCTACTCATAGTAGGAAAGCTCCGATCTAATTTTGTGCGTTTTCTCTGCATTTCCCTTGTGTGGGTGCAGTGACTATTAGATCATCATTTAATTCAGCTACCTAGAGGCCAACTTTTCACTATGTTCACTTGCAATCTTTTGCAGGTTAGCATTGCTTTTAGGAATGCAGTGGACAGTCGGTCATATACATTTAACTGCCATTTTTCAGAGTGTGTGCACTGATCTAATCTTCTGCTATGATGAGTATTCTTTTCTTCATAACATGTAAAGGATTTCTTACATATAAGTCATCTCTTGTACCTTTTACAAGCAAAAGTGAATAAACTTTAATTCATAGCAAAACACTCCCAAAATAAGAGAACTGAATAGACGGGACATTTGTGTTTTGAT
Organism: Crocodylus siamensis; assembly: GCF_052110815.1. Classification (NCBI taxonomy): domain Eukaryota; kingdom Metazoa; phylum Chordata; order Crocodylia; family Crocodylidae; genus Crocodylus; species Crocodylus siamensis. The sequence goes on along the minus strand of NC_143398.1, from coordinate 198,505,455 downwards.
TTATGTGCACTGGAGTATGTCTTATATTGGCTCATGTAAATGACTCCCTCGGGAGCCAGTCAATTCTAAAATAAGTGTACCAGACATGACTTCTTGTCAATTTTCAAAATTTGAGCCCTAATGTGACTTTTTAGAGTGAGCCCACTTTGGCTGCTAATTTAAAGCATTCTGTATTATTCATTGTCAGGAAGTTGGAAAGAAATTAGTTTGCGATTGAAAGTTCTACACTTAGAAACTGACATTTATCCCATATGTCTTTGCAAGCCAGCCAGTTGTTTGAGCTGTTTCAGAACACGATTTTCTTTTTATTGCTTGTGTAATGAGACCCCCTAACCCATTACTAGAGGGAGCAAGGTATCTGGGGTAGCCCTTTGATGTCCCTGGGGCCTGATTCACTTTTCCTTTCTACTCCTCCCTCCTCCTGTTCCTCTTGAGAGTCCAGAGATGAGCCACCCATATGACCAGAAACTTGTAAGACAAGGCATACGAGGAAAGGCTGAGGGACTCGGGTCTCTTCAGCCTATAAAAGAGAAGACCGAGATGGGACTTGGTAGCAGCTTCCATTATATCAGGGGAATATATCAAGGGCTCAGAAAATAACTGTTCACAGGGCACTCTGGGGAAAAACCAGGAGTAATGGCCACAAACTCCTGGAAGACCGTGTCAGGCTTAACACTAGAAAAACCCTCGGGTGTCCAAACTGTGAAATAAACTCCCTCCAGAAGTGGTGCAATCATCTACCCTGGAAGTCTTCAAGAGGAGACTGGATGGTCACTTCTCTTTACTTCCTCCACTCCCACCATATATGTGTACCCATTCTTATTTGTTGAGGGTTTTATCACAACTCACCAGCAAGCAGAGGGGTCAAGAACAAGAAAGACACCAGGTGCTTGTGGGGAGATGGCCTTGAAAGATCCAGGGCAGAAGTACAAGGGTCAAGTACTCACTGTAGGCAAGCCTGGCCCTGGGTTAGGGGGCAGAGAAGCCATAGGAGTCCCAAAGGAATGAAGGCTCCCACTGGTGAGAAAGAAGAGAGAGACGCAAAACCACAGCAAGCAGGCTCAGGCACTAGCTAGATGGGGAAGACCAGTGGTGGCACTGCAGGTAGACAGATACGTTCCAAGCCTTATTTTCTTGTTGGTGTTTGCTTTGGACTGGAAGAATATTCGCCCACGACAAAGCCAACCTACAATAGGGATATTCTTGTGTTAACTGTCGAGCTGACATCCAGATGGGAGTCCTCGATGTGGTGAATTGGGCAGTGGTGGCCATGGGAAGGTAGCAAGTGCAGTTCTCCAAACTCCCAGTGCTCACGTGGAGCAACAGATAGAGACTGAGGGGTAGGTTTGACGTGGCAGAGGAAAGACTGGTGTTGGCAGAATGGAAATAGATGTAACGAAAGGCTTCCTGTAGGCCTTGCGAGAGAAAACTTGGGCTGGGGTTGAGGTTCCCTTGGCTAGACAGGGCCCTGGTATTCAAAACCATGGCGCCCTACAAGCTCAGGTTGATTTATCAAGGCATGGCAGGAGAGGCACTGACAGGTACCTCAGGGAAAAACGTGATGAAGAGAAGCTCTGGGGAACAAGTACTCCTGGCCCTTTCTTGGGGAGGCATACAGCTAGGTATGAGCATAACAATGTTACACCTTTGCATATGCAAACAATAATACACAAGGTATAATATTCAGGTGTCACTGTTGTATGCTGCAAGTTCATATAAATAGTAATGGGCAAAACCTGAAAGACTGAGAGGCCTAATATGCATAAATATCTGCAGTTTTGGGCACTTTCCAAAGCTTATATGAGCTAATCCATGCCTTTAAATACTCTATATTGGGCACAAAACCCGTGATAGTGGATATAGTGCCTCAGCATCCTCATTCCTATGGTCTTGGAAACTTGGTTTTGCTGCTACTTTATGGTAGCTCCCCTTTCTCTACAGCACTGAGCCTTAAGAAGTTACCTATTGCTTCTAACTCCACCCACTGTTAGGTGAATCGGCAGAGCCCTGAAAATTTTGTGTAGCAGAGTTTAGCCATTTTTTATTACTTTCACTTAACTCACAGAACATAGCAAGCAATGGGAAAAAAAATGTGAATATTTTTTCCAGGCACTGGTAACTGAAATAGCAAATAGATCGTTTTTCAAACTTTACATACCCACAATAGCACAGCTACTTTAAACAAAATCAGATCATTTCCAAGTATTATGCAAGCCTAGAAAATGTTATATTGGGATTTCAATCCACTGCATTGTTCTCCATCATTCGTAGATTCCCAAAATTTGGGGCTCACATCAACAGAAATGACAGCAAATAAACAAATAATGTAACCAGCTATATGCTGAAAAATGTTTGTAGTTTGTCCAACCAGAAGAATGATCCTATTTATATTAAAGGATCCACACACCAAAGCTGTTTTTGAATTATAAGCTATTCTGATTAGGGCCCTACTGCCTATTACCATGTAAATGAATTACAAAAATAATGCTGAACATTTAATAAAACATAAAATAGATTAGCAGTAAAATGCACAATTGTTCTATTGACTTGTCAGCAAGCCTTCCCCAGAGTTTAAAAAATAATTGTATAACAATGCTGATTATAGTATTCACATCTTTTGTAAAACAGTGTAACATTTTATTATTTAATTACATACAGGACCCTGGAATTTATTGTTACTAACAGCACCACTACAACAATCTGACATCATGGGTATTTAAATTGAGTTAATGTATATCACTGTATTTGTGTTGGAATATTTAATGCTTGGAAAAGTAAGGCTCATTAAATTTACTAGCAGCTATAATACATAATGATCAGAGGAGCAGGTGCTGTCAGCACCCATATACATTCCATGAGCAGGCAGAATCCATGTAATATAGAATTTCTTTACTCTGCTTTATCTAAGTTTCATTTAAAAAGTAAATGCTGCTTACGAAATGATTCCATAATATCCTTCCTTTATCTGCTGTTATAAAAATATTAAGCCATCATGCAGGTTCACCCTATATTTTTATCATGCAGAATAAATGAGCCTACACATGCCTCTGGTAACCCATAAATTGAATATATAAAACCTTTAAAGGTTGAAACCAGGTGTTCAAATATGAAAGACTTATATGCAGTAATATCAGTTACATACATATTCACTCTAATAAATAAAATGTTCTAAAGTAATGTTTTATAATCTCTGTTTTACACTGCTAGGTATTTTTCAAACCCAGCAGCAGGATCAGCGCTTATAAGTGTCATGTAACCATTTTGATTTAAAACAGAAGGATTCCCCATTTTATAGATTTAAAACCCTTTAAGCATGTTGCATCAGTTCATTCACTTTGATTGCAAAACTCCCTTCACAAAATGATAGTTTAATGCTCATAGGATGAACGTTATCAAAAGTGTATATAGTGAGTAGGTTCATAGTCCATTTGGATATCTTAACTACCTGCACAGGCAAACCCAATAAATATTGGAGAGAAAGTGAAAATTTAAACTCCTCTAGATGCTTCTCCAGTGTCTGAAATTTCTCATTACTATTACATTGGTTGCAGTAGCAAGCAAGAAAAGGTTCATTTATGGCTAAACAATATATGTCTGTTTTTGTAAGGATCTCCTATTCCCACAGGTTTTCCTCCTTACTTTCACATTGGCTTAGCTTCCTTTTCCAGTTATGATTTAGAAGAAAAAAATTGTGGAAAGAAGTGGGGTGGTTATATTGAGTATTGTAGCTCAAATGAAAACGGAATTAAGATGGGCGGGGAAAAAAAATCCATGGTGAGATCCTAACCCTATTGAAGTCAATGACATAATTTCCATTTATTGAAATGGAGCAAGATCTTATTTTTCTTGGCTTTCTTTGTACTTTGTTCCTATATTACAAAACTGCATACAGAGTACATTGTTAGTATGTTACTAAGTGAGAAGACACAGCAGGGTTGTGGTTATTCACAGAGTAACAGCGGGATGTGAACAGAACCTCAGCTTGGTGTCTACCACAAATGTGTGTGGCAAGGGAAAAAAATATAGCATCTAATGAGGACAAAAGGAATGATTCTATGGGAAAAGAAAAAAGGTGAGCTGCTTATCATAGGGACATTTGAAGCTTTGGCACAGGGCACAGAGAAAAGTTACATTGCTTGGCATATGTTTTGCCTACTGATTCACAAGGAATGGCCTGATGCAGGAAACTGTCTAGTGGGAGACCGTGGGTGTTTCTACATGTGCATTTATCCCAGCTTAAAATGTACTGCACAGTAAGAGAGAATAGGCCAGTGTCTACACATGCAGGAGCATTAACACTGTGTGTGGACTGACTTGGGGCTAAAGTTAGTCCCAAGTCAATCCACATACACAGGGTTACTGTGCAGTAAGGTGTGTACATGTGCATTACTGCACATTAACTAATTGGACATAAATTTGATACCTGCATGATGCTAAAGCTGGCATAAGTCACCATATTTGCACAGTATGGACATGCATGTATAGAAGTGGGCCCATACTACACAGTAATTTTGGTTACTGCGCAGTAAATGTGCACATGTAGATGCACCCTGAGATATTTTTCTCTTTCTTCAGTGCTACAGGGCAGAATTGTGGGTGCATACAAGATTTCTAGGTCAACTATATTAAAAAACCATCAGCATTTTTCTCCTTGCTGTCTGAAAACAGTATCTCAGAGCATGACCGTATGGTATTACCTTATGCTCCAAGATGGAGTAAGAATACACTCTGTGAAAGCTCATCTTTTTCCCTTTCTGTTTTACATAAATGGGTTTACAGAATGAGCTCTAGGGTTGGCTTGTTTCCTGAGGCCTTTGTATCATGCTTCAAGGTAGCCTCCTTTATGGCTCAGGGTTTTAGAAGGAATATTATCTGAGTTGCGGCAAATGACACACACGGAGTGTTTTTGTACATTTCTGGCTTAGTTTAGCTACTGCTATAGACAGCACATGGTACATATTCTACTACTTCTGCTGTTACTATACAACAATACTATAACTAATCAGCTAAAATTACCTCTCTATACATTCCTATGGATGGTGGCAGGTTTCCCGTTTTGATACCTATATTCTGAGCTGCTGAACTTTTTTCCCCCCTCTCTTCCTTTTTCTTTCTTATGAAATACATAGAAACCTTTTCTGGCTTTTTGCTGCTGTTTGTTTAATCAAAGCATGTTTCAGTAACAGAAATATACAGTGTTTTGGCTTTGCTAAATTTTACAGTATAGTATGCAAGTAAGAGCACTATTATTCATCTTTATATCCAGTATAACACAAAGGACTAAGATGACCCTTTCATCTCCATAAGAACCTTTAAATGTGTGTTCATCTATCATACCACATAACTACACTGTGATTGCCTCCACGTGTTTCGCTCCTTCACTTCAGCAGGACAAAGAGAGATGAACTAAACATAGATATAGCTCCTGCCCTTTGTGACCAGCAGAGAAATTTTCTCTCTTTGCTAAATTGTGTTTAGCAAAGAAAGAAAAGGAGAAAAAGGAAAAGGATGGCCACCTTTTTTATTCCTCAAATTCTTCCTAAGGATCTGCTTTATTGGTGAGAGAATGTCCACTAGTAGTTAGGGACAGTGAAAACTATGCTTGCTTTATGCTCGTCTGGGATTCCTCATATTATGGAAGGTCCCAGCTGCTCAATTAGGACAGCTTTCTGAAGTGGTACAAAGGGACCTTTTCAGATGCCAAGAACCTAGTTTACAGGATAATCTAAAGCAGTGATCACCAGTGGATCCCAGAGCTTCTATGTCAATCCTGGACTGCGGGAGCTGAACGTGAGCATGCATGTGTGTGCTCCCCCAACCCAGGAGGTCAGTCAGTGGGGGAGGGAAGGGGCAGAGGTCCAGGGGACACATGCAGCAGAGCTTGGGACTCAAAGCCCAGTCTACCACAAACAGATCAGGGGGGCCCATGCCTCTTCCAAATGCAGGGCAGTGCTGGTGGCTGCAGCAGCACTGAAGTAGGGAGTGGGGGGTGGGGCAGAGGTAGGCCCATCTGGAGGGGCTTGTGGGGGCATGCAGCCCAGGAAGGTAAGGGGGGGCATGGATCCACAGATCTGCATGTGGGGTGGGCCAGTGCAGCACCAGGCTCCTCCCAGCCAGACTATGCTCAGGCTGGGCAGCAGTGGCAACACTGGAAGTGGGGCCAGAGGGGGGAGGCTGTACTCACCTCAACCCCTGGTCCCAGCACCACTAGTGAGCACAGTGTCAGGCAGGTCCAGTAGCAACAGCCCAACCCAGTCTTCCCCTCCCCCAAGTACATGGGGGCTGGCAGGTATGGGGGAGCATGGGCTGCAGCTGTGGGCTGAAAGGCTGCACCAGGTTATTTGTGCTGGGCCTGGCCCACATTGCACTTGGCAGCAGAGCTGGGAGCAGGGGTTGGGGGGTATGTCTCCCCTCATCGCATGGCCCTGCTCTCAGCGCTGCCACCACAGCCACCTAGCCTGAGTGAAGCCTAGCCAGGAACAGCCTGGTGCCACCCTGGCCCCAGCCTGCCCCCACTGGGGACAGATGCAGGGACATGTGCCCCCCATGCCTTCCAGGGCTGCGTGCGCCTCCAAGACCCTCAGATGAGCCACTTGCTGCTCCATCCCCCACCCTACCCAGGGCTTGCCCCTCCCTGACCGCCTTTGGGGTGGGGGGGCAGATCCAGGCCACAGCAATGAAGGAGGGAGTGGCTTTAGGGCTGTGGCCTGGATCTGCCCTGCTCCCCACCCCCCGCCAGCAGACTTGCCTGTTGGGCGGGGGGAAGTGGATAGTTCTTCGGTTCCTTTTAAATTTCAAAAGTGATCTCTGACCAAAAAAGATTGGAGACCATTGATCTAAAACATTTATATATGCTCATCTCATGTAGTGTTTAGCATGCATTTTGAATAAAATGAAATTCATTCTTATTAAACTGAGTGAAAAATACAGAACACACACTCTTCACAAAGAGATAACACCTTTCATCAGCATATTGTAAACAAGAATAATGAAGACACTACAATAGTTACGCCAAGTAATAAGGGAAAGAGTAAAATAATTGAGAAAAAGCAAGTCAGAACTTGTACACTGGTAGATCAGGGGACATGCATCTTAGGATATTAAACAATTTGGCTAATGAAAGCACACAAACATTGTTTCTGGAAATTTGTGGGCAACTGAAGAAGTAGGGGACTAGAAGGAAGTAAATGTTCTAATTTTAAAAAAAGGGGAGGAGGGAGCAGTTAGCCTGATCATTTCTGCTTTAAGTCTAACTTCTAACCAAAATAAAATACAAGAACACATTTGAACAAAATAAATGAGTCACAAAACACTCATCACAATACAGAACAACGCCAGAAGAGGAGATAAAATACTTATGTAATGGTGCCTGGTATTGTCCTTCCTTTATGAGATTTTATACCTCCTAAGTACTATACAGGAACGTGCTAAGCTGTAAAACTCACTAAACATGGAAATTTCCACTTGGCATAACCTATTCAAAGTTCTGCCGATTTATAGGAAGATGGGACTACGATTCAACCCTAGTGATGGCCCTAGATGTTGATGAATTAGGATGTTGCCTACAAAAGTCTTTTTGAACCAGTTAGTCTCTAAGGTGCCAACCAGCACTACCTTCTAACTGACTGCAAACCAACACAGCTAACCACATCCAGACTATCAGTAGTTATAGTGTCTAGATGTCATCAAACCCATCAGTCCAGCATAGAGCCACTCCCTTTACAGGTGCATGGAAGGCTTTGCAAGCAGTCAATCTATCCCATTTGTTTATCTATTGGGATATATGTTTCTCTTGGGGGGTGAATGAACAATGAATACCACACAGCTTGTATTAAAAATGAATAAATCTTACCAGACAAATATGAGTCCATTTCATTTGTCATGTAGCATACAAAATATACATAATAAAGTTGATTTTTAGTAAAAAGCTTTGATGCAATGTCCCAGAAAATCTTGTCTCTTGTGTGTATTTTACATTTTATAAATACTTTGAAAAAGATGATTGATCCCTAGAGACAAGTCATTTTTTCCTCCATCATTCTGTTTGTTTTCTTCCTTTCTCACAGTGCTAGATGTGCAAGTGGATCCTTTAAAGTTATATGTATAGGTTTCTCTCATGGTCACTGCACTGAAGATTTTGCTTTTGTTTTTCTACTAATTATATGATACTATCTAGATGTGTGCACTAGTGTGAGGGAGCACAAACAAGGAATGTAATAACTGTTGAACGTGAGCTTTCATGTAGGGCACTGATTCTCAACCATTTTAGACTCAAAGCACTCCTTAATAGACTTTGGGAATGCCTGAAAAATGCCAACTCTTAGTTTCCAGTGTTTTTTCCATGTTCAAAAATTACTAGAGCACTTCTTCTGTTGCAAAGAACTCAGAAAGACACAACAGATCAAAATGTTTTTAACACTGGATTCCTATTTGAAATCTCCAGATTTAATTTGTGAGTATTTGCATACCAAACAGTGCTTAACAGTGCACATTCAGCACAGAACCGTTGAAAGGGTCCTAGGGGACCCCACAGTGCTGTTGAAGTCACTGATGTAGGGATATCTTATATGGTAATTCTTATACTTGTATTTTATACTACTGTGAATCAGTTGACATGATTTAATTTAATAAGGCATTTATTTGTTTTTGCCACAAGATAATGTTCATAGAAGCTGTTTCTTTTCACTTGATTTTGTTAATGGCAAATAAATGTTCTCTCATTCTATTGGGCTGTTTGTTAATTATGAACAATTAATCATTAGTCTGAGAGTTTGTGCTGCAGGATTTTGAAATATCATAATTAGGGAAAAAGGGCATAATGTTTAATTGTTTGAATATCTTTTTGCACTTGCCAGCATCCTCCATAGTAACTAGGCTTTGAACTGGATGCAATTCAAATAAGCTAGAGTAATAACAAATAATGCCAGCCTTAGGTCAGGTCCAAATTCTTTTTAAAAGATATTGAACAACAGTATTTCATTCTAAACAAAAGTATGTTAAGCTGGAATAAGACCAGAATGAAAGGCTGGGAGTTTTGCAGTTTAAGAACCTTATTCTTCAATAACTGATGAAGCACAATATAAACAGGGATTTGTGTGACATGATTAGGATGAAGTGTACTGAGCATTTATCAAATGAGTTACACGATGCTGATGTTAATCAACACAAGGTATCTGGTATTGTTAACCAATACACAAGGGTGCAAGGAGGGAAGAATGGCATGTTTAGTGATGGGTGGCTATCACAAAGTTTGAAGGTTCAGATTCTGAGTCCCCTAAAAAGGCTAAGAACCATTCAGTGATAGGCTTTTTAGAATAGATTTGAAACGTCTTTTAGAAAAGCATAGCCTATGATTGTGTGAAATGAACTCAAATATTTCTGACTACGAGAAGAATGTTCAAGTTGGCCCTAGCAGTAATGAATGTCTTCACCACATGTTTGGGGCCATGGGCAACATAAGATCGGTGTTCAGCACCTAAATAATTGTAGTATAATTCAAATTATGATAGTCCAATTACACAGGTCAAAACAGAAGACAAAAGTGGTCACAAATTCATAGTTTCTAGGATCGGAAGGGACCTGAGCAGATTGAGTCCAACCCCCTGCCATGGCAGGAAAGAGTACTGGGGTCAAATGACCCCAGCAAGGTGTACATTTAGCCTCCTCTTAAAGACCCCCAAGGTAGAAGCCAGCACCACTTCTCTTGGAAGTTGGTTCCAGATCCTAGCCGCCCTGACCATGAATTAGAGCCTCCTGATGTCTAGCCTAAATCTACCCTCTGCCAGCTTGTGACCGTTATTCCTAGTCACTCCTGGTAGTGCTCGGGGGAACAGGGATCCCCAATGCCTGCTGGTCCCTCGTGACTAGTTTATAACAGGCCACGAGATCCCCCCTCAGCCTTCTCTTGTGGAGGCTGAACAGGTTCAGGTCCCATAGCCTCTCCTCGTAGGGTCTGCCCTGCTCTGCAAGTGGCCCTCCTCTGGACCCTCTCCATGTTGTCCACATCCCTCTTGAAGTGCAGCACCCAGAACTGGACACAGTACTCCAGCTGCAGCCTGACCAGTGCCGCATAGAGGGGGAGGATCACCTCCCTGGACCTGCTCGAGATGCATCGACAAGGTGCGGTTGGCCTTCCTGACTGCATCCCCACACTGCTGGCCCATGTTCATCTCAGAATCAATGACCACTCCAAGATCCTTTTCTACCTCTGCACTGATGAGAAGGGAGTTCCCCAACCTGTAGGTATGGTGCTGGTTCTTCCTCCCCAGGTGCATCACTTTGCACTTGTCAGTGTTGAATCCCATCCTTTTCTCATCCACCCACCCCTGTAACCTGTCTAGGTCCGTGTAACCTGTTTATTCAAATAGAAGGGTCTAAGTTATGTGAAGAAAACGTGCATGCAGGTAACATGATTACAGTTCACCAGATGGCAATACTGTAGATATTAGTTAAGTACTAAGAAAACAGAACGTTTGAAAAGTATTTATTGTCAGCTGAGATGCTAGTCTTCAAGCTGGACCGTAGCGTGGCTGTTCTATCAGACTCTTGCACTGTAGTCTGAGTCTCACTGTACTTGTACAGCATTGCCTGATTGACTGGCTATATTGCTCATTTTTCATATTTCAGTGTTTGAAAATTTGGCCAGTGTTACATGGATCTAAAATGAGGGTTTATGGTTAAAAGGCAATGGACTTACTCTATTGTGGAACAATGGATTAGCAAAGCAATGATTCACAAAGTTGTGCAACAATAGTAACCTGAGTTACTAACATAATCTATAATAACAACATGTTTATTCTGTCTGTCCGGAGCACTCTGATTAGTTGTCTCAGCACCCAATCACAATGCCTACTTAACCAATCAATCAGAGTGGTCTGGACAGGCAGAATAAGCATGTTATTATTATAGATCCTGACACATTTCAAAAGAAATGCTGGCAAATAAAAGCTAGAATGAAGCACCAGGGGCCCCTGGCATGTAGTGGGCAGGCTCTGCTTAAGTGGGGGATAGACAAAAAAAAGAGCAGTGAGGGGTCCAATCCTCCCCCCCGCCCCACTGTGAGCCTGCCTGCCTATTCCATGGCCAGGGGGTGAGCTGCCGATGGGCTCTGAGCTGTGGGGGCCCTGGTGCTTCCCTCTATGGTGGCAGCATCTCTCGGGACTGCCCAGGCAGGATGCCACCAGATGGGTGCTGCCCAGGGAGTACTGCCACTGTGGAGGGAAGTACTGGCATCCCGCACAGCTCAGGGGCTGCACAACCCACTAGCAGCTCACTCACTGGCTTTAGGAGATGCAAGCTGGTTCTGGGAAAAAGAAAAAAGATCAGGCCCCTCACTCTTCCCCCAACCCCAGTCGAGCCTGCCTACGCAAGCTGCCACTGGGTTGCGCAGCCCCTGAGCGGCAGGGGTACCTGGTGCTTTCCGCTGTGGCAGAGGTGCCCCCTGGGACTGCAGTGGCAGGGCGCTAGCTGTGCAGGTGCAGCCCTAGCTCGCAGGCAGCACCCACTGTATCCAAAGGTGCACAAGGCGCTGGAAGCCTGGGCATGCTCTGGGAAGCTCAGGCTTTTCACAGGATGCTGGAAGCCCGCCCTGTCCCCACTGCCTTCCCATTGCCTGGGACTGCCCAAGAAGGAGGGTGGGGCTGGGGGTGCTGGCAGCCAGAGAAGGTGGCAGGGATGGTACATGGGGCACTGGAAGCCCACCAAGCCTGAACTTCCCTGAGCACAACCCTACTTCCAGAGCCCCGTCCACCATCCCCACTGACTTCTCTGGATAGGGCCCTTGTACATGTAAGGAATATCATTGTAATTTGTTATGTAGCAAACTAAAATACATGGGACATGTTTTAGTTTACTATGTGAAAAAGTCATTTAAATTGAAATAGGCTGCCAAACATGTACACTAAGGTTCATTGCAACATGCCACTGAACGTATACACTGTAACAATTAAATCACTTAAAAGGGCAATTAAACCACTTAAAGGGGAAATTTCCTCACATGTATAGGAGCTCTTAGTCACGTGTACAAGGGCCCTCTTATTCTATGGCTATAAATAAGTCACAAGGTCAGACTTTTGACAAAACAGGTATTTATATTCCTAAGCCTGTGTTTACACATGGATAGCTTTATGTAGCCTTTTTGAGGTGAGAAGTTTTGATTTCATTAAAGTTTTCAGTCAAAGGATAACTAAAAATCCTGTATGTAAAGAAATACTTTGGCAATAAAAATTTAATCACAAATATCTTGTGGGTTTCAGCTGGCTTATAAAAATAAATAAGTGGGTAAACCAAGTTAATAACTAGTCTGTGACAGAAAGAAAAACAGGTCTATTATAGGAAAAAAACAATTTCTCAAGACTGAGGAACAATGAAGAATTATCTACTAGTCTGGACTGGAAACCAGGGTTTATTTATTGGTTTATCTAAAAAATTCCTATATAAAATGGAATTAATACAGCTCTGCTCAAAGATGTGATACAAAGTTAAAATCAATGATTATGAGATAGCTGGATATTCAATAAAGACAACAAGATAAGTACAAAAAAAGGAAGATTCATAAATGATGACAGTTTTCACTCCTCACAGTAGCGGCCTTAGGGGAGGGCAAACAACTGCCCAGGCTCCCACTCTTTATAAAAATAAAAATGAATTACATTGAATATTTGTATTATCAATATTGCATTAAGATACTTTTGTTGCAGTTTCATGGACAGGGCAAAGTGAAATTGAAATGTCACTTGCTTATCAAAAATGTCCAACTTGCTTATAAGTCATCAAAATTAGGCCTCTAAGGGGCCTCAAATGACTCTCTTGCCTAGGGTCCCAACAACCCTAAGGCCGCATGCTCCTGAGAATATAAGAAAGGTGCATAAGAAAATTCACATTTCACAATTAAAGTTGCCATGATATTTAAATTTAATCCTCCAGTTCTAGGGTTTTAAATCAGCCCTTTGGGAAAGTGAACTGAGAACTATCACCACAACACACCATACAAATAAAATGACAAAAAGCATACAGCTGGTCTAGAAGTTAAGCAAAAAGCAGCACAGAAACTGATCACTGGGGAGGACAGACAGGCAGAGATAACAGGGAGAAAATATTACCACATCATTTCCATTTCATGTCACATGTAAACTTGTAAGAGTTCGCTAATTACTTGGCAATTTCCATAGAAAGACAGCCTTTGCTTTTTCCTATAGAAAATGTAGTGGTAATTACACTGGAAGCTGCTGAAGACAGTGTTGTAGCATACAGTGATTAGATTTCATAGTAATGATTCAGGGTAGAAGACAGCAATGATCAGATATAAACCTAAAAAGAAATGGTACTACTTATGCATGCATATGATCAATGCTTAGCTATGCTTATCATCGTATCAATATATTCTCTATAGTTGTGCTTTCAGTGCAGTCACAAAATATATCAGTAGCCAGGGTACTACTGGTTCTCCTGATTGAAGCAAGTTCATTGTTGACTTCAGAATAAGTCTCTTCTTAAACTGTCCAATTTACAACCTTGGATACAGAGCATCGTTCAAGAATATTATTGGATGCTATTGCAAACACAACGGCCAAAATTTTTAAAAGTTTTAGACTCCCAAAGATGCAGATAGACACCTAAGCCACATCCAGATGAGTGCAGCTGTGAAGTATGTGGTGCCACAGATCCATCTATGGTGCCACACACTGCACATTCAATTGTTCTCCACACTGCAAGGAAACAGTGTGGCAGGATATCCAGGGATCAAAAAACCCACAGAGAAAAAAATTGAAGCCACTCAAAAGCCGGGCCTGCCACCCAGAGCCATGCTGCGACTGCCGTCCAGGCTCTGCAAGGCAGAATCATTATTGCTGCAGCCCTGGCAGGCCCCCCAAGACCCCATGTAAGGCTGGTAGGGCCAGTCCAGTCCTGGCCCCAGCCTCCCCAACCCTACCTGGGGTAACTTGCCATGGGGCACAGTGCACATGATACAGACATTCCCCAAGGACAACTAGGGGTGGCACAAGGTGCACTGCTGCTAGTTGTCACAGGGGAACCAAACATCCACACGTGTGGACATGGCCCCACTGAGATTTTTTAAGTACCTAGGAACTAAATTACTGCAAGAAACCTAAAAGGCATATATTACATCAAGTTAACCTTTAAAGAAGAAGCCACAGATCAGTGGAGGAGTTGTACATAATTATGAAGGCTTAGGCTAGAGACACAAGTCACAAATAAACAGGCTTAACTGATCAGAAACTGGTTTAAAACTGTAACAGAAGTTCAGTGCACTTAAACTGCTTTCAAAATGGCTGAAACTGGTTTAAGATATACCTGGTTGAACACAGCATCGGACATAACTGATTTATGTCACAGCAGTTTATGGAACTTCTGTCCCAGACCACTTCCTGGTTCAAGTTCAATCAGAGTCCCCCAGCATCCCAGCAGGCTTTTCAGCCCTGGGCTAGGCTGTCTGCAGGGTTGGCCCCACCCCTCTCTTCCCTAGCCTGAGCAATGATGGCTGGCTGATATGGGGGTGGGGGGTGGGAAACCCAGCTGGTACAGCCTGGTCTGCCTGGCAGGGGTGGAGCAGCCCCTGCCAGACTTTTCCCTGCTGGAGTAGAAGAGGTGGGAGTAATGGGCCAGCAGGTTTAGCGGAAGGAGGGGGATTAAACCCCCCTACTTCCCTCTCCCACCCATATGGGATCTCAGCCTGGATCTGCATGGCTTTCCCCCCTGCTCACCACTCTAGTGGCATAGGGTGTGGTCAGAGCCTGCCTGGGCAGCAGCCTCAGGCAAAGGGGTAGAGGGAAGGGGATTAAACACCATCTCCCCTCTCTCCCACTGGTGTGGGGACCACAGCTGGGGTCTCCCTAGCTTTCTGCCCTCCTGCCCACTCGTGCAGCAGGGGGCACAGCCAGAGGTGCAGCCATGGCTGGCCCGGGCTGCAGCCTTTATGTGAAGTGGGGCAGGGAAGGGGCTTAAACCCCTGCTTCCCCTCTCAGGCATGGACACAGGGACCC
Source organism: Crocodylus siamensis (assembly GCF_052110815.1). Lineage (NCBI taxonomy): Eukaryota > Metazoa > Chordata > Crocodylia > Crocodylidae > Crocodylus > Crocodylus siamensis. The sequence goes on along the minus strand of NC_143398.1, from coordinate 198,490,453 downwards.
CAGCCTGGGTCTTCCTAGGTTTTCCCCCTGCTCACATGGCAGGGGGCAAGAGGCAGCAGCCTCAGGCGAAGCGGGGAAGGGAGGGTATTAAATCCCCTTTCTCCTCTCTCTCCTACCAGCATAGGGACCCCACCCAGGGTCTGCCCAGCTTTCTACCTCACTGGCTGCTCACATGGCACTGGCCATGGGTGGAGCCAGCTGGGAATCACTGCATTATACTCCCTAATCCCCTCTCCCTCTTGCAGGGGTCCACTCAGGAATTACCATCTGCTGACAGCATGCTATAAGCATGTTGCATTGCCTACCACTTGCTGGCTCCCTGGGACAGAAGCTGGGAGCAGCTTCTTGAGACACGAGGGCAACTCCATGCCCTGGGACTCTATGCCAAACAGCTCTCTCTACTGCTTGGGCAGCTGTTTGTCTATGCCACCGTTGTTTGTGCAGCCAGGAGACTTGGGGCTGGTAGGGGCCAGTGCTGAGCAGGCAGCCCTGCTAATTGCTTTAAAATCTGAAGTTGAGCTAGATATTTTTGACTAAGGTAACATCCACACTGATGAAAGATTCTGCAAGCCAAAAAGGCTGCTTTTTATGCACAAGGTTACACCTTTTATTCTATTGCCATAAGGGGAGCTGCACAGATGTGAGACCAGAAGCTGAAGACAATGGGTTGAACAGGTGGCCCTGTAATTAGAACCTACTTCTGTTGATGATGCATGGGCCAGAAAAAGAGCCCAGTTTATGCTGTCTCAGTGCTCTGCAGGGCTGGCAGTTGTAAAATCTTTCTTTTTTAAATAATGTAAAACAGATGTGACTGAACATACACAGAGATCAGAACTGCTGAGTAGGGTGATGCCACTTTTACATAGACACTTTTCAATGTGGAACCACAATTTAAGGGTTCTTTTTACTTTACCTGCTTCTGCACTCAGTAAGATGTGGCAGGCTTGTCTCTAATTTTTGCAACATGAAATGATAATGGATCAGACTCAGTTTCAGTCCAACTGTTTGCAATTTAATGTTAACCTCTTGAATGTCACTTTCTTAAATTGGGCACACTGTATAATTCCCCAACCTCTGATCTAGCCTTAAGAGCCACATTAAAAAGAAGGATTCTGCTTTATGGTTTATGACATGCAACGCTGGTTACAGCACACCATGAATTGTTGGGTGCCTGTCCTCACTTAAAGTCCTTGATGAAATGTTTTATGATAGAGGTTTTTGGATCCCTTCATAAGTAGTTTATGTCACTATTTCCCAATTAAAAGCAAAGGTCTCTTTCTATCCCCCCCAAGTCCCTTGTTCACATGTGATGGCTGCAAGACCTAAGAATCTATAGATTAATGGAGTACATAGTTTCATAGTTTCTAGGGTCGGAAGGGACCTGAGCAGATCATCTAGTCCAACCCCCTGCCATGGCAGGAGAGAGTACTGGGGTCAAATGACCCCAGCAAGATGTTCATCTAACCTCCCCTTAAAAACCCCCAGGGTAGGAGCCTGCACCACTTCTCTTGGAAGTTGGTTCCAGACCCTAGCTGCCCTGACCGTGAAGTAGCGCCTCCTGGTATCTAACCTAAACCTACACTCTGCCAGCTTGTGACCGTTATTCCTGGTCACTCCTGGCAGTGCTCAGGGGAACAGGGACTCCCCCAGTGCCTGCTGGTGCCCTCTGACTAGTTTATAACAGGCCACAAGGTCCCCCTCAGCCTTCTCTTGTGGAGGCTGAACAGGTTCAGGTCCCATAGCCTCTCCTCATAGGGCCTGCCCTGCTGCCCCCTGATCATGCGAGTGGCCCTCCCCTGGACCCTCTCCATGCTGTCCACATCCCTCTTGAAGAGCGGAGCCCAGAACTGGATGCAGTACTCCAACTGCGGCCTGACCAGTGCCGCATAGAGGGGGAGGATCACCTCTTTGGACCTGCTTGAGATGCATCTGTGGATGCATGACAAGGTGCGGTTGGCCTTCCTAACTGCCTCCCCACACTGCCGGCTCATGTTCCTCTTGGAGTCAGTGATGACCCCAAGATCCTTTTCCACCTCTGTGCTGACAAGAGGGGAGTTCCCTAACCTGTAGGTATGGTGCCGGTTGTTCCTCCCCAGGTGCATCACCTTGCACTTGTCAGTGTTGAATCCCATCCTATTCTCATCCGCCCACCCCCGTAACCTGTCTAGGTCTGATTGTAGCCTGTTGCTTCCTTCCAGTGTGCCCACGTTTCCCCACATCTTAGTGTCATCAGCAAATTTGAACAGGGTGCTTTTTACCTCCTCGTCCAAGTCACTGATGAAGATGTTGAACAGTGCGGGCCTGAGGACCGAGCCCTGCGGAACCCCACTGCCCACGTCCTTCCAGGTTGAGAAGGACCCACCCACTACCACCCTCTGGGTGCGGCCCTCCAGCCAGTTGGCAACCCATTTGACTGTGTGGGTGTCTGCACCACAGCCCCCCCAGTTTCTTAATGAGAACGGGGTGAGAGACAGTGTCCAAAGCCTTCCGGAAGTCCCGGAAGACTATGTCCACTGCTACCCCTGCATCTAATGATCTGGTGATATGATCGTAAAGGGCCACCAGGTTGGTCTGACAGGACCTGCCACTGATGAACCCATGTTGGTTGCCCCTAAGCATGCAGTCCCCTGCTGGCCCCTCCTGGATGTGTGCCAGAATAATTTTCTCGAACAGCTTGCCTAGGATCGAAGTAAGACTAACTGGCCTATAGTTCCCCGGGTCCTTCTTCCTCCCTTTTTTGATGATGGGAACCACGTTGGCCCTCTTTCAGATCTCCAGCACCATGAATGCTCGTAAAGTCATGCCAGAGGTCTTGCAATGACCTCGGCCAATTCCTTTAGAACTCTAGGGTGGAGTACAAGCATTCCTGGAAAGAGGGACAATGCAACAAATAGGGATATATTCCAAGACCTCCACTGTACTGACCCCCAGACCCATTTCTACCACATTTACAAGACAATTTTCGTACTCCCCAACAGCAGGCAGTACATACAAGTACAGGGTACCATCATATTGGAGATGGCAACTACAGAAACGTGTCACAGACAAGGAGTAAGTAAGGAGCATAGATCCACACAGGAGATTATATTTCAGTGTACATCACTCCCACAATGCACAGCAGAAAGCAACTGACTGTAGGCTTCCACCACACCGATCGCATAAGAGTGAATTTACCTCGCATATAATTACTGTTTGGTATAAAAAGGGTCATTGCATAAGAGCGAATTTGCACGTACAGAACCCACAAAGCGAGGGAAACCTGTACTTTCAAGATGTACAGCACAGAATTTGCAGTCATAAGAGGAAGGTGGTTTTAAGACAACCTTCACACTGTTCCAAATCTGTGGGGGTCTGGGGGCTAAATTAGCCCCAGGACAAATTTAGGAAGTCTGGGGCTTGTCACTTACTGGGGACACATCCTGGGCTGTGTACAGAGGGCAGTACCTATAGTAGTGCCCAGTAGGTGCTCCTCCCAACCGTACCAGAATGCAAGGGGGACTGTGTGGCTTATGAGAGTCTACACCATGCAAGCAAGAGAAATTCTTCCCAGGACAGCTTCAGGTGAATACCAGAGAAGCAAAACACAAGTTGTAGCAGTGACAACAATCTTGTTCTGAACTAGTGAGTACAATAATAGAATACTGTTGGCTTTGTTTTACTAAAACTAATAATAATAATAATAATAATAATAATAATAATAATAATAATAATAATAATAATAATAAAAAAATACATGCTACAATCATCATCACTGAAGGATTTGTGGTCCTACACCCCAGTCCTAGTAGCAATGTCATTAGCTAGAACGACATTGCGTTTGCAGTGTCAAAAGGGTATGGTGCTTACTCTTGGAGCAAGATTCTTTTGCAAAACACATAGTACAAATATTCAGTGGGGCCCCAGGTACTTGCATATGTAAAGTATGATTTAACATCTGTATTACGATCTGCCTGAAGATCAGACTACATTGTGCTAGGCAGCCTACAAACCTGCAATAAACAGTGACTCTTTAGGAACTTAAAATTTTTGCTGCAAGTAAAATGAAACGGAGTTTTAAAATTAAACAAAATCCCGTTAATTTGAAGACAATAAAAATCCTGTTAATGTGATTCTATTTTATCCTCATAGTATAAAAGATATAGAGATTTATTTGTGTGTGCGTGTGTATCTGATAATACATGAATTATATTACAATAAAAATGATTGGAACACTGATGCAGGCCGAATAGGAATATTAATGGTTTAATGTTCCGGTGTTGCCTGAGTTGTAATGTCTGATGATGGATTTATTTTTCAAAGAAAGATTGTTTGGATTCAGTTCAAGTGGTGGAAGACACTATTTCTATGAAAAAATGAGCAAGCATTCACCCTTTCAGACCTGAGGCAAAGTGAGGGAAGTCACAGAACTTCTACATCCCTTTTGGTTTTTCTGTAACCCATCTCCTACCATTCCCACCGCATCCCTTTTTCTGGCTTGTTGTAGAAAAACAAATACATAATTTGAAAAACTGAAGGCAGTGAATGATGCACTGCCAACTTCTCATCTTTTGTTCTTTTATTTAACAAGGCGTTCCTTAGTTGCTCATCTGTTCCCATGAACATGTACTAAATCAAACCTATATTTTAAAAACCAAAGGCAAAGACAATTTGGGACATCATTTCAAAATAATGATAATTTTACAAGACAAAAATGATTAAGGATGTTTAAACATAAGGAGAGAAAAATTATTCCTTATACTTATAGACAACCATTTCTCTCAATTTTTCTAAAGCTACCTACAGTGAGCACCTTGGAAGAATTCTTATGTTTACATCATTTATAGCCAGATGTTCTGAACAGATTTCCCTGATCAGGGCTAAAACTTTTAAACATTTTGGTGTATCACTATTTCTATTTTTAAAAAGTAAAAAGTAGTTAGATTTTGCTTGTAATCAATATTGTGAGAATTATTGAACTGCTTTTGTACATATAATATAGTAGATGCAATTGCCTGTAGAACAGATTAAAAACTTTGAAACGTGCATTATTCAGCTGGGATTCTGTTTATTCTGGTTTCCTTGCAAAGTTTTTATAAAGTCATCCTAATGTTCATAATGTTGCACTTTATTTCCCATCATACATGCAGTGTGTGTAAGAGATTCATATCCTGCCCCACAGATTCTACAACAGTGCGCAGGGGGCCTGGTTTTCATAAGGCCCCTTTACACTGCCAGAAGGTGCATGAAAAACTAAGGATCATTGAAGCAACAGCAAAACGCCCCTCAACTTCAATAAGCCAGAATTTCACCCTCGGTCTATAATAAGCTTCAGATTACCTGGGTCCATCTTTGGTAAGAGTTCAATTTATTTCTATACAAAGTATTTTTGTAACATAGAGCTACTAGCCATTTTATGAAACGCCACGTAGATTAAAGACTTTCACAGGAAGGCATTTGATAACTGTTCAATGAATTTTTCAAATGTTCTACTTTAGAACATTTGAATATTACCTATGTTTAAAGATCAATCCAAGTCTCATTTTATTGTTGTGTTTCATCTTGTGAAAGCACAATTTTATTTTATATTTAATGATTACTTTTTGTATTTTGGTGAAACATGTGAAGTTATTTTACATATTGATTTTTCTCTACAGAAAATTCTCAGTGAAATCCTTCTCCTTCATATACAGCCTGCCTTTTTCTCCTCTATGTGCTATTTTAGAAACAGAGAAATCAGCCTCTCTAAAGGAAAAGAGATGCATCAAGGACAGTTCACAAGACATTATAAAGCTATTCAGTATATTTTCTCCATTTTTCCCCTCTTCTTCCTCTCTTTAAAGCTAAGCAATATTCAGGGACAAGACACTTCATTAACACAGAGTTAAGGCTGCTGAATGGTATCTGATGCCCTTCCAGAATATCAAGTTCAATTCAAACTTCGGAGAACAAGAAATAAAGAGTAAAAAAGATCGAGCCACACAGCTTTAATTCCACCTAGATCTAGCAAAAGCCAAACGTAATTATTTGCAAGCACTCCAGCTGCATTTTCTCTGTTAGATGTAGCTTTATCAAACAGGTAAGGATTTAGTTGAAGAAGCTTAGCAAAGCTGTGATTGTGTCATTAAATGTGTGTGGACTGTGCATCTCTGTGCATCGGTCCAAAGAAAGAGTAGCCTGAAAAAAAAAATCACATATGCCTCATTTTAATACTGCATTGTATAGTTTACATCCATTTGCAGAGGTCTATATTCTTGCCAATGGATTGTGAGCACATAGGTGAGAGAGAAGTGTACTATGAAGTTAAGTGAAAGTAGCATCTTAAATGGCTCGGACTACTACTTTTCTTGTCCCTTTTTTACAACCATTTCACAATTCTGCAAAGTTTAGCAAGGCGCTGTTTCTTCACTGGTATAATTGAAAAATGTAAAGAGAGCTTGATCATAGATCCTGGAACTAGATCCTGTTCAGTGTGCTCAAAGGCACAATGTTCAAAGGCAGCATGTGAACAGCCATGATTTGGATGTACTGGAGCAGAGCTCAAAGATAGTAGGATTCAGATTGTGCATCTCTTAACTTTGTATCTCCTGATACTCAGAATTTCCCATGTAAGAACAGTGGAAACAGCTGAACAGAGCTGTGATCGTGATACGAGAAGATATGGGTGGACCCTGCTGTCTGAAGCAAAGAAACATGTACATGTGTATCTTAAAAGGCCCAGCATGCAGCAGCACTAATCCAGGTAAAACATGAATTTAAGACACCAATCAGAGCCTAGGTTGATTCATCAGGTATGATCAATAATGTTGTAGAATCTGTCTGGCTTAACAAACAATAGTTTTAGAGGACCTCTCAGAAATCCCCAACTCAACCCTAAATTGTGGTCATTAACCATATCTATCAACTTACAATGAAACTTGGGTAAGGAAATGTAATTGGAGCTCTTAAAACAGCTTATACCTCTTTAAGAATCCTTTTGTCTCATTCAGGTGGGTATGTTATTTTCATTTTAGCAGGACTGCAGCAGGCTGTGGGCTTATAGGGGCTGGGAACAGGCTGCACACATCAGGCTGCAGAAGACTGCAGGCTTGCCAGAAATGTGGCCTAGCTGGAAGCAAGCAGAGGGTGATTACAACCCTGCCTTAATAGAGGGGGGAAGCTGATGCAAATAGACTGACCACAGGGTGTTAAAAGGCTCCCAGAGAGAGGAGCCGAGGAAGGAAGCCAGAGAGAGGGGGAGAGGAAGAGGGAGGCTTGGTTAGTGGCTGCAACACTGGGCCAGGCCCAAGGTACTCTCACAGGATCTGAGGGAGGACCCAGGGCCTGCAAAACTGGAAGTAGCTACACTATGTCATAAAACTAAGTCAGAGAGAGACTGAGAAGGAAGACTGTGGATAGAGCAGTGTGGACAGAGCAGCAGGGAGCCAGAGGCACTCTCTCAGGGGTTGGAGAAGTCTCAGGACCATGTGTGCACCCTGAACAGACTATGCTACGTTTCTGTTATTGAGTTCTGATCCATCTCTACAGTAGTTTCTGAGGGGCAAGTGTGCGCAGGAAGATAGCTCAAACAGTCCTTAAAACTTCACACAATTCTAAGCGAGTCCTCAACCTGCTACAGGGACTATCCACTGAAATACCTCCTGTAGCCAGAAACAACACCTGTGATATTAACTGTTTCATACATAATCGGAAAATGAGCTCTCTTACTATCCTTCATGCAAGTGTTTGAGCAAATTCATTTTCAGCTCTTCATCACTGGAGGTTCAGTTGCCCAGAGAGGGCCTCGACTTCCCTAGATGTCTGATCTGCAGGAGGCAGGAAGAGCAACTAACTTTCTAGAAGGAAAGGATCTCCGTATCCTAGCACATGTAGGCACATATAGCAGAGCTGAGGCCTCATATTTCCAGGGCTACAGGAACCCCAGTTTTTTGACTCATTTAAAAACCTTGTCTCTGGGAACTCTGCTTTGCATTGAACTAGGCTGTTTACACATCCCCTCTTTGTAAGACTGTAAAAGTAAGAGCTTTGCTAAGAGCAAGAGTTTTGCATGCTGATTCCATTATAGGCCGGTGAAGCAGCATGTAGCCTCCTCCTTTGTGAGCATGACCAAACCATGAACCTAGATAGTAGAATGTCGTAAGACAGTGGAATGTGGTAAACACCAGGTGCATTGGATCACAACTCATCCCCAAATTCCTAGCTTGAGATAACATTGTTTACTTCAGGCTATATAAGCTGTACATTCTTAAGTTACAATGGGTTCCTCAGCTCTGGCAAGAGTTCTGACTTGCGCGGAGCCCCGGCGCAGGCTATTGCATCCACGGGATTGGGACACATTGGGACCAGGGGAACCACACGGGGTGGCGACTGCTACCTAAGGCTGATGTGAGGTCACTGCCCTCTCTGCTCTGTTCTATCGCCTGCCTCTGCGAGTATCCTCAAATAAAGCTTTGCAAGGGTGAAAACAACTGAGAGTACATCCTTTGTTCAAGCACAGGAAATCTTCTGAACCCAGTAGTTCATTCTGAGAGACTCAGGTGTGACTGGCAACACTGTAAAACCATAGCTGAGTTATTGTGTTGGTCAGTGAAACTACCTCACTCAGGCTTTGGCCTCCAGTCTTGGATGAGACAGGCAGCATAGGCCTAAAGGACCACCAAACTCAGGTCAGAGGGAGTACAGATGACCTCAGTAAAAGGCCAGGCTAAATTTTCATAAAGACATTATTGCAGAAGTCAGTCATGTGACCTCATTAGGGATTGTGCTCCTTGGAGCTAGGAAGAGTGTACTAGGGCAAGGAGAGCAGGAAGGTTCCTTTGTGTTCTCCCCTAGGACTGGTAAGAAAACTTAAACAGATGAGGCTCTGCAGTACCGAAAGATCAAAGTTGCCAGGTGGGTTTCTTCAGACCAACAAAATGAAACAAAACAAATTTATATACCTTAAAACCCCATGCTCCTTATTCACGTGGGCACCAATGACACAGCTCAGAGCACCCCCAGCCAGGTCATGAGGTGCTAGAGGGATTTGGGAGCGGGGCTTAGGGGGTCTGGGAGCTCAGGTGGTGTTTTCGTCGATCCTCCCAGTCTCGGACTATGGGCTGAGGAGGGAGAGGAGGATCCACGCAGTGAACCAAAGACTGCGGAGCTGGTGTCATCAGGAAGGCTTTGGCTTCCATGACCACAGCCCGCTCTTTGGCAAGACAGGCAGCGAGCTGCTGGGAAGAGATGGCCTCCACCTCTCCCCCCTGGGGAGGAGGCTCTTCTCAGCCAGGCTGGCTGACCTGCTCCACCGGGCTTTAAACTAAGCCCGCTGGGGGATGGGGGGGAGGGGAAAACTACTGCCACTGCTGGCCCGCTGAGCGACCCTTGCAAAGCCAGCAGACCAAGGCACTTAAGGGAGCCCACTCCTGGCACAATCTGTGGGCAAGGCAAGAGCCCCCAAGGGCACACTTGCCTGCCTGTACACTAATGCCAGGAGCCTGGGTAACAAGCAGGAGGAGCTTGTCCTCCTGCTCAGTGCAAAGAAAAAAAAAAAACAAAAAACAAAAAAACCCATGGGACTCTTTAGCCTTCCCAGGGGCTCAGGGGTGATCTGATGGCCACCTATAAGTTTATCAGAGGTGACCACCAGGATCTGGGGGAACATTTGTTCACCAGAGCACCCCAAGGGATGATGAGGTCAAACGGTCACAAACTCCTGCAAGACCATTTCAGGCTGGACATAAGGAAGAATTTCTTTACTGTCCGAGCCCCCAAGGTCTGGAACAGTCTGCCAGCGGAGGTGGTTCAAGCACCTACATTGAACACCTTCAAGGGTAAATTGGATGCTTATCTTGCTGGGATCCTATGACCCCAGCTGACTTCCTGCCCTTTGGGCGGGGGGCTGGACTTGATGATTTCCCGAGGTCCCTTCCAGCCCTAATGTCTATGAAAAACTGACATTTACAAAATATATTATTCTAGTAGTATACAAGCCTAAGTTTGTCCATCTGTCCATCACACTTTATTCAGGCTCCGATTGGCTGATGGAAACAGCCAACCAGAGTACTCCAAGTGTCAGGGAGTACCACCATGATTCCAAAGCTATGCCAAGGACCAGACAGAGGGTGGGGGAGCTGAGGCCACCCCACTCCTTGCCAGTGGTAGAACATCAGCAGCATGGGGCATTAAGTGGTGGCACTCCATCCCAGTCCCCTCCTCCCCCCAAATCATTCTTGATGGGCAATTGGCTAGTAATATTATAAAAACCTTAGTTTGTCTGTCTGTCCATAACACTTTATTCACACTCTGACTGGCTGACTGAAACAGCCAATCAGAGGGTTCCAAGAGCATTGGGACAGGAGACAAAGTGTCACCATGCAGGGACACAGGGAACAGAACGGGGCTTGGGGGAGCAGGGCCAGTGGCCCTGGCTTGCCCCCCCCCCCCCCCCACTCCTTGGAGCTGGCAGCACTGGAGGTTGGAGTCGACTCAGACCCGAAGCAGTGGAGGGAGCAGCTCCAGGCCCAGCATGGGGGGGGGAGGTGAGGAGAAAGCCGGCCCAGGTTGGCCACAATGGCAGGGAAGGGACGAGCGAGCCTGTGTGGCAGGGAACAGAGGACTGGGCCCAGCACAGGGGTGTGGAGGGAGGAGTAGGCCCACCATAGCAGGGGGCCAGAAGCAGGCCTTGGCCAATGCAGCTGGGGAGGGGAGGGGAGGGGCAGGGCAGGCCTGGGCCTGGACCCAGGCCCAATACTAGGCGTGGTGAAGCCAGCCTGCTACAGCTGTGGGAGGGAGCAGCAGGCCCACCCCAACATGGCAGCAGCGGGGGGGGGGGGTGAGGGACAAATGGGCCTCCTCCCCCACTTTGGGGAGGATGTGGGTTGGGGAGGAGTGGGCCCAGGTCAATCTGGCAAGTGCACAACACAGGTCCTTATGCCAGATAGCATCCATTAAGTGACCCTGTACTGGTTGGGCCAATCCCATGCACTGGATCATACAGAGGCCATGGAATGATCCTATGACTTCTCAGCTACAGCCCAGCAAGGTTGGGCACTACTGGTTTAGCAGATTTCTCCAGACTTTTCAAACTATCAATTAAAAATACATGCAAAAACAAACAAACAAACCAACCAACCACACAACACACACCACTGTGCTCACCTGCAATACCGAGTCTGATGTTTTATATGGAAGCAGGAGCTAGTAACTATGCTTTCCGTAAGAAAAGGCATCGGGTGTTCCCATACCATGGATACTATGTGGATTGGGTAAAAATATGTGCAGACTGGGTAGAGAAGATAGGAGATGGTGCGTTTCTCTTTTCTATTAATAGTAAAGAATATGAATTACTGGGATGTGCAGGCAGTGTAGCATATCTGCAGCCGATAGCTGGTAAACAGTAACTCAATGGAATGTGCAGAGACAGATGGGAGACTCATTTTTGAGTTAAGGACTAGAGTTGTCCAAAAAACTCTATCAAATTGTATTTTGATGGGAAACTTCATTTTAAAAAGACGCACACACTTTCATTAAAAGTGGTTCCCCTCAGTAATTAAAAAAATTATAAAGTCTTTTACAGAAAAATACATTACTTTACTATTCTAAGGATACAAGATATTTATGTGGTTATAATAAGGAGAAAGAACGGGCACATTTCAGAGACAGCAAGTAGTCCCAGATAGGTTCTTTGAATAGTCACATTACAACTGAAAGTAAAATTTTCCCTTTTGTTTAGGGGAGGGAAAAAAAAAAAAAAAAAGATTTAGATGAAGTACTTCCCATCAACCCCTCTGTAACAGGACTGAGCCCTGGGGGTGACCATGATGCCCCCTGGTGGTTGCACAACCCCTGCCCCACTCAGGTTCCCTAGGTCCCCACCTGCCACACCTTGATATAGTTAGTTAATTTGTGAAAGGGGAGGCTGCCCTAGAGTCCCAGAGTGAGTCTGTTTGTCCTTCAGCCAGACAGTCCTTCCTAGACCCTGCTGGTCCCAATCCTTCTCCTCAAGTGCCAAGTAGCCCCCCCGCCCCCCCCAAGACCATTCATGCCCCCTAGAGCACCTATCACCTTAAGGGGATTCATGGCCTTCTTCCTCGTCCTTTGAGCCACACCCATGCCTTGAGACTGGTTAACAGATGGACACCATTTGCATGTCAGGCCTCCTTAGGCCTCTCCATCCCTATTGGAGCTTCAGTTTTCCCAGCCTCCATCCCTCTAGCCCCTTTAGTCTAGACCCTGGTCTCACCCCCTTTCAGACTTTCAGTTCCTCTCTAAGCTTCAGTCCCCTTTTGGGTTTAAGCCTGGCAGGACCCAGAGTACCAGTGTGCCCCTGGCACTCTACTGTAAGTCCACCACAGTGTACCCCTCAGACACCCCACTATAGCCTTTTCTCTCCTTGTAGGCACCCCACTGTGGCCTTTTCTCTCCTGGTCCACCAGTTTAAACCAAAATGCTAGCCCACTGGCTACAGCTAAACCTATCCTCAGCCAATGTCTGAACATACACACCAGCTCACTAGCTGCACAATACTCCCTCCCCATACTAAACCATATCTCCCTGCAAGGAATCAGCTTCTTACTTGCAGTCCCCAAAGCAGCTCAGGTATCAGCCAGCCAGTCCCTCTTTTATAGCCCTCTTGCTCCAGAGCTCTTCTCCTTACTACCTGCAAAGCTAGACTGACTGCCTGGTCTCAGGCACTGTCTTTATATGCCTATTAAGCCCTGCCCCTTCTGGTCAGGTGACTCCACAGCCACACACAGGTGTTCCCTTTCTAGGCCTGATGACCCATCTGCTTTCCCTGCTAAGGTTTAGCTCAGCTGCCTGCAGCTCTCTGCCTCTGAGCTATCTAGATGCATTTTCTGGAGCAGCTTACTGCTCTGTTCCTACTTCCAGGGAGAGTTACTCCCCGCAGGCATCAGCTTGTATCTATATGGCTGCAAGTTTGCCCATTCATTAACAATTAGGCTGCTTTCTAGCTGCCAGTCCTCCCTAAGCCAGCTCACCCTGCTAGTTTCCTCTTAAAGTAACAGAAGCCCTCTGGCTCCCTGTTATACCTTCCCACAGCTCCTGCATCCATCCCTAACTAAAGAGTCATTTAATGGAATAAACCTAAACCTGGTTCTGAAATAAGACAGAAACAGCATTTCTGGTGTTACAGAATAAAGAGTGGATTTCAGATAAGAGTGTGCATTGGGGAAGAAAAAAGGAAATAGAATTTAGGAAAGAATAAAAAAATGACAAGGACAAGAATAGAAAAATGACAAGGACTTTGTGGAAAAGAAATCTATCATTTAATCTTCAAGTAGGTGTTATGGGAAACCAGAGAAATAAATCTGGTTCATCTGTTCTTTTCCTACAAGTCTCCATCAATCTTTTGCAGAGGGCCTAGAAAGAGAGATATCAGAGAAGCTGTGATTATTTGAAGTGCAAAACTGTTAGTTTAGAATTATTTAGCTTGAGAATACATACACTATCTACCAATATCTCTCTCCTTCACATTCACTGCAGAGCCAAGAAAATCAGCCCTGGAAGTTATTTAAATGCCACAATATGAAGATGTTTGGGTAATTCAGAAGGAAGGGGGAAAATGGTGAAAAATAAAGAAAAAAATATTATGTAGTAGTGGAAAAATCAAGCCACCGTTTACATACGTGATTTCCTCTCTCCAATGCCCCCCCCCCATCTTGCATAATACAAACTGCTGATTGAACCACAGGAAAAGTTGATGAGGAAAAGGGTGCTTGGCTGCACTGTAGTGTAAAGTCAAGGTGTAGAAAGTTCTCATCTCCACTAATTTCTGTATGGCCCTGCATAACATAGAAAAACTAGGAGAGGTGCTCAAAGATGCTCATTTGGTATGACACTTTCTTCTTTTGTAGATATCATAAATACTTCCTTTGTTGCCTTATGCCAGGTCATTAGAACAGAGGTAAGCACCATATTACTGGAAGGTAACCATATATAATCACTGGGGATTAGGGAACTATGTGATGGGTTAAGAACCACAGAGGTCTGGCTCAGGATCCCTTATAGCATAATAGGATCATCAGGTCCTGCCCATCTGTTGAGTTTGGATTTGCCTGCTAAAGCACACACACCAGGAGCCAACCTTGAATTAATTTTTGCAATAAGCAGAATACTGGATAGCTTGCAATAAACACAACCCTACCAGTAGGGGTACTGTATTAAACATATGGATACAAAAGCAATCCTGGCTGCAAAAGAGTAGCAGTGTACAAAATGATACTTTGCAAAACAATATTGCTTTAAATGGGCTCTTTTAGAATTCATTAATTTTGAAAAATCAGGAGAGGAAAAAAACCTAAAGTCTTTTTCCCCCCATCATTTTGCTTCCAATGGAGGAAAAAATTTGAACTTGGTACATTTCTCTGCCACTTAAAAAAATATTTGTTGAGACATCATAATTGTATCAATACTAAGGATCATGTTCTGTCCTTGTAAACTACTCCCAAGTACAGAGTACTTTATCCATTCTCTTATCCCTGGAAAGAACACATTGACCTAACTGCCTGCCATATTAGTGCGTGCTGAAAGAGTGCACAATCATATTTACTGTACATTAATATTGAATCAAAAGAAAATTAACCATAGCTTACATATAAAAATGTTCTACTTGGAAAAGCAGCCCCATACAGAAAGCATGTTAGAGGTCCCTATTTATTGTTTTTCCTTATCTATTTGACTCTGCTTACAAGAGACAGGTTTTTCCCCTCTCAGCAGCCTTTTAAAAGTCAATATAAGATTTTTTCCCCCTCACACTATTACCAACAAAGGTGTACAGGCTTTCTATCTTAAAAAAACAACAAACAAACCAAAAAGACTCTTTTCCCTATGTCTAGGTGCACCCAATCAATTTGAGAAGAAGTGTGTATCTACCAAACCAAGGAAGTTAGTAAACACCTCCTGAAATAAAAATTCCTATCAGAAAACATCTGTAGTAAAACTTGCCCATTCACTCTGAACTTCTACCTCCAAATAACCCTTAGGACCTACTACAAAGCATAGACTTTTCAGGATACTCTGAATATTTATAAAGCTAGGCTATTTGAAGGAAACATGGAGGTGGTGGGGGTGGGGAGGAAAAGTGAGCTCCAAAGTTGAGGTGTCCTGGAAAGAACTATTCTGTCCCACCAGATCCTTCTTATATATCCAGAAAGCTCCTAAGGCTCTGCTGTCCACAACAGCAACAGTGTGGTATACAGATAAGTAATCTAAGTTAGGTAGATCTTAGAAAGAGCCAATTTATTACGTAGCATCTGGAAATCACTAGGCAGCAGTAGGCCAGTCTGAAGGTAATAAAGGCATAATTATAGCAAGGATCGCACCTGTGAGGGTGCAGCTCCACCTCCCTTCTTGACCAGGTGCAGATAGGGAAGAGGAGTTAATTTATAGTACACCTGGAAGTCTAAACTGACCCAAACTTGCAAATTCTGATAAAATGCTCATAACCTAAATTTAAAGATGGAGATATATCTGCATCAAGTAAAATGACTAACATCTATCATTATGGTTCATGCCTGTTTAATTTTCTTCCCAGGAAGGAAATCTGCATGCGTACTGTGCAGTTACATTTTATCTATATTTAAAATTAACAAAAACTGTGTTTTGGGACAGCTAAGGTCAGTTCACTAAGTAGCAGTTAAACACTGCACTGATTTCACTATGTGCTCCTCACATAGTACAGTACTCAACAGCTGACTAGATTCACTTACAGTTTTAGGTATCCTGAGCCCAGGACTTTTCTTAACAGCTTTAAGATAAAAAAAGTCTGACCAATATTATATAGGAAGCCAATACAGAAAAACAAAACAGTTTTGATGGGCAGGAGGTGTAGGTTGTGTTGCTAAGTCAGGCTGCTGTATTCTGTATTAATTGGAGTTTCCTGAGGATTAATGGCTTCATGCCCAGGTATATTGCATTGCTGTAACCCAGCCAGGAAATGACAAAAGCATGTACAGAGTTGGGTGGAGAACACTAATTCCCTTCTGATGAGTGATAGAGATTTCAAAATTTGTTTTCCTCCCGGTTTGAAGCAGAATTTAAATAAATCTGGAAAAAAATATCAAATCATGCCATTCAGATATTTTCTGAGATTTATGTGAAATTCTGCTTGTCAAGCTGAAAGTGTCAGTGCTTGAACTCAAATCTCCATCTCAGTAGGAGCTCCCAGGGTTTTCAGACTTCAAGTTTCCCTCCAACCTAGTAGGAAGTACTAAACACCCTAGCTTTGCCACAGACAACATAGACTACACCCTTAGGTGCAAATAGCAGTCTTATGACTGCTAGTGCCAAATATTACAGGGAAATGAAAATAAATGTGGTTATGTATGGTTATTGTGGGATTCCACGAATAAAGGATCTCATGGTGGAAATATAGTTTTCCACCACTCCCCATTATGCTGAATCTCTTCCACTTTAGGTAAGACAGCTGTATTGCATGACTTTTAAAAGCAGGATAGACCTACACTTTAGTGAGATGGTTTCGTCAGTGATGATCCTACCTTGAACTGGGGGTTGGACTAGAGAACCTCCAGGGGGCCACTTCTGATCCTATTATTCTGTGACTGTGGCTGACAGTATTAAGTGTTAGAGGAGAATAAGAACAAATGTCTATTTTCCAGCTATTGGCAACATGAGATTACCCAACCAATTTATTGCCTTCCAATTGCCAGTATTGACTGGACACACAAAACACTCAATAGCACTATCTGGATTGTGAGATGTGGAGATGTAAATTAGGCCACGATACTTGCGCAACCACATTGCCTTCAGATTATATGCTCAGGGAGACTTGTATACATGGTTTTTATTCCTAAATACAGGTGTCACAAAGCCCAAGGTGGAAGCACTCTAACTTTTGGGCTTTAACTGCCCAAGGTTAGATCAGGAGCAAACAAAACAGATATTAGCCCTTTGATGGGGCAGAGCTCAGAAGCTGCCTGCACAGGCCAAGCCCAATAGGTAGAGAGGCTCTTGCGTGCCTCCCAGCTTGCCCCACAGGCTCCCTGGACTGCTGAAGACTCCTGGACAGAACCGAACAGCCAAAATACCCCTGATCAGCTGCTGGGCAGAAGCCACCAACTCCCTGCCATCATGATTTGCATGTGCGTTTGTTTCCTGGCCTGCAGACCCAAGCATGGAGGCCCAGCAGCTGCGGCAGGTCCTGCTGGTCACCCTGTGTGAGTCTTGCTGGAGGCTGTTGGACATCACAGCCACCCACCTGGACCTGATGTGGCAGCATCTTGTCATGGCATGCGTCCTCATGGCCAAGAGCCACCAGCTGCCTATCCCACACATGGCTACCCAGCGCACCCAGTGCCCACTGTGTGTGTGTGTGTGTGTGTGTGATCAGATGCCTGGGTTGTGTGTATAGGTTTCTATGTGTGTGTGTGTGTGTGTGTGCGTGCGTGTGTGTGCGTGTGTGTGTGTGCGTGCATCCTGGATGCCTGGGTTCTGTATGTGTGTGGGGGGCAAGGTGCGCGCACACACACACACCCCAGGCATCTGGGACATACATGCACACACCCACACATACATGGAACCCAGGCATCTGGGGCATGACTGGGCCACTGACTTTCATGTGGCTGGTGAGGACAATGCCTGCATCTTGTGCAACTCCCTATTCCCTGGGCTGATGGAAAGCAGGCCCCCTCTCTTGTGTCCCCTTTAGCAATGTCATCACCACCCCAATCCTTGTTGGGGGCCTGGCCTCCCCTCTCTTGCCCTAGCGCATGAAGTCCAATGTGGGGCAGCTGGACTGCTAGAAGGAAAGCAGGGTGAAGAGGAATGTGGCATGAGCAAGACATGCCTCAGTTTAAAATGTTTAGGTTGCCAAATTTCCCCTTTATTCAATAAAGAAAACTTGTTGAACATTGCCTGTCTCAGCTTGGTCCCTTCTCCCAATTAACACCAAACAGCAAAACTTTGGAGGCGGTAGGGTGGAAGGGGGTGTTGACAAAGGGACAACAAAACCTGGAAGCTACCGTTAGCATGGGGAGGGGGTGAAGAAGGATTGGTGTCAGGCCCTAAAATCAAAACACGTGAAACTTTGGAGAGAAGGCACAGGGTAGGGGGCTTTTAGGGGTCTGGATCAAGACCAGAGAAGTCTTTGTGTAGAAGCTAGACAATGTGTGATCCTGGACCCAATGTCTGTCTGAGGTGGCTGGTGGGCTAGGTGGGGAGGCTGCAGGTCAGGAGGCATCACCACAGTGAGCACCAAAGACTCCTGACTCTCCCACATGGGACCCCCAACCCCTCAGCCCCAAGGCTCATGTCTCCCCTGTCACAGTCACATGGAGCTAGGGTTAACCTTACCATCAGGGGTTGCACGGCGTCCTTGCTCAGGGCCTGACTTATCAGGAGAAGTGTTGGGAGAACTGGCTACAGGTCCTGTGGGTTATGCTACTGCAGTGGCCAGTACTGAAGGGGCTGGTATGCACTCCAAGCCTCTAGGAGGGGCACAACAGCATGTGATAGGATTTGCTCCTGTGTGGGTAGTAGTGTCCTGTGGCCTCTTCTTCCTCCAGCAGGGTCCCTGTGGGCAACTCCTTCAGAACACCCATGGTCCCATAGCAGTGGGGGGTGTCAATCGCAAGGAAGTGGCATAGGTCCTGTAGTGCATGTTTTGCCTCCGGCACCCAGACAAATTTGTAGCATTAAGCATGCAGTGATAATGCCTCTTCATCAACAGGGTCTTGCCGGGGCACCACAACCAGTCTCTTGTGCCCCTGCATGCACATCTGCTGGGTGATGTACTTGAAGATATATCCGATTCAATGCCCTATCTGGAACTGGCACTGGATGTCTTCCTCACACCAGAGGGCAATGAGATCCTTTATTTCCTCATTGCCCCAGGTCTGTGCCTGGGTTTAGCTGGTGGTGGCAGATGGGGCAGGTTAATCCATGGTCCACAACAGTGGCTATGGGGTCTCAGTGTCAATGGGTGGGTGAGGGTCTGGCTGC
Source organism: Crocodylus siamensis (assembly GCF_052110815.1). NCBI lineage: Eukaryota > Metazoa > Chordata > Crocodylia > Crocodylidae > Crocodylus > Crocodylus siamensis. The sequence continues at coordinate 198,471,514 of NC_143398.1, read as the reverse complement.
GAGGGGGTGGATAAAAGTCTGGCGGGGTGGATGGATGGATGAACTGGTTCATAGCACATGGCTTTTGGTCTCTCTTCAGAGGCTTGTGGCCCCTGCTCCTGCATGATCTGGGCCCTGCAGCTCAGGTCACCTCCACGATCTCAAAATTCCTAGGGGCTTTTCAGCAGACACCCTATGATCTGATAATGCTGCACAACCCACCAGGCTGTAACATTCAAGGGTCCTCAACCCCCCAGTGAAGGAGACAGCTGGCCATGCCCCACATGGCCTTGAAGGTTCCAGGGGTGTCTGTCTGCTCACTCCAGCTTGGAGGCTCAGTGCCCCCCACAACCACATCTCCCCAAGCACTCTTACAATATAGGAACCTGTAGCTGAGGTGAAAAAAAACCTTTCAGCATGCCACGTGCCTGTGGCCCTGGTGCCTGATGACATTACCTGAGCCACTGAGCAATAAGTGTCATGTTTGTACCTGGCCTCCATGCCTATGGTGAGAAAATGATGGAACTAGAGCACAACTTCCCAGGCAGCAATGTGTCTTCTCTAATAAATTGAATCTGCTATTCAACACTTGTTATTATGTTCTCTGTTCATGCCCTGTACCCAATATATTTTAGGAGATATTTAATTTGGGTAAGGTATTTAATTGAGAATATTAATCTGTTCTTACACATTTAGAAAGGCTGAATGCCTCATGACAGTTTAGTTTGCCGTGCTATAATATTCAAATCAATTTCTGCTTATCTCGGTTCTACATGAGGCTTCCACCCTTCATAATATTCAGTTTACCAACATGTTAGTAATACATTTTCTTTTTTCATATAACAGGGAAAATCTTCCCTTTAATTTCTGGGGTAAAATGTGCAATTTTTGTTGCACTCTTCAAATATGTATGGATTGCACACGCAAATATTTGAGTGACCTAAAATTCCATCTGACAGAGGTCTCCAAGCAGTTTATGTTTGATTTTCTCAAGCCATGTTTTTACTATGTGAAATTTTCCTCTATTTTTGGCACATCAAGCCAAAAAGGATGTTTTTGGCCTAAATGCACTAAAAGCTAGAAGATGAGTAATGTAAATCAACCTGGCTCCATTAATTTCAGTACAGCATGGAGATTTACACCAGCTGAGGAGCTAGCCCTGACTGTTTTGTATATCCCTTTCATTATCTCTAAATAAAGCAGATAAAAGCTGCTCTGAACTCTAAGGCACGAGCAAATACAAAAGAGATTTCAAAGACTGACTGCTTGCAGGGGCTTTCATCAAGTTCAATTCAGCTCATAGTCACCTAGTACAATGTGAAAAGTTTTCTGTTTCCAGGTACACCAACCATTGTATTATTTCAAAGTTTTGCTGCCTGGAATAAGTCTCATTGGGATGCAACTCTCTCAGTTTTGCCACAGTGCAAGGGGAAAACAATTATACAATTGGACTTTAGCACAAAAGGATGCTCAACCTAAAAGAGCAGGTAACACTAAATGGCTAACATTTCATTTCATTTTAAGCTAACAAAGAGAAATGATTAATCCATTTTCCAAAATATGTATAATAAGATAGCTAAAATAATTTCTGTGAGGTACAATTGTAACTTAACCCACTGCTTGTAATCTAGAGTAACAAGTAAGTCTATAGCAAGGGATGTTAGCAGGAGTTTAATCAAGGTGATCTTATATGTGCTGAGTGATCTAGTAGGTTAAGGAACTTTGACTAATAGGAAGCACCTCATACTTGTCATAAGCCATTATTTTGTAAAATTGGTATGACTAATATTCCTCCCAGTGCAAACAGTGTGATATATAGTAACTGGCTTTCACAGCTATTTAGGATAATGTTGTTTCCTCAGTAAATACATATAGAATATATACATTTTCTCTGTTGGTAAGACAGCACATTTTCTCTTTATAATGCCCACCTGCTTGCTTTATTCCAGACACTTCACAGAACCCTAACAGAAACAATAAAACACAGATTAAAAAGCAGGTGTCCCATTCATAATAGACCCACTTGTTGACAGTCTCAGCACATAATCCTTCAAATGAATGGACAGAGAAACTCAACTACTCTCTCAGCCCTAGAATTCATCTTTCCAGGTCAGGAAGGAGTCATATAAGTGAAGCACTGTGGGGAAATTTACACTGCCTATGTCTGTGCTATATTTTTTATGGTGATAAATAGAAGACTTAAATTCCAGTGCAGTCAGAACTGCACCCTTCACAAAAACTAAATTCATTTTTAACCTACACATAAAATAGTATTTTATCTTTGCAACACAAGGAAAAGTGTAAATTCTACCAACATTCACCAGATGGATAACTACACAGTGAGCTACAAAAGATGTGTTTTATCAATTTAAAGGTTGAATGGAATGGAAAATAAAATAATGGGAAAATATATTCTATAGTCTGGATTTTCACTCTGTTCAGTGTCTATGTGTAATTACCCAACTCAGAGTTTTTTCACATGATACAGTGGATACTATGTAGAATTAAGGATTAGTTATTAACAAAGGCATCATCTGCATATACATAGATAATTTATATTATTTTTTGCCACAAGGGATGTTCTTAGTGTCTTCCATTTACCTAGTGAAGTATGCCAAACAATTATACAAACAGTTACACAGTTCCAGGAAGCTCTATGAAGAGCTGGTTATGGATTATTTCCCTTACATTTATAGTCTGCATTGTCTTCCAGAGACTATTAGATAACACAATATAACTGTAGAACTCTAAAGACCACCAAAACACACTTTTATCAGACTTTAACTGGAGACATGAGAAGTAACAATGGCTTTCACACATAGCAATATCTAACTACAGCAAAAGCTTTGCTATCCGGCACCCATGGGAAATGGGGGTTCTGGAGAACAAAATATGCCGGTTAACCGAGAGGCCCGAACAGGCATCTTTGCCTGTTCAGACTGTCGCCTCTCCCGCCGCGTCTGGGGTGTAGCTGCCCCTCCCACCACATCGTCAACCCCCCCGTGGGCCCTGTGGGCCCCAAGGGACAGGGAGGTGGGCCCCTCACAGCCTGCTATGCCCCGGGTCACGGGGGTTCAACAAAACAAAAAGTGCCACAGTGGGCATTCCCGGTTTCTCTTTTACCTTAAAAGCTGGCATGCCAGTTAATAGAGCATGCTGGCTCATAAGGTGCCAGTTAAGGCATCTTTTACTGTATTCCAAATTTGGCCAATTATGGATCACACTTAGGTGTGGAATTATATGTTATCTAGAAATCACAAAATGCTTTTCTTTTCTCAAACATACCCTATTGTTTAGTTTAGTTGGCCTGTTGTTATTATTATTTAGATGCTTTTCCATATCTAATTGTCTTTTTCCCTCTATCTTTTTTGCTATTCCCTGTTCCCCCTTTCTTCCTTCCAGATATTTTGTTTTACTTCATTTACAGAAAGCACCAGGTCATTTAAATCATTTTTGTGATAAAACTTCAATGCGAGTGGAACTAGTCCAATAATATTTGCTAAACTAAAAGCAAGTGACATACTGTAACTAATTCACCTTACACTATTGTAAAAGTGCTATTAGTAGTAGTAATAGTATCTTCATTTACACTGAGCAGTGAAAATTGAAACACAGAAGTTGAGTGACTTTTCCTGATGCCCCAAAGTCAGTCAGTATTAAAAGGAAATAGACTATGGAAGAAATTTTGGCTCCCAGTGCTGTGCTAAATTCACTCCTTTCTTGCTTTGAGAATAATGAAACATGAGCCATTGCTAAGACTAGTCTTGATGAATGTCTGATGTCCAGATGGAACATGATGGTAAAAGTAGCACTAGTAATAGTAATAAAAAGCTCCCTAACAAAATATGTTTTAAGGATACATTAAGTTTTATAGAGTACCAAAATAGTGTCCATATGCATTTGGCTAAAACCTTTTCCCTGCACTATTGTTGCAATTTACACTGTATCTTTAACCATTTGCATCTGATATGGAAGGCTAGCAAGGGATACAATTTTCATAGAGAACAAAAGAGGTATATCTTTGTCCAGGGGAATTCTCCATGACCTTCTATCATAAAGCTTAGGTACATTTTGCCATTTGGGAAATTAAAAGGGAAACTCAGCTAGAGCCAGATAAATTATGCTGCCTATTTATATGGCAGCTGAATTTCTTGGGTTAAGAATCCCAGGGAAAAAAAATTAAGCAACACAAAAGTTATATCAGTTATACATACACTGCAGGAATATAAGAGCAAATTTGAATGTGCTTTGACAATATCTACATGAATACCACCTATGGCCATTTCTGTGGTCTTAAATTAAAATCGTTTTGATTTTGGTCTCATTCCTTTTCTTTCTTTCTGATGTTTGCAAAATTTTGAGCAATCAAATTTTACTCACATACATGTTCAGAATGAATATGAACTCGTGCATAGATATAAACATATATATAAAGATATACACACACACACACAGCTAGCAAGTTTTAAAATGGCATGCACAAATGGTTTCAGCAGAAATGATATATTCTATGTGGATTGGAATGCTACTTAACATCATATGAAGAGTTTGCTGTTTTACTACTCTTTAACACTGCAGCACCAAACTAACAAAGGCCCAGATCAAAAGCCCAGGGGAATCTAAGAAATAATATCAAAATTATATTGACTTTGCATCAGGCCCTATATGTAGTAGCCATGGGCATCATCCTTTACGCTTAAATGTAATTATTTTATTGAATATAAGAAAATTAAATCCTTCAATCACCTAATAAATTTGATGGTGACCATAATTTCTAGGAACAATAATTCAGTCATGAAAGACTCAAAAATACACCTATGGGGTGTGTCCAGACAAGCTTGCATATGCAATTAATGGCACCTCAAAGCTCAAAATTTGACACCAGGAAATCCCAGTGTAAATTAAAAAATGCTGCTAAAAAAAGTAGCATGGCATGCACAGCAGCAGCATGAGCTTCCAGAAATGGAGCCTGGCCATCAAGAGCAACACTCCAGCTGCTGGCCAGGTTCTGTGTGACTGGTCCCAGGCTCCATTACCCCACCCAGGTCAATGGGATGCATGGGTATACCCTGGGACAAAAAGCAGCAGCAAAAATATGTGCCTTCTGTTGCCCTTTGTGCCAGGTGAGGGAGATCCCCTGCCCTCCATCAATGCTGACCTCATGAAGGAACACCTTGAGAGGCTGGATACCTTCCAGTCAGCTTGCTCTGGCAATCTACGCCCCTGGGTACTCAAGAAGCTGGCGAGCATCATAGCCCAGCCTCTGGCATGGCTCCTTGAGAACTCCTGGCGCTCTGGTGTAGTGCCCGAAGACAGGAAGAAGGCCAATGTGGTGCTGATCTTCAAGAAAGGGAGGAAAGTGGATCCAGAAAACTACAGGCCCGTCAGCCTGACATGTATCCCAAGGAAGGTCTTAGAAAAGTTTATTGAAGAGGCCATCCTTAATGGACTGGCTGACGCCAACATCCTGAGGGATAGCCAGCATGGTTTTGTTGCAGGTAGGTCTTGCTTGACCAGTCTCATTTCCTTTTACAGGACCTATCACCTGGGCAAGGGAGAAGAGATTGATGTCATATATCTTGACCAGGAAACAGAAACAATGTCATATGACTTCTGTGACCATTCACAGCTAACCAACACAACTCAGATTTCAAAAATCACACTCAAATTTCAGGTCCAGGGACTCTTAGCAACCACATTTGCAAAAAGAATGAATTCAAATAATGAATAAATTAAAGTAATAGAGTGAATCTGCTTATAGACATTCAATGAGCAAAACAGACTAAATACATATATCAAGTCATTTGCTGTTAATGATTCACTCAATTCTAAAGCTAACTTTTCTATATACTAGGGGGAGAGCAATTATTTGGGCCTGCAGGCCACAGAGGGAGTTTTGGGGAGCTGTTGCAGGCTGGGTCAGTATCCTCCCCCATCACACTTCACCCCGCATTACAACAGCTCATCAGACCTCCCTATGTGGGATGGTGCCATAAGCATGGGCATGGGCATGGGTGGAAGGCAGCTTCAGCACAGCCACCACCAGCACCACCTCCAGCTGCTGTTTGGCTTTGGCAGTGGCAGTGGCTGGGCAGAAGCTGCTGCAGGGTGATGAGAAAAAACAGGACCTGGCAGCACCCATGGCCACCTCCCCCTTGCATCTGCTGGGTCCTTCTCACTGCAGCTGCCTGGAGCCCATACTGGGGCTTTCCTCCTTGCCACCACTAGCACCACCTCAACGCCACCCCAGGTCACCCACCTGACAGGAAGGAACCACAGAGCAGCCCTAGCATGGGCTCTGGATGGCCATAGTGAGAAGACCCTGGAAATGATAAGGGGGAAGTGATCGTGACTACTGTTCGGTTTTGCTTTTTCCTGCACCTTCTGCCTGACCTTGGGCTAAGCACACAACCCCAGGCCCAGCCTGCTCCATGTGGGGGATTGGGGTCCCTGCAGCACCTGCTCTGGACCCACCTGCTCCGGTCACAATGAGCAATGGTAGTGGTGAATGGCCAGAAACTGCTTCTGGGTGTGAGGAAAAAATGAGACCTGTAAGAGGGGTGAAGGCACCTTCTGCTCACCACTGCCAGGCCCTTCTTCCTGCCACTGGCCAGAGCCCACATTAGGGCTATTTGTGGCTCCTCCCTGCTACTATTGCTCTGCCACCCCAGTGGGCCCAGGGACCTAAGGTGGCCCAAGGCAGCATTGGTGGTGGTAGAGGCAGTTGAAAGGAGCCACAGGACAGCCCCAGCACAAGCTTTAGGCAGCAGCAGTCAGAAGGTCCACCACCGGTGAGGGGAAGGTAGCTGCACCCACTGTCAGGTCCCACTTTTTCCCCATGACCACCAGCAGCTTCTGGCTAGCCACCAATGCTGCTGCTCATCACATCTGAGGTGGGTGGGTCCAAAGCAGGCACTGCAGGGCCCCTGAGCTCACATGCAGGGTGGGCCAGGCCTTGGACAGTCTTCATGGGGCTGAGGCCAGTGGCAGTGGCAGCCAGAAGAAGCCACCATAACTGGGGCTGCTAGGAAATGGAATCTGGCCACAAAGCTGCCCCAGCCCTCCTGCAGGGGTAGTGGGATGGGCCAGAAGGCGCCTGGGCCAGGCAGGACGGAGGGACCTGCCACAGGACAAAGTCTTACCATGGGCCATATGAGGCCCACGGGCCATAGTCTGCCCGCTCTTGCTATAGACTGTTCTTGGGAAAATGTTAGGGTTAAGATTAAGTTGACTTTATTTTCTATTATCAAGTTAAGATTAAGATGATTCATAGCATTTGAAGCCCTTCTGGGGTGGATCTAACAATGGCATCATCTTAACCATGCCCAAATTTTCAATTGCTCACTGGAATGCACAACCTGTTAAGAATTGTCCCTCTCACTGGGCCTCAGCACCCTTTAGGTTGACTAGGCATGATCCCATGTTAATGCTTAGTCATTATATGCCTAGTAATGCCCACGTTGGGCACTAAGACTATAATCCAGAGTCATAGATTTCATAGATTTCATAGACATTAGGGCTGGAAGGGACCTCGGGAGATCATCGAGTCCAGCCCCCTGCCCAAAGGGCAGGAAGTCAGCTGGGGTCATAGGATCCCAGCAAGATAAGCATCCAATTTACTCTTGAAGGTGTTCAATGTAGGTGCTTGAACCACCTCCGCTGGCAGACCTTGGGGGCTCGGACTGTAAAGAAATTCTTCCTTATGTCCAGCCTGAAACAGTCTTACAGGAGTTTGTGACCGTTCGACCTCGTCATCCCTTGGGGCGCTCTGGTGAACAAACGTTCCCCCAGATCCTGGTGGTCATCCTTGATAAACTTATAGGTGGCCATCAGATCACCCCTGAGCCTGCGCTTTTCCAGGCTAAAGAGTCCCATGTCTCTCAGCCTGTCATCATAAGATCTGTTTTCCTGACCTCTGATCATGTGCGTGGCTCTCCTCTGGACTCTCTCAAGCTTCTTCACATCCTTTTTGAATTGTGGAGCCCAAAACTGGACGCAGTACTCCAGCTGCGGCCTCACCAAGGCCGAGTACAAGGGGAGAATGACGTCCCGGGATTTGCTCGAGAAGCATCTATAGATGCAAGTCAGCGTTTTGGTCGCTTTACTAGCCGCAGCATCGCATTGCAGGTTCATGTTCATCTTGTGGTCAATGATGACCCCCAAGTCTCTTTCTTCTGTAGTGCTATCCAATGTAGCACTGCCAAGCCTATAAGGGTGCTGCAGGTTTTTTCTCCCAAGGTGGAGAACCTTGCATTTTTCAGTGTTAAACACCATCAGCTTCTCGTCTGCCCATTTGCTGAGCGTGTCCAGGTCAGCCTGGATCACCCGCCTATCTTCTGGCGTGGATGCTTTACCCCAAAGCTTGGTGTCATCGGCGAACTTGGCCAGTCCACTCCTGACTCCAATGTCCACATCATTAATGAAGATGTTGAACAGTATGGGTCCAAGGACAGAGCCTTGAGGGACCCCACTGGTCACAGGGCACCATGATTAGTGACTGCCATCAATTACAACCCTCTGGGTCTGACCACAGAGCCAGTTTCCCAGCCAGCGGATCGTGGTGGACCCAAGGCCACAACTGGCCAGTTTGGCCAAAAGGTGATCATGGGATACCAGATCAAAAGCTTTTTTGAAGTCAAGATATATGACATCAATCTCTTCTCCCTCGTCCAGGTGATAGGTCACCTGGTCATAGAAGGAAATGAGATTGGTCATACAAGACCTACCCACAACAAACCCGTGCTGGCTATCCCTTAGAATGTTAGCCTGGGCCAGTCCATCAAGGATGGCCTCCTTAACAAACTTTTCTAAGATCTTCCCCAGGATAGAAGTCAGGCTAATGGGCCTGTAGTTAGCCGGATCCACTCTCCTCCCTTTCTTGAAGATCGGCACCACATTGGCCTTCTTCCTGTCTTCGGGCACTACACCAGAGTGCCAGGAGTTTTCAAACATCTGTGCCAGGGGCTGGGCTATGACGCTTGCCAGCTCCTTGAGTATCCTGGGGTGCAGATTGTCAGGGCCGGCTGACTTGAAGGTATCCAGCTTCTCAAGGTGTTCCTTCATGAGGTCAGCATTTATGGAGGGTAGGGGATCCCCCTCACCCGGATCTCCCTGTCCCATAGCAGGCATGGGTGTCCCATGGGACTGATGAAAGACTGACGCAAAGTACCTATTTAATAGGTTGGCTTTTTCCTGGGCGTCAGTTGTCAGTTGCCCCGTCTGGTTTAGCAGGGGTCCAACATTGCCCTTGCTTTTCCTCCGGCTCCCCACATATCTGAAAAAGGACTTTTTGTTGTCCTTGATGCTTGAAGCTAGTTGGAGTTCAGTCGCAGCCTTGGCTTTCCTGGTTTGCTCCCTGCAGGACCGGACCAGCGCAGAATAATCCTCCTTGGAGGTGAATCCCGTCCTCCATCCTCTGTAGGCTTTCCTTTTTAGCCACAGGAGGTCCGCTAGGTCCCTGGAGAGCCAGGAGGGCTGCTGTGCCTTCTTGCTGCCTTTCCTCCGTGTTGGAATAGATTTAGCTTCTGCATTGAGGATCGCTTCCTTGAGAAGCAACCACTCTTCTTGAACTCCCATCTCCCTGGGGTCACAGTCCCTGAGGGCCTGACCAACTAGCCTCTTGAGCTTGTCAAAGTCAGCTTTTCTGAAGTCAAGGACTTCTGTGTTGCTGACTGACTTCCCAGCTTTACAGCAGATGGTGAAGGTGATCAGCTCGTAGTTGCTGTCACCCAGCTTCCCATTGATCACTAGTTCGCCGATTAGGTCGTCCCCTGTAGCCAGTACCAGGTCGAGCACTGCTTTGCCTCTCATTGGCCCATAGACTTCTTGAGGCAGGTAGAGGTCATCCACGCACGAGAGAAAGCTTTGCGACTGCTCGGATTTTGCTGAGTGATCTTCCCATGAGATGTCCGGGTAATTGAAGTCACCCATGACAACCAAGGTCCTGGAGCAAGCGGCCTCAGTCAGTTCCCGGGTGAACTCCTGGTCAAGCTCAGGACTTTGAGTGGGAGGTCTGTAGTAGACTCCCACCATTGTGTCCCCTGTGCCATATCCCCCACGAATTTTTATCCAGAGGGTCTCTGGCTGTCCATGCCGGTCACCAACATCAGCTTGCAGGGACATGTAGCTTTCCTTCACATAGAGAGCTACACCCCCACCCCTTTTGTCAACACGATCCCTCCTGTACAGGGTATAGCCCTCTATACCCATGGTCCAGTCATGGGTGGAGTCCCACCAGGTTTCCGTTATCCCAATGACGTCATAATTCTTTGCACTGAGCAGGAGGACGAGCTCGTCCTGCTTGTTACCCAGGCTCCTGGCATTAGTGTACAGGCAGGCAAGTGTGCCCTTGGGGGCTCTTGCCTTGCCCACAGATTGTCCCAGGGCTGGAGCAGGGGTGGGCTCCCTTAAGTGCCTTGGTCTGCTGGCTTTGCAAGGGTTGCTCAGCGGGCCAGCAGTGGCAGTAGTCCGCCCATCCCCCAGCGGGCTTAGTTTAAAGCCTGGTGGAGCAGATCAGCCAGCCTGGCTGAGAAGAGCCTCCTCCCCAGGGGAGAGAGGTGGAGGTCATCTCTTCCCAGCAGCTCGCTGCCTCTCTTGCCAAAGAGCGGGCTGTGGTCATGGAAGCCAAAGCCTTCCTGATGACACCAGCTCTGCAGTCTTGGTTCACTGTGTGGATCCTCCTCTCCCTCCTCAGCCCATAGCCCGAGACTGGGAGGATCGACGAAAACACCACCTGAGCTCCCAGACCTCTAAGCCCCGCTCCCAAATCCCTGTAGCACCTCATGACCTGGCTGGGGGTGCTCCGAGCCGTGTCATTGGTGCCCACATGAATAAGGAGCATGGGGTAGTGGTCTGTGGGCCGGAGGAGCTGCGGGATCCTCTGCGCAATGTCTCGGATGTGGGCCCCCAGGAAGCAGCAGACTTCCCGGGCTAAGGGGTCGGGGCGGCAGATTGCCCCCTCACTGCCCTGCAGGATGGAGTCTCCCACAACAAATACCTTTCGCTTTGACTTGGGGAGAGCGGGGGCAGTAGCTGCGGTTGAGCCTGGGTTGCCTGCGGGAGCTGGCAACTGAGCAGGCTCTGCTGGGGCTGCAAGAGGTGCGAACCTGTTGCTAAGCTCCGGCGAGGGAGGGGCCTTGGTGCGGTGGGCCTTCGGGCCCTTGACCACCTTGGTCCATGGACTTCAATTTTTTTTGGCATATAATGAACTGTGATACAGGAATATCCGACTAGAAGATACCTACTGGGTGCATCTACACATACTATTAGCATGCAGCAGTAAACTCTGGCACATATGACATGTGAATTTATTGCTTCCAGGTGCGCCATTGCACCCAGGACTGCAGCATGTTCAGCTGAGTCAGAGCAGCCCTCGCTGACAGGGAGTTCAGGGGGTCAGTCTATTAGCTTGGGGCTGCTTTAATCCAGCTCAGTGTGCTGTTGAGGGGCAGACTAGGACATGAGGCTGCTCCAGTGTGTGGCTAGCTGGCAGGCAGCCCCTGCACTAAAGCACCCTTATGGGTCCAGCCAGCTATGTCAGCATCTACACATGTGCTGCTGCAGAGTGAAAAGGGCAGTGGCAGAGTAGTACTTTTATTTACAAGTACTACTCTGCTGTGGAGTTTATTAATTTCCTGCGTCCAAATAAGCCACATGTGTAGACACAAGACATTTACTGCCAAGCTCATGAGTCTACTATGCAGTAAATGTCTCATAGAGATGCACCCACCAACTCATCAAGTCCAGTTCCCCACTGTTGCAAACACCACACCTTATGATCCTTTACACAAAAACCTATCAAAATTCCATCTAAGTTATTGACTTCCAGTGCTTCTAGAGGACAGGAGTTTGAGAACCTGATTGATCTAATGGTTAGGAATCTTAGAAATTCTAGTCTAAGGCTAGATACAAATGCTTAGTTTCTACTGTGAGAATTGCTGTTCTTCTGGTAGAAACCAAATGTGTACAGACGTTCTGGCTTTTTCTCCTGGAGCAAAAATGGCCACTCTGCAAGAAAAATAGCCCTTGAACAACCTCCCAGGGGAGTATCTCCTAGGAAACTCTGTACACTTTCCCCTGGCTTAATTCTTCCAGGTGACCAGAAGGAATGGAACTGTGGGAAATACTCCCATACCTTCTCCAAACCAGGGATAAACCAGTTTTAAGAAGGGCAGATGCCTTGCACATCCCACAAACTGGTTGGGAAGCAGCCACCACACCCTGTCTCTTCCCTGAATTGGACAGTCCCCACCTTCCCCTTGACACCCATGCCACCCAGCTGAGCAGCAGAGCTACAATTTAAAAACCAGCAGCTAGGAACAGGGCTGCCCTGCTCCCAGCCACTGGATTTTAAATCAGTGCCCTGCCATCCAGCTCAGCAGCAGGGTAGAAAGAAGAAGCTGAAGGGAGTCAAAAGTCAAAAAGCCTCCATACGCCTGGCTCCTGCAGGATTCCTCTCGCCATCCTCACTGCTCAACAGGGCAGCAGATGCATCACTTTAAAATCTGGAGGGGTCAAAGCAGACTTGGGGAAAGCTTTCAAATGCCTGGTCCCTGATCTGTCTGGCTTCCACTTATCACTGGTGGCAGGAAGGAGGGTAGAGGCATCAGGCTGCTGTGCTGTGCTGGCAAGGCTTGGGATCCTTTCTGCCTTTTCATAATGTCTCTGGCTTGCCCCATGCTGCTCTGGGCCAGCCCAGGGCAGTGCAAGGTGAGAAAGGCTTCTTTGTTCCTGCTGCAAGGCTCCTAGTGGATGAGTGGTCTCTTTCCTACCTACACTCCTCTGAGTCAGCTCAGATGAGTGCAAGAAGTGGGGCTATTCTCCAGGGTGGGGGGGAGGGGCAAACCAGGAAAGTTCCCAACACAGGACAATTTCCTCCTGTGATTGTTCCTCAATCAGCTGACTGGTGGAATAGGGGTGCATTCGCCCTGGGCAGGAACTTTCCCTAGCTATCTTTAGCAGCTGCTAAACTTGATAATAGAAAATAAAGTCAACTTAATTTTATCTTTAGCAGCTTTTCAACAGTTGGTAAGTGCCACTTGACAGCCTGTCCACTTCCCAGCCTCTCATATGGGCAGGGATAGTTCAGGGCACAGCTCTTTAGTGTTGCCTGGCTGGCAAGTTTACCTGTGAAGGTCTCCAGCCATAGGGCTGGAAGGACACTTGTACAGTCCAGATCCCCAACTATTTTTCTATTGGAAGAAATTTCTTCTTATAGAAATGAACAGCTGTATGCAGCCTGAATATATTTGTGCAAAGATTATATCTATTTGTTCTTGTAAGACAGTTTGTTTTAGCTTAAATACTACTACTTCCTCTCTCATGTTTACCCCTCCCTCCCCCAACTCAGGCCATTTATAGACCGCAACCAGATCTCTAATCAGCCTTTATTTTGCCAAGCTCTTCTGCCTTTTCTTGTAAGGTAGGTATTTAATTTCCCTGTTCACCGTAATAGCCCCTTCTCTACATTTGTCTTACTTTCAATGCCATCTTTCATGAGCACAGTGATCAGAATCATACACAGTGTTCCAGATGAGCGTCACCAGGGCCTTGAACAATGCTACTTGTACTTCCCTATCTTTTCTAAATATACCTCACCTGTAAAAGCCTACGATCATATTTGCTTTGTTTGTGCCTGCGTGGCATTGGCTGCTTACATACATCTTGCAATTGACTGATATCACAGGTCCTTCTCAACTTCCTTCACTTGCAGCTGATGACCTTCAAGGACATAACAGAAATTTTGGAGACTAATCTGCAAAGGCATGACCTTGATTTTTTTACTATTACATTTTATCCCATTTCTAGTACTCTAGTTCTCAAAGTAATCCAGCAAGATTGCATGCTTAGTAAAACCAAATGAAAATGCAAAATGCTTTCAGTGTTGGATATAGGAAAAATCCATGTGTGTTTTCTTTTCTTTTGAATTACTTTCTTATAGGTAGGTAATGCTGCACTATTCACATTATGTAAAGTAAGTATATTATTGAACTCATATATGATGTAATCATCCTCTTTCTGGGAAAATCCTGTCTTGGCCTGTGGATGAACTCAATGATGTAGAAAGCTCTTTTACATCTCTAATTTCCATGACGTGTCAATTAATGGGTGGCAGAGGCAAGAGAAAAGGCACATAGGAGAATAGCTAAGAGAAATGTCAAATGTGTGAATTTTAAAAGGGGTTGGGGAATAGAAAATAAATGCATCTTGCTCCTTTGGGCAAATTATAAACTTGCTCATGTTAGAGGCATTACCCCAACTGCATAGCTTAAATGAGCTCAGGATACAAGGGACTGTCAGATTTTGCATAATACAGACTCTCGTTTCAACTTCAAGGAAAGCTGAGATATGGGAACTAAGCAAGGAACAATAGGATAGAACCTAAATATAAATATCTACATCAAGGAAATGCCATAGGTAATGCTTGCAGTTTGTAAGACTATAGACCTAAACTAGAGAACAGCAAATCAAAGAACAGATTTGCTGATACCTAAGCCTACTGCCTGTTAATTCAGAGCTGGAACATAAGCATCACTGGAAGACTGATTTGTTTTTTTATAGTTAGATCTATTTCCCTTTACTGCTTCAACCACTGAGCTAGTCAAATCAGTAAAATCAAATGAAAATCAATATAAAAATAACAAAACTATAAAGAAAAAAATAATGTCTATCCTGAAATATTATGGCATAAGATCCATAATGGATCATATAAAATGAGATTTTCCTTTCTTTTTACTACTGTGGCATTAATTTCTGTCTCACGGGGACTGGAATGTACAGAGGATTGGTAATGAAATACCGATTGGTAATGAAAAAATAGCTTTTCATCTTCAGGTTGCCAGTTAATCCAGCTCCAGCAGCAATGATTCTCTTTGGCATTATATAACCAGTAGCTAGGTTGTCCCTGTCCAGTTTTAACTGATTATGTTCTGCATATTCCTTCTTCCCTGCTCCCTCTCCCTCTTGCTTTCCTTCCTATTGTATCCTAAATCACTCACGCCACTTTATACTCTTTCTGTATGTCCTTTCACAGCATTTGATTAAATGAACTTTGGTTCATGAAAGCTTGTGCTCTTATTATATATCTTATTTATGTAGTCTAAAGCTGCATATCTACCCTGCCTTCCACATCAGAAAAATCATCAGTGCAAATTAATCTAATTCACGGGACATAGAAACTTCTACAGCTTGGTTCTGATCGTTCTCAGTCAGAACAAAAGTCCATTTCTAGATTGATGTTACAAATAAGTAAGTTCTTATTGCCTCCATGCTACATCTTTCCCATGGATAAGTAATGGACTTCATGAATCAGAGCTTTATTGTTCAGGATCACTAACTGCATTTGCAAAACATAAGAACAATAATTTAAAGTAATTGTTGCCTCTTGTTAAGCAAGTGACCATTCTTGTTTCAAGTTTTTTCTCTATCCACATTGATACCTTTGTCTCTATTGTTCAGATTTTGGGCCTTGTTCTGTCTCCTGAGTTACTCAGTTGATTCTTGTGGAGATTCTAGTCATAACATTATTTCCCATGAGGCTGTTCCAGAAGCATTGCACAAACAGGGATTTGCTGGAGATAGAAATCTTGGAAAGTTAAGCAGAGAATGCTGTAATTTAATACTTTCCCCTTTAATTAGGAGTACATTTTGACCCAAGGTGTGAAGCAGAGATTACAGAAATGAACTTATAAAACCTTGCAAGGCAACTCTACCATAATAATGAGCAACAATATTCAGTGATGTGGATACATGCAATGTATCATTCAAATGAGCATTCATACTGAGCGCAGGCAAATGAAAATATAGCAATAATGCATTCAAGGAAACACTTAATCCCAGCAATGAAAAAAATTGACTGTTAAGGGAGGAAAGAAACCCCTTATATCAGGAGATTATCAGGTTGTCCAGGAACACCATGGATTCACAGGAATAATAGTTCTGCCTGCAAGCTCATTTTCTGGACATGCTAAAACTAGACCAGTCTTGGCAGGTGCTGTATCTTCTATGCTTTTTTGCTACTTTCAACTTCTTGTCACATTATTATTACATTGTTAGGTATTTTTGGTACCTCTGAAACCATAAAACAGGAGGCACAGAAGTTACATCTGGCCTCTATTTCATTTCTTACAGAAATAGATTCATTCTCAGGATAATAGTTTAAAATCCTGAACCATTTGAAGTTAGTAGGAAAACTCCCATTAACTTCAACAGGACTTGGAGCTGGCTGAGATCTCATAGTTTAATTCAATCATTTAGGAGTTTGCGTACTTGAAAACACCATATTTACTTGAATGCAAAATGAAGTTTTTCCTTCCCAATCAGCATGGCAGGGGGGAGCTCCTTATCTTACATTTGCATACAAGGAAACCTCATTAAGAAATGTTCTATAATTATACTGTTGCCAAAAGCAGCACATGCTCAGTGATGGAAACCAAGCTGATAAAATGAAGACAACACTGAACATGTCTATAAAACATGACTGGGAAAACATACTGATGGGAACCTCCTTTTTTTTAAATACAATTCACAGCCAAATCAGTTCAAAATTCAACTGAGCAAAGCCCAGTAGTCAAGTTCTAAAATTCACCTAAGTAGAGACCCTGGACACTCGCACCGTAATTTCCTTATGTATAGTCTAAATCGGCCTTCCTGTAGTTTATGGCCATTAGACCTTGCTATCCCTTGGGGAGCTCTGGTGAACAGATATTCTCCCAGGTCCTGATGTATCCCTCTTATATATTTGTAGGCTGCTACCAAGTCCCCCCTGAGCCTTCTCTTTTCCAGACTGAAGAGTCCCAAATCCCTCAGCCTCTCCTTGTATGGACTGCCCTCCAGGCCTTGAATCATACAAGTATATGACAGTAGCCTATATATACACATATATGAGAGCAGCTAAGAGAAATGTCAAATGCCTGAATTTTAAAAGGGGTGGGGAAGTAGAAAATAAATGCATCTTGCTCCTTTGGGCAAATTATAAATTTGCTCATGTTAGAGGCATTACCCCAATTGAATAGCTTGAATGAGCTCAAGATACAAGGGACTTTCAGATTTTGCATAATGCAGACTGCAAGGAAAGCTGTGATATGGAAACTAAGTAAGGCAGACCAGGATTGTCTGGAATAGCTCAATGGGCCTCTCTACCCCACAGTTTTTCAAAGCCCATATGAGGTATACTCAATGGGCTACCTGCTAGTTCAAGCCTCTGTGCTCCTATAGGTTCTTGTGGGTGATTCATTCCCACACAGCCAAGTTGTTATCATAAGGTAGTCTTAACCAAAAAGCAAAATGTAGTTCACATGAATAGTACTCACTGTGCTTAGTCCCCCTTAGCACTGCATCTTTTTCAAATGATGGTGAGCTACTATACTGCATATATTTCAACTTCCTGTTCACTCCCATAGCTGAGCTTCATCTTTCTTTCCCATTTCTAATGATTCCTGTTTCTTCACTGGCCTTGAATGTCTGGCAAACATCACCAAGAATGTCTGAATAGCAGAATATCCTATAAGGTTGCAGCAGTGCAGAAAGAAGTGGATTCATACTGGTGGGGATAGGAGAAGAAAAGCAGGTGGCATAGTTGTGGTTCTGTCTCTGATTTTTCACTTGCAGAACCTGGCTTAGTTTCTTTCTGGGAGATGGAAGTGAAATGAGCTCTGGCATTTAAATCTATGTGCATTTTTTAAACCCTGGATTTCTCACACCATCCACCAACAAGAAAACATGCAACAAGTAGTTCCTGTGGGGTTTACCTGAAACAAAGGTCAAACAGTTTCCCCACACAAAGGTATATGAAGAAAATTTACTTGTACCGTTTGCAAAGTCCTCCAGTTCCTCAGAAACTTGATTCTTATGTAAAAGGTAGCACTTATGAGCTCCTACCTTGTACGCATAGACACACACACATGCATATATGAACACACACACACACACACCTGCACACACACACTTGCATATAAATGTAAGAGCTCATGAATATTACAAAATTTTATACCTCACAAGGGTACCTCTTAGTTTCCTCTATGCCAAAATTCACAGGACTAGGGCCAAATTCTTTCCTGACTTACAATTTAATTGTCCTACTGCCTTCAAATGGGGGTGTAGTCATGGGCAGAATTGACTACAACCTTGTATTTCTTGGATTAGAAGGGATCAAGAAATTAGCTCATTTAGGTAGTAAGAATTCTAAAGGGGCTGGAAGGGATAAATACTTACAAGCAAAACTATCTGCAACTTTAACAAATGCAAGGCTCAATGAGTACAACCAAAAAAACTAAGGGAAGGCTGCGTCTTGAAATACCCAAAATAAATTTTGCTGAATATACTGAGACAAAAATAATAGATAATGGATAATATTCTGTTTCCCCACTGAGAATTAAAATAGGGATATGTGGTACAAATAGTTCTAAAAATAAATTGGAGAGTCACTATATTTGGTTTCAACTACCACAACATCAGCAAAAACAGATTTTTTAATGATTTTTTTCATGAGTACACTCATAAGGAAGCTGGGTTGACAGCTTTGAGATTAATGTCTTTGGTTTACACACTGCACAGTTACACCTTGTAAAGAGTAAGAAGTGGATGAACCTTATATCTCCATTCAGTCCTTGACTTCTCAGATCTGAGAACATTCCAAAGGGGATGCCACTTGATGTCACTTTTAATACCGATTTTGTGAAGTGGACACTTACAAACTGCTCATTTTTACATGTGAGCTCCTAGAGCAAGGAGAAAAATATTTCAGAAGAAAAACAGGGTGACAATTTTCCATTTGTGGTATTCCATACCTAAAAACATCATTAAGTAGCAATATTGTTAAGTGCTACTCCAAGGAACACATCAAAATAAAAAGGGAATAATAAAAATATGAAAGCAACAATGAAAGTTACTAACTACAGTTTTGGTAACTAACTTAGCACATTTTTCATGATCAGCTACCCATGTACTGCAATTTTCAGTAGCTGCAAGAACCGAATAACCTTAACTCCGCTCCTAGAGCATTTAGCAAGAGAGAAAAGAAGCTAAATCACAAGGTGACAGAGATGAAAATTTCACCACAAGAAAAGTTAAATAGGCTGAAGCTGAGGCATTTAAACAGCTGCTTTGGGAAGCTTACAGTGAGACATTAACACAGCCTCAGAGAATTATCTAACAGCAATAGCATGCACCATACTGAATGCACACGATTCAAAACCTGTTAGCTTTATGAGTATAGGTAAACATATTATGTAAACACCTGTATGATCTTGAATTAATGCTTAAAAACGGAAGAGGAGGGAAAAAAAAAGAATGCAAACTGTAAGTCTGTGCCTTGTGCATCACACCACAAGTTTAATGGGGCAAACAGAAAGCAAAGTTTATTTCCAGGAAATTCAGAGTGTTCTGGCTAAATAGTTTCATGGCCCCTGTTGAAGAGCAGAGCCAGTTTTAGGGGGTGGCAACATGGGCCACTGTCCAAGACACCATAGTCAGGGTGATGCCTGACTATGTGAGGCATACACATGTGAACAGCCAATATTTACAGCAGCACTCTCCCTCTGGTCCACCAGAGACCAGCTGATCTCCACCTCAGACAGGAGGAGAGGTGCCCAGAAATGGGAAGATAACATTCTGAAAGTGGGTTCAAGTTAAAGTAAATTTGGGCTGGATTCTGCTGTTTGTTACACTAGTGCTGTGACACTATATTTCTAGGATATAACTGAAGCCAATCTAGTTTAACTAAATACAACACAGAAATGGCTGTGTTTCTTTCTGGGTAAATGGCATGTGTAAAGTCTAAGAAGTCTTATCCAGATGAAGTCATACCAATTACTTTCATTTTTTGGAAACAAAGGTATATGGAAAGTGGGAAACAAGCAAACAAACAAAATGATTTGCCTTCTATCTGTTAACAAACTGGGAATTCATACTCTGTAGTTTTGCTCAACAATTTCACTACTAATTATTTTTTTTGCATTTTGAAAACCCCTTATTCCTGAATAAATTTAATTCCAAAACACCATTTCATGCTTCATTATCCCTGAATGAGAGTTGCCTATGGCCTTTTGATTCATTTGTGAATCGTGTGTTGTGTAGCTAAGTGTAATATCCCAGAAATTAGAACATGTAAATCCTAATTTTCAGCATATCATAAAAACTGGCTTCTTAATTTCAGGTAGAACAAATATATCAATGTACATGAAAATAAAGACATACACGATGCCATTTTGCGAAAGCAGTAGTGAGGAAGAAAGAACTTAAGAATGCCAATTTGAAATGCTTCATGATACTCATATTTTAGAGCTGGCTAATTACATTTGTCCTTGTCTGTCAGGGGAGAACCTGGAAAACTTGTCACCAGAGAAAACTATTCTGCTTTTGCCACATGACCACTTACCAGAACGTGGGGGATGGCACTTATTCCAGGGAGTCATAGCTGGATCCCAAGTGGTCTACAACCTCATGCATAAACTCCTTATCCTGGTACTGTGATTCCCTCAGCTATATTGCAGCCAGGGTGGCCTTGTTCAAACAGCAGGTGGCCATCTGTAGACCCCATTCTTGGACCTTAGCAGCACATTCCTGGGCCTGGATGGCTTGTTCAAGCACCACAGCAGTGTGGGTGCAAGCAGTAACCAATCTGTCCATTCCAACCCCCCACATCAAGGGTCCCATTTGGTCCTCATTTTGCCAGTACTGGCTATGTCAGGGGTGGGCAAAATGCGGCTCGGGGGCCAGATGCGGCCTGCCACGTCATTCTATCTGGCCCGCAGGGCCCCTAAAAAATTTAGAAAATTAATATTAATCTGCCCTAGGCTGCCTGTCATGCAGCCCTCGATGGCTTGACGAAACTCAGTAAGCAGCCCTCTGCCTGAAATAATTGCCTACCCCTGGTCTGTGCACATATCTCCACAGGTGTCTGGCCAACCATCCTGGATCCAGTATCTCAGGCTTCACGACCAGGCCTCCTATACACAAATGCAGAGTCTGCAGACAAGGGAGAAGCTGAGGGACCTTTGGTGAGTCCCTCTCTGAACCCTTTCCCCACACCCAAGGCCAGAAACCATGCAGCTGCTCATGCCATAGAAGGCTTGCGTTCTACTTCTCCATTGGGAAATCCCCCCAGATGCTTAAGTTTCATCCCCCTGCTATGGAAGCTGGGAGGGCTGGAAACATAAGTGTTCATGGCCAGAGGGATGAGTCTTCTCCAGTTTTCTGAGAGAAGAGGGAGGGAGGAAGTGGGTGGGGTGGGTTGCTAGGGAAAATTCCTGTTTCCCACTACACCCTACCTGCATCAGTGCTCATAAGTAGGTGCTCTGCCACACAGCAGCCAGAAGCATGCTAGTGAAACTCAGAGTTGTGACTGTTGTACCATCTCAGCTGTGGGGCTTGAAAAAAGCCTTTCAGTGTCTTTTAGAGTATGTTTGGGTCCTGGTTTGTATTAGGTGGATCTGCACAAACACATTGGCCTCTCTCAGAAAAGTGATGTGACCTTGAGGAATGGGCAGACAATTGTCAATTAACCATATTTATGGTCCCACTCAATGTAACACAGACTGATAAGCCCCCAACAACAGTAGCAGGTACTGACCCTTGACCCTCAGCTTCCATTGCAGGCCAGTAGCATTGGTTTTGGAGGGGTTGTTTGAAAGGCACAAGGTCAGTGATCAATCTATCAGTATCATCACTCTTCTACCTAGACAATCTTTGAGCCAAAAGCATGCTAAACATCAGAGTAGGTAACCACAGCCTTCCCCATAAGCATACCTCAAATTACCAAGAAGTCTCATTAGACTGTTCCCTCACCTATAAACACCACATTCAGGGAGCACATTATAATGTTTAGCCAGCACGACATAGTATGCCAACTTCAAAGTGCTAAGAACTACCTCAATTGCATGGCATATACTCCAGCAGGTTATTGTGCTCTTGCATGGTCTAGAAATTGTCATGCTAAAATGCTCAGTGCTGTACTTAACACTATGCAAAGACTCATAATCAAAGATCCAGGTTTTCCATGTGCTACAGAAAAAAAATGTGGATTTCCTCCTTTAAAAGACAACTCTCCTTCCCTCCCTTCCTCCGCAGGAAACTGGGAGGGTTCCTCTTGGAGGCTGGCAGAGTTCCAGCCTGCAAGGGGCTACTTGGGGGTGAGGGAAGTGGAACAGGGGGTGCCACGTGCATATGTGTGCATGCAGACAAGCATGTGGCAAGCAATACAACCAGACAGAGGTGGAGAGTAGCTTCCCTAGCTGCCTGCAGGTAAATCTATGACAGGGGAGAGGGCATAGGTGATGCATAGTGGGGCAGGGCATAGGTGATGCAGGGAGGGTGGGGGGGCATAGGAGATGTGGTGGGGGGGTCAAATTGAAGTGGCCACAATGAGGGAGGGACTGGGGTTGGGTTGGTGGTGCTGGAATGTACTGCTGTGGGGCCTGGTTGGGGGAGTGAGACAGAGCCCTGGGTGGGTCATCTGGGGTCAGCAGGGGACCTGGCTCCCTGCCACTGTGTGCACTCCTGGGGAGAGAGGCATGGGGAGCAAGTAAGGCCCCTTTCAGGGCAGAGTTTTTAGAGCATAGCTTGTCAGCAGAGCAGGGGTTAAAGGATAGGTAGGGGCATCACATATCTAACATAGGGCTCTGGTGGCACTGAGCCTTCCCTCACTGGGTCCCACCTGCTGGGCCACAGAGGCCCATGGAGGGGGCGGGGGGAAGGCAGCAGGGTGGAGAAGCCCTGTGTTCTGCTCCAGCTGCAGCAGCCACCAAGCCAGGTAACCCTGGCAGTTGGGGGCCCCTATAGCAGGGCTCATGTGGCAGGCAACTGCAGGTCAGGAGTGAGGGGCACTAGCAGGGCTGGAGGGGCTGTGCCTTGGAAGTGAAGGACAATGGCAGGGGCAGGGCATCAGCATATCAGGGCTGCTCAAAGCCGGAGGTAGACAGCCACAGCTGGATTCATATCCTGGTGTGTGAGGTGGGCAGTGGGAGCTCTGATTTTCTGTGATAAAAACCCAAAATACATAGGTATTTAGAATTTATTTTATTATAATGTTTAAGGCACTGGTAGGCATCCAAACTGCTTTAAAATTGTAACTATATTAATAAAATATTGTGTTCAACTGATACATATACATATACATATTCATGTCCGTATCCATATACGTATTTCATTTTAATTGTGGAAAAATGTGGATTTTTATTTTTTTAATCAGAGAATTTGGGCTTTTAAAACAGAGAAAGCCAGGATCGCAATGGGCTGCACAACTTACACACGCAGAGATATATATTCCTTGCACTTTAGACATTAGACCAAGTGACATAAGAAGACAGACTCTAACAGCTCTCCTACTGCTGGGTTTCTAGGCCCATGGAGAATCCAGGCCTAGAGACAGAAGTTACACATAAACTGGTTTAAGTGCTCAGAAACTGGTTTAAACCTGTAACAGAGCAGAAGTTCTGTGTACATAAGCCAGTTTCAAAATGGCTGAAACTGGTTTAAGATAAATCTGGATAAATGTAGTATCAGACTTAACTGATTTGAGTCAAACCAGTTTATGAACCTTCTATCCCAAATCTCCTTCTGGTTCAAGTTAAATCACTCACCCCCAGCATCCCAGCATGCTTTGCAGGCTTGGACTGTGCTATGTTGTCTGCTCCAGAGAGCAGGGTTGGCTCTGCCCCTCTGTTCCCTACCTGGAGCAGTGAGGGCTGGCTGACAAGGTGGGGGGCAAGTCTGGCTGGGGATACAACCCAGTCTGTAAGGGAGGTGGGGGAATTGCCCCCCAAGCAAACCTTGACTGATGCCTGGGGCCAGGAAGGGGGTGAGGCGGGGTTAAACACCTCTTCCCCCACTCATATTTAGTGCTGGCTGTGACTGTGCACTAGAAATCCCAGAGGCACCTGGAAGCAGGAAGAGAAAGTAATAAGTAACCCTGCAGAGTCCTGCTACTGTAAATCTGGACTACAAATCCCAGAGATGTTGGAGGCAGCAGGAAGAGGAAGTGAACACATAGCCCATGATGGCTACATGCTAGAAAGCTATGCTTTAGCATCCCCCCAGCTTAAGCCCAGCACACCAGGTACTGGCCTTGTGTGTTGTGCTAATTTTAGATAAGGGGTGGGGTAAATGGAAATGAAATGATTGTTCAGAGTAATCCACAGTGAAATCTATTCCTTACAGGTTTTTATACCAACACCAAATGAGTCCCCCATTGGGCATGACCTTGACAGAGAAGTGTGGGTAAAGCTGAATAGACTGAGATCTTCATACAGATACCCCAGTGCAGATGATCTGTAAGGTCCCTTCCAGCCCCTAACACCTACTCAACTATGAAACTATGAAACTTCAAAACAACATTGTAATAGATGAACATCTTGGATAACCCGCTGTGCTAATTTGCTGTCTAGCAAACCGTACAGTACTTAACTGAAAGCTGCAATCCTTACAAATGCCAGACAGGGAAGATGGAATCCATACACTAAGTGATAATACCAAATAGTGACTCTTGGCTGTCTGGAGGGAACAAGGCAGTGGAAGTGGAATTGGAAACAGAGGCTCTGCTAAATCTTGTCAGTGACAGCCCAGGGCAGGGCCATCCTGGTGGTTGGAAAGACCACATGACCTCTGAACAAGGCTAGAGCACTGCCCTGGGAGCGAGGGGTGAGCGGGGTGCTGCAAAGCCCCAATGATTGCTGATTAAATGTGACCTAATATCAGTCACAATGGGATCTTGTACAGATATTTGTAATGGCATTCTAACCTATAGCACTGGAGTCTGAAACCACATCTATCTAGGGTTATCTTAGAGTGGGATTCACTATTTTAATAGCGCTCTATGTGCCCTGTCTGTTCAGTTAGAGCTATAGAGCACTTTCTGTGTGCTTACTGCACAATAAGTGTAATTTCTGTACCTGGCCAATATATCTTCTAAGTATGCTTAATTGGACATTTAGTTTAGTTGTACTAAATCTAATGGAAGCTAATTGATTGTAGATTGATTATTAAAAACATTGAAGTGTTAAGTGCAAGAAGCAATCAAACAATTCTGGGTTACATGCATAGGTCCTGGCTTTATTTTAGGAAAATAGGGTAAAAATCCCATGGAGAATTATACATAATCTTTTTTTCTCCCTTTCAAAAATATGTGAAGACTGATGGAAAGCTTGTAGTTTTCCTTTGTGTCTACATCTATTAATAAGCGAGGCCTGGTTGTGGATCAGGGGTAGATCCATGCATATATCTTGGAAGGTAATGTCAGTTTTGAAGTTATGGTGGTTTTTTAGGGAAATTCAGGTGGCCATATTGTTTCAAATATTGTAACTTTTTATTCTTTTTTCTGAAATAATATGGTTTTTGTAAAGATTTTTTTAAATAAAGGACAGTGAGGCAAGTAATCTATTCTCTTGGAAGGAAAGAATTCAGTGTTTTCATTTTAATGGATAGAAAGATTTTAATTGTATTGAGTGGGTAATTACAGATTGTCTTCTGTATAAAGAGCTACAACTATGGGAGTTTTCCTCTACTGTGTTAAAAGTACAATGAGGATTAGCAGTAGCCAGGGTCTATCAATAAACCCAAGACTGGTAGGGAGGTTTGGTTTGGTTTGGTTTGGTTTCGTTTTGTGGGCGGGGGGGGGAGTAAGAGGCAGGGAACAGAAGATAGAGTAGGTTTTGTTTATTTGGCGGGTGTTCAGTCGTAAGGTTTTTTTCTTTAAGTAACAGATTTTTTTTATTTTTGCTGTTTCAGGCATTTTTTCTCTTATTTGTTATCAATCTTGTTATTTTCCTACCATGGTTCATTTAATGAGATAAACTGATCTCTTATAGTAACATACAGTTCAGTGCTAGTAGCAATATTTCTAGGCAGAAATATATTTAAAATGGTATTTTCCTTTCCCACCCTCCTCCCCACTCTCTTTTCTTTGTTTCCATCTTCACACCACCCAGCTTCTATACTACCATGGATTTTTCCCGCTTGCACAACTGTTTTCCTTATAAATGACATATAGATGCTGATGTCCCCAAGCAGCCATTCCCTTCACTGACCTTTCTGCAAATGAATCTGCAAGATCAATGTAAAAGGCAGCTAGGCTATGGATTTGTCATTCTGCCACATGGGCTTCTAGGGGATTGAAACACTGAAAATCCAATTCAAGCTTAAAGGCAGGTTAGAATGTTGGGGAGTCAGACTAGAAAGGTAGCTTTTGTTTTTCCCTGACTTTCCCACCACTGGGAAGTAAGTTGGCAGAAATTATTTAGCACCTACTTTTCCCCTTGCATTTGATTGCTGATCTCATACAGTGAGCTTTAAACTAGCCTCGCTGGGGGAGTGGGCCACAGAAAGATGAGGAGACATCAACCGAGCAAGACAAATGACAAATGCAAAGAGTGCCCAGGTAAGAAACAGGGGTCCAGACAGTCCCCTAAATTGGGGGTGGTACACACAGCTGTTCAAGGCCTTAAGTGCCTATATACCAATGCTCGTAGTATGGGGAACAAACAGAAGGAACTTGCCCTCAGAATAGCCAGTTCAAACCCAGACATAAGAGGGCTTACAGAAACGTGGTGGGATTCATCCCACGACTGGGCAGTTAGCATTAGGGGCTACAGGCTTTATAGGTGGGATAGAGAAGGAAGGAAAGGTTGGGGTGTGGCGCTCTATGTCAAGGAGCAATACACATCCTCTACCAGCAGAATGGGGTCAGAGGAGGGGCAAGCTGAAGTGCTCTGTGTCAAGATACAAGGGGGCCAAGGAGAGGAGCCGGAATGGGAATTTTTGGGCCAGCTTGCAGAAGCACTTAAGGCAAGGGATGTAGTTGTCATGGGTGATTTAAATTACCTGGACATCTGCTGGGAGGAACAGTCAGCCAGGTTGGACCATTCCATGAGGTTCCTGGCCAAGATACATTTAATTCAGGAGGTGCACAGTCCCACCAGAGGAAATGCCCTATTGGACCTGGTCCTGGCCACAGGCAACGACCTGGTAAGAGGCCTCCAGGTTCTTGACCACCTGAGTGATAGCGATCATCACTTGCTGGAATTCACCATCCAGTGCAGGGTGTCAAGGGCCTGCAGCAAGGCGGTAGCCCTAGACTTCAAGAGGGCCAACTTCAATGAGTTGATATTAGTGGGAGAGGCGCTGGGGTTCTCGAGGGCAGGGGAACTCAGTGCCCAAGATGAATGGTCATTCCTTAAGGAGACGATAATCAGGGCCCAAGGGGTGACAATTCCAATGAGAAGCAAGGGGGGCAAGAGTGCCCAAAAGCCCCCCTGGCTCACCAAGGGCATCCGAGAATGCCTGATTGCCAAAAAGGCTGTGTACACCCAGTGGAAGGGGGGTGCTATCACCAAAGAGGAATATACCTCCTCTTCTCAGGCCTGTAGGGGGGCTGTCAGGAAAACTAAGGTGGACATACAGCTAGGACTAGTGCCCAAAATCAAAGATAATAAAAAGTCCTTTTTCAAATATATAGGGAGGATGAAGAAAGCATTGGGAAACGTGGGGCCCCTGCAAGATACTCTGGGCAATTTGGTGGTTGCACCAGAGGAGAAAGCAGACCTCTTTCACCAATTCTTTACCTCTGTTTTCTTGTGCAGGGACCGGGACTTCACCACTGTGATGCAAGACAGACTCGAGGGGAACACCTCCAGACCTCAGGTTGGGGAGGACCAGGTTAGAGAGCTTCTGGAGGGGCTGGACATCTTCAAATCAACAGGTCCAGATGCTCTCCACCTCAGGGTGTTGAGGGAGCTAGCAGGGGTTATTGCAGGGGCCTTGGCATGGCTTTATGAGCACTCGTGATGCTCAGGCCAGGTGCCAGATGATTGGAAGATAGCCAATGTGGTCCCCATTTTTAAAAAAGGGAGGTGGGAGGCAACTATAGGCCCATCAGTCTTACCTCAATCCTAGAGAAACTCTTTGAGGACATCATCAAGGAGCACATCTGCGATGGTCCAGCTTCAGGGATGATGCTCAAGGGCAACCAGCACAGTTGCATTAGGGGCAGGTCATGTCAGACTAACCTGATTGCCTTTTATAATCAGGTCACAAAAGCATTGGATGCAGGTGTTGCCGTGGACATAGTCTTTCTGGACTTAAGCAAGGCCTTTGACACCATCTCCCACCCCATCCTCATTAAAAAACTAGGCGACTGTGGCATTGATGTCTACACAGTGAGATGGACTGCAAATTGGCTGAAGGGTCACACTCAGAGGGTGGTGGTTTCATAGTTTCATAGTTTCTAGGGTCAGAAGGGACCTGAGCAGATCATCTAGTCCGACCCCCTGCCATGGCAGGAAAGAATACTGGGGTCAAATGACCCCAGCAGGATGTTCATCTAACCTCCTCTTAAACACCCCCAGGGTAGGAGCCTGCACCACTTCTCTTGGAAGTTGGTTCCAGACCCTAGCTGCCCTGACTGTGAAGTAGCGCCTCCTAATATCTAACCTAAACCTACCCTCTGCCAGCTTGTGACCGTTATTCCTGGTCACTCCTGGCGGCGCTCGGGGGAACAGTGACTCCCCCAATGCCTGCTGATCCCCCCTGACTAGTTTATAACAGGCCACAAGGTCCCCCCTCAGCCTTCTCTCGTGGAGGCTGAACAGGTTCAGGTCCCGTAGCCTCTCCTCATAGGGCCTACCCTGTTGTCCCCTGATCATACGAGTGGCCCTCCTATGGACCCTCCCCATGCTGTCAACATCCCTCTTGAAGTGCGGCACCCAGAACTGGATGCAGTACTCCAGCTGTGGCCTGACCAGTGCCACATAAAGGGGGAGGATCACCTCTTTGGACCTGCTCGAGATGCATCTGTGGATGCATGACAAGGTGCGGTTGGCCTTCCTAACTGCCTCTCCGCACTGCCGGCCTATGTTCATCTTGGAGTCAATGATGACCCCCAGATCCCTTTCCACCTCTGTGCTGACAAGAGGGGAGTTCCCTAACCTGTAGGTATGGTGCCGGTTGTTCCTCCCGAGGTGCATCACCTTGCACTTGTCTGTGTTGAAACCCATCCTATTCTTGTCCGCCCACCCTTGTAACCTGTCTAGGTCTGATTGTAGCCTGTTGCATCCTTCCAGTGTGCCCACATCCCCCCCACATCTTAGTGTCATCAGCAAATTTGAACAGGTTGCTTTTTACCCCCTCATCCAAATCACTGATGATGTTGAACAGTACGGGCCCGAGGACCGAGCCCTGTGGAACCCCAATGCCCACGTCCTTCCAGGTTGAGAAGGACCCATCCACTACCACCCTCTGGGTGCGGCCCTCCAGCCAGTTGGTGACCCATTCGACTGTGGGGGTGTCTACCGCAGTTTCTTAATGAGAATGGGGTGAGAGACAGTGTCAAAAGCCTTCCGGAAGTCCAGAAAGACTATGTCCACTGCTACCTCTGCATCTAATGATCTGGTGACCTGATCATAAAAGGCCACCAGGTTGGTCTGACAGGACCTGCCACTGATGAACCCATGTTGGTTGCCCTTAAGCATGCAGTCCCCTGCTGGCCCCTCCTGGATGTGTGCCAGCATAATTTTCTCAAACAGCTTTCCTAGGATTGAGGTAAGACTAACCGGCCTATAGTTTCCCGGGTCCTCCTTCCTCCCTTTTTTTGAAGATGGGGACCACTTTGGCCCTCTTCCAGTACCTCACCAGAGCACCACCAGGGGACTTGCAATGACCTCGGCCAGTTCCTTTAGAACTCTAGGGTGGAGATCATCCGGGCCGGCTGACTTGAATACGTCCAACCCCTCCAGAAGCTCTCTAACTAAATCCTCACTAACCCGTGTGTCACGGAGTCACGCAGGTGCCCCGTGACTGTGAGGGTGATTGGCAGAGCTGCCAATCACCCAGGCAGCTCAGGTGCCGGTTGCCAGGGTGACCAGCTGGGTCACGTGGCCAGAAGGGGGCAGGGCCCGGCCTTTATAAACAGCTTAGGCCGGAGCCTGTCTCACAGTTCCCTTCTGGCTGCCGCAGGAGCAGGAGCTCTGCGGCTGAGCTGAGCAGCCCGAGGCAAGTGGGGCAGCCTTACTAAACTTACCGGCTGCGATGATGCAGGGAACAAGATCACCTTCAAGGGCAGGTTGATTAGGAGGACTGGGTGAGGCTATTGGGGAGCGAGGAGGCCTCAGCAGGGCCCCCCCCCAACAGCTTGGGGGGTTCCGGAAGAGCATGCCAGGGAGGCACAGGTCCCAGAGGGGGCGAGGCCCCAGAGGGGGCGAGGCGCAAGGTGCGTGGTATTGGGCCCCTTCCTCCTGGCCTTCTTGCCTCCTTCAGCTTGCACGGGACGCGGTGAGCGTGGAGTTGCCTCCTTCCCGGTTTTGTCCACTCCGTCCTCCTCCTCCAGGGCTGCCAGGGCTTTGTACCTGTTCTCCAGCCGGACCGTAGGAACTGGTGCTGCCGTGTCTCGAGCAGCCCTGGCATGGGAGGTGACTGTCTGCCACTTAGCAGTGGAGGGCTCAACTTGAGATGCATCCTCCTTGGTCGTACAACCCTGCAGGGAAATAAAATAGTTGTCAATTTCTTCTTCTGCCTGCCTGGTTCCCCTCAGCCTGCTAACCTCCTCCTGGAGCTCCCTCACCCGCGCCTCCAGGGCCTTAAGGCGGGCGCCTGCAGGACAGGTGTGGGGATCTCCAGTCCCTGCCCCCCCAGGCCTTGCTGGGCAGCTCCCACAGGCTAGGGGGTTGGGGGACACCAGCCCCCCCATGGGCTCTGTCTGGGTGGAGGCCTCAGACAAGCCTCGGGAAGGCCACGCCCCCCAGGCAGGGGCCCTGGTAGCACTCCGTGCTGACACCATCATAGGAGTTTCTAGCTGAGTTCAGGTCCTCTGGCCCACGCTAATACGAGTTGGCCTCTGGGCCCCTCCTGCTCCCCCTCCGGTGCGAACACTGGTGCAAATGCTGGCACGCTCTTACAGACAGCGCCTGCTTGCGCACTCTGTTCGCACGGCTCGGGAGCGCGGCTCGCTACCGGTTCAGCTAAGAGGGATCCGGGAGGCTTCCCCTCTGGATCCAGCTCAGCTGTGTTGGTCCCTCTGCCCCACTTACCTTAGGGGGATCAGCTGCTGCTGCCCCCGCTGCTGCTCCTTTTGCTTCTGCTGCTCTCACCTCCACTCCGGGTCAGGTAAGGGGGCACACGTGTGTGTAAGACACACGTGTGCCTGTGTCCTTCCTCTCCCCACTGCTCCTAGCTCCTGAGTGCCAGAAGCTACATCAAACCGTGGCTTTTAAAGGCTGCGGTTTGAATTTCCCGCCTCCGCTCTATCTGCCAATCAGGTGTTCCGGACTTACCGGAAGTGCCTACCGGAGATCCCGCCCCCCTGCACTCCCTTGCTGGGGGGACCCGGCGCTTCCCCGAGGGATACCCCTGGGGGTGCTCCCTGGCTTGGGGGACAGTCCCCCCCCAGCCCACCCTGTTTGCGCACTCTGTTTGCGCGGCTTGGGAGTGTGGCTCCCTACCAGCTCAGCTAAGAGGGATCCGGGGGGCTTCCCCTCCGGATCCGGCTCAGCTGCGCCAGTCCCTCTGCCCCACTTACCTTAGGGTGATCAGCTGCTGTTGCCCCCGCTGCTGCTCCGTTTGCTTCTGCTGCTCTCACCTCCGCTCCGGGTCAGGTAAGGGGGCACACGTGTGTGTAAGACACACGTGTGCCTGTGTCCTTCCTCTCCCCACTGCTCCTAGCACCTGTGGTGGACAGGTCATATTCAACCTGGGGGGAAGTGGGCAGCGGAGTCCCCCAGGGCTCAGTCCTTGGGCCGGCACTGTTCAGTTTCTTTATCAGTGATTTGGACGGTGGGCTGAAAAGCAACCTGTTTAAATTTGCTGATGATACCAAAATTTGGGGTAGGGAGGGAAAGACTGCAGCAAGACCTGGATAGGTTACAGGGGTAACAAAAACAGGATGTGTTTCAATACTGACAAGTGCAGGGTGCTGCACTTGGGCAGTAGTAACCAGCAGCACACTTATAGAATGGGAAACTCCCTTCTTGAGAGCACAGAGGCAGAAAGGGATCTTGGAGTCATTATTGACTCCAAAATGAACATGGGCTGACAATGCGAGGTCACAGTTGGCAGGCCTAACCGGACCTTGTCATGCATCCACAGGTGCATCTCAAGTAGGGCCAAGGAGGTGATCCTCCCCCTCTACGCGACACTGGTCAGGCCACAGCTGGAGTACTGTGTCCAGTTCTGTGCACCCCACTTTGGGAGGGATGTGGACAACATTGAGAGGATCCAGAGGAGGGCCACCTGCATGATCCGGGGACAACAGGGCAGACCCTACAATGAGTGACTGTGGGACCTGAACCTGTTCAGCCTTTACAAGCGAAGGCTGAGGGGGGACCTGGTGACAGTCTATAAACTCACTAGGGGGGACCAGAAGGGTTTGGGAGAAACTTGCTTCCCCTAGCACCCCCTGGCATAAGAAGGAATAATGGCCACAAGTTGTTGGAGAGTAGGTTTAGATTAGACATCCGTAAGAATTACTTCACAGTTAGGGCAGCTAAGTTCTGGAACCAACTTCAAAGAGAACTGGTGCTAGCTCCTACCCTGGGGGTCTTTAAGAAAAGGATTGATGCCTACCTGGCTGGAGTCATTTGAGCCCAGTTTTTCTCCTGCCCAGGCAGGGGGTCGGACTTGAAGATCTACAAGGTCCCTTCCGACCCTACTTCTATGATTCTATGACTGTCACACTTCACCACAGGCTCAGAAACTGATCTTTTTATTTTTACAATGAGTCTTGGCGGTGGAAGGGGAAGGTTACTGGTATTTTTAATAGAAGACGAACCTTTTCATGTTGTTCAGCGGTACGTTACATCATGATAGCTTTCTCCATCCAATGATCCCAAGATATTTTACAGACGTGAACTCTCGCAACTCTATGACGTAGATAAGACTGTGTTCTACAGGTGGGAAAACTCAAAGCTTACCTACATCCCCCTTCGGTGCTGAGCCCAGGAGCACCACCAAGAAGCATGCTCCGCTCATAACAAATTCCAGAAATGAGACAATTTAGCTGCTTTAATACAACTCTCAGTTCACAGCCCACAGCTGTTCTTAGTATCTCCATCTTGAATGTGCTTACCAGAACATGTTTAGGATCACTCTAATGTAACTACATTTTCTAATTTTTGAGCTCTGGCATGTGAAGAATGGGGAGCAAGCAAGGAGGGTGTGCTTGGCAGCATTGGCTTGGCACAGAAGAGGCATACTGGTACACAAGTTCTAGGACATCAACCACTGACTGACCAAAATAATAATCACAATAGTTCAAATATAATCTACAGCACAGGGTATAAATATCACTGAACTCTTTGAATTTGCAAGAGTTTGATTTACAGCTGTAGTCCCTACTTTCTATTCTGTAACTTGGAGGGAATACATTCATAATATTTAACAATGAAATTATATGTTGCCCTCCTGTTAGCTAACAGTAATGGTCAAAGGCAATGAGATGTAATTGAGCTACAATATACAAAAAAGGACTTTGAATTTCAGTTGAATTTTCAAGGTTATCTTGCTGGTAGCTTTAAATCTGATTAAATCAAACTCCTTTCTAGCATGTACAATATCTTCCCTTTAAGATATAAGGCATTATATAAAAAGTATTTCTGTCTTGGTGAAGTAAATATTTGAGATGGAACTCCAACATGTAATCACTTCCTAAAAACAAGAAAGGAAGACAGTTTGTTGTGAACACACTGCAGTAAAACTTAAGCATCCTCATTCTTCCATTTACTTTCCTACCTCACAATTATATGCAATAATCTGTAAGAAGTAGTCAGACACTACAGTGGAGGAGTAAAAAATAAAGTACTTAAAATACATGATTATCTAATTTTAATGCAAAGTTTTAAAAAAAAACTTTGGGAATTATTTTGGAAATAACTATGAAAAGTCCATTTCAAAATCTTTAATGTGGGACATTGTTTCCTAATGATATTCCATAACTGCTTTTAAAAATTATGATTGTGTTTTTCATTGTTTTCCTGCCATATTGTTTGCTTGATACCACAGAAATGATGTTATTTAATACACACAGAAATTTAAAATTTACAAGCTTCCCACACATTTAATAATCATCATCATCATCAACTTCTTGACTTAATAGAAAACAGGGAAAACAAGGTAGGTTTGCAAAATGGCTTCTGCATGGCTAGGGTGAATAAGTTCATACAGCAATAGCAGAGTATAGAAGTATAGACACACTAAAGTACTGTATGGACCTGAACTTTTAAATTCTTATTAAGTAATTACTGTAATGACTCCAGTAGGACTGGCTGCTTGTGTATGGCCTACTTTCCCAAGATCAGAACCTTTGCGTAGGATTCTGCATACCATCAGAAGGGATAACTTCATTTATAGATTGGTGCAAGTAATTTCTTGGTAAAAGATGGCTGATATTTTGCAAGCCTTTTTTTAAAGAGCTGTTAAAAGCTTTGAAGTGGAATAGGAGAGTAAGCTATGTCAATTTCTTGAGACAGAACAGGGGTGCTGATATTTTAAATTCTATGGTAAAGCCTAAATTTGAAGACAATCTGATAAAGTCATTTACTGACGCCATGATAGAAAAAAGGCAAGCCTGTTACAAGTTAAGAGAGAGTTCCCTACAAGTGACTGAGAGTGGAGATAAAAGAGAAGCAGCTGCAAGAGAGACTGTCCCTGGAAGGGGACACAAGAGAGTAAGAGAAATGTTCAATGGAGAAGAAGGAACCTCCCTGTGCAGAAGCACAGGATGGGAAGCCCCTTACCGGAGTGAGCAGATAGCCTGCAAGAGAGGTGAGTCCTTACCGATATACTTACAAGAGGAGACTGTGGTGTCTCTGTGGAGCAGAGGGTTGGAACATATTCTTCCTGAAAGAGAAGAGGGAGGTAATTTGGGGTGAGCTTCACTTGAGGATGACCACCCAACCTAAAGACTTACAGAGACTGTGTGTACCCAGTGCTTTATTGTAATCACAGTGTTACCACGTTACTGGAGACTGCAACCATTTATGGTGTTTAAAAGGGTTATGATAAAAACAATGGTGAGATTTTGTTTGTGGCTGATCTTTATTTATTCTCCCATCAAGGCATGGCAGGAGAGTGCCTGAATAAAGCAGTAACCCACAGGAAACATCATGTAACAGCCCTATGGAATGCATGGTCACAAGAATATCATCAAGATCACAGTTCCAAAAAGAGATTACATATGTATATGTGGAACAAGAATATTCAGAGTTATACTATTAAAGATAATGAAAAAAAAGAAAGAAAAGGAGAGAAGACTTGGGAAGATTATAAATATACAAAAAAGCACTCATTGCTTCAGTGCTTACACCATTTCCAAACTACAGCAGCATGGAACTGTCTTTGAAGACAAGTTGTCTGTTAGGCTAGGCACAGGTGTTCAGTGAGGTTGGGGGAAGTTAGATCACATTAAAAATGGCCATCCAATCTTACTTTGCCCTGGTGTAGACCTTATGCTTAGATTGACATAACTAGGGAGCTAAGTGCAAACTGTACAGAAGTTCAGGAAGGTTACATCAGTCTAAAAATGGCTGGCCCAATCGAAGTTAACTCAAATAGTCTAACTTAGATTGGATCAGGTGAGGCAGATCTAACTGAACTTCTGTATGGTTCCTAGTAGGGCTGTGCGAAACAGGACTGTTTCCTTTTGACTTCCGGTTCACTGTTTTGAAGGAACAGTGTTTCATTTGGACATTTTGTTTAATTTTGAAGCACTGTTTCATTTCGTTTCATTAAAACTGTTTCGCTGTTTCAACATGTTTTGATGTTTCACCCATAGGCTATAATGGGGAATCATGAAACTGCCTATAACTTTCTCATTTGTTGCCTGATTTGAAAGAAAACAGCAGAAAGGATAGCCCCTGCTGATGCCACAAAGCCTGTCAAGCTTCAAGGAGATAAGTGCAGGGGTTTCTGGAAAACTGCACCTCAAGATGCTGACAAGCAAAACTCATGTCACGTGTATGTGTTAAGGCACAGTGGGGCGAAAACAACATGCATGGTAGCTCCTGCTGAGGCCCTGTAGCCTGCAATGTTTCAAGGAGATAGGTGCAAGAGTTTCTGGGAAACTGCACCTCAAACTTTTGATAAGCAAAACTCCTGACATGG
This sequence comes from Crocodylus siamensis, assembly GCF_052110815.1. NCBI lineage: Eukaryota > Metazoa > Chordata > Crocodylia > Crocodylidae > Crocodylus > Crocodylus siamensis. Next base: position 198,435,460 of record NC_143398.1, on the reverse strand, counting down.
GTGACTTTGTGTGTGTGTTAAGGTATGCCCTCACTGGCGCCGGGGCCTCTACATGACACAGTAGTTGCCCCAGTGAGACCTCCTTCTTCCCTACACCTCAGTCTGGTCCACCACTTTAAATAACAACAAGTAAGTAAGCAGCACAGTAGCATCAGCAGCATCTCAGGCAACCAAACTGTCACAAAGCCTTTCTTTCCTGTCTTGCAGGAGCTTCTTCTTCAGCTGGTGCCAGAGAACTCTCCCTGATGGCCTGAGCCCTGGGGCTTAGATGCACCCAGAGCCCTGTGTCCTTCTGGTCAGCTGACCAGGGACAGATGCTAGGGGTGTTTGTTGGTCTAAGGACATGGCACTGGCAGACGAAGTTTTTTGGGTCAATCTGGATCTTTCAGTCAACCAACTGACTAGTTAGAGAAATGTATCTTAGCAAGGTTTTGGGTTGAAAAACCCTTTGTCAGGCTGAGGAAGCACCTGCAGTTGGTGTGTGCATGTGCTGTTCCTGAATGGAAGGAAAAGTAAAGAAGCCAGAGGTTGGCATGCAATGCAGGCAAGAAAGCCACGCAGTGAAAATGAAAATGGAGGCATTGGGGGTGAGGGACAGGCTGGAGTTGGTGGGGAAGTAGGATGTAGCTGGTAAAAGTGAAGAGGCACCTGGGGAGTCAGATGTCTGGCAGGTTGAAGTGTGTCAGAATTCCACTATATTGAGTCCATGAGTTTCTGTACCTAGCAGGTTGATGAAGTGCAATTCATAGGCTCAGCTGTGAAAAGTGGTTTGTAAATTCAAACAAGCACTGAACCTCGCTAACCTCATCAGCAGAAGGCAACTTCCTACAGCCCAAAATACACCAAATGGATCCAGGTCACAGCATAACAAGACATGCAAAACCAGCCAACAATACCATACATATCTCCATCAGGGCACCAAGTGCCCTGATGAAAATTATGTAGAAGATATCAAGCAACAACTGCACACCAGAATGAGCACACACCAAAAATCTGTCAAAGACAAGAACACCCAACTACCTGTCTCCAATCTCTCAGGCCTGATCCTGAAAGGGATTTCATAAACCACTTTTCACAGATGAACCTATGAACTGTACTTCATCAACCTCCTAAGTATAGAAACTCCTGGACTCAATATAGACATTGGATTTATGACACACTACAACGTCCCGGACATCTGACTCCCCAGGTACCTTCCACTTTTATCTGCTTTGCTATATCCCCCTTCCCCCACCACCCCAGCCTGTCCCTCACCCCCTGATGTCTCCATTTCCATTTTCACTGACTGACATTCTTGCCTGCATTGTATACCAGCCTCTGGATTCTTTACTATTCCTTTCCTCCAGGAACAGCATACACACACCAACTGCAGGTGTTTCCTCAGCCCAACGAAAGGTTTTTCGACCTGAAAGCTGGCATCCCAGGAAGATAAGCTGAGCTCACTTGGAGCCTCAGAATGCCACTACAACCAGCAAGCCTTAGGCCTGTCAAAGACATGACAGGTCTGGGCTTTCCCCATCCAGGATTATATGGATGTGTGTGGTGGATGGAGGATATGGTGCCTCCTACCCACCTTTCACCAGGGAAAGCCTCGGTCCTGGCATTTCCTGGGGCTGCCATGCTGCTGGCAGTCCCACCAGGCCTCCTGACTCTGGCAAGGTGCAGTTTTCATGGTCATGCCCAGGACCTGGGGCCTCCTCCTAACCCATAGCCCCAGTCCATACCTCCAAGTTTGTCCTGGCACAGGAGCTCAGCAGGGACATGTTTTTCCCCTGCTGGCTGGTGATACAGTGAGTGCCAGCTCCAGCTCTGAGAGTGGCACATTACATCATTTTAAAAACATGAAAAAAGGAAATAGGTGCAGACAGAGTGAGGAGGGTGGCATTCACTCCATCTGCACCTGGAGCTTAGGGAACTCTAGCAGCAGGAGGTTCACCTTCAGGAACACCAGCTGCTCCACCAGACCAGGATCAAAACAGGTGTGGTGGGGTATAACTACATCACCAGCAATGCTAAACACCCTCTCACTTGGAACACCGGTCAGTGGACAGAATGGGTTTCCCGAGCAAGGGTCCCTCTAAGGTGCATGTGTGAGTGACTGCACACAAATAAAAATCTTGCCACGCATAAACTTTTTAAGCTGCACACTCGCCCGGAGAAGAGCTAGGCATGAAGTGGGGTGGAGGCACCGGGGCCGGCGTGGGACACTTACCAAAGGTAAACTCCTCACTCCAGGGCAGGCAGTGCCTCCTCCCTGAGGCAGGACAGGGGCTGGGGCTGGGGGCTGGCATGGGCTCTACCGGCTCCGGGGGACTGCTCTGCAGGCTCCACTGGCTCCAGGGAACTGAAGCACTGTGCAACTTAAAGGAAAGAAAAATTAAAGTTAAATGTGCAACTGGAGATGAATTTGGAGTGTATTTAAAATATATATATATTTGCATTTGTAAAAGTTAACTAACCAGAAAAGCTCTACTTTTCTACACAACGTTTCAATGGCAAACAATACAATTACACTCTCCTTAGGGACACTTACTGGCAGACCATGCTGAAAGGGGGAGGCAGGACCAAAACGACTCACTCATGGACCAAAGCAGCACACTCATGGACTGCTGCTTCTTAGAAGGAACATTGTTCTCAGGCAACTATGGCCAGGATCCATCCACATCTGGATGCGGCTTGCTCAGTAGGCCAAGGGGCCGTACAATAGTGGCTTCTCGTCCTCGGTGAGATAGGTAGTGCTCATGCCTTGGTGGCTGCCTGTCTAATGGTGGGGTCTGGTGCCTCTGGACCACACCACAGAAGCCATGCTCTTGGCCCACATTGGCTGCACCTGTGGAAGAGACTGCCTGGTGGATGGTGTGCTGGCATGGGACAGTGGATCCCCCACCTTCCACATCACCCCACCTCCGCTGTTCTGCCTCCCTGACTTTCTTCACCAGCACCCCTGTCCACTGATCTAGGCTTTGGCTGCAACATATGCTCCCTTTCATCCTCGGGTCACACATGGTGGCCAGCATGAGAACCGTACTGGACCACAAGCGATCAAGCCATTTCCTGATGCCGTCCTTCAGCAGCCTCACCAATGCCTGTATGTCTGGTGACAGTGGCTCACCCCAGCCAGGAACATTGATCCCCTGGAACTTTTCCAATTTGTTCTGAAGTTCTCTGACTACAGGGATCACCTGGCTAAGGAGGGCATCGCTAGCACTGAGGCTCTCAGTGGTCTCAAGGAAGGGCTTGAGGACCACCAAGATCTGGGAGATGGTATCCTACTCAGCTCTGTTAAAGGGGCCGCTGATCCTAACCTCCCCAAAGAAGGCCATATCATGGATGTCCTTCTGTTGCACCACCAGCCTCTTGAGCATCAGGTATGTGGAGTTCCACCAAGTCTCCACATCCTGCATGATCTTGTGCTGCAGGATGTTCAGCTCTGCCTATCTGTCACACAACATCTTTCCCTGCCTTGATGCTTTGGTGGAAGTATCCCACCACCTTCCTGCATTTGGAAATGAGCTTGCTGGTGGTGCTGGTGTGGTTACTGGCAGCCCTGTCCCCCACCAAAGCGTCCCTGACAATGAGGTGGAATTTGTGTGCCACACAGTGAATGCCAACAAATTTGGCATCATGGACCACCATGACCATATTGGCCCCATTGTTGGTGACCACGAACCTGTGGGTGAGCTCGCCCTGCCCAATGAGCCACCCCTGCACCAAGCAGTTCATGGCCCCCATGATATCTGTTGCTGTATGAGACTCATCCATTACCTCAATGTGAGGATAAGCCCACTGATGGCCTGACTGGTTACACTGATGTCCTGTGAAGGAGAGGTATGCATGATCTGTACCCCGGCTGCTCCAGATGTCCAAGGTGAAGTGTAAGGCCTGCTTTGTGCAGCTTCTCCTTCAAGTACTTCCTGCAAGCCTCATACAGGGAGGGTACCACCATCCTGCTGGAGGTGGTGCATGCAGGCACGTGGGCCACAAGTGCCATGAACTGCCTGAACCCTGGCTGCTCAACCGAGAAGAAGGGCTGGCCATCCACAGCAAGCAACTCCCCCATGGTCCGGGTGATCTTCCTCACCTTTGCAAGGTATGCCTTTCTGTCCGCCTTTCCCTGACTATTCCAGGGTGGCCTGCCTCTGCTTCGAGGGAATGGGAGCTTTGGATTGAGAGGGGGAGTTCTTTTTGGGCACACTCCCACTGGTGCCAGGCTGGGGAGGATCAAGGGCATAGGGGTAGTGCCTGCGGAGATGCATCAGCATTCCTGTGGTGCACATGTGTTTTGTTCCCTTGCCTTGGCTGGTTTTGGCTCAGCAGTGCAGGCAGATAGCATATGTGGCAGATCATCTGCCGGCTCAAAATGATCCCAGACCACACTACCTGCTTGCTTCTGGGGAGCGGGTGCATGTGCGGACACTGCCTTTTCACCCTTCTCAGCAGGCAGGGGCACAGCAACAGGAGGAGCAGACTTAGCTGAGCCACTTGCCTCCACACCCTCTACCTCAACCTCCTCCAAAGTGCCTTCTGGGGAAGCAAGCCCAGCTTCAGCTTCAAAACTCAAAATGTTTTGAAACTTTTCAACTGCCCTCATTTTGTTTTAAGGCCGTTTCAAATCCTTTTCTTTTGTTTTGGTTTCGCTGTTTTGAGCTTGAAACGAGTCAAAACAGTGTCAAAATGGAACAGCCAGCGAAATTTCGCACAGCCCTTGTTTCCAGTGTGGTCCTGGGGCTGGGAAAGCCCAGACACTGGCCTCAGTCCTCATGGCTGTGCTTTCCTACCTGTCCCCCTAACACCGGGCTATTTTTAGCCTCCCAGCACCACCTTCCCACTGTTCCCTGCAAGCCACTCTGGTTTTACTGGCATCTGCCAGTCAGGAGCCAGTCAAAGTAAATTTGGGTGGCAAGAAGGTCAGGCAGGACTGGAAAGGTTGGTTCACTGGGGAGAGGAGTTGATTGCATAGGGTATTGGCCATTCTTATTTACCTATCTCATAACTTTCTTTCAAAATTTTCCAGGAGCACTCCACCTTCTCCAAAAATAACAGGAGGGAAGGTTCTGTCCAGCTAAAACAAACAAAATTTGACACTTGCGTTCCATTCTTAACACTTCCACTTTCTATATCATCTGCTATGCTACCTGCCATCTCTTCCTCTATTTAACAGAAAGCTGCTTTAAAAGGGTCATTTGACTGATAGTAGTTTAATACTGTAGCTCTTGAAAGAGACCAATTAGAAGCTTTTGTGTAATCAGGAGCCCTGATTAGGTCTAGAAGGCCAATGTTACTGTGGATGGAATAAGTAGAAAATTATTCCCATGAATGATGACCCTGAACTAAACTTCTGCATCCTTTCCAAATCCCTAAAATATACTTTTAAACTAATCAGCCACATAAGAGAGTGCTACCAAAGAGCCTTTTTTAAGTTTGAATTTCAGAGGGGCCAGACTGAAAACAGATTAGTCTCTCTCCAACTATAGTTATTTTCTGTACTAAAGAGTTTTCTTTTCTGGCCTAGGTTATTTTAAATAAAGAACTTAAAATGTAGTTTTGCTTGCAATGAGCTGTGCACCTTCCCTTCATGGAAACAAACTTACATTATTCATTGATATCCACAGCATAGCATTAGATTGTTAGAATTAATTGGGATTTTGGTAGATGACAGCACTGGAGCTCCATGTTAGCACAGGGATCTTCTCACATGAAGATCTCAGCAGTCAGAGAATTAAGAGAAATCATGGCCTCACCGAGTTCAGTGGGAAATTTTGTCATTGCCTTCAATGGGACCAGGCTTCATCTGTGGTTTACAATCTCAGTCTAAGTGTCTAACAAATTTTATTTATTTTTTAACTCATTGATTTTTTTTCCTTTCTGGAGAAGTCAGCACATATACTTACTTCAGCAGCACATATACTAAAATTGAAGGTGTCCTTTTAAAATGTGTAGAATAGAACAGTTTGGAGAATTTCATTGAAATAGCTCTTCACTGGATTAGGACCTTTTTCATAAAATCAACAGGTGTTTTCTTCATAGAAACCTATTTCAAAGAAATGTTCTATGAAAGAGTTTTAAACAAAACCTTGCTTTATACATTGTTTGAAATGTTTTAAGCTTAATTTCAAATTGAAATTTTTTTTTATATTGCTTTTATTATTTTCTAATAAGTTAGTGGTCTTACCATATATAACATAACAAGTAATCATGTCAAGTCACAATGTGTTATAATGAAACTGTTTCAAATGCTTAACTACCACACAGATATCATAATGATATGATTATGTTATAGTTCAAATATTGTCATTTGAACTATTGAGGGCTTCTACTGCTAGGTACTGAAACACCTTATTTTATAGACCAAAGTGTGGACTGTTTATTTTGTAATGGAACAGTCTGACACTGAGCTGGAAAATAAAATAAGCTTCCAAAGGCACAACTGTTTCCAATATCATTGTGATTCTAGGATAAAAATAAAATAGGCATTGTGCTATGTAATATGACATGTCTTTCTTTACTATTACTACTACAGATGTATCAAGTAGTAATCTCAAAATATTTATATAAAAATTTTGAAATGAGAATTCTTGTATGAATTTCAACATATTTCAAAATGAGATTTCTCAGAATAGCCATTTCATTGGAAATAGATGTTTTTATTCAAGTTTTCAGTCAAAACAAATTTCAAAATATTTAACTTTCCCAAGAAATGGAAATTCTGAGTTTTGACCAGCTCTAAATTGGGAATTGTGTAAAAGCTGTAAAAGAAAGATGAGGTGGAAATATATTGGTATATGGAATTATAGATCAAAAGCTTTTGTCCAACATTTTTCTTCCATGGCAAACAAATCACTTTTTCTGAAAAGTTTTTCTTTTAGGCTAGAGTCTCTGTGTGTTTCTACTCTTGCAGCTTTTGAAGGTTTGAATATATTTGCTGGTTCTGGTACCATTATTATTTGTCAAGGAGGCACAGCTAACAAATACTAGCTTCTGTATGTAGCCTGGGTACACCCAGGAGGTATGCACTGTCCTCTGATGAGTGGTGGTGGTCAGGCAGGGTGCTGAGGAAGGGGTCAGCTACTAGAGTGTCTTCCTCCCCTCCCTATAGAGCTAGGCTGAAACCAAATACTTAACTATGTACAATTTATTACAAGAATAAATACAGATACTTAATATAAAACATAGACTATTTACAAGGCTTAACATATAATAGTACATATAATATTCCATAATTCACATATAATACCAAATAGGAACCAAATAACTTACAACCTATACAACACAATTAACACATAGGGATATTTACCTATATAAACCAAGTAAATTAACAATATTTTTTAAACTTTCACAAATAACAATACCAATATACACATTGAGACATTAAAACACATAAACCATATAAATACCCTTAAAGAATACTCCTAGCTATATAGCCCTTAACACAACAACCTCAAAATAGGGAGTGCACTCAGCACCTCCCCAAGGTGTTTCCCTGAAGCCCCTCCCCTTTAGGGCCCTGGGATGTGGACATGCCCCCCCCCACAATAGAGGGTGGGGGCAGCGGACCCTTCTCACCCATGTCAGCCTCCCCTGTGGGGCCCACTTCCCCAGCAACTCACACTTCCTCTCTGGAGAAGTCAAAGCTCACCCCTGTTGGCTGATCCCACAAGAGCCTCTCCCCAGCAGTGCCTTTAGCTCTCCTCGACAGCCTGGCATCCTGCACTGGGCACCCAGGGCTCTCTCTCTTGTGTGGGAGCCAAGCCCTTGTAGGCTCCAACTCCCTGGTCTCACACCGGGGGTTCTCTCTTTTCCTGGGCCCTGCTCTGGGCACTGGGACTTGTTTAGTTAAAAGTGGAGCCACACTGCAAGGCTCTAGTCACTTGGCCTAGGGCCAATTGGGGCTCAGGTGGCCATAACTATGCCTGGCCCCAAACCCCACTCCTTGGGTCTCAAAGTGAGTGCCCTCTGGGCTTCTCACCTGCGCCTGCCCTCAGGCTTCTCACAATTGGGGCTCAGGTGGCTGTAGCCGTGCCTGGCCCCAAGTCCCCTCCTTGGGTCTACAAGTTCCTGTGGGGCTCAGGCAGCCTCAGCCTTACCTGGCCCCCAATCCTCTGTGCCCCTTCTCAGGGCTGGGGTCAGTGCACGCGTGAATGTTGTGCCCTCTCTGGCACGGGGGTCCCCACACTACTGTGGAGCCCCTATGAGGCCTCTTCCAACCTCTATTAGCTTCACCCAGTCCTCTGGTCTTATAAACCTACAAACAGAAAACTCAAGCCCCAGGGCTACAATGTAAACTCTAAGCCATCTGACTAACCATCATTAGTGCTTCCTCCACCCGGTATCCTTGGACAAAAGCTGCGCAGGCCATCAGGCTTCCCTACACTGCTTACGCCAGCAGAGCTCCTTCTTCCTTGGCTGCAAATGGGGAACTGCTTCTCTGGCCTCAGCCTGGATTATACATAAAGGTCAGGCCCTGCCCCCTTCTGGTCAGCTGACCAACTGCGGTTGCCCCGGCAACCGGCACCTGTGCCTCTTTATAGGAGCAGGGCACTGAAGTGCCCTGCGACAATGCTCTTCAGGGGCTCCACCTCCAAAGTTCTCTGGACCTGGCTCATGCAGTTCTGATTCAGGTCCAGCTGCTCCTTGCTCCCTCCCTTCAGAAAAGGGTGGAGCATTCCTTCCCTTGTGCTGCCTCCCGACTGGTGGGCAGACTCCACCAACCGAACAGCAGACCCTCGATCCTGGGATTCAACCCAAGCTCTGAAAAAGTAAGCTTGCTACATGTATAATTGTGTATCTGTCATTAGCTTTGATGTCTTAAAGGAGAAATAAAGGTCATAAAATGGTCAGGTCTAGCTAGTAAAAACAACAATACCAACTTACTCATTATTCAGTAGCATCAGTCAATACAACCTTCTCTACACTGAGAACGAATATATAGAAGGCAAGTGACCAGCTCTTAAAATTTTATCCTCAACAGTTATATTTTCAGGTGTAGCTCTGCATCATTCAACTTATGCTAAATGCACTATTTACCATTCTCATTATTCTCTAAATATTCTGTTGAACGCATCTTTAAAACTTCACTGGTATTTGAGTGAGATTTACGACACTGCAGAATTTATTATTATAATGTAATCTAAGTGCCAGTTACCTGTTTGCCCCTGCCCAAGAAGAAATCACTGTCATAATTAGCTTTCATTTGCATGGACATAAAACTTAGACAAAAATATTAAAATAAAACCATATCTCTGTTCACTACGGGCTACAATTTCTGGGGGGAAAATTCCATTTGCCTTTGTCTATACCAAAAAACAGGACAGGCTTCCTTTCAACACAGAAGCCAATTTTTCATGTACAGCTCTTGCTTGCAACTCTGTCCCTCACCTGAGCCACATTCTGGTTTTAAATCACTGCACCCAGCGGGCTTCAAACATCCTGTCCCGTGCTGCCCAGCTTTGGGTGTATAAGCTTGCCTGTCGCTCTGTCCCTGAGGTTGTATAGCCCGGATGTGTTCCCCTGGGGTAACCTCACCCCAATCTCGCCTGCCACGACTTTGCTCGTTCTTTCAATGGTGTGGTCCATGTCAAGTATTGTGGACCTGAAGGATGCCACCTGTCACTCAACTAGGGTGTTATCAGCTCTAATTGAGGATCTTACATGCCCATGTTTTGCCTGCCATGACTTGATGTTAACGGAGTTGGTTCATATACCTTCACGTGTAGTCCAATTAGTAGTCTCACCGATGTCCTGCGAGGTCCCAAGTTTCTGAGGGCTCCACCATCCCTACACCCTCTCCCATTCCACTGGGAGGTGGCCAGCCAGTTGGTCCAGCCACGTGTCCTCAGTTCCTCTCAAACAATCAACAAAAAATAAAGGTAAAAAAGAAAACACAAAAACAGAGAAGGCTCTCTTGGCCTGTGTCACTGCTCCAGCTGTCTGCAGCCACACTCTGAACCAAAATTGACCTTTGTGGGGTCAGTCCCTCTTTGTTGGCTTGCTCTCTTTCTCTGAGAGCCCCTTGTAGAGCTTGCCACGATTTCTTTTAACAGCTTAAGTCCACACTATTGGCTTGTGCCACTATTACATGTACTACGGTACCCCAAAGTCAGTAGTGCTCCTCTATTAGGGTATTAAGGTACCCTTCTCCCGCTGGGCTCAGCCAGCTCCCGGCCGGTAAACAAACAGTTCTACTCCCCGCAGGGGCCAGTAAACTGGGTTCTAAAACCCCGCTGGGGTTTTGCTCTCTGCCAGAGGCTCCTACCAGCACCCAACGTCGCTTTCAGAGTTCCCTGCAGCGTGTGCTGGCGTGCTCCACCTCCTCCTCCTCCTCCTCCTCGTTCCGGTTCTGCGTTGTTGCTCCTTGCCTGTCCCAGCTCTTCTTTATACTGGCGGGGGAATTCTTGGCCCCTCCCTTCCCAACACACCTGGGTAAGGGGAATTTCTGCTGGGATCCTTGGGGCTGTGGACCTGGGGCCGCTGAACGTTTGATTAGCCCAGGAGCCTTGGAGCCTGGTGGCTCCTTCTCTCTCTCACAGTCAACTACTAGGACATCTCCAGAGTCGGGAATCTTAGGGCAATGGTCTTCTGAGAGGCTCCAACCTCCCCTACACCTTGCCCTAATACCCAGCCTGTTGTTAACATTTCTGGGCCCGACCCTCACCTCTTGATGTGATGGGCACTCTGCTACAGATATGAAGATCTATCCTGACCCCAAATCAAGCTGATTATGAGACCCTCTACGGCCTTCCTCCCTACCCCTCCAAAAATGGGAAACAGAACAATGAGAAATTAAGAAAACACTACCAGTAAAAACCCCTGGCTTCAAACAAAATTGGGCTCCCTGGCCTGGAGAAATCCTCTCCCTATTAACCCTATCTAAGGTACCCCTCTGTCTGGCTGATATCCCTCCTGAGTGCCGCATGGGACTACTACTGGTTCCTCCAACTCAATCCCATTCGGTCCCTCGCTGAGCAGCTCAGCCTGGTAGGAGCTTGCTTCCTGCAGCCCCTCTTGCTGCTTAAGCTCTCTGCTCTCTGTCGGGGTAGACTCGGGGAGCCTTCTCAAACCCGTGCCAATTCCACCTGGAGTGCAGGGTCGCCTTCTGTCACCCTCTCTTCGGGGCCGCCTCCACTATAGGCTTCTTCATCCGGAATCCTTGGATTTTCTCCCTTGGCTCCGTCACTGTGAATCAGGGCATCCACCACCTCACCTCTGGTGTCCTCACTCTGGCAGCCTCTGGGTAACCTCTTGCCTCATGAAGAGTCATCTGGATCCTCCTCACCTCCAAACGGGGCTCCAAAAGCACCTCCGCTGGCGGCTCTGCTCTGCCTCTCTCCCCCTTCTTCTTCCCTTGGCTTGCTTTTTATTGTCCCGTGCTGGCTCTGCTCATAATTAACCTCATCTGGCTGCAGTTTCAAAAAGACACGGCTAATCAGCTGCGTGGGTCCCACCGCCTCTTCCGGTCTTGCTGCGGCGTCAGCTGCAGGTAAGGGAATCTCCATTTCTTTCTTGCTTCCCTCACCTTCTCTGTTGTGTTTTGGGTCCTGGGACTCCCCCTTCACCCCTTGGGGTCTGTTCTCTGTAGTTTCTCTGTGACAATCACCTACTTAGTTTTAGGATCAGATGCAGGGGAGGAGTAAGGGGGAGTGTGATAGGTGGGCCCTTACGTGTTGCGCGGCCTGTCGGGTGCGTAGTTCTGGCCCTCAACTCTCCTGCCACCGCTTTGATGTTAAACTATCTAAAGAGGGGGTTCAGCGGAGATCTTCCTGGAAGGGCCTCCCGACAAATGGCTGTACTCACGACTGTTTTGGCACCTCCCCTACACCCCATCCACTCGCCAACCAGATGGGTGTTTGTAGAATGGGGCTTTCAGCCCTGTGGGGTTGCTCGCAGCTTGCTCTGGGTGAGGTCCCACGTTGACATGGACACAGCTGGCTCTTCTCCCTCCTGGCATGGACGCAGCTGGCCTTGAAGCACGGCCCACCTTCTCTAGGCTCTTTGATTTGGGTTTTTTTACAGTTTTTTTTTTCAGAATAAATACTCCCCTGAGGAGAAGAGGGCTGTGGGAGCTGCCTCCTTGACCTGAGCCTCCTCCAGGGGGCTCAAATGGCTCCTCTGCCCTGCTCCCTACAGGGAACTTAAATGCTTCCCTTAGCTTGCTTCAGTGGGGAGCTGGAGGGCTTCCCCTCCTCTGCCTTCTGCAGGAGGATCAGAAGGGGCTTTTCAACTTTCCTATGGCAGCTGGTATGGCTGCCGCGATTGGTCCAGTTGTTCCCCATGTGGGAAACAGCTGATTAAACAGCTGGCATAACTCCGGTTCGTGTGGCTGCGGTCCCAACTCCTGCTCTGGCTGTCCAGCAGGGGGTAAGTCACCCCCATTGGAGGTCTGTTTCTGGGCTTGGGACCCACAGGGATTACCCTCTCCCCTTCAGGAGCCTGTGGTGGCACCTCACTGCCACAGGGAGTGTAGTGGGGTACAGTGGTATGCATATGTGATCAATTAGAAAAAATGGAAACAGAACATAGGATATGATGATACAAAATATAGATAATATGAAGTAGTAGACAATAAAGTTAAACAGAAATTCTATTTGATTTTGGCCCTTATTCTTTGTGCAAGTAATGCAAATACACCCAGGGTAAAGATGAAACATACGTAAATATTTCCATGCCTGTTCCAACATCTAGGCTTTTTAAATTAAATATATATATAACATTGGCAGAATAGTAATGGCAATTAGATTTCAAATCAACAAGGAAGATGACAAATAAAATCCAATTTCTCACATTCTACAGTTCTAACCCACACCCCACCCAATAGACAGACATTTTTCCTAAACATTTTAGATCAGGGGTGTCAAACTCTTCTGAAAGGCAGATGAGTAGTGCAGGACTGGTTCGTGGCTGGATGAGACCCAGGGACTGGTTCTGTATGCCAGATCCAGTGTTCTGGAGTGGTCGGAGTGGATACTATGTAAGGCGTAGACCTGCTCTTGTGCCATACTGCATGCAGTGGTGGCTCGGGGGCCATGCTGCACATGGCAGTCACTCCAGGATACACCACTGGATCCAGCCTGGAGCAAACAATGCATACTGCATGGTCCTGGAGTGCCTGGAATAAGCTCCATTTCCTGGCCTGTGGGTTAACTCCGAGACCCATAGGCAGCACCAGGGGCTGGATAATTGGGCTCCCTGAGCCAGATCCAGCCCACGGTCTGTATCTTTTACACTTCTGTCTTAGAGCAATGATAGGCTTTGCAACAAACCAAGACAGTCCAAAAGTTGAACCTATTCCACAAATGGGAAATGTGGTTCTGTGACTTGCCTCTGGAGGTCACTAGATGGCACTAGATCATATTTATGCATGACTATACTATACTAATCTGGTTCTTGGGTGTGCAATCCTAAAGCTCCATAGGTGCTCTGAGTATGAAAGCCCTCAGTAGGTTCTCAAACATTTAGAACCTGATATGTTAACAATGTTAGCTAATTATCAAAATTAACTAGGAAGGCCAATAATAAATAATGTATACACCTTATGGAAGGCTTTTTTCAATGTTTTCATAAAGAAACAAAATAATAGTTCTTAAATCAGGCCAAGGGTAATGAGTTGCATTTATTTTTGACCCTTCAGGCATGTATAGACATTTGAGGAGGCTAAGGGAGGCTAGACTGAGTTTAAAATGGACACCCAATCTAAGGTAAATTAGGATGGGGGGGTAGCAGAAGTGGCTTGGGGAGACTGACGGTGAAAGTCAATCCCCCATAGGGGGCTGGGAGGATTTGAGAGGCTAGTGGGGTCTGCAGGGAGATTTGGGGCCGGGGCAAACAGTATCTGCAGAAGAGGTTGCAGGGCAAGCAGGGTCCACAGAAGGACCCGCCAGGACAAGAGTGTATTTTTAGCCGCATGACTTCCCCACCCCCTGATGAACAACCTCCTCCCCCCACAGAAACCAACCCCTCTCAATCCCACCTTCCCCCTCCCACAGCATGATTTACTTTGGTTGGTTCCTGACACTGATGAATGCTGGTAAAACTCACACCAGTAGTGGCTAGAAGGATGAGGGGTTTGGCAGGCTCCTTGGTGGTCAGGCTGGTTGGTGTCGGGGGTGTCCACATAGGGGAGGAGCGAGAGGCTGGGGGGGCTAAAATAAGTCCAGGGCCAGAATGGTGGGAAGGAAAAGTACAGCTCCAGGGGCTGGACCAGGTACTGGGCTTTCCCAGGTCCGGGGCTGTGCTGGGAACTGTACAGAATTTCAGTTAGATTGGTTTTGCTTGACACAATCAGAGTTAGACTACATCAGAGGTAGAGTTAACTTAGATTAGGTCAACCATTTTTAGACCAATCTAACCTTCCTGAATTTCTGTACAGTTTGCACTTAGATCCCTAGGTTAGGTCAATCCAAGTGTAAGCTCAGCACTAGGGGAAATTAAGTTAGATTGTGTGGCCATTTTTAATGTTATCTAACCTCCCCCTTATCTCCCTGAATATCTATACCTAACCTTCTACTATAACTCCTCTCACACAACACTTCTTCCCCGTAGTTCTGTATATTCCCACTGTAATTACTACTGGCATCTAGGGTACAACTTACTGCTCTCAGGCTTCCCAGCCTTAGGTCTCCAGGCCCCACAGGCCCATCTCCAAAACTGCCTGGCATGAGGGCTACCCTTCACAGACAGCAGCCTCTAGAATGAATCCTTTTTATGACAGTATTATCAGCAAATCGAGCGCTTCTTGCAGATAATTTGTTAGCTTGAGTCATTCTGCAGTTATTTTAATTTATGTCAGGAGCTGAAAGGCCCCCAAGCAACCAAGGAACAGAGAAACAAAAGCAAGAATGGAGAATTGCAAGGGAAATGCTCTATAATTTGTGTACAGTTAAGCAAGCACTTTGGGATTTACATATCCAAGGCTTATTCCTTAAGATATTCTACACAAAACTACAGACTTCAGTCTAGTAAGTAAAAAGGTGTTTACTGTCCATCTGCTACTGAGTACATAACAAATGTACATGGTTGCTCTTCACCAGATAACTTTCTTCAGAAAATTAATATGCGCTCCCTGACTCCAGAATGAATCTAAATCCATTGTTTTGACTTGTTGAACCAGACTGGAGTGCACTCTAATTCCTACAATACATTCTTAACCATGTTACTCTGCACTTACATTTTTTTCTTTATTTTCACTAAATATTCTCAGGACATGGACAACATTCTGAAGATGAATCTGTCTGTTTTAACTGGACTGGAAATTGAAGAAGGCTTGTTTGCATTCCAAACAATGTTGTACGGGGTCTGGAAATAATTCTTAGAATCAGTTGTTATCATTCATTGAAACACATAAATTAAAAATGAAGAAAGAATCCACTATTGTTTCTTATGTGAGAACTCTGAACAGATTGTCTGTGATGGGAGAAAACTGCACTGCAAATCAGACAGCTCAATCTAACAATGGCTGCATGATCTGTTTTATTATTCAAACCCAGTATTGGAGAAATTGCTGACAGATTGTTCCATGTTCAAGTGGAGAGAAGCACAGCAGGGATGGTGAATTACAAGCTATACATATTTTCTTTTTTTAAAAACACTTCAAATCTTGCCAAGCAGGATCAATTCTCTAGATAACCATTTAATGGGGGAAGTAGGTTTGTTCTGGGAAAGAGATGCAGTTTGATGTGTAGATGCATCTATTGGTGACAAGAATGTCCCAACAACTAGATGTTTTGCTTCCATCGAGGCTTACATTTTCCCACTCCAAAACAGAGACTCAGAACCAGAACAAATCAATTTAAACTACTAGGTAATGACCAGTGGAGGCTGTTCTAGCTATGACCAGTGGGGATGCCACTTTTTAACATGGGAACTTTCAACTGCTGTAATAGAGATTTCCCCATGATAAGTCTTCCTTAAGGGTCAATCTTTTCCTAAGGTGCAAGAAGCCATGTATTATGTCTTGCTTTAATAATGCACCTGTGGACTGTACCTCCTGGCTTTAAAGCACCCAAGGAGTATCATAAGCACTCCAGTGACTACTGACCTACTGCAGTACAACATAGTACATACTTCTAACCATTAAGGCTGATATGCAAATATTTCCCATCCTGTGGTTACTCTAATTCTGTTTCCCTACTAGTGAGTCTCAACCTCCAGAGATGGTCACACAAGGCAAAAAATCTTTTCATTTTAAAGCACAACACCTTTTGTCCATCAAGATCTAGCATTCTCTGTCAACTTTGTGAAACACAAATGACATAGGTTTGTCTTCTGACGTGTGGTTTTTACTTTTGTAGATAGCATGAGGGAGAAGAAAAAGGGCTCACCACCTGAAAGAGTTGAGAAAAATGACTTTAATTTATGCCTTGAGCCATGGCAATCCCCAGCCTGATTAAAAGTTCCACTTTAGCTCCTTTGCAAATACACCACAGATACTATGACATGCAGTCACCAAACCAACCGCATGAATTAATTATCAGTCAAACCTCAAGTTTAACTAATAATTGCTAGGGAAGCAAGGTGTGTAGAATTCTGCTGGAACTGGGCAAGTGCATACATAGCTGCTTTGTAACGCATGAGAAAGCCTATGTGAATTCAACAGTTTTCTGTTACAGGGAATCCAGAGAATGAGAAAACATGTAATTTTTGCTTCTTTACATGATGTATAAAGAAATCCTGAAATGTTGTGATAGCAAAAAAATGTTTTTTTAAAAAAGGCTTTCAAAATCCCTCCACCTAAATTGTTCAGCACTCGGTCTCTTGTCCCAGGCAGCTTTACATTTCTAAAACTAACAGCAAAATAATTTTTAAAAAATTGAAGATTGCGATATAGGGAATTCCTAACCCCACACCTTTCTCACCTTCTGTACATAGGGCCCATTTCAATTCTTTTGCAGGCAATCTTTAAACACAAAACCCAAGAATCTGCTACCACCTAGTGATATTAATAGCCCACTGAAGGTCAGTGGCTGTCTCAGTGGGTGTCCCCTGTGATCAGCTAATCCAAGGTGGTGTCAGTGAACCTCTTCTATGGATTCTTATCTCAGATAGTTTGGCAAAGGTATTGTCTGTACTTTTGCCAGGTGTTAATAATGAAATTGCCCAAACACTTAAATACAGGCTGAAATGACAACTCTATTATACTAAATTGTTTGCAAAGCATTCAATCCACAGAATAAGATATTTTGATATGGGTGGTGTTTAATTTAAATGTAGTCCCCTGTGTTCTTGCTTCAGCTAGAGTTAATTCCAGACTCCTGGTGACTGAACAATGTACCTAGCCAGAAGATTTCATTGGCTGTCATATGTTTATCTAAGGTACCTGTTCTGTTTGTTAGATATGACTTTGATCTACTGAAAGTCGAAAGGATAATGATACAAAAGATACTTTCAGGCTTTTATAAGTATCACAGGATATAAATGACACCTCGGCAGTTCAACAAAGCTGGACCATGTTAATTTAACACAAATATGAGATATTATGTTATGTCCAGCTATTGCCCCAGTTGCTCAGAATGGACCTCAGTGGTTAAATTTGTATCCAGCTATTAAATTTCTTCACTCACATAGCTCAATAGTGATTTTATTTTGAGTCTTGATGCCTACAGACATCAAATACGACTCTTGTTTTACCCTGCCTTCAGTTTAAATGGTGAGGTCATATAAAATACTTTGTTATGGAGGAAATGGCTTCAATATGCTATGCACCAGCAAGCTGATGTGATGCCATTGTTGACACACTTGTGTCCCAATAAATTTTAATAGCTTGCTTATTAATATACATCTGGAAATGATTTTACTCTACATTAGTGCTTCAAATCAATTTACATTATAAATGAGATTTAATATATCACTTTACTACAAGATAAATGCATTGTTTATGTACAGTACTTGTACCACAGCTGTACCCTGTTGAGAAATGATCAAACTATTTAACGTGACAAATTTATCCAGTGTACTGAATTCCCCCCTATTGTTTGCAAATTGTCTATGAACAAATCATACATTTTATGAATGTTTTCATTGTTTGTAATTCTTTAAAATGATTTTAATGAGTCTATGCCTGGGTCTGGGCACTTTCACAAGTCCTTACAATGAGTGCTCTTCAGAGTGTCTGATTTTTCATCTGCATCTCGTGCTATGGTTTTTGTTGGCTGAACAGATTATATAACCATTGGTGGATCTAGGATTTTGAAAAGGGGGGCGCAGATGGTATGGTACACCATAGATTTCATAGATTTTTATGGCTGGAAGGGGCCTCAGTAGATTATCAAGTCCAACCTGCTGCCCATGGCAGGAAAGAGTGCTGGGATCAGATGACCCTAGCCAGGTGCTTGTCCAGTCTCCTCTTAAAGACCTTCAGGGTAAGGGAGAGCACCAACTCCCTTGGACGCTCATTACAGATTCTGGTAACCCTTACTGTAAAGAAATTCTTCCTGATGTCCAATTTAAATCTCTGTCAGTGTAGCTGTTGTTTCTAGTTACCCCTAGGGACGCCCTGGTAAACAGAGTATCTCCTATTCCTTGCTGCCCCCCACTGATGAATTTGTAGATGGCCACAAGATTAACTCTCAGCCTTCTCTTGTGGAGGTTGAAGAGATCCAGGTCCCTCAATCTCTCCTCGTAGGACATTACCTGGAGGCTCTAACCATATGAGTAGCTCTCCCCTGGATTCTCTCAAGGTTATCCACATCCTTCTTGAAATGTGGCATTAAAACAGGACACAGTACTCAAGCTGCAGCCTTACCAATGCCACATAGAGGGGAAGTGTCACCTCTTTAGACCTGTTTGCGATGCACCTGCTAACGCATGATAGAGTGCAGTTAGCTTTACTTATCACTTCGTCACATTAATGACTCATGTTCATCTTGGAGTCAACTATGACTCTGTGATCCCTTTTTTGCCTCTGTGCTACTTAGAAAGTCATCTCACAATCTGTATGTCTGTTGGTGATTCTCTCCCCCTATGTGCAGCACTTTGCACTTATCTTGAATAAACTGCATCCTATTCTGTTCTGCCCACTTTTCCAACATGTCTAAATCCACCTGAATCTATTCCCTGCTCAACAGTGTGTTCACTTTGCCCCATAATTCGGTGTCACCCACAAATTTGGACAGAGTGCTCTCCATGCCCTCATCCAAGTCACTGATGAACATATTGAACAGCACTATTTCAAGGACCAAACCTTGGGGGACTCCACTGCCTAGATCTTTCCAGGTCAATATCAACCTGTCCACCATCACTTTCTGGGTTTGTCCCATAAGCCAATTCACTACCCACCTGACTGTGTAATCGTTTACATCACAGCCACTTAGTTTATTTATAAGAATGGGATGAGACAATATTGAAGGCCTTTTTAAAATCCAAGTAAGTGACATCTACCTCGACTCATGCATCTTAGTATTTTGTGACCTGGTTGTAAAAAGAAATAAGGTAAGTCAGGCAGGATCTGTCTTCTATGAATCCATGCTGGTTGCCACTCAGCATTATTTTTACTGCTAGACTCCCACAAATGTGCTCCTTAATAATTTTTTCAAAGGTTTTCCCAAGGATAGAGGTGAGACTAACTGGCCTATAGTAACCTGGATCCTCCTTCCTCCCCTTCTTGAAAATAGAGACCACGTTGGCCTTTTTCCAGTCCTCTGGCTCCTGTCCTGAGTGCCATGAGTGCTCAGTTTTGCCAGTGGTTCTGATATGACACTGACTAATTCCCTCAGCACCCTTGGATGAAGATCATCTGGGCTTGCTGACTTAAACACATCCAACCCCTTCAAGTGCCCCTTCACTAGGTCGGTGCTAACTGTTGGTGGGCTGGTGTCCCTCTTGTGCTAGTCTATAATCCAACTGGGAGATATGTCTTTATACGTGTTCAGGAATACAGATAAGAAAAACTCACTGAAGACCTCAGCTTTGGCCCCCCTGTCTGTCACCTATTGCCCCCCAGTCTGTCCTGTAGGGGTCCTATGTTGCCACACACCTTCTTTTTGCTCCCTATATACTTGAAGAAGGGCTTTTTGTTGTCTTTAATTTTTGTTGCCAGCCTGAATTCCATTGCTGCTTTGGCCTTTCTAACTGACTCCCTGTAAGTATGAGCCAAGTATGTATACTCCTCCTTGGTGGCTACCCCTTTCTTCCACAGTCTGTTGCCTCTTTTCTTACCCCTAGGCTTTCCTGGGTTTCCCTGTTCAGCCAAGAGAGTTTCTTGGCCCCTTTGCCCCCTTTATATGCAATGGCATTGTTCCCTTCTGTGCCTGAAGGATCCTTCCCTTGAGGAATGACCACCCTTCCTTGACTCCCATCTTACCAATGCTCTTGTCCTACAGTGCCACACTTACTAATCCCTCGAGCTCATTGAAGTTAGTCTTTCTGAAGTCTAGCACTTCTGCCTTACTGGCTATCTTTCCCACCTTTCACCAAATAGTGAATTCCAACAAGAGGAATTGCCTTCATCACCAGGGATCCTGGTTTTCTCTGTTTAAAAACTGCAAATTCTCTGACACCTCCACACCCAAATTCATGTTTTTCCATAAATAAAATGAAATGCCACTTATATATATATATATGTATGTATGTATGTATGTATCAGCTGACCACAATATTTTATTGATATATTTAAAATTTTAAAGCAATGTGGAAGCCTACTAGTGCCTCAATCACTATAATAAAATAAATTTTAAATACCTTTAAATGTTGGCATTTGATTTTGGGTTTTTAATCATAGAAAATCAGAGCTCTCCCTGTCCCCTTTGCCCTGATATGCTGGTGCCCTTTCCATGCCATCTGCCCATCACTCCCAAACAACAGCCCCCTGGCCCTGCCAGTGCCCTTCATTCCCCACCTGCCAGGGGGTCTCCTCACCTATGAGATGAGGGACCCAGGTCCGCAGACCCCTGCCCCCCCCAGCAGTGCCTGAACTTGGCTGCTGCCCACAGGAAGTGGGAGAGTGCAGCTCTCCCTCCCCAAAAGATGGCATGGCAGGGGTGGATGCCACCTCACTGCCACCCCCATGCTGCTGGGTGGGCAGGGGGTGTCTCGCCGTGGCAGTGCGGGGGCTCGTGGTAGCAACATCAAGTTTCCCTTCCCCACTCTGTTCTGCCCTGCCATATTGGGCCCCACCTGTTGGGCTGTGGAGGCTCCCAGGGGAGGGCAGCAGGGTGGGAAGCCACAAGCCTGCAGAAGGCAGCTCATTCCCACCCCGTGCACAAATCTGGGAGCAAATGTCATGCCCTCACCATGAGTGCACACAACAGTGGGAGCCAGCCTCCCTCTGCACCCTGGATGACCTGCCCACAGCCCTGTCCCACTCCACTCATAGGCCCTGTGGGCACATATTCCAGCTCAAAGCCCCACTCACTGCCCCAGCTGGGTAGCAGCCCCAGCCCCAGCCCTGCACAACTTCCCTCCCTCCCTCACTATGGGGGCCACAATATGCCCCCCTCTCCCCACGCCACCAGACTTACCTGCAGGGAGCTGCTGTCCAGGCTGTCAGGGGGCCATGTGCACATGACCCTGGCACCCCCTGCTGATCACCCTCCTCCCACTCCCCACAGCCCCTTGCAGGCTGAAACTGTGCCAGCCTGCAAGGGCAAACCCACCATTTCCTCCATTTTTCTCCTTTATGGGAGAAAATCCAGGTTTTACCACATTTTTCCATGGCAAATGGAAAACCCAGATCCCTGATCATTATATGTAACATAACACATGTTTTTCTCCAGTTAGAAAAACTAGAAGCTTTACTAATATGCAAAGAGGCTGACAGTATATTATTCAGTTTCAGATCAAAGTAAAAACAAATATAACTATTGGAATGTGAATTAATTTGCTAGATTATATATATATATATATATATATATATATATATTTTAAAAGCACAAACTAGACAAAAAATCAGTATAATAAAAAGACATTGCTGTTAGTCCCACAGTCCTTATAGTTAAATGTATGTCTCTTATTCAGATTCATAAAACAAAATCTAGCCCTTTTGAGCATCCTGACAGTGCCTCTAATACTTCAGCGTTAGTCATTTCTACATCTAAGTTAATATCTTCACACATGAGTTAAGGTTTTTAGCCAGAGCTAAAAACAGTTTGCAGGGCTGTAAAACAGAAGAGACACATTATCAGAAAAGGCTAACTAATAGCAAACTTGCAGAAGAAAGGGTAGTCTGAATAGTGGAACAGCCAGACCATTAAAAAGGAGCGAGGATCATTAACACCTGTGGAGTGGAGAGAGATTGGAAGGAATCAGCCATGAAGTCAGTTGACTCTCTCTCTCTGTGTTGCTTGAATAGAAATGCTGCTGCCCCTCCTGGACAGTTGGTTGTAAAGTCTGGGTAAAGCAGGAATCAAAGGGCAAAGGTGGGGAGCAGCACAACTCTTCAGCTGCAGCCCTACCTGGATCTGCCCTTGGATCTAACCCAGAGCTAACCAGCCCAGGATAAGGGCAAAAATGGGAAGCTGGAGGAAATCCCAAAGACCACAACTGCTGCTGCAGCTAGGACAATGGGGAGGGCAGTAGCCAAGTGGGAGACCAGTGTGGCCACAAGTACATCCTTGAGGGCAACATGCAATCTGCTGACAACCCATTGGACAGCCCTGATACAACCAATGGAAGTAGGAAAAGGGAACTAGAGAAGAGGAGAGCTGAGGGAGAATGTTAGGGGGACAGCTCAGAAAAATGGAAGGAGAAATACTAAAGGAAAGCAACAGAGCAAGAATTACAACCCCTCTCAGGAATGAAGTAGGGATGAAGCCTGCATTTGGGTAGACATTGACTGAACAGAGCAACAAGAACTGGTGAAAGAAGAGAAGCAAAGTAGAGCAAGAGACTTATTAATTGCAGTACTAGCACCCAGGAGTCCTAGACAGAAATGAGGATCACGCTGTTGTAGACCCTGTATTACTAAAATAAAAATAAATCTGTTGCAGTTGGGCAGGCACAGTATATATACAAAAGCCAACTTTAAAGGCTACATTGTGTTCGGGTAACAGCAGCACAGAGATTAGCCTGGGCAGCAAAATCTGCCTGAGAAACAAGGTAAGTACTTAGCTGGTTAGATATGCTGACCTCTGTGATGCCACATCAGACCCCTATTTGTACATGAGCTAGTTGGTTTAAAGATCGTTTGAACAGGTCCATAGTACCTACCATCACAACAGAAGTGCAGCAACGACTGAAGTGTAAATATACCTAAACTACAAGGCAGGACACAACAGGTGGGAAACACTGAAAGCATGAGGCAACAGTGGATAGGCTCAAAAGCAAGCAGACTTCTGTTATTCATTGGTGTCATTCTCACGATTCTTCTGAAGCCTATTTAATGACTTTTTTAAAAACCTGAATCATGATTTTAAAATGCTTGAAAGTGCACAATAATAAATGTGGAACATCACCACCAAGGCAGGCACAAATCCCTACTCCAACCATTAAGGATGTGCAAGGAAGTTACTGGAGTGACAAAGGTAATACCAGGCGACTGGGGCAAGGGAGTATTGGTGGATAGATACTAGGGGTGTACGAAGCATCAGTTGTTGATTCAATTTGGTGGAGATTCGGCCCGATTTGGTGGCCAAATCTCCAAATCTGAATCAAACCAGGAAATCCTTTAATCTCTCTGAATCGAATAGGACCCCTCCAAATCAATTCAGAGAGATTTGGAGAGATTCAGTGATTGGAACATAGACACAGCTTTAAATGTTTTTTCGACATACCTCAAGGTACCAGGTGGCTCATGAATGTTGAGATGCTGGGGCAGATGGAGCATCCCATGGGAGCATGGGTAGGTCCCCAGCGCACTCAGTGACAGACCTGGAAGTGGACCAGAAGCGCTTCCAGTCCACTTCTGGGTTCACCGGTGAGCAGGTGGGGGATTCCATCCCCAGCCCCCAACTCAGCGACTGCTGCCTCCTGACTCTGGGGAGGCACCCGGGGTCCCCCTGTGGCCAATCACTGAGCTGGGGGGGGGGGCACAGAGTGGGTCCCCTCTGCAGTCAGTGGCAGACCCAGAAGTGGACTGGAAGTACTTCTGGTCCATTTCTGGGTTCACCACCAAGCACATGCCCTGCTCCCTTCCCCCCGCACTCCTGTGGGACGCTCCATCTGCCTCACCATCGCAGCATTCACAAGCTGTTCCTGGTACCTCGAGGTATGTAGAAAAGACACTATGACCAAATCACTGATCAACATTGAATCTTCAGATTCAGCCAAATCATATTGGGACAGTGACCTGAATCGATGAATCGAATCACCGTTTCCAATTTGGGCTGTATCCAAATCCGAATTGAATACAGACCCTTTCACGCACCCCTAATAAATACGAATGCAGTCTAGCATGCCTGTGGGTGGGAAACTGAGATATCTGATTGAATTTTTAACTGAATGGGTTTCTTATTAATGGAGAGGAGGGAGAAAGAGTCCAAATGTTTTATATAATGTTCAGAGAGAAAGGACTAGTTCAATGACCAAGAAACTAGGTTTAACTAGTCATGAAAGCCTTCAGTTTGTACTGAGATTTATATAGTGGTGATGCAAGATTTTCCAAAGTCACTAATGATTTTGGGTTTCCAACTTGAGATACCTTCAAGGGATACAGATACCCAATATTATGTTGAACACTTTCTGAAACCCTTTAAGGTCTATTGAGTTGAGTGCAAAACCACTAGATCACCTAACCCCACCTTGCATCACCCCACAGACAACATTACAGAGCAAGTAAATCACTGTGGTCAGTACTTTGCTCTCTGTCAATCTTGGTTCTAACTTAAATTTCCCATGGCTACAAGAAATTTTAAAAAGTCTTGTGGGCTGGGAACCCTGGCATCTTGAAAGTCTTCAGCAGAGGTCTTAAGGACTGCAGCCCATAAATGCATTCCCATTGATCTGAATAGGTACTTTACATATGTTATAGAACATGCTGTAACTAAATTTTGAATTAATGGATTTTTCTGCATACTTTTCACAAAATCTTATTGTAAGTATTAAGTTACATATGTTCCAAAATATCTGACTGTTATCCTTTTGAACCACTATGCGTGAAAATGTTGTGGCCAAAATAGTTTCTAAAGCAGTCAATGAATATCCTTGTTTCTGGTATTTTGAATTGAATAGTCCTTTGAAAACACCACCATAAATATCCCCACAAATGAACTATGTGTTCACATTATATCTCCAATGCTATCTTATGGCACAGTAGACAAATAACTCAGATGTCACATCATTGCACACAGAAGCAATAAGCTGCACTCTGACTGGGTTTTAGCACATTACTAAGAACTGCATCACTGGTTGTCTCCAAGGATCTAACCTGGCTTTTTAGAGACATATTTCTTGACAGCCTGTCACAAGGTGAACTGGAGATGTTCACTGAAGAGAGCAACATTGGCTTCTCATTTTTAAGAGCCTGTGAATTCTGATCTGGATGTGCTCTTGAAAAAATGTGAACAAAAATGAAGAAAAGACAACAAAAGGGGATTTCATAAAGTGGTGTTTATAAATTGAGCTCTTAAAGACAAATGCCAATGGAAAATATTTTTATGCATCAGCTGTACACCAGTCTGTTCATACATTCAGTATATTAGAATGCAATCAGACTTGTACTTTTTCTACATTATAAAGGTGGTTCTGCCAGTTGAATTTTTATATGATAACGTGTTGCAATGACTTGCTTGGGAGATAAAAGAATGGCAGAATTCAGATTAATTGGCACCATCCTCTTGGTACCTGGATTCATTGCAATTCATGGGACAAAGACAGCAAAGTATTCATCTCTGATGAATGTTTCTCTCTGTCTTCCTCATGGCAGAGCATTCAGGAAGAAAGACAAGTTTCTGGATACATGACACACTCCCCAACAGCTTCATATTTATAAACTGACTAGCATTAGGACAGTTAAAATCTGTCCACTGAGTTAAAACATTTGGGGACGCACTGAGCATGTCTACTAGGCCTTGTACTTGTCACTCTCACAAATCTGACTAAAGTCAGGATGGATGGAGTCTATGGCCTTATCCTGGAAAATGGGCCTATAAAAGGCAATTCAGAAGCAATACATGCTTTAAATAGAGTGCATGCTCTGTGGTTGCATGGGCTTCGAGGTGCTAGCAATGCAAAGACTCATATTAGATACATGAGCCTGTGCTCTCAGTGCTCAGCAAGACTCTAATGCTTTTCATTGAGCGACTCTATTGTACTGGACACCTACTGTACTCTGCATTATACTTGCTCTTTTCCTTGCTGAAGTTAGGTGGAAATTACTCTTCTTGTTATTTTTCTTTATTGTATAGGTAATTGATAATAAGCATCACAGAGTGAATGATGCCCAATTTTAAAAATATTATTTTACAAAAATGGGATGCTGAGACTGCACAGTTAACTGTCAATCGCAAGATTTTACTTCAAAGACCTGGTGAAACAAACTTCCATTTTTAATAATGCCCTTTTCATTCTCAGCAGTATACTAGATACACCCAAAACTAGAAGTAAAATTTGATCAAAAAAGACTAGCTATGACATAGTATCTCAGTATTTTGTATAGCTCCAGGCATGAGAAAATGGCTAGATCTTTGTACTATCCAAACTCAGAGATGCTACACCACCTGTGAAGAAGAGCTGTTCCCCTCTGCTACCCTGAGACAATCCTTCAGTGTCAGTGATGTCTACTTATGAAGAAAGTGGACTGGGAGTCAGGGGATTCAGTTCTATAATCTTTGCCACTGATGCATTTTGTAACCTTTGGCTACTACTTAATATTTCAATTTTCCCATCTGTGAGATGAGAATGATAATTCTTACACACTTTGTAAAGCACTTGAAGTCTACGATAAAAAGCATTCAAAATACTAGATGTCATTGTTCTCAGTATAACAGTGCTCCTGTGGCTACCTCCTAGGATTGTTGTTTTTAATCTGTGTCATATGAAATAACACTTAAATTAGAAGAATTACATTCCCCATTGAGTTGCGCTGGGCATCAGACTCATTTCCTCTATATAGAAATGTTCCAGCTGCTTATGGATGTAAATAGTTAATAGCTTAAATGCTGATAGAAGGTCCCCAAGAATCCATAACAGTTTAGGGGTTTGTTTGGAGATGAACAAAATGACTTGTGCATTATAAGTCTCTTCCTCTCTGGCAGCTCTTCCTCTCTGCAACTCTTACCAAGTATTTATTCCCCAATTTTGATGCAGACTCTACCAATCCTTACCCTAGAACAGTGGTTTTCAACCTTTTTTGTTTACAGAACGCTTTAGAAATTTCAAATGGAGGTATCGACCTCTTTGAATTGTTAAGTGTGGGTATTCACATACTTTTCACTGATCATAGTCATCTTCTGCCAGACCTGTAGACATAGTCTGCAGGCCCCCAGGGGTCCATGGACTACAGGTTGTAAAACACCGCCGAAGAAAGCTGTGGAGTCAGAATTGTGCGGTGTTCGGGTATACAGTACAATCCCAACTTACATGGGAGTTACATTCCAAAGTCAGCACGTATAGTTGAAATCGCATATAGCTGAAATCGTCGGACTTCAGCGCCAAGCAGCTGCAGCAGCCACTAGGCCCGGACAGGTGGCATGGCGCTGCATAGCCTGTGCATACAGTGCAACAGCTGCGCAACAGCACGCACTTCTCACCCTTCTCATCCTCCACCGCCTCGTCCTGCCAGGGCAGACAGCTGAGCGTGAGCCCCCAGCCATGCCGGCACGTGCAGGCACGTGCAGGCAATACCACGTGGTGCTGTGTGGTGCCACACTACGTGCCGTGCCCCGGCTGGCACCCGGCGGCCAGCCCCAGCAGCTGAGCGCGTAAAGCTGAATTCGCGTAAGTTAAATACGCATAAGTTGTGACTGTACTGTACTAGGTCTGAAGGCTTTAGGAGAGGTTGGGCAACATCTTTTGGAAATTTATGAAATCAATGAAAAAACTTCTATTAAATATCAATACAGTTTGGATCAGGCCCTTAACAGCCAAAATAACCTGGTGTTTGTTCTGCTTTAATTCTGCATGGATCTAATGAAAGAATGCGGGTTTTTTACCTTGTATATGATCAATGTAAAGAAAAACATCTCAGTGAAAGAAACCCCTTTGGTTATTGTTATTAGTCCATATGGTTTTGTTATATAGTGCACAGAACTAACAACAAAGAAGCTGGTTCTACATAAATCCATAGATTGTTATGGGCTTTATGGAGGTCATATTGCAAGTGTAGTGTTTCATTCTGTAGTTCAATGAGCTACAGTAGTCCTAAGCCTACTACAGACTTTTTTTTGACACTTCACTTCCCAAGGATTTTCAACATTTAGTCTTTGAAATTAATCTTTTCTACGCAATATACTCTGAGCTCATAGGGACAAAATGAGGAATTAGAAATTACCCTCAATGCATATTATCCCCTCTGACCTCATATATTTACATAATAATTTTAACTGCTAGATCAGACTACTGGCTTCCATTTCATGAGTTAGAACACATTTTGGCACTTAAAATATATTTGTAAAGCAGGTATCTTCTGAAAACAAATGAAATGCAGTAGAAGGCTTTTAATTTCTTTCTTTATTTGGTGACATTTCCCGGTACTTCTAAAAATGTGGCTACAAGTGAATTTGAAGTAATTACGGCTTGGATTTTGGTGCGTAATTCCTAGGATTTGGGTTCTTTTCAAAAGCCAACCCCCACAAGCCATTATCCAGCCAAAAAAATCTCAAATGACCCAAGTGGAATCTTGTGGGCATAGCTGGACAGTTAAGTGAGGCTGATAAAGGGGAGGCAACATTAACTAGGAGCTTTTCTTGCTGCCGTGTTAGGGAAGTGGTTTCCCTGCTTACATATTAAAGATGAGTATCTATACACATTGAAATAACTAGTTTTTCTTGTTAAATCTTTTGGGAATTTTACATCTGGAGTTTAAGCATTGTGTTTAGTTCTGAGACACTTTACTTTTTTCTGTTTTTCATGTCTTATGCCTTTTATAAATAGCTCACCAGGGGTGACTAGGTTGACTTACTTTAAAGAACCGACCTAATCCTTCACCTTAAATCAGACAGCATCAAGAGGTAAGGCTTGGAAAAAAAAATGTATTTCAGTTACCTAGTTTCAAACAACAGCTGAAAGGCTGAAAGTAGGAGTGATAGTTTTCTGAACCACCAAGAAGCAAAAGTGCTTTAAATATCATGGAAAAATTATGAAATCCACCTATGGAAGACTCAGGAGGTTTAGATAAAGCACAGATAAGCACCCAAATGTCTAGATACTTATCTGAATGTAAACTCCAACACTTTGGAAATGCAACTGTCTGTGCTGTGCCCCAGAAAGGCATGTCTATGTACAAACTCCTTCAGCCCCTAACAGGAAGTGCCAAGTTTTAAACACCATCCAAACCACTGAATTTACAGTAGAGAAGTTTCTGTTCTAGTTATAAGCATTTCATTCAATGACTACAGATGGTATGACTGACATGCAAGATTTATGCAATACCGTATTTTGCAATATGAAAGCGTACAAGAAAGAGGAAGAAAGCTGTTCCACTTCACTTCCCTGTGTATTCTTGCCCTCTGGTAAGTTGCATGAATTTGTATTTGGACTGTGCAATAACA
Source organism: Crocodylus siamensis (assembly GCF_052110815.1). NCBI lineage: Eukaryota > Metazoa > Chordata > Crocodylia > Crocodylidae > Crocodylus > Crocodylus siamensis. The sequence continues at coordinate 198,405,890 of NC_143398.1, read as the reverse complement.
ATGACAATAAGATTCGATTTTACAATAACTAAGCCCTTTTCCTTTTTGAAAAGTGTTATGATAGGTGTTTATAAAGTTAAACCCATATGTGATAGCCATATGTATTTATAAACAGATACAATTCTTCATTCATGTACTGGAGGAAACATATCATCAGAATGGATTTAAGATTCTGTATGCAAAAGACCCCTGAAAGTGTACCATTGAGGCATTAAAGTTTTCCTTCCCAGAGATGTTCTCACTTTTCTCTTATCTCCAACATCATGCACACCAGATGCCACTCCTGCCTGCTTCTGGAGGCCCCTTAACCTCACTGACAAACTGGAGATGCCCAGATAAAATTGTCCATAATTGGATGCAGTTTCATCCAGGCCCGGAGACAGCCATACCATGGAGATGAGGGCAGAAAGCCAAGTGTCTGAAGCTCTAGTCTTTGAAAGTGGTACCGGGTTGTATAGGCAGCTTGGCCTGTAACTGGGGACCCATTTAAAAAATGTTCAGCTCCAGTGAAGTAGGACCAGGAAGTGGGATGTTATTGTGAACTCCTCTGAAGGACGGACATGAGAGAAGAACTGACTGATCTCTTGCAAATTAGGAAGGGGGTAGCAAAATGCCTGTTGATCTGTCATCTCAAGCAATTTCATGGAAAGTGAGTTGGTCTGAACCTAAAAGGTGTAGATAGAACTTTAGCCATGTGACTGACTGATCTAAGTGGTGTTCAGGTTAAACAGATATTACCCTAGTTTCATAGCACAAGTGTATACCTGTCCAAATTATACTCTTATGATTTCACCAGGTATTTTGTTTATATATGTATATTTAGCACTTGTTATACACTGTTACTTATGGGAAGGATCACAGAAAAATCGTGTGCTGCCTTCATTAAATGATTTGTCTTCTAAAGCTCTCACATTTCAAAATCAGAAATATTCATGTGAGAATATAAATCACCATAACAGCAAGTGTTAGTGCCATCATTTCCTTTTCACACTGTTTCTTAAGCACAAGAAAAACAATATAATTGTTATTGTCATATTTCTATCACAGAAAAAATCAGTTGAAATGAGATTTTTAACATTCTGATTATGTACTCGATTATTAAATTGTTAGTCCAACTATCTTTATATTTTATCATCCTTCCATTATTTTGTTTTCACAGTAGACACTAAGGAAAAAAGACAAACCTGGATAGTACTGTAGCCAGAGGGGTATTTAAGCTACTGCTTTGCACCTGGGAAACAGGTTTAATTACTGCAGCTGTCAAAATGTTTTAATGTAAACAAGTTTCCTGATGGATCACATTTCCTTACCATGAACTATCATCCCCCAAACACAAGCCACTTTATGGTGCAGCTTAATATGCAGGTATCATAAATTAAGGCAATGAAGCTTTTATGATTAAAGATGCCTCATCTGCTTCTAATGCCTCAAATTATAGAAACTATAATAGCCCTTCACATTAAAATTTAAATAGGACTAAAAGTCTGAAACTATATAAAATAGGTGTTATGGGCCTGATTCATTCTGAGCTGGTGCAAAGCCTGACACAGAGATTAAAGACATGCATCCTATGCCACCTTTGTTCTGAATCTTCACAGGGCTAGTTTTCTTACTGGCATACGTTAAAATAGCCCTGAGGAACCCTGGATACCATGCCCCTAGAGCCTTTGATGCAGCCAGGGCATCACCATGGCATAAGACTGCCTCAGGCATGCCTCTTCCTGTCTCCTCATACTGCTACTAGCAGTTGATGCTTCTGCAGGGGATGGGTCCCAGAGTACTCATAGCATACCCTATGCCAGCCAGAGCAGTCTCTTATACTGCATTCCTCTTTATGGAGAATGTATAGCTATTGTGGGCCCCTAAAAGTAGATACTGTATGACTAGTCCCTTTCTGGATAAATTATTATTAAAATCCCTGAAAATATACATTTATTTTTAATATGCTAGTTCTGATGATTTTTGTGGCCCTATTGTGTTTGCATTTTGTGATCATCTTAAGTGATTCATTTTTATTGATGAGTCTGTTCAGAAAGAAGTCTTCATATTCATCAGTAGTTGTGGAAGATGGATTTTAGATTTGCAAATAATGTTTTTGCACTGAGAACACTCGCAATCAGGTAACAGAAACAATACCATGAGACTTCCTTGACTGTTTGCAACTAAGTAACAAGGTCAAATTTTGGGTATGCATGAGCAACTCAGAGTAAAAATTATTTGAAAAAAATTAAGTCTGATGTAGGTTGTGCGAGAAAAAGGGAGCTAAATTCAATCTTATAAATTATTCATGGTGAATTAATCACTCAACCCTCCTATCTAGATACAGCCAGCACTGTTTTCTACTCTAAAATCGACTCATAGTTTAAAACTGTATTAATACAAAGTGAAGCGTGATTGTAACTGGAGACATACTTTTACATCATCTTTGTGAAATCTGAGTTTGATTGAAGACACTTAGTAACTAAGCGCCCACTCCAGATGTTGATGCTTGCAGGCATACTGAAAGGAAAGAATGCAATAAGGGGCATGAGATTCAGTAGGCAGGGAGGGCTGCCCTACTCTTTTCTAGGGTAGCCACCCAATAACTTATCCCAAGTGGGATCTTTCTATTTTGGGGTAAATAGAAGAAAATGGTGGCATCACTGAAATTCCAGCTTTGGTCTAAGTGTTCCTCAAAAAATCCTATGCCATTTTGATGCCACTAGGTTCTTTTCCATAAGTAGCCTTTGCAATGTACATACATTTGCAAAGCATAGTGTCTCTGACGGTGCTAAATTCTGAAAAGCAAAAGCTCTGATTTAGCAAACACTTGACTATTCACATTAGTAGAGTAACAAATATGCTCCTGTGGGCTTCAGCTGCCTGCTTATAAAAGCACTTGCAAAGGCTGTGGATTAACTTTTATACACACTTCTTTATTTGCGATGCACATGAATAATCTCCCCTCCATCAAAGCCCACTAATAAATGGTAGCAAGGATTATGCTGTTAGACTAGCCATCCTGTGCTAGCAAATGACTTTGACATCTAGCAGAATTGTCATATCCAGAAGCATATGTCAGAATTTCTTAGGCAAATCAACCAAAGTATGAAAAGCTAACAGTTGATTTTCCGCAAGTGTTTTTTTTTCCCTTTCTCCCCATAGCTGTCCCCACTCCCTGCCTTTCCCCATCCTCCTCCTCCGATCACCTCTATCTTATCTGGGGCCAGAAAAACTGAGCCAGGCTCTGAGTCATCCTGTCACAGCTGAAGATGACCACTCCCAAGGGTCAGGAAAAGGGTCATATATGAAAGGTAACCTGTATGTCCAGAAGAAAATCTGGACTCTTAATTTGCAAATGCTCAAAAGAACTCGAAAGCTGCTGCAGAATTTATTCCTTCACCTGCTTTAAACCACTATTGCTTTCTAACTATCAGAGTGCATTCTTAGGAGTGAAACATAAGCCCAAAAAAGAGCTGGTCAGCTGTGGGAAAATCATTCCTATGTGTCCAAGAAAACACTACAGATTCTCTTCTAAGAATTTCTGTAGTAAGAACTCATGGGCTGCAAGATGCTTTTTACAATCACCATTTTCCTTAGCTCCTGCCACCTTGTTTTTCAATTCTCTAAATTCAAAAGCTTCCAACAAAAGTGCAAGGTAATACCTACACTCCCTCTTTCCAACTGTCATGGAAGCTCTTGCAATGTGCCTTTGTAAATACAGCCTTCCCAGAGCTCTAAATGGCCCAGTTTAGTTGGCATTCGTAACTAGCAACATGTGGCCCTGCAGAGCTGCCTGCTAAAACTGGCAGCTTTAGCTTTTAGACTACAACCCAGCTTGCCTAATGTTACTTAGTGGTCCATTGGCTGGATACTCTGGCCAGGCTTCTCAAACCAGAAGAATCCAGGCTGAAATAGGCAATCCAGGCGTATAGCTTTTATGAAAGGAGAGAGAGACTGAAACATTATCTGACTTCTCCAGCACTTGAGATCAGAATTACATATGTGCAGTCAGCCTAACAATGAATTGATGCACCCCAAATCTGGAAACATTTCTAGAACTATGGAGTTATTTTAAGCAACTGCTGCTCTACTAGTGTTAGGTACAATTAAACTTTCACTGCATTAAAGACTCAGTGCAAACTTTCACTGTTCAAATATAAACGTCTTTCACATAATATGCTTGATATTCATGACAGAAATGATGCAGTTCATGGAACTGGGAACCGAATTGGGAGCACCTGCAGCAAAGATGTGACTGGAATTTGTGATGAGAACCTTCAATAGGGTTAGTTTCTTATTTCAATTGTTTTTTGTTCACTGTTTTACAAATGAACAGATTTTGGTCCTAAACATTTCTGTTTCAATTTGTGAATAACAGTGAGGTATAAAACGATTTGATTGGCTTGTACAAGAAATACTTTGTATAATTCATTGGTTGAAATCAATTATGAATTAGATAAATTAATGAAAATTAGAGCACTAGTTGCTTTCAGAATTATAGCCTGGATCATTAAGGTTATATAGCTAGTGCTGCCTCAGTTGTGATGCTATTTTTATTACATATAGTTTTAACTAATTATCCAAAAATGTAGTTAGTAATTTCCAAATTCTGAACTTGCCTAAAAGGCCCCTTTTTTAAGTGCTGAAAAGATGATTGCATCTCTTTGATGGGCACTATGCCTTTCAAAATGGAGAAGAGGGTGCATTGATTCTTCTAGAATTTGTATATTTCTGTTTTTATAATAATTTAGACATCATGTGGCTCCTGTGTCTGTTTTCCTGTGCTCCCCAAGAAATTCCTTCTTCTCTCACCTCTAAACATACGCCCATGGTATGTGTTTATATAGTCCCACTACCTCTCAGCATTATATCAAAATGTAGGCAAGTAAAATGCATTGCATTAGCAGTTCATCTGTTCACATTGTTCAACTAAACCAAATTGCTTCCTGTACCAGCTAGCTAGAAAGTTCTCCTATGAATAATTTGTGTTTCCAAAAAGTTTTTCATCCCGAATTGGGACAAAAGACAAAACTGAATTTTGTTGTTGGAAGAGATTTCCAGGAAAATACCAGTTTGGGAGAACCAAAATGCCTGCCTTAATTTTAAGGTAAGAAGAACCTTTCAGCTTAACCCGAAAGGGCATAGTTGAGGCGTTTCACCTCCTCCCCATTCCACCCCAGCAGCCAGTTTATATGCCCTGAAAAAGAATCAAAATTGAGAAGAGCCTTCTCAGGAGCTAGACAGGGAGCTGTCCTCCTCCCTCCCCTACCCACCCTCCTGATCCTTTTTTGGTTTATTCTGTCAACACAGTAGTTTGAGCCTTGATCCTGCAAAGATTTCCATCTTTTTAACAATACAAGTATTCTTGAAATTAACTACACAATGCTTAAGCTTTAGCATTTGCAAAACAACATGCTATAATCAATACTGCTTATGTAGTTATTAGAAAGGATAACATTTGGTAAACAGCCTTTTGGAAGTTCTGTAAACCCTTCGTTGACTTTTTTTTGGATTTCAGTAAGTTTATGAAATGCCAAAAAAGTCACTCTTTTATGTCTTCAGCCCAGAACTTCTAATTCTGTAAACAAAGAATTTTGCAAGCACTTATTACTTAAAGCAGATTAATTAGTTTTGGTGCTGTGAGTAGGACTGGATATTTTTATCTGGAAAAAGCTACTGCAACTACTTTCAGAAATGCTTCATAATTACACAGCAGCATTGCACACTGCTGGGCTGTTTCCATGCTAGACATCAACGTGGACATGCTTAAGTTTTACAAGACTGAAAATAAGTAGGTGTTGTTCATTCAAAGACGGTATTGTGGGAGCTTTCATGTGATTTGTCAGACATATAAATTCATATGTCATGTGCCTTACTGAAACTGATCCTCTGTTACAGGCTTTAATTTTATTATGTATTAATTTACATTATTGTGTTTACATACTGCATAGCTGGATGTCTCATAGTTTGTATTTTGTTGTGCAAAGCCTTTTGATACTGTGACACAATGAAACTCTAACTATCCCTCCTCCTTAGGTGAAAAGACCGCAAAGAACACCTGCATAATTTACATTTTGATTCTTCCAGATTGCTGGATTGGTTGTAGGCATTTGTTTTGTGGCTGTTATTTTAAATGGAAGAGTTGCAGAAATATACCAGAATGTACGCACAAAAGGCAAGGCTAGCAACATTTCTTTGTTTTCAGTTAAAATGGTCTTTCAACAAGGATTTTCCTTTGTATTTCTGGCAAAAAGTGTCACACAAGTGAAACTGTAAGGGACACAGGGTAGCTCCTTGATCTTAAGTGAGAGTGAAGAGAGCTTTCTCCCTGGCCTTGAATTATCTCTACTGCGAACAGTAGCTTGAATAAGACCTTTAAGATTATCCATTGCTGTTGGAAAGCAAAAGATTGAGCCAAATCCTCCCTGCCTTTCCCATTCCTTGTTAAAGTAAAATTCATGATGCTTACAATGCTAGTTGTATATTAAAAAATTAAGAGCCTTTTTCTGAACCCAGGAAGCTCTGAAGCCTCTCTGCATTTTGAGTCAGGTTGTTAGAGAAGGCCGGAAGGTATGCTTCTAGTACGTGTTTTCACACTGCAGCTGCAGTGATCATGAAGCCAATGTACTCATCTGTCTTTTTCTTCTTAGAATCACAGAAGCATGAGGTGCCTGTACATGAGCAGCACGGCTGTGCCAGCGCGCTGGAATCCCACCGATGATTGCCATACTTCAGCAACCTCCTGCTTCTTGCGTATCAGTGTCCCCACACTTAGAAATAGGGGCGGGGCACTTGAACTACAGCTTGTTGAATGAGACACAGCAGCACTTTAATTAGAGTGGTTCTCAGAGCCACTAATTCAAGCGCCGCCCCTGCACCACCGATGGAGCACATGTAAAATAGGGTTGGAAGGGACCTCAGGAGGTCATCTAGTCCAACACCCCCTTCTCAAAGCAGGACTAACTGTATCATCCCATCCAAGGCTTTGTCTACCCAAGCCTTAAAAACCTCTTCTTTCCCTCCCCCTCATAAACAGTGAAATACGGGATAAGACAACAAAAGAGGAAGATCATCCTCTCTAAATTATCAGGATCAGTAATGGCAGGGAAAATAACCTGGTGATCACTTATAGCCTAGAAATTTACTAGTAAAACCAAGCATCAGGGCTTCTTCAGGGACTGGTTACACCCACTGTCATAGCCCCTCCCGACAGCACTGACAACACAGCTGCCTTCTGTGTCAGGAAGCAACCATCTTCCCTTCCATCGATATGAACTTCTCTGTGATTCACAGGCGTTAGAAGGGGTGGTTTATTGCTCCAAGTCAGAGAAACTTAGACTACTCATTTCTGTAAAATCCATCAAATAGATCTTCCACTGCTTCTTTCGGCTTACAATCATTCCATAGTTGGAAAACCAAACATACTTTTTATATTTCTAATGAATGTAGGATATTATATCTAAGATACTCATTCACAGAGGGCAAATTTTACAGCATCAGAGTTATAAAACCCGCCTATTCAGTCCCATACATATTTCTTGTAGCACTACTACCTTTCATTCCAGGAACACATGTTAAGGAGGTTTGCCAGAACATAATAAAAACAAATGACATTTAACTGTATTCTAAAGGGAGATTAAAAGGTTTTGATTGTTGTAAATAAGAGACACAATGTCTGAAAACACAATTCTCTTAGTGACTACTGAAAATCCATTATCCGTTCTGTGAGACAGAAGCTCCGTATTCATTCTCTTTGCAATATAAGGAGACTGAAAAAGCTCATTCAGTTCAATGACCTATAATCCACATTCTTTGATTATATGAAGCTAGTTATTTTTTCATTTAGGTTAAAGTTATCTTAAAATGTGTTTTAACTTTTTTTTTTATCTCTGCAAAAAGTATGAAAGTTATATTGAAGTACCATTATTCGGTAACTCAGAAATGACAGAATATTATTAACTGTTCAGAAACATGTAAGTAGTTCAAATTCAGAATGGTAAAACAACAGATACTATGTAGTAGCTTAGCATCTGAGATACAGACAGTGGAGGCAGATTTTTTAAAACGCGTTCTAGGCAAACGTGCATCTAGTGAGATTTTTCAGAACTAGCCCAGGCTTCTATTGCTAAATTTTTTACAAATCTCACTAGATGCTTATCTGGACCTTTAAATGTCTAAATACTTTTAAAAATCAGGCCATAAATGTCTCTTACTTTCAGTGATTTCACTTGCACCACTGTTAGTAAGGATGTAACTTGCAAAAGTAGTGGCCAATGACATTTCTTACTGCCTTAAAAGTGCAACAGGAACAGAAGGTAACTTCATTTGGTAATCTCTTGTAGTCAAGGATGATTGTCTTCTTCCATGATTCTCTCGTCTATGGGGCCAAAGATGGTTGATGAAGCCAATCCAGGATTGACAGACTGTTGAAACTTGGGCACAAGTTTTCGTGCTGGGTGGGTGGTTCTGGATTCTTGATTTGGTCAATGACACACTATTTTTGTCACTCCCACTTTTCCATCTCATAAGGTTTCAAAGTACTGAAATCCTTGCAGCAGACTTTCTCCATTTGGGGCAGTGCTGGGTGATAAGTCTTCAACAAGTAGATGTTGATGTTGCATTTTTTCAAGTTGGCCTCGAGGAAGTCCTTGAAGCACTTACTTTGCCTCCTCTTGAGCCTTGATTGAGCTGGGAGAATAAAACTTAGTTTGGTAGTCAGACTTCTAGATGACGTGACTGGCCTAGCAAAGTTAATGTCAGATGATCATCACTTCAATGCTCATGGCGTTTGCTTGCAAGAGGATACTAATGTTAGTACATCTATCTTCCCACTGGAACATAAACTTCGATAACTTAAGGCATGAAATTACCAATGCCTGATAAATATGTATCTGCCAGACAGAGGGTGGCCAGGCAGATTTTACCTATAGTAACTGTGGATTAAGAATAGATATAAGTGAACAGTTTTTGGCAGTTTGCCTTCCTAGAAGTCTAACTGGATAAAAGAAATTGCTAGAAGACTGGTAATGAGTATCTCACATGGCACCAGAACCTTGACAACAAAAGATGCAGGTAAGAAGATTTTATGCCTCTTTGCATACTGTGAACATAAGTTAACTTTGCTGGCCATATACTTTATATGTGTGGTTGAATTAATTGATGTTATAGTGAGGTAATTTTAACTCTCAACTTCTGATTTAGCATGAACTGTGTGGTTCAATCAGTGATCACTTGGGGGTCCAAATAGTTAAGGTATTTAGAAGCCTAATTTCTATTGAAATACAAAGGCACAGCAGGGCAGCTGCATGCCTGAAGCATTTATAGTGCATGGGACAGAGCCAGCTGCCATGGTGTTCATGGTGGCAGTGGCTATTTTTGCACACACCTCCCTACAAAGATGGTGCCCAGGGCTGCTGCCCTAGTCACCCGCCCCCCCACCCCCCCACACACACACTTACACTACTGTGAAAATAAGGGGCAGTTAGGCTCCTAACTGGCTTTAAAACAAATCTGACCATTGGCACTTAAGGTGTTTGCAAGAAATCTGCTTTTCTTTGGTTTAGTTTCAACTGGCTGTGCATAACAATGGGAGCTTCACAGGACTCTGCCTGTATTCTGTCTGGGTACCTCAGTCCTTTAATACACATTCAATGGTCAGTATATAACTTGACAGTGTGGAGAACTCAAGAAGAGTTTAGCAAAGAAAAGGAAAGGAGATAGAAGGATAGTTAGTGTGAAGATTTGAAGAAGGTGAACATTGAAAGGGAAGCAACATGGTAGAGAACTCTTTAAAATTCCCCCCTTTAGATATTAATAATGAAAGATATTGAAATGTAAAAGCCATTTTACAATGACAAACTAGCTTTAAGATAACGGAATCAGCATGAAATCACAATTCAACAAAAGCTCCATAAAGCATAAACTCCTATTCTTATTCATTTCTACCCTTTCTCCCTCACAGGTCCAAACAGCATAGAGATACTAGATTCCTATTGCAAAATTGTGGATATGCATCTTTGAAAATGCTACATCACATCAACAGTACAGCTATCATCATGGAGAAATAAGCATCCAGATTTTGCCACCATTAATAACTCTGTTGCATCCACACACTGTTGAAAACAGGTGATGATTCTGAAATTTCTCTCTGGGGAAGTTATAGAAAATCTTAAGTATCATAGACAAATGATCAGAAAAGACTGAAGGAACAGAGATGAGAGGAAAGAAGAATAATCAGTGTCTAATCTCAGTTTAAAAATCTGGACAATACTGGAAAAATACAAGTAAATAGCTGGAAGATAAAAATAAGTTTCAATTAGTTCAGGCTGGACAGTTGGAAGAATTGATCTTGATAATACTACTCAGTCTTTTTCACAAAGTAGATAGCAATACATTTTACACTGAAGAATAAGTATTCATCACGCCTCTTTTACAGACAGAAACTGAGACACAAAAAAGAACCAACAGATTGCCTATACATGTGCTTGGGGGTGGGAAGTGTTTTAATTAGAGGAGTTCCCAGATAGCTGCTTTAATTTAAATTTAAATTTAATTTAAATGCACTGTCATATGTATTAAGTCCTTGCATATTTAAAAATGGCTGTGGGGTGCTTATGTAAAGCTCATTCAATGACACTTAGATTCTGAAATGCATGGGGGCTTAACACACATGATGGTGAGGTGACACTGGAGCGTTCTAATTAGGACATGGAGCAGCCTCAATTAATCAGGTCTGCGCCAACACATTCTAATTAGAATGTGAATGAGCATGTCTATCGGAAACCACAGATTATAAAAAGCCGTTCAAGATGCTGTTTACATCCAAGAACAGACAGGTATGAGGAAGTATTTGTGCTAGAGGAAACTAGACTAGAGAGCTCAATAGGTTATGTTTGATCTGTTCACTGCTCCTGTACATATGCTAGCAAATATTCTACGGAAAAGTATGATATCATTATACAAAGTGTCTTTTATTTTGTACGCCCATATTTAAATTCTTATAACAATGCCAGTGCTTATGTTCTCCTTGCTGACTTTGAGCTGTGCATAGATTAAGCCTATGCAGTACTGCAGTTTTGCTCACGTACATAAGTTTTGCTCGTGACACCATTTCAAACTCTCATCATGTAGCTGTCAAGTGCACATTTTACAGATGTTTTCAGTTAATCAAAGTTGCTATACTCACCTCTGCTTTCTCTTTATTATGCAAGACTAATCATGTTCCAGTATTTTTGCACAGCTGATAATTGCTAAATGCAGAAGGAAAAGTTATGATTATCAATTATAGAATTAAATAACTTTAAAGTACCCTAATATTTAACAAAAGTGAAGGAGAAACTGTTCCAAAAATAATAAGCATGCTCCTTGCTTCCGCCAATGATCTCCTTTAATCAATTATATAAAATTCAGATACTTATTGCATAATTATCTCGCATTTCATTAGCAACAGCTGCCAATTGTCTTTAGAAAGGTAAATTGCTCACAAGCTAATAAATAAATAAATAAATACAATGAAACATTTCTTAGGCTTCAAATTTGTTCCAGTATGGCAAGGTGTTGGAATGCAAATATTCATTTCAGAATTAATGCATGACAGAGGGTTTGGCTAACCTGAGCTAATCACACCCTTGGGGGCCTCTAATCCTCTCAAGCTGATTATCTCATGATTGTCACACCCACTGGGAGTTCCCCTTGTCATTAGCAAATCCAAACTGTAACCAAAAATATATATACTGCTTTCAATGCTAAGGCTGGTTAATGAACACCCAGTTTCAGATTAAATGCTACATATCATTTGCAAAAAGAAATGTACGCTACTCAGTCTCATTGCACATTTTATTTAGAAGTAATGGGAATGACGTAAAACACATTCCTAGATAAGTAAAGTGACAGGGTAAATACTATCTACAAATAGGACAATTTTTTCTGCTTGAAATATATTGGACCATATTCTACTCTTGGGCATAACAAATATTAATATACGTATATAATATTTTTTTCAATTAGCTCTAATCCACAAATGGGTACTGCAACAGCACATCATTGAGTCATGAAGATTGGTGTGCATCAAAGAATGAAAATATTTCTACTCTATATAATTTTTCTAGAGCTCTGTGAAGTTTGCATGATATGCAGTGCTCTAACATTATCACTGTAAGCCAAGTAATTTGCATGTGTAACAAACTGTTAATACACTACATATGTGCTACATCTTCCTCCTGTGGGCAGCAGCTGTTTTCACATAAATTAGTTTTTAACTCAGGTAGTGAAAGACCTACTTTTGTGCTGAAGGTCCTAAGTTCAAACCCTCCCAAAGAGGTATGTTGTGGAGTTATTACACATATAAGCACCATGAAATATATTTTACACACTGATGCACGCTGCTTTGAAGTTTCTCATGCAAGATAATATTTACCTTTTAAATTTGACTCACATGTGCTTTGAAATTTGTGCTGTGTATATACTATAAAATTTGCATTTCAGTCAGGCTGGGAAAAAATGTGTGGGAAAACTTGCATTGAGTAGATGCTTTGAATTATTCATCATGCTTTCTGTTGAATTTGCATTGTTTGTTACCAGCGTTATCAACCTACTGGAATTTGCTTGATACATGCTGTCTAAGAGTTGTATTTAAATGTACTGTGTTGGCTTGTTATACTATATTCCAAACAACATTTGAATATCATCTCTGCAAGACTGAATTATTTATATGTCTGATAATTACCCTGCATTCGTGGTTCTTTATGTGGCTGCATACTTTAAAAAAAAAAAAAATCTTTAATATATGTACTTTTAAAAATTGCTTTGCAAATTGCAGAATCTGTATTGTGCAATTTACAACCTATGGTATGTTTTGTATTTCTTCTGTGAAATTCACATTATTGCCATGAAGTTTATGTTACAGGCTTTGAAACTGCTTTTCTATGCAAGTTTCATGGAAGCTACATAATATGTACAGTGTGCATTATGCAATGCTATATGGAATTTACATTACACAGATGTTCATTAAAATCACAGCAACACTAAGTATTTTGAGATCTACTGTAAAAGCTGAGTCATGTTTGTAGTTGGTAATTCATATTGCATGCAGCATGACATTTATGCTGCAAAATTTGTGTTCTTTGTTGAACAGACTGAATTTTTTATAGTGCAAGTTAATGTATTGCATTTACATATTGCATTTTTAAAAATCTTTTATGCTCTTCAGTCTCCACTGAATGCACTTTATTAACTTCAAAATTGGCATTTCCTTGAGGTGTGCTCAGGAACTCAACTAAACACTATGGAAATCAGATATGCATGCTGTGAAATTTGAGACGCATGTTGAGGAAGTTGTACTCAACGCCCTGTGAGACTAGCATTATCATTCATCCCGTAAAATGTTCACCATGACTATATGATACAAAGTGTGCACTGTATATAGGAGATCAGATTTTAGCAAAGCTCAAACTTAAGACTGCATGGAAAAGATGTGTAGAACAGAGTGAAATTTTGGCCCTGCTGAAGCCATTGACAAAACTTCCATTGGTCTTAGTAGAGCCAAGACTTTACTCCTAATCTTCATTTATATTTATTATGTTTCTATGAGAAGGTTAGATATAACTGCGAATTTACACATACACATCTAACTGTAAAATTATGCATGCAGATATGCAAATTTGACAGGAAACAGCAGCAGTTTTCCAAAGAAAATGGACGTTCATTTTTGTGAGCAGTTTATTTTAGTTTAAAAATCTGATCTATGAGGGAAAATTTCAAGAAACAAGCCCATTTGGGAATTTATACAGTATCTGCACATACTGACATTGATATTGATAAATCAGAGATGTTAAGAGCAGTGTTGCCAAGTCTCATTGCACAGTGATTCTCTTATAGGCCAACTATTGGATTCAAAGTATTCTAGGAAAACTTCAGCTTTCACTTATTAAGTTACTATCCCTCAATGTTATAGAATGAGGCTTGACAGTGTGAACCCTAAACACGGAAAAAACAGAAGTCAAACAAAATAATACAAGCATCACTTGTGATTTTAAAGCCAATCTTGTAACTTAGGACAATAGAGCAAGACTTTGATTGTAGGAATGAAAACTGGAAGATCTGATCCACTAAAGTTACCATGCCAAAATCAACCTTCCCCACCCCCCAGCATACCTGACAAGTCATCTTTTTGGAAGCCTCCATGGAAGTTCTCATTTTCATTATTGTTCAAAACAAGTATTTATAAATATCTGTCTACTTTTCCAAGTACCTCCTGGGGTAAATTAAAGGCACCTCAAAAGCTAAGCCCATTGGAATACAAGGAACCCAGATCTGTGTAATACAAAAAGTAACTGTAGCATGGCACTAAGATGTGCCTGCTCTTTACAACTGAAGAAACCTGGCCAGGGAGCTTGGCAGGCTAAGCAGAGCTCCCCAGCTGCAGGCTGCTGGGGCAACAGCCTAATGGGCCACACCTGCTGACATCACCTGACTGGCAGAAGGCGGGGTTCTGGGATATATAAATCCAGGCTGTAGCTACTTGAGACCTGGTGCTGCCTGCCTAGCTCTCCCAGTGCTACTTGCTCTGCTGTCTAGGTGCTACGTGAGTAGAGGGAGTCTCCCAAGTACCTAGAATAGAGACATGTTACTCTGAGTGGAAGTCTGTCTCCATAAACAGGCATAGCACTGTTGTTATTGCTAGTATTTAAGTAATAACAGTGCCTGGGGCTTGTATTTGTGTTCATGTTTACCCTGGAGGAGTGGGATGAGGCTAGAAGGGGAGGTTTGGAGGCCTCATTAGTCCCTGAAGAGAGAGAGCATATGATTTGGTAGAGCCCAGAGGGGCGCAGCCAAAGGGGTGCACAGCCAGATGCCCAGGAGAGAAACAATGATCCAGGCATCAAAGAGAAAGGCACAGAAAGCCAGTCACCAGAGAACCTGGTGCCTGCATGTTGCATAGAGACAGGAGCCAGAGGGTTCAACGCCGGGGTGTATAGAGTTGACAATGGTAGTAACATCTGCAAGGCATGGGACACGTGTAGGGAAGGTCGGAGCATGTATTTACTGCTCAGCACATGAAGGTCATCCTCCTCCCTAATAAACAACTTAATTATTTACTAACAAGGTGTGTCAGGTGAGGTAGGTGGGTGAACTGTCCAAGACAGGTAGGTAGGCCACTGCAGAGAGTGGCCACAGGATGGCCCCCCTGTCACAGTAATAAACTGGTTAAGTCCTGCGGTGAAGGATAAAAGTAGCTGAACTGTATAGCATATCATCAACAAACAAAAAATGAGAGGGGGAAAAAAATCATTTTCAAACAAGGAAACTAAAAAACTCAACCTGGGCCTGCCAGTAATTTTGTAGCAGTCACTGGTAAAATTTTCAAAATCACCTAGGTAACTTTGGAGTCTAAACTGTTTTTCATTTAAACTTCTAGAGATTTAGGAACTTTTCAGAATTGTATCCAGAATGATTAAGATTCTTAGAATAGGAATTAGCTTCTTTCAGTAGTTAATCAAAAATTGGATGTTTTAAACATAATGCCTCTAAACCTGATTGATAAAATGGTTTGTGAATGGTGAGAACAGTTCTTCAACTCTTGGTAGTTTGCCAATGGCAAAGTAGTAATGGATGTTTCATTAAGAAATGGAATAGCTTGGAATGCTTGTTGTATGTGTTCAAAACCTAATTTTAGCACAGAAGTTTATCATGTGGAACTAATTGGTTTCTTTGGATCTTCCTGTGCTCTATCCTGTGATAAATGTAATCTTTAGATACAGTAAAATGATTATTTTGGAAAAAAGATGGCACTTTCAATACTATTTACTTCAACCAATTAAAGAAAATGGGTGAAATATTTTTTACCTTATTTTTTTTCCAACTTGGATATCTTAGAATTAGAAAGACACCCATACTTTGAAACAAAAAAAATTAATTTGGACAAGTACCGTTAATTTTTCCCCCACCTGAAATTCTTTACTTGTCAAATATAGAGACTTCTATTTAAAAAAATCTCCATGAAGGATTCATTTTAAAGAAAGTTCTCTTATAAAAATCTTTCAGATGAAAAATGCTCAACCAGCTCTGGATTTTAGCATCACCACTTCTTATAGCAATCATATATTCTCCTTTGATTCCCACTAGGATCCCCATTATTTTGTATGTGATGGTTAAAAGTATGACATTCTCCAACATTTCTGTGTTGAAATTAAGGCTTTTATTTTTGGGTGACAGAAACAAGTGTCTCTCAATATGAAAAAGTCTCTCTCCTTTTCTTGTTTCTTGATAATTTAAACTGTTTAAAGCTTAGTTTAACAATAAAAAGCCAATCCTGTAAAATACAATATCACAATCAGCCTGTAAATTCCAGATACCCCAGAGTGGTGTATAACATATCAGAATGAATCAAAGTAATTGATTTGGGAACTCCCTATGATTTTTATTATATCTTTCTTCACTTATCTTGGCTTATCTGGGGTTTTGTTCTTTTATCACTTTTAGGACCCTATTTATTAAAAATGTAAATTACATTTAAGTTTACAGAGTCTACATCCCTAGTAGATTATGATAAAATTCCCAAGAAATGATGCATCAAATGCATTTTGGGCCAAAATGTTATGGACAGCTGGTGGGGCTGGAAGATCTGCTCCAATAAAGGTATCATGCCAGGAGTACTTCAGCCATAATAGAAGCTTTGACACATTGGTGAAGTGATTTTTTTTTCATAATAGCTAACTAATGGGAAAAGCTGCTTTGTTTCCTGCTTATCTTACATATCACATACACTGACCAAACCTTCTGTAGTACAACCAGAGTGGAAAAATAAAATAAGGGCCTCAATTCATGTGAAGAGTATTAAAATACTAGTCATTAAAATGCTAAAAGGATTGCCTGACTTGAATCCCAGATTACTGCTTTTGAATTATTGGTAATCTTTCATTTGTGAACATGTAAAACTGGACATGATACCCAGTTGTGACACATCACCACTTCTCATATCATGCCTTATATAAAAGTAAAGCTTGTGATGAAGAAGAAATTAAGACATATACAGACTGCTGCAGCTTTGGCATGTCAAATAGGACTCAGCATGGGAATTGTAAAAATGCTATTGAAAGCAGAAAATGCACTAATAATTTTGCTTGCTTATTTCAAATTGTGGTACATGGAGGCTGTAATCAAAGATCAGGCCCATATTATGATAGGTTCTGCAAAGAAGAGCTATTACCTTTCCATATCAAAACGTACGAGAAAGCTCCCTAACTTATATTACATAGTTCATGGAAAATTACTTCGACTCCATTATTTTCACAATATTACAGAAGCCATGTTCACCATAATATTCTATTTCTGCACTGGTAATGTCAGTGGGAGTCCTGGTAGTACACTATTTAGACACATTGAGAAAATAACAGGATTTACAACAGCTGGAAATTTGTTTTCTACTGCCATAATATATATTTTTGTTAGAGTATCTGGTAAGGTTAGGAACATCTTTCTAGGTATTTCACCTGTCCTTTCTATGGTGAGGTATTTTATTTAGTGTCAATCCTTATAAATACTGCAAATTTCTGTAGACAATCATGTAACTTTTGAAATATATTTTCCAAGCGTGTTCATGACCCTAGTGTCTATTTATTACAAATATTCAACCAAATAAACTGACTTTCAAAATAGTTCAGCAAACAGAGAATATTGTAGAAACAAATGATCAATTTGCATTAGAAACTTTATTCTGTTGGGGACAATCATCGTACTACATGACCTCTGAGTCTAACAAAAAGTCTACATTTCAGTTTCATTATTGAACTATCACTAAACCATGCTATTCACAGAAACTAGCAAAATATATTTTAGTAATGAATAGGATTCAGAGAAATTTAAGACTGAAAGAGGCAAACACCATTAGTTATTACAAATTACTCGGACATCTTTGAGATGCATTATCTGGGTGTCCATGCTTAGTATAGTCTTTGGCTGTGTGAGTCATGCATGCATCTGAGGTCTTATCTACACTAGATTGCTTCTCCTGGGAGAGCTTCTGGCAACAGACTGCACCTACTACTGGAAAGCTGCCAGAGCACATTCAGATCCTGGCAGCCTCTAGCAGCTCTGTGTGGTTAGCAGTTGTGCTGACAAGGCACAAACTGCACCCTGGAAAGGCACCAGTTGCTGAAAGGACCTCAGTGACCAGCAGATGGTGCAGGTAAGTCTAGATGCACCTTCCCTCAGCTGGCTGGTGGAATAAATAAAGCTTCCTGTCAATTTGAAAGGTGATGCTGCTTTCCCAGGTCTATTGTTACAGAGCAGCGTGGAGCCAGACCTGAGATGTTTGTTTCTTTACTGTTCTCAGTGCTAACGTCACACCCCGGACTGTAATTATGCCGTGGGTTAAAAGTGTTTCAGCTCATTGCAATTTTAATCTAAACACCCTAAAATCTAGAGAAACAAATGTGTGATGTGATACTTATATAGACATGAACAAGAAGAAAACCTGTATGTTGGTACTGGAGACAGCTTGTTTCAAATGTGACAAGATGCACAAGTACTACAAAGCTACTGCAAATGTATATTTAGTACTATGAATTAGCTTAAGTAGGGTGCCAGAAAGTTAAAACACCATCAACTGAACTGAAACTAGATGATTTCTGTTCCTCTGATACCAGGACTGCATACGCAGGGCATCTCCAATAGCCTTCCTAAGTTCACACCAAGGCTTTCTCTCCTCCATCCCTATGTGGAGCTTAAATGTAGATTCCTGCCCTGAGTGAATGTTACTTACAGTGAATAATTTCTGTTATCTATAAAGCATATTTCAGTGTATCCTGTACCAGTCTTGTGAAAAATTATGAGAAAAGAAAAAACTTAGACATGGTAGCCCTGACAAAAATAGTGACTGATTTTCCCACCCCAAAAATAAAATATTTCCTTAATTGCATCTAATTTGAGTCTGCCCAAAGTTATTTTTTTATTTAATCTTTTAACTCATGACTATTGAGAACAGCATTGACTAACTTTTGTCCTACATAAGGGTATTCTCCAGACTCTGTCCCTCCTCCCTTCTGTTTATTCAGCAGTGATACTATCCTAGACATGCAGGAAAACAAATATACAAAGTGCAAGGGATATGCTTAAAGAGCCTACAACTTTATTCTCTTACGTCACCTGGGAACTATCCAGCAATAACATCCGATTTGGCTCACCATTCCCTCCTTAATCATTTTCTCCTTGGTAGACAAAATTTTCTTCTCATTGTACGAAATAGTAGGAGCCCCAACTACCTCAGCTTCTTAAGGAAACACCTTCTCCTAAGATCACTTCCAGTTCCGAATCACCTAAAAAACATTGGAGATTTGCCTCAATGAGGCATCAGTAATTACCTTGGTTTCCTCTGCCAGCCCCTACCAGGTTTCCTTATAGTAGGGGTGTGTGAAGTGGGCAGTATTCAATTCAGATTCAGATTTGGCTCGATTTGGGGGACAGTGATTCAATTAGCTGATTCAGATCACTGTCCCAATTCAATTTGGCCAAATCTGAAATCGAAGATTCACTTCTGATTTGGGTCCACTGCTGAGCATGCGGGGGGTGCCCACAACCGTGCTTCTGTGGGACACTCCAACTGCCCCACCCTCTCAGCGTTCATGAGCTGCTCCTGGTACCTCAAGGTATGTAGAAAAAACATATAAAGCTGTGTCTATGGCCAAACCATTTAATCTCTCTGAATTGATTCAGAGAGATTAATTGGTCTCCTGATTAGATTCAGATTTGGAGATTCAGCCACTGAATAGGGCCAAATCTCCTCCTAATTGAATCAGTGACCAAAGCTTTGCACAGCCTTACAGATAGGTAAGTTTTCTTTCTAATTGTGGCCAAAAATATATCTACTCTTGTAATGGGGCCTTTTTCCCATTACTAAAATGGAGAAAGGGGGTTAGGGGTTCCTGGGTTTCCCCCTACTCCCTCACTTTCTCATCCTCCTCTTCCCATCACCCCTCACTTCCACATTCCTTTGTGGTATGCTAGTTTGTCCCTTCCCTTTGTGGTGTTCCTTTGCCTGTTTCCTTTGTTATCCACCCCCACCTTCCGCTCTACATTTCCCATATTATTGTTTTTCCTTTATTTACACTTTCTTGTACTGCTGAATTTAACTAACTGCCAGGGGAGCCTGAAACAAGATGGCCACCAAGTCCAGGTGCAGGCAGTCCCTGATGGCCCAAGGGTCAAGTGACCCAGGGCACCCTGTATAAGTCCAAGCCTCAGGCCTGAGCATGATTCTGGCCACAGGAGCCACAGGAGGAAGGAGCTCCATGAAAAGACAAAAGGGACTGAATTCTGGGTGAGGAAGAAGGGACTCAGAGTGGCAGCTGGGGTGAAAGAGACCTGAAATCCTGTATCAGGGTCCAGATAAGTTCTGGAGCCTTTTCTATCTTTATTTATGGCTTGGAGAATGCCATCCCATGGTGAGGCAAACCTTGGGTGGGCCATTTATGTTTTGAGCTGAGCGTGTGCCTATGGTTTTAGTGATTTTTGTTTCCAGTGGTCTTAGCTACAACTATAGGGGAGGCAGAGACCACTAAAAGGGGTGCTTGGGAGACATGCCAAATTTCAAATACAAGTGAGAAGACAGAAGATAGACACTGGGGGATAAGGTCCAAGCCCAGAAGAACAAACCTTTATCAGGGACTGAAAGGTGGTGGCAGGACTCGGGGAAATGGGCCCTTGAGCACAGGGGCACATCCTGCTGAATCCAAAGCTTGAGGCCTTGAATAGTGGGCTCTGGGCTAGAGTGTGCAGGTGGAGTGAAAATGGAATGAGGCCAGGAGCGCCCTAGGTCAGACTATGGTTCAACTCCTGAAGGGGTCCTCACCGTGGGCACTCTTCCCTGTTGATTTGTTCTACCAAGACATATCAAGGGGGAGAGCTGGATGGGGAGAGGGGAGCTAGCAGGAAGAGGCCCCTAAGATTAGGTATACCATGTGGAACCCTGTGAGTGACATATAACTTCCTAGTTAGAGAGGCATATCTTTTAGTCCCCTGGATAACTTGGGTGTATTTTGCTGTGTGATTACCAATCCTTCTTGATTCTAATGATTCACCCATCTTTTGACCTTGTCAGTCTGTGGTTCCTCCCACATTACATATACTACAGCATTTCAGATTAGATTAGATGTTAGCCAGTCCCAGGAAATAATCCTAGAACTGTCTCAAATATCTTATAGCCCCTTTCAAATTCCACAATATGCATTCTGACACAGCCATCAAGTGAAATGTCCTTTTCAAAGGAAACTCCCTTTCTCTCCTGTGGAAAAAGTGGCCTGATGCTAGCAAGTTCAACTCTAGTCAAGTTTGTGCTGCTGAGAAGGGAAAATCCCAAACTTTTCACATGCTTATACATATACTTCTGCCTGTTTATTCACTTGTTGCACTGAGAAATCAAGAGAAAAATAAGAACACACTCAACAGGTGTATGATCTAGGTCACGCACTTAAGGAAGCCTCTACAACTAGACTCTGCTGGAATTTCAAATTCTGCAGTGCATAGGGATAGTTCAATCTTTGATACGTGTAGGTCCCTCTCTCTACATACTGTATTGGAAGCTATTAAAACTCTGGCACAGAGGACAGAGCCAAAGTTGGAAGTTTGTCTACCACTCATTACTATGCCAAAGAATTAGGTTACTAAAAATGAAGAATCTCTGTCCACAATGACAAAGCAAGAGATTTAGATATAGAAACTGACATTACCACAGCTTCATCAGCTATTAAAAAGAATAATGGTTTTTTTCCCTGTTGACTTTCACCTAACCTGCTCAGGCAGTGGCTATATACACACTGGAATTCTCCCAGGTTTGTTTTCCTACTAAAAAAACTTACTCAGAGATGTCTGTGGAAACTATTCATATCCCTTTAAGAGCAGAATTTGCAGTGCTGATGTTCTATGCTCACGGCCCCCTGTGCACACATCTCAGCATGCTCTTCACTCTCCCTCAGTCTGCTCAGAGACAGATGGAAGCAGTGCAGAGGGCAGCCCTGATTGGCTCACCCAGACTGCTCAGAGTCAGCCTGTGTCCCCATGCAGCACAATGTGGGATTATGTGTCCTTCTTCCCGCCCAGCTGGAGCAGCAGATTCCAGCAAGTGACACTATCTCCTGGAGGAGAAAGGAGGGCCAAAGCCTAGGATGCTAGAGGACTGATATGGCTTCTTTCAGAAGACCGCATGTACAAATATTCACTCTCCCAGGAGAAATTCTCCTGAGAGTGATTTAACCCTGGTTGCTCCCAAGTTATTTTTCTCCTAAATCAGCTGTTTTTGCTTTGGAAGAAAAATACTGATCATCTGTACACTTGTGGTTACTCCTCGCTCTCTCATCCTCCCAAATTCAAAGCTACTGCCAATCTAATACCACTTGCAGGTTCTCCCACAGTGGGGAAAATTCTTGGACACCTGGCCTTTTTTGTACTATTAGACCAGGGTGAAGCAGCTGCAGCAGGGACAACTATTGGTCCACAGCATTTAGAAGAGTACATACATTTCCTGATCGCTCTTTATACTGAAATAAGAAGATAGGAATAAATTTAGTAAAAGATGATTATTCACAGATTACAGGTTAATTTGCTATAATTTTTCCTCCTAAATTACCAATTAGTGTAGCTGGAAATAAATATTTCCCAGATCTATAATCAAGCCAAGGAATTTTTGGAGTCTCAATTGCCCTCCTACTAATAGTGCATTAAATTATCCTGATATAGCTTCAGTTGATTATATCAAGGACTCTTCCAGAATTTGAGAAAGTAGTAATAAATTAAATGGAGGGATATTGATTGTTATTTTTAACCTATTATGTTCCTCTGGATTTTGAGTTGGATACAGAGAAGGCTACTGGAGACTTAGTACATATATAGTCCTTCTTTAGTAAGCAAAGTTTGGCTGATACTTAATTTCTGTATGATTACTGTACAGTCTGGGGTGGATCTTTGTGCCTGTCTTTACTATGATGACTTAATACTAGGGACCATGATACTCTGATTCATTATATGGCTGCCAATAGTGGCCGGTTCCTTTTAGAGAGAGGAAAGCTGTTAGCCTGATGGTCCTGTGATCCTCAAACACACCTCATGAAGAATTAACTCTGAGGGGGGTACTAGTGTAGCAGCAGTCACTGCACACAACAATATATATGGTGATCAGATGAAAACTATTATACAACCCATCAGCTATCTGCCCATGTTGTCATATGGGCTGTTATCCCTACTTAGGCTGATGCAGGGGCTGGGTGCTATTCTGAGCAGTTTTACATTCTAAAAGAACTTCTGTTCTGAGGTTTGAAACTTCCTTTTCAGTCCCCATTCCTCCCTGTATAGGATACCCACACAGAGAAAAGAAAAAGACTTTGCAAATATATCTCTCCTCTCTGAACTTGCTGTGTTCCTTTTACTGCTGTTGGAAACAAAAGCATCTGATATAGAGGGTATGCGGCTTTTTAAAATAATGCATAGTTATAAAGTTAACTTTTCAGGCTGCTTGATCAACATGAGTGTTAAAGAGAAGCACTGGCATTCTGGTATACAGCATCTCTTCTGTGTAATTATAAAATTGTATAAGCACTACAAGACAACCAGAAGTGTTGTGTTGGCCAGTGTTTGAAGATCTGCAAATCAGAAATGTCCTTGCCAACTATTTTTGTCAAGTACAATTTAAAAAATCTTGAAAATGCTAACTTTTGGCAAACAAATCATGTTGGTAACATTATCCCACACAAGGAAATGTTGTTCTAATCAGCAATTCACTGGATGTCTTGGATAAAATAAGATTTAGACAATGCTTTCATTTTTAAAGGTATTTATATAGATAAACAAAAATTGTTATTACTGACAGGTTTCCTTTAACTCTTAAAAAATGTATAAATAAGAATAGCTGCTACAATGAGTAAACAAGAGTATGTAAATTGAATGCAGTGACTCCAACACATATACCGTTTCTTACCACTGTGTGGCATAATCAATTCAGTTAGTTTTCAGGATACCAGTATTTTCTGGTTTATTTTAAAAGTTCCATTTTTTTTTATCAGATGCAGTATTTGCTCCCTACAGCTCACTCTTTCAATTAAAAAAATATCTTTGAATACATTTTAAGGACTTATTAGCCAAGTTACATGAAATGCTTAGTTACATACTAATAAGTATGTAACTTATTAGTTACATACATCAAATAAACAATTAGTTTATTAGACCAACAAATCTTGTTGCTCTAGTAAAAAATATCATCTCTACTATGAGTCCAGATTGCCTTTTCCTCTAGACCAATACAGCTACAACCTGAATACCTGACACATGGAAGATATTGGATTTTAGCTGATTTTTTTAAAATGAAATCTTCATATTTTCCCAAGCAGGAAGCAACTGTGACCACCTGAAACCTGAAATCCTGCTCCTACCCTTGTTTCAAGCTAATTTGCATCATCACAGATCCTTGCAGGAGGTGAGAGGATTTATACCAGCTATGAACTGGTTTCACATAGGATTTCACAGAGGAGTTTTCCTTCTATTAACTCCTCTGTAAAATCCTATGAAATATTAACTTTCATTTCTATCCAGGAGAACTTTTACAATCTTTTCTCCAATGCCTGATGAAGGATGTTTGTCCTCGAAAGCTTGCAATTGAAGAAATGCTTTTGCAAAAAGTCTCTACTATGACTCCTGATTGCCTAGTTACATACTAGGCTTTAAACTCTGAAAGGTGACCTATATTTGGTGGCTTTATGAGTCTTTTTTTATTGCTAAAGCTATCTCAAAGATGAATCAAGAACTGAGCACCACAATGCACCTGGATAGAGAAAAGGAATCCTTGAATTTTGTTTGTCCTCAGGCACCAGTAGGCTTATAGCCACATATAAGAGGAACAGCAGATATAGTAAAGTTTCAGTCTTCTGTTGTGAAAGTTTTGATCCTTAGGATTTATATGGATTCAAAGATGATGGGCCCATTTCTAAGCAATAAGACCATTACCAAATTGCTGTGGAGAGTGACAATACTTGTTACAATCAATAGTAAGCAAATTTATGGTTTGCCTGAAAAGGTTCTTCACTGCTCTGCTGTCCCTAGTACACTGCAAACAAAAATTTCTGGTACATTAGGCCCTCGCTTATAATCAGCTGAGAATGTACCTGCTGGATGACTGCAAGTAAGTAAGCTGATAATGTTGAGGCCACAGGATTCAATTAGATTAGAGGAGGGGAATTATATTAATCATGATGAAAGCACATGTAGGATGCTTTCAGTTGAAGTGGGATCAGTGTATGAGGGTTTAGCTGTAAAATGGGTCATGTTGCTGGCATTATAGCAAGCATGTTAAAGCTGCCTGAATAAAGTTAAGATGAAAAACCAACAGAAATTATATTTTGTTTAGAATTTATCACATTATACATCAAAAATAGGATTTGTTAAATGTTTAGCATTTCATTAGTAAATTATGACTAGAACCCAGTTTTGATTAATGTCTTCATTACTTAAAAATATCCACAAGCAGTTTATAAGTTATAGCACAGTCATGCTCAACATTTTGGCCCCATGGGCCATATGAGTGGTGCAGGGCTGGTCT
Organism: Crocodylus siamensis; assembly: GCF_052110815.1. NCBI lineage: Eukaryota > Metazoa > Chordata > Crocodylia > Crocodylidae > Crocodylus > Crocodylus siamensis. The sequence goes on along the minus strand of NC_143398.1, from coordinate 198,380,332 downwards.
GTGGGCTGTCTTGAGTTCCCATACACTGGGGTTGGGCCTTGCAACCCCATACTGCCCCTTCCCCCCAATCCTGGCATACCAGGATTGGGCACAAGGGCCCGACACTGCCCCTGCTTGGCTTGGCCCTGAACTCTGGGATCAAGCCACTGTACTTGGACTAGGCCCTGGCTCCCTGTGATGCTTCTATACAGCCCTGTACCACTCTGCAGTGCACAGGACCATGGTATCCAGCCTGTGCAGTTCCCCGCAGGTCCAGAAGTTTGGAAGCAGGGGAACGGTGCCATTATGCCCCGCCACCAAAATCTGGGCCCACGGGGAGCCCCACAGGTCAGATGACACCGGTGAGAAGGCCAGGTCTGGCTCTCAGGCTGGGGGCTAGTATTAGCATATCTTAATCCTTTGGTTTTTGTGAAAAGATTACATTGATTATTTATAGTATGCAAATAGTCACTTAATTCACATGGTACTATTTTACATCCTAAAAGATGAAAAATATGTGGCAAGTGGAAAAACACACACACACACACGTGCACACACACACACACAAAACCAACACTAATAGGGAATTTTCAGTGATTAATCTTGTCATCCAAAATCTGAGACACTTTCCTGCATAGCCAAACATTTTACAGATACTTTCAACCAGCAAGTAACACGAGTCAAATATAACAGTAAGCTGAGCTTGCAGTCTCTATTCATAAAAGTATTTGAATCTCTGTTTGATCAGGTCTAGTGTTAGCAATAAAAGATAAGTAAGATGATAAAGAGTCAGGAAAATTCCCCCAGAGAACAAATAAGATTGAATCTGACTGATCACAATTACCTGATACTTGGATTGTTATATAGTTCAGTGAAGAAATAAGCCATAATAACAGCCAGGTATAGCAGGTTTTAAGGCTTCAAGAAAAAAAAATAGCGGAGGCATTAAAATATAACTTGCAAAAGTTCTGAGATGAACAGAATTTCATTTCAAGACAAAAAAACTTAAACTCCCAAAGAAAGGGAAAATGATAAAAGCTATAGTAATGTACCCAATATAGCATATAACTAATATAGGGAAGACAGCAGCTTGTCTAAAAACAAGAAACTATATGATATTAGAAAGAGTGATAAGAAACAGATGGACAAGTATTGGACACAATGAGAAAGCAATTAGAATCACAGAATCATAGAAAATTAGGGTTGAAAGGGACCTAAGGAGGTCACTCAGTCCAGTGGTTCTCAATCTTTTTTGTACCAGGATCCATTTGTAAACATCAATGGCCAGTACTGACCCAGTGCCCCTCACCCCCAGGCTCCAGTCCCCCAGTGTGTGGGGCAGGAGATGGGTGTGCAGGAGGAAGGGGAGGTCTCAAGCAGCCCTCTTGCACACTGGAACTGGTTGCAAGGGAAAAGCCAGGGTTGCTCAGGCTTTTCTCCTTTAAAGGAAAATGTATTTGCAACCCTTTCATATATTCTTTTGACCTACTTTGGGTCACAACTCACGGGTTGAGAAGTGCTGATCTAGTCTAATCCCCTGCTCAAATCAGGGCCATCTGCAACTAGATCAATCCAGCCAAGGTTTTATCTAGCTGGGTCTTAAAAATCTCCAAGGATGGAGATTGTACAACATCTCTGGGTAACCTGTTCCAGTGTTTTACTACCCTCCTAGTAAGAGTTTTTCCTAATATCCAACCTAAACCTTCCTTGCTGCTATTTGAGACCATTGCTCCTTGTTTTGTCATGTCACCATTGAAAACAGTTGAGTTCCATCCTCTTTGGAACCACCCTTCAGGTAGTGGAAGGCTGCTATTAAATCCCCCTTCAGTCTTTGCTTCTCCAGACTACAGAAGACCAGTTCCCTCAGCTTCTCCTCAGAAGTCATGGGCCCAAGCCCCCTCACCATTTTTGCTGCCCTCTACTGGACTCTCTCTAACTTGTCCTCATCCTTTGTGTAATGCGGGGCCCAAAACTGAACACAGTACTCCAGATGTGGCCTCACCAGTGCTGAATAGAGGGGAATAATCACTTCCCTTGATCTGCTGGCAACACTCCTACTAAAGCAGTTCAGTATGATGTTAGCCTTCTTGGTAACAAGAGCACATTGTTGGCTCTTATTCAGCTTATTGTCCACCGTAATCCTTAGGTCCTTTTCTGCAGAGTTGCTGCCCTGAGCCTGTACCAGCGTATGGGATTGACCATACACTGGTCACAGAGCCAGTGACCTTGTCATAGAAGACAATTAGGTTGGTCAGGCATGGGTTGCTCTTGGTTAATCCATGCTGACTGCTCCTAGTCACATTCTCTTCCTCCAAATGCTTCGAGATGGATTTCTTGAGGATCTTCTCCATTTTTCCACAGACTGAGGTGAGGCTGACTGGCCTTTCGTTCCCAGGATCTTCCTTTTTCCTTTCTTAATATGGACACTAAGTTTGTCTTTTTCCAATCATCCTGGACTTCTCCAGATCTCCATGAGTTTTCAAAGATGATGGCCAACGGCTCTGCAATCACATCAGCCAACTCCCTCAGGACCCTCGGGTTCATCCTGTCTGGCCCATGAACTTGTATACGTCCAGCTTTTCTAAATAGTCCCTAACCTGTTCTTTCGCCACTGTTGACAGCTCACCTTCTCCTTAAACTGTGCTGTCAGGTGCAGTAGTCTTTTCTGAATCCTCTGTCACTAGGTTGCCTCCCCCATTCAGTAATGGACCTACACTTTCCCTGATCTTCCTCTTGTTACTGACATACATATTTGTAGAAACCCTTCACATCCCTTGCTAGCTGCAATTCCAACTGTGCTTGGTCTTCCTGACTTCATCCCTGCATGCCCAAGCAACATGCCCTAGTTTTTTGTCCAAGTTTCCACTTCTTATAAACTACCTTTTTGTGATTTAGTTTACTGAAGAGATTTAGTTTACTGAAGAGTTCCCTTCTAAGCCAAACTGGTCTTCTGCAATACTTGCTAGTCTTCCTGTACATCAGGATGGTTTGTTCCTGCACTCTCAGTAAGGCTTCTTTAAAATGCAGCAAGCTCTCCTGGACTCCTTCCTCCCACCCCCCACTCAGACTGGTTTCCCAGGGGATACTGCCCATAAGTTACCTCAGTCAGTCAAAATCTGCTTTTCTGAAGACCAGGGTCCTTACTCTGCTGATCTCTATCCTTTCTTCCCTCAGGATTCTGAACTTGCTGCTGCCAAGTTGCCATCTACTAGTACACTCTCCAAAAACTTCCTGGATTGCCTACACACTGCTGTAGTGCCCTCCCAGTAGATGTCAGAATGACTGAAGTCCCCCATGAGAACTAGAGCTTGTGATCAGGAAACTTCCGCTAGCTGTTTGAAGAAAGCCTTATTCACCACTTTCTCCTGGTCTGGTGGTCTATAGCAGACCCCCACCACAACATCACTCTTGTCGCTCTCTCCTCTGACCTAACCCAGAGATTTTCAATAGGCCTGTCTTCAGTTCTGTACTGGAGCTCCAAGCAATCATATGTTTCTTTTACATAAAGTGCAACTCCCTGTCCGTTTGTCCCCTGCCTTAACAGTTTGTATCCATCCATGACAGTGCTGCAGTCATGTGAGCTAGCACACCAAGTCTCTGTTATTCCAATCAGGTCACAATTCCATGACTGTACAAGGACTTCTGTAGCAGTGGGGCGAGGTGGGCAGGTTGATCCCAGCTGGGGAGGGTTACTACATGCCTAGTAAGGGCAGGACACAACTGGCACTTACTTGTAGGTGAGGAACCAGCAGAGATGAAGTGGCACACTGCGCTGCTGCGGCACTTTATCAGCACCTGCTCCCTGCAGGTCAGGTGGTGCATGGAATGTGGTGTCACACCCCTGTGACTTGGTGCCACTAGAAAAGTGGGAGAAGGGCTGCACGAGCAGACAGGTCACAGTGCACTGGACAGAGGGCTAGGAGCAAGCAGTGTTGTCTCTACAGCCTGGAGACCCAGAGGGGTTTCTAGCTAACCACTCACTTGGCACCACGGGGAGAATGATTCCCCATAGAGCACGGCATCCATACCCTTGGAGGGAATGACGTGAGTGAAGTAGCTGCTGGAGCCAGGAGATCTGGGTCCAGTAAAAGGGCTGCCACCTTCCAGGGTTTTTTTTCCTTTTTCTTTTAACTGAGGCTAATCCAAGGGTAGCCACCTGAAAGCAAAGGGGCATGGACTTGAAGACTCTGAACTGATAACCATCCAAATATTAACCAAAAGGGGATTGAATTCATGCTTGATTTTTTTTTTATTGCTAATTGGTTCATTAGAATTTGATTGAAAAGGTCATCAATTGATATCAACCCCACGCTAAAAAGGGGGGGAACACTGTTGATTTAACCCAGCTTTAGACTTATTTTCTACTACTTAAGCTGTCCTATAGTCTCACAGCTGAGCTAAGAGCCCACTACGTAACCCATCATGCGGAACCTGAGCTGCATCTCGGCGTCATGAGGACCTGGGTAAGGTCCATTGTCATGAGACCCAAACAGCCAGAGCACAAGCCTGCTGTCATCACTAAGCCATCAGTTGGCATGTAGATGGGGTGTAGAGGAGGTGAAGCCCCAAGGAAAGCCACCACAACACAAGTGCATCCACAGAGGTACCCATACAACCCTAGGGCCCTCCTTTTTTTTTTTAAGACCATGGTAAGGCTGGCGAGTTGAGGGTGGTGCCCTGTGCACTCACCATATCATCACCTTACCAACCCAGTAATAACATCACAACTTCCAGTTCTTCCTGCTGGTTTCCCAGGCTCCGTGCATTTGTGTACAGGAACCTAAGGTAATTCCCTAGGCCATATGAATCTTATCTGAACTAGAATCAACTGACAGTCCAGGAGTATTTAATTTTTGGAAACTGTTAAAAGCAAATCTGAAGAATAAGTGATAAAAGTTACTTGGAAGATGTTTAGTGTTTCCAGTCCAGACTCACTCATGCTTTTCCTACTACTTTGTAACGCAATTGCACAATTTTGTTACTAATTTGTAACCCAATTAATGTCCTAAACCATCATGGTAGTTCTCTTAAGTCCACTCTCACACATTCTGCTAATGAAAACAACTATTTAAGTAACGGACCTACTTTTTCTCTAATGTATGAAACAAATCAAATGGACAGTAAATGACATTACCTGAAAAAAAATCCTTACCAGAAGGGGAAGAATACTAATTTAACTGGCAAATATATTAAAATATTAAACAAAAGCTGAAGGAGGATTTTAGCTTAAAATTAAAAGAGCCATTTTTTTTAAGTCGTTGAATAGGTTAAAAAGATGTTTTTAGAAAAGCTGATCTGTGCTAAGGAAATAATCTTAAAGTCTGCTGGTTCATGTGAAATATCATGCAGAATAACATTAAAAACATTTTTCTTATTCTGTAGTTTTTATTTTATATTTATATTAGGTGAATGTAATGACTCTGCTGCGAATACTGAATTCGCACTGCCTGCTTTTAACACAGACAAATGAAGTATTTGCCTTTAACAATGTCTTATATATTAAATTCATAACTAAATCACAATTTTATGAATGACTTTTTAATTTTTTATTCTTCTGTTTTAATACACTTTCAGAGATAAATCATTGTGTATAGTGTGGGGGGGGAAGTGGGGGCAGATGGGCAATAAGAATCCTGAGAAATGGGTTAGTTCAGGGGTGTCAAATTCATCCCAGGCCCTGGGCCAGATCCAGACTTCAGGGGCTCCTCCTCAACCATGTCCAGAAAGCCAGCAACAATTGCAGTGGGTCCATATTTGGATGGCAGAGTGGGCCTGGGGGATGTGTTTGGGTGGCAGCACAAGCCTGAAACAGGGTCCAGGCAGCAGCCAGGACCATGTTTGGGAGGCAGCAAGGGTTTGTATTCAGTCAGTGGCGTGGGTCAGAGGGCCTGCTGCCAATGCCATGTCCATCAGGCTCAAGGGATTCTGAATTCTATATCAGGCCATGCCCACCAACTTGCAGGAGCCTGCCACACTACGGTGAGCTGGATGCAATGGTTCTGTAGCCTGCATGTTTGACACCCCTGGTTTAAGTCACAATGCACTGGATCCTAATTAATTGTTAAGTTATCCAAATACAAAACTTGAGAGATTCCAGCACAGTGAAAATCTGGGCAAAATGGAAAGAAATAGTTCTGAGAACTAAGCACAAAATTGCATTATGGTGAGAAGAGCTTTTTTCCCTGCTAGGGACATAACTTCAAAGCAATTATGAATATCACAAGTTTTCTGGGGTGAGTAGGAAAACTTTACCAACTGGTCTTAGAAGAGCATATCTTTGGGTGGGCTATAAAATAATTACATTCAACAGTAGGAACAGCAGATATCATGGAAAAACAAATATGTTCTTGGAAAAAATTTTGCTCTGCTACATTACTGGAACCCCATTATAATAAAGCAATGGTTCCAGTGCAGTAGAAGAAAGTGGCCTTCCAAATATTAAGAGAAGGCACAGAACAAGTTTAATGGATTATCTGGTAACTGACATTCTAACAGGCAAGCACATAGCCAAGCACTAACTAACATAAAAAAAAAAACTAGTTAAAGAACATATTGCACAGCCTATGTGCACAGGGAAAAAAAGGTATATTTTACATAAAATAATCATAGAAGATAAATTTTTATTCTGGAAACTAGAAATTGTTTATCATTGTATGACATCATTCCATACAGAACTAGAACACACCAGTGCAAAGCAGTTTAAAAACTGATGACTCCTTTATCTTAGGTTTTCAGTTCTTAAGCTTGCCACCGGAAACTGCTTTACTTTAAGTTACTGACACCAGATAATGCTTTATGTTAAATTCTTGCAGACATTTGGTAAAGCATATTTAGGTATCTTTATATTTTAAGGCACCATTATAACATTACTATAGCAACACGATAGTTATGGCTGAGAAGACACTTTTCTAAATGTTTTTTATCCTTCAGGTGTTTCTCACTTGTGAAGCTATGTGCTCTAACTGAAATATCTCAAGCTTGTTGTCAACCTGTTCGTGAATAATTTTGAAAAGCTTTTTGGGGGAAATCTGTTTGAGTAATTTAAGTGGAAAAATATTATCCTGTTTCATAATTACATATGTTCAGAAGCCCAGGCAACTCCGTGTGCTCTGTGTAAAGAAAACTACAAGCAAAAAAAGGCTGATGCAGTGCCATTAGTTGTAAGTGTATACACACAGTCAGAGATTTAAAAAATGATGATCCCCACGGCACTTGTAATACTGCCCTGTACACAGAGGATAGCATAATAAGCAGTGAACACATTAAGCCCTTAAAGTAAACTGCATACACAGTAATACAAAATAACCTGTGAGCACAAGTTCAGGTTTCTTTGGGAAATATTTTTTTTGACTAGAGTATAACAAAACATGCTAACTTGTTTTGCCAAGAAGGTTTGTGAGATTACTCTTGTGGAGTTTTCAATTGAATTTTTCGGTCAATGAATAAGGGTTTGCACCCATTTTAAGCATTCAGGATTTCAGCCTACAAACCTACAGGAAAGCCTGAGGGTTCAGTTTACCCTCTAGAGAAAGTTCTGCTTTCGCATGGACCCTGGGTCAGCCTAGAAATCTGTCTTACTCCCTGGTAATTTTGAACTAGATTGCTGAGCTTTGCTTAGCCAGAGCTTGCTTTTGTTCCCCAGAGAAGCAGCATGCTGGGAAAGTTAGGGTACTCTGAATTAAAAAAAAAAATCTCTTTCTGTAAGAAACAATTCAGAAACACTATCAAGCCAAGGAAAATCTCCCTTTGATTCCCACAGGTATCAAATGAGACCTAACATTTTGTATAGAAGAAAATGGACATTTCTGCCTCTATTTAAGTTTACTTCCTAGCCTTTGGTGTCCACAGAACTAAGATTTAAGAGAAGAGTAAAATACTGATGTGAAAATACCTCTATTTTTTTCCCATATGGAGATGTGATCTGTACGTGGGTAAATCTAATCTATATGATTAGTGCTGGGAGAAAACTGAATTTTCTGTTTCACCAGAAACTAACCTCTTGCAAATCTTTTTCATTCTAAACCAGAACAAAAAGACAAAATTTCTCATGGACAAAATTCCCCAAAACTTCTGTTTGGGAGCATGGAATCATTTTGATAATGGCAAATATCTTTCTTCTGATCACAGTGAAACAGCATCAAGTAATAAATATAGAAAGTTACATATGCCTTACAAATATATATACACAAATCAGAAATAATTCAAAATAAGGAAACTGAAACAAAACATCTGGATATTAAAATATTTGAAATATTTAAAATATATAAGATATTTGTTGAATTTTCCTGGAAGTTCATTAGTTTTAATAGACACATTTTTCTGAAAAATCTCACTTCTGAGGAAATTTTTCTTCTTCAGCAGAAGAAAAAAGGTACTATCAAATTTTTGTTCCAATGTAACTTCTTTGACCAGCTCTTCTCAAAACACACACTAGCTGTAATGCTTTTTGAATGGAATGTGTGTTTGCATATGATGGCCATTCTCAATAACCTAGATATTGGAAAAAACCCACAAAATGCAAGTTCATATGTTCACCCATAAGCCACCTTTTAAATAAACTGAATGAAAAAGAGTGACTAGAACCTTACCTTGAGGATCAGAGTTAGATATTCCTAATATAAGCAATGGAAAATAAAAATATTTACTGTATTATCTCACATACAACATGTCCCAAATGGGACATACATCTTGTTTCTGAGAGGCAGATGAAAAAAAAATGTAAGCATGGTATTTTCTTAAGGAAAACAGGTACCTGTATGTAGGAGGGGAGCAAAAACTTATGCCTGCTCTTTTAACCCCCCAGCTACAGGATATGGTGACCACTAGGCTCCAGAGGCAGGGCCAGGCATTTCAGCTCCCCCAGAATTGGGCTGTTCTCTGATGCCTCTGGCTGAGCTAAACTATCCAGCCCCATTTTTCAAGGTGTGTGGGATTTTAGCCAGCTTGGCAGGCTCTATTAGCTGCCTACGTGGCTCAAGGAGGGACTAAGCAGTTCAGCTCCTGCAGGATCAAGACCTCTGCTCCCTGCATGTCCTAGTTCAAGATGTATACTTCCTATTTCCAGCATCTAGTTTTTGAAAGAAAGGCATGCATCGTAAGTGAGTAAATATGATAATGTTGTGAAAGGTTGTTGCATGGATTCCTCAGGCAAGCAGCTGCAAAGATCCACACAGAATGAATTAACAGAGATGTCATGTATTGACAGAAAATGGTTTCCTTTAAGGAAAGAAGAAATTTGACATTCCCTGAGGTCAAAGACCCACAGCTGTTTTCAGTGTAATCAGAGAAGAAAATACATATGGAAAATATACTTTGACTAAAAGGTTTGTTTTCATCTGCTTTTTTCTCAGGAACAGCTGACTACATTTAATGGGTCAAATGCTTTCCTTTTTCATAGCTTCATTTTCTACCATAAAATGCTGATTAAACATGACAAACAATGGATGAGAAAACATATTTAAAAAGCCACACATGCCAGTAACTGCTTGGGCATGAACTACAGAGAATTTTAAACTGAAGGGCAGAGCAGGGATGAGGCTGAAGCAAATTTTTGGATTGGAAACAGGTTTTTTTAAACTCAATATGCACATCAGTCAAAGAAAGGACTAATACTAGATTCTGCTAGGAGCGAGAGCATGCTGACCTAACCTGTTGTCTGAGCAGATCTGCTGTTTATGGGTAGATGTTAAGGAAAGACTGCTGAAGGACTCATCAAATCCTCTGACCACTACCCCCTTCCACCTAATCCACGTTGGCACTAACAATACTTCCAAGGATGACTGAGAAGTTCAAAAAGTGTCATTCTAGGGCACAGGAGTAAATGAGACAGAGGTTCAGACTGTGTTCTCATCTATCCGTTCATATAAGACTATAGGTCCAAGCAGAAGCATTTTAAAGATCATCATGTGGTTGTGCAGGTGGCATTGCCCACAGAGCTTTGGCTTCTTTGTTCATGAGGTGGAGTTCACAGAAGACCTGATCAATAGCAGTAGAATCCACGTAATGAAGAACAAGGGACCATCTTTACTTACAGACTATAAACAGACCTCACATTTCTCCAGGAGAAAGCCTTTTGTCCTGGGTTCCTACAGACAGATAGGCCCATTGTCTTGATTGAAGTGACTGTGAACTGTGTGAGTTAAAAATATGCTAACACATCTCTGCATGTATCTAAGTTAACTGCAGGTCATTCCAACAACAATGCCTGCCTAGTGCCTAGCTGTGTGCTCTTGCTGGCCACCTACTGGCTGAAGAGGAGCAATGCAGCTTGGGCATGCAACACTGTAAATGGCTGCGCCATTCCTATTCTGACCCAGGTCAAAACCTGCAACAATCAGGACTCTCAAATGACAGATTTGTTTATACCCAAAGACCCGCTAACCTAGTGAGGAGGCGATTTAAACTGGGTCCAACTAGGATGACAACAAAAAGCAATAGATGAGTAAAAAAAAGAGCAATCTTGACAAAAGCCTAGAAATGGAGGAAACATGGGAAATCAAGGTCGTGAGAGAGAAAATATCTGAGTAATCAGGTAGTCTTCTTAAATGCCTATATAATAATGAAATAGTAGCATGGGGAATAAGAAAGAGGGACTAGAAATGTTAATACAGCATTATGAGTTGTGAAAACAGACTCAGTGGGATTGTTCACATGACTGGAATAGTAACATGGATGGTGTTAGCAAATAAAAAGCTAGGATTCTGGACTAGCCTCGGGATTGACACGACACCTCATTTGATGAGGGACAGAAAGGCTTTATTTACTACAAGTAATCAAAATCAAGTTAAGTGAGCCCAAACCATATCAAAGTCCAGTAATTAATTATAAGGTGATGATTTTTCACCAAATAGGCGACAAAGAAGTGGTCTGTTTCTCTTCAACTTCTCAAGTAAGTCAGGCACATCAGCAACTGGTGTCAGAGAGATTTCTCACTCTTGAACTGCGTGCGCTGTTTGCTGTTTTACTGCCTTCTTATACCCTTAGCTTGGTATCTTCTAAGCATTCTTTTAGTTGTGTAAATCAAAAGAGAGTCCCAAGCAGCAATTGACAGGAAAATCCTGTTAATCAGCCTGCTCATTATTTGTCATCAGAAATTTTTAATTTGAATGAGTTACCTTCCTCAGTGACAAGAGGTTATCCAGTTTGGAACATGTCAAGAAACTGATTAACAACAAGGAAAAACATACGTGTCCTTGGAAAACAAGGTAAATCATTAGAGAAGAACAAAAACAAAACTAAATTAGAAGGAGACACCTATCGCATATGGAGAATGTCTCTTCCTGCACATAAATGTGAGTTAATCACAAAAAAAATATTTACCATACTAATTAATCAAGGATAGACATTTCATACGGTTACAAGCCAGACAACTAAGAGCCTGCCTGAAATCATCCTGAATATAGCAAGATAAGCTGGAAGAGATACCTCATTATTTCTTCTCAGATGGCCTAGCCATTCTTGTATTATGCAGTTAGCATTAGTATTGTTTTTTAACTTTTGTGAGTAGGCCCGAGCTTAGAGTTTCAGAGTCATCAGATGGATATAGCTCATTTTGGAAGGACAGTGGGGGGGGAGGGGAGGGAAGGAGGTAGTATTGCCTTGTTCTAAGGCCCAGAACAAGAAGGAGATAGATCCATTGAAAGTCTCTGAGTTAAGATGAAAGTAAATAACAGTAAGGGCAATGCCACTGGGGGTATTTACTACAGACTGAGGGTGTCAAACATAGGGCCTGTGAGCTGGATCCAGCCCGTGAAACTGCTCTATCCAGCCCACTGCAATATCAGTATGGCCAGAGGGAGTGGCCTACCACAGAATCTGGGACAGTTGGGCCCTGGTATGCATGATGACCAGCAATGGGTGGGCAAGTGAGGGCTGACACAGCCCCAGTTACCCTCTGGCCACTTTGCCTATCTGCATTGCCATGGCCCTACCACCCCAGTCACCAGGCCCCACTGTGTGCCATATGTGGGAGCCCAAGCTGGAGCCATATGTCCTGGGTCAGATCCAGAACCACTGCTGTATGCTCTGGCTTTGGTTCCAACCCATCGCTACCACAACGTCCTTGTCCTCAAGCTGGATCCAGCTTGCAAGTAGCCTTGTGGTCCAAATCCAAACTTAGACACAAAGGAAATTTAACACCCCAGCTACAGAACACCAAACAAAGTAATGGATGAGGCTTGCTTCTCTCTTTTTTTTTCTTTTTAAACAGTTAACTGATTATTATTTCATCCTCAGAGAAAGCAGCAAGGCACAATTTAGCAAGCTCTTCAGCAAGAGGAAAGACAGTACAGACTAACATTTTATGGAATATTTTATATAAGGATCATATTGCCTAGAGCATGGGTTGGGACCAGATCAGGGAAAAACATAGGACCCATGATTCAGACCCAACCTGCAGATCCAGTTTCATCTGGATCACAGGGTTCTTACGGGGGTTGAGAATTTGAGGACAGGGTGACCAGGAACAGAGCATGCCTCTGAAATCCCAGGCATAGAGCCCTGTTGGGGATGTGGTGATGTCCACATTAACCCCAGCAGCTCCCTGATGCTGCTTGTCCCACTGCAGTATCTGCCACCAGGGCTGTCCCTGGTGGGGGAGGGAGCAGGGGGCAAATTGGGGAGACCGCCCTAGGCCCGCAGTTAGTGCTGTATAGGCATGCACCACTGCCGCCACTGCCGAGTGCTGCCATCTCTGGCTGCTTGCCACCCCCTGCCACTCCACTGGCTCCAGCCGCTTACCAGCCCTCCACCCCCCTGGGCCCCCCACAGGCTGATATGCCTCGGACCCCGTACACCCCTAGGGAAGACTCTGTCTGCCACTTCTGGATCTGGCCTGCAAGGGACCCCATAGTCTGGATCTAGTCCAGGGAACCAGGTGAGTTTGACATCTCTGAACTAGATGAGCTCCCAAGGTCCTTTCTACACCTATTTTTCTTTAAAGTGGTCAAAACATAAATGCAAGAGAAATATTGGAAGCACTACTACAATCTTTATTTTATAGGGGACTGAAGTTGCCACTGCTAAGGATCTAAATTAATTTGTTTTCTTAGAAGTCTAAAGGAACAACAACAGAATGCATTGTTATTAATATAGTTAAGAAAAATCGAGAAACTAGAACATCTGAGAGCCAAAGATATGTTTCTGTTTTGAGGCAATTTGATAATTTAGAAGCAGAGAAAGCTGACAAAGCACAAGACACAGATGACATATAGTGCCCCAGAGAGTTTGGAAAGAAATACAGAAAGCTTCTGGCAAAGACTTTTAGCAAGACCTGGTATAATGCAATTGCAACACCATGGAAATCACTAAATTTAATCATATCTAAGTTTAGGTTTTATAAAGGTGTCAAATTCAGTTGTGAGCTTCCTTCCCCCTTTTTTACCATAGTAATAACAGCTAATCTAACAGTCATTGACTTCATGGAAAGATAAATTATAGTATTAAAATAGTCACCCCAGAATTTTTAACTGTTTTTGTAGGATGTGACCGATATATGCTTGCTTACAAAAGTGCTGAATGGGTGACTGGTGAATCATTACTTGTGGTTTCTTGTTACAAATGAAAAAGGCTAGGGATCCCACTCCCTTTGAAGTCAACGTGGAGAGGCTCCAAAGAGAGACACCACTGTCTGGTTTAATTTTCCACATGAAACGTTTCACACAGCTCTATTCTACAGAAAAAGAATTCTGAAGAATCAAAGATACTGAAGTTTGTGCCTGACAGTATATGCTATGATGGCTGTATTGCAACTGGCTACATTAATCACTTACCTAAAGTGGCTTAATGGCATAATACTTTTTCTCCCTTCCCACAGGATTTGCCTACTTTTTTCTGCCAACCTTTCTGTGAAATGCTGTAGTATTCAAGAAGCCTTGTGAATTTTCTTGTTTTTGGTATAAAAGTCAACATGAATCTGGTGTCATTTTAGATATGAAATCAGACCTGGGTGAGTGCTGACAAAACAAGGCTAACATTTCAGTTTGATAACTGATGCCGTAAAGGTGATGAATAAATGTGTTTGTTGTCAAGATTACTTGCTTAGCACTTGACATGGTGGAAATGGGACAGAAGTATCTAGAAACTTGGAAGTGGTGGTTAAGATTTAAATATTTGCTTTACTGTGTATTTCAAATTTGCAGTTAAATCTCTGATTTGGTTGCATTGATAACAGGTTTGTCTTTGCTACCAGCTCAGGCCCTGAATTGTATATAATGCATTCTAATATGTAGGAGGTGTCTTTGTTTTAAAAATTAAGAACTGATTAATCTTTGCTCCGTACCTGTGTAATTAACTAAACCAGTTCAAAATGTTATCAAATAGGAACCTCAGGATTTTGCTCTCATCTGAATATACAAAGTACATAGCAAAGTGAATCAAGATACAAAAACATTCCATTCTTAGACAAATTCATCAACGTTCCCTAATATATCTTTTTATATAGAATAAGATTTTTAATATGTTTATTTCTTTCATGTAAGTACTAGGCCTGTGCAAAGTAGCAAGTACTCACTTCAGATTCAGATTTGGCCAACTTGGAGGGACAGTTATTTGATTCAGTGATTTTAATCACTGTCCCGATTCGATTTGGCTGATTTGGATTTTGAGATTCAGCCATAGACTATAATGGGGAAGTCACTAAAATACCTGTAACTTTGTCATTTTTTTGCAGATTTAAATGAAAACAACAGGAATGGTAGCGCCTTCTGAGGGCATGAAGCCTACTAAGTTCCAAAGAGATAGGTGCAGGGGTTTCTGTGAAAGCGTACCTCAAACTGTTGAAAACAAAAATTTTTGAAGATCACCCCATCCCCCTTCCTCTTCTCAGTTTGTTTGCTACAAGCCTTCCAGATCTCTGAATCTCTCAGAATCAATTCAGACCTTTTAATGGGTCTCCCAATTCAATTTGGAGATTTGGCTGCTGAAGCAGGCTGAATCTCCTCCAAATTGAATTGGCTACCGAAGCCTCACACAGCACTAGTAAGTACCTGTACTTCATTGAAGATTTATTGGTTGCCTATAAAATTCAGGTTAACTTTTATAGGGTGAAAGGTTCTTTTCCATCTGTATTCATGCTTCTGGTCAAGTATTTATTTCTCTACCTCCCCTTAGAACCAGAGCTCATATGGTAATAGGCAACGGTTGTTCCCTTATAGTACACTCCCTGTTCTTATCAATATATGCTGCACAGGTACACTAAAATAATTCATCTCCTTTCAAGTGATATATCTATTCTCTGTTCCGATTATACCAGGATGACAACACTTCCATATGCCCCAATATTTATTGTATGCTACATGCTCGTATATTCACACTATTTCTAGGGAATAAATATTGAAATATGTAGAAATGCCACTTCAACTTACAACTGTATGAAGACACTTTAATCATAGAATCATAACGTAAAATCAAGATTATCATCTTCATCTTGAGAAAACAAAGCTTAACCTATGCTGTAATGTTCTTCAGACACGAAGCAACACTTTTGATTGTTTTGATTATGTATTGTTTGTATTATGGTATTCTCTATAGGCAAAGAACAGAAATAGGAGATCCCTGCTTCAAAGAGCTCACAAACTAAACAATGAACATAAAGAGCATCTTTACGCATACTCCGGGGTGGGGGGCACTTTATGTAGAGTGGCTCCAAGAGCCATTTTAATTAAAGAAGATGCAGTATCTCGTGTATTCAATGTCTTGCACTTCAAAATGGCAATAGGGGCACTTTAAGTAAAGTTTGCTCAACGAACTTTACTTAAAGCACCCCTGCCACCATTTTAAAGTGCAGGAACACTTAATACGTGAGGTGCAGAGGCTGCTGGAGCATGCTAATTAGCACGTTCCAGCAGACACAATTAATCAAACTGATTAATTAAGTCTGCTCCAATACTGTAATTGCAGCACATTGGAGCAGCATCCCCACACGTCTACACAGGCACCTAAAGTGATTATAAGAAACTACTAGAGAGAAAAAAAAACTAGTATGAAGGAGATGGTAACAAGGACCGTGTGTTGATAAGGTTGAGCAAGCTGCTGAATTTATGAGTGTAAGAGCTGCTCCAAGATAGTAAATTACACAGAGGATTAGAAGGCAGAAAGCCAACAGATCAGATGAGATAGGATTATGAATGTTTCTGTGAATGTTAGGAGGAGGGCCAGGGATCAAAATCAGGGAGGAAGGCACTATATTGATTCAAATACAAGATGAGATTTTTTTTCCCCAATTGGCAAGTGGAAAAAAGCCCCTTGTCTTATAATCACATACAAGAAAACCTCATTAAATACAGTGTCTATTACTAAACTGCTGCCAAAAGTAGCATGCCCTCAATAATGAAAACCAACTATGAAGTTGAATTAATGTAGCCAACACTAAACGTGACTATAAAACACATGGCCCATATTGGTCAAACTTTTGTCTTTATATGTATACAAAGACAAATACAAAGCCTCTGGGCCTGGGGTTTGCAAGTAGGATGCCTGCCTGGATTTGGAGAGTATCTGAAGCCCCAGACTGATGCATCTGGGAAGGAGGATACTTGCCTGGTGGTAGAACCTCACAGACTTGATGATTCAGTCCTGCTCAATTATTGGGCTTTGCCCACTTGAATCTGGAACTAATTTTCCCCTTGAACTACTACTACTAACAACAACAACAACAACAACAACAACAACAACAAATCTGAACCCCAAGGTCTCCGGGCCTGGTGCTTACATTTAGGATGCTTGCCTAGATTAGGGAGCATCTGAAGCCCCAGACTGATAGGTCTGGGAGGAAGGATACTTACCTGGAGGTAGAGCCACACAAACTTGAGGACTGAACTCTGTTCATTTGAATTTTGGAACCCAACTATTGGGGTTTGCCGAACTGAATCTGGAACTTATTTGGCCTTTGAAATTAAATATTAAAAAGAAAAATATTTTGTACTACATATAAGTAGGTGCCACAATGCTGCTTAAAAGTGTGTTTATGGAGTACCTGTGTTAAAACTTGCAGTAGTTTCAAAGAAAATGTAACATGCATCAATTGTGAATAAACTAAACATATGGGTACTATATGCAAACTGCTACAACCATGTTTAATTTCAAGGTTATTGTTTGCAAATTTGCTTCTCACTTCAATGTGCTCAAGGACAGCAGGGTCTGACAGTAAGGAGTGAGGGAAGGGGCTTCCAGGGGAAGAAGTTGGGGGGAAAAAGAGAGCAAAGGGGCTACCTGACCTCCCCCTGCCCCGCCCCCCCCCCCCGGAATTATTTTCCCTGCTGTAGGACTGGGAAGGGGACAAACTTAAGGCCAATCTCTAATAATTAGATTCTATACCTGGAAAATATAACAAGTTCATACATTTTCCAGATATAGAATCCAACTTTTGTGGGGAGGGTCATCTTCTAATCAGGGTCATTTTCTATTGGAGTAAATGTGGTAGATGAGAAAGAAGCAGTGAGGAAACTGAATGTACAAGAAAAGAACAGGAATGGTAAGGTAGAAGAGGGAGTTAGAAGTGGTTTGCTTGGTTGGGAAGTCTGATACTTACATCCTAATCCTCTGGGAATATTAAAGGTTGATGCATGTCTAAAAGGACAACAATGTAAAAAAGGGCAATGGCAGAAAGGGAGTTTGGGTTTCACAAGGTGCCAAAAGTGGCTATAGGAAGAATTGAAGAGGTTGCGGATGTCAGTGATCTCTGAGGCAGAGGCAACAATGCAGAAGTAGCAAAATTAGAGGAGAGACTATATAAGACACTGCATAGAGTCAGCAAGAGCTGGCAAGTGTCCAGCTCTGATGCTAAGAAGGACATCTAAAAACTGACTTTAGCAAAAGGAAGTTTACGCTTAAGGACTGCCTTGGGAGCAGGTTATGATAGAATATGTAGTGTGGGTCTGCGGAAACTAAGCTACTAATGTGTAACTGAGTAACTGTTGAGATGAGAGCTGGTTAAAAAAAATCTAATGATAATGTCTTATAAAAATGGGAATAATTTCTCATGACTTCTTTTGTCAACAACATCTCCATTATTCAACTAGTTGTAGTTGAAACAATTTTCTGAAGGGGAAAACAGAAGACAGTACAACTAATGCACAGTTAGAAATGCCTATAGTCAGAAGTTTTTATGTATGAAACTAAACAGCTCCACATAACCACCAGCCTACTGGCAAATAGATACATGCACAGGATATAATCACATAATCATACTTTCTCTCTCTGTAACAGGAAGACACATGCAACTAAAAAAAGGTAGTGCTAAGTGATAAATTACTAATAAGGAAGGGTTGGGAACTTCAGTGGTCACAAGTGCATACAGCTATATCATGTTGAACAGATATTTCATTCACTGATGAGTCAGCAGTGCTCCACAGGTTGGCCATTTGGCTGTACCTAACCAAGGACTTTAGTAGCAGTATATCTCCTTATTGACAGAATAAGGAAGAATTTCCTTTCTGAGCAGACCAGTGGTCTATGCATTTCAGTGGGTCCACCTACACATGCACTATACTTCAGAGTAGACTAATTAGCTTCACAGTAAAGCATCACCATCTACACATGCACCAGTATTAGGGCACAGTAAATTAACTAACTGCCATAAGATAGTATTGTCAGAGACAGTACTATCTTAGTCGAGTAATTTACTGTGCTGAAATGCACATGTGGATGATGTCCATGGATGTAAATTGTGCCCAGTCAGCCAGGGACCTACTCTGCCCCAGCTCAAATTGCTGCTGTCCCAGGTGCACCTATAGATGCAGTGCCCAGGAACAGTTTCCTCTGGCTCAACAGGTTCCAGGGTTAATTGTGTCACATTAATTGCATATGTAGATGCACCCTGTATGTTTGAAATGTTAGTACCATGTATTTTAAAGGCATTGCAAGAACTCTCAAAGTGGACAGTTAGGAAATAAAGTGTTCACAGGAAGAGTTTTATCTTGATTCCTGTCAGTTAAGTGGATTATTTATAAAATAAAACAGGATTATTCATTTTATGAAATAATAGGAACCCTCTTATCTTATTCAGAATTGGATGATCTCATTATGTATATACATGTCTAACCCATTTGAATCCTGCTAAAATCTTGAATTTTCTAGTAGCGAGTTCCATAGAGTAATCATTTTCCAATATTTCAATTTTCAACGTCTCTTCCTATGGAAGTCTTTCATACTTCAACCATTTGTGTTGAAAAGCTCCAAATCATTTTCCTACTTGTGCGAGCATTTAGCAACTCCAGTTATGTGAATGAAACACAGCACTCCAAAAGAGGAAATGTTATTCCTTTATGTGTCACAATATTTTCAACATGTTTAAAATTACTTTCCATAACACTTCTGACCACTGCTGCATATTGACTTCTCTGAATTGATGCCCAATTTATTTTTTGAATGTTTTAATTAAATTTAGAAACCAGAAATATGCTACATTTAAAACTATAGCATTTTGGAGAAGGATTTTTTTTTTTTGCTTTATGGAAAATGTATATTTATCTTTAAATTAACAGAAGAAATGAAATCTAGTATTTCTGAATGAGAAATGAAAATGTCATCAGGCTGTCTCATAGGAGCTGGAGTCTGACTGCTCTCATGACTCCATTCTCCTTGCCAGACTGTATCTCCCTTCCACTGCATCCTCTCCTCTTTTTCTCTAAGGAATTGGGGGTGTCAGCTCTAGACTTCATCCAGCCAGGGTGTCACCACTCTGGCAATTCTGCAACATGCTATTATTATTATTTTCTCTCTTTTTTGGACTGAAAACTTCAGGTTTTGCATGTTCACTTTTTTGAGACAGTTGAATTTTCGCACAGAAAAAAAATCCACTTTGCAAAAGACTAAAACAGAAAATTGCCAAACAGCTGTAGTATCCGTACAAAAGAAAGACAAAACAATTGTGTTTGCCATTGTGTCATTCATTTGTCCTGTTTTTGCTAGGTCCCTGTGAAGTTACTGTCTTCATTAGCCTACTTACCCCTAAACAACTTCTGTCACTAGCAGTTTCCCATCTCACTATTCACTGTCTTTTCCAGTTAATTGATTAATATACTGACCACTGATCTGACACTTCCACCACTGCTGTCATACTTTCTCCACATTGGAAATCGACTGCTCATTTTTCCGTTTATCTTTAACATAATCTATAGCACCCTCCTCATGTGTGCTGGATGGGAAGAAATGTTACAAAAGAAATTTCAAAAGAGTCCACACACTTTTAAAAGATTAAAGTCTTTATAGCATTTATTCCAAAACTTATTTTCCTTACTGTGTTCTCAATTATTAGCTTTGTTCATTGCCTCAAGTTATGCGCCAGTCTATGGCTACCTTTAGCACTTTTGTAAGACTTCCCATGGTCAGACTGTTATTTAATCATTAAATAATTAAGAACCGGATTCTGCCATTAAGGTACAGCCATAAGTAGAGCATGAAGTCATAGCGGAGCATCAGCAGGCATCCGAACTGAAAAAAACATAAATGTGTAAGTTTATTTCCGTTTCTTAGCTGCCATAATCAACTAGATATCAGGGCTGTGCAAAGCTTCGGTCCCCGATTCAATCTGGTGGAGACTTGGCCCAATTCAGTAGTCAAATCTCCGAATCAAATCAGAAGGCCCTTTAATCTCTCCGAATCAATTCAGAATCCTCCAAATCAATTCAGAGAGATTTGGACAGATTCAGTGATTCAGACATAGATACAGCTTTAAATATTTTTCTATGTACCTCTAGGTAGCCGGGGTTCTGAACGCTGTGATGCTGGGGCAGATGCAGTATCCCACAGAAGCATGAGGGTTCCTCAGCACATTTGGCAGCAGACCCAGAAGTGGACCAGAAGCACTACCGGGTCCACTGAGGAGTGTCCTGGGGATCCCCCGCATCTTCCTGGGTCTGGGGGTGGGGGGAGCACCCGGGGTCCCTCTGTGGTTGATCACTGAGCTGGGGAGGCATGGGGGGCCCCCAATGTGCTCCCTGGCAGACCCAGAAGCAGCCTGGAACTACTTCTGGGCCACTTCTAGGTTCGCTGCTGAGCACGCTGGAGAGCCCCCTGCACTCCTGTGGGATGCTCCATTTGCCCCAGCACCACAGCAATCACAAGCCATGCTGCTACCTCAAGCTATGTAGAAAAAAAAGTTTAAAGCTGTGCCTGTGTCCAAATCACTGATTTGCCAAATCAGCATCAAATCATCAGATTCGGATTTGGCTGAATCGAATTGGGGACAGTGATCCAAATCAACGGCCCGAATCACTGTCCCCAATTTGGCCAAATGCGAATCAAATAGGGCTGTTTCGCATACCCCTACTAGATAGGGCAAAGGGACTATGGCTGTAGCACAGCTTCTTCCTGCCTGATTTTGAAGACATACCTGGTCCATTTGAAGGCTGCAACAGGTGCGGGAGAGATTCACTGCACACCCTGTGTCTTTTTATGGGCTCACCTCTGGGATTTCCACAATTTGCCCTTGCTTGTGACAGAGGCGTTGAGTGGTTCTCTAGTACTGAAGTATGTAAAGCATGTGCTGATGGGGGAAAGGTGAGGCTGGTACTTTGTTTTTAATTGCTAGAAGTAAGCAGCATCTTGTCTTTACAATTTCAGTTTTGTTTCCAGAGGCTGTTCAAAGAGCCTTAGTAGTCTCTGATGCCCTCTTGTGCTTGACGTGCTATGATGGGCACGCTGACATTGTTGCAGCTACAGTAAAGGTGCTTAGTCTTTTTGCATTTTAAAATTAGGTGTGGTATTTTAGAACAAACCTCCCCCTTTTTAATTTGCTTTCTTGAAGAGAGACAGCAATGTTTTCCGATATAGAGTTTATATAGGGTCTTCCAATGAGGATCGCTAGAATTTGGTCAATGCTTCTTTTAGTTCATGAGAGAGACCCAGTGTCAGAAGTTGTCCTACACTTCGATAATGCCCTCCAACTAGTAAGCACAGAGAATGTTAATACATAATTTTAGCCTCACAAGATCCTGCGATGTAGGCATTATCTTCATTTGTCAGGTGGAGAAACTCAGAACTCTCTAGCCTATACCAGAAGTCATTATGGCTGCATTATCTACCTTGTCTATCAAGTCCAAGTTCTTATAGTGCTTCCCTTTATTTAAGTATTTTAGCATATCTCTACCAATAATTTCCTAAATTATGCTAGATTAGTAACTTCATTTCTAGTTTTCTTCTCTCCTGATAGGGTTTGTATTTTCTTGTCCTTACCTTCCTTTTTTTCTAACTGCTTTACAATGTGGGAGAACAATTGTAGAGCTAAAATGTGAAAATTACATTTTACTCTCAGTAGTGTGAGATTCCTCATTTCTCATATTTACTCCTATAATGAGCTTGAAAGCCTCTTCTCCATTCCAAGAAATCCCTGTTTTCCACTCCCACAAAAATCTACTTCTGAGGTCAACAGCATCAATGCCCCTAAAGAATATGAAAGTCAGAAAAACAGGAAGAACATGAGGTGCTCTTGTGAGAGGTCATGGCTTGGGAATACCTCCTTGGAGATCTCTGAGAACTGATGATTCACTGAATATAGTGAAATCGACTCAGAACTGTAGGGGGGAGAGCACAGTCCAGAGATTCCTCAGTTGATGTGTTGTTAGGCCCCAAGGTAATTAAAATACTAGTAGGATAGAAGCACATGGAGGTAGTCCCACTAGCTTCTATATCATCTTGCTAAACAATGGGATAATTTGATACTCAGATATAGTTTGTAGGATCTGTTGGATCCGGACATGGTTTCTGGACAACTGGTTGAACTGCAGAGTGGAAGGTAGGTTCCCTTCCTCACAGCTGGTGTTGACAGTCTTTCAGCAGCACTGCCAGGTGTTTTAGTGTGATTCATCAGACATTAACAGGCATGAGTCCAGCTCACCAGTGGCAAATGATTTCTTTCAGCATTTCTACGGAGTGCCTTTCTCAAGGAACATGCTGAAATCTGTGCAGCAGCAGAAGATAAGTATACTATGCACCAGGCTCAGTGTATAATTGCTGCCATCAAGAACAAGCAGACATGCACACACACATGCACCTCCATATGCAAGGCAATCTTTGAGAAAGATTACCTTCTTCCATTATACAATGCTAGCTTCTGGCATGCAGTGTATACAATGCAGGTTGTGAAACCAATTTAGAATCCAGAAAAGTCATACTGGACAGAATATAGGTGCTGAACTAGGAAAGGGGAAAATGTCTTAATTTCTATCTTGGCTACCATATAGGACGGGGTGGGCCAAATGCAGCCCGCAGGCCAGATTTGGGCCGCCAGGCCATTCTATCCGGCCCATGGGGCCCTTAAAAAATTTAGAAAATTAATATTTATCTGCCCCGGCTGCCTGTCATGCAGCCCTCGATGGCTTGCCAAAACTCAGTAAGTGGCCCTCCGCCAAAAAATAATTACCCAACCCTGACATAGGACCTCAGGAAAAGATTCACACTGGACATTTTTTAATGACTGTTTTCCCCAAACAACAATCTAATTTCCTTTCCTTTCAATCCATCTGAGGAAACTATTAGGAAAGGAAGATATGCAGAGACAGTGTGGGGCTGGGTATATAGTAGATGTGCAGTGGCAAGGGTACTGTCATATGTATGCATCATCTACTCTTCTGTTGATTGATTCAGACTGATAAAGATTTAAGACAATTCATACATATATGAAACTTAAAGGCTGGACCACAATGGTTGAAATCTTATCTTTTTAAATCAATTTGGGCTTGAAGGAGATAAAGAAATTGATCAGAGTAGGTCATATACTTACTCATGCCTGCATCTACATCAGTAATTGACTGTGGGGTCTGACCAATATGTGCTGAGCTGAATTTCACTTATCCATGGTGGATAGACTGTAGACCATTTGTTTCTGTTCTGCCTGGAGTTTGAGAAGTCTTCTAGGAAACTGACTGATGTAGTGACTGAGCTCAGTGTCATTTGTGGCAGCTCTCCCTCTCTTGCTAGTGAAAACCAACCTGCAAGCTTCCTGTCATTTTGCAAATGAAGGTAAATGCACTCAAATGATACTCTTTTGTCTATTTTGCATTTGTGGCTGGATGAAAGCAACATAGCCATTAATCCCTTTGGGCAGGATGAATTAAACTAGCCCTGGAAATGTGATGTCAGTTAACCAGGTTTTGATCATGCAGGTCAGGGTGTGATTTTAAATCTGCCACAAGACCAGAGAAAAAGTTTTTTTCAGATAGCACTGAGCAGCCTGACTACTGTACAACAGAAGCACACACATTCACTTTGGTCCAGGGCCTTCAAGCAAGTGGCATAATTGCTTTTCTTCTGTGGAAACTTCCTACCAAACAATAGTAAAGACACAGCTAGTGAAGGTCATTTCCCGAATTCTGAAGAGATATGGGTCTTATTCCTCCCATTTCCATCTCTATTTTTTTTCCTTCTGCATATAGAACCTTGGAGTGTTACCTCCCAGCCTTGTACCTGTGCACAAAAACATGTTCGGCTCTTCTGGACATACTACTTTTTTGTGTTGGTTGTGCCTTGTGATTATTCAGAATGAGCTTCTCAATAACATTTAAACTGATTAAAAATAAAAAGAAACTGAGTTCATTTGGACCTGCAAAGCTTATCTTTTAGATGCACATTATATTCCAATCAGATTTCTTAGAATTCTATCTAATAAAAAAAAAAATAAAGGCAGATTTAGTAGTTTCCAAAGTATGCAGGGAACTAAAATAAAGGAATGTATTGTAACATCGTTTCTGCCCCCACCACTGGCATTCTGCATTACTTCACTGTCTTCACCAATTGAAAGAGTAGTTTTTCATAGTTCCACAGCTTGATTGCCATTAATTTCCTAATGTAAATTTGACTGAATTTGGCCAATTGGAGTTTTTATGGAGCATCTTAACTTCTTTATACAAATAAAGTATCATAAGGGCATGTCACATGAGTTTAGAGTAAGTTTGAGGGAAAGGCTAGGCAAACTCAGGAAATATACACTAAATAATTAAAAATGTTCATAAAAATATTAAATGAACATAATTTGACTATTCAATTAGCATCTTTTCATTGGCTAGAAAATGTATATCTTTGAGGTGATGTAATTACACCAGATATAGAAAGATAAGATAAATATATTAGAACACTGACTTCACTGAGCACCACTAACTGCTCAACACTTGAAATCCATGGCACCTGTTTAGGCACCTGAACACGGGTTTCAGGATCTAATTTTAGGCACCTATTTTTTAAAATCCTGATTTCCATATATTATCTCAGTTCATCTCTAATTTCATGAGTGGAATGCCACTGTCTAACAAGTGATCCAGTTAAACTATTTTCTTTTTGCAGTAGTAGCATAAATACGGACTAGTAGCAGGAAAGTAACTACTCAAAAGTCCTGATCATGCTAATAGCAAAAGCCATAAGGATCGTTCTCACTCATGGCTGAAACCAGGACAAAAATAAGCAGACCTCAAGAAGCATGATTTCCATTTAGCAAATTAATTATAATAACTTAAAGTAACTTAGGGATAAGAATACCCCTGAGAGAGGTTGTTTTTTTATGACTTGCAAGATCATGAATACAGTACAAAGTAAAGTAATCTTTTGATGTCAGAAGAGCATAAGCAGCTTCATCAGCATATTCTTCCACTGTTTTGAAGTTAACATCAAGTTCTTATTTGTTCTAGCCTAATAGAGTCTCCTTTATTTTTATTTAACTAGCCACTTAAAGAAAATATCAATATTCATATCATAGGTATTAGCAAGTATACAATAAAAAGGAAGTAAAAAAACAACTGAAATTCAAAGTTGAATAGGCAAGATTATACACAGAAACATGCAAATAAAAGTTCAGTTAATCCTTGTTTTCTCTTTAAACAGTCCTCCGAACCCTTGCTGTTTAAAACATAAGAACGGCTTTTCTGCCAACCCAGGTTGCACACATTCACACATTTTAAAGTTGTATTTGAACAGACATTCTCACTGTGCTAATTATAGTTTCAACTTTAACCTCAAGTTACAGCCCTTCTAGATCGTAACTTCCTCATAAGTAGCATGTTTGATGATACAGAAGTACAGTAGTGCAAATCTTCCACCTGAAAAGATACAAAAGGTTGTTTTACATATTTATCAAACACGGTAAGTGGAGAAACACACTGCAGAGCCACTTTCCATTACCAGAGGGCCTCAGTAGCAGCCAGGACTACTGCACTAGGAAAAAAACATCTTGTTACATTTTATTTGCAGATATAAAAATGAATAAAGCTACAGAAGAGACACTAGAAGCCTTGGAGACAAAGACAAGTTTAGGGCCAGATATGCTGCTGCTCTGAACTGTCCTGGGTGAGACCTATAATTGATCTCTCATTTCCTTAGCTGGGAGTGCTAAGAACACCCTGCACTCAGTATGCAGGGCTAGCCTCCTGTCCCTTGGTAGCAAACTATCCAGCCAGTTAAACAGTAGTATGAAAGGGTCCAAAGGGAGTGTGGGTTAGTCCTTGCCTGAAAAGAGAACAGTAGCCAAAAGCTGCAAAATAGAGAATTCTATTACACTGCTATTTGAAGAAAGAAAGGAAACACAGGAGTTCCTTTTTGGAGACACAGGGCAAGTAGGTAAAACTGTAGTGGTATCACAGCTTCAAATCACAAACTCTTTAAGTGAATGAAGATTGGTAGCAAACTGTACTAAATGGCTGCATCCACAAAAGCATGCACGTGTGTTCTGTGGTGCCTCAAAGGCTGTTGAGGTGCTGCAAACACACCCCACACGTGTGATTTGGTTCTCCATGCTGCATATTTGCAGCGTGGAGCCAAATTTCCTAACGGGAAATCCCGGTATTAGAAAAAGTTTGCTACCAATCTTCATGGAAAAAAGCGGGGCAGTGCATGGGCAACACCATGTACACCTGAAACTAGAGTCTGGCTGGCCAGAGCCACCCATGCTCCATGTGCCCAGATCGCCACTGCTGAAGGCCTGGAAGATAAGGCTGTTGGGAACTACCCCAGGCCTCCCCTACCCCTCCTGGAGCATTTCCCCCCATGCTATCCCCACATGCAGGGGCATGTGCTGGGACAAGAAACTGCATCATAAATTTGTGCCACTGCTTTTTTCCCCCTGGCATACATATACCCCTGCTCGTGGGGATGAGGCCAATGTATTATTTAAAACACAATTTCATCCTGACATCATACAAGCAGGGTGTTAAAGCATGTGGTTAACATTAATGTTGTATAGGCACTTTAGCATTTGTACCATTTAACGTATTTAGACTTTTGAGTAATTTTTCAGCCTATATACATAGTCAGTAAAATTTGTGTCCTTTTTATATCCTTGCGTCAACCCACTCTTAACTGCCCTAAGTTTTTGAGGGCTCCTTGCACTTCCCGTGAAAGTAGGCTGATCATGATTTCTTGAGGAAGATGCTCTCCTCAGCTGATCTTTTCTCCAGCGCAAAGTAAACAACAAATGAAAATATTTTATAGGCCTTATCCTGTAATTATGCATACTAAGATTTTGTAAGCATTGCATGTACATCAATATAAGGTCTTTTACTTAGAAAATGTTGAGACTGCATTCAAGGAAGTGCAAAGATTTTTTAACAAGGTGGCTTCTTTCTTGTTTGATGTGATGTCATAAGTGATGTTCTTTTAAGCATTTAGATACCAAGTAGGTTCAAGGTTATTTTTTCCCCCTTAGATCAGCCTGGGAAGTTGCTCATGCCAAATTTCTGTCACCACTCCTAAAATTAATGGAAGAAGTCTCCCTCACAGGCCAATCTCAGATAAACACGTTAGCCAGATTGAAGCACAAAGGAGCCAACTAACATCCAAATATTTTTTTAAATGGCACCCTAGGGATGCACCAAGTTAATCATGCAAATGGCTAATCATTAAAAAAATGCTCATCAATCAGCTTGTGAATAATGTCATGACCCGTGTTTATGTTTCCTATTGCCCTCAATTCACTCAAGTGAGCTTGACTTTTTCATTATCTTGCCTTTTTATGGTTGGCATGAAAGAGGATATTGACTCTAATACTAGGGTTGAATTTCCCCCTTTAGTTTGATTAGTATAAGCAGGCGTTATGGAGCCAAAGGTTTAAATTCTACTTCATATTTAGGCAGTGAAAGGAAAACATAGGCAAGATAGTATGTGTTTGCATAAATGCTTGCAGATGAAATTATCTGGAGTATCTTAAAGTGGAGTATCTCTATTTGCAACATGGAAATAGCAGCAGCACCAACAGCAACAACCTAACAGGTCCTCAGTAACTGGCTGTAAGGGCTACGAGAACCATTGTGGATTACCGCACACTAGGAATTACAGCCTGTTCTTATGAGGTTGTGAATGTGTCATGGAAAGTGCTGTGTCCTTAACACCGTTAGTGGTTTTTTAGTTTGTTAATCACCTTGGCCTAGTGTGGTATCTTTTGCTGACTGTGGAGCTCCCCAACAGTCAATATAAATTGAAAAAAAATATTCATAGAGTTTATAGATGCATCATGCACACACTTTGATATAAATAAGTCCATGAGCATTTTCATTATGATCTATTCTACCCAAAGACCTATAATCCTACTCATTGTGCTAAAGTACGCCAAAGCTATCAATTAAAAGATAACTTGGCAATTTTTATTTTTATAAAAATTTTAAAAGATGCCTTTTATTTTGCATTTGTATGAACTGAAATGGCTTCAGTACCATATATGATGTACATTATCACTCCACTGAAGCTTCATATTGCACCTGAAGTACTGCCCCTTAATTTGCCTTGTGTTTTTCTTTAAATATCCAAGTAAAAAGCTAATTATAGACGTTAAATGTTGGCTGCTACAAACTGCCATCAACAAATATTCTTATGGATTTTTTTTTTTTAGCACTGACACTCACTTTGTTTGCACAGCCACTGGGTTAATATAAATGACTACAAGAACTCCAAAGGGGCTGTGGTGTTTTTTTTCTTGCATCAATAATCTATAGAGTAGGAAAGATTTACACAATACAAGGATGCCCTGGGAGCACTGAAATAATAAAATTTTCAAAATAATTGTGTGCTCCAAAATATGCATTTACCTGATAGGTTTTTAAGTGCTTAAAATTAACCTACCCAATAAAACACTAGTTTCCAACTGACCTTTTTCCTTTTCAGATATACAAGAGGTCTACCAAAATAAGAGGTACTGCCTAATAATACATACCTTCTACCTCACAGGGGCACTGTGAAGATTAATTAATATCTGTAATGCTTTGAACATATGGTAAGTATTATAAGGATTTACATATTATAATGCTCAGTGCTACGACAGCTACCCAGCTGGATCATTCTCATGCTCAAATAAGTACAATTGGCCAGGCTCTTTCTTTCTGTGCTTAATTTGGGAACATAAGGAGCAGGGAAAAGCAAAGGTGGCTTGAAAACTTTTTTTCATTTCCCAAATTCTGGTTCAGGCCATAGTTTAAGTTACAGCAGGCTCAGGATTGCTCTAGTTTATGCTCCTCTGCTATGACTTCCTAGGGCAACCCCCAGCAAAGGTGCCAAAGTGTAGCATGTAAAAGTATTTTGCTTGGCACATGCACCTCCACGTAGACAGCAGAGAAGGGGCCAAGGCTGTGCTGCCACAACAAGGATCAGGCCCCTCGTGGGTCATCCACCCCTGGCACGCCAATATCTTACAAGTCGATGATGCACTCTGACCAAAAACGTTGTCGACCCCTGTCCTATGTGGGGCACTCATCAGACAAAAGTAGCAGCATCGTTGTACAGTACCAGCACAATCCTTCCCCCCAGCCATCCTCCCTATCCTAGGATTTCTGAAGGTGTAATATAAAGGTACTGCATGAGCTCTTCATCAAATAGGAACCACTTTAGATCAGAGATAAGGTCTCTCAAGGGTTGGTTATACCATTGGATGAGCAAAAAGGGGCTGAAGCAGGTTCTGACCCACAGTGGGCACTAAAATACATACTTAACTACATATGAAAGATAATTAACACAAAGCACTGTTTCTTATGGAATATACACGCGTGCACGCTCCTCATGGATAGATTCTGAAAAATTATAGTAATTTTTTGTTCTACTTACATTTTTCCCCAGCAGAATAAGAACATAAAAAGACAACTACTTTCCTGGCTTTTATAGGTCTCTAGGTAGGCCATGATGAGATATGGCTTAGGCCTGCAGGCCTCAGACATCTGTAAGAGCTGTAACACACCCAACATTATTAAATATTTATAAGGTACTACAGTCCAGGTTTCCCCACAAAGAGTGGCACCCTACTGTAATAAGCAGTGTAGAGACCCGGTTTGTTCCTGTCAAAATACCATATTTCATTCAAGAGATAGAAATGTGTTTCAAAGAAGTAATTTATAAATTTTGGGTGAAAATAATCCAACTTTCTCGAAGTATTTGAGGTAACAAAATTAATTAGGCACAAATGGAGCCAGACCATGCCAAGACAAGAAATGTAAAACCTGTCAGCACATCTCCACCAGTTCCACAGTAACTACTCCCCAAAACAGAACCATCACCCTTTCCGATCTTATACCTGGGCCTCCAGAAATATAATATATTTTATCCAGTGCACCAAATGCGTGATGCATGGGCGACTAGTGCCGCCTTAGTCAAGGAGGGCACATGTCCTACCAGCGACCAGTCAGTGACGGGGGCGGGGGCCGCAGTGAGCGGCCGTGCTGCTCCTGAAAGCAGCCACAGCACTCCTGGAAGCGCCCGCAGGACTTCCGGAAGCAGCCGTGGCCTACATCTGGTGCTCACATGCCCCAGCCGGCGCTCGCGGGGTGGGCACCGGCACTCCTACTTGCCCCCTCTGCCTGTTGCCTGAGCGGAAAGCATGGCCTGAGGGGGTTTCAGGGGGTGCACATGCACTCCCTATGCGTTACCACTGCTGTGATAGAAAATATGTAGGAGAAACCAAACAACAACTGCGCACCAAAATGACTGCACACCAAAAATCCTTCGAAGAAAAATATCCAATCACCTATGGGTTAACACTCCTCACAAGACAATCACTCCCTCTCTGATCTCTCAGTTCTAATCCTCAAAGGTACCTTACAAAACACCTTTTGTAGACAAGCCTACAAACTTCACTTCATAAATCCACTGGATACAAAAAAAATCATGGACTTAATATAGACATTGGACTTATAATGCCTTACAACCTGCCTGATATCTGACACACCAGGTAACCTGCCTCCAGCTGACCACTTGCATTCCTTCACACGTTTCCCTCCCTTCCCCACCCTTCCCTCCTATCTCTTCTCATTGTCTTCCAAACTTCCACTTATTTCCATTTTCACAGACTTCTTGTTTATTTTAGCTTCTTTTTCACCTTGGATAACACTGAAGAATAGCAGACTCTCCCAGTGCCTGAAGAAGGGTATTTGTGCCTGAAAGCTTGCAAAGAACTTTTTTCCAACTATTTAGTTGGTCTAATAAAAGATATCACATCTACCCAAAGAACCTTGCCTATGTCCTTAGACCAACATGGCTACAACAAAAACACCTTGAAATAAAATAGGAATTTGGTTTTTTTTTAACCACACAAACAGTTCTGCTGTCAGACAGTCTAAATAACTCTATCCTTAATTCATTGCAAAGCAAAAAGATGATAATTTTGAAGTTCAAGTTACTGACTTGGGATTCAGGAAATGTGGTTTCAGTTGGTGTCCCTATAATAGACTTTCTGCATGCCCTTGAGTAAGTCACTTAATCTCTTTGTGCCTCAATGTTAGACTGTTATGTTGCCATTCTTGTCTGCCTTTGTCTATTTACACTGTATGGCTTTTTTGGGAATGGGATTTTTGTGTATTTGCATGCTGCCTTGCCTGACTGGGCTGTCTTGACTGGGGCTTCTAGTTACTCCCATAAAACAAATGAACAGCAGTAAAAGTGTGATTTGATTTTTATCTCATAGCAACTCTCTCCTAAAAATACTTTATTCATTTTTCAAACTGTGCAACTGTTGTATTTGCAGCTCTAAAATTGCAGTTGAATTGCAAAATGTGTTCAGTTACCACAGTGTGGTATGGAAACACAGATAGAACAGAACCGCTCACTGCTATTTGAAAATATATTTGCTGCCAGGAACGAGTGATTTTTGTGATGAAGATGGACCACATAACTATAAAGTGTTTTCAGTCAAGTTGCTCTTGATGAGGAAGTGACACTATTCAGGCTTCTTTTTACCATGTACAGGGCCTTAAACTGTTAGAAGCAGGGAGTTCAGGCAAGGAGTTTATCTATGGATAGAAGCATGTTCTGTCACCAGACAATGAGTTACTTTCTGCTTCATTATAAATTTTAAAATGTGGAAGAATAAACTATTAATTCCCAAACCTACAAAAATGTTCATGTACACAGGCCTAAGCAGCAGGTAATATACCAAGAACACGGAAATATCTGTCTCTGTCAGAATAGTCATTAAGCCACGTCCCCCCAAAAAAGAACTCTTTCTGAAAAGATGACCACAGCAGTTTAGGGCAGACCTTGATGAAAGGACAGCGGCCAATGCAGGTATTTAAGGTCAGGAAAAATACGATATAGATCTCACTTCCAGGCAACTGTCCCAAATCGTGAAGTTAAACATAAACTGTCTTAAGTGGGCTTTTTATACTTTCTATTTTCTGATGTTAAATTTCCACTTTGAAATGCAACAAATTTTGAGTGATGCAACAAATTAGCTGAAAAACAACCACCATGGTACATACATAGATGATATGTGTAGCAATCAAACTGATATCAACTCACAAAAGTCATGTAACTGTCAGTGGCTTTATAACTTGTTAAAGTTGGCTTTCAGACAATATCATTCCACTCGGCACACTGCTTTACATGCAAGTTCGTTTTTTTGATATTTTTAAAAGGTAGTTGAGAACCTACAAGTGGCAGATACAAACTCTTAAGAGAACGTGTCATCTTTTGGGACTTGAGGTGAAATGAACAAATGTACATGCAAATAAACACCTGTTATTAAAACAGATTTATTACAACAACTTGGTAATATAAGGTATAAAAGCTGGGGGAAAAAATCACATCTAGTCTGGCTTTTCAATTAATATCTGTTATAAATGGACTTTTGATACATTCATTTGATATCCTAAAAGCCACAGAGGAAGCAGTGCATTGCAGGTGACAGTGAGCAACCCTTGACCAATCTCCTTACATTTACCTGGCCTACTCACACTTACTATTTTCCTTCTTTTAAATGTCTGGGTTATATTAACTTTTACTTAAAACATGATTTTAAATGCATAATCTTGCCTTTAACAACTCCCATAATCTAGTATGTGTTATCTGGCAGCAGCATCCACAGTTTAGCAAGAAGCTTGCAATGCTGACTGATAGATTTTTGATATTTTCATGCCTCTCTTTTACTAATTATGCCCAGATTGCTCATCATGCTAGATACTGTTTAT
This sequence comes from Crocodylus siamensis, assembly GCF_052110815.1. Taxonomy (NCBI): domain Eukaryota; kingdom Metazoa; phylum Chordata; order Crocodylia; family Crocodylidae; genus Crocodylus; species Crocodylus siamensis. The sequence continues at coordinate 198,346,994 of NC_143398.1, read as the reverse complement.
GCTAGGAATTTTCTACAGCATACCTCAGGGGCAAATTGCCTGTAGTGGTGAGCTGGGAATTGTCTACAGCCTACTTCAACAAACAAACTTCCTCTATTTCTCCCCATCATATCAACACATACAAACCAATTCTTTAGTGTAGTTTTTGTTTGATCCAACTTGTTACTCAGAAAGCTATCACCTCTGTCATACTGATTGTTTATTCCTTTTAGACCACAATACAAATACCAGCTCTTTAAAACCACCACATCTAAAACAATGGAATAGTTTCACTATAGTAGGCCATAAACTGGGCAGTAACAGTCAGTAGAGATTTCTTGTTAGTTGATATATTGTGTCTTGACACAAATATTTAAAATTTGTTTTGAAGTCTTTCTTTCCTGTTCACACCCCTCCACATCAACTTCCAACCGCTTTTATCAAACATGGTTGAGCTGCAATCAATTTTTTAGTGGTAGGCAATTTTACTTTCAGTATGATCCGACTTCTTGACAAGGTTGAAATATTTACATTTGTCATCCTGCCAGTACTAGGTGGACAGTGCTTCTACTTTTGCCACAAAGAATACTTTAATAGCAAATTATGATTAATTGTTTACCTCATACACTAGAAAGGTAACCACAAGAAATGAATACATGCATGGCTAGAAACGAAATGAATCATCCTATACCATCTTCCCTGTAGCACATACATGCAGATATATATTGCAATAACCATTCTTCTTGATAGCTTTCGCCCCTTTAAAAAGGTTAACAATTGTACAGCTTGGTACAGCTGATCATTTACAAGGAAGCTGAGATCAGAAGGCTCTTCCTATTATGTTATTATTATAAAGAATTAGAATCTATATTGCTAACTTTGCTGCTGCTTCACTTGTAGATCTACTGCATTTCCTATAGTTGTGAAAAATGCTCCACCACTTCTTAGCATTATTGCACTTCAGGAAGGTATTAGTGGATTAGGAGAAACTGTATGCATAAAAGTTTAGATGGCTAAAAGGAAAGGCACAAAGCCAAAATACCATCTCCAGAAGTACACAGGTGCCAAATTAGTTTCTGTGGCTTTCCTGTTGTCAGGATGTGTTTGGGTCCATTTTGGGGTGAGGGAAAGTGGGAGATAAAAGCAGCATTTCTTTTCCACTTTGATGATCTGGTTTCTGCAGTTGTAGTTAACATCTGTCCAAAAGCCTAAAACATGAAATGCAGAATGAGCCTTGTGCTGTCCTGATGTTTGGAGGCGCTGGTGTTTGAAGTCTTAGGGTGCAGTATTAGAAATTAAAAAAAAAACAATTTACACTTTTTTAATTTCAGGGGCTGAGGCCTAAATATTTGGCTGGATCCAACAGGAGCTGGAATGTCATGCCCCGGTGAACTGCCTGGGTGCCTTTTGCCTAGTAAAAGTAGGTAAATTTTGAAGCCATTTAAAAAGCGAAAGCTTTGGACTTTGGGGCAAAATAGGGCTTTTCCTCACACTCCTTCATCCCTAGGTTAGGTCCCAGGGTGCCCACTTGGCTCGGGTGCCCAGGGAAATCTATTCCCCTTCCCCTGTGTTCAGGGCCCCCCCTTTGCAGCCAGCAGGCCGAGGGACAGCTGCTTCAAGCCTTGCTCCTTGCGCCGGCTCCACCGCCCCTGCCAGGCACGAGCAGGATTCTGCACACGCGCTGGTGCCTGGCACGGAACAACATCCAGGACCTCATGCCCGCCCTCCCCCCGCTCCTGCCTGCAGGTCTCCCTCTGTCCCCGCGGCTGCTCAGGGGGCTCCAAGCCGCTAAGGAAAGGTGCCTGCACTGGGGGGATCGGCGGCGGCGAAGCCAGCGAGAGGCAGGCTGCAAACTTAGGGGCTGCAGAGCCACCAACTCTTTGTCCTTGGCCAGCACGGGAGAATGCACGCACTCAGCAAAGGTAGAGAGCGCGTGCGCGCGCCCCAGCCCAGAGGGGGGCGCGCTCCAGCAGCCGAGAAAAGGGAGCAAGCGCGCCCCCCCATCCCCCCCCCTCCATCTCGTTTGGAACTTTGCTGACTGCAACATTCTGAATCCGAACGTAGCGACACAAGGGGGCGGAGGCGGTAGAACGCTCGAGTCTCCCCGTTCCATCCGGCCTCCTTCCCCCGGGGGAAGCTCGTGTTCTCTCCCCTCTGACCCCCTGGCCCGCCGCGGGAGCCCGCTCGGCAAAAAGGGGGCACGCCAGCGCCACCCTCCGGCTCTCGGCCCGCACTGCAGCCTCCCCCCGTCTCCCCCCTGCTCCGACTCTCAATGTTCCACACTGCCCGGCCACAGAGCCTCCTCTGCTGCTTTATATCCCCCCGGCTGCCTCCATCCCTTCCACGGAGCTTTTCTCCCCTTCCCTCCCCCCCTCCATCCCTCCCCTCCGACCTAACACCGGGACAGGACGTCTGCGAAGGTAAAGGAGAAGCGGGTTAGGTGGCTGCAGCAGGAGCCTGGGCGAGCTTGGTGGGGGGAGGAGGAGACGGAGGAGGAGGGGGGGGGAGGTTGGTAGAGGGAGCTTTGTTCTTGTTTTCAGCGCTTGCTGCCTGTCGGTGGCCGGGAGAGAGAGAGGAGCCGGGACTGAGTTCACGCCTCACTTGGTGCACACACACCATGCTGATCCTGGAGAGCCTCCTACCATAACAACCCCTCCATACCCTCCTCGCTGGGAGCTCGAGCTCTCCCCACAAAGCCAAGCTGGGAGGGGAGGGGAGGGGGGGCCGTGTGTGTGTGCAAAGCTGCATTTCAACCCTGCTGCAATTCCCTACCAGGAGCTTCATTTGCTTTCCAGAGCCTCCAGTTGGGGTTCCTCCCGGGTGTAGCTATTTTTTTTTTTTTTTGGTGCTAAAAATGTCGGTCTGTTTTGTAGAAACTGATCAAGAATCGGTGGCGTTGAAAGCTTTGCAGAAGGTGCAGTTTGAATTATGCTTCTTCCCCCTCCAGCAGCTCTGTGGTGGCCAAATGCAATTCTTTGCTGCTGGCTATGTAAATAAGCCAAGCTTCTGCTTTCTGAGTTGTCTTGAATGCATCTCGGGTTTTTTGTTTTTTTGTTGTTTTTTTTTTAACCCAGCAAACCCCCCCCCCTCTTCCCCACGGCCCTTTAAATGCGAGGAGACAGAGGGAGAGTGTAAATTTCAATCTGAAATGAGCCCAAGTGTTATTGGCAATATATTGTCTCGGAGAGAGAAGGGAGGGGGGGAAGAGGGGGATCTGGCTTCTTGGACCCAATAAAATGCTCTGCTCCAGTGTAAATATTTACAGGGTATTAGTGACTTTTTAAAAAACATTTTCAGGGAGGGCTGTTATTTACAATGTGTCATAAGTTATTAATGCTCATTGCCTAAGTACCCTGCTAAATCTCTGTCTCATGCTTCAGAACAAAGTCGACCATTGATATATTGTCCAAAGTATGAAAAAAATGTGAGTGGGATTTTTTAAAAAGGCAATATCAATATTATAAATAAAGGGTAAATATTGCTTTCTACCTGTCAAACTGCAGTCTAAACCAAGGTTGAGAGGAGGGGATATTTTTTCAGCTGATCTCTTGCTTTAAAATTGGTGACAACTGTATTGCTAAGCGCTGTGTTTTGAAGGAGAACTTGGGGAATGGCAAAAAAAATTGTCCTGATTGCCACATTAACTCTGCCTTTTTTTTCTCTCCCCCTAAAAAGTTCACCACGATGTCCAGTGACAGGCAAAGGTCAGATGATGAAAGTCCAAGTACCAGCAGTGGTAGTTCAGATGCAGATCAGAGAGACCCACCAGCACCTGAACCTGAAGAGCAAGAAGAAAGAAAACCTTCTGCCACTCAGCAGAAGAAAAATACCAAACTGTCCAGCAAAACTACTGCTAAGCTATCTACTAGTGCTAAAAGGTAATAATTATTAAGTGATAGCAAAATAATCTGTAGTAGTACATATCTCAGTGTTTGCTTGTATAATTAATTCTTGTGAGGGTATGTTGAGTTGCATACTGAACTTCTACATATTCTACATATCATATATATGTTGTCAGTCAGTATCTTCACCAATTACATTGATAGATAGTTGAACAAACTTGCTACATGTCTTTTGAAAAGACATTTAGAGATTTGATAACTTGTACATTGGCAAATCAGTGTTTAGAGCCCAAAGTGAATTTCAAGTAGCAGGAGAACAACAAAAGTCTTTTCCATCTGAGTTAAAAGTAGTGGCTCCCCTGTCCCCAACCCCTGTACTGGTGTAGGGTACTGTCCTAGTCTATTTTAATAGGCCTTGCTTATTGTTAACAAGGAGTGCTGTTGAATTCAAGTATTTACAGAAGTTCCACTGCCTTTTGATGGCAAGGGAAGAGGATGGGACATGAGGGGCACATACCAATATTTTATAACTTTCCATGCCAGGGAACAGCTCATCCTTACATGCAGTAAACCAAATATAGTATTATCAGGCATCTTACTCTGACAAAACTAACTTCAGTTGGACACTTGCCTTAATATGGACTGCAGGATTAGACTCTGGAGATTAATAGCCTCTGCCTTTAAGGTATCAGAACTGCAAGAGGTTTCTGGAGCTTTTATCTGCCATATCTGTATTTGCATATAACATTTCTGGAAATATTTTTGGGAAGTTCACTCTGATGGACTCAGCCATATGAAACAGACAGACTTTAAATCCCTTGACCTGCTGTGGTCTTTTGAGAGGAATGTAATTTGCCAGTACTTTTCCTGATGTTCCTTTTTCTTTAGAATATTGGCTATATTATAGCCAATAGTAGGGAGGTCTAAGTAGTAATAGTAAGAAAAACATTTTTTTTTTTTTTTTAAAGAGGTCAGTTCTTAGATTAATTCCCTTCAGTATGCACACTGTAGCCAAACTTTCATAAAAGTCTCAGGAATTCTTGTCAGAATTAAGTTAAACAGGTACCTGAAATGTGTTAGCCATAATATAAACCCCACCCCCCCCTATGTTTTGGGGGGTTTTTTTTCCTGTTGTAAAGAAAGTTTTGGAAATTAAATGCCTGAAAGGTAGACACTTCAAAAATTGGTAAAGGCAAGAAGTTTGATGTTTTAGTAATATAATATATTATGTATATAATATTTTAGTCATGTGTCTTGAAAAGCTTCACATATATTGTATAGACTCTCATCAGTGGGGTTTCTCTTAATCATCATGGGTCTGTTTCCTTGAGTGTTGGATAACTGAGAGTAGTCAAATTAAATTTAATGGGACTTGTGAAAGGTCTGTCAGGATCAGGTTCTATTTCTCTCATTTAAATTAGAAACATTACAGTACTGACAACTCCTCAGTAGTATTTTTATGGGTCCTTGTCTGTAAGAAGCCAAGTAGCTGTTCACGTGAAGAAATTTAGAGGCAAGTAAAATCTCTTTTCCTAAAAGTAGTTTAGCTTGCACCTTATTTTCTGGATTACTTATTCATTTGACAGAAAGTTTTAAAAAAAGATTTCCTTCCTGGATACTAAAACTTCTAGGACTACTATTAAAGAAACAGCAAAGCTGTCACTGGTCTTTCTTTTAAGATCATGATTTATTTAAAGTGATTGTGTAAATAAAAATAAGAGCTACTGTACAGGGTTGGCAGAGGACACATAATAAAAAAGTATGTATGGAAACAAAGTTGATTCCCGGGTATTACTCCAGTAATATAGAGAGCTTGACAGATTCACTTTTAAAATGCTGTATGAAGCATCAGGTAAACATTTTTAAGCATGTATTTTACTTTAATGAAGTTTGTTAATTCAGCCTCAGAGCTCTGCAACACTGGTTTAAAGTCATTGTCAAATGTGCTTGTATCGCCTCCCCCTCCCTCCTTGCCTCATTTGCATATTAGCTTGAAAAGAAAATCTCTCTGATAAAAAGTGTTCAGATATGGATAACAGTTACTTTTCTGAGTACTTGTGGGAGATTCCTACCAAACTCAGATGCAAGTGTTCTGTATATTTACAGTATCAAGTAAGAAAAAAAGCTGAAAAGTTTCTCTGTTATGGGATTTGGGTTATGCCTCTGAGAACAAAGAGGAAGCAGCCATGTTAGCATTACTGAAGGCAAAGCCAATCTTGCATTTAACTGCATGGTGGTAGAGGGCAGTGTAATTCCCTGATTTATTCTATAGACTATCTCAAACGCTTTGTGTCTGTTCTCATTTCACCAACAGAATTCAGAAGGAGCTAGCTGAAATAACCCTTGATCCTCCTCCTAACTGCAGGTATGTAACAACTTTTTAAATCGGGGACTGTGATAGGAAATTAACAGGAGATGTTAGTTCAGCAGAACAGAGAAGCCACTCTCTAATGCCTGTAAACAGTTTTTGGTTACAGTAATTTTATTTAAAGTAAATTGAACTGCTGCAGGGAAACATTTGATAGAATGTTTCACAAAGTTTGGATTTTTCTGGGCACATTGTAGGTGTCACCAATTAATATGAATGGTAAAGCAGATTTTTTGTAGCTATTCATTGCTTATTTTAAAAACACAGACATTCATTGCGTAAAACTTCCAGATGTACTTAAGCTTTGCTTTGAACCTACTGCTTGTGCACAATTTGAGCTGACTTTAAGTGCTGAGGTTTATAAAAAGTTATGTTACTATGTTCTATAATTAGATAAAGAACACTGTGTGATGTTTATGTGTTTTATCTTACTACTCTATAGTGCTTGAAGCACTATTACCATTAAAGTTTCTGTCTGTTGGCCAGATATTGTATTCTCTTGATTGATGGTATTTTAAGGAAATTCTCCTGTTATGTGGTAGCCACTCAATCGTTTTAGAAAATGAAGTTGCAGGGTGAGAGATTACTGAAAAATTCATTTTTAGAGAAAGCAAAGATTACTGTGCCCATATTTTTATAAGAAAGTCACAGTACCATAATTGACTAAATAGCTTCTTTATTTTTACTCTTTCTTGAGATTTGCTTAATTCTGGAAAATGTTTATTTTAAGCACAAATTCAGGTAAATGTCATGTAAGGCCAGATTTGAGAAACCCAACTTAATGTTGCCTATAACTTATGTTTCAGTGGGATTTCTGCCTGTAAAATATGTTATGTTTAATGACTGCTATGTAACAGGCAGCACTGGTATAATGTGAAAAAACTGCCAGTGCCCTCTATTTGTTTTTTTTCCCTTTGTTTGGTGTGTTGAATAGTTGGAAAAGTTTGGTAAAAGGATTTTTACAATTCAATAAGGATGCGGTTGTTTTGATGCTTATTATGAAGCATAATCTGTATGACAAGAATTAATCATAGCTTAGTTGTTTCGTCTGATTTTTGGTAAGGGTGTCTTACCTGGAGGTCCATGCTATGGATTTTTGGTGACAGACTGATGTATTTACATAGGGAGGCACTGCCTTCCCTCTTCAAACCAGTACGGCTTTCTAGTTATGTGCCTGCTGTGTTTCAGCACTTTCGAGATCCTAGAATGATATGGCAGGATGCATTTCAAAGAAATAAGCTACTGGAACTTAACCTTTTCCTTCCAGAATTAATGCAGCACCAGTTTGGGTCACAGTGAGTTAGACTTAAAAGGAAAAAAAAAAAGTATCTGATATTTAGTTGCTTGCAAAATATGCTCCCCTGTGGTATCAGTGTAGTATATTTTAAAGAAAGTCTTAATTGCTAATGTTACCACCCAAAGCATAGGGACCCTATTAAGATGTATGAGAGAAAAAAAAATGTTTCAGATTATACAAGTTTCTCCTACAGAGTATGGAGGAAAGATTATTTTTGGCCAGCGGTGAAGTCTCTAATTTTGTCCCCGCACTAAATTTTAAAAAGGAAATTCACCATTCTTAGAATCATAGAAAATTCTTCTCAGAGCATCTTCATGACTAATACCGTCCACTTAAGACATCTTGGCATTCCCTACAGAAAGGTTAGATTTGCATGAGAGAATTCCTTAGGATTATAATTTTTTATTTGCATTTTTAAAAATCCTAATATGAGGACACAAACACTATTTCATTGCATGTTGCATGCAGGGCAGCAAAGGGGAAGACATTTCATATGCCTTCTGGAAGCTTGCAATAGCGTAGATCAGCAAGCATAAACAGACACAGCAGGCATGCGACATACCTTCACTTCATTGCTCTGTGTGCAACTAGCAACAAAATGCAACATTAGCTCTTATCTTTTTGATTGGGAGTAATGCAAGGAAAAAACCCCTGCTCAGTAGTTTTGCATTGTAGATTGTATGTGCTTTACAAAATTTAGACCTTGCCGGGGGGGGGGTGGAATCCAGACAATACTGTCAGAGAAGTGTTTTCAATTTTACCGTAAACATACCCCCGTCATTTGCAATCCACACTGCAATGCAAAAAAACCCCAACTAGAAAGTGATAACAAATAAAGTTATAAAAACATAAAAATAAAGTTGTTATTATTTTTTAAATTATTTAAAAAAAATTTTCAGTGGTTAGTCTTTAATAAGACAGAAGCAGTCATAATAAGCTTAGTAGCAGATACCAGGAAAATATTAGTGCTTCTGTAACAGCATTCGATAGAAAAGTTGAACAGTGTATTCAAGCCTTTTGTTGTGCTTTTTTATAACATAATACCCAATTCAGTAAAAGTTGTTGGATAATGCAATATCAAATTGCATTTAGTTTCTTGTCAGTGACTCCAAGTGCAAGTACAGACAGCTCTGTATACAAGTTATATGTTTAACTCCTTTTAAAGTGTAATTGTATTATCTGGTGAATATGCTGAATTCAGCAGACAGACAGTTGAGGATCTTAATGAGTCAATCTTGTTTACCTTTTTCCTGGTCTACATTTATCTAACAGCTCTGTTAGCAGTACAGGTTTACAGAAATAGCCATGGCATGAGCATGAGAATACAGCCCATCAGCCATGGAGATATTTAAGGATTTAAAATAAACTTAAACCAAATGCCTTAAAAGGGTTTTTAATTAAAACTTTAGAATTGTATTGTTTGTAGGTCTAGGTAAAAGTACATTTTTAGAACTACAAATAAATTGTACTAAAACTTAAAAAAAAAAAATGAAAACTCAACTTTTTCTAGTCAAGCGTATGTCTGTGGCACCTCAGTCCTCATGCAAGACAAGTGTACATTTCCCCAGCTGTTAAGCTTCCTACAGCCACATCTTCTACTATCACATCTTTTAAAAGATGCTAGGGCCTCATGTGAAAACCACATTGCTTGGGTGTAGAGAGTTGCCTTTGATTTCTATTTAAAGCACTTGGATACCACAGTGATGAGCATAGTATAAGAATTTAAATACAGATTTTTTTTTGTCTGCTTGTACAAATCAAACTGTAGGGGTTGGTCCTGCATTTCAGACTCTGCTCAATTGATTGCATTCTTGTCATGGTAGACAAATCAAATTGCTCTGTGTGTGTGTGTGTGTGTGTGCGCGCGCGCGCGCGCATGTGTGGAAATAAAGATAGCCTCCTAGTGGGGCACAATGTATAAAATCTTTGCTTTAACAATATTATAGGATATTGCCTTTTGCAAGTTACATGCTGAACTCCTATGTACTTTGTTCTATTTACGGAAATCCTAACAATGGCATTGTATGGTTCTAGACATCTGTGTTAAAATAAAATTAAGATTCAGACTCGCCCAAGAAGAGCAAGGAAATTGTCACTTTATCCTGAAGTCCTCCTCTCTGTAACTAATGCAGGAGTCTTGGATGAGTGAGTCCAACATATACTGTGTAATACTAGGACATAGAGGTAAATTGAGGACAGAGACTTAATGCTGAATTGTCTTGCTTTTGTTGGCTTAATTCAAAGCCTTATGATTTGGTGCAGTGTGTTGCACTTAATTTCTTTTGTGCTTTTAATAGTATAAAGCAAGGCTAAAAAAAGGCTCTGGCCCCATTGCTTCTAGGCAGCTCTATTTCAAACCATGGGCAAGTGCTGAAATATGCTTCAAGGTATGGAAGTGTGCCAAAACCCACCTTTATATATTCTCAGAATACTACTGCACGGATCTTTCACATAATGCATTATAAATCCATGCTGTAGAGATTTTCTTAAATAGGTATGACACAAATATCTAGAATAACTATTTTTAGTTCATAGCATAAAGCTGTTAGGAGTGGAGGTCACCACTCTGTAGTTAAGGTTATACCTGAGGCTACCATTCTCAGCTGCGCAGCTCAGAAGCTGTGGCTTAGATGGAAGGGGGAGAAGCTAGATTTAACATTTGTGTATCTCTGGGATTCTGGATTTGACACTTGTCACAGTTTAGAGCACTTCCCAGAGCAGCTGCAAGTCAGGACTGTGCAACTGGCAGTCTGTAGGCTGCAAGAGGCAAGGGAGTCCATGAGACAGTGCATCAAGGAAGACGTAGTAGAGGCCACCTATGCAAAAAGTTGAAATTTGGACAGCCCTGCTGTAAATTGCAGCAACTTCCTTTACCTGCTTTGACCTAATTCGCTTGTTTAAAATAGCTGGAGTGAATGTCTTTCTGGATTCTTTCTTCTGTTTTCCACCTGAGAAAGATGCATCAGTTTAACCTAATGTGTGAATTTAAATACATTTAGTTACACGAGTGCAAGCCTTTGCGTGGACACTTATTTCAGTTTAACAGCAGGGGTTGTCTATTTTGGTTCAGCTTACTGGGAATGTGTTGAAGTTAGAGTAAAATGCCAGCATGTATCCACTGAAGAGCTTTCACTAGTTTAACTAACTTGGTTTCAAAGAGGAGATAAGACCTGGTAGAAGTTTTCTATGACTGCGGCCTCTATCTCAGAACACTACTATTTTCTAGCTTATTCTGTCAATTGCTTCATTGCAGCCAATGCTCAGAAATGTTATCAGACACTTGATAGCTAGAGGCCTAAACATACTGGGGAAAATCTGCAAAGGGAAAAGATGCAGTCCTCTTTGCCCAAGGACAATACAAAAGTCAAGAGTTAACCTTCTTCACTAGTTGTTGGGAAATGGTATTCCTGGGGTTTTCAGCAAGATGCAATCCTTGGATCTAATACGACCATATATTCTTGTGACCCATGGGTTGAGAAATATTAAAGGGTTGCGAACAAACTTTAAAAATGGATTCTCCTCTAAAGGAGAAAAACGTGGGAAATAGTGGGTTTTCCCTTGCAGGCTGGCAGAGCTCCAGCAAGGGCCTCTTTGGGGCCTCCCATGTGCCCTGTGCTCCACACACTGTGAGGGGGGGGGATAGGGCCTGGAGGTGCAGGGCAACAGGTCGGGAATGAGGGGCACCAGCAGGGCCAGGGGACTTTGCGTTTAAAAAAAAAAAAAAAGGATTTACTGGGTAGGGACTGGCCATTGATGTTTACGAATAGGTCCTGGTCCTACAAAAAGGGTTGAGAACCACTGCTATTGAAGGGTATGCTCTGGTTAGTACGTAGGCTGATTAAATCTGAAGGGTGCTCTATAATTGCATATGTATTTTCAAACTCTGTAGTTAACCTTGTTACATAAAGTCTCTTGATACAAGAACTCTATTTTGCTGTTACTTAAAAGAGAGGTATTCTTTTCCCTTTAAAGTTTGCAACCAGACTCAATTTGTAAGTTATTAATTTTGAAATAACTTACAAAATTGATTAAAAGGTGATCCTGGGTTATAGCTGTTTATTTAAAATAAAACCAAACCAAACTCAAAACTTTTCCTTAGTTTGATTCATGTTATGAATCACTCATGCCTTCTTTGTCACACCTTTAAAAAAATCTTTTCTACACTCATTTTTGGTTATATTGCTTCTGTAATTAGCTTTACATTAATTTATTAGCTTAAAATATAAATCGTGATGGTTCTTTTCCTTTAAAAAGTGCATGTGGTCTGTACTTCCATCCTTTTGATTTGAGTGATCTGCAGTTGTTGCCTGTGAATGTTGGTGTGCCTATATTCAAATAACTGTACTCTGCCAAGTTCTCTCTTTACCATATTTCTGTAAATATGGGAACAGCATGCAAAAGGCTGCCTTAAGCCGACCCGGTCTAATCTATAGGAAGAGGTATTTATATTGCATTGCATAATGCAGTAGTTATGTAGGATGTATTGCAGTACAGTGCATTAGGACTCTTGTTTTTCAAATATTGCTTTGTTCTGTTAAAACCATACTGCGTCTCACACCCAAACTACATCTGTATTACAGATCTGTTGGCAGAACTAGTTTGGTGATGGGGGAGGGGGAACCTCTTCTCCCTTGCCTCCTCCCCCCCACCCCCGCAACCTACCTTTTCTGACAAAAGGTATGGTGTAGGTGTAGCTACAGGTGCTTTTGTTAGCTTCATTTGTCATTTGGAGAGATGGTATAGCTAAGCTGGCACAAGTTTTCCTTTTTACCAGTGTGAACTAAAAAAAGGCTTAGCCTAAACTGGTGAGGAGATGAGAGAGAGGGGTGTAGACCATAGCATGGCACAGTATAGGGGATGTATCCCCTAACAGCTCCATACTACCAATTTTAATTCAATAAGACCATATCAATATGACAACCTATTATTAAGTTTAGTCACAACAGTGCCGTCAGATGCCCTTCAAGTACCTTTGTCCTTTCCATGTGGCTTAAACGTTGGCACTAACTACTAAAACATCCTTCCACGCTGATGAGTACAGCCTGTTCCAAATTATGTAAGAAGCAGGATGCTGTGAGCCTAGATTACTCTATATAGTCAGAAGAGCTTTCTGACAGAACACTGTGCACATGCTTCTGGGCAAGCAAGTGATGGAAAGCCCAACATGGGGAAAGTCAGACCTGCCAGGAACTCTTGTTGGCCCATGTAGCTCTAGGCCTCTGATTTTTAATTCAGTGGGACCATATTGGTATGATAAGCTACTATTAACTTTTGTCAGTCACAAAAAAAGACAGGCTTCCTGCCCAGGTAGCTGTTAAAGATGAGATTCACCCGTAGGGGGGGCAATAGGTTATTTGGAACTGGGTTCATTTGTGGCAGTACCTAGTCCTTATTTCTCTTCTCCTCTCCTCTCAGCTTGGGGAACAGAACTAGAGCTCCCTTACCCCATCTGATTGTTAGCAGCTGCAGTGGTTTCTTGAAACTATTGGTAGCTGTCGCAGCTCTGGCACATCCGGACAAAGGTGTCTGAAAGAGGATTTTCTGCTTGGCCACCATCCAGAATTCCCAGTAGTATTCTGTAACATTCTTAAACCCAGTAGTTCCGATTCCTGAGCTGAAGCGAGTAGGGTTCTTCTTCCTAATACTTATTCTGAACCGGATTTATTTTTCTTGTTCTACTATCTGCAGGGGCTATGAACAAATCTACTGGTATTCCTTCAATTGTATTATCTTGAAGTTATTATAGAGTTGGATCATATCCCCCCAAAGTCTTCTCTTTCCCCAGTAAAATTTAATTCTTTTTTTTTCTCATCCTGTGACTCTTCTAGCTGTTCTTTGCATTTTTTCTAGTTTGTGTACGTTTTGAAGGGGGAGAAAGCTATTCCAGGTGCAGGAACACCAAGGCCATGTAGAGCTGCACTAGGTTTTCATATATTTGAATATGGGAGGAATTACATCACAGAAGATTACTGTCTTTTTTTTTTTTTTTTTTACTGCGGTCTCACATTGTAAGCTGTAGTAGCTGTAATTTACTTTCTATCACGCTGCTTAGACTTCTGGTTTTTAGCTTCAGTTACTGTACTTTAATTTTGCATTTATTCGGTTAATTTCCTCTGATTAGGCAAAAGTCTTCAAATTAGTATGTATAACATCTCAGTAACAAGACTGTTGACTGGCTTGTTTATTACCACATTGCTTGGGAAAAAAGAGAGAGAGACAGAACTGTGAACATTAAGCTGTTCCTAGTAAAGGGAGGAGTTAATTAAGCCATGTAGAAAAGAGGGTGGATGGGGAAGAGCCACAAAATGCCTATGTTGAATTAGAGATTGAGGGAGATTGAATTAGAGAGGCCCAAACTACTTAATATAATACAATATACTAGTTAATTTCCTTCAGCGCTCTCCCCCCCACACTTATTTGTTCTTCAGTATACCACCGCCTGCAGTAACAGTTTCACTCCATGGAAACGAAGGTATAAAGCAAAGGTTTCTGAATAGTCCTGCATGTGTACATTTCTTCAGTTAATTTTAAATACCCTGCCTTATAAAATAAATGCAATAGCATTTGTATCAGTATATCTTTTGTATCAGTATATCTGCATCTATATAGTTATATATCTATAGATATACATCAAGGAAATGTGCCCCTCAAACAAATATGTAGTTCTTATTTCAATGAATGCTTGAGTACTCCGCAATTGTATCTGTCCAGCTCTAGTGATAGGCTATCAGTTCCATCTGAGATATTTTCTTCATCATTAAACTCTTTGAAGGTAAATCAATGGGTTGCAGCCATTCAAAGATATGTTTATCTAATGATAACCTTAATTTGGCTATAACTACTTCCATCATGTTTTTTTTCTGTATCGTTCCTTTTTTCTTCTTCTTACCAGGGCTCAGTTTAGGCCAAATCAATGAAGAGTGGTATAATTTACTCCAGCAGTCACTAAAATGAAATATTTTTGTTCACACACATTTGCAGCCCGATTCTGTCACCTTCAGTCATGCAGAGTGCTAATTACCTAAATTTGGGAGTAGTTGATGGTACTACTTGAGGACTAAGATATCAACAGAATCGGATTCTTAGGAAGAAGTAAAAATAAAAAGAATAGGTAACCTGTAGCTAAAGCATATTATTACTTAACGGATTTTAGATAAAACCGGCAAGTAGAAGATGGCTGTAAAAATACAGCAGTACGAATCAATCAGCTCATGCTCTTTACAGGGTCATTTAGTTAAGGTATTATCCCTATTTTTCCATGCTTTGAGTATGAAAACTATATTCTTCTTCCACTTAATCTTTTTCCAGTGTGGTATTGGTAACTACAGCAGTTTCTTTTCTCGGTACACGGTAGCGCCTTACAAGATGCATAAGAGCAAAACCTTGCAAAGAGTTTCACATATGATTAACTTAACCATATGAATTCAGGTACTATGGACAATACAAGTCTACTTGTGGGAGTTCATTGACATGCTTGAGTGCTTGCAAGTTTGGGCCCTTACATAAGAAGTGTCCACAATTTCCCTTTTGTAGATGCTCTTGAGAGGTAGCTGCATGGTAGTCACAGGCTTCATAAAATTCATGCCAGTCTTCACCAGTAATCATGTCAAATTGAAGAAATAGAAAAGAATCCTTTCTCTGGTCATCTTGTATTTACTGTGGAGCTGTATAAATTATTTCCAACATTTATTGCCCAAGAATTGGTCTTGGGAAACAGAACATGGACAGACAGAATGAGGTCAGTTTGGAAACCATGAGAAAAAATCCCTCCCCCAAATCCAAAACAGAGTTAAACTTTAAACTTACTTTGGTTTAACAGATTTGTAAAATATACAGAAAAGTATGCACTGGTTTAAAGGAAAACTCATCTCTTCAAATACCATAGTAGTAATATAAAATCCTTTCAGACACTGTGTTAATGCTGATTACTGCACACCTTGTGTATGCTTTGCATCCAGCACACATTAATCAACACTAGGCTATTGTGTTTATTGCTTACCAAACAGGATGGATGTATAGTAAGGCCTGTGCATGTGGAACATGTTCCCTGGATTCTGTTTTCCGTGCATCTCAAGTCAGATAGAAAAGCAATTTCTACTCACTTGAGGCCTGTTGGTGTGGGGCACTTAAAAAATGTTGAGTCTAAATTAACTAAAGGTGTGAATAAAAGCAGTTTTCATTAAACTATATAAAATAAAGTGGACTTAATTTACTTTTGCATAATCTGAATTAAGGCCACTTTAATTTTGAAAGCGTGTTGCAGGAGTTTAATGTGGTTTAATTAATGGGCCTGTCCATATAGGGAACTACATGGTCATTCTGCACTTCATATTTCTGAATGACTCCATGAGGACATTCAGAAAGCAGGGTTAAGATTTGAAATAGTGGGTTAAATTGAACACAAACAACTCCCCTGTCCTGGGTTAACAATGTCTGACAGGATGTTACACAGCAAAAGCCATTGTTGCATTCTGCATTCATATGCTTAGGCACATCTTACTAAGCTAAGATGTGCCTAAGCACTGGAAGTTAATTTGGATTAAGTTTTCCGTGACCTTTTACTTCTTAATTTTCTGGTTTGCTTCTTAAATCAGGCTATGATGCAATTGTAGGCCATCTACAGACTGGCTGAACCATCATGAATAGTGTCCCAAGTACAGGTAGTGAAGAATATTTTCAGTTTTCTTAGGAATTTAAGTGGCATATCAGAAGTGTTAACCTACCAATAGTTCTCTAGTTGCTGTATTATTTTTTCATAGAAGCTATTCTCTTAAAACATTATTTTAATGGTCCTGAAGCAACTCTCTTATTTTCTCTTCGGTTTATTCAGATTGCTTCATTAGAACCTACCAATAAAAAAAAAAGAACTACATTTAACACAACAGCAGCATATATATTCCAGAACAGTACAAAATTCTGTGCAAAGTTGTTAATTATTTCCAGTCCCTACAGCAGATAGCAACAAACCCTTTTCTCCTCAAGAAGAACTTAAAACAACCAGTAGCTGGTTTCTGGTTTTTTTATTTTTTATTTACTAATTATTTTAATTCCTTTTTTGGTTTTGTCTCAGTTGTGAGACTGTTATAGACAGATGCCACAAGACACTCAGACAGACTGAGCATACTGTGGAGGTGCTGAATTCCTTCAGCATATGTACAAGGTTCCTAACATAAATTATGCAGGGAATACAGGATCAGTCCCCTCTGTGCAGCCTTGCAACCATTGTCAAGGATAGCACTATCCTTGGATTAGTATTTAAGATACATATAACATTTACTGATTGCTTCTGCTGTACCAGTGCACAAGTATTATCAGTGTATACAGAAACAGGGCCAGGGTTCCCAGTGTATTGATGTAGATTAGGAACCTTGTACATATGCTGAAGGAATGCAGCATGTAAATTAGGAAGCACCTCCGCAGTATGCTCTCTCTGTCTGGGTGTCTCCTGTGGTGTCTGTCTACAAGACTGCTCTGGAGTCATGGCTTGGAAGAGGGAAGTGGAGATGTAAGCAATCTGGCAGATTTCCAGCTGATGAGTTAATGCTGCTATAAAACTTCACTCACTCCTCTCTGAAGTTAGTCATCTCTGATGCCTGCAGGAGGGTGCAGCCACTGGGAGAGTAGCCAATAGAAGCAGAGACCAGAGAATAATAGTCATCCTGAAGGATCCACATGATTGGGCACTTTGAGGCAATCCCCCTGCAACAGCTAAGCAGGAAGACTCAGGATAAATCTTCATTGCAGCTGGGGATCAAAGTAGCTTAGCCGGATTGAGAGCAAGCACACTGCAATTAGTCAGTGCTCTGCAAGAAAAGGCGTGTCCTTAACATTAGTTTGGTTACTTGATTTAAGAGTGGATTAAATAGCTGAAAGGTCTATATGTGCTGTTAACCCGAGTTAACTGAAATCAAGGTTAAGTCTAGAATGGATCCTACAGGAAAGTTGTAGAGAATTTTGAAGAATATTCCTCACCTGAAATTTTTCTGTCAAGGCAGTGATTCTCAACCAGACACCAGTCAGGGCAGTGCCTCAGGTCAAGATGGGGCAGGGAGGGGGATTAAATTCCTATCTCCCTTCTCTCCCACAGGCATGGAGAGCCCGGCCAGGATCTGCCCAACTTTACACCCTACTGGTTGCTTGTACAGCAGGGGGTGTGGCCAGAGATGGCCAGAGTGGCCTTACCATCTATCTGTTGAGACTGGGACTGGGGGGCTGAGCCAGGCCAGCCCGCAGGCACTGCTGAGGGTGGGCGCAGAGGTGCTGGCCCAGGCCAGGCTGTGGAGGCAGGGCCCTTCCCAGCCAGCTGCAGCTCAGCGACAGCCCAGTCCAGCCTGGTTACCCCTGGAGCAATCCAGGCGCACAGCTCCCGCAGCCCCAACCTGAGCTGCAGCTGGCTGGGAAGGGCCCTGCCTCCACGGCCTAGTCTGGGCCAAGCCCTCCATGCCTACCCTCAGTAGTGCCCGCGGGCCGGCTTGGCTCAGCCCCCCAGCCTCATGCTGGGATGTAGGAGGACTCATTTAAATTAAACCAGGAGGGGGTCTCAGACAGAAGTTCCCTAAAGCAGTTTGACCCAAATCAGTTAAGTCTGATACTACATTTAACCAGGTTTATCTTAAACCAGTTTCAGCCACTTTGCACCTGGTTTGTGCGCACTGAACTTCTGTTCTGTTACAGGTTTAAACCAGTTTGTGATCATTTAAATTGGTTTGTGTGTAATTGCTGTCTCTAGCCAGTGCATACTTTTTTATTTTTTTTTGATTACAGAAAAAAAAAAGTGAAAACTAAGACTGGCATTTTCCTAGGGGCACCTTGACTCTGTTGAGGGGTACCTCAAGTGTAAAAAGAGAACCACAGCTGTAGTGCAGTAGAGTTTGCGCCCTAAATCTCAAGCAACCCAGAGAAAGGTTATATTTATTTTTGTTTACATTTCAAATTGGATCTGGATTTTAAATGTTCTTAAAAATATATACACATCAGAAAAAGGTATAGTAATTATTATATAAACGTATTTCTGAAATGGCTGCCTATGCTGTATGTTTGTGACAAAGTGGGAAACGCCGTAGTAGCAGGAAACATGGATGGCAGCTTTGGATGTAGAGAAGCAACGCAGTCCAGTGAACAATCATTGCATGCAAAATGGTTTCACCTAGAAATTGCCGTTAGTTTCTGAAACACTTTCATATTTAGCAGCAATGGAAAAGAAGGTATAGATTTCCACTGATCCTGCTTGCTGGCAGCAGCAGTAACTGTAAGTTCTGTTTAAGTGGATGATGGACAACTGCTGTGGATTTGTTTTTTCACTCCATAGACCAAGGGCATGTCTACACTAATCACTGCTTAAATTGCAGTTTTATGGATATTCCAAAACTAGCTTTAAGCTAGCTACTTCATGTATTGCCAGTAGTATAGCCCATGCAGCATGGAGCTCAACCAAGGTATGAAGTCTTCCAGAAAAGCTGATTAAATAAGAAAGCAGTTAGTCCTTTGCTGAACTCAGTGTTGCCACAGCTAGGCTATTGAGCAGTACCTGAGTTTACTGTTTTGGGTATACCTACACAGGTTGTAATCACAATAGCATAGACATAATCTAGCATTTAGAGAGAGGTTACAGTGAAGAGGAGGCTATGATGTGTATACTAAAAGCACAATTTAACAAATTTCTAAAACACAGAATTCACTTTGATTTTTTTTGAAGCTCTGTACACAAATAGCTTGCTTTATTTTCAGTCTAAAGGAAAAAGTGAAGATATGAGGTCTTTGTCACGAGAATAAAATCCATCTACAATTGAAAAATAGCCATAGTCCCATGAATCTGAATTTGGGTGATACAGATATATAGTGAGACCTGCTGCCTGCCTGCCAGATAATGGTTTTCAGGTGATTACACAGCTCACACAAGGGAGAAAAAATGCCACTCCATCCAAGAATGCACAAGCTTAGCAAAAATTATCATAGGTCTTGGAAAGCAAACTTTATATGGAAAGTTTCTTTAAAAACAAAACAAAAAACACACAGTATAGCACTACACACAATTCCATTTGCCAAAAGAAATTTTCTTTTAAGATTTTATGTAAATATGAGGTAGTTATTGTAATGACCAATTTAACTCTCTTTTATTCTCCAGTTCTTTATTGTGGGTTTTTTTAGTACTTTGAGGTTGTGAACTAGCAAACAGATTGCTTTTTAGTAAATATTTACTGGAAGAGGTACAAGCTAGTAGGCTCAGCCTGATTTAGTTTATATTAAAAACAAGAGGTCAGATTCACTGCCTGTAAGAAATCCTCAATGGAGCTACACCAGTAACACTAGCAAAGGGCTTGACCTTATATATGGTCATTTGAATTTTATACAACCAGAGGCAGACAACCAGAAAGAGAATAATTTCTATCAAAACAAACAGGAAGAAAACACAGCAGATCCGTGGGATAAGTACAGGAAACCAACTAGTACAAAGTATTAAAAAAAAAATAAAACATTTAGCTTCTAGATAATTGTAAATTTCCCTTAAGTTGCTTCTAGTGTAAAATTCCCCTTAAGTAACTGCTTGTTCTTTGCTGTTTGTAATGCCCTAAAGTCAGAAGTTTGGCAGAAAAACAAAATGGCAAATACTAAAAGCAAGGTGTTCTTCAAGAATAAAACAAAAAATAAATGAAGGTCTTACTAGTTAAAACAGAGGAGTATATCAGTCACCTGGTTCTGAAACAGCCACTTCAGACCTGCAGCTGCTTGGCTTTGCCACACACATGGATTAAAGACACCTCTTCCCCTGCCCCAAAGCATGCTGGCGGGGAATGCTGGTTCTATAAGACTGCTGGAAGTCACTGAAGATTAGGAAGTTTTGTGGTTTGATTGTTATATGTGTTTCTCGTACTGCAAAATAATTTTGTTATTAGGATTAAAGCTAGTAAAATATGGTATAAGCCTCAAAGAAGAAGAAGAAAATTAGTCACAGGTGGTGTGGATGATGTATTGGAGCACCTTCTTGTTGAGTTGCGTTTCATCCGAATGACTATTTTTCAGTCAACAAAGAAAAGGGAGAAAAAGAAGAACCGAAGAACAGCTGTTTTGCTTATTTACTTCCATCTTAAAAAAGCAAACCAGCCAATCAAACAAAATTAACTTTGTGTTAGACTCTATTATTTTGAAGTAGATTAAAGCTGAAATGCTAATGATGGGAACAGCCCCCTTTAATATGTTGGTTTTCTTCAGGGAGGGGAAAATAAAATGGGAGCACTAGTTCTGCAAGTTCATGTGTACCTGCCCAAAGTGTTTTATTCTGCATATGTTCCAGGAGTTACCAGTATCTTGGAGCTTGTTGGATCGGGGTTCTCTACCTCTCTGTGTCCAAATTAAAATTGTTCCCATTGTTAACTCTTCACATAGGTTAGTAAACAGACAAACAACTAGCAGCTGTACTTGTCTCATGTTCTTCTTGTTTGGCAGTTTTTAATTTAATTCACTTTAAATAGGCTTCAGGAAGCAGATAGCTTTCTCTTCTGCCTTGCTCATTTTATAGTGCAAATAAAATAAAGAATAGGTTCTACATGCCTGCATCATGAGGCGATCCAAAGATCTCAAGGTTTTTGTGGGTGTTCAATAGAGAATGTTAAGTTGTCTTAAAATCCTAGTAGTCTTCAGACCCACAATGAGGGCAAAGGAAGCTACTTGTTACTTTTCTTTCCTCTAAGAAAAAGTGTCTGTACAAGCTAAAAGTTTGCAGCTAAATAAACAGGCTCTCTTAAGAAGTGTAGTTTTATCTTTGGCTTTACATCTTTCTGTGGACGGGTCCCAACTGAGATCTGTAGGCCCTATGTATTCTGCAACACCTAGATGTAAATTCTGCAATAAGGTCACCATTTTCTGCAGTGGTGCTAAGAGGCTGGCTGGAAGTACTGATGCAGCTTCAATTAAAGATTTTTAAAGGTTTTCTAATTAACTACTCAAATGATTTAATACATTCTGTACAGTAGCTGTTTCATGTTGGTATTACATAAATGCACATTGTGCCAAGACTTTGTACTGACAAGTCATAATCGCATTGGAGAAGCTGTTTGCAGAAACTGCAGTTCCTCAATGTGTCATGTGAGGGAAGGGATGCAGTTTGGGATTGTAGCACAAGGCTTGTTAACAGGTTGTTTCAGTAAAATGATGAGCAGCGAAATAGTTAAGTGTTAACAAACGCTTATCCTGTCACTTTGAGGTTTTCTGTTTAATGCAGAATTGCCACTGATGTCACTTCATAACTCATTCTTTTTCAGACTTCCTTTAGACTTGTGTGGACAAAACTGCATTAGTTTGTGTTTTGGGCTCATATTTGCAAGTTATTTTCACAAACGTGTTGGCTTAACACCCAAGCATATTCAATAAATCTTTAAAACTGGAACCCGGGTCTGAGGCGAAGTATGGATTTTATGTCAAACTCTTTGGTTGCTCAGTTCACATTTATATGGACATACCATGTCATAAACTCCCCAGCAAAATAAAGTGATTCTGGGAAACAAAAATTGCCAACAGAATACACTTGTGTGCTAACAGATCTGTTGTTTAATGTCAGACATGATCTACACTTCAAAATCTATGCAAGTGAAGGGTTGTTTGTGGAGGAATCTCAATCCTTCCCATTCTATCAGATATAGCTTCAAGGCATGAACAAGACTGCCATCTGTGTCTATCAAGGGCTGATCTTTGTTTGTCCTCTATGATGTTAATGTAGGAATAGTCAGTATTTAACATTCAACCTTTAAAGGGCTGTCATGTAATACTTGTAAGGCAAAGCAAGGCACCATTGTAAAGCAAGGCTAGGAGAATACTGCTTTGCTTCATTAGCTGTTGCACTATTTTAACCAAAATACATTCTGAACTTGCAGCAGTTTTATGAGCAGTACATAAGTACCTGCTATACGTATTCTTTCCTCTTGCAACAGGCATTTTCAGATTCTGATCTTTGAAGAATAAACATTTTCTAATTCAGTTTCTGTATAATAAATTCTGTGCTATGAGTGTATGTGTTTATACCTGGGATATGTTGGCTTCCTCCATTTACATTTCTTCTGAAAACTAACTACCTTGGGACACCTTCCAGTTCCGGTGATTGCACACCCACTTTTGCTGTTACCTGTGTAGCATTAATTGTAGAACTTATAGTGGTACATTTATTTTATTATTATTCTTAAACAAGTAATTCATGTACTGCTTCTGGTTTTCCACTGTTTTTAGGTCCAGAAATGTAAAAATTCAAAGACCACCAGATATTTGTGAATAAACAATTTTCCCCAAATCTCATTGGAGACCAGTTTTCATCTAAAAGTGTGTGCTAGGTTTGTTAATTTTAAAAACAAAAACATTATACTATACACCTAGATTCTGGGCTGAAAGTTGTGCAAAATATTTGTCTTTGTTTTTGTTAAGTGTTCACTAATCCCAGAAATGTGGATTCAGATAGGGCAAGATTTGCAACAGATGTCATTTGCAATGAATAATTTGACAAGCAATGTTTGTAACATGGTTTGTTCTCTCCCTACTTATACTTTCAGTATGTAAAATATTTGCAGTGGGGGATTGTTAGTTGTGTAGAAATCTGGCAAAGTGCCGGCCTCTGAGAATCACTAGGAAACTACAGAAATAGGTGAATATATTGGTTAAGACAGATAAGACACCAGACCCCGGAGCCTAGTCATAATGTACATGGAACAGGTCAGAGAATGGTAGGGAAGGTATCTTTCTGCTGTTAAGTCCTTGGGTCACCAAATGCAGTGTATGTTACGGTACTTTGAGGGCTGTTTAGAATGATACTGCCTGTTAATGATCCCAAGGGGATGACATTTCAGTTGGGAATTAATGGTTTTAGAAAACCATTACCCTGTTTTAGCACCAACTCACAGAGTAGGACTGATTAACAGCCTCTCTCCTGGCTGAGAGGTGATTCTGGTGGCCCAGCTATGATAACTGGTGTGTGGTTGGATTCTTGCAGACCACGATGCCAAGTGGCTACTCTGTTCTGTATCCCAGGATCCAAAAGTAAAAAATGCATCTGTAGTTGCTCCAGTTTCTCAACTTCTTGTAAAAGGTCTTATGTTTGCAGTATATGTGGAGCTTGGAGTAGTGGAATGGAGTCCTCAAAACAGTACATTAGAGCAGGGCTGAAATGGTACTTCTGTATATGATTTTGTACAAGGAAGCTTTACAGGAGACCGTTCCATTTTCACTGTTACCGTCTAAGTTGTTCCTGCTATTAGATTTTATAATTCTTTTCCTTTCTGCAGTTAATTTGTTTGTATATTAGTATTAGTGCTGCTGGATGGTTTATAAATTTAATTATTGTCAGGGGGCCCAGAGATTTTTTTTTTCTTTTTCAGTTAGTGTTAAATCTCAAAAAAAAAAAAAAAGTTGAATTACTTTTTTCTCTTGTTGGATAAGTCTGTTTATCAGGAAAATATTCCAAAATATATCAAAAGAAAGGGTTTATACTGAAGAGCTTTTTAAATCTTTGGAGGAGGGTAGAGAGGATTGATGCCCTTTAAGATACTACTACCTACTTTTTTATAACTACTGTATAGATGGAAGTCCTTTACTTTATTGTATGCAACAGTTTTCATATTTTTTCAGAACAAGTATGTGTAGCATTTATAGCCAGGAACAAAATAGAATTAGCATGGCCACAACAAGAAACACCTCCTGGATTTTCTGAGCAGATATGAATAATTACCTACCGTGTACCATTTTTAACATTCATTCTCTTCTTCAGTTATATTATTTCTTACTCCTTTCACTGTTCCTAACAGAGTTTTATCCACAGTCCTCAAACACCATCTTGCTCAGTAAGGTTGATTCTTTTGCTTCATATCCCCAAACTTATTTTCCTTTGTGCTTTCTTTAAATACATGTGTGGTCTCAGTTTTGTAGATAACATTTTATTCCATGAGGATACTCTATACAACTAGATGCTCTTTTTGCCTAGTCAGAGTACAGACCAAATTTAATGAAAAATTAAAATGTTTCAATCCAGCCAACTCTTACATTTTCTTACTTTATTAAACTATTTCAAAAGCCCTGGTGTCTGTATTCTCCCTATTAGTATTGCTACTTTCCTATTAATTTTCAGGGTCCTGGACATATGTGGCTTCATTTTCTAATTTCAATAAACCTAGATTTAGACTGTTTCCCAACCATTGCTTAAATGCCATTGGATTAGAGCTTTCTTCCTTAGGGAGCCCAACAGTACACAGATTAAGTTCCCATGCTTTATTTATTCCAAGCTATGGTTTAACTATTCTCTCTTACAACGGTAGATCTTACTGCGTTGATCTGTTTCATTGCTAGGTTTGGGCTTATGCACTAACTCAATAAATTGCTGTTCCATGGTTTCTCTGTGACTTTGCTAGGCACTTCTGGTTGAAAGCTGTTTGAATTTAGTGAATTTAACGTGACATTCATCTCTTGTAGGATCACAAACATCTGTCCATTTTGTTTACTGCCCACCACTTCTGCAGTAATGTAGTCATGCCTGTGGGTTTCCCTGATGTTAAAGGGATGCTAATAACTTGATTTTTTTTTAATGGCTAATTTTTATAGAAGATCAAGCAACATTTTTCCTTTTTTTTTTAAACTTATCTGTGGAAATATAGAGAATTCCCTCCCTCCTCTCTGGGTTTTAAAAAGATTATTTGGGCACGACTCACTGTGAGCCAAGGCTTTGTTCCTCATTTTTCCTCTCCCTGCACACATCTGCCTGCTGTGTCCCTATGCTGCAATCCTGATTCAGGAACGCTCTTGCATGTTATACATGTTCATCAGAGGATCCAGGATTGTGGCATCAGGGGTGTGGCTATACCCCCTCCAGGGGTGGGGCATATGCACAGTGAAAAGACCTCATGGCACATGTCACGCAGCCCCTTGCTGTGATCCTGAATGCCGTTGAACTTTCAGAAGCTCCTGCTGGGAGCCCTGCATGTAAACTCATCAGAGTGGGGTCTTCCCAGAGGCCCTGCTTTCAAGCACATCTTGAACCAGCTTCTTTTTGCTCCTCCCCTTGCTAACCCCGTCTTCCCAATTCAGGAGCAGGGCAAGCAGCTGCGACACAGTGTGTTGAGCTGTGTGAAGGCAGGGGTCACTACCAGCTATTCCTCCCCTCCTTTCCGTTGTTGCTGAATTGGGGAGGGAGGGATGGGAAAAGCAACGAGAAGCAAGGGACTATGGGCCGAGCCTGCACTGACCAGCAGTGGGCTTATAGAGCTGGCAGCATGCTTGGAATTCCCAGTAGGCGCTGCAGTGACTTGCAAGTGAGCTGCGAGAGCTCCCTGGGCACATCTACACATGCATTAACGCACCTTGATTACTGTGCATTAAGTTTTAGTACCTGTAATAACAGGTACTCAGTATGCCGTAAAACCAATACCGTTGTGCAGCAGTGCTGGCACATGTCTTTTTAGTGACACCAATGCGCAGTAGAGTAATTTTAGTGTGCATGAATGCAATAGCACAACTTTTGCCATGGTGTGCTTCTCCACGGTAGACTTAGTGTACTGCACATTTAGCAGTAGATTTAGTCTGCTGCACATGTAGCAGTAGAATTGGTCTACTACACATTTATTAGCAGTAGATTTAGCAGTAGAATTAGTTTACTGCACATGTGGCAGTCTCATGTACAAGCCCCCACTATTCATGAATCACACAGCCAGAGCGGGAGAGGTGTGACTGCACTGCTGTACCACCCCTGGGTCCACCACTGTACCTGTTCCAACCATTTTCAAGGAAGTGTGAAATTAAACTTGTGTGTATCCTAAAAAACGTGCCAGAATTGGCCCCGTTTCCCCTGAAGACAGCCAGCCTCCGGGAGAGCTTACGGAAGAACATGCATGTTCCTAGACTAGAAGTGCAGCTGGCTCTTCCCCAAAATAGTGAAACTGATTATGCGCACAGTGATGTCAGTTGCGTGGGATAAACAAAGGAGTATTTTTTCTTTCAGTCCCTTCAGTTTCAATAATCTTTGTTGTTACTTGAAACAATAGCGGATACAAAATTTTCCCATGGAAATGAGATCCTTCCCCTTTCATTTACATGTCCCTCCAAGGGAATTCTTTGAGGATCTTTCTTTTTTTTTTTTTTTTTTTTTAAACTTTTTGGAATCCTTCCAAAATCTGTTATTCTCTAAGGGGAAAATGTTGTTGCTCAGGAGAAGCATCAAGCTAAAAATACTTATTCTTGTGCTTTCCCACTTCCTTTGTTGACATGTAATGAAGTTACCCTTGCTGTCATTAAAGATAATTGTAAATGTTTGTAAAAGTTTTGTATTGTACAAGCTGGTATAACTCAGCTGTAAAATTTTCATACGGAATTTCTAGAATTCTTATAATGTGCTTTATAGCTGGCTTTCCCCTAAATACAGTCTGGATTCTTTATTTTGGCCAGCTATTCCTTTGGCCTTCTCTGGCTTTTGGATGCTTCATGTATCATGGATGGTTGAATGTTGGAAATGAAAAGTGAGTTTGTTTTGGAGGCAAATCTGTCTGATTTGGGACTTAATAATAACCGGGAGATGGAGATGAGAACTGAGGTTAATCTGTATATTAATGCCCTTGTCTTAACTGGTGATTTTCTTTTTCTTTTCTGTTCTTTTGGTGCCTGATTTTGTCTGTGGCAAGGGATTTTTATCAAATTACCATTAACTGCAGCAGGTCAGCTCTATTAAGGTTAGCATTGTGGGGAACTGCAGGCTCAATATTGTTAACATTGATGGAACTGAAACTGGGGAAAAGAATATACGAAAAACCTCTGTTTTCCTAGTATACACGATGACCTGCCTTTAGAGAACACACTTGACCAGTTTCAGTGCTTAATTTAAATATTTGTTTAGCCTGGTGTTAAGTTTAGAGTAAAATTAGGGAGTAAACTCTTTTTAAAGGTTTTCCTGCTGATAGTACCTAACATTAGCTAATGCTCTATATCTGTATAATCATATCTCATAGACTGTCTTACATTTTGTGGATTGCGGGGGGGGACAAGGATAGGGGGAAGCAGGGACTGGAAGTGTAACAGCTTTCCAGGTTCTTTATTCCATAAGGAAATGCATCAGTCACAGCATGTAAACTTGACTAAGCCTAATTACAGTGAGGCTTTACATAACTGTTTTCTGTTAACTTAAGCTATGTCTTCATTCAGTACATTTGTTCATTGTTGTGTCCTTGAATTATTTAATAAAGCCATGCAGTGAGACAGTGCGTTTCTGAATGTTGTATACAGAATATAAAGCATGTGGACTTTGTTTTTCAAACAGGTACTGCTATCAAAGCATTATAATATACTTCATGTTTTAAACAACAGTCATTTTCCCTGGCAGTTAAAAGGAGATACATTTACTCTGTTCACAAATGGTTATGTATCTTTTTTTTTTTTATTTTAGTACTTAAAATATATAGAGAGAGATTGTGGCTTTTCCGTTGTCTAATCTGAAAAAAAGTAAAGTTCATAATGCCTTTGGAAGTAAATATCCTCCTATGTAAACCCTTTGAGTTAACATTAAAATGACATGGAGAATCAAATCACCAAACAAATGTATAGGTTTACCTTGTTTTGATTGACAGGCGACACTAATTGTTCTCCCTGGTCTTATATGCATGCATTTCTGTTTGATGTTGTGTAGGTGATTAAAACAAGATACGTAGTATCCTGAATAATGTTTACACTGCTGAATTGTAATCAGTCTGATCCTATCATTACTTCTGCATCTTGGTTCAATATAGGCACACTAAAAATTCTCTGTATATTTTCGTGCTCAGGAACCTTTTCCTTTTAAAATTGTGTGCCTTTTTCATGTGTCATGGCTCAATTATCACATTCAGTTTTGGCTGCCAAAATAGCCATATATATTGTCTAGCAAGTGACAGCCTGGGCCTTTATCTCCTTCTGGCTGTTTGCCAGCTGTTTAATTGAAGCCCTGTGTTTGCTATGTGTCAAATCTTATGGCGGTCTATTATATCCAGCTAAAACAATATTTTGAAAATGTTTCAAATGTAAACTAATTCTCTGAGTAAGAATTTACATTTTCCTATGAGAAGATCTGTTGAGATTGTAAAGTTGGTATTTTTTTTTCCTATAGAGATGGACATTTAGACTTCAGTTATCATGATGTTTATTAGCAAGATAAATAGAATACAGACTTTTGATGCTAGCAAGTTTTTTCTCTGGGCTGTATTAATTAAAGCTATACATTTTTAATTAATTCCTTGTTTGAAGAATGCATTGAAACTACAGGCAAAATGTTCCCTTTAGTTGTGTCTTTAAAAGGCAGAAAACTTACATAGACTGCACTAAAAATCTCAAAGCAGTGAGCCACTGGGTGTACTCATTCTCAGTAGAGATTGAGTGAAAACTTTACAACTGGGTTTCAGAGTTATCCTGAGTACTTAGCACCCTAAGGACGTGGTGTCATGGCACAGTCATACTTGATTGCATATATTTAGGCTGCCCCATTGGTTATATCCAAAAAAGATAAGAACACTGAGAATTCTGTGTAGTCACGTGAGAAGAGACCTGTAGCTTGTTACACATTTTTGTCACAAATTAAGGGCAGCCTTAGAAAATCAAAGTGCAGTGGAAACATATTGAACATGCAAGTTTTTCAAGGTAGCTCTTAGAAACAAGGAAATTCAGTTGAAGATAGACTCTTGAGTATAAAGTTATGGTTTATCTGTCATAAACAAACGCTTGGCCAAGCACCAAGGAGAATTTCTTGTCATAGCTGAACAAGTAGTATCTGGCTAATGCAGGCTGGGTGAAGGAGAACTTCAACAGAAAAGATCCAAAATGCATAGCCCACATGACAGTACAGGGCAGTGAAGCTGTGGTAACAAAGATAATCAAAGAATGATCAAATTAAAAAAAAATTCTAGATGACTTTGTACATTGACGCGAACCAAGAGATAATGTGATGCTTGTTCAGCAATTGCTGACATTTTAATCAAAAGGGCAAGATTCATGCCAAAATGCAGAACCTAGGACCCTTGAGGTGACAGCTGAACCAAGTTGTGTGATTTGGGGTTTTCTTTGGCTGTCAGTTCTTTAGACCCTTTTTCCACTTGAACGTCTGGTGACACTTCTTCTCATCTCTTGGTTTTGCACCTGTCCTTTCTCTCCTTTCATGTTGGGGTGAGAGGGTGGAGAAAAAAGCCAGGACTAAGAGCTGAGCCTGCCTGTGAAATATTTGCTCTAGTGATTTGCCTTGGGGGGCTTATGGGGAAAAATATTTGACCTGGGTATCAAAATATATCTAGTAGTGCACTCCTAGTTGAAATGAACCACAGAAAAAGACACTTCCCTTTCTTGTCAAATTCGTTTTGGTTTCTCAGATCCAGCACTCTTGAATGCAGCCTTGAAACTCCAATTTTCTCATGAAGTGGAAGCAGAGCCAATTGATTTAAACTCCTGGTTGTGTCTGTTGGCAATTTCCACTAGCAACTAATTACAGCTAGCAGATAGCTGTGTTTGAATAGTGCCATCTCTTCGAGAAGGTAGTGAATTTCAGTGATCTACGACTTTTTCCCAAAAATTTGTTCTGTACAAAGCAGCACAGGTTCTCCAAATAATAGTTCCATAAAGACACCTTAAAATACACATTTTTCCAGGTACATACCAGCAGTAGACCCTTTGTAGCAGTTCTTATACTCTGAAAATTCTTGATGGGTTGTACCTTGAAATACTAGTATTTCAAGTGTGTGCATACAGTAAATTCTGATGCGAATAATCAGGTCTGCCCCACTACACCTGAGGTTTCTTATATTTAACCTGAAATGGCTCAGTTCTTTTCATGAAATTATATTATGGGTTTTTGTTCTAAAATGTTTGTACATACTAATAAAAGTATACTAGTTGCAGTAATAGCTCTACCAACTCTTGATTTTTCTTTTAGAAGAACTGATGTTTTATGTGCCTGAGGCATGATTTTTTCTATTCTCTTCACTAGGTGGCATTGCATATTAGTGTAATAACTTGAATTTTAATGTTAACTTTTCATTATAGAATAATTGAAATTAAAATAGTTTTAAAAATTTGAAATCATGTAGGCATGGATTCTTTTTCTTACTAAACAACATGTTGCTTTCCCAGAAGAGAGAAACTATTGCTTACATGTTACATCTGCATGCAGGAAAACAGTCTGATCTGATTTAAAACTGATTGACTTCTGTTATATCATGTTTCCTCCTGTGCTTCCTATAAAATCTTCATAAAATCATCACTTAGGACTGAACCTCATAGTTTGCATTAGGAAGAAACGCTGCTAAACCAGGCATTTCAACTCGGTACCTATTCAGATTACAGATGCAGCACATGTGAAGCGTTGCTGCAGTACCTTACCTTTTAAGAAAACTAAGCTCACATTATCATTTCATGCTTTGATCCCTTTAAGCAACTGATTGTAGTTTCTTCTAATCCTGTGGCTTAATACTAGAGTGATGGATGTCCCAGGGATGTTAGCACTTTAAAACTATATTTATGTTTCTTAAACATACATTATCTACTTGGAAAGCCCATTCTGTCTGCTTTTTTTAAACCTGGTTTGGTTGTTACAAGGCAACCTTTGATTGAAAAAATGGGCCTTTTTTGTTCATTTACTTTGAGTTAGGCTGCCCTGTGTGTTTGATCAGCTTCTATCTCTTATTAATGGTCAGTCCTACTTCCTGTCTCATGCACTGCTTTGAAAGAAGCTCCCTAGGTGACTCTGCCCTGAACGTTGCCAGCAAGGGCATGCTAGCATCTTCGGCACTTAAAGTTGAATGCAGAGAGACATTAGGCAGGTGTGTGTGCACGGAGAGGAAAATATAAGGGAAGTAAAGGGCCCAAGTGTGTTGGGTGGTTGTGGTTTCTCTAAAGACTTTAAAACATAATCAGGAATAAAGAGAGCTCCTTAATGTTTTATTTTAATTCTGTACTTCATTTAAATTTCAATCCAAATTTAGGATGCATTTAAATTAGTTATTTGCAAGCCACTGAAGTTGCATTCCTTCCTTTCCGTTCTTTATCAACTGAAGAATTACTATGACCAAATGATGTGTAATTTGTTTCTGTTTGTTTTCTTGACTTAAGTAGTTGTCCTTATTCATGTTGGTTGATTAATTTCTGGCAAGCAAGCTATACTATTAGGTATAAAAAGATTGCCTTCCTGTAACATTTGTATTAGAAAACTAACATTCCTTAAATTTTTACTCTGAAGCTTTACTAATTGCATTAATGACTTAGACACATAATTTTGCAGCTTAGTAAGAAATGAAACAGTTTAAATATCAAGCATGTACTATCATTTATTTTGACAAGCCTATTTCAGCAACACTCCCATGTACTTAAAGAGATGCAGAATCCGGTACTAATTGTTACAAAAATAACACTTTAGGGAACCTTAGTAAAAAAGCTACAGTGTATTTCATTATGTTTAATGTAGTCTTACCTCATCGTGGAGGAAGGAGAGGAAACAATTACATTTTTTAAGAACTGGAGTGTGAGGATACCTGTCCTGTCTTGTGTTTTAGAAGATAGCAGGCAGCATGTGCAAGAATGTTGAGGTTTGCTGGTGTAGGTTTAAGTCAGACTGAACTGAATAGCTAGGGAACACTAAATAACTTTAACGGCTGCCTTTAATTCGCCACTGTATTCACAGTAATATTCTAAAGGCCATCATCGGATGAGGCTTGCATTCAGTAATGCACCTCTGTTTGCTGGAGTTCCTGTGCATGGTATGTGCTTAGGTCCTCTTGAAATCAGTGAGCTTTAGCACGTGCAAGAATGTTTTCCTGAACTGAGATTGGAATGAATGGAGTCAGTTAAATACAAGTCTGTGCAGCTTGGGGAGTTGGGGTGAACAAGGTACAATGACTATGAACCTTAAAGCAATGGTTTTCAGGGATTCATGACAGAAAAGTCTGGCCCTAGTGCTCAAGGACAAAGTCTTTACACAATGAACTCTGGGTAATATTTTGAAAAGTGTCAATGTTTCATCTTCAGAAGCGGCTGGGGAGGAGACTAACTGCTGTCATCTTCAATGACTTCACTCTATGAGCATTTATACACATGCTCTGGGAGTGGGGAGTGGGATGCTTTAATTAGAGCAGCTCTGGGCATTACTAATTAAAGCACCCAGAGCATCTCAGGTATCAGCATCCCTGTGCTGAAAAATGGTGGCGCAACATTTTAACTCAAGTGCCCTTCCCACCATTTTTCACCACAGGGACAGTGGTATACAAGACGCTGGAGTGCAATAATCACCATGCTCTAGCAAACTCAGTCAATTGTGTCTGCTCTGACGCTGTAATTACAGTGCATCGGACCAGCCTTGCTGCTTACGTGTAGGCTCCTTATGTGAGTAATGTTTGGGGCTAGGCAGGACAGGGAGGGAAAGGAAACCCATGCAAGTGTGAACTTGGCCTCCCCAAAACTATTTCTTATTCTGAATGATAATTTCCTTCCACTTCTTCCTCCAACCCCTTCCTGTACTGGGCTGTAGGTGCTCGCTTATATGGCTCCAGTGAAATGAAAGGAAAATACCTACATCCACCTAGTTTACTTATACATTTCGGGAAACAGTGAAATCCTTTTCCCTACGTTACTGTTTGCAGACCCCACCTGATGACAGTACTTAGCATCATAATATAAATTGGGTGCCAGTTTTTCCTCTTAATTTTTAAATTTCCAATGGGCTGAATGCTCCTCTCTAACCCTGTTTATTTGGGGGCATTCAGCACATAATACTAAATTTGCTTGATTTTCTTTTTATTTGCAGGTCACCTTTTAATGGAGCTGTAAAAGTAAGTGTAAACTGCACCTTCCTTTGTCATCAGTAAGTGCTGAAGGGCTTAATGCTCAGAATGATAGTAACTCTGAGGTCAAACACTGAAACATGGAGAACTATGGGCCACATCACTAGCACCTTGTAAGTAAGTAGTTAGCAGCAAGGGAGACTGAAGGGTAGATGTGTGGCACTCATATTTTTCACTATATTCTTGTATAGCCTTCCTCGGGGATCTCAGTGCGGCTTTTACATTTTTTTTTTTTTTTTTTATTGTGGAGCCCTCTAGGAAGCATCAGTGAAGGAACAACCCATACATAACAGAAAAGAGTCCCCAGTCCAAAATACTTACAAATGTAGTTATTAGTTGTATTAATTATTACTTGTATTGGAGGGGGTGAGTCGGGGGAAAGGGCCAGGAAAGGAGCAGGGAGAGCTTGGGTTGCCATTCTGGCTGTAGTATCAGTTTGCCATGATAACTTCATGTATCAGTTTGCCATGATAGCATCTTCTTAAGGACCTTGAAGCTTTGCAGGCATGAAGGCCTGCACATTTTCTCTGCCTGATGCATGCCTTTTATCTGGTATGAAGGTGTTTTGAACACCCACAAGAGTGGGCAGTTATGTGCCCACAAAATTAATTTAAACAGTGGGCAGTGTAATACATTTGGATGTCATGGAGGAGCACAGTCTCTGAGCCAAAGCCTGGCTGGGAAAGAAATTCAGATGAGCTATGTGAAGAGTGAGAGAAGAGTCTCTCTGAGCTAATTTGATATAGTGCATAATGGCTCTCTTTGTCTTACCCATTTTGCTGGCAGCGTTGTGCGGTTTTTTTTGGGTGGGGGGCTGGATGTACAGTGCTCCCAGGAAGTGGCTGAAGATGACCATTATCCCATTTTAGACACCAAAGGAAATGAACCATTCCAGGAACCAAGCAGAAAAGGGTACTATCTCACTCCCACTGTTATTCTTGGTGGGAATTGCCCACACAGCTCTCAACAGTTTTTTGTCTTCTCTTCTTTTCTCACAGCTGGGTGATACCTTGGGTCATATGGTTCAATGAAGGATAGAACAGTTTTGGGTTGGAAGGTGTCAAATTGTGGGAGTCAATTTTTAGCGGAGAATTAAAAATTTACTACAAAAGTCCTATTCCTCTACATAGAATTTAACTCAGTCGTGTGTTAATTTGATTCCAGTCATGTGATTCCTCTGTTTTGCTCAAAACAGTTAGAAATTCTCGTCTAACCAGTGTCATTTAATGGTTGTTTTTTGGGGAAAAAATAGCTTATGTACAAGTTTATTTGCTCTATTCTAGTAGTAGAGTGAGAGAAGTTACATATTTACTACATGGGGACCCTGAACCTGTTCAGTTCTGCCTTGCATGAGGCTGCCACAAACTTCAGTGCTACAAGCACATCCTTCCCACTCCTTTTACATGGAGTATGGCAGGCAATAAAGAATTTAGGCCAGCTCCAGGTAAATGGAACCCAACTGGCACTGGCATATGTGGCATATTTTTTTGATCTGCCTCTTTCAACTTTGAGTTGCTGTCTGGTTGAAATTGGAATACAGCTATCTTCAGTGAAGATGAAAACCATGCTAAGGCAGGACTCAGAGTTAGTGACTTCTGGCTGAGTTCCCTTTACTGTACTGTTCAGAGAATCCAGGAGGAACAGCCAACTTTTAGGCAAGCTGTTAATCCTGATTAAACATGCTAGAGGAACTATCAAAGGGCAGAACTTTACAGAAGAATGAATAAAATTAAAAAATACGAACTGACCTGGAGGCCACCTCACTTAGTTACAGCAATATCATTGGTGTCTAGGAAAGGAGTTGGGTTCATATGCCCAAGAATACGTGTACATGAGCATGACAGCCGTCAAGTCTGCAAATGGCTCTTTGACCATTCTGTTTTACCCCCCTTTTCTGGAAAAGAAGAAAAATGAAATTGTCTGGGACTGTACAGGAAGAGCTGGCAAAATAATACTTCACAGGGAAGAAGTTATTCTTTTCTGTCTTTCTGACCTTGCAATTGTATAATGGCATAGTTTCAGCTCAGAAAGCACTGCAGAAGTGAAATAGTACCAAAAAATATCTGTAAACTAAAATATAAATTACAACACTGGAGTTTGTCTGAGGTGTCAGAAACATAATTGTAAATGTCTGTGGGTAGGGAAGAGGAAAAGGTGTTTGGAGATGTGTGACAGTTTGTATAAGGGATCTTTTTTTTATGTTCCACTAGAGGGGCAGTCTAGGGCATCTCTTTTTAGACTCTGAATGGGTCAGCCATTAGCAGGATTTTGAAGCAGCAAGACAGCTGGTAGTCTCTCCTTAGGGACTGGAAGGCATCGTGCCACCAGGCCAGCTTATATTACAAGTACTAAACACATTCAGTTCCTTTCTTCTGTCTCCTTGGCATCCAGTGTTTAGGGCAGAGACTGTGGAGACTGAAATTAGCCAAATTTGTAAGGGGTAGGTTATACCGTTAATTATTTAATTAACACAGTATGAGAAACACATGATCTGGAGATCTTCTGCTCCAGTTGCTAATTCCTACTGTACAGACCCACAGAAGAGGGCTGCCCCTTGTTCTTTACCGTATCCCAATGAGGGCATTCACAACTGCTTCATTTAAATGTCAGGCTTAA
This sequence comes from Crocodylus siamensis, assembly GCF_052110815.1. Taxonomy (NCBI): domain Eukaryota; kingdom Metazoa; phylum Chordata; order Crocodylia; family Crocodylidae; genus Crocodylus; species Crocodylus siamensis. Next base: position 198,311,090 of record NC_143398.1, on the reverse strand, counting down.
AAAGAGCACACTTTCCACTGTTCTGTAGGATATCAGAAGATATGCCTGCATGCAGCAATGACTAATGTGGGCATGCCCAAGACTAGTACCTAGCTTGGGTACTAGTAATCAGTCCAGCTATGGCATCATGAAGTTCAGCTCAGGCTGACAACTGTATAAGCAACGGGATAAATTAGCCAGCAATAAGCAGTTGCAGATAGATTGCTATCAGTGCACAAGCTAGGCAGTTTAGAGCTAGCCTGGGTGCATTTATAGCATATTGCAGTCATTTCTGTGTCTGCAGTATAGATATGTTCTCAGGCAAGCATGGATTGCCTTCCCCAGCACTCTACAGTTTACGTGCTAGAGCACTGATTTCAGCTTTTTTTGTTCCAGGACCCATTTGCAAGATCGATGGCTTGTTCTGGCCCTGCCAGTGCCCAACCCAAAATCCCTTGCCAGTGCTCCTCACCCCCAAGCCGCAGCCTGCTGCCCCTCCCTCCCGGGCCATGTTAGTGCCCCTCACTCCCAATCTGCGCTCCCCTGCCCTCCCAGCCCTGCGGGAGGGGGCCCCCAGCTGCTCCTGTCCTGCTTGGGCTGCATGACCAGTGAGTGCAGGCCCCTGCATGAATGGGCACCAGCCCTGTGCTACCCACCCAGGCATGCAGCTCCCCACTGCAAAGAACTGCCCCCACCTCCTTCCCTTGCTGAAGGGCCAGACACCTCCTCACTGCACCCCCTTCCCTGCTGCAGGCCCACATCTGGGCACTGTCTCCAGCACTTGCACGCACGCATGCACACGTTCCTCCCAGTCCTCTGGACAGTCCCTTGGACTTCCATCTCCCACTCCCCATACACTTATCTGCATTCAGCGGCTGGGGCTGCTCCCACAACCTGGCCTGTGCCCGCTGCCTCTAATTGTCCCAAGCAGCGCTTGCAGGCTGGAATGCTGCCAGCCTGCAAGGGGAAACCTGTACTTTCGCAGGTTTTTCTGGGACTTTTTTGCAACCCTTTAAAATATTCTTGTGACCCGCTTTCGGGTTGTGACCCACCGGTTGAGAAACACTGTGCTAGAGCACTCTGTAGGGTGCATAGTAAACTATGTTAATTTTGCTCCCCAGTTTTCTGGTTTCCTGAGTTTTGAGACAGGTTCTTGCCCTCTCTTGTTTACAGTTTTTGCAACTTTTCCCTTTCCCTTCTGTTTGGTCACTATCTATTAAGAAAAGTTTATTGAGAAGAAAACATTGAGGCTTTCTTAGTAGCAGATTTCCCAGCTCCTTCAGTAGCTAAAGAGGGTCAAGTTGGTAATGTCAGAGGGCTCCCACCCCTTACTTAAGTGTCACATGCTGACAAGGAGGCCTTCCTTACCATCTACCTCCTATCCTAGCTTTTATATCATCTCCTGGCAAATTCCATTCCAATACCTGACAATTTGCCTTTTTATTTACAGCCAAGGCTACATTATCTTTCTGTCCTGCTGGCTGCTGGCTTCTGCACCATGATAGCCAGAAAGCCTCAGTTCAGTTAGAGGTGGTGGGGGAGATAAAGCTGTCATGGGTAGATTTTATAGTAAACAACACTCCAGGAAGGGCCTTAGGATCGGTGCTTGCCTGTTTCCTCCCTCATTCCCTTTACAACTTGCTTTCCATTTCATCCAAGAGCTTCCAGGTCTTTTCTAACCTGTGGCTTTTAGTTAGAGGCTCCTGATTGCTCATGGTTTCTTGGCTCCCCAGAGCTGGAGCATTCTTGGCAGTCTCCCAGAGTGGGTATGGAAAGCAACTCCAGTTCCTACCCCCATCCTTTCACTGGCAGGCAGTGTAGATTCCTGTCTACATCTCTCTCTTCCAGTAAAAGGCCTGAATGCCTGGAGAGAAGCCCTGACCACGGACTGCTGTGTAGCTGGCATAGAAAGAAGAAGCAGCCACTGATCTAGTAGCCATTGAGCAAGGAGCCCAATCCAAAGTGCACATGAACAGGGGTGAAGAACAGAAGGCTGTTGCATAGTTTAAGCTTATTTATTCTCTCTCTAAACATTCAAGATCATATTAACTTTTCAAATCAAACAGATTCTATGGTCAAACCATAGTAAATCTACTTCCAGATAAGAAAATCATAGAACTTTAGGGCCCTCATACACATCAGACATCTGCTCCGATGTGTGCTCGATTAATCGAGTCTGCTGGAGCATGCACATGTATAGACATCCTTAGGGACTTGTAACAGCTGAGTTGATACAAGATGAACCACTGTGTGACTATTATACCAACGCAGTTTGCTAACAAGGCAAATGGCAGTCTGACTTCAGATTAATAGGCAAGTATGTGAAGAAAGTTTAAAGAAATGATTCCAACTGGAATTGAGGTCCCAGTGGCTATAGAAAGAAACATAGCACGGAGGTTAGATAAATATATGCATTTGAAAAGGAGGATCTCATTGAGTATGGACAGTATATATTGGCAGCTGAGAGAATTGGTTTAAATTTTTATTAGGTGCTCTCATTAAGGAAATGGGGAAGTAGGATTTATATTCTTCCCATCCCATAAGACTTGTATGGAATGTTTCAATATTTGAATGCTTAAGCATCTCTCAGACTAATGAAAGGATTATTGCAGGGCCCTTGAACTGTTTTATAGCTTGTGATGGCTGAAAAGATGTGTTTATTTCTGGAAAGATTATTTAACTGGTACAGAAATGTGCGTGTGATCACTGCAAGAGTAATATGCCAGCAACTGTGTAACACAGCTGCATCTGTAGATGTAGTGTGTTTACTAAAAGATCCACATGTTAAGACTGCATTTTTTGCCTTTGCTCGAAAGAGCAACACATTAACCTGATGGTATTTTATATCATTTCAGTCTTAAAAAGTTTAGAACTACAATTCACTTTAAAACTAATATCAAATTTAAAGTTAAACTATGTGACCGACTTTTATTTCAACTGCTGTAGATTGGTTTATTTTCAGTTTCATTGCTTGCTTTTCAGTACTAGTTAGTTTACTACCCATAAGTCGAGAGTATTCATGTTTGTTACAGAGTATGTTGTAATTTATAAATATTGAATTGTATAAAATAGCAAGTTTTGGTAAAAAGTTAGTGAAATAAAAAAACAATTGTTACACTGGTTTAAATCCATGGGAACTCTTTTAGGTTTAATGGCGTTACTCAAGATTCAGACCAGCGTAGCAGATAATGGGACTAAGTACAATTAAGTCTTATTAGTATTGTTCAGCACACCCTCTGCTAGAAAGATAACTTGTTACCTACTAACTCAAGAACTAAGTGTACTGAATGGGGTGAAAGATTCATATCCTAACATATTCCTGAAATTTAATGGAGTAAAGCAATTGTCAATAATTACTTTTTTTCATATATCTTGTATCCTATATCCCCCACTATATTTTGTCTCTTCCACTTTTCCTTCACACACATCCTGTCTACACATACATCTCTCCAAGGTGCTTCCCTCCCCCATTTTAAGACACTTGCTTTGTCCTTTGCACAAAAATAGAATTAGACAGCTAATAGAGCGCTGACTGTACTAGCCAAAGAAAAGGTGAAGAGATGTCTTCTCTACACCAAGAGCAAAAAGTAGGTGAGAAACTAGCTATTTCTGCAGGATTTCTATCAAGGTAGCTCTTTTTTTCGTATCACCCTTAACCTACACGTGGAAATTTTCTCAGTTAAGGCAGAAGTCAGAACTGTCATTGGAGGTTTAGGCTGTTGAAAACTAGACTCCATATAATTAAATTACTGAAATTACTCTATGTCTAAAGCAGAAGTTTTGAAATCTGTTTCCTTACAAACACAGAGGAAAGAAAAGTTTCTCTTATACTGGGGGTCTTCTGGCATTAATAAGACAGTTAGCCACAGAAACAGGTTTTCATTTTGCTTCATGGTTTTTTTGTCCAGACCACTAGACAAGTATATGCATCGAGACTGAAAATAAGGATCTTTGCTGATGTGAACTCCATAGTTCTGCAGTCAGAACTATGTCTGCTGTAGATACCAAGTACAACATTACTAGAAGTCGCTCATGCTTTCACTTAAATTGGTTAGATAAAGGTTCAAGAATATATGGGACATATTTGCTGGCATAGAACTAGTCCCTATTTCACATTCTGATTTTAAGATCCTCTGTAAATGTCTAGCTCCATCTTTGTTGACAAAGTGCATCAATGGATCTAATTTCTGCCTCCTTTCCCATACTTAAAGGAGGTTTTTTTCCCCATTAATAAGGGAAGTATGATTAAAAAACCCTAAAGCCTGGGTTTCTGTTACATTCCTGTCTCCGAATAAAAGTCTGAGGGCAGAACTTGGTTCTGAACATGGTAATTCTGTGAGGGTGCCGACGAAGGCTGGTTTTGATGAGCACCTTCAATGTTTGGCCACTTTTGTTTGTGCAGCATCTACTTCACAGGAATTATTTTGTTACTATCTATTACAGGTGTTTAATACTCATCTAGACTGTTACTATCTATTGCAGTGGTTCCCAACCTAATTTTTTCTGTGGACTGGCACAGGAGCAGACTGGGGCACATGAAGCCGGCTGCCTCCCTCCCAGGGCTGCCCCATCACCCAGCATGTGACTGCTGCTAGCCCAGAAGCTGCTTGCCCAAACAGCCAGATGGGGGTCCGCATGGGGGTCTTGTGCCATGACCCGGCAGCCAACCCAACATGGCTGAGTGTTTGGGAACCTCTGATCTAATGCAGAGGTATAAAATGTACCAGTCCTGTGAGGATTGTTGGGCCAGTCTGCAGGCTGGATCAGGAGCATCCACTAGACCAAGCACACAGCCAATTCAGGGAGTTGCATGCAGTGCACACCCTATGCCGGCCCCCTGTACTGCATGCAACACATGTAGCCAGTCCAGCCTTGTGCAGCATGCTCTGGCCCTGCTCCAGGGCTTGTACTGCATGCAGTGTGCAGGCTGAACCTGGCATTGCAGGCGCTGTATGTAGCACAGGGTCTGAAGTGAAGGCTATATGCAGCGCTCTGCTGGACTGGCCCTGGGCACTGGCTCTGATGCTGGTCTGTATGAGGCCTCAGGCTGTCTGTGCATACTGGAGCCAACACTAGGGTTACCATATGTCCAGGTTTTCCCAGACATGTTCTCTTTTAGTGTTTTTTGATCTCTGTTCTGGAGTTTTATGGAAATCTGAACAAACGTCCAGGATTTTGCTCTGCTCTAATGGTGAGAGCAGGGACAGGGAGACTGGAGGCAGGGGGCACCACATGCGAGTGCACACACATGCACATGGCTGGCATGCAGCCAGGCAAGGTGGTGGGAACAGGCTCAGCAGCTGGATGCAGGTAAGTCTTTGCAGGGTGGGGGTTGGAGGGCTAGGGTTTGGGGACTGTCCAGGGTGTGTGTGTGTGTGTGGCAGGGGTATGTGGAGGGGGTGGGTGGGTGCCTGCCAGCAGTGGGGGAAGCTGTATGGGCGTTGGGGCTGCAGCAAGGTGGGAGAGAAATACCCGCCTCTCTAGCAGGGAAAGGGGACAGGGAGCACACTTTGAGGGCACCAGGAAGCTCCATGGCTGGGCCAGCACCACCAGATTCGGTGCCCATGCTGTTGGGTGGTGCGGCCCAGATGCTGCTCATGGTGGGGTGAGGCCTGGCCTCCTGGCATGGCACTGGAGCCCCAACCCAAGGTGGGTGGGGTGCCATAGACATCCCCTCCTCTTCCCTCCAGCTAGGAGAGGACTCACTCTGCTACCACCTACACAAGTTAGAGTCGCCATGCTCTGACCCAGTCGGGAAGGGGGAAGCTGGGGGCGCCCTCTGGCAGAGCTGCGCAGGGAGCAGGAGTCTGTGGGTCGGGAGTGAGGAACACTGGCAGGGCCAGGGGGGCTGTGGTTTGGGAGTGTGGGGCCAAGAGGCTGCCGGGAGTGAGTGGCACCAGCATGGCCCCGGGGTAGGTGGGGGGGCTGTGTGTTGGGAATAAAAGGCACCAGCAGGGCCAGGGGTTTGCAAGTCAGGAGTGAAGGGCAGCAGCAGGGACAGGGGGCTGCAGGTTGGGAGTGAGGGCACTGACAGGACAAGGGGACTGTGGGTTGGGAGTGAAGTGTCCCCACGACAGGTGTCCGCCTGTTTGGAACTGGAAATATGGTAACCCTAGCCAATGCACAGGCCTGGTCCATATGTTATGGCACACCTGATTTACTATTAGATCTCCAGCTCTATTGAATTCTAATGGTTTTTGAATAATCTCCATTTTAACTATTCCAAGATTCTAAAATGATGATTGGGCAACTGATGCGTCTTGAGTTGGGGGGGGAGACATGTGTGACCAGGGGGGTCGGTGCTTTCAGGGGAGTGCACTGGCGCTCCCCTCTGCCCATCCCCTGAACAAGGAGTGTGGCCTGACAGAGGGTGCACCAGCACTCTCAGTTGCCACTGGCCTATAGCTTGGGGATGGGTGGGGGGTGGTAGTGTGATTTATTTAGGGTGCTTTTGCTTTCCATCTTGTGCTCATTTCTGGCTAGTAACAGCAAAGGATATTCAGCCTCAAACTTATAGAGAAGTAGTTTTAGGAGTGTGCATGCAAACTTCTTTTAGGCTGGAACATAGATTTTGAAACTGTATTCTGGTGAATAGGAAAAAACGGCATTTTCTCAAAAGGGATAAATCCCAAATGGCCATGTTTACCTGATGAATGTGCCCACATTATTTTCTTTATTGGGTTTGAACTAAAGGATAAATGAGATTTATTTCTTTACAGATCAGTCATCAGCTTCACTTTTGTAGCTCTGCAACCTTGTTTACTAGAACATCTGTCTTCAGTTTGATAATTATTGATCTAAGATACGTAAACTATGCACCCAATTCTGTTACTAGTCATATCAAACTAGGTACAGTAGCTTTATATAGGTAAAAGGAGGGATATCATAGAAATTCTTTCTTTTGACAGTTGTGTAAGAAATAATGACCAAGGGAATAAAACCAAGGAAGTACCTTACATGTTTAGCTGTGAATTCGCTGTGAAGAAGTTAGATTTAAAATGCCATGTGACTCAATTGTAGTGCAAAAAGTAAGCAGGTTTTACTATAAAATAGTAGGCAGGTCTGTTTAGGAAAAAAATATTGAAGCTTGTTGGATAGCTTTACACATGACTGAGTATGAATAACTAAAGTAAATTCTGTGTAATTACATGGATGTGGATTTAGGGTTAGTATGAAACACTAGTTGTTTCAGTGTCTTTTAAAAAGATATTTCTGTTTAAATAATCTTTCTTCTGCTGATAATTCTGATATATAATCATGGTGTAGGCAGACATTTAGCAACCAGATTAACCATTTTTTATTTGTCCTACAGCTCTACTACAGCTCTTTCGCATTAATGTAATAAAAGCTTCAGTTATAAATACATAGTCAGGCTTTCTAAATGGTCACATGTAATCATATGAGTATTTTGAACCAAAATTGACCTACAATATCAATAAGAAAACTGTCTTGTCTGTAACATATGCTAAAGATTCATAGACCTACAGGATAAGTACTTCTTTTACCCTATTTAACGTGTGTTTTATAGCAAGCATAAGAGAACATTAAGGAGATGACTACATTAAGACTTCCTGTACAACCTCAAATCTCTCACATGCTCATACCGAATAATATCCTTAAGTTACATCCTCTGCCTCAAACAGATTGTATTTTTATTCCCAAATTTGCATAGATATGAAATACCACTTGTTACATTTCCCTTCTTGTACGCTCAGACTATTTTCACTTTTTACCAGTCCACTACTGCTTTTAGTTGGAGTTTTCTTTTCCTATAGAAGTTTTCTTCCCCAAAGTATTTATTTAAAATATATGGCTAACTGCTGCATAAATTGTATCAGTAATTTATTTCCATGACAGACCAGTTTTCCTAATACTAGTTCCAGTGGAGGAGTCAGTTAACCGCATAACTAGTTTAACTGGAAAAGTTCCATAGTTTCATAGTAGCTAGAGTCGGAAGGGACCTAGGTAGATCATCTAGTCCGACCCCCTGCCTTAGCAGGAAAGAGCACCGGGGTCAGATGACCCCGGCAAGGTGCTCATCTAACTTCCTTTTAAAAATCCCCAGGCTCGGAGCCTGCACCACTTCCCCTGGAAGCTGGTTCCAGGCCCTAGCCGCCCTGACTGTGAAGTAGCGCCTCCTAATATCTAATCTAAACTTACCCTCCGCCAGTTTGTGACCGTTATTCCTGGTCACTCCTGGCAGCGCACGGGGGAACAGGGACTCCCCCAATACCTGCTGATCCCCCCTGACCAGTTTGTAGCAGGCCACAAGGTCCCCCCTTAGCCTTCTCTTGTGGAGGCTAAACAGGTTCAGGTCCCGTAGCCTATCCTCATAAGGCCTGCCCTGCTGACCCCTGATCATACGAGTGGCCCTCCTCTGAACTCTTTCCATATTGTCCACGTCCCTCTTGAAGTGTGGCGCCCAGAACTGGACGCAGTACTCCAGCTGCGGCCTGACCAGTGCCGCATAGAGGGGGAGGATCACCTCCCTGGACCTGCTCGAGATGCATCTGTGGATGCATGATAGGGTACGATTGGCCTTCTTGACTGCCTCCCCACACTGCCGGCCCATGTTCATCGTGGAGTCAATGACGACTCCAAGATCCTTTTCCGTCTCCGTGCTGGCAAGAGGAGAGTTCCCCAACCTGTAAGTGTGGTGCCGGTTCTTCCTCCCCATGTGCAACACCTTGCACTTATCAGTGTTAAACCCCATCCTATTCTCATCCGCCCACCGTTGCAACCTGTCAAGGTCAGCTTGTAGCCTATTGCACCCTTCTAGTGCACCCACATCCCCCCACATCTTAGTGTCATCAGCAAACTTGAACAGGGTGCTTTCTACCCCCTCATCCAAGTCACTGATGAAGATGTTGAACAGTGCAGGCCCGAGGACCGAGCCCTGCGGAACCCCACTGCCCACATCCTTCCAGGTCGAGAAGAACCCATCCACTACCACCCTCTGGGTGCGGCCCTCCAACCAGTTGGCGACCCATTTGACCGTGTGGGCATCGACACCACAGTCTCCCAGCTTTTTGATGAGGACAGGGTGAGAGACAGTGTCGAAAGCCTTCCGGAAGTCCAAAAAGACTACATCCACAGCAACCCCTGCGTCTAATGATTTGGTGACCTGATCGTAAAAGGCCACCAGGTTGGTCTGACAAGACCTGCCACTGATAAACCCATGTTGGTTGCCCCTGAGCATGCATTCCCCCGCAAGGCCCTCCTGGATGTGTGCCAGGATAATTTTTTCAAAGAGCTTACCCGGGATTGAGGTCAGACTAACTGGCCTGTAATTTCCCGGGTCCTCTTTTTTTCCCTTTTTGAAGATAGGGACCACATTGGCCCTCTTCCAGTCCTCCGGCACCTCGCCAGAGCACCACGAGTGCTCATAGAGCCGTGCCAGGGGTCCCACAATGACCTCAGCCAGTTCCTGTAGAACCCTAGGGTGAAGATCGTCCGGACCAGCGGACTTGAACACGTCCAGCTTCTCCAGAAGTACCCTAACTAACTCCTCGCTAAAGTTGATCATCTCTGAGCCATAGATTTTTACCATCCCAACGTAAAACACAGAAAATATTGCTAAGGTGCTGGATTTAATATTGTGAAAATACAGTACATATATTTGAAATCAGTAGGCAATCATGTAAGCAAAGGATTTTAACACAGAAACCATTAGAATGAAGGTGGTTTGTACAACCTTAACATTGACATGTTCTGGTTCATGAATAGTTAATCACAACACCTTAATGTTCTTTTTACAGGATTTTTTCCTCTATGTCCTGGAATTGAAGTCTTCCTATACTAAAAGGAAATAGTTTAAGAGGCAATAAATTTTGACAGTAAAAATGAAGACACTGTAACAATTCAAACTATTTCAGGTTTCTGTATCAGATTTACATTAACATAGCTTTTTGAGGTTAACAGCATTAAAACAGCTACAGAGAGATTTGATCCTCTCTAGATTCCGGTTATAGTAGAAAACATGATGGATTATTACTATATTATATTGTATGTAAAAGGTCTGTCCTTTCCCAGTGGAAATGCATGACAAGCATTTTCTCACATTTGAATTTTTTTTAATTGAGCTATTTAGTTATGGCATTCTCTCTTAGAGAGAGGGCTCATTATAGCAAACCTTGCCAGTTTGAATATCAATCAAAGGATTAAATTGCCAAAGAGAGATGACTGGTTCTAGGATGGAATCCATGGCAGTGATGGATCAATTGCACTGGTCTGTCCGATTACAGTTATTAATCAGTATAAAAGGATGATATGATAACTAGGTCACTTATATCTAATAGGCTAGAATTTCTTTTTCAAAGGTAGCTGAGAGTTTACACCAGTAAAAGGGAGAGTGTTAGAAGAAGACCAGCAAGTTGGAGGCATTTCAGGGGAGCATAACTGAATGCATCTTAAACTGGGTTAGATAAAAGACTTCAACTGGTGTGAAGAGTGAGTGAGAGGTGGGGAAAATGTCTGGAAAGTTGTGAGAGCGCTCTGGTATTTGGGAGACAGGACAGGCTTGACATTTTAGCAGAAAGCATCCAGTTGTTTTAAGTTTCCAGACAGGATTGAAAGGGCTGTGAATGGAGTGAAAGTGTGGGAGAAGAGCTCCAGAAACTGGGCTAGATTGCAAAGGGCAGGAGGAAGAGAGCTGTGGAAACTGCATAATGCTCATGCCATTAAAGTAGTATTTTGGTGCTGAGGAGTCAGTCAGTCTGAGTCATTTGGACTCAGTAAGCAGGGAAAGCAGGCAAAGGTAGACTGGGTGGTCAGTATTTGTAAATCAGGTTCTGTTTATATGGATCTTGTTACACTGCAGGGTGCTTCTAAATATTCAGGGGGCAGTTGTGTTTGTTTCATTTGCACTTGGTTCAGTGAACACATGTTTTTGTTTCAGATGTGGACCTTAATATGCTGATTTGTGCTTCTCTCATCTTGTGATTAGGCTCCCCTACGCGGTCTGCTTAGAGCAATGCCTTTGGGCCATTCAGAACCTGAAATCCAGCACGTGGCCGTTAAACTGGGAGCGCCATAGCAGTGGTGCTCTGTGGGCTGTTTCTGGCCTTCCAAATGGATTCAAGTGGCATGGCTGACCTTTTAAAGTCCTGAGAATTTAAGCCTGGTCAACCTGAGAGACTACCTCTCTTCTTGTTCTGTAGGACTGCAACTCCAGTCAGTGGAAGTTATTCAGATTGCCTGCATGTACAGCAATGTCTATGTTAGAAGAATTAAAGTGTGTTCGTAAAGTGTGTAGCCAAGGGAGTCATGTGATTCATATCCCATCTGTTGCCATCATTTCTCCGGGCCAAATGATCAGCTGGATCAGCTGTGGGTCGACTTTGGCATGAATCCGGAATAAGGCTCTCATACATGCCTCTGAATCCATAGCAAGACAACTTCAATTGGTTTACCGTCATGTCCCTCACCCAGCACTATACACCTTTCTTTTTAAAAAGCACTAGGAAGTGTCTAGCTGTTCCAAGAAAATGGGTATCTATAGACATGCTTGTTTGCAGTCTCATTAGAACACGTCAGAGGAGACTTGATTAATCAAGTGTGCTTCACATTCTGATTCGAATGCTCTGGGGTGGCCTCACCTTCATGTGTATCAAGGCCCTGTGCATTTCAAAATAGCCATGGGGGCACTTTATCTAAACCTTGTCAAATGAGCTTTAGATAAAGCATCCCACAGCCATTTTGAAATGTGCAGGGGCTTGATACACGTAACAGTGAGCTGTTTCAATTACAGCAACGGTCCAGAAACTGCTTTAATTAAAATGCCCCCCTCCCTCCTGATCACTTGTGTGCTCATGGACAAACAATACGATTATCAATATTGTCTGAGTTTAATATTTTAGTATAATTGGAGGAACCACTGCTGTTGCCTTGGGGCAACTTTTTTGGCTCTTATGATATTCCCACATGGGCTACAAGTTCATCTCATTTTTGTACTGCTAGAATGGCACTTTCTTTCACACATTGTTATACTGTGTTTGTTTTCTGACATTGTTCTACATGCTGCCATAGTAGAAATGACCTCCTGTCCTTTTTTTCTGAAGAACCAGGAACACATGTAGTAGATGCACACCATCTTCTCATACACAATGTCTTTTAATTTATTGAATTATGCCATTATTATTTATGCAATTTATATTTTGAAAGTAAGTCACTTAGCAGCCAGTCCCATTTTCAAAGGCCCCGAATAACATAGGTTCTTAAGTCCTTCTGAAAATTGGTGAAACCCAGATACTGTTTTAAAAAATCACCCTGTATCTAAAGCCTTCTGAAATTAGTTCATTTTGGTGCATTTTGGATCTGGCCCACAACATGAAAACAGTCATACAAATGTTCATACTTAATAGAGTGAAATGACATGAATGTATTGTCAAAGTAATTCAGCTAATGACTAGTATTAGTTTTTGAACAGCTAGTGTTACAGTATTGAACATAGTTGGTGGCTGAAACACAGGTCATTAATGAGTACTTTATATGGATGATAGTTTACTGACCATTAGTATCTTCTGTATTGATCCTGCATATATTAGCACTTATAGATTAGTTCATTGACTTTTTAGAGTACAGGATTAAAGAATAAGAAGTTAGAAATTCTGTTTAACGTACATTAGAAGAAATCACAAGTTGACAAAAGGCACACCAGGTTTCAGAGATCCATGCTGACATTTTTGTGTTCTCTCTCAACATTTGAAATTACTGGAGAAAATATTTAATGGAACACAAATGACATTTTAAAATGAAGGTCCCCTTTACCTGGCAAGGTTAAATTAAAGCAATTAAGCTAATGGTCATTTCAGAAGCAAATAAGTAATACCCTTAGCAGTATTGGATCACTTTTTCCAGAGGTGAAAGTGAGTGTCATTAGGTAGCTTCAGAAATTGTCCATTTAATTAGCGACTTGCAATATATGGAAAATGTATAGCTGTACCTTCTTTCACACAACTGTATGTATCTCAAGAAAATGATTCTGAAATCTTTCATTGTCTTTAATGAGAGAGGAAATGCTTATTACACTCTTTATTTTCAAATGTTACAAAGTATGTCCAGTAGAAGTAATTAATTTATGAGGAAGATGCGAGAGGCATCACATCACCTATTCCATGACTTACACATTTTCAAATGTGTCGATATTCATGGTATGGTCAAATTTGCTGAGAATTTCCAGTTTTCACTACTGGGTCTAGGAGAAAATAGTTTCCCATTCACATAGATAAAGAGGACTAAAACATCTGAATCATGGAATATTTAAAAAACAAGCTAAAGAGCAGAGTGGCATTTTTCGTGTGATTTGGACTGGATCTGTTTTGCATTTATTTCTGCTTTATGACCATGTTTGTACTAAGTTGTTACATTCAGACTTTCCAAGCTGAGGAGTAGTAGGAGTTTGTTTTAAGAGAATCAGAAGCTGTCACTGCTTCAGCAGGAGGCAAAGTGCTCCGAGGCGATTTGTGAGTAGAAGCCACAGCGGACAGGACAGTACTCTCTCGGTGGTACATAGGGCAGGGGAGGAGGACTGACTAAGCAGATGATGCACACAATTATGTACCAGTGAAAAGGAAGAAAAGCAGTATTAAACATTGTAGATGTGTGTGTCTAGATATGTATATAGATTCAAACTAGTAATGAAAAAATGGGTTTTCACTAAAGTTTTTATAGGACTTTGTCTTGCTTAGATTTTTTTCCATTCTTTACATTTCAGAAGTCTTTTGATTTGTTTCAGGAATCTTTGTTATTATCCCTTTTAAAAATCCCTTTTCCCCTTTTCCTTCAGTGGAAAAAAAGAAGGGCATGGTATAAAAAAATGAGATCCCTCCCCCAAAGTGCACATTTTTCTCTCAAGGATTTAACTTCTTCATTCTTTCCATTCCAGGTGCAGTGGGGAAAACAGGTGGGGGCCCTGCGTATTAGGAAAAATCCTACTCATTAAAGATAAGGATTTTACACTTTAAAAAATGGAATTTAATTTTTTTTTTTTTTTTTTTTTGTGAAATTCTAAACGGACTCTATGTATGTATACACATTGTACTTTTTTATTAGGTCTGAAGTGGACTGCATCTTAATGATTCAGAACAGCAGAAATCTGTTTTCAGAGAGAATGGTGGACCTTTCAAAGTCAGCTGCTTATATTTTATTCACTGTTCCCCTTATTGATTTAGGAAATACAATCCTATTCTGTTTCACATTTTTTTTGATTCAAAGTGAATGCTTGTTAGAATTTAGAATTATTTTAAAATGTCTTTTGTTAGGTAAAATTCTACATCTCTTCAGAGAGATATGGTGCTCAATTATTTAATTTTCTTGTGTGGGGTTTTGTCCTTTCTAATGGTATTTTTCCACAACTCTTTCAGCAGAAGAGGCTTTATGTTTAATATTGCTGTACTGTTTCAGTTTAGTTTGGCTTTTGTTGGCAATAGTAGCTCAAATCAACCCTGTCATTTAAGGGCATCTTGTTTTTATTGGATAACTATCCAGTCTACTGTGGCAGGGTCTATATGCTAGTTTTGTTCAGAATATTCTCAGGGGTTTAATCTGTTGGTAAACTTGTATGTTTGTTGCAAACCACATCCGCCATATAAGATGCATGCCTTGTTCTTGGGAGGGCAGACTGAAGAAATAAATTTTCCAGAGTTATAACCACATGGAGAAGAAACAGAGCCTAATCTACAGTCTAAAAGCTATGGTTTTAACCATAGCTGAATTGGTTGCTTTTGCTTGAGCAGGAAAAGAAGGATGATTGAGTTGAAGATTAGACTGTGTCGCTGCTCTAACTCAGCAATTAAACGATTAAGACTGTAGCTGCTGCTGCTGATGGCTGACTGGACTCTGCCCATCCCTCCATACAACCATGGGGAGAGAGAAGGAAAGGAAGAAACAGTCATCTTGCAGTATCTCCATGCTTCAGTTCTGGGCAGAAATTCAGCTTCTGCCTTTCAGGCATGCTCCAGTTTTGGACAACGAACTTTTGGGAAAAAAGTCTAGGTGGTATGTGAATAATTATGATTTGAATTTGAGAAATACACCTCTTATGGCAGACTATCATCAAATTCTACATTAGAAAATTCACAGTTGCTATTCAGGAACAAAAAGATAACCATCTAAAACATAGGTTTGAATGTCTAAGATATATCCTGTACTTCCACAGGATGCAAGTCATATATATCACTGAATCAAAGTAAAATCTATGGTTCTCCTTCCAAAGCTGCTCAGAACAACATAACTACAGAGTTAAATTGTAGCCTTGGGTAATTTCCTTTGTATTCGGTGGCAGAGCTACTTAAATTGGGTTGTTGTAAATTTCTCCACTCTATTGGAAGTCCCCAGCAGGCAGAAAGGCATCATATTTGACTTTATGTAACCAACTACTTTCCCACCTTGGCAGAGGAGTGTTCAGGGCACAGATGCAGCAGAGCTAAGGCATGAAACAATTCTGAGTTTGCAGAAACAACCTTTAAGAACTGCAAACTAAGGTAAATTACAGTTTTAAGTACTCTTACTAATATCCTGGGGTAGTTGGCTTTGGCTATCCCTTCCTGACTGTCCAAGACTAGAGAGACTGATAAGTGTCTCATCTGTGTTTGCCTCTTAACAATACTGAACTTAAGTTCAGTACAGCTCACTAACTGTATCTTTCCCAAAGAGGAGAAAAAAGAAGAGAATGGAACATTTTTGTGAATGTGGGCCTGAACATACCATGTTTGGCAGAACATCTATGTATATCCCTTACCAAATGGGTATATAAACCATACCGAGCAATGAAACAGATGATGTTCAGTTCCGGTAGATATTGATAACCTCCCCTTCTCTTTGAATAAAATCTCCATTCAAAGAGAAGATACCTAATCTGAGAAGTGGGTCTCTAATATTTACACTCTTGACTATATTTTAAATATTATGTAAGGAGAGCTTGTTGCTAAAAAATTTCAATCTGTTGAATCATGGAATAAGTCAAATGTCTTATTTGTCTGCGTGGCATATGCAGATGAAGAGGAGAGTGAAAGGCAACTTGTACTTTTTTAGTTTCCAATTCCAGTAATTTTTTTTGAAATGATAAAACATTTAGTATAAAAGTAACTTGGGGTATTCTTTTTCTAAGGGGGGATGAGAACTCAATTATTGCAGATGATTAGGCTCCTGCATTACTTTTTGTTGCTATAGCAATCTCTCTCTAAAGATCTTGTTATGCATTATGATGCCATGAATAATGTTGTTTGGGTAATGAAAGATTTAATACAGAGGTTCTCACTATAGTGGTCACAAACCCACAAGGCACTGCATAAAAGTTTGAAACATCACGTTTCTTATTTGCTAGATAGATGAGAGAGAGGTCCTGAAATATTTTCCTAGAGATCATAGATTCATAGATGCTAGGGTCGGAAGGAACCTCAACAGATCATCGAGTCTGATCCCCTGCCTAGGCCGAAAAGAGTGCTGGGGTCAGATGACCCTGGCCAGATGCCTGTCTAGCCTTCTCTTAAAGACCTCCAGTGTAGGGAAGAGCACCACCTTCCTTGGAAGCCCATCCCAAATTTCGGCCACCCTCACCATGAAGAAGCTTTTCCTGATGTCCAGCCTAAATCTGCTCTCTGTCAGTTTGTGACCATTGTTCCTTGTTACCCCAAGAGGCGCCCTAGTGAACAGAGCATCTCTGATCCCTTGCTGTGCCCTGCCTTATTAATTTTTAGGAAGCCACAAGATCCCCTCTCAGCCTTCTCTTGCAGAGGCTGAAGAGGTCCAGGTCCCTCAGTCTCTCCTCCCAGGGCTTGGCCTGTAAACCTTTAATGATACGAGTGGCCCTCCTCTGGACCCTCTTGAGGCTATCCACATCCTTTTTAAAGTGCTGCGCCCAAAACTGGAATCAGTACTCCAACTGTAGTCTGACCAATGATGGATAGAGGGGAAGTATCACCTCCTTGGTTCTATTTGTCATGCATCTGAAATATCTTCTTGTATTTCATATTATCTTACCTTTCTTACAAAAGGTTGAGAACTATTGGATTATTACATTCTAACAGAGTTGAGTAGAATATAAGCAATTTACAGATACTTGTTTGTGTACCTTGTATTTCTTTAGGAATGAATAGAAAAATGTTTGATTTCTGTATTTTTCCAGGTTTGGGAAAATATATTTTCTTGGAGTAAAAAAAACCAAAAAAAAGCAAAAACGAGAAAAAAAACCCTTTCCAAAAACAACCTTTGTGAGGCCTGGTACTGACATTACATGTATACTGGTATAAGTGACTGGAAAACAGAAGTCTGACACACACAGACTGGTTTAAAAGTGGCAGAACTTGGTCTAAGATTTGCTTCCCCCTCCGCCCCCTTGGGCAAATGTGTGGTCTGTTCGCTATTGATCTAAACTACTCCTCTTACAGAAAACCACATAACTTAGATTGATTCTGCCTTGGGCTTTTTGAAAGTCTGTACCTAGCCCAAGGCAAAAGGTGGAATGTCTTAGGCTGCTTGCAGACATTTAAAAAAACCAAACAAAGCCAAGCTTTACCAGAAGCAGCAGCACGTTACTTCAACTCGGTCCACAGCATCTGTAAAGATTGGACCCTTCTCAGGGCCTTTTGGTGCTTTTATCTAAAGCTGATTCAATTGACTGTTAAATAAAAGCACCAAAAAGCCCCACTAAAGCACCCCATCTATACAGATATTTGAGCAAGCTGGATTCAGCTAACACACTGCCTCTTCTGGGCAAGTGCTGAGCTCAGTGTAGGAGCACACCAACTTTCTCGTAAAGTGCCAGGTTTTTTGTGTTGTTTTTTTTTCCCCTCTAATGTCTGCAAACAACCTTAGTGAAGACTAGAAAGATCTTATCTTGGATCACATTCAGGTAATTAGTTGGCTTTTTGGAATTAAACACTGAAATAATATTTCTATCAAGGACAGCACTCTTAAAATGAACATCTAAATTTTTACCCTGTTATCTTTTCAAGCCCTTTCAATATATCTGTTTAAACTGTCTTTATAAACCTAGGATTTTTAGTGGCCAAATGATTAGCAAAGCATGTCAGTAATTCAGTAATTTTTGCTTTTATTTTTACAGTTCTGTTTAGAGTCACATTATTTTTTAAGAAACTGCCCCAGGTTTTGTTTAAAGGATTAATACATTTTCATGTAAAGCTGGAAATTCCTACCCTTTACCTCCAATCGTTAGAAAACTAAATTTAATCCATTAGCATCATGCTGAACTGTTAACATTTTGGTTGTTTTATTAGAAGAGAACAAAGAACTCCTGGTTTGTTTAAAATGTGTTGCACAAAAATAAGAATGAAAAGGTTTCAAAGCATTGATGTTAAACACTGTAAAATGGAGTACATTGTGCAGATTGGAGAGATTTTCAAGACATCTGGTAATTAGCAACCAGCTCCCATGGAGTCTCTCTCTACCACAGCTCCTGCTTTTTCTTGAACAGAAAAAAAAGATGAAACCTAACCTTGGAGAGCTAGAGCCTTGTGATCACAAATATCAGCGGGATTGTAAAGATTCCTTGATTATTTTTTATTTCTACTTTTGGGGGGCGGGGGAGGAAGGGAGGGAGGCAACTACCATTCTGAAGAAAGATTAAGTACCTAGCCTGGTCCTGCATTCAAAAATATTGGCCTAGCTTGTCTCTTGTACTATTCCACTAAGTACAGCCGGGGGGAGGGAATGACCTATCAGAGAACTGTTTATGGCTTTCCTGATCTGAGCCAATCTATAGCTCTAACCTACACCAGCCTCCTGGAGTTCCTAAGGGACCATAAAACAGCTGAGAATAGCTGAAGCGTGCTATTCTCTGGTCACACACCCCTTTCCAGCCCCAGATGTCGTTGATGATTGGGACTGATATTGGAGCCTAAATTGACTCTATACCTGGCAAGCTGGTGAGACACAGGGGCTTCCTGCTCCTTTTGTATTGAAGGAATATCACAAAGAAATAAGTCAAGCCAGATAATTCAGCCCGTTATGTCTTTAAGGCGCTACTGTTTCATTTCAATCATTAAAACTGGAGCAAGAAATAAATCTTTCCCTTTTAATTTGTGTTACTAATTAAATGTTATCAAATGGAACCATCTTACTCTGTATTACTTTATAGGACATTATAATGTGTGTACATGTGTAGGTGTGATGTTTCTTAAACAATGAGTAACAGGGCAATGGATTACAGAAATAATAACACAAAATGTTAGAAGCAATTCACCCCGGGTACCAAGAGGAGGAATTGTTACACAATTATAGGTGACAATAACAAAGCAGATGTCTTTATCAATGATGAGAGGCAGTATATCTTAGTAGACAGATCACTTGACCAAGAGTTGGGGCATTTGGAGTTCTGTCTCTAGCTCTGCTGCTGGTCCACATGATGACCTTAAGTAAGTCCATTCCTCTCTTTATACCTAGTTTCTTTATCTGTAAAGTAATGATACTGATCTTTTAGGGCTCTGAGCTCTAATGATAAAGAGTGCCTGTATAGAGCCAGGGACATTACTGTCTCATAGATGCACCATCCAAAGCCGAAAGGCTCATGATTTATCATATAGGTCATTGGGCTGGGCCCCAGCAGTTAACAGTGTTTCAGGCCAATGGTGACCACATAGCTCAGCACTGTTCAGTATGTGTATGTACTCTGGATACCCTCCACAAAGGATCCATGTTCTAATTAGCCCCCTACTTCTGACTGGAACCAGATGTTCTTGTCACAAGTCCTGGGACCCTCCAAAAATGTATATAAAGATGAGGCACAGGGCAACCTGGTCCAGCTCCACCTCATGGTTTCTCAATTCGGAAAAGATTCAGACAGATTTGGCAATTTGGGCAGTCCCCACTTGCTGCCGCAGGGAGCTGGAACTGGGTTTTGTGCTACTAAGTAGGGGGCGGGGAGGCTGGAGGAGGGGGAAGGGTGCCATGGGGGGACCCCCACCAGGCCCCTTCCCCTGTCTGCTCCCCCAGGCCCCCTGAGCACCTCCCAACCCCTGCCTGATCTCCCAGCCCTGCCAATGGCTGCCCTGCCTGGCCCCAGCGTCCCAGCACTTTTAAAAAATAAATAAAGCCCCGCACTCACCAGCTGCTGCAGTTGCTGTTGGGGCCTCTAAGGGCTCATGGCAGAGCCCCCACATGCAGTGCGGGGCAGGGGGGATCACCCCCACCTCCCTTCTGCCTGGCAGCAGCCAGTGAGTATCGGGCTTTTTTTCCTTTTAAAGAGCCAGGATGCTGGGGCCAGGTGGGGCAGCCATTGATGGGGTTGGGAGAGTGGGCGGGGATGGGGGCTTGTGGCAGAGCCCCCCCACACACACAGTGCGGGGCAGCGGGGATTGCCCCCGCATGGCAGAATCAGGTGAGTGCAGGGCTTTTTTTTCTTAAACAGCCAGGATGCTGGTGCCAGGTGGGGCAGCCATTGGTGGGGCAGCCATTGACGGGGCTGGGAGAGTAGGCAGGGGTGGGACCTTTTTGATTCGGCCAAATCTCCGAATCAGGTTTGGCCGAATCAATTCGGGACACTGACTCAAATCACTGAATCGAAACTCTGTCCCCCAAATCGTCCGAATCCAAAGCGAACACTAGTCGCTTTGCACAGTCCTAGTAGGTTCGCATCCAAATGTTTGTTCAATATAGGTCATGTGTTTTATAGTCATGCACAGTGTTGGCTGCATTTAAGCAGTTTCATAGTTGGTTTCCATTACTGAGCACATGCTGCTTTTGGCAGTAGTTTGATCATAGACAGTGTGTTTAACAAGGTTTCCTTGTAAGTGAACGTAAGACAGACTTTTTCCCTCATGCTGATTGGGGGGAATAATAAATAGTATAATCAAGTTTTTACTGCATGAAAATATAAAGAAGACATCTTGGTTTAAATAGTAGCACAATTTCATTCCAACAGCTCTGATTCTGTGAAGTAAACCGTATAGCAGAAAGGGAATTGTGAAATGCCTTAAATGCTGTTTCTTAGTAATATCCAGGTTTTAAAAAAAATAGCTTTGTAGCACATAAAACATTTAACTCTAGCTGGACTAGCTGACAGAAAGGGCATAAGTCTCACTGGATTACTGACTACATGTTTACTTTAACGCATTAAATTATGTGACAGAAAATATTATGAAAACAGGGCTATATCTCAGTATGCAATATCGAGACATGGTAGATGAGTAATTACACCTAATTTGTATGTAACCTGATGAATTTTACAACAGTGGTAATTAAGTTTACTCTTGTCTCAGAATAAATCATACTCAAGGTCTCCTTTTAAAACATCACACAGTTTAAGTCTTTTATCTTTTAAATTGCATCTGCGGTCAAATACTACAGTATAAATAATAAGTCTAAGGTCCTGAATGTAGTGTGACTGTTATAGCTCCGCTGCTTCTTGAGGAGAAAGGAGATTAGTCCATGTAAGATTTTTTTGGAGTCCATGTACTCAGCTGAGCTGCAGTGTAAGCAAGTGGTCCATGTGCCCCACTTTGGAAAGGAGACTACTGATTCTTTACAGAAGGGTGGTTATAAAGAGGATGGTGAACTGCAGTGTGGCTGCAGGATACAGGACAAGGAGCAGTGATCTTAAATTGCAGCAAGGAAAATCCAGGTTGCAGGTCACAAAGTTCATCTCACTATAAGGGTCATTAAGCATTGGGATAGATAGACTATCTAGACAGGGTGTGGCATTTCTATAACTGGAAGTTTTTAAGAGCAGATCAGACAAATATTTGGTTGGGATGGTTTAGATAGGTATGGTCCTGCCTTAAATGGGGTTAGACTAGATGACCTCTTGAGGTCCCTTTAGCTCTGCTTTTCTATTATTCTATCTACTGACCAGTGTGAATATGGACAGAATGGGAGGAATTAATGGTTGCTTTTACATGAGTCTGCAAAGGAGGGTGTAATGGGCAGGTGTCTGTAGCACATCTTACTCTTTTCACACCTTTGGCATCTCTGGGCTGCTGTAATTTCTTAACTTGTTCTTAGTAAATTTTTTGAATCCCTTCTGTGTCTAACCAGAGAGTGTTAGTGTGATTCACCTGAGCACCTGCCCCAACTTGGAAGGGTTATTTCATAAATTAGCATTGCTAATAAGCACATGCAGTTGTATGAAGCTGTATTTACATTAGTTTGTTTGTCTTAAGCTGATTTTTCTGAATAAGGCAGTATCCCATCTGTTTTAGCAGAAGCTCCACTGCTTATCCATACTTCTGAAATAACTATAATTTCCAGTTGTCTTTAGCATTATACACTTTTTGTAGTGCTGAGTGCATTTTTACACACTGCTTTTATATCTTTTTAATGCATTATACTTCTCAAATACTTTTATTTATAGTAATTTTCATTAAAAGCTGGTATTTGTGTTTTATTTTTTAAATTACACTTTTATTATATTGGTTGTTTTGAGAATCTGCTGAACACAAAGTACAGTTTCCAAAATTCCCTGTTCCACAATCCAGGATCAGGTGTCTAAATGTCTTCTTGTTGAATAAGTTTAGATAAATTAACGTGCTTGAGTTTTTGAGAGGCAAGAATTCTTTTGGATGGTATCTTTCATTGAACCAACTTCATACTTGGGATAGATGAATGTCAGGTAGATTATAATGGATGAAATTACTGTGTTTGTTAAGTCCCTGGTTCTTAGCATGCAGTAGGCCAATGAATTCTGTTCCCATGTTCATCTTGTAAAGGTGTTGGTCAGATTTTCTTTGAGCACAAGAACTGTGAGGTCAAATGGGGAGTGAGCTTTTTTTTCTGTGTAAAACATTCTCCAACCTGTGTTCTAGTATCCCTGTCATTTATCTTTTATGGTGATAAACTATGCAACAGAAATAAATTATCTGGTTTCACCCATATAGTTGTCATGAGGGCATTTGCTGCATTGTATGAGTTCGATCCTTATAGTTTCAAGTGTGGGACCAGCTAGGAATAGAGTCCATATATCCTTCCCGCTTGGTGCATGCCCCATCCTTTGGAGCACATTGTCTCGTGATGCTTGTTTGTTCAAATAAAACGGGGTTGCATTGTGTTATTTTTAAGGGTTTGATTTTTACCTGCAGTAATCCTTGTAGAAAGGGATAAGCTACTGATTGGAAAGTGTTACTTTATTGAAGGAATTGGCTGAGGTAATTTTGGAGCCATTGGCTATCCTTTTTGAGAATTCATGGAGGTCGGGTAGGTCCCTTATGATTGGAAAAGAGCAAATATAGTGCTCATCTTTAAGAAAGGGAAGAAGGAGGATCTGAGGAACTACAAGCCAGTCAGTCTGACCTCTCCACCTGGAAAGATCATGGAGGTCCCCAATGACTGGAAAAAGGACAAATCTATCGCCCATCTATAAGAGAAGGAGGAATATCTGGGTAGCTATATTGAGGTCACCCTGACATCAGTACCTGGAAAGATCATGGAGCAGATCCTTAAGGAATCCATTGTGAAGCACCTAGAGTAGAAGGTGACCGGGAACAGTCAGCCTAGATTCAACAAGAGGAAGACATGCCTGATCACTCCGATTACCTTCTATAATGGTGACAAGTTTTGTGGAGGAAGGTTGAGCAGCGAATAGGCTGAAGAAATGGTCCCCAGTTCATCCGATATTCAACAAGGACAAGTACAAAGTCCTGCACTTGGGACAGAATAACCACTGGCACAAATACAAACTAGGGAATGACTGGCTAGGTTTCAGTACTGCGAAGAAGGGCCTGGTAGCCACAGCGGACCACAAACTGAATACAAGCCGGCAGTGTACTCTAGTTGTAAAGAAGGCCAAGCGTATCCTGGGTTGTATTAACAGGAATGTCACTTGCAGATTAAGGCTTAAAGTAATTCTTCCATTCTGTTAAATACTGGTGATGCCTTGCCTGGCCTACTGTCCAGTGTTGGGCCCCACACTTCGAGAAGAACATGGATTCTTTCCAAACTGTCCACTGGAGAGCAACACAAATGATCAGGGGCCTAGAGATGAGACTTATGAAAAAAGGCTAAAAGAGCTAAGGTTATTTAGCCCGGGGGAGAAGACTGAGGTGGGATTTAAATATCTGAAGGGGGTGATTATGGAGAAGATGGAGATGGGCTTTTCTCTGTGGCTGCAGGGGACAAAACTAGGAGCAATGGACTCAAACTGTAGGAGGGGAAATTTAGAATGCAGATTAGGGGAAATTTTCAGACTGTGCGGTTGGGTCAGGCATTGGAACAGGTTATGTAGAGAAGTTGTGAAATCCTTGGAAACTTTCAAAAGCAGGTTAGTGGCTGGGTTGATTTAGTCAAGCATGATCCTTTCTTGAGCAGGGGACTGGACCAGATGACCTTGTGAGGTCTTTCGAGCCCTACTTTCCTATGATCTCACATGAGCACAGAACTATAGATCTGCTCAGTATTTCAGACCCTTATATCTTTTTGTGGAGAAGAGAAAGCCTTGTTTAATTAGACTTCAACATTACAGATCTTGTGGAAGACAAATTATAAGCTTTCTGGATATCTGGGCATTAGAAAGACAGAAAGGACCTTGTCAAAAGTGGATGGATTAGTGTAATCACATTCACGCCCTTTCAAACAGTTAATTTTTTAACATTCAGGCCAGGTAACTGGTGATCACAGTATTGCTCCTAAAGGAACAACAATAGGTAAGCCACCTAATTGACGCTGGCTAAAACATCCGATTCTCGCTGCTTTTTGCTATGTATATTGAAATGGAAATACGTGTCTCTCTTTCCAAGTTCATTGTGGAGTCTTTCAAAGAGTTGGTCTGTACAACTTACGAGTTCGGGCACACTGCCGAGAAGTTCACGTAGCTGAAATTCATGCCCTCTTCAGTGGAAAAAATGTCAGCCCAGTACTCATTAAATATTAAATTTGCTTTAAAATACAGTTTCTGATGCTTTGAAGCTTTGTACTTTTCTGCAGCTTTTTGGTGTTAAGAAATGTGTTGAGGCATCAAAGGGTGGGCTTCACAGTACCTGTATGTTCCACCTTAGTCTCTCACCTCAGATTCTGTTGTTGAGGGTATTTCTTGTATTAAAGGACATCTCCACTCAATTTCTTTAGTCCAGCAATCCAAACATTCAAAAGGTAAAGATGCCGTTCTTAGCAGAAGGTATGCTCTGAGGTGAATTTGAAAATAGAATTTCTAACTTGCCTTGGTATTTTTGCACCCACTCATAATTCCAAGAAGCTTCCTAAAACATATTGTGGCAGTCATCATTAAAAAGTCAGAATTTACCAACTTGTACTATATTGTATTGTCAGAGATACCATCACATTTCCCTATTTCTAAACTGATGAACTGGCTACAGATTCCTTATTGCACAAATGTGAAAATGAAAAGCAAAAGCTAACCATTTTAAGTACGTAAGCAATGAGGTTATATGATTAAATTAGGGTGGAAGGTTGAAACAGACATTTACCCCCATTATCTCGACTTTTATTTTCATCCCGAGGTGCCCCTTCTAATCACACTGGTGAATACTACAGGCTAGATCAGCAATGCTGATTGTTATAATTAGGTATTATTTCAACTATATTTTATTTTGCAAAATAACTTGGATCCATTACCAGGTTTCCCACTGTTTAAGAGCTAGATTCCATTTTGTTGTTTTCTTCCTTTAAGATTATTGTTCTCCACTTACTTTCAAGAGATCTGGGTCCTCCTATAGGTTTCCTGGTGGTCATGATCCTTATGATGGCAGCATGCTCGTGAGTCATGCAGACTGATTCCTAATTCAGTTTCTTCCTGTTTTCTTTTAATGAAAGAATAAAAGTTCAATGCAGCAGGTGTGATTTTAGAAGGAGATAGGGAAATCTCTTATCTCTTACACAGTTATGCTGTACCTGCTTTACCCCAAATCCAAAAGAATACTGGTAGCTGATAATAAATTTCTCCAACTCTGAACTCGTAACATATTAGTTCCCATTGTTGATTCATCTTTGATCTTTGAGTATGATGACAAGGTAAATTTCACTGTCTCACCTCAGAAAACCAAAAAAAAAAATATCTTGCTGCCACAGTGATTACCAGCAAAAAACTCTGTTACATGTTACTACTCCAAAAATAGGGCATATTCATGACAAATTACTGAATTAGCAATTAACAATATTTAAATCACATCCGTTTCTGAAATAAAGCATCTGACTTGTAAGCAGGAATAGGACT
This sequence comes from Crocodylus siamensis, assembly GCF_052110815.1. Classification (NCBI taxonomy): domain Eukaryota; kingdom Metazoa; phylum Chordata; order Crocodylia; family Crocodylidae; genus Crocodylus; species Crocodylus siamensis. The sequence goes on along the minus strand of NC_143398.1, from coordinate 198,284,995 downwards.
GTAATAGGAAAATTCTGGAGGGTATGAAAAGGTCAAGTGTTTGGGGAAATTCACATCTTTTTGCTCATCAGCTGGGATCTGGGTTTTCCATTTCCCATGGAAAAATGGAGTAAACTGTGGATTTTACCTTTTACCAGAGGCAAACCATTTTACCAGAGAAACCCATGGATTTTGCAGTTTTGCAAAGAGCTCCGTGTAGGCTGGAGTGTGAGGAGGGTGGTCAGGCAGGAGGTACCATGTTCATATACATGCATGAAAGACAGTAGTTCCCGCAGGTAAGTGGGGGGGGGGCTGGAGGGAGTCCCCCCACTAGAGCTGGGGTTGGGGCTGCTGGCCAGCCATACAGTGCCTGGGGCTTGGGGCCTGGAGCTGCAATGGGCAGCTGCAGGTCCCCAGCTGGGAGCGGGATGGGGCAATGGGCGGTTCATCCAGGGAGTGGGAGGGGGGTGAGGTTGGCTCCCTGCTGCTGTGTGGACTCTGGAGGGGGACTCCATGCAGAGGGGTGGGCCAGCTCCCCCTTGTGCATGGGGTTGGGGTGGGATTGGGCATGGGCTGTGCACCCAGATCCTGCTCAGCTGCACTCTGCCCTGCAATTTTGCTGTGCAGCCACACTCTGCCCTGCAGCACCAGGTCACACCTGCTGGGCTGGGGAGGCCTGGGGGGGGATGGCAGTAAGGTGGGAACTCACAGTGCACAGCCTGTGCCTGCCCCCATCCCCACCCCACATACAGATCTGGGAGGCCTGGGTCCCCCTGCTTCCCAGGATTGCACGCCACGATGGGGAGACGCCCCCTCCCCCTGCCCACACCCATCCACAGGCAGCCGGGGGAGCCAAGCTCTGCTTTGCTGCAACAGCTGCTGCCTCCTGCTGGGGCAGGGGACTGCAGACCCAGGTCCCTGGCCCCAGAGCCCTGGCAGCTGGGGGCCCTCTCCAGCAGGGCTGGGGGAACAGGGGCTGTGGGCGAGGGGCATGAGCAGGGTCATGGGATTGTGTGGGGGAGGGGAATGAGAGGCATCAACAGGGCCAGGGGGCTCTGAGTGCGGAGTGGGGGACACCAGTAGGGCTGTGGGGAGTCTTTAATTTTAATCCCAGATTTGGCAGGGTTTATTAGAGAATTTGCATTTTTTTTTTATCATGGAAAACCAGGATCCCTGCTTATCACCTAAAATAGGTTAATACAGCATTGGGTCCCAAAGGGGTAGAAGATTTGGGCTTTATAATTGCCAGCTTTAACTTACTGCTGAGGGTTGCATTTTACAAGAACAGATTCTTAACTGTGAAAACAGTGTTCTCAAATATGATTGGATTAAGCCTGTGTTACCCTTGTAAAGTAAAGAATGAGTTTAATGAGCTGTATAGGTGAAGGCCGGGAACTTCTCTGAGAATGAACTGTGAAAGGCTGTGTGGCCCTCTCTGTGAGAAGTGGCAATTTCATTTTTGATAATTCTCACCACTTAGTACTATTTAGAGGGGGTTTTGTCATGTTGGTACAGCCCTTGAGATACTTATCCAGTACAACGTTTTGTGCGTCTGTTCTGTTTCGTTATGCTTTATCCATGCTTAATCTTTGATGTGGAAATGAATGGGAATTGGGGGGAAGAATTTTAGAGAAGTAATAGAATTAAACTTCAAAGCAAGTATATTTTGTACTACCAAGACTACAAAACCAAGAATTGACTTTGAGTACAACAATACAGTTTTCTTTGCAAAGGAAATAAGAGTGCTTGCTATCTAAGAGCTAGTTTACGTGGGTCCACTAGGAAATTTAAGATGAATCAAATAATGGCATGAGATTACGGTACATTAGTTTAAAAGCATTAAACACCTGTGTGGATTCTCGCATTCAGAATTACCAACATGTTTTCATTTATTAACATTAATTTCACAGGTTTAGTTGATTCATTTTAACTTTCTTGGGTGGCTCCATGTTCACAAGCTCTAATTTTTTGTTAAAGATATGGATAGTCTTTTTAAGAGAACAAAGCCTCATCATATTGCAACAAAAGCAGAGCAGCACAATCCTTGCTAGGCCAAGGGAGAGAACATTCACTGTGAAACATACCAAGAACCTTGGGTACTTATCTTCCTGGTAGAAAAATGCATATAGATTCATGTGACTGATTTCATAGCAACTTTCTTTCTTGGTTCTTCTCAAAGTCTCTGAACAAAATCAGTTCACTTTTTTCTAAATTACATTTTTCTCCTCTGCTGTTAGAAGAAGGATTTTCCACAACAGAAACATCTCTAAATAGTTTATTCCTAATGAGCCTTTTGACCTGAAATGCAGCCTAGGATAATTGTGCGTAAAATGAGTGGATCTTCTGTGCTGGAAAACACCTGTTTGCTGGATGGAGTTCAAATTCTCCTAGCTGGAAAAAAGTATTTAACATGTCTTTTGTCAGACGGGGGAAAAATATTAAATATTTATGCAGAAATATTCAAAGTGCCTGAGTCTTTTAGGTGCATAAGGGAAGCTTGATTATTTTCCTTTAAAGCAGGGTTGTCAAATATATAGCTTGCAGGCCAACAGAGTCATTTCGTGCAGTAAGCAGGTTTCCACATGGGCCAATAATTGGGGGTGAGGCTAGCAGGACCGCTGCCAGATTCCCAGTGCTGCTTACCCGGCCATCGCTGCTGAGTTCCAGTCTGTCTGGGGAGGCTCCTTGTAGTCTGGTTCTGACCCACAAGGAGGCCCATGGCCCAGGGACGCAGGATCTTGATGTCTATATTTCAGACATTGATGAAAAGTATTACACTGGGCGCATCTACACATGCAGTTAATATGCACAAGTAAGGAGTGGGGCTTATTGCTCTGGACTTCTTTGCTTCCAGGCACACTGTTTCTGTGTGTGCCCAAGAGCAAAAAACTCTGGAGCATACTGCTCCAGAGTTTATTCATACACAGCATGTGGAGCCCAGTCAGAGCAGCCCGAACTGGCAGGGGATGTGGGAGGTCAGCCTGCCACCCCAGGGCTACTCTGACAGGGCGCCACGTGCTGCAGAGTGGGTAGGTGGGGCGCGAGGGTGCTTGACCACAGGGGCTGCCTGCCAGCCAGCCAGGACAGCATTTATACATGCACTGCTGCACACAAAAAAAGTCTCCACAGCAGGTTAGGACTTATATTTAGGGGCTCACATGTAGACGCTGAGAAATTTACTGTGCAGTTAATTAGTCAACTGTGCAGTAAATGTCTCACGTAGATGTTCCCACTAAGTTGCTGCATTGATGGATATTTATTACAGCTCCACAACTTGTGAGCCATTGGAAAGGGTGGCATATAAATAGAATAAAATAAATAAATATTTGTTTTACTCTTGGTTATTTTTATTACATTAAATTCACACTTTCATTATGCTAATTTATATGCAATGTGAATTCTCTATCTCCAAACTATGGCCTGGGACATAAGGGTGTTCTCTTTGTTGACACAGAGATGGCATATAATATACTGGCAGGAAATTCCAGCCTGGATTAATTAATGACATTTAATTTTTTTTAGATGAGTATTTCTCATGGCATATTAAAGGAGGCTTATGTGTGAAAGTTTTGGATCCCTTTGATCAGGGCCTTTTAGGGTTAACTTAGTGTAGTGGGCACTACACTGGCATTCAGGAAAGTTTGGCTCTCTGTGTGTGCCAGCACTGACTTCCTCTCAGCTTTTGGCAAGTAGTTTAATCTCTCAGTTTTTCAGTTCACCATCTATAAAATGGAGTGAGTAATATTTCACTATTCACAGGGTTCTGTATTATGTTTCCATTAAAGACTAAAAGTGAACCGGATTATACAGTAATTGAGGTCATGTAAGTGCTATAGATAGATTTGAAAAGCCAGATATATGCAGTTTACTGTTTTAAGTGAGATCCAAAAGGGAAAAAATGCTTGTTTTGCCTGGACTTCAAATGCCCTGTATATTACAACACTTGTAAAAATAGCATTCCCCAGAAGTGTTAGCCAGGGCACTCATCTCTTCACCATGTCACACTTTTGTTTGCTTCAGTGGACTGACACCTTAACTTTAGATGACAGGTGATGCTTTGAATCAATATGGACTGTAAAAAAAAAACCTTGAAAGAAAAGTTGCATATCCATCCAAATGTTTTGGGTAGAGAAGGGTGTGATCACAATAAAGGAAAGTGTACAAAGCAAATGCTAGATGTAGTTCTTTCAGTAAGTAGTGTTGAGTGGAAGCAAGGTATAAACAATTTCTCTGGTAGATGAAGGAAGAAGGTCATTTCTGTAAGTGAGGACTGGTACTCTTGCAAGTGGTTTTCACATATGTAGAAAATAAAATGGCAAATATACCATCATTTATTTTACAGGGTAATTTAATTTTGACAGGTATAAAAACTGTCCTCTTGCATTGTCAAGTATTGAAATATTATGAAAATATTCTGAAAAGGCTGGAAAATGTTTTCCTTATTCACCTAGGTCCTTGTCAGGTAATGATGTACTTACTACATGTGTGTTTGTGGCATAATTGGAGTATTACATTAATTTCAAGATGTGTCTGGTGGGTTTTCCTTCATAATTCAAAGTTCAGGTTCAGCATAGGCTCAGTATCTGTGATTTTAGGTTTCTTGTATTTAAAAAACAATCTTTTTCAGATTTGCAGAGCACCCCATATGGTGTCTGGAGTGCAATATGTTTAATTACATGTCAACTATTGGAGTTTAGACTAAATCAAATTCAGAGTTGGTGATGAAGCAACAAAAGTTGTATGGTTTAAATTCGATATTTTATATCTTTATAGTTTACCAAATTACATCTTAGAGATTCTGTTTTTCAACAGAAAAAATGGCAAAAATTCTAACATATCTTCATGTGTATTCGAAAAATGGACTAAACCTGGCAAATATTACAAAATCAGTAAATGATAAGAATTAGGTGGGGTGTAAATATGCAAGAAATCACAATTCAGCGAGTTTCTTGCTACTGTAGCTTGTTCTGTCATATGTCTTCTGCCAAGGAAAAACTGTCAGCTTTCCAAAATACATTATTTGTTGTACCTCTGTGCAGTGTCTTTGACAGCATTATCAAGTGATCAGCAAATTATCCAGCTGTGTTTAGTGTATTCATTTATTTTTAACTGAAAAATAGTTGAAGGTTGGCAGTTATAATTGTTTTTTAAAACCTAGGTAACAACTGGAATTTTTCCTTTATACGATGCTAAAATTCTTGGGCACAAGCCCTTCACAGCTTCATGACCAAGTATGAATTAGCAGGGGATCCATAAGAGGAAAAAGCAGGCTTTCCAACAGTAATTTCTCAATTTCAGTCTTAAGGGCATGATATACTTAAGGAAGTGACAGAAGCAAGGGTTTGTACAGTAAACTAGACTCCATGTGTCTTCAATTACATTGGGCCTTTATGGATGTTTTAGAAACAGTAAACAATCCCTCTTCTTCAGCAAACAGACATACCAGATAGTTCAGTGGCAAATAAAATAATGACAGCTACAGCTATATAAAGAACACAATGACTGGAATTTTCTCTGTACAAAATTGGACATAAACTAGAAATTGATGATATATCTTGTCACAAAAAGCAGTTTGAAAGCTAATTTGATCCATCACTATACACACCCTGCTCACTGAAAAACTTGTCCTGTGTCCTAGAGCTACAAAATCCTATCAGTCAAAAGTTACGGTGCAATAGTTAAAGTTTCACTTGAGGTTGTTGCTGGCAAAGGCAGTGTAGTATTACGTATGTGGAGGACCTGAGCACTGAGATTGCATGGTGATAAGCAATCTAGCAATTGCTGTACACTAATAAATAAGTGAATATATATCATATTGTGATTTCAGTCTTTGTGCATGCTGAATTCCTATTAAATGGCTCAGGATAGAAATCCACAAAAGTTTTATTTTAATTAATGCCAGATTCTGTACTTACAGTCTCTGAACAACGTAGCCAAGGTTGCAAAATACCAAAAGAAAGGTCAAAACCGTGACTGAAAATGGTCTTCAGTATGCCAAAAATGAATGAAATCAAGAGAACTAATTCAGTAGCATTATATCTGTATCTTTAAATCTCTACAAATGGAATGTGGTTTTATGTCACTCCAGGATTGTATCTCGTGTCTCACCCTGCCTGCAAAAAACAACATGCTGTTACATTTTTATAAACCAGCAATGTGCTCTATGAGCCAACAGTGTTCCCTCGTTGCAAAGAAAGCTAACAGTGTACTGCATTAGTAGGAATTTTGCCAGCAGATCGAGAGAAGTCTGTTCAGCACTGGTAAGACCACATCTGGAATAATGTGTCCAGTTTTGGGCCCCCAACTAAGGAAGGGAATGTGGACAAATTGGAGAGAGTCCTGCAGAGGGCAATGAAAATGGCTATAGGCCTGGGGAACACAACTTCTGAGGAGAGGCTGAGGGAACTCAGCTTATTTAGTATGGGGAAGAGACGACTGAGCGGGGATTTCATAGCAGCATTCAGCTACCTGAAGGGGGTTCTGAAGAGGATGGAGCTAAACCATTCTCAGTGGTGGCAGATGACAGAACAAGGAGGAATTTTTGCAAATTGTAGCAAGGGAAGTTTCGACTAAGTATCAGAAGAACCTCTCTCACCGGAGGGTAGTAAAGTACTGGAACAGGTTACCAGAGAGGTTGTAGAATCTCCATCCTTCAAGATTTTTAAGATTTGGGTAGACAAAGCCTTGGCTGGGATGGTCTAGTTGGGAGCGGTCCTGCATTTAGCAGGGATTTGGACTAGATGCCTCCTGAGGTCCCTTCTAACTCTACTTTTTTGACTCTATGATACTGTGATTTCTGGACTTCATAAGCTATTAGCTGACAATGTATCCAGAAATCATGCCGACTTTTGAGTGGTTAACAGTTTTGCTGATTTAGAGGACAGATGTTACGAGTCTTCATTCAAGAACGTCTTCCCAGCACAACAGTCAGTTTACCATATTTACTCAATTCCAAGACAAGATTTTTTTTTCTTCATAACGTCTTGTTTTAGAATTAAGATTTGGACCACTCCCACTGGGAGCTGCAGGGAGTAGCAGTGCAACCTCCTTGGCCAGGGACAATGGTGGCAGCACACAGGTTTCTCCTTCCAGTGCCTGCGCCCAGCCAGCAAGGGAGACGGGGGGGAAAGGGAGACAAACGGGTGCTCTCCGTGGCGTGTCACGGGCGGGTCATCAGCAAGACCATGGTGGCAGCGCCCAGGTTCCTCCTTCCAGCACCTGCTCCCTGCCTGCCTCTCCTCCCCTCTCCTTCCATCTCCCCAGCTGGCAGGGAGCGTGCACTGCTGCCACTCTCCCCAACTCACGTAGGTGCTGGGGGTTGGAGGCAGAGGAGGGCATGGAAGGCAGCCCTAGAACCATTCCTGACATGCTGCTGTCCTGAACTGCAGGGAGTAGCTGTGTAGAAAGCCCAACCTAGCTGGGAAGGCAAAAGGTATTGATGTAAGATGATGGCCATCTTGATAGTTATTATCAGTGGGTCTGCTTTATTATAACTGATAACAAATTTAAAAAATTCTGTATGTGGAATCTAGTTGTTGTGGATCAATTCAAGGTCATGTTGGATCCAAGTAAATGTGTAGCGTTGAGATCCAGAGGCAAAACAATTCTGACTATCATTAGACAGAGATCCCTGTAGGAGTTTGGGAATCAAAGGTAAATTCCACCCTGTTGAGCAGAAAGACTTGTTGAAGATTCTCCTTTTGCACGTTACCACTGGCACCATAGAGCTTGTCTGCCAGCATGGGGAAGTTAGTATGCAATAAGCAAGGGTGTGAATTTATAGCTCACAAGCTATATCACCTTAACTTGGCTCACTGACTGTAACTCACTCCAGTTCTAAAATGTAGCATGCTACTTCTCACCGTCATTTTAAGTGCTCGCAAAGTGTGTCCACATGGGGAGTTAGTACAAAGTAGCAAGTACTTTATATATCTATATAGATCCTGTCTTAAATGCACATTAGTTTTCCCTATAACAAATCCTGAGTGTTCATAGATTTCATGGACATTAGGGATGGAAGGGACCTCGGAACATCGTCTAGTCCAACCCCCCGCCCAGAGGGCAGAAAGTCAGTTGGGGCCATAGGATCCCAGCAAGATTAGCATCCAATTTGCTCTTGAAGGTGTTCAGTGTCAGTGCTTGAACCACCTCCAATGGCAGACTGTTCCAAGTCTTGGGAGCTTGGACAGTAAAGAAATTCTTCCTTATGTCCAGCCTGAAATGGTCTTGTAGTAGTTTATGACGATTCAACCTCGTCATCCCTTGGGGCACTCTGGTGAACAAACATTCCCCCAGGTCCTGGTGGTCACCCCTGATCAACTTATAGGTGGCCATCAGATCACCCTTGAGCCTGCACTTTTCAATTATAAGGATTTCCTCATGGGGAAGTACAGCCATTTTTCATTTTGGGCACATTACCCATACTTAGATGCTAAGATGATAGAGCAGTAGATGTAGGAGTCAGCATCATACAACCTACAGATAGAGCCTGGCAGAGCTACTTTATCCAGCCCACAGTGTTGAGGGGCTTAGATTGTGTTTGGGTGGAGGGGGGCTATACCTGGGAAGCAGAGAGAAATAGCAGTACCAATACTGTTGGGGTGGGGAGTGGTGGCTGTGGCTGCAGGTCCATCAGCAGTGGTGGTAGCATGGGCCAAGTCATAAGTGATCATAAGCTCCATTAAAGTGGCCCTCTGCTGAATTTGTTGCCAACCCCAATATATAACTTAGGGAGAAGTAGAATATTTCTGGGAGCAGCATCACATTCATAGGTTGAATATCTGTGCAGGGACTAGGAGTCCAAATAGCAGTGGCTGCAGTGGGATGTGCTGAATCCATTTATTACCCAGCCTTAATAGTCACAGCTAGTCTAATTTTGCATGCGGGGCTAGCTACCTGTGGAGGTCTTTGGAGGAGAAGTGGGCAGGACCTTGTCCTAAATACAGATTGTGGAAAAAAGGGCTGGAAGGGACCTTGATCACCCTACCTCAAAGAAGAATTAACTATATTCTTCAAAAACTCTTTAAAATCTTCAATGATGGAGATTCCAAAACCTTCAATTATTGTGCCAATTACAGTATATTTTAAAGCTATAATGCCGGTAACATATACTTACATACACACTGGGAATTTATAGTGATCAAGAGCCAGTATCTCTGAACTATGTAGACTTTACAGTCTACAGTAAATCTTTTCCAGTGTTGTGTGCTGAGTCCCTTTCTTTCTCTTGTGATTTTTTGTGGGTGAGATCTTTTATTGGACCAACTGCATTATATGGTTGAGATAGACAGACATAGGCAAATGTTTGGGTATTACAGTACCCAAGCCTCCCCAAGCATTCTTACTCTAAGCATTTGCAAATCCAATACCAAACTTTGAGTACTGGGCCTTTTAAGTATGTGGCTGCAGATCATGCTTAAATGTAGGCCTTTAATTTCCTTTCCTTTAAACTTCCTGATGAGTAAGTAGGGGGAGGAATGTATCCTATTTGCCCTGTAAATGGCTGCCTTGCTTTATGATGCTGTAAAAATTATAATGAGATTTTCACCTAGACTAAATTTGACCTTAAGGAAGGTCAGCTATTTCCCTGATGGAGGACATTGTTCCGTGTAACTCTAATTCCAATTAGAGCCCAGGCTAGTTTCCCGTTTTATGAGATGCACTTGAGGAGGCTCCAATGTCAGCTTTAAGAGGTAGAGTTCTGAAAAGAGAGTTTAGAAAAGGTTTTGGTTGTTGAAAGCTTAACTACAGTTTCAAATAGCATGAAGTAAAGCACTTAAAAGCTTCTCAATTGAAAGTCATCTCTTTCAGTTCCCCATGGGCCAGAGCACAACATTTTTTCTTACTTAGAATTTTATTCTGTAGGATTTTTTGTATATCTGGCATATTAAAACTGGCCTAGAGTTTGCTAATTGATGCTACAGTGTAGTATAGAGAGTGACTGATTACTCTGAATATCGGGGTTGTATTCCAGTGTATGTATGGGATTGTATTCCAGGAAATGACTTCCGCTTCAAATTAAAAAACAAACAAAACAGTCCCCCTGTAATATTCCCATGGTATTAGACAGCAACCTGTTGTGGTTACTGAAAAGGTAAAGTATGACATTATCTGGTGCCACACAGGCATTTAGGGGAAGAATTTTTTTTGATTCAGGAGGTGGCTGCAGGATACCTCCCAAAGAAGCAGAAGTGTATTTGCATTTGTATAGTGCTGTGCCCAGCCTAATTAAATCAGCCTCTCAGAGGAGCTAATTAGCCTGCACATCACCTTAGGCACCCTAATGCAAAGCTATCTCTAGTCTACTAGATTTAGAGGTTGGTAAAGTATCCGGGGACTGTGTCCTGGCATTTGTTCCTTGAAAGTTGGTTGCTTTAAGTGTGTGTCAAACTTGAAGTCTGTTATCCTAACCCCCTTTCCGAATTCCAAACTGCTTTTGAATTTGTTCCTGGTAAAGGCCTGGAGATGGTGCTTTGTCTATTCATTACTAACAACCTCTGCCTGGCTCCCCCTTCTCTTTGTCCACCTTGCAGTTTCTGCAGCTGGCAGAGAACTTGGGCATTCTTCACTATGAATTAAAGTGCCCTTAAATTTATTTTCCTCTCTGTGTAGCTTTCAAAGCCCTCAAGGGTCCACTTTGGCAGATGGGGGTCTCCGAACATCATTGCTGTCTTGACCATCTATCTACCCTTTCTTTTAACAATGCCTCTCAGATTAATGGCTGTTAGTTATAGTGTAGGAAGTGCTGTGGCTGCTTTATGCTACCTGAGGATTCCTACAGACTAGGAGAGTAGTAGACATAAATCAGTATTATGGTGGTGGCCACAATCTGGTGTAGATTTAATATTTTTCTTATGTTGTAGTTTAATATTTAAGTTACGGACAATGTGCCAGAAATGGAAAAGTCCTATTTGTTCATTAGGGTCACTTCTTCTGTTTTAAGAGCTCGCCAACCAATCACCTTTCTTGGGGGACAGTTTAGTAGCTGACATCTCAATGTCAAGAAACTTCTCTGATAATCAGTCCCTTTCCCCCCCCCCATTACATCCCATTAATATCAGTGCATTTCACAGGCTCATATTGCCTCTCATAATGAAGACCAGCACAGAACTTCAAACCTCACTAAATTTCATCCTCTTTCCTACTTATTATTTTCTAAGTTCCAGCATTATGAAAGTATGTATCAGAGGAAATTTTATGTCTAGCTTTATGTTCAGTAGCCCTAGGTTAGACATTTTTGTCCTAGATTCTGGAAAGTATGTTCTGTTTATGCATTTTGTAATTAATTGTAACCAAGGATCCTGATCATCAGGATCAAAAAGGCATAAGAAAGAAAACCTGGAAAGGTGGAGTCAAACATGACATAAAATCATTAATTCTTTTTTACAAGCACTTTTATTAATTAAAATAAATTTATTTCCCAGGTTTGAACAGGTGTGTGTAACAGGTTGCAGAATTTGGCAGACGAATTCTGTATCATTTTAAACAGAAGTAATACATATAGATTATATTCTGTGGAAAAAAATATACCTACCATTATTACGTCTTGTCAAAACAGTGGTGGCATCTATAAAATATATTGAGCTGAAAAAGGCTCCTACAGAACAGAGTACACTATGGTATTGATATAAATGCCATGGCAGTCTTTGTTTAAATAGTTTGAGCCTTTGATGGCTGAAAGGTTCTGGGTATGCTGTGCTTTGTTCTCTTTCTTGAAAGGAACACAAGTATGTCTTGAGATTTTGTGCAACGAATATTGATCATTGGCTTCTTTTATTGAAAGCCCCGAATCAGGTCAATCTTTCGTACTAGTTTTTGTGTTAAACTCTTTATAACTCTGTGCAGAATGCTTTATAAGAAGAGAGATGTAATATGACAAGGAATACTCTCATCTCTGTGGTCACAAAATGTTACAAATCTTAGATCATAAATCATTTCTCAGTTTATTTGTCAATTCTCCTGTAGTATCCTACGCATTTACAAAACCTTATGAAAGATCAAGTCCTTGCCCCCAAAACCTAACAGTCTAATGGCCTGTTCCTGCCTCCACTGAAGTCTGTGGTTAAGTACCCTTTGACTTCAGTGATGCTGAAGGCCTTGATCTTATAATTAGTGCTATGCATGTGATTCTTACCTCACTCACAGAAAGTTCACTCAGTGTGTACACTAACATTTTCCCCTAAAAGCACTGATGTAGACTAGTCTACAGGTTCTGACATCTTATTTTGCTAAGAACTCATCTCGAGGTTCTGTTATATTAAATCTCTTCTCACAGGTGATATTAAACAAGGTAGTGATCACTTTAGTAATTTACTTACAGTGAAGTCCTAGCTGTGAAGGTTAATTTTGACGACTTTTTCTCTTGCCTGAATTACTGTACCTGAACCACAAGTCATCAGCATTAGAAATACACTAAAACTGCTGTACTGAAACTGGTCTCTCTCACTGACTTCCTAGGTATCTACATACTGTAGCATTGCATTCTGATTCCTAGGATAAACCATTTCCGAACCTGCCAAACTTCCTGTTTAAATGCAAGGAAGTTATCTCAACCCAGTTGGGTTTAATTTTTCTAGAGCTTAACTCATTTCTCAAATTCTGAAGGCTCAGATATTCTCATGTAGAGAAGCTGGTGCAGCTCTTTGGTTTGGAGAATACTGCAAGTTCTTGTCACTCTTTTAATCTGTGTACATGCTCCCTGTCCTATCTGTACTCCTCAGTGAAGCAGCATGATGAACATGCATTTAAGAGCCAGCTGTTTCCAGTCAATTTTATTCCATCAGAAAATCCATGTAAATTTATTTAAAAAAACAGTGTAGGTCTTACCTATTACACAAAATATACTCAAATGTGTAGAGCATAAATTTCAATATTACAACATTTTGTCCAATTTTATGTCTTTTTAAATGAATAGAACATCCTTATTTATAGCCCACAGATGGTGTCCTGCACAAATTTTGAATTTTCTGAAAACTAATGCAATAGAGCAGCAGGAGAATAGCTGCTAACTGCACGGGTATGCTGCATAGCCACAATACTTCAGTAGTCATCAGTCCTTGTGCATTGTCAGGATTTTGTATTCTAAAAGACAGGATCAAAGAGGGTGTTTTCTTTACAAAGATTTCATTAAAGTAAATCAGAATGTGCTCATTTTACAAATAGCCAGGTTCTTCAATAAAAGCAAGGAAAGTGTGGAACTAGTAACTATTCGATCTGGTGCCTCAGATCAAGAGACAGAGCCCTCCACTCCAAGAGGCAGATAGAGAAAAGACACAGTTCGTCAGTCACAGTCTCATGGTGGACTTATTTCAAGCACATGTCTAACTTCAAAGGAAGCAAGTCATCCCCTTGTACCAGCAGAGGTGAATAGAAAATTTCCCCTAACAGGAATTTCCATTGGTAAACAGTTGGCAGTCACCAGAGCCACTTTTGTTCCCTGAAAGTTGGTTGTTGCATACATACAAAACCATTAATATGCTATATTATCCTAGAATCCTAGGCTTTGATCCCAGATTTCATTCCTGCCCGTTGATCCTGACTCTCAGCACCAAAAGGAGAAGGAAAGTCCCATGGGTGATGTTCACATGAATGGAACAGTACAGGGAGACGGCTCTGATCTAGAGGAGCCTAGTTTAGGGTTCCCCTGTGCTGTCTTAATTGATATTAGAGGCACCTGAGACTGAATGAGGGAACTGCCAGTGACTCCTTGAAGTTTGCCAGTTTCTACTGGGTCCAAGTTTCATTCTGATGTAGTAGAAAATCAAGGCAATTGACTTCAGTGAGTGTAATCACATGCTTTCCATTTGTTATGCAATTGAGAACGTCATTGAATCCGGATTTTCATTTCCACTGTTCCTTATGGTTGCCCAGAGCCCTGTATACTTGGTGTTCTGCCCATTGAACAGTTCTGCTATCCCCGTGTCACTGCTTATTGTATGGTACATACGCCATCAGTGCTTTGAGGGAACAGGTGTTGCCTTGTTTGCTTGCAGAGGGAGAGAGAATCATAGCTTTGTACCTTAAGCTATATTATGTTTTCTGATTTGTTCTTGAAAGTGATGTACAGTGAAAAAATTGAGTGGAAATAGCCTGGTGTGCTGTCTCGTCTGTGTAATCGACTCACATATCACTAATGTTTCATTTGCTGGAATGCTCAGGTCATTAATGAAGCAATGGTTTCTCTTGCGCCACAGGGATGGAGGTACCATTCCAACTGGTATAGTAGAGATTTCATAAGCTGCAATCAAGTGCAATAAAATGACCAACCTTTCAATTTAACAATTTTCTCCTTTATTTGAGTGTATTTATTGTAACAGTATTATACTAGTTCTGACACTTTGACAGTCTTTTCTCAGTTGTCAGAGGGGTCTTAAACATTGTATTAATGCAGCATTTTCTTCCTCTGCTAATGAGTGTGAATAGTCTAACCTTTAAAACAGCACTAATATAACACAGAAGATATTAAATAATAAAATAAGAGTTATTACAGCTAGATGCTGGGCTGTTAACTGAAAGAGGCCCTTGTTGTGACTTGGTGAGTGATTACCAGATAGTTTGGCACAAGACTTGATGTTGTAGCCACACTTAATTGTGACTGATTCATTTGGCTGAAATATGTCGCTAATTTAATTCAGCTGTTTCATTAATCTGATTGAATTGCATCCAGCCATTAGAGGTGTATGAAAGAAAGGTAGCTGACACATGCAGCAGGAACACTAACCTCTGCATTAAACTATAAAACAACCATTAGGGCAACTAATGTTGAAATTGAATTGCTCCACAGAAATTTGGTTTCCAAGCATAAAACTAATTAGCTATATGCCTGATGAATGTCAAGAATTAATTAAAACATTTCAGTGGCCTATGTGGGTTTTAAATATTATCATTATTGCCCCAATATTTTTAGTTCTTACACTAATTGCATTTTAGAAAGCATGAATGGAATCAGCTACTGTAACAACCTGACATATAAACAGTTTACTGCAGCATAACAACTTGACTTCCTCTCCCATATATTTTTGCTTTTCTTCCAAAATGTGTATGCAGGTTTTGATCCAATTTGTGCATTTAGAAACCCGAGGTTTTAGTTCCTGAATTTGTTACAGTAATCTCCATAATATGATTATCTTGGGTTTCTTTCTTTCTTGGGGTTTTGGTTTGTTTTGGTTGGTTTTTTTTGGGGGGGGGGTCTTTTTTTTTTTTTTTTTTTTTGGTAAAATAGCTCCAGTTCCATTTTTTAAAAATTAAAACAGATGTTATTCAGAATTCCTGGTTGTTCTTGTCATGTAATAAAAAGGCTTGTTACTGATTAAATTTTTGGTACATAAAATGATCACAGACTAACAAGTATTATGAGTATTGATTGAAAGAAAATTCATTATTACAATTAGAATGAATGCTAAAAGGGCCATTATTTAAGACACAGGAGGTGTGAATGTATGACAGTCAGTATTAAGGAAGAAAAGATTCTGGTTTTCTGGTCTGGACAGATGCAGGTCCTTGTGCTGCCACCGTCTCAACCAGTGTTTCTTTCCAGTGCAATCAAGCTGGATCCAACTGGCAGAGGATTCTGAAAATGTAGTCAAAGCATTACCATAAATAACATTTTTGTAGAAGATGACTTGTTCTTTTTTATGAAAAAAAGCTTACTTTTTCTTTGTAGGCCTGCTTGACATGGTTTTGTTTTAGATATTTGCAAAAGCACATAGACCTTTGCTCGCATTCCTACAGCATTAATTCTGATGGCTGAGAAGGTGTTAGTCCATTCTTGTATAACCAGTCTTGTAATATTACCATCATTTCAAATGCCAGAAAATTTGTATAATATGTCCTTTCATTGCTGAGGAATGTATGCCTAGTATTACATAATATACAGTTGATCAAAAATGACTTTAGAAGGTCTGTTAATTATATGGGATAAATGACAGTTTATTGTAGTTTATTTGGAATGATGGTATTAAAAAGAATCAAATTCCGTTTCCACCAAAAATATATGTACATATCTCTCCATTCATTTTTGTATAGAAAATACCAAATTTTACTCCACATAATATCAGGCTACTGCCTGTAAACACCTCTGTACACACTTATCACATTTTCATACCCCTGAGAAAGTCAGAGTGTGTAAGATATATATGTTTTTATTAGCATGTCTTAGGCAGAAGGGACTGCACCACACAGAAGCTTACTGGAAGCACATACAAAACATAAAAATGGGAATTGTGCTTTAAAACAGCGGTGGTCTCTCAATGCTCAGTTTATTCTTTTGCCAATGCAATCAAAAGCTGAAGGCCCTGAGTAAGCATGGTATCCAAGTATAAGGCCAACTTTAGCCAATAGTGGCACTGAGTTAGTATTTAGACCTACGCTAAAGACATGTAAATTATTACTATTAAAAATGGGTTTAAAAGGTAATCTTTGTAAACATTCTTCATAAAAGTACAGTTAAGTTTCTGTCTTTTTACATAGTGCTGGTCCTAAAGGAGATAACATTTATGAATGGAGATCTACCATACTTGGACCCCCAGGCTCTGTATATGAAGGAGGTGTTTTTTTCCTGGATATCACATTTTCATCGGATTATCCATTCAAGCCACCAAAGGTAAGGGTAAGCTTTTCACAGTGAGTACAGTTATCAGAAGTGACTAGTGACTTTTGGATACTTCCAGTTTTTTGTTTTTGGAAAGGCCTTGATTTTCAGAGTAGGTGTTCATCAGTCTCTGAAAATCAGATCTCCTTAAGCTGTGCTGAAAATAGAGAGATTCAAAGTCTTGGATTTCATTCAATGACTGCAATAACTCATGCTTTCTTTCTGCTTTCCTACTTGTAAATTAGATGACAGTTCAAAGTAACTGCTCAGGAGGTGAAAATCTAGTTCCAGTAAAACACAGTTTCCCTTTATATGTACATCTTAGTAATCATCAACAAAGGAAATTCAAGTATTCAACAAGTAAAAATATTATATTGTAACCTCCAGTTATCTAAAAATCCAGTGCTGACATATATTTGTAAATGTGTATCAGCAACTGATTATCAGCACCCATGTTTGGTAACATGTTTATGAAATGGAAGCAATATATTATTTAAAATAAAATCCAAGCTAAAAATGCTCACAAAACACTATGGACATTCATGCCAATATAAATTCAAAAATTGTAATTCAGTAAGAGATATTGAGGATTGGGAATTCAAAGGCCTCTTTTTTTTTTTTTAAAGCCAAAATTGGAGTTTACTAATCTTGTCAATGTCTCCAAGAGGGATACTGCAAACATTTAGAAGGGATAAATACGTTCTGCCACACTGCATTTCCAACAACTTGAGGATGTTCTGGCGGCTGCTGCTATTACCATTTCAATGTCTTTTTTTCCATTCCAAAAATAGAAGTTTTGCTTACCTCTTTGCAATCAGTTATGCTTTTAAATATTTCTCACTTCTTTTGTTTGTGCACAGAAAACTGCTTTCAGTCTAGACAAGTATTAGTTAGGGATCAATTAAAACAGGAGGGTGATGACACTTAGCACAGTAGAAATGTTTTATATATACGCAGTAAGTCCTACCTCACCCAGGGTTTAAGAGAATTTAGTTTGTAAAGTGTTTTGAGGAAGAGTAGCTCTACATTCCGTTAAAAAAAATGAAAGTAATACTGTATTAAGATTGCAGAATTAGGTACTAAAACCATAGAAAAGATAAATCTAAGATTTCACATAGGAGCTCATTTCAGTCCACTTGTTCACATGCATTGCAAAATTGTAATTATACTTGTGCTTATCATCACAGAGTCCTAAAATACAATATATTATTTATATTGGGTACATATTTATGTACCACTACCATATGTGCACTAAAGGGGGCCAGTTCTCGTGCAGAGTAACAACAATAATGGTAATGAAATGTGTGGGGGGTTTATTGAGCCCATCTTACAGACTGTGTAAAAACTGAGAGGGGTCCCTGTGGAAATTCTGTCTTGCTCAGTCTGCACTGCACCATTTCAGACAGTTGCTACAACTCAAAGGCTAAGGGGGGGCAGGATACTCATTTAATAACTTTTCCCCTATCTGTTCTACTGTAACTGTAGGTTACTTTCCGTACCAGAATCTATCACTGCAACATCAACAGTCAGGGAGTCATCTGTCTGGATATTCTGAAAGACAACTGGAGCCCTGCTTTGACTATTTCAAAGGTTTTGCTGTCTATTTGTTCTCTTTTGACAGACTGCAACCCTGGTAAGCAAATTGTAATTTCCCAACCACAAACTCTTACTTATTTCCCAGTAAGTGACACCATAATTAAATAAAAATGAATAGTAGTCTACTACTTAAAATTAGACATCAGAACAAACCAATTCAGTTCACTGAACTGTAGCTGTCTATAATATATGCTATATTATAATAAAATGTATTATATAATATCTTTGATAATCTTTCCATGTGGCAAATGCCAGTTTCACAGTTTAATCCTTAGCTCTCATATTACTCTCTTAACTCCTCTGTCACTAAGGAGATTAAGTAGCATTATCCCCATTTTACAGAAGGCGAGCATAGAGTGAAATGACTTGCTCAAGGACACACAACAGTTGGGGGACAAATCCCAAGGCTACCAGGATTTCCTGATTCCCAGTTTATTGCCATTTCACGTGGTCTAAAGGAAATAAGTTTCCTATATAGCTTTCTGTAGTAGAGCTTCTAATTACTTTCAAACAAGTTGCTGCAGGGTACAAAGAGGCAAAATTTTACTGCATCTCAGTACACTCTTCCTCTGGTCCTTTGTCTTCAAGAAGGCAACTATAGATTAGCTACCTCAGGTAAGAGCACGTGTGCACAGGCAGTTACTACAGAGCAGCTGTAGTATATCCTGCCTCCTTTCTATTCCATGGTAAATTGTTCATTTGTCCTTACCCAGTTATTCTGGATTTACATACAGTTAAGTGAAAATTGGATTTGATCTAGGGTTTTTAGTCATGAGAATTCCTGTAAGTTAGTAGTCACAGTTATTATATGAAATACCTTCAGATTCATTTTTGATCATTTGAATTTCCAATTTGATACCTCCTGGTAACGAAAAGAGCAAAAGCAAGCAAGCTGAAGTGCAGGCATGAGATTTTTACTACGGAGCTGCCTAATTAGCTCTGCAGTAAAGTCTCAGTGTCTACATGGGCAGGCCAATTAGGTCGCAGTAAACTAATTAACTCTGCTGTAGGTTAGTACTTGTAAACACAAGTACAATTACTATCCTATGGCGACATTCTTTAGTGTGCAGCAACACACGTGTAACTGCTGACTGGAGCATTGTCAATGCTGACAATGAGTGCGTTTCAGAGCAGGGGCTTCCTGCCAGCTAACCTCACTCTTTTGCCCCAGCCAGCCCCTCCACAGCACATTGACCTAGGTTAGAGTAGCCTCAGGCTGGGAGACTGACCCCTGGGCCCCCTGCCAGCTGGGGTGCTCCAACCCAGCTCAGCGTGCTATGGTCCCAGGCGCGCATTCAAACACAACGTCTGGGACCAGTAAACTCTGATGTGATATGTGCCAGAGTTTATTATTACATTCATTTCACATGTAGATGTGCCCTCTTATTTCCAGATGCCAAAAGTGGAGCTAAGTGTGGAATTAGTTGGTCAGGGCAAAGAGGTAGAGCAGGGTAGGGAGAAGCAGGAAAGGAGTTTGGATTGAAGTAATGGTTACTAGAAAGTTGTCTGATTAGCAGTAGTCTAGACACCTGTTACTTTCCTACTCCTCAGCCTCCCTCTCCTTGACTTTTATTTTGGCTGCCCACCCTTATCAGCTAGTTCCTGCCTCAACTCCACTTTTGGGAGTAATCTTTTCCCTAGTCCCAATCAGCCCTGAGTCCCAAAGATCTCTTGCTATTCCCTTGCTTTTCTACCATTTAGCATCTGGCACACTCCTTAAGCATGTTCTGCTTGATTTCTGCTACCTGCCAGCAGCTTTCCTTCATGACCACACTCCTCTTCACCATACATAAAGAAAAAGGCTGTATTAGTAGCCTCCATGACCAATTTGCCAATCCATTTCCTACCAGCTTAGCCAATCCCACTCCTAAAACAGCAGATTTGCACAGCCTATTCAGTTGCTGCTGTTGATGCACCTCTTTGAAGATGTCTGCTTTCACTTCTTGGCTAGGTTGGATCAGACCCTCTATACCATGGGGCTGCAGCCAGAAAGTGTATTCAGTTTGTGAAAACATCCCATATAAAATGTAGTTGGGAAGTGCAGTTGCACTGTATAGGTTTATGTTCATCTGTGTTGATGAGCAAATATTATAGTCCAGGATACAGTGCTGCCCTCTATAAAGTATCAACCAGTGTGGTGGTGTCCAAACTTAATTTGCAGAAGGGCACAGTTCAGCTGGGGAAAGTTCAGTTTTAAGCAGTGAGTGTGATAAATGAAATGAAGTGTCTTGTGCCTGATGAGAGAACCAACGAGAGAAAAATGAAGGGAATATATAGTTTAAATATTTAAATATGTAAATGCACAGTGTGCACTGGTTTGGAAGATTTTTGCCATTTTCAGAGAGATTCTCTTTTTCATGTTTCTGGGAATCCCAAGAGAACAAGTGACATTTCTCAGCAGGAGAAATGTTTGATTGTGGTCACTAGAGTTATAAACCTAATCTGGAGCACCCTAGTTTAGAGCAGACCTGGGAGGCAAAGGAACCAAGAGGGAACATGAAAGAAGTGTTTTGCAGAGAATAAGCTTTCCTGGGGCAGGATGGGGGGAGGAGTCATATGAGTACATGACACAAAAGTGTAGCTGACTGTAACAAGCTTGGAAGCAAACAGCTCTTCTTTCTGTGATTCATGAGGGAGTCACCTCGTTCCCCCCACCGTCCCCTCCAGGATTCTCGTCACCCCAAATGGGCTGGCTGTGTGTTAATCTGATTAGGAGAAGTTTGCTCTCCTGTGGCCGGTTAAGTTTGCAAAAATGAAAAATTTTTCTAAAGTTTTAAAAAGTTGGAAGTGTGAATGTATTAAACTCATTGCAAAAACAAATGGTTCTAGAGATAAATCTGTCCATTACCCAGCCTGTAGCTGACTTTGCTACAGTGTTGGGTAGAGAAAAGCTGTAATATTTTAACATGGATGTCTTTTCATTTTTAAAATAAACTAAATGTTGAAATATGCAGATAATCAAAATATTAAAATCCTTCCTGTTCATTCAGCTTTGTGCACTTCTTGTAGGAAGTGTCTCATTTGTTAAAATCATGCTGCAGAGTACAGCCTACCAAGACTACACAGTGGGCGCATTTACACAAGACCCATAATGTGCATTGGACTAATTCTACTGCACGTTAGCATGGCTGGCAAAAACCACGCTAATGCGTTTAGTCCAATGAACATTAAGCATCACAGAAACTATTCATCAGCGTTAATAATGCTCAGTAGTGCCAATTACAGCACATTAATTTAGTACCTGTTATTACAGGTACTAAACTTAATGCTATGTAATTACGACACATTAATGAACGTATAGATGTGCCCATTGGGAGCCAATTCAGTTTTTAAAATGTTTCCCCCTTTTCTTTAGTTGAAGGATTGCTAATGTAGCTTCTTTTGCTTTTTTCCCCTTCCCTTCACATTATTACAGCTGATCCTCTGGTCGGAAGCATAGCCACTCAGTATCTGACCAACAGAGCAGAACATGACAGGATAGCCAGACAGTGGACCAAGAGATATGCAACATAAATGACATAAACTACTTGTGCAGTGTGAAGGTGCAGGAGGCAACTTTACAGTGTGCAACAAATCTTTATAGCCTTTACAATACGGACTTCTGTGTATATGTTATACTGATTCTACTCTGCTTTTATCCTTTTGAAGACTGGGATACTGCCCCCAAAAAGGTAAATGCTATCAAGAGTAGAACTTTGTAGCTGTAGATTAGTTATGTTTAAAATGCCTACTTGCAAGTCTTGCTTCTTTGGGATATCAAAATGTATTTTGTGATGTACTAAGGATACTGTTCCTGAAGTCAACCAAATATTATAGTGCATTTTAGCCTAATTCATTATCTGTATGAAGTTATAAAGGTAGCTGTAGATTACTAGGAATTATGTCATTTGTATTAAACCCAGATCTATTTCCAATATGTGGTACATGCTGTTGTGAAAACTGTTTTAACTTTTACCTTTGTCAGTTTGTAATGAAAGGTTTTCCTTTTTCCCTTTGTAGCTCAGAGAGCACCCTGTGTATCATCTCACACACAATAAACGTGTTCCCCAAGGAGTAGTTTCTTTGTTTTCCTATTTTAAAATAATATTTGAATGAGTTTAAATATAATAATAATGCAGGGTTATTATATCACAGATCCCAGTGGATCTTCGGGCAAATTGATACACAAAAGCAAAGTCTTGCTATTAAATAATGTACACATTTGAATTGTTTAAAAATAAAATAGTCAATTGGATATCTTACCACAAATGTTAATTTTAACATTATTGTAGATAGGTGCTACAGGCTCAATCCTGCTCCCATAAATCAGCGTTTTACCATTCACCTTTTCAGCTGGAGCCAGATCAGGATCCAGATAGCTTGATGCTTTGCTTCTAAGTATAAATCACAAGTATATGACTTGCTAATCCAGAGAACTGTAGTTGTCCATTGAAAACAGTCTTCCAAAGTATTATTGGTTGTTTTATCATCTATCTGAAAAGGAGTAGAATAAATTTAATCAGGGATTAGGAGATTTTAAGAAGATAAAACATCTTTTGTGGGGGGAAACTTTTGTAAGTGAAACTGCTTTTCAGAAGACTCTACCCTTTTACTTCCTCCCAGAAATCTTGTAACAGCTATCTGTAACAGAGGTGCAAGTTTATATGCTACACAGTTTTTAAAGTAGTCACTAATTATTTTATATCTTGGGCATTTGTAGGTCACAGGTCACCTTTGCAGAATATAACTAAAATGTCTGTTGATCCCTTTAAAATTAACTAACAAAGATGTGGGTCTAATTTTTAAAGTTAATCTTCCAAGTTACCTTGTGTTTTTGGAGCATTTCTGTTAAGATGTTCTTTCATCAAATATATAGAAAACTGACTTTCAAGTGTTAATATCTAAGCAGTAACGGAATTTGAAATTAATTATCACTGGATAAATCCCTGTTCTTGGGTCATGTGGCCCTTAGCACATGTCATCTACCTTTTTCTGAATATTGCTAGTGTCCTTAAGGTAGCTCAGAGAGCTATGTATCCCTGTATCTCTAATTAGAAGTCAGTCTCTTTTGGTAAATGCACGATGGGCTTGGAGTACATACAGGCTGTGAAGTGCAAATGAGAAATGAGAGGAACCAACAGGTATTGTGGAGACCTTTAGTCTGGTAGCAAACTAGTATAAAATAAACAAAGAGCTGGGAACCTCTACAGAAGGCAACCTCAGTTTCTCACTATATAATTGTACATAGTGAGAAATAATGTACCGTCACAAAGAAACAACATCTAAGAAACTAAGAACTATGTGCACTGGACAGCTAAAATCTGGGAAGAGAATCCAAAGACCTTGCTGATTACTGTATGTAGGCAAAGGCATACACGCGTTGCATGCATGCCACTCCAGTGACTTTCCAATAAGGGACAAAATATATATTTCACATATTAAATATGTGACCTACAGAATTTTCAGATATTTTATCACAAAATATATGGTATAAAGTTTTAATCCTTATTTTAAAGTACTTGGTTTTCTTATCACACATCACTTGAAATATCGAGGCGTACAAGTGGGATGCCTTCTTAACATTACCCCATTCTAGCTTTTCTGGACATTTGATCCTTTACTCTGAATTCCCATCCTTTTGTTGGTTTGTCATGACTGTTCTTTTTAATGTAGTTTTTGTGTGTAAATTTTATATTTACTGAAGTAAAGGTTGTTTTGTGTAAACATTTAAAGTTAAAAAAAAAGCTAATTTTGTTTCTCAACTTTTCTCTGCTAAACCAAGCAGTAGAAAGAAATTTGTATTGTTAAATAAATCAATTAGTTGTTAAATGAGAATGTGTGTCTGTTTCTGTGGGGTTGGGGAGAAACCTCCTCGAGTCCTCACTGCTCCCAGCACTTCCTGTCTCCAAGTTGAAGTACTAAGACCAAAGAAGCTTTCTGACCACAAGCTGCCAGAGGTGCTCAACTCTCATCAGAAACCATCAGCAGAAATGACACTTTGATAAAACACTTGCAGAACATGTTACAGCTCCCTCCACCTGTCCCTCAATATTTGGACCTATCTTACTTTTTTTTCAAATGTCTATGTGATTTGTGAGGCTAAAACACAATAAATGGGTTTAACCTAAATTCTTACTCCAGCTCGTTTGCACCACCTGGAAAACTGTGATATTGGGACAGTCAAGGACACCTCATCACAGGGAATCCTCACACAAGCAGCTAGCACTGCCAGATCTGTGTCGCTTCTCTTAGCATGGGTGAGAAGGGACGGAAATGGGAGAGGCCTGGTAAAATTATCCTTACACGTTGCAGCAAAATAACTTAGCTCAGTTCTACAGCTGTGTGTTATGCTGATTCCCACTTACTAAACTAATATTTAATTTCCTGTATTAAGTGAAAAGGGATGGATAGATTATTTAAAGGAACTAAAGATACCAATGTACTAAAGCATTCTTATTTTCTGTGTTTACAGAGGCTCCTGAATTATCTGTCTCTTGGCCTATGGTGGTTATCCTTGTAAAACATGGGCTAGCTGAAGAGAGATGTTTTCACACACAATTGGCCACAATGTCCTGTCTTTGTCACAAATGATGAAAAAGCTGGAAAAGGAGGGGATCACTTGGGGCTAGATGGTAAGAATGCAATCTGCCCTGAGTAATAAGCAGTCCACAGCTGTACAGCTCAAGGAATTGAATCGGCTCAGAGCCACAATCTGGTCCCTCCCCTCCTCTAGGGAAATAGGAATCTGTGCCAGCCCTTTAGCTGGTACAGATTAGTTCTTGCTCTGCACTGGCTCAGCTGTGTTGGCTGGGTATTACAGAGGCTGTATCGCAGACTTGGCCCTTTCCCCACCTGTCTGTGGAGGAGAGCAGCTTGCAAAGCCTTTAGAAGCTGCTCTTTCCCCTTCCCTTGTGACTGGAAAATGTGTAGCTCATGTATGTGACCAAAGGGGGTGTCTTATGCTTATTTTATGACAGCCCTTAAGGCCAGATTTTGTCTTTACTTCCCCATTACCTTATACTGGTGCACTGATCTTATCATCCTTTCCATTTATTAGATTTGTAATTTGACTAAACATATTGAATGTCAAATGATCTACATAACCACAGAACCCCCTCACTCACTAGCCCCACTTACAGGAAACAGACTGTACTGAAAATGGGGGCGTAGTGTTAGTGAAGGTTTCTAGAATGTTAGTAGTACTTTTTTATAATCTTGGCACAGCAATTTTGGGAAAGGAAGAGCTCAGTATCACTTTTGGACCTAATACCTACTTAAATTATGCTTCTAAGTCAAAATTCTAAGATTCACTGTGGTTTAACTCACTCCAGACAGTTGGTTACAGCATGCAGAGACAGTCATCAGTCAAAAATTGAACCAAGCTCCCCAAGAACTGTAAGTAAACCCAGAAACAAGTTTTATGCACTGTTAACTCTTTGAGAAGTTAAGGGGTAATAGCAAGGTATGCTGTGCATGTCTCATTGCACAGAAGTGGTGGACCCGTGGAACATGTTATCATCCTGCTTCTGAAAAACACATCTGAAAACAGCTGCCATCTTTTTTCATCAGTGTTGGCTTTGTCTCCCTCTAGGCTAAGTACAGACAGTCAAAAAGCCTGAGGCTGAACTGATTCAGTATTTGCAGGTTAGTCTAAACTGCAAAGATTGAACCAATAGGCAAATGAACAGACATTCACTTTTGATTCAGGAAATGTAGCTACATGCTTGCAGTGGCTCAAGCCAGAAGCCAGGGGGTGGGGAGGTGCTAGAGCATGGCTCTCTGGCACATAGCCAGCATGGGCTGTGTGTTTATTTCCTTTTCCCACTGCCCGCAAGGTCTCTGGGATTTGCAGTCCACAATCACAGCAGCAGGACATTGCAGGGTTGCTCGTCATTTTCTCTTCCTGCTTCCAGGTGCCTTTTGGATTTGTAGTCTACAATTGCAGCCAGCAGTAAGTAAACAAGGCGGGGCAGCTCCATACTCAGGGGAAGGGGAGTTTAAATCCCCTCCATGGCCGCAGACACCAACTGGGTTTGCCTGGGGGGAGCGGGGGCAGCGAGCCAACTCTCACTGCTTTGGCCAGTTAGCAAAGAAGAGGCAGCCCTACTCTCTGGAGCAGACAGCACAGCTCAGCCCAGGGCTGCAAAGCATGCTGGGATTGGGGGGACTCTGATTTAACTTGAACCAGGAAAGGGTCTGGGACATAATTTTCATAAACCAATTTGACCTAAATCAGTTAAGTCTGATACTGTATTCAACCACGTTTATCTTAAGCCAGTTTGAGCCATTTTGAACCTGGCCTATGTGTATTGATCTTCTGTTCTATTACAGGTTTAAACTGGTTTCTCATCACTTAAACTGGTTTGTGTGTAACTTCTGTCCCTAGCCCTATAGAACAAATGTCAGGTCATCATTTAAAGAGGAATTCAAAGTGGATAGATTTGTAGACTCTACAGAATGAGTTATTCCTATAGAAAATTTCTGGGATATCTATAAATAATGAACAATGGTGAGTTCTCAGTCATTTGGGAGACCATTTTTCTGAATACACAAGCTGCATATGTCAATGAAGTATGCCAACAGCCTACCACTTTTTGAGGAGTAAGTCATCAATAATAGAACAGGAGAATATAGGGACAATAAACGGAAGCTGAATAGAGTATAGTTGTGTGCAATGGGATTCATTTCAGTCAGCAAGGTCAGCTGCTGTAACAGTAGAAATCTGTGTTTGTGCTTATATATTCTAGATCGCCTTTATATTTGTTAAAATTTGGGTCAGACTGCAACTTTTTTGTTGCTTAAGTAACCTAAAATATAAAGGATAAGCTATTTTTAGCTAGATGGCAGTTTCTGGATGTGTAAAGCCTGCACAAAATCATGAAAACTTATTCTTTTCTGTTATTATGATGGTTTTTGTTACTTAGGGCATTAATCTAATTTTTCATTTTCAAAATTATTACAATTATGCAACAGCATTTTCTTATTCTCTCTTTTTTTTTTTTTTTTTTTTTACTGTTGCTGATATCCAATTGCATTGTTTCATAAGTATGGATTTAATGAAGAAATACATTTCTGTAACCTACCTTTCAAGTCGCATGCATAGGTTCAGTTGATATTTTAATGTAATATGACTTGAATTACATCCTTTAAACAGTAAAAATTAAATTACACAGTAGTTTTTCTTCATGATTATACTACTTACCACCATTTGCAAGGATATTTGTTCCCTAGTATAGTATGTAAGATATTCGTGTACCATCACAGAATTTTAACATGATTTTGTACTGCCTACCGTATAATGTTTGATCCAAGCATTTCTAATGTAACTAAGGAATATAAGCCCAGAAAATAAAGTTCCAACTCAAATACAATTTTAAACAAAGAAGTATTTAGAGACTCATGGAAAGATCAAATCTAGGCATGTTTCATACAGATTTTGTTCTGCATTATTGACTAGACGTTAAGAATGCTTAGAAGTATACTAGAGCCTGTGATTAGTTTACAGTCTGGAACACTAAATGTAAAAGATACGCTGATTAGACAGTAAGATTCAAAGGAAGCGTGCATGAATTTGAATTTTCATTCATGTGTGTCAAAAGAAATAAGTTGTCCATTAATATAAAAGAACATGAAAGCCCTGAACTTCGCATAAAATATTAAAGCTTGCACAAATCAGAAACCTAGTCCTAAATATTGACCTTTATGGCTCTGTTGATCCTTTGGATTTTCATGAAAGCTAAATAAAACATTTGATGTTTTCCCTTAATGGGCTGTATCTCAGAGTTTCAAACCTCACCTTATTGGGACCTGTGTCTGCTCAGCATCTATATCAGTTCCTGTATTCAGTCTTAACTTTTATGCATCCACTTTTCTACCTGGCACAACATCTGAGGCTTAGTTAAGCCTTTGACAGGGTCATCCACAATCCTGAGCATCCCTCTCTTAAACCATACTAGTTCAACTTCATTTTAGGTAACAAAGACTGAACGGTATTTCCCATCACATCCCCTCAGCAACAGTCCTGTCAGCTGAAAGGGTCCCTGCTAACTGACTCAGGACACTGGCAGCAATTCCATACTTGCCTGCTTCCTAGGACCAGTAATGAGTACAGGGTCCTCTCTGGGGCACAGTCTCATGAAACAGAGGAAAAGGCTCTTCCCTGGTTACTTTCAGTTCCTTAGAAATAGATTTGTTGCTCTTGCCAGCTAGCTCCCACCATGCCTAGTTGTGAAGAAAAATTAGGGAAGCAGAAGAACCTTACTGAATAGTCTGTATAGTTCTCTGTAAGCCAGGTCCTGGGTTATATCAATCCAGGTCCAGCTTCAACAAGGAAGGACCTGAGGGCTATAAATAATAAATTATCATCTAAAATCAGGCAAGACTTTTTTTAAAGATGTGATTGGAGGTCTTTGAGCATGTCAGTGAGGTGGGCAATAACAAGTGTCTGGGGAAGTCTGGCATAGTCTATCAATGGGTGGTCAAATTAATGGGGTCACAAAGATGAACTGGCATCACAGAGACTGGTGCTTCTCCATAGATACAATAGCAATCTGTAGTCTCCCAGGTTCATCAGAATGACTGGGAGTTTGAGTTGTCAGTTTGTTTTCTTCCGCCAAAAAATACAAGGCATGAAGGACTCAGTGGAGTGGATCTGCTGCTGTACTGCATTTGACACAAGAAGAAGAGCCAAAGACCTCCGTATAGCACATAGAATGCATGTGGAAAGAGGAAGAAAGGAATTCCTTTTCCTTCTTGATTGATATGACCCAGGAAGAGGTGATGATCTTCTAGGGTAATTTGTTATTTACAGAAGGGTTTGCCTCTGCTGAGTTTGGTTTTTCCCTTGAGGTTCTTTTGGTTTGGGCTGATCCATTGCAAGAGCTTTTCCAGCTAAGAATTATTCTCAACAGAAATGGTGCTGGCACTTTTTTCTTGTAAAATGAAATAAATCTCCACTAGATGGCAGTGTAACACAGTTTAGCGCCATGAACTTGCTAGCATTTGAAGATCTCAAATGTGTTCTCTCTTCTAAAGCAAGCTTTTAAAAAAACAAATATCCTGAGCTCACAAGGATTTGTAAATTGGATACAAAACCCGGAGTTTGAAGGAAAACCTGCACAAAAAAAAGCTGAGGATTCAGGTAACTTGCAATGGGATACAGAAGCTCTTCACCTCTAGGTCTCTTGTTCAGTGATGGTCCAGCCAATGCTGTCTGAAAACAGTTGCTATTATGTTAGCTCTATGGTGTTACCTTTTTAATTATCTTAGTAAAATTTTTACTGAGCAGTTGTGCCAGCATAACTGGGGTCACCTTCAGGAAGGAGACTAAAGAAGGAATGGACATGTGACACCTAGAGTATTAAATATGACTTAATGAACCTAGCAACTTTAGACAATCACAGAACATTTTGGCCCTGGTCAATACCCACCTAACATTTTCATCTTTGATTATTATCTTTGTATCCCAGAAGATAGAGAATATATGTGCAATCCTGATGTGTAGCGGTAGTGCCTGTGAAAATTAAGTTATACAAAATCCAGAATTTCTGACTTTGATAACTAGCTTCCTTAAAACAACAGTCAAGAGTAAAAGGAAGTGGAAACATGAATTTGGAAGTGAAGAAATCAGATCCTTTTACTGAGTTCTGATCTTTGAAGGTGGGCAGTCATGGTCAGGATGAAGTAAAATATACTGCTCAGTTCTCTGTTTCTTGTTACATTAAATATTAGACTGCCTGGATTGAAAGCTCCTTTCCTTTTTTAAAATTCACATTCATTCATATCTGACACACTGAAAATTAACCTCATATACATTTGGTACAGTGCTTTAAACAACAAACTATTTGTCTTTCATTGTAGTAGTTTTTATTTTCTGCTTTGCGTGTTCTGTTCCAATGCTGACATTTTAGAAGAGCTTATTCAAATGAATGAAAGTCACGGTAAACTATTACTGTGTAACTGAACACGGATTTTCCTGGCACTTGACTTATATTTTGTTACTTGAAAGGTGTCCTCAGATAAACATTATAAATCAGGTAAAGCTGACAGAGGTGACCTGTAGGTTTCTCAGGCTTTCAGCTTTGATGATATACTTGCTTATTTAGCGATAGTGCACTAATATGATTCTCTTACCCTCCAGCAGCAGTTCTAGAGTGGAATAAATGAAGTTCTGCTGAGTTAGCACTGTCCATTTCAAACGATACATGGTTAACTGTTTTAAATCCACCAAACTGCAATGATTTTCAAAAGCTTTAATTGAGTGATTAAAGTGGGCCATTGATTTTTTTCATGCCTCAACCTATATTGTAATTCACATACTTCGTAAAGAAAGTCTTGCACAATCAGATTTAGCCAGGCTTCAAAGCAAGACCTAGGTAATCACCATTGCAAACTTCTTGTATTGTTTTTCCCCTATTAACTTATATTAGGAACCTGGAGAGAAGCTGTGAAACAGCAGACATCCTAAGATGTTGCCTGTGGTGGGACTTTATTAAAGCCAGGTACAGTCATAAACTGCAAAGGTGGGTGAATTCATACAAATTGCTAGAATTTACACTTTGGTCACCCCAACACAGTTCTGTAAAAATGCTGGAATCCCTACAGAGTCATTGCCAAGTCCCTCAAACTGCACTGCAGGGACCATTACTTTCTAGCTGGTGGCGTATACAGCAGCATCATATTGGAGAGAGTAGCAAGGGATTTGTGTGAAAAGTCCTGTGGGCGGTGAGCCATATAATATATAACGTGATCATGGTTCCTTATTTCTGGATAGAGATGAATTATTTTAAAACAGAGCATGCCTTGGGGCCCATTATAAAACCATCAAATGCTAAAATTATATAGCAGGTACTTGTGGCTCCGTCTTGGTTGCAATATGCTTGTATTCCGACACTACTGGGAGAATATGCACTCCACAACTTCAAAACTAAGCTTAAAATGATCATCTCATAATAGCACTGTTGTGGAGCAATGATTATGTTTCTAGTTTTTCTTGGCTCCAATCCTTTTCCTTAATCTTAACTCCTTTGATGTGAATGTGGATTGTTCTGACCATAGGAAAGTACAGTTCTCCTTCAAACATATTGCAATGATATCCCATGTCATGGTTAAATATGATTGGTACTTTACTTTGATAGAAAGCTTGGAAGACTTAAAAGATATTTTTATTGCATCCATACACAGCTTATTGATTGTGTTTTCTCACTCTCTGCTCCTGAATGGCTGGATTTGGAATAACATTCTGAAAAATTGAGTATTGCAACAGTTCCTTCTCTGTCAAACAGTGCACAAGCCATAGTGAAATTCTGAAATAAAGCAAATGTAATAAGAGGTAAATATTTAAGTATTTTCTCATCTTGGAAGCTGACTTATTCATTATGCTCCTACGGGTAGGTTTGGGGGATTTGTACAAATCATGTTAAAATAACGTCCACATGGGGCTCTGGCGGCCTCTCTCACATGTTAAAATAGGAATGCCCAAGCAAACAAAAATAAACGTACAAATTTCCTTAAAGCTGAGGAAGAAAATCAAAATTGTCACTCACAGGAACCTGTCCTGGATACACAAATCTCAGCTCTTCTGCCATAAAAAAATAGATGAGCTTTGTTGTGTCTTGCAACTCAAGAGGTTTAGCTGTATGCACCCAGGGGGAGAGGGAGAACTAAGTATTTTCAAGACTCTTGAAAAAAATCCCCTGCTAGTAACTCACCTATTGTTCTGTACACAAACTTGGATGTAAGCACTTCATTTGTCTCTTGCAATTTAAGATTTTTGTCTTCTGAGGGACAGGATTCAAATGTTAGTCATTATCAGTTCTTGCTGCATTTTGTTTTTTGCGTCACGTCCAGCAGAATTTTGAATCTGACCCTTTCAGTTATACATAGTCAACATGGTCATTATCCAACACTGTTATGGAAACTGAGATACAAGCTATTGGAACCACTACTGTTTTTCAAAGACCAATCATGTTAGTACTGCAGCTGCCAAGTAGTCTGCAAGCAGTAGGTGCACTCACCTACTGTTTTTATTACAGCACATATTATGTTGGCAAGGATCCATCTCTGAAGATAACAACTGATAACTTTGCTAATTTTGCCTATTTTTTCCTTTCCCTTCCTCTTCTCTATGTTTTGGAAAGAAGTCATTTCCCTCTAACTAGTTTTATGATAAACAAGCCCATGCAAAACTTTGGGCTTGCTTTTCATCTAACCTGACCTTAATGCTTAGTCTGAGGTCAAGCTGAGTTGTGGAGAAGCAAATGTGGTTTGTAATGACAGCCAAGGGACCATTACACAGGCAAAGATCATTACCCTAGGGGATTGCCAGGACAAGCCTTATCTGGACACAGAACAAGGCAGCTGTGCTGCTTTGCTCTTCTATTATATCCCCCCACCATGCTGCCAGCTTTATTCTGCCACACACTTGTTACACCAGGTACACATGAGATAAGTCCAGCTGCAATGAAGACACTGTGTACTGTTGTGTAGAGAGCTATATTCTAAGTCAGGTATTGGCAGCCTTTTGCCACTGAAGGATGTTGCTTGCAACCCCGCTCCCCATCTTGGCACCAGGGATCTGCAGATGCTGTGAAGAGAATAGATAGACTAAGGCCCCAGTGACACCTCTTTTACTGCTGTGGTCGGAGCATAGTGCTAATTTTCTGACCTGCCGCCAGCCAAATCCAGTCCTTTCACGGGCTGGATCTGGTCCCAAAGGCTGCAGGTTGCCAACTTCTGTTCTAAGTTGTCTAAGGTAACAAAACTCCAGCGTGGCACGTGGACATAGAATTGCTTATAAAAGTCAGTAAAAGAGAGAAAAAAAATTAATCCAAACAAAAAGACTTCCTGACACAATTAAGAGTATGTGAAGATTATGGCCAGTAAACAAGAGAAATAAGCTGAAAGTCAATGAACCAAAATTTGTGCATCAGAAAATCGATTTAATTGTAAGAAAATGATAAGAGTGCTGCTCATCAGCATTTGGAGGGGCAGTAATAAGCAATCAAGAGAAACACTAGTCAGAAAGGAATGACCTCCTGTATCATGTCTGCCACAGGCACCACCTACTGGGACACAAGGATCCACCACTATGACACTGCTGACCCTTCATTTTCCTGACCCTGGGAGACATCCTAAAGAAGAGTATGTGGATTACACTGCCACTTTCACCAACTTCAGCTAAACTCCAAAACTGCTTGGCATGTGAGACTTCTTGCTGTCAGCCATTCCCTCTTGAACCTTTCGTCAGCTTATTTCTTTTCTTTCCTATTCCTCTTTTAACCTTTCGTTGCAGAAGAGTGTGCCTTAGCTAGACAAGGCTACATCTATTGCTGTGAACCAGTAGCTAGAGAGGCAGCTGAAGGCAAGGTTTTAAGCAGTCTGACACTGACACAAATTTGTAAACTATCATGGTGGCTATATAGACCATGGACTGTGCTTGTTTTTCTCCAGTAGCAAGATTGCAAGTAAGATTTAGCATCAGAAATAGTCACTATTCTGCTTCAAAGAAACAACAGTAGCCTTTAGAAAACACAAAACTCCCCCCCACCAAACCCAAAACTCTCCTTAGAACAACAGCACAAGCCCATCAACTAACCTCTCTTTTTCTCAAAAGATACAGTTATTGCCATCCTCAATGCTACATAAAGGACTGTCAAATAGGGCCCTGTCCCCTTCAGATATTCTCTATAGAGAATAAGGGACCTTGTTAGAATAAATCTCTTACTTACTATTTTAGATTTCCAATGTTTTAATTTTTCCTGCATCATAATAGAACATTTCAAATATTTTAAAGTCAGTTTTTTGCCCTAGTATTAAGCAGGTTGTACCTAAACCCCAAATGAATTTATATTGCTTAATATTGTATAGGGTCATGTGAATGTCTTTGATTCTTTTGGCCTGTTTTTCCCATCAAAATTAGCATGATGATTTCCTTGTCCCTGGCAATATCCCCAACCCCCGCTTCTTAGCCTTGGGCCAAAGGCTCTGCTTTATAGTCTAAAGCTGAGTTAAATACATTGTTCATAGCCAAATTCTCTTTTGTGAATGAGCTGTGGAGCCAGTGAAGTTACATTGGTGCTAAAATGCTCTAAATGAGATCAAGCTTGGGTCCTTGTAATCATGTAAAGTATCTATGAGTTGCACAAAAAATTAAGGACCGTTTACTGCAATCATTCGACTCATGTTCCCTTCCCATTTAGGTCAACACACATTGTGTATGAGAATTGATGATCATATATAATCATTAATCTCAATTTGTGGTCCAGTAGCCAATTTTTTTTCTTGTGGTTACATTGGAAAAGCAATGGAATTACATCAGAGTTACAACAGTGTAATGAGTAGGTTTTAGATTTGTAGACTTGTTTCTCTTATAATTTATAAAAGAATAAATCACTCACTAAAATCAATGGAGTTGATTGTCAGTGGCCTGGGTTTCATGTCTTATACTAAAAATTTAGGATTGTACATTCTGGTTCCTCTTTGAGTTCTTACAAAAGGGAGGATAGAAATGTAAGACGGCACAAGCTTGTATTCATTTCAGAGTTACATGAATGTATCCAAGAGGAAAATGCAGCCCTTTGTCTGAATTTTGACATTAATGGGAATTCTGGAGTTCAAAACCTTTGAAATCAGGCCACATTTTAATGTGTGGATATATGGATTTGCATGCTTACCTTTTGCCACACTTGAAAATTCAAAATATGTATTTTTCCACTGATCTCATTGGGAGTTCTATATATGGATCAAAGGTGTTATATGACCTGTGAATAATGTATTCAATAGTTTATTCTAATCTTCTGAAAAATACGTTATTGTATCCAACCTGATAATCAACGTTTTGAGATACTTTGGGCCCTGTTTTCAATGATACTCTGATGACATATAGATCTATATCTTCTTGACTGCAATCATGCTTGGTTATGTCAGAAAAATAACATCAAGCCTCCTAGGGATTAACACTGTAATGATTTAACAGCTTGGTCCCCAAACTTGGTCCCCAAAAGAATGAGGTCACAAAGAGCAAGTTGTGTCTGTCTCTGGGTTTGTGGTAGCAGTTTCTGTTGACGTAAATCTATTTCCCAGAATACTGTGAACCTTGTGGCAAAAAAATTCATGTTTGTTTCGGAAAAACTGCTTCCGAGTCTGTACATACTATCATGAGAAAAAATTGTTGGATGGCGAGCCTCTACAGCTGAAAATGAGAAGAATATAACCTGGAGAACCAGTCAGAATGATTAGATTGCAGGTTTCCATCCCAAAGAAAAATGGAGACATTGGCAGAGGCCTTGTAAAGGGAGAGCAGTCAGAAAGTGGCACAAACACTCAGTGGCTCAGGTTTTGTGTTCTTCTCGATGGAATAGAAGCCAACAGGCAAAATGTCAATCTGTGAAAATGAAAATGCCTGGCAGTGAGGATCAGAGACCATGGGAGACAATAGGTGTGAAAGGTAGGTGGGGCGGGGGAAGGAATGTTAACCTGGTGATAGACTCTATCTGGTAAGTAGTAGAGGCATTACCTAGGGTTATCAGATGGCAGGCAGGTTATAATGTGTCATAAATCCAATATCTATATTTAGTCCATGATTTTTTTTATACAGTAGATTTATGAAGTGGCATTTCTAGACTCATCTACAAAAGGTGCTTTGTAAATTTCCAGTGAAGCCAAGCATTTCATATGCTTCACAGAAGCAATCAAGTGTGACCTGGAGCTCTTCAACTGAGTGGGCACACATGATACAATTGTCAGTGTACTGAAGAGTGGTAGTGGAGGTGTTTATCTTGCATTTGAAATGCAACTGGTTGATATTAAAGAGGTTCCTGTGCATACAATACTAGATAGTGACTCCAGATGGAAATCTATCAGCAATAAGATGTGGAATAGCTGAGACAGAGATGGAAAAGAGTGTTGGTGTAATCACTCATCCTTGCTTAACTCCAGTTCTAATAGTGAAGGGGCCATTTCTGAACCATTGCTTAGGATGGTTGCTGTCACGTCATTGTGAAGAAGTCTGATGGTAATGGTAACAAATTTTAGCAGGCATCCAAATCTAATCAGGATCTTCCATAAGGCCTCTCTGTTAATTGAACTGAAGGCCTTAGTCAGGTCTGTGAAGGCTATATAATGGTCTTGGTGTTGCTTATGGCACTTCTGCAGGTGTCGTATCTATTGTACTTCTGAGTGGTCTGAAACTGCATTAGAACTCGGGTAGACTCTCCTCAGTGTAGAAAGTAAGTCTACTGAAGAGAAGGCAGGTGAGACTCTTCCCAGCTACAGACAGAGGGCAAAACCGCAATAATCACTGCAATCCAATCTACTGCCTTTCTTGAATATGTTAATAATTCCAGCAACTCTCAAGTCACTATGATGTGTAGCTGGTGAGAGAGGTTTTTTCCACCTTGTTTATAAATTTCAGCTGGTATTCCATTAGAACTACATGATTTGTTGTCCTTCGTCTGCTTAATGACTTTCAAGGTTGCTTGATAAGTTGGTGGATCTCCAAGGTAGTCCTTAACAATGTGTTGTGGAATGACTTTGATGGTATTGTTTTCAACATTACAATCTTGGTTCCAGAGTTCTTGCAAATGTTCCTTCCACTGTACATTGAAGGTGGAGCTGTCCTTAAAAGGGATTGTTCCATGCTTGGACTTCAAAAAACCAGATTATTGTGTGGTTGGTCCCTAGATAGGTTTGGTTGTGCTGAAGAAACTATCTATTATCATAGCTCTCAGCAAACTTTTGGATCTCTTTTACTTTGTTTTCCCACCACTTGTTCTTTTGCTCTCAAATTTTCCTCTAGATCTTGGCTTTAATATGGCAATAAATGTCTTGTTTCTATTTAGGATTGATATCATTCTCCCAGGATTTGCAGGCTCTCCTTTTTCAATCAATGAGAGCTTGAATTTTTCTATCATTCTCACTGAACCAGTTCTGATGTTTCTTTGTCGAGAAGTCCAGCGATTTTTTTTTTTTGCATGCCTCGTGGATGACTTTTTTGAGGGAACTGGGATGAAGGTATTATTAAGCTACCAAATTAGTCTTTTATTTGTAAATCCAGAAGCCTAGAGGTTATGGGAGTTGTTCATCCTATCTCGACTATTCTTCATAATTGTCAACAAACCCTTGTATGCTTGCTTCTCCCTTCTTGCTTTTATACTGCTTCATATACTTTTATTCAAAAACACTTCACAGTGAGGCCACAGTTTTAGATGCTTTCTGGTTATAACAGGCTTGTCCAACATACAGACTGCCATGCAGCCCTCCAAGCTGTTTTCTGAGGCCCAAGGTGCTGCAATGGGAAACAAAGAAAACACTGTACTTTTGTTTCAGGGGGGTGATGTGATACCGCTTCCTGTGAGGTCTTTGAATCTGGCTGTCCAGCCTACTGGGTGATAAAAAGTTCATGATCCGGCCCCACATTCAAAAAGATTGGACACCCCTGGTTTATAATATCTGATATCTGTGAGATATTTGAAAACTTTGATCAACTTCAGGGGGAGATCTTTTCAAATAAGTACTACCACAGAACATGGCTGTAATTTATCAATGCTGTAACCCACTCCTTATCCCCAAAAGTTTATATATTATTTATAGGAACTTAGTTCACTTTTCTGATCATTCTTTAAATGCTCCTAGTGCTAAGAAACCATGCTATGTTGAGTACTGTGTTTTCAATGAATACACTTTGCTAGACTTACAGCATAAAAGAAGTGTATATATGTGTAACCTAGAAAAAAAGGATTCTGTCACCTAAATCCATAGCAAATGAATTACTATGGTGTTATCTGCCAAAGGTTTTAATAGCTTGCATTTCTTGGGCTTATAGTTCTGTTTTTCCAGCATTGTACCACAGTGATGTAAGAGTTGGGTATCAGAGCCCATATGTCTAAAACTCATCTCCTTGCAAGTAAGTATCAAAATAGAAAACACATATCTGCAAGGTAACTTGATTTGAAACACCACCCAAAAGTGAGATTTCCTAAGGGGAAGGCTTTCTGTCTGCATCCAGCCCTGATCCTCTACTGTCAGGCATCCATCATAGACACGAAGTATGGACTAATACTTATCCACTGAGTCCTGGACTAAGGTCATCAATTTATTTTATTTTTGTAAGCAAGATTTTGCTGACAACACTATTTATAGCAGTGCAAAGTACTATTATTAACATTATAATCCTAGTTTCAGTAAGTGGTAGGCGCTCTGATCTGACAGTTTCAGCAAAGATGTAAAGGACTGAGGCACATGCAGAGTGCATTACAACTAGTTCTTCTGAAAGTGTTTGGCAGGGGATTATGGGACATCTTGTATTACAGCTCCTTATGCTGTGTATTGGCTATGGAAAGAAGAGGCATTCAGTCTTCTCTAATCAACAGCAGCGTTCACAAGCATTAAATTCACTCAGTAACATAACTGATTTATATCAGTTTGTCTGTAGTGCTGCTGACTGATATCTGACTGACAGTCCTAGATGCTGAATTAATCTCACTTCAGAACAAGGACAGCACAAATGTTAGTATTAATGTCTCATAACTTCTTTCCTGTGCTTCAACCCTGATCAAAAGACTCTCCTTTGGCCTATCTCTGCTGTTTCAGTTGGCCATTTGTGCTGAGACTGCTACTAAAAGTGCTGAGATTGCTAAAGAAAACATACATTTTAAGGGGATTTGTTTGATATGGACACTTAGCATATCTGGACTGAGGCCACAGGCCATACAAATGGAGATGCACCGATTTATAGTAGCTGGGAAACATTTTTTGACATGTTCATTTCACATAAATGACAGCTATCATCACATAAGATGTTACCAAACTATCCATGACTTGAAAAAACCTAAGAGACTTGCTGCTAATCTCCTGAACTATTAGATGTCCAGGCTTATTTTACTAAGCAATGTATCACCTGAAATACCTTGAAACATTGCATGTTGCATGGGTTACCAGTTAAAAAACATGGAATAGTTTTCTTTAGCTCTTGCATTATGTTCAGAGATGGTTCTTTAAAAATACCTAACATGAATTTTGATGCAACAGTTCAAATGTATAAAGTTAACTATGTACATCAGCACTTAGCGCAAAAATTCAGAAAAACTTCCCTAGTGACTTAGTAATTAAACTCATATATATATTCTAATATTATAAAAGCCTTAATCTGCCTGTTTGTCTGTCCATAACACTTTATTTGTGCTCTGATTGATTGACAACCAATCAGAGTGTGAATAAGCATTCAGACAAGAGGTAGTGGTGCGACAGAGGGCCACCATGATGGCAGGGACATGGGATGGAGCGAGAGCCTTGCCCCCCCCCACTCCCTAGAGGTGGTGGCAATGAAGTGGACAGAACGGGGGCGGGGGGGCCGAGGCCAGCAACACTGGCCCCAACCCCCACCCCCGCTCCCTGTAGGTGGTGACGATGGAGTGGAGGAGGGAGCAAGGCTGGCCACCCTTGCTCCTTGGAGGTGGTGGTGGCACTGGCAGTGGCGGCATGGGGAGTGGGAGAGTGGGGTCAGGACACCGTGGGGTGGAGGGTTTGGGCCCACCCTTCCCCCCCTCCCCTCCCCTCCATCATCACTGCCTGTCGGGCCAAAATGACTGAGGTGGGGGGAGGAGTGCTTCCCCCCGTGCCTACCATGGTGGCAACAGTAGGAGGAGGGGAGGAGTGGGCCCAATGTCGGGAGGAACGAACCCGAGCAGGGGGAGAAGCCGGCCCACCGTGGCAGTGCGGGGGAGTAGCAGGCCCGGCCTGGCCTGGCCTGATGCAGCAGTGGCAGGGGGAGGGGAGAAGCAGGCCTCTTTCCCCCCTTGGGCCTGGGCCTACTCCTCTCCCCCCCCCATCAGCCCTGAGCCCGCTCCTCCTGTCCCACTGCCATCACTGGGTCAGACTGGGCCTACTGCTCCCCACCCCTGCTGCAACAGACGACCTCTTCCCACCCTTGGACCCAGTCCTCCACGCATCAGGCCCAGACCCAATCCTCCCTTCCCCCTGCCGCTGTGGTGGGGGAGGGGGAGGGGGGAACAGGCCCAGCCCCCAAGCAGCAGAAGGGAAGGGGGAAGCAGTCCCAAACAGGGGAAAGGGGCACAGGGCTCTGTCCCCACCTGCTCCCCTCCTCCTCTGTTATTCTTGATAGGCAATTGGCTAGTGTGTGTGTGTGTGTGTGTGTGTGTGTGTGTGTGTGTGTAAAGTTTAAGCCCATACTTTCAAGTCTTTAAAAAAATTAATCCTGTAAACTCTTTGGGACAGGAAACTCTCTTTATTTTTAAATTACTCTACACTTAGCACACATTTGCTACTATATACATAAAGAATAATTATTGTTTTGTACCCAGTTACACGTAGCTTACCACTTTGTATGGCTTCCTTGTATTAGTGAGTTGCATTACATTATATGTTATCTTCTGGACACAGGTAGATCTTTCTGGCAGGCTGTCTGGAAAACTATATTGACTCTACTCTTCTAATACTTGTTATCTTCTTTCCATGCACCAGACTAGTCACTTTTTCCCAATATTGAATAATTTAATTTGATATTAGAGTTATACATGCTTGATTGTGCATTTCTGGAGCTTGAGTTATTATGGTCCTTGGTGGTTGAAAGCTCTCAGCTTTCAGACAATAAAATTCATAAATGTACTCAAGGTACATATTGAAACAATTCCTACCTCTCTTCAAATACACCCTGTTATGTTTTATTGCTTCAGTATCTGTAATGTTTTGCTTATTTGTATTCAGACACAGAGTGACTTTAGTACTGTTTACTGCTGGGTATAGAAATCATGTGTATTTTTTTCTCTTGCTCTTTAGTGGGTTTATGTATACATGTGACTATGGGTTTCTTTTTTTCTTTCTTCTTTTTACCCTTGGCAGTATGCAATGTACATTCATTGACAGCAGTAAATATATTTCTGTGTTATACCTGTTCTGTGGTCTAGAGAGTAACTTTCAGATTTATCCCTGGTTTGTTTCATTTTAGTGGTGGCTGCCTAATTTTAAAGTGGGTTTGGATTTGTATCTGGAGCATACATACTGTGTTTTCTAGTGATCCCTGGCCATTTGGTGTATAGGATTTTCAATACCAATTTCCCAAGTCACTTTAAGAAACTAGAAAGCAGATTCCAGTGAATGGAGGTCAGTGTAATGTTTTTAGCCACTTCTTAGCTTGTTTATACAAATCCATTTGGTCCAGAAAGTAAAGCACTAGAGCTTTCTATTTTCAGTACATACCACTGTCATGCAGAGAAATATACAGTGCTTGGATATAAGGAGAATTTTATTCTCTTGATATAGAATAATAATTTTACTAGGTATTTTATGAAAATTCTCTTTTATACCCTATATTTTCTGGTTTGAAAAGAAGGTACTCTGTTCTGAATGGAAATTGAAATGTGAAAAAAGGCAAGAAAAGGGCTCTATTTGACTGCATGGAGTGTAATTCAGAGTATAATTTCACCTTCAGTGGACACGTCTTTGATCTGGCCTAAGTTTACTCTGGTGTAAGATACTCTGGAGTAAGTACTTTCAGGCAGATGTCTACACATGCTTCAAACTAGTTTCAAGTGTTAATGTGTGGACAATCCAGGGGTTAAAAGTTCCCAGAGTTGCCTAAAATTAATGTGCAAGGCTCTCACAGTGTTAGCTAAGCCCTGACATCAAAGGGAACAAGTTTTAAATCAGAATACAACATTATACCTTGCACAGATTTTAGAAAAAACACCTATTTTGCTAATGAAGTTTATTGTAGCACACAGGAAAAATTGCCGGAGTAGGGGACTTGAAGAGGTCCTGGTGAGGTTCTTTATTTAGAACGTGGGTCTGTACAGCACTCTGTGTGAGCACATGGTGCTCTATAGAGCTCAGCACCACTAGATGGTCTTATGTAGAGGACTACTAATGTCTGCATCTTTGTTTTCAGAGACACTTGGACCTGTGAGCTCTTGCACCTTTTTGCCATATTGAGAATAGCATTCCTGGTCCTGTTACCTCTGTCTCTTGCTCCCAAAGCCTCAGTGAGCAGTCCCATTCTGCCTGTGCCAGCCACTCCCGTTCAACCTGTTTCCATTCTGTCTACTACCACAGAAGTCCAAGTCCCTTCTCTGAGTTTTAGATATAAAGTCATCTAAAACGTGAGCCCTTTTTTTTTTGCTGCAGTGCACACATGTAGAGACTAGGAGTTCAGACCTCAAAGTGTCTGCAATGTGATATACACAAAAACAGAATCCTATTATAACTTTTATGTTATAATAGCACAAATGGCAACTTTTAACATTTTTGGTATGTCATTCCCATTCATTTTTTTCATTTGTTTTCAACACCAGCTATTTGAAGGTAACAGGTGAGAAATTATGAAAGAAACAACAGATTATATTATGGTCAGCTATTATTCATCTTATTTATAAAAAAGTAATCATTTAACCTCTTCCTGGTAAAGCTGGGGAAGGGATCTCTTCTACATGTTGGGGCACTGTATCTTTAATGCAGGCTGGGCAAATCATGAACATAAAAATGTTGGAGGATATTGAGTAGAAAT
This sequence comes from Crocodylus siamensis, assembly GCF_052110815.1. NCBI lineage: Eukaryota > Metazoa > Chordata > Crocodylia > Crocodylidae > Crocodylus > Crocodylus siamensis. The sequence continues at coordinate 198,242,336 of NC_143398.1, read as the reverse complement.
GATTCATTGTATTCAAAGCCATTGGAGATGTCATTGAATGATACTGGACACTTCTTGACCTGGGCTTCAGTCAGGACAGTTTTGACCAGAAATTTTAGAAAGAAATCGGGAATTATTTTTTGCTGGGTCACATATCAAAAAATGGAGGTGTTTAGAGACATTGTCTATTCTGGATTGTCAGAAACAGTCTTAGGGAGACAGTCTAGCACAGGGGCAGGCAATTATTTCAGGTAGAGGGTCGCTTACTGAGTTTTGGCAAGCCATCAAGGGCCACATGACAGGCAGCCAGGGGCAGCTAAATATTAATTTTCTAAATTTTTTAGGGGCCCTGCCAGATAGAATGGCCTGGTGGGCCACATTTTGCCCACCCCTGATCTAGCAGGTAGATGGCAGGTGACATGGTCAAAGGTGCACGATTCTATAATTTATCATGTATTTGCTATTTAACAAATGATTTATGTCAATGTGTGCATCTGTATGCATACATATAGACAAATATATTATAATATTTCATTGATCATATAATGGAGGAAAATTTAATTTGCCATTTCACTTGTTGACTAATCAAGTATGCCATATCTTCTTTATAAGTGTTTTAAACTCTTCTAATTTTGAGTGTTAACAACATTAAGGACCACACAAGACTGTCAGTTAAATTTTCATTTAAGTATATTCCATAGAATAAAGAAATACTGCATTCAACATGTAATTGCAGACAGTCCAGTGGTTACCCATACTTTTTATCATAACAGTATTTGACTTTGTTATTCATGCTTCAGTGAGCATAGCTAATACTATACAGGTGTGATATTTTGAAAGCACATACCATACCATACATAAGTGCATGAGTGAACTTGCTTCATGAAGCGTATCATTTAGTTCTGACAATGTTAATAGATATGTTCCTATAGTTATAAGCCTGGAATAAAGTCTATATTTCATTTATTTTTAATTTAATAGTTGTGAAAATTTTCTCCAGACTTGAACATACTCTACTAAGAAATTTTCTGTGGTTAAAGTTGAATTGTGTTTTACCAATATTCACCAAAATACAATCAGGTCAGCTTTTCTGAAGAGACCATTTAAGCATCTAAACATCAGTACAATTCAAAATTGATGTGGATTATTGTAAGAACTTCCCAACACTTTATCCCTGGGTGGATCAGAGTCAGAATGAATTGAATTTAATGCAGCTTTATTGCAACTGTCTCTCTGATTCCTGACACCATGATTACTTTGCTTTGTAGAGAGCAGGGCTGGAAATTTGGGGAAGAGAGGTTTCCTTAAGATGTACATAAAATGAAGTGTTTGGTAGTGATGCTTATTTGGATAAGTGTCCACCCCTTCTGTCACGTGCTATACATTTTATGATGAATTTTAACAAATATATAATGCTTTATGAACATTAGTTCTCTCTAGCTCTGAAATGGAGTCAGTAAATATTATCAAGCATGTCTTTCAAATAATCACACAAGAGCAGAAATGTTAATTAACCAGGCCACAGCCAGAGCATATGAGTAAAAAAGAGAAGGCTGAGAGGGGACTTGGTAGCAGGTTGCTGCTATATCAGGGGAATACATCAAGGGCTCGGTGAACAACAGTTCACCAGGGCACCTTTGGGGAAAACCAGGAGTAATGGCCACAAACTCCTGGAAGACTGTTTCAGGCTTAACAGTAGGAAAAACTTCTTCACAGTTAGGATGTCCAGACTGTGGAATAAACTCCCTCCAAAGGTGGCGCAATCACCTGTGCTGGAAATCTTCAAGAGGAGAGGTCACTTTGCTGGGGTCACCTGATCCCAGTTGTCTTTCTTGCCTAGTGAGGGGGCTGGCTGGACCCAATGATCTTGTGAGGTCCCTTTCAGCCCCTTACAATCTGTGAATCTGTGAGTGTTAGGTCTGTCTCATTTCCATAGCTAATCCAAAATACATAACCAGTTCCCGTGCTTCTTATTTGTCCATGTTTATAGTCACAGAAACCTCTGAACTCTATATCTTAATCCCTGTGGTTGTTTTCATGTGTATGAAATGGGGATGAAAGCACCTGCCTACTGCCTGGCATATGTCAGTTAGGAAGTAACATGCAAATTGTTATACAAGACTCATCAGAGCATACACTCAAACCCTCTGGAGGCTGAACACCAAGTTACTGTTAGACCATAACTTATATGAAAGATTTTCTCATAAATTGTTCAATTTGTATGTAACAACTGACGCAGTGCTGTATATTAATGCAGAGGGGCAAGGGCAACTGGCCAAACTTGTAATTTTTTTTCTACAGGAGATTCTTACATGCTAACATTTCTTATCACTCCAAATCAGAACAAAAATGTTTGAATTTTAACTTTTTTTTTAAATGGAAATAAAGTAACTTTATAAAACATTTTGCTTTGATAAAGTCAAAGTTCTCTGGCTTCAATAATACTGAAGTATGTTATTCAGACTTGTTGGGTGTGATTATTGCAGTGCATAATATAATATAATACATTATTATAAATAGCATTGAAAAAAAATCAATTTTTTCAATTTTCATTCCCACAAAACATTTAGTGGATGTCAAATCAGCACCTCCCAAGGGAAAACTGTTCTAGTAGAAAATTTTTGATCAATCATAGTAAATAATCATAGAAGACAAAAATCTAATTTTCTTTGTGGTGTAAGTAAAATATTTTTGTGGGAGGCCAGTTAAAAACAAAAATGTTTCTAAAGACCAGCCTTCTTCATAGCCCAGCCATTATCTCTGTAAATAGGCATTTCACCTTTAAGGGTGTCTTCCTTCACTCCTGTTTGTTTCATGCCTGCACCTATATGAAACTAGAAGTACTTCCCTAGTGTAACTATTCTTTATGTATTTGGGGGCTTCCTTGCAGCATTCTTCTCAGTTTCCTTTTTGGTTTTTCAGTTTTTCTACTTCTTTAAACAAATGCCTGACACCACCTTTTCTGTGTTGTTTCCATTGCTTCAAAGACTTTCATATCCTTCTTTGCAATGAGAAAAACACCCTTTTCTCTTTCTCATCCCTCTGTAACTTTGAAATAATAACAGAGCTTTAGGAATCTATTGGCCTTTCTTTCAGAAAAGAAGAGTGCTAGCCTACTAACTCTAGACCCATTCCTTCACTTAGGGACAGTCAGTGGGACCAGCAACAGGACATTCATTCTCTGCTTATCTTTTAAATTAGCACTTCAAACTGACATGATATGCGGGTGCAAAAACAAGTAGTGGCTTCTCACTGGGGACCTTTGACATGCTGCTTCTTCTGCACTACTTCAAGCACAAAGTACTTGTTTTCACTTTTAAGGTCTTTCATGTCCTCTCTTCACCCTAGCTCATCATCTTTTCTGTAGGAGCTACCTTTCTTTATTGGGCAGATTTTCCAACAAGGAGATCTGTGCTTTCTTCTACACTTCGTTTTATGTGTAGAGTTCCTTATAAACATCCCCTGCGATATGTTATCATGTTAATCTCTCCTGAAAGTTCACGGGCAAGTATTTGGTGCCTACAAGTACTTGACAGTGGGCATGTCTTCATGTTCATTAATGTGCCATAGTTACTGCACAATAGGTTTACTACTTGTACAGCCAAGTACTAAATCAATGTGCAGTAACCGGTGCTACTGTGCATTAGTGCTGGTGCATGCCTCTTTAGTAATGTTACTGCTCAGTAGCCTAATACTACTGCACAGTAGCATATTAGCACTGTTTTTGATGTGATGCATCACTGCACAGTAGTATAGGGTTATTTCACATTTAGCATCTTGTGCAGAAGTGCTGACTGAGTAGAAAACTGATGCTGCGGCAACCCCTTACTATACGATCATATAATTTAAGCATTTGGGGGCAGTTGCCATGTTCTTGTCAGGGCAAGTGCACAGAAACTAGCTCAACTGAATTCTTGTATCCAGGTGCTAGTGGAATAGAAACAAATAAATCGTAGTAGTACAGTAAGAGTAATACGATAGTGATACTCTAGGAGAACCTGGGCTAGTCTGTGATTTGAACATAAAATTCCAAAGGACTCTGAATCTGTGCAAGAGTTCTTATAAGCCCCTTCAGATTAATCCTCGAAAGTTTTAACAGCTGTAGCTTTGGAGTTATGAGCTTGGAAGATGGTAAGTTCCTCTTTGAGGTGGTCAGTAGGGCTGTTCAAGGCTTCAACTGTGCCTTGGAGCTTTTGAACTGCTTTGGAAAAGCTTTGGAGCTGCTTCGGAAATCCAGCCATAGGGTATAATGGGAATCCATGAAATATCTATAACTTTGTTGTTTTTTGTCTGATTTGGATAAAACCTGCAGGGCTGGTAGCCTCTTCTGAGAGCATGGATCCTGCCAAACTTCAAGAAGATTGGTGCAGGGGTTCAGGGGGGACTGAACGCCAAATTCTTGAAAGCAAAACTCATGTCACGTGTACGTGTTACACCACAGGGCAGTGGAAACAGCAGGGGTAGTATCCCCTGACGAAGCCACAAAGCCTGCCATGTTTCAAGAAGATCGGTGCAGGGGTTTGGTGGGAACTATACTTCAAGCTGCTGACAGACAAAACTCGTGACATAGATGACTCTGTATGTGTTAAGGCGCAGTGGGTTGAAAACTGCAGGGGTGGTGGCCCCTGCTAAGGCCACAAATCCTGCCAGTTGTCAAGGAGATAGGTGCAGGGGGAGTCTGTCTTCTGAGGCCCTGCACCTCTGGCTGCTGACAGGCAAAACTTGTGACATGGGTGGGTGACACTGTGTGTGTTAAGGTGCAGCAGGGTGAAAGCTTGTTAGCCCCTGCTCAGGCCACAAAGCCTGCCAGCTGTCAAGGAGATAGGTACAGGGGGGTTCTGGGGCCCTGGTCCTCTAGCTGCTGACAGATGAGACTCGTGCCATGGGTGCTTGTGCAACTGACTGTGTCTGTCTTGGGGCAGTAGATTGTCTGTACTGATTATTCCCCCTCAGTCTGTGTTTTTGTAGGTGTTAGTCCATGCTCGTTAACTCATTATATAGTAGCTAGGTACTGTGTATTGAGCTGGTCTCTGAGTGAATCTGATTAATTGGTAACTGGTAACACAGTAGCTTAGCAGCCAGGCCTGCAGTAGTTCCCCCATCCTTCCCCCCATGCCCCAAGACAGACACAGTTGCACAAGCATGCATGTCATGAGTTTTGCTTGTCTGCAGCTTCTGATGCAGTTTCACCAAACCCCTACATTTATCTCCTTGAAACATGGCAAGCTTTGTGGTCTTACCAGGGGCTACTACCCCTGCGGTTTTCTCCCCCTTATGCTGTAACACAGACGTGACATGAGTTTTGCTTTCAAGAATTTGGGGTGCAGTTTCCCCCAAGCCCCTATACCAATCTTCTTGAAACTTAGCAGGCTTCATGCTCTCAGCAGAGGCAAACAGCCCTGAAAGTTTTATCCAAATAAGACAAAAAACAGCAAAGTTATAGATATTTCATTGATCCCCCATTATACCCTATGGCCAGATCTCCAAGGTAGCTCTGAAGCTTTGGAGCTACTTCGGCTGAATCAACGCAGGAACCCAGTCCAGAGCTCTGGATCAGATCACTGGCATCCAAAGTGGCCAGATCCGAAGCTGGATCGAATAGCTGCCTACTCGCACAGACCTGGTGGTGAGAGCCTTCGGTGCCCACTGGAGTGAATGGTGAAGGAAAGTGCACAGCACCTTGCCAGATCATAGTGCAAGATACCCCAATAAGGATTCAGGGAGTGTGTCTATACATTTATTAATACACAGTAGTTACTGAGCATTTAATTTAGTACTATTGTCACTGTGTAGTAGCATTGGTGCATGTCTTTTTGTGATACTTACTGCACAGTAGCCTAATAAAACTGTGTAGTAGCTTCAAAACCATGCTAATAAGCTACTGCAAAATTTTATCAGGCTACCATGCAGTAAGCGTCTCATGTAGACACAAACCCAGAAGCATTACTGTTTTGTCTTTCTATGTGGGAAATAATTGGCTGACATTCCTTTGTGTTAACAGACATCATTGTGATATAAAGATGAGAACTAATACATTATTTTAATAATTGTAATGACAGATGTTGGAAAACATAATCCAGAGCAGCCTGCCTGCATGTATACAACCAATAAAACTAAAGCAGTGGTGATCTGAATAACTGGCTCCAACTCCCTTCTTTTAGAGTCTTTCTGAATGTTTGCAGGCCCTGTTCTCCTGTATCACCTCCTACACCCAACTCTGTGAGCTCAATTCGGCAACACTGCAGTATCCCTCATTTAAAATACCACAATTTAAAGACCAGTTTGCTATTATACTCCTAACAGCTTCTTCCCTCCTACCAGTTGGGTGCGTCTACACCAGAGGTTTTACTGTAGATTAAATTAATCAAATGTGCAGTAAAGCATCACTGTCTACACAGGCACTGGACTTACTGCGGATTAAAGTAGTCTAATATGCCATGTGCTAGTACCAAAACATACAGGTACTCTAGATAAAAGGCACATTAGGTAATGCACAGTAGCACATATGTAGATGCTGATCAGGAGCAATTTTGTTCCCGGTTAAGCCAGGTATCAGGGGGCCACTTGCTGCCTGGCTAAACCCTGACAGGGGTGGTGTGGGGGGGAGGAACCATGCCAGCTGCAAGGTCATCTGTCTCCCAGCCCCTTGCATATTAGGACTGGCTCCCGATGTCCCCTGCCAGCCCCTGGGCTTGCACCTGGAGGTGTCTGCAGCTCCCCATGGTTGCCGCAGTGGGGCAAAGCAGGTGCAAGAGCAGCCCTGGACCAGGCTACTCCCATTGGGCACAAATCTGTGCCCGATAGGGCACACATGTAGACGTGGTCCTGGCCTCATCTTACTGTACCTTATTTTACTGTTTGGTAACCTTACAGCACATTAGTTGCGCATCCACAGTGTAGAATGTAAAGATGACATTGATCTTACATGTAAGAAATGTAAGAAAAAGAGCAAAACAACACAGAGTACTTCTTTAGTAAGTGGCAACTATTCCTTATACTTAAACAAATTGTGTTATGTATTCCTAGAATATTAAACTATAAGAATGGGATGAATCAGCTGCCTTTTCCAGTGACAGAATACTATACATGCTATTTAAAATGCAAGCAGAAAATCTGCTTACTCATTTAAGCTTTTACCAATAGTATTGTTTGTGTGATTGCTGAGATATTAAATCTATTCATCACTCACATCTTTGTAACAAAACAATACAACTCAGTAACAAGAAGAAGCAACTGGAGAGCAATAAAATCTTGTTTGCCTTTACTGAAAGTCAGGCTGAAAATAGTCTTGACCACTAGATGGCACTAAATGAATACAACCAGGAGAACTTTGATTTGCATGTTATGGCCTTGTTTTAAAACTGCTGTACACTTGGGTCTCAAAATGCTTCCTAAGGGATGTCATTGTGATTGCTGTTTAGTAGTTGAGCCTACATAAAATTGATGTTGAGCATTACCACAGCTGTTACACACCATTTTATGTTGATGTTGTGACTTTTTTAAAATGCTCATTATTTGAAAATGTTAACTCTTCAGGAAATAAGGCTGTGAGAACACGCTGGAGGTCTTGGTTACATTTTTGTGTGATTTGCTCATGCTAAGATATAGACTGCTTGAGAAAATATATTGTTAGTTCTTTTACTTGAGATTGATTTCTCAGAAATAAAACAAACACTGCTAACTAAATTTCCCTGAAATGTGAGCAATCCATGTGATTAAAATAGCCCTAAATGTCAGCTACAGAGTACTTTCCAGTCCTCTCCACAAACCATATCACCACATGGCTTACTTTCCTGATAGGATTAAGCAAAATATACATGGTTAAAACAACTGACGATTATTTGTGGATCATTCACATTTTTAATATACATTCCTAAATACACCTATTTTAATTGCACTTTCTGGGGGTGTTTCTGATAGTTTTGTCTTATTTGGATCATACTAACCACAAGATTTTTGGAGTGGAAATTAATTTGTTTTGTGTTATATATTCTGTATTGGTGGTCCATTTCCTCCTTATAAATCAAGAAAAGAATATGCTTCTCATATTTAAGGCACCTTGCAATTGTCAGTACTTTTAATTAAATATAATTTTTATTTAAATATACTTGAAATTTGATTTTTTTTAAACTGGTAAAAGGCTTGTGTGTTGCATATGCAAGGATAATAGCTGTGTAATTCATGTCTTAAGACACTGACCTAGTTCATGTGTTACATTATTACTTATAGCTTTTTAACAAATAGATATGCATCTAGCTCATTTCTTCAATATTTATGTTTGGACTGGCAAAGTAGTAGTATATTCTGTTAATATACTGACTCGTGGCACTTAAACTACTCCAAATCACTGGTATCACATTATTTTAAGTGGTATTGTGTGCTGTTGGTTATGAGACCATTACTTTCATTACTCTGTCCCTTTGTTATGACTATTTAACATCTTCAGCATATCTTCTAGAGCTTGAAGATAATTAACCAGAACATTAGTATTATATGACATTTGAACAACTTCTTTAATTTTAAAGGTGTTTGTGCATCATTGTGAAAGAAAGTATATTTTTTGCTTAAATCATTTGACAGAAGACAGGGGGTAGCTGTTCTGATTAGCAGCAAGTTACTGCTAAATAAAAATAAAAATTTGATGCAAAACACCTGTGGGACTTCAGTGTTCCCTCACACCAGTTTTATACAATTTTTAACTCAGTGGAGTTATTGCTTATTTATACCAATCTAACTGATAGGAGGATCATGTCTATTATTTCTACAGGAATAACATGGAACTGCTGTGCAGATCTGAAGCTACTCTAATGAATAGGGTCATCTGCATCTGATTTCTTTGTTTTACCAGGAAGGATAATAAAGCTTTCCTGAACTGCAGTATGTAAAGCAACTGAACTATGTGAAATCTCTCCCCTCAACTGCTATTACACAGCTTGCAACCTTTCGTTCAGGAGATTAAGTTTGCATCTCTTCACATTATCTCTTTGTAATTGGAAAACTTTCATTTTGACAGAGAAAATGTGCCAGCATCCCTATGAGCCTTGCTACAAGCCAATACTGAGTGCCATCTGGAGAACTGATGCCGAAGTCAAGCAACAACATCCTGTCATATTTTATCTGGAACTTTGCAAGAGAATGACTAATAACATCTTAAGCTTCATTTGTCTGGATCTCTAGTGCTCTTGGCAGAGGTCATAACCAGGAGTGGTTTTGTTGATTTGCTTCATCCAAACTAATTAGGTTACACCGCTCACTGACAGAGGCTCTGATAATGGCAGAAAGGCCCCAGGCTTTAACTTTACTCATTATGTCAAAGTAAAGTTTAAGACTCATAAAAAACACAATCATATCAGATTCTTAGCTGTAAACCTTAATATCTCTTTAAAATGCTTATTCAGCTTGACTAAGCTGTCTGTCCTTTACATATCATCCTTTTCCTTCCTTTTTTAGAAGCTCAGTAAGTGCGAAATGGGTGTCATGGTAAGAAAGCATGCCCCTGACATGACAGTATAAGGATTCAAAATCTCATCTGTATTTTTATCAGCCTTGGTTAGGAAAAATAAAAAACACAAAGCTTTCATGAATGGGTTTATAAATGACTAAACTGAAGCTACTCATGTAAGTCTGAGAGGAACATGACACATGTGACCTTTTAACCCTGTTTTATTGGAAATCTTTTCTTTTACCAGACACTTTCACACCTGTCTTCTCCAATGAGTGAGTTTTAAAAACCTGAGTAAAACTAAGATAACCGTTGCTGAGGGTTAAAATTAGGGCACTGCTGAGGGTAGAAGCTGGGCACTTTGTAACGGCTTTCCCTACAAGTGAGAAAGCAGCAGGAAAGATTTATGTCTGCACTGGAGAAAAAAAGAGAAGTAAGGTTTAACAGTTTCCTGCTAAAATGTTGTAAAACATGTCAGCAGGGGGCTATGGCAGTAAGGGGGATTGTGCTTTCTCACAGCAGGAAGGTAGCACTTCACTAGAATGGCTACATTGATTATCTAGATGAGGCTGCTTAAAGAGCTAGCATAGTACTTAAATATACCATAATGTGCAAAATAATAATGATTTAAAAAAGAATGCTTCTGTGTTTGTATTCACACTTTTTGAGCACTGTATTTTTCAAGGGCTTCATCAGTGCCAACATAGGAATGGGTTCTGTGCTTTCCTTCAGTGACATTTCAGCTAAACAATAGGGTTCTCCATGCATCTTGCACCTCAGTTTGTAGCTTGCCTGGATACTGATGTGGGTTGTAATGTAAGGTCATCTGTTTTCCATAAAGGCAATAAGTGTATCTGTGAGAATGAGGGTTAAATAACTGTTTATTTGAAGATTTAATTTTCCCTCACTCAAGGAATATAGTAATTATTGTGCTGTTAATTTAATATTCATGTACTGCTTATTTATTTATTGCTTACCTCTCTGCATAATGAAACTACCATGAAACTCTGTTTCCTCTAGTGCTCTTCTTTTGGAGTGGAGTTAAATGATTTGAATTACGTTAAGATACAAATTGCAGAGTTTAGATTATTTTAGATACATTCATACTTCAGAAACTGCTAGTTCCTGTCTATGGTAAATGATCTGCTCATGTAAATTGTCTGTCTCTTTCATATATGCCCTGCCTAATGGATTTTTTTTCTTGCATTCTGGAAAAAATGTGTTTCTCTTTAATCTTATGACCACTGAGCACTGCTCCTCTGTGGCTGCAGCGTCTATATGGACATGCAATATTTGCTCTTGGGGATGGTTTTCCTTGTTTTCTTTTACAGTTTTTGTATATGCATGAATGATACACCTATGATGTGATGCCAGTAGGAATGAGATGACATTATAATCATTCTTCCATACATATCTGATGCAGCCCCACCTGAAATATTGTAGCCAGTACTGGATACCAAATTAAATTAAAGTATTGACAGTTGGAGAGGAAAGCTACTAAATAATTACAGATCTGGATAGATTGCTTTAGGAGGGAAGATTAAAATCAGGTAAAATGTACAACATGGCTAACTGATGCTTAAGGGAGATTACAATAGTCTGAGTCTACAAATGTTTCAAAAAGTATAAACACCATGGCCTCAATCCCATGTACATTTATGCATGTGCTTAATTTTACTATTGAGAGTAATCCCATTGATTTCCGTGAGATTATTCATAATAATGAAGTTAAGCACATGTATAAATACTTGCAGAATTGAGGCCTAATGAAAGAGCTGAAGTAGTCAGAATACCATATGGTGGTACAATTAGAAATAAGAAGAAGTTAAAGGAAGGAAAATTTATGGTGAAACTCAGGAAAACCTTTCTAACAGCAAACTGTTTATATTAGAGTGTAACATACTGATTAGAACATGTGGAGGATAGTGATTCAAGCTGCACTGCTTGGGACTTCAAAAACAAGTAATTATATAGGGGAAATGAGGACTTGCTCAGTTTTCCTTGTTTTGTCACAATATTTTGGTGACAAAATAAGTAATATTCTCTTTCTTCGATTTTTTCCCTTTTCTCTAGCTCTAATCTTTCACTCCCAGGCTCCATGACTGCCATTGACATCACACACCAGATTCTCTCATGCATTACTGAAACTCTGCACTTTTCAGATTTAAAGGGGGACACAATCATCTGTTGATTAATTCTTAGCAGAGTATTCCCTTTGCGTAGGGAAAGTCTGCTAGGTTAAATGTCTCAGTCAGGCCCATGCACAGGTGTTTCATAGATTTCATAGACATTAGGGCTGGAAGGGACCTCAGAAGATCATCGAGTCCAGCCCCTGCCCAAAGGGCAGGAAGTCAGCTGGGGTCATAGGATCCCAGCAAGATAAGCATCCAATTTGCTCTCGAAGGTATTCAGTGTAGGTGCTTGAACCACCTCCGATGGCAGGCTGTTCCAGACCTTGGGAGCTCGGACAGTAAAGAAGTTCTTCCTTATGTCCAGCCTGAAATGATCTTGCAGGAGTTTGTGACAATTTGATCTTGTCATCCCTTGGGGTGCTCTGTTGAACAATCGTTCCCCCAGATCCTGGTGAGCACCCCTTATAAACTTATAGGCGGCCATCGGATCACCCCTGAGCCTACACTTTTCCAGGCTAAAGAGCCCCATAGCTCTCAGCCTGTCATCATAAGGTCTGTTTTCCTGACCTCTGATCATGTGTGTGGATCTTCTCTGGGCTCTCTCAAGCTTCTCCACATCCTTTTTGAATTGTGGAGCCCAAAACTGGATGCAGCACTGCAGCTGCGGCCTCACCAAGGCTGAGAATGATGTCCTGGGATTTGCTTGAGAAGCATCTATGGATGCAAGCGAGCATTTTGGTCACTTTAGTAGCTGCAGCATCGCATTGCAGGCTCATGTTCATCTTGTGGTCAATGATGACCCCCAAGTCTCTTTCTTCCATAGTGCTAGCCAGCGTAGCACCGCTGAGCCTATAAGGATGCTGCAGGTTTTTCCTCCCAAGGTGGAGAACCTCGCATTTTTCAGTGTTAAACACCATCAGGTTCTCGTCTGCCTATTTGCTGAGCCTGTTCAGGTCAGCCTGGATCACCCACCTGTCTTCTGGCGTGGATGCTTTGCCCCAAAGTTTGGTGTCATTGGCAAACTTGGCCAGTCTGCTCCTGACGCCAATGTCCACATGGTTAATGAAGATGTTGAACAATATGGGTCCAAGGACAGAGCCTTGAGGGACCCCACTGGTCACAGGGCACCATGACGATTGACTTCCGTCAATTACCACCCTCTGGGTCTGACCATGGAGCCAGTTTCCCAGCCAGCGGATCGTGATGGAGCCAAGGCCACAATTGGCCAGTTTCACCAAGAGGTGATCATGGGATACCAGATTGTAGGCTTTTTTGAAGTCAAGATATATGGCATCAATCTCTTCTCCCTTGTCTAGGTGATAGGTCACCTGGTCATAGAAGGAAATGAGATTGGTCAAGCAAGACCTACCCGCAACAAACCCATGCTGGCTGTCCCTTAGGATGTTGGCTTCTGCCAGTCCATTAAGGATGGCCTCTTTAATAAACTTTTCTAAGACCTTCCCCAGGATAGAAGTCAGGCTGATGGGCCTATAGTTTGCTGGATCCACTTTCCTCCCTTTCCTGAAGATAGACATCACATTGGCCTTCTTCCAGTCTTTGGGCACTACACCAGAGCACCAGGAGTTTTCAAAGATCCGTGCCAGGGGCTGGGCTATGATGCTCACCAGCTCCTTGAGTACCCTGGGGTGTAGATTGTCAGGGCTGGCTGACTTGAAGATATGCAGCCTCTCAAAGTGTTCCTTCATGAGGTCAGCATTAATGGAAGGCAGGGGATCTCCCTCACCCAGGCTTCCCTGTCCCGTGGTGGACATGGGCATCCCATGGGACTGGTGAAAGACTGATGCAAAGTACCCATTTAATAGGCTGGCTTTTTCCAGGGTGTCAGTTGTCAGCTGTCTCATCTGGTTCAGCAGGGGTCCAATGTTGCCCTTGCTTTTCCTCCGGCTCCCCACATATCTGAAAAAGGACTTTTTATTGTCCTTGATGCTCGAAGGTAGTTGGAGTTCAGTTGCAGCCTTGGCTTTCCTGGTTTGCTCCCTGCAGGACTGGACCAGTGCAGAATATTCCTCCTTAAATATAATATATAATCCTCCTTAAATGTTAAATATATTCTACACTTTTCTTTTGTATTTTTACACATTAATTTCTCTCCAGTCTTTTTTTTTTTTATTAGTGACTCCTCTAACTTCCCTGTTTTACAAGAGACTTCATGGTATCTTTTGTCATCTACTTACACCTTTATTCTGAACTTCAAAAATTACTAGAATAGTCTTTCAGATATATGGTCACACACAGTATTCCATGGTAGGTCATTAATGGAAAAGCTACTATTCATTTTCTTCAAAGTGTCTGTCCAGATTTTTTTGATTGTGTCTCCAGTAGCAAAAATGGGATGTGCTGGTAGCCACTGGAAATAGAGCTTAGTAGCTTCAGGTGCTTTAATTGGTTAATACTTCTACAGTACTTTGAACTTGTAAACCAATACATAAATGCTAAGAATGATAGGCTCTTTGGTGTTGTACAGTTTCCATTTCATATGGCTGAATTTGATATCTTCCATGTTACAGGGGTGTAGGTTGTAGCTGTGTTTGTCTAAGGTTGTCTGTCTATGTCGTTAGACCAACATGGCTACAACCTACACCCCTGTAAAAATTATAGGTTAAATTAGGAACACAGGACTTGAAGTACCTCCTAAATCCAGTCCCTTCTATCCCAGGCAATCTCATCATATGATCCTGTTGATAAATGTATCAGATGGTGTTTAATAAGATTCTGTCTCCGGTGCTCATTTTTTTCAGGGATAGAAATCTTCTAACTTTAAAACTTTTTTTTTAAATCTTAATTTTAAAGATTAAAGATTACATTTATTCATAGCCAATCCTTGTGCCAATGTTGTCCTTTAGCTTAAGTCTTTCTCCTCCCTTCCTGATGTTTACCTCCATGAGATGTTTACAGACATCAATCAAAATTCCTCTTAGCCTTGACTTTGCTGGACCAAACAGGCCAGGTTTTTCTAATCTGCTGTTTTATGCTATATTGACAAGTTCCATCACCACATTATAGCCATTCTCTGCTCTTGTCCCAGTATAAATGATCTTCAGTATGGGTGACCAGAATTATGCAGTCTTCTAGACTAGGTGTAATCAGTGCCTTGTACGATTTAATATTTCCCTATTGATACTGCAGATGCCTCTCCCAATCCATCATATGATTACATTTGCCCTTTTCATGGCTGCCTTACACTACTGGCTTCAGTCATTCCATGATCAACAAGTATACCTAAGTCTTTTTCTTCCTCAGTCATTTCCAACTGTTGAACTCTCAGTTTTTAACAACTTCTAATTATTATTTTCAAATGCATAACCTTACACTATGTTTTACTGAATTTCATTCCACTTCTATTATACCACTTATCATATTTAACCAGTTTTGTGACATTGTAATTCTTTTCCATGTGATGATGCCTCACAAGTTGGTGTCCTCAGAAATTCTGAAGCAGGAGGCATAAAGCAAAGCAGAAAATTGGGTTTCGAGAACAAGGAAGGAAACAGAAATCAGAAGTGCAGATAGGTCAGGGAGTATGCGACTGGGACCAGAAAGCAGAGTAGCATTCTGGGCTGGGGAGTGAGATAAGAGTAGCACTTGAGG
The DNA here is from genome assembly GCF_052110815.1 of Crocodylus siamensis. Taxonomy (NCBI): domain Eukaryota; kingdom Metazoa; phylum Chordata; order Crocodylia; family Crocodylidae; genus Crocodylus; species Crocodylus siamensis. The sequence goes on along the minus strand of NC_143398.1, from coordinate 198,227,174 downwards.
CCCATACAAAGCTAATTTATGATATACCTCCCAAAATGGTTGGCCCCACTGAATTACATCTACTACATTTCTTGAGTCTAGAAAATCAGTCATCTTATCAAAGAAAGCAATCAAGTTAATCTGACATGAACTACCTACCCTTGGCAAACCTGTGTTGCCTTTTATTCAATTTTCTGTTTACCTCTGTGCCTTTAAATATTCTCCCCTTCAAAATTTATTCTAAAGCAATCCTTAATCAGGAGCAGTCAGGAGGAAGCAAGTTACTTAAGGGGTATGGTTACATACAACATATTTAACTTTAGGTGAACTGCAGTAGAAAATATTACTCTCCGTATGTCATCATTAATGTTTACAATAGTTTTCCCTCATGCTTCATTTTTGCTTAGATTATGTACAGACATTTGGGGAGGGTAAGGGTAGATTAGATTGTGTTAAAAAGAGCCACCTGATCTAACTTATTTTGTCCAGATGTGGACCTTACACTTTCAATGTTGCTATAACTTTAAGCACTTTGTGTGAAGTACAAAAAGTGACAGCATGATCAAGGTGCCTTTTGATAACTTCTGTAAGCACCTTTAGAGTCCTAGTTAGGTTGATCTAAGTGTGAGCTGTACAGAAGTTCAGGAATGTTAGATTGGTCTAAAAATGGCTGACCCAATCTAAGTTACCTGTAACTCAGAGGTAGTCTAACTTAGATTGCGTCCAGGAAGACTGATTTAATTGAACTTTGGTACAGTTTCCAGTGCAGCCCCAGGGCCAGGAAAGCCCAGCCACTTGCTCCAGCTCCAGGGCTGCACTCTTCCTACCCTCCCCCTGGCACTGGGGTATTTTTAGCCCCTTGGTCCCTTGCCCCAGACAGACAACCCACCCCTGCAGGCCAGCCAGGCCCCCAGAGCCTGCCAAACTGCCATCCCACAAACTGCTCTCAATGCTGGTTTTACCACCATTTGCTGGAGCTGGGAGCCAAGGTTGTAAACTGAGGGAGGCTGAGGGGTGGGTGGGATTTTGTGTTCACTGGGCCATGTGGTTTGTCTACAAGGTTGTAAACTGGGGTAGGCTGAGGGGTGGGTGGGAGTAGGTGGGCACAGAGGGGTAAAAATAGCCTCTGGTCCCAGGGGGGATAGAGCCCCACCATCCCCCAAGTCTCCTCTCCCCCTGGGGACCCTGCTAGCCCCCCTGATCCTGCCAACCCCTCTCAAACCCCACCAACCTCCCTGTGGACTCCACTAGCCTTCCCATTCTCCCCAAGTCCCACTGTGAACCCCATTTCCCTCCCAATCCCCCCAAACTCCCCACAGAACCTACACACCCCCAATTCTTTGATCCCATAAGTACACCTGCTGGCCCCCTATCCCAACTTTTCTTAGATTGGGTGGCCATTTAAAACTTAATATAACCTCCCCCTAACCTCCCCAAATGTCTGTAAGTACCCTTAAATAACCACATCAGAAATTAACAGCAGAACCCCCAGTGACTTCTCTGTTTAAGCTGAAGCAGAGTGATGCATTTCTCAACAAATTTTGCATGTCTTAGCTGGTGTCTATAAAAAAGGACAATTGATGAATGTCTTCAGATGAGAAGTCCACTAATTACTCAGAAATACATACACATAAAATTAGAATGTGCTTTTCAGACGTAATGTGCCTTTCAAACTGCATACATACTAGCTTCTGATTGATTTACCACTCCATTCAAGAAAAGCACAGACCATGTGCAGATGCGTCCTCAGCCTGATGAAGGGTGTCCGTGCCCAAAAGCTTGCTATAAATAATTTTTCCACCTATTTGAGTTGGTTTAATAAGAGATATTGGATTTACCCAAAGAACCTTGTCTTTCAAACTTAAGGTGTTTCAAAGCATTTCTACTGTGATAAATAAGATATTAGTAGATAGTAAACATAATAGTACCTTACCTGGAGAGGTACCACATTAAGTGAACTATCCTGCTTTTATGTCTCATCTACAGGACCAAAGCTGTAGTCAAACAAAATAATTAGAATCATTAGAGCTGTGCCTAAGTAGATAGGACATAGGATCACATATGGGACTTATGACTTAGGACAGTGGTCTCCAACCTCTTTAAGTAGGAGATCACCTTTGGCATTTAAATGCAACCCAAGATCTACTGTGTGTTGTTACCTGCCTCATCCCCTTCCCTCCCCCACCCAGCAGGTAAGTCTGTGGGGAGGGAATGGGGGGTACAAATCGAGGCAGGGGGAGAAAAAATTATTTGAGGGCACGCCTCCCCAGCAGGTGAGTCCCATCCAGCTGGGATCCCACTCAACCTACCCCTGCTCCTGCCTCTGCAGCACTGTCCCTCACCGCAGTGGCCTTGATCTAGCCCCTGCCCCTTCCCTCCCTCATGGACTGACTTGTTGGGCTGGGTTGTACATGTGCATGCAGGTGGGCACTCAGCCCCCAACCCCAGCCTCAGATTGACTCCAAGAGGCTCCAAGGTCTAGTTAGTGACCACTGACCTAGGAACACTATCAGGACATTTGTGCTATTAGCTGTGTCATGATACACAAGGGAGACGTAGTCATATTTATTGAGCAATAGCATGAATTTTATTATCATTAATGAATGCCCAAAATGTTTCAGTGATTCCAAAAGTCTGTATATGTCATAATAACAGTTAATTTCTATGTTGAAAAGTTTTTAGATTCTCAATTTTTCTAATGTGATTTTTATCATTTTAAAAGTTGCATAAATGATATTCTTAACAAAATGCATTATTGCATTATATGCATTATTATACAGTTAAGCTTCCTCTACAAAGCATCTTGCAGGAAGGGTCCTAACTTCAGTATCTCCCAGAACCTCTTTCCTTCTTGAGGCTTCCAGAGCCTGAGCCTGAACATCTTTTGGAAGCATTGTAAGACCTTCCTATTTGGGTAGGCAGCGACCAAACAAAAGCAGGATGAAATGTTGTTTAGGAGGTCCCTGTTTTATTTTAACATTCCAGTTTCTTTAAAACTGTTTTGGTTCTCATGTAGCTCTCCTGTTTTTGAGTTACTGTTTTCTTATTGTAACATAAAAGTATGCTACAATAAGCATTCAAAATCTTGTCTAACTGTATCCCAACTACATAGTTGGTCCAATAAAAGATACTACCCTAAGAAATCCTTGCCTTTCACATAATTTCTGGACCATCATGGCTACAATATCCTCTTACACTACTATAACATGAAAGAAATCAAAATCCACCACTTGCAAAAATCAGAGACCTGAGGAAGAATTTCAAATTTCCTGCATTTGAAAGCTTGTCTAACTTTATCCCAACTATATAGTTGGTCCAATAAAAACAATCCTTGCCTTTCATTAGTTTGCACCAAAAGAAATCTCATGAGGTTTAATAAAGACAAGTGAAAAGTCTTACACTTAGGATGGAACAATGCCATGCAATGGTACAGGCTGGGGGCTGACTGCCTGGGCAGCAGCTCTGCAGAAAAGGACCTGGGGTTACAGTGGACAATAAGCTGAATATGAGCCAGCAGTGTGCCCTTGTTGCCAAGAAGGCTAATGGCATACTAGGCTGCATTGGTAGGAGTGTTGCCAGAGGACCATGGGAAGTGATTATTCCCCTCTATTCAGTACTGTAGTGAGGCCACATCTGGAGTTCAGATTTAGGCCCCCCACTAGCAGAAAGGATGTGGACAAATGAAGAGAGTCCAGCAAAAGGCAACAGAAATGGTGATGGGGCTGGGGCACATGACTTCTATGGGGAAGCTGAGGGAACTGGGCTTATTTAGTCTAGAGAAGAGAAGACAGAGACAAGATTTAAAAGCAACCTTCAAATACCTGAAGGGGTGATTCCAAAGGGGATGGAGCTAGACTGTTCCCAAGTTGCAGCAAAGGGAATTCAGATTAGATATTAGGAAGAACTTTCTCACTAGGAGGGTAGTAAAAGAGTCAAACACGTTACCCAGAAAGGTTGTGGACTCTCCATCCTTGGAGTTTTTAAGACCTGGCTAGACAAAGCCTTGGGTGGGATGACCTAGTTGGGGATGGTCCTGGTTTGAGCAAGGGATGAACTAGATAACCTCCTGTTCTATGATTCTGATTCATATGTTTTCTTACTGTAAGTCACCCTGAACCTTTGTTGGAAAGGGCAACATATAAATCAAATAAATAAATATCTCCTCAGACACAGAGGACAAACTTGTACATTACCTTGTAAACAGTACAGGCATTGGCAAAATTGGTTAAAAAAAGGACAGTCCTCACACAGCTCCACAAGAAAAGGCAATTTAGACTGTGATTAATGGTATAACTAATAACTACCCAGATATACTTGCAGGTTATCTCCCTCCTGAAGAAATGTCTGAAATAAACATCAGATAAGCCATAGCTCTGCCCTAAGGAAATTTGATTTCACCATCTGATTTTTTGTTCCAAGTCTAGACTGCTGCAATCTGCAAAACATACCACTTAATGACAGCGCCTCTCCAAAAGGGAGTAGGGACTTGTTGAAAGGAGGTATGTTTAGCTACTGGTACAAATAAGAAAGATTCCATTGTCTTGAAATTTCTGACATAGAAGGTGTTGCCTGTGGAAGAGATTAATTGCTGTTCAGTAGCCGTCAGAGATGTGAAGATACATATACCAGTTGGAATAGCTGCTATACCAGCTTGTGTCTATCAAATGTATGGTGCCACTGAAGTCATAAAGTAAACATTAACAATTACAGAAAGCTGGGTGTAAGTCACAGGCTCTCCCAGTCAAGATAATCTTACCACCCTTCTGCTTCATCAGGTAGGAGGCTGGATTGGACCCCAGGTGAGGTCTGACTCACTGAAGGCACTGACTGAATGGGCAGGAGCACTTACTTGGAGCACAAGGGAGGACCTTCCTTTTGCAAGAGGTCTCCCCTTTCCATTAACCAGCCAGAAGACAATGGAAGACACTCTCACTGCCTTCTCTCCATTAATTACTTAAGAATTTTTCTTGTGCCTTTTTAAGCCCCTCATCTCAATTGCCATCACTTCCCTTCCTGAAATACTGTGGGTTTTTTAGATGATTATGGGTCAGAAAAATCCTCCTGCTTTTGGGGCTCAGGAAAAATATTTCTCTTGATAGAATCAAGTCAGCTGAGACCCGGTGGATCTTTTCTTTTTCCACACAGTATCATGGAACTATGATTAGGCTAAATAAGAGCAGGAATTTGAACGTACTGATACTAACTTGTTTATTAGTATTTAGTTAGTTAAAGCTAAAAGTTATAAATAAGAAGTCAAAAATCTAGCTCCCAGAAGTAAAGAAAACCTGGAACATCACTGATGGATTTGTGCCTGTAGCAGGGGGGAGAGTACACTCCCCATACCCCCTTTCTTTAGTAGTCTCTGTCTCCCTTCCAGGAGGGACAGTGATTTGGAAGTCTAAACTGAATCCTAGGTATAGACTAGGGAAAAGTCTATTCTGAGATTAATGGTGGGACCCCTGTGCACCCAAACTAGACCCATCCAAATACACTGTTAATGAAATCATGGCCTGGCACATAACCGTCTCTGTCTTCATTCAGCTGCATTTCTTGATCAATCCCCCTAATAGAACAGCGCTGATGGTGATCTGGGAGGAAGCTACATGTTTTGTCTTCATCAGTAGGAGTAAAGGTTGCCACAGCAACACAGCAAAGTAGGATAGTAAGATGCTACCTTATAAAAGGCGGGGGAGGGAGGAATAGAAGGGAGGATTAAGGGCTTACTGTACCTGGAGGAAATGGTAGTACTAGAATGCATACATAAGCTGAAAACCAAATTTCACTTCTTGAATCAGTTGCTGCAAAGTTTTGCTCCAGTCTCATCAAAACAACCACAGGATTATTGGGCTAAAAAAAAATTCTTTTATCTAAACATGTTAGACTTTTTCCTAATGATTTACATGACAAAAAATATAAAATAGAGGGATAGACAGACCCTAATATATTTTTGGAAAGTGATTTGCATTGCATAGGATGTTTTTCATTATGAGCTTCTTGTTTCATCCCACATGTCTCATTGCTGAGCTGTGAATTATTTCATTAAAACCACTTGGGATTCAGGAGTCAGACCCAGGAGCATCTGTTGATGTATCTACTCGGGACCACACTCAGGATTTTGAACCATTTCTTTCATTTTCACAATGGTGTGGCTACCTCAATGACATAAGAGCTGCCCAATCTTGATGTCCCAAAGGCAGAGCTGCTTAGCAGTCTCAACCAGTAGCTATTAAAAAAAAAAACTGTAGCCATAATGAATGCCACAGATGGTCTCTTAATGGTGAAAGAAAAAAATATAGTGAAATTACATAAAGGAGAGTTAAATACATGCTAAATATTATTTAACATTTTTTCTAACTCTAAGAAAACAAAAATATGTCTATTTTCCTGCCCAAATATAGTGAAATGGATTGTCAGCATTTCTAGTATTGTGTGTGTATCAGTTTGTATAGGTGGCACTTCAGTATACCCTAGTTCCAGGAAGCCACTATACACAAACCAGAGCTGACAAGAGAGAGCCTGAAGCTCTTTTGTGATTGACAGATTCAGTCAGTTAAACACAGAGCCCAGAGCTGTATCCTGGACAAGGTCTGCTTCACAGAGCTTAGAGAATACCATCAGAAACTTTTTCAGTACAGATTAGCATTTAAAAATATCACCAATATGTTGACAGTTTATTCCTAATACTGAATTTAACATGGTAAGAACTGTTAAGAAAATAGTGTTGATGGATCAATGACTTGGTTTGTAGAACAGCAGAAGAATTGTCATAATTTGTGTTTTGAAACATTGTAGCTTCTGCCCATACAAAGCATTTAAAGTTTCAATCTTGAAAACAAAATGGCTTTTTAAGGTGCATTTGCCCAAGATGTGAAAGCAGTGAATAACAGGTCTCTCAGTATCCTGGCTTTAGTGGTAATCTATTGACTTCGGTAGAATACCCTTTGCTTGTGCATCAGATTGATTAAGATCTTAAATATAACTTTGAATTTAGTTCAAACAGTCTATTAGAAAGGGCTAAAACCTCAGTAAATCAACATAACTAGTGATTTAAATGGTCTCCATTTAGGAACACGTTTATTAATTTTAAAAGAATGCAACTAAAGAAAGCAGGTAAGCCGGTTCAACTTTTTTTGTATATTTAATAATCTATTAAAACTGTGACCAGATAAATGCAGTTTGTAATTTTTAAAAATGTTATTTTTAACCTGCCTTTTAGTAAGTGTAAATTAGAAAATTAAATATTTCTTCTGTATAAATGAAGCAGTAAATTATATCAACAATTGTATTTTATCTGTACAGACAATTATTCTGTACCTGAAGAATACACATCAGATACTATGGCAAAAAATAAATCCTTTTGATGAAGAAAATAAAATATATTGCATTACCAATATTCAGAATATCTTTATAGTTTGTCGGGTGATATTACATTATGTTTTGTGTTGCTATTTAAAGATACTTTTATTCTTTTATAACATTTGCCATTGAGGATTCCAGTATGCTTTACCAAAATTTGTGTTACCTTCTCCATTTTACATCTATCTAAATAATAGAACAAATAATTTGGAAGGAAGGAAGATTTCTAAAAGCACAAATAAGTATTTAAAAGTCTGTGGGGAGCCAGGCAGCTTACAGTTTCACATACCTTTAAAAATTGCCCCCTGAGCCATTTTTCCAAGCTCTCTCATAGGGCTTTTTCACATGTGAACATCCAAGTGTTCAAGTAGTAAAGTGAGTACTAAATGCCATGACCTTTTGGCTAGCGCAAGAAATTATACGTAAATTGGTATAAGTGATCAGAAACCAGTTCAAATCTGTAACACACAACAGAAGTTCACATAAACTGTTTTCAAAATGGCCAAAACCAGTTTAAGATAAACTTGGATGGATATAGTATCTGACTTAGCTGATCTAGGTTAAAATGATTTATTGAACTTCTGTGCCATATCCCTTCCAGATTCAAGCTAACTCTCACTCCCCTAGTATCCTAGGATGCTTTGCACTTCCCCACAAATTCACCCTTGCAATGTGGGTGAGCAAGCCTTGGCCCAAGCATGCTCGACATCCCCCAGCTATTGGCCTGGGCCACTGCAGGTATGTGGCTGCATTTCCAGAATCAAAAGTGAATGTCTGTTCACTGGTTAATGGTTCAATCAATTCAGGTTAAACTAACCTGCAAAGATTGAATAGATTCAGCCTTAGGCTTTTTGATTGTCCTTACTTAGCTTTTCTGGCAAAAAGTATCTCCAGACTGTTACCTAACACATGTTAAACTAAGGCCATACTGTTCCACAGAGGTAATATGATCAGGAGAGTCCTGTGCAGTGGTGGGGGAGAGGGGCAGGGGGGAGGAGAAGGTAATAAAGTGATTTGATTCTCAGCCTCCTTTATGCAACAGAGCCTTAAACCCCCTTCACCCCCACACTGGAGTTTTGCTGGTTCAAGTTTCCAGTGCAGTGCAGGGGCTGGGAGTGACATTGGCATGACACAGGAGCTGGTTCAAGCCCCTGCAGTGCCCAGACAACAACCATCCTAAGTCTTAGACCTGTAATTGCACTAGAGTTGGCTTAAGACTGTGGTGTGGTACTACAATCTATATTTAAATGGTAGTTAATATTAATATATAATTGCTCGGAAAATTTTCTAAGTCATATTAATGCTCATTGTGATCTAAATATAATGCATGCTAAGTGTAATGTGTAACAAGGCCTATATCAAATCAGTGACAGAATCACGAATAATCCCTTGACCATGCTGATCTAACCACTATACTTCTTTGCCTCAAAAACTCCATGTTAGTGCATGCATGATATATAAATATAATCAGCCAATATACAAATGGGGAATATTTTATCTGATGTTCCTGTGGGGTCACATGGGGTTGCAAGTTGTCCCCAAATCCATGAGCCATCTTAAAGCCAAACCATTTCTACATTCCATTTATGAAATGGTAACATCAAAATGCTACTGAAATCACTGCATCAAAAGGGAGCATAAGCCTCTGCAAGCTTCTAAAAGACAATTTTTGTCTCTCCATGAATCTCCACCGGTTACAAGAGATGGGTTACTGCAGTGACGTGTTCAGAAAAGAAAGCTTGTTGAAATAACATTTTAGTACAGTGAAAGCCAAGTGCAAAAACAATCATATATTACTTGTAATCATATATGTTATAATAATCATATATTACTTGCCATTGGTGTCCATGGTGCATGGCTGTTTTATAAAAGGAATGATGTGGCTTCTAAGTCTGATACTCTGGAAACATTGTTTTCCTGTTGGAAATGACATACTAACATTCTTCAGTGAAAACTCTACTTTCAATAGCAATAAAAATAATCAAAGAAGGAATTTCTATTTTATTAATGCCTTGCGTCATCAAGGTAACATGACTCCAGTTCATAACAACAACTTACCTAACATTATATGATTAAATTATAAATACACAGTAAACACAAAATGTGTGTAGTAAGACAGAGATGTTTCTACTGATTCAATGGCAGGTGGGAGTCCAACAAGAGACCCAGTTGACTCATTGATTACCGTTATGTCTCACGCAGTTAACTTGCTGCTGGAAAACAAGCATAATGCTTGTATATTGCACAGAAGAGTTGTGAGGAATTTAGTTAATCCTGAATTAATGTTTGTAAAGTGCTTTGATATCTTCAGGTGAAAAATAGCATAGAAATGAAAAATACAAATATTTAGGCACAGTGTGTTTTTCAGGACTCTTGTGAGCGTCTCCAACAGTGTGAAAGTTATCAAAGTGTTTATTTTGATGATACCATTCCTTGAAATCAGTTTTGTTTCTACATACATTAAGTAGTTAAGAAATAATTAATATGAGCAAAATGTTATTTGTTTGGGAAGTCCTGACCAGAATTCCCTATCTCAATGCATGGCTCCTACTTCTGCACTCTAAATTTAAAGGTGTTCATTTACAACTAGGACTCCGCTAAACTGGCATTTTTCAGAAACTCTTCCATTACCACTGTACTACTGCAGCTCCTTTTTTACTGTAATGGTGAGAGCACACGTGTAGGTGGCTTTCATTATTTGTAGTTCAATTTGAAGGCGTACAAGATCTTGATTTTATTGGTTGGACCCACCTCAGTGAAATCAGAATTAATGTATAATTACCACATAGTGCTTCTAGCACTTAGTTGCCCCAGATGAAAAAAGACAGGAAGGGGAAAACAAAACAAAAAGCCACATACCATAACCAACTTCTTCTAAACCTCATAATGTCTCATTTGGTTTCCGTTCAAGCTTCAGGCAAAGACATGCATTAATTACTTTTCAAATTGGTTACCCTGCATCTGGTTTTTCAGTTTTAATGTTCAGTGGCAACTGCAGTTCTCACCTTCTGTTGAATTATGTATCCCATTAATTCATAACCTTGGATGCATGGGGGGAAGTGGAGGGTTTCAAGTGTTGGTCTATACTTTCAGTGTAAACAAATAAGAGCTTTACCTTTGACTCCAGTAAAAGCAGTATTTGGCCAATGCTGAATTGTTTTGAAAAGCCCACCCTGAGGGCTAGACTTTTAGGCTAAATACAAACATACAAAAAGCTTGAGGCTGAATTGATTCAATCTTCACATGTTAGCTTTAGCTGAGTAGATGGAACTGATAAGCAAGTGAACTGACATTCATTTTTGATTCCGCAAATGCAGCCACATTCCCCGACCAGAAGCCGGGGGGGGGGGGTGGCCCTAGAGCAGGGGCGGGTAATTATTTTGGGTGGAGGGCCGCTTACTGAGTTTTGGCAAGCCATCGAGGGCTGCATAACAGGCAGCCAGGGGCAGATAAACATTAATTTTCTAAATTTTGTATGGGCTCCGCGGGCCAGATAGAATGGCCTGGTGGGTGCATCTGGCCTGCGGGCCACATTTTGCCCACCCTTGCGCTAGAGCATGCCTCCTGCTCAGCTGGAGCACATAGCTTAGGCCAAGGCTAGCCCAACCTATTTGAGAGGGGGAGTTTGTGGGGGAAGTGCAAAGCATCCAGGCATGCTGGGGGCGTATGAGTTAACTTGAATCTGGTTGGGATATGGGACTGAAGTTCAATAAACCGATTTAACCTAAATCAGTTAAATCTGATACTACATCCATCCAAGTTTATCTTAAACTAGTTTCAGCCATTTTTAAAGTGGTCTCTGTGCACTGAATTTCTGCTTTGTTACATATTTGAATCAGTTTGTGATCACTTATACTGTTTATGTGTAATTTCTATTCCTAGCCTAATTTATGGCATTTCAATGCAATTGCCCCAGATTTTGCTTGACTAAGGGTGAATCCCCATATGATAAGAGAATCACTCTAAAACAGATGTTGCATTCAGCTTTCAGAGACTGATGCTAAATGAGAGTTCAGTAAGGTGGGGTGCAGAGTGGTCTTACCCAAAAAAAGCTATTTAACAGTGATAAATGCTCCAAAGAGCAAGAAGCTTTATGATGCTTGTCCAAGGGGAAATCTTTATCAAAAAGTATGTCTGTCTTTATGATTAGTATAGGGTGGAGAAAATTAGAAGTCATATTTACATAATTTTTTTTAAAGGAAAACTTGTAATCACTGGGGAGGGGGATAAGGAGGTGGGAAAAATGTCTGTTTTTCAAATCAGCCTCAAAACTAGTATTACCAAGTGTCAGTCTTAAGTCTAGTGTCAGTCTTGGAAATGTAATTTCAGCAACGCAAGGGCAAAAAAAGGAAGGCCTGTTTTTATGCAAATGAGGCCGCTTTGTATGGAATATGCTTTGTATGAGCAAATCTATCTTCTTGCCACTCTGTAGGGGGCACACTGAGGGCACAGCCAAAGTATGCTGAGCTTTGGTGTTTTTCTGTTGACATATGGCCCACTGCCAGTTCAGGGGATCAAGTAAGCACAACAGGTGGCATAAAACCACTTGCAGTCATATGTCAAACACATGGGCCCTAAACTTCTGCCCAGTACAAAACAATATGCTGCTCTGTTTATAGAGTTTATCGTACTGTATGTATGTCAGTTTGAAATTAAGGCAGCAAAGCAGTGGACTCTGATCCATTATCTATATGATTTGTAATTGCTTTCTGTTGTTGTGATAGTAAATATCCTGTAAACAGGGTGTTCAAACTGTTATGTGCAAACACACATGCAATACCTTTCTGAAATATGCAAATGATGTGCTGTGATGTGATAGGATCCATGTGTGCATGTCTGTGTGTGTGTTTATCTGAAAGCCTCTTGCATGCTGAGGTTTGGGTACAGAGTTTGTTTGAGGTAAACAGTTCCAATCTGTCAGCTTGATTCACCACCAGCAGATCTGATAAGAATAATTGTATGTTTTAAAGCACTTGCCTGTTTTGGAGTTAGCAAATTACTGGGGGGAAACGAGGGGGGGAGAGGAGGGGGCAGGGGCAAAGCAAACAACACAGCAATAATAAAAAGGAATGATGGATCTGATCAGATTACAGAGAAAACAGAAGGATGAAGAGATTGTTTTACCTAGTTCAGACACCTGGAAAACAGTGAGTATGTCTCAGCTGCAGCAAAAGAAGTGTGATCTGTAGGCCCCATGCTGTGCACAGGCTTTGCAACAAGAGGCTGTCATCACTTACTGTCCCACGTTCCCTTTTATATACATTTCCCTGATTACGTTTGTATTTTGACAGCTTTTGAACAGTAACACCTTCCTCTGTTCTCCAAGTACAACTGCCTCTGAATTTCCTTTCTAAAAAGGTGCAAATTATGATTTCAGTGTGGCCTGTTAGAAGTGCAAATGAGCAAAACGTAACCAAACTGGAATTGAGTTTAAGTAGTAAATATATGAGTTTATATTCTGTTAAAAGATTTTTTAAGGAGTTGGGGTGGAGATAAATGGTGGGAAATATATGTCTGAATTTCTCTGGTAGTGTGAAGTTCTGCATTTGCACAGTCTAGGAACTCAGTAATAATTATGACTGTGAATGCAGTAGAGATCTAAAGAATATAGAAGCAGCCCACTCCAGTAAATTTAATTATTCAACTCTAGGAAGTAAAAGACTTTGAATGCTCCAAAAAGCATGGTAGAGTTTCTATTTGCACTTAGAGCAAAGAGCATATACTAGTTTAAATGTGCATTTGCTGGTTGAAAAAAGAAGAAAATGATGATAGAGCAGAAGTAATATAGAAAGAACTGAAACCTTACATAGGCTCTTCTCCTATTGTGTGAAAAGATGGATCCAGGAATTAAATCATTATGCAACCCACATCCGCTAGAGGCTTGTGCTATGGGCTAAATAGCTTGTTTAGCTTCCCAGGTGCAGAGTAGTTACGCTGCAGTCAGTATATTCTAGCCAGGGCATAGACTATGCGTTTTCTGGGTACCTGCGTTGGTCTAGTGGAAACTTCCCCACCATATCAAGTTTCCTGGAGCAAATAGTGTAGCAGTATCCCTGCTTCATCACTGGGATGTCACCTAGGGCCAGAACATGGATACCAATGCAAAGTCCTACACATGAGACAGAAAAATTACACACACAAATACAGACTGGGGAATGACTGACTAGGCTGCAGTAGTGCAAAGAAGGACCTGACGGTTACAGTGTTCCATAGGATGAATATGAAGCATCAGTGTGCTCTTGCTGCAAAGAAAAGCCACCAGCAAACTGCCCTGTATTAATAAGAGTGTTACTTGCAAATCAAGGGAAGTGCTTCTCCTGCTTTCTTCAGCACTGGTGGAGTCTCACCCAGTTTTGGATACCACACTTCAAAAAAGATGTAAACAAATTAGAAAAGAGAGGAGCAAAAATGATGAAGGCAAATAGATAACTAGCAATTTTTGTACCCTATGTAGAGATGCCAGAGAGCAGTGTGGATGTGTGGGGATTGAGGGAGAAGGGGTTTTCGACTGCGGGAGACTCTTACCTGACCCTGGCTGTTACACATTGGTCCTTGCTGCTGCTGCCGTTGCTGCTGCTCCAGTGATGGTGATTACTACCTCCCAGCATCCTGGCTGCTGCTGCCATTGTGTGGACTCCCTGCAGGCAATCCTTCTGTTGCTCTGCTCGCTCAGCCCTATGTACACTACTGATTAGAGGCCTTGGAAGTATGACTTGCATGGAAAGGCTGAAAGAACAGGGATTTTTTAGCTTGGGGAAGAGAAGAATGTTGGGGATTTGATAACAGTTGTCAAATATCTGAAAGATTATAAAGAGGCTAGAGTTACACTCTTCTCCGTGGCCATAAGGGACAGAAGAAGGAGAAATGGTCTTAAATTGCAATAGGGGAAATTTAGTTTGGATAGTTGGAAGAATTTTCTCACTTTTTTTATTATGAGAGTGGCTAGGTATTGGAACAGGTTATCCAGAGAGGTCATGGAATTTCCATCCTTGGATATTTTTAAGAGCAGATTAGACCAACATTTAGCTGGGATGGTTTAGACAGGGATGATCCTGCTCTGAGGTTGGTCTACATGACCTCTGGATGTCCCTCCCTTTCAGCCCTACTTTTCTATGATTCTAAGGTAATTGTGGTATAGCAAACTCAAGCTGCCTGCCCTGAACTTGCTTTGACTTCTCAGTATTACAAATGAACTGAAGTCAGCTCAAACAACACTGCTTGTACCTGCTGTTATAGGAAACAAAAAACCACATCCTTGACCACAGTATCGTCACAGACTGTTTATCATAAACAGCCCCAAAGCTGTAACTGTGATAGAGAAACTTCATATGGCAAGTGCAAGAAAGGAAAACAAATCTTTAACAACCATTTTAGAAATAATGGGAAAGAAAATTAGGAAACAAGACCTTTGTTTTCTGAATTTTCATATTTTTCTAATCCTGTTTAACACACAGCTATGTGTAATTTACATATTTGACTTAGAACTTGCTTGGGACTAACTGGATAGCTAAGTGTCAGTCACTGATTCACGTGCTGTTTGTTTCCTAGCTTCTTGGGCCACAGCTCTCCTTATATAGTTGCAACTGAAAGATCAAGTGATTTTGAGTCAATGTGGAGAAAGATGCATCTCTCCATTGTAAAACATTTTCTGCATATCTTTTTGTACAGATAAAAAATGCTATGTAATCTGAAACTTGACCTATAGATAGTGTTATTAGTGCTATAGATACTGTTACTAAGTCTGCTACCAGATCTACAGAAAAAATGGTTGAACAGTATCAATAGTACTATTATCAAGAATTCTCATACAAGAAATCATTTGACTATGTTTGTCTCCCAAATTTGTTTTTCAGTCACATAAACCCCCTTTGTGACCTCCCATGGTACATTTTCTGTACTTTGCGTGACAAGCTTTGGGGATTAGTTCTGAGACATTTTGCATGCAGCAGACTGTAAAAGCAACCCGCCCCCCCAAACAATCTCCCCCAAAACCGCTGCTTTAAAAATCACTATAAAGCACAATAAAGTTAAGAATGTGAAGAAAGCAAAGGCTGGTTCTTTCATATGTACAGGATGCTTACAGATACTAAGCAAAATACAGGTTTCTGTGATTTTTCAAGAGCCACCATACTGCTCTCAATGTATCATGATGTGTTTTGGTTTCTTCGGTTAATCCAGCTTTTCAAAACACTTGTTCCCACTAAGCAATGATAGCAGCAAAGGTGTAAATCCCATTTCCACACACATTATTAAGATATAGTTTTCATCGGCTAACTGGGACCATATAAATAGTATAAAACTCCATTCTTTTTCTCATTACAGTGCTAAGAAAATTAAATGAAGAAAGCCCTAAGTTTTAACCTAACATTAAGTTTTCACAGGAAAAAAAAAAGACTTACTAAAATACAAAAGTTAAGAATGTTAACATGGTATAGTGTGCATATATGCTGACATCTGTTTAACACATATACATAGTATTTGCAGTAATAAATGCATATGCAGATTATATATCCTCTATGTACAAAGTATCCAGGTTAAAAATTCTCAGTAGGAAATTCTGCATTTCCTTTATTTTCTTTTGTGTTAACATAGGTGAGATTTGTTTGGCTGACTTTTTTGCATTTCATTAAATTCAAATCTGGATACTACAGGGACATGCAGTATCCAAAATAGCAACCAACAAAATAGTGAGGAGAGAAGCCTCAGCTGATCTGGCTTAGTAGGAAATAGAGCAAATTCTTTCACATTTCTTAACTTGGTAACTGGTGCATAATCTCTTTGAAGTTTTACTTTGGTAAATTCCTAATGCAGCTTGAGATATGCATTCAGTTACATCGGGTTATAGGGCATCACATGACACAATGAATTCTGACACATCCAAATGTAACCCACTGCGTGTGTCACAATGTCTTAAAAATGTAGAGATGTTTGGATTTTATTCTTACAGGCAGACATGTGAATGTCCACAGGTGGTTAAGAATTCTTCTTGGATATGTCTCTCAAACTCACCGGTGCTCAGAAAACTTGAGAACTGAAACTAGCCCAGATTAAATGAGAGGCTGTCATCTGTGGAAGGAGTTTTCAGAATACATTCTACCAGTGCCATGTTTTTATAGTAAGAAAACTTCAGAAGGTGGATTCAGCATTATTCAGACCTTTGGCTTTGCAAGCACAGAAGCATGTATTTCACTTTAGTTTCAGATAGCTCAGAGTTGCATCAGAATAACATTGCATGTCTTTGTTTCTAGCTCTGCCCCTGACATGATCAACCTAAGTAAGGTTAGGTTGATCTAAGTGTTGATCTGCGCAGACTTTTGGGGACATGCACAATTGGGCAAAAAATGATGGTCCCAATTTAAGTTGGATTGAGGAGGGCAACTAATGTAGATTGGGAATGGTTATTTTAATCTAGTGAATGTCTGCACACATTTAGAATGCAGCCCTGGGGCTGAAAAATCCTAACCATCTGCCCTAGGCCTGAGGCTGCATTCTTCCAACCCCCCCCCCCACCCAGACTAGGCTATTTTAGCCCCTGATATGTGCCCTCCCACTGGATGGACACCCCCTGTCCCCAGCAATATAGATCAAATAATGTTTGAATGGGTAGTTTTGTTAATATCTTATAAGTAAAGCTAATAATGTAATGTAAAACCTTTTTTTTTTTGATAATTTTCCTCCCAACTGTTCATAGGGATAGTGTAAGTAATAGCAATAGTGATTTACTAGATATACTTTCCCCATTTGGGTACTGATTTTAAAATTGGATTCAATGGCAAATAAAATGTAACTGGCAATTTCTGCCCTGTGATACATAGCTGTGCTTAAGCAGAATTCTTTGGGAAAGTGAATCACACCAGCATTGTGCCTGACTGATCTCTCCAAAGTTAATATTTTTCTTTTATATACTGTAAGAATTCCCAAACTTTATGGCCAGAGACTAAAAATACTTTATACCATGAAAAATAATGTAGATTGTAACCGTCTTATTAACAAGGGTAACCGCTGAGACATTTGATTATAGCACACAGCTTCCTTCTGCAGTTGCAACAGGAAGTTCCGAAGGAGAAGAGAGCAGAACAGTTGCATACATAAGACTGAAAGAATAATATTCTTATGATTCAGCTATGGTATCAAACTAGCAGAAAGATGTTTAAGTGAAGATAATGCTTTGGACAAAACAAACAGTTATATTCATTGTATAGCACATAAAGATATAAATGATACGGGATTTTCAGAAACATTTTTACTGTAGCAAGTGGTATTTCCAGCACTAAAACAATGATTTCTGTTTCCATTACACTTTTCAGTTTATCCTTTTCAGAAGTCAATAGTTAAATTGAAAATAATGGACTAACCCAGGTTCTGGCTCATTCAGATTTTTCCATTTTTCTATTATAAAATTTCTTAATGTCATATGTTATGGATCTTTTAAAAAATATTTTAAAACCAATGTATCAGGGATACAGGTTGTAGCTGTGCTGGTGTAAAGGCAAAAGGAATCAGAATTCATGACAGAGGTGATACCTTTTATTAGACCAACTAGATATTTTTATCTGAGCCTAATTTGCACAAAATGAGCTAGTTTAACCAGGAGATCTTACAGCATCTTCAACTTTCCTGTGAAATATGAATTTTAATTTCCACCCAGGAGAAATTTTACAATCTTTGCATTCTCCTAGGCTTGAAGTAGGGAACCATTCCTTAGAAACCAGGGATATATTTGAATACACCATTTTCAGTTGAAAAGAGAAAAACAATATACAAATGTTTCAGGAAAGCATAATTTTAGTAAAGCTTTATAGATGCAAATTAAGGTTATTATCTAATATTCTTGGGGCTAATTTGGGCATGTAAATATTTAGTTTAGAGGTAATACTTCCGTGTGAGTTCATGCATGTGACTATTTGTAGGATGAGAGTCCTAAAGGTAAAGTTTATTGCTAGTGAAAATATTTAGAAGTAAATGATTTGCACCACCCTCAGAGACACTTGGCCTCATTTTTTTTTAATTGAATGATCATGTGCATCTCAAATAGGCAATCATTTTGCCTCTGTCATAAAAGATTAAATCTGGCAATCCTTTACACAGGCAGAGCTCTACTCGATATCAGTGGGAGCTTTGCTTGAGTAAGAATGTCACTTCCAAGCTTATAGTGTCTTATTTCAACACGATTTAACAAGACACTATTCCTTACATGTTCAAAGTGGCACATATATATTTAGCTAGGCAGCTGCCATGGATGTAACTGGACATAGTACAATAAAATCTCACAGCTCTCAGTAAATGTTCAGAAACTTATGACTACTAATGTCACTGAGTCAAATCAGAGATGATATAAATGAGAGTAGAAGTAATATGCTAGCAAATTGGTATCAGTGAGCTTAGATCTGGTTAGGAATTTTTGATGAAGCACTTCTTTTGTCACATACTGCTGATCTGTCAAAACCTAAACTTGTGTTTGGAAAGGTTTCCCAGCTCCAGATCAAGTTTCACGTAAAAAGAGAAAGAGAGTGATAGACAGATATACCCTATTAGGAAAGGCAATAATTTATTAATAAGTGCACTTTCTTGGTATTTAGGAGAAGAGTAGAGCAGGATCTTTCTCTGATCACTGACGCCAGGTGCAGATGTTTTTTTCTTGTATAAGTGATTAGAAACCCATTACAGAACAGAAGTTTGGCATGCAAAACCTGTCCATTCCTGTAACAGAACAGAGTTCAGTACATATAGACTGGTCTAAAAATGGCTGAAAATGGTCCAAGATTTGCCCCCGCTCCACCAAAGGGCAAATATGTGTTGTGTTCACTACCGATCTCAACTATGCTGCTTACAGAAAAAATGGACCTGAGATAAATTGCACCTTAGGCTTTTGGAATGTATGTACCTAACCTAAGATACTGGGTGCGGCTTCCCCCCCACCCCCCCACACACCCACACCTCTCTTTCTGTCTCTTGCTTTCTCTGGCATACAAAATTTCAAAAGATCTAAGGTTTGTCCTGATGCACAACATGAACACGTTTGAAGCAGCAAACTTTTTTATGGGATGTCAACTCCATTTCCTGTCCCACTCTTATGCTTGTGTAATAAGCATGCTGAGGGGATGGAAGAGTTATCTATTAAGCAAAACAATGAAGAAAAAGGATGTGAGAGAAGAAAGGTCGGGCCCGCCCTGATTTCTAGTTTCTAAATATGTTTGCTCTTAATTCTGTTTCAAGACAACAGAACAAGGCAAGATCTCAAACTCCTAGCTTAAAGCTATTAAAATGCAAAAGGTTCAATAACAAAAACAAGTTTGCTATTTTATGTCTGCTCTTAAAATAGTAAATAGGACCAGAAACTTGACGTGATTATTTTATCATCAATGTACTCTCAGAGTTTTGTGTAAAAAGTTAGTTTACAAATCTGATTATAACTTTATTATCCTGGCAGCATTTTTTTGTTTGTGTTTCTGGTGAGCTTTACCATGATCATTTTTGAGTGCCACATTCAAGCAATCCTGAAATGTCCAGGAATTCTTTAAGCATAAATAGGCAGAGAGGTATTCATTTTTGTAAAAGCTGGAAAGGGATACTAGGGGACAGATGAGCCCATAGCCTATGTGGAGTTCTGGTGGGGTGAATACATAGGCCTGTGGAGAACATGGGAGGTCTTGGGTGGCTGAGTGGAGAGTACCGTGTTACAAGGAAGGGTATCAATGAAGGGATGTGAGACCAGGACTGGACCTTGGGGTCTCAAACCTACAAACAGCAACCAGATTCTGCCAGATACCTAAGTAGCTTGAATGAATGTGGTTCTACTCACAACAGACAGGTGATCATACAGTGGGCTAGAAGATGAGGCCATAACTACCAACATGTATAGGTTTTTTTTGATATCTCTTATCAGTCTTCCTGGGGTATCTTGACAAATGGGATTACAAGCTTTTCTTTCCCTGGCTGCTTTATGCATGCATACATATGCATTTGTGCAATTTGTGAATGGAAGACACAAACATATTTCATTTAATGTGGAGGGGTCATAAATAGCTAATTTTGGTACCATAATGCCAGGTGACTACAACTCTTGTAGCAATCAATCTGGGGAAATGCAAGCACTTAACAGTTGGTTTCAGAGAAAAGAGAAGAGATGGAAGAAAGGATCAGAATGTATCATCTACTCCTGGAAAAATGCAAAAGGGAAGAAAAAGGCCCAAGCAGATTATCCATTCAATCAGGAAGCCTCTGTGGAACAGATCCACTCAGAGCCAGTACTACTGGTACTAGCTTCTCAGCATGGGCACAGAATGACAAAGAAATGGTAGGGTATGATCCTACGCTGTCCTTCCAGAGTTTCCCAAAACACAGCAGAGCTAGTAGCCTAAAAAGGGAACACTTGCGTCCTGGCCAAAATTCATACAATGATCTCCACAAATCTGAAGGACACAGCAGGCCCAGGATCTCCTGCAGGGTGTATGTGCCTCTGCAGCAACCCCAGTAGAAGCATGGGGCTAAATGACAAAAGCAACCCCCCAAATATGAATATAGATTATTGTGTACTTACTTACTGGTAATTCACATATTTAACAGAGTTTTAACAAGTCTACTCTATCATTCTAAGTAACAATCAGAACAGAATTGGCCTAAGACTATTTATATTTTCATGTTTCATCTCCATGATGTATGCAGTGTCTTTTGTTTGTATATTGTAATTTATAGGGCAGATCATCAGCTGGTAAATAAATTGATAGTGCTAAAATGCTCAGGTCAAGGGACTTGCATCTGTTTTCATTAGCTGAAGATCTTGGCTTATATTTCTAAAAACTCTGCCTTTGATAAAAGATAACAGCTATTTGGTTCTCAGAGTTGCTACAACTTTTTATAGATCACAGCGAAAACACTTTCACACACCTCTCAAGAAACATTTACTTTGGAGATCCCCTTTCTCTAAAGTAAGAATAATTTTAAACTGGGTATACAATTGATCTTTGTGCGTTGACACATAATAAGCAAGTTCATGAATACAAGAGAGGTCTCTCGTGGAATAAGAGGAAACAGCCTCCTCCTCCTCCTCCTGATGGAACAACTTCATCACTCATATGGAATCTGTCTTCAAGCTCTATGTATCCTTCCCCTTTCCAATGCATAATAGAACCACACTAGTTCTTCCAAACTTCTAACTTCTTGAAGTTCTTTGATTTGCTCCTTGGTGGGTGGTGTGCATGTGTGAGAGAATGAATATGCCTGTGTGTCATAGAA
The DNA here is from genome assembly GCF_052110815.1 of Crocodylus siamensis. Classification (NCBI taxonomy): domain Eukaryota; kingdom Metazoa; phylum Chordata; order Crocodylia; family Crocodylidae; genus Crocodylus; species Crocodylus siamensis. Next base: position 198,205,604 of record NC_143398.1, on the reverse strand, counting down.
ATATAGAAGGTTAGGGTTGGAAGGGACCTCAGAAGGTCATATAGTCTAACCCCCTGCTCAGAGCAGGACTGTCCCCAATTAAATCATCCCAGCCAAAACTTTATCTAGCTGGGTTTTGAAAACATCCAAATATGGAGCATCTACCACTTCTCTGGGTATTCTGTTCCAATATTTTACTACCCTTCTAGTGAGAAAATTATTCCTAATATTTAACCTAAACTTACTTTGTTGCAACTTGAGACCATTGCTCCTTGTTCTGTCATCTGCCACCACTAAGAACAGTCTAGCTCCTCAGGTAGTTAAAGGCTGCTATCAAATCTTCCCTCAGTCTTCTCTTCTCTAGACTAAATAAGCCCGGTTCCCTGTCTTTCCTCATAAGTCATGTCCCCCCACCCTGAGCCATTTTTGTTACCCTGCACTGGGCTCTCTCCAATTTGTCCATATCCTTTCTGTAGTGGAGCCCAAAACTGAACACAGTACTCCAGATGTGGCCTCACCAGTGCAGAACAGAGGGGAATAATCACTTCTCTTGACCTAGTGGCAACATACCTACCAATGCAGCCCAGAATGCCATTCGTCTTCTTGGCAACAAGGGCACACTGCTGGCTCATATTCAGCTTCTTGTCCACTGTAACTCCCAGGTCCTTTTCTGCAAAGCTGCTGCCCAGTCAGTCAGTCCCCAGCCCATACCACTGCATGGGATTGTTCCATCCTAAGTGCAGGACTTTGCACTTTTCCTAGTTGAACCTCATGAAATTCCTTTTGGCCCAATCCTCCAACTTGTCCAGGTCTCTGAATCCTAGCCCTACACTAGTGTATGTACTACTCCCCCCAGCTTGGTCTCTTCTGCAGACTTGCTGAGGGTGTACTCTATGCTATCTTCCAGGTTGTTGATGAAGACATTGAACAAAACTGGCCCTGGGGTATGTATATGTACTGCTAGGATAAGCTTAAAATATAGGATAGATAAGTGAAATCTTTATTTAAACTTTGTATAATGCTATTTCTTCTATTGATTTGAACCTGAAAGAAAGTAAAAATGTTTCTTTCTTAATGACTAAGTACAGTTAAAAAGCCTGAGACTGAATTGTTTCAATCCTCACCAGTTAGTCTATGCTACATAGATTGAACTGATAAGCAAGTGGACAAACATTCATTTTTTGTTCCAGAAATGCAGCCACCTGCTTGCAGTGGCTCAGGCCAGAAGCTAGGGGGCGCAAGAACACAACTCCCTGCTTACCTAGAGCAGACAACTTGGGGCAAGGCTAGCTCCCTGATTTAACCTAAATCAGTTAAGTTGGATACTTACTACATCCATCCAGGTTTATCTTAAGCTGGTTTTGGTCACTTTGAAAGGACCTTATGTGCATTAAACATCTGTTGTGTTACAGATCTGAACCAGGTTCTAATCACTTATATATTTATTTTATTTTTATATACTGGAAAAAAAATCCTTTATTTTAGTCACTGAAATGCAATGCCCCTCTTCATGCACATCTGGCAGCACAGATGTTCACTGCTACTTTATTACAGCCATGTAGTATGAAAGGTAGATACACCAGGATTAGTCATCAGGCTGATTAACGCAACATCCTTGCTTCACGTTTAGATTCCAGCAGCGTTAAGACATCCCCCTCATGGACGGGTCCTTGCACATTCCGGATAATGGATTGGCTGGTGTCATCCATGAATTCAACACGAACCTGCGTGCACTGCATCTGCGAGCCGGTCTGGCCCAGCACCCTGGTCACCCAGGCGAGCTTGATGGGCTGCATGCAGCTTGTGTCCATGATGGCGGCGACCACAGGTTTATGTGTAATTTCTGTCCCTAGCCAGTAATGTGATTAGAGTGCTGCTCTATTGTAAGTCTAACAAAATCCACAAAGAGACCTACTTTGAGAATACTGATGAAAAAAGCATCATGGAAGTTTCATACCTGTTAGAAAATGTAGGGCTTAATGATAAGCAGGCACAGGAACATGTCTTAAATTGAATTTAAAATTTATGAAAAAAATAAAGTAACTTCTAAGTTATAACTTTCAATGTTGCAGTTCTGCTATGCTCTTGCAAAGCCTGATTTCTAGGCTATTGCATAAATATATATTTACATTTCTTACTTTTTAAGTAAGATACAACTTCACTAAACTGAAATACATAATAAAAAATTTGCTTCACTAAAATTCTCTCATAGAGGCTTAGCATTACAACACTTCTTGGCTGTGTTCAGACGAGAGTGGCCATGTGGTATGTGGCATTGCAAAGACATCTGAAGCTCCATATCCTGCACATTCAGATGTTCTCTGAGCTGCAAGGGAAGGCTATCCATGAGTGCACTGCTCTGCTTTTTTTCCAGGGGTCAAAAAAACTCATGAGGAAAAAAAAAACGGAGCAGCGCATGCACACGCAGAGCACGCTGCTCAAAGGTGGATCTGGGATGTTTGGAGCAGCACTGCAGCTGCTGGCCAAGTTCCACATGGCACAATTGCTGCTGCTGCAACCCTGGGAGGCCTCCAGGATCACAGGTAAGACTGCTGGGGCCAGCACAGTGCTGGCCCCAGCCTCCGCTACCCCAGCTGGGGTAATTTGCTGTGCACCAAAGTGCATGAGGCATGGGCATTCCCTTGGGACAAGGAGAGGCAGCGCAAAATGCACCACCTCTACTTGTCCCCGAGGAACCAAACATCTACATTCATGTAGACACGGCCCTTATCTTCAAAGGAAATTTGATTTGCACAGCAATTACTTCTACTTAGATTCAACTTTTGTGACTCTTAGATGAGGGTTACATGATTCAGTGCTCTTCTGAGACTTCTGAATTCAAACTAGCACCAGATTCTTATTTACTTTAAAACAGAAGCAAATTTAGGCCCACAGCATTACAGGTCAGCCTCTGTCATATAAATGTTGTCTTCACTGCTTTGGATAAGAGTGGTGAGTTAACACAATTTAATTGACGAGTTATTAGTTAATATAACATCTTGCCAATGGGAATTAGCACAACATGCTGTCAAAACAATGAGTGGGATATAAATGAACTTGAGAGAGACAAATTTAAGAATGATTGATTGGAAATATTAATATACAAAGTTTCACAGGAGATGAGATATATCTAGGGGGACTCCAAGGAGATGCATGACATCCTATCATCTTTAGAACCACACATTCTGGAGTGTAATCTTATCAAAATTAATTAAGCATTTATATGGATTTAAAATGTTTCAATTGGAGGCTGATGGTATCTAGTTAACTGGCAGTCCAAATATTATTGTAATTAACGTATTATACAAAAGGCTCTCTGTGACTAACTTCCCATCACCTCAGTCTGTGAATACTATAAATGCTTAGTTTCATTTTTCTGGATTATCATTAAATTTGTGTCACCAGGCACAGATTGGATACTAAAGGGTTAAAAGATCAAAGCAAATTAATCCTAAAACAATCACTATAGATAACTTCTAATTTATACACAGGAAGTGAAGTTGGCCAGAAATATCTGCTTTATTCTCAGAGATATATCCCATCTGCTTCTGGAAACTTCTTGGTTTCCATATGTTATAATAGAATTCCTTGGCTTCTGATCCTGAAGGAATCCAGGCTATCAGATACAACACAACCAATGTCAAATGTAATATTTCTCATTTTTCCTCTTGTAAAATGTATCAAGGGAACTTTCATCTAATACTTCAAATGATTTTAGATGTTCTTAATTCATTTCAATTTCATTTGCAATATATTTCAGCTTCCTGCTAGGCTAACATATTTTCTAAAATACTTAAGAAAACACTTTAGAATTCTTGCATTTTATATTATTTGTGTTTTCAAAATTCTTTTTTACATTTTGATTTCTAGTAGGCAATTCATGCACAAGTAACTTTAGCAAATGTGGGATTTACCATTTTGAATTTAAAAAAGATAAGCATTCACACTAAAATCTAATCTAGTAAGAAAAGCAATCTCATAGTGACCTTTGTTTCCAAAATATATCAATGCAGTTTAAGTAACTGTGTATGCTGTACATACTTAAAAAAAGTTCTAGAGAATCTTAAGATATTGATGGACAAATAGCAAACATAAGAGGCACAATTCATTACAAATTATTCACTTCCATTGATAGATGGCTTTAAGGACAAAGCTTGTGGGTCCTAAGATTGTTATCAGTCCAATTCTTGGGACCAATTTTCAGATTGTAGCTTCCACATTTCTCCTGCAAAATGTATGCATCTGTTCACAATACTACATATACGTTTCAGAATCAACCCTGCAAACACAAAAGCTGAAAAGAAAGAAGATGGAAGGAAGGCAAGAAAATATAAGGATAACCAGCACAAACATAATCTTAAGAAACTGAAAAATATTAGGTTGGGTGAGAATATCTAGAAAGAGCTAAGCTGAAAACAAAAAGAGTTAAACAGTAGCTCTGTAAAATTTACTGTGAGAAACTATTTGTGTTTTGAATTCCCCAGTAAAAAGTATGGCTCATTGTGCAGCGAGGACCATTTTCAAAATGGAATTGTAGATCACAATTTGGGACTACCTTAAGTCCTGGTAGGGGTATTGGAATCATCATAATACAAATTATTTATAACTATAAATAAGGAAAGTGGCTTAAACCATCAACTAAATCAGTGGTGCTCAACATTTTTCCCTGGTGAGCCAAACGAGCAGTGCCCAGTTCATCAATGGGTGGGATCCAGCTGTTTCTCCTGATCCTGTGCTTGAGGTAGACACTGTGGACACCATCCAGCTGTAGGGGTGGGGGTGGAGGGTAGGGGAGAAGGGCTGCAGACTGGCCAGAAAATGGCCCTACAGGGGAAAGGTGCTTGACCTAGCCCTGTGGGGACGGACCCATTGCCAGACCTCAACCCAGTCCCGTGGGGGAAAGGGGTGTGGTCAGGCCTCAACCCCCCAAGGAGAGGACATGGCCCAGCTCCAGCTGGACCTTGTGGGACAGATGGGGTGTGGCCCAGCCCCAATCCAGAAGCTGGAGGAGGGGGTATGGCTCAGACCCATGGGAGAAGAGGGTGCAGCTCAGGTCTGACTGGCTGCATGGGGTTTGGGAATTTGGGAGAGGGGAGGGTGGTCATATTAACACTCACCAGTCCCCTACTGCCAAATTTTTGGACCCCTAGGGAGCCCCTGCATTTGGCCAGCAAGCTAGAAGTTAGTACCCCTGAACTAAATGGATATTTGCACACAGATACGTGCACTAAAATGGATACACAAAGATAAAGTGCTCCGTTGGCCATGGAAAGACCTTCTTGCGGAGCTGTAGTCTTCAAAATGAAGAAGGGTACAGGGTACAGAGACTGCCCAAAGTTTTTGTTGATATAGGGTTAATACAGTGCTAAAAATGTACATGCAGATGCACACACACACACACAACCAATCCAAGTGATCACAAATTGATCTTTTATTTCTCTCACATCCTTGGACAATGTTACTTATCTCCTGTGTCATGTTATGATGCCCAACAACTTCAAAAACAAATGTACTTCTATATTTTCTCCTTAATCTTTAATTGAGTGGATTTATATTGTTTATTTCTGCACATTTATTTATTTAAGCTCTAGAGATTAACCTTGTAATAATACATTTAAAAAGGAGTGAGGGCTGATGCAGCACAAATTACCTTTGCATTTGCCCCAGGACAAATTAACTTTTTTTTCTTTAAGCCCAAACTGGCCTCAGGTGCCTAAATAGCAAAGATGCATGTAGTAGCATCTGGTTTTTCCACAGATTCCTTAGGCAGTTCTGTTGGTGGCTCTGGATCTGCCTTTAACTCTGTCATGTGGTTAGGCTTCAGATGGCTGCCTAGGCTGCCCTTGCATCCTGGATACAATTGCCTTTCATTTAGCTTGGGTTCTGAAGAATTTATGCACTTTGGAAAATAAAATATCATTCCATTTTCTTATGAGGGTTAAATTCTCTGTAAAAACATATATCCCACAGCAAGTTTTTTCTCTTTTACATTTCTAACTCAAGAGCTACTTACTTGAGTCATTGCAGTCATCTTAAGCACTACCATACTTGGTGAACAGAAAAGATGATGTGATAGCAAAATGGTTAGTTAAGATTCAGCAGAAAGTCTTATTTTTTCCTCTTACTACTCTTAATACTTCTGTGGTTGTTTTCAGAAGAGGTATTAAATCTGTGTTGCCACCAAATTCCTATTCTACTTGTTAGATTCAAGTTATACGAGTTGTATGGCATTCTTTTTACTTCTGGTCCAAACTGTTCTGGATACTTTTATGGAGCTACATTCATGCATTACAATCAAGAATTACAGTAATTTCAGTAGAAATTTACAGGATTTCTGTATATACAATTTGCAAAGCATTTTGTCTTAAAGAAAAACATGTTACATAAAAGTAGAAATAAGATCAGGTCTATTATTATTACCCTCGTTATTGTTGCATGCAGGGTTTTTGGTCATGTATGCCAGGTTGTTGCCTGAATATTAGTATTCTTGAATGATAACTTGTGATACTTCAAATATTCTTGGTACCACTGAAGTTTTGATTCTATTCTTCATTTTGGCAATGAAGATACATTGAAGCAAAGAAGTTTAGTTTGAAAAATAAAGGAGAATTGGAGGTCTTCCAAATCTCAAAGAATAATTTTTTGCCAGACTAAGTTGAAACACTGGAGTGGTTGTTAAAGGAGAAGGTACATGAATATATAATACATTGCACTATTGTGTGCCATGCTTATAAATATGCAGAGAATACTGTCTGTTTAATCTATCTAGGCATTCAAACCCTGCATAAGGCTCAATAGAAATAACTGGGCTGAATGAAGATGAATGTTTTTGTACTGGAGGAGAAAGCGGCAATTCTCACAGCAAATACTCTAATCTTGATAGGAAAAGCAGGAGAAGTAGCGCAGAGCCTCCAGTCTTAGGAGCCATAGAGGCAGAAGTATCAAAGGAAATAGCTGTGGAAGGCTTTGCATATTATCCTCCCACTAAATGCAGCCTGCGGGAGCACCTCCCTCTCTCCCATTTCAATATCATTTCCATCAGTCCATCAGCATCAACTCAGTGTTTCCCATCTATTAGTCTGTGACATTACAAAGTTGGCATGTGCCCAAGTCATTCAAACATAATTTTGATTAGGTTCCCCTCCCGCTTTTTTTGTTACTTCATGGGATGTAAGCATTTCCAACATAGCCCTCTACTCTGCATTTGTATTACTAGGAAAAAAAATATTTTTGCCACTAGACAGAGAAAGAACAAGGTAAGTTGGTGCCCTTGCTGAAGTAAAAGGAACTCCATTTGAATTATATACATGATGTTCTCCTCATATTTATGGGCTCAAATGTTAACATTTAGAACCCCTGAATGACTATTTATTCTGTACTAGAAATCTGCGTAAACTGCATGAGGCTCCAGGAATAACAACTTATAGTGATAAATCATCACCTTTCTGAAACCAAATTTATGTATGGAGAGGAATGAGACTAGCTCTCATTAAACTGCTTTCACCTCATTTCTACTTTCTCATATACAGTAACAGAATAATGCATTTAGCCTCAAAGACATTGCCCTCAGTGATACCTGTCCACCTTCTCTACTCTGACTTATCAATGCAAGCCTTGATAGAATTAAGGATTTGAAAGACATGATACAGGTTAGTTTGGAGACAAGCGAAGGAGAGTGTATGGAAGAATATACAAACTGAGAACAATAGGTGAACACAAAGAGTGCTGTAAGAAAGGTGGCATGGGAGGAATGCGAAAAAGAGGACATGGATAATATTGGCAAGTGATAAGAATTTTAGTTGCAGAGCTTTAACCTAAGACAAGGTTTTAATTTTTGTTCTATGATTTTATTTAAACTTCCTGTTCATCATAAGCTATATAGTAGTGATTATAAACAAAGGATAGGTACGTACATTACACTTAACATTCGTTAAAGCAGCCAGACAGTACTTTAAAGCCATACCAAACAAGCATTCATTCCACTCATAGCACTTTAAAAATGGCAGATCTCACTCTAAGCTAATCCTGGATGGCTGTGCCATCAGACTAAAGTGCTTTAGGTTAAATTGCTTTTTTGAACATCTGTGCCACACACATCATGCATTAAGCTAGGTTGCATTTGTTGGCATCCCAGGTGCCTCTTGCAGGATGGTGTGCTTGCCCCAGGCAGAGCTTGTCTTCTATGCCTGTGCCAGGTTTGCCCCAGCCCCTCAGCTGTCACTAACCCAAGTCAGTGACAGCCTCTGACCTCAGCCAGCTGTGAGACACAGCTTGGCTGGGGGTGGGTGGAAAGCGGGGTTTATATCCCAAGCTACTACCCTAGCAGCCTGGTCAGAGGGGGCTCCTTTCCCCAGCTGCACCCAGCAGTGGCAGTGTGAGTTTCCTAAGCTGCTTTTCACAGCACTGGGAACTTGGGTGGGGGGTGGGGTGGAAAAGTCACCTCCCCTGCAATGAAGTGGCCTGGCTTGGCCCTCAGCAAGACCTGAACCAGAAAGCTGGGAAAGGCCCACCCAGGAGGTGGGCTCCTTTTTCACCTCTCTCCATGTACCACTGTTCCCAGTGCAGTGAAAAGCAGTGCAAGGAACTTGTGCAGTCACTGTTGGTTGCAGCTGGGGAAAAGGACCCCCCCGCCCCCACCGTGAGGGTCTCGCCCATAATCGCTGCTGATAGCCACTTCCAGCTTGCAAGGGGGTAGGGCTGAAGGGCCACTCTAGCCACATCATGGGAGGCATGTGGGAATGCCCCCACCTACTGACTTTGACCAGTGCAGGCAAGCACCAAGGCCCCGTCACTAACCACAGCATATATGTTCGGCTGCAACACAACTGTAAAGTGCAATAGTTAGAGTGATTTTTGCCAAGGGCTTTTTGAATGTCTGTATTTAGCCAAAAGAATAAATCACTTATTACCTGATGGAAAAAATTAAAATAGAGCTTGATGATTTTTTTTGAAGGTGAATTTTCAATTAATGCACTCTATTCAATTTTGATGCTGCCCATATACAATTCAGGATGAATCCTAAATTATTAGCTGAACTTAGACTTTCAAGGTGCTCAGTGCTTCTTTGCTGACAAAGAAGCTAAGCTTATCTGGATGTTTCACTTCTGCCTATCTAGGTGTTTGTGCCCCAAAACTTACAAAGAACAATTTCCCAACTATTTAGTTGGTCTAGTAAAAGATATGACATCTACCCAAAGAACCTTATCTGTCTATGTCCTTAGACCAACATGGCTACAACCAACAACCCTAGCTCAGGAAAAGTATTCCTCACTTTACTTTTTGCATAAAATTGGTGGTAAGGAATAGCTACCATATTTTTCCAACCCAACGATCAGTGGTTTTCAACTATAGAATGTCACAGGATGAAAAAAGGTATGCAAATGGACAGATAGTAATAACTACTTACCACTTAGCCAGATAAATGTCTTTTACACAATGCCCATAGGCTATGATGAGGCAGAAGGAAAGTTGTAAGGATTTTTCCCTCATGTTTTTGCCAAGTTTACTGGAATATTTGCACCCAGATGAAGATTTCTCCTGTGAAATAGAAGGATACTTCACCTGAGAAGCTATGAATTTGTATAGGGATATTTAGGGCCTGCCTGTTTCTACCCAGTTCCACATGTCTTCAATATAGTTGTGGTGCCATAGTCAGACCAACCTGGAGCTCTCCTTAGAGCCATCTCTTTAGAGTCTAAGTTCACACAGGCAAGTTTAAAAAGTCAAGTATGTACTAACTATCAACTGTGTTTTTTCACAGGTTGGGGGTGAGGGGAGCTGTTCATCGTCCTGGAGTACACCTTCCACACAGAAGATGTATGAGGTCAATCTGTGGGTTTCTGAGGAGGAGATGGAGTGTACAGAAGAAATCTGTCTGCTAGAGGACCCACAAGTATACAGATTCCCATAGGATGATTTGACCCATTACTATGGTTTCCTTTTTGTCCGGACCAAATTTTGAATGTATGCTGGCAACACAAGAGTTAAGTTTGATCATGCGCAGACAAGCAGGCAAGGCCTATGGAAAATTCCACAGCGTGCCCAGCATGTGCTCCCTGGGTGACCTGTTGGCTTGTCAATCAAGCGTGACCTACTTTTCCACCATGCGCATGCTCAGTCATATATAGCATCTAATCGGAGGCATGCTCAGTTTGGCTAAGAGCATGACTTCATAGAACTAGAAAATTCTTCAGAGCAAGCAACCTGATTGGCCACTTGGTTGCTGTAAAGGGCTTGTGAGCCCCCACCTTTGGGTTCTCTCTGTCAGTGTGGTGGTGGGTGTGTGAGGGGAGACCCGCTCGACTGGCGAACAGAGGCTGCCTTGGCAGGGACTGTCTTGCTAGGAGAGATCGGAGCTGAGAGCAGAGGCTGTTCTAACAGGGACTGCTCCTCAGCAGGGCTTCTCGGCCCATTGGTCTCCTCCCGTGTGGCTTTTGTGATTCGTTTTCGACCTCGTATTGATTCTCGTGTATTGATTCTTGGCTACCGGACTGATTTTGGCACCGACCCCGACTCCGATTTTGATCAACCCAACTTACCTTGGCGACGATATCATGACATCCTCCGACATCGACCTCGGCATCGGCAACACCATCGACCACCCGTTTTTATCCATCTTGGACTGGCGTCACACCGTTCATTGAGTTACAGTTCTGTTGTTCGTATCCCGTTAATGAGCTGTTGACCAGCCCTGGGACTAACGAGTTGGCAGCCGCACCTATCCTTCGGGGTAGAAAGCAAGGGCTCACTCGGGAACCCTGTGGGCCAACAGACCCCTTTGTTGTTCGTACATTCATTATAACTGTAACTGAAGCAAGCTTAGTTGCCTACTCTCCAAAGCGTAAGTAATAAATCATCTTGTTTTGAAACCGCACGAGTCCGCGTACCACTCAGAACTCCATGCCGCTAATCCCGCCTGTTCCATATCTAAACCACTCGGCCCACTGTGACCTTGGGCCCTTTATTCCCCAACACTTTTAAAAACACATATCCCCTTTCAATAGTGTTAAAATTTTCTCATGGAAAAAAAATTACCTATAATTTAAGTAGTTCATATGTTTTCTTATATGCTATTATACTTGCCAGTAATAGCATCTTCCAGGGAGAGAGCATAGGCCACACCTGAACTACCACATCATTACTTGAAATGACTTCCAGAAATAAATACTCTTAGGAACAAGATTAACTGGCAGATCAGTATTTTCAGCCCAAACATCTGAAAATACTCATGTTTCTGGCAACTTCTTGGCTAATTACAGATGTATGAGTAATATTTAAACATTTAAAATCTTTAGCACAGGGTCTATAGCATTTACATTATTACAATTTTTTTTTTGTATTCATGAGGTTTTTTTTTTTTTACACAGTGGCCATGTCTACATGTGGCTGTATGGTGCCATTGTTACTGTGCTGCTATTTAGTACTTCCTTGGTGTTTAGCTGTGCCAGTGGCATACAGTTATTTTTGGCCACTACATCACTGTAGCAAGATGCTATAGTGAGGAGTGCATTTCTATGGCAACATAACAGCGGCATCACAGTTTTTGCCAATGGATGCTATAATGCTATAGCGCATCCCTGTGGCACTGTAGCGCCCTGTGTAGATGTGCCCAATGTGCTTGTAATTAGAAAAGATAAGATAAAGTAAATTAACAAGCCTTAGGTGATTGTTTCAGGTGATTGTTTCAGGCTTATAGCCAAAGTTTAAAAACCATAAGCTATATCTATTTTTACTTTAGAAATCACTAACAGTTCAGCTGATGGTTTCCCCATCTGTAGATATACAGCAGAATGGGGAAAACCAGATGTATACAATGTGCAAAACTTCCTCCTACAGTTCATGAACTCCCAAACATGAATAATAGGAGAGCAGCCCATTTCTGTCACAAGTGGAAAATAGTTCAGTCAAAACCAGAGAGAATAATGCCATACACATTTCCACTTCAGAGCTGTTATAAAAGGGCAATTTCAGACCTTTTGGCAAATCCAGAGAGATTTGAAGAATCTATATTTTCATTGACATGGAAGCCAAACCAATTTTAGTTCATGCTGAAGTGTGTGTATATACCAGAACAATTTATAGTACAATTAACACTGAAGAAGCAAAAATTAAAAACACAAAAACAAACAATTAAGAAACCCCCCAAAACAATAATTAAAATCATGTGAACCATCTGATTTGAATCTAGAAGAGTAAGTAGTGCTAATATAAAAGCCACGTCCTTCCCAGCTTTAATATAGAGATTAAGGGTGTGTGCATGCACATATGTGCATGCACGCAAACATCCTTTGATCTAGGACTCGCCAAAAGAGTTCCATTAATATTAACATTTTGTTTTTGTAAATTAAAATTGGCCTGAAAAGAAGAGTCAGGCTCAGGATAAGTATTTAAAAATTAAAATTATAATTCATCTGATTTTTCTTTTTCTAGACTTTTTTTTGTTTCTCTTATTTGCAATTGGGAAATTGGTTTTCAAAAGGGGTTCATGTTCTATAAACAGTGCTATTTTCTAGATACAAACTTTAAAAAAATGCTGACCTTGCTTACTTCAGAATTGTGCAAGAGTCTTTTTTTAGTTCAGTGACCCAAGTACAGCTATTGGCCATTTCCTATGTCTTAGTTACACCTTGTTATGATACAGTTTAAACTCTCCAACTCAGAAAAAAACCTCCTTTCTATGATTCCATGATCCTAATGAGTAAGGCTGAAAGAGACCTCAGGAGATCATCTGTTCTAACCCCCTACTGTAGACAGGTTCAACCCACTCTAAATAATCACAGCCAGGTGCTTCTTTACCTGCTCGTTGAAATGTTCAAGGACGAGGTTCCACAATGTATCTGGGTAGCCTGTTCCAGTGCTTAACCACCCTCATAGTGAGATGATTCCTCCTAATATCCAACCTAAATTTGTCTTATTGCAATTTGGCATTTCTCTTGCTCCTTGCTCTGAATTCTGCAGCCACAAAGAATAGTCTATCACCATCCTCTTTATAACTACTCCTCAGGTATTTAAAGGAAATTTGAAGTCTTATCAAATTTTCCCATAGTCTTCTCTTCTCCAAGCTAAATAATATGACATGTTTCCCAGACCACTAATCATTTTATTTTGCTTCCTACTACACTCGTTCCAATTTTCTACACATCTCTCTACAAGTATAGCACCCAAAACTGGTCCAGAATTCCAGGTGAGGCCTCACCAGTGTCTCATCATGACCAACCTGGAAGTCCAAACAAAAACTAATACAGTTCCACAAAAAACTTTTAACCCCTCTAGGTTACAGCAGTCTGTAAGCAACTACTTCAGTAGAGAGAGCTTCTACTTTTGTCACTTAGTAGCATCATGTTTCAGGAAGGACAGGTAGGCAAGAAGAGGAGGAGGAGTTGCACTTTATATAAAAGAGCCATATGATTGCTTAGAGCTCTTGTATGAAACTGGAGATAGGCCTGTTGAAAATCTCTGGGTTAAGGTTAGAGGGGAGAGCAACAAGAGTGATGTTATAGTGGGTGTCTGCTATAGACCACCAGACCAAGAGAAAGTGGTGGATGAGGCTTTCTTCAAACAGCTAGTGGAAGTTTCCCGATCAAAAGCCCTGGTTCTCATGGGGGGCTTCAATCACTTTGACATCTGTTGGGACGGGAATACAGCAATGCACAGGCAAACCAGAAAGTTTTTGGACAGTGGGGAAAACTTCCTGGTGCAAGTGCTGGTGCTGCCAACTAGAGGCCATTCTCTTCTTGACCTGCTGCTTACAAACAGGGATGAATTGGTGGGGAATGTGGTAGTGGATGGCAACTTGGGCAGCGCTAACCATGAGATGATTAAGTTCAGGATCCTGAGTAAAGGAAGGATGGGAAGAAGTAGAATAAAGACCCCTGGTCTTCAGAAAAGCAGACTTCAACTTGTTCAGGCAACTTATGGGCAGGATCCCCTGGGAAGCCAGTCGGAGCAGGGAGAGAAGTCCAGGAGAGCTGGCTGTACTTTAAAGAAGCCTTACTGAGAGGGTAGGAACAAACTATCCCAATGAACAGGAAGACTAGCCAGTATGGCAGAAGACCAGTTTGGCTTAGCAGGGAGCTCTTCAGTAAACTAAAACACAAAAAAGGAAGCTTATATGAAGTGGAAACTTGGACAAATAACTAGGGAGGAGTATAAGAGCATTGCGTGGACATGCAGGGATGAAGTCAGGAAGGCAAAAATGCAACTGGATTTGCAGCTAGCAAGGGATGTAAAAGGTAACAAGATAGGTTCCTACAAGTATGTGAGTAGCAAGAGGAAGATGAGGTAAACTGTGGGTCTCTTACTGAATGGGGGAGGCAACCTAGTGACAGAGAATGCAGAAAAGGCTGTACATTGGAGGACTGAGCCAAAAGAAACCTCATGAGGTTCAACAAGGACAAGTGCAAAGTCCTGCATTTAGGACGGAACAGTCCCATGCATCATTACATTGCTCCTGATAGGCACACATTCACATGCATGTAAGGCTGCAGTTTAATGTGCCCGAATTTTCTGCATAGGAAATCCAGGCGTATTAATTGCATGTATAGGCATACCTCCTGAGTGCCACTTTGATCCCCTTTTTCTGCCCAGATTGCTGCTCTTCTTTCTGCTTCCTTTCCTTATGCCTCTAGTCTGATCTCCCGTTCTGCTTCCTGCCCTATCTGCTGTTGTGCTGGCTTTCTCCTCTCTGACCTGCTGACACACAGAGACAGCTCATGCTACTTACGATCACTGCTGCTGTAATGGGCCCCAAACTGGTTCATACTGTTTTTGCACTTTTACTATAAGCTTAGTTTTTAAAAAAAATTCACAGCGCAGTGGTATGAAATTTCCTGACTTCACTTCCTCTTACTTTTGATTAAACCCTTTCTCCAGTTTAATTTATGTGATTTTTGCAACCCAAGTTTTACAAAACTAAGGTGTTTGCAGTTTAGGAAGAAGGTTCTTATGATTAAATAACTGACTCTTCCTAGCCTTTTCACAGAATTGCTGTGCACCTATGCATTCTACAGTTGGGCACAGAGCAATAAATTACTTCTCCAAACAAAACCTACCCACAGCAAATTATATTCATTAACGTTTATAAGGTACTTGGAAATTATAGGTTTAAATGACAAAGGAATGCCTAAATAAAAGCCAAACTGACTCCAGATGACCTAAAATACAATAGATCCATAAAATCCTTGTTTCCACTCCCTTCAGTCCTCTCCCCTCCCAGGAGGATGGTCCTAGGACCTTTGCTCTATTCTGCCCACATGTAAGGAGGATCAGAAACCCATCTTGTCTCTCCTAGGTGCTTCCTAAACAAACATCTGGAGGTTCCATTGTAATGCAGTGTACATCACTTGCATGCATCCTGGATTCCCTTAACTGGGAAACACAATGCCTGCAACAAAAATTGGTTATCTATCAACTTCGTAAACAAATTGTACTGTGGTTAGCTACATGTCAACTGTAATTGTAACCATCTATTTTGTAACTGTTTGCAGTTTGCATAGTCCGACCAAAGCCTTTTTTCACAGTTCGAGTCTTTCTTCACACACTTAAAATGTGTATAAACGGAGTGAGTGAACTGTATATCAGTTTGTACCTAGTAATTTATACCACGCTTACTGACGCATTCCATCTCTGTTTCCTCACCAGTTTCAGTGTCATTATAAAAGGAAAGAAAAGAAACACCTTTGATTGAAAACCTTCATAAGACTTCAACCTGGGGGTATGAGTAGGTGGGAGTTTTATCTGGAAATTTTCATACTTCTCTATAATAGGGAGGTGTATCCTTTTAAGGAGGAACAAACAGTCAGCTGGAGTGAGATAGCCCAGCTTCAGGGCATTTGGATAATGAGGGATTTTAAGCCTGGGAGCTTAAAATCCTAGGGCAAGGAACACTTTGCAAGCAGGTGGGCTGCCTAGATTGCCTTGTTGGGGTCACCTCCGTTTTCCAGAATGAAATAGGAGGGTTTAGTTTTATTTGTTAATGTGCTCGTTTGCTGCTCAAAGACTACTTTATTTGGGAGGACTAGCTGAGGTGCTCCTCAGAAAGCAAAACTTCCTACCTCCTGCAGAAACCCTCAGGCTACATAACCTACTTACAAGTTCCTTGTGTAACATGATAGGATAGGGGGGAAATCAACAGATGATTAATAATTTCTAATTAAGCACAAGAATGAATTTATTTTTCAATATTCAAACAATATTTGCCTGGTAGTAAGTTTTGGAAAACAACACTGACTTAATAAAATAAAACAGGGTGCAGATAGAAATGCAGCTCCTTGGTGTAACTCAAAATGCTTTGCAAGAAGTGTCTGGAGTTACAAAGATCCCCCAGACCAAACAGAAGTTCACTGTTGGTTCCAGTGGGGAGGGGAATCTAGCTGCTGGCTGCCAGCCTACAACTGATGTTGCTTGGCAAGGGCCCTTCTTCCCTCTCAGCCTGTCCCTGTTTTCAGAATGGGAGGGGGGGAAAGGGGGCAGAGGGAGCCTGTTCTAGGGGTTGCCCAGGCAGTGCTGGAGGGTAGGGTCTCCTTCCACCTCTCTAATATACCCTACCTTTCAGCAGAGGCTGAAAACACCCCAGCCTGTACTCCTTCCATTTCCTTTTCCCCCTCTCCCATTCTGAAAACAACTCTGAGGGTGTAAGGTAACATAGACACAAGTTACAGACAACACTTGCTATGTTTTGAAACATCTTCCTCTGAACCCTTATGCAATGAAGGTTCTGATTTTTGCCTGATCTGCCATTTCTGAAGTGGTCTGAACCGTACACTTGCATTTACTGATGACTACAGACTGCTTTCTGTGGCCAAATTGGGCAAAAATGGTCACTTCTGTCTTCACCCATGCTCTCCACCAATTTTGGGATGTAATTTTAAAAGCCCATTTTTGACCAAATTATTTAAAAATATCGTTGACCCTAATTCTCATCTTGCACTGTCATAAATTGGGAAAATGACCTTGCACTCAAAAAGAGAGGGAAAATAATCTGTAACACAATCTAATGCCTTTTATTATTTAAAAATATTAAGGGAAATGAAGTCTTCAAGTTACACACATGCACAAACGCCTACTTTTAGATGGATTTTTGATTAGCAACAGCATGACATCTAGCTACATAATTGTATGCAGGACCTATCTTGAGATTTATTGTAAACATAATATGGGTCTCCAAAATTTTCTAATTGTGTAATTGCTAGTTTATCATGTAGATAATGTATATTTTAAAAGACTATAATTTCATCATTACTATCCACAATGGGCTATGTGAGGACTATCAGTATTTGATAGTGCCTTAGCTCAAATTTTTATTGATGTTCCTTTACTATAGAGTAAAAGAAAGAAAGAGTGATCCTAATATTCATTTATATCCGATTAGGTAGCGTACAGGAAACTTATGCAGCTATAAATACAAAAGAATCTTATGGAGCTGGAGTAAGAGCCCTGGATTACCATGCAGTCTTATTGTGAGCCCACATTTTTTTCTGTGGGTGTGAGAATTGGAAGAGAGTGCTGTATACCTTGCCCATATGATGTTAATAACCGTCCACAATTTGACTCAAATGAAATATCAAATGAAAGGCAACATCTTCTTCCTACCCGCACCACCCTGAGGAAAAAATTCCCCCCCCCAAATTAAGAGGCAAACATTAATTTTAATATATATTCTCTGACTAATCTTAAATTAGCCCAAATTCTAGCATTTTTTGATGTTTTGACACTAAACTAGTCTCACTAGGAGGGTGGTAAAGCACTGGAACAAGCTACTCAGAGATGTGGTGGAATCTTCATCCTGAAGAGTTTTTTAGGACCCAAGTAGACAAAGCCTTGGCTGGGATTATATAGACGGGGATGATCCGGCTTTGAGCAGGAGATTGGACTAGATGACCTCCTGAGGTCCCTTCCAACCCTAATTTTCCATTATTCTAATGTTGCTTATGCCTAAAACTATTTTTGGGTTGGGGGGTTGCATTTTTCTTCCCCAGTTCTCTATAAAATGAGAGTCCAAGAGTGTTTCTGCTGATTTCCCACTGGGTTCTGCTGCATCACATCTCTTCTTTTCAGTTTGCCTGCTTCCACTTATTTATTCCTAGAAATATCAGAAAAATCACACGAATTCAAAATCAGGCATGACCCACCCATCTCATTCTCATCTCCTCAGGAGTCTATTTGCTCCCCTCATTATATCCAAGGTAGGTGGAGAGTTCCAGGATTTCATCAAAGAGCAAACAGAATTAAAGTGTGTGCCAGATTTAGACTTTTAAATGTATTGCTATTTGAACTGTCTTCCCTCAACAAACATGAAACTAGAAAGAAATGGATTCTTAGACTGAGGCCAAAGATATTCTAATCCAAAGGACAATAGCTGCTATAAGCTTCTGGCAAATAGAAGCTATCAGTCTAGCTGGGCTTCAGACAGAGCTCTAAGGCTACTTGTGATTTTTAAGTGGTAGTTACTAAAAGTGAGCTTTCCAAACTAGGCTAAAAATACCCTAGAACTGGCTGAATAATTAATCTAGGGAATCTGGGCAATTTTGTTAAATAAATATTCTGTAAAAATGTTTTATTATTTGACCAGCTTGAATACTAACCAATCCTTCACTCAAAACTGCACATCAAACATGGATCTGTTTTTACATTTTAAAATCAATGTGTTTTTTTCGGGGGGGGGGTTGATTTAACTATTTTATTTTACATTTTTGACCACCTCTATTTTTCTGTCTTAGGCTGGAAATAAATTTGCTTGGGAAAAAAAGTTCAAATGAATGACCACACCATATTTCTAACACATTCCCACCCAGGGTACACTTAGCTCTTGCAGAAAAGTTGTGATATTTTCTGGACAATTTTCCAAGTCAAAAAGATTTATAAAGTCTTATGGGCCTGATCTAAAAGTCACTGAGACTGATGAGTACCTTCAAATACGGAGCAGGTCCTATCTGAGCCAAACTTAAGACCAAAAGTGTCTGAGCCTCATTCCCTAGCAGCACAGAATAAGACTTTCTGTGGTGGCTCTATTTTCAGAGTGTCTATTGAGCAGAAAAGTTTCTGGCTTTAACAGGATTTTTACCTACCATGAGCCATGTCTGGCACTTCCATAGCCAATGTAAGGGGCCTGCCTTGAGTGTAGACTGGAAAGCAGCTATTTTCTCTTGGATCAAAATATAATTATACAGAGCCATGGTTTTGGCTGTTGGCTAATCAGCCAAACAAACCTGATCTATTATTTGATGAGACCACAAGCTTGGTTAATAAAGATAATTTTGTAGATGTAATGTACTTAGTCTATGGTATTAGTCAATAAAGTGACATTTTCTTTTAGTTTTCTACATAGCATTTTTGGCACTTACACACAGATTGCCATTCTATTCCTTGACATGTAAACTTGAGCACATAGATGATTATGTAGATGTGTACTAGCAACAAAAATGCAGTAAGGGGGGAGGCCCTCCCATGTTTACCCAGTAGCTGAGTGGCTAGGACATGTGCTTAGTAAGTTGGAGACCCAGGTCCTGGGCACCCCTCTTTCCCCAAAGGGAATTTCAACCAACATCTCTGTGATTTTCCAGCATAGTATTCTAACCACCAGGCCTCAGGCCAGGCATTCTCCAGACTCCACTCCAGCGTGCCTTTAGAGGCTGAGCCTCTGTTGGTTTTATATAATATAGCCATTGGAAAAAATAGATGAAGGGCTGGTCAAGGCTCTAGGTTAGAACCCAGAGCTTTCTTCCACCCAAGCTGGCTGCTACCTTACTGAGCCACACATTGACTGACTTTCTTTTTTCCCTCTGAACTCACATATCTCTCACTCTCATGGCTGTCCAGGAACCCAGTTTCAAAAGGAGTGCTGTGGAAAGTCTTGGAAAGTGCCTAACTTTTGATGTGAAAGCTAGAATGATGTCATAGAAGTTGGTGTTGCAAGTTCAAACCTCCTCTGACCAAGAACATCCAGTACATGACTGGAAAATGGCTACTGTGGGTACAGACAGAAGTTACATTTGTCACGCAACTGGCCCCTTGAAAATGATTTACAGCCATGCCCTGACAGAAGTGTACAGCTGCAGAGCACTTTAAAAGTCCCTGATTATTTGATCACCAATGTACTCCAAAGTGGAGTGCCTTCATTAATTTCTGTCTTCTTGGGCAGACAGAAATTTTGTCCCGCCTGTGTTAGAAAAGAGGTGGAACAAAATCAAGCCACAGAATGGGGCACCATATCATGGAAAACAGTGACTCTTAAAAGGATTTAAGGGTTATGATAGGTGAGGAAATAAAGGGAGTTCCCGGAATGAGGCTGTGCCAAAATGAAATCCTGGGATGCATAAACATAGGACTGAAGAGAGATATTATTTTACCTCTGTTAATGGCACTGATAAGCTTGGTGTCTGAATAATACATCCAGTTCTTGTGCCCATGTTTTAAAAGGGAAGTTGGAAAGTTGGAGAAGGTGTAGAAAAGAGACACAAAAACAGCTTAAAGGCTGAGGAAAATACATTATCAAGAGAGATTTAAGAACTTAATATGATCATCAAAAAGAGGATTTAGAAGTGATTTGAGTATAGTGTATAAATGTTCCCTTCACAGGGAGAGTACTATAGCAATGGAAAAATATAATTAATTCACTGGTTCCTGATATCTTCAAATCAAGACTGGATGGCTTTCTGAACTACAACTGTTAGTCAATACATACTGTACAGTTTAGGAAACCATCAAGCTAGTGGCTCAATATAGTTATCACTAGATGAAATATGATTGCCTGTGATAAAAAGGATATCATACTAGAAGACCTAACAGTCCCTTCTGGACTAAAACTCTATGAAAGTATGAGCAAGGGAGTTAGCTACTAAACAAATAAAATTATTCCTTTATTCATAACTGCTTTCTTGACCTCTTTTCAGCTTACTTTTTGAATACTGAAAGAAGAACGTAAAATGCATGTAAGACACTGTAGGCATTTTCTCATTTGTTTTAAATCATGTTTTTTCCCTTCAAGCATCCATACTCACCTGCCAAAATATCTCTAAAACTGCTACACTAGCATGCAGCTACCTGCATATGTAACAGATGTGTAAGTGCAGAAAAAAATATCTTGCAGGTCTTGAAAGCCAGCCAATATTACAGGATTCTTACAGAAGGAATGGTACAAGAAGTGTGAGCTGGAGATCATTAGCACTGCATTTTTCTAAAATATCGCAAGTACAGAAACACCTAAGGAAAATAGCTTTAGCTGATTCACTCTAGCGTTTTCCTTATATTCAGTATATTTATTTGTGTCTGTGTTTATATAGTGCATTTGTGGAAGAAGCCAATCCAATTTTGAGAACATGAATAAAATATTTAATATGCATAAGACCCCAATCCTGCAAGTATAACATATTTGTGTGTGCTCCTGTTTTCTCCTGTATGATGAAACATTGAAAAATGGCTATGTGGCAGGCAGAATAGCTCACAAGAATTGTATGGGGAAAGTAACAACTTGCACTAAAGCCAGAAGTGTATTCAGAAGTCAAAATTACTTTGTGAATGGCTTGTGGCATCAGGTACCCCCAAAAAACGTTTGCGTGCCAACATTTTTGGACGTCTCTTCCCCTTCTGTTGCTTTCTTTGCATATGTATTTGATGGCTTTTCAACCTATCCCAGTTCTGTTAACACTCATTTTATGTCATTAGTCCCTTATATTATATCTCTATGTTTATCTTTAATTATCATTAGGGGGGTTAAAAAAATATATTTAGCTCACAGAAAGTGGCCCATTATCAGAATGGAACTTTATTCCCCGGTGCCATCAATTTAGTACTTTTACCAGCACACAATTTACCTGTAACATCAGTTCGCTTAGTGCTACTATCCAGTGTTCATTTTGGAACAGAACAACCTTTTCAGAGCAAGGAACTTAGTCTTGACACTTTCCTGCATATGAGATATTTCACTGATGGATAAGGAACTCACAAAGCACCATATGCTTCATACTAAAGTACTTACCATTTGGTAACCACCTGATGTTTCTGCACTTAGGATACCAGATACCACACAACTGACAATAGGCACCTTTAAAGGTAGTTATTGTAAACAGGTCCATAGGCTAGGACAGGAAGTCAAAGGGCATGTGGGCAATGAACCAAGATCCTAATTAGGTTACAAGTCTGTCAGAAAAAAGCCTACACCAGATCTGACTAGTGGTAGGAGGCTTGACTCTAAGATGTGCAGTCCTAAACTTCTTTAGCCATTCTAATTAAGCTTAAAGTACTGCACAGGTTTGGGTATTTTGTAGGAAGAGGCAGAAAGCCAAGGACATTTTTATTAAAAAGTCTGTTTAAAAGGGGTAAGGATAATATCATGACTAGAGTACAGGAGGGAGATCAGTCTCATCAGTTTCACACTTGGGACAGTTTAGTAGAAAAATGCTACAGGACTGGTAGTTGTGGTAGAGTTTCACTGATGTTTGGTAGTCAGTAGCCCCTCTATCACCACTCGTTCCATGTCTGCTTAGAGACAGTAGATAGCGCAGAATGGTCCAATGAGAAATTAGTGGGAGTATTGCCATTAATTTCAACAGAACCAGATCTTGCCCCTGCTCTGGCTGTCATAAACATGAATACCCTGCCTCGCCCTCCCCCAAAGGCATGTGTGCTGTAAATGTTTTGGGGGTGACATTGCACTTAATATTGCATGTTCAGTTATGATGTAACAATCCTAAATAAATCATAACCAGAGATCTGGGTTTTTTGTTTCCCACAGGAAAATGGAGTAAAATGCAGATTTCCCCCCTTACATGGATTTCTCATTTTAGCAGAGAAACCCATGTATTTTGTAATTTTGCAATGAGCCTTCATCTGCAGGGGGCTGGGAGGAAGGTGGTACATGCACATGGCTACCAGGCAGCCTGGAGAGCAGCTTCCACAGGTAAGGGGGTTGGGGATTGAGGCCTCCATAGGGAGGAAGGGAGGGAGTTGGGCAGGGCTGGGGCTGCTGCCCAGATGGGTGCTGCATGGGGCTTGGGGCCACAATGCACAGCTGCAGGGCCTTGCTGGCTCATCCCGGGGGTGGGGAAACGGGGCTGGCTATCTGCCACTGCATGCACTCCCAGGTGTGCAGGGGGGACCCGTACCCCTCAGATCTGGGCACAGAGCTGTTCCCACCCTGCTGCTCTCCCCTGGGGCCTCTGCAGCCCGGTGGATATGATCTAGTGCTGCAGGGAACAGTGGGGCCACCAGAAAAGCTGCCTGCCACTGCAAGCTCCGCACCGCCCTGGCGATATGTCCCCTGTATGCATGGTGGCAGCAGGGTTGTGCCCCTCACTGCTGCTGCACATGCAGGCGATGCATTGCCAGGGCAGTGCAAAGCTTACAGCAGCAGGCAGCTTTCCTGCATGGCCCTGCTGTTTCTTGCAGCACTGGGTCACATCCACCAGGCTGTGGATGTCCCAGGGGAGGACAGCAGGGCAGGAGCCTGAGTGCTGTGCACAGATCTGGGGGGCACAAGTCCCTCCTGCCCCCTACCCCAGGAGTGCGCGCTGCAGCGGGGAGCCAGCTCCACGTGCCCAAGCCCATAGCAACAAGGCAGCTGGGGGGGCGGGGGGCGGGGAGCCAGGGTCCACACTGCTGCAGCAGCTGCCGGCTCCTGCTGGGCCAGGGACCTGCAGACCTGGGTCCCTGGCCCCATAGCTGTGGCAGCTGGGGGTCCCCTCTGGCAGGGCTGGGGGAGCAGATGCTGTGGGTGGGGGGTGAGGGGCACGAAGGCTGGGGGGCTGTAGCAGGGAGTGAGGGGCATAAGCAGTGCCAGGGGCTTGTGTGGGGGAGTAAGGGCCAGGAGCAGAGCAGGGCTGGGGTGGGGGGCAGGAGAGGGTTGGTGGTGCCTTTCATTTTAATCATGGATTTTGTAGGTTTTATCAGAAAATTTGGGATTTTTATTGGAGAAATCCAGGATGGCTGGTTATCAGAAGTGTTATTCAGTAAATGTCAAACAAGTATATTCTGGAAAACTTGAGATCATTTAAAGGTGTTAGCTGCTGAATGTAGTACTAAGCCTGACTTGTATTATTTATTATATATATTTTAGTGCTACACTTTCAACAGGATCAAAGTATAGTTTCATACTGTAGAATTCTTTACAAGCATTGACCCAGAATTGGCACCATCAGTGAAATCTAGGATTTCAGCAGAGCCTTCCTCTGTGCAACAGTCAAGAGCATTGTGCCAAGCATTAGCCACTCACTTGGTCCTGCTCTCTGCATGCCAGCTCCTGAAAGTGAAGCGCTATAAAATACCTTAGAGCAGCTCTGAGCACAAGCTGAGAGTTGCTCTTGGGCTTTGTGCCTTGGACAAGCTTGTGGGTATCTGCTCATGGCTGTTCTAAAGTGGCTAGATTCCCTCATTTCCAAGACTGGATACATGTAGGTGTGGAACAATTGTGTGGATGTGCTTCTTGGCAGTGCTCCCAGGAGGTGGTGTAGAGATGTCCTACAAAGATGCCTTAAAGATGCACAAAGAGCCTTTGGCAAAAGTGTTTCAGAATGTGCACAGCTGTCCAGCTAATTTGAAGCCTAAAACAGTCAGCAGCTTTTGCTTGCTCAGAAATGGTTTCATTGTGCCTCAGTGAAAAAAGTGATCAAATGAATAAAAAGAGAGTCTAGAGTTTAGTCTCCCTTTGCTGAGTCTGTTGCTGTCTCTCTCTACCTTCCAGAGTGTTTGTTGCCTAGCGATAAACTGGAAGATATGCACATTAGTAAATTTAGCACAGGTGAGCTGCCTAACATATATTCAAAAAAAAATCTGCTACAAAACCTCAACTATGAAATGCCATGTCGGGTTTGGAAACTTTTTTTTTGAGAGTTTACTGGGTGAAGTACGTTTTTCTGCTGCCATATCTCTGTATGATAATTGGGATTCTATGAGCAGGAATCCAGATGTATTGCTTCAGATATAATTCATCCTTCACAAGTAGCAGTGATCCTAAGCAAGCAGTCTAACCGTCTTATCCTTCACTCCCACTGAGACAAAAAAGCATTGTTCTCTTGCAGAGTACTCAGCAAGTTCTTGTTATAGAAGTCCAATTAAATAAAAGATAAAGAGATTTCCTAGTCATAAAACAGAGGCCGTTGCTAGGTTGGAAGTCCTCCTTTCTTCTGTGCTTTGTCATTGTTTTCTGAGGAGCCTTGTTCAGATTTGGGAAAGAAAGTTAAAATACCATTTGCATGACTCTGATGCTGAAAGCTTCTATCTCGTAATCTTGAAAATGAATTGCTACCTCACAGGGTTTTTTTGATGTGGAAATATTTTACATTTGACTGGAATCATTGCATATTTAACTTTAAAGTAATAACCTGCCTGTGATATTAATTTGCCAGATTCACATTGGAGCTAATTGTGTCACTGTCAAAAATATGGTTGCAAATAATGTTTCCGTCAGGAAACTATCCTCTTGTTAGTCCATCATGTAGATATTCAATCGGTAGCTCAGAAGGCAGTTTAGATATCTTAAAATGACAGAAGATTATTTAGTCTGCTTGTGCTAAACTTCAGGGTAATGTTATAAACCAAGGAACTGTTATTACATAGCACCAATGCCAGCTTGCTGTATTGCTTTTAAATTGGTTTTGTATGTACATTAACTTTTGTATGTACGTTACTCATACAGACATTTATTTAATCTCTTATCAATTACAAGAAGGCAGCAAAGTTGGTTTTATTTTTAAAACACTGCAGTAATGAATATTATTTGCAAAGAGATAGCAGTCACAATATTACTTTTATGTGTAATGCCCAAGCGATTGCATTCACTGTCTGTGCTACATTCCTGCCAGTTTTGGAATCATTTGGCTTCAGACCTTCATTGCTTTATATGGTTTATTGGAAAATGTGATAAAACTCCCTGGGATTTAATTGCAAGTTTCAAATGTTTACAATTCAAAGTCAGTGGAAATTATTTCACTTTCCCCCTTCTTTCTTTTATTAGTATCAATGATCCAAACCCGATGGCAATATGGAAGGGAAGCTAAGCTAAACAAGCCTGGTGGGCAAGCTGAATAAATTATATAGCATCCATAGAGATACTGACTAAAATTCCTTGAAGCAACACTGTTTTATGGAGCTAGTGTGCCTGTTTCTGTTTTCAGCAGCAAATATCACATGGAAATAAATCCCATAGAAACCGACCTCTTCTTTTCAAGCATGGAATTAGTTCAATAGAACTGGATTTTTAATGAATGGCAGACATTTGACTCAGCATAATATTTCCTGCACATTGAAATTAAGTTATCTAAGTAAATTACATTCAGGGAACTAACATGCAAATCATTAAGGAAGAATTATTTAGTGATTTACTGGTTAATACTGAAAAGTTTGAACTTCATATGAATTTACTTAAAAAAAATCCAGTGACATGCAATGTATGGCAGGAGCCATATCTACATTGAAATAAAATAGTTATAAAAAACTAGTTATAATAGTTAAAATACCGATTATCATTTCTGTAGCATTGTTTTTGAAAGTACTTTAATTTAATTTGTTGTATACACAGATACCTGGTAAATGTTATGTCCTATTTAATAAAAGAATGAGTTTTTATTTTTGCCTGCTTTCAATACTGAAAGACAAAGATAAATTTGGAAACCAATATTGCTATTTATTATCATTTTCTTTATTTTATTCAATCTGAAAAAAAGACTAATAACCTGAAATTAGGCTTCAGATAATTAGCACCTAGACATTTCAGAGCTAACTCAGAAAACATTGGTTAAAAAGGAAATGAGAGCTATCATCATTAATAAAGTCAAGTTTTCATGGTAAATCTTCCTAATTAATCAGTCAATGAGCCGATTATATTATTTCTATGAAGTAATGTCTTCTGCTACTTTTAATTATCAATGCATCTAATCATGTAAAAATTATCATAAACTAAACATTTCCCACTTGCACATTTCTAAATATTAACAAATATATCTGGAACTTTATTCAAGAGATAATGGAAAAAAGTTGCCTAATTGTGCCAACAATAAAAAAATAGACAGCAAATTTCAGGAGAAGAGTGGGGTCTTATGATCATTTGAAGCACTTTATGGAGATGATAGATAACATTATGAAGACCTTCATTTAACTGCCAATAACAGGCTATTAATTTAACAATATAGGTGCTCTTAGAGAAAATAGAATATAATGAATTTTAAAATGACTTGTTGAAGGGACAGTATGTTTCTAACAATGTCTCTACAGAAGCCTGCAAAACAGAAACTGGAAATACTTGAGTGGATTTGGCAATATTACATCAGTTGCATTCACAGAAACCCCAGCAGTTCATTAGAACAGATCATGGCGTACACTAAATAAAGCAGACAAAGCCAGGAGATAGAACTGTCTATGAAACTAACTTCCTCTAAGTTAATGAGGTCCCTGCTGCTTCATTTAAAAAATCTGGACTGGATGAAAATATTAATCCACAAATACTATTTGGTTCAAGCATGCGATAAGAAGGAAAGGGCCTAATTCAAAGTCAGAAGATCCCCCTTGATCCCCCTTTGTAGAGTCAAGGTCAGACACACACAACTCCTTGCTTCAATTACCTGCAGCCAACGCGCATGCGAGCTCTCTGTGTGAAGCCACGCTGGTGATTCTGCTGAGGGCTCAAGTCATTACAGACCCAGTATTTTCGTTTTAAGGATCATGAGTGATATCTTGACTTATTGAACTGCATGGCAACATTCTGATTACCTTCACTGGGATCAGGCATTCATGGCTCTGCTTCCATCTTTTGAGGTGATACAGAAATAAGGACTGGGGATGGGGAGATGAGAGACAGAGAGGGGAGGGAACAGACCTTGAGTATGTTACATTCTGCCAGTACCCCAGCTATCAGTCTACAAAATGCCCTACAGTACATGGCTCTGTTTCTGAAATGTTATGTTTCTTAATGTACCTTGAGGCAGAGAAATGGTGGTAGGACAGCACAATGATAACCACTGATTTTGGTTAAATCAAAATTCAGTTTGATTGCTGCATTTCACTACAGGGGTCAACTGAACTGACAGGAAAAAATAAGACCACTAGAGCAAATCCATTCCTCAGTTACATAAGAACAGCTCTCATACAAAAAAAAAAAAAAAAAAAAAAAAGCTCAGTTAGGCTCCGGAGTGGTGAGAGACGTGCGGGTGAAGCCCGCTGTGCCCCTGCTCCCCCGAAGCCCCCCAGACACCCCCTCAGCAGCCGCAGAGCCCCCCGCCAACCCCCAGCACAGCCGGAGGTAAGCGGGCTCATGGTGGGAAGGGGTTAACTCCTCGCTCCCTGGGAGGAGGCGGCTGCCTGGAGCCCGGCCGGGTCAAGCCCCCGCCCAGGCCCCTACTTGGCCCAGCCCCCCAGGGAGCCCCGTGACCAGAGCCGCGCAACCAGGCTGCGTAAACAGGCACTCGAGTTAGTGCGGAGTTCACACAGGAGAGGGCGCGGGAGGGCACGAGACCCTGCCTGTGACCCCCCCAGAGTAGTCAGCCTCAGCCATAGCCAGCCTACCAGAGGCATGACACGGATGGGCACGCGCTGCACCCCGAGGGTCCCCTCGGGCTCTGCGGCCCCGCCATTGGGCACCTCAGAGACGGCCACCCAGACGGAGCCCATGCTTCCGGGCTCCACGCAGACGGAGCCCCTGGCTCTTGGCTGCGGGGGCTGCCTGTCCCTTTTTCAGGCTCTGGGGCCCGGGAGCATGGCCACCTCCCCTTGCGGGGTCTGCTCCCTACAGGAGTCTCCGGCACACCAGCTGGAGGAGCTCCAGGCCACAGTCCAGAGACTGCATGCCATCAGGGACTGCGAGCAGGAGATAGACTCCTACTGCCAGGCCCTTCTCCCCCGGGAGCCGCAGGGGAGAGCACCGTCTCCCTCCAGGACTAAGGAGGACTCTGGGACCTCCCGGTCTGCCCAGTCAGGGGCATGGACCAAGGTGGTCAAGGGCCCGAAGGCCCGCCGCACCAAGGCCTGTGCCCCGCCAGAGCTTAGCAACAGGTTCGCACCTCTTGCAGCCCCACCAGAGCCTGCTCAGTTGCCAGCTCCCGCAGGCAACCCAGGCTCAACCACAGCTACTGGCCCCGCTCTCCCCAAGTCAAAGCGAAAGGTGTTTGTTGTGGGAGACTCCATCCTGCGGGGCACTGAGGGGGCAATCTGCCGCCCCGACCCCTTAGCCCGGGAAGTCTGCTGCTTCCCAGGGGCCCGCATCCGAGACATTGCGGAGAGGATCCCGCAGCTCCTCCGGCCCACAGACCACTACCCCATGCTCCTTATTCACATGGGCACCAATGACACGGCTTGGAGCACCCCCAGCCAGGTCATGAGGCGCTACAGGGATTTGGGAGCGGGTCTTAGGGGTCTGGGAGCTCAGGTGGTATTTTCGTCGATCCTCCCAGTCTCGGGCTATGGGCTGAGGGAGAGAAGGATCCACACAGTGAACCAAAGACTGCGGAGCTGGTGTCATCGGGAAGTCTTTGGCTTCCATGACCACAGCCCGCTCTTTGGAGAGAGGCAGCGAGCTGCTGGGAAGAGATGGCCTCCACCTCTCCCCCCTGGGGAGGAGGCTCTTCTCAGCCAGGCTGGCTGATCTGCTCCACCAGGCTTTAAACTAAGCCTGCTGGGGGATGGGGGGACTACTGCCACTGCTGGCCCGCTGAGCAACCCTTGCAAAGCCAGCAGACCAAGGCACTTAAGGAAGCCCACCCCTGCCCCAGCCCTGGGACAACCTGTGGGCAAGGCAAGAGCCCCCAAGGGCACACTTGCCTGCCTGTACACTAATGCCAGGAGCCTGGGCAACAAGCAGGAGGAGCTCATCCTCCTGCTCAGTGCAAAGAATAATGACATCATTGGGATAACAGAGACCTGGTGGGTATAGCTATGACTGGACCATGGGTATAGAGGGCTATACCCTGTACAGCAGGGATCGTGTTGACAGAAGGGGCGGGGGTGTAGCTCTCTATGTTAAGGAAAGCTACATGTCCCTGCAAGCTGATGTTGGCGACCGGCATGGACAGCTAGAGACCCTCTGAGTAAAAATTCATGGGGAATACGGCACAGGGGACACAACAGTGGGAGTCTACTACAGACCTCCCACTCAAAGTCCTGAGCTTGACCAGGAGTTCGCCCGGGAACTGACTGAGGCCGCTTGCTCCAGGACCTTGGTTGTCATGAGTGACTTCAATTACCTGGACATCTCGTGGGAAGATCACTCAGCAAAATCCGAGCGGTCGCAAAACTTTCTCTCGTGCGTGGATGACCTCTACCTGACTCAAAAAGTCTATGGGCCAACGAGAGGCAAAGCGCTGCTCGACCTGGTACTGGCTATGGGGGACGACCTAATCGGTGGCCTAGTGATCGATGGGAAGCTGGGTGACAGCGACCACGAGCTGATCCCTTCACCATCCGCCGTAAAGCTGGGAAGTCAGTCAGCAACACAGAAGTCCTTGACTTCAGAAAAGCCGATTTTGACAAGCTCAAGAGGCTTGTCGGTCAGGCCCCCAGGGACCATGACCCCAGGGTGATGGGAGTTCAAGAAGAGTGATTGTTTCTCAAGGAAGTGATCCTCAATGCACAAGCTAAATCTATTCCAACACGGAGGAAAGGCAGCAAGAAGGCATAGCAGCCCTCCTGGCTCTCCAGGGACCTAGCGGACCTCCTGCGGCTAAAAAGGAAAGCCTACAAAGGATGGAGGATGGGTTTCACCTCCAAGGAGGATTATTCTGCGCTGGTCCAGTCCTGCAGGGAGCAAACCAGGAAAACCAAGGCTGCAACTGAACTCCAACTAGCTTCAAGCATCAAGGACAACAAAAAGTCCTTTTTCAGATATGTGGGGAGCTGGAGGAAAAGCAAGGGCAATGTTGGACCCCTGCTAAACCAGATGGGGAAACTGACAACTGACGCCCAGGAAAAAGCCAACCCATTAAATAGGTACTTTGCGTCAGTCTTTCATCAGTCCCATGGGACGCCCATGATTGCTATGGGAGAGGGAGATCCGGGTGATGGGGATCCCCTACCCTCCATAAATGCTGACCTCGTGAAGGAACACCTTGAGAAGCTGGATACCTTCAAGTCAGCCGGCCCTGACAATCTGCACCTCAGGGTACTAAAGGATCTGGCGAGCATCATAGCCCAGCCCCTGGCACAGATCTTTGAAAACTCCTGGCGCTCTGGTGTAGTGCCCGAAGACTGGAAGAAGGCTAATGTGGTGCCGATCTTCAAGAAAGGGAGAGTGGATCCGGCTAACTACAGGCCCATTAGCCTGACTTCTATCCTGGGGAAGATCTTAGAAAAGTTTATTAAGGAGGCCATCCTTGAGGGACTGGCCCAGGCTAACATCCTAAGGGATAGCCAGCACGGGTTTGTTGCGGGTAGGTCTTGTTTGACCAATCTCATTTCCTTCTATGACCAGGTGACCTATCACCTGGATGAGGGAGAAGAAATTGATGTCATATATCTTGACTTCAAAAAAGCTTTTGATCTGGTATCCCATGATCACCTCTTGGCCAAACTGGCCAGTTCTGGCCTTGGCTCCACCACGATCCGCTGGCTGGGAAATTGGCTCCGTGGTCAGACCCAGAGGGTTGTAATTGATGGCAGTCACTCATCGTGGTGCCCTGTGACCAGTGGGGTCCCTCAAGGCTCTGTCCTTGGAGCCATACCGTTTAACATCTTCATTAATGATGTGGACATTGGAGTCAGGAGTGGACTGGCCAAGTTCGCCGATGACACCAAACTTTGGGGCAAAGCATCCACGCCAGAAGATAGGCGAGTGATCCAGGCTGACCTGGACAAGCTCAGCAAATGGGCGGACAAGAACCTGATGGTGTTTAACACCGAAAAATGCAAGGTTTTCCACCTTGGGAGGAAAAACCTGCAGCATTCTTATAGGCTCGGCAGTGCTACGTTGGTTAGCACTACAGAAGAAAGAGACTTGGGGATCATCATTGACCACAAGATGAACATGAGCCTGCAATGCGATGCTGCGGCTGGTAAAGCGACCAAAACGCTGGCTTGCATCCATAGATGCTTCTCGAGCAAATCCCAGGACGTCATTCTCCCCTTGTACTCGGGCTTGGTGAGGCCGCAGCTGGAGTACTGCGTCCAGTTTTGGGCTCCACAATTCAAAAAGGATGTGGAGAAGCTTGAGAGAGTCCAGAGGAGAGCCACGCGCATGATCAGAGGTCAGGAAAACAGATCTTACAATGACAGGCTGAGAGCCATGGGACTCTTTAGCCTGGAAAAGCGTAGGCTCAGGGGTGATCTGATGTCCACCTATAAGTTTATCAAGGGTGACCACCAGGATCTGGGGGAACGTTTGTTCACCAGAGCGCCCCAAGGGATGACTAGGTTGAATGGTCACAAACTCCTGCAAGACCGTTTCAGGCTGGACATAAGGAAGAATTTCTTTACTGTCCGAGCCCCCAAGGTCTGGAACAGCCTGCCAGCGGAGGTGGTTCAAGCACCTACATTGAACACCTTCAAGAGTAAATTGGATGCTTATCTTGCTGGGATCCTATGACCCCAGCTGACTTCCTGCCCTTTGGGCAGAGGGCTGGACTCGATGATCTCCCGAGGTCCCTTCCAGCCCTAATGTCTATGAAATCTATGAAATACTGGTTGATGATTGCGATCATGTAACTAGAGATGGATCTGCATCAATAAATACAGTAGGTAACCTGCTTAAAAACAGGTGCTTAAAAATTAGGCTCCTGAAATCTAGGAGACTTAATCTGCAAAATGGTGAGCAGTGAGCAATTCCCCATGAGGCCAGTGTTTTATTTATGTATCTGTTGTCTCAATATCAGGTGAGTATGAATACATTTTGGAAGACTTGCAGAACTACTAATTTAAATGGCTCAATGTTAGTTGAATACTTTAATGAATAGTTTAGTAGATCACTCCATGAATAATTTCTCCATTTTTTACTCAGCTATAGTCACTGTTAGGTATTTTTAAAAAGTCTTAAGTAGTACAACTTCATGATTTCAGGCTAAAGGTGTCTATGGAACATTGCTGGCAAATCATGATCATGCATTCAAAATACAGCAAGCTGAAAGGAATAACTAACAGTGATAGACAATGAATACTTGAGTATCTTCCATCATGTTCATTTAGACATTTTTCAAACAAATGGTATTGACTTTGCATTATTAGCACTCAATTTATGGCCCCAATTCAGGCTCCAATTACATTAATGATCTATAATATCATTACTAAATTTCATAAAAATTTAAATTTGGATTCTAAACGACAGTATTTGAAATCATCATATAAAACATCATTTGATTGCTCACAATTTTATTCCTATATGAATGGCACCATTTTCTAATCAAGAAAGATTTTTAATCCCTGATTTGGCACGCAAAGTACACTACATGTTCTAAAAATTGAATGATGTTACTTTATCAAATAAAACAAAACTTACACATGGTTGAGCTATGCTAAACTGTTACAATTAGGATCTCTGTCTAGATGAGGGCATCTTTAAGGAAGCAAGAGCACTTTATTCATGAACATCAAAGTAAAGCAGTATTTTATTTAGAAAGTCCTTTGGTCTTCCAGAACATCTGCAAAAGTGGTTTTATTGGACATACTGATAAAATGAACCAACATGTGGATTATGTATTATCTCACCATATCAGTTCCACTGGTATTCATTTAAACTATTTAGAAGAACATTTAAAAATATGTTTTTGTTCATATACAATATCATATCTTCTGCTTTCAGTTTGAAGAGACTCCTTTTATATATATTGTCAGTTTACAAGTAAAACAAAGTAGTTTAAATCCCGTCCTAGTCCACTGGGGATCCCAACTGAGCTCTGCCTGGTGGAGGAGGTGGGGCACTCTGTTAGGCTTTTGTTCCCCGGCTCCCTGCTGGGGGGCCGGTACTGCCAGCCAGGCTTTTGCTCCCCCCCTCACTCCAGTGGAGAGTGAGGGTATGGTCACACCCTGGCCTTGGGCCAGCATGCTGGGATGGAAGGGGGAGGGGGGCTTAAATCCCCTCCATGGCCTGCTTGGGACCCTAGGTTGGGCCTGCCTGGGGTAGGGGGACAGCCCCTGACAGGCTTGTGTTCCTCCCAAAGCAGAGAGTAGGGGGGTGTGGCCATACCCCGGCCGAAGGACGACATGCTGAGGGGGAAGAAGGGGCATTTAAATTCCCTCCCTGGTCACATGGGACCCCAGCTGGGGTCTACCTGGGGGCTGGGCCTACCCCACTTCTGCTACCCTGCTCCCTGATGGCTGGGGGTGGGGGGCAGGAGAAGGCAGCCACTGCTAGGGTTTTCTCCCTTTCTTCTCACTCAAGCAGAGAGGAGAGGTCATAGCCATACCCTGCCTCGGGGCTTGCATGGTGAGGCACAGATGGAGGGAGTTTAAACTGGCCCCCCAGGTTACACAGTACCACAGCCTGGGTCTGCCTGGGGGTGCCCCCACTCCCTGCTGAGTCGGGGGGTGTGGCCATGCCCCAGCTGGGGGCTCATAGGCAGAGGCAGGGGGTTTAAACCCCCTCCCATGCCTTTGTGGAACCTCAGCCTGGATCTGACATGGGGAGCAGCCCCTGCCAGGCTTTTGCCTGTTCTTCCTCCCTGCTGCAGCAGCAAGCGTGGCCAGGCCCTAGCCTGGGGTCAGCACCCTGAGGCAGGGGTCCTGTGCAGGCCTCGGAATTAGTGTTAACACCCTTCTTGCCTGCCTCAGCTTGCGATCCCAGGGCTGGGGCATGGCCACAAACCCCACTCTCTGCTCCAGTGAGGAGTGAGGCAGAAAACCCTGGCAGGGTCTGCCCCCTTCCTCTCCTTGAGCAGGGTGTGGAGGGGCAGAAGCATGGCAGGTACCTACCAGGCAAACCCTGGCTGGGGTCCTGTGCAGCCAAGGAGGGGGTTTAACCACAGCCTCCCACCTCTGCTTTAGAGGGAAACAGGGGAGAAAAGCTTGTGAGGCTGCCCATGTAGACCCAGACTGGGGTCCAGATATGAGATCTCTTACCCCTAGCCCCTTCTCAGCCAGATGCTTGGGCTAGGGAGCAGAGGAGTGGAGCCAACCCTGCTCAGCTAGAGCAGATAGCACAGCCCAACCCAGGGCTGCAAAGCATCCTGGGATTCTGGGAGACTGAATTAACTTGAATCTGGAGGGGATCTGGGACAGAAGTTCCACAAACTGGTTTGACCTAAACCAATTAAGTCTGATACTACATTCAACCAGGTTTATCTTAAACCAGCATCAGACATTTTGAAAACGATTTAAGTGCACTAAACTTCTGTTCTGTTACAGATTTCAGCCAGTTTCTGATCACTTAAACTGGCTTATGTGTAAATTCTGTCCCTAGCTCCAGGTCCTAAAAGCAATATCATGACTTAATCTGGGGATTGATCAGCGACCATCACAGTCAATGAAAAGACTGCCATTGACTTCAGCAAGGAATTGGCTATAGCTCTGGAAATAATATGACTTTGAACCAAATCCTGAAGTCCTTATTCAATTTATATTGAATCTTTACTCAGGGAAAACTCCATCTGTTTTCTACAGAGATTCACTGCAAATTTAAAGAATGATGCCAAAGCTAATCTGCTTTAACATGAAAGACAACAGATATGGGAAACATATTAATGTCTTTTTTATTTATGACTTTATACTTATAGAAGTACTATCTTTGAAGCTGTTTGCAGCATCCAAATAAAGCAGAGATACTCTTTTTTTAGATAAATTTTGACCTCAGGAGGGGAGATAGCTAAGATTTTTTAATAAGTGTTATTTTTCTTCTTGCAGTGAGTATGTAAGTACATGAACATGCATATGTTCCACTCAAAATAGTACCTTCAGTACTCTTAAGTGATAATATATAGGAGTTTTTTGGCAGTTTACACTGAAGTGTATTGCTCTTGATAATAGCATTGTTCTCGCAGATCCTTTGCTAAACCATAGGAACTATTTCTTGCTGTGTGAAGGCAGCAAGGCATTCTGTCTAATTTTTATCATATTACTAAATAAACCAGAAGAGCAGTACACTATTTTTGTTTCATTTTAGACATGTCTTTATTCCATTACAGGAAAAACTAAAATATGACTTTTTGCTAATACAATTTAACCAATATATTTAACTTATAACCTATACTGAGGAATTCTGTTTGTTGCACACAAGTCCCCAAAAGATGTAATCAAATATCAGTAAGTGATGCTAGTTAGCAGGGAATGTACTCTGAAGAATCAACAGGAACTCTGACCTAACAGCAGTTGAGGTCAGCTTTCTTCTGATACTGAAGGTGGTATCATCTCAGTGTTTTGTCTGTTAATTATACGATTGTTTTTTGATTTTTCTAATC
This sequence comes from Crocodylus siamensis, assembly GCF_052110815.1. Classification (NCBI taxonomy): domain Eukaryota; kingdom Metazoa; phylum Chordata; order Crocodylia; family Crocodylidae; genus Crocodylus; species Crocodylus siamensis. The sequence goes on along the minus strand of NC_143398.1, from coordinate 198,169,332 downwards.
TATTTTACATAAGTCTTTAAGGTGTCCATCACAATAATAATTTGTTTTTGGGTTTTTCAAAGGAGTCTAATGATGTCAGATGAAGTCCTACCAGTTTCAGCCTAAGGGTATCAGATGCCCAGATCCTGTGGATGTCAGTGGGGCTTGAGCCTACCAGAAATTCTTACTGAGCCTCTAACTCCTGTAGGCTCCTTTGAAAATCGCAGGCTAATTTCTCAAAATCTCAGATCCTGGAAATACTTTTGCTCCCAAGGTTTCTTTCCTCTTGGATTCAAAACTAGTTATAATGAACAGGGTATTTTTTAGTTCAAGGCCAGATAATTGCAACTCTCACTGTCTTTTATAGTCAATGAAAATCAGCCAAGAGATTTTGAACACACTGCTTTTTAGGTAAGACAAACTGACGAGGATACATGGTTCTACATAGCTCTTGAAAAATGGTTCTAATTAAACATTATGATCCTTAACATTACGGATCTGAACAAAAAAAGCTCCCTCAGAGAGTACCTGCCTATATGTTCTGCCATGTCAGTTCAGATTACTTCAACAAACAGCTCTGCAGGTGGTATTTGGAAATTTTTGGGACACAGCTTTTTCAGTGCAATATTGTAGTGTAACTGAGCGGGGCAACTGGGGAGGCAGCCATTGTTGGGGGGTGGGGAGGGGGCACAAAAACAGCAGTTGCCACAGTGGCAGCTGATCACATCATTGCAACTGGCATGGCCGAAGCTGGCACTGCCCTGGGCACTATGAAGCTCCCCTGGACATGAAACTGTGCTGTTATGCCTCTGGTGCAATGTCTAGAACTGTCAAGTCCTCTCCTGATGGAGATCTACACAATTATAGATTCATAGACAAATAAGACTGAAAGGACCACAAGGAGTCATCTAGTTCAGCCTCCCACTCAGGACAGGATCATCCCTGACTAAACCATCCCAGTCAAGTGTTTATCCAGTCAACACTCAAAGAATTCCAGAGATGGAGATTGCACAACTGCTCAAGGCATCTCTGCAGTGTTCTTCCCAATATGAAACCTAAATTTCTCGTGTTGCAATTTAAGACTATTATTTTTTCCCTGGTTCCCTGTGGTTACAAAAGAGAATTGCTTCTCATTCTTTTTATAACAATCCCTTTTGTATTTGAAGACTATTATCAAATCTCCCCTCAATCATCTCTTCTTCCAACTAAATAATACCTGTTCCTCCAACCTTGTGTTCTAAACCATATTTCTAGACTCCTGGAAATTGTTGCTGTTTTGCCCTGGACTCTTACGAATTTGTTTCCTTTTTTCTGGAACTGCAGTGGCCAAACCTGGGCAGAGTACACCAGCTGAAGCTTCACCAGTCAGTGCTAAATAGAGTGGAAGAATCAGTTTACATATTTTGCATACAATAATATTGCTAATATCTCCCATTATGCTGTTCGTGCAAATCTATTGCACTGTTGACTCATCTTTCGCTTGCTGCTCACTATAACCCCCAGATCCTTTTCTGCAGGATTGAAGCTTAATCAGTTGTTTTCCATTTTTAATTTTTTTATTTGTGCATTTGATTGTTCCTAAGTGTAATACTTTACACTTGTAATTTCTGAATTTCACCCAATGTATTAGACATTATTTTCCAACTTATCAATGTTATTTTGAAACCTAATTATGTTCTCTAAAGTGTCTGCTACCCCACCCAGTTTGGTGTAATCTATACATTCAGTAAGTGTCATTCAGTCTAATCCCCCAAATCAGCTGAACAATTTCAGAAACATTTACCTGGATGTTTCCTTCTCAAAGTCTGTCCCCCATTCTGATAAAAAAGGAGGAGAAAGTATGATTCCTATTTGATTTGGATTAGCACTTTGTTATAGAATCTTTTAAATCAAAAGTATTGATACTGTGATAAAATACCATGTGTTCTGGAGGGTCAAAGGGAAATTTAAAAAATGGTCTTATGTCCATCTTTATAAATCTTACTAAAACTTCGGATTTAAGTTGCAAAAGTATGCCTTTAATTTTTATTTGTGAGATTTCAGAAGAACAGAGTCAAATTGTAATAATTCACATGCAAAGGGCAAAACTTCCCCCCCAAAAAGGATAAAAATAATGCTACTTTTAAACTCAATTATACTGAAAACCCAGCAAATGTCCAGCTGGTACTTTCCTAATGATGTAGCATCTAGGTTTGAGACTAGTCTTCTGAGACCAAATGAATCACCACCCAAAATATTTCAAGTTTCACATCTCTGCCTCATTCTGGAAATGGGTTGACCTAACTTAGCTGTTCTACACTGAAGATTCAGTAGGGGGTTGGAGTCAGGTCTGTAGTTTCACTTGTTGCAGATTATTTGGTTTTCTATCATTCTTACCCTATTTGTGTTTTTGATCATATAAACATTTTCCTGTTCTGAAATCTAGTCCAACCTGACAGACTTATGGATGTAAATAAAAATAATGCTTAGGTCTAGAAAAAAAATCCCATGTATTTTATTTAAAATTATTTGAATGTAGTGAGGCAAGGTTCTTTGGTTAGATGTGATATCTTTTATTAGACCAACTGAATGTAATGAATCATTCCCTGTTTATGAAATTATTCAGTTTATAACAGTGATTCCCAAAGGCTGTGCTGCGGCTCTCTAGTGTGCTGAGACAGTGTAGAAAGTGTGCCATGAGATCCCCTTGTGTAAGGTGGTAAATGCTTTCCTCCCTCCTCTGGCACCTGGCACCTGCCCCAGCGGCTCCAGCAGTACTTGCAGCTGCTCCTCTGGGCAGAAGTGTCCTTTGGGGTGGGGAGGAATTGGGGCAACTGCCTCAGACCCTGCTTTTTGTGGGGCCCTGCAGACAGTGCTGTACAGGGCCCACAGACCTGCTGGGGGCTCCATCACTCCATGTGGCTGCCACCAGCCACTCTCCACACTCTGCGCTCTGGCTGCTCACCACCCCCTCTGCCCCACTCAGCGCTCCAGCTACTCACCACCCCCCTTTCCCCCCCAACTGCTGCACAGGCTGATATGCCCCAGGCCCTGCATATCCCTAGGATCAGATCTGCCTCTGGGGACTGCTGCCACTGCTGCTGCCTTCCCTTGCCTTTGCTTGCTCTCAGGTAGCCTCTGCACTGGCCCCCGCACAGCCCTCCCAGCAGTGTGTTCTGTTGCAAGCTGGCAGGCCAGTGGATGCACTGATAGAACCACACTTTGCAGCTGGGCTTGTCCCTTCCACTCCTCCCATGTTCCTGTGGCTGGCAGAAGGGGCCATGGGGGTCATTGCTGAGAACTTGCAGGATCAGCCTCAGCAGTGGGGCTGCCCTTGCCCTTGAGGTACAGACTGGGGTGTGGGAGAGGGCAGACAGTGAAAAGAGCAGGGCACAGCAGTGTGATGTCCTGCCTCCTCCGCCCTTAAGTGACACCAGCTAGATCAGCATTCTCAATTAATTTGGCTTCAAGGCTCCCTCCATATCTTTTTTAAATTTAAATCCATCTATGTGAATTTCAACTGGGGTGCCTGTAGCAGGGCTATTGAGTTGCCTGCTACTGAAGACAGGGAATGGCTCAGCTGCCAGTTATTAAGGCAGCAGGTGCTAGTTGTTGGGAGCTGATTAGATCAGCCAGGGGGTGAGGCTTGGCCTTCTTAAGCAGGGAAGGCTGAGGCCAGACATGGTTCCCCTCTGGCAGCCGCAGGAGCGGCCTCAGCAGGAGCTCCCCAGTAAGGTGGGGGAGTTCCTGGCACCAAGGAGGGTGCCGCGTGTAGGGTTGTCCCAACCCCAGCCCGTTGGCGCAACTTCAGGAAGAGCCTAGCAGAGGTGGAAGCCCAGTAGGGTGTGGGCCCAGGAAGGTGGGCCTAAGCAGTGGGGGGTCCCGACCCCAGCCCAGCGTGGGCATTACCGGGACAGGCCCCAATTGGAAGCCCCAATTGGGAAGAGCCCCAGTGGGGCGTAAGCCCAAGTTGGGCATAGACAGGCCCGAGCGTGGGCGGGGAGCGCACGAGGCGTGACCACAGGCCCCGTGGGGGCATAGAAGGCCGGAGTGCAGGCAGCGAGTGCAAGAGGAGCAAGCGAGGGCCCCAGTGGGGGGCATAGAAGGCCCAAGTGCAGGCAACGAGCACAAGAGGCGCGAGCAAAGGCCCAAGTTGGGCATAGGAAGGCCCGAGTGCGGGCAGCGAGCGCAAGAGGCGTGAGCAAGGGCCCCAGTGGGGGCATAGAAGGCCCGAGTGCGGGTGATGAGCATAAAGAGCACGAGCAAGGGCCCCAGGGCAGGCAGCAAGCTCGGGAGGCGTGACCACAGGCCCAAGTGCAGGCATAGAGACCGCGGGGAGAGCGGGGCGCAGGCCAGCACGCGAGTGGCTGCGGAACGTAAGGGAGGCAAGCTCGAGTGGGGCGCTGCCTGTGAGACACAAAGCCCCGAGAGAGGAATAAGCCTGTTGGGGTTCTGGACTGGGCAAGAAGGGGCTCAGTCAGAGAGAGCCGTCCCAGGAGGGGGTGCATATATTGACTTGGCCCCGGGATAAGACCAGCACCAGGACTCAGAGGAAATCCCGGCACAGTAAGACCGGCCCAGTGCCAAGAAGGATAGGAAGGCAACCTCCTTCACTGAACTAATAAGAGCAAAGATGTGGCAGGTGAGACGGAGGATGTGTTAAAGACCCAGACTTGGCACGGTAGGCAAGGGCACTAGGAGAGGTCACGGCACCCCTAGGGGCCATCCTGCCACAGTGCCATAAAATCCAGAAAGATTACGGAAGGGTGCCTTGAGGCTAAAAAGAGTGAGAACCACGGGTATAGAGACTGATTCTTTCCTACAGAAAGATGTATTTGGTATCATTTTTTAACAGTACATCTCAGCAGTTGTTTGATTTTTCTCTGGCAGGGGAATAGAATATGTTATATGTTTTGAAAAAATATATATACATATATACTTTTTGGGTGTAAGAGTGAAGTGTGCCACTGATTTTAATCCAGAAAAAAGTGTGCACCCTGGGTATCAACATTTTGGGGGACACTGGGTTATAGAAAAGAATGAGTGACACTACCTCAGAGGGGAAGCATAATATATATTGAGGACAATGGAAACCTTCTGGATACCTGTTCTGGGTAAACACTGGGCATGGTCCTCAAAAATGACCAAGTTAAACTCGCTGTCACTCCAAAGGGAAAGTGAGTGGAACAAGGGTTTCCTTGTCATTCCCTGATGCTGGCCTACCAAAACAGTAGCCCTGCCCCGGCAGCTCCATATTTTAAAGGCCTCAACTTATCTGATTTTTATATACCACACATTCACATCTTTCCCTTACCCTGCAAAGCCTCAAATTCCTCCCATGGAGAGGAAAGATTTGGATGACATTTCCTAAGAAGAACCTTTTGTTTTTCCAACAGACTTCCATTCTTTCCATGGGGGGAAACATTGGGCCTAGTAAAATAACTCGTAACAGGAGCTATCAGAAGAGTGATTAGATAATTAAAGACATGTTGTTGACTGTAGTATTGAGTCCATTTAATACTGTGGATTGTTGACCTTTAATAGTTTACTAGATAATTAATGATACATTATTAGACTGCAGGAGTGGAAAATAATCTTTCATACCAAGGATAGCAATAATGGGAGGTCTATTAACATAAACCAGAGTGTCTATATGAAAACAACGATAACAGCTTTCACCATAACTTCATCCCAAAGGAACTCAGAGAATACTCTACAGTTGTTACTCTTATGCCATAACATCCTGGAGCCATAGTACAACTTCAGTTTTGTTGCTGACTGACATTGAATCTGGGAACTGGACTTGGATCTCTGTGCCCAGTCTATCCCCCATCTTAGCTGTGTTTGGAGAGTCAAGCCCAGAACTTTTAGCACTGTTGTGTTATGTTGCCTCCATACATACATGTCATATACACCTTCCCACATACACAATATGGGAAGGTGACAAAAACAGGTTTTTTTACTTGTGTTCAGTATGTATCTTTTAAAAATCCTTCCCAGCCCATCTTCTTCAGTTCTATATGGTATTTACATTGTTTTTAAGTCAAGGAATTTGAGATCATTCTTTTTTGTTAAATACGTCAAATTGAAGGTCAGAGAGCAGTATGGATTTACCAGCTGTTTGTTAAAGATCACAAGGAGAAAAAAATAACAAGTAGTTATTTTTATTAATGTTTTGCTGAGAAATGGATATTTTCAAGCTTTTAAGACCATTTTAATTCTACGAAGTTTCTGCAGCTTGGGAAGAATGACGTTTCAGGACGTTAAACATCTGTAGCTCTTTATCTCTCTTGTCTTTGTTGGTTCTTCCAAAGCACCAATAAAACATAGACATTTCCATAAAAGAACCATTAGAATCAATAGAATAATGTATTGGACTTAAGGTGGTTTGTCCAGGGCATCTGTTTTTTGTCCATATTACACAATTTTAGACATTGACAGCACCAAAAATATTTGGTCTATCATTTGTCTTGCCTTATGCTTTCATCTAAGTCATACTGATATATGAAAGCAACAGGACATACTTAGCTTGATGGAGGATACATTCAAATATGGTCTTGATTAAACGATGTATTTAGCATATGCTTAAGTGTCTTCCTATTTGGCAAAGCAGTAAAGCCTGTGCTTAACCACTCTGCTGAATGCAGTCTTGCTTATTTGCAGGTTATTGACATGTTGTGTAGAAGTTGTCTTTGAAGCTGTTAGTGTCTAGTCCATGGGTGTGCACATTCAGAAACTTTCTTGGCCTGAAGCTTCTCATGGGATACTATCAAGACAGCATCATGCTTTGACTACAGCTGAGAGAAATAAGGTTTAGCATAAGGTACAGTCTTCTGGACAAGGCAGTAGTAAGTCTGTAGATCTACTCCTTTATTTTGCAGGGTACAAAACGCAAAGAATGAACATCTCTGAGGAGACATGAGCCTCAGAATAATCCTTATCATACAGATGAAAGTAAACATTATGCTTCTTTCTGCCAGTTGAAAGGAAGTAGTAATTTGGGGCAGTGGCAATGCATAGAGTGTTCACGGGGGTGCACGTGAACATCCTGAGAGCGCCAGTGCCTCCTCTAACTTGCCCCTCCCCTGACTAAGGTAGCACCAGTCTCCCATGATTTGGGGTGCTTACAGAAGTACAGAAAGGCACTTGTGATTGCACTGTAACTTTTGCACTTTAGACAAAGTGTGAAAAGTTACAGAGCAGTTGAAGCACTTGATGGAGGGGATGCAGGGTTTGGAGCCATTCAGCATTTGGTGGGGGGGGGGGAGGGAGAGAGGCTTGGATCCTCCCTGCACTGGCAGAGACCAGGCGGCAGGGGTGCTGTCTCATGCCTCCTAGCCCTAGCATGCTCCACAGGCTCAAGGTGGGCTGCTGGAGACTGCTGGGAGCAGCCAAAGAAGCTATCCACAGCCAGGCAGCTTGCCTGCCAACCTCTCATCCCAGCCCCACCTCCTCCCTCTGGCCAGCTGAGAGCCACAGCTGTAAGGGTAAGTGGGGTCTCTTCCCACAGTGTCCCTGGGACTAGGGAGTTGGCAGCCAACCCAGGCACTCTCTGGGGAGGAGGTGTCTGTCTCCCTGAAGCACTCCTGGGACTGGGGGAATGGGCAGGCAGCCTGGGCATGCTGTGGGGGGCAGGAGTCTCTCCCTCCTGCTTGCTCCTCCAGAACAAGGGGAATAAGTAGCCTGGCTGGGTGCACCGCCAAGAGAGAGTCCTCTCTCTCCCCTGCAGTGCACCTGGTCTGGCTGCTGGCTGCCCTGGTCCCAGGCAGTGTGGGGAGAAACACCATCCTCCCTTCCTTCCCCACCTTCCTCCCCACCAGGCTGTGGCTCTCAGCTGGCCAGAAGTAGGCAGGGCTGGGATGAGAGGCTGTCACCGACAACCCAGGGACAGGGCTGGCCCAGCAGTTGAGCAGGCAGAGGAGACAAGCTCTGACTGCCTGAGGCTAGAGCATAGCTCCACACAAAGGTGCAGGGGATGTGGGTGGAATCACCCAAAAGTAAACCTCTCTGAGAACCTGTACACAGGTTTGCTAAGGCACTCTTCCCTAAGATGCCTTCATCTGATAGTTTGTTAGATCAGGGCTAAATTTTTGTGCAGCTGGTCACTTTAAAAGCACTCTGCAGCCCTGAAAGTTTGTTACCTTACAGCTGTAGAACACTTTCAGGTGCCTCATCATGAAAAAAATGTAACCACTGTACATATGCTTGATAGCTAAGAAGGAACAAGTTCTTGTTTTGCCTGTTCCAGTTTATACAACCACATGCAACCTCCCACATTCACATTGTACACCACTAACCTCCATTTCTTAAGAAACATCTTTTTTATTATTAGAATTTCTACATAGGAACTGTGATTACTTATCTGAATTTCTGAATACAGGAACTAGTTCTTATTCTTTTTTTTCTTTTTTTGTTAACATAGGAGGAATCTCAGAATGTGAATAGTGACTGGAGATGTTGCCATGACACATGGAAGAAGAGTTGTCATATCCTACCACAGGGGTGGACGACAAACACAGCCAAAACACATGTCCCTAAAAATGTCAATGGGACTGGATTACTGTTAATATGACTGGCAGACTACATATGGGAGAAGGGCAGGGATTCATAAATTTCATGTAGTTTGGCTAAACATTCACAATTCTGGATGCTTATCAAGCCCTAACTTGTGGTCTCTTAGATGATCCCTCATCCCACAATTATTTCCTTCCTGTTTGTCTGTCTGCTAGTTTGATCTGTATCTGCTCTCCCAATTGATTTTCCCTGCCACTAAGTTAAACCCTTCCCTACAGCAGACAAAAGGATACAGCGTTCAGCCAAAAACCAGTATTATCTGTCACATATTGGGTTTAGTCTATTTAGTATTGTGTTGATTATTCCTACGACCCCCAGGATACATATAACTGGAAATACATCACCCACTACAAAATAGCAATATTGTTACCACCAGATTTTTCAAATATTCAACATTATAAATCGCTGTTTTATTTAGTTTTCAAATAAAACTCTGTCCTTGAGACACTATGCACTATGTATGTCTTATTAAATGATACAATATGAAGTTAATTATATTCATCACATGCCTTTGAGCATCTGCCTACTTGTTATTGACCTAACATGTTGCTGGAATGGACGGGTTGTTCTCACCACAAGTCCCCATCATGCCAGAGGTAATTTGTTTCAGTCAGTTTGTCACTTGACCATCTTTTCCAAAATACACATATGCCTTAATAAAACAAGTGGCTTTTAAACTCTTTGGAAATGACTATCTGTCAATACCTGGATCCTTCCTGGAAGCTGAGGGCAGGGAGGTGGCATAGGATAAATAGTGTTTGTAATATTAGTATAACAACATTACAAAAACATTATAGTGCTGTGTTAGATTGTTTTGTGACAATTAGCTTTTCTTTCTAGCACTGGTGTACAAACATGTTTTGTCTCTCTGTGTCTTCAGCTCCTACTACTCCTTCTAGAAACTGGGAAAAAGCAAGAGGCTTATTTCTCCACTCTTTCCTTTCACCCGTCACTTCCTGTTGTTATCAAGAATCTGACTCGTACTCTAATGCTGGCTGAGTGTTCCCTCTCTCACTCAACAAGAGTCAAGCAGCAGGGTGCTCTTTCTTGGATCAGGCATGTTACCGCTCAGCTCGGCGTTCTTGGGGAACCCTGGCACAGGACGCAGCCTGTCTGACTCATGAAGGACTCTCCCCCTCTCTCCACCTCTGCCTGAACTGATTAGAGGAAGGACTCACAAAAGACAATGAAGATGCAGTGGGATGTCCCATCTAGAGGCCCCCAGACAAGGATGACAGGAGTGAAGCAACTCCCCAGGTCTCATGTGTATCTGAGGTGGAACCGAATGATAACTCATTTAAATGGGAGATGGGCCAGGAATGCACCTTTAGTAGCATTCAGGATGGAGAACACAGATTCCAAGGCTTGGACCGCACTGAATTCTGGGACCAGAGAAGCAGGGGTGCACTGCATGATGGGAGATCCCTGCTCCAAATGCTAATCAACCCACTTCTGCACACACCCAGCTCAGCAGTTATCAGACCAATTCTAGTGATGATTCTTTAATTGGTACCCAGAACACTGAATCTTCCTGTCTGTATTGCGAGCTCCCTCAGAGTAATGCCACCCATAGCCAGGAGTGATCACTTCCTATTATCCAGCATACGAGCCTTTGCTTACCCATAAAAAACCCTGGTGTTCTCCCTTGAGTAACTGTTAGTTCTCCAGGAAAACCCCTACCTAAGCTCAAGTTTCTGTCCTGGTGCTTGGATCCAAAAGCTGCACCAGTTCCACTCCTTTTCTGCTGGGAATCACTTCATTGATCATGTTCAGGACTCTGTCTGTCTGCAAGCTCCAACCAACACCTGGGATCCTCAACTAGTTCAAGCTTTGCTGTATGGTGAGATCCCAACTCTTTCTCTCTCTCTCTCTCCCCCTCTGGGAACCTGACTTTTATTCTCTTGCTCCAGGCATGGCTTTCTAATCCTGACTTTTTGCTTTCTTACTCCAGGCACAGCTGTCTAAACTGGATTGTTCCTGATCACTCTCTCTCTCCGACTCCAGGAACCTGACTTTTATTCTCTTACTCCAGGCACAACTTTCTAAACCTGACTTTTTCTAATCAAACTCAAGCTAGACTTCCCCAAATACGTAATTGAAACTATGTAATACTGTAACTGTTTTATTTGTCGCTCTTGTATGGCTGTTACTACTGGTATCATCATAAGTTCATATACTTGGCAATAAATAACTTTTTGGTCAAGATTGTTGTTATACTCTTTGCCTTACCTCACTTACTTTTCCTTCCCCTTGACCTCCCCATTCTGCAGCAATGCTTCTTTACCTAAGCCAAAGATCCCTGTAATGCCTAATACTACAGTGGGGTCTGCTCATCAAGGGAGTTACTACTAGGACCATTGTGACAAGAGATTGGGACATGCTGAAGTTTGAGGTGCATGAGGGTATCAGCTAAAAGTGCTGATTGGACCTAGCCTGCTCAGACATACTCTGTTAGCATGTGTGTATGTGTGTCTAACTGAATTTATTATTGTACCACTGAAATAAGGGGTGAACTGAATTCAAGGCACATAAAGGTGTCAGCCTGTGAACGCTGAATAACCTGGCCTGACTCAGCTGGGCTCTGTTAACCCGTATGCTTTTGTCTGACTGCATTTTATTGTTGCCCTGATGAATTGTGTTCAAGCCACATGAGGGTGCCAGCTTGTTAATGCTGAATAATCAGCCTGGCTCAGGTGTGCCCTCCTAATCTGTGTGTGTGTATGTGCATATATGTGTTTGACTGATTCAGTGGTTGGAGGAACCCAGGCCCAATTGAACCTGAGTCCTGCAAGATAGCTCCATTGGGGGCTCGGACTTGCAGAAGGGAGAGATACAGCTTCATATAGAAACACAAGTAATACAAGAAGAACATTGATAGAATTACATAGACCCCAGAAATGTACCTCTAATAAATGAGCACACCCCAAAATGATGGGTAACAGGCAGAACAGGAAAAGCCGCAAACAAATCTATGGAGTCTTTGATAGACCCAGTATGGTTAGTATAACCAAGAGAGGATTTTTACCGTATCTTCATTATTTCACTGAATCCCCATCAAAGGAGGAATAGGCTAGTGTGCTAGCTTGTAATTTGGCATATTTGAGTGCATGTCCCTCCCCCTTCTGCTACTTCCCATGTCATCTTAGGCAAGTCTTTAGGGCTAGATTTTTATAGGCATAGATAGGTATCAGGATGCTGCCTTACTCAGCATTACCCTTTATGATTTAGGTGGCTAAGTCCCATGCTCAGAAGTGATTTAGACATGTAGGACCCTAAATCTGATTCATTTTGTGGAGACAGTAATGAGGACCATATAGGAACTTACGATAGACAGAAGAATGACTCCAACATAACAGCCTGGATCTGGATTTGCACTTTCTTCAGGTGTGGGAGTACTTGATCTGGGGAGTTTGGTCAGGATTATCATTCTATATATATAAAGGGCTTAGTCCATTTGTCTGTCCATAAGACTCTTGGAGCACTCTGATTGGTTGTCTCAGCAACCAATCACAATGTTTACTGAAACAACCAATCAGAGTGCTCTGTGCAGAAAGAGTGCTCTGTGGAGTGCTACCATGATGGCAGGGATGGAGCATAGGGGTGAGGCCAGTGCTGCTGACCTCGCCCTCCCTGCCCCAGCCCTTCTCCTTGGAGGCTGCGGTGGCGCAGGGTACTGGTCTAGGGGGACAGAGGAAACGGCAGACATGGAGTGGGACAGCAGAGCATCGCCATCATGACAGGGATGGAAGGGGCAAAGCAGAGAGGCAAGACCAGTGCTGGCCTTGCCCCCCTGCTCTGTCCCTGCTGTCCCACTCCATCCCCGCATTACCCTCTGGCCCTGGAGGTGTTGGCAGCATGGGGTGCTGGTGGAGGGAGACATAGGGGATGGTGGGGAAGCCCCCCCTGCTCCTGAGAGATGGTGGCAGTGCTCCACCCCTGCTCACCCCCTCCCCCCAAATCAAATTTGTTAGTTAGTTCTTATAAAAACAGATAATCCAAAACCTGGCTGAGAAAGAGAAAAAATGCTACTTTGGAATATAACATTTCCATATGAAGCAGAGAGAAATTTTAAGAGCTAATACTTTGGGAAGCTGTCTGAAATGTAGACTTGTACTGCAATAGTTTCAATCTGTCATTAATAAGCAGTAGCTCATTGAATAAAAACAGAGCTGCAGTATCTGAATATCAGCTACAGTTGTAAAGAACTGGTTTAAAGTATTCAAAGCCAAATTTTGAGATCTCTATTTCATATTCCTGGAAAAGAGTGTGTTCTGGCAGAGACTTGATCCAGAATTTTTAACTTATGGAAAGAGACTTGCCTTAAACATATTTATATTCTTTTTCTTTAACCAGGCTTTGGGGTTTTCCATCATTCAGACTTTTTTGCCTATGCAGTAAGTTCTGCTTCCACATTAAAAGCATCGACAATCTGACAAGCAAAATGCACTTTAAAATGCAGAGGGATTTACAGATCTTTCATTACATGTCTCAATCTCTTCTCATAATTATACAATTACATTTTATAAAGCAATATATTTTATTTATAAATAATGAGGAACAAAATTAAATGCCTTCAACAAATGATGGCAAAACTACAAAAGGTTTAAAACTCCATCCAAAATTATGGATGAGTTTTTGAAGTTTACTGTAAAAAGCTTTTATATGTTTCTTTTTTAATCTCCTTTCTCTTCCATCTGATCTCATTTTATTTCTCTCTGTTTAATTCTCTCTCTTCCCAAGCCAGTCCAAAACATCTTTTCCAGAGCTAATTTTCTGCTGCCTCTGCTGCCTCCAACAAACTTCCTGTACTTATATCACTGCTGACCTCTCTCCCTTCCTTAGCATCATCCAATTCTGCTTTGCCTGATGTGGAGGAGGTCGGACATTTTTGTTAAACACATTTTCATTTAAAAGAAAAATGGCCTATTGGCTAAAATGAATTTATTACCTGCTTTAAAAAATACTACAAATAAACAAAACTGAAATAAGGTGAATTAACATATTGATGTTGGTGGTTTCCCATTTTAAAAATGCCCTGAAATCCTGAAACTTTCTGTAAAAAAATGGGAAGAAAAAGAATAATTATAATTGTCTTTTGAATTCTTTAAATTAAAAATACTTATTGTTTTTAGCCAGCTCCACAGTGATTAGTGATACAACATATTTAATGATACAACATATCTGCACAGAACCAGCAATCACCCCAAACACAACAAAAAAGCTGTGATACCAAGCCCTCAGATACCACCGAATTAGCACTGAAGAGTGTCGGGGAAAACCGAAGGATCGGGCCCCAAGGTCACGGTGGGCCGGGGTGGCAATTAGATACGGACAGGTGGGATTAGCGGCGTAGAGTCTGGAGTTAGGGACTCGGAGCGGGTTGAGGAAAAACAGGTGAATTTATTTGACTTACGCTTCAGGCGTAGGCAGAAAGGTCTTCAGTTACAGTTGGAACACAAACAAACAATTAACAACAAAGGGGTCTGTTGGCCCACGAGGTTCAGTCCGAAGACCTAGTCCCAGGGCTGGTCAACAGCTCATAAATGGGGATCACAAACAACGAAACAAACAATAAAACGAACTGTAACACGGTGATGATGAACCGCGTGACGCCAGTCCACAGCAATGGACGAATCGGGTGGTCGTATGAGAAAAGCCGAGGTCAGTAGCCAGAAGGTGATGCAGCGGAGACGTCAGTTGGAGGGATGAGCAGAGTCGTAGTTGGTGAAGAAAAGCCGAGGTCGATGGTCCGGAACCGAGTTAAACAAAGTCCATAGGGTGATCCGAAATCGTAAGCCGTTAATCAGTTCGAAAGGTAAGTCAGGAAGCCAGATGATCGTAGTCAAAACCGCAATACAACGAGTACTACGAAATACTAAGCGAAGGAGGCAAAGGAGGAGATCAATAGGCCCTAAAGCCTGACTCAGAGAACAGTCCCTGCAGCAGCAGCCTCTGTCTCTGGTCCGCGCGATCTCTCCTCACACACCACCACACACACCACACACCACCCCCAGGGAGGGGCTCACAGAACTTTTATATCAATTTAGTAGCCAATCAGCGTGCTCTCCGCAGAGAAATTTCTAGTCCGATTACCTCATGTCAGGTTCTGACTGAGCATGCTCTCAGTCAGGAGCTGACACAATCTGAGCATGCGTCTGTGGGGAAAGTAGGTCAACAATGATTGACAGCTCCGCAGGTCACCCAGGGGGCAAGGACTGGGTGAGCCTTGGAAATTTCCACTCACAGCTTCAAACCGCGCATGTCAGTTTAACCTCTTCTGTACTGGCAGCACATACTCAAAAATTTCCATGACATGCCCCCTTGCTGTCAGCACAGAAGCTAGAAGGCCGAATTATACCTCCTCCCCCTCGGTGTTGTCGTCGTTCCGAAACTTATCGGGAGAGGGAACGATGGAATACACGTGTACAGACAAAGCTGAAACCTTCCGTGTCAGAATCTTAGAAATACAACTAACAATAAGAACGATAACTAAGAACACGAATAAAAATGATAAAGAACTCCACACCGGAGTACGAGATCTTTTATCTCGGTGTGACACAAGGGGACTCGGCGGGTGTGCCGTGAAAGCCTGTAGGGGTGGACAAAATAAAATCGAACTCAAGAAACACTGTACACCTGATAATGTAGCTGGTAGGGTGGTGTACAATCGCCCGTCCGAGCATGCCCATACCATTCCCAAAGGTGCTGGTGTACTCAATTCAGAGCATCGACCTGGGGCAGGAAAAGCATGCCTAGTCCTTTCCGGGGGGCCGGATTGTCTAATGGGTTGTTCCACACCATGGCAGAGAGCACTTACTAACACCGCTCGTAATATGGGGTAATAAAAACTAAACAATGAATTGTTCCCCCTGGGTCCTGGCTGAGTTAGATCGATTGTTAATGATTCGTTCCACACCACCAAGGGAGTAGGCTTTACGAGGGGTGAGAGGACGACCTCAGGGTCGGAAGTTTTCCTTCCCCTGGGAACGAGGGTGAGGTGCCAAGGTGGGATAATTGAGCGGGGGTCCCACTTTAGCGACATGTCTGGTCGAGACCAATCCTCACCTTCGGGGTGTATCCCCCATGGGATAGTGGAACAAGCGCACGGAGCTTCCCTTTCCCAGCACTCCTCACGAGGTGGTCGAGTGATTAGCGAGAGAGTGGTGAGATTAAATCCACGGGGCCAAGTGTAACTAGTCAGAATATAGCCTCCTCCCATCAAGGGGACAGAGATATTGATAACATTCTCCCCACTTTCTGAGACCTTGGTAAACCATGTTTCGATGTCAAACGGTACTGAATATGGGATGAGGACCGAATCCTCTACGGACAGAGGGATTTTAAGACACGCGGTCAATCCCTTACCATTCTCGTCGTCTCCCGTGGCATTAGCCCACATTGACAACAAGTACAGAACCGAATTTTGAGACCGCTCAGAATCTGAGATCGATACCGTAGATACAAAAATAACATATTTACAACACATCAAAACCCAGAGTACTCCAAAGTCCTTTTGTCTTCTTGGCATCTTTGTAGCCTTGTCTGATTTAAGTTGTCACTCTAATTTCCAGGCTCCTCTCAAATCCTCTGAGGAATGATCCGATAACCTGAAACGACAAACATAAACAAAACAACAGAACGTGTCCTTTTTATCTATAGACCTCTTTCTCCTGTACCTTCCAGCACTTAATAAGGGACAAACAGTTGCCCCCTTGCTGGGAGGACAGGAGCTGTGACTTTAAGTAGTATCATTGGTATCGTTAACGTCTTGTGGTAGAATCGTTTCTGTATTAGAGCGTCTCGATAGCCAGTTGTGGTGGGTGAGTATGGTCCGGCCGCTATCTGTAAGGGTGACCAAGTAGGTGTTCGGATAGCTCTCTGCAGATTGTATTACGCCTTGCAAAACTTTAGGATGGCGATGGTTATGGTCTGGAAGGGAGACCCACACTAACTCGTTGTCTGCAAATTTCTTCTCCCATGGTTCGACTGGTTTTTCCGTAGATTGTTCCCACAAGGGTTTGGTCGCATTCAGATTAATTAGGATCTCATGATTACGGACTGTCCAATTTCGATAACTCCCATTTCCCGTTACTCAGAGCGCTTCTTTATAAAGTCCTATGGCCCGTTCCACAACCCCATTGGACTGGGGATGGTAAGGAAGATGATGATGCCATGTGATGTTATATGACCTAGCGAATTTTTCGACAGTGTTCGATGTAAAAGGTGGCCCACCATCCGATTGTATTGTGGTGGGAACTTGCCACATCGCGAAGACGGCGGTTAAGGCTGTAGTAACTGCTGCGGCGTGGGACTTCCGAAGGGGTACGACGGTCATTAGCCAAGAGCCGAGATCAATAACGAGTAGCCCCTTATTTGGGATCGAGGCTCCGGGTAATGGCCCAAAAAGGTCGACTTGCCAGGTTTGACCTGGGTTGAAATTTTCTTTTGCGAGGGCTCCTTGTGTGCTCCTCGTTGGATGTACTTTCTCCTTTGCACAGGCTGCGCAGGCTTGGACTACGCGCCTCCAGTCACGATGTAAGCCATACTGTGGCTTTTCTACTATGGTCTTACGCCATCGGGAGTAGCATGCCTTGGGGCCTGGATGACTCCATCGCTCGTGCAACCAAGTGAGGTAGGGGTCAATACAAATGGGTTCGCTCGTTTCGTCTAGGGTGAATACTTCATCATTAGTTACTAGTCGTGGCCTGGGTTCGCTCGTATCGTCTAAGGGGAACACTTCATCATTAGTTACTAGTCGTGGCCTGGGTTCGCTCGTATCGTCTAGGGGGAGTACTTCATCATTAGGTACTGGTCGTAGCAAGTCATCGATTGTAGCGTGTACCGGGTCGGTGTCATTCCTATGGGAACGTGTGTGGCGGACTAGTGGTAGGATCGTGAACTGCGACAACAGTCGGTATGTGTCTTCCCAAATGTCAAGGTGTTCAGTCGGATTAGTCGTACCAGTTATTATCTCGTAGATGTAATGAGAATCAATAGCGATGATTGGGACAGGGAGAGTCGCGTCGTGGTTTTCTAAGCAGTGCTGTGTAACTGCATGGAATCCCAGGAGTTCATTACGTTGGGCTGACTCACAGCCGGGTTTGATATCGTGTATGCAGCATGGATGACAATAAAAACCATACTTCCCGCCTTCACGGGTGGAACCATCCGACGCCATCCAAGCCGGCTGGGTTGTTCCGTACAATGTGAGGTGTAGTGTTGTGTCAATGATCGGGGGCGGCGGTAGATCCTCGTACTTCCATGCATTCCAATGGTATAAGTGATTTAAGACTAAAGCACTCCATGTGGCTGGTTCTCCATGGAAACATGGATCGGGTCGGTCGTGAGCTAGGCGAGGTATCAAAGTTGCTCCTACTGCCTGCAATCGCCCTTGGCCGACAGCGAGTGGTTCTGCCAGCTGAGCGGCTAGGAGGGTTTTGCCTATGGCACCATATCGATGTTGGTTCGTGTGGATGGTACGATGAGCGAGAAATACTAAGTTTCCATCTGTATTCTTTACCGTGGTGAAAATGTGCTCTGTTGTAAATCCCACCGTGACCGTTAATGGCGAATCAAAATCAATCGCGTGAAGATTCGTTCCCCGAATAGATATTACGAGGTTGTGTAATGCTTTATCATCCTTTGGGGTCCAGGGGGTTTGGCGCCTGGACTTCTCTCGAATTTGCCTCTGAATCCGAGCTATAACTGGGAGATGATCAGGAGTGATGAAATGTCGGACCCAATTCAATCTTCCCAGCAGGGATTGAAAGTCTACCTTCTTTGATAATTCTTTGTTTTTCCATAAATCAAAGGAGAGATCATCATGGGCCACGCCTTTACGGAGGTCACGAGTAAAGGTAGTCCCTAAGAACGTGATCTCACTCGTCGGGTGCAGTTGAGATTTTTCTTTATTTACGATCCATCCTTCAGTAGTTAAATGTTGGATGAGATCGGTCGTGACTTGGATTACTTCGGTTGCGTTCCTCCCCATGATGGCGATGTCATCGAGGTAAGCCCAGATTCGGATGGACTTGGCGATTTCGTTGCTTTTGGTGAATCTGTCAAGGGTGTCATTCATAGCACTGGTGGCTAAGGCTGGAGCATTTCGATAGCCCTGCGGACATACGTTCCAGTGAAACATTTTCCCTCTGATGCACATGTTGAGGATACCCTCAGAGTCGTCGATAGGTATGGAATAGAACATGTTCTTCAGATCTATAGTCGTGCCCACCCAGTCATGGGCTTGATAATTGGCCATCTCATATAGGTTCTGTGGCAGCGTACTCGATGAAGGTTGGGTCAGTGCTACACAACGTCTATTAACCTCACGGTAATCCACAACGAGACGTACGGCGTCTGGTCTTCCAGGCTTTGGTATCCCCCAACCTGGGGAAAGGTAAGTACTCGCCTGTATTCGCCTGATGGAGCCTTCACGGACCAAGTCGTCTAGCAAGGTGTCCAGAGGATCCTGAAGATGCATTTTCGTTGGTATCGGAGTATACCGCCATAGGGAGTGGATTTTTAGCGAGGGTGTATGCCACTCTGGTCTAGGTACAGTCATGATAGGTAGGACTTCTGACACCTTATGTTTCAGTTCCAAAGTGCGAATGCCAGGGATTCCTAAAATGTTCACGTTCCCGAGGACCGCATCCAGTCGTTTGGGATGGCCCTTGACGGTAAATTTCACACGAGCTGTTGCAGTAGCAGCATTGAGGCCTTGAACCATCATTACCTTGTTGGTACGATGATGTGGGATTGACGGTTTGATGACATTAACCTGGGCCCCTGTATCTAGTAGGAATCTTGCCGTAGTGATGTCGTGTGGATCATCGGGGTTCTGTATCTCTATTGAGGCGTACGGTCGAGGATCGCTATCAAAGAGTTTCATGTGGTTCGTCGCTACCAATATCTTTTGTTTTCCGGTTCGGGCTTCCATGTCTTTTTCTCCAACCCTCTCCTGTACTCCTTCAGACAAAATAGTTTCCGTTACGCTTGGTTTTTCTTGGTTTTGTTTCGATTCGTTTTGTGTGGTTTCGTTATGCTTCAGACTTTGTTTCATTTTGGTACGTTTTGGTTCGGTTATCACGGTTTCTTCAAGTTCGGTTTGTGTTCTTCGCTTTACTTCGTTTTTTTCATTTCGTCGTTTGGATTCGCTTCGTTGAGTTTCGCTTCGTGTAGATTCGTTACGCTTTGGTTCGTTTCGTTCTGGGTTACGCCGTTTCAGTTCGGTTTGTCCGCTTAGTTTTGCTTCATCACGTTTAAGTTCGCTTCGTTTCAATTCGTTAATCGTTTCCTCGTTTGAGTTCAGTTTAGGTTCGTCTCGCTTACGTTCGCTTTGGGTTACTTCGATTGCTGAGTCCGTTTGTCGCCTTGCTGAGCCGGTCAAGCCATCGATCGCCGGACTTACGCCGATGGCGATCACTCGTTTTTTGGCTTGGTCTTCTCAACAAACCCTAGAGCTCTGGCGAGAGCTCGCTGTCCTTCATCTCTTAGAGCCCTTAGTTGTTCTTTATTTAGGCCAGATTTTTCCAGAAGGAACCCAAACATTGCTCTTTCCAGAGGGGTTCTCTGCGGCGGTGAATAACTTGTCCGGACTCTTCGTTGTGGAGGTGGAGAAGTTCGAGTGTAATATTTTCTTGTTTCCTGTGGTGACACTCGAGGTGGTTTCCGTTGGTTCTTACCAGTAGTTTTTTGATTGGGCTCAATCATGTGTACATATCTTGATTCCCATTTCTCATCCCTGTCGAACCTTACACTCTTTTGATGTCGTTGCTTCTCCATGGCTCCTCTTAACTGGTCGAGCTGTCCCAGAGTATGGATAACGGGCCCATTCACGGATGTACTTAGTAATAACCTCGCGGTAATACTTTGGTTCCCACCGTAGATTTCAGTGGCGGCATCGACCGCTTCTTGTAAACAAGGTACATCCCCGGATGACAGTACATATCTGTGTGGCCATGCCCCCTGCACCTGAGCAGGTGTCAAATTCAAAGCTTGGTGGGCTGGGTTCCACATGGCGTATGAGGCTCCGATCACTGTATACACCAGTGAGGTAGCACTCGCACGACCTGCATGTCCCTCATGCCATGTGTGAATCTTTCTCTGAAGTGCCTCAGTAACCAGAGCTGGAATGGGTATTGGCCAATAATAATTGGCCAGCACTGGCACCGGGTCCACTACTTTAGCTCGGCTCCAAGCTGAATTGCGCACGAGCTGCAAGGCTTCATCTTGATTGATGGTCTCACTCCCTGCTTCTGCTACTAAACGCCCCAACCAGGCAATCGGTGTTTCATCATTTCGTATGCCGGTTTCCTTCTTCAACTCATTCATCTCAGAGCGTGTTCTAGTTCGTGTCGTGATGGTCTGTCTTGTTTGACCCTGAGGATCAGTTACCCATTTTTGAACTGCAATGGGAAAAGCAGACACTAATTCTTCGGTGTAATCGTTGTGTTGTTGGCTTGGTTTATTTCGTGTTACTCTTATGAAGTCGTTCTCAGTTTCATCAGCACTTATGGTTTCGTTTGTATAATTCATCTTGGTTACTGGTTTAGTCATTTCTATTAATCCGTTGCTTGTGTTTGTTCCGATGGTACTCGTCTTAATCGTTAAGCTCCTTGTTACATCATTCGTATTGGTTCCAATAGTATTCGTGCTTACTCTTGATTTCCTTATGGTTACGTTGTTAGTCTTATCTTCGCTTGTTGTTTCAGTTGTTTCCGTTCCTGTGATGTGCTTAATTACTTTGTTGCAGTCTTCGTTGTCCGTTTGAGTGCAATTCTCCCGTACGTCCTCCTGGTGGCGCTGGCTGACGTACGGAGGCGGTGGCTTGCGTACAGCAGGTGGCGCTGTTGCGGGAGGCCGGCTCTCGGTGGGCGGAATCATAGACGGGGTTTTCCCGGAAGGCAGGCTCGGGATGGGTGGAGCTGGGCGTCGTGACGTCAGCATCGGTTCTGGCGCGCTGACAGTTTGGTCGGTGCCATCTTGTAATGGCCGCTCGGCCAATTTTTGTGTCACAGCTCTGGTTGCTGCCATGAGCTGGGCCCTAGTGTCAGTTAGCTCCCTCAGTAAGACAACATACTCCCGGAAAAGCACATTTATTATACGGCCTTTCTTCCACCGGGGTCCCGACCATTTTATTTTTCTGCCGTCCTTCTCCAGGCACTCTCGTAGCTGGACCAAGAGCTCATGCCCCCTAGACCCGATGGCAAGGGTCGGGCAGTTAAACCCGTCAGGAGGGGTATCCTCACCACCCTCCTTCACATACTTTATGCACCGGGCAAATTCTCGATCCGGGCCTGAGGTTGCCATGCCCGAAGGTTTCTTACGGGCCAGGGCTACGGTCCCGGTCTCCCCCCTTGGGCGGTAAACGGCCCGAGGGTCCTGGATAATGCAACCCAGTCCACTTGGGGTGAGCCGAACGGCCCATTCTTCCCCACTTTCTCCCCGGAGGGACAGGTACCCGTTCACAGTTCCTTCAGCCGGTGCGGCCTGATGGAATGCTATGTGGTCCCATAAGTCCTCGGCACCGATGGTCTGCCGGACTCGGTTGCTCCATGGGCAACTCCTTATAATCTCCGACTCCAGTACGCCTCCCATTGATCCTGTTCGTGACGCCATGTCGGGGAAAACCGAAGGATCGGGCCCCAAGGTCACGGTGGGCCGGGGTGGCAATTAGATACGGACAGGTGGGATTAGCGGCGTAGAGTCTGGAGTTAGGGACTCGGAGCGGGTTGAGGAAAAACAGGTGAATTTATTTGACTTACGCTTCAGGCGTAGGCAGAAAGGTCTTCAGTTACAGTTGGAACACAAACAAACAATTAACAACAAAGGGGTCTGTTGGCCCACGAGGTTCAGTCCGAAGACCTAGTCCCAGGGCTGGTCAACAGCTCATAAATGGGGATCACAAACAACGAAACAAACAATAAAACGAACTGTAACACGGTGATGATGAACCGCGTGACGCCAGTCCACAGCAATGGACGAATCGGGTGGTCGTATGAGAAAAGCCGAGGTCAGTAGCCAGAAGGTGATGCAGCGGAGACGTCAGTTGGAGGGATGAGCAGAGTCGTAGTTGGTGAAGAAAAGCCGAGGTCGATGGTCCGGAACCGAGTTAAACAAAGTCCATAGGGTGATCCGAAATCGTAAGCCGTTAATCAGTTCGAAAGGTAAGTCAGGAAGCCAGATGATCGTAGTCAAAACCGCAATACAACGAGTACTACGAAATACTAAGCGAAGGAGGCAAAGGAGGAGATCAATAGGCCCTAAAGCCTGACTCAGAGAACAGTCCCTGCAGCAGCAGCCTCTGTCTCTGGTCCGCGCGATCTCTCCTCACACACCACCACACACACCACACACCACCCCCAGGGAGGGGCTCACAGAACTTTTATATCAATTTAGTAGCCAATCAGCGTGCTCTCCGCAGAGAAATTTCTAGTCCGATTACCTCATGTCAGGTTCTGACTGAGCATGCTCTCAGTCAGGAGCTGACACAATCTGAGCATGCGTCTGTGGGGAAAGTAGGTCAACAATGATTGACAGCTCCGCAGGTCACCCAGGGGGCAAGGACTGGGTGAGCCTTGGAAATTTCCACTCACAGCTTCAAACCGCGCATGTCAGTTTAACCTCTTCTGTACTGGCAGCACATACTCAAAAATTTCCATGACAAAGAGAACAACTGGGATTGCTACCTCACCAATCTTAAAAAGGCTTTCACCCAACAAGGACACTCCTCCAGAGAGATAGATTGCACGTTTGAAAGAGCCACCTGGATACCACATGAAGAACTGCTGCAGTACAGAAGAAAACCCCCACAAATCTCATACCGCTGGTTATGACATATCACCCCTCCCTCAAACCCATACAGAAAATCCTCAAACAATTGCAACCCATACTAGAAAGATACCCAGTTCTTAAACAGATTTTCCCAGAGCCACCCATCCCGGCCTTCAAACAAGCACTGAACCTCGCTAACCTCATCACCAGAAGCAAACTTCCTCAGGCCCAGAATGTGCCAAAAGGATCCAGACCATGCCATGACAAGAAATGCAAAACCTGTCAACACATCTCCACCACCCCCACAATTACTACACCCCACAACAGAGCCATCCACATTCCCGGATCTTACAACTGCACCTCCAGAAATGTAATATATCTCATCCAATGCACCAAATGCCCCCATGGAAAATACGTAGGAGAGACCAAACAACAACTGCTCACCAGAATGAACGCACACCGGAAATCTATCAAAGACAGGAATACCCAATTATCTGTGGGGACAAATTTCTCACAAGAAAACCACCCTCTCTCCAATCTCTCAGTCCCAATCATCAAAGGAAACTTACAAAACACTTCCTAGAGACAGGCCTATGAACCGCACTTCATCAACCTCCTGGATACTAAAAATCATGGACTAAATATAGACATTGGATTATAGACACATTATAACCTGCCTGACATCTGACTCTCCAGGTACTTCTCTGCTATTCATTCCCCTTCTCTTCCCCCATACCTAGCCTGTCTCTCACCTATTGACTTCTCAATCAACATCTTCACTGATTACCTGTCTTGTATGCATACCAGACCAGCCTCTGGCTTCTTTACTTTTCATTCCATCCAGGAAGAGCACACACCAACTGCTGAAACTTCCTTAGCCTGAGGAAGGGTTTTTGAACCTGAAAGCTTGCTTAAATATTGTTTTCCAACTATTTAAGTTGGTTTAATAAAAGATACCAGATTCACCCAAAGAACCTTGTCTACCTAGTGATACAACACACACTCTCTCTCCCTTAGACCCTTGACATTTCTCTTCCACCCAGGTTGGAAGAATCAACCCAGAGTCTCTGCTGAGAAACAATGAGATGATAAAACAAATTTTTCAATTGTGGACAATCTCTCTCAAGTTGTTATTTGGGATTTTCCTGAACCCTTCAAGGGAAATACTACATCTGTGTCCCTTTATATGTACAGGTTTCCAAAGGGTTTCCAGGTAAAGTTTAAGATTTGACATATAAGCTTTAAATAGATATGGTCCTGACTACTTTACAAACTGTCTCTCCCCTTTTGAGATAATGATGACCAGCAATAGTGACCAGGTAAGCATCCTGAACAAAGAGCCTTCTCAATTTTGGGTGATGGGGTTTCACTCAGAAATTTAATCTGTAGTTCAGCTGAAGGCAATTTACAGTTTTTCTGTATGCCATAAGGCATTCATGCAGGCTTTTCCTGAAAACTCGTATGAATTGGTCTAGGAAAGGAACTTTTCAGCTTTAAAGGGAAATCTTTAATTTATATTAGCCCATTTGTTGTTGTTTTTGATAAAAATGTCTGAACTTCTAGGGCACGTCCAGACAAGCACGCACGTGCCTCTTGCCCTGTCTCAAACCCCTTTGAGGTAGGGCAAGAGGCAGGTAGGGGAATGAGAAAATTAGGGGGTCTAAAAAAACTGAAGTTTAGAAAAGCGGAGGCAACTTGAGGCTGGCTCCTTCACATCTGTTCTGGCTGCCAGAGCATCTCTGTGATTGACCCCTTGCCCTGGTGCTGAAATGCACGGCTGACCAGGCCATGTGTTCAGCACCAGGGCTCCAGTGCCAGTAAGTAAGGGGTTGATGGGGCTGCAGGCTGGGGTAGAGGATCATGGGGGGTTCCCCCGCTGCCCCTGTCCACTACCCAGTCCCCAACTCCTGCCCCACCTAGCACCTCCGCTCCCCTGCCTGCCCTCCAAACCCACTTAATCACTTCCCTGACCAGCCCCACCTCCCACCTCCCACCTTCCCCCCTGAGGCCCCTGATCCCTGCCCCTCCACCTCAGTATCAGCATAGTTTTAAAAAAAGCAAAAAAAAAGGAAACCCCAGCACTTACTGGCAGTCTGGCTGCCATCTGTGTCACTAGGTCCCCACCCACACAGCAGGGGGCAGAGGGACAGCCCCAGTGGCCCCAGCCCAGGCCCTTCTGCCTCCTGCTGCCCTCTGCTGCCCAGGGCAGGGGGCTCTGCCAGGAGGCTCTGGAGCCCCCCCCCCCCAGCCCTGGTTCTAGGGTAAGTAGAGACTTTTGGGGGGGTATTTTTTCTGGGTTTTTTTCTTTTTTTCCCTTTAAAGTGATGGTGCCTGGGGTTGGGGGGGCAGCCATGGGGGTCTGGGGGTGCAAATGAGAGGATGGGGTCAGGCAGGGCAGCCATCTGGGGGCTACAGCAGCTGGTGGGGGATGGGGCCAGGTGAGACAGTGATCAGGGGGCTGGGGTGGGGAATGTGTGCCTTGCAGGGGTAGTGGTGGCCCCTGCAGGAGCCATTTAGCCCCTTTTGGGGGGCCATAGTTCCTGTGAGAGGGCCATAACCCCTGCTAGGGGGCTGTAGCCCTTGTGTCTAGGCTGAACCTCATGTTGGGGGGGCTGTAGCCCCTGCATGGGGACCGAATCCCCTGTTGGGGAGCCGTAGCCCCTGTGTGGGGGCTGTAGCCCCTACTGGGGGGCCATAACCCCTGTTGGGGGGCTGTAGCCCTTGTGTGGGGGCAAAATCTGATGGGGGACCATAAACCCTGTGTGGGGAACATAGCCCCTGTGGAAGAGCAGCAAACTATATATTCATGAATTCATGAAACATGTATTTAGAGTTTACTTTAGTATTTTGATAGAGACAATGGTGGTCTTCCAAATTGCTTTAAGACTGTAGATATATCAAGAAAACCTTGTCCAACTGACCGCTGTCTCTGTCTCTGTCTCTGTCTCTGTCTCTGTCTCTCTCTTTATAGTGGCCTTTGGTTTTACTTGTGGAGGAACATGGATTTGGGGGTCTCTTACAGAGTGACTTTGGGGTATTTTTTATCAGGGATTTTTCAGTTTTCCAATAGGGAACACTAGAATTCCTGCTAGGACCCTGCCTGCTCAGCGTTGGCACCTTGGACTCAGCTGGCTGTGGCTGACCTCCTGGCCAGATGGGACCAGGAGGACGTGCTTTGACAGTTCAAAGCAGGCCACCACACCTGGAACATCTTCTGGGTGATAGCTGCCCAGATGGCTGGGCTAGGGGCACACGTGGCAGTAGTGCCACACAGAGGCCAACTCTCCAGCCATGGCCCACTGGCAGCTGGCCCAGAGAGGCAGATTCCTCTACTGGCTGTGCAGTCCCCATCTGGGTCTGGCAGGTGCACAGCAGGTCAAAGCCAGGCAGCAGCTCCCACTGTTAGAGTGCTGCAGTGGGTAGAGGGTGCAGGAAACTCTGAGGGCTGCTTTAGCAGTCCAGCTGGCACAGAGGGTAGTGTCCCCAGGTATCAATTGGCTGGGCCCCAGAAGCTCCTGAGAGCAAGTAGCCCTGACTTACTTGCCAGGGCAGCTTTTTATACTGCTGGGGACAGCACAGGTGCTGGCCTCAGACTCTAGCTGCCCCTAGCTGCAGATCTGGGAGGAGCCAGGCAGGGTTATTTTGCCCCAAGTGGCACAATTTGCTCCACAACAAAGTTCATGTCCGAGTACATGCCCTGAGGCAAAAAACCCTTGCTCAAATTTGTACCGCTTCTATTTGAGCTGCTGCAAGCGCACATGGTTGCATGTGTGGACGCGCCCCGAGAGCTTTTAATGGTGTTTTGTAATTTTATCAATATAAACAATCTAAAAAATGAAACATCACTGTGGATCTTGCATGTCTGACATTCTTTCCGATGAAATTTGGTCAGCAACTGTATTCAGATGTTGCCCACATTGGGGTCCCCATGTGTTAGAGGCACAGAAGAATACACAGCCATTCTGAATTTGCCAAAATCATAAGATCTGCAGATCCTAGTGGTTTTCTAGATTTACATGAAAGTTATCAGATCTAACAGGAAAAACAATAAGTAAACTAGGTAAACAACAAAAACAAAAAAACCACAGCAGATTCTTGATTAAGGATAGTTCTTAAAGAGTTTTATATAAAGATTTGCTGTATCTATTTCTATCCTACTTGCAAGTTGCATATTCAATGCATATTACGTTGAAAGGATTATATTCACATTATCTTATCGCAGTGATCAAATTAATAGTTTCAAGGAATTTTCATAAATTTTATTGGCAAATTCCAAGGGAACTTGCTAAGATTCCCACAGAGATACAATATAATATAAATAATACATTAGAAACTGGTTGTATCTGAGGGTATTCCTGCACCACCGTTGCATAATGCATATGTACCTGCAGATAGGTGTTGTTCAGATTCCTGTAAATTAACTTGTTCAGATACCTTTAGAAATCTACATGCAGTGACACAAAGTATAGTGGTGTCTGTAGTGTATACATACTCTGAAGCTGAGCAAATCTATCTGCAATGATGATGGAATTTTGTTTATAAATACTTGCATAATGCAAAAAAATTGAGAAATTTTCACTAAATATATAAATAATTGATTTTGTGAACATGCCGTTGCAACATTTCACTGAGGTCAAGTTATTTGTATGGTTATTGTACAACACCTGTATGGAGAAGAAGAGTTTCCCAAATTGTAATCATAAATTTTAAAGGATCTGGGTCTTTGGAGGGGATATAAATCCTTATGCTTTATGGCCTATTGTCAGATTATTCCATAAGTATAAGTTTTCTTACACTTTCCTCTACGTAGATGGCATTACCCATTATCAGAAACATGATTATGCCATATCCAAGACATGTTTTAATACGTACACTAAGACTTTGTAATAAATCGGAATAAGTAGAGACATAGATAAGATTATATCTCTGAAGACCCTTATCTTTTTTACCTTAATGAAGAAACCAGTTTAATGACACCAAGAGTTGTGGGTCATTGTAAGTGGAAACTGTAGAACGCAAAAAAGGACAGATTTATAGAAATTTGGATTTCTTCCCAATTCCCAATGTTCCATTTCTGTGTCATCTGTGGGAATTTGTCTCTTTCCGATTCCCACAGTCTTAAAACAATGGCTTGTGTACAGATACATTTGTTACAATGTTTTAAAAATATATTAAAGAACTTCATAGAGGAACATTATAAGATAGGTAATATTGACACTGTCATGCCCTCTTTGATATCAGACTATAACACTGACATGGAACAAACAGGTTTTTTCTTCCTCTTCTTTCTCAACAGACAGCAAATTAACAGATACATGCTTGATATCAGTCTGGCCTATAAGCAGCCTAACTCTGACAAACTCTACCATATCAAGGCCTGAAGTGGAGACATCAGTGATACAGTGGTATAACTAGATAACGAAGGGTCAGCCATCCAGCCACAGGGCTCAGAAATTACCACAGCATACATTTTTCACCCAGCCTCTAGCACATTATTGAATGACTAATCTCTGAAAATAAAAGCAGCAAGAAATCGTTATAATAAATAAAGTTTTTGTTATCCCCTGAGTGCTGAATTAAGAGCTAAACTTCTTTTTTCCTTTGTTTTGTTTGGAAGGAATCACACTAGAACATTCATCAATCATTCAGAGATGCTAAATATTCTATAAATTTCAGTTATAAACCTTCCTGAGATCAGAAACTACCAGGACAGTTTTTCATGAAAACAATATACAGCTCTATTCACATTTCATAACATAATATTTAATTCCAAAAATGAGAAAATAAGAAAATGAAAAACTTTCATTTTTCTTTGTAAAAAAATCAGAACCCTGAACTCAGATCAAATTCTGATCTGGTTGGTTATAATGGGCAAATAAGAACTCTAGATCTGACTGCTCCCTAAACTGTTAGGAAGTTCAGTCCAGATCCACATTGCAGCTTTGTAGACCTTCTTGCTTCCATAACTGTGCATACCAAATATCCCTAGAAAGATATGGGACCAAAAATGCCAAGTACAACTAATGGAGAATTTTATGTCAATATAAGAAAGAAAAAGAAAGACCAGCGAAATATGATAGAAAGATCTCACCGATGGAAGCAGATCAATGTCAGAACCATTGACCGTAAGGATGGGGTGGGGTATGAAATGGTTTCTTGGGGTCATTAAAACTAGGGAGGCAAACTCCGCTAGTGTAGTACATTCTTATCTTCTATAATTCTTTATCCATGAAATTTAGTCTGAGAATCAGAGACTATAAAAGTATGTACAATAATAATTAACTACAAAACATATCCAGACAAGTACAAAAAAGGAGAAACAAGGCTATGTGAGGACCAGACTGCTACTGTAAAAGGCTACTGGCTACCTTACTTTTTCTTACACTTTACCTCAGTATAATAGGCTCTGGGCTTTGTGAGTGGAACGTCCCATCCCAAAAGAATTATAATCAGAAAGGCATTATTGATCCAGTGTCATGCTGGGCCACGGATGGCCAGGTCGGGGGGGGGGGAACGGGGCACGGAGTCACCTCAGGGTCAGAAGAAGCCAAGACATTGCCTGGGCACCTGAGGCAGAGATCCACAGGGTCATGCAGAGCATGAAGTCAGGAGGCTACCACATCAAGTATCCAGAGGTCAGGTATTCAGAGGGTCAGGCAGAGTGCAAGGTCAGGATCAAGCCAGGTCAGGTATCCAGAGAGTCCATCCATCAGTACCAGCACAGACCATGGGTACAGCAGTGTAGGTACAAAATTGCACCTTGTTGCTCAGGCACTTCCCCTTCCAAGGAAGGGGTAAGAGGTAAGGGGTAAGACGTCAGCTGACCTTGGCTGGCCACTCAGGTGGCAGGGAGAGGGTATGTGCCTAGATCCAGATGGTGGATTCTGGCTATCAGTATCTGTCCAAATGTTCCATTGGCAAACCAGGGTGAGCTGCCCTATTTGGCAGGCCAAGACTATGGGTTCAAGGACATGGCCTGATATCCAGAAAATCACTAACTGGTAGCTCTTTGAATGATAAAGTGGTAGTTATGGTGCAATGAAAGGAAAGCTTTGGTACAGGACAACATTGAGGATTTGTCCTGCAGTAATAAAAATAGAAAAGCAGATGCTGTTGCCCTGGTGTCCTTATGAAGGCAAGCGCCCCACTGAAGTCAGTGTGCTACACATTGGATGCCCCCTGTGACTGCACAGGGGACTGCCAAACCAAACCCTTAGAATGTGATGATGATGTTGAATTCAGGGAGCATACAGATCTGTGTGGAAAACAACCTTTTTTGAATAAAAGCAAGGAAATAATAGGCACTAGGGATGGACTCAGAATTTGGTTTTCAAAATAATCTATGCCATATACTGCTGCTGATGGTTAAAAAGACAGAAATCAGCAGGAGTGGAGAAATACCTGCACTTTCAAGCTATTTACCTATAATAGAAATAACCTGTTTCTTGTGGGTACTCATCCACCCTTCCATCTGTTGAAAAATTGTAATCATATACTTTCTATCCAAATTGGATCAGACATTAGCCACATTGAGCAGAAAAGAAGGAGTACAGCCAACTCTTTTAGCTTTGGGAAACTGTCCCTAAACTCTCTCCTGTTCATGACATTTGATGTGCTCTCTGTGTTCCCATAAATTGGGCTGTGTGTAATGAACAAAAGGATTTTTTAAAGGTTATTTTTGATCATATTCAAAGCTCATCACTTCCTGATTTCTCAAACTGAGCTAAACGTTTCAGACTGCAAATCCCCTATTGCACAGCAGTGCTTCAGAATGGCAAATGGGAATAAGCCAGTAGCCTCAGTGAGACAATTTCAAAAGTATTAACATTAATGTATGGGAAGTATTTACAAGATTTGAAAAGATAAACTTTTATGATATTAACAGTAATATCTATGGGATTTTTTTTGGCTACTCCTCAATCTCTCAACCTCTACTGTCTAGTTTATTCTTTGGTATTACAGTAACCATTGATTATAGTCCAGAGTTTACAGGAACCTATTATTTTAAACTAAGTATTACAGAGTTCTGTGTTTCAGAAAAGTGCATTAAGGCAACAGCTTCTTGCTTTGCCAAACATTCCAGTACATCTATTT
Organism: Crocodylus siamensis; assembly: GCF_052110815.1. NCBI lineage: Eukaryota > Metazoa > Chordata > Crocodylia > Crocodylidae > Crocodylus > Crocodylus siamensis. The sequence continues at coordinate 198,137,934 of NC_143398.1, read as the reverse complement.
TTCTTCTACATTTTACATATCATTTCATAGATATTTAAGGCCTGACAATCATTTATTCTAAAGCCAATTCACCTTGCTCCAGAATAGCAAAGATGTACGTGAATGGACTGCGTTACTCTTCTTTTCTTCTTCGTAAGTCCACAATTAAATTATTTTTATTAACTGCATACTACAACATTTTCAGGAAGCTAAAGCCTGCCAAAATCCATTCTTCCTCATACAGTTTAGCACTTCACCTTTCAAAAATAGAAAAGGACATTTGGTTTTTGCTTGTCCACATCCACATAACAGTAGCAGGTTATCTACACAGGGACTTTAAAATAAGGGCTTACCCACAGTTATTTTTATTTTCTTCTCCTTTTTCTGATAGCCACTTCATCTTAATTGATTCTGTTTTCTTTGCAGAAGACCTGTTAGGCATAATTTATACAAAATAGATAAAATGTTTTGCAGAGATGGCTCCAGATATCCTTTCTGGATTGATTAGTTTAATGCTATGACTTGAAATGACACCTATGCAATGTTATTTTATTTCCATATAGATGAAATCTATACCTTGAGGCACATACCCTCTCCCTGCCACCAGAGTGGCCAACCAAGGTTAGCTGACCTGTTTGGTAGAATTTCAGAACATCTGAAAACGAATTTCTAATGTTGCATTAGACTGATTATATATGTGAATGTATATGTTTGTGTCAGGGTTGCCAAGCCCTCAGGATTATCTTGGAGTCTCCAGGGATTAGATATAAATCTCCAGGAGACTGCTAAGAGTCACCTGGAAGATAAATGATAGGGTAGTCATTAAAATAAATGTTAAATATTGAATCTTATATATACAGTAGTCCACTGGGTTTTTAAAATGTAATAGTAATGTGCATTTATCTTCCTGATGTAAAGTCTATGCACTGTAATCCATAACTGATATACACAAGCACACGGGCACGTCTGCATTGTGCATCGTGGGCATGCTGTTGTTCTTGAAACCTCCTAGAATAGATTCCAACAAGTTGGCCACCTTAGTTTTTGTATGTGTGCAGAAGTAACTATAATCCCCTGGATGTATAGCAGGGGATTATATAGTATAGTATATGCTTGTATAATGATACATTCTGTCTGTTTCAAGATGCATATTGTCAATTTATGTACCTGCTGGGAAATATAAAATAAATCTGCATACTTCTTAAGTCACTTAAATGTTTTAAAATTTTTATCCCTTGACCACTTTATTAAGCATTAGTAACCCACTCCTGCCTAAATGGTATAATTTAGAACCATTCAATCAAATGATATAAGATCACATGCTAATTTGCGGCATTTATATAATTCTATAAATTATATGCATTTCTTTTAATTCTTTTACATTTATACAATATTTTTTATTTTTCATTACTCTTCTAGTCTCAAGTGATTTTCCAGAGAATTAAAAATCTGGTTTTAAGAGATGTTTTTGTTCAATATGTCTTAATCTAGCTGTACCATAAGAACTTCCATAAACCCAATAAATGTGCTTTAAAGAGTTGTTTATTAGTCTCAGGAGATCACTACATGGTTGAGATGTAAAATTAATTTCTCAGTAGGAACAAAGATGAGAGACAGAACTCCCATTAGATTATGTCACCCGTCAAACAACAGTGAAATATTTTCCCTCTATAGTAAACTTTCACCTAGCAACATTAGGTTTTAGTTAACAGTATTGTGATAAGGAATGACCCTAAAGAGAGCTCTTTGGTTCAGTTCAGGCTTCTTCCTAATAACCTACAGCTGTTTGAACAGCATTAGCTGTGGGAGTTTCTGATAGGCACTTTCAGAAAATTGGTATATCATTCCATATGGTTGTTATAGGTTTCCTTGGAATACTCAGAATGTTATATCAGGCCAGCTGTCAGTGACATATTCCTGAAATGTACTTATTTCTCCATAGTCCTGCTGCTGGAATGAAAGAACCTTCACACACACACACACGTTTGCCATACAAAAGTGATGAAGATATACTACAAGAAGCATAAACTTGGTGAACTCTAAACAACTTATGGTCTATGTAGTTGGGGCAGTTCCAAAATAAACGAGATGTTTGATAGATGTGTTTTCTCTTAATTTATGTCAAAGTGCAGGAAAAAAGCTTGATGCAGGGCCAAAGGTACTTTTGGTGCAACTCTTCTGAAATGATAAAGATGATGAGTTTGGTTTAGTTTAAAAATACTGACAGGTACACACTCAAGTAAAGGTGAGCTGTATAAAATTGTAAGCACTATGAACATTTTCAATTTTAATAGGAGGCATTTAAAATTTGGAATAGGTTACTGCATCATAAAAATGCATATTAGGAATTGCTCAGCAATTTTACTGTAGTTTTTATGTGAGAGTGAATTATGTGTTTTATTCTAAAAGAATAGTATTACAATTTATATGGAAGCATGGCACTATGGGACATAAGTAGGTAAGTCATATTTATGTACAGAATTAATATATGAGCATAGTAAAAAGTTGTATACAGTAACTGTAAAAGAAAAAGGCTCAAGTCATTAGGTAGAATCCTATTCCATAGTGCATTGTTATGTACGCAACACATTAGCAAATTTGTTTGGATTATTTCCAGACTTTCATGAAAAATTCTGTTCATATAGCAGATTTGAGTTTCCATTAAGTCTTCTGCTGATGTTGTGGCAACCATACTTTCATAAGGGCTATGGACAGACATTCAGAGATTTAACAGGTTTTCAAGGTTGGAAGTGATCCCGGTAGATCTTTGAGTCCAACCCCCTGTCCTGCACAGAAAAAAGTGAAGGCCAAGGCTGAAAAGTATGCTGGGATGCTGGGGGATTCTGATTTAACTTAAATCAGGAAGGGGTCTGGGACAGAAATTCTTTAAACCAGTTTGACCCAAATCAGTTAAGTCTGATACTACATTCAACCAGGTTTATCTTAAATCAGTTTTGGCCATTTGAAGCTGGTTTATGTGCACAGAACTTCTGTTCTGTTACAAATTTAAACCAGTTTCTGATCACTTAAACTGGTTTATGTGTAACTTCTATCCCTAGTTGTCATAGTCGGGAATACCCTAATGACAACAAAACCCCAAGAGGCACCCCCACCACTCCCCAAGGGTGAGTTGCAGAAGCAGTTGATCTCCCTGAGGAATGGGACTTACCTGTGAGGATGCTGGCAGCATGGTCTAGAGAACTCCAGACACCGTGATTGTCCTGTTTTAGAAGCTCATGCTGGATCCAGGCTGGCTGGCATGCAACAGTTGACATCATAAAGCCATACCCCACACTGGCTGGAAAAAGAGCAAAGACCCAGAACCTTGTCTGCTGGAATGTGGAGCCCAAGTGAAGCCTGCTCTGGCAAGGGTGAAGGGAGAAGAGAAGAACCTGTTTGTTATATTAGAGGTTCAGAGGAGGCTCTAGACTATGGGACCTGAACCACTCTGTGGAGGAACAAATGATGCAACTTGGAGATGCTGAGAGACATCATTTGCCTCAGTGGAATGGCAAAAGTGATGAACTGTGAGTCTATTCTGGGAGGGGATCCAAGGTCCCATACTTGCATTGAGGTTTAGTAACCCTAGATGTGTGAAAATTAAGGACTTGACAGACTATCCCTGCTTGGAACAGTCATAGAATCCCAGTGAACTGTGAAAAATAGGCTGACATATTAAGCATCAGGTTACCCTTCCTCAAAGGTGGCTGAAGGAAAGAGATGTGAGTCACCTAAGCCAACGTATGGGGTGACAGACCGGTTAATGCTCACTGGCTGTGCAAGGGACCGAAGGACATAGACATTCATTGTAGAACCCAAGCCCAGGCACTTTGACCAGCTGGATCCATAGACTGCCACGTTGGCCAGAGAGAGATTTTCTTTTACCCATTGAGACTACCTACTGGGCCTGAGCCTAACTAACTAAATGATGTTGTGGATGGTGCCATCCTATCACCATATGGCCCACAGGCTGGCTAAATCATAAAACCTAGGTGGCATAAGGATGGCGTGTAAGGGGAGATGGATCCCTGAGAAACAAGAAGCTGAGATGCTTGTGAGGACAGATGTGGACAATCAAGGATCCTCCCCTCTTACTAAAATAAGATCAAAATGTAGTGGGCGAGATGGAGGGCGTTCCCCACTAATATGAGCAAAATGAGGCCAAGCTGTCAGACCCCAAGAACTGGCACTCAGAAGACGGGAATGCTAGACCTCAGCAGCAGAGTCGAGTGGGACATGGCTGCCCACACTAGCCAAGAAGATAATTAAGTCACCTCCCTATTATTTGCTGTGTGTTCCATTTGCTGATGTTCATAATTGTTTTAAGTAGAAATTACAGACTGTTTGTGCAAGCTGTATGTCTACGATGAAATCCTGAGTTAGCTAAAATCAAGTTTTTACCCCTATAATGTAATAAAAGATACCACCTACCAGAAGGGGTGTACCACAAGTGACATTTTTGACTGACATATTTTCACCAAAAAATGCAGACTTGTACCAATCAAAATATTTCTTGAATTTGTTTTGATTTTGGTAAATTGTTTCAGTCAAAAAATCTGACCCCCCCCCCAAATTATAAACATTTTGGGCAGACTTCTATTTCACACAGCTAAGATGCATAAGTATCACTTCTATTCCTTAAAATGACCCAATACCATTGTATTTTACATTGCACAATGATATTACCTTGCTATATATCCATCCCATGTAATTATTCTTGTCATTATTGTGAAAGCTCAGAAGCAATTCAAGACTGTAAGTCCATCTACATTCAGTTGTGATTCAGCTGCACCAAGGATTGCACAGAAATTCTGTATTAACACCTAAAATCGTGGATGGGCAAAAAACATTACTAGAAAATATTTCATGCTGATTTGAGATCAGTATCGTGATGATGGTGTCCACCAGTTACTCCCACCTTAAATGTTAAGAAACTTGCCCAGCACAGGAAAGACCTAAAATACCCACCTTCTGGGACTACCTACTTCTTGGTATCCCACCGGTCAGGGCAGTATTTTACCTCACTAGACCACAGGGCAGGCAGACTGAGGATGACTTCCCTTTGAAGATAGACCACTAAGTAGCCAAGACAGAAAGCATCAGGAGGACTTCCGGGAGGCAGTGGTGGTGCAGGGTGCTGACACACAGCACTCTATCCCCTCCCCTCCCCTCTGTCCTTTATGACAGGCTATTTGCTAGTCATTCCATATTTCTATATGTTCTGCCCTTTATATCTGGCTCTTTAACAGACTAGCTTCTCAGAAGTAGTTGAACTACACGCTGCACAAGTGGAGGGCAAGATGTGGATAACTCTAGTCATGAACTCTTTTGGTTATTGGTATAAGTTAGATATGGGTTCTACTTTCTATTAACACTAACATAATCCAATTGTCTGCTTTATTGCTTCAGTTTTATAGATAGCTCCTGATTTCATTATACTTACTCCAGTACAAGACTGGAATAAGGGAGAGGAGCTCACAGCTCTGAACTTGAATTAATTTTATTTTTGCTTACTTTTTTGTTTGAACAGAATGCAGGTCTACTGGGGAACAAATATAGCATTTAATAAACAAAGAGCCCTGTCACAGTTTTTTCTCACTTCTACCACTACCTCCTTTCACAACTGAAGTATTAATTTGTTCCAATTAGTGTTCATACACTCCCATGAACAAACAGAAGATTTAAAAAATATTTCTTTCCATTAGCTGCGGCCGATGCATGAATCATATGTTAATACTGTGGCTGCTGGCGTCCTGTTTACCACTTCTTGAATGAGAAACAAATATCAGGACAAATACCAAGACAGGGTCAGAATCATCAGGATGCCCTGAAAAAAAGCTGAAAGATAATGTAAAGCTTCTAAATAATTCCAAATCATGCTAATTTGAATACTAAAATCTCCAGACAATTGGCCTTGTTTGTAGAAAGAATGACATTTTTATGGCAGATGCAAAGGATTTTATTTTGTTATCTATAAATGCTGCTAATTAGAAAGTGTGGTGGTACAGCAATAATTTTACAGTAGATTTATTATTGCATTAGGTATTGTTGGAAAAACCTCCTTTATGTATATTATTCTTCTCAGATTTTCTTGCCCCCAAAACAATTCCATAGCTTTATCATTACACTCAGTAAAACAGAATCCATAACCTTGTTGGTAATTCAATGCACTAAGAAATCTCATTCTTGTTGTTATTATTAAGTTGGATTTGTGCTTTGTAAAAGAAAATATCAGTGTATTGGACAGTATTAACAACAGTGGGCACATCTCCATGACACCCAATGGTGACATTGTTACAACATTTTTCCTCCAAAGGAAGTACTAAACCATGGTGCCGTAATTGTCTGTACTGAAACTCAGTCAGTTAAGACTTATGCGCAGGCTTTACTTTAAGTATAGAAGCACATCTCCAGAGTACATTCTTGCTTTAGGCAAGTGGTCTTCATGCAATTTTTCTTTGCCTATAATTATTTTGCTTAGAGTTGTATATAAATACAGAGTTGTTGGATTAGAGTTGTATATAAATAAATATAGGAATGTGAAGGCGTGCTTACAATGATATATAAATCCCTCATTCTGGTTAGTAGCTTATTGCCCTTCATGTATTGACCAAAATTAGTGAAATTTAATGAGAGCTGGGCTTCTAACTTCCTTATGCTGTTTTGAAAATCTCAGCCTAAATGCACAGTGTACATGACAGAAAAATCCATGAGCGAGTAAATGCTTTTTACATCTGATTAAATGTTAAAATTAAGCAGACAAATCTAAGTTGCAAATACAATGATATTTTTAACTGTGTGGGTAAAGAAATGAGTCAGTGCCTTTTTTAGTTACAAGGGTCAATGGTGAATTCTAGGCCTATGCAAAACAGCTAGAATTTGCATCAGATTCGGATTTGGATGATACAGGGGACAGTGATTTGATTCGGTGATTTGAATCCCTGTCCCAAATAGATTTGGCTGAATCTGATTTGGAGATTTGGCTATCGACTAATTGGCTGAATCTCTGAATCGAACAGGTCCCACGCCCCGCCCGCTCTTCTAGTTCCATCAATTGATGTCTCGCCCAGCCCCAGTGTCCTGGCACTTAAAAAAAAAAAGCCCTGCACTCACTGGATTCTGCCAGGTGGGGGGGATGATCCCCTGCACTGTGTGTGGGGGCTCTGCCATGAACCACCAGAAGCCCCAACGGCAGCTGCAGCAGCCAGTGAGTGAGGGGTTTTTTTTTGTTTTTTGTTTTATTTAAGTTCTGGGATGCTGGGTCCAGGTGGGGGAGTCATTAATAGGGCTGGGAGAGCAGGCGGGGGGCATTCAGGGGGCTGGCAGAACAGCCAGGGCATGGGGCCTGGCAGGGGTCTCCCCATGGTCCCCTCCTTCTCCAACCCCCCCTCTAATTTACCAGCATGGAGCCTGGGTCCAGCTTCCTGTGGTGATGAGTGGGGACTGCCCGAATCTCTGAATCTTTTCCAAATCAATTTGGAGGCTTTGTATTAATTAATTAATTAGTCTCCCGATTCAATTCAGATTCAGAGATTCAGCCGCCGAATTGGGCCAAATCTCCTCTGAATCGAATCAGCAACTGAAGCTTCGTACAGCCCTAGTGAATTCTACACCAATTCACAACAGAAAATTCTGTTTCTGAATGCTAGTGAATGTGGAAGCATTTGCTTTCCTTCCTTTCTACTAACATAGAAATGGAAGTTCTGGGGGGCGGGGGGTGAGTGTGTGTGTGTGTGTGTGTGTTCCTAACCTTGTGCCTGAGGAAGCTAACTCCTTAACAGGGTACTCTCAGGCAGGGATGACTGGTTCATCCTGAGTCTGGGGGGGCATCATTTATGGGTGGGCCCAGGGGCAGGCCCAGGGGCTGACCAAAGCCCCATATTCATGCCTATACTTCTATGCCATGACTTAGTGCTCCCCCCCAACACACCACCAGCCTGTGTATAAAAAAATTGCCCCATCCTAAGCAATACCAAGTCAGGGACCAATCTCGGGGGGGCGTATGCCCCCCGGTGCCTCCCCTACCAGTTGCCTGTGGTGTTCTGCAAGGTTTTAAGCACAGACAAAGAACTGCATCTTTAGAGGGACTAAAGTGTGATCAACATATATCAGAGACACTTGAAATTTCTATGTGTTGTCTCTCTCCTTGACCACTCATTGGGCTGGTACCTCAGCTAATGTGAATCAGTATTTCTCAGTTGGCTTCAGTAATTCAAGCTGATCAAGCTGATGATCTGACCCATTGCTTCTCCTTGCTATGCTATGCCCACACACTAATTGGTCTTAAATGAATAACTGGCCTCCAAGTTGTTTACCTAACTTGCAAATGGAGAAGTGGGAGAATCTTTCTTATACATTCATGTCAGTAATAAAGAATAAACCAAGGAAATGGCTATAGATGACCATGATTCTTCAACCTAAAGAGCTGTGTGATGGTTCTTGGTGGAAAGGCCAGGAATTATAGCTTTCAAGTCCTGTATTAAATTACTAAATCTTCTGTGAGAGCCATTTTAAGAGAACATTGGGATTCTATATATAGGGAGATTATCTGTTAATGTATTTAAACCCAAGCATAGATTAAATATAATGAACAATCTGTTAAATGTTAATACAATTTATCCTTTTTTAATTTATAAACACGACATATTGCATGTACTTAGTGTTAATCTATTTTAGACATTCATTTGGTTTGACCTATGTCCATAATATATTATGTACCTTGAGATATTTATATTGTCACTTTGAAACAAGATTACAATTAATATGACACACATGACTTTAAATTAGTACTCAACTAGAGATGTGTGAGTAATGAATTAGCCACAGCCTTGAACTCTTGGCAGGCAATTTAAATTGCCTGCCTTTGGCTGATGCATGATCCTGATCCACTCAATATGCACAAAACTATAAAGCAACACTGATTTTAAATCAGATACCTAACATTTCTATTTAAACATTATGTTTCCTAAGAAATTGTTTCACATAAACACAATATGAGTACAGAGCATGACTATATATTTATCCTATATATTATATTATTTTAACAATGAAACATGTATGTTTATTTAAGATATTACTGTTAACTCCCTAGAATAGTTTCAGTTTTTCTCTTTACTGCCTTTGGGTAAGATATCTCATCTGCAGATACAAGCTTTCTCTCCCTCCCCATCTTTCCAAAAACCACCTAATATCAAATTCCAAGGCCTGACTGCCTGCTTGAACTATGCTCTTTAAGTAGATGCAGTACACAATCAATAGGAAGCCTTGAATGAGAGCTCAGGGACTAGTAGCTTCCAGTGCTGTGCTCAGTGCAGTACATCATGTTGCTTTCCTAAAAATAATACATGCCAAAACCATATTTTTAAATTTAAGTTTTAAAATGAAGGCTTTTTAAAAAATATAAACAATCAGGAATTTTGTATATTTGAAACATACATTTCCCTCATACTAGTAAAGGGAAATATTTTTAGTATGTCTTTAGAGGAGAAGTCTTTTCGACTCTTAAGCTTTGATTTTTAAACAATGCCAAATCTTCATTAAAATCAATGGGAATCAATTTAGGCTTTGAAGTACCTTTAAACAGACATCCTTGAGTTTTTCTCCAAGACCTTGACCCTGCGAACTTTTTATGCATGGTCATGCTTAGTGTTATGCCAATATATAATCTCATGTGACTACTCCAAAGGATAAAGTTAAGAGTAAAATATTTTATATTTAAAATATTTTTAAATATAAGGATATCTCAAATGAAATATTTCATTTCATTTGAATGAAAAGAAATGGTTGGTAAAGGGAAACTGTGCCTGCTCCTCACCTGCTGTTATCAGTGGAATCCAGCAGACACAGGATCAGTCTCACAGAACATATGAACTGTTGGTCACACTTTATATTAAGGCTACCATTTATGCATAGTTTATAAATGGTTAATAAATTATTATGGTTTAAATAAATGTATCATCAATTGTTATAAAGTCCAGCATAATTCTTTTTATATTAATGTGCTTTAATAAGCCAAAATGTCTTCTGCAGATGTGCCTAACGTTTTATCATTCACAAGTATTTTTACTTGATGTCCATAATGTCATTCTGAATGTTAACATTTGAGAAACAGCAGAGTTTGAAAATTCTTTTATTTTTCAAAACCTGCAATTTTTCTCCTAACCGATAATTTATTGCAATAAAAATAAATGTGGAAAAATGTATTGTTGTTGTTATTATTAGAAATAAAAAGGTTGCTAGAGGATTTTATATGATTTCCCAGATGTCTGTTTTGTAAATAATTCCTCTGTAGATTTGTGGTATCACACAACATTTGGTTTGATGTTGGGAGGTCAAAGCCAAAAAGTTAAATAGCTGCCTATAGGAACAAGAAGTATAATTATGATATCATTAGAAATACTGAAATATATGATACCTTATATTTGTCCTCATCACTTGTCTGGTTTTTTTTTTTTGACAGGAGGAGCCAATTTTGATAGGCTTCCTGTGGTCCCTGAGTTTTTTATCCTGTTATCCAATTTTCCGCTGCAGTGCTTTCCGTCTGTCATACTGACTGCTAGCCAGCTTTGCCTCTTTTAGTAGGAGGGGTAGCAGAGCTTTTCACTGCAATGGACAGAAAGGAAAAAGTAATGCTGAATTTTTATAAAAACTTTCTGTAGGGACACGATTCCATCATTCCCTTCAAAGATTGCTTAAAAAGTATCATTCATGGTCAAGGTGTATATATTTTACAATGGTAATTAGTAATTACAGAAAATATTTATGGGTGATTGTGTTAGACCCAGTGTAATAAGCACTATTCCTAGTATATAACAAGATAAAAGAGATTCAGGAAATCACTGCACAAGTCCAGTCCTGCAAAACATTTGAGCCCAAGCTTAACTGTAAGAATGTGAGTAATCCCATTAAAAGCCTAGTAGATAGACAGGAACCCACAATCTAGACATAAACTCTTTTGAATTTCTAAAGTTTTAGAACTGGACTTGTATGTAAAATTTATCTCAGAGTTTGCCTTGCATTAGAATAATCTTATATCTTTACGAATAAGCTTTTGTGAGCCTACACTCAATGAGATTCATGAACTTACTCTGTAAGGTGCATCTTTATACTGCTTTGTGCCTATTTTTACACTGCCTATTTTTTTACACTGAGGATCTAGGATATTGAAGAGTGGGGTGCAGATGGTGAGGTGTATCATCCCATATAACACAACACATATGTTTATGTATATGCCTCTAACATTAATTTATCTAATTGGTCTTAGAAATATGGAGTGCTGACTCCCTTCCTATCCATTTTATTCTTTGTAGTTTTCTGGGAGGGAAAGAATGATATTTGGCCTTACTCCCTCCCTCCATGAGGCTCCTTGTTCTTGATGCTGCCTAGTAGAATTTCTAATCTCAGAAATCCTTGCATGATTGCTTGAATTACTGATATGAGATCATGAACACAAGGAGATAGCATACTGGACAAGGACTAGACATTGAGAGAATTAGATTTCGATTCCAAGACCTGCCTGCTGACCTGTTGTGCAACCTTAGGCACGTCACATCACTTCTTGTTCTTCTGTTTCTCACCCCACATTTTGTCAGTTTCAAGCAGGAGCTTTCTTTCACGGCAGGTCTATTGTTAACTTAAAAACAGGAAATGTTTTAACTATATTCATGGGATACTGCACCCAAATGAATTACTTCTGTCTCTCAGCAAAACTGATTAGCCCACCCAGATTTCTACACTAAGATGACTACATTTCTTTTGGTTCAAGAGGTTGTGGGAATAAGGCAGAGCTACGTATTTCAACATAGAGCTGCTTGATTTGGCAATTGGGCAAAATAAATAGGCCTTACTACATGTTTGTACCTTGTCTAACACCATGGAGCACCAGACTTGATAGCAGCCTCTAGGCATTGTAATAATATAATAAACAATAAGATAATGTTACACAAGAACTTTTCCCCCTGCCTACTGATAGGTAGCCATACAAGCTGAAAGGGTTTGAACCAGTAATATATTTTCATTCTTCAAACATATCTTTGTGAATATATAATAGTGGTTTTCAACCTTTTAGACTCAAGGTACCTCTTGCTAGACTCCAGGTCTCCATTGGAAAATGCCAGCTCTTAGCTTGTACTCATTTCTTGACTATGGAGAAATAATAGGGCAATTGTTTTGTTACAAAGAAACCAGAAAGACCACAACAGGTCAGAAAGTTTTGAACATCATTATAGATTCCTATTTGAAATCTCTGGGTTTATCTTGTGTATCGTGTGTAGATGTTTAAATACCTAATGATGCTAATATTGTCTGGCACCTCACAGCAGCCTGGTTGAGGATCACTGGTCTATAATATACAAGAAAACTGATGTGTAGCTCAGATGGATGCAGATGGTCTGGGTGGAGAAACTGATCTCTATGCAAAAGGAGAAACTACGTGTTTCAATACTAGACAGCAGCTGCCCCACATGTGGTGTCTACTCCCCAGCTGGGAAAGAAAGTTAGGAAGGAAAAAAAAGAGCAAATTTCATAGATTTCATAGACATTAGGGCTGGAAGGGACCTTGGGAGATCATCGAGTCCAGCCCCCCGCCCAAAGGGCAGCAAGTCAGCTGAGGTCACAGGATCCCAGCAAGATAAGCATCCAATTTGCTCTTGAAGGTGTTCAATGTAGGTGCTTGAACCACCTCCGCTGGCAGACTGTTCCAGACCTTGGGGGCTCGGACAGTAAAGAAATTCTTCCTTATGTCCAGCCTGAAACGGTCTTGCAGGAGTTTGTATACTGATAACTGCCCCCTAAGATGTATACATGCTTTGAAATTTAGGTATGCATTTCTTGGTTTATATGTAATCATAAATAGGTACAAGCAGTGTTAGGATTTCCACCCAATATTGACTTTTCCACCCAATATTGACTTTTGCTAAATGATTATTTAGCAAGGATGTGTGTGTGTGCATGTGTGTGAATGCAAAATTGATAATTTATGCAAAAACAAATGTGTGGTATGATCTATGTAAATATTTCTTACTATTTCATTTTTAGGATTTTTTTGTTAAGTTCTCGTTTTTTCCACCCTCTGCTTTGAAGTACAGTGATATAGAAACAATGTTATTAATTTGGGAGCAGCATAAACTGCATATTGTCTTGAAAACAATTTATGTGAATTTGATGCACACCATAATTTGTGAAGTCTCACTATTTTTGTGCTATATTACACATTCACATATATTTTATGCTGCTTGGTACAGCTCTGATACTTATCAAGAAAAAGACATTAATGTTACATTTTGACATTACCATTTTGCTGAGTTTTAACTAATTTTTAGCTCAGACTGAACAAGTGATCTTGAATTGAACAGACATTATTAAGTACATTAGAAGCACAACTGATTCTGTAGAATATCTCATTTAAGAACTTGTAAGCTTAGCAGGATTTCCAGATGAGCTGCTTGTAACAGAGAAATCCTTGTGTTAATACAATGACATACATTCTACTGTGGTCATGTGTGAATCTTTCATTAATACTGACAAAATAATGTATGCCTATTCAGCCAACAGATTAAAATACTTTTTTAACTCATGGCATTATATAACCATGTAGAATTTCTGTTCAACTTTGGCTATTTTCCTTTTTCGCTATCTTGCTCCAATACTGAAACTACACAAGCAAACCTTAACATTTCACAGTGAAAGGCCCAGATTCTTAGCTGTGACCAAAGATCTCACTGTACATTTCAGAAGGGAGGTGGTAAAGATGGCTTCAAGCCACCTTTGGGTTCCTTTGATCCTGGGCTGGCTGGGCATCAGTTTGTCCTTCTGGGCCACATCCAGTGAGAACGTTTCCCCAGGGACAAGTAACAGCAGGACACCTTTTGTCACTGCTACTTGTTCCTGGGGGATGCCCACAACACGTGCGTTTTGGCACGTGGCAGGTTGCCCCAGGTGGGCTAGGGAAGGCTGGGGCCAGCAACTGTGCTGGGCCTAGCAGCCTTATGTTGTGTCCTGACGGCCTCAGAGCTGCAGCTGCAGAGCTGGCCGGCAGCTGGAGCATGGTTCTGGCTGGCCAAGCTCCAGATTTGGGCAGCACATGCTGCCTCCATGTGCTCTGCCCCACTTTTTTTTGGAGTGTTTTTTTTTGGCTCTGGGATCTCTTGGGGTCAAGAAACATCCCCGCTCTGCAAAGTAGCAGCATGGGGAATGCCTGTATGTGCAGTCTGCACACCTGCACTTGTCTGGATGCAGCTCCTGATGTAATGCAAGAAAGCGCTCCAAATTACCCTGCCTGTCAATTGCTCCAAGGACTTCCTAGCATTAGCAAAGGACTGTCCGGACATAGGAAAGCCTTTTTCATTTCCCCCATTCCCTTGTCAATGTGTCCCACAGGGAAGAGAGAGCCACAAGAACCAGAATGCCAGCTCTGCCCACCCAAGGTGATACTTTTGTGGCTGGCTGCTCTTGCTTCAAGGTAGTTTTGTGCAAACTAGCTCCATTCAAGGAAGAAGTTGCCCCAATATTTTAAAAAATCAGGCATCACAGAAATTATAATCTGGATTACTGTGATACAATATCAATATTGCTCAGCGGCAGAGAACTTTGGTATTTGCTAATGATGTCTTCAGCTGAGCATATCAGTTGAAGTCAATGAAATCTTACTGTGCTCATTATCTCTGAAAATCAGACCTCCTTTCCAGTTTTTGCCCCCTCCAAGGGAAACTGAATTTTTGAAAATGGGCCTTATTTTCTTGGTGTCTCAGAGATGAATGGAGATAACATATTCCTCTTGATTGTCATGTTCATTTATCTGCAGATTTCTTTGGGTCAGAACTATCTTGCACTGTGTACCCTGCCAGGCACAATGGGTACCTACAGATGTAATACAAATGACAATAGTTAGAGATGGTCATAAGCCCCATAATCTGCGTCAAATTCCAATATGTTGAATATTTTCATTCCATAAGAGAATAAAATTCAGAATCTTGAAATGGTCCTAGAAAGGCAGTTGGGGGGAGAGAATTAAATAATTAAATAAAGCATTCCCACCTTATCAAACCATACTATTTTAGTGGGAATTACTTTTTTTGTTCACTGAAAATGCAATTTTGTTCATGTTGGAGTCCCCAAGGGTACATATGTCAATTTCCACAGATTGGTTTTGCCAATGGAAAAATATTCTATAGGAAGTTTTGCAAACCATTGAATCATTATATGATTCGCACACATCTTCTCCAAAATTCAGCCATTCAAAACTGCAGGTGGGGGTTCTAGATTAAGCAGGAAAGCTGACTTTCTTTGTCAGAAGTTCATAGCATGAAGGCATAGATAAAGACACTACAGCAACATAACTGTCCCTTACCAGAATACTGAGGTATGCTACCACTGTTTGTGACAAGTTTTATCCTATAGCAAGCATATGGGGTGTACAGTATTGAAGTACACTACATACCCCCCATATCCCAGTTTGTTATGGGATAAAACTTGCCAAACACTGGTGCCAATTTGAGAGCAGCTGTGAAAGGGTTAATACTAGACTGTATCTTCTCCTTCCTGGCAGAAACAGAGAAACTGGCAGGTGTCTTGTACCACAGTTTCTTTATGAACAAACCAGCTTGAGGCAACGACTCTGCAAAAACCTCACCCCCTGCCCCGGCTCTGCATTTTGGATTCCAAAAACACAGGTACATGCCTTACTTGGAGGCAAGCAGTACACAAGAAAATATGGTAATGATTGAAGGGTTTATTTTTACATGTATTCATGCTAGTGAAGCTGTAGTAGTCAAATATTCATGGAAAGTGAACATTAAATGGTCATATATAAATTCCTATTGAAATGGACTTTGTTACATAAACAAATATAATAAGAATTTTCCCCATTCCATTTCATTTAAAATGTTAAGGAAAATTAAGTAATCAAGCAAAGTTAAGTTCCTATTAAATGGAGGGTTAAATGCTTCCATAAACAGAAGGATAGAAAATAGGACTAGAAAGGACCTCTGGAAATTGTGTAGTCAAACCCTGGCTCTAGGCCTTAATTTCCTTTGTTGCATTTTGAAGCCATTGCTCCTTGTCCTGTCCCCTGTGGCCACAAAGAGTATTCTAATCTCCATCCTCTGTATACCCATCCTTCAGTATTTGAAGACATCAAAGTCCTCTTTAGTCTTCTCTTCTCCAGACAAAATAAGCAGAGTTCTTTGAACCTTTCCTTGTGAGTCATGTTTCCCAGGCCTCTAATAATTTTCATTGCTCTCCACTGAATTATTTTTAATATTTCCACACCTTTCTTGAAGAGAAGTACCCTAAACTGGACACAGAACTCCAGGTAAAGCCTAAGCAATGTTGAATAGATGAATTACTTCCCTTGACTAGCAAGTGACACACCTTTAATACAGATTAGTATGTTATTACTTTTATTTGATTGATTTCAGCTCATTTCTCCATTTTAATCAAGGTCTTTCGGAATCTTAGTCCTAACTTCCTCCCTTTCCCTCGCCCCTCCCCAAGTCTGGGATCTTGCAGATGTGACAGCATGGGCCAAAGCTGGGGCAGCGCTGTGATGTGTTGGCTGGCAGGGGCATGCAAGCAGTGGATTGTGGCTCTGCTTCAGCTCCAGACCATGATGTCAGAGCTTCAAGATCCCAGCTCTGACCCCAGAGCAACTCCTCACCCAACAGCACACCTGCCAGTGCTGGTCGGACCAGTCTCCAAGGAAACCCTGGCCCTGTGCCGCCAGAGTGACCTGGGAGGGGCCTGGGAAATGGAATCTGGCCACCAACCAGATCTGTCCTTTTGCCCACCCTTGCCCCAGAGTGCCTGCAGCTCTGCTCGACTTGATATCATCTACAGATTTGCTAAGCATGCACTCAATGTCATTCTCCAAATCACTAATGAAGATAATAAATGATACCAGATGTAGAAGAGATCACTGGGGAATTCCACTCAATACCACCTCTCAACTAGACGTCAAGCCATTGATGACTACTTTTTGAGCAGAGTGATCCATTTAGTTATGTACCCACTTTACAGGACTTCTATCTAGCTTGTATTGCCTTTACTTACTAATGAAAATGTCATGGGAAATGGTGTCAAAAGCCTTGCTAAAATCATCTGGGACTGAACATGATCTCCATGATTTTTCAAAGGTTTGAGTACTGTAAAATGCATCCCATTTGCCCCACTGAATGAAAAAGATCCACCTTCTCTAAGTAATCCCTACCTTTCCTTTCTCTACTCTCCACTGCTTATCTTCTTCCCTATCTATGCTACCAACTGCACTCATTAACTGATAATTTACCTTATTGTGAAATATTAATGCCTTCACTGCATCATCTGTTACTAGACTGCCTTCTGCATTCAGTATGTGACCTACACTTTTCTTGGTTTTCCTCTTACTTCTGACATACTTGTAGGATAATTTTTGTTGCCTTTTATCTCTGCTAGTTACGTCTCAATTTGTACTTTGTCCTTCTCCTTACATGTCTGTGCAATACTTATATCTCTTCCTAGGAACACAGATGAGTAGGGGTAGATCTGGAGGGTGGGAGGGAGTAGGGAAGGGGGTGCAGTTGCATCCACCTTTGATCCCTTTTTATTCAACCTTTCTATTACGGCAGCAGTAAGGGCATCACTTGGCTTTGTGGCTCATTGCAATCTACCTGATCCATTTTAAACTCCTCATCATACAGGTGTTAACAACCCTCTTATATTTTTGATGTTCCACTAATAAAGCTACTGTTCTGTAATTCTGCTAGTAGCTGTTCCACTTAAGGTAACTCCTATTTCACAGCTCTGCAGATTGTTTTTAACTGTAGCCAAAAATATCAACTCAGGTTTGGAAACATTAACTCAGGTGAACATCAATTCAGGCATAAAATAATTTTCAATGAAGCATTGATCTGTGAGTCTGAAAGAGAGGTACATTTAATTCGGATGATACCAAGGCTACAGAAACAACGTTTTAATTATTTCTTGCCCAGTTGTGTTTTTATACATAATATATGCTATGGCAAATTAAAGCACATTCCAATAAAGTTATATATATATATTTTTATTTGATTTTAAACTGAATAATATAGCCTCAGACCCCTAGTATATTAATAAATTACCTGGGAAAAATGTGTATTCTATTATGTGATGATGCATCATACTTTCTGCACCTCCATTTTCAAAATCCTAGATCCGCCCATGCAGACAAGTTTCCACTTCTGTAGGATTCATTTTTGAGTTTCACAGCATTGATGAATTGACTATGTACCTAGACATGGTTAGATGAACATCTTGCTAGGGTCATTTGATCCCAGTACTCTTTCCTGCCATGGCAGGGGGTTGGACTAGATGATCTGCTCAGGTCCCTTCCGACCCTAGAAACTATGAAACTATGAAACCATGTGTCCTGAGGTTTACTGTCTTCCACACTTAAAGGAATAAATTACATAGAGTGATTTTGCTCACTAGGAGAGTAGTAAAACACTAGGACTGGTTACCCAGAGAGGTTGTGGAATCTCTATCCTTGAAGGTTTTCAAGACCCAGCTAGACAAAGCTTTGACTGGGAAGACCTAATTGAGGCTGGTCCTGCTTTGAGCAGGGGCTGCTGCTTTGTTGCTCTCCTGTGGTCCCTTCCAACCCTAATTTTGTATGATTCTATGTTTCTATGATCTATTTAGCACAGTTAAAACTAGTTTTATCAATAAACTAATACATATATAGGAGGGAATCCTGCATTGTTCAAGGGTTGAAGTAGATCTTTTCTGTCTGTTTTTTAGAGTTAGGGGTTTGCTATTTTTATTTATTTATTTTACTAATCTTTTTCAGAATGTTATTGTGACAGATTAGCTTTAATTTGTCAATAATTTGTGTGTGATATATAGCAGAAATAGTTCTAAGAATTCTCTCTCAATTCAGAGGGAAAACAGATACTGAGTTTTCTGCTAAATTAAAATCCTCAGTCAGAAACAGGAAACATTTGAAGAAAGATAGATGATACTATGACATGATTCTGAAGAGGTGAAAGCAAGTGGGGGCACCTTCCATTTTGTGGATCCTCAACCACAGAAATACTCTGCATGTTAATATGTACAGTAGAACAGGCATCTAGGAAAGAAGGTTCTTCAGAACAAATTTGGGATGTGATCACAAGGTTGTCAGGTACTGCTATAAATCAGACCACAAAAAAAACACTATGAAATATGTCAGAAAGCTTTGAAAAATTTAAGGCACAGGAAATCAAATTAGTCTAATTCTGTGTAGCTGAATGGGTCAGAGAGAAACAAAGAGAGAAAATACTGTGTTAGAAATGTAAGGTATTTTACTGCCCACTCTACCTAGACTTGGAAAAACTTTAGCACTTCTCTTTCAGGGAAGATCTAGTATGCAGATAGTTTTCTTTATTTTAACTTGTACTCTCTGGGTGCATCTACATGAGTTACTACTGCGCAGTAGCGTTGGCAGTCACTAACTGTGAAGTGATACTACTGTGTAGTAGTAATGAGCTACTGCGCAGTAGCATCTAAAATACTGTGTTGGGACACTATTGCACAGTAACATCGGTTACTGCATAGTCATTTAGTATTTGCTTGTGCCAGTATTAAATGATTGCTCAGTAATAACTGCACAGTCCACCAGTCATGTAGACACAGCTGTGAGGGAGTGACAGGGAAGCCCCAACCAGCAGATGTGGAGATACAGTGGGGAAGCCAGGCAGCAGATGATGTGGAGGTCTGGTGTCCCACCACAGCCACACCGCAATGCTTTACAAGCCAGTGCTCCCTCTAGATTGCAGGAGGGAGCCCGCCTCTGAAGTTTTCAAGCCCCAGCATGAGACAACAAGGGGAGAATGCCAGAGGCCTGGAAGGTGGAGTGCTTCTAGAAGCAGCAGGAACCAGAAGCAGCAGCTCCCTGTGGACAGAGAAGCATGTCTTCAGCCAGGAGATGAGCGGAAGGTAGTCACGCCAACCCATGTAGTGCAGCAATGGCCTGTGGATGAGCAATGGATGTGGCAGCTTATGGAGAAGTGGTCAAAGCATTCTCAGGATTGGGAGTGGTAAGTGAAAGGAAGACAGACTGGGCAATTCTGGTGAATTTTCCTTTCCTTTTTTTTTTGTTATTTTCACACCCCTCAGCAGAGGGCCTGATGGTGGCTGGGATCATGCCATGGCCATGGGAGCCATGCCCAGCGTAGGAAAGACTGGGTGCAGAAGGAGTTGAAGGAAAATACGAAATCCAAGCCAGTTGCAGGAGGCAGCAAATAGCAACACTAAATCCCTTGCTGATCTTGCAGGCACATGGAAACTTGCAGGGATGTAGATAAATGGAAGACTGTTTACACAGTAAGTGCTAAGAAATGTAGGACTGGGGAAAGGGACATGTTCCCATAGACTGCTCAACTATGGCAAACATTTCAGTGTAATTGCTCAGATGTTTATTTTTGTCAACATTGGACTTACTCCAACATATAATAAGTTTGTATCTTCTCTACCTAGTAACTTGTAGCCCTCAAGGAATGCTTACCATCATTTTAGTAATATATATATGCTCTTGTGTCTCACTTTCAGATACATACATTATTCTCAGAAGAAATTGGGACCTTCTTTTCTTACGCTAGGTTAGTGCACATTTTTGTACATGCAAATTTATTCCTGTTTCACATATGCAAATTTAGATGTGCTCATGCAAATCTGAGGCAGTATATTCAAAGGAACTAAGTGTGTACCCATGGAGCCACTGCTTCCTGTGGTGTTCTGCAAAGTAGGTACACATTTGTGCAGCTGAGTACTCTCAGAGTCCAAATTCAAGTGATTACATGGCTGGGTGGCATGCATCCAAACTCTGACACTTAGGCAACATAAAATCCTATTCAGTTCAACTATGCCAGTATCATACTCTTATGTTTTAATGAGAATTTTCAGCCTGCTTTTACAGACTCAAGTGGTTTGGGTATAGATAATTCTGAGAAGCTTTAGATACACATCTTAACTTTTAGTCTCTTATTCAGAAACTCCAGATCTTCTGTGGTTTTCAGGTTACTGACACTGTATGATACATTTATTCATTGCATCAAGTTATTGTGTTTGTGAGGTAATGCAAGATATGCTTGCATGTCATTTTTGAAAGACATTGGTTTTCTTGTATTTTTGTACAGGTTATTTACTTTGTGGTGTATTCAGGTGTCTTCACAACTTTGCTCTGTCTGGGACCATAGAATTGAGGCTTCAAGGTTCTTTATAAATAAAAGATTGAAAGAAACAATTCCTTCTCTAAATAACAATTAGAGCATTAGCTGAACAAAGAGCTTCATTTGCCAATTAGTATTCCTATGGTGATTGGAGATAATTTAGTCAGAATACAACAGAAGCACAAGCAGTAGTAGCTGAAATGGTAGGCTCTGGTGTGCAGGCTGTTTCTGGATGCTCATTTGGTCTTTTTCTTCTTTTGGGAGTCTTCTGCATTTATTTTTCACAATAGCTTTATGGTCTTGTGTCAAAAGGATATGTGATGACAAAAAATTAATCTGTACTTCAAAAGATATGCAACAGTGACTGGAAAATGCAGATCTCTCTGCTGTGTCCTAGGTATGAGGCTAATCAATAAACTATAGTGACACTAGAGAGGAAGGGGTAACTCATTCATACACTTTAGCCCCAGGATTATAGAAAGAATAAATACAGGTCTAAATGTTTCTTTAAGGAAACAGGAATATAGGTTGTAGCTGTGTTGGTCTAAGGGCAGAGGCAGACAGGTTCTATGGATAAATCTGATATCTTTTATTAGACCAACTGAAATAGTTGGAAAAATTCTTCTTTGCAAGCTTTTTGCGTTCAAACAGAAAGAGCACAGACCAATTACAGATTCTTCCTCAGCCTGACAAAGGGTGTTTGTGCCAGAAGCTTGCAAAGAAGAATTTTTCCAACTATTTGAGACTGTCTTTAAGAAATGAGACTCAAGCATGGGTGGCACCTGTACTCATGGAAGAATTCCACATGATGCACAAAAGCCTTGTGAGGCATCATAAAAAATAACGAAATCGTCTATATTGAAACTCTTAAACCTTATACTATTCTTAGTTACACTACTGTAAATTAGGGGTAAAGCAATTTAAGTTACTGTACCAGTGTGTGTCAAATTTGAATCCAGCTCACTATTTGTTTTGCCTTGTGGAGGTAGTGCAAAATAACTGCCCTATCGATACTCACCCAGGAAACTCACGGGCTGCAAATTTAGCTATAGTAGGCCAGGTCCCTGGTCACTCCAAGTCCATTTGCATGATTCTCATGGGGCAAAGAACCAAGGAAAGTAGCTTAATGCAGCTACTGGAGGTTCCATAGCTTTGGAGAATCTTTGATCAAAGCCATCTCTGTACCACCTTTTACCTTCTTTCCCTTCCTATAGGGAGAAGAAGATGGGGTGTGACTGTTAATGACCAGCTGCAGTAATATCCCTTTGTCATTAGATCCATGCTCCAGTTGCTGAAATGTACACTAGGGGCCCAAGACTTTTTGGATACCCACAGGATTGTGGTAATGCTAAGGTATTTAATTCCCCATCTCAGATCCTATGCTTGCATGTCACCTAGATTCATTCACTTGGGCTATTCAGCCAGGACAGTCCAAAAGATCCAATTCAGACACACAAGGGACAACCATTTATTTCAATTTAAATCAAAGATTAAGGTCTCATCTGTGACCTCAGGTTTGGGATGCGGTACCTTTAAAAAATGAACAGCTAGGCTTGTACTCGTGTACTTGTATACATTCTGCCCCAGAACAAGATCAAGCAAAAAAAAATCATGTTCCCCTTCAATTATAACTACTTGGAAGTGTGTGGGTGAACACTTAGGCTCATACTAGAACTACAAAGAGAGTTGAGGGGTGAGTTAACATAATAACTAAATGGGCTTGAATTGTACTAGAGTAGATGATGAAATAGTACCCAGAAACTGTACCTTCCTTAAAACCCCTCTAGTAAGTGTTACTGGTGTGATAATACACTTTCCCCCATAGTAAATGTATCAATGACTTCTATGCTACTACCGTACTCGCTAGTTGCTTGAAAGCAAACTAACATTCGAGGGTCTGGTATTGCAGGCTATAGGTGCTACTTCTCAGAAGAGAGTTTAACTAGTTGTAGAAGGTAAACATTTTTTTACCTATTTTGTCTGTGTATCCCAGAACTGTCAAACTTTTTGAAGGGGATAGGATAAACTCATAATGCCTTGTATTTCTGGGAAGGATTCTATAAACCTCTGGATTTACAGAATGGCATGCGGCCTTCCCACTATTTATTTTTCATCTCCTGCTGCTTGGAAACATTTCAGTTGTCAATCAGCTCACAGGCTGTGCTTTTGCCACTAACGGGAACTTCCCAATCAGTAGATTCCCAAGGTACCCCCTCAGTTGTGATTTTAAGTACCTACCTGCTTAAGGGGCTGCCCTCTCACCATAAGCTGTTCAGAGGTAAGTTAGACCATGACAGGTGTTTAGGCTGGAGCTCCCCAGTATAAGTCAATGGGAATTGCTGGCAGGTTATTCTCTATGATGGCTCATTAACTTGGAAACTTACTCTTGGCCTTTGAATGAAAGCCCCAAATCTGGTGATATGCAGGACAGAACGCATAATTTTTCCTGAATGTTCAAAGGTGAGAAAGACTTGAGAGGCTGATAAAGATATTTTTAATCTTTAATTCCGTCTGATTTCTTTTTTTGGAGATTATTTATAGTGGAATACATTTTAATTTTCTTCATCAAAGGGACCCAAAGTAAATGGATAAGTATCCTTACTTCTGAGCAGATATAAAGAAACATTTTGACGTTAGAAAATTACCACCCTAAAATAAGGAGAAGTCTCTACAGCTTATGTGGACAACCGGCAGAATCCCTTTGTGTCAGTAATAGTGATAGTTGGTTCAGTTGAATAGGAGCTTAAGTACTAGCCTTCAGTTTTCATCTATGTTTTCCTTCCCTAAACCAAAGTTTGTCTAGCTGGATGCTGTTTTATTCATCTGATGGAATCATGTCAATATAAGAAATGTGATCTTAAAAATATAGCTAAAGTACTCAGTCTAGTATAGTTGAGTATGAGTAGACTAGTAATGCTGAGTTTAGATACCCCGGAAAGCTATTCTTGTGCAAACATAAATGCTTATTAGGCATTATGGAGCCAGCTCATAAACTAAGTTGAAATAATTAAATAACAGGAAGGCAAGAAGGTGAAAGAAAACACCATCTGCTAACTCTCGATCAGTCACTTATGAACAACCTGGAATATAATGAAGGCCATTGCATTCTGATCATGAATAGATCCTTCTGCTTGGCTTGTATTATTTTTTCCTCAATTAAAATAGCACATATGTTTTGCTGCAGTTCAGTAAACATGTGAATCAAGACAAAAACAAAAAAGATATAATAAAGTGTCTGCTAACTATATAGCACACACTAATTTGGGTGGATTAAAATACTTTCTTTAATATTTATTGTACAAACAATTTTAATACTACGTACAATATTAGCCACTCAATTTCAAACCTAAGAGCCTGATCCTCCACTCTCCTCAGTTTTACATCCCCAGACTCCATTAATTTTGACAAAGTTATACCAGGTTAACACCAATTCCATTCAATTGTTTATAGTAACACATTGATTTTATTTAACTTAATTGCACACAGGGTACATAGACTATTTGTTACATAAGAAATAACAATTGTTCATAGGTCTGTGTGTGCGTTCAAGTATGAGTGCTGAATATATTGCTGGTTATTGTAAATATACTGAATAGTGTACCTACAAATTATATAGTATTTGAATTTAAGGATTTGCTAAAATGAAACATCCAATAATATACATAAAAGCAAGTATACCCAAGGATAAATCAGAATGTATCATTTAAAAAAAGATTGGCAATTGTGTTTTTACTCCCAGTGATTAGATATATATAATTATATTTTAATAGAAAATATTGTTTGTTACAATCCTTTAGTAGCAGAAAATAAGAAATCTAATTCTATAAAATACTTAAAGTGGGAAAAACTGTATGTACAGGAGGCACCACTCTATGTACACTGGGACTGTACATGTGTAAGCTACCCATGGAAGCATCCACACATACAACCATGTGCGCTTGCAGCAGCTCAAATAGAAGGGGTGCAAATTTGAGCCGGGGCTTTTTGCCTCAGGGCACATGCTCAGACATGCACTTTGTTGTGGTGCAAATTGTGCTACTTGGAGCAAAATAACCCTGCCTGGCTCCTCTGGGATCTGCAGCCAGAGGAAGCTAAAGCCCAGGGCCAGCATCTTTGCTGTCCTCAGCGATATAAAAACCTGCCCTGGCAAGCAGCTCAGAGCTGCTAGCTCTCAGGAACTTCTGGGGCACCAACAATTGGTACCTGGGGACACTACCCCTTATGCCAGCTGGACTGCTGAAGCAACCCTAAGAGTTCCCTGCACCCTCTACCCACTGCAGTCTGGCAGTGGGGGCTGCTGCCTGGCTGCGACCTGTTGTGCACCTGCCAGACCCAAATGGGGACTGCACAGCCAGTAGAGGCATCTGGCTGTGGCTGGAGGGTTGGCCTCTGTGCAGCACTACTGTCACATGTACCCCCTGCCTGGCCATCTGGGCAGCTATCACCCAAAAGAAGTTCCAGGTGTGGTGGCCTGCTTTGAACTGTCAAAGCATGTTTTCCTGGCCCCATTTGGCCAGGAGGTCAGCCACAGCCAGCTGAGTCCAAGGTGCCAGCTCTGAGCAGGCAGGGCCCTGCCAGTGGCCTCCCTAGCAGGAATTCTAGTGTTCCCTATTGGAAAACTGAAAAATCCCTGATAAAAAAAATCCCAAAGTCACTCTGTAAAAGACCCCCAAATCCATGTTCCTCCACAAGTAAAACAATAGACCACTAAAAAAAGAGTGAGACAGCGATCAGATGGACAATGTTTTACTGATATATCTACAGTCTTAAAGTATGTCTCTTATCATAATAATAAAGTGAACTCTAAATACATGTTTCCTGAATTCATGAATACATGAATATATATTTTGCTGCCCTCCCACGGGGGGATTGGCCCCCACACAGGGGCTACAGCCCCCCAACAGAAGTTATGGAACCCCAACAGGGGGTTTGGCTCCCACACAAGGGCTATGGCCCCCCAACCAGGGCCAAATGGCCCCCACAGGGGCTACCACCCCACCCTGCAAAGCCCACATGCCCCTCCCAGCCCCCCCAATGGCTGCCCCACCCAGCCCCATGCCCCACTCCCTTAGACCTCAGTGGCTTCCCTGCCCATCCCCACTCCCCACTTGCACCCCCAGGGCTGTCCCCACAACCCCAGGCACCTTCACTTTAAAGAAGGGGGGGTGGAAAACAGGAAAAAAGAATCTACTTACCCTAGAAGCAGGGCTGGAGGGGCTCCAGGGCCTCCTGGCAGAGCTCCTCCTCAGGCAGCACAGGGGGAGGGGCCAGGCAGGGAAGTGATATGGGGACTTCGGGTGCTGGTGGGGGGAGAGACTGGTCAGAAAAGTGATCGGGGGCTTGGGGGGCTGGCAGGGGGAGGGGCCGGGCAGGGAAGTGTTCGGAAGGGTCGGGGGGCTGGCGGGCGTGGGGTTGGGTAGGGCAGGGGGGCTGGGGGAGCGGGCAGGGGGTTGGGCTAGGCAGGGCTGGGATTGGGGGGCTGGGGGAGTGGGCAGGGCTGGCAGGGGTAGTATATGATTATCCAGACTGAATGTTTGAACAGGATTAAAGACTCAGTGTCACTAGTGATACATTTCTTAATTATTCTTCCTCGCCATTAGAATTCATCAGAAAAGAAACAACTTACATCATACAGAAAAGCTCAACTTGTATCACTGCATTCCCATATAAAAATAAATTAGACTGGCATTTATCATTATCAAGCAATTAAAAAAAGTAAAGGAACTGTGTTCTGCTATTTTCACTTTTACAGAAAAATTCTGCTGTCTACTTAACTTGGCTTTATACCTATGTAAATCTGTTGGCATGAATGCAGGCTGGTGTAAGGTCAACATCAGACTCTTATTCTCTGAATTATCTATTTCTGTGCTGGAAAAAACATATTCCTACATTAAAATACACCCCCCCCCCCCCCGAGAGTTTCTTTGGTTTTAAAATAGTCTTTGTACTTAGATTACAGAAATTATGATGTCATATGCTAATTTTACTACAATGTAGGATACATGCCTGATTTATATAAAAGAAATATTTTTTTTTTACATCTCCTACCCCCAAAACTATGGGAAGAGAGGAAAATAAATCTAGAAGGTGGTACATTTTGTTTGGAAACTGAATATTTGATGACAAGCCACTAATTTTGATTGATTTTGGTTATAGTGATGAAGCAACATATGGTTTAGATTTCAAAAGGAAATGTTAGGTATGAGGGTGCATTTGCACCAGGCATTAATTAGAAATTCAAGGTACTTGAAGCACTTGACTTGATTCTGCAAACAAATTTATTTAATAAGCTATACATATTGTAGATGCCATGCTCTCCTCCTTTGGTCTTATTTCAGTTACCATCCTTCATCTGTGAAAACCATAGCACAAGAGACCTATTTTTACTGTGGGATGTGTCACTGAAGTTCTGGAGAGGCTTGCTTTTCTCTCAGTATTTAGGATACTATTACAATTATACTAACAGACAGGGTTTGAATTATGGGGGAGCTCAGGGTGGGGGACTGACGCCCCCCATAAGAGATGAGAGCTCCTGAACCTTTCTAAGCCACTTAGGTGAAGCGGTGGCAGTGGCTCTGTCCAGCTTCTGGCTGCCACCACCACAGAGCCCCTCCTCCCCCAACCCCAAGAGTCAGAGCATAATTCAAACCCTGTCTGTTAGTATAATTGTTCACAGAGATTACAAAGTCTAGTTTTTTCATAAACTTCATTCTCAATGTCCTTGTCTTTATCAACTTGGACATTGACCAGGTGGATGTCACACCATCTTTCTGTTAATGTAGATGTGATAGTCTTAGATTTATAAACTGTACCTTCCTGATTGAAGTGAAGTATCTGTTCTCCACTATAAATCATGTACCCAATTCATGGGTATCTGTTCCACCACTGAACAGTGTATAGTTTCCTAGCCTAACATCTCCACATTCAGGCCATCTTACCTTTTGGGGTAGCCTTTTAAGTCTGGATAAAATAATGGCATCAAGGAAAATCTCAAGAAATCTTAAAATCCAGCTTTATAGTATAATTGTTTAACCTGTCCTTTCATATGGATGTGAATCCTGGATACTGGCAAAGGTGAACAGAAAAAGGCTGCAAGGGATTGAAAAAAAATAGCTGAGGAAAATATTTGGTACAGTACAAGAAAATGGAGTCTGGGGGAGAAGACTATCAAGATTTTGTGAACCTTTACAAAAGACCTGATGTCTTGAGCAAGATAATTATACAGAAAATAAAATAGCCAGACCATATTACAAGAACCGATGTGATAAGGCATGTGAGGTGGATTTTGGAAGCTGAGGTAGAGGGTATCAGACCTTAAAGTAGACAAAGGCAACAATGGGAAGATAACATAACTGATCTGGAAGGGGTAGGTGAAAACTTAACAAGACAGAAGGAGATTGCATAAAGTAGTAGAAGATAGAAGGCCTTCCCTTAGACAATTATTGGCCCCCAAGTTCTTTGAGAACCAAGACAGAGATGATTAAAGTCATTTCAGTACATTTCAAACTTGGGTTAAGGCTGTTAATGGGTGTAAAAATCTTATTTCATTTCTGTATAACTGTCGCGCGGCATTCTCACATTTATGTGACCTTGTAGTCTTGGCTGTTAATCAAAATGAAAGCTTTGTAGTTTTCCACGCTTGTATCAAGCTACACATGCGCATTTTATAAGTTTATTTTCTTATCTGTAAGTGTCATACCTGCAGAAACGAAACTTATGTAGAAAATCTACCTAGTAACTATTGTGTAAAAGAAACTATCCTATCCCTATATGCTTAGCTTATATCATAGTTAGTGTCATAGAGGCAGTCCAACCAACATCTATAAAGAGGCAAAGATGCAGGAAACAGCAGAGACGACGACTGGACAACCCTTCAGGATTGATCACCCTATAAGCCAGTCCTCAGCCTCCCCGCCTGGGCGTATCCCAGCGAAAACCAAGGCCTCAAAAATCCAACAATCGACAGCGATTCACCGCGTTACAGTTTTATTATTTTTCATCCTGTTCATGAGCTGTTGACCAGCCCTAGGACTAACTAGTAGGCAGCCGCACCTATCATTGGACTAGTTCCAGTGGTGGAAAGCAAGGGCTTACTAGTGAACCCTGTGGGCCAACAGACCCCCTTTGTATCCGGCATACTGTAACTGAAGAAACATCGGAGACTCCACTTCTCGACTGCCTCTCTTCATAGCTTAGACAGCATATCTACGCTTTCTATACTTATATTTACTGCAACTTTGTTCCAGCCGGCCTCCCATCTTATTCATAAGAGGGTGAGGCCAGGTGAGTGGATAAAACAAATTTTTACTTCACTTTATATCTACTCCATAATAACTTCTACTACTAACATCCCATCTCAATGAGCTGTTGACCAGTTCTGGGACTTAAGGAGTCGGCAGCCACACCCATCATTGGACTAGTTCCAGTGGTGGAAAGCAAGGACTTGCTCCGGAACCCCGTGAACCAACATACATCCTATAGACTTATTACAGAAAACTAACAAGTTACTCTAAGTCGTCTACTTGCGCCAGCTCGGCGAACCTCAAAGGCGGTTATAAAGCTACCTCCAATCCCGCCCCACAAGCCATGCACTCGCACAGCTCCCTATAGCCCGCGGCTCCCCAAGTGGTACCGGAATTGCTAGCCTGGCATTCCGCCACAATGGGGAAGATTAAAGCAGGGATCTCAGCCCAGCAGTCAAAGATGGCTTAGACTCCTTTGTGATTCAGAGATGTGGTAGCAACTGAGGGACAATCCCTATTAGGGTAGATGGGGCAAATTTGACCATCTAATTTGGGAGGAAGATTGAAAAGACAAGTTAAAAGAAGACAAATGTCCACCAGAGAAATTATGAGAGTAATTTTGTCTGGCAGCAGGAAGCTAACCTCAGTGGTAAATGCTTGCTGGAAATACCTCACAGATTTAGTAGATCCAGACTCCATTTAGACCTAATCTTCTCTTGGATGTTGACACAGACACATGACACTGAAGGAACATAACTTGTGCTGCCAAGTTTACAGTAACTTAGCTCCTATATCTTCAGTGTCAAATAGGTTTTATCTATCTAAGGCAGCTCCATAGTGGCCAACCCTATAATGTCTGGACTTACTAACTTTGCAACTGCCGCTTTAGTTAAAGCAAATACTGCAGCTAACTATTCACATAACACATTGAAAATATAGGTGTTAGGGCCAAAGTCTAATCTCAACTGCACAACAAAGTAACTGTTGCTGATAATGTACAAAGTGCATTTTACAGTAGAATCTGGTATTACTATCAAAGCAGCTTTCCCATTTGACTTGTATCAGGATGTTATCAGGGATAACAGTTATAACAACTCCAGTGTATGAACTCTTAAGCAGTGTAAAACATAATGAGGAACTAAAGCACTGGTGAGTCCACTGACTGCAGTGGAATAAGGCAGTAGTATAATAAAGGCTGGCAAGTGGGTCACCATCCTAGAGGGGTGCTGGAATGCAGGTCTCCTCCCCGACCCCCCAAGGGAATTTTGTTGTGCTGGGCAGTAGCAGCCCCATGCCACACTGGGCAGCAGCATCTAAGTACATGGACAACACAGCAGTAGCAGCTGGGGTGGACAGACAACAACACAGGAAGTAGCAGCTGGGGTCTTTTACTCCAGAGCTGGTAAGACTGAGCCCCTGCCCTGCTCTCTACTTAGCATCCCTCCATCCCTCAAGTACAGAGATGGTGAGGTGAGTAGGAAAGAGGGGATTTGCTGAGGGTGCAACACCTATTAGTTACACCTCTGGAGTACGGGAAGTATTGGAGTTAGACCACTGCAAGCAAGTTACAATGAAATGCCCTATTGCAAAAGGAAATCCCTTCTTTCTCAGTTGCCAGAAATTTAAATGTTAGCTGCTATTTAAAGTCATAGTCAACTACTTTAAATATATATATATATTTACCAGTTGGCACCAGGATCAACTGTTTCAACAGAGAAGCCAGGTAACAAGTGAACATGGCTGCCATCTCCTGCTTAAGATGAGTTTTTCTAGGTCAGTGTCTGAAGCATATTAGTGGACGTGTATACTTGTGCTACACATGTTAGGAAGATCAATAAAAGCTATTGTTTCCATTTCCAGAGCTGTTGGTTTGCTGCTTTCACCATTTTATTTATAAAAATCTATCAAATAAATGTGATGTTGACACTCATTATTGCACTCCTAAAGTCACACGAATATTCTCAATACTTCCTGTTTTTAACTTGATACATTTTTGAGCACTCATTAAAAAATATAAAAGGAAGAAGAATATCTTTGTATCCTGAGACACATCTGGTGCATATTAATACAACACAAACTTATCATAGACCTCACTGTTTGTTTAGCTCTTGTGCTATGGGTAGTATTTCACCTGGGTTACTATGATAAGAATAAAAGGCTCAATCCAACAGTGTCATGAGAGTTTGTTATTGAAACCAAAGAATGATATTATGAACACATTTTGTGTGGTTTTAACTGAAAGGGGAGGAGAGAATAACTGGCTTTTTCCTATAATGTGAGACTTTCTGATTAAACACTGCTTTTTCAGGGAAAGTAGGTATTCTGTGATATATACTATTCAGTTCTATATCAGGGATACACAAAGGATTACATAAATGTGCATTCTTGTTTGACATGCCATTGTGTAATACCCTTGTTGGTCTAAATACACTTTTGTGCAAAAAGCATGTGTTGCTTGTATTCTTCTACCAGATTCATATTCCATGCTATAGATATTCACTGGACATTTCTGTTTTCTGACAGAGAAATAAAGTACTGATAAGACTGGCAGAGACTCTTTGATAAAAGTCTGTTACCAAATTAAAAGGAAGGTTATAATGATTTCTTGCCCCAAGAGATATCCAGCCTCTCCCTGGTATAATGCTGTGTCAGGGCTAACTAATACGTTCCCAATATGTTCTTCACTTTAGTGTCTCATCACCATATATAAAAATAATTTCTTTCTGATGAAACTATTTCTAGCTTCTGTCAAAAAGGAGATCATATGATTGCTTATGAAGAATGACTGTTGCACCTTTGAAATATACCATACATAGCAGCAATTGCCTTATTTCTCTAATTTACAAGAGAAGGCTGCTTCTGGACCCTAATGTCCAAGAAGTGGGTTCTGAACAATGGGCTGCTTCTGAATTCTAAGGCTCTAATATTTTCTTAAGGGTTTCCACAATATTTAACTGACATAATAGCTAATTACAGGCACACCTACGAATCCTTTTGTAGGGCCTCACCCATTTTCCTTATCTCCATTTAGCAATGTTTTAAAGTTGGTGAAAATTTAGAGCTTAATGGGCCGCATCTGTTTAAATAAATGTATACATGTGCATTCGATTCTTTATATTACATTAAATATTGAATTTTAAGCCAAATGTTTTCCCTTCAAGTCAGTAGTAGTATAGAATAAAAAAAAAAAAGGGAGCCAATAAACAGTTCACAGAAATCAAAGCTATTGTTACTGAGATGGGGAATAAAAATTACCTGAAGATATTTAGAAGTAACGTACCCTGACATTTGACTTTTTTTGGTTTTGAACTGAAACAGGTATGTCAACACTACAGCTAGGGACAGAAATTACACATAAACCAGTATAAGTAATTGGAAACTGGTTCAAATCTATAACACAACAGAAGTTCAGTGCACATAAACTGCTTTCATAATGGCCAAAACCAGTTTAAGATAAAACTGGATGGATGTAGGATCAAATATAACTGATTTAGGTTAAATCAGTTTGTTGAACTTCTGTCTCAGATCCCCTCTAGATTCAAGTTAACTCACAGTCCCCCAGCATCCCAGGATGCTTTGTATAATGGGTGGGCTAGCCTTGGCCCAAGCTGTCTACTCCAGCTGAGCAGGAAAGGGTGCTCTAGCACCCCCGGGTTCTGGGTTGGGACACTGCAGGGATGTGGCTGCATTTCCAGAATCAAAAATGAATGTGGGTTCACTTGTTTATCATTGGTTCAATCTACAGAGTTTAGACTAACCTGTGAAGATTTAATCAATTCAGTCTCATGCTTTTTGACAGTCTGTACTTAGCCTGTAAGTCACAACTGGAACTCTTCCTGATTTATTAGAAGTAGTCATTCCTTTCCTTACTACAAAAAACCCTGATTTGACTTCTATTTATTTGTTCTGTCTCATTATAAATTATGGTTTCTTGTGCCGAGTAACTACATAATCCTATGGATGGGCTCTGCTTGTTCAGGCTCAATTTCTCTTTTTATCATGCAACACTTATGTTATTCTTCTGCACCTGAAGATGACTGGCAAGCTTTGGGGCACCTTTAAATCCTATTTTTTTCCAACATTTTAAATGTCCCTGCTCCACTTGGAATACAATTCCTTGGATTCAAGGAAAATAATGTAGCTATGTGAAACTGAAAGCTGTCACCACCTTACAGTATCATAGTGGATCAAGAATATATAAAAATCCTTTCAGTAGAAGCTTTTTTTTTTTCAGGTTGTATCCTGAAATAGAGAAAGACTTATGTTTAGCTGGAGGCAGAGCAGGTCTCCTGCAGAGTTGTTGATGGATAAAAGATTCTCCTTTCACAAAAGTTCTTCTAACACCTACAAGTTAGCTTCTTTTTATCAACCTCCAAATAAAGATTAAAAGAAAGCAAACCAAAACCTAGGGAATGAATATACAAAAACATATTAAAAAGATTATCACACATAGAATGTGAGAGACACACCCACCAAAAACCAAGCACGAGAAAAATGAAGGAACCTAACACTACCACACATTCTCACGGGAAGGGTGTACAGAGGGTAAAAAAAGAAACAGAAATAAGGTTGTGGTTCATAGTGATATACACTAGTTGCAGTAAAGATAAGGTGTGGCAGTAGGGACTGGTGAATATAGACGGTGTGAACTCCTGGCTTAAAATGTCATTACCTGTCTTTTCTGGGTTTGTGTCAAGCTATACAAGTGTTTACCCTAGCATTTTCACACATACATTTCTAGTGTCCTACATTTCACTATAACATTTGTTTGCTGAGGAAAACAAATATGCTGATTTGGAATAGCTAGAGGAAGAAAGAAAAACAGAAAGCTAGAACATGTCCTAGGTGAATATTTTCAGTTATAAAAGTTGCTTCTGAGATTATAATATAAACCATGAGCTGCAAGAAGGAACCTTGAAACTATTTGCCAGTATTAGCTTTTTCTGCTTCTGGGATGGTGTACACTAAATCTATAATAATCGGGAGGCTCCATTGACGCTCGTGCAGGAACATAGCACAGTTTTAGGGTTTTAGTTGTTCTAAACATATATTTAAAATATCTTTTTAAATCCTTATGCTAATATTGAAACTGTCCTATATTGTTTGCCTGTGGACTGAGCAAAAATTCTGATGTTGAACTTCTTATATTCCAAAATGTCTTACAGCTCATTTGCATGGGGACACTCACAATAACTAACCCACATTAAGACTTTAAAGAAGAATTAATTATGTGTGGATAGAATTAAAGTGGTCTTTGATTTAGCTTGATTCATTTTATTAAGGCTACTTTAATTACAGACAAAAGAGCCGGATCCCACTCCACCTACTGAGCAAGTGCAATTTTATTTCACCCTGTTCACATCTCTGGGCAAAGTAAAGCCTTTAACCTACTTGTAAAGTTGTCTTTATATCATTTTTACTGTTGACTCTTCTCCCAAGTTTTAAACTGGCTAAATTAATGTTTAGAAATTGAGGAAAATATTATGGCTAGGGACAGACATTACACATAAACCAGTTTAAGTGATCAGGAGGCTTGTTGGTGAGGCCCTAAGGGACCACGACCTGAAGGGGAGGGGAGTTCAAGATGAGTGGTTACGCCTCAAGGGAGTGATCCTGAAGCAATATCTATCCCATCTCGGAGGAAAGGCATCAAATAGGCACAGCAGCCCCCCATGGCTCTGCAGGGAACTTGTGAACCTCCTGCATCTAAAAAGAAAGACCTATAAAGGATGGAGGACTGGAACCACCTCAAAAGAGGAGTATCCTGTAGGAGTCCAGACCTGTAGGGAGCAAACTAGAAAAGCCAAGGCTGTGACTGAACTCCAATTGGCTACACATATCAAAGACAATAAGAAATCCTGTTTTAGATACGTGGGGAGCCAGGGGAAAAGCAAAGGTAACATTGGCTAAACCAAATAGGGCAATTGACAACCGACACCCATAAAAAAGCAAACAGGGGCCGGCTGGGAGAAAAATAGTACCCTGCGGCTGAAGACCTAGGCACATAGAAGAAGAACGCACTGAAGGTGGTGTGAGGCCGGGGTATAGGGGTGGTGGAGCCCCATGATGTGACCGCTGAGGGATCCTGGGCCATGGAGCATACCACGAACCCACCTTGACACTGCACTAAACATCAAGTCACAGCGGGTGAGAACAAGGCCAGGGACTGGGCTGAAAGAGAGCTGCTTTGATCCCAAAGTGATCCTGAGAGGGGAGTGACATCTACCTGCAGAAGGGGAACCACCCGAGGGCGGGGAATTGAAACCCGGTGGTCACAGATGTCATAGATCTTGATTATAAAAATGCCTTCAATCTGGTGTCCCATGCTCTCCTCATGGAAAAATTGGCCAAGTGTGGCCTCGGCTACATCAGAATCCGATAGCTGGGGAATTGGCTCTGAGGTCGGACCCAGAGAGTGGTAATAGATGGAAGTGAATCATCATGGCACTCCATGACCAGTGGGGTCCCTGAAGGCTCCATCCTTGGGCCTGTAATCTTTAACATCTTTATTAATGATGCAGACATTGGTATCAGAAGTGGACTGGCCAAGTTTGCCAATGCCACCAAACTTTGGGGTACAGCATCCACACCTGAGGACAGGATGGTGATCCAGGTCAACCTAGACAGGCTCAGAAAATATGCAGCTGAAAACCCAATGGTGTTCAACAGTGAAAAATGCAAGGTACTCCACCTTGGGGAAAAAAACCTTGCAGCACGCTTAAAGGCTTGGCAGTGCTATGCTTCCTAGCACCACAGCCGAAAGGGACTTGGGGGTCATGATTGACCACAAGATGAATATGAGCCACCAATGCAATGTCACAGCTGGTAAAGTGAGCAAAACACTGGCTTGCATCCATAGATGCTTCTCAAGCAAATTCCAGGATGTCATCCTTCTGCTGTACTCGGCCTTGGTGAGGGCGCAGCTGGAGTACTGCATACAATTCTGGACTCCACAACTTAAAAAGAATATCAAGAAGCTTGACAGAGTCCAGAGGAGAGCCATATGCATGATCAGAGGGAAGGAGAACAGGCCTTTTGATGAGAGGCTGAGAGGCATGAGACTCTTCAGCCTGGAAAAGCTCAGGGGGGACCTGGTGGCTGCCTGTAAGTATATAAGGGGTGTAAATCAGGACCTGGGGGAATGCCTGTTCACCACAGCACCCCCAGGCATGACAAGGTCAAACATTCACAAACTCCTCCAAGACTGTTTCAGGCTGGACATAAGGAAGAACTTTTTTACTGTCTGAGCCCCAAAGGCCTGGAACAGGCTGCCATAAGACGTTGTGCAAGCACCTACTCTGGACTCCTTTAAGAGACATTTGAATGTTTAGCTTTCTGGGATCCTGTGACCACAGCTGACTTCCTGCCCCTGAGGCAGGGGGCTGGACTCAATGATCTTCCAAGGTTCCTTCAAGCCCTAATGTCTATGAAATCTATGAAACTGGTTTAAACCTGTAACAGAACAGATGTTCAGTGCACATAAACCAGTTTGAAAATTGCTAAAATAGTTTTGAGATAAACCTGGTTGAATGTAGTATCAGACTTAACTGATTTGGGTCAAACTGGTTCATTCAAGGTCTGTCCCAGACCCCTTCATGGTTTAAGATAAACCAGACACCCTCAGCATCCTGGCATGCTCTTGGGGCTGGGCCGCTTCCCTTTGCTCCCTGGCCAGAGCTCCAGCACAGACTGCAGGCATCTGCCTGCTCCCCCGCTCCCCTCCCCATCCCCTCTGCCTTGCAGACACCTCAGCATTAGTTAGCAAACTACATGCTAGCTAAGGTCCATGCTGTGGCAGGACAAAGGGAGAATCAACAGGTAGCTGGTAATGTCCCTTTGTTTTCTTAATGGGGTCATAAACACTGTTATCAATCCTCTGCTGGGCTGCTGTTGGGGTGGGAATGTCCCCTCCCTAATCTAAGCATCCTGCCAGGGCCTGGCCAAGCCCCCCTCAGCTCAGCACTGGCAGGGAAGGGAGGACTGCTTTAGCACCCCCCAACTTCTAGCCTGAGCCACTGCAGGCATGTGCCTGCATTTCCTCAGTCCAGAGAGAATGTCTGTTCAGCTGCAAATGGGTTCAACCTAGGCAGATTAGACTAACCTGCAAAGATTGAATCAATTCAGTTTCAGGCTTTTTGAATATCTGCCCCTAACCTATGAAAATACACCATTTTGGTAATGATTACCCCCCAGTCTTAGTTGCTCTTGTGACAGATGACTTCTACATTAATTAAAACCAGGACTGAAATATTTCACTCCGTGACTCTAGTGAAGCCAGGGGTTTACCCCATTTCTTGTGAATGTGACTTGTCTAAGGACAAAGGCCACAAAAATGGTATTGGTGTTCAAAAACAGTAGTGTCTCCTCAGACTCAGGAGAACTAAGGGCTTGGGGAGTTTTTTCTGTTGATCTGAGCTAAGGTAATTTTGTAAAAACTGAAGTCTTTAATGTAATAATGTATACTAAAATGACAAATAAGTAGAGGGAAAAAATAATTCTATTACTTCTCTCATGCTTCCAGAAGTGAAG
Source organism: Crocodylus siamensis (assembly GCF_052110815.1). Classification (NCBI taxonomy): domain Eukaryota; kingdom Metazoa; phylum Chordata; order Crocodylia; family Crocodylidae; genus Crocodylus; species Crocodylus siamensis. Next base: position 198,100,025 of record NC_143398.1, on the reverse strand, counting down.
GTATGATAAGGAGTTTGTTAGCACTTAAATATGCACAGAACATTGCTAACACCATGCTAACAGGGAAGACTGCACCAGCATCATACAGAGGTTTATGTTACATATGTTCTGGTAACTCTGCAAAACTAAAACTCCAGTAAATAGTTAATTTGCTCTCTAATGTACATTAATATATCTACATATACTGTTCTAAAATAAGCTCTTTACCATACAAAAATAAAATAACTACATGATAATTTATTATAAGAAGTTCCCAGACTTACTGAGCTGTTAATTAAATACAGATCAAGATCTGGTTACATATCCTTTTAAGAATTAACTTCCCCCTGGGTTTGAAGATCACAGCAGGTCATCCTGTTCAATGCAATCTCCCATGCAACTTCATTAAACAGTGTTGTTATTCCCACCAAATTCTTCTACTTCCTTTCAGGCTTATGGAAGACTGGGATTGCCTGAGAGTAAGATTGTCACTTTATGCATTAGCAGTATCCTAAATGAATAATTAGAAGCTGTCCATAACTTCTTGTTCTATCATTCCTTATTATATATGTTCAACTGTATAAAATATTTTTAGACAGCCAGCCAAATTATTTTTTTGAAGTACATTATGTAAAAAAATATATAATAATACAAAAGTGAGGACGCAGATGGCATTAGAATCACGTTCAAATGGCTAATGCATACATGAGAATCTAAATAGCTGCAGTACTGACAAGTAAACCCCAGCTGTTTTTGTAAAAGGGTATGCATTCATTTTAACTGACTCAATTTCATTCTCCTCAAGCCTTACAGGCAAATATCAAAGTAAGTCAAAGGACACTTATAAGTATTATCCAGTTATAGTTCTTTCTAACTAAATCAACTAACAGTAGAAATTTAAAGTAGGTTAAACTGCATTAAATCCATGTGGACAGTCTAGAGGACTAGATTCTATTCTACCTATTAGCCATGTAAGTATATTTAGATGCCTCAGTGCAATCCTATTCTACACTGCTCAAGTCCATGAAAATCTCTTAATACAAAAGAGCTAGGGACAGATATTCAAAAAGCCTGAGCCCGAGCTGATTCAATCTTTGCTGATTAGTCTAACCTGGCTAGGCTAAACCAGTTTGTAACTGTAAAAACATCCCCTCTGGACTGAAGAAATGCTGGCACATGCCTGCAATGGCTCAGGCTAGAAGCCAGGGATCACTAGAAAAGCCCTCCCTTTCCATCCATAATGCTGAGCTAAGGGGCTGTGTGGCCAGGGCCTGACAGGATGCTCTGATTAGGGAGAGGTTTCCCCTACTCCCATCCTGAGCAGACCAGCAGGGAGTTAATAATACAGTGTCTATCATCCCTAACTCAGTGTTTATCAGCCTTTTAAGAAAACAACAGCCTCTCTCCGTTAGTTCAAGCTCTTCTAAACAGCTTTTCCAAGGACAGAATGGAGGGACATTACCAACTATCTGTTGATGAGCTCCAAAAAGCCCTAAGCCAACACAGTCCTGTTTGCCTTTGTCCTGTCTCCCACAGCACAGACCGTAGCCAGCATGTGATATGCTAGCTAATGCTGAGAGGTGTCTGTGTAAGGAAGGCATCTCTGCTTGAGCACAGAGTGATGAGGGAGTGGGGGAAAGCAGGAGGAAGACCCTGCTGTATGTGCAGTCTCTGCTGGAGCTACAGCCAGGGAGCAGAGAAGAGGGGCCAGACCAGCTCTCTGGAGCAGACAGCCCCATCCAGCCCTGTTAACATGCCAGAATGCTGGGAGCCTCTGGATTTAACTTAAACCAGGAATGGTTCTGAGACAGACATTGCATAAACCAGCTTGACCCAAATCAGTCAAGTCTGATACTACATTCAACCAGGCTTATCTCAAACTTGTTTGAGCCATTTTCAAACTGGTTTATGTGCACTGAACTCTGTTCTGCTACAGGTTTAAATCAGTTTCTGATCATTTAAACTGATTTATGTGTAATGTCTGTCCCTAGCCAAGGTGGATAAACTAAAAGGTGGGTAGGTCCTCTGTCTCCCTAATGCTTGCTGATGACTCATGTTTAAGAGTCAGATGAGCGTGTTATAAATCAGAGGTTGTTGGCTGTAGCTGTGTTGGTCTAAGGAAGGCAAGTTTCTTTGGGTAGATGTAATATCTTTTATTAGACCAACTAAAAAGTTGGAAAAAAGTTCTTTGCAAGCACAAACACCCTTTGTCAGGCGTAGGGAGACTCTGCTGGTGTTGTGTGTTCTCCAAGGTAGACAAGATTCTTGGAAAGAACTTTTTTCCAACCTATAAACCTTTCATGGATTTTCAGGGACTTGAACAGGGTGGAATAGAATTGCCTTTGTGTGCAATCCACTTAGATGCTCAGTAAGTAAAACTCATTCCATTGGAATGGCTTCAGAAATTTCTCAGTCTACTACTGGGCAGACACAAAAGCTACTAGCCAGATGCAAATAGATCTGAAAGGCTAGAACAGGAAGAACACACTACCTCAGCAGTGTGGTCAAGGGACTGGTTCCTGATGAGAAGCCAAGTAACCGTGCCATATTTAGAGAAAAGCAGAAGATACTAGTAGGTCAAACAGTTCTTGTTTGAAAACCACACTCAGAGAATTGCTATGAATCAATGCTTTCTCTGACAAAGGAAAGGCGGTTTGAAATGGAAAGAATCACAATTGAAAGCATATTTGTAGGAGTAGCTTATTTCAAGTATTTTAAAGTTTCTAAATTAATGGTATACTTGAAAGAAAGTATAAATATTGGTAAAGCTATTTAATCTATTTACCAAATGTTCCAGAGCAATTTTTGTAGAGATTCTTGTTCTCAGTTTTAAATATTTTTGCTTTGAAATATTCATATAATGAAGGGGTCCCAAACATACAGTCCACAGACTGGATCCAGCCCACAGAGCCTCTCTTTCTGATCAGCTAGTGCACCATCAGGTCACTGGAAATTGGGGGATGTGGCCTTCTGTGGAATTTGGGACCTTTTGGCCAGACTGGCCATGGCCAGTCATGAGTTTGGCTTGCTGCTGCCAAACCTCCTCCTGTCAATGCTTTGCTGTTGCTGCCACCAGCACTGCCACCTCAAGACCCCCCCACTTGCCACCTCCACACCCACTGTTATCACCACTGCCTCTGGATTCTCACCACTTCTACACTGCTTTGGATTCCTTGCCCTTGTTCCAGGGGCTAGATCTAGCCTGTGAGGAACATCTCTCAGGCTAGAGAGATCTGTCCCTGGGCCTCAGGTGAGTTTGACACCCCTGATATAATGGATGAATATTTTCACTCTTTATTATTTGAACGTGTAATATTTTTCAGTCATAAGGATTATTTGCAACAGCAAAACTGTTAGGATCTTTGCAAGACTTGCCACTGCTTTCAACAGGCATTACGTTACACTTTTAGGGCATATATACCCTGCCCCTGGACTGCACTAGGGACTACGGCAGTGAAGCATGACATGATTGCAGAATGGGTGCTCAACCCAAAGGAAATGTAATGCAGCCACATTAGAGTGACACTGCGTGTGTGCCATTAAATGTACCAAGACAAAGAGCTTATTCGCATTTTCAAACACTTTGTCTTCAGTCAGTTTTAAGTGGCTCCCCTCTACAGTCAAATAGGTATTTTCTTCTGTGTTTTTCAAACAGCAGCAAGTGAGGTGATAGCACTTAGGGACACAAAAACACGTTGTTATAAAAAATACAGTAATTGGCAGAGGGATTTAGGGTGGGTAAAGTACACTTTTGAAGCTGACTAGATTTCAAATGGCCAGCATCACTTAAAATAAATATTTGAAGACATGGATTCTGCCATTGATAAGGGGATAAATCCTTGTTGACTACACTAGGTGTTTAACATGGATTTAAGCACACCAGTTGGTTCAAACTTTATATCCTTCTCAGACAGACAAGATAAATATCCTGCAACAGGCAGGTTTATTTCAATGTAGGTTAGAAAGAAGCTAAGGTACTTGCAGAGATGGGCAACAACAACAAAACACATCTGATTTGGGATTTCAAAATGTCAGAACCTAATGTCTGAGTTATGATATAAAGCTGCTGTTAGGGTAGGTTGCTGTCTTTGTTATGAATAGTGAAGTGGATGAAGTAAAATTACTAGTCAGAATGTTGAGTTTTCCCCATGTGTATCCAGATAAAGGTATTATAGTAGTTCACTTTTTAAGCAATAACAGATTAACTTAAAAATATCCTTTACATTGTACTCATTTAATCAGGGAAAGGATCAAGTTCTGATCACTGGAAATTTTCATGAATAAAAAATGCCTCATTTACATTCCTTGCTGTGCCTGTGTAGGAATTTGGTTGTTTGCCAACAACTTAATGTCGTGAAAAAGCTGTAGGTCATTTTACAGCCCAGCATTTAATGGCATCATGTCATCCAAATCTGATTTAATCTCTGTTTTGTCATAAGTTGTAGGTTCACACCATGTGAAAAATAATGTCCTGTTGATGGCAGGAACAAAATATTGAGTTTTGTCCTCAAGCATGTCCTTGTTATACACAAAATCCCTTCAAACCTGCCTTTGCTGTGTGCTTTTTGTGACAAAATTCACCTGCTTAAAAACAATAGATGTTTTGGATTGCAAACCTTGTCTTTATGTATGTGAAAGCTCATGCACTGTGGATCAAGAAGAATTACCTTTAGAGTAACCATTTCAGTTAAATAATACATAAAAAACAATAATTTGAAGTGAGTTTTATGAGCAACATCATTGGATAAATTGATTTGTAAGAGAATTTATACTCTGCTCACTGAAAGTATGAAAAAGTATCCTTTTACTTAATTATAAAATCTTGTTCACATTCATGTTAATAGAACCATGGCTACTTGCATCAATAGGAAATGGAATAGACTTGGCATCTTTATTTCTTTTGAAAGCAGCATATAAAGAAGCCATTCACTACTAGCACACATATAATTATTCTAAGAACTGAACTTTGTTTTGAAAAAAGTAGAAGGTAGAAAAAACTAAATCCAAATCTCAGACCCAACAGAAATTCAAATAAATGGAAAAACTGCAGAAACTTCAAAGAAACCTTTTTGTTTGTTTTTCTCCCCTCCCCCCGATATTTCTTGTTTTTTGTGACTTCCATCATAAAAATATCTCACTCAACTGTAAAGCTAGTCCAGTACATTGTCAGACAAATATTGCTTCTCAGACGGTCTCTGGACTATCACAGCTGCAACAACACTACAACCCTATCAGGTCTGTTGGTGGTTGTTCCCTTATTTGAAGCTAATTGTTATTGTAGTGAAGACTTTGGAAAGCTTGCTGGGAACATAATTGAAGGCATTCTAGAAAAGGTCTTAACTAACTATATTTACAATCCTAGTATGTTTTCTTTTATGAAATAAGAAAGACACAGAGACTTCTGTGAATATAGCTTGAAAATAGGTGAACTGATAATGAAATGGTATTTAATCAAATAGGTTAGTACTCATTTTCTCTTTCGTGTATTTCTTTTATCTTTCCTTATTCCAGTAAATATCAATGGTAAGATAGGATTTTTTAGTAATATCTATTTAACTTCATATCCAGGGTTGCCAACCCAAGATTTTTTTAATATTATTGACAAGCCTTTAATTCTCAGCCAAACTTTTTTACTGACACATTTTTAAATTATATAAATATAGTTCTTCTGCCAGGCCCTGCCCTGCTGCCAAGCCACAGTTAGAAAGGCTGAGTTTAAATTTAGGTTTTTGACATGAACCACAGAGTCATGGGTAAGTGGTATTTGGCCTTGGCCTTCTCCTGCCTGACATCTTACCCAACATTTTACCGGACTGCATCATCAATGTGAAGATCAGCACTACCACAGCTGCTCTCCAGTGTTATCTTTCTTGTCTGCCTCATCTTTGATCTTTCTTTATGGTTAGGAGCTGATCCTGCTGGCTGATAGGTCCAGGCCTGTCCCTCGGAGGGTTTTCTTCATGCAGCCCTGCCTCCCCTTACACCCCTCCCCTTACACCCCCTTACTGCATCCTGGATGTTTCCCATCTTCTTCCTAGAGTGATTGCCCTGAGATGAGATCTGAAATAAAATTCCTTTTTCTTGTGTCAAATGTTTCTCTTCTTTTCTACCTATCTACATAATTGCTACAGTACAGTCCTAAGAGATGTGGTAGGGACTTTTAATGGCAGCTCACAGGTGGTCTGTAGCCTGCCTGGTAATGAGTAGAGCGATCATTCATATACCACTATAAATTCAGTCAGGCCTTTCTACCTAATTCATAAGGAGGTCATCAATAGCTCAACTTAACTCAGTTCCCTAAAGGGTCCCTCAAGTTCAGCTCTTGAGATCCCTGGACTAGTTCACTGAAATCCCTTCATTGAGGGTTACCACGTTGACTCAAGTTGAAATTAATTCCTCATAGCTGTACTCTAATGAATTTAGTGGAGTTCATGAATCTATATTCTTATATCAGTTCATTAGTTCTGTGTGCATCCCCCTCCATCAACTCATTAATGGTCTCAGAGACCAATCCACTTAAAATCAATTCCTTCATTCAGGGTTCATCCCCTTACATCAATTCATTAGGAGACTTAAATCACTTCATTCATTCAGGTGGCACTGTTGCACCATTGCCATATAATCAATAGTTCCAAGTTTATCAATTTGAAATTAAGTTGGCAGGATTCAGTGTTTTTCTCTTGCAAAATGACACCCATGGGACAGGGAGATGCGGGTGATGGGGATCCCCTACCCTCCATAAATGCTGACCTCGTGAAGGAACACCTTGAGAAGCTGGACACCTTCAAGTCAGCCGGCCCTGACAACCTGCACCCCAGGGTACTCAAGGAGCTGGCGAGCGTCATAGCCCAGCCCCTGGCATGGATCTTTGAAAACTCCTGGTGTAGTGCCCGAAGACTGGAAGAAGGCCAATATGGTGCCGATCTTCAAGAAAGGGAGGAGAGTGGATCCAGCTAACTACAGGCCCATTAGCCTGACTTCTATCCTGGGGAAGATCTTAGAAAAGTTTATTAAGGAGGCCATCCTTGATGGACTGGCCCAGGCTAACATTCTAAGGGACAGCCAGCACGGGTTTGTTGCGGGTAGGTCTTGTTTGACCAATCTCATTTCCTTCTATGACCAGGTGACCTATCACCTGGACAAGGGAAAAGAGATTGATGTCATATATCTTGACTTCAAAAAAGCTTTTGATCTGGTGTCCCATGATCACCTCTTGGCCAAACTGCCCAGTTGTGGCCTTGGCTCCACCACGATCCACTGGCTGGGAAACTGGCTCCGTGGTCGGACCCAGAGGGTTGTAATCGATGGCAGTCACTCATCGTGGTGCCCTGTGACCAGTGGGGTCCCTCAAGGCTCTGTCCTGGGACCCATCCTGTTCAACATCTTCATTAATGATGTGGACATTGGAGTCAGGAGTGGACTGGCCAAGTTCGCCGATGACACCAAACTTTGGGGCAAAGCATCCATGCCAGAAGATAGGCGGGTGATCCAGGCTGACCTGGACAAGCTCAGCAAATGGGCGGACGAGAAGCTGATGGTGTTTAACACCGAAAAATGCAAGGTTCTCCACCTTGGGAGGAAAAACCTGCAGCATTCTTATAGGCTCGGCAGTGCTATGTTAGATAGCACTAGAGAAGAAAGAGACTTGGGGGTCATCATTGACCACAAGATGAACATGAGCCTGCAATGCGATGCTGCGGCTAGTAAAGCGACCAAAACGCTGGCTTGTATCCATAGATGCTTCTCGAGCAAATCCCGGGACAGCATTCTCCCCTTGTACTCGGGCTTGGTGAGGCCGCAGCTGGAGTACTGTGTCCAGTTTTGGGCTCCACAATTCAAAAAGGATGTGGAGAAGCTTGAGAGAGTCCAGAGGAGAGCCACGCACATGATCAGAGGTCAGGAAAACAGATCTTACGATGACAGGCTGAGAGCCATGGGACTCTTTAGCCTGGAAAAGCGTAGGCTCAGGGGTGATCTGATGTCCACCTATAAGTTTATCGGGGTGACCACCAGGATCTGGGGGAACGTTTGTTCACCAGAGCGCCCCGAGGGATGACGAGGTCGAACAGTCACAAATTCCTGCAAGACCGTTTCAGGCTGGACATAAGGAAGAATTTCTTTACTGTCCGAGCCCCCAAGGTCTGGAACAGTCTGCCAGCGGAGGTGGTTCAAGCACCTACATTGAACACCTTCAAGAGTAAATTGGATGCTTATCTTGCTGGGATCCTATGACCCCAGCTGACTTCCTGCCCTTTGGGCAGGGGGCTGGACGCGATGATCTCCCGAGGTCCCTTCCAGCCCTAATGTCTATGAAATCTATGAAAAAGTGCCATGAAGTTCTTAATAACCATAAGTTTTTAAGGACTCAGTTTTAGCTAAGAGTCAGAAAATTCAGCAGAACCACACCCTGCAGGTGTACCTCAATTCAACAGCATTGGTCAGCACTGATCAAGAGATCAGTACAAGTACTGCTCTACTCATTACAAGGCAGGTTATAGACCAGCTGTGAGCTGCCATTAAGAGTCCCTACCACATCTGCTAGGACCATACCATAGAAACTATCTGGATAGGTAGAAAAGAAAAGAAAAAATTGATGCAAGAAAAGAGAAATTTATTTCAGCTCTCATCTCAGGGCAATCACTAAGAAAAAGATGGGTAACATAATCTTTCACAGTGCTGGGTTCCCTGCACAGGTCTCCCCTTCACTGACCAGAACTGGACATTAAAGGGAATTTCCCTCATGTGGAAAAAGTTTTAATTTCTCCCATTTGGGGATGAAATGTTAAAAGTTCTAAATTCATGAGAAAATACTGAAAATATTCATGTTGAGAAAACTGAAAAAGAAGATTTCACCTGATGTCCCAGCTATCCAAAGATCTGAAGACAAGGAAAACATGTGTTTCTGGGGAATACCTGCCTTGGGAATTACAGAACTGGAAGAACCAGGCCATGTAGGACATCAAGCAGACAAGTTGGCCAATCTGCATGCCTGCCTGCTGGATTTCTGTTGAATGCTTGAATATAATCAACCCATTCCTGGTAAATAGGTTAATTCCTTTGAACTGGCATTTTCCAATGTATGGAGCCACTGTTAACACAGCTTGATGCTTTTTCTCTTGTAAGAAATATCTACACAGCAGACCATACAGCTTCATAGCACTTGAAATCTAGCCTGGTTATCTCTGTGCTACCTTGTAAATGTAGCCTGCACAAAGTTCTACAATGTCATGGTGAGACTACTTCTAACACCCAAGATAGTTCAAGAGTCTCTACACTGCAGTGTAGTCAGTGTCATATAAATACCCACAGATTAAATGTGATCAAAACCTAGAGAAGGAGGACATAATAGAATTTCAGGCTCTTTCAGACTGTTATAGTATCTTTTCTTTGACTTTGTCATGATTAGGCAGCCTGGAATAACATAAGCAGCCTGGACAAATGGCTGGAGGGAGATCACTGTCAGAAGGCTGGACCAAAATAAAAGCCTGAAAAGCTGAAAAGTAAGCCAAAGACCCCTGCTGGAGTCAGAGCTATTGAAGAAAAAACTGGACAGGACCCAGAGCAGGAACTAGAGTCAAGAACAAGGAAGAGTCAGGGAAGGAACTGAAGTAGAAGGTACCTGTTGCAGAGCACTCGGATGCCCTGCGCCTAAAAGCAGAAATGGCTCAGGAGAGACCCCTCGTGGTGAGAAGGGGGAGGCTCAACTGCCAGTCACCAGGGCAGCACAGGTGCTGGTTGCTAGGGGAACCAAGGGGATCAGCTGACAGGAAGGGGAAGGGCTTGGCCCCTTCTTAAGCCCAAGCATAAGGCCAGGAGAGCAGTTCCCCTCCAGCTGCCAAGGATGGGGGAGCTCGGCCACTGTGGCGAGAAAGGGGAAGATAGACTGCAGGAGCATCCCCGGTTGCAGCTGAGTTGGAGTATTTTCCCAGTAGGGACAGAACATGGTTTTGACCGGACGCTTTCATTTACATTATAGCCCAGGGGCTTTGTGTTTTGTGTTTACTATTTTACCGGAGGACCGGGTGAGGCTATTAGGGATGGAGGAGGCCTCACAGGGATGCCATGGTAGTGTGGGTTTTCCTGGCGCTGGAGAGGGTGCAACATTGTTTGGGGTCGCGTTGGCCCCAGCCCCGGAGCCAGGTGGCAGTGAGAAGCCATGGAGCCCTGGAGCGAGAGGAGGCAGTGAGGAGCCCCAGAGCGAGAGGGGGCAGCGAGGAGCCCCAGAGTGAGAGGGGGCAGTGCGGGGGCCCCAGAAGTAAAGAAGAGGGCCAAGGCATAGGGCAAACCATGTCAAGTACCATCTGTGAGGCTTGGGCTGCGGTGTAGGGGAGGAAAAAGGAGCCGCAGATAGCGCCCCCTGACACTGGGCATATAAAGTGGGCAGCCTCCCACTAATTACATCACTCAATCAATTAAGATCAAGGCATGGCAGAAGAGTAAGCAGGCGGTTAGCCCAAGACAGGAAGGCAGAGCCACCAAGAGAAAGTCTCCAGTGAGTTATCCCTGTTACAGCACCTTATAGACTAACCAAAGTAGATTTTATATATATATACCACAAGCTTTCATGGGCTAGAGCTCACTTCATCAGATGGTCTAAAAGAACTAATGGGATTGCTCAAGTTTTGAAGGAGTCACACGGAGAATGACACTCTTTGATCATCTCCTCAATCTTTTTATGTCTGGATGTGAGGAAGGAATAGGATTTGTGCCAGTCATGGTCTAACCTGGTTTACTCATGAGAGGGGTAGATGATGTAGATAACTGCTTTAACACCTGCTTGTTGCAATATTAGTTACAGTATTGCATTCATTTATCTAGTAAATTTAAAAAAAACCCAAGGTGTGAAATGGTGAATGAAAATTGAATAAATTAAGACAACATAGAAAAAAATAGGAATAACTAGTAATTAGACAGAAAACAATTAAATGATACAATGCAAATACTATTGTGTGAATTTCAGAAAACAGGTGGAGTATACTTCAGACACAATGGGTATGCCCACACCATGTTCCCAACAGACTTGGGAGGGAATGCTCCTGAACATTTCCTGTCCACCCACTCCTACGTACATGTGCCAAACTCAAAAATGTGGCTGTAAAGTCGCTCTGGGGAATCTCCCCTCAATCACTCTCAAGACTTCTGTCTCCAGAATGGGTGAGAGAAACCTCAGGGGCTATCCCTGGAGTGTCTCTACTCTTGCATTTCTCATTTTGGTGTGTTTAAGTGGAAGCAAGTAGCTATGCCATTCTCAGGAGCATCTCATCCCAAAAGCAGACATACCCAATGTACGGTAGGAAGCGCGAGTTTCTAACAAAGTAGCGTTGCTATTTTAAATGAATAACAGAGCAAATAGATACATTAAAATAGGTATGTTTGACATTGCAAACATAAATCCCACCTGCACTAGGGAATACAGTGACTGGCGAGCCTTTATTTCTCACAATTTTTGTCATGCGTCTTAATTTTCCTTCGAGGCTGTAGTTTACATATTAAATATGTAAATATATGGTCTATCCCTTTTTGTATCTTCATCTGTCCCCTGTTTTGCAGTGCATATTTAACTGCTATAAGTAGATGAGATAAAACCATTTATTCATTGGGGAAAAAGAGACTTGATGAGTTCATTCTGTGATATTCAATCAGTTGAAGGAAAATTGCATTCTGCATCTTTTTAGTCACATAGTCCCTACATAGTCCCTGCAATTCCTGTGCATACTCAGTGGAGTGTTTTGTTTCTGTTATATATAGTACCCTGTGGGAGGATCTATCCATCATTCAGAACCACATATAACACATACACTGAATAAATATAAGCTAGATTCACCAGGAAATTTGCCAACAATACAATAAAATATAATGACATTTCTTCATGTACAGTTGCCATGCCCTGTATGTCTTGCCCTTATAATTTACCTTTTGGGGAAAGTAATATGTAATATACTTTTTGCAGGTGGTAATAAATTTATAAATACAGAGTTGATTCAGTGCTTCCATGCCCACCCATCCTTAGTCCAGATGTTCTGCAAAAGATTTAGAGACTGTTTGGCAAGGCTTCAGCCTCTAAGGTGAATTAGCAGCATACTTGCACTGAAATATGGGAAAAGTCCTTTTCTGTTTATTCCCTTGATTATTTACCATTTCCTTCCTCTCTCTATCTCTCCCTCTGCTCCCACAAAGAACCCTACTGCGCAGGCTGACCAGTGCCACTGAAGTGTATGCTGAAATTACATTAGTTTTAATCTTAAGGAAGATTTTGCTGCTAATCCCAGTTATTTAGTGGTCTTTATAATGATGTTTCTTGAAAGCTTTTGAAAATCTAAGTAAATATATTAACGAAGTCATCAGTGTCTACTCTCTTGTTAACTTTTCCAAATAGTTTTAACAGGTTAGAGAGGAATTATTTCCCTTCTAGGAAGGACTGGTTTGACTTATCAGGCTATACTTTTTTCATCATAATTAGAATCCAATTCACCCTCCCCAACCTCACATGAGCTTCATTGATCTATCATTACAAAGTTTCCCCATAGTTATTTTTACAAAATATAGGCTCTTGGCAAACTTTGAGAACAGTAGCTATTTGTGAGACTATATTGCATGGCCTTGTCAATCTCTCTGCTATTTACTATAATGTTCTCTTCCTCAACACAAGCCTTTAATCTCAGAAATCTCATTTGGAATTCTAGAAGACTGAAAAGGTCTGTCTGGGCTCTGGCATGACAGATGAAAAAGGTTATATGTAATGAACTCAGAATAGTTTCAGTGAAGCTATCCCTCTCTAAGTTCAAATAATTAATCTTTTCCAGATTGGCAGTAATTCAACAGCTTCAGTTCCTAGAAGCTCAAGCCTTGATATTCATGTGGCTCCTTAATGTTTCAGGATAATGTATTACTAGTTTAAAGAGCACTGAAGACAAATATCTCAGTCTTTGAACTACTGTTTCCCTTACATTGTCAGGTCTTTAAACCAAAATATAACAGGGATAGATAATGCCTGTAACATGATGACGGGTGTAGGTTGTAGCCATATTGGTGTAAGGGCATAGACTGACAAGGTTCTTTGGGTGAATCTGATATCTTTTATTAGACCAACTTAAATAGTTAGGAAAAATATTTCTTAGCAAATGTTTGGGTTTAAAAACCCTTTGTCAGACTGAGGAAGCCTCTGCAGTTGGTGTGCGTGGCCCAGATCACACCAAAAGGATCCAGACCATGCCATGACAAGAAATGCAAAACCTGCCAACACATCTCTACCACACCCACAATTACTACACCCCACAAGAGAGCCATCAGCATTCCCAGATCTTACAACTGCACCTCCAGAAATATAATATATCTCATCCAGTGCACCAAATGCCCTGAGGGAAAATACATAGGAGAGACGAAACAACAACTGCACACCACAATGAATGCACACTGGAAATCTATCAAAGACAAAAATACCCAATTACCTGTGGGGGCACATTTCTCACAAGAAAACCACTCTCTCTCCAATCTCTCCATTTTAATCCTCAAAGGGAATTTGCAAAACACTTTTCACAGATGAGCCCATGAACTTCACTTCGTCAACCTCCTGGATACAAAAAGTCGTGGACTAAATATAGACATTGGATTTATGACACATTATAACCTGCCTGACATCTGACTCCCCAGGTACCTCTTCATTATTTACCTGCTACGTTCATCCCCCTTCTCTCCATCCCCTTCTCTCCCCCCCCGCCTGTCTCACCCACTGACTCCTCAATTAACATCTTCACTGACTGCCTGTCTTGCATGTCAGCCTCTGGCTTCTTTACTATTCATTCCATCACACTCCAGCTGCAGAGGCTGCCTCAGCCTGGCAAAAGGGTTTTAAATCTGAAAGCTTGCTGAGAAAAAAATTTTCAACTACTTAAGTTGGTCTAATAAAAGATATCAGGTTCACCTGAAAAACCTTGTCTGCCTATGTAACATGATGACAAACTTGCTTCACAATGTCAAAAACATTTTTATTAATGACAGACAGTGATAATATTGATCAAATGAATAAACAAACAAATTCCTCATTATACAAGAGAGTCATAACCTAGAAATGTACAGTGGAATGATGTAGTACTAATTCCTACAGCCAAGACTTTTGAACGACTATGACTTGATCATACCTATCCTCAGACAGCACCTTGCTATGAAGAAGTGGTAGAATACAGAAAGCTTATAAAAAGGAAAGATCTGCTTCATAGGTAATAAGATTAGCCATCAACTCCACTGGGGGCAGAATGACATCTGAAATACCAACATGGATTCAGCTTCAAGTGTATTTATTAGGTAAGATTTGTAATGCTGCAACTAATGTTTGTGTTGATCTAACAATGCAATTAAAAACAAAGCAAAAGCACCAAAACAATGACAATACTTCCTGGTTTGATGATGTAAAATAATCACAGCTCATAAATTAATACATTTACAAATGGGCCAATAAAACTTGCAGCTATAAATTTTACACTTATAAGAACTCTCAATATATGCACACATCAGCAAACTGTGTATTCCACTGCCTGATTTGTGATTGTAAGTACTTCATTTTCACTCACAAATCAGGCATCTGGGTTCACAATGAAATTATTTGTGCATTTTTACCAAATTTAAGTGGGCTGAAAGTCTACAGGGGTATATCCAGCTATGGTAATGCAGCAAGGTTGCCATAAGACTAGTGTAAGGCAGGACAGAGATCTTTTATGCAAGCTTGGGTAGATATGTGATGTTAAATTTGGACTTCATTTAAGTGGGGTATTGCTGGGGTCTTCTCTGAGCTTGAATCTATGTAACATTTGTTTTACCAGCTTGATGACAGAATAGACATATGTTGTTTATGAATGGCATCAAGCTGGAAGGACTGTACTCACTGTGAAGGACAGGAACAAAACCTGAATAGGAAAAATAGTCCTCAGTCAGCAAGAAGAATTGCAATAAAGACAAATGCAAAGTACTGCACATAGGGAGGAGAAATCAAAGTTAACATAATAATGAAGATGCTATAAATTAAATAGGGAGAATCCCTCCCAGCAATCTTGTGATAAGACATCAAACGAAGGAGAGCAATGTTTCTTGAAATTCATAACTGAAGAGGTTTTTAGAATGGTTAATAGACAGACCAGAAAGGCTATCCCTGGGGCATTCACCTTTGCCACAACTAAAACAACAAGCGTTATAGCAGAGCTGACCTGAGCAGGGTGCAGGACCTGGGGCAAATCAGCCCATGCAGGGCCCCACTCCCACTCTGATCCCAGGGGCTCTGAACCTGAAGAAGCTGCTTCAGCAGCAGGGGTGGGGAGGGTAGTGAGCAGCTGGATGTGGAGCCACCGCTCTGCCCAGCTCCGTGCCACCGCTGCTCCATCCCACTGTGCAGGCCCCCCCCCGCCAAAGCACAGTGCCTGGAGTGGCCACCCCAATTCACGCCCCACTCCGGGAGGCCCTGCATTATAGACAATAGTCTAATAAACCACATATGTGGTATAAATGTAAATCATTCAAAATCCTATCATTTGTGAAGAGTGGCTACTTCTCCCTTTTTCTAAAAATTCCACTAGAATTTTATGAAGAGTCTTCTTCACAAACTACACAATTAACCACCAGATTATAAGTAATAAATATGAGAATCAAATAGAACAATGCACTAAAAGAGAAATATGTTCCTCTATTTAAAAATACTGGTCTCAAGCCACTCAGCTTACACTCTCAAAGGAGGTCCCCAAAATCTGCTTACTTAATATGAAGCATTTTTTCAAAAGCTGGAAAATACTCTCACAAAAGAGATTGTATTTGTAGGGAACAGGCAACATGGTTTGATGAGGACTGCTCTAAAGCTAAAGACACTTTAATAGAAACCTTAGAGGAATACAGAGCTGAAAATGACCATGATGACTGTTTGCTACAAGAAGACTGACTGTAAAAAATACCCTAATAGATAAGAGGAAGAAATAATATCAAACAAAGCTGTGGGAGTGACTGATAAATGAAGGGAAAAATAAAGGTGAGCAAGGTTTTTTGGCCAATTATAGCCAAAGACACACAAAAAAAATCAAGCTTAATCCCCAATGCATATATTTCTGAAAAAACACTCATTTTGTTTAAAAAAAAATAAGTTTCACAACATACTCACAGCTGGTGAGAGAAATGATGGCTGCTCACTGAAGGAAATGCTATCTGTTAAATCACAAGCAAATCAGTACCTCACCTCACCAGCCCAGCCTCTGGCTTCTTCACTTTTCATTCCATCCAGGAAGAGCTCTCTACCAACTGTAGAGACTTCCTCAGCCTGACAAAGGGTTTTAAACCCCAAAGCTTGCCTAAAATTCTTTTCCAACTATTTAAGTTGATCTAATAAAAGATACCAGATTTACCCAAAGAATCTTGTCTGCCTACCTCACCTCTGAATTTCAAGAAATAACATGTATATCTCCACTGAAAAATGGAAAAGCCCCTGGCCTTGATTTTATTCCTTCAGAAATCTTCAAGATATGCATCAACTGGTGGTGCCCAATTTTGACAATAAGAAAATGAATGTAATTATGTTAGAAGGCATTTATCCTAAGTATTGGAATGAAAATATAATACTGCTCATTTTTTAAAAAGGTGATAAGAGACATTGTGCAGCATATCATCCAATTAGTTTTATGCATACTCCAAGCAAAATATATGGGAGATACTTACTCTTTCATTTGTAAGTATGGTTTTCTGAAAATAACATTCTGGGAGAAGAGCAGACTGGTTTTAGTGAAGTTTATTCTGGCATGGACTATTGCAATAAGCTCTGCTGTTTATTCAGGCACCATAATAGCACATGTGATACTGTTGTGGAAGAGCTAAATATTTTTCTGAGATGTATTAAAAGGAATGTTATATATAAGACCCAGAAGGTAAGGAGTACGGGAGTACTGCGACCAAATGGGGACCTTATTTCATGAAAGATGTAGAAAAAAGTAGACGAATCCAGTGGAAAGCAAAAAGAATTATAAGAGATTTAAGAACCATGACGTATAAAGGAAAGGTTGAAGAAACTGGGTTAATTTAATGTAGGAAAGAAAAATATGATATGATACTAGTTATCCAAAATATCGAAGGTTGTTAGAAAGATGACAGCGCTTGCAGAAAGATGACTGGCAGCAGGTCATGAACAAATCTGTTAAATGATCAGCAATTGGATTGGATATCAGGAAAAAATGCTAAGCATATAGGATCTGCTTCATTGAAGTTTCTTTAAGAGCAGATTGGATGGATATCTGTAGGGATTGTTTATGTATACCTTCCTCAGTGCAGAAGGGTGAACTAGATGATCTGTTGAAGTTCCTGCCAGTCCCATAATTTCATAAATCTATAATTCTGTATAAAGCTGTTTTTAATTTCTGCTCTGAATTTTAATAACATCAGCACCCAGCCCTTGGAACTTCTAATGACACACCTGGTTCTGCCAACAGCCAATTTGTAAGAATTTATAAATATTTGCTGGCAAAAATTTCCAAGTGTTTTTCTCTTTATTCATACCCTCTATGTTCTGTTATGTTCTCTGCATTATTTGATCATAAGTTAATGTATTTTTAAGATGTTAACACCTTGTACTATGGTAGCACTGTTCATGAAATTAAAGTAAATATTTCCAAGCACAATGTACTCCTATCTGAGTCTCTGCTTCCATGAGGGTATGCTAATTAAGTAGATTTCTACTGCGGTAATAAGTGTAAGCAGTGTCACAGGCTGATGCTAAAGTCATATGTATTTAATGTGCCAGACTGGCTATCAAATCTCATCCAAATTGACTTGCAAAGTATCATATCATCTTGAGCAGAAGGAGCTACATACAGTGTCAGTATGACCTAATACAACTGACAAAATATGACAGTATACATCACTATAATCATGCCAAGAGCAAGTATGTGTATTTGTGTAGTTGTCATCGTCAAAAAAATTCCCATTAACCTCATTGTACTTTAGGTCAGGCCCAGAGATGGCAAGAAAGTAATGCTTTAAAATGTAAGTGCTTTAGCAGCACTTTGCAAAGGCCCAGGACTGGGATAGATGGACTGATTCAGAGATGAATTCAGATTCAAAGGAAGAGTGACTTGCAAAAGTTGCTTATGTAAAGGCCCTGTGCAAGTGTGATTATCTCTTTTGAGGGAGATCAAATCACTCTCTTTCACATCAGCCAAATTTGTCCAAGATTAATAAGATAGTAATACTAACTAATTAGCATTTACATCACACTTTTCATCTTCAAAGCATGTTATAGACATTCACTAATTAATCCTCACAACACTCCTGTTACTTAGGAATTTTTACCCTAGTTTTACAGCTTTCATTAAGGACTTACAATTTACAAAGGGGAAAAAAACTACCTCAAACTATGCGAGTGTTTACTGTCTACCACCATACAAATAAAATAATTACGCATACTACCATACAAATCATGGGGTGCTGTGGGAGCACTCCATCAACTCCTGCCTTGATAACTCTTGCATTCTTTAAAGAATAATATTCATACTGTTAGCCAATTAATTAAATATAAGGTAAAATAAAAATTATAGGATTCCTCCTCATTACAGAAATTCATAACATGCAAGCAAATACATAATTTTTAAAGAAAAAAATGTATAATACCTTAAAATATTATTGGTTATTGAATATACAAAATTCCGGTTAATCTATTATAAATTTCTACAATATTAAAAGTACCTATTAAATATCTGCTTGTCGTTTGACTGCTAGGAACAAAAATGCAATGATTCTAGCTTCCTTTAAAAAAATCTTCATTTGTCAAACTGCTAAAAGGACACAGGAAATATTGACTTGAGTCTCTTTTATACCCCGTGTTATGTTCATTTTGAGTTAAAGGAATCTGCTGATATAGAAAAAAGGAAATGTTAATAGATTCGACTCCTGCCTCATAATGTTGGCAACTTAGAGCTGCACAGCATCTCCAAATCTTTCAGAAGATCAAGAAGAGCTGATACGGAGAACTATTACTGCTAAGAATTGCCAGATCCTCAGCTTGTGTAAACTGATATAGCTCTATTGAAATTAAAGGAGCTCTGTCACTTTCAGCTAAGGGTACAGTGCATCTCAGGGGTTTGTATATCTCCTCTATCCATGGTGTGTTTTCATAGATTTTATAGCCATTAGGGCTGGAAGGAACCTCAGATGATCAAGTCCAGCCCCTACCCCCAGGGGCAGGAAGTCAGCTGCGGTCATAGGATCCCAGCAAAATAAACATCCAAATGTCTCTCAAAGGCATTCAAAGTAGGTGCTCAAACCACCTCCAATGGCAGGCTGTTCCAGACCTTGGGAGCTCAGACAGTAAAGAAGTTCTTCCTTATGTCAAGCCTGAAATGGTCACAGAGCAGTTTGTGATCATCCGATCTTGTTATCCCTTGGGGAGCTCTGGTGAACACCCCTTATAGACTTATAGGTGGCCATCAGATCACCTCTGAGCCTGCGCTTTTCCAGGCTGAAGAGTCCCATAGCTCTCAGCCTCTCATCATAAGGTTTGTTTTCCTGACATCTGATCATGCGTGTGGCTCTTCTCTGGACTCCCTCAAGCTTCTCCACATCCTTTTTGAATTATGGAGCCCAAAACTGGACGTAGTACTCGAGCTGCGACCTCACCAAAGCTGAGTACAAAGGGAGAATGATGTCCTGGGGTTTGCTTGAGAAGCATCTATGGATGCAAGCCAGCTTTTTGCTTGCTTTACTAGCCACAGCATCACATTGAAGGCTCGTGTTCATCTTGTGGTCAATCAGAACCCCCAAGTCCCTTTCATCCAAAGTACTAGCCAGCATAGCATTGCCGAGCCTATAAGCCTGCTGCAGGTTTATCATCCCAAGGTGGACCACCTTGCATTTTTTGGTGTTAAACACTATCAGGTTCTCATCCACCCATTTCCTGAGCCTGTCAAGGTCAGCCTGGATTGCCCTCCTGTCCTCAGGTGTGGATGCTTTACCCCAAAGTTTGGTATCATTGGCAAACTTGGCCAGTCCACTTCTGGCTCGAATGTTCACATCATTAATGAAGATGTTGAACAATATAGGTCCACGGACAGAGGCTTGAGGGACCCCACTGGTCATAGGGTACCCTGATAATTGACTTCCATCAACCACCACCCCCTGGGTCCGACCACGGAGTCAATTCCCCAACCAGCGGACCGTGGTGGACCCAAGGCCACAATTGGCCAGTTTTGCCAAGAAGTGATCATGCGATACCAGATTGAAGGCTTTTTAAAAGTCAAGATATATGACATCATTCTCCTCTCCCTTGTCCAGGTGATAGGTCATAGAAGGAAATAAGATTGGTCAAGAAATATCTACTCACAACAAACCAGTGCTGGCTATCCCTCAGGATGTTGCCAACGGCCAGTCCATTAAGAATGGCCTCTTTGATAATCTTTTCTAAGACCTTCCCCGGCACAGAGGTCAGGCTGATGGGCCTGTCGTTTGCTGGATCCACTTTCCTCCCTTTCTTGAAGATAGGCACCACATTGGCTTTCTTCCAATCTTCAGGAACTTCACCAGAGTACCAAGAATTCTTGAATATCTGTGCCAGGGGCTGAGCTGTGATGCTAGCCAGCTCCTTGAGTACCCTGTGGTGTAGACTGCCAGGGCTGGCTGACTTGAATGTGTGCAGCCTCTCAAGGTGTTCCTTCATGAGGTCAGCATTGATGGAGGACAAGGAATCTCCCTCACCTGGGCCTCCCTGTCCCGTAATGGTCAGGGGCATCCTATGGGACTGGTGAAAGACTGATGCAAAGTATCCATTTAGGAAGTTGGCTTTTTCCTGGACGTTGGTTGTCAGTTGTCCCATCTGGTTTAGCACGGGTACAAATTGCCCTTGGTTTTCCTCCAGCTCCCACATATCTAAAAAAGGACTTTTTATTATACTTGATACTTGTAGCCAGTTGGAGTTCCATCACAGCCTTAGCTTTCCTGGTTCACTCCCTACAGGTCTGGACCAGTGCAGATCCTTTGAGGTGGCTCTAGTCTTCCATCCTTTATAGGTCTTCCTTTTTAGACTCAGGACATCCAGTAGTTCCCTGCAGAACCAAGGGGGCTGCTTTGCCCTTTTGCTGCCCTTCCTCTGAGATGGGATAGACATTGCTTGTACTTCCAAGATTGCTCCCTTGGGGAGCAACCACTCATCCTGAACTCCCCTCCCCTTGGGGTCATGGTCACTTAGGGCCTCACTGACAAGCCTCCTGAGCTTGTCAAAGTCAGTGTTCCAGAGGTCAAGGACTTCTGCATTGCTGACTGACTTGCCAGATTTATGGCAGATGGTAAAGGTGATCAGCTCGTGGTCACTGTCACCCAGCTTCCCTTTGATCATTAGGTCACTGATTAGGTCATCCCCAGTAGCCAGTACCAGGTTGATCAGTGTTCTACCTTTCGTTGGCCCATAGACTTCTTGCATCAGATAGAGCTCATCCACACACGTGAGGAAGCTCTGCAACCACTCCGATTTGGCCG
This sequence comes from Crocodylus siamensis, assembly GCF_052110815.1. Classification (NCBI taxonomy): domain Eukaryota; kingdom Metazoa; phylum Chordata; order Crocodylia; family Crocodylidae; genus Crocodylus; species Crocodylus siamensis. The sequence continues at coordinate 198,078,563 of NC_143398.1, read as the reverse complement.
AGTACTCTTCCCACAAGATGTCTGGGTAGTTGAAGTATCCCATGACAACCATGGACTGGGAGCATGCAGCTTCAGCCAATTCCCTGGAGAACTCCTGGTCAAGCTCTTGATTCTGGGAGGGAGGTCTGTAGTAGACTCCCACCATTGTGTCCCCTGTGCCATGTTCCCCATGGATTTTAACCCAGAGGGTCTCCAGTTGTCCACCCTGGATGCCAGTGCTGGCTTGCAGGGATGTGTAGCTCTCCTTGACATAGAGAGCTACACCTCCACCCCTTTTGCCCACTCAATCTCTCCTGTACAGGGTATAGCCAGCTATACCCATGGTTCAGTCATGGATGGAGTCCCACCAGATCTCCCTTATCCCTATGACATCATAAGTATTTGTGCTAAGCAGGAGGACAAGTGCCTCCTGTTTATTCCCCAAGCTCCTGGCATTCGTGTACAGGCATACAAGTCTCCCCTTGGGGACCCTTGCCTTGCCTACAGGTTGTTCCAGTTCTGGGGCAGGGGTGGGCTCCCTTAAGTGCCTTGGCCTGCTGGCTTTGCAAGGGTTGCTCAGCAGGCCAACAGTGGTGGTAGTCCCCCAGACCCCCAACAGGCTTAGTTTAAAGTCCAGTGGACCAGGTCAGCCAATCTGGCTGACAAGAGCCTCCTTCTCAGTGGAGAGAGATGGAGGCCATGCCTTCCCAGCAGCTCACTGCCTCTCTCACCAAAGAGTGGACTGTGGTCATGGAAGCCAAAGCCTTCCCAATGACACCAACACTGCAGTTTTTGGTTCACTGGTTTTAAAGAGACATCTATGAATTTTCCAAGCAAAAATGGAATAGCCAGAAAAGCTTCTCAGTTGCAGAACCATCTTCGCACAACACACATTTCTCTTTATTTCAGTCTACCCACAAGTGCAATCGAAAAAATAAATGAAAACTTTCATCTACTATTTATTAGTTATGTATAAATGATAAGAGTACATGTAAATTTACTTTCCACAAAATTATTGCCTCCTTGTGAAAAGTTACATTTATCATTTTAAACATTGATATTTCTTGAGTTGAACATGAAAAAATGTAATATTTAGTAGGTATTTTGATTGAAATGATATTTACTTTGTTTCATATTTCTACAGAGGCAGTTTATGACCTATTCATGTTAATGGCTTTTTAGTTACAAATATAACCTTAATGTAATACTACCAACTGATATTTTGTCCACTGAACTTTCTACAGTTAGCACTTATCTACATGCGTGGTTTCTGTGGAATTATGACTTTGAGCACAAACTCTTGTTACATAAAGTGCTGCCTCACTTCAGCACTCCCTAGGACTGTTAAAGAGTGGTATAAACATTCCCCAATGTAACTTTTTCTTCTTAAACTTCAGAAAGCATAGCATAATCATGTGTATCTAGTGTCCTATTGCCCAAAGCTGGAAGTTACCGAGATCCAGGGGTTGGTCTCAGCCTATTCCTGGTCAGAACTATGTAAACGTAAAAGCCTGAATTGTACTTGGTTTTGATGCAAAGGGATAAAATTACAGATACCCAGGCTCATGTGAAGAGTCATGTGACTCCTCAAAACCACACAGATGTCAAGAAATGGTGAATTTAGTCTGAACTGTGAATTTCAAAATCAGGAAAAGAACATGTGGTCTGGGGTTTAACTATCAGTATTTTTCACATTTCCTCACTCTGACTTTTGAAGAAACAGAATCACCACTCCTTTTTGTGCAGGCCTGGAATTAGTATTCATTTGTGGGATTTGTTAAGTTAAAAAAACAACAAACTTTCAATGGCTTCTGAAGTTTTACCTGTTATTTTAAAAAATTAGGTAATAAGACTACAGATGTGGAAGGTAAAACATGTGGAGAACAGACGTACCTCTTCTGATGCATGCCAAAATGAATTAAAAATCAGACCTTAATTTACTGTGGGATCTAAGACAGTGGACCAATTTGTATAGCTGTTTGTAAACTGAGAAAATGGATTCTATCTGGAAAGTTCCACATTTTGCAAACTATGGGAAACCATTTTTTTTGTCTAACTACAATGTAGACACAATTGCTTATATGGCAACAACTTCATTACTGAGGGTATATTTTGTAAATCCCACGTACAGTTAAAGACCCCTGAGAATCATCATTTTTACATTAGAGAGATAGAATGGGAAATCATGAACAGAAATTTTAATAAACCCCTTTGAGAATACACTTTATTGGGCTACTCAGTACTAGCCTTGTTGCCTTTCTTTTAAAATACAATGTAAGCATTAAATTTAACACAACATAACATTCCTTTTGTTCAAGAGTGATTAATGCAAAAAAATCTTTTAATATGTTTGAATTTATAAATACAATTTCTTTAACTATACGTTGCCTGCAGATATTTTAGCAGATATGTTTGCTGGTACTACATGATACTGATAATATGCAAATATTGCTGTTTATGTAGACAGAAAGGAAATTTTAAATTTATATTGATACGTTTTCACATGGGAAATATCCTAAGAGTTATTCTTATCTAATTAAGAAACAGGAATATAGTCTAAAAGCTATGCATCTTTTTGAAGCAACTCTATTTTGAGATATTGAACTCTTTCTTTCAAAATTTTCTCAAGAACAAGGTGTGGAACAGGATATAATTAAAAAAAAATTTTTAGGAATAACGTCAAATTATAAATTAATTTGAATAATAGTTCTCTTTCCAAAGAACTTGCAAATAGAAAAAAAAGTATTATAGACTTTAGACTGCTAGTGTTTTAAGACCACAAACCAACATGCTGATTAATATTGTGTCATGGACTTTTATCAGATTCCTGTAACTCTAGAAACCTTGGCAAGATTTTTGACTGCTATCATTAAGAATGTAGTAAATAGGGAAAATAGGAGATCATTTGGATGAGATTACACATTAGAATTAGCAAACACTAATTCTAAGGAATGTTAGTGTGTGTTAAGGTTAACTAGTGCTAGTGATCAGTCCCATGTTTGGGGTTAATACACACTCTAATATGCAATGCTCAGAACTTTGGTTAGAGACCTGGGGAACGGGGGTATGGCTTGGGGCTACAAGTCTGCTCCCTGCCTGCCTTTGCTTTCTAGCTACAGTATAAGCTTCCAAGGGGTGGGGAAGGGGTCACCTAGATCACCCCATCTGCCCCCAAATTGCCCCACTACCCTCCATTGTCCCTCAGATTGCATCTCCTTTCCCTGATTGGCTGCTTCACCTCAATCAGCCTAAGAGGAACAGAGCAGGAACTCCCCCTTCCTGCCTGCTCCCAGGGTCCCAGCAACCTGTACTACCCCCATACACCTGGATCCCACCAGGTGCCTTCCTGGTAGCACCTCCTCCCATCATGCAGCTCCCTCACCCCTGCCCCATGCCCCCATCTCATCCCTCCCCATTTACTCCATACCTACCCATCTGTTGCCCAGCTGTAAGTCCAGGGCTGTAGAGTCCTGAATGATAGCTAGTCCACTTGGGAGCAGTGCCTCCTGGAATACTGGAGGACTATAAATTGGTGGTTTTCTCTCAGGTGAACACCCTTGAGTTATCTTGAGCTAGGTAGCACAGCTCAAAAATAATCCTTACCCAACACAGTGTAACTTCAAGATGCTTAGGGGGTACTTAGCACATGTTAACAAGCCATATAATGTTTGATCTTTCAAGTTAAGTGCTCTTAATAAGGCCTAATTGTAATGTGTAATCTAACACAAGATTTCACAGGAATCAGCATACACTATGATGGTTGGAGAGGTGTAAATAATAAAGCCCTTTGATTAATCTAAATCAGAGGTGGGCAAAATGCAGCCCATGGGCCGGATGTAGCCTGCCAGGTTATTCTATCTGGCCCACGGGGCGCCTAAAAAATTTAGAAAATTAATATTTACCTGCCTTTGGCTGCCTGTCATGCAGCCCTCAATAGCTTACCAAAACCCAGTAAGCGGCCCTCCGCCTGAAATAATTGCCCACCCCTGATCTAAATGGTAGACAATTTACATTGTAACACCCTAAAAATGATGTGACTACATCTCCAGTATGATACCACATGTCTAATCCACTAACTGTTCTTTTCTTGGCACTATTCTATTAATATACTGTTCTTATTTTTTTTATTATAATTTTTAATGAAACTTTAAACAGAAAATTTAGTCTGTCCTGTGCCATTTTCCAGTGGATCATCTACCACCTAAACTCAAACTTTTCTTTTGAGTTCAGCACTAAGAGATACTTGCTTTTGCTGTCTGGTAACATGTGTCACAGACTTCATATAAAAGTCAAATCAAACAACGTTACAAGTTTAAAATGGCTTTCTATTAAAAACAAAATAAACAAACAAACAAAAACTTTCCCGCACAGTTGCCTGCATAGTGAAGAGCATATGAGAAGGATCAAAAGGTAGAAAACAGAATTCTCTGAGGCTATGCAGTCCCTTTACCTAATGCTAAATAATTTACTTTAAAGGAATATCATTGCTCATGTCTAATCATTGGCTAGATCAGGGGTGGCCAACCTGCAATACACATGCCACAAATGGCATGGTCAGCCTCCATGTATGGCACACAACAGATCAGGGAGGGGGTAGGCAGCACAGCAGCAGGTAGGGCAAGGGGCAGAAAGGAGACCAGCAGATTGGACAGGGGAAAGGGTTTGGAGTGGCAGTCGGGGAGAGTGTAGGCTAATTTCTGGCACACCTGCCCAAAAGGTTGATCATTTTTAATTCAAGTGTATGCCCAGAACACCAAGTTGTACTTCATGTTTCTGACTCTTGAAATAGCTCTTGTTTGATACTGGATGTGTTATATATTTATTTTTGTGTCACTATTCATGTATGTCAGTATCTATATAGGATCTTGAGAGCCTGAAAAATCTCAGCCTTAATATGAACTTCACATCCTTCAAGAATTGTGTGAAATCCTGGCACAACAGAAGTTTTGCCATTGACTTTAGTAACTTCAGATTTTACATCAGTGCGTGCCAGTGCATAAGCGTGGAGGCTGCTCCAATGTGCTTTAGTTACAGCATGTCAGAGCAGACTCGAGTTTGCTGGAACATGGTAATTACTGCACTTCAGCAGTCTCCTGAATCTCATGTATCAGTGTCCCCATGCTTAAAAATGGCAGCAGGGGCACTTGAACAAATGCTCATTGAACAAATTTTAGTTCAAGTGCCTCTGCTGCCATTTTTAAGCATGGAGATGCCGATACATGAGATGCTGTGGTGCTTTAATTAGAGAGCTGCTACAAGAGCCGCTCTAATTAAAGAACCCCACACTCACACACTCCTGATCACGTGTTAAAGTGCCCAATATGTTCAATTTATTATTTTCCAATTTAATCTCAGAAAAGTTCATTGTCAATTAAGAACACTTTTGAAGTGGGCTTTTAATTTATATATTTATGTAGGTAAGCGTTTAAGAAAAACAGGTATACCAGACGGGCCTTCTTGTGTCATTCCTGGAAGCTCCGCCCTCCTGGTTGTTGGTTACTTCCCGTCCAGACCTGTTTGATACCGTGGGTGTTTGTTCTCCCTCGTTGCCAACCCAGCTCTCACCTGCCACGACTTGCTGTTTTCCAAGTGGGCGGGGCTAGTTCACAGGTCCCTCGGTGGCCCGGGTTTGGCCCTCCAGTTGCACACAGGGCTCTGCCACCCCTATACCCCGGCCTTACACCACCTATAGGCTCCACGTTCCCGTGCCTGCTCTGTGCTACTTCTGCAAGCTTCCAACACGTCGTTCGTACTTGATCCCACCTCAGTGTTTGCCCCTTCACCTTAACCTACACCGGTGCCTCAGTCACACTGTCTGAATACCCCGCACCACAAGACCTTCACCCTGTGAGACCCTCCACACTCGGAGTCACCGATATTCTCACTGCCTCGCTGACCCTCCACCAGATCCCACTTAACCCAAATGGGACGGGGAAAGGATTCTCCTTTAGCTGCTCTCAGGCTGCTCCACTCCTATTCCTTTAACAGGCGTCCGCTGGTCTTGGCAGCAATCCCGCCCCGATCTCCCTCCAGCCAGGTGATCCGCGATCCTTCGCCCCTCTTCACCATGTCTCGCACCCACTGTCCCGGCACTTACTTCAGGGTCCTCAGAATCCTCCTGGGTCATCCCGATCTCTACCAGCTCACCCGATCCACCGCTCCTGTGACCATCCACAGACGTCCCTGTTGTCGAGCGTCTCTTAGGGGTTGCTGCTCCCTCCAGCACACCAGCTCGATGATATCCATCCCGGAGTTTCCCCGCCATCACTGGTTCTAACCGCGTCTGTATTCTTGAGCTCCCCACCGCCTCCGGAGTGGCAGCCACCATTTTTAAATCCCCCGGCCAGCATCTGACGCTGCCGTCAGCTGCTGGCCACAGCTGTACAAAGATGCGGCTAACGAGCTGCATGGATTCTCCCTCTGGTTCGGTGTTTCTCCTGCCCTGGGCTTCAGGTAAGTGTCTCCTGTTACCTTGTGCCCCGTGACAACAGGGTTTTAGTTAAAGGCAACATTGGAACAGCTTTTCTCTGGCAATCCAACATTATTCCTTTCTATTATATTTAACATGAGGTGCTTTTTATTTTATTGAACTGAGTAAGAAACTTAGATGAGGATGTTATGAGCACAGCAGGAATACACATGGACTGGCCCCAAAAGATGGTCTAGTGGCTACAGTCAGCCTCGTGTTAGCCATAAGGACTGTCACCTGTAGAGTAGGGTGCATGGCACCCCCCAAGGGGCTGTGGGAGATTGCCTACAGTGCAAGTAGGCAAGCCTGATGGCCCAACTAAGGCTGCTCAAAAGAGCAGGATGGGTTGAGAGTGGCCCAGTGAAGGGCAGAGTGAATGAGTAAACTGTGAGGGGTCTAGCAAGGGGCAGAGTTTGGCCTGGCTGCTGGCTGGAGCTACTGCAATTTTGGATGCCATCTGCGAGGCATGGGACATGGTAAGGAGAGGCTGGAGCAGTGTGTAAACCCTTGGCATTGGGACATTTGAAAAGAGCAGCCTCCTACTTATTACATCATGTATATCCCAACAAGTTGTGGGAATCCAGACAGGGCAGACTGCCCTAGATGGGGGACAGCCAGTTTGGTGACTGGCCATAAGTAGGCTCCTTCGTCAGTTTTACACTAGAAGATTCCCTTATGTCAAGATTTTAGGCACAGTGATATGGCAGTGGAGAAATTCAAAACACTATTAGACTGATGTTCATATTTAGATTAAATTCTGGTTTGTTTCAGAGTAGTACCTTTACTTTTTAAATAAGTAAATCCTAAGTAAATCTGTTCTGAGATACGAAAACCTAATCCCATATAAAATCTATGTATTACCTTCTATCACGGAGATTCAATTTATAAATATAATTTTGGGGTTTTTTTACTTTTCACTACAAACACCACAAATTACTTGTGATTCAGTGGTACATCATTTTTTTGCAAAGCATAATGTGGACTCTGCCAGTAGTAAAATGGGATACAGAATGAACTCTGCCAGTACTCATATTACACGTCAACCACACAACGGGAAAACTAGTAATGGAAGTTTCTCATTCTCTGCAAGCTGAGGTTTCGGGTGCATAAAAGAGATTTTTAATAGATTTGTAAAAGACTTAAATATCCAAACCTCTAGGCAACAACTTTAAATTATTAAATCACTAATTGATTCTACAGAAGCTGAACCAAGGAAGTGTATATTCAGAGCCAGAAAAGAAAGGTATCAAGCCAAACTCTACATACAGAGTGTGTGTGTGCGCATTTGTGTGTACACGTGCAAAAGGGGGGGATAGAAAGAACATGCAGCCTGTAGTCTATTAAAAGTAAAATATAAACAAGAACATCATCTGAGAAACTAGCAAGATTTCTTCCTAGTTTACTGCTACTTATAATTTTTCCTGATAGTTGTAAACCATGTTATTTCTTAAACAATTCAGTGTTTAATAATAGCTCCACTGGGGAAGAAAAAGTATCTATTATTCAAGTATTGTGTACTCTTTCTTTGGCTGAGAGATATTTCTTTTCAAAAGAAATCTAAACTACTGGGAAAACTAGATTATACCCCTTTAAACATTCATTTTACAAAATTATAGCTGCAATTTACAGAAGAACTATAATAAGCAACAAAACTGGAACAAAACATTAAAAATAATATATGCCCCATTCACACAGTGAAATCTTATTACCACACGTCTTCCATAACTAATAACTAAGAACGTAGTTATTTTAGCTATGGGCCTGGCTGTTTGTGTGACCAACTTGTCAAAATCTTCATTCCAAACAACAGAATTTATTAACAAGCAATTAATTTCAAAGTATGTCAAAAATGTAATTTATGCAAATATTTGTCATGATGCCAACTCTGATATTTAGTCTTTTACATTTTTTGCTGTAGGTATACAGAATTATGACATAATAGACATCTCTTTGCCTTAATTGTATATCATTAGATATTAATTATGCACTGAGGTAAGGCAAATTAAGAATTTTTTTTAACCATATTTTCTCACATACAGCATAAAAGGGAGGGTGAGCTAGAAGAACATTAGGTTCTGCCCCTACTCTCTCCAGTCATAACTCTGGAAAAAAATCTTCATAATGCCTTTCAAATACGAAATGCATATTATATTTGGGAGTGTGTTATATATGAGAAGCTGTGGCATTTGTTAACAGAGTCACTTTATATTAAGACCTAGGTACATCATTTATGGCCAGCATTTATGTTGCAATGCAGTTGAAGTGGGGAAGGGAGAAAGGATGGCCATCACAGAAGCCATTCCAGAGGACAGTCCGGTTATCCTCTGTCCTCAATTGATATGAAACCAGATGTCTTTATATCCTCTATTTTTCTCTTGAATAAAAAAAATAAAGGGCATAAAGGCATCCTCGTTCATATCAATAAAGGACAGAGGACAGCGTAGCAGAAAACCGGAATGTCCTCTATGATGGTCACCATAGGAGAGGTTAAAGAGATGGCCCATCCCCTCTGGTCCACCATTACCTGGTCTGCCTAAGAGTCGTGAGAACTGCAGCTCTAGTGCTCAAGGGAGCATAAGGCTTGTAATGAAAATATAGGAACAACTTGAGCAAATATAGTAGCAGGGAGAGATGGGATGTAGGCAGAATCCAGATTTCACTTCTGAATTGTAGTCTTTTTCAGTGGCTATGGAATCATGCAGCTTTCACACAAATCTTCCTAAAGGAAGATTTTAATATTTTTGAATTACACCTTTTTCCTATTTACTAGGTTATTAAATAGGGGTTTGAGAGCATAATAATTAAGGAGTTTGGTGGTTGCTCCATGGACTCGAGTTTAATCTTTCCTGCAGACATGTCCTGAAGGCTGCCTGCCAGTCAACTCAACTATAAATGGGTACCTGGTCAGGTAGGCAGGGGAATCAAAGGAAGCTGGATACAATGCTGGCCACTCGCTCGCGTGCTAATGGCAACAGGAAGTGGTCGGTCTTTATCATACTAATGAGATGAAACATTAGGCATTGGTAGAGCTTGATGTTATTATTTATTCAAAAATACTGAAAGACCTGTGATAAACTTTTAGTTTAAGGATTTTCCTATGCAATCATATTTTATAATGTTCCTTGCTTCCTGGCTTTGTTTGTCAAAACATGAATATATCATTAGTACAGCCTTCAACTTTCTATCCTATTACTCTTTCCTTAAAAGCAAGAATCTCCAATTTCTTATTACCCTATTAAAAGATGCCCTCCAACATCCTTCCTTGAGGATAGCACATGTTGACTGTCAAAGTAACTGTTCCAATATAAGCAAACAGGGGAATTTCAGTAGCAACATCAAGTCCCAGCTGGTAGAAAAGTATTAAGGATATAATTTGCTACATGCTGGTAACTGGTGCCTAAATACAGATAAGGTAAAACAAATAGCCACGACATGCAAATTTGGTGGTAAAAATAGTTCTCCCTGGAATAGCAGATTCAGAAAAAAGGAGTATCTCATATTATAATGCCAGGTTATTGGTTTTCTATGAAGAATTTCAGTTGCATTGGTGATATGTGGAAAACCTGCAGATGAGCTGAATATTTTCAGAAGTGTAGAGAGCCCATTAAGTGTCTGGGGCAGAGGTGGGGACTTGGGGGAGGAGAGGAGGAAGCAAAGATATGCTGACCATAGCAGATGGGGGCGAGGGCAGCACGGGTGAAGGGAATGGAAATCTTACTTGCCCGGGCTGCTGCTCAGTAATCTTAGCGACAGTTTCAGTGGCAGCCCTGTGTCTGCCTTCCTAGGAGCAGATCCTGGTGCTCTGTTTGCTTCCCCACATACATACATATTGGAAGCGGGCTTGTGCTTGCTCTGACAAAGGGTCCTCATGGAGGTAGATGAGAACACCACTCTGTTTGACCCATTTGCCCCCCCACCCTCAGACACCATTTTTGGCATGCTGCTGCATTGCCCAGCTCCTGTGGCTAGATAGGGGCAGTGCAGGGTTCCCCAGACAGGGTAAAGACTCCCCAGTGGTGGGGGGGGTGGCAGATTCTGGAGCCTGCTCAGTGCCTGGGATGGGTTCCCCACTCACCCCACTGTAGATAGCCTACCAACTGTTTACACAAGAGCTCATATTTCTTTTCTTTATGAAAATTAAAGTTCATATCCAAAACTTCACACTGGGATTTCTAGTGCTGTTTATTTTTTTACATACATTTTATTAAAAAACCGTACGATATTTTGACTTTTTGTTTGAAAGCAAGAAAGCAGGTACTTTACCATGTACTTAGTTGGGCTTTCTACATAGGGAAAAGATGTCTGATATGTTAACTAATTATGTAACATATATTGCTAGCTCACCCCCAATAATTATGTTCATTTTGCGCTTCTCTAACAAAGTGCTCACTGGGTGACACTCTTAGCTGACAAGACCCTCAAGCGTTAATGTTAATTCAAGTCACTGGTCTTGTTGAGAGCACTTAAATATTCATTAATTTCAGCCCCTAGATACTAGTTGGTCCTTTAGGTTGTGGCTGCAGCAAAACCTTCTTTTGCCCATCTTTCCAAAGAATTTTAAACAGTATTCATCTTTGAAATACAGTGGTCTATGAAGCGTGATTTATATTTTACTGTTAATTTCACTTGAGAGTATTAGCCTTTATTTAGAGTAGAAGTTGAATGGGCTTCACATTCAAGGGGATCTTTAGGGAAAACTGAGGTGAACTACAGAATGACGGACTACTGAAAAAAAAATATTTTTGAGTATTTTCACAATTTATATTTTGCCTTTTGAATATTTTCCATTTTAATTGTACGACTGGTGCACCACACTCCATCAGTTAGGAGCAAGGAATTATCTACATGACCCATTCATAAATCCCAAACCATTCATAAGCCAAAAACTGTGTTTTGAAAAGTTAGGATTTGTTCATGAACCAGTTACAAACAGAAAGGGGGCTAAAAGCACAATAAATATTATATGATCAGCTACTAACCGCAGCTAATATATTAATCTTATTATTGAAAAAGGTGTTTAAAAAGCATACTCTGTTGTGAGAGTAAGCCCCAACAGAGTTGTGTCTGATTAACCTCTTTTTATTAATATGAACTTATGTAACAGCTAGTAGAGAAAAGCTGACATGAGAAGAAAGATCTGAAGTCTCCCCTACTGAAGTTAAGAGTTTGGACTAGATCTTTGCCACAAAGAGAAAGTGGCTGAAACAAAAATCTTTTATTTCAAATAATGAAAAATGTCATAAAATCTTTTAGTTCTTTCAACTTTCCAGATCCAACAGCTCTCCCAACTATGTAGTTAGTCCGATAAATGTTATCACTGAAAATCCTTGCCTCTTTCTCAAGCTAGGCATTTCTCTGTTTGCAAGATCTATCATAACCTTCATAGCTTATTCTACAGCATCCTTACAAGCAAGTCAGATGTTAAGAAATACTTTAAAAAAATACTGAACTTTAGTTACCAACATTTATTTGGAAGGAAGTGCTACTGAAGTTGTGAGCTATACTTAGCATTCAGAACCAATTTTCTCATGTCTTTCAGAGCTGCAAAGAACCACCTGTCTGAGTGTGGCAGTAGGCCAGAAAACAACTATATGATTTACGCCCACTACTTTCATACAAGCTGTGGGAGTGTAACCTTAACTACCATTTCTTGCACAAGAGACCCTGAGAACCATTTTTCAAAAGATAGTACTCTGAATGAAGTTTGTAATATACTTCCTTCCTCTTGCATTCTAAGGTCTGACAGAGATATGATGAGTTTAAGGAAGAACATGCATTTTTATGATAAGAACATACTTATAGTTAGTGTAGACAAGCAGTAACATTTAATTTAATATTCCACATATTATTTGTTTATTGTGTAGCAGACACTGAAGGGTTGCTTACCTGACTGGAGGGTATCCCACAACAAGGTTTGTCCCTTCGGGGACATGATACTAGGGCAAAGAATATTTTTCCACCATGGACCCTGTACTCAGGGGAAAATGAAGCTGCCCTGGACAGGGCCTTGTTAATGAAGGGAAAGAATGGAATAATCCCAGCCAAAGGAGGTTGAAATCAAAGAGGGATGGTCCATAAAAATCCTGGCCTCTGGATTAGCTAGGAGGGTTTCTTTTAAAAATGGGGAGTTTTCCCTGCCCAGGGGGAGAGAAGGGCACGCGCCGTGGGGAGAGGGCTGTATGAGCCCAGCCGCAGTGACTCATCCCCCAGAGCCCACTGGGGCTGGGGTGAGCTGCCCACAGGTCAGAGGAGCACTCACATCCCTAGGACTCAAAATGGGGCTTTGGAGGGAGCGGGCTGATGCCCTCGGGCAGCTGCCTGAGGAGCACATGAGTTTGCTTGTGGGGAAGCAAGCCCAGTTAGTGCAAGTGCATGTAGTTCAAGCAGAGGCCCAGCACAGCACATCCCAGTGCTCCGAGAAGGGAGGCGAGATTCAAGGAATTAGCCCCAGTTCATCGGTGCGTGTGTGATTCTCCCTAAAGGGAGAATGCGGGTTGTGGGAGCCACATCCAGTGCACCCATGTGTTCACCCATGGGAGAAGTGCATCTGCTTTAGCCTGTAGCCTGAGCAACATGGTGCACTGTGCAGGGCCGTGGGCCGTGGGCCGTGGGCTGGGGCAGTGTGTGTAGTATGTTGCAGGGACCCAGACATGGGAGCAGCTGCCAGCAGTGCAGTGATGTTTGGGTCGACGTGGGAGAACCCCAGCCATGAAGGACCCACCTGTGGTGTGGGGGTGAGGGGAGGAAGGAGCTGAGGATTGTTTTTTACTTCCACTCCAATCCTTGACTCAGCATACAAGTATATGTGTATAAATTCATTATGCATAAAGGTCATTAGTAGTGTTTGTAAATAAGTATTAGGGTGAGACTCGATGACCTTCTGAGGTCCCTTCCAGCCCTAATGTCTATAATGTCTGTGAACAGTTTATGTTGTAAATATTTACCAATTTATTTATTAGTACTGTAATGTATAATTATTGCTTACGCTTCTCCTTTAACTTATATCACACCTGAGAGGTTATCAGTTTGTGAACCCCATAGGCACCTAAGTGACTATCCCCGTACCATCACTGATCCTTTTGTGTACTGTATATAGAGTTATTTTGGCACCAATTTGCAATCTGTATCTGCTTTAATTATATCTTATTCTGTATGTAATTAAATTGTATACAATTAAATATTTGTAAATAATTATATTCATGGTTGCAAAGGATTTGTAAGTGTAAAAGGGACCTTTCCTGTCGGAAAGCCCTGTTTCAGCTCCTAGGAGAACCAAGTGAGGCTTCTGCCCCTGGGAACCTCAGGATCCCAACACTCGGATGTGGCACACGGGTAGTGCCGTATGCCAGGATTACAATGGAGGAAGTGGTCCACGGGGCCAGGAGTAAGTCAGATGGTTCCCTTGCCTGCTGTCTCTGTCTTGCCATACTCATGCAGAGAGGTCCGTGCATCCCTCAAGGTGCTTCCCTTTTAAGGGACCACCCCCTCAGTTCTCCAAACACCCATCAGGGCTTCAGCCATCCCAGCCTTGGCTTTTTCTTTAGCTGAGTCCTCAGCCATGGCCCACTGCCTAAGACCTCAGCAGGTCCCAGGCCTTAGCCCTGACTTAGCTACAGCCCCTCCTGGGACTCCAGTTCCACTATACCTTCTCAGCTATGCTTTCTCTCCAACCACGGACAGAAGCAAATGCCCCCTGGGCACTCCTCCCACAGATGGAGACTCACATGAAATTGTGACCTCACTGGTCCAAGCTCAAATGCAAGCCCCTCTGGGACTCTAGTGCTCAAGCCCTGCTTCTTAGGCTGTCTTGCTTTTGTCCCTCCAGCTCACCAGGTACTTCTTCTGGGCTGGCTTGATCCTTCTCTACAGTCAGCTCTCTCTTGGGAGCTCTATGTCTTGCAGCAGTTAGGGCCAGATTTCCTTTTCCTTGCCCCAACACAAGGCTTGTATGCCCCAATCCCAGCCCCCTTCTAGTCATGTGACTCTGTTTCCTGCTCCCAGCCTGCAAGCACTGTTAATTCTGCCATCAGGGGCCTGTTCTTTTTTAGCCCCTCGCTCCATTCACCTGAGCACCTCACATCTGCTGCTTTACCCACACACTCTCTGCACCTTGCGTTCCATTATATTTCTCTGCTTCCTAGTAACAGGGGCAGGGGTTTCCTGTTATACACAGTAATGCACTGAAAAGCCTGCCTTGAACTGAAGTTCTTTTACTTGGGGAGCCAGAAGACATCTCTGCGTTACTTAACTAGATCAATATTGTTACTCAGACCCAAGAAGTCTGACAGCAGACTGACTCTTGCAGATTCTATGTTCTAAGTGATCAGAAACATTTGCATAATATAACAACTAGTTCCTTCTACCTCATAAATAAGCCTCTTGAAGGTAGTTTTCCATACCATACTTTCCCAGTCATATTACATAATTAAAACAATTACTAAACCCGAATCACAAACATCTATAACCAGGAATTGGCAAAGTGGGATGCAGAAGCAGCAACCAGAATTGTAGGGGTAGCTGCAGTCCCTATTCTTTGGCTCTTCTCCTTTCCCACAGGTCCCAGTAAACTGTGCTGTGGGAACCTCTGGGTACTTTTTTAAGTCCCCAAAACAGGCAAGAACTCATCCTTTCCCTCTGTTCTCAGACATACATCCTCTCCTTCCTGCCCCCGCCTCCCCCCACTGCTGCTGCTGCTGCTGCTTCCTGTGCTGTCTCAGAGGCGGGTGAAGCTTCAGAGTCACTCTTGCCAGCTTCAGCTGGGGACAGAGGTAGTGTAACGGTGTTGGATGGAGAAGTTCCCCCTCCCCACATCTGCTTTTGGGGCAACTGGGTAGGGATGAAGAATCCAGCCTCTCAGAGCCACTACCGCTGCTGTCCCCAGCTCAGCCAAGCTCCCAGGCAGCCTGATGGGCAATCACAGTTTACATTTAATTGGAAACCAGACCAGATGTTATTGTCAAACTGTCAGTTGCATAATCTAGGTGTACACTCATCCACTGTATGTTTCTTGAATGCCCTGGACAGTATGTCTGCAAGCACTGAATCTCTGTTTTATATTTAATTTGCAATGCTTACATTTATAGTTGAAACAATAATCTTCTAATCACCTCAGTTAGGCACAAGTTTCTCTTTACAGTTCACCATTTCAAAGACTCTCTGTACTAGTTCTTGTCCTTTGGGGTTGGTATGTGACGGTGGTCCCAAACTTATGCTGATATAAGCCACTGGAATTTATATTTCTTGTGATGCTTGCAATGAGATTTTCAGTTTCATGTGCTGTTTCTTATAGACTTCAACTCTGAGTCCCATTTGCCTTTCTTCAAGTCTCTTTTCTTGTAGTACTTTGGATTATCTACCTTACCTAGAGTGCCATTGTCCACTCTTCAGTCTGATTAGATGACTTCCTCTACTCCTGTTTTGCCAAGGTTAATGCTGGGTCTTCCTGTAGTCTCTGACTGGTAGTGGTAGTAGGGAGGTATTTTTGTCCCAGTTCCCAATATCTCTATCCTCTCTTGTCAGACTGGTTCTTCAGCCACAGTTTGTTCACAAAATTTTCTGTTTCCACCTTCTTTATGTACTCCCTATTGTTAGAGACATCTTTCTCATGTGGTTCTTTTTTATGTGGAATGTAATACTCACCAAGTAACTGTAATACTGTTTCATAGCCTCCTCTGCCTGAGTTAACAGAGATTTATTGCAAACACAAAGTGCTTCAGAGCTAGCTATTCTCAGAAAGACAACTATCTTCAGTCTCATTTTTTTTGCTGTCAGCTACTGATTCCAGATACAGAATGAGTGCCATCTAAACCCATTACGGTTGTCCTATCTATTTTAGAGCATTTTAATTCTGGCATTTTATGTCTTTCTATATGGTCCATTTTTCCCAGTCAAGGTACTTTTTTAGCTTAGGTTAATCCTGAAGCTACATGTTGTTCAGTATTCACACAGAGCTGGTGCAAGGGACCAGTGCATAGGCAGTCTTGCGTAATGATTAGACCACTGAGGGAAAGCAGGGACCTGGGCCTGGGGTCAGAGGGTGGGAAACATACCAAAACCAGAAGAAAAATCTAGAATCAGAGTCCACAACACAGGGTCAGGATCTGGGGATCAGATGCTGAGGACCAATCCAAGGGGCAATCCACAGAGTGAAGTACAAAAACACAGCCAAACCAGGATCAGGAGCCAGGAAACAGATCTGCATGGAAATCCAAAGCTAAAATCCAGAAATAAGCCAAAAACCAGGGTCAGGACCCAGGAGGGTGGCCACAAAAGCACTGTTGACTGGCCTGCAGAGCCAGGGCCCCAGCTGGTGTTAAATGGATGCACAGCACTCCCTGCAGCCCTTCAGGATGCTAGCTGCTCCTAAACTAGTACAGGCTTCATTACCAGAGGTTTGAAGAATACCAGAGTGCCTGATGGGACTTGGCCCATGCTGGTCTGCTTGATCAGAGTCCCTGACAGGCAGGTCTGTGTTATAAATGATCAGTATTCCATAATATGAGACTTTGTATGACAACAACCAGTTCCACATAGTTCAAAGGCTGCTAAGGGTGCAGTTCCCCAAAATGGTGAATGGGGATTATGATACAACCCCTTGTATAGCAACATGTTCATTTCCACTGCGCAGCTGCATTAAGACATGCTGATACTAATTTTCAGAGGAAAAATATCTCGATACTTTCAGCAAACAAAATGGCATGACCTCCTCCCTAATATAGGGCTCTGTGGAAATAGTATAAGCAAGTATTAAAAGTTAATCCAGTTCTGTGGCAGCATATTTTATTTATTCTGTTCTATAAGTAAAGGAAAGCTTTTTCACACAGCACCAAGATTCATCCTCATAATTTACAAGGTCATTATTTGTTTCCTGACCCTTGCATACCACTCAGCTTCTTCCAGAAACATAAAGACTCAAGCCCCGGAGAAGTTCAGGGAGTTTGGAGGGAGGTCAGGGCTAGATTTTGTTGACTATTTATGTCAAGATAATACAAGGGTTGAGGATGGTGTTTGTATCATATTTACTCACTTTGACCTACTTCTTCTCTGTGCTTTTGGCATCCGTTCCAGCTTGGCCCATGCTGCCTCAACTGTTTGGATTTTTTCCCAATCACAGACACAGTTCCTTCTGCTCTGGTTCTCCAGCAGTTCTCTCATTGTCTATCATGATTCATACTGCTCTTAAACCTATATCTCTCTATGACCTCATTCAGTCTTCATAATCCCAGTAATTCCAAGAGAGGAGCTTTCCAAAAAAGATTTAGCAGGTGTCATTATTCTGTAGAAGTAGTTATGGACACTCAGTTTCACCCTTTATGCCTGAAAGTAGCACTTCCTGACTGGAGCAGTGGCATATTGTTATAGAGGCTAGGAAAGTTTGCACTTATTATATCAAAGAAACAACTGTTCTGCAGATGAACACAGTTCTTTTAAGGCTCCCAATCTGACAGTAATTACACAGTAATTAAATTAACTTAAAAGCATGAACTTCATTAAAAAATAAGAAAAATGATAAAGGTAAAGATCTTAATAGTGACATCACTGGATATCTATTTTTTAAAATTATCCCAGCCTTAAACTTTATTTGAAAGTTATATGGATTACAGTTATATGCTATCATTACAAATGAGTTAAAGCAACTACTTACAAATAGGTTAGTATTTGTAACTAACCAATATACTTTAGCAGCAAGACATGCCAATGAAAATATAACTGCAATGTTTTCCCTGTACACTTACATTTCTGATGCTAGGAACTGATGCTGTACCTTAACTGCTAGTAAATCTTTGTCATTCCAAAGATCAAGAGGTTAATACTCACAAAGTACCTTTCAAAATATTAGTGTCATGAGTTAAGTAGATGGTTTTCTGCAATTCATGGAGTTTTATGTAAATCTCTAACTATACCCAGATTACCTTTTTTAATGTTCATTATCAATATTGTTTTGCATCTATTACTGAATTGAAGGCAATAAGCCAGCTCTTTCTGCTTCATTTGGGACACATGACAAAATATTCTATGACCGTAGCCATCTAATAACTGAAGAGTAATTAATTTATCAGTTTTGGCTCATGGGACTCCATATTTCATGTTTCTGGTTTTTCAAATTTACCAGTTCCTTTTTTTGCCAAGTTAGATGACTAAGGGATATTGTTAGAAAACTGTATTTAGGCATAGATACACACTGTTGTTTAGCCAGTGGGTCTCTTGGTTCATAGCAAGGTTACTGAGAAATTTTAGAACTAGTACCACATAAAAGCTTGATAGTTTGCTATAGGCAACAAATTCAGGGAATATACTCTTGACACATGCAGTATGTGATTTGAGAATAAAAGGTGTTTGGGAAATATATTTGTCTCAGAACAGTTTGTTTTTTTTTAATTTGCTTGCAGTTTGGTATACTTTTCTACTGTACATAATTATACTTTGTAGAACGTAGTTTCTACAGGCCATGAAACAGAATATGTATTCTACATGACTCCTATTCAGTGTCGTCGTAGTTTTTACACTATAATATATGACTAAATATATGAAATGTCCCAAGGGTATTAAATCCTTACTGCTCTGGTAATGGTCTCAGTGGATCAATTTATTACAGCATCTTCAAGCCAAAGAAAAGCAAGGAAAATGAGTCACAAACATTTGCATAAATTCTAATTTTCTTTTCAATTCAAACAGTTTCACACCCCTTTTGGTGGCTAATCCATGAACAGTTGTGCTAATGGATCTCTACCCACACAAATGTTTGGGAATAGTTGTTCCTTGTGTGATTGCTTATATTTATTTGCAAAGGGGAGTATTTATACCCAAATATAGATATTCACCCTCATTTACTCATGGAGTAAATTGGATTTGACTTTGGTTAACCAATCACATATCGTAACCTAAACAGTAAGATCTACTTAACTGAATTAAGTAGATAATAAACACACTCTGGATTGAAATATGTTTTGGTTGGCAATTGCAAGTAAGTAATAATTTAATAAAAAATCAAAGACTCATCTGGAAAAGAAAAAATGGCTGCGTTCATGAGATTAACTACTTCTCCAGATAGTTCATCCAATTCTAGGTATCCAGTCATGAAGCATAAAGTCTTTAATTTTCAGAAGGAAGCATGGAAGAATGCACACAGCTCCTGAAGAGCACTTGTACATGAAAGATAAGTAGTGTGGGGATAGACTGTGACAGAACTTGATAGTGAAGACAAGTTCATGTTTGATGTGATTGGGAATGGAAACCTAGTGGAAGGAAGCAAAGACAGGGGACAAATGTTGAAAACAACAAGTTAGGGGGAAAATGGCTTTCATGCACTATTACTTTATTGACTATAAATTGGGGGAAAGTCTAATGTAACCCATCATGTAATCAAATTAAGTTTATTAATAAAAGTAGTGAAAATTCTCTGAGTATGTTGAAGCAAGTGTGGATTTCACTGCACATAAGTAGCACTTCACTAAAACCAGATCCACTTTAAGTTGCATATGCTGAGATAAATATAAACCATAAATATATTTAGAAAAAAATAGCTCATATGACTATGACATTAACGTTACAACATACACAGCTTCTAAAAGACTGTAATATACATTCTGATTATCAAGAATAATTTAGAACTTTAGTCTGTGAGTTGAACAGATAGGAAACAGTTACCACATCCTACAAAATTTCAGTTTTTTTCATGTTCACAATTGCACAAAATTGAACCTTTGTAGAAAAAAAAGTGCCAAAATTGATGAAAATAATCACTTCAGCCTAGGATAGCCAATAACCTGGTGGTTAGATCAGACATCAGGTAGACTTACATTCAAGTTCTTGTTTAGAATCAGGGAGAGTAAATACTTGAACACGTGCACGTGCGCGCACACACACACACACACACACACACACACAAGCACACACACACCCCTACCTTCCTTCTTTCTTAGACCTATCAAGATAAACCCTTCCTAGCAAAGCCATTTCATCAAAAAAGTCCCAATCAGCTCTTCAGACATCTTGCTTGAATATTCAGTAAGCACTTCACCCGTATTATGTACTACCTTTCTAATATTATAAAAGCCTTAGTCTAACTGTAACACTTTAGTCACACTCTGATTGGTTGTCTAAAACAACCAATTAGAGTGCTCCAAGAGCCTTTGGGACAGGAGGCAGCACGGCGGAGCACTGCCATGATGGCAGGGATGGAGCAGCCAGAGCGAGGCTGCTGGCCTCGCCCCCCGCCCCGGCCCTGTTCCCTGCAGGCAGCAGCGGCATGAGGTGCTGGCCGAGGGGAACAGAGGGGACAGCGGGGCAAGGTCCCCCCTGGCTAGGAAATGATGGCAGTGCAGGGTGATGGTGCTCTGTCCCTACTCCCCACATCATTCCTGATGGGCAATTGACTAGTAAATTAATAATTATAAAACATTAAAATAACAATTCTTGAAACTTTTATAAATTTCATTTTTAATGCCTGAAACTTTTTAAGCCTATCAGAAAACTTTTATTATTGTTATTTATGTTTTATGTCTCAGAAAAGTGATTGGTTAAATGGCTCATACAGAATTAATATATGTGCTTCATAATACAAGAAAATCAAAGATTAATCTCTGTGTGGTAAATGGGAGAAGGCTTGGAAACTGTCACTGATATATAAATAATACTTTAGGGTCTTATGATTTTTGGGTACAATATGCAAGGAAAAATTCACCTTCTTCCTAAGGCAGACAAGGTTCTTTGGGTGAATCTGATATCTTTTATTAGACCAACTTAAATAGTTGGAAAACAATTATTAAGCAAGCTTTCGGGTTCAAAAACCCTTCATCAGGCTAAGGAAGTTTCAGCAGTTGGTGTATGCTCTTCCTGGATGGAATGAAAAGTAAAGAAGCATACAAGACAGGTAGCCAGTGAAGATGTAGATTGAGGAGTCAATGTGTGAGAGACAGGGGGGGGCGGGGGAGAGTAGGGGGATGAATAATGGAGAGAAACCTGGGGAGTCAGATGTCGGCAGGTTATAATGTGTCATAAATCCAATGTCTATATTTAGTCCATGATTTTTAGTGTCCAGGGGGTTGATGAAGTGCAGTTCATAGGCTCATCTCTGGGAATCATTTTGTAAGTTTCCTTTGAGGATCAGGACTGCGAGATTGGAGAGAGAATGGTTTTCTTGTGAGAAATGTGCCCCCACCGGTAATTGGGTATTTCTGTCTTTGACAGATTTCCGGTGTGCGTTCATTCTGGTGCGCAGTTGTTGTTTGGTCTCTCCTACGTATTTTCCATCAGGGCACCTTCTTCCTAATGGATTCCAGATTCCAGCATATTTGCAGGGTCCATTTAGAGGTTTTACTCTTGTGTAGTCTTACTGCAGACCATTCTTGTAAAATTGCATGCAACAGTAATTCAAACAGGCAGTCAGACCTAAATGATTGCTTGGAAAGGAAAACTTTTAAGAAATTACATACATTTTGGGATGCAGTGTTGGGAATACATAAATAATATTCATGACCTTGAATTAGCTCTAAAATAATGCTGGGCATTTGAGTAAATGGAATTACCAACTTCCTGTTCATTTATATAACTGAGATTCTGACTTATTGTGGTTTACTGTTCCCATGGCACTTTATAAAAGAATAAGGACTTTGGCTGTGGTGCTCTGATCAAGTTTCAGTGGGAAATTCCTCTCATATTAAAGTCAGTTGCACTGATTTCAGTGGGAATGTGAAAAAGCATATTTTGCAAATCCAATATTCCCCATTAGTTTGGATTAGATAAAACAATATTTATTTTGTCCCAAACCAGTGGGAAGCGTTGTTATGTGCTGTTAAATATCTGCTTCCTGCTACTCAAGAGACAGATGTATTTCTATGGTGAATGGAGTATCCTTTTTGCCATATATATTACATAGAACATGTTGCAGTCATTGTACAAAACAGCACTGTGTCACCAGTAGTGTACTAGCATCACTAATATTACTCTAAGGATATTTGCATATATTGCCCCAAGGTCTCTGTGGCAATAGTGGCCCAATTTGGTGAGGGTCTTATTAGCAGGGATCCTGGCTTTCCCTGATTAAAAAAATAAATAAATCACAAATTCTCTGATAAAAGATAGCAAATTCTCTGAATAAAAATAACCCATGATTAAAATGAAAGGTCCCTCACTGCTCCCCCACAGCGCCCTGGCCCTGCTGGTCCCCCTCACCCCCACCCCCCAGCCCCCTGGCCCTGCTGGTGCCTCTCACTCTCCACCTCACAGCTCCCTGGCCCTGTTGGTGCCCTTTGACCCCCATCCACAGCCCCTGCCGCACCAACCCTGTCACAGGGGGCCCCCAGCTGCCAGGACTCTAGGTCCACAGCCCCCTGCCCCTCACACAAGGCAGGTGCTGCAGTAGAGCAGAGCCCGGCTCCCTGCCTGCTGTGGGCTCCGGCAAAGGGTGGGCCGGCTCCCCGCTGTGGCACACAGTCCTGGCAGTGGGGGCACTTTCCTGTGTGGCTCCACTATTGCCTGCTGCAGCAAGAGGTTGCACCTGCCAGGCTGCAGAGGGTAGCAGGGCAGGGAGCTCGAGCCACCTTTACCCCCACCCTGCATAGTGATCTGGAGGGCATGGGTCCCCATTGTCCCCCCGGGGACCACATGCAGTGGCAGGGAGTTGGCCCCACCCCTCTTGCCAACAGACAAGCTGTCTATGGCCTTGTCCCACTGCCCACTGGGGCCCTGCAGCTGCACATTGTGGCCTTGGGCCCCAAGCCTCATGAACCACCAGGCTGGGCAGCAGCCCCAGCCCTCCCAACTCTCTCCTAATGGGGGCTCCAATTCCCCCCCAACTTACCTGCATGATCTGCTGTCCAGGCTTCCTGGAGCCATGTGCATATACATGCATGTGGTGCCTCCTGCTTAACCACCCTCCTCCCACTCTCTCCAGGCCTCTTTGCAGGCTGGAATTCTGCCAGCCAGCAGAGAGCTCTTCATGAATGTGCAAAATCTGTGGGTTTGCTCCAGTAAAAGGGAAATCTGTGTTTTTCTCTGTTTTTCCATGGGAAATGGAAAACCTGGGTCCCTGCTTATTATAAACTTACTGGCCATGTCCACACGAGTGTGGACATTTGTTTCCCTTGTGACTTGTGCCACTGCTTCTTGTTCCCAGGGAACGCTCATAGCGTGTACCCTCTAGCATGCAGCAGGTTACCCTGGGTGGGGTAGGGGAAGGCTGGGGCCACAAGCCTTACCTGCGGTCCTGGGGTCTAGGCAGCTGCAGCTGCAAGAGTTCTGCAGCTGAGAGCCTGGTTGGCAGCCAAAGCATGGCTCCGGCTGGCCAGGCTCCAGTTTCGGGGTGCACACTGATGCCACATATGCTGCCCCGTTCTTTTCTGCCCGGGTTCTGTAGGGCATCAGTGCAGGGAATTCCTGAATGCGCAGTGTGGTGCCACAGATGGGTCTGTAGTACCACATACTGTAGGGCCACATACTGGACAGGGCCATTATGGTCATTAGTTACAATTTTACAATCATGTCAATGATATTCACAATATTTCCTTTATTTAGTAAGAAATATTTATAGTTTAGCATCTGACATAACACAGCATTAAGTCCTCTGATGCTCCTTATATTAAACTTTCACACTGAGAGTTGGGTTGCTTTCATTTGCTTCAGCTCTCATTTTCAAAGTTTGTCTTTTTAACCCACTCTTCTTTCCTTTTTTGCATAAGTCATATCAGAATATCCTCAGTGTCAATAATTATATACAGAGCAAATTCCCTTTACATATGGCTCCTTCAGCTCCTTATTCTCTTGTTCATGAAAAGCTCCTATTGACTTCCAATCAGTTGCCCAGGGTTTGTGATGACAGAAATTGACCCAGAGAGAATTTGGCCAAATTTTGTTTTGAGACATCAAAGAATATTGGGTTTCTGCATGTGATTCAAACAGAATTATTGATGAAGTCAAAGAAGGATTAACAAAAGTGCTGGTAGAGCCATGGCTGTGAGTTCACAACTGGTAGAAGTCCCTGAACTCTGATGTGCCATTGAACACTGGATTTTATGTTGACTTTCACGGCTCTCTCAATCTTTGTGGATTTAAGACCTAATCCCCATTCATCTGGCTTTGTATCAAGAATATGAAAATATTTTCTCAGTTGGGAATTCACTTTCATCAGTTGCCTACCAGAGTCTGTTGGCCTCTAGGACATGGTGTAAAGCTCTTATTTTCCCTTGAAGCTTTAGCTTCCATGGTTAATTTTGATAGTGGTATCTAGGTTAGTGAGACACTTCCAAAGTTATTATACATGTTATTTTATCACTGACCATGCCCCAAAGATTATTTAATAGAAATATGTCAGTCGAAGAAAATTATGAAAAAACTTAGCATCTCTTCGTAAGATCTTTAATTTTATGAATGTGGATGTTTTTGAAAAGTCCTCCCTTTTGTGTTAGAGCAAATTAAAATTCAAAATGTTTGTTCTAAAAATAAATTGTGGTTATGAATCTGAGTGCTTAGGCTTACACACAGTTAAACCTTCAACTCATGTTTCTCTCAACCCACAGAAAGTAAAATTTGTATTTGACATAGGTTTCTTTATAGCAGAGGAAGTGGCTATAGATATTGAGCTCTACTGACATCCCTGCATAGAAAGGGACAGAAAGGGTCAAATCCCAGTCTATCTATTAATCATGGAAAGGAATTTAGGTGCCTAAATATGCTTCTATTCCACCCACCCCTTGTCTCTGAAAACCTGGCACTAGAAAAGGTAGGTTGAGCCAAGAAGGAGCTTTTTCCTCCTTGTTAATGCTTTGTTGTCTTTTGAATTTTCTTCACCTTCCTCAGTAGCAGTTAATATTGGTAGAATTTCTGGCTGGTGGTGTACTGGTGCTCCTGCTCGCACTTAAAAACTTCCTAGGGACCTAGCTAGTGGCCATTGTTCCACTCAGGGCCAAACCAAATATCACATTTGGGATCAGCAAAATAGTTTTATTCCAGGTCAGATTGACAAGGACATCTGAATTTAATGCAATTTCTGCTTGTAAGTAGGGCTAACTAGGAGACAATTTTCCTATCATTTGAATTCTTTTTTCTAGTTTTCAAAAGTCTACCTTTACTGATCTGGGATTAAAAAAACTCAAAACTTACAAATTTGGGAGAACTAAAATGAAAAAAATTTTAAGCTTGGGTCACCAAAATGTCTTGTTTTCAATTTTATCATTTTTACTATTAGTTTATTTCATAAAATGACTGGTTATTTCAAATTGAAAAATGGAAAGTTTTCATTTGAAATACGTTAAAATGAATTATTTCAACTATTTTTACACTTTCTTTTCAACGTTTTTTCCAGACATGAAATTCACAGAAACCAAGTGCTCCCTATGAAGAGTTTCAGTAAATCAGCATTTTCCAACCAAAACATCTCACTGAAAAAATCTCTTACAAGGGATGCCTAAGGCACTTTGGTACTTCTGAAAATTTCATCCATAGGTATTTAAATATGGGTTTTGATGTCCTAAAGTTGGGCTTCTTTTTTGAAAATATTAGCCAGTATACTTAAAAAGTTCAGAATAAATGTACCAATGCAAAATCAAAATAACGTCATTGTTTTTGCTGAATAATTTTTTTATAATGAAAGAAATTGAATGTTGGGAAATGAAATGCTATTGATAAAATTTTATTTTTGATGATTCTGACACTTATGTACATCTTTAAATTTAAGCCTATAAACACTTTAATAAAGTCAGTGGAAATATACATGTAAGAAAATGATGCATCTGTTGGAAGACATTGCAGAACTGAGGCCTTAATATCCTGGGTTTTTTTCCAATACCAATTTATAACATTAAAAAAATAGACTAACACCATAAAACCATCATTTATAAATTTAATTCAACATTTATTGTAATAAAAAAGTACTAGCACACATTTTCAAATGAATTTAAATCAATGAATTAAACAAAATTACAATTCATTTAAATCAGCAGCCCCAGCTGCTAGAACTCCTTGCCTGTACTTGTGTGGTGGGTGAGGGGAATAACTTTTTACAAACAGTTATACTTACCAGCTTACTCCCTGGTTTCATATCCAGCATGTACAATGAAGAGTCACTGTGTTCCCAGCCCTTCCACCCCACCCGCTATTACAGAAGTTTGCTCCGAAAGGAAACAATGTACTAGAAGCCCCTGTAGTCCCATAAGCAAGCTTTGTTCCGGGTGGGCTGGAGCAGGCTTACTTGAACGATGCAAATAGTGAGGTGCTTCTTCCCCTCCCTCGCACTACATGGTCACATACTGAGCCGGGGGCATTATCTAGCCTCAAGTATTTTTAGCCACATTAATTGAAACAAGCAAAAGAATTTCCATGCCTCTGATTTATATGTTAATCAGGCTTCCCAGTAAATGACAATAGCCTTTTGTTCTTTCCTCTGGATAGTTCGCCCTTTCATATTAATGCATGTGTGTCATTTGATTTTGTGCATGCACTTCTAGCCCCCTGTATAGAATTACCATAAAGATCATCTTAAGCTCTCTTTTCATCAGGATAATGCTGTTATTAAAAATTTTGTGTAACCTCTGTGGTATCAGGAAATTCTGTGAATATATGTCATCATTAGTAAGTAGCTAAAAAGGCTTTTTGTAGCTGGTAATGGATGTCAAAGTCCTTTATCTTCAGGATTTAAAAAAAAAAACCTGTTTCTCCTCCAAGTCTATCAATTCATGTGGAAATAACATTTAAACATGTACTTTTCAAAGCTGATTCAGAGAGAAATGCAAGGCTTATACCTATAGGATCATTTTTAGCACAGGAGTTCTCATTTTTCCAGCTAGTCTATCCACTATATGGTTAAAAAGAGGAATAATCATGAGCACACAGTGTCAAAAGGTTGCTTCCTCTGCAACTTAGACTGTAAGCTTAGAATTCCTGCAGCCATGGCCTCAAATGTGTCAGTTTTCTACTCCCCACCCCCCAGCCCAAAAGCAGCATGGCCACATCTGAGCAATGTCAAAGGCAGTGTTGGCACTAGATTTATGACCCAGAGGCCTTGTTCCAGGGGGTCGGGGGGTCCCTCAGACTGACCACAACCTTTCCATTCAATAATAGGCAAATGTACAAATGGATGAAAGAGGCTGGTGGTATGCCCTCTGTCCATGGTGCCTCAGGAACCCTTTTCAGGGACCCCTGCACCATGGACAGAGGGCATGCCACCAGCCTCTTTCGTCCACCCCACTGGTGGGGAGGGGGTGGGCCTTGGCATCCTTACCTCCAGGATGCTCACATCTGACATTCAAGAGAGAATTTCAGAGTGAAGCTTATGTCCTGGCCAGATATATCCTGACTATGATGACAACCCTAGGATTGGTAGCTATAGAATTGCTTGTATTACTCTTTTCTGCTATCACTGTGTATTAATACATTTGCCTATTATTGACTGACCACAACCTTTCCATTCAATAATTGTTTTTCTAAAGTCTCTGTTTTTGTATTCTTTTTCCCTCCTGATGACTCACCATCCACAGCTATCACTGATTGGTCTCTTTGTGGTTGCCATACTGTTCACATTCAGGCTATGTGTATATCCATTGGCCTTGTTGTGTTAGAGATCCTGTCTGCCTTAAAAGCTGTGAGAATTGTGTGACTATGTGACCAGGCCTTTAGAAATCAATTAACCCTTGCTGCTGCCCTAGACATTTGTTCTAATGCATATATACCTATAAGCCAATTCTCAAAAGCAGCCCTCTAAATACCCTTATCTAGCTATCACTTAGCACTTCTGACTGTTCATACCAGATAGCCCATCAGTGACCCACAGGCATGGATACACTTCTTCTGGACCAGGGGATGAGAAACTCTATGGCACACTGGAGGGCATGCTGTTGAGCACAGTAAGTTTGTGATCTAGGCATGGCTGGCATTTTCCTCATCAGGTACATTAGCTTCAGATCAGCACATCCTAAGGAGACTGTTTCCCCATTATTTCTTTGAATGGTATAATATACGGGTCTAGTCCTCGAGGCCTTGAGTTTCAAAGGTCCACAGGGGCCTGGCAGGATCTTTAAACATCTAAATACATGATGTAGGCACCACTGACAATATTGAAACCACCATTTAACTGCTGTCCAACCCTGCAGGCACCTACATTTTTACTCACAGACATGCACAAAGCCATATAAGCACTTATACCACAGCGTGGCTACAAAGTTTTTCAGAGCTGTAGCCTAAGCCAAAGTCCTGGAGGCCCCTTGAGAAGCAGCATCCTCAAATTAGGAATTCTTCCACCTGTTTTGCCAGTGCAGCCTGGTGCTATAGGCATACTTCAAAGTACACTTAAGCTGGTTCAGCATGAACAAAAGAGACAGAGATGTAGGCACTCATCTGTTCTAGTGATTATGGCACTCAACTAGGATATGTGAGTTTAAGTCCCTGATCTAAATCATGCACAGCAAGACTTTAAATTTGGGTCTCCAATCTCTCTGTTGGAGTTACTCCATTTTTTATACATAATTCAATATCTATCAAAGTAACTTGCATTTCAGTTGGCACATCTATATATTCATTCATGCACTTTAGGTAATCTAGTACCTCTATTTTGAGGTACTATAAAAATGTGCATTAGCCTATTTTAATGCACATTAGATAAAGAGAATGGATTTCTGTAATGCTTTAATGTGTATTAAAATAGGATAATGCACATTAAAACATACATGTAGATGGGTCCAGTTTCTCAATACTAAAGACAAGTGTCTCCCAACAGTCTGGCATCATTTTGAAGAGTCATTTTGAGTAACTAGGCTCACACTTTCAAGAAGTTTTCCTGGCAATCAGCAAACAGAGCACAATTGACTGAATCAGAGAAGTATTAAATAGACAGATATGTGGAGTTACCATGTACTCGGTGATGTTACTTATATAGTATACATCCAGGGATTCCAATTAGAGATTGGTTCTTGTAAATGTGTTGTGAGCAATCTGCTTGGTCTCTGTCTACCCTGTACACTGGGTGAGTGTTATCATCCCCTGGACCTGGAGCCATGTTATAGGGAGCACAAGAGGCATATGGCCACATAACTGAGCCACAATTCTGTCTTTGTAAATTTTGCCCCAAAGTCTGTTCCTTTAATGGCAAAATCATTTGAGACATCTCTCAAACTTGCTCAACTGGGCACACTAAGAACCCTCATTGGGGTTCCCATTAATGTCACTGCAGTCTTGGGTCCTTAATACAGCAACGTTCTGTTTCTCTTTAGTAATCCTAATTAAAGAGCTGATCTTTAAAGCTTCATTGTAAGTCTGCAGGGTTACTTCTCCCTGAACAGCTTCTACATGACCAGGCAAACAGTTTGCAAGTATTAGCCACTTTGCAGCATGTCAGCAGATTTTCCATGTTTCCCACAGCTGCCATTTAAATATAACACCTCACAGTCAGCATCTGTCGTAACTAGCCTAGAACAGTTGGCTGCTTATAGACATTTAAAAAACAAAATAAAACATGTTTTACCGGAAGCAGCAGTGCATTACTTTGACTTGGCTCCATAGCACCTTTATAGATATTTCATAGATATTAGGGCTGGAAGGGACCTCAGAAGATCATCGAGTCCAGCCCCCCGCCCAAAGGGCAGGAAGTCAGCTGGGGTCATAGGATCCCAGCAAGATAAGCATTCAATTTGCTCTTGAAGGTGTTCAATGTAGGTGCTTGAACCACCTCCGCTGGCAGACTGTTCCAGACCTTGGAATTCTTCCTTATGTCCAGCCTGAAACGGTCTCGCAGTAGTTTATAACCATTCAACCTCATCATCCCTCGGGGCGCTCTGGTGAACAAATGTTCCCTCAGATACTGATGGTCACCCAGGCTGATGAACTTATAGGTGGCCATCAGATCACCCCTGAGCCTGCACTTTTCCAGGCTAAAGAGCCCCATAGCTCTCAGCC
Source organism: Crocodylus siamensis (assembly GCF_052110815.1). NCBI lineage: Eukaryota > Metazoa > Chordata > Crocodylia > Crocodylidae > Crocodylus > Crocodylus siamensis. The sequence continues at coordinate 198,048,235 of NC_143398.1, read as the reverse complement.
TGTCATCATGAGGTCTATTTTTGTGACCTCTGATCATGCACGTGGCTCTTCTCTGCACTCTCTCAAGCTTTTCCACATCCTTTTTGAATTGTGAAGCCCAAAACTGGATGCAGAACTCCAGCTACAGCCTCACCAAGGCTGAGTACAAGGGGAGAATGATGTTAAACACCAGCAGGTTCTCGTCCGCCCATTTGCTGAGCCTGTCCAGGTCAGCCTGGATCGCCCTCCTGTCTTCAGGTGCGGATGCTTTGCCCCAAGGTTTGGTGTCATCGCCAAACTTGGCCAGTCCGCTTCTGACTCCAATGTCCACGTCATTAATAAAGATGTTGAACAATATGGGTCCAAGGACAGAGCCTTGGATTGGGCACTTCAGTGGAGCTTTTTTGACACTTTTATCTAAGAGTTGATTCATCCATTACCAGCTACAAAAAGCCTTTTTAGCTACTTACGAACGGTGACATAGTGCAAAAGTGCAAAAAAAAAAGGCCCACTGATCTATACAAACATCTGGCAAGCTGGGTCCAACTAACATGATACCTCTTCTGGGCATGTGCAGGGCTCAGTGTGGGAGCATGCCGAGTTCAAAGTAATTTTTTGTTAACACCTGTCATCAGCCCGACATAATTTTTATCCCTCTGTAGCCATACCTGAAATCTAGGCAGGTCTAAAAAGCAGCCTGACACGCCATTTAAACTCTTCACAATCATTTGAAGAGGCAAGTTTGGTTTGGCCAAACACTGTAACTCTTGAAGTCAAAAAGGGTTTTGTCTCAGTAAAAACTATGGGAAAGATTTTTTTCAAAGTATTTTATGGCCTCAATTACCAATGGGTTCTAAATACCATTAAAAAGCTTGCCCAGAGGTCATAACTTTGAACCCCTCATTTCCATGGCAAGCAGGAACTCAAAAACTTATCATCACTGAATTCAAAGATAATTCTTAGTAGACTAAATTTGCACGAGGGCAATGAAGTACAATGTGGCCCTCTGAATCATGCAATATGATCCTCTGATGGAGGTAGTGTAGGTGGTATTCAAGGTACACCAATCTTACAACAGAGAAACATCCTACAACATATAGATGCTATGTATCATATAGTTCTATATAGCTTACCTTCTCTCAGTAATGTAACTGGGAAGAGGCAACTGGGGCAGCATCCTCAGGTACTGCCTTTACAGAGGGATGCTTCCCTATGTACTGTGGCTGCCCTGTTATACCTTGGCAGCAATGTAACTGCGCAGAGGGGATGGAGCGGGAGTGGGGGGGTAGTAGGGCAGCAGTCCTGGGCACTGCCTTTGTAGCAGGGTGCAAAAATAGTCATCACCATACAGCAGCTGGCTGTGTTTCCATTATTGGTACTGTGGCATCTGGTATGCCCCCACGTGTCAAAACTGTCCCAGTCACCGAACTTCCCTGCTACACCTCTGCCTCCTCTTTTGTATTTAAACAAACACAAAACCCAAAAAACAACACTTCCTACTTCCCTCCCTCTCCCATACAACTGAAACTAACATCAAACTAGAAGTGGATCAGACATCACGTAAGTGGCTGAAATCCTAACCTTGGTGTCTGCATTCGGTGACATTTTTCCATAGATTCCAAAATAGCACGGTAGTTGGCCTAAACAGAATATATTATTATTTTTGTGTGTAGGAACAGTGAAAAAGGCAAAAAAAAATCTGTAATTTTAGTTCTCAGTAGGTTCATTGGAAAGAATGTTTTCTAGATTTCCTGAGTCTGTAGCCCTTGAACTAGATTCCCCCAGGTCAGCAGTGGTGGATGCCTCCTGACAGGTCAGGGTGAATCCAGCAAACCTGTCTGTGTGAACAATCACCTACATCTCAAATAAACACTTGGTCCTGTCATGGTTTTACGTGCAGACCATTTTATTCATTATTATCAAATATTTAAAAAGCATATTCTTTCAAGAACATGCATTTTTTTTAAATACTGGTATTTGCATATGAAAAAAGTATACTCGTGCACAAGTAATCCACTTCATTGTTTGTAACTTGCTGGTTGTCTTTTTTTGTTGTCCCTAGTTCTTCCTGTCTGAATAGCTTCAGTCAAGAAATTAAAAAGTGGAAATATATCACAAGCCATGGAAATATAATCACAAGCAATGAAACTGGAGTCAAAAGATCTGAAATTTATTCCAAGCCTAATGGCCGAGGGGTGATGTGGGTAGCATCACATTTTTGTCTACTTTTGGTTATGTGGCTCAAAGGACTAGGTATTCATTCTATGGTTGACTCAGCTGAGAACACTCAACAGAGCCCAAACCATGACCAAGTCTTGAACTTCAATCTCTTGACTTCATAGCAAGACACAGTGATCCTTTTACCCTGAAAACTGAATAAAAAATAACGAAACAGTTGCACACCAGGAAGAGCTGACCTATTTTTCAAGAATTATTAATAGCAAATAAACAAATACCATTCCAAGTCTGTTTGTAAACAGCTTTTTAGTTGCAAACTTTGAACTTTATTCATTTGCTGCTTCAAAAGTGTGTCCAGGATAGATGTCCTATAGCTAACCAGGGAGAGGGGCCATAGGTAGGACAGTAGAGGATGTTGCTGACACAACACATTCCCCATGAGACTAAAGTTCCTTTTCTTTACATGTGAATTCTTTATGGGACTCAGCAGACCATGTTGCAGTATTCTGAAACATCATGCTCTATCATAGGGAAACAAGAGTTTTTGCATTTAAGCCAATTTAAGAATTGGAAATAAATCAATTGAAATGGTCCTGGTTTCAAGGACCAGCTGAAAAGCATATGAAGTCAAATTTCATATGCCTCCATTGGAAATACATCCTTCTGTACTCGAAGGTTCATCTAACAGTTCTCTTGTAATATGTCAGGTATTGTTTTGCATGGTTAGTGGCTCATGCAGAAGAAGTGTGCATTGCTCCTCAGCTCCTGAGTGCATCTTGTCAAAGTTGGCTTTTCTGAAGTCAAGGACTTCTGTGTTGCTGACTGACTTGCCAGCTTTATGGCGGATGGTGAAGGTGATCAGCTCATGGTCGCTGTCACCCAGTTTCCCATCGATCACTAGGTCGCCAATTAGGTCATCCCCTGTAGCCAGTACCAGGTCGAGCAGCGCTTTGCCTCTCGTTGGCCCATAGACTTCTTGAGTCAGGTAGAGGTCATCCACGCACAAGAGAAAGCTTTGCGACTGCTCAGATTTTGCTGAGTGATCCTCCCACGAGATGTCCGGGTAATTGAAGTCACCCATGACAACCAAGGTCCTGGAGCAAGCGGCCTCAGTCAGTTCCCGGGCGAACTCCTGGTCAAGCTCAGGACTTTGAGTGGGAGGTCTGTACTAGACTCCCACCGTTGTGTCCCCTGTGCCGTATTCCCCATGAATTTTTACCCAGAGGGTCTCTAGCTGTCCATGCCGGTTGCCAACATCAGCCTGCAGGGACATGTAGCTTTCCTTCACATAGAGAGCTACACCCCCTTTTATCTACACAATCCCTGCTGTACAGGGTATAGCCCTCTATACCCGTGGTTCGGTCATGGGTGGAGTCCCACCAGGTCTCCGTTATCCCAATGACATCATATTTCTTTGCACTGAGCAGGAGGACGAGCTCCTTCTGCTTGTTGCCCAGGCTCCTGGCATTAGTGTACAGGCAGGCAAGTGTGCCCTTGTGGGCTATTGCCTTGCCCAGAGATTGTGCCAGGGCTGGGGCAGGGGTGGGCTCCCTTAAGTGCCTTGGTCTGCTGGCTTTGCAAGGGTCACTCAGTGGGCCAACAGTGGCAGTAGTCCCCCCATCCCCCAGCAGGCTTAGTTTAAAGCCCGGTGGAGCAGGTCAGCCAGCCTGGCTGAGAAGAGCCTCCTCCCCAGGGGGGAGAGGTGGAGGCCATCTCTTCCCAGAAGCTCGCTGCCTCTCTCGCCAAAGAGCAGGTTGTGGTCATGGAAGCCAAAGCCTTCCCAATGACACCAGCACCGCAGTCTTTGGTTCATTGCGTGGATCCTCCTCTCCCTCCTCAGCCCATAACCTGAGACTGGGAGGATCGATGAAAACACCACCTGAGCTCCCAGACCCCTAAGCCCCGCTCCCAAATCCCTGTAGCACCTCATGACCTGGCTGGGGGTGCTCGGAGTCGTGTCATTGGTGCCCACGTGAATAAGGAGCATGGGGTAGTGGTCTGTGGGCCGGAGGAGCTGTGGGATCCTCTCCGCAATGTCTTGGATGCGGGCCCCTGGGAAGCAGCAGACTTCCCGGGCTAAGGTGTTGGGGCGGCAGATTACCCCCTCAGTCCCCCACAGGATGGAGTCTCCCACAACAAACACCTTTTGCTTTGTCTTGGGGAGAGCAGGGGCAGTAGCTGTGGTTGAGCCTGGGTTGCCTGCGGGAATAAATGTGAAGTTTGTTTTTATTTGTCCTCTGGGTTTTGAAAATTTAGGATTCATTGAGGATCCCGATTTCAAGTTCTCTTTCACAACCACAAAGGCTAGAAAATAATTTTGTGTCATAAATAAAAGCTGAGATTATCACATAGCTATATGAGTTTATCAGCCAAGGCTTTAAGAAAAATTCTAATTAACGTAAGGCTGTTATTAAAATTTTAAAAAATAAGAAACATTGCTGCTTTGATTTTAGAATAAACTTCTCAATATGAGGAAGGCAGAATCTAGACCTTAAAATTTTACTATCTAAAAAAACAGTTTTCAAAGTGCTCAGTTCTTCTAAAATGTGCTTTAAGAAACTATCTGCAGGGTACAATGTTATAAAATAGCTCAAGTAACAACAATTAATATACATCTCTGTTCCAAATATTTTGAAAAAAGATATGGGTCTCCAAAGACATTTTAAGGTATTCTGCTAAAAAATAAGGGCTTTTCCTATTATAGTTATTAAATAAGATCTGTTTCAAAATGTAACTCCTCAGATGAAGAACAATTAAGTTGTTTTATATACATGAATAACTCTACCATGCCTATTCTCTTATGCCCTAGCAGCAGTATAGTTATATATAAATATATATATATATAAATAACCATGCAACTCTTTGAGAGGTTGAGATCAGCTGGTTTCATTTTTTGCCACAAGTATGTGGTGCAAAGCTATTTCCTTATAACCACATTCCCAGTGATTGGTATGCAACTAGAAAGCTGGCACTGATGTTATGATTAAAATATAGTAAGTTTAATTTCCATCTTCATGTTCCTAATATGAACAAACAAAAATGAACTAATTCCCAAATGATGTCAAGGTTATTTGCCAAGGTTTAAATATAGAGTGCTTCCTCAGGGCCCCAAGAGAGAAAATCTACAATGAAAATGGTCCAGCAGGACAAAAAGGCGCCTTGAAAGTGAATGTGCATAACTTACAGAGTGCAAAGCAAAGCTAGTCCCACCTCTATGCATCCCCCTTATCACTGCTCTCTAGGATGAGAAGAATACAGTGGATGCCACTTTGTTGCCTGAATAGGAAATAATTCCAGCACAGCTAGTCAACCTTGGTGAGAGGAAGCTAAGGAGGTGACAGAAGATGCTAAACTTTTTGTCAACATTTCAGAGTATACATTCCACACTTATGAGAAAGAATATAGATGCCCTCAGTATCCCTACAGTCAAATGTTGATTCATGGAGGACAGGCTAGCCTGATACCAGTATATACCCCTTACTATCATAAGGGCTGCACAATTGGGCCTTTAATAGGTGTGGGTGCTTAGCCACAGACTGTAACTTCATTTTCTTTCCTCTGGCCCCAAGAACTATACATCTCCACCTTAACAGAGAAGTAATTTATTACCATAGTAGCTAGATTTTTGTTAGTTCCAGGAATAAAGATCAGAGGCTGACTGAGTACAGGTGCAAATCTCTTTGTAAATCTTTCTTGGTGAGAAAATAGATTACCTCCAGTTTTATATTTTGATTATTAGAATATTTTCTCCTACATTCTGCATCTAAAAAATCCCCAAACTCTACAGCTGACACCTTTCTCCACCACCAGTTCCAATGGCAACATTCAGGCTGGGTGCAGACATTCAGGGAGGTTATGAGGAGGTTAGATTAAGTTAAAAATAGCCACCTGATCCAAAGTAAGTTGGGATAGGGAGGGGCTAGTAGGGGCAGCTGGAGGAATTGGGGGGCAAGCAAGCTCGGGGGGATCAGGGGAGCAGGGAAGGCCTGTGGGGGCAATTAAGAGGCAGGCAGGGTCCGCAGGGGTGATGGAAAGATCAGTGGGGCAGACAGGATCTGCAGGAGGATCAGGGGGATTAGGGGAGCAGGTGACATTTGCAGGAAGGATTGAATGGCAGGCAGGGTCTGAGGCAGGTTGCTGGGGTCCAGGAGGGTTTGGCAGGATCGGAGGCCTTGCAGGGTCCACAGGGGGCTTGAGGGGGCTCTCTCCTCCCCAAACTAGGTACTTTTTTAGCCGCCCGACCCCATCCCCACCTCCCGGTGAAAACCATCCCTCCTGGCTCACCATGACTTATTTGCTTGGCTTCTGCCATTGGCAAATGCTGATAAAACCGGCACCAGGAGTAGCTTGCAGGTTGTGGGGTTTGGTGGGTTTAGAGAGGGGGTGGGGGGGCTGGCTGGTCTGTGGTGGGTGGGGCTTGTCTGTCTGGAGCTGGGGGGCTAAAAATAGCCCAGTGCCAGAGGTTAGGGTAGGAAAAATACAGCCCCAAGCCTGGGGCTGTCAGCGGGGCTTTCCCAGCCCTGGAGCTAGCTGTACAGAGAACTATACAGAAGTTCAAGAAAGTTAGATATGTCTAAAAATGGCCAAACCAATCTAAGTTAGACTGCCTCAGAGGTAGGATTACCTTAGATCAGGCTGGCCATTTTTAGATCAATCTAACCTTCCTGGATTTTTTATATAGTTCATGGTTAGATTGACCTAACTAAGTATCTAAGTGTAAATAAGTTAGATTGGGTGGCCATTTTTAACCTCCCACTAACTTCCCCAAATGTCTGTACACACCCTCAAAAGGTGGAATATCTTACTGCAGGCTTCATATAATGCTAGTAGGATTTACTTATGTTCACTGGTGACAGACTTCACCCCCAAAGTAACAAATAGCAGCAATAGGATTTTTTTTAACTGAAATGCAAAATATTTGAAGCATCTAGAGCCAAGAGATTTTGCATTGTCATTTCAAAGGATTGGGAGTTTGGGGTGTAGGAGAGAAGGGTAAATTGAGCTTTAATAGAGAAGGAAGATATTGGTAAATTTGAAGAAACAGATTCTTTGAAGGGTAACTTTTAAAAGTGGCTTCTAAGGTGTAGGAGATCAACTTTGACTTTATCTGTCACACTTTTTCTTTTTAATTTTGAAATAAAAAAATTGCCCAAGAAATCATGTAAACTGAAGCCCTTTCCATGCTTTTATGGGTCACCTTCTGGGCCATACACTGGTACAAAGAAGCACCTTAATAATATCAGGGCAGCTACAATGATCACACAGTCTCCTTAAAAAGGACAGAACTAATTATATTTCATTCTAAAAACAAGTCAAGGTTAGCAGTGAATTGCATGAGTGTCACTTCACATTGACACTGCACTATGAAGAATGAGAGTGAACTTTGGATGCCTTATCACAATCACACCCTCTACAGGTGAGTGGTGGGTAAAGCCGAGCCCATCCTCATCAACAGCCACAAAATTATAGTGAAAGGCAGATCTTTCATTTTTAGCATTGTAGCTTTGGTTTATTCAACTGAACATATTTTATGGAAGTTTATGCCCCTGAGTCTGAGCTCAGTTACACCTATTTCTGATACTTTTTTCCCCTATCCTATATTATACTTAATACTATCACCTTGGCTTAAACAGACTTTTTTCTGTTGATCAGATTGCCATATAGATGTCAATAAAACTTATTTGACCAGATATGAAAAACTTAATTTCAATAAGCTTATGCAAGAAACAAAGTCAATAATTTTCAATTAGCAATTTATTTGATTATCCTAGCCTCTTTTTCTGCTTGTGGAAGAACCATGCCTGTGTTGTGATTTACTCAAACATGTTTATTAATAGTGCTAACAGAGCTTTATATTTTTTACTGTACAGAATGGGGAAACTAATATCATATTCCAATGTATATAGGTCCTTATTCTATGTTCATTGCCATACCGAGAGCCTTCCTGTGGTACTTGAAGTGATTTGAATAATAACTGCTCAGTATTATTTCTCCTCTTTCACTAAAGGACGTGTATATACTGGAAAGTGTCTGGGTTTAGTGGGATTTGTTCAGCTGTGGTTTGCATTTTGTTTTTTGTTTGGGAGAGGTTGTTTTGTTATATTATTATTGTTGTTGTTAATATGTATGGTGTTACGTATTCATGTTAGAGAAGGTAAGTCAGAGAAATGCATCTTACACTTGAAAGAGAGGGTAAGGAGTTTGGTGGCAGTTCTTAAATCTGAAAGAATTTCATTCCATAGCTTCACACTAGCCCTGAGTAAGTTATTTTGCTTATGTAGATGAGATTATCCTTATTGTAAAGCCTTCTCTGGTGCCAAAGGAGTGAAGCTGTCAACCACACTATTTATCCCAGAGGCTTACAGCATTCCTTTAAATACACTGTTCCCAGGTCTTGGAGTCTCTTCAAGATAAAGATGAAGTCATTTAACTTGATCTGATATTATATAGGAGATCAGGGGGAAAAGTGAACCACAGGTCTGATATGCTTGCACTAATAGCCTGTGTTGCTGAGGAACTATGTTCACTAAATGTGGAAGCCTTCATGCACAGAAACAATCCAGCTGAGAGGCAAATGAAGCTGTGAAAAAATGTTGCTTAAATTGAATTGTTCTAAGACATCACAGGGCTGAAACTCTGCACAAGCTACTTGAATATGTACAGTGAAATTCACTTTGAAGTTAACTGTCTCTTGACATTTGTAAAACTCAAAGTAAAACTCATACACTTGAACACATACAGAAATAAATATAGCTAGTTCATGTAACATTTGGTAGGTATTTGCAGAAAACATTTTCCATCACCCAGGTCTTGTTTGACCAATCTCATTTCCTTCTATGACCAGGTGACCTATCACCTGGATGAGGGAGAAAAGACTGATGTCATATATCTTGACTTCAAAAAAGCTTTTGATCTGGTATCCCATGATCACCTCTTGGCCAAACTGGCCAGTTGTGGCCTTGGCTCCACCATGATCCGCTGGCTGGGAAATTGGCTCCGTGGTCGGACCCAGAGGGTTGTAATCGATGGCAGTCACTCATCGTGGTGCCCTGTGACCAGTGGGGTCCCTCAAGGCTCTGTCCTTGGACCCATACTGTTCAACATCTTCATTAATGATGTGGACATTGGAGTCAGGAGTGGACTGGCCAAGTTCGCCGATGACACCAAACTTTGGGGCAAAGCATCCACGCCAGAAGATAGGCGGGTGATCCAGGCTGACCTGCACAAGCTCAGCAAATGGGCAGACGAGAACCTGATGGTGTTTAACACCGAAAAATGCAAGGTTCTCCACCTTGAGAGGAAAAACCTGCAGCTTCCTTATAGGCTCGGCAGTGCTACGTTGGATAGCACTACAGAAGAAAGAGACTTGGGGGTCATCATTGACCACAAGATGAACATGAGCCTGCAATGCGATGCTGCGGCTAGTAAAGCGACCAAAACGCTGGCTTGCATCCATAGATGCTTCTCGAGCATATCCCAGGACGTCATCCTCCCCTTGTACTCGGGCTTGGTGAGGCCGCAGCTGGAGTACTGTGTCCAGTTTTGGGCTCCACAATTCAAAAAGGATGTGGAGAAGCTTGAGAGAGTCCAGAGGAGAGCCACGCGCATGATCAGAGGTCAGGAAAACAGATCTTACGATGATAGGCTGAGAGCCATGGGACTCTTTAGCCTGGAAAAGCGTAGGCTCAGGGGTGATCTGATGGCCACCTATAAGTTTATCGGGGTGACCACCAGGATCTGGGGGAACGTTTGTTCACCAGAGCGCCCCAAGGGATGACTAGGTCGAACGGTCATAAACTCCTGTAAGACCGTTTCAGGCTGGACATAAGGAAGAATTTCTTTACTGTCCGAGCCCCCAAGGTCTGGAACAGTCTGCCAGCGGAGGTGGTTCAAGCACCTACACTGAACACCTTCAAGGGTAAATTGGATGCTTATCTTGCTGGGATCCTATGACCCCAGCTGACTTCCTGCCCTTTGGGCAGGGGGCTGGACTCAATGATCTCCCGAGGTCCCTTCGAGCCCTGATGTCTATGAAATCTATGAAATCCACCCAGATTGAATGCTGACCACCTATGATAAACTGTGTGCCCTCATCAGCTAGCTAAGTATAAGCAACTTCCAGAAAATTTCAGCACCTCTTATATTCAGGCAATTTCTGAGGAATGTCTGTAGATCCTAAAATTTTCAAATATTGTTGAATGTAATTTGAACACTTTCAAATGGCATAATAATCAGGGTACTGGAGTAAAATTTATGAGATCTGGGTCCTCTCAGCCACTTCCGTTGGACACCACAGGTTGTTCTTCATGGCTTAGGGATACACATACAGGATAGGGATATATGGGGGTATGCATCTGCATCCAGTGATACTCATTTGAACACTCACCCCTCAGTGGCTGTGCAAATTGCAAGGTATACCAGTTCCCTTGACCAAGTTCAGAGAGAAATTTCATTTATATATATAATGCATTGCATACATATATAATGGAGCCAGAAGTCATGCTGCATTTCCATAGCTTCAGCTCCACAGTAAGGCTCTCTCTTGAGCCCTGGAAGCAACCACAGTTAGGAAACCCCATGGCATTGTTGTTTAAGGAATCTGTGCTAACAAGGAGCAGGACTAGAATTACAGGGGACTACAGATACTGTGGAGGCACAGGACTCCAGCCTTTTTACTATTGCTCACCTTACAACCCAGTGAATTGCAGAAGAGAGATCTCTGAGTGCAGTTTTTCACTTCAGCTCTCTCCTGTGGATTCTTTCATAGGAGTGAAAAATAGGCTGTCAGAGATTTCTATTTCTGAGGGCATGAGGTTAATGAAAGATACTGACAATATGGGAACTGGAGAACCAGTACAGACGTATTTACTTGTCCTGATCATTCATGTAATTCCTCAGACATAACTTTACTGGTAATCCCCATCACCTATACACTTCCTAAAACAAAAACAAATTAATTCAAGCTGTAAAGGGAAGGAAATGGCAAGGCATCTGCCTCTTTTTTACCTTTGCAACAACTTGAGTATGCAGTTGGCCAATGTGATTGCAGAGCATTGGTCATTATCTTTGAAAACTTGTGGAGATAAGGAGAGGTCCCAGATGATTGGAGAAGGGTAAACATACTGCCCATATTTAAGAAAGGAAAGAAGGAAGGTCCAAGGAACTACAAACCAATCAACCTCACCTCAGTCTCAGGAAAAATAATGGAGTAGATCCTCAAAGAATCCATTTCTAAACACCTAGAGGAGAAGGCGACTAAGAACAGTCATCATGGATTCATTAAGAGCAAGTCATACCAACCTGATTGCCTTCTATGATGAGATACCTGGCTTTGTGGATGCAAGAAAAGTGGATGCAAGAAGAGCAGAGATGTGATACATCTGGACTTTAGCAAGACTTTTGATATGGTCTCCCACAACATTCTTGCCAGCAAGCTAAGGAAGTCTGGGTTAGATGAATGGACTGTAAAGTAGATAGAAAACTGTCAGGCTCAAAGGGTAGCAAGGAGTCAGGGGAGGGGCACTCTGAAGTGCTTTGGGTTAGAGTACAAGGCAGTCAAGGGGAAAGAGACTTAACAGTGGGAGTCTACTACAGACCTCCCAACCAGGGAGAAGAGCTTGACCAGGAATTCTTGGGTCAGGTCACAGAGGTAGTGAAGACTAAGGATGTGGTAGTCATGGGGGACCTGAATTTCCCAGACATCTGCTGGGAAGAACAGTCAGCCAGGTCTGAACACTCACGTAGGTTCTTAGACAGAGTGCAGGACCTCCATCTAACCCAGGAGATGCACAGCCCCACCAGGGGAGACGCCTTGTTGGACCTAGTGCTGGGCACGGGTGATGACCTGGTGAGGGGGCTGCAGGTGCTCGACCACCTGGGCGACAGTGATCATCACCTGCTGTAATTCACCATCCAGTGCAAGGTGGCAAAGGCATGCAGTAAGGCAGCGGCCCTAGATTTTAGGAGGCCAAACTTCAGTGAGCTAAGAAGGATAGTTGGAGAAGCACTGAGGTCCCGGGGGGGGGGGGGGAGCCAGGTGTCCAAGGAGAGTGGTTGCTCCTTAAGGAGACGATCCTCCAAGCCCAAAGGAAGGTAATCCCAACAAGGATCAAAGGGAGCAGGAGAGCACTCAAGCCTCCATGGCTCACCAAAAGCATCTGGGAATGTCTCCTTGCTAAAAAGGAGGCTTATACCCAATGGAAAGAAAGGGTCATCACCAGGGAGGACTATTCTGTAGTTGCTCAGGGATGTAGGGGGGTAGTTAGGAAGGCCAAGGCAGAGATGGAACTGGGACTAGCTTCCCAGATTAAGGACAATAAGAAGTCCTTTTTTAAATACATAGGGGGTAAAAAGAAGGTCCCGGGTAATGTGGGGCCCTTGCAGGACGTGTTGGGAAATTTGGTCATCACACCAGATGGCAAAGCTAACATGTTTAATGATTTCTTTGACTCCATCTTCCTAAGTAGGGACCAGAACAGCCACCTCCCTGCTGGGCCCCCCTCGGTTCCCGGGGGAGGCACACCTGGGCCAAGGGTTAGCGAGGATTTAGTTAGGGAGCTTCTGGAGGGGTTGGACATATTCAAGTCAGCGGGTCCGGATGATCTCCACCCTAGATTTCTAAAGGAATTGGCCGAGGTCATTGCAAGACCCCTGGCATGGCTCTACAAGTACTCGTGGTGCTCAGGAGTGGTGCTGGAGGACTGGAAGAGGGCCAACGTGGTTCTCATCTTCAAAAAAGGGAGGAAGGAGGACCTGGGAAACTATAGGCCAGTTAGTCTTACCTCGATCCTAGGCAAGCTGTTCGAGAAAATTATTCTGGCACACATCCAGGAGGGGCCAGCAGGGGACTGCATGCTTAGGGGCAACCAACACGGGTTCATCAGTGGCAGGTCCTGTCAGACCAACCTGGTGGCCTTTTACGATCAGATCACCAGATCATTAGATGCAGGGTTAGCAGTGGACATAGTCTTCCAGGACTTCCGGAAGGCTTTGGACAGTCTCTCACCCCATTCTCATTAAGAAACTGGGGGGCTGTGGTGTAGACACCCACACAGTCAAATGGGTAGCCAACTGGCTGCAGGGTCGCACCCAGAGGGTGGTAGTGGATGGGTCCTTCTCAACCTGGAAGGACGCGGGCAGTGGGGTTCCGCAGGGGTCGGTCCTCGAGCCCACACTGTTCAACATCTTCATCAGTGATTTGGATGAGGGGGTAAAAAGCACTCTGTTCAAATTTGCTGATGACACTAAGATGTGGGGGGATGTGGGCACACTAGAAGGAAGCAACAAGCTACAATCAGACCTAGACAGGTTACAGGGGTGGGCGGATGAGAATAGGATGGGATTCAACACAGACAAGTGCAAGGTGATGCACCTGGGGAGGAACAACCGGCACCCATCTACAGGTTAGGGAACTCTCCTCTTGTCAGCACGGAGGCGGAAAAGGATCTTGAGGTCATCACTGACTCCAAGATGAACATGGGCCGGCAGTGTGGGGAGGCAGTTAGGAAGGCCAACCGCACCTTGTCATGCATCCACAGATGCATCTCGAGCAGGTCCAAAGAGGTGATCCTCCCCCTCTATGCGGCACTGGTCAGGCCGCAGTTGGAGTACTGCATCCAGTTCTGGGCGCCACACTTCAAGAGGGATGTGGACAGCATAGAGAGGGTCCAGAGAAGGGCCACTCGCATGATCAGGGGACAGAAACTATGAAACTATGAAACTATAATGGCTTGATGTCTAGTTGGCACACTTTATCAAGTGGAGTTCCCCAGGTGTCAGTCCTGGGGCCAGTTTTGTTCAATATCTTCATCAAGGACCTGGAAGATGGGATGGAGTACACCCTCAGCAAGTTTGCAGATGGCACCAAACTGGGTGGAGTAGAAGATATGCTGAAGAGTAGGGCTAGGATTCAGTTACCTAGACAAATTGGAGAACTGGACCAAAAGAAATCTCATGAAGTTCAGTAAAGACAAGTGCAAAGTCTTGCAGTTAGGCTGGAACAATCTCATGTACCAGTACAGGCTGGAGACTGACTAGCTAAGCAGCAGCTCTGCAGAAAAGGACCTGGGCAGTACAGCGGACAATAAGCTGAATATGATCCAACAGTGTGCCCTTGTTGTGAAGAAGGCTAACCGTATACTGGGCTGCAATAGAATGAGTATTATCAGCAAATTGAAGGAAGTGATTATTCCCCTCCATTTGACCACATCTGGAATAATATGTCCAGTTTCGGGCACTACAGAAAGGATGTGAGCAAATTGGAGAGAGTCCAGCAGAGAGCAACAAAAATGGTTAGGGGGATGAGGTACATGGCTTATAAGGAGAGGCTGAGGGAACTAGGTTTATTTAGTCTGGAGAAGAGAAAAATAATGGGGTATTTAATAACAGCCTTCAACAACCTGAGGGGTGTTGCCAAAGAAGGTGGGACTAGACTGTTATCTATGGTGGCAGATGACAGAACAAGGAGCAGTGGTCTCAAGTTGCAGCAAGGGAAGTGTAAGTTAAATTTTAAGAAAAATGTTTCTTACCAGGAGGGTAGTAAAGCACTGGAACAGGTTACCCAGAGAGGTTGTAGAATCTCCACCCCTGAAGGTTTTTTAAGACCCAGGTAGACAATGCCTTGACTAGATGATCTAGTTGGGGATGATCCTGCTTTGAGCAGGGGGTTGGACTAAATGACCTCCTGAGGACCTTTCCAAACCTATTTTTCTATGATTCTATGGCCACATATGCATACACAGATAGAATAACATTGTTTTAGAATATGTACCAAAGCAGCTCTGAAATGTTCTTTCAGTTATTCACAGACCACAGATCACACCTCCTTTACCACTAGGCAAAGTGAAAAAAAGGCTATTACTGAATATACATTCTTTCTTTACATCTTTCAGACAAGCTTATCTGCCTCTAATGTTCAACCCACACCTTCAGACACACCTAAAATAACTGGTGGGAACGCATTTTCATGGGGACTACATTCCTTCTGCTACAAGAACTCTTAGTAAAGTGATCAACTACTGCCAAATCCTACTTTTCATTAATTTCAGAACTTTTCATTTTGAACCACTTTATTTAGAATCATTATTATAATATCCTGTAGCATAATGTTCTGAACAATTCCACTTCATTAAAAAAACCCTGATGGCTTTCTAAAATGGCTTACTGTCTAACCCTTTAGGTTATTACAATGTTTGAACATGCTCGTGAAGACCCAAGTTAGAGTTTTGACCTAATCATTGTTTCAGTTGTAATGTCCTGTGCAGACCAGTCCTACAGTCCCTACTACGGTGTTGGAATAGGGAATGCTAGGAAAATTCACACGTCCTTTAGTATACTGTACAACAAGAAATTAAAAACTAATTTAAGTATTTCAACTGATCTGTATTCATACCAGTACAAGACAGTTTTTAATGCTAGTCAGTTATTAAACTTGTTAAATGATATTGTATACAGACATGCTATTAGCTTCTGTCTTGTTTATGTAAGACATTTTTTTGTGAGAGATGCTAAGTATTAAGGCATTCTAGGTGTTTAAACTAGGTTAATTTCTGTCACATGGCCTCAAAATTTCCTCCTTGGTGGGTTAGCATAGCCATGCACAAACCCTGGGATAAGAAAGCTAGCACAAATTCAACTTAGCCATAAAACAACACGTACTTATCCAAGAAGAATGCACTGAGATGGAAAATAGCTTTTCTTTTGCAGAAACAAAACTCATCAGCTTTTTGCTCAAAGTGTTTCATTTTCAGTTGAAAGTTTCCAGTTATCAGAAAAGAATTATTGGGTTTCAACTGACATGATTTAAATAAAAACCACAAAAAAGGTCCAAAACAAACAGTTTGCAAAATATTTAACTGAAAATTCAGTTTTTTATCAGTTTCTGGGGCTGCTGGCTCAGGTTTTCTCCCTCTCTGAGAGAAGCAGCACATACGTCAGCTGATTTCTTGAAGTGCTTTCTTAGACAAGGATACTTCACTTCAGCCTGCTCTAAAGGGTGAGCACAGACACAACATGTGAAAAGTTTCAAACTACAATGGGGTTTGAAACATTTAAAAAAAACCAGCCAGGGGCTGTGATGACCTGCAACCCTGCTCCCCCCTTCCCTCACAGAGGGAGGAATAGAGTGGACCATCAGTTTGGTTCCGAGTCCCCTTTTCGCCCCAGGTGGAGTTTTTTCATGCCTTGGAGAGTTTTATCCCCCTGGTACTTCTGTACATGGGCCTTTTGAAATGTTGCAAAGGCATTTCAAAGTAATTCAAAATGTTTCAAACATTGGGCATTTATAGACATGTTGTAGGAGGTGGGGGTGGGAAGCTTTAATTAGCACAGCTCTGACACCCAGGCTAGTTAAAGCACCTGGAACGTCATGTGTATCAGCATCCCGTGGTCAAAAATGGTGGCGGGCCACTTTGAACTAAAGCTCATTTAACAAGCTTTAGTTTAAAGCACCCCATCACCATCTTTTACCATAGGGACACTGATGCATGTGACACTGGAGTCCTCTGGAGCATGGTAATTATTAATTAGTCCCAAGTCAGTCCACATACAGCATTAATGTGCTTTAGTGCCTGCACATATAGACACCAGCCTATTCCTGCTTACTGCACAGTCAATTTAAGCTGGTGTAAATGCATGTGTAGACACATCCCCTGTAAACAAGCACACATGTTCATGCGTGTTAAAGAGCAAACAAGGCCTGGCCACTCTTCTGCACTTTCCATCCTTATGCACATATCAAGCACAATCTAGCTGATGGTCCGTGCTGGTTGAGGGGAATAGGTTCTTTTTATATCAATGCACATAGACACAATCTGGCTATTGGTATGGGACTAGCAGGGGAGAACACTTCTTATCTGTTCACTTTTTGTTGTTTATAGAGCTAAAACCAGAGTGGAGGTATCCAGAAACCTATATTGATGAAAGTCAGTGTTGTGTATATAATGTGCTCAGAAAGAGAAAGATTTTTTTCCTACACTTTGTAGGATAATAGCATGAGCATCATAGAATCTGTCACAAAAATATTTTTATTTTAAAAGAATTAAATTTACTAAAATCTGCAAGTGGTTTTTAAGAAATGATACAGCTGAAACAAACTGCAAAGGGAGTGGGATCAAGTTGTGTATAGGGTGCAGATAGGAAAGGGTTTATTGTCTAAATTATTTAATAAGTATTTGAAGTTATCAGGCAGCTTTTATAAACTGAGGCAGCAGCAGCAGTAACAGCAGCAGCAGCAGCAGGGGGGAAGAACTAGCAAGTGTGGCCAAGGCAAAGGTGCCATTCAGATTATAAATCTAAATGAAAGGGGAAGTAGAAAGTACACAGTGCTGCAGCAAGAAAACAATTTGTGCACCTGCTCTATGCAAAATATTTGGCAGCAAGAGCAGCAGCAAAATACGAATACAAAGCAAGGCTGGAATGTCCCCACTGAAAGGAGAGAAGGTATTTTAACATGGAGTAAACACAAACACACTTAATTCAAGGTTAAGGCCCACATTTTGCTGTCTGATCAAAGGGAGAAATTCTCTTTGACTCTACTGAGAGCTGAAGAGATTTATAATTGATTTATGTGAGTGCAAAGGATGCAAGGGGAAAATTTTGCTTCACAAATTGGCAAACAGTGGGCACATCTACAAGTTAAATTAATTTCATGCAATAAACTCCAGCACAGTTCACACTGGAGTCTGTTGCTCCCAGGTACAGTGTTTACATGTGTACCCAGGACCACAGCACATCAAGATGGGGTGGCACAGCCCCATCTGGCAGAGGGCCAGGGGGGAGGAGCAGGGGTCCGCTTACCAGCCCAGGTCTGGTCTTGCTCACCTCAATGTGCTGCGGAAGGGCTAGCTGGGGCACAAGGGTTTAAATTTAGATTCATAGTCAGTGGGCAACCCTGCACTGTAACATCCTTGTGCCCCAGCCAGCCCCAGTCACCATATACATGTCCATTCCAGAGGAGTAAATAACTAGTACTTGTGTTGGGCAGTACTATTCAATGGTGGAATTAATTAGCTCACTTCTGCCTAATAGCACTGCTCATGTAGATGGTGACAGAGTTAGTTAGGTGACTCTGCAGTAAGTGTCTCGCATAGATGCACCCAGTTTTAATATTTTTCAAATTATTAGGAAATCATCCCAAGTCATTAATAATTAATGTGTTATTAATCGCATAACACTATTACTTTTACTTTCAGTGCTTTCATTTGGTTAACTTCTTTTTCTTTTCCCTCCCACGAAAACAAATAATACCTATGTGTGCACTTATGTAAATGTGTTTAAATATACGTGTATTTTTAGTTCACTCTGTTCCTTCAGCTGTGCTTGGGTAACCTGTTAAGCTTCATTTCCTTGTGTCTGTATGATCATGGTAAAGGGACATTTGTAATGTAATAAAAGAGCTGTGAAATCTCACATTTGCTTGGATTAACACACCAGTGTGTTGGATTAACCCACCAGGAGAATTTGGGGTTGTAAACATCATTTAAAATGAATACTGAGTGAGGCTCTTGACGTTTTCCCCCTCAGAAATATCTGTGTAAGCTGTCTTTCAGTAGATGAGTATTTAGATGTTAAAATCATTTCCTTTTATACTCTGATTCCCTTTCAACCTTTCCATAAATCAAACAGATGCTCAAAAATATTATTTGTGTGATTTTCATGTTTTCATGAAGATAGACAATATTTGTAGCTTCTCGCAGTTCATCAGGAATTAATGTGAAATACCATTAGGAAGCCAAAGAAAATATCATAATTATAATATGGGATAAAAACAGTTATCCATTGTTTTTTAAGCCAACCCGTATGATCAGGTCCACAGTTTGTGTAAATCAGTACTGGCCCTTATTATTTTTACATTAAATAATTTTAAAATAGTTTCTGAGTTAACATTATCTTTGAAATATAGTGATTTATTAACCCGTCTACAGGGTTGACCTGTGGGAAGCAGTGTCTACTATAATACTAGAAACAAGGGAACAAAATGAGTGACCAAAACCTAGAAGTGAACTATTAAATAGAATTTCTTTAACAAGAACTGCTTTTTTTATCTCCCAGTATACTAATCTTATGTCCCAATTCAGTAATTCAACACATACCTCTGAGCATGTAAATAAATAACTCCAGTGGTTTTAATGGGACTATTCATGTGTTTAATCACCTTGCTTAACTGGAGCATATATTGTTTATTATTTATAGTCTAAGTTAATAAAGTAGATTAATTTTAACAAGAGGAACTTGTTAACTTCTTTTCTGGTTTCAACCTTGCATGAACTTAAATTAAATAAAGTATGGACACAGACTGTAGATATTAAGCTTTCATATAAGTGGGATTTACAAGGAGCTCATTACTGCAATGTTTGATTCCTAGGGAGTCAGTGTTAAACATCAGCAAGAGGAGAGTTGGACCAATATTCCATGCTTTTGAAAATCCTGCCCTATAAGGGATCCTGGATCCCAACAATATTCATTCATATCAAAGTAAGTCTCCACTGGAAAGCATAACATTATAATCTTTTGACAGGCAAACAGGATAAATTTAACTTTTGTATAGGTTATCCATGAAGAATGAAATAATTTCTGGATGGAGTACATCATTAGACTACTCATTTTCTCACCAGATAGGTTTGGGACATGGGTCAAAAGGCTGTGATTCAAGCTCCTGTTTCAGGCCACAAGTTGGCCAATAATTTATATAACATGAAAGAGAAAAAAATAGAGAAGTAAGCCTTCCAAAACCAGCTTACACAAAACAACTATAGAAAATGTCTTCTGTTGGTGGCTGAAGTTCAATAAACGGTCAAATGGTTAGGAGACAAAAAAATGATTATGACATTCTTCATTTCTTCCCCAAACCCATTACTGACATTAGGATGAGGCATCAGTTTGATAAGAAATGAAACAACTCATAATATTTTCAGTTACACTATTACTGATAGATTTCAGAATTAACAGTTCATTGCACGTAATGAGACAGTTTGCATACATCGCAGAGTTATGATTTCAAGCTGCCTGTAGACATCATTGGGTCTGCTTGTATTTGACTGACACCTGGAAGTTATTCTTCAAATAAAAACTCAAGTATTAGGAATGGATGTAGGAATTGTAGTGCTTAGCATTGAGAAGCATCTGCTGCCAGTGCAGAATTTATTGTTCTGAGTTAGGGGCTTATGTTCCCTAGACAGTGCCTGGTAAGAATCATTTTATCCAACAGCTCTTTAATACAAAGTGAAAAAACAGTCCTTGGAGCAGAGATTAGAGCCCAGGTCTCCTCTATTCCAAGTGAACACCTGTAGTGCCTGGGCTAAAGGCATACTCCTTCTCTTCAGTCTCATTAATCTCGGGGGGGGTGGGGTTTGGGTTTTTTTGCAAAATGGCACAGGCTTCAAAGAAGAACAACTGCCTTTTGTGGGAGCTGAGAGAAAAAGATTTTAAATCCCCTTAGGCAGAAGAGGGCTTGAATCCTGGTTTATCATATCCTGACTTCTCTCACCACTGAGCTACTATATAAAAGAAGCCAATGCCACCAGCAGTACGGGCCAGCACCACCTACTTTGACCTTTTGAATTAAAGAAGCTGTATCTGTCTTGCCTTGGCAGAAATTATTCCTAAAGATGCATGTTTTGCATTCTCTGAGTGTATCTATAGATATGGCTTCTCAGGGCACTAAGGCAGAGGAATGCTAATCTGTGAATCCTAACTGAGCTTTGGCTTGATAGAAGCCCCCATCTCCTCAGCCCCAATAAGATGGCAGCAGTTCTGGCCATACGGAGAAGCAGAAGCTTAGGTGCCCAAAGGACTTTACAGGTAAAAGTATAGGTACCTACAAACTTTAGTTGCTTATAGAGTTAACATGGGACTCGAAAGATCTTACTCCTGGAAGTAGGAGCCTAAATTCCATCTTGTTACACATCAAAGTCTTTCGTGGTCCTACTTTCTAAGAAATAAAGTTAGATCCTGATGCCCAAAATACAGCCATTATTGGAACGGTTACCCTCTTAATGAAATGGATCAGTCACCTCATTAAATACAGCAATATACAGTGGATAACAAAACTTACGGCACAGACTATAAATCTTAACCATACAATTAATATTACACAAGAAGGATCGCTACATGCAGAGATTTAGATCGAATCACCAGAAAGGAGAAAATCAACATAGACTGTATACTTGCAGCCAGAAGACAAAGTTGTTTTACTACCTTAGATTCAAATTCTGGTGGGGATCAGTCAGCCTACCTATATTCACTAATGTTGCAACATTTACAGTTTTAGAATCAAACCACTGAACAAAACAATCATCACATGTACAGAATAAATATTATTTCCCTCCGCTTCTCCACATTAGGGCATGTGAATTTCAGCACTGTGGCTACAGGTTTTGGGTGGAGTTTGTTTGCTGCTGTTGGTGTGTTCCCACAGCTTGCACTCGATACAGAGTGGAGCCTCCACAGCAGGGTGGAGCAGCAGCCCCAAGTCGCTGCTTGTTCACCTTGGGTATGTCTTCATTATAGTGCCAATGCTAACTTTAGACTAGTTGACTTGGACACTGCCAGTAGACTTGCTGGGGTAACATGTACAGAACATGAGTTGCAAAAATATATCCAAGAAGTGGGGCTACCATGCTACCATAGCCAAACTGATGGCAGCACTTAAATTAATCAGTTAAAAGCAAGCTCAGGTCTGTCTATACAGGCTGCAGCAGCTGTAGGACAGATATGTCAAACAAACAGATCAGAAGAATCAATCGGGTCTTTTTTCACATCCCTCAAATTTGCTGAGTTTCTTCAGGGATCTTCAAGAGACACATATGTGTTGCAGCACTTCAATCTTGCTATTGCAAGATAATGAATTACAAAAGAAACAGTCAGCTTCTGAAGCTGTTAGCATCAGTCTATCTTTGACAGAGATCAGACAGACATGCATTTTAGCACCTTTAGGCAGATCTAAATGGGCATTTCCCATTCATTTTGTTCGAAATCTTTAATCTAAACCAAGCTGGGGGGAGAAGAATCGCAAGTGATCTTTAAAATTGATTTTAACATTTATAAATCTCATTTTATTGCTTTTGTGGTTTCACAAAGGTGATGTTTATCATTCTGGGGTTTAACACGTTGTTTTCAACAGAAAGAGCTAGAAATGGAGCAGATATTTAAAACTTCAGCCACTACCTCATAAAAAGAAGGGGCGGGGGGAGGGAAGGGAGAGGGAGCAAAAGAGGAGGAAAAAAGCAATGGCACAAAAAAAGAAGCTATATTTTGTTTCTGGCAAGTCACTTGGTACAGTAGCTCCTATCCTGTTCCCCTCCACCCCAAATGAAGATGTCACAGGGTAAAGCTGGGTTTCTCATAAACACACCTTGAAGGCTACTGAAAGCCAATAAAAAATTATAAAATCCAAGACTGTATCATGGGAGCAGCGTAGTGTAGACCAGCAACTTAAAGTTACATTGAACTTCACCAATGCCCCCTCCCCTAGAGCTGCCTAGAAGATGCTGTTTTGAGAAAGCAGCTTTCTTTTGATAAAATTCCATCTTCAAGAAGAAAAAGATGCTAGTCATGTCCTAATGACACCCATTAAGGGACACAAGTAATTAAAAGCATTTTTTCCAATCTGCATTGGTATGCATCTCTGAACACCAAACTTTGTCTGCCATTTCTGTGCCTATTCTAGGTCTGACTCAAGTTCCACAGAGTCTTCTCTGGCTATTGACTCATCTAAATACGTTCTTCAACTTTTCACCCTAAGGCCACATCCAGCTGTGCTGGGGCATATGCTTGCAACAGCAAAAATAGTTAAAAATTAAAAAACATTTTGCTATAGCACATGCTCTGCACATGCATTTGGATGAGGGACAAATTGTCCTGCTTCCAGCAAACTGCCCTTGCCTGGCTCCTTCCAGCTCCCAGCATGCTAGAGTAGCTGGTGTATAACTGCATGAGTGGAGACACTGGTCAGCAGCTAGGGCATCTCCCTGGAGACTGAGTCTGGCACACAATCCTGTTGTGTGTACTGCACTGTGTTTTTTTCCCCAGTGCTTTTTTGTTTGCTACAGGGATTTCATGGTAGCAAATTTTGGCCCCACGCTGCAAATTTGTAGTGTGGGGCATGTTTTAACATTCCCCACATGCAGTTTGTGGTGCTGCAAAGAGGTTTGTGGAATCACAAACCGCATGTGCCTGCATATTTGGACATGGCCTAAGTAGTCAAGATCATAGGATCACAGGAAAGTAGGACTGGAAAGGACCTCACAAATCTGGATGATCTCACAAGGTCACCTAGTCCAGCCTTGCTCAAGGTAGGATCATCTCTAACTAAACCATCCAAGTCAAATGTCTGTCTAACCTGCTCTTGAAAACTTCTAAGGATGGAGATTCAACAATTTCTCCAGATAGTCAGTTCCAGTGCTTGACCACCTTCATAGTCATAGATTTCATAGACATTAGGGCTAGAAGGGACCTCGGGAGATCATTGAGTCCAGCCCCCTGCCCAAAGGGCAGGAAGTCAGCTGGGGTCATAGGATCCCAGCAAGATAAGCATCCAATTTACTCTTCAATGTAGGTGCTTGAACCACCTCCACTGGCAGACTGTTCCAGACCTTGGGGGCTCGGACAGTAAAGAAATTCTTCCTTATGTCCAGCCTGAAACGGTCTTGCAGGAGTTTGTGACCGTTCGACCTCGTCATCCCTTGGGGCGCTCTGGTGAACAAACGTTCCCCCAGATCCTGGTGGTCACCCCGATAAACTTATAGGTGGCCATCAGATCACACCTGAGCCTACGCTTTTCCAGGCTAAAGAGTCCCATGGCTCTCAGCCTGTCATCGTAAGATCTGTTTTCCTGACCTCTGATCATGCGCGTGGCTCTCCTCTGGACTCTCTCAAGCTTCTCCACACCCTTTTTGAATTGTGGAGCCCAAAACTGGACGCAGTACTCCAGCTGCGGCCTCACCAAGCCCGAGTACAAGGGGAGAATGACATCCCGGGATTTGCTCGAGAAGCATCTATGGATGCAAGCCAGCGTTTTGGTCGCTTTACAAGCCGCAGCATCGCATTGCAGGCTCATGTTCATCTTGTGGTCAATGATGACCCCCAAGTCTCTTTCTTCTGTAGTGCTATCCAACGTAGCACTGCCGAGCCTATAAGGAAGCTGCAGGTTTTTCCTCTCAAGGTGGAGAACCTTGCATTTTTCAGTGTTAAACACCATCAGGTTCTCATCTGCCCATTTGCTGAGCTTGTCCAGGTCAGCCTAGATCACCCGCCTATCTTCTGGCGTGGATGCTTTGCCCCAAAGTTTGGTGTCATCGGCGAACTTGGCCAGTCCACTCCTGACTCCAATGTCCCCATCATTAATGAAGATGTTGAACAGTATGGGTCCAAGGACAGAGCCTTGAGGGACCCCACTGGTCACAGGGCACCACGATGAGTGACTGCCATCGATTACAACCCTCTGGGTCCGACCACGGAGCCAATTTCCCAGCCAGCGGATCATGGTGGAGCCAAGGCCACAACTGGCCAGTTTGGCCAAGAGGTGATCATGGGACACCAGATCAAAAGCTTTTTTGAAGTCAAGATATATGACGTCAGTCTCTTCTCCCTCATCCAGGTGATAGGTCACCTGGTCATAGAAGGAAATGAGATTGGTCAAACAAGACCTACCCGCAACAAACCCGTGCTGGCTATCCCTTAGAATGTTAGCCTGGGCCAGTCCATCAAGGATGGCCTCCTTAATAAACTTTTCTAAGATCTTCCCCAGGATAGAAGTCAGGCTAATGGGCCTGTAGTTAGCCGGATCCACTCTCCTCCCTTTCTTGAAGATCAGCACCACATTGGCCTTCTTCCAAAGTCAGTGAGTTTCTTCTAATCTCCAACCTAAATTTCCCCTGCTGCAGCTAAAAAAACATTGCTTCAAGTCTTGTCCCCTATGGTCACAGAGAAAAGCCTATCTCCATCCTTTCTGTAATTGCCTTTCAGGTATTTGAATACTGTTAACAAATGCCCCTTCAGTGTTCTCTTCTCCAGATTAAAAATCCTCACTCTTTGAGCCTTTCCTCATCAATCTTGCCTTCCAGCCCCTACTGTGCTGAATTCCTTCCAATTGTTCACATTTCTCTTGAAGTGCGAGGCCCAAAACTGGACACAGTACTCCAAGTGAGGCCTCACCAGCACTGAATAGAGCAGAAGAACTGCTTCTCTTTTCCAAGAGGTTGTATTAAGTAATAACCCACCCAAGGGGCATGAGTAAGTAAAAGTATTTTTTCCAATGTGCATTAGCATGCAATTCTGGACACCAAACTTTGTCTGCCACTTTTTGTGCCTACTCTAGCACTGACTGAAGTTCCTCAAAGTCTTTTCTGGCCTTGACTAATCTAAGTACCGTCTTCCATTTTTGTCCCCTAAGGGGTGTGCTTACAGTGGCAAAAAATGTGTGCAGCTACTTTTTCTGCAGCACATGCCCCTGCATGTGTGCTTTGGTGAGGGGCAAAATGCCCTGTTTCAGGGAAACTGCCATTTCCCTGCTCCCCTCAGCTCCCAGTGTGCTGGAGGAGCTGGGGTGGAACTAGAAGAGGGGAGATGCTCTGGCTGGCAACCAAGTAAATCCTGGGAGGACCTAGCTTCTGTGTCTTCCACAGCTCATGCTCCTGTGGCATGGGCCACACCACTTTTTTCACAGCTTTTTTTTTTTGCTGCTGGACAGGTTTTAATGTGTTGTGCGTGTGGTTTATGGTACTGTAAAGAGGTTTGCAACACAAAACTGCGTATCTGGTTCTAGCCTAAGGGCTCACATTCTTTCCCACTGATTACTATATTAAATACTAGTCCCAGGACAAAATTTTATTTCATGTGAAAATAGCTTTTATGCTATGCAGTTGTTCTTGTTTATGCTTTGAGGTCTTTGCACCAGGTGTGAAATTCAAGGGTGTCTGTCTGGTTTATTAAAACCCTTATTCTCTTGCCGTATCTTAGGATGCAGTATATAAGTGATATATAATGCTTGGGAAAGGGTTAATTGTTTCCACATTATCAATTTATAGCAGGGACTAAATTTTGCAGTACTTGTGCTTCAGCTTGTCTACTGCCTGGTATATCATACCTGATGTAAAACAATTTGTTGTTGCTATAAGTGACCTATGGTAAAGTGATGAACCTCTTTTTGGGTAATATGGTCCATCATGCTAGTTTATTTATAGGTCTCCTCAGTACTTGGCAATATCACTACATTGTGCTGAATTATGTACATTTTTAACCATGAGGGAACTACCTGGCACAATAACTTCATTAGTCTCTAACATAAGACACAAGGAAAAGGTCATCTGACTTATTATTCCTTTACATCTAAATCACAATAGTTTGCTAACAAAACAAAATAAAATCCAAAATGAATCTTAGTAGATGTTATATGCTACTATTTTTATTGGGTTTTTTTCCAATTAGTCACCCAGCTGGGCTGCTTTAATATCTCAGGAGTTATAATCCACATTTTAAAAAATTATTATAAGAATTGTAAAATGTAAAATGTTTCCCGTTTCTCTACATTTGTCCAAGCAATATATTTACATATTAGTGATTTGTTAAAATATTAAGTCTTGGACACCTCACTATTACAGCCTTTTAAAAATCATTACACTTCCTATTTCATATGTACTACAGCTTCATACCTCTAAGAGAAAACCAGAATGAAAGCACAGATCATAGGCTCTGAAAAGTTGCTGACAACATTCTGGTAAGTTTTTTCCAACTTCATCTCTGACTAAGCAATGGTGTTACCATAACAAATGCCACAACAAATATATACTATACATCTCTTATCCTCTCTTGTAAGGATGCAACTATCAGGGTTGCCAAATTAGTTCCATTTAATTTAATCACGTGCTGGTCTGTAATAGGAATAAGAATAGGAGAAAAAGCACAGAGGTGTTTA
Organism: Crocodylus siamensis; assembly: GCF_052110815.1. Taxonomy (NCBI): domain Eukaryota; kingdom Metazoa; phylum Chordata; order Crocodylia; family Crocodylidae; genus Crocodylus; species Crocodylus siamensis. The sequence goes on along the minus strand of NC_143398.1, from coordinate 198,021,168 downwards.
AGGGAGAAACTAAACGTGCAGATGTTCCTGGGACCTGATTTACACTAGATAGTAAAGCCCGGGATTGCTGATGGAACAAAGCTAGTGATCAATGCCAAATAGGTTATTTGTCCAGCTATGTAGCCTGGATTTAAGTCATGAAGGGACATAAAGGTCAAAGCATGTAGCTTGTATTTGATGTGCCAATGAAGGAAGAGCCAGTAAAGGGACTTGGTCAGAATGGTGAGCTAGTAATTTGATAATAGCAAGAACATTCTGAATAGCCTGGGGGAAGCCAAATTTATTGTAGTTAAAGCTATTAAAGTTATCAGTATTCAGGATATGAAATGATTAAGGTTCAAGAGTCCTGGATTTGAGGTATGGTGAAATGTTCTCATTTCCCAGTGATATCAATGGAAGTCTTAGCACCTTGCAGGAAAGCCCTGAGCACTCTCTGGAGTGGGCACTTTGTGAAAATCATATCCAAGCTCATTAGAAGAAAGCTATAGGCATAAAACCAACACCTAAAATTCTCAGAACAGTTATGTGGCCTGATGTACAGGTGAGAGGAGGAACACCAACTGATGAAAATGATTTGGGGTACTTTTTATCCAAACAGTTTTTCAAACATGAAATCTATTGAAAGTAAGTCAGGGGAAAACTGTATGCACCAGGTCCTTTGATGCTTTGGTCAGGGGTGCAGTTAGTGAAAGAAGTGCCCTATGGACTGAGCTGGGGAAATAATACTAAAAATATTTTGACATATTTCCCAAATGTTTGGACAGCATTACAGTTACCGTTATTTTTGAGAAGGCACAATGGCTTTTCTACTTTCATTTGCATGTTAAAAAATTTAATACCTCAAAACCACAGCACCACATTGACTAGTCAGTCTTGTTTCTATTCACTCTGCTCTGTGCATGGATCTTTATCACTGATAGACAAGTCTTTTCTATTCTAAATCATACAAATGTGAGGAAGCAAAACCATTCTGACCGAGTGCAGATTTTCTCAACCATTCCTGTCTATATAAGCTGGACAAAGGCTTGGGTGGTTTGTGGGGAAAGGCCTTTTAAGCTACTTCAGAAGTGAATAGGTGCTTCATTTGCTACCTAGCGCATGGTTGGACTGCCTATCTAGTTGACTAAACAGCCCCTTGGACTGACTCTTGTGCTTTAACACTCCTTTAAATACATTTGACTTTAGGTATACAGTTAATGAAATTTGCATAATATTTAACACCAAAAATAACTTAAACATTACAGGAATTCAATGTAACTTTGCTCCATGAGTATATATGGAGAACAGTAATCTGGTAATGAAAGGAGAAAAACAATGTAATATATGGTAATGTATAGTAACTTATTCACAAGTTCAGTTCAGTTGGGTGGGGGTTATTATTTAGATAGCTATATAGAATAGTTATCTTGGTAATCCTGAGGTTTTTTAGCTGAATATTTTATGTATGGCACAGTAAGGTGCAGTTAATCTGTTAACCGATCTCTGGACAACAGATGTATATACATATGAAGGCAAAACTTTGTCCTAAGTGATTGCTCATTGCCTAATACACATTGTCCAGTGTCTCAGCAGACAGGACATAGATTTCATTCCAGCCCATTACAAACTCTTCTAACCCAACCATTGCACATTTTTATATGTATTTCCTTTTCTCTTTTAATACCTCAGAAAAGTTATCAACATATCAACTGCACCTACTAAACAAATAACATGAAATGAAGTCTAATTTGAAAGTAGATAAAGGATGAAATCAGAAAAGTTGTGTTTTGTAGTCATCACCATTCCTACAAGATCCACGGGGTTCTGGCACTTCAACAACAGATACATTAGAAAGAAAACTTTTTGTGTTGCATATGCTCGCTTTATCCAGGATCACTCAAATTTCCCTGAAATATGAACTCCTAAAAATTGTCAGCTCTACATCTTTGTACAAAGTACAGCATGTTCCTCTTTCTTCTTTTAAAAAATTAATACTTCCTGTATTATTCAGTGCATATAGGTTAAAATACTGTTACTTATTTATACTCTATGTTTTTTTAGGGGACTTCCAGTAATTCAATTTACCATTCCTGAGACTAAATTTTTACTAGATTCAGATTTCTACTTGTATCCCAATTTCTGGCTTGCAAAAACACTATGAAAAGTCATAATTAATGATAAACCAAGAGATATTCAACTTGTTTCCTTCTGAAGAATCCAGATTCACATTCCTACTGCAAGAAGTTCTCCCAGCACTTTTTGCAGAAATCTCACAGATACAGAGTAATCCCCTCATATTTGCAGTAATCATTTTATTTCTTCGCAGTAAACCTTGTCCCTGAACTATTATGAGATGAGAAGAATGTGCAGTTCAGGGGCCCATATAAGTCCTATATGAATTTCACATGCAGTTAGCATCCCCCTGAAGCCTGCAAAAGGAGACCTCTCAAAAGGAGGTTGATGAATGTGAGAAACATCATAGTTAGGTAATGCATTATGCAAGCAGTGTACATAGTTGATATCTTGGCAAAAGTGCCTGGCTGAAGAAATTAGTTCATATGCTTAAATTAAATATGTTTAAATGAAATCTTTAACAGTTGCATAATTTGCATTTCAATATTGGCTATATCCATCACCGCAGAACAGTTCTTGTCAAACATTTCAGATGGCAGTATGTGGAGGTGAGGAATGAGATCGGAGGTTGGAGAGACAGACCCAGAAATAACCCATTCCTGTCACTCACTTTAACAGAAGTGGAGAGCACAATCAGGAAGCAGGATCCTGGGCACCACTTCTGGAGTAGCTGCTTCCTTTGCATTGGTGCTTGGTGAACCCAGAAAGCTACTCCCAGCTCCAAAGAGGGGCCATCTGGGAGAGTCCAGAGTCCTGAAGAGGAAGGGACACCAACTGGATTCTCCACTCAGAAGATGCATCTGATCAGCTACAGCAGAGAGCAGCCAGCCAGATATGCATGATCAGAGGTTCATTGTGTGAGGCCAATGCCAATTCAACTTCCCTGCCATGACCACTGGGACTCCTGGGGCCAATACCTGCTGAAGAAAAATACGGTCAGATGTGGCTGGGAAGGGACAGGGGGGGGCCCAGCAGAGAACTGGCCCTGGAGGCTTTTTTCTCCTTTCCTCCCCACCCCTTACCAAAGGACTGCAGAAAAGCCTCACTTCTAGAGGCCAGTAAGCAGTTAAGAGGGAGCAGCCCAAACAGGGTTAGCCTTCCTTATGGAGGATTGTGGTTCTAGCTGCAAGAGAAATACTTGTGGCAACTTTATGGACCTGGGACACAAGACCCTGGGACCCAGGTCAGAAAAAGCCCATTCCCAGCATGACGGCAGGCCCAGATCCATAGAGAGGCTCTGGCTGCTGTTGGACTGTTTGCTTTGAATTGTATCATTTCTTTTGGGTTTTTTACCTCTGGAGACTCAAGACTATTGGGTATTGGGACCTGGTAGCTGACCCAGATGACACAGAGCCCAGAGTTGAGGAAGACTTATCTTGGCATTACAGCCCTGGAGTGGCTTAGATGGCCAGTCCATGCTTTGCGTGAGTAAAAGGAATTGAGATGAATCCTGATACAGAGGGATATAAGGGTTGAGAAGATTGTGGTTGAGGAGAGTCTCACATCCCCATCCTTCCCTTCTAGGGATTTTAAAAATCTGGCTAACATCAAAGGAAGTGGTTAGAGTGGGGTGCAGGGGAGGCAGAGCCCCATGACAAGACCAAGGTCATTGGTCTAGAGTGTCACTCATAAAACGGGAACTGGCTCCCAACAAAAGGTAATAGCAAAGTCATGGCAGGTGAGAGGGCAATCCCAGAACATCTTGGTAACACTCTCCTATGACCTCACTCTGTCATTGTGTATTAGAAGGACATCCAGCTGGAAGTGGCCTAGGCCTTACAATACCTCCCAGAAACACAGTAGCATAACTATGGTATGCAGGCACCCACCCTGGGTGCCAATTAAGGGGGCACCAGGATCCACCCCACTGTCTTTTCTATTACAGAATGTCAGTACTGTCCCTGGCCATAGGAGCCAGGTATGGCAATGCTGTAACAGATAGTCAGTCAGTGTGTCTGAGGGGCAGGGGAAAAGATAAGTAAAACAAACAGAATGGTACTTCCCTCCTTCCTCCTCTCCCCACCCCACCAGGAGCATTTGAAGAAGTAGGGAAAACCCAGTAGGAGCTGGGCAGGGCAGGACAGTACTGCACCAAACAGTGTATCTGGGGAACAGTGGGAAAATGTGATGAGCAAAATGATGCTCCTCCTCCCCCATCAGAGGCACTCAATGAGTGCTCTACACCACTGTCAGATGGAGTACCATGCATTTTGTTGTTACTTATACCCAGCTTCCTTCCCATATCCATGGAGCTCAAATCACAAAATGATAAATGAATGTCTATAAACCTAAGTGACAAAATGATCCTGCTATCGTGCCCAGTATGGAGATAAAGAAGTAAAAAGAGGGAGAGTATATAAGGTTATAGTTAAATTGCTAGCTTAAAGAACAACTGACAAAGAATCAGAAAGAAATGATGTCCTGTTACCACTGTGAGTGATGCAAATTCTATAGATCAGAATCTAGGGAGGAAACTAGAAAGATGTGCCAAAGATTGCATTAGGAAGGAGTGGACAATAACATTGGGGTGAACAATTTTGGCAGAGTAAAGTGGGTACAGTCCAGACTGGAGGGGTTTCATTGAACAACTGTTCAATGAAAGAAGGTGAAAGTGATTAAAACAAATAAGATTAAATATTAATTGGAGAGACATTTTTTATGATCAAAGGTTTATTGACAAATTTGGGAAACATGAGGATGGGAGAAATTAGAGTATTTGTGTTGTTAGCAAAAAGAGAGAAAGAAGTGTGAAAGATAAAGAGCAAAGTAAAGGGAAGAGATAAAGGCAGACTGAAAGTTAAAAGCTATGAGGGAAAGGGGAAAAGGAACAGATGGATTAAAAACAAAATAATGAGCATGAGTTCCTGGGCATAATGACAGGGTAAAAGAATATGAAAATGCCAGAGAGGAAGAATGAGTAATACTAATTACGGGAAAAGAAGAGTAAAATGAGGAAGTAACATGAGCACAATGGGAACAGACTTGAGGGAGGAGTTCTGGATGTTGGATAAACAATGTGAACACAGTATAACCAGAAAATCAGGGATTTCTGCATCTTGTCCTGTTCTGCCCATCTATGATTTTTTTAAAAGACCATAGGCATTTCCTTCCCCAGACTGGAAAAGGACCTTAGATATTGCAATCAAGTTTAGTACACATATTTTCTTCTGATGGTAATTGTGTATCTTTTGAAGCAAGCTTAAAGATACAATATTAAACATGCAGGCACACACACCTACCTTTATGTAGAAATAGTCATTTCCCTTGCAGATACCCAGTGTCCAGGGACATTTTAGAACATTTTTCAAAATCCCTTTTACAAAGGGAAAAAAAAACAACCTTTAGATCCTTTTTTGAAAAGAAATTCAGCCTTCCTAAAACCCAATGAGCTACAGTTTTAATGTTTATTTTACAATTACTTTCTCATTCAAACCATGCCTTAACTGTTCATGTTTCTAAATCCTTAGATTACTATTAAAAACTAAAAAAAAACCCCATCTTCCCTCAAATTAACAAAATTGTGTTTCTGTTTGTGCTTAGGAGTAATCAAGATGCATGTGCTTTTGATGTGGGGATGATGGCAATTATTCTCAGCATTGAAGAGATATAAAATTAATGGAAGACTAATGATTCTTTTATTCGTACAGCTACTGCATTGGATGGAATGCCTTCGGCTTCAGATTGGATCACAGGCTCCCCAGATTTCTTGCTATGCTTTTGAATGGTATTCAGCATATTAGAGAATCTAGGATGTACCTCAGTATAAATAATAACATAGCTTCAAAATGTAGTGACAGTGTCTCAGTTAGTTCCCATGACCCATACCATGAGTTCAAAATGCATGTTCTAAAACTCTAGTTCAGTCATCAGATGCATAGAGGCATCACATGTACTTTCTCATTTTAAAACAAACATTTTTTTCTGTCAGTTTGTTTCTCTCTCTTCTTTAATTACCAAGGATCTTTGTCTCCAGCTATGTAACTAAAACAAATCAAAATAAACCCTTAAGTACATTTTCTTGCAACCACAATGAATGACTTGGTTTCAACCACTCTTTTTCTTTCTTGAGAGCTCCAGCATGAAGGATGACAAATCATCTCAAATAATACTTAATCTTTAAAAAGTATTTACAAGAAACCAATGCCCTCTAGAATAAAAGAAAGCATTTAACATGGCAGACCATGATCCAGGGGAAGCAATAAAAGGGAAACGCAGCTTGAATTGCAATATTGCTGGATAACTTACATCTCTCTGCTGAAGGCAGCAGACTTGCAGTTACTGAACTGCTAATCTGTTCTACTGTTTTTTAATCAGATGTTGGCATTATCTGCCACTAATTGCTTTTTCATTTCCACTTGTAATTATTCCATTGCATGTTTGTGGTGAGAAGCTGAAAATGAAGCAGATCACCGAGAATGAATTAATTGTTAATGAATAATTATCAGTAGGAAGCCAATTTCATTATCTTCAAAGAGGTAGCCAGAGATTAACTACTAACAGAGGTTCTCCTACTTTCTGTGCATGACTGTAAAGTAATCACACGTAATCACACCCTCCAACTTCATCAATTATTTTCTATCATGTGAATTGATACCCATTTTTGTCTTTGTTGTTTAATGTTAATGGTAGTATTCATGCTGGGGAGTGCTAATTGGAAGGTGTTACATTCAGTGGGTTTTAGGCCTAATTATTAGAGCATCTTCTTCATTAGCATATGATCCTAAGAGGGTTTCATGGTGGGAGTTACTAAGTTTACCATGATGTATGAATGTTATCTTTATTAACAAATTATAGGTATGTTAGATGGCTGGTTAAAATATAATGGAGGTATGCAGAACAGCTTTATCAACCATAAACAAACATATCTATATATCTTTTTAAAACTCACCATCATTAGTTGTCTGGTGAGGAATTCTTCTTAAATCAACAGACTGAAAATAAAAGCACTACATGGGACTTAAACAGTAAGTATAATAAAAAGGCCCAAATAATCTGTTATATACAAAAGAGAAGCACCAAAACAAAACATCTGTCTCATCATTATTGTACAGATTTTGGATCCACTGTGAATTTGTTGACTGCCAAAGCTTTTCTCTTCAGCTTTGCTACTGCTTTTTTGTTCAGTCTGTTGAGTTACCAAAGGTAGCTCTAAAGAATCGCTAAAGTAAGACTTTTGATTCAATCATCATTATCATCATAATTAATAGTTTTCACTAAACCAGTTAAAATAGCTATCATTAAGGAATATAGGTTGACTGGAGGACTGGTTTAATTTGGATAAAGGCAAAGTCTAACTGAACACTCTGGAGATATCAGATTGCCCATGCCATTGATGTACAAGAGGATGACACATTTGCACTGAACTAAGACAAGTGGAACAACAAGGACAAAGACAAGTGTAAAGTCCTACATTTGGGATGGAATAATTGCGGATTGGGGCATGTCTGACTAGGTTGCAGTATTGCAGGTCCTGGGGTTTTACAGATGAGAAGCTGAATATGAGACAACAGCATGCTTTAATTGCAAAGAAGAAACCAAAACCAAAAGCATGCCAGGTTGCATTAACAGGAACAGCATTGGAAATCCAGGGAAGTGATTCCTCTACTCTATTCAGCACTTGTGAGGTCTCACTAAAGTATTGTGTTCAGTTTATGGCCGTACACTTCCAGAATGATGTGGACAGATTAGAGAAAGTCCAGAGGAGAGCAGTAAAAATGATTAGAGGCCTGGGAAGCATGATTTATGAGGAAAGGGTAAAAGAGCTAAGGATTCTTAATATGAAGAGAAGAAGCCTGGGGGTGGAATTTGGTAACAGTCTTCAAATACTTGAAATGCATCTATAAAGAAGATGAGCTTTTCTCTATAGTCATAGGAGACAAAACTAGAAGCAAGGGACTTAAGCTGCAGCAAAGGAAATCTATGTTAGAGAAGGAACTTTCTGACTATGAGGGTGGTCCAGTATTGTCAAAGACTACCAAAAGCAATTGTGGAATCTCCATTCTTGAAAAAATTTTGAGAGAAGGTTGGACAGCAACTTGGTAGGGATGGGTTTTTTTCAGTATTGAGCAGGGGGCTGGACTAGATGACCTTGCAAGGTCCCTTCCAGCCCTGCCTTCCTATGATTCTATTTAATAGATTTCATAGACATCAGGGCTGGAAGGGACCTCGGAAGATCATCGAGTCCAGCCCCCCGCCCAAAGGGCAGGAAGTCAGCTGGGGTCATAGGATCCCAGCAAGATAAGCATCCAATTTGCTCTTGAAGGTGCTCAGTGTAGGTGCTTGAACCACCTCCGATGGCAGGCTGTTCCAGACACTGGGGGCTCGGACAGTAAAGAAATTCTTCCTTATGGCCAGCCTGAAACACTCTCGCAGTAGTTTATGACTGTTTGACCTCGTCATCCCTTGGGGCGCTCTGGTGAACAAACATTCCCCCAGATCCTGGTGGTCACCCCGATAAACTTATAGATGGCCATCAAATCACACCTGAGCCTCCGCTTTTCCAGGCTAAAGAGTCCCATGGCTCTCAGCCTGTTGTCGTAAGGTCTGTTTTCCTGACCTCTGATCATGCACGTGGCTCTTCTCTGGACTCTCTCAAGCTTCTCCACACCCTTTTTGAATTGTGGAGCCCAAAACTGGACGCAGTACTTCAGCTGTGGCCTCACCAAGCCCAAGTACAAGGGGAGAATGACGTCCTGGGATTTGCTTGAGAAGCATCTATGGATGCAAGCCAGCGTTCTGGTCACTTTACTAGCCACAGCATCGCATTGCAGGCTCATGTTCATCTTGTGGTCAATGATGATCCCCCAAGTCTCTTTCTTCTGTAGTGCTAGCCAGAGTAGCACTGCCGAGCCTATAAGGATGCTGCAGGTTTTTCTTTCCACTGTGGAGTGTCAGAACAAAGTTTTGATTAGATGCTGCCAACACAGAAGATTGAGACTGACATGCATATTGGACTCTGTGAGTGGAAAGTTCCAAGGCTCACCCAGCCCTTGCCCCCTGGGTGACCTGCGGACCTGTCAGTCATTGTTGACCTACTTTCCGCACAGACGCATGCTCAGATTGTGTCAGCTTCTGACTGAGAGCATGCTCAGTCAGCACCTGACATGAGGTAATCTGACTAGAAATTTCTCTGCAGAGAGCATTCTCATTGGCCACTAAATTCAGATAAAAGTTCAGTGAGCCCCTCCCTCGGGGGGGAGATAGCGTTAGCTGGAGACAGAGGCTGGTGCTCCAGGGACTGTCGCCCAGTCAGGCCCTTAGGCCTATTGATCTCCTCCCTCGATTTGGCACTCTGTGTCCTTAACTAATAGTGATTGCGGCTTTGATTATTCGGCTTTTGATTGACTTCTCACCATCCTTGACTACGATTTGGATTCTCCTTATACTGACGATTCTCCGGTTACTAGACTGTTTTTGCTTTGGCCTTGACTTCATCTCCGGATCACCCTCAGTACCTTGACGTGACTCTACTTACCTGGCTTCCTACCTCGGCTTTCATCATCGACCATCCGTTTGTCCATTGGACTGGTGTCACGACCCCGGTTATTGACCTACAGTTCTGTTTGTCTGTTTACCCCATTTATGAGCTGTTGACCAGCCCTGGGACTTATCTGATACGCTTGCCCTGTCATGGAACATTGTGGGCCAACAGACCCCTTCGTTATTCTCTGTTGTTAATACTGTAACTGAAGACATCGCTGCCTATGCCTAAAGCGTAAGTTAAATAAATTCATCTTTGTTGTTATCCGCTACGTGTCCCTTCCTCTGAACTCCACGCCAGTAATCCCACCTGTTCATATCTGATTGCCACCCCGATCACCGTGACCTTAGGGCCCTGTTCCCCGACATGGAGAACCTTGCATTTTTTGGTGTTAAACACCATCAGGTTCTCGTCCGCCCATTTGCTGAGCCTGTCCAGGTCAGCCTGGATCAACTGCCTTTCTTCTGGTGTAGATGCTTTGCCCCAAAATTTGGTGTCATCGGCGAACTTGGCCAGTCTGCTCCTGACTCCAATGTCCACAACATTAATGGAGATGTTGAACAATGTGGGTCCAAGGACAGAGCCTTGGGAGACCCCACTAGTCACAGGACACCATGATGAGTGACTGCCATCAATTACTATCCTCTGGGTCCGACCACAGAGCTAATTCCCCAGCCAGCAGATCGTGGTGGACCCAAGGCCAAAGTTGGCTCATTTTACCAAGAGGTGATCATGGGATACCAGATCGAAGGCATTTTTGAAGTCAAGATATATGACATCAATCTCTTCTCCCTTGTCCAGGTGATAGGTCACCTGGTCATAGAAGGAAATGAGATTGGTCAAGCAAGACCTACCCACAACAAACCCATGCTGGCTATCCCTTAGGATGTTGGCGTCAGCCAGTCCATCAAGGATGGACTCTTTAATAAACTTTTCTAAGATCTTCCCCAGGATAGAAGTCAGGCTGATGGGCCTATAGTTAGCCGGATCCACTTTCCCCCTTTCTTGAAGATAGACACCACATTGGCCTTCTTCCAGTCTTCGGGCACTACACCAGAGGGCCATGAGTTTTCAAAGATCTATGCCAGGGGCTGGGCTATGATGCTTGCCAGCTCCTTGAGCACCCTGGGGTGTAGATTTTCAGGACCAGCTAACTTGAAGGTATCTAGCTTCTCAAGATGTTCCTTCACAAGGTCAGCATTTATGGAGGGCAGGAGATTCTCCCTCACCCGGACCTCCCTGTCCCGTAGAGGGCATGGGCGTCCCATGGGACTGATGAAAGACCGATGCAAAGTACCCATTTAATAGGTTGGCTTTTTCCTGGGTGTCAGTTGCCCCATCTCGTTCAGCAGGGGTCCAATGTTGCCTGGCTCCCTACATAACTGAAAAAGGACTTTTTATTGTCCTTGATGCTTGAAGCAAGTTGGAATTCAGTTGCAGCCTTGGCTTTCCTGGTATGCTCCCTACAGGATTGGACCAGTGCATAATCCTCCTTGGAGATACATCCTGTCCTCCATCCTTTGTAAGCTTTTCTTTTTTTGCTTTAGGAGGTATGCTAGGTCCCTGGAGAGCCAGGGGAGCTGCTGTGCCCTTTTGCTGCCTTTTCTTCGAGATGGAATAGACTTAGCTTGTGCATTGAGGATTGCTCCCTTGAGGAGCAACCACTCTTCTTGAACTCCCCTCTCCCTGGGGCTGTGGTCCCTTAGGGCCTCACTCACATGCCTCCTGAGCTTGTCAAAGTCAGCTTTTCTGAAGTCAAGGACTTCCGTGTTGCTGATTGACTTGCCAGCTTTATGGCAAATGGTGAAGGTGATCAACTCATGGTCACTGTCACCCAGCTTCCCATCGATCACTAGGTCACCGATTAGGTCATCCCCTGTAGCCAGTACCAGGTTGAGCAGTGCTTTGCCTCTTGTTGGCCCATATACTTCTTGAGTCAGGTAGAGGTCATCCAAGCACAAGTTAAAGCTTTGCGACTGCTCAGATTTTGCTGAGTGATCCTCTCACGAGATGTCCAGGTAATTGAAGTCACCCATGACACCCATGGTCCTGGAGCATGCGGCCTCAGCCAGTTCCCGGGCGAACTCCTGGTCAAGCTCAGGACTTTGGGTGGGAGGTCTGTAGTAGACTCCCACTGTTGTGTCCCCTGTGCCATGTTCCCCATGAATTTTAACCCAGAGGGTCTCCAGTCATCTACCCTGGTCACCAATATTAGCTTGCAGGGACATGTAGCTTTCCTTAACATCGAGAGCTACACCCCCGCCCCTTTTATCTATACAGTCCCTCCTGTACAGGGTATAGCCATCTATACCCGTGGTCCAGTCACGGGTGGAGTCCCACCAGGTCTCCGTTATCCCAATGACATCATAATTCTTTGCATTGAGCAGGAATCCCAAGCTCCTGGCATTTGTGTACAGGCAGGCAAGTGTCCCCTTGGGGGCTCTTGCTTTGCCCACAGATTGTACCAGGGCTGGGGCAAAGGTGGTGCCTTGGCCCGCTGGCTTTGCAAGGGTTGCTTAGCGGGCCAGCAGTGGTGGTAGTCCCCCTGTCCCCTAGCGGGCTTAGTTTAAGGCCCGGTGGAGGAGATCAGCCAGTCTGGCTAAGAAGAGCCTCCTCCCCAGGGGAGGGAGGAGGCGGCCATCTCTTCCCAGCAGCAGCAGATTCTATGAACTGCTCAATTTCATTCAAACATAAGACTCTGATTAAACATACAATAGGCATTTCCCTTTGAACCTAAATGCAAGTAAGTTAGTCTGTATACCATTTCTGTCTATGAAACTAGGTTCATTAGAAAAAATTTAAAACATTTTAATAAAAAACAAAGTAATCCTAGTGTATGAAAATTTATGAAAAAATTATATTGTGATCAGCTCTAGCTGATACAATGAAACCCAAGATAAATGTCCATAAACACTATGGATGTCAGGGGACTATGGTAGAGCTACGTTAATTAACATGGCCATAAACAGGCCACAGCCATAAACAGTTAACATCCAATAAACAGTTTTATGGATATATTATTCCTGGATTAAATTCATGAAAGGTTTTTGGTGATTGTATGAGGACTACAAATTACACATTGCAACGACTCAAGCAACAACACTTCTCTTTACCTATGTACTTATTCCCAATACTTCCAACTCTACTGAAAATAAATCCCTCACTAATTACAAGCAGATTAAAACAGAGACACTTAGCACTTCATAGATAAACCTGCTAAAATCAGAACTGACATGCTATAAGTGAGAACTGCATCCTGAGATGGAGGCCATCCACCAGAAAGCCCTGTTTGTTGAAGCTCATATTAAAAGATACACAGGAAGATCTCTACAATCAACAGGACTAAGTATGGCATAGACTGCTCCAAAGACATATGAATCTAGTGCAGACCTCACTGGAAAATTGTCCCTTTTACAAATGAGTAGCTACATTGAAAGAATCCATGTAATATTCCAAAATTTAAGGCTAGTGTTTCTTACTTTCCCAAAAATGGATTATGATAATTTAGTTTACAAATTTGAATGAGATGAATAACTGTAATTAAGTCAGATTTCACCCAGCCAAATTGCTTAGAATTTGCTTTGGATTCTCACAGACTCCTGAAAATCTGAAAACTAGCATTTAATTCAATAAAGGCCTGTGATTCCAAACCAAGTGGCTTCTACTGACCGAGCAGTTCCCACCTGAGAGATCCTGCAGTGGTCCTTTCTTCTACTTTTGTCTTAACTGCATATAATTTAAGATGTATTTCATCCAATTATCCTTCTCTTCCAGGAACTAGAAAAGCAAGGAAATGACACCATTTGGGGCTGGCGGAAAATTAAATCCACAGCAATTTTGCCCATGGGACCTCCTGGAAGACTCACTTATATATTGAAGAAGAGTGAAAAGATGGAAACTTGAAGGACACCTAGAGACATCATTCCAGGAAAACAAACCCATCTCACCTTCTACCCACCTTTACCTTTCTTGTGGAAAGAAATTAGTGGAACAACTCTTAAACAATCCTGTACACTTCTGACAGACCCTGTCGTAGAGGCAAAATTGCCTTGTGGCTATGGCAATAAATGACTATGTTACACACTATTAAAAACAACAAAATTTACATAGATATCTGACTTCTATATTTTACCAGGAAGAAATTATAAGGTAAAATAGTTTGTCAGTGTTGTCTTTCCATCAAATCCAGAGCAATAAAGATCCAAGAATTTAAAATTGAATTTGGATGGTCCAGCTATTATGTCTTTACAACTTGATTATGTCTTTGCAATGAAAAGCATTCCCATGTTTTAAGGTAAACCAGCAAGTTGTCCTCATAAAAGGGGCATTGACAACCATCATCACTAATGAACCCAAACTGTCTCCCATAGCTTTCACCAACAATAAGAGACTAGAAGCTCTCTCACAGTAAGTTGAGTTGGATCTACTCAGCGTATCCAAAATTTGTGTCAGCAAAACTGTACCAGATTCAAAGAAGACAATGCATCGGCTAGCTCCTGCTCTGATACTGACTTTATGCAAGCAGCCAAGGACCTGAATGAGTTTATCTATGAAACACAAAAAATGCATCAGGGTAAGAAACACTCAGTCCCATCACTGCAAGAAGCCAAGAACTGCCAACATTGATCACAGGCTTTTGAATGTAATTAAAACACTTTACAGCTTTAAAACACATGCACTGAAGTTTGCATATACTACAGTTAAGCTAGCTGGTATGCTGTAAGCATATCTTATCATGTTGATCATTTATAAGCATCTAATTGTTACTTTTCTCACCCTGTCTGGTTCCATTTAGATACCATTGTTCCCAAAACAAAGGGTGCACAATTAATGGAGTTCCACTTGTAAGGTACTTTACCCAATGCAGGGTCACCATCAGTTGGATATGCTGCCTTCAGCAGATTTGCAAGCAGGAAACTGAACTACATATACAGGCATGTGTAGATTAATGAAAGACTACATAGCAAAGACACAGGGCTCACTGTTTTCCTTTTTCAAATCCTTTTTCATCTAATAATGTACTTTAATAATGTATTATGGTGGGCCACAAGGATTGCTTGGACATGTTTCCTGTGGTTTTGCAACTCATGTCTAGGATGGATCTTGAACATCCATTAAACTCCAACTATGGACTGTCCAAATAGGTTCAACAGCAGCACTGAAGAAGAGCCATCACTTGAGCCTGGAAGTAAATGATATGAATATAAGAAGTCATCTTATTATTATACCTTGAGATCTGGGGAAGATGTAATGTTACTGCTGTCACGGAAAAAATCTTAAATGTATGCTGCCAACACAGAAGAGCTAGAATTGACTTGCGCAAAGAAGACAGGCAAAACTATGTAAATTTCCACAGTGTGCCCAGCACGTGCCCCCTGGGCGACCTCAGGAGCTGTCAATCAGCACTGACCTACTTTTCAGTCTTACGCATGCGCAGTTACTTCACAGAGCTAGAGCTAACACATGCTCAGTTTAAAACTCAATGAGGTAACTGTTCTGGAAGTTTCTAAGAGAACAGCAGCCTGATTGGCTACCGGCTGCTATATACGGTTTGTGAGCCCCACCCAGGGGGCGTTCAGAGAGTTGGTGGGTGTTTGGAGTTGGAGTTAGTGAGTTTTGTTAGTAATCGTTGGTGTGAGAGTTTGGAGAAACAGTGCTCTGTCTGCAAGCAGAGGCTACCTAGGCAGGGACTGTGAGGCAGATTGAGAGGCTGGGATCCGATCCCCCAGTTCTTTTCATACTTCATACAGCAATTTACTTCTTCGTTACGTTTCCTCGGACTGATTCCTTTTGTTACTGGACTGTTTACGGCTTTCACCTTGATTTCGATTCCGGATCATCCTTACCATTTTGACTTCGGCTTCGTCTTCCACTTGCCTGGCTTTCGACTTTGGTTTCCTGCTTTGACCATCCTGTTGTCCAACACTGGACTGGCGTCACACCATATTGTTCTCCGTTCTTCGTTTCACCATGTTACAGTTTTCGTTGTGTTGTGTTTCCCTATATGAGCTGTTGACCAGCCCTGGGACTAGCAGCGGGCAGCCGCACCTATCCCTCAGGGGGTAGAAAGCAAGGGCTCACTGTGAACCTCGTGGGCCAACAGACCGCTTTGTTGTTCGTGTTAATAACATAAGACTCTGATTAAGCATACAATAGGCATTTCCCTTTGAACCTAAATGCAAGTAAGTTAGTCTGTATACCATTTCTGTCTATGAAACTAGGTTCATTAGAAAAATTTTAAAACATTTTAATAAAAAACAAAGTAATCCTAGTGTATGGAAATTTATGAAAAAATTACATTGTGATCAGCTCTAGCTGATACAATGAAACCCAAGATAAATGTCCATAAACACTATGGATGTCAGGGGACTATGGTAGAGCTACGTTAATTAACATGGCCATAAACAGGCCACAGCCATAAACAGTTAACATCCAATAAACAGTTTTATGGATATATTATTCCTGGATTAAATTCATGAAAGGTTTTTGGTGATTGTATGAGGACTACAAATTACACATTGCAACGACTCAAGCAACAACACTTCTCTTTACCTATGTACTTATTCCCAATACTTCCAACTCCACTGAAAATAAATCCCTCACTAATTAAAAGAATTGTGCCTCCACCTCAAAGCGTGAGTAAATAAACCCATCTTATTTTGAAACCATACGCTTCTGTGCCACCCAGACTCCGCCGCCGCTAATCCCACCTGTTCGCGTTCCAGTCGCCACCCTGGCCCACCGTGACCTTGGGGCCCGATTCATTTGGTTACCCCGACAACTGCAACCCTCTACTTATTGTTTCATGGGATCTAGATGATAATCCAAACAAAATTCCATTAAAAATATCAGAAAAGTTACACTATTAATGATACACTTCTGTAACTGGATGGTGTCACCACTGTAAAACAGCAACATGTTCCCCTCCTAGTATAAGATAGTATCCAAACTATCTGAGCAAGCTCAGATGACTGAGGCAATTAGAAGCCTGATTGTCAACCAGATCAGCAACAGACAACAGTGTTAATTCAAGCTTTAACGTGAGATTGTTCTTCCATATATTGTGACAAAGCATAACAGGATGATGTCACCATTGTCAAAAAATACTCTTCAAATTGTGCATGCTTGCACACTGAATAAGTTAACTTCTGTTACATTTTTTGGCAGTGATTCTGACAATCTATTAAATAAATATTAATCCCTTACTGCCTTCAAAGCTGTCTGTGCTGTATTAGGATTTTAAACATCTTCATTAATTGCTTAACTACCTTTTCGCAAAATCCCTAAGGGATCCTTTGATACCAGTCACTCTAATGTGTTACCAAGTGATTCATTGCTTCACTCTGCTATAATGCAAAATGCATATCTAGTTGAATATCTTTGCAGTTATTTTAGGTGAAGGAAAACAAAAACCTTTCAGGCCTGGAGGAAAACAAAGCTGGAAAGAATAACTAAAGTTTTGCAGGAAAAAAATCAGTTCTGTTTGCTGATGCCTGTCTCAAACAGAAATCTCCAGGTCAAATTTATGAAGGAATTCAGCTGCATAAGAACTGACTAGTATGAAATCTGTTATAGGAAAGCACTATCATAACTAGGGTTGAGCAACCAGGGCACTAGCCATAGACACTGGTTTTGAGGGGTTACAAAAATAGTGACTGCTGCCTCTGCAGATTCAGTAGCAGTTACTACGGCTATCCCTGAAGCCCTGCAGCTACTTGCTGCCCTGGCCACTGCTACCACCCAAGGTGCAGAAACTCCTGTTATGCCCCTGTAGAAAAGGTTTTTTTAAATGTCCATGATAAATAAGTGGAAAAAATGTTTTGCTCAAGGATATTGTAGACCTATATCCCTGGTATCACATATGAGATGCTAGATGAGAACAATAGCCTAGAAATGGATTTTATGCTAAAGCCTAAGACTTCAAAAGCCTAAGACTTTCAAAATTTCCAAAGATATTTCAACGTCCAACTCTTACGAACTAGATGCAGGACACAGAGGATAAAAACAAAAAGGACATGCAACTACAATGGGGGTTCAAAACAGTCGGTGATGACCCCAGTATGGAAAAACATTCCAGAACAGCAATGAAGCTAGACAATTTCTGGGAAGATTGAGGCTAGAAAGTGGTAATGGATAGAAAAAATAGTAGTGGAATAAAAAAGTCACAGTATGAGGTACTGAATGTTGCTAGCTTCACACACAGTCATAGTATACTGATGCCTTGTGTTTGAGAGCTCATTCTGATGTACAGTGTGGTATTTCAGATACTCAGGCATGTGAACTTCAGTATCCCGAATCCTAAGGGCTCTACATCTTCTCCAAGGGGAGGTCCACACTAATTTCTATGTGCCCTTAACATTATTCATCTTTATTCAGGGCCCTAAAACCATGCTATTTCTTATAATCAAATTTATCTTACTAGATATGACCCATCTCTGACTTCCTTTTTTGAGGGGAGATTATAGTGAAGGGTTGGGTGAAACAATCATCTGCTTTCATCACATATGTTGCCACCTTTTCAATCTAGTTAAACATCTGGATGTGAACGTGACAGTGACAGCACTACTGTCATTACTTGTGGATTTTTTTCTTTGCGATTCAGTGATCCTAAGGATTATTTTTCGTATGTTGACTTTGACCTCTGTATAACATTGGCATGGCTGCAAAACCTGAATGCTTGGATTAAAAGTCCTCAGATTTAACTCTCTCAGAGATGGAAGGTAACATGTTTAGAGAAACTGAAATTTGCCTGGGTTAGCAGCCAGATTGCAGCTGACACCTGGCATGGAAATGCCCTGGTCATAGATTATAGAACGTGAAAAAAGTGCTATTAGATCATCCATCTTAGAAGATTTTTTACTTGGACAATCTTTGCCTTGAAGTTTAATAATTCTTGTTTTTGCAAACTAATTGTCAAACGTCAAGTACTCTTCTGTTTTATTTCTTTCATTATTTTCCTAAAATGAAATGAGCAAAGTAATAGTAAATCTTTCATAAGAACAGTAAAGGGGTTTTTTTTGTAATGGACCAACTAAATGTGTCTCTCTATCATAGACTATAAATAGGAATGTAGGACAGTTTTAATGCACATTTTATTCAGTTAACTATTTTGGTAAAATATAAACATGCAAACTATTAATTCCACAGATACTTTGAAGTCTACTGTGTAAATTCATTCAGTGGGTTGTATTCCAACCCCAGTTACTTTTAGACCTACCTTTAGTTTTTAATGGAAATTGCAGGCACAAAATGAGAGATCAGAATTTACTAAGCAGAGTATAAATAAATCTCAAAACAATATTATGGATTTGGGATTTGTTATCAGTAAAAAATGGGCCTGCTTTTCTAATACTGTAATCATAATTCAGCCGGGATCATTAAACATTTTTAGGACTATTCAGGCACATCTTAGTTCATGGACAACTGACACGATGGACTGTGACAGTTCTTTCGGAGGCATTCCAGTCCATCATGTTCCATGTGGCTGTTGTGTCTGAACACAAAGTCCATGCACTAAAACACCTAATGAAATATTCATTTCCAGAAAGGTAATGTGCATTTCCAGTAGCTGCTTCTCTAAACAAAAATAAGTTAGTCATTTGTCATTTCCCCCCAAGCACCCCAAAGCACTAGTGTGCATCATAGATTAATGATTCCAAGTTTTTAGTTTAAAAACGGGCGAGGGGGGGCACTATTTATAATTTATAAGTACCTAAATCATTTAGTTATTTTTGTATGCATTTCTACCACTTTAAAAGTGCCAAAACTCCAGATGAAAACTGGAATTTGTAACTGGGAACAGTGACACAGTCTCTCCTATACCCACATCAAGAGTACTATTATAACAGTCTCATGAACTCACCCTAATTGCATTTGGCAACAAAGTCCTTACATCAGCCACTCCCGAAGTGCAAAAAATTCAATAATGTAAAATACGCAGTCATATTTTTGCATTTATTTATAGGCTTTCTTTTTAATTCCAAAACAAATTTCAATGTAGCATACATAATTCTGTCTGGTTTTAGGAGTTTTCATTAAACTATAAGTGAATTGCCCTTCTGGCTGAAAATCTGTTTTCTTTTGCATTCCCTTCCCTCCTATGTACTATATTCCATCTTAAATTCCACATGGATTCTATAGATTTTATTTAAGCAGGGACAAGTTGCATAAACACATCTGCCCTAGAGAAGTTTGCCTCTTTTAACATGCAACCCACCGCTAATGCTTCTTTTTCATTTAGGTTTTTCAATTTGGATGAATTCCAAATTACCATTTATTCCAATAGAAACACTACTAATTACACAAAGCATCTTAATAAAGAATGGCAACAAGATTAAAAACCTTCTCCTTCTGGTGTTCTAATGTGCAGTAGTTTTAAAGTAGCAAAGGGCACTTTACTTTCACAGTCTTATTTAGGTCTCTTAATCTATTATTTGTTGCTTTAGTCTCAGTAAAATATAACAGCAGTCAAGCTGATGGTAAAATACAATTGTTCTGTTTGCATTTAATAAACTGATATGCTCTGATTGTTATATTTCCCCATCTTTCATCAGTAATAAAAGCTTTAAGTTCTTTAACTTAATCATGTATTTATTATATCATCTACTATGTGATGGATACTTTCCAAACCTAAAGATGGATGGTCTCATATTCAACAGGTTCACCCTGTACAAAAGACAGATAGAAATGTAGAAAGAAGGGAACAACATAGGCATTTTATATAAGAGAAACATCGTTCCCTGAAATAAGAAAGCCACAATTTTAGGGTTTTTATTTGAGGCTGATGTGCATTGGGTAGAAGTCCTTGCAGATGAGCTCATGGAAGTCTTAAGTCATGGGGTGCTACACAGAAGAGGGAATAAAGGCAACAAGGTGAATGACAAACAGATAACCAGGTCAGGGAACAAAGGCAGAGCAAATACCAACCCTCAGAGGTGATAAAAGTAAAGTCACTATGATTACGGATGGGCAAGGAATTAATGGATTCTAATATGTAAGCCACATGGTCCTATACTTGGGCAAGGCTATGAATTTAATGACTACAGTTTGTGTGGACAGAAGAGAATAATGTATTTGTTGGGATGGCCAGAGAATAAAATGTTACATTAGTCATTGTGGGATATGTGGGTGAGAGACTGTGAAGGTGTTATGCACTGGAACAGGCTACCTAGAGAAACTGTGGAATTTCCATCTCTGGAAATTTTCAGGAGCAGACCAGACAGACACCTGATGGTAAAGAGGTAAAGTCAGAGACAATCTTGCATTGAGCAGGGGGCTGGACTAGATGCCCTCATAAGCTCTTCCAGCTCTACTTTCCTATAACCCTATGATCCTATATAATATGGGCTTGAATGATACCCAAAGAAGTACTGTGAAGATTCAAAGAAAAGGATATTCTTCCCATGTTACACCCCTAAGTGCTCTTGTGGAAAACTATCTTCAGGAGACCATTGGAACCATTGTTGATGTTATACAGAGTCTTGTGTTGTACAATACTGATCAGTTATAACTCAGACAAGGTATCAGGCAGACCACTGTCACACGCCTTGGTTCTGACTAATTTCTGAACAAAACATAGTACCAGGAGTAAACCAAGCTAAGAAAATAACGCAAGTAAAAAATAATGGAATAGTCAAGTACAAAACCAAAAAGATTCATAAAAATATGAAATAAATTAGAACATTTTTGTGTAAAAGAGGTACATTTCGGTACACAGGAGATACACTTCTGAATGTGAAGGATTCCCAAATACTTTTCTACAGTTGTCATATCAGCAAGGTTCTCTCATGTACCTTTAGAAAAGAGAGCACATGTTGCTGCATGTTCAACTCCTACTTTAAGGACCAGAATCTGGAAGCCAGAATCCTACCATTTGGGTTATGTTTGGTATGCATGGTGTTACACAGGAAAATACAATGCATTTCTGATGCTATAGAAAGTATTAAGGTTTGCACAAATGAAAAACACTAAAAAAAACAGAGGCTTTGAGTAGTTTCAGAAAGCACCAGAATTGCTGGGCAAGAATTAATCAAACAAAATGCAAATTCCATGTTAGAAAAATAACAGGCTAAGAAGAAAAGTTAACACTGTTATGTGTAAATGAATTAAGTTCTGAAGCCACCATCAACATGACTTCCCCCCCCAGCAAGGAACTAAGATTGCTTGGGAAGGTGAACCATAAAGGGAAGCTTAGGCTACTGGCCTGAATATCCAGCCTGGGAGCATTCTTTTGTAAAGATGTCTTGTGAGCATTGAATGCAAATCTTAATAAAGAGTTTGAGAAGCTGAAAGGAGCTTATTAAAGAGGCTCTGAGGTTAATTAAGGAGACATTAAAGGCAGTAAAGACACAACTAAAATAGCAAAGGATACTGCTACGGAAGATATTGGCGCAACCAGATTTAAATGAATTTACTGCCACGTAGCAAGGGTGGTGCTAATGCCTCATGTCACAGGTTCACATGACTACACAGTATATCTCATAAACTAATTGAACATTAGTTGTCAGTTTAATTAAAAGGTTGGTTATATATAAAGATTAGTTACATATTTGAAATTGAGTGAATTAATGGTGAATATTAATTGTGGTTATTGTATTTGCCTGGGAAAGGATGATGTAATTTTATAAGCCAATAAGAACCAAGTGTTATGACATGCAGAAACAATGCTACTCAGAATATAAGCACGAAATGAAGCAGACTTCTGTCCGATTCTTTGGCTCTGAGTGATTTCTGAACAACACACCATAGTGTTAGTGCATAGGATCAGATAAAAGATTTATCCAGGTTAACTTCCTTACCACAGGTCTATGAAAGGCTGTTGAGATAGCTGTATCCAGGCTGTCTCCCCACCAGACCTGGCATATGCAGCATAGCAGAGACAAGGAGCAGGGGTTCAGATGCTAATTAGGATATGACAAATTGCTGCAGATTCTAAACAGTTCTGGGTTCAACGACTGCCCATGGACATCTTATTCTAACTTAAAGCAGCCCCCTGCACATCTCCAGTGCACAAGAAGTCAGTTCAGCAGCCAACCTGCCTTCCTCTTGGCTGTGTTTGTGATGGCTGCACATCCTGGAGGCACCACAAAAGATGTCCACTTCTTCCATGTCATTCCCATACACTGATTGGTCAGTAATACTTGCCCTTTATGCTACAATGTGTCCAACTGCATAAAGGAATGACTAATGGTTCAAAAAGTCTCACGTCATCTTGTGTTCAGCATTTTACTTTTCAAAAAGAATCATATAAGAAATCTATGGCTATACTGTGGAGATTTGCAGGCATTGTGGATGGAGACAATGTACATTTGTTACACTAAAAACCAAGCTTCATCATTTTCCTCTGTTATAATTGATTACAGAGGATCACAACAAAGCTCAGGAATACAGATCAAAGTCAAAATAGGACTCCCCAGTTAACTCATTTTTATGAACTACTTTATTGATGGAAACCTCTAGAATTCCATTCTGCATCACAGAGATGTAGGGAAAAGATAATACCAAATAGATATGTACTCTCTGAAGCAAACTCATCCCCCTGTCTCAAAACAAACAGAGGGGAGCAGAAGCCAGGGGCACTGAACTATCTGTGGAGAAGACAAGAATGACTGCCTTCCCCTACCTTCCCCTTCCTCAGATCTGGGGCATTCCCAGACAGAAGTAGGTGTTTCAGGGACAAGGCCAAGACAGCAATTCCATCCTTACACTATTTTTGGAGCAAGGGGCATCATGGCAGGATAGATGAAAAGCCAAGAGCACCTTGTGCTGGAGAATTATAGAGCACACTAAAGGGTCAGCATGCTATGGAACTACAGCTTAATAATATCCCTGCAATTCCTAATTATCTTCAGATAAATAATAACTAAATAAATAGCATGCCCCATCCCCACTTCCACTAAAACTCTGTGAAGAAAGCAGTCAGAAGAAATCTCATAAAACCTCCTAAGTGCTTGCCCCCTCCCCGGGAAGGAGAAAGGCCATAGCTCCAAATAGCACTGCCTGCCCGGTGATACCTTTACGCTATTTGATTATCTCAATATTATGACTGACAAAGCATTGTGTCTATGTCTACCTTTCAGAAAAGCCATTCAGAGAATATTGCAAGTATTCTAAACACCTGCAGTTTAGTATCAATTTAACAAATCCAGCACCGTATGCTCTCACTTTTTATATAAGGTGTGGATATGAGTCACTAAAACTCAAGAAGAAAGTGTACTTATATTATTTCAACCTGAAATATATTGTGCACATGTATTGTAAAGGGCTTTCCTATACCATTCAGCTTAACGTTTGCAAAATGTTATTTTATAGGGAATTTTTAATTAAATTATAGGGGATATTCACAGGGAAAAAATGATATAACATTATAAACAATTGTTCTCTAGATAACAATGGGTCATTTCTTAGTATAGAAAATACTCTCTATAGTGAAATATTTCAGAATTTTCTTCCAAAATATTTCACCACTGTATAACACTGAAAACTATCAGCTATGAACAGAATAGATGATATTAAGAGTCCATTTCTCATACTTGATGCAACATCTGTATACCAATAATAAAACATCCTCATTCTGGATCTAATTAACTAGTACCCAAAATAGAAACATTAAAAAGTATTATCAAAAGTGAAGAAAGAGACTATAGAAGTGCACAGTATGGCATTTGCTAGCATACTAATCTTTATTGCCATTTAAGGTGATTAAAAGACTCACCACCAATGAAATAAAAAAATTCTATTGCATTGTTGAGTCAGATGTTCAAGTACAAGATCAAGAAAGTGTTTTTTTTCTTTTTTTTAAACCAAAACCACAGTTTATTTAAAGATCTAGTAATCGTGCAAGATAGCTCACATTTCATCCCTTCCACCTCCTGTATCTTTCAACTTACTCCTACAAGCCCATAGCATTGTAAATTTACAAGCATCTGCTCACTTGCCTTCCAGTTATGAGATTTTGCAATAGATAAAAGAAATGTAGATTGTTTTTAATACAGAATAATGAATTTAGACTGAATAGCCACTGTTAGAATAGTGAGGCAGTGGAATAGACGGTCTAGGGAAGTTGTGGACTCTCCATTACTGGAGATGTTCAAGAAGAGTCTGGACACAGCCACTGGTCAGCAATAAACTAGGTGTAGCTAAGCCTATTTTCTACCATGGGCATTTTCCATTCTGGGCTTTGGTGGTTATGCCCCTCCCCCCGACCCTTTCTCTGCTATGTGTCAGGGTGTTTTTAGCCTCCCCAGAGGCATTAAGTGTTAGCTACAGCTAAGACTTGCATAGAGTTTAAATTATGATTGTATGATATAGTTTAATTGAAACTGTCTCAGGCAGAGGGTTGGACCAGGTAACCCTTCCAGCTTACTTCTCTATGACTGTAATAAAACTAAGGAACAAGGAGAAGAAAGACCGTACTATGCAAAACGGAAAATAAAGGGCAGCCTAGTTTGTGAATTTGGAGGAAAGACATCCAAACCATGAAAGATTTAATAAACTGTAAGATTCTTCTCTGGAAAGATAAACTTTGATTCATCCTGTGTGAACCAATTCCATAAAATGAAAGACAAATGAAAGACAACTGTCAGTGTTGTGGCTGCTGACTCTTATTGCTGCTTTGCAAGCTTGCATATAAGACAACCATTCCAAATTCACTTCCGTGATCTGGGAGATACAGAACTATTCAGCTAAACTCAGCTTTCATATTAAAGAAAATCTAAGGGTTTAGACCTCTTTTCCTTCAGACAGTTTTGAAATTCTTAGCCAACTTGAAAGCTAGTAATTGAGTTTATCTAACGTAGCCGTTAATCAGTTAATCCTTCTGAAACTACCAAACTGGCTTTTGGAGCCCACAAAACCCACAGCTATAGTCCCTTCATTTGGGCTGGGGGGAGGAGGGGAAGGGAGGTTGCAGATGTATATTTAATTTGGATGACTAGAGATCACTCAGACTACCATTGTTGGTACTGAGCCATACAAATACTCTCCCCTCATTTGTTTGACCGCAGCTTAGTAGGCTCCTCTAAGGAGCTGCCATTTTGTCTGCTTCTAAAATGGGCAGCTTGAGCTCAGATGATTGCAACAGCAGCAGCCAGCCTGGACTATAAACTAAATAGGAGATCGCTCTCTATTAACAGAGTTTGCTACTCTGATACTCAATCATTCTATGCCTTTACCCAACCTACTTTAGCTTTGTCTTTATTTCTTTAGGTGAAACAAAGTTACTAATACTTATCAGCATCACAGGTGAATCAGGTTGTTACCAAAATCCACCAGCATGTTCACAAGACCCTCCCTTGCTGGAAGCCAAGTAATACCTAGTACCTAACTTTACTTGGACCACTATCCTGAACCAAACATTTTAAAACACCCCCTAGCAGAAACAGCTGGGGTGTATTTTTAGTGGCTAATGGGGGACACAGCAATTGGTTTTTGTTTGTTTGCTTATTTTATTATGGTGCTATACCAGCTCACTGATCTTTCCCAGCCCAGTACTAATCTGATACTGACTGACAAGAGTCAGTTTTGCACAGGAAAAATAGTGAAAACTTATGTCACTGGCCTCTTCTCTCTAAAAATCCTAAAATACACTATAAGCTAGCAAAACAGACCACTTGCTTTAACAATAAAAACACTTTTACAATTCAGTTTTCCCTCCCTAAGGCTTTAGTACTGGTGAGATATCAAGGACTGTAATCAAAGTTTGCTTAAAAAGAAAAATAACCCACAAACCCAATATCCTCATCATCTCTAAAACTGGCAGGAACAGCTTTTATAGAGTTCCCTAGTTTTCTTCTTACTATCTAATTGGAACTTCAGTCTCCAGCCCTGCTGCATTTACTTCATCCCTTCCACCTGTGGGAAGTCTGCACAGCCTGTTAACCTTTTATTACTAGTATTTAACTAAGGCATTTGGAGCCCACAAAACTTCTTTAAAGTGCATTGTGATGCTGTATGCTATGGACATAGTACAAAATGCATGCCTGCTCAGGGGAATGGATGAGTTCTTTTCCTTTTGTAGTCCTGAAGAATTGAACTGTTCTAGTGCCTGGTAATGTACTTGGGTAAAATGATAGAACACTAATTTGCTAGACTCTGGTGGTTATGCAAAGCAAGAAGAGTAGGACAGGAGGAAGGCTGGAGGGGGATCTACAAGCAAGGTCTTTACACTGAGTACAGGCACTGCACCGTGCTAGTTTTTCTTGACCAATTAGATATCTCAAAAGGGATTTTTAGTCAGGAAGAAAAGAAGGAGAATGCCTCTCCAGTACAGAGGGAAATGGGCTTTCTCAACAGCTGTTTATCCCTCTGTGCTTGAAAAATTTGATGCACATTACTTCCCTATGATCCTTCTTATTACTTTGTAAAGCCCATTCCAAAGATGTATGAACCCAATTCTTCAAGTCTTGCTCAAGCAAAACTCTCATTGAAGATTTGTATGCATAAGCTGAACTGCTTCAGCATCTGACCCAATGTTAATAAGAAAACCACAGTGACTCAGTAGCTTGTATTCTCATGGGTTCCCATTTGAAGTGGGACAGGCACACAGTTTGTAATTTATGGTCATGAAAACTGCTTTACTGATATGGAGTTACTTGTATACTTAAAATTAAGCATTTGCTTGAATGTTTACTAAACTGTCACTCATCTGCTGCAAATCAATTGACTTCTATACAGTTTGATTGTACTGAACCACAATGAAGAAAATGTCTCTGGCTGTAATGTGCATTTACCATCACAAATTAATTTTATAGTGGCAATTTATGTGGGGACAGTTTATATAATATTTTGTGAGGATGAAGGTTCAAGGATGAATGTTATACAGATATTAAAGATTCTGTTCAGGGAGCTTGAGGAGGTTCTCTAGCAGGGTGATAATTATCAATGTGAACAGCAAAAAAAATGGGGGGCTTTTATTCACAGTTACTGTCTAGTCACTCAAGAAAAATATCTGAATAAAAATCTCTTTCATTTATGTAACAACTTTAATAAAAATGTTCCAAAGCCTTTTCAAACCAATTTATGTTTATGGACACATTAAATAAGTTTACTTATGCCAAGTTAATGTCCTAACAATAGTAATACTCTTCTACCTGCTCTTGTTACAGCCCAGGTGATGGGTGGGGGTGCTATGTTCTCCAAATCTCCTAAGTATCTCCCCAGAAAAAGACAGAATTACCAGTATAGTGGGGTTTGAAATGCTTTATCCAGTTTCTTTATTATGCCAGTAGGAATCCTAATTAATATAGTTAGATTTAAAGAATGATACTGAATGACACTGCTGGTTTTTTACATACCAAATGAGGGGAATGGTACATTTCAGCTGGAAATACTGACTAAAAAGATATCCAAAAATATGTTAAAACTGCTATGGAGATAGGCACTGGGAAAGCCACAAAGACCAAGAAGCTATCAGCCAGCATGCATAAACTGACTGTTTGGTTTAATTCCAGTGAACTGCTAGTTCCTGGCAATAAGATCACAAAGGGAAAGGCTATCAAAATCATTTAAAATCTTTAAATGTAAATAGACTGCAGCTGAAACAGTGGGGCTGGCCTGAGGGAGACTGCAGGCCTTTATGTGCTACGAGTGAAGACAACAACACCAACAGCATCCCAAATGTTTTTGGGATATGACTGTTTGCCATAGATCCCTGAAAGGGAAGCTTTCAGGAACTGTGAGGAGTGCAGCTGGCAATTAATGGTACAAATATTTAAAAACACAAAACCCGACCAGCCACAAAATGGCATGAGCAGTCCTCAGGAGTGATCTATTCATGAGCCATCAGCTTTAGTCCTAGCCTGTTTGCTTTGTCCATGTTGCTGTATGTAAACCACACATTAGGTTTCCTGAGTTTGTTTCCAACACATCTGCTACCCCGAAGGAGGAGTCACTCTACTCTCCTCCCATCCTAGTGAGGTGCATCTTGAACAGGGGGCGGTGTGTCCAGCCTTCCCAAATGACTACTGTATATATAGCAGCAAGTAGGAATGCCTTGTGCTTCTGCTCAAAACTCCCTACAATACTCTCCTGGCTTGCAGTGAGGAATTGACCCTTGGCAGTTTAAGAGTGTCATGGAACAGGATATACCAACTGACATCTCCGTTCTACTCCAGCCAATAGGATTTGCCACATGGACCAAATTAAATCCTTATCTGTGTGTCACATGTGCAATTAGTGTACCTGAATAAACTCTCGTGCAGTTGGCCCCAATCTTTACTACTCCCAAGTGTGCTGTTTGAATGTGCACCTGGGACTGCAGCATGTTGAGCCAGGGTGGAGCAGCCCCAGCTGGCAAAGAACCCTGGGGGCCAGCCTGCCAACCTGGCGCTGCTCCCACCCAGCTCAACAGGCTGTGGAGGACCTGCCTGGGGCACGAGGGTGCTTCAGTGCAGGGCTAGCCAACACAAAGCCCCTGTGTTGAAGCGCCCTTTTGCTCCAGCCAGCCCTGTCAGTGTCTACACATGCATTGTAGCAGAAAAAATAACTTTGCCATTGGACAGTACTTGTGTCTGGTAGTACTATCCTACAGTGGACTTAATTAGTTTACTCCATCCTAATACCACTGCACGTGTAGTTGCTGATGTTTTACTATGGAGCGAATTAAGCAAATCCACGGTAAAAGTCTTGTGTCAGCACACCCGAACATGGAGAAGGGGGAGCTGAAACCTTTCCTCCCATGGAGTTACCTCTGAGCCCCAGAGAGGAGCCCCCTCTTCGGAGATACTAGGATCAATGTCTGTCTCTCCAGTCATGAGACTTCCCTAAGAGAAACTGCTGAGAGAGGCTTCAATGATTCAGTTAGCAGTAAGTGAGACAAGATGCTGTATCAGAGACCACCAACGTGCTGTGTTACATCCAGTAACATTAAATTGGGCCTTGTACCAGGTGTTAATTCCAAGACTGGGACATGGTGACTCCTTAACCAATAACAAATTTATTAAGCCTTTAGCAGTTATGATTCTGGAAGCCTCTGGGTCCCAACAGCTGGCAGACATGCAGCTCCCCAGTCTAACTCATGGCACTTCACAGAAAGTGCCATGAGTTAAATTAAGCCTCCTGTCTCAACAGACATTCACTGTTGAATTGGGAGGGTGGGTGATTGAGCTCCACTTTGGAGCTGATCAAGGAAGAGAAGCTGCATGTCTTCAGTGTATGTTCCCTAACCCCACCTCCCTCTCCAAGCTCCCATGCTGTCTCAAAATGGGAAGTGGGAAAGGCAGGGAAGGGAGGTCCATTCTGGGGTTTCCCCAGCCTGCTCTGGAGTGGAGGCAGCATCTACCCTACCCACCCCCCCAGCCTCCAGCACTGGCTGGGCAACCCCCAGCCAAACTTACTCCCCTCCCTTCTCACCCTCCCAGCACTTGGAGCAGGACTGTGCTGCGTTAGCCCTGCCCAGCCCTGTTCCCAGTGCATGCTGACAGATGTTAATGAAGGTGCTCTGCTTTGGAGCACCTTCTTCTGAACCCTGATGTAACGTAGTGAGGGTTCAGATTGTCACATGATTGGGCAGCTTTAAAGTGCTCTGCAGCTGTGCATTTCTGTCAGGGCATGGCTGTAGAGTGCTTTCAGTGGTTGATTGAACAACAAACCACCACATCTGTCAGCGCCCTCAAATGTTGCTGATGTCACTGAAGCTGTATGCCTTTGTAGTTTTTACTGCTATGCTCTCTCCAACTCCCTTCCAAACTAACCCTCATTACCTCTTAGTTCAACCTCTGTATACTTCTTGCTACCATTCACTTGCCATTTACCTTTATATTCCTGTCTCTTTGGGTAATTTCTTTCCAGCAAAATTCCTCTGATTTTTTTTATAAGTAACTAACAAACATATTTGACAGTATCTGGATGTTTGCCAAGAGGCACATGTTCATTTTCTGTTTGTCTATTTAATCCCTCCCTCAGACCCCTGTCTCTGACTTGTCTTTTAAAATTAGATTGTCCATGGCAGGGATTTTCACTTACATGGTATTTGTAGGCTGATCAGCACAATGAAATCTTATTCTTAGTTCATAACTGTTTTCTCTACTGCAGTTATATCAGCATCTTAGGGAGCAGACACATGGCATAATAAAACAAGTGCAACTTATATTAGTTTTGGACAGTGATCTTTAGAGGAAAGAAATGACTAGCTCTCCTGAGATAGCTGTCTAGAATAGGTTCCTTACTACTAGGTACTGGGAAGCAGTCAATAATTACCTATTTTCCTTGAGCAAACATCTAAATTGGGGTAAAATTGACTAATGCTTTGGACACAGTCCACATGCTGGTGGAGTTTACACCAATGTACAGCTGTACATGACTTGCAAAGGGATACCTTTACCTCAAAATAAAGTGAATTACACTGCTGTAGGGCCATGTGTTGTGTATCCATTCCACAGTTACACAAATCTAGAGACAGATTATACCAATGTCAATGTTTGTTTGTCTGCATCACAGGATTTCATTGGTTGCACAGGCATGAACTAGAAAATAATGTGGGCCTGAATGTAGATCACTTTCTGGATGCTAACACATCAACTACCAACATACAAAGTTTCTTACATTTTCACACTTAATGCTTCTGTTTCTCTCTTTTTTCCTTCCCCCTACTACACATTTGTTATTTTAAAAAATGTGTTTATTTCAAAGAGAACCGAGTTGAGGAAATCCTTATTTGTAAATCTTCTCTGTAACTGTTTGGCATGTCTTTACCCTGAAGGTTATCAGTTGTTAATTCATTCACAATTTCTTTCCACAATTGGTAACAGCTGTATCATGCATTTCCAAGCCCTTTGCTGAGTCTAGCATCATAAATATTCCTGGTCAATAGTAACTCATCAGTGCTAGAGTACTAAATGTAAAAAAACACTAATGGAAGCCCATGGATACTGAGGAAGAGCTCAAGGATGTAGAACACAAGCTCTCTAATAATTTGCAACAGTCTTCAGTGCTTACAAACTGTACTAGAAAGTGCCATTGTGAATTTATCCAATTGCACTTCAGTCTCATCACTGATTCATAACCCTATTTTTCCCACTGGAGAACCAAGACCTTACCATGATGTTGCCAAGCAACCCTGACTTGGGCTAATCCTAGAAATGTATGTACCACAAAGGCTATATGTTTGCCTTTCCCTTTTTGTCACACTAGAAGTGTTACCTTTGCTTACCACCCAAGTCTCCATTTACAAGAAAACACAGCCATCCCTGAGCTTTGAATGGAACCTATTGGAATACCACAATATGCTGAAATGAAATTCTGAGATGATTAGAAACACAAGTTCTTCACTTAAGTCTCCTTTCTTAGTTTGGTAGTGTCATTTCATTTGAAATCCAGAGGATATTTCGATGAACATAGAAATTGTCACCTATTGACTGACATTGGTCATTTGGCTCATGTGCTGAGTAGTGAGGATGTAATTAGATCCAGCACTGAAGAGTCATGTACTCAATCTATGTCACATACTAGCAATACTAAATAGTTATTT
The DNA here is from genome assembly GCF_052110815.1 of Crocodylus siamensis. Classification (NCBI taxonomy): domain Eukaryota; kingdom Metazoa; phylum Chordata; order Crocodylia; family Crocodylidae; genus Crocodylus; species Crocodylus siamensis. The sequence continues at coordinate 197,989,111 of NC_143398.1, read as the reverse complement.
GTATACATTTACTGACTTCCAGTTCTCTCAATAAATACAAGTGCTTATATAGTTTTCCTAAATGTAAATTAAAATACAATACTATTTTGAAAGGCAACGGTTAATAAAAACCCTGATTTTGTAAAAATAATATCCTTATTTAATATTTGTATTATATACAATTGTTTTTATCTTAATAATATTTTCCAGATACATTTTAAAATCTTATTGAGGGACGGTCCATTTTTAACCACCTTCCAATTCAAGGAATTCACAGGAGTGTTTTGTTTAAAAATGCACAAAGGTATCTTATTAAATAATGTCACAAACATGAAGTTCATTATTATGCAAATGCCATCCTCGGAACAGATTTGTTAATTGCAACTCATTTGCATAATTAATGAACTCTCAAATGAATAATGCCTTTGCAGATTTGTGCAGCATTGTTTTAAAATAAATTATAAAATACATGTCAAATGAAGAGTGCTTCTTAGATTCCCATAGCATTGTTTGAAAATTAATTACCAAATGCTTGTCAAATTAAAATGAGTTTGTAGTTTTTACAATGTTATTTTTAAATTAATCACAAAATAAAATGTCATTGTATTAAAGTAAACAAGTTGTTCTTTTCTTCCAAAAAGAAATGCAGAAAAGCATGTTTAAACTTCTGATATGTTGTTTGTTAAAGTGATTCCAGCATTTTAGTCATTTTGTCATTGCATTATGATTTAATACACTTGGTAGCTGTGTGTAGGTTAATGTTTTAGTAAATTGAGATTAATTTAATTTCATTATGTTAGATCTCTAATCTCTAATAACACTAATGATTAATATAGGCTATGTAAAAGCATTGTGTGGGCAAGACCATGATATATTACAAACTGAATGCCTGAACTACTGATTTCTATATTTTTTACCTTCCTTATTTTTTTGGTTATTTATGAGATCTCCTGAATTTCTATGTTTACTGCAAACTATGATTAAATCCAGCCTGTCCGTCTCTTTCTTCTAGGTATAACTCACAATTTCCGTTGAAAATGATAAAAAACAATAACTTTGGATAAAGTCAATTCTTTTCCCATTTATATCCTGGCAGTCTAAATGAAATCAAATTGGTCCAATAATTTTATCTAATGTATATGCTCTATAACTTGGATTTATTTAACTCTATGCTCTATTTAACTCAAAATTGCATATATATACTGAGAATATATTTTTGATCATTCAAACCGCAAGGCAGATCCTTAGATGGTGTTCCATCAGCATAATTCCATTGACTTGACCGGAAACATAACAATTTACACCAACTAAGAATTTGCTGTATATGAAAAATAGTAGGGTGACCAAAACATTTCATTAGAATATTATAAGACTTGCCAACCTGAGTTTTATTTTCTTTATCATAGCACCTGGAATTCTCACAAAAGCAAACAGACCTTTAATATGTTACTATATGTTCCTTTTCATACAAATCAGAGTATGAAGAAGATGTCATCTGTGAAAATATAAAGAGCTGTAATTAGTAGTGATGCCCTGACTACAACATGCAACCCACAGTCATAGACAGTATGATGGGAAAATTATGCATTGAACCTGAGAAGCTCTGCAAATTATTTGCCAGGCAGGCAACAATTCAGGTGCCTAACAAAGAAATCAGCTGCAAGCTGGATACACTTAAGTAAGGAGCACACCATTTAGGGGCCCTTGCTGTCAGAGACTGCACATATGCTGTAGCTTAACTTTGCATTCCTATAGCACTGGTGCTCTTCTTCTCCAGAAGTATATTGCTTTGAGCAACAGGAGACATTCCAATAAGAAAATTACACCTGCTAGAGTTATCTATACAGGGCGCATCTATACATGTATTAAAGCACCCTTGTTACAGCACATTACATTTAGTACCTCTAGTATGAAGTACTAGCTAAATGCACAGTAACTGGTGCTACTGCACAGTAGCAGCAGCACATGGCCTTCTCATGGTGCTTAATGCACAGTAGACTAATTATACTGCACATTAGCACATTAACACAGCTTTAGTCGTGACACCCTAATGCATAGTAGAATTAGTCTACTGCACATTAAGTGTCTCGTGTAGATGCACCCACAGAGAACATCAATATCACTTACTCTATCATTTAGTCCCATTAGCCAAACTCCACATTTGTGATCTATAAATTGGTAGAGAAGTTGGATGCACTGGTCTAACCTAGACTGATTTGATTTCCCTCTTTCTTATAGAAGTTGTGAAAAATAAGATAGATAATTTTCATGAAAGATTCAGTCTTGTTGTGAAGCACTTCCATCTACTTTCCAGTCTGTCGAAAGCGTGATTCGCTGGTATTCTCAAACCATGTAAAGCAGGGGTGTTAAACCCATCTGGCTCCATGGACTGGATGAGGGTTGGTAGGACAGTCTGCAGGCCAGACTGAGGCTGATCCCCTGTACAGCACTGGGACCAGCCCACACACTGCATGCAGCATGTGCTGACCCCAGGGTTCACTGTGCATGCAGCACAGGGGGCAGCAATGGGCAATGGCAATGGGCTGGACCCACCACTGCAGGCAGTTCAGGGGGTTGGTCCATTGCTTCACGCCCTGTACAGCACCCATGATGTCAGGTCCAACCCACATGCCTTAAGCAGCCTGTGGGGCAAGGCGTGGCATAGCAGGGTTGAACCAGCAACCCACAGGTTGGATCATATGGCTCCATGGGTGCCATATCCAGCCCACAAACAATAAGTCTGACACCTCTAACTTAAAGCTGGGGTGTTTCTTTCCTTTGTTCCAGGGTCCAGTGAATGATTCCATAAGGTAGGGCAGTGGAAGCCAGGCTGGGTCTCTTGGAATGGGACAGAACTTCATTGATATCCACTGATCAATGATCTGGGAAACATATTCCCTTTTTCACTCCAGTGACCAGACCTGGATTTTTAAAGTTCACAGCTTTTTTTTAGAACACCTACCCCAGGTCATCTTTCCACAAAAATACTCTCCTATTGATTTGTACTTTGAATTTGAGTGAGGGCAAAAAATTAGCACTTGTGCTCTCTCAAAGCCCAAATATAGTTTAGGAACCTGTCCAAGCAAAGCCACCAATAACCTCCTGTGGAATGTCAAGCTTTACAACAGAACACTGCATCTCTCTCCTTGTAGTATGCAAATGTCTCTGATAAAAGCTCTGGTAACTGATTTATTATAACAACACTGGTTAGCTTGTACCCAGTAATAGTTAAGTGTAGTGAATTTCCATTTATCAGTGGCCGTACAATTATCTAAGCCAAGGGGAGCTCTCATTTGATCTTCTTCAGCTGCAACTCTGAATTCAAGGATGCAACAATTTCTTTGTCACTCTGAAGTTCTGCTGCCAATACTAGCCATCCCAGTTACTGATGTGCCCCCACAAAGCACTCCACCCAATCTAGCTCCAGATAAATACTCTGAAGTAAAAAGTACTTGAATTTACCCTCCAGCTCCTTCCCCACCAAAACCAGCTGTATTGCTGTTGCATAAGTGAACTACAGAGCCAAATCCTTTTGCCTGCCTAACTTAAAATGTTCTTGTATCTTCCTGTTCATGTTAATGACAGTTACGATGATGGCACTCAACAATGTGGCCCTCCCATCTGTGATACAACACTTTGAACTGGTGTTGCTAAAACTAATATCTGCAAAGAGAGGAATCATGGAAGTTTGCTAGTTCCCAATTCTCAGTTTCCAGCAGGCAATCTACAACATCTTCAGGAGAGATGTGGACAACATTGAGAGGGTCCAGAGGAGGGCCACCTGAATAATCCAGGGACTACAGGGAAGACCCTACAATGAGAGACTGCAGGACCTGAACCTGTTCAGCCTTCACAAGAGAAGGCTGAGGGGGGACCTGGTGACTGTCTATAAACTCACTAGGGGGGACCAGAAGGGTTTGGGAGAGACCTTGTTTCCCCTAGCCCCCCTGGCATAATAAGGAATAATGGCCACAAGTTGTTGGAGAGGAGGTTTAGATTAGACATCTGTAAGAACTACTTCACGGTCAGGGCATCTAGGATCTGGAATCAACTTCCAAGGGAAGTGGTGCTGGCTCCTACCCTGGGGGTCTTTAAGAGGAGGCTTGATGCCTACCTAGCTGGGATCATTTGAGCCCAGTTTTTTTCTCCTGCCCTGGCAGGGAGTTGGACTTGAAGATCTATAAGGTCCCTTCTGACCTTACTTCTATGATTCTATGATTCTATGAACATACTTCAAGGGCAATCACAGAGCATAGACCTGAGTGTGCAAGTACTGCACAACAGCGCATCTGCCCAGAATGCTAACAGTTACTTCAAATGTGCTCAAAGATGTGTGGACTCAATGACTAGCAAACCAGCAGAGTAAAACACAGTGGGCACAATCAAGTTTAGTATACTTAAATCATTGCATTTACAGTAAATGAACTCATTTGATGTATATAGTCCAGTATGTACATAGTCTAGCAGATTAATATGGTTAAGTGGCAGAATTATGGCAGAAGGTTAGAAAAACAGACATTGGCCCAAACTGCTCTCAGTTACACCCATATAAATTTGACCTCTCATGAGTTACACAAGACTTATACCAATTTAACCCAAGAGAAGGTCCAAAGAGGAGGTTCTTTTTGTATCTGCATGTTAATGAAGGGAACCCAAATCTACAGATTATGTTTATTTCTTGTATTATCGATATTTTTAGATAGCAGTTCTCTGGGGCATCGCTTGGCTACCGAGAATCCATTGCTTGGAATATTATCATTTAGGTCTCTGTCATTTTGAGCTAAAAGGCTCCGGTTTCAGAGCTGTGGGCATTTAAATAATATTTGTTCCCCACAACCACTAATAATTTTGAAAATCTTAGACTGAATTTTTGCAGTTACCATAATATAACATCCCATCACAATAACTGCATGTATAAATACTGGGTCAGTGTGTGTCTAGAATAATTACCTATTTCTGTGAGATTAGAACTGGACCACTTGACCTCACCACTGCAAAAACACCTAGACACTTCACTGTGCAAAGCTAATTTTAGTTACATGTATCTGCCTCAAGTATTAATTTGCTTGTGTTTGGACATTAAACAGTAATTGTGTATATAGGTATCTCCATACTCTCAAATATTTACTATGGTTGTGAGAGCAATAGTAGTAAAACAGTATCTAAAAAAGAGAATCATTCCTAAAATTCAGTTATGAGTAATAATCTGGAATCAAAGGGATTGTTTTTACCCAAAGACACTATTTTCTGTATTTATTCTGTTTAACCTCCTTGTTAATTTACCATTAATTGTTGGGAAAGACTTTGAGTCTCTCTCCACCTGGAAGGTGAGTATTTAAACAGGAAAGCAGGCTCCACTATTTATTAAATGGTAAGGTTAATCTTTATGGAATAGATGAGATGGAGTAGGAACCTTGTACTACTTAATTCTGCCTGCTCAGACTCATTCTTCTTCACATCCACCCCTCTTCATTTTCTACCTCCACACACTTTCATTGCTGTCTCTACAGTACTTTCACTAATAGTTTAACTCCCTCTTTCCCCTGTCCGTTCTCTATATTCCCTGCTAATCCCATCAGACCTATACTTTAAGAAAAGGGTTCATTTTGGACCAGATCCAGAGTCTTCAGATGTCAATGAGAGTCATTCTACTGTTCCATGTGATTAAAGTGTATTGCCTGTATTACCCATTGTCCCATATCTCCTTCATTTTAATTCCAGTGTGACTATTGGTACTTTTAAAGAATGTTGTTATTTTTTTCTCATCAGATAGAAATTGAAGCAGAGAACTGTTTTTCTGGAAGGAAAAAAGTGATCACAGAGGAAAGTTTATGGGCCAGACATGTCTTATCTAATTCCATCTGGGGAGTAACGGGATACATGGCAAGTCACAAAAGAAAGGGCCTGATGATACTGTTTTAGTGCATAAAGTATAACATTGGAACTTTGCTATAGATAATGCAATAGACAGCTTACAGACCTCATATTTAGACCAGTCTAAACGATCTAAAACTGTAACTGTACAGAAGTTTAGTGCACATAGACCAGGCTAAAAATGGCCCAAGTAGATCTAGTTCAACGTACACCCAAATCAGATTGATCTAGGTTAGACTACTGCATCAAGCTTCTATACTGATTCATAGATTACAAATGTGGGTTTTAGCTAATGGGACTAAATGATGAAGTCAGGGAATATTGGTGCTCAGATTCAAGTGGGAGTAGGAGAGACTTACTGGGCATTATGGGCACTCAGGAAGGGTACCTCTGCAAAGCGTGTTAAGCAGTTAAGAAAACAGGATCCAGAATGTACAGTTCTACAGCTGGATAAAAATTATTTTTAGCTAAGGACATTTGCTAATATTTGACTTCATTATGAATTGTTGGTATTGGAAGAGATATTATGCCATTTCTGGGTTGAGTTGTTAGCTCATGGTAACTTTTTTTGGCATACATGGATAAAAGGACCTAGCTGTTCATGGCACCCTCTAGCCTGTCCTGTGCCTTGACGAGTGGAAGCAGGGGGATGGATCCAGTCCCTATGGGCTAGGGCTTCCTTCCTGAGGCAGGGGAAGTAGCTCCCCAAAAAGCACCTTCCCTCCCCATTCCCACCTCCAAGCCACTCCAGGAAGCATGACTAGCACCCCCCAACACCCCAGTCCCAAATACCAATTTATTGAAACATAAAATCTTCTTTAATTTACTTCCTCATTATTTCTTTTTTTAAATACTTTTTTATTTTACTACTTCTTATTTTATCCTTCAGTATCTGACTTCCTTAATTTAACACCCTCCCACACCCCCATTTCCTTTCCATCTCCCATTTCATTATCCACCCCCATCCCACTAACTCTCTGCCTCCCAACTTCATGCTCCCACCCCCTTAACCCATTTTTCCTCTAAAGCAGAGGTAATGGCTCACCAACCCTCTAGTGGCAACTTACAGCTATCACTCCTAGGCCAGCCCCTGCTCGCCAGCCATCAAGTGACAAATCACAGCTGTGCAGGTTCAGGGACACTCAGAGAAGGTTTTTAAATCGAAGGTGTCACTGCTTCAAACTTGAACATGAGGCAGTTTGAAGTCAACTAGCCATAATTACTCTACCAGCATATCTCTGTGTGGAGAGGGCCTCACTCATTTGATTCCTCTCTTTCATTGCTAGAGAAATAATTACATGGAAGAATATTTATTAACTCTCATCCACTTCACCCAGCAACAACCAGTAGACATAGAACTGGTTTTCAGCACCCTGACACTAGAACTGTAGAGCCAACCATTCCTAAAGCGGGAATGAACTATCAGTTCTAAAGAACCCAAGATATTTTTATGAAACATTACATTATTCAGTTATTTAAAAAGAGAACTGTTCTCACTTTGCTTAACAGTTTTTAAGTGGCTATATATTTTGGCCTGATAACATTGCAGGTGTAATTTACCACTTACTAGATGCATCTACACGTACAATTGGAATGGCTGAATAAACTCTAGTGCAGTTCACGCTGGAGTTTATTGCTCCTGCCCATGGTGTTTGCACATGCATCGGGAACTGCAGCTTGTTGAACTGGATTGGAGCAGCCCTGGCTGGCTGGGTGCTCTGGGAGTCGACTGCCATCCTGGGGCTGCTCCAACCTGGCTCAGTCTACTGCAGAGTGGCTGGCTGGGGCATGAGGGTGCTACACTGTGGGGCTAGCCAGCAGGCAACCTCCTCACTGTAGTACTCTCATGTTTCTGCCAGTCCTATCAGCATCTACACATGCATTGTGGTGGAGTAAATAACTCCACCATAGGAGTTATGGTGAGCGAAGTGATGCTGGCTCCTACACTGGGGATCTTTAAGAGGAGGCTAGATGAACACCTTGCTGGGGTTGTTTGACCCCAGGACTATTTCCTGCCATGGCAGGGGGTCGGACTAGATGATCTACTCAGGTCCCTTCCAACCCTATCAACTATGAAACTAGGATAGTACTTATATCTGGAGTATTATCCTATAGCAAAGTTAATTAATTTACTTTGGCCTAGCAGCACTTCACATATAGACAGTAACATTTTACTGCAGAGCTAATTAGTCAGCTCCGCAGCAAATGTCTCATGTAGATGCACCCACTGGATTAATTAGTGGAATTAATTAGTGTGATACAATAAACTCCGGAACTGTTTCAGCCAGAGTCAACTGCTCCCAGGTGCAGCGTCTACACATGCACCTCGGATAGCAGCAATTTGAGCCACAGTGAAGCAGCCCCAGGCTGGCAGGGGGCACCAGGGGTCAGCCCAGGGCTCTGGGTGGAGGAGGTGAGCGGCAGCGGGGCTGGTTAGGGAACAAGAGTGCAGAACTGTGTGACTAGGCACCAAGAATCCCCCCACTTTAGCACCCTTGTGCCCCAGCCAACTCCTGTCACCATCTACATGAGCATTTCAGAACAGTTTCTAATTCTGCTGAATAAACGCATGTGGAGTTTATGCTGGAGTTTATTGCTCCCAGGCAGGCATTTGTACATTATTAAATAGTTTACTGCACCCTAATACCAGTGCATGTGTAGACAGTGATGCTTTACTGTGGAGCTAACTAGTCTACTCTTCAGTAAAGCACAGATGTAGAGGCACCCACTGAATATTCTGGCGTTGAGCCAGCAAACAGTTGAGAACGTACTTAAGTTCAAACATGGGAGTAGTCTCACTGGTTTTGCTGGATTTGGGTCAGAATGTTCAGCACCTTGAACATGATCATGTGATCAGTGCAGTGTGGAAGATATACTGTACAAATCTGAGAGAAAACCCTAAATTATCTACATCTAAGTTAGACAAATGACCTGAATAAAAGGCCAATGCTTTTTGCCAAATTATGATATATTACATTGGATATTTTATTAAGCTGGTAAAAATGATGATGATGATAACCAATCATCATCTTAAAAAGAAAGGTAAGTATCATTATCCCCATAGTATAGGTGCAGAAACTGAGGAGCAGAATGGTCAAGTTATTTCCAATACAGCTAGTCAGTGACAGGAGCCCAGAATAAAATCAAGATCATTTAAGTATTACTGTTATGCCCAATCCTTTGTTCCTTGTTTCTGAATCAGAAAAGAACATTTTCTTAATATATATCTTGATAAAAATTGTAATATTCTTCCCTTTGTTTATTTTTTAGATTCACCATTATTTTATGTCCACCATTTGGAAAATGAGTATTTTTTGTTAAACTCAGTGCTGAATTTGCTGTGATCTTAGGTTGCAATCAGTCAAATTGCCTTTGTATATGCTTTCCAAAAGATATATAATCATAGTTGCCTGAAAGAGATTCAAACCTTAGGGCCAGCTCTTGAGCTAGATCTAGCTTTGCCAAATGATTTAGACTAGCCCAAAATCTGGCACCTTTGTATTAAGGACTTATACACATTTCCTCTACAGTTTCCCATCTTCCTCAATCATAGAATCATAGAATCAATGAGTCGGAAGGGACCTAGACAGATCATCTAGTCCAACCCCCTGCCATGGGCAGGAAGGAGCACTGGGGGTGGTCATAAGACACCAGCCAGCTGCGTATCCAGTCTCCTCTTGAAGATTTCCAGGGAAGGTGAGAGCACCACCTCTCTGGGAAGCCTATTCCAGGCTCTGACCACCCTTACACTGAAGTAGTTCTTCCTAATATCCAACCTAAACCTATCCTCCCTCAGCTTGTGGCCATTGTTCCTGGTGACTCCAAGGGGGACCCTGGTGAACAGACTTTCCCCGAGTCCCTGCTGCTGGCCCCTGATAAGGTGTAGGCAGCCACAAGATCCCCCCTCAGTCTCCTCTTGTGGAGACTAAAGAGATTCAGGTCCCTCAGCCTCTCCTCATAGGGCTGGCCACGGAGGCCCTCAATGATACAAGTGGCCTCCTCTGGACCCTCTCCAGGTTCTCCACGTCCTTCTTGAAGTGTGGTGCCCAGAACTGGACACAGTACTCCAGCTGCGGCCTGACCAGCGCTGCATAGAGGGGGAGCAAGACCTGTCTGGACCTATTAGTGATGCCCCTGATGTTGATGTATGACAGGGTGCGGTTGGCTCTGCCTATTGCTTCATCACATTGGCGACTCATATTCATCCTGGAGTCAATCATGACTCCAAGATCCCTTTCTGCCTCTGTGCTGCTAAGAGGGTCAGCCCCTAACCTATAACCATAATGCTGGTTCCCTCCCCCCGGTGCAGCACCCTGCACTTGTCCTTGTTGAACTGCATCCTGTTCAGATCTGCCCACTTCTCTAACCTATCCAGGTCTGCCTGGATGCGGTCCCTGCCTCTCGGTGTATTCACTTTGCCCCACAGCTTGGTGTCATCAGCGAACTTGAACAGGATGCTCTCCACACCCTCATCCAGGTCGCTAATGAAGATGTTGAACAGCACAGGCCCAAGGACCGAGCCCTGGAGGACTCTGCTGCCCACACCCTCCCAGGTCGACATCAACCTGTCCACCACCACCCTCGTGCACCCCTGGAGCCAGTTTGCCACCCGTGTGACCGTGCATTCGTCAATGCCGCAGTCAATAGATATTTGAATCATTTCAATTTTTATTCTTGTCTTATTGCATTAAAAGTTTTCCTCCACCAAATAAAATTCAGTGAGAATCCCATTAATAAAATAATACTTTAGCTTCTCTGAAAGCTACATGAGTAAAATATCAGATTTTTTGGCCCCTGAAAACTTAAGTCCTAGTCAGCATCTTCAGGATTAGAGATTTGTCATCTGGAGCACTTGGTTGTTAAATCCCTGTCAAGAAAATGTATCTTGCATTTTTCTCTATAATTTAAAAATGGCCATTCCTTTATAGTATAAGAATTAGGTGGTACAGTCTTCTGAAGTTGCCTTATTTTGTCTTTGAAGCTGGTTCTTTGAAAGAGCTGATACGGACATTATGGTGCTGAATGATTATTCAGGAGTCCAGAACGCTGAGCACCTTGTGAGATCAGATCTATATGCTTCCTCCACTCAGTCTATGTTTATATTACACAGTCCATCAGAATTACTGAACCACAATTATCCCTGGTATGAACCCCTGACATTGTACTAGGAATTAAATTGACCCTATGAGTATATGTTTGGAGGCATATACCACACAAAAAAGAGATGTTATAGCAGACAGCTTTGGATTGAAGCTTGAAAATACCATGAGGTATGATGACATTTTTACATGTGAGTTTTGTAGCTGCAGTTTCTGCTGTATCCAAATGTAGTAAATGTTGATAACAAAATACAACCACATAAATTGAAAGTACAGCATGTCTCTTTGAAAGTTTGTTAGATAATCACATGAAATAGCAAACTTCTGGATTTCCTTTCAAATACCTATTGAAAATCAGACTTAGACATGCAAAACATTTAACTCCAATGGTTAAATGCTTTTTGTTTACTTACAAAAAGAAGCAAGGAGAAATAAGGTGATGATGGCATTTTTCTGTGCTAAAAACTAAACAAGACAAAACCCAGTCTTCTTGTTAATAGTAATCAAGTTACAGCTTCATACATGAGTTATACTTGGAGCAGAAAAGGATTTTTAAAAATCACATAAAAACTGCACAGGGCTAGTTATATAAGGAGGTCCAATGCTCTAGAAATTAGAAAAATCACTGCATGAATTAAAATCTAATAGACCTGCCCTTAGAAAGTCACACATCCAATGTCAACTATAGAAGGATTACAGAGGACTTATTCTCTAGTAATCTTCAATTTATAATCACTTAGTTTCTTTTGGATTAGATCCAGTCCATTTCATTAACCTGTAGTAAGGTTTTTCCTTTCTTTCCTTTTTAATCCACTCTAGTCTGATTTACAAAGATTAACTTTAGATTGAAGTTCTTGAGACCTATATGCCTAAACTGTAATATTCAACTTGGAAATACAAATGTCATAAAATATGTCTCAAACAATAGTCCATTTCAATTTTACTAATTAAAAATAGATCAATCTAAAAATGAGTGAAAATGTACTACCAGTTTCTTAGGGACCCTGTACTTACTAAGTATTCCAAAAGCCAGTATTCTGAACTGAAAAACAATCACATTTAGATATGCCTTACAGTAACCTTGAGGATAAATGTTTCAATCTGATTTATAATAAATGAGAATGTATAAATCAAGGGGGGAGAGAGAGAGAGAGAGAGAGAGAGAGATCCTGTCTAGAAAGAAAGAAGCTAGAAAACTAAAACAAATAGACAACAATTTGATTTGATAGCCATTCATAAATTTGGGGAATAAAAATAAATACCGTTTATTAGAGAACCCTATTCTACTGTCAATTACGCTAGTGTAAAACCAGAGGAAATCTGTCAAAGTCATTAGACACATTTTGTGCAATGTACATGAGAAAGGATCTGTCCCACCATATTCAAAATATTAACATAAATGCACCTAAAATAGGATGATGAAAAGTGTTTATTAGGATATACATGAAGTATCTAAATAATATAATTATTTATATGCATACATAGGTTGTTAATGTAAATGACGGTTAGACCAACACACGGGTAAAAAGGACCTTTTGATACAGTTTTCAGATGCCATGTTCATAGATGTGGTGACACAAGAAAATAATTTATTTTTGAAATAAGAACATTGAAAGGCCTGGATGCTGTAGTGTTAAGACTGTCTGAACACATTATCACAGTGTTGACTAAAATGCACTCCTGATATTTCAGCTTTTCTATTTTAATGACAGACTCTTCCTTCTAAAATATTTCTATTTCATGGTAATATTTGGATTTCTAAGTATTTTCATATAAAACAATAAAGAAAACATAAGCCTTTAAGCCTTCCCCAAGTATGATTGACATTTTTTTTTCAATCCAACCTGCACTTTTACATTGGAAGGCCTGTATTACAATTTAAATAGATTACTAGTTTGCTTAGAATATTTTTTTAACTGAAATCACTGTTCATTGGAACTGTACAAAATCTAAACTGTTATCTGCCTTAATTTTTCAGCAGTGCCAATCATATCACGTGGTCCAAATGTATATTTTGACCGAAAACAGTCACATCTTCAATGGAAAAGATGTGGATTGTAAAGAAGAATTTAAACTTCACCTGGTATAGGAAGAATTTAAAGATCTTTGTATTGATATAATATTTAAATTATAATGTTTATTAGATACAGGAAAGTTAGTTGAGAATAGAATTTAGTTTTGATGTTTATGGGTATATGCTTTCATACAAATGAATCTAAATCAGTCGCAGACTTATACAGGATATTTCCCCTCAAGGATATGTTAATTCTCTCAATCTATATTGTAACCATATAATAATACAACCTGCAGCATTCATATTATGTTGTAAGCAAGCTTTACCTACAGTGTTCTCAGATCATGCCTAGGCTGACCAGGAGCAAGTGACTCCCGGTCAGTGTCTACCTGTGCAGTATGGCACATTAGTAATGAACTGTTTTTCTAGTACCTGTATCTACAGGTACTAAAAAATGATTAATTAGACTAATATACTCCGCAGTAATTGCTGCACACATGTAGATGGTGACGCTTTGATGCACATTAGTCTAACGCATGGTAAAGTATCTCATATAGATGCATCTCATGTAGACTACTTAAGCTATATCCACTGGTGGGATGTGCTGCCATTTGAGCCATTTAAAATCTACCACCATGCCTCATTTACAAAAGACAAGTGTATGTTTGGAAGGAATGTACTGTATTTCACAGTATATATGTTGACACGATATATAGCTCAGCTTCATTTTAAAAGTTAGGAAAGTTAGGATTTTCATAGGCACGGTGTATACGCTGGGGCCAGGCTCAGCTGGTGCAGCCCCATCACCTGTGAGCAGCACTGCCTAGGCCATACCAGCTAAGCGCCAAGCCCAGCCCCATGACCAGTGGTGCTCAGCGTTGTGCCCAGCCCCATCCCCTGTGAGCAGCATCGGGCTCAGCACTTGGCAGCGCCACTTGCAATTGACAGGGCCAGGTTCAGCAGTTGGCTGGCACAGCCCCATCCTCTGCAAGACTGGCACCTCTCTCAGGGGATAAGGCTGCACCAGCCAACTGCCAAGCCAAGCCCCGGCCCCGGCCCTGATCCCTGTGAGTGGCATGTCCCCAGCCAAGCACTGAGCTCAGCCCAGTCCCTGTCTCCATCCCCTGTAAGTAGTGCTGGGCTCAGCACTCTGCTAGGGACACACTGCTCATGGGGGATGGGAACAGGGGCAGGCTTGGCACTCAGCTGGGGTGTGCTGGACTCACAGGAGATGGAGCTGTGGCAGCCAAGTGCTAAGCCCGACGCCGCTTGCAGGAGATGGGACTAGGCTCAGCACTCAGAAGCACCACTCACAGGGCCGGGCTTGGCTGGTGCAGCCCTATCCCCTGTGAGTGGCACTGGTGCGGCCCAGGCAGCCCCACTCACAGGGAATGGGACCGCACCAGCTGAACACCAAACCTGAGCCCAGCCCCATCCCTGTCCCCTTCAAGCAGCGCCAGACTTGGCACTTAGCTGGTGTGGCCCCATCCCCTGCGAGCAGTGTTGCTTGGGCCGCACCAGCTGAGCGCTGAGCCTGACATCACTTGCAGGGGAAGGTGCTACAGTGTATAAGTTGTATTTTCAGAGGCCAAAATTGGGCCGACAAGTTCAGCTTGTAGAAAGTTTATTATGTAGGTCACTATGCTATTGTTTGGGACTCCAGTGATTTCTCCCCCGTTCAAGTTTCACATGGACTATATGATTTGGATTAGCTTTTAACAATTTTAATATGGCATGCATTACCAATATGTGGGCCAATGGACTGGATATAGGTATGTGTCTGATCACAATATTACCAGTACCTCTGTTCAAAAACATCAGTTCAGGCCAGCACTAAAGTAGTTAATCAAATACAAATTTCTACAATTACAGTATAGATAACACAAATGCCTACTATTAAAGTAAATTGCTTTCAATATCAGTGAGTCCTTTGTGTAAGTGTCTCAGTGTAACAATCACTATTTGAGGGGGCTCATTCTAACTGGTTTCAGAACTGGCCCTTGACACTAGGTCACTTGTATCCAGATTATGGTATTTAAGCTCATCTTAAATGAAGAACATTTAATGAAAAAGTGCTCTTCATTGTGGAATACTAAACATGGTTTTCAATATAATACAATTTAGGGCATATTTCCATGTTCTCTTTTATACTGTGAAACTTCTAAAACAAACAACTGAAGTCTTTGTAATTAAGTACATCTCTAACACTACAAAACTGGGGGAAAGGGTGAAGTTTATACTTGGTAAATGTCACTTACTTTGGTCGAGTAATACTGGTGTTGAATTTAACCCCAAATATATATATGATGAATGGCTGGAACCTCCATATTATTTTGATGGTTATAGACCAGGCAAATAATAAGCTTGATCCTAGGTCTCCTGAAGTCAGAAGAAAGATACCTACCCACATATTCTGCTGTTTCACTTTTCTAATACTTCATGTTTTTAATTGGCATTATCCACATAGCAACAGAACATCAAGAAGAGGTCAAAGAAAAGTGCATTGATTTAAAATATCACTAAGTTTCAGTATTAAAATATGCCACTGAATTAGCTCATTGTCCAGTCCCAGAGAGACAAATTCTGTTTTTCATTTTCTGTGATGAAAGGCAAAAAGTGGCCTATTCAGATCATTCTTCTCCGAATAACCCTAAGGCAGAAAAGAAACTTCATGCAACAAAATTGTGCCTGGTTCCTTACAGAGGTGTAAAAGGGAAGGAAACAGTATAAGAGTATAAACCCTCTTTATCCTGCACTAGTATCAGGCACAAAGACCCTCCTTGTGTTCATAAAATGAAAGGACACTGCCTCTAGCTTCTGCAAAAAGGATGTGTATAAGGATGGGGTTATGCCCTCTTACTCCCTGTACAACTCAGCAAGCAGCATGACTAAATGTGGAAAGCAGCATACATTGCCCCCTACACTCCTGTTCAGCTTGTTTTTATCCTGAGCATAGGCATTCTAAGATTGAGTTGTGGCTAAGGATATCAGTGAAATGTCCCTTAGTTCCTACTACACTGTTCAGTGTGATCTTGCTTTCTCTGAAATCTACTCAGATGGACACAGTGCACTAGGCTGTCAGAAGCAGGTTCATTCAGGAGGGAAAGGCTTTTAAATTAATGCTTGGGAATGATGGCAGACAGGAGGACGAAGAACAATCATTCCATTTGGGCAATATGTTCTGTCTACTGTGAGTGGGGCAGCACCACAACTGCAAAACGACCCCAGTTTTAGAGTCACATTTTCATCTCGCTATAAAATTCATGACATCTATTTCATCCCTGCCACAGTTTGATCCAGCCAGAGATGTGAAATAGTGAAATGACTGAAAATAACAGTTGTTAAGAACATAGTCTATATACATTGTGAAGTGTATGTGTGTGTGTTTACATACAGATACACAGGTGTATGAATTTTATAAGACATAACACAAAGGAGTTGAGGTATTTTCTAGTACAGCATGATTATATTCAAAAGTGTATAAGTTAATAGAATAAAGGTCAACAATATTCCATGCATGTTAAGTTGGTAAAATGTGCAAGGCTGCCAAATGGTCCGTTATTTCTAAAATTTATGTGTCCCCAAACCAGCAGTAAATTTGTTTTCAAAGACATAGACATCAGCTTATGTGCAATCCTTAACATGTCCCTTTTCCTTGATTTCTCTTGGAAATTGGTCTTGGAAAATTCTATTAGAATCACTTTGCTTTTTCAGTGTGCATGCTGAAAACACTGGTCATGCTGAGTTACTTAACGGTACATAAATAGCATATAATCATTATATATAACTGTCTGTTGTTATTCTGCAAGACTGAGGAAAACAAAAAGTGTAAAAAAGATGTGAAATTAAGCTGCTGTTTTAATGTAGTGTAAATCCAAGCAAATAAGCTTAGTAGTCAGTAATAAACTATAGCCGTAGGTTTACATGCCTTCTACATGTTATGATTTTCATTATTTATTCATTACAATTAATGTATGCAAGATTTTTTAAAGGCCTAGTATTTGTAAATAAATCAAGGTTCCTTTTTTAGTTTTTCTCTTAAGTTAGATTTTCCCTCAACATCTATTCTGTTATCTTATAGACTCATAACAGGTAAAGATACAGAGTCTGTAGTTCAGTCATTTTACTTTTAAAGAAAATTTTGAAATGCTCTGAATACTTTAAAAAGGATTTTTTAAACAAACAGAAATTAATATTCTGGTCATTTAAACATTTCTTGTATTAGCTTTTTTTCTAAAGGTTATTTTTCAGCCCCTAAAGTGTAAATTTAAATGCCAGGTGCGCAACAATAGGTTAGATTGTGCCAAAAGAGAAAGAATGAAATATTCAATTTAGACATAAGACAAATCCTTCTCACCTTAATTGCACAAGTCCATGGCATATTTCAGTCAAGGGAACTTCTTGTGAATATATCAGTAGGTCTAGGTCTTGAACCTGCCACTTAAAGGTATGCTTATACACATAGCAGGACAGCGCTACACCCAGAGCAGCCATGATGCATGGGATGGTGAAGAACCAGGTATCTAAGATCTAGGTATTGTTATTTGACTAGTCTGGTTTAAGAATAAAAAGGAAAATAAAACTTCCATAGTCACAAAAAAACCCAAAGCTATAGTCAAAAGATGAAGGCCAGGAGTTGATCAGTTGTGGCTTCACAAGCAGAGCTGATAATAATCAGTCACTTATGTGCTATTTCACAGCTGATACCTCCTCCAAAAAAAATTAATTGCAAAAGTTTCACAGATGTCTGCAGCAGTTGACCAGAGCTCTTGGGTTATTGCTTGTCAGACTATTAATGGGTTTGGCTAACCATGACAGTCATTACTTTCCCCCTCCTGTGAGCTACTTTCTGTGTAATTTATGCATAGGTTTTGCCAAGATTTGACAACTTTCAGGATATTAACATAAAATTAGACTGCAGAGCTGAACAATGGGTGGCTTTAAAATTAGAAGCAGTGAAAACCAATCAAAGAGGATTGGTTTCTCTGTTGCTTTGCTTTTAAGTTTATTGTTTTGCTTTATTTATTTTGTTTTATTTTATGGGAATTCTGGAGAGAAAGGTGAGAAGGGTGAATGCTAAACAGAGTTTCGTTTTTTGTGGTACCTCAGGAATCCTCAGAATGACAAGGACATTTCCATCAGATAAAATGCTTGACAGCATCTTAAATAAACCTAAACAACAGCCGTCCCTGAAATCAAAGAAAAGTTAAAAGTGCTTTTTAGAGAGGCACTTTAAATGTACCAGAGTCTGCTCCACACAGATTGCTCAGTGAATGCCATTACAGAATGCGATGTGTGTGCTAATAAGCCAGGACATCTGGTAACCAGCTTTTTTCTGATTCATTAACCGACTCTGCTTCTGTGGCCACAGGGTATGATAGGAAGAGCTAGGAGGCTTTTGCTCCTAGAAAATAGGACCTTGATGTATGCCTCACTTCTCTGACCCAACCTTATCCTTTAAATTTTCTCTAATGTCTACATTATTAGTATTTAAATGTGAAATCTAACTGGAAAACCCTGTCATCCATAAAAGCTGTAAACAATAGGTACTAAAGTTTAATTTTACAGAACAAGAAGCTACATTTAAGATTCATTCTTAAAATCATTAAGTAGCTGGCAAAATAAACCTGTTTGGTTTATGATGTTCTACTTGCTAGAATTTACTATGGCTGCATTTAAACAATAAGGGAATCTCCTATTTTTAATGCTTTCTTTTACCCTGGTTCCTGACAATGGATCAAATGCTTATTTTAAAGGATTTAAACTTATTCTTTTCTTGAGTAATTATTCAATTAACTTGAACCAAAAACTAGACTTTAAAAAAAAATATTCCATGAGATTAATGAGTTCAGATAGAAAAAAAATAAAAGCATCATGCCACTAATATCAAAGCGGTGCTTTTTGTGATATTATACAAGTGAAACAGTTCCAAATGCTCCAGAGAGAATGATTGAGCAAAAGAAATCTAACTTGATAGTACATGTTGAGGGATGAAATGGACAATGAAGTTTCCATATGTTGTTTTTACGCAGTAATTAGAAACTGTCACACACCGTTTCATTTTTTAGTTTCCTTGGGCTTATTTGCATGTATGAGGCTTTCCTTAGAGCAGACTTGCAAGCTTCAAACTGGCACCCAGTTGAAATCTGAAGCAGTGACACGTGAGCTTCTTCCACCTAATGGACAAGAAGCCAGCGGCAGGTACTGTAACGGCCCAAAGCACAGCTCAGCAGCAGTCAGCTGCAGCCATGTTTAGTCCTATATGCACGACCTGATATTTTTATCCAGGTAAAACAGCATTCAGTCCTGGTTGTATATTGCCATACATAATAGCTAGGTTTTATTTTCAATGAAAATAGGAGGTTAATACTTAGCAATCATAGGTTTTCAATAGGTTTTAGGAAACTAATTTCCTAAAACTCCTTTGAAAGTCCCAGCACATGCCAACCCAAAAGGTCTCTGAATCCTGTTCATTATCCAGCTTTCTTCATGGATATATATAATTGTGTTCATGTTTATAACACATTTTCCAGCCTTACTTGGCACTGTCTTCTTGCTACCTTATGGCATATGAGTTGTTCATTAAGCTTGTCTCTTGCAAATTTCTCTAATCATTCAAGTTGTGTACATTTTTTATACATGTGCAAGAAAACCTTTTGATTTTACCATCATTGTAAGGATGTCTTTTATATAGACTGGTTAATAAAGCAAATCATTAAGCAAAATGTATATAATTTTGTATTTCAGGTAGAAAATAATCATAATTTAGTTTCAATGTTATGTAAGTGGTTTCATGTTTTCTTTCTTTGAACTGTTTTCCAACCGTTGTGTAATACACCAGAAAACTGGAGGCTTAAGTCTCTTGTCTATGCAAGATAGATTATCTGTCTGGATGGCTGTTCAAGAATGCTTAAATGACCTGTAACCTCAACATGAAGGTCTCTGAAAAACATCAAAGGACATTGATTATATTCATGATTACATCTCAGAGGGTGGAGTTCAAAGATGTACCATTAAACTGCTTTTTCTTTCTCTTTTTTTGTGTGTGCACATGAAGAAAACCACCATCAGGCCAGATTTTTGAAGTTCCTACTCACCTTTAACTCAGTCCTGGCTCAGACAAAACTTAAGAACTGGCTGACTTAATATTGTTATTATTAATTATTTGCTAGTGAATTGCCCATCAAGAATGATTAGAGGGAGAGGTGGGTAGGAACAGAGACGGGAATGGGGATGCAGGGGAAAGTTGCTAACCTTAATCCTAACCCTAACCTCCACCCCCCAGAACCACCGCCACCTCCCAGGAGCAGGGGGGAGGAAGCTTGCCTCATCATCCCCTGCATCCTCCTCTGCCAGCACTCTGCGCCACTGCCGCTTCCAAGAAGCAGGGCTGAGGGGGCGGGATAGGGGGTGAGGTCAGTAGTGCTGTCCTTACCCGTCCCCTCTATCCCCACTGTCACAGTGGTACTCCACTGCCTCCAGGGAGCAAGGCCAGGGAGCAGGGAGCAGGGCCCGCTCTATCCCCTCTGTCCCCGCCATCATGGCAGTGCTCCACTGCCTTGCTACCACAGTCGGCTTGGTTGTTTCAGTAACCAGAGTGCTTCAAGAGCATTACAGACAGACAGACAGATGGACTAAGCCCTTTATTATATTAAAATATTACAGTAATACCTTGGATATCCCAACTAAGATTGGGATCCCATTGAGCTGGACATTGTACGTGCATACCATAAGTTCTTGGTGTTTGGTCCATAGAAAGATCTCTTGCACAGACCTACACTGCACTCAGAATTAAACTTTCAAGGCAAAATGTCTCCTATTTGCCTGTAGTATGGTAAAAATACAATATTTAGATTTGTTCTTCTGCATTTTCTACTGTATTCTATTTTCCATTTATTAATTATATCATTTATTTTCAGTTTATTTTTATTCTTCCTTTTAAAATGTACAGCTTCAACAAATTCCATAATTTCATACTATATTTAGAGCTTCACAGAACCAGACCTTCAACTGCAGGAAGAACTCATAGCTTCAGAATTGTCAATAAAATTAAGCTGCTAATTCATTCTATTCATGTATATAAGCCATAGAAATTTTTAAATAAAATATCAGGACACCTTACATTATTTTTAAAGACTGGAAAAATAATTAAAAGATGAATAAAGGAAAATGATCATATGGAGAATGATGCCAGGCTAATGGGGTGTTTAAGAGATAGCGATCTTATTGGTCATCACAGTGGAAGGCATGTCACTGGTTATAGCACAGCTGCTGGAGGTGACTGTGTTGGTATCTGTAGCATGTTGATGTGTGAAGTGCAAAAATGAATCTTATTCCTCAGGAGAGTCCTGCATATGTCAAGTATATTGTCTCATTAAGCCAATCCATTTATCAACCCACTGAATGCCAATTAAATTGCACAGGATGGTGCAGGTATATGGTGGGCTGTTGGTGCCAAACTTTATCACAGCTGAGCTTTTCTGGCTCAGTACATTCTTACATAGCAAAATGGAAGACATAGCAAAGCCAAATTAAATGCACTTGAAATAATGTCTTTAAAGAGGAGAAAATGCCACGTCTGGCAGAATAGAGTATGAAATGTAATGTCACTTCTTAGTGTACTTCTGGTTCCAATGAAGATGTCAAGGCTCAGATCCAGTCAGTGCCAAATGTCTTCACAGCGTGCAAATTAGATCAGTGTAATTTCATCAGGATGATGATCAGACTGCTGTAGTTATATGGCTGCATCCACAGCTTCTGTTGACTGCTGCAGACAGGGTGGCACAGCTGAGGTAATGCTGCCATCCTCAGAAAGAGACAGAAGTTAATTTTATATTATTCTCTTAATGCCAAAGTCCAAAGGACATTGAGAGTCCTAATGAATATGGACACTGCTGTATGAATGCATGGATCTAGAGAATATCTTCTCTTTATGTCCAAGAACAATAGCAACATACACCTTGCCTGGATAGATTCTTTCTTGTCACACTTTCTCAGATAACCAGGTGGTAAAGGTTTTTTGAATTCTCATTAAGAAACTGTGAGACTGTGGTGTCAACACCCACACAGTAAAATGGGTCACCAACTGGCTGGAGGGCCGCACCCAGAGAGTGGTGGTGGATGGGTCATTTTCGACCTGGAGGGATGTGGGCAGTGGGGTTCCGCAGGGCTCGGTCCTCGGGCCCGCAGTGTTCAACATCTTCATCAGTGACTTGGATGAGGGGATAAATAGCACCCTGTTCAAATTTGCTGATGATACTAAGATTGGGGGGGGATGTGGGCACGCTAGAAGGGAGGAATAGGCTGCAATCAGACCTAGACAGGTTACAGGGGTGGGCGGAGAATAGGATGGGATTCAACACTGACAAGTGCAAGGTGATGCACCTCAGGAGGAACAACCAGCACCATACCTACAGGCTGGGGACCTCCCTTCTCGTCAGTGCAGAGGCAGAAAAGGATCTTGGAGTCACCATTGATGCCAAGGTGAACATGGGCCGGCAGTGTGGGGGTGCAGTCAGGAAGGCCAACCGCATCTTGTCATGCATCCACAGATGCATCTCAAGCAGGTCCAAGGAGGTGATCTTCCCCCTCTGTGCGGCACTGGTCAGGCCGCAGCTGAAGTACTGAGTCCAGTTCTGGGTGCCACACTTCAAAAGGGATGTGGACACCATGGAGAGGGTCCACACGCATGATCAGGGGGCAGCAGGGCAGACCCTACGAGGACAGGCTACGGGACCTGAACCTGTTCAGCCTCCACAAGAGAAGGCTGGGTGTGGGATTTAGTGGCCTGTTACAAACTAGTCAGAGGGGACCAGCAGGCATTGGGGGAGTCCCTGTTCCCCCGAGCACTACCAGGAGTGACCAGGAATAATGGTCACAAGCTGACAGAGGGTAGATTTAGGTTAGATATCAGGAGGTGCTACTTCACGGTCAAGGTGGCTAGGATCTGGAACCAGCTTCCAAGAGAAGTGGTGCTGGCTTCTACCCTAGGGGTCTTTAAGAGGAGGCTAGATGTATACCTTGTTGGGGTCGTTTGGCCCCAGTACTCTTTCCTGCCATGGGAGGGGGTTGGACTTGATGATCTGCTCAGGTCCCTTCTGACCCTAGAAACTATATCACCTTATATATTTAAAGCACATCAACACATAATACAGACATTTCTACATACACATTGGAATTTTGGAATAAGAAACCCACAGTAAAGCTAAAAGGAAAACTACATTAAAATATATTTATGAGACAAGCGCATGTTGTCAAGAAGCACAGCAGCACCTTTTTCTTAAAATGTTTTACATTTGCAATTAACAGACTCCAATCTGCAGTATTTTTATGTAACAGATAGTACAGATATCAATTCACTCTTCAGTGCCCTTTCCCTTTTCCTGTGCACCTCTTCCAACAATGGGGTCAGCACCCAGGGCCACTCCTAGGGCATACCTGGACCCAGATGCCAACTTTGAAAGAACAACATCTGGCTGCTTGGTGAGTCCTAAAGACAGTTGTACAAACAGATCAGTAATAGCCAGTCAGTCTCTAGACTCTCTTCAGTGCCTCCTTCTACCCTAATAATGAACTATTTGCAAAGTCCTGAGCTTTGTTAGGAGGACATCGATCCTTTTTTTTCCTCCTACAAATATGCATCCTCAAAGTATGTTGCTCAGAAATAGGTCCCTGCACTATTAGAACTGGTGTGAAGCAAGGATGTGTGATTATACTCTTTTCCATCTATATCACAGCTATTCTGCATTTCACTGCTGATAGACTTCTGTCTGGAGACAGTATCTAATATTGCGTGGATGAGAATCTCTTTAATACCCAGTTACATACCACATTTATCATAAGCAACACCATCATTATTGATTTTCAGTACACTGAAGATTGTGTCAAGTGTGCCCACTCAACTGAAGTGTTTCAGGTCACTCTTGACTGTTTTTGTGCAGTGTATGAAATGTTGGACTTACTATCAAGTTCACCAAAACCTCAAGGAGTATACCAAATATCTCTCTCAGGTCACAGGCCAGGGTAAAGCCAATTGCAGCAGCCAGGACCACGATTAAAGTGTTATGTGCCAATAAATGGGTAGTGACAATAAAACTGATTGGAAAATGTGCTCCCTCCTCCATTCCCCCAGAAAGTTTCAACAAAATTAAGAAGAAAGGTTATTGTCATCAATATTTTCCATTGAAAAATAAGACATTTTTGGGGAAAATGGACAACCAAAATACATTAGCTGAACTCTGAAACATTTCTATATGGCAATACTGCTGTGGTAGCTCATGCTCTCATTATTCCCTAGAGGCTGATTCCTCTATATGATGCACTACAGTGTACCCTCATTATGAAGGGATGGATCATGGGAACTCATGCTTCATAGGAGACACAGGCCAGTTTGAAAGCTATAACTATAGAGGAGAATGAAAATTTGAGGAAAAAAAAATTACAACTCCAAAACAAAGTATTTCAGTTTTCGGCCAACTTAGTTCAGTTTTTGCATATTTTGTTTTTGACCAAAAAAAAATGTGAAAAGCATATATTTTCTGCCAAAAGATCTTGCTGTGTTGTACAAGTTTACAAATAAAAATTAATTCAATGAATGTACAGCATTGGCTGCATGGTTTTAAATATATTTTCTGTAATAGTGAAAATTTACAGAGTAAACTATTGTTAGGAGCTGTATACAAGATAGTTAAACTTTATTTCTTGATAAACCATCAAACTATAGCAATCCAAGATCATCATAGTAAATGCTTTTGCATCCTCTTTTGCTGTGTCTGCACAAGATGCTTACTGTGCATTAGCCTAATAACACTGCACAGTAGCATGGCAGTTAAAAACTGTGCTAGTAGCCTACTGCACCGTGTTTCATAGTTTCATAGTTTGTAGGGTCAGAAGGGACCTGAGCAGATCATCTAGTCCGACCCCCTGCCATGCCAGGAAAGAATACTGGGGTCAAACGACCCCAGCAAGATGTTCATCTAACCTCCTCTTAAACACCCCCAGGGTAGGAGCCTGCACCACTTCTCTTGGAAGTTGGTTCCAGACCCTAGCCGTCCTGACCGTGAAGTAGCGCCTCCTGATATCTAACCTAAACCTACACTCTGCCAGCTTGTGACCGTTATTCCTGGTCACTCCTGGCGGTGCTCAGGGGAACAGGGACTCCCCCAATGCCTGCTGATCCCCCCTGACTAGTTTATAACAGGCCACAAGATCCCCCCTCAGCCTTCTCTTTTGGAGGCTGAACAGGTTCAGGTCCTGCAGCCTGTCCTCATAGGGCCTGCCCTGTTGTCCCCTGATCATACGAGTGGCCCTCCTCTGGACCCTCTCCATGCTGTCAACATCCCTCTTGAAGTGCGGCGCCCAGAATTGGACGCAATACTCCAGCTGCGGCCTGACCAGTACCGCATGGAGGGGGAGGATCACCTCCTTGGACCTGCTCGAGATGCATCTGTGGATGCATGCCAAGGTGCGGTTGGCCTTCCTAACTGCCTCTCCGCACTGCCGGCCCATGTTCATCTTGGAATCAGTGATGACCCCCAGATCCTTTTCCGCCTCCGTGCTGATAAGACCCAACCTGTAGGTATGGTGCCGGTTGTTCCTCCTGAGGTGCATCACCTTGCACTTGTCTGTGTTGAAACCCATCCTATTCTCTTCCGCCCACCCTTGTAACCTGTCTAGGTCTGATTGTAGCCTGTTGCATCCTTCCAATGCACCCACATCCCCCCACATCTTAGTGTCATCAGCAAATTTGAACAGGGTGCTTTTTACCCCCTCATCCAAATCGCTGACGAAGATGTTGAACAGTGCGGGCCCGAGGATCAAGCCCTGTGGAACCCCATTGCCCCCGTCCTTCCAGGTTGAGAAGGACCCATCTACTACCACCCTCTGGGTGCGGCCCTCCAGCCAGTTGGTGACCCATTTGACTGTGTGGGTGTCTACACCACAGCCCCCCAGTTTCTTAATGAGAACAGGGTGAGAGACAGTGTCAAAAGCCTTCCGGAAGTCCAGGAAGATTATATCCACTGTTACCCCTGCATCTAACGATCTGGTGATCTGATCGTAAAAGGCCACCAAGTTGGTCTGACAGGACCTACCACTGATGAACCTGTGTTGGTTGCCCCTAAGCATGAAGTCCCCTGCTGGCCCCTCCTGGATGTGTGCCAGCATAATTTTCTCAAACAGCTTGCCTAGGATCGAGGTGAGACTAACCAGCCTATAGTTTCCCAGGTCCTCCTTCCTGCCTTTTTTGAAGATGGGGACCACGTTGGCCCTCTTCCAGTCCTCCGGTACCTCACCAGAGCACCACGAGTGCTCATAAAGTTGTGCGAGGGGACTTGCAATGACCTCGGCCAGTTCCTTTAGAACTCTAGGGTGGAGATCATCCGGGCCGGCTGACTTGAATACGTCCAACCCCTCCAGAAGCTCCCTAACTAAATCCTCGTGTTATTAGGCTAATGCACAGCAAGCATAACAAAATAACTGTGTTGGCGTTACTGCATAGTAACTCTGGTTACTGCACATTTAGTTAGTACTTCATTAAGTAAGTACTAAACGAAACGTACAGTAACTAAGGCATATTAATGAACATGTAGATGTGCCCAGCATGTTTAAGGATTATTTATTGTTGTAGTTATAAGAGAAGCCATAATGACTTACCTTCTTACTGTTGATATATTATATTATATAGTCTGTGCAGGAGGAGAGCTATAATGTACTCTATATAACAGGGGGAAAAACCAAACAGAAATCTATGCCCATATTTCATTTCACCACCATAAACCATAACATACAGGAAGCTGGGTTTTCTGCTGTATCCAAATGTACTTTCAAATCAAGATTTTCCTTTTATGAACTGAAATGAGATGATAGAAAAAGAGGAATGCTGTAGTATAGACCAGTTATTCTGGCAAACCTACTTTGTCTTAAAAAGTTCTCCAAGTTTGGATTTTAAGATCATGGAATGCTGTTCCAGGAGAGAGCCTTTTTGGGAAGAGACGGCACCTACCTCACGCCAAGGGGGAAGAATCTGTTTTTTTGCTGGAGAGGGCTTTAAATTAGGTGTGCAGGGGATGGGTGTGCAGATGGGAATGCAAGCTGGGGGACAGACAATCATGAAGGACATAGAGAGAGTGATCAGGGAGGTGTCAAGAGGCTGGAATGACTTTGGGGTTGTGAGGATGTGAAGATTACCTATGGGGGATTTAAGTGTCTATACACAAACACTAGGAGTAAGGGGAATAAGCAGGAGAAACTGGCACTCCTGCTAGCAAATAGGGAATATGATCTCATTGGAATAATGGAGATCTGGTGGGATGCCACACGTGACTGGGCTGTATGCATAGAGGGCTACAGGCTGCACAGAAGGGATCAGGTAGGGAAGAAGGGAAGAGGTACAGCTCTCTCTATAAAGGCATGCCTCCTTGGAGACCCAAATTGGTTCAAGAGAAGGGTGACTCGAGACCCCCTAGGGTCAGCACAGAGGCAGAAGATACAGGCGGAGGGAAGGAGAGGGGGTAAGGAGGGGACTTGATGGTAGGCATCTACTACAGACCACCATACCAGGAAGAGGAGCTGGATCTGGAATTTTCCAGAGACCTGATGGAGTCTGCATGTTCAAGGGACATGGTTGCCATTGGTAATCTCAATTACCCTGACATCTACTGGGAGAAGCATTTGGCCAGATCTGACCAGTTGTATAGGTTTTTGACCTGCATAGGAGAACTTTATTTAGTACAGGAGGTGAATGGGCAAACCAGAGGAAAGGCTTTGTTGGATTTGATTCTAGCCAAAGGGGATGACCTGGTGGGAGATCTGAGGATTGAGGATAATCTAGGAGATAGTGACCATGAAATGATAGAATTCACTATCCGTCATAGGGCAGGGAAGTCAGCCAGTAAGGCGGAGGTGCTTGACTTCAGCAAGGCTGGCTTCAATGATCTTAGGAAAATAGTGGGAAAGACTTTATGGGAAGAGGGACTGGAGGGGAAGTTCAGGAAGGATGGTCATTCCTCAAAGGAATGATCCTCAGAGCTCAGAAAAGGTCCATTCTTGTGTGCAGGAAAGGTGGTAAAGGGTCTGGGAAGCCCTCTTGGCTTACCAGAGAGAGGTCAAGGAATGCTTGAAAAAGAAAAGGGAGGCTTACATACAGTGGAAACAAGGGGCAGTCACCAAGAAGGAATACACAAGAATAGTCTGTATTTGTAGGAAGAGGATAAGGAAGTCATGGACAGCAACTGAGATCAGCTTGGCAACCAAAATCAAGGACAATCAGAAGTTCTTCTTTAGGTATATAGGGAGCAGGAGGAAGACCAAGGGAAATGTGGGGCCCTTGCACTATGGGACAGGACAGCTAATAACAGACAATCAGGAGAAAGCTAAACTCTTTACTAATGCCAGGAGCCTGGGCAACAAGCAGGACGAGCTCGTCCTCCTGCTCAGTGCAAAGAAATACGATGTCATTGGGATAACGGAGACCTGGTGGGACTCCACCCATGACTGGACCACGGGTATAGAGGGCTATACCCTGTACAGCAGGGATCGTGTTGACAAAAGGGGCGGGGGTGTAGCTCTCTATGTGAAGGAAAGCTACATGTCCCTGCAAGCTGATGTTGGCGACCGGCATGGACAGCTAGAGACCCTCTGGGTAAAAATTCGTGGGGAATTCGGCACAGGGGACACAACGGTGGGAGTCTACTACAGACCTCCCACTCAAAGTCCTGAGCTTGACCAGGAGTTCGCCCGGGAACTGACTGAGGCCGCTTGCTCCAGGACCTTGGTTGTCATGGGTGACTTCAATTACCCGGACGTCTCGTGGGAAGATCACTCAGCTAAATCTGAGCGGACGCAAAACTTTCTCTCGTGCGTGGATGACCTCTACCTGACTCAAGAAGTCTATGGGCCAACGAGAGGCAAAGCGCTGCTTGACCTGGTACTGGCTATGGGGGACGACCTAATCGGCGACCTAGTGATTGATGGGAAGTTGGGTGACAGCGACCACGAGCTGATCACCTTCACCATCCGCCGTAAAGCTGGCAAGTCAGTCAGCAACACAGAAGTCCTTGACTTCAGAAAAGCCGACTTTGACAAGCTCAAGAGGCTAGTCAGTCAGGCCCTCAGGGACCATGACCACAGGGAGTTGGGAGTTCAAGAAGAGTGGTTGCTTCTCAAGGAAGTGATCCTCAGTGCACAAGCTAAATCTATTCCAACACGGAGGGAAGGCAGCAAGAAAGCACAGCAGCTCCCCGGCTCTCCAGAGACCTAGCGGACCTACTGTGGCTAAAAAGGAAAGCCTACAAAGGATGGAGGATGGGATTCACCTCCAAGGAGGATTACTCCGCGCTGGTCCGGTCCTGCAGGGAGCAAACCAGGAAAGCCAAGGCTGCAACTGAACTCCAACTAGCTTCAGGCATCAAGGACAACAAAAAGTTCTTTTTCAGATACGTGGGGAGTCGGAGGAAAAGCAAGGGCAATGTTGGACCCCTGCTAAACCAGATGGGGCAACTGACAACTGACGCCCAGGAAAAAGCCAACCTATTAAATAGGTACTTTGCGTCAGTCTTTCATCAGTCACACGGGATGCCCATGCCTGCTATGGGACAGGGAAATCTGGGTGAGGGGGATCCCCTACCCTCCATCAATGCTGACCTCGTGAAGGAACACCTTGAGAAGCTGGATACCTTCAAGTCAGCTGGCCCTGACAACCTGCACCCCAGGGTACTCAAGGAGCTGGTGAGCGTCATAGCCCAGCCCCTGGCATGGATCTTTGAAAACTCTTGGCGCTCTGGTGTAGTGCCCGAAGACTGGAAGAAGGCCAATGTGGTGCCAATCTTCAAGAAAGGGAGGAGAGTGGATCCCGCTAACTACAGGCCCATTAGCCTGACTTCTATCCTGAGGAAGATCTTAGAAAAGTTTATTAAGGAGGCCATCCTTGAGGGACTGGCCCAGGCTAACATTCTAAGGGACAGCCAGCATGGGTTTGTTGCGGGTAGGTCTTGTTTGACCAATCTCATTTCCTTCTATGACCAGGTGACCTATCACCTGGACAAGGGAGAAGAGATTGATGTCATATATCTTGACTTCAAAAAAGCTTTTGATCTGGTATCCCATGATCACCTCTTGGCCAAACTGCCCAGTTGTGGCTTTGGCTCCACCACGATCCGCTGGCTGGGAAATTGGCTTCGTGGTCGGACCCAGAGGGTTGTGATTGATGGCAGTCACTCATCGTGGTGCCCTGTGACCAGTGGGGTCCCTCAAGGCTCTTTCCTGGGACCCATACTGTTCAACATATTCATTAACGATGTGGACATTGGAGTTAGGAGTGGACTGGCCAAGTTCGCCGATGACACCAAACTTTGGGGCAAAGCATCCACGCCAGAAGATAGGCGGGTGATCCAGGCTGACCTGGACAAGCTCAGCAAATGGGCAGACGAGAACCTCATGGTGTTTAACACCGAAAAATGCAAGGTTCTCCACCTTGGAAGGAAAAACCTGCAGCACCCTTATAGGCTTGGCAGCGCTACGTTGGTTAGCACTACAGAAGAAAAAGACTTGGGGGTCATCATTGACCACAAGATGAACATGAGCCTGCAATGTGATGCTGCGGCTAGTAAGGCGACCAAAATGCTGGCATGCATCCATAGATGCTTCTCAAGCAAATCCTGGGACGTCATTCTCCCCTTGTACTCGGCCTTGGTGAGGCCGCAGCTGGAGTACTGCGTCCAGTTTTGGGCTCCACAATTCAAAAAGGATGTGGAGAAGCTTGAGAGAGTCCAGAGGAGAGCCACGCGCATGATCAGAGGTCAGGAAAACAGATCTTACGATGACAGGCTGAGAGCCATGGGACTCTTTAGCCTGGAAAAGCGTAGGCTCAGGGGTGATCTGATGTCCACCTATAAGTTTATCAGGGATGACCACCAGGATCTGGGGGAACATCTGTTCACCAGAGCGCCCCATGGGATGACGAGGTCGAACGGTCACAAACTCCTGCAAGACCGTTTCAGGCTGGACATAAGGAAGAATTTCTTTACTGTCTGAGCCCCCAAGGTCTGGAACAGTCTGCCAGCAGAGGTGGTTCAAGTGCCTACATTGAACACCTTCAAGAGTAAATTGAATGCTTATCTTGCTGGGATCCTATGACCCCAGCTGACTTCCTGCCCTTTGGGCAGGGGGCTGGACTCGATGATCTCCCGAGGTCCCTTCCAGCCCTAATGTCTATGAAATCTATGAAATCTATGAATACTTTGCATTGGTGTTCCTGCATACAAAAGGTGGTCGCCCACCTGGTCAGATACTGGATGGGTGCGGGTGGGCGGTTCCCAGCCAATGGTAAGTGTTGAACTGGTGAGGGAACACTTAGAGCAGCTGAATATCTTCAAGCTGGCAGCACTGGATGGACTACATCTGAGAGTGCTGAGGGAATTAGCTGGAGTCATTGCCGGACCATTAGCAAAGGTATTTGAAGACTCGTGGTGCTTGAGAGAGGTCCCAGAAGACTGGAAAAGGGCTAATGTGGTGCCATTTTTTAAGAAGGGGCAGAGGAAGGCTCCAGGAAACTATTGGCCAGTCAGTTTTACCTTGATACCAGGTAAAATTTTGGAAAAAATTATCGAGAAGTCCATCAGGGAGAGACTGACAGAAGGCATGATGCTGAAGGATAGCCAACTATCCATCAGGAATCAAATTTCACTGTAGGCAGGTCACATCTGACCACCCTCGTCTATGATCAAGTAATGAACCGCTTAGATGTCGGAGATGCGTTTGATGTCATATACTTGGACTTTAAAAGGGCCTTCAATATGGTTTTCCATAATACTCTTATACAAAAACTGGGAGATTGTGGTCTGACAGAGTCCCTGGTCAGGTGTGTTGGAACTGGCTAAGGGGTCAAACCTAGAGACTGTTAGTGGACAGGTTTCATAGTTTCATAGTTGATAGGGTTGGAAGGGACCTGAGCAGATCATCAAGTCCAAGCCCCTGCCATGGGCAGGAAAAAATGCTGGGGTCAAACAACCCCGGCTAAGTGATTATCTAGCTTCCTTTTGAAGACCCCTGGCATAGGAGTGAGCACCACTTCCCTTGGAAGTTGGTTTCAGATCCTAGCCACCTGTGAAGTAGTGCCTCCTGATATCTAGCCTGAATCTACTCTCAGTCAACTTATGGCCATTATTCCTTGTTACTCCCAGTAGTGCTTGGGAGAACAGGGACTCTCCCACTGCCTGCTGGTCTACCTTGGCCAGTTTATAGACGGCCACCAGATCCCCTCTCAACCTTCTCTTGTGGAGGCTGAACAGGTTCAGGTGTCATAGCCTCTCCTCATAGGGCCTGCCCTGCCGCCCCCTGATCATGTGGGTGGCCCTCCTCTGGACCCCCTCGATGCTGTCCACATCCCTCCTGAAGTGCGGAACCCAGAACTGGACACAGTATTCCAACTGCGGCTTGACCAGTGCTGCATAGAGGGGGAGGATCACCTCCTTGGACCTGTTTGTGATGCATCT
Organism: Crocodylus siamensis; assembly: GCF_052110815.1. NCBI lineage: Eukaryota > Metazoa > Chordata > Crocodylia > Crocodylidae > Crocodylus > Crocodylus siamensis. The sequence goes on along the minus strand of NC_143398.1, from coordinate 197,956,655 downwards.
GTGGATGCATGATAAGGTGTGGTTAGCCTTCCTGACCCCATCAGCGGCCCATGTTTATCTGGGAATCAATAATGACTCCAAGATCCTTTTCTGCCTCTGTGCTGACTAGAAGGGAGTTCCCCAGCCTGTAGGTATGGTGCTGGTTCTTCCTTCCCATGTGCAATACTTTGCATTTGTCAATATTGAAACCCATCCTGTTCTCATCCACCCACCCCTGTAACCTGTCCAGATCCAGTTGCAGCCTGTCCCTCTCCTTCAGTGTGACTGTTTGTATCATCTTGGCAGGAGGTGACCAGTGGTGTCCTGCAGGGTTCAGTTCTTGGCCTTGTACTGTTCAACATTGTTATCAACAGTTTAAATGAAGATATGGAAAGCACACTGGCCAAGTTCATGGACGATACTAAGTTATGGGGAAAAGCAGTCACACTAGGGGATAGGATGTGGATCAAATGGACCTGGACAAGCTGGAAAGGTGGGCAGAGCAGAACCAGATACGGTTCAATACAGATAAATACAGAGTGCTTTATCTGGAGAGAAGTAACTAATGACATGAAGTCCTGACCAGCACAATGCCTGAAAGAGACCTCGGGGCTATGGTTGATCACAGGATGAACACGAGCCACCAGTGCAATACTGCAGCCAAAAGCATACTGGGGTGCACTAATAAAGTGATACTTCCTCTCTACTCAGCACTGGTGAGACCCCAGCTGGAGTATTGTGTCTAGTTCTGGGCACCACACTTCAAAAAAGACGTGGAGAATCTTGAAAAGGTCCACAGAACAGCCACAAGATGACTAAGGGCCTGGAGGAGAATCCTTATAAGGAAAGACTGGGATCTGGGACTATTCAACTGTGGGGGACTTGGTGGCCAACTGTAAGTATGTAAGGTAAATATTAGGAGCTGGGAGAAAAAAACTGTTCACTAGGGCACCCCGGGGGAGGACAAGGAGCAATGGCCATAAACTGTTAAAGGATGGTTTCAGGTTGGATATAAGAAAAATTTCTGTATGGTAAGGGTAACCAGAATCTGGAATAGATTTCCCAAAGAGGTGGAGTCCCCAACCTTGGAAGACTTCAAGAGGAGACTGGAAAGACACCTTGCTGGGATCATTTGATCTCAGTAGTATGACTGCCAAGAGCAGGGGGGTTGGACTGGATGATCTTCCAAGGTCCCTTCTAGCCTTTTATTTCTATGATTCTATATGCTCAAAATTGTGATATTAAATGCATTCAATCTAAGCCACTGTAAGGTAATACAATATTTTAAGCTATCCACATTTTGAATAATAAAGGAAAATATGGATAACATTGAAATATTGATTATAGCCTCTTCTTCCATGCATCTATCTAAATTTGAGTGTTATGTTTGCTGGAATATGACCAAAATTAATAGGCATTGATTAATAGCATTCAATAAATACAGCAAGCAGCTAGAGTTTTCAGAGCAATTTAAATAATTCCTCATTCATGCTTTAAACATATCAGTAGTTGTAATACTTTAATTTTAAATCCCCAGAAGCTCAGAGAGACCTTGCTTAGATAATATTATATCCTTTAGACTACTACCCACTCTATCATATTCATGAAAGAAAGTGGGGGGAAAGAGACCTATAGAAAAAAGTAAAACTTAAGGCCAAAGAAAAGCAAACTTAAAACTTAAAACTTACATCTACATGAAACTCTTTACCTGAGATAAGAACAAATTACTATGTGGTAAGTATCACCATCAACCATCAACATATGCAGATGCTTACTGGGCATGTCTACATGAGATGCTTAACTAGTAAGCAAACTCATGTGTCTACACATGCACATCTTTACTGCACAATAAACCCCCAAATCACAAGTAAATTTGATGCCTGCATCTTCTGGTATCAAATGTACTCACGATTAGTTACTGCGCAGTAATGCATTTGTAGACACGACCTGGAAGCAAATTTGCTGCCAGGTCAGCCCTGTCTCTAGGCTGCCAGCATGAGGCTAGCCCCAGGGCTCTGGGGTGGGAGCCACTCCTGCCCCAGTGCTGGGCTATCTCTATTATATCCCCTGCCTCAGGTCTTTAAAAGCCTGAAGGCATTTTGAGCCTTTGGGCACACCAGCATGCAGCCTGAGGCCACTCCAGGCCCCACATTCCAGGCCCTGTGTCCCCTGAGCAGGCCACAGGATAGCCTCACCAGCCTTCCCGCATCCTGGCACTGCTGTCCGGCACTGCAGTGCTGTGCAGCTACCAGGTCCATGCCATCTGAGTCTGCAGGCTGTTCTAGGCTGCTGCAGGCTACCACAGGCTACAGCCAGGCCTGCCAACTCCCAAACCCAGCTGCAGACAGCTTCTGGCTGCCAGGGCCAGTTCCACCTGCCTACAGCCCACCTCCAGCAGCCTGCCTTAGCCAGTAGGTGCTGTGGGGCATTGCCTCAGCCATGTGGCTGTCAGTTCCACTCTGGTTTCCTGTGCTAGGCATTGCAGACAGCTGTCTAAGCCCAGCAGCACAGGGGGAGTCAAATGGAGGCCCAGAGAGCTGACACAGGAGACAAAATGGTGATGTCCTTGCCAATGCCTATGCCCACACCATGCCTGCCAGCTGGGACTCCAGCGAATCACAGGAGGAGACTGATGACCTTGTGGTGTTGTGGGGTGAGGCAGAGGTGTAGCGCCCATTCGAGTGGGGTTGGTGCTCTAATGCCCATATCTGTGAGAAGCTGACAGCCTGGATGCAGGAGTGCGGGTACAACTGGTCAGTGCAGCAGTGCTGCATAAAGGTCAAAGCCTTGTGGGCACAGTGGGTTGCTATGACCTACCACAATTATCAGTTGGGGAGTACCTGTAAGTCCATGCCCTTTATATGGCAACTGATGGACATCTTCACACCCCAGAACCCAGGCCCCTCCCCATCCAGCCCACCTGCACTCCTCTGGCCTTGGGTTCCCTCCCCACACCATGCAGGGAGGTGGGAGACAGTACAAAACTTTTTGAGCAGCCCATGATCCTGCAGCTAGGTGGGCATGGTCCTCTCACATGCTGAGAAATGTGTCAATGCTGGCAGCAATGCCCTCGGCAGCAGGGGACAGGGACATGTAGTACAGCCACCGGTAACCCTCCAGGTGGCAGCTAAGATTGCAGAGTAGCCCGGGCTTGCTTCCCACACTGTTGTAGCTCAGGGTCCTATGCCAGGTGAGCAGGTGCACCAAGGTCAACATGGCCATCAGCAGCAGCAGAACATGGTGGATCAGGCACCTCTCAATCCGTGCAAACAGCTCTTCATGCACCACCCAGGGTATGCAGAGCAGGGGCATGCTTGGGGCAGTGGCAGCATGGCAGGGGTCCAGCTCCAGGCTGCCTCCCTAGAATAGATCCCTATGGGGAGGGTGGGAGTGTGGGCAGAATCTCACCCCAGACATCCAGGAGTCCCACCCCTTTCAAGCCCAGGATGGCCTGTAGAGGAGGGGCAGCAGGGTCTAGAGTAATGGCAGCAGGTACTGTCAGGAGCCTGGCCTGTCCTGCCATGGGATTGGGGTGGGGGAAGCAGAATGCCTGCAGCCCAGCCGAAGGCCCCTTCCTGGGCCTAGAAGGATGTCCTGTACACCTACAGCAACCAGGAGCTCCTGCCCTGGACCCCACCCTGGGTCTGGCACCACCCAGCCCCCCTGCCTGGGCCCAGCCTTACCACTCCCTCCCAACTCAATGTGGGTGCAGAGCCAGAACTACCTGAAGTGGGTCCAGGACCTCATACCATCCCTGCTGGCCCTGGACATCACCTGCCGGAGGAGGAGACACCTATGCCAGGGAACCACTGGCCACCATTGCCCCTGGACAAGCCCCCCACTGCCTCTTGCTATGGTGTGTGCAGCTGCAGGGGAACAGCCAGAGGCCAGGTGGCCAGAGGCCTCCTAGGTGCCCCCCACTCTGGGATGGCACACTGTATATAGTTTTCATGGGAAAGATGGTGGGTGGGTGGGGTGGGTGGTGGAGAGGCTCTGTTTTTGGGGAGGGAGTACAAACTTGTTCTTCTGAGATATGTCTGCAGTGAGCACGATGCTGGGGGTAGGCAGGGGAAAGTGGGAGGGGGGGATCCATCAGTGGCAGTGCAGGTGGGCCAGAGCAGGGAGTGCAGGAGGAGGTGGTTGGCCAGCCCTCCCACACCCAGTGCCCTGCCCCCCACTGGTGACTGCACAGCCCTCCTGAGGTCTCGGTGGGTAGGGGCTATTGCTGCCACCACAAGTGGCACTTCCACTGCCAGGCATCTACCCAGGCCTCACAAGAAAGCTCCCCCAAGGCTTCACAGATATTATGCAGCACACAGGCTGCAATGATGACCCAGGGAAGGTTGTCTTTGGTGAACTTGAGGTGGGCCATCATCCCTTGAGGTAGCTGAAGATGTACTCCACCAGCGTGTGGATCCAGCCCAGACAGCAGTTAAAGTGGGACTGGTGCGGGTCCAGATGGCCAGCATAGGGCCGTATAAGCCAGGGCAGGAGCATGTAGGCAGGGATCCCTGATAAGGAGGGGTGGGACTACCACAGTACCCAGCTACAGGTCTTGCACCCCCAGTGTGAGGTGCCCACTCTCCACCAGGCCCAGCCAGCCAGAGTTTCAGAAGATTTCAGCCAGCACTCATGTGCAGGAAGGTGCCTTAGTGGTCCATGATGACCTGGAGCACCATGGAGTACAAGCCCTTCTGGCTGTAACAGGGGCAGACTCCATGGGTGGGCAAGTAATAAATATGTAGGTTCTGTTCAAGGTCCCAATATCCTGTGGGAACTCCAGCGCACAGAACACTACCACTGCAGGGGGTCATGTGCACAGAGAGCCATGTGCACCAGCACATCTTGGAGGGAACGGTACACCTCCAGGATGGCCTCTCCAGTGGTGGCCTTGCCCACACCAAACAGGTGGCTGACCCAGGTGGCAGCTTGAGCAGGGCAAGGGCCTGTCCAGTGTCTGTGAGAAGGAGCAGCCACAAGGCAGTGTCCTGATGCTCCAGGTGCAGCCAGAGATGCTCCAGGAGATCTCATAAGGTGGCCTGGGTCATCCTAAAGGCATCCAGCCACTGCTCACCATCCTAGGTCTCCTGGATGATGTGCTACCACCTGTCCTAGCTGGCCCTGTGGGCCCAGAGTTGGCAGGACTGGAGGCACAGGAGAGTGATGGCAGCCCTGGTGGTGGTATCCCTGCCAGGGTCCAGCCCAGCAAGTAGGGTCAAAGAGACAGGTGAGCAGTGGCAGCCCTCAGACAGCACACAGTTGCTGCATGTGAGGGAGCCAGGAGAGGTGAGACAGCCATGACCAGCTGGCAGTAGGCACAGCCAGCAGGAGACCAAGCTGTTGGTCATTGCTGCCAGGGGCAGGAACAGCCATGATGCGGGGAGGTACAGGCAGCAAGGAGAGCACTGTCGCATGCCATACCTGGATGGTGCCTGCTGTTCCTGTGAAGGAAGAGGCTGGCCAGATAACAGTGAACGGAGCTAGTTTTTGAAGATGCCTCTTATGTTTTTGCAGTCCCTCAAAGTGGTGCCAGCAGCTGGCAGCCACAGCCTGGAGCTACCCCTGCTGGCAGCTGGGGCCCATTGAAGGGCCCCAGGAAGCAGGAGCAGATTTGCTGCCATTGCCAGCAAATCTGCTCCTGCTTCCCTGCACATGTACACCCCTGCCTGGCAAGTAATTTACTTGCGAGTAAACTGGTGCCACAACAAATGCACGTGTAGATGCCTCCACTGTGCAGTAGTTTCCCCTAATCATGTGTAATTTTGCTACCTGTAAATAGAAGTAGTTTACAACAGTTTACTTGGGAGTAATTACTGCACAGTGTGACATGTGTAGACTGCCAACTGGGAGCAAATGCTGAGCAGCAAGAGGCACGAGATTGCTCCCTGCCCCTAGGGCAGGCTCCATCACTGAAGCCCAGGCACAGACAATGTGCCCCTGCCTTGGCAGCAGGCAGCTCCCAACCCCAGCTTTGTGATTGCAGAACGGGCTGGGAGCTTCCTGCTACCAAGGCAGGAGGACATTGTCTCCACCTAGGCTCCAGTGGTACAGCCCACCCCAGCAGCAAGCAGCTTCCAGGGGTAGGGAGCAATCTCTCAGGCCTCACCAGGAGATAGCTGTCTCTTGGCCCTGTGCTCCCTGCCAGCCCCTGAAATATCACCAAGAGGTAGCCTCCCCAGTCTCAGGCTCAGTGCCCCCAAGGCCTTTAAAAAGTAGGCAGTCAACTGGGACCTCATTTGTATACCCAATTCAAGTTCCTGGTGCATCTGTCAAACGGGAAGCTTCAGGATGTGGGGGCTCCCTGCTCCCCACCTCCCATCTTCCCAGCTGCAGTATGTTTTCTAAAAGGTGCAGTATGTCATAAGACATAAGACATAAGACAAAATTGGGAAGAGGTTTCCCAATTTTGGATTCACGCTACCCTGCACCTTTAAAATTGGGGTTTGCATCTTGGAGCTCCAACTATATACCCAGGCACCCATGGAAGTCCCCATAGGAGAAACAGCTAGGGAATGAGCAGCTCCCCATTCCTCAGATGCATATACAGCTTCAAATCTCCTCACTCCACAGCTTATGCAAGGGCTGCAGGCCAAGGCAGAAATCCAACCCAGTCTAGGGGAACCCTATGGGTTCCTGGTGCAGGGGCTCACTGGGTGCTGACAGCCACTCATTTGGGGTTGGAGGTGATGGCAACAAGGAAATTGGCATGGCAGGTCACATGAGTTTATGAAATAGAGCATAAAATAATTCCTCAGCCCCCAATCATGCTATTGTCTAAGGGTGCCTACACACAAGCAGCGAGGCTGTTCTGATGTACTGTAATTACAGTGTTTCAGAGAAGACTCGATTAATTGAGTCTGCTGGATCATGGTAATTACTGTGCTTGATGGTAATTACTGCAAAAAATTACCTCATTTGATGAGCTTTAGATAAAAGCACTCCCACCACCATTTTTAAATGCAGGGACACTGATACACAAGATGCTCCGAGTGCTTCTCTCCTTCCCCACCAATTCCAAGAGCATGTGTATAAACATGAATGTCTGCCAGCAGCCATAGGTCCTGTAATTGTATGCGCATATGCACCCAGATATTAGTTTGATTCTTAATTTTCTGAATCTGTGAGGGAGAAATGCAGTGGTTCTCTCAACAACACCCTATTACAAATATCTGCACAGTGCCCAAATTGAAACTACTGACCTCCTATTTACATTGCACTATCATGCATAGTGCTATTGGTAAAGCATGTTTTATGTTTTAGCATTTCTTTCTACTAAATTGGGAAATGCCAATTTCTGACCATGTTTCAGGGAAATCTCTCTTTTTTTCTGTTTTAGGGTTCCATACCACTTTCAACAATTCTTTCATTCTCCCCCCACCTCCTAACACTTTGACTACTAAATTCAGAGAGTCAGTCAAGACACACTCAAGATACTTCCTCATACCTTTTAACTTGTAAGTAAGAAATAACCTGTAATAAAGAAGATCAGATTAGTGTCTAGAAAGCTTTCCAGTTTGTATAAACTCAATTAGTTTCCTGCATGTAATTGAAAAAGATATTAAACCCAGAGTAGGTTACTGGTTTTCTATACCAACAAAAATAATACCACAAGACATTGTTTATTAATGAAAGTTTGGAATAGTTTCTACACAGAAAATACACTTCTCTGCTCAGTGGCCACATTTTAGTGCCTCCCTGAGATTTTAAAATTAAATTAGCAGAGGCTAAGCATACTGAAATGTTGTTTCTTTCCATTTTGCATTATAATATAGCGATGGGTATTCAGAAACACAATAGTGAGTCCCTCAATAGGGAGGGATGCTATATGCCTCATCATGTAATTGGAAGCAGTTTGTGCATTTCAACTTTCCCTCTCTAACTTATGTAATCATCCAAAATTCCCAGTGCAATCAAGGGGAGTTTTGCAGAACAAATGCAAGTTTCAGCTCAAAGCATGGGTTACTCTAAAATTCCTGTCCTGTACTTTGCAATAGTGCATCTATACTGCAGGCATTTGAAAGACAATTGTATTTCTGATTATTGTAGCAGACTTACCTTTTGAGCTCCGGATGAGTCCTGGGTTCAAGATTCTGCAATTTTATTTGTGGAGCCCATCCACCAATCAGAAGCAAGCCAGGGTAAGGCCATGCCCTATTCCCTAAGGGAGGGGGCAAGGAGCAATCTGGACCTGGTTTGAGACTATGCCCTGCCAGGTCCAGAGAACTTCAGAGGTGGAGCCCCTCAAGCCTATGAAGGGAAAACATGCGCAGCATGCTGGAGGGAGAGATGCAGCAAGGCACAGCAAGGAGAGAGGCGCTCCAGAGACAGTCGTCCTCGGGACCCTGCCTGAGTCTCAGTGGTGCATGCATTGGCACATGATGCTCAGACTCTAGGAGCCACTCGAGGCAGCTTCAGCCTGTGAACCCGGCAAGCAGCTGGGTATGGGGTGTGTGGATTGGCATATGGAGAACCAGCCCTAGGAGCAGCTCAGAGCTGCTTGGGCCCCAACCAGTGTGCAGACTGGCACACAGACAGCTGGCCCTGGGAGCAGCTTGAGGCTGCTCAACTTAGTCCTGGCTCTAAGCTGAGTAACTAGAGCCCCGCAGTGCGGCTCCACATTAAATTAAAAGAGCACCAGTGCCCAGAGCAGGGCCCAGGAAAGGGGAGAACCCCCAGTGTGAGGCCGGGGAACTGGAGCCAGTAAGGGCTTGGCTCCCAGGGCCCAAAAGGGGATGGGCTCCAAGGAACACCCTGTGGGGTGCTGAGTGCACTCCCATATTTTGTGACTGATGTTGTTTCATACTGTAGAGGTTAATATAGTTATGGGTACTCCTTAAGGGAGTTTATATGGATTTATCCGTCTTCATTGCTTATAGGTGTTTATTGCCTATTATCAGAATTTACCTGTATTGTTGCCTGTGTATATCTATGGTACTGCTACCTTAACTTACCTGGGTTATCTAAGTTGATGCTCATATGTGCTTATTGTGTTGATGCCTTGACTTATCTGTTACAGAGCGTTAATCCTTATTCTGTGCAGGGAGGTTAATTATTGCATATGCTGTGAATCACCCGGCTTATGTTTTTGCAGTCCCTCAAAGTGGTGCAATGTGTTGACTGTAGGTTATTGTAGGTATATAGTATCACATACTAATTTTACTGTAAATATTCAATGTTTCTTATTCATATTTATTTATTGTAGCAATAAATTTGTATATAGTTAAGCACTTTGTCTCAGCCTGGGCTCTACAGAGAAGAGAGGGGACTGCTCCCAGGTGGCAAGCCCCTCTCACAGCACTCTTGCCTGACCATCCCATCCATTCCACTAGCAGACAGGGCACACCCCTGGGTGTACCCAGGCTACATTATGTTGCATCTATTTCTTCATATTAAAGTTTTTTAAGGGAATGAAATTCAAAATACATAGGGTAAAGTTTTGGTACATACCATTTAATTGTTACTGAAATAAATACGAATGAATACTCCTTCATAAAATGAATGAGATAACCATGTTAGTCTGAAGTCAGGCAGAAGGCAGGGTAAGGTTCCACCTTATAAACTAACTGAATCAGAGGTGCATAAGCTTTCATAAGCAAGTGCTTGCTTCTTATGCTCCTGATCACAGCCTCAAGGCACTCCTGCAATACAATACATATAAACGTTTGCATTCTTCTCAGTTTCCTTAATTGTATCTTTCCTTTCATTTCATACTGTTGGAGTTATACAACGGGCATTTTGGTATGTAAGGACTGTAAACCACAGGGAATCATGTACAGTCCAAAAATGTAGTACTGAATAAAAACATGCGACATAAAGAGCAAGTACAATAATGATTTATAGGTCCAGTGTTAAAGACTGAATTTTCCTAACTCTAATGGTTCATGCAGGTAAAGGGACAGATCTAAAATCCTATGAAGTCATTGCAAACAACTTTAGTTGGCCTCAGATCATGCCCTAAGAGGGGAAGAATTGTCCCCAAGTATTGACCAGGAGTCCTTTAGTGACAAGGAGGCAGGGGAAGAAGAAAAGTAAAACACTTAAAAAACCCCCCAGTGTGTGATAGTAATTCACTAAATCAGATTCTCAGCTGGTAAGAATTGCTGCAACTCAGGAATGACGAACTCACCTGGGGCCCTGGGCTGCAGCCAGACTGTAGGACTCCTCACAGGCTGGATCCAGTCTGGGGCATGGGAGCAGCCACTGTGCCCACTGGGGAGGTGGCAGCCATGGGTTCAGCAGTAGCAGTGAGTCTGGAGACAGCAAGGGGTGCAGAACCAGTGGGTCTGGAGGAAGTGAGAGAGTTGAAGAGCAGGGGTTCACCAATGACAGAAGAGGGTCAGTGGTGACAGTTGCTCCAGTGCAGCAAGCCACAACTTAACTTCTGGTAGCCTGCAAGTAGGCTGGTGGGTCAAACAGAGGCTTCATGGGCCAGATCCAGCCCAGGAAGGCCAAATGTTTGATGCACCTGGTATAACTCAATTAACTTCTCCAACTCCATTTGTATTTCCACTAGTGCCCAGCTGAGACATAGAACACAAGATTACAGTTTACCTTTACATCTTAAAAATTTCCCCAGACAGTATCTGAATAGATGAGCCTTGCTTACCACTCTGAAAAGTCATTAGCAGCTTTGTAAACCATTTTGGGCTTGCACTCTCAAAGGAGCTACACCCACACATAGACTAAGTCAGATGTTTAGCTTCTTCACAGTTGAGAGCTGATCAGATCCAGAGCTATAGTTTTCAGCCTGAAGGGCAAGCTATATCCTTCTTTCTTTTTTATTCCTGAGTCTGTTCTTTTGATATTTTTTCCGATGGTTGAACGGTGCCTTTCTTCAATCTGCATGACACTAAGTTTTGTCTGTTATTTCATTTTATTAACTACAGCTACTATTGAAGTATATGTCTTACCATATTATATTAGAATTTAATAAATACAGAAGCATTGTTTGATTCCCTTTCCAAATGCTGTTCAATACAAAGGGATGATTCTTCCTATAAATAACTTTTCCTAAATTTAGCTTGGTCTTTAAAGCTGTAAGTCAGGACTGTAATTAATGCTTTAACACATGCACATTTTATTTGTCAGTTCACTGGAATGACCTCTCTTAAATCTGAATGCTGATTTTTTTTTTTTTCGCTTTACATTTTTGTAAAGGGACAATTGAATACATTTCTTAGTGGAAAAAAACCCACATAGCTAATGAATAATTAGAACTTGATTAATATTTCATGGCTAACAAGCCAAAATGAATATTAACACAAAAACTGAAAGAGGCATTTCAGAAGACACATGTGAAAAACACAACACCAATAGAAGTACCGGTATTTGCAAATGAGGTCTCCATCACTCAGTTTGGTTTTTCACCTCTTCCTGACAGTCATTCTGACAGGCTTTCCACATTAAGGTACTTGTAGGTTTTGTTGTAAGGGAGCCAGTGTAAGTTACAAAGTCTGGACCGGCAAATCCAGTTATTGCCCTGAATATACCCCCTTCCTGGGAAGCATAGTTAAGTATTGGCTTGCGTTGATGCTTTCTGGCAGCTACCCTAAGACTACAGGGCAAAAACCTAATGCAAGCCAATGGAAATACTTGGTTAGACTTCAGTGCTTTGCTTGGCTAGACATCAGGCCTCATGATGGGGGAAGGGAGGTTACTCAGAAGCTTTCCAGGAATCTGGATTTGGCACACTATTTGATTAGGGTTTCCTAGTTAGAAGTGTTTTGTGATTTTTCTATAGTTCAGGGCTGAGCAAGGGACCTGAAGCATAAAAATGGCTTCTACTCTCACTTGAATTAGTTCAGACAAAACCCTACAGGAGTCTAAGAATTTCTGTCTGTACAACACTGCAGAACTAACAGAAGGCTGAGAATTTATAAATACCATTTTCCTATTCTATCATATACAAAGAGTATTTACAACAATTTTTTCTTTACCCCTCAATGGGATTTTTTTTGCCATAGAAGTTTAATCTAGCATCTTTTTGATGAGCATCAGCGGGAGTGTCTACACGAGATGCTTAACTTTGCATTAGCATAGTTTACTCCTAAGTTAGCATGTGCACCTGTATGTGCACGTTTACTTCACAGTAAATTTCCCTAATACTGAGTAAGTTTGCTACCTGCTAATGCAGGTAACAAATTTACTTGGCATTAGTAACGGCACCGTAGTGCTTGTGTAGATGCCTGACCAGGAGCAAAATACACTCCTGGTCAGCCATCCCCGAGGGAGAGGGAGACAGCTCCCTGCCCCCAGGAACTATGTACTGCTAGGGCAGGCCCCTGCCCCAGCAATAGGAAGGTCCAAGCCCACTGTTCCCCAATCATGATCAGGGAGTGGCGGGCTTGGGGACCCTTATTTCTCAGCACTGGCTCCACAACTGCGGGGCTGGTGCTCCAAGACCCTCATCTCCCAGCCTGCGACCTGCAGCTGTGGGGCTTGGGCTGGGAGAACCTAATCTCCCAGCCTATGCCCTACCCGGGACTTCATAGTTTGACTAGGCAGCTTGGGATGAGAGGCAATGACTACCTATTGTAGAACTAGCTGCCAGGCAATAGGGCAGAGACTAGTTTGGGCTGCAAAGGGGTGCCAGAGCAGCAGTCCTAAGCTGCCACGGCAACCAGACTTTAGAATGAGAAACCCCTGTGGGACTGCAGTGCCACCTGGCTGGATTGCAGAGTCAGGGCTTGGAAGCTCCCTCTGCTAGGGTAGGGGCACATTGTCCCCATCTGGGCATTCAGGACAGGGACTGGGGAGCTTGCTCCCTGCCCAGCTCCATGAGCACAGAGCTAGGGGAAAACAGGCTGGGAAGCTTGTTTCCCCATGCCCACCCCACACTCTGCACTTGCAGAATTGGGCAGGGAACAAGTTCCCCAGCCCCCACCAGTAGGGAACTCCCAGCGATGGCTCAGTGACTGCAGGATCACTGCTGGAAGATGCTTATCTCCCAGCCTGAGCTCCACAGTCATGGGGCTCAGGCTGGGAGACCCTTATCTCCCAATTTAAGCCTACTGCCTCTGTATGTACACATTTTCTGCCTAACCTGAATATTTGCATTTTCTTCTAAATGACTATCCTCAGTCATATGAAATTTCATGTTGCACAATACATCAAAATATTCATCTTGGGTTCGATACATCTGAGTACCTTCTGAGTCCAAGAGTCCTTAGTATGAGGCTAGGCCCAAGTTATGCATGGAAATGATAAAATAGCAGGTTTATAGTGAGCAAATAAATAACTAGTATTTTAGGCAGGTCCAAAGGCATTTGAAGTTGAAACTTTACTTAATAGTTGCATATCTGACTAAAAAAAGCAACTGAATGTACTTGATAAAGATACTGATAAAGCATTTTGTTCTCACTAATATTGTATACTTGTTGACAAATCTACAGAGGTGCATTCTGATAACTGTGGGCACAGATCAAACTTACATTTGTTGCATGATCAGCCCCTTGAAAGCACTCTACAGCAGGGCTGCAGAGAGCTTTAAAAGTGCCCAATCGCACAATCATTAAATGAGGGTCCAGATGAAATCACTCCAAAGCAGAGCACTTTCATTAACTTCTGTCAGCGTGTGCTGGGAGTGGGTCTGGGCTAAAACAGCCCTGTCTTCAGAATGGGAGGGGAGGAAGTTCTGTCTGGGGTTTCCCCAGCCTGCACAGGAGGGTGGGCCAAGGGTGGGCTGCAATCCACCCATCCCACCCACCTGCACAAGTTTGGCAAACCCCAGACCAAGCTCCCTCCCCTGCCCTTTCAACCTCCCATTCTGAAGAAAGCACTGGGACTGGGAGGGAGTTGGGGCAAGGCTAGGGAAGAGTAGCTGCAGACATACAGCTGCTCCAAACTGGAGCTCAGTTCTCCAACCCCTGGACCCAACAGTGAATGTCTGTTAGGTAAGGAAGAACATAGTAACTCATGCCACTTCTTGTGAAGTAACATGAGTTACAGTGGGGAGCTGCAGGTCTGTCAGCATCCTGTGGGTTAAAGGCCGTCATAGAATGAGTGCCAGAATAATATTAATAAATACCTGCAAAAAACCCCAATCTTTATTTTTATTTTTTTCCAGTGACCTTGTTTGCAGTCTTAGGTTGTACAGACAAAGTTACTGGATTTGCATAATTCTGTCAGCAAACTATATCTTTCTCTGTTTTGTTATAATACTATGGAAATACTTCAGCTCCTGTTCATTTATGTCAATATTTGCTCTGGTCTCTGTTGGAAGAATTGGACAGAGGAGGACTAACATTCCCGTTTTTGTAAAAGCTAGTCCTGATTTAAGTGACAGTGGATGAGTCTACATGTGCTTATTAAGACAATGGAATAAACTCCAGCACTTATTGCATCAGAGTTTATTGTTGCTTGGCACCACATTTTCACATGCATCTGGGACCTCAGCATATTGAGCCAGGTCAGAGCAGCCCTGTCTGCAGGATTGTCCCGCCAACATGGCTTGGACCTGGCTCAATGTGCTGTTGTGGGGCTGTCTGAGGCACAAGAGTGCTCCAGTGTGGGGCTAGTCATCAGGAGGCCCTCACATTGAAGCGCCCGCATGCCTCTCATTCAGTTGTGTCAGCATCTACACAAGTGCTGCTGTGCAGTAAAAGACTCTGCAGCAAGACAGTACTTGTATTTGCAAGTACTACTCTGCTGCAAAGTTAATTAGTTTACTCCAGCCTAATAGGGCCACACCTGGAGATGCAAGATGTTTACTGTGGAGCTAATTAGTCTACCCTGTAGTAAATATCTCATGCTCTGTAAAAACAAGAACATCAGCCTTAAAGTATGTGAAGTAATCATCTATGTATATGACAGCATTAAAGACATTACCCAGTTTTTTATGAATGGATGGCAAATAATGCTTAGTATACTATACCCATTTCTTTCTATTAGTATGACATGTAAGGGGAGACCTGGAATCCAGATTTAGAGGTATGAACTCATAGTAATGTTGTCTGGTGAAACACTGTTCACATCATCCTAGAAGATCAAAGGTATGGTATCCTAAAGACAAGATTGAAACTGAAATGGTATTTCCTCCAGATGTTTCCCTTTAATGATCTCTTCTACAGTCTGGTTTAAAGTATACAACTTATGAGTTTGCTTCCTATTTAAAATGTATCCACTGTCACCATTAAAAAAAAGCTTTCTCAATACATATCCATTCTTGATTTGATAGAGGACATATAACTAAAGGATGCAAAACTTTTAACATTGCTTGATTTTCTCACGGAGTGAGAGTTGACTTGCAGTCTTAATAGTGTTGGTTAACACAGAGTAGAGGCCTCCAATTAGCCAGCATTTGCAAACCATTATGATAACAGTTAATATGAATATCTCCTGCCTTAATTTCAGGGGTAAGAGCTGATCAATTGCTGTTGGCAAATACTATCAAAGGCAGTGCCCACATCATCCAAATCAGCTTCTTCTGCTGACATACACCCTTATTCTAATGCTGCTGTAGAAAAAAACACCTTTTGACTGTAAATGAACATGCACTGATTGGAAAGGGGTCTATGTATTGGTTTTGTGGCAGAGAGGGAAAGAAGGGGAAGGAGAAGTGGAGGCAGAGGCAGAGGAGCCAATGGAGCAAACTGTTATAAGCATTTGGTGCCAGAAGGATTTGTAAGAGCCATGACAGGAAATTCACATCATGGTATGTCAGGCAAATGTTTATGGTAGATGTCAACAAAACTAATGTCTATTTTGGCTAAATGCCCAAAGGAGAAAGTACTGCACGGCAATTTATGTTCTTCAGCATCATTTGCTTAGCAGAAGCCATAAGACCATTGATCCTTTTTTAGCTCAAAAATACCCTGCAACAATTTACAGGAAAAGATGGGTTAAGAGGTCTTTTCAATTTGAGAAAAAAAGTAAGAAAACATTTTGAAATGGTTGATATCACATTCAAATAGTTTCTAAACAAAAAGTTCTGTGTTTTGGGTCAAAATGACTTTTTGCTTCAAAATGTAATTGATTAAAAAGAAAGCATAAGGTCAAAATCAAACCAAAACATTTTGGCTGAACAATTTTATTTTTTTATTTTTGGTTCATGAAAATCTTTTCTAACTTTCCCCTTCAATGCCAAGATGTGAAAAATCACAAAAATCTAAACATTTATTGAGAGATGGGAAAACAGTTTCCTGCTTACATGGTAATGAGTTGTCTCCTTGTATCTTGTGTCTCAGAGAATTAAACCCATCATCTGTGAGGTCAGATTAGGATGTGAAAAACAGATAAAGAGATACTGAAAAAATGCATTCTGCACTTGAGCAACAGGATGCAAATGAGTAAGGGAGAACTAAAAGTATCATATATCTGACACTGGTGAACAAAGACATTGGATGACTGCAAACTTAAAAAACTAGAAAAAATATTTTTTAGTTTAATGATTTAAAGTGACAAAAACCTTTTACTATAGATTTGAAATGAATGCAGACTGGAAACATGAATTTAAGCATAAAAACAAAAACTAAGATAATCCATGAGAAGCAAGAACCTGGAGACTTTTAGCCCTTCCCTTTGTGCCTCAGGAATTGATATGTAATTATATTATAAGGATAAAGACACACATGTACTTAATGCAGCAGAGGAATGAAGCTTCTAAAAATAAATCCTTTAGGAAGAATTAACAGTAAGTTCACTCTGTTTAACTTTTCAGATCAAAGCATGCTGAATAACAAAGGTTTTTTTATTCATTGAAATTTGCAAAAAAAAGTCTGGCAAAAATAGCTTTTCGTTCAGCCAAAATTCAGAATTTTTCTAGTTGTTTTTAATAAGTTTCCCCCCCCTCATATGACAAAAATGGTGTGCCAGAGTCATATATCACATCGGACAGAGCTGAGCCAGGACTGAGGTGGGTTGTCGAGGGCGTTGTGGTTTCCAGAGCAATGGAAGATAGGGCGTTCTGTAACTATATGTTGTTTGCAGTCTGTGAGGGGCTGTTACATTCACAAGTGACACTTGATGTCAGTCCCATTTGATGCATGTTATGGCATAGCCAGTGGCCGTAGCCGATTCAGGGTCTACTGAGGCGGACCCAGGAGATTCTGTCCAAATCAAGGCCGAGAAGACTCATAGAGGGGTTTGGGATGAATATTTTCAGACTGCACTTCTCAGAGATCAATTGTTCTGGTAGTTGTGCAGCCCAGTCATCTGGGGAAGAACCTTTAGAAATAGAGTGCAGGTGGTGCAAGTGGATGATGAGGGATCGACGAGAGTCACTTTCGAGTAGTGATCTCTGGTAACGTCTCTCACAGCCAAGAGCTCCCGAATCAACAAAAGTGCCAGAGGTTTAATAAGTCAACAAAAGGTGGAACAAAATAATTTCAAAACATTAAAATGTTTCAAACAGTGTGTGGCAGAGAACTGTTGGAGTGCTTATCACTTTAAGGGCTTCTGCAGGCTGCAGATGAGCCTGCAAGTGGAGTGGCAGAGGGACACCTTTTAAGTGGGAAGGTATGTGGCAGTGCACCTTTGGCTGCCTACCACTTTAAGGGCCTGAGCCAGCTATGAGGCAGCCTGTAGGTGACTGCAGAGCCAGTCAGGCAGGCATGATAGCCAGGAGGCTGCCTGATTGGAGCAGCCTCAGAATAAAAGCAGGCCCTGAGAAGTATAGCCAGCAGTTGTAACTGGGGAGCTGAAGGCTGAACATCGCCTGGCTGGAGTACTGCTGCTCCCAGGAATAGTCTGGAGGTCAAAGGTAGGAACTATGGGAAAGAAGGAGGTTCCTAGGGACCCGGGGTGGGGAGGGGTCCCAAGCCCCAAGGAAATGGCTATGGGCCTAAGGAGAGAGGGCAGCCTAGGGAAGGGGCTTAGAGAGTAAGGGCCTACTGAGGGGCTAGGCAAGCGCCTGATTAGATCTGGCTCTGACTGAGGCCAGGGGCTCAGATGTGCCCAGTGGAGTAAAGGGCTGCCAGATGAAAGATCTCTGGGCCTCTAGGCAAGCCCAGTGGGAGTTGATGGCTTAATGGTGGGGGTCAAAGGGAGACCCCTGCTGAGTAGGAAGGTCAGCTACTGCCAGACTGATCCTTAGACTCTCAACTGGCCAAAGCAAGGGGGCCAGGACTGATAGGCTAAAGAGCATGAAAGCCAACCGCGAGGGGCAGGCTAGGGCTGCGGAAAGCTACTGGCACCCTGACTGGCCTAGAGAGAGGCAGGGCCAGAGCCTAAAAGAGGTTGAGAGGATAGGAGAACAAGCAGCAAGCAGGCTGGTATGAAGGAGGCTGAAACCCAGCTTCCTCATGGGAAGTATCCTGCAAGGGGGCTGATGGGGCCTGTGGCTGCAAGGGGGAGAGAGATAGGGCCCATGGCTGAGAGTTAGGGTATGAGATGGAGACTTTAACAGGGCGTTCAGGAATGAGCAGCTCAGAAGGAGAACATCAAGGAGCCCAGTGAAGGAATAAGAACAGGGCAGGTACAGAGGGGAAAAGCTAGGGGAGCACACCCTGAGAGAAAAGCACCAGGCTTGGGCAACAGTACAGGGGCCAGGAAGGCCTGAGGCACAAAGCCTGAAGGGGAGTGAGAGCAGCCTAGTGGGGACCTGAAGGAGAGAGAGTCCTAGCAAGAGGCCAAGAGTGAGGTCCAGGTATGTCGACAGACATCTGAGGCCTGCAGGGCATAAGGCCCTGTAGCTCCAGTGAGGGGGAAGAGTGCAAGGAGCTAGAAGCCTAACGAGAGGCAAGGAGCCCAGAGTGCATGTGAGTATAGAGGCTCCAGTGAGGGGGTATGTGGCCAAGGTAAGTCTCAGGACCCCTGAGGCCAAGTATGGGCCAGAGGCCAAATGCGGCTCAGCAGTGGGGCCAGGGGAGTAATAGTGGAAGAGATTCT
Organism: Crocodylus siamensis; assembly: GCF_052110815.1. Taxonomy (NCBI): domain Eukaryota; kingdom Metazoa; phylum Chordata; order Crocodylia; family Crocodylidae; genus Crocodylus; species Crocodylus siamensis. The sequence continues at coordinate 197,937,851 of NC_143398.1, read as the reverse complement.
TGGATGCCATCTGCAAGGTTGGGGACACAGTAAAGGGAAGGTCAGAGCTGTGTATAATACCCTAGGCATCAGGGCATTAAATGGGCAGCTTCCTGCAGTTTTTCATCTGGTTTAGATGCATCAAGGCATGGCAGGAGAGTTAGGGAAGACTGCCCTAGACAGGTGGGCAGGCTAACATTGTGACTGGCCCCAGGGATGGCCCCCTATCACACAGTGTAAAAGTGAAACGCTTTGATCTTTGCAAATTCCAACAGGAAATCAACTAGCAGGCACTTTTACTTCCAGTTTTCATGGGAAATTTGCACAGAAAGGGGAAGTAGAGGAAGTCTAAGTCTGGAGACAGTCTCTTCTGCACACAGACGCACACATACATATAAGACCTTAGCTCTCACTGCAAGCCAAAATGAAGCAGGGAGTTGCAGAACTGGAACTCTTTTCTCCTGCATATTTTAATTACTATCTCCTATAGCACTCCAGTTAAATGGAAGGGATTCCCTTTTACATATCCATTTGACGGGAGAAGGAGGTGGTGTAGGCTCAAGCTCTAGTGCTGAGTTAGCAGGAAGTTGTGGCTGGTAAAAGGGTTGTTGGAAGCTCAGGACTACATCCAAAATCACTGTGAGGAACAGAACAAAGTATTTGTGAACTGGTGGACTGAAGCTGCAGCCTCAGGGACCATGCAGTTCTTGTGATCAAACAAGGTCCCTCTGATTCAGGAAATGGGCCTGTATGTGTTTCAGTTCTCTGTTCAGTTGACATATCAAAAGAATTACTGTGCTTACAGATGTGCTTCTCTCTGTTCATATATACATTCTGGCATGGCTTGTAGTCATCACCTCTTGCTTCATCTAGTAAAGTGACAGTTTGTGTAAGCCTTTCACTTCTCTAAGTTTGCAATGCACTGCACTGGACTGTCTGTACAAGTCACAGATGTCTTCTGGACATTGTTATCAGATCATGTTCTCAGTTATCCCTGACAACCATTATGAGGAAGTAAATGAAGCAAGCAACATACTAGAAGTTACCATCATACACTACTTTTGCAATGCTTGCTCTACTGTTTGTTGCCATAGCCAGCAGCAGATTTTAGGGTCTTGACCTCCCATCCATGATAGCTTCTATTTGCCCGAGATGTTACTAGAGGTATGTTGCGTGGGTCTTCCAGCTATGCTAAGCCATAGTTAAACTAAGGCTCTAAAAGGGAGCCCGGGAAGAACAGTCCTCATTGCTGTCTGGGTGATTTCATAAGAGACACAGGAAAATGAGAACCTACTAAAGAATAGGAAAGCTAGTACAAGAAAGGAGTAGCAGGAGCAAAGTAAAATCAATGAGGACAGGTATTGAGATAAGGTAAGAACTGAAGGGGCCAGGTATGAACTTGGAAAAGAGACAAATGGAAATGAATATCTTGGCAGAAGGATAAACATTGGCATGATAATTTGAGTATTTGGGGTAGAAATATAGGAGCTGAGAGGCTTTTTTCTATGTAGTGACCTAGGGGACCAGTATTTATATACAGCATTGGCATCATTGTCCTGGGCAGTTCTACTGAGTTGGGCTGACTGCTATACAGACCAACTACTGTACTAAGTGACAATAAACCTCTTTGAGCTATTCACCACAAAACACAAATGTGATTTGTTCTTTTTGCATTGCACCTTGACTCCAGAAGGATACTTGATACTGTCAGCCTCCTGAAGCATCCAGACCCCAGCAGCCTGAATACCAAAGGTGACCAAAAACAGAAGACCACCTCAACATACAGGATATCATGCTAGCTTTTAAAACTATGTATTCTAAGTGTGCAGTACTGGTAAGAAAGTATATGCATTACCACTGCCAGTTCTGCTCCTAATTTTTCTATTTCTTATTCATTAGATCATACTGCAATGACTAGCTGCACCTTCTCATTTTTGCAGCTTTCCAGCCATGTGATATGGTTGACATCTAGTTGGGTGGACGTATTGACTGGGGTGTCCTAGGGGTCTAATGTAGATCCAGTAATGTTTTATATCTTCATTGGTGATTTGGGGAATAGCATTGAGTACACACTTAGCAAATTTGCAGACAGTGCCAAAGGAAATGATACTTCCACTCTACTTGGCACTAGTGAGACCTTACCAGTAGTACAGGGTCTAGTTTTGGGCCCCACATTTCGAAAAAGATGTGGACAGAGTAGGAAGAGTCTATCCAAAAGCAACAAAATATTAGAGGTCTGGGAACTATGACTTGCAAGAAAAGGCTGAAAGAACTGGGATTATTTAGTCTGGAGACGTGAACACTGGGGGAGGATTTGATAACAGTTTTCAAATATCTGAAAAGTGGTTATAAAAAGGATGGAGATAGCCTGTTTTTTATTGCCACAGAGACACACCAAGGAAAAATGCTAATAAAGTGCTGTAAGAGAAATTTAGATTGGATATTGGGAGGAATTTTCTCACTGTGAGTGTAGTTAACCACTAGAGCAGGCTATGTAGTCTCAATCCTTGGATGTTTTGAAGGGCAGGTTAGACAAATACTTGGCTGGGATGGTTTAGTTAGCTTTGAGCAGGGAGTTGGACTAAATGACCTGTCTAACCTTACTTTTCTATGATTCTGGGACTCTACTTTCTATAACAGTACAGGGATATAGCCTTTTTTAGCAAAATAGGATCAAGAAGAAACCTGTCATCTGAGCCTGCTGTGAAGTTTCTGACGCTCACAACTTCTACATGGAAAAAAGGAAGTGTTTCCATGTCCAGTTGGACTGTGCGAAACAGCACCATTTTGTTTCAACTTCTGTTTCTCCATTTTGACTGGAGAGTGTTTCATTTAGTTCTGACGCACTGTTCCGTTTTGTTTCGTTGAAACTGTTTAGCTGTTTTGATGCTGTTTCAACGGTTCGTCCATAGGCTATAATGAGGAATCACAAAACTACCTATAACTTTCTCCTTTTTAGGTGGATTTGGGTGAAAACATCGGGGTAGTAGCACCTTCTGAGGGCATAAAGCCTGCCAGATTTCAAGGAGATAGGTGCAGGGGTTTCTGGGAAACTGCACCTCAAAGTCTTGAAAGCAAAACTCGTGTCATGTGTGTTAAGGTAGAGCGGGGTGAAAACTGCAGGTATGGTAGCTCCTGCTGAGGCCATGAAGCCTGCCAAGTTTCAAGAAGATAGGTGCAGGGGTTTCTGGGAAACTACACCTCAAGCTGCTGATGAGCAAAACTCATGACATGGGTGACTTTGTGTGTGTGTTTAAAGCACACCCTCACTGGTGCTGGGGTCTCTACATGACACACTTATGTGACCCAATGAGGTCTCCTCCTCCCCTACAGCCTCATCTCAGTCCACCACTTTAAATAACAACAGGTAAGTAAGCAGCACAGTAGCACCAGCAGTAAACTCAGGCAGCGAAACTGTCACAAAGCCTTTCTTTCCTCTCCTGCAGTAGCTTCATCTCCAGCAGCTGCCAGAGACCTCTCCCTGCCATCTGCAAGGAGATGTGCCCAGGGTCCTGTGTCTTTCTGGTCAGCTGATGGGAGACAGATGCTAGGGGTGTTGGTCTAAAGACATGGCACTGGCAGACAAGGTTCTTTGGGGCAATCTAATGTGGTATCTTTTAGTAGACCATCTGAATACTTACAGAAATATATCTTCGCAAAGTTTTTGGTTGAAAAACCTTTGTCAGGCTGAGGAAGCACCTGCAGTTGGTGTGTGTGTGTGTGCTGTTCCTGGATGGAAGGAATAGTAAAGAAGCCAAAGGCTGGCATGCAAAGCAAGCAATAAAGCCAGTCAGTGGAAATGGAAATGGAGGCATTGGGGGTGAGGGACAGGCTAGGGTGGGAGGGGAGGCGGATGTAGCAGTGCAGGTAAAAGTGGAGAGGTGCGTGGGGAGCCAGATGTCTGGCAGGTTGTAGTGTGTCAGAATTACACTGGCTATATTGAGTCCATGACTTTTCTGTACCTAGGAGGTTGATTTAATAGATTTCATAGACGTTAGGGCTGGAAGGGACCTCGAAAGATCATCGAGTCCAGCCCCCCACTCAAAGGGCAGGAAGTCAGCTGGGGTCATAAAATCCCAGGAAGATAAGCATCCAATTTGCTCTTGAAGGTGTTCAGTGTAGGTGCTTGAATCACCTCCAATGGCAGGCTGTCCCAGACCTTGGGGCCTCGGACAGTAAAGAGATTCGTCATTATGTCCAGCCTGAAACGGTCTCGCAGTAGTTTATGACCATTCGACCTCATCATCCCTTGGGCACTCTGGTGAACAAACGTTTCCCCAGATCCTGGTGGTCACCCCGATAAACTTGTAGGTGGCCATCAGATCACCCCTGAGCCTGCGCTTTTCCAGGCTAAAGAGCCCCATGGCTCTCAGCCTGTCATCGTAAAGTCTGTTTCCCTGACCTCTGATCATGCGCATGGCTCTTCTCTGGACTCTCTCAAGCTTCTCCACATCTTTTTTGAATTGTGGAGCCCAAAACTGGACGCAGTACTTCAGCTGCGGCCTCACCAAGCCCGAGTACAAGGGGAGAATGATGTCCCGGGATTTGCTTGAGAAGCATCTATGGATGGAAGTCAGTGTTTTGGTCACTTTAGTAGCCACAGTATCACATTGCAGGCTTATGTTCATCTTGTGGTCAATGATGACCCCCAAGTCTCTTTTTTCAGTAGTGCTATCCAGCGTAGCACTGCCGAGCCTATAAGGATGCTGCAGGTTTTTCTTCCCATGGTGGAGAACCTTGCATTTTTCGGAGTTAAACACCATCAGGTTCTCATCTGCCCATTTGCTGAGTCTGTCCAGGTCAGCCTGGATCACCTGCCTGTCTTTTGGAGTGGATGCTTTGCTCCAAAGTTTGGTGTCATTGGCGAACTTGGCCAGTCCGCTTCTGACTCCAATGTCCACATCATTAATGAAGATGTTGAACAGTATGGGTCCCAGGACAGAGCCTTGAGGGACCCCACTGGTCACAGGACACCATGATGAGTGACTGCCATCAATTACTATCCTCTGGGTCCAACCACAGAGCCAATTTCCCAGACAGCAGATGAAGTTGATGAAGTGCAGTTCATAGAGTTGTCTCTCTCCCAGTACTCCCCTCTACTTGCTGCCTGTCCTAGTGGAAGCCTCATGCCTGCTTGTTGTAGCAAAGAGGCTGCTTCTCAGTTTGGGGGCGGGGCAGGGAACTTACACCTCTCCTTCTATCCCCTCTTTCATCCCCCCCGAAGGCTTGCCAGCTGTCTTAACAGCATGCTTCATGGTGTGTTTCATAGTGTTTTGTCTTTGCCTTGGTGTGCTGGAAAATCTGTCTCTTCTTCTTCTGTAATATTATCTATCTGATTTATGCAATATATGTAGATATTAAGGTAATTGTAGGTATGTGTATTTATGTAATGTACATGTTTGTATGTATTTATGTGATAAATAACATAAAATATATAAATGTATATATAAAATATATCAATGTATGTATGTGTTTTCCTATATAAATTCTATATTATAATATGCAATATAATTATGGTGTGCTTCCCTGCACGGTGAATGGAATGCACACTGTGAGAGAGAGCACAGATTTGAAAAGAATCAAAATAGACTAAACAAAACGAGGATTTTGGTGTAGCAATAAATTGAAAGGAATTAATCAATATAATAATAAAATAAAAGGGTATGTAAAGAAATCAAAAGGTATTGCTGAGGTGGTTCAAGCACCCACTTTGAATGCCTTCAGAACACATTTGGATGCTTATCTTGCTGGGATCCTATGATCCCTGCTGACTTCCTGCCCCTGGGGCGGGAGCTGGACTCTATGATCCTCCAGGGTCCCTTCCAGCCCAAATGTCTATGAAATCTATGAAAAGTCTATGAAATCTACGTGTAGATGTTGGGACTTTATTGCAGAGCTAATTAGGCAGCTCCACAGTAAACTTCCCATGTAGATGTGCCCAGTGATCTTCACCTGTCTGCGTGGGAGATGTGAGTAAAACCACATTTTTTCTAGAACTGAAAAAGACAAGCTGATTGTCTCTGGACAGTAGCCTATTCCTATGGTGGCTTTAGATAAACAACCTAATGTAGAGGTCACTAGTCAGAAGTATGCAAACCTCTTCCTTCCTGCCTCCACTTAACTAATAATATATCTCCTGTGCTTAGTGTTGATGCTGCCTCGCAGTCCTATACAGAGGAGCTGTCTGCTCTGGGCAAAGTCATGAATCTGCTGCTTCCCTCACCTTCACTTCTCAGGCTTCATGTTTCAGAGAGCATCCAACAGTTTATCCACTTAAGACTGCTTCCAGAAGAAAGGAATTTCCATCTTTTTCCCACTCTATAGTGCTCCAAACATTCTATTTAGTTGGTCTAATAAAACACACCATGTCTACCCAAAGCTATTTAGTTGGTTTAATAAAAGATATCACATTTACCCAAACAATTATGTCTGCCAAAGATTCTGACTGCTCTGAGATCGCTTTCAGACTACAGCTTTGGGAGCCAGGCAACAGTGCTGCTTGAAATTGCAACATTATGAAAAAGATAATCTTTTTAATCAAGATGACTACTGCTTTCCAGTCCCCTTTTTTCATTGTTTGACCATCCTGCTATGCTCGGAGTTCTCTCTAAAAGACAGTTTTACCAAAGACATGGTCTGCTTTGCTCCACCTCTGTAGAGAAGCGCAAAATCAAACAAACAAGCCCTCAGTCACAAGGAGAGGCTGACTTGAAGCATGACTGCAAATAGCTACACTGAGCCAATCAGAAACAGTGAGGACTCATTCAGTGAATGAGCATTCAGGGCAACCTGAATAAGGTGGAATTTTCCAATATGAAGCGAAAACAAAAAAGCAAAGCTAAAATGAAATGTCAAAGCCAAGAGGAAATTAACGCAAATGGTCCACAAATTCTTCAGATTGATAAAAAATATTGTGCTGAAAAGTTTGCTAAAATGATCTATGAAAATATTAGCTTTAATAAATCAGTATTTTTTGGGCAACAATTCTCCCCCAAATAGTCAAAGGAACACCCCCCCCAGCTGTACTGCACATTTTTTAAAACCAAAAAGGACTTTTCCATCTATGTGCAATCTATGTGAAGCTAGTGTGCTTAAGAATCTTAGAAATTGAGTCTTTTGATTATCCTTAGAACAACATAAGCAGCAGTGTTGTTCTAAGCAGTCTTGTCCTTCCCTTCCTTGCCTTTTGTTGTTTACAGTTTCATCAGATAAGCCAATCTCAGAGAGTGCTAACTGTAATGGTAATTGTTTTGATATGGACACCTCTTTATCTGAAAGTTAATTTGGTTCCAAAGCACTCTTTGCATAAACCACCATATGTAATAACTTTCAGAAGGTAAACATCTGGGAAGGTATGGTGAGTATATGCTAAGTGAGGAAAATGTAAATATATTTACTTTAGCAATAATAATCTAGATGGTAGCCATTTCCCAACAGCTAATGACATACAGGATTACTCTGAGGACCTGAGCAAAGGATGGTTATTATAAGTAAGTTGTTCTTATTTCCATATTCACCGGGTGCTACAACTGTCCAATTAATTAAAATGCAGTGCAGAAATCATCACTTAGTTTAAAAAAAGAAAGAAAAAGCCCTCTGATTTTCCTGTACATAATTATACAGTTGTAGAATGGAAACAAGAACTGCTCATTTTAGTAGGTACAAGGGGCATCAATGAACTCTTAGACTTTGCTTAGAGAGAGAACCACAGCAGAGGTATAAATACCAAGTGTCTCTATCTTGAGAAGTTCTTCATTTTTAATATCCAATCAAAACAGAAATACATAATTAAATTGACATTTTAAACAAGTTAGACAACTCATACTTAAAAATCAGTTTGTTCTAGTAACTCCTTCAATTGTTTCCTGCAGCTAAGTTCCTGTAAAATTTCATTAGTAATCTCATGAATCCCTAGTTTCCAGGTTTCTGATAGTATCTAACATTGGTTGTGGGATGTATTTGTTGAGTAGTCACCTGGTATAGTCTGGGTTCATATCTCTGTAGGAATCAGTGTGTATGCACTGTCAGGAAGGTGTTTCCAGTGATGTGGCCATCTACAACTTCACTCTCCCTCACCTGCCATGACTTGATGGAATGCTTTGTGTAAGGGTAATGATATGAATTTTGGGGAGTGCTGGGTTTGCAGCTAAATAAAAGGTTTTTTTTCCTGTCTCAGCAAAAGCCGCTAGTCACAAGGCTGGATGATATATTAAAAGCATCTAATTTTGCTAATGCTTAAGTAAGTGGATTCTTAACAAAAGGATTGGGTGCAAAGTGCATGATATGTTGGGTAAAAATACGATATAGACCAATGGTTATTGTTAGAGGACAAAGCATAAATATGGCATTGGAGATGGTGCTGAAGTCAGCAGGAAAACTAGAAAGAACCAGCGAGAAACTGCAAGTGATCAAAAGAAGACAGGGGTCAAAGTCTTATGCATGCACTCTTAGCAGAGAGGCATGTAAATGAATGAAATGCATAGGCAATACCATGCTAAGGAAGCAAACAGTAAACACAGGTGGAGCTTGAGATGGGAGCAGAAATGGGTGGAGAGACTTAGGCGGGGTGAATGTTAATAAGTATGAACCAAGGTATATAAATGTTGGAAAGAACTATTGTTCAGGGCAGGTCCCCTGGTTCATGGGCTGGGTGTCTGTGAGGGACCCGTGTCCAAAGCTGTCTCCATTCTGAATAAAGCTGTTATGAGCAATGTGTGTTGGTGTTCGCTCCCTGCTTGCTCTGGCTAATGAGTACCAGGATCCATGAACAACTGGAACGTCATCTCCCTAGTCATTGGGTGCCACATGGAGTTGGGGTCTAACACTTTGCTTGTTGGGAGCTGGACTGTACTGACAGCCACCTTCCAAAAGTCCCACCCTGGATCTTCAGGGGGCTCCTTCTTCTCCTTACAGCCCTAAACACATCAGTTAACAACATGGAGAGAAAGAAAAAGGTACCATCAGTTTCATAGTTTCATAGTTGGTAGGGTTGGAAGGGACCTGAGCAGATCATCAAGTCCGACCCCCTGTCATGGGCAGGAAAGAATGCTGGGGTCAAACGACCCTGGCTAGGTGATTATCTAGACTCCTTTTGAAGACCCCCAGGGTAGGAGTGAGAACCACTTCCCTTGGAAGTTGTCCAGATTCTAGCTGCCCTGACTGTGAAGTAGTGCCTCCTGATACCAGCTCGAATCTACTCTCTGCCAGCTTATGGCTGTGAATGACTTAGGTTGATATGTGGCTGATAAATTAGACTCATCCTGGTTCCACCCATATGGACTATCCCCACTTGATGAAACCAGTTACATCTGGCCCCAATCAGTCAAGGTTTGACTGGAGGTTTTTGTCCTGACACAGCCTTTTGCTCACAGGCACATGACAGCTAGTCACAGACAGGCCTTACTCCAGGCCCATTAGAGCTCAGTCCAAACAAAGCAAGCGGTGGGGAAAGAAAATGAACGAAGTCCTCAAAAACAAAACAAAACCACACAGTCCCCAATAAGCTTCTGCCTGGAGCAATAAATAAGTGGTCTCCGGGCCACCTATTAGCTGGCCCTCTGTGGGGGTGTGCTGGCCCTTAATCCAGTGCAATAGTCCCCAGGTCTCTCCCCCATTTCACAGGACCTTTCAAAGGATGCTGGCTGGAAACATACAAACAAACAAAAATCACATAGAACACAAGAAAAATAAATAAAGCCACTAGGACCTCAGTGGTTCACTGGCTGCTTATTCACCAGTCCTAAGCCTTTACAGCTGAGTGGCTTTAATCTTCATTACCATCAGGCCATGGCCCCTTGTCTCCATCCAGGTCCATATCCTTCGGTCTTCTTTTGCATCGCACTGCTGCTGCACTCACCAACATTGTCTGATGATCCTCCGATCATTATTAGATGCTGCAGGTCCTCCTCTCTGCTTGTGGGAGAACTTCTGCTCCTGGTCTACTGGCATTCTTTATCCACTGCCCCTTGCCAGGGCATGAAATCACTAACTGCGGGCTTCCCCCTCCAATTTAGAGGGAGCACCAGCTTTGAAAATGCTGCGGTGCTGTCCCAGCCGGAGTCCCAACCTCCGCATCTCTCAGAGTGAGACTTGCTCTCCTCGCAGCCCCGACTTTGGCCCAGGGTTCCTCTTTAACTTCCTCATATATCCCGTCCCTCAGGATGCCGCTAGGTGCTCTTACTAAATTGGCTATCTTGGCCATAGTTGCATGATGGACATCTTTCTTGTCCCCCTCAGGGTCCGACTGCACCTCTTCTTCAGATAGGTAGCAGGATAGGAAATCAGCTACTATGTTCAGTCTTCCTGGTCTGTATGGAACACAAAACTGAAAAGGTTGAAGAGCCAGAGCCTAACGCATAATATAAGGATTGTCAGTCTTGGCTGTTTTAACCACTTTAGTGGTGCATGGTCTGTTATCAGTTTGAATTCTTGGCCCAGTAAGTAATATCAAAAGTAATCCACACCCCACCCTATAGCTAGACATTCATGCTCTATGGTCGAATACCTTTGTTTGTGGATGTTCAATTTTTGACTTGCATAGGCAGTTGATTGCTCCAATCCTTCTATCTCCTCAGATAAAACAGCCCCTATAGCCACTCCCTATGTATCCATCTATAATCCAAATGGTTGTAAAAAAGTGGGGGTATAGAGTACCACCTCCTGGCAGAGGGCTCTCTTGATTTCTTCAAAGGCCTTCCACTCCACTGTGTTTCATTCCATCCTTTAATGCGTCTGCCTTTGATGGCCTCTACTAATGGACTCATTACCTTTGTGAATAGTGGAATAAACTGCCAATAGTAGCTGTCTAGGCCTAAAAAGGCCCTCATCTATCTTTTACTTTGAGGTCAGGCATAGGTCTTGATTGTCTCAAGCTTATCTGCTAAGGGTTGCATGCAACCCTGCCCTATCAGGAAACCAGATAGTTCATTTCTGCTTTGCCTAATGCACATTTTCAACGATTGGCTGTCAAACCTGTTTGTCTTAACTCTTGCAGAACTGCTGTTAGGGTGCTCAGAAGCTGGTCCCAGTATATGGCATATATGACCAGATTATCAATGTAGGCTGATGTATATTCTTGGTGCAAGGCCAGCATCCAATCTGCTAATCAATGAAACATTGCTGCTGCCCTGTTGAGCCCAAATGGCATTTTCTTAAACTTGAAAAGCCCCCCCTGGTGTTCCAAAGGTCTTTTTGGTAAGGGAATTTGCCAGTAGCCCTTTTACAGGTCTAGGGTTGAACTGAACTTTGCTTGGCCAATACATTCAAACAATTTACTTACATGGGGCATAGGGAACATGTTGAACTGAGAGATACCATTCAATATCTGGAAGTCTATACAAAGTTGTAGGATCCTGTCTGGCTTGGGCACCACCATCAGTGGGCTACGCCATGGGCTGCAAGACTCTGTAATAATACCTTGGGCCAGGATCTTGTCCAACTTTTCTTTAATAGTTCTATACTGGTGGTAGGGGATCCTATGCCATTTTTCTCTTACCACTTCCCCTCTCAGGGTACTGATCATATGCTCCACCCCTTTAGCTTGGCCTGGCACTTCACTAAAATCTACAAAATCTTTGACTAACTGTTTCAGCTAACCCCTTTGAGATTTCCTCTAACTGGGACCCAAAGGGAACCTCTTCCATGATAGGCTAGCGGGAGCCAGAGCTTTCTACTGTTTGCCCAAATTCTTCCTGATCAGGGTCTAGCATGACTGAAAGGCCTTCTGGGTCTTGTCATATTTTTAACAACTTTATATAGTAGATTTGCCTTTCTTTGTTAGCCTTTGGCTGGTACACCACATAATCCATGGGTCCTACTTTCCTCACAACTTTAAAGAGCCCTTGCAAACACAATAAAAATTTACCTGTTGACCTGGAGAAGAGTACCAGTATGTTCTGGCCTATCCTTAATTCCCTCTGTCTCGAGCTCCCTTGTTATAGTTATCCTTCTGGTTCCTGAGCTTGTGTCAAATTTTCCTGTGCCACTGCTCTGGCCGTTTGCAGCCTCTGCCTCAGGGCTTTCATATATCCTGATGCCTGTATCCCCAGCAACTGTTTGGCCTTCCATCCCTCTTTAATTATGTCCATTAAGCTATGGGGTTGATGGCCATAGGTCAACTCCAAAGGGAAATATCCTAGAGAAACTTGAGGGTTTTCCTTCAAAGCAAACAACAGTGGTGGCATTAGAAGATCCCATTTCCAGGGCTCATCTTGAGTCCACCCGTGTAACATGCTTTTTAGAGTTCCATTAAAGCACTCAGCAAATAATTGGTTTGTGGGTGATACACAGACATTTATAGATGCTGAATTTCTAAAACCTGACATATGTTTTTCATCACCTGGGACTTAAAATTTGATCTCTGGTACAAGAGCCCCTGATTATACAGCTCAGGATTGATTATCCGTTGGTCTTGTTTAGCCAAAATCAGTCTCTTTTATGGCCTGGAACCCTCCCTTGTCAGCTTGAGCATCTCTGAATTGTGCACTGCTAGCTAGTTTTTCTAAGTCTAGTGCATCTTCTGCCTCCTTGACTTGCCTGAGTAACCCATCTCATTGTTTCACTGAGGCTCATAGGTATGTGACTGTGTTGTTAATCTCTGGCTAATCTCAGCCTAATATCATTGGGTGGGGTATCTCAGCAGCAATACCGACCAAGCTGTTCCTTGTACATGCACCATCAGCCCCCTCTGGGCATAGGTGGTATTTTGCCCATGGATGCATACCATCTTTATCTCTCAGCTTGTGGATGCACTATTCCAAGGGACTAGTCCTGCTGTCACCAGCATTTGGGCACACCCTGTGCCTACGACCACATGGACCTTTCTGCCTGCCACTCTGGCCACAACAATGGTCATATGATGAGCTTCTTCTGCAGTTAACACATCCAGACTCCAGTCCATCATTTCAACTTGTGCCCCTTCCTTCATGGTGCGCCCTTATGCTTGATTCTTGATTCAATCAGTCAAGATAGGGCCCAGGTTCATTACAACACTCTCAGGCATGTGCCTCATATGCCTGCAATGAAAGCATACTACCCCTGGTGACATGCTCTTTATGGCCCCCCCGGCTTTGAATTCACCTTCTCGATCATGTTTTCAGCTGTTAGCTCCTCCTTTTCCTCCAGAACTTTTGTCTCTTTCAAGTTCTCCTTGGGTGCTATCGAATTCCCCTGCCAGTCTTAGCACTTCTAGCAAGGATTTTGGGCAGTGGTGCCTAACCCATTTCTGTGTGTTATCTTCCAGGTTTGCCAGGAATTGTTCTAATAACACCTAAACACATTGTAGCAGGGCATTAAGGTGCCTGCTACTTGGAAAGCCCAAGTAGTGGCTCAGATGCTGGTTGCTAGGGGTAACCAGAGGGAGTTAAGGACACACACCTGTTTGGTCAGCTGAACGGAAGGGGTAGGCCAAGGCCCAGAGAGAGACAGCCTGTGGCCAAGGAGGAAGAAGCTTGGCCCTGAATGTGTGAAAGGGAAAAGGCCTGGATGTGCAAGCAGCTAGTGACATGGGTGAGAGATGGAACAGCTGCGGTGTGGTTTGGAGGACGTTTTAGCCATGAGGCATAGATTTATGTTGTAGCCAATTGGCTTGTGTTTTGGTTGTTGTTAGACCGGAGGACCAGGTGAGGCTATGAGCGGATGGAGGAGGCCTCATAGGGAAACCACGTCAGTGTGGGAGCCCCAGCCCCAGAGAGTGGGCAGTGTGAGAAGCCCCAGAGAGAGAGGGGCAGCAACTGTTTGAGCACCGTGAGGTGCAGTGTGAGGCCCCAAAAGACCAGGAAGCCAAAAAGGGCTCAGCAGAGGGAGTGTGCCTCCCAGACTGGCAGAAAGGACAGTGCGGGGGGGGCATTGACCCAAAGCGTCTGTAAGGTGCAGCAGAGGGGGAGGTGTCATTCCCGAGTGCCAAGGCAAAGGTGTGGTATTGGGAGAGGGCTGACCCCGAGTACCCCAGAAAGCAGAACAAGGTTGTGGAGAACCTGAGCACCAATGAGGCTCGGGGTGAGCGAGATACCTCAGAGAAAGAGGGGCAGCAGCTGTTTGAGCACCGTGAGGTGCAGTGTGAGGTGGGACTCCAGAGAGCCTGAGCGAGACGAGACTGTGAATGGTCAGAGCGTCAACAAGACGCGGAGCAAGGCAGGGCTGCAGAGCGCCCAAGTGCCAGGGAGACTGAGGTGGGTCCGGCACATAGCAGGAAACCGTAGCCAAAGGAATGAAGGGCAGCCTCCCTACATTAAATACATAACATCAAAGATGTGGCGGGTGAGATTCTACGGGTGCTTAGAGAACATTTTGGCATGGTACGGAGGGCACCCTAGGGGAGAGCATGGCGACCCTAGGGTCCCGTCCTGCTACACACATTTCCTCCTTCAGGGCAGTGGCTGACTTCAGCCATTTCTCTATCAGGTCTGTGAGGTGTTGCCATAACACACTTGGAGATCTATCTTCTTTCTTCTTCATATAGAAGAATTGTAGTTGTGTCTCTGGTGTAACGTCAAGTCTCAGCAGGGTTTCATTTTTTATTTTGTCATAGTCCTGCGTATCAAATCTCATAACTGAACAGTACTCTACCTGTGCCCTCCCAATCAACAACACCCCCAGCTATCTTGCCCATCAGCTTTTCTTGAGTCCAGAGGCGATGACAGCCTGCTCAAAGCTTTTTCTTCCATGGCCACCTGCCTGGCTGCTTGTTGCTGCTGTTGTAGTAGCTGGGTGATAAGACTGGGTGTCTGCTGGATGGCTATTGGCACTGCCATCGTCACCTGATGATCCATGTTATTTGTTGTATCAAGGCCACTGTTGTAATTCCCAGCCAATGCACCAGTTAAATGTCAAGAAGTTACCTGGTATGGTCTGGGTCCATATCTCCATGGGGTGTGGTGTGTATGTGCCATTGGAAAGGCATCACCAGTGATGTGACTGTCCACAGTTTCCAGTGGATCACTCTCTCACCTGTCATGACTTGATGGGATGCTTTTCTTGTTGGAAGCTGGAATATGCTGGCAGCTGCCTTCCAACAGTCCCACCCTAGATCTTCAGAGGGGTCCTCCTTCCCTTTACTCCCCTGCCCTTACCATATCAGTTAACAACACGAAGAGAAAGAAAAAGGCACTGTTGGTGAATGACTTAGTTTGGTATGTAGATGATAAATTAGACCGCCCTGGTTCCACTCATACAGGCTATCCCCATTTTATGAAGCCAATTATTTCTGGCCCTGATCAGTCAGAGTTTGACTGAGGGCCTTTGTCCTGGCACAGTCTCTTGCCCACAGACTAGCCACAGTGGGCCTTATTCCAGGCCTTCTAGGGCTTAGTCCAAACAAGTGTCGGGGAAAAAAATGAACTAAGTCCTGAAAAAAACCCAACAGAGTCCCCAATAAACTCCTGCCTGGAGCAATAACCAAGTGGGTCTCCTCTTAGCTGGCCCTCTGGGGATGTGTGCAAGCCCTTAGTCCAATGCAGTAGTCCCAGGGTCCCTCCCCCACTTTGCGGGACCTTTCAAGAAAGGCTAGCTGGAAATGAAAATAAAACCTGCAGAACACACACAAAATAAATGCATAAAACCCCTAGCTCAGCAGTTCACCAGCTGCTTACTCACTGGCCCTGAGCCTTTACAGCTGAGTGGTGTTAGTCTTCATTACCATCAGGCCATGGTCCATTGTTTCCCGCTAGGTCCAAAGCTTTCAATCTTCTTTTGCAGCATTCCAATGCTGCACTCACCAGTGTTGTCTGATAATCCTCCGATCATCACTAGATGTTGCAGGTGCTCCTCTCCACTCATGGAAGAACTGCTCCTGGACCCGGTGAAGCCCAGATGTACTTTGCCTCTTGGTCCACCTGCATTTTCCATCCACTGCCCCTTCCCAGGGCATGAAATCACTTGTTGTGGGCTCCATCCTCAAATCTGGAGGGAGCACCGGCTTTGAAAACACATTGGCGCCATACCAATCGGAGTCCTGACCTTCACATCTATTAGGGTAAGTCTCGCTTTTCCTATGACTCCCTGTTCTACCCTGGGTTCCTCTTTCAGTTCCCCACAGTATTAAGTTTCTGAAAACTTAAACTACGTCAGATGAACTGGGGGAACTAAATCACTAAAAATAAGTCAGATGAAATGGGGGAAAGAGTAAATGCAAAATTGCATTGTCAAAATTATGTGATTTAAAAACATGGCTCTGCTCTCAAAGATGGTTGTAAGAATGGGATTATAGAGTTCCATATTTACTCTCTCAGTATTTCCAGATTAAATACTTTCATTTTATAAGTTAAAAATTAGTTAAAACAAATTTACGGCTGTTGGTTGTAGCTATCTTTGTCTAAAGACATAGGCAGACAAGGTTCTTGTTGGAAACAGTTAGAAAATTGTTCTTTGCAAGTTTTTGGGCATAAATGCCCTTCTTCAGCATATCCTTCAAACTCCCTGTGGAATCTGAAAAGATATCAATGTCTGAAGTTTCTAACATGACACTGAGTCCTGAAGATGACAAAGCAATTACGTGTGTGATACTTTACTTTTAACTTTGAATTTTCCAGACCCTCTTGAACTTTCCACCCTCTTCTAAAAATCTAAGGTAAATGCAAAATGAATATCTAATCAACCAACCTAATAGATTCTTTAAAATTCACCTTAGAATGGATATATTTAAATTCTTATGAATTATATACTATAACATTTTCTATCAGAAACTTTACTTTCTGATCATAGAAGGGACCACCAAATCACATAAGGAATTTTTGCCTTTTTAGCTTACAAATTCAATATAGAAACACCAAGACAGGTATTTCTCTCCAGAACTCATCATAAAACTGTTTTTGGGAAAGTTATAATCTTTTCAATTTAGTTCAATTTAGTTTCAGGTTGTCTCAAAACAAGACCTTCCCGGTCTTTTGTATTTACATTGGTCTATTAGTTAGCCTGCTCTCTGC
This sequence comes from Crocodylus siamensis, assembly GCF_052110815.1. Taxonomy (NCBI): domain Eukaryota; kingdom Metazoa; phylum Chordata; order Crocodylia; family Crocodylidae; genus Crocodylus; species Crocodylus siamensis. The sequence continues at coordinate 197,920,953 of NC_143398.1, read as the reverse complement.
ATGATCTTTCATAGTATCTGAAATAAGCTGTTGATCACAAAAGCTTACATATTTTTATTGTTAGTCTATATGGTTGCAACTGTACCCTCTCTTCTGCCTGATGTCAAACTAATGCTGTCGGTCTCTGCTCAAGCTTTTTGGTTAGTTCTTTTGTAAAAAACAGTAAACGAAGGAAGTCAGTTAATGTCTAAAGTAATTCCTTATGTTTTTACGTACATATAAATAAAGTACTCAGGATCAGTGGTGGATTGTATCTACTTTGACCTGCAATAAAATATATGCAAATACTGCATGGAGTTTAGAAGTGACCATAGGCATAATCTGTATATGCCAGTGGTTCTCAACCTTTTAAACTGAAGTCATTCTTCCTTAGATTTCAGGTACCCCTCAGAAAATTCCAGCTCTTAGGGCGCATCTACACACATGCTTTAATGCACATTAGCCGATTTTAATGTGCACCAAAGTGTCACTAAAAATGTGCTATTAAGCTATTGCGCATTAAAATAGGCTAATATGCACTAAGCGTTACTTAGGCTAGGGACAGGAGTCACACATAAACCCAGCTGAAGCAATCAGAAACTGGTTTAAACTTGTAATAGAACAGAAGTTAAGTGCACATAAACCAGTTTTAAAATGGCTGAAACTGGTTTAAGATAAACCTGGCTAAATGTAGTATCAGACTTAGCTGATTTGGTTCAAACTGTTTTATGAAACTTCTGTCCCAGACCCCTTCCTGGTTCAAGTTAAATCAGAGTCCCCCAGCATGGTTTCCAGCCCTGGGCTGGGTTGGACTGTGCTGTCTGTTCCAGAGAAGAAGGGTTGGGAGAGAGGCAGGGACTAGCCCCTCCATGAAAACCCTGGTTGGGGCCTGAGGCCAGGGAAGAAGGTTAATTCCCCCTTCTCCCAAGTACAAAGCTGTCCTGCCTGTTAAACTTACTTAAAGTTTTTGCTGGCTGTGACTGTGGACTATAAATCCCAGAGGCACCTGGAAGAGGAAATGATGAGCAACCCTGCAGAGTCTGTGATGCTGGACTGCAAATCACAGTGTCCTTCGGGGTAGCAGGAAGAGGAAGTACCAGAGAGCCATGCTCTAGTGCCCCCACCCCCTTTCTGGCCTGAGCCACTGCAGGCTTGTGGCTGCATTTCCTGAATCAAAGGTAAATGTGTGTCCAGTTGTTTCTCAGTTTAATCTTTGGAGCTTAGACTAACCTGCAAAGACTGAATCAATTCAGCCTTGGGCTTTTTGACTGTCTGTACTTAGCCTTAAAAACTGTACTCTTTAATTAATGCACATTAAGACAGGCTAATGATCATTTTCCTAGTACTTCACAATGGAGGTACTGTGCATTAACTAAAGTGAATTAATCCACCTATAGACGCATCCTTAGTTTTCACTTTTTGACTATAGCAAACCAGTGAGCAATTCTTCTGTTGCAAAGAACTCAGAGGCCACATCCAGACAAGCGTGGACATGTGGTATGTGGCATTGCAGACCCATCTGTGGCAGCACGCGCCACACATACTGCTGCCTTGCAGTGTGGGGGAGGGGGATTTGACCCTGGAATCCTGGGGTCAAAAAAACTCAACCAAAACAAAGTAGGGTGGTGCACATGGCAGCAGTGCACATGGCCTAAAAACAGAACTTGGCTACCCGGAGCCACGCTCCGGCTGCTGGCCAGGTTTCCTGTCACGGCTACAGCCCTGGGAGGCCCCCAGGACCCCAGGTAAGGCTGCTGGGGCCAGCACAGTTGCTGGCCCCAGCCTTCTCTACTCTACCTGGGGTAACTTGCTGTGTGCTAGAACATGTGTGGCACAGGCATTCCCTGGAACAAGTAGCAGCAGCACAAGATGTGCCACTACTACTTGTTCCCAGGAAAACAAACATCTGCACTTATCTGGATATGTCCAGAAAGACCACAAGTCAGAATGTTTCTAACACTAAGAATTGCTGTGTGAAATCTCTCTTTTAATCTTGTGAATTATGTAACAGTGCTAACCTTGTGTGGCACCCTGCACCACACTTGAAAGGATCTCAAGGCACCCCAGGTTGCCACAGCACCCAGGTTGAGAATCACTGGTATTTGCTTTCTCTTCTCAAAGCACATGCTCAACCTCTTATTTATTGCTAGTTTCACTGACATTCACTCAAAGTAGCTTTTTCAAGGGAAGTGAAATGCTGAGAGGGAGAATGTTGACCACCAAACAAAGCCTGAGGAAAGTTCAGCTCTCTGGTCAGGGAGATTTTCTTGGGATGCTTGACAATGCAGAGGCAAAGGGATGGATTGGTTACAGCTGTGTGTGCCTCAGGCAGAAAGCAGTGAAAAAGGCAGTGGTGAGAATAGCACCCAGAGAGAGCAGAGGGACAGAGCTTCTTGGAACATAGGACTGGCTAGAAATGTAGGTATAGAAACTGTATGTAGGATACTGCTTGGTAATGTTCTTTTATTGTGTTCTACTTAGTTGATCTTATTGTCTTCTAACAGTTAAACCACTATTAGGATTTCAGTTTCAACTAGCATTTATTTTGCTGCTTTCAGAATAAGAAAAGCTGATGAAAAGGAAGATCCTCAGCTGATGTCAATATAACTATCACAATTTACAGCAGCTGAGGAATTATAGAAGTTGTATGCCTAGTCATAGAACATTCAGGTGAACTGATAGCATTAATCTAAGGTATCCCTTGGGAGTACTCTAGCTGCTATGTAGTTAAATACTTCTGGGTTATCAAGGACAGACAAATGATGTGATTTTTGCAAGATGAGGAGGAACTTCAACTTCTGCTGGATAATTAATCTAAAGACATCCAGTGCAAACATGCATGTGTCTTATTATCTGGGTGTCTCATTCTACAACATTATTAAGAAACTCCTGGAAGTGCTGGGGTCTTTCAATTGATCTCTACCTACTGGGAGCTCAAAGTTATTAATCCAGAAAACTTAAAATGTTGTGGTATTAATTCATTTTGAGTAAAAAAAAAAAAAGTTTACCTCAAATTAATCATTATTTAAGATGCAAAAAAAACACTTGTAAAGGCTTAGTTGAGCCAGTTTTGCATGAAACTTGAGTAGCTTGGCAATTAAACTCGGTGCATTTCAGTTCTTTATTTTTCTGTCATGGGGGAAGGATTTAAAGGACTCCCACGGACTCTCTAAACTGAGGGACACTAGATCCTGCAGGAAGTTAAGACAATTAGTACTGGGGAGACAGCAAGCATTTACAACTGTACGGTATAGCATATCATTAAAGACTTTGTTTCACAGTAATTTTAGGCAGCTTCTGGAGCTCTTGACCCTTGGATTGGCTGCACATCAACACCTTTTAAGTGGCATAAAGCATTTGTTATTTGGCTTAAAGTTATGCCATTTCAGGGCAGGATGATCTCTAATCCATACAACCTTGGTCCTGTTCCATTATGGTGTAGGCACTCCCCACAGATATTCCACCCAAGTTGAAGTCTTCCAGTATCCCAGCTCCAGGGCTGTGCTGGCTCTGCCTGCTGGGAGCAGCGAGCCAGTCTGGGCAGTGGCACTGGCTCTGCCTGGTAGAAGCAGCCAGCCAAGCAGAACCAGCGTGGTATCCCTGGAGTGCCCAGTGGCCGTGGTGCCTCCAGCTGCCACCTAGACTAGCTCGCTGCTCCTGCTGGACAGAGCTAGTGCACAGCTTGGATTGATTCACTGCTCCTACCAGGGAGAGTGCCCAACAGCCACAGTGCTTCCTGTGTGGTGCCCCCCATGACCAGTAACCACCATCTAGCCACAGGTGCCCCACCCCCTGTGCGCATTGGGTGTTAGTGTCACCACCTTTTACCCTTGAAGATTTGAAAAGGGCTTAGATTTAGGGGGCTCAACAAGTTCTTAATCACAGAAAGACACAAGGAATGTTATGAGAACATTTTGGGGGACCACTTCTGCTGAGGCCCTGCACAGCTCCTAGTCCTGCACCTGCTCACCACCAAGCCTCTAGTGACCAGTCACAGCTGTGCAGGTGAAGGACAGTCAGAGATGATTTTTTGCCTTAAGATGTGACTGCTCCACTAAGCCAATTATCATTTGTGTGACTTACAGCATAAGGTGTAACAAGGGCCCTAAGAGATGCAAGAGCTAGCTTGGGTCATGTTAGCTGTCTAGCCTTGGCAGCATGGAACTCAGTGTGGACTAATTTACCCTGCTGTGACGCGGTGAGCAGCAGCTCATTAACACGTACATAATAAAACTCTTCATAAAAAGCAGGAAAGGTTTTCAGGGCCCTGCCAAGTATCGCGCCTCTTGTGTGACAAACTTCACACTTTACTTTCATGCTGTCCTGCATTGCAGCTATCATCTCGTGCACAGCTGGAGGGAGAACTGGGCAGCAAAGGAAATGGAGTTGGCTCTTAAAAGGATGTGTTGGGATAAGAATGGCTGCGTTTTCCCCACAGCAAGTTTCTTCTGCTTCTTCCCTTCATGCCTAGAAGGAGGAAGTGGCAGACATCTTCTATGACCTCGCATTGTCAGCTAAGGCCCAGACTGTTGGAAGGTGCATCAGATCTTGAGCTCTAAGGAGCTGTGACCCAGGACTCCTCCGGCCTGTCTCAAGCACCTCATGTCATTGTGCTAGGAGGCAGAGGTACTGCTGCTTTCTTTAGTCATTCCTTCTTTCTCAGTGTTTTCTACCCTGCTTCTCTTCATGGTTCCTCTTCTTCCCTGGATAATCCTCTTTTATATCAGCAGTAGGCTGGGCTGCAGGCCAGTGAGGAAAGATGGTGGTAGACTTGCGTGCTCAAGGAACAAAGAGCGATGAGGCGCAGGGGAGGGATTCATAACAGTGCAGGTAAGGGGGGCGGCTTCAGCCCTTCACCCTGCTCTGATCTCCTCCACTGGGGCGAGTGGGCCCCCAGGCCCAGAGCAGCAGTGTCTGCAAAGGGAGGAATTGCCGTGAGGGGGGCAGCGGTCTCTGCTGCTTTACCGGGGAGGAAGGACAAACACCTAAAAGTTTGTCTGGGGGGGAAGGGGAGGGACAGCCAAGTGTCCCTCCTCGCCTCGCCCCGACACACGCTGCTTGCTCCCTCACGATGACTGCACCCACCAAACCGACAACGCCTGATGTCCGAGGCAGAGGGGCCGGGCTACGGCCCGCCCCCCGGCCGGCAGCGGGGGCGTCGGGGCCGGGCCGGGGCGGCCGAGGGAGGAGCCGGCGGCCGGCCGCGCACGTGGAGCGCAGCGCAGCTCAGCGCAGCCCGGGCCGCAGCCGCAGCCGCAGCCGCAGCCGCTCCCGCGGGCCCGCCCCAGGGCGGGAGCTCGCTCGCTCGCTCGCTGGGGCCGGGGGCGCAGAGCAGTGGCGCCGGCGGCCGGGCTCCGCGACGAGTCATGCGGGGCCGCGCGGGGCCGCGCGGGGCGGCCCGCCTGCTGCTGCTGCTCCTCGGCCAGTGCCTGGCGGCGGCGAGCGCCTACAACCTGGACGTGCGCAGCCCCGTGCTCTTCCGCGGGCTGCGCGGGACCCTGTTCGGGTACTCGGTGGTGCTGCACGGGCACGGCGGGGAGACGTGGTAAGTCCGGGGCTCTCCTCGGCTCCCCAACTCCCTGGAGCGGCCCCCGCCCGCCCTGCCTCGGCCCGTGAGTGCTCCTGAGTCTGCCGGGGCTTCACCACCCTGCTCTGCCTTGACCAGGAGTGCACGATTCGGGTCCTAGCCCTGGTGGGCCAGAAACCATGCCCCAGCGTGGTGTCATGGACCAGCTGTGTAGCTGCGATGAAGCTGGACCTGCTTTGCAGTGCAAGACGTTGGGGATGAAGAAGGCCGTGCATTGGAAAGCTCACCAGCTACACAGTTGCTGTGGTCTGGTCTGGTGTGAACTTCATCCCTGTTGTCCCAGTTGCACTGATTTAAACTGTACTTGCAAATGGTCACATGTGGGGTGCCTTTGCTTCCCTCAGGATCTTCTTCCAGGCTTGCCACTGCAAAACAAAAGGTAGCCAACTTCAGCTTGGGGCAGGTAGCTTCTGATAGAAACCCAGTCTGTGCATGGTGGGGTGGGCGGCAGTTGAGCACTTGCATGTCCCTGTCAGTTGGCATGACTGTTTTTTCTTACTTGCAGGCTAGTGGCAGGAGCCCCCAAAGCAGACTGGTCTGCAAACAGCTCTGTGGTCAATCCAGGTGCGATTTTCAGATGCAGGATCAGGAACAATCCAAATGGCACTTGCGAACAGCTCCAGCTGGGTGAGTCCAAGGGTGGTGCCCTTGCACCTGAGAATGGTGTTACTGCTTCGGTAAAACAGCTGCAACATTCTCAGCAGTTATAATTAAACACAGCCAGAAAAACCCCTTAGGTATGTATAAGTGAGTGCATACCTTGGATATTCCCTAACAAACAACAGTCACAACTGGCTAAATGAACTAGTAGGAGAGAGTGGGTTTTTTCCAGAAGCAAAGTGAAATGGTTCCTTTAATAAATATTCTCTCCTGCACTCTTTTGCAAAAAAATAGATTTAAACAATTCATCATTGTGAAATATCAGCAATATAGTCCAGTTTTGATTAGACTAAACAAACTTTCTTGATGTTGGTGTATTCAGTTTAGTGATGAGTGTCCACGTTCTCTTATAAATTCTAATCTATGCATCAAAATGATACATCTAACTTTCCCTAGCATGAAAGACTAGTGCTCTTATAAATTTAAATGACCAATAAATAATTATTTAAAACATAGATCCTAAAAAACCTCTTCTTAGACTTGGAAAGGACAAACTATGCTCGAATTTTCTAAAGTTATTCCACCTCTTAATCCACACTACAGTTAGATGGTAAGCTAGGCATTTTTACACACAGATTTCTGGTAGATCTGGGATGATTTTTTTTTTTTTTTTAAACTAATAATTAAAAAGGTGTTTTGGAAAACAGAAATATTCTGCAAATTTAGGTTGAATTCACTAAATAACGAGACAAAAGCAGAAAATTTAGAAAATGTCAAAAATACTTCATTTCAGCACACGTGTTAAAATAGTAATTGAGGAAATACCAATATTTTTTACTTTTCTCAAAACAAGGGAAATTTTGTTTAAATGATCTCAATATAAATAATGTAGTAAAGCAACCTGAAGCAAAACACTGTTTTTCATTTCATGTGGTTTAAATACTTCAGGTTGACACAATAAAAAAAATGTTTGCTTTTCTCATTTAGCTGAAGACCCAAAAACTGTTTTCAGTTTAAACCAAGTTGATTTTTTTTTTTTTTCAGTTTAACCGCTGGGGTGAGAAAACGTTAATCGCCCAGCTCTGGGTGTCAATCGCATAGATACACCTGTGGGTATCTAATTTCAAAGTGTATGACTTTGTAAAAGTTTGAGCAATAAGTCTGTTTAAGATTACAGGTTGTTATGAACATATCAGCAGTTTTCTGCTTCTAATGTCCTTGAATAAAGTCCTCTTCAATTTTTTTTTTATCCTGTTTGTTTTAAGACCTGCATAAGACTTGGTTTAGCTCCCTCTTCTTCTGCAGTGCAGGTCTTCCATAACTGTCCTATCCCACTGAACTTGTCAAACTATTGGAGGTGGTTAGGGAGTATGGGACACAGCTTTCACAAACTTTCAAACCTAAGCTTTAGAATTCATTCTTGCCAGAGACAAGGATCATGGTTTCAGAACAAAATGAAAATTCTGTGTGTTGGCATTCCTCTGTTAATCCTGCACGTGTATCACCATTAAGGTACCCTCAAAACATATAGTTTATTGATCTTCCTTATTTTTCATATAAGCAGGGAAAGAAGGTTAAGACACTAGGGTTTTTTTATACGTATAGCTGAGAAACGATCAGATGCTATGTTCTTGATGAGCAGATTTTAGGTATGCAAATCTTTGCAAGGATGCAAAGAAAGTGATCACTCACAGACACTAAGTGGTTCCTTTTCTGAGAAGCTTGGTTATGATACTGAACACAATGAGAACCAGAAATAATTGAATCTGAAAGGGCTTGTCTATACATAGTCTCTCAAAATTTAAAGCAAATCAACTAAATGGGTTAAATCAATGCACACAAATTAAAATGCATAAAACATACATGTACATGCTCTCACTAGGGATATCTAGAGCATATAGCTTAAATTATTTTACTCCTCAGATATTGCCTTTGTGATATTCCTTGCTCATATTTGTAATAGTAAAGAAGCCCATTAGATGGTGTTAGGAAGAATCACAGGTTTTTCTCATAGATGCTTAAGAATGAAACCTCATGTGCAAATAGACAGGTGCGTGTTTGAAACATGCCGAAGGCTACTCTGAATGAGTAGGTGCAGAAGCTAAGGTATTTTAGGTCTTAACTGTGATATTAGTGTTCAGTAAGAACAGGACTTCTACAGATGCGCCAAGTTTGTAGATACTTCATCTTTTTATGACTGCCTTTTTTGTTCTTTCAGTTTGATCACATATATGGCAAGTCTTGATTCTGATTTTATTGTTTTGTTTTGAGTTTGAAAATTGGTGTAAGTTACTTTATTAATAGGAGGAACAATAGTTGTTGTAGCATAGGTCATAAATAATGTTGGCCCTTTACTACATTTGCAATGAAATAATTTTTTTTTAGTTAACCTCCTACTAGAGTCCCAGAAATGTACAGGTACTTAATTGGATATTAGAGGATTCTTCATATAGCTGGGCATCTATAGTAAAAAGATGCTGAGCATTGTGAGCTTAAAACTGGGACATATCCTTAGCTACTGTTCACCAAATAGATATTGTAAAACAGCCCCGAAACTAACATAATTGGATAGCAAACGATACTCTTCCTACTGGGAGTACTCTGTGTCACCCATCTCTCTAACTGTGAGCTGGAGGGTTCTTGTTATTTTAAAAGAAGGCAGCAGGCTAAGCTAGCTGTGTGGGGCTACAGCAGCAGGAGCACAGGCTAGCTATTAATTAAAAAGGGGAAACTCCTGTTTTGGTTGGAGAGCCACATGACAGGAAGTGGGCAGGGCTTTGGGGCATATAAGCCCAGGACCTGAGCTGGGTAGGGCACTCAGTATTAGACAGCCTAGCCTGGGTCAGGGATCAGAGGGCTGGAGAAGCAAACAGCCTAGTCCAGGGTCATGGACCAGAGGGCAGAGACAGTGAGGGTGGTCCAGCCTGGAGTCAGGAACACTGAGGGCTGTTCCAGAGAGAGAGACTCAACTGGAGTTGTCTTAAAGGGGAAACCCACCCCATAGAGTTAAGAGGAGAGAAGTCTGGAGGACTGTACCCTAGGAAGAGGCTACCCCGGCTTCTGGAGGCAGCCCCTCTTCCCCTCCTCCCCACCCCCTGCAAAGGTCAAGTCATGGCAGGAAAGAGATAGGAGGTAAAGCAAAACCAAGGAAAAAAGTTGGTAGGCAGGTCTGACCGCCACAGGACATCAGAGAGGCCTGGCGGCTTGCCTGAGCCTGTCACACTCTCTGGTGATTCTCCAGGGTAGTAGATTTATTACTAACAGCACAGGGCTGTCCAGGTCTTAGCAGCTGGAGCTATCCCTTGAAGTCATAGGCGGGCTTCATAATATAAGAATCCTAGAGCTATTTTATGCTATATTGGACTGGGTTGGCTTTACCTGCAAAGGTGATTTCATTGCAGCCTTGCCCTTCCAAAAGTGCAGCTATTATGAATATAAATTTCACCCACTGTTGTGTGTGTAGGCCACTGAATGTAAAGGGTAGCATAAATTATAAATATAACACTAAGTCTTCGTTTATGTGCTTTGCTTGATCAGTACATTTAAACATTCTGGACTGCAATAGTTATATAGGAGATGAAGGCTTTTAGACCTGGGCAAACATGCATAGTATGATGGTTTCGGGTGATGTCCTAGAAGAGCCATCAGGCCTTTCCTTCTGAATGTCCTTCACTTCCGGTGGCTTCACCTGGACTTGAGCAAAACCTGTTTTAGCCTGTTAGTATAGTTTGACAATGGATGATTGAGGAAGTCAGTCAGTGAAATTGCTGGCACGGGTGGAGTAGGGTATTTTCAACTAAGTGATAAAGCAGAAGAATGCCCTAAAATAAGAAGTTATTCATGTTATTTTAGCATAAGAAAAAAAGGAGAAACTTATTCTTAATTCTCCTTCTCAAATTCTTACTATAATCAGCCTAGAAAAACATTGCTCTCTAGCTCCCCCAGGTGAACTATTACAATTGAAGACAAGTCTTCTGCAAGTATTCCTTTGGAATGAAACAGCAAAAATTTGAATTGCCACTGTTCACACTTCTATTATATTAATGAACTTATTGGCCAGGGAGTAGGATGAAACTGTAAGAGAATTTTGTGAAAAACTTCAAAATTGAGCACAAGCGGACAACTGTACCAGCAATATGACTACAAGACTTCCACTCATTGTAGCAGGTGCTGGTCCCAGGGGTGGCTGTGATGCCCCCTGGTGCCCATTTGCTCCTGCTCTGCCCTTGCTCTCCTTCACTTCTCCTATGCCTTGCTATTAGATCCTTGGAAAGGAAGGCTGCCCCAGGGATCCCTGATCCCATGCTGCTGTTCAGATTTCACTACTCAGTGCTTTAAGGGCTTATTACATGGTTCCAACCATCCTTTACACCATGCCTCTGCCTTGCAGAAGTTATTACCTGGTGCCACTCCTAGGTCTATACCAGCACCCAGTCTCCACCACTGCTGGGACTAGCAGTCCCTATGCCATCAACCTTCCTGGCTGCCTCTGGACCTCAGGCTGCTGTCTCTGTCCACTCACACCTGGGCACATCACCCATTCTAGCTACTCCCAGGTACCTAGTCCCTGCCAGATACTGGACCTTCTCTGGTCCAGTCTCCACTCTATTCCTGAGCCCTGGCCCTGCTCTGGGGCCTCTCAAGGCCACCACTGCCCCGTAAACCACCAAACTGCCTTGTCTTAACCCCTGGGAGTACAGAGTCTCCCTCTACTGCTTGCTCAAGTGCTTCTTCCATGTCAGCTCTTGAGATTACCTGCCTCAGCTCTGGCCCTGGGTTTATCTCTGTTAAATCCCACCCATTTCTGGTAAGGTACTTTGCTTCCTGCTGACTTGGTTCCTTTCAGACCTGTACCTTAAAAGAATAGGTGTGCCTAGTGCCCATTACACTCATCCAGTTGGAGCATGGGAACAATATCAAATGGCACACTGCCAATAAAATTATCCACTTCTATGTACGTGTCGGAATAGTGGAGTGAACTGCTATTGCAGTTAGAAGGCCACAAATTATTCACATTAAATGATTCATTTGGAATTTAAAAAAAATGTAAAGAAAATCCGGATGCTCCGTCAAGTAAAAGCTGAGTTCCTTGGTATTTACTGTCATTAAAAGTAAACAAGTTCCCTTCCATTCATGAATCTTGATATTTTAATTTCTTGTGCATTGATATGGCGTATTGTGATCACTGGATGTAGTAGATTTATTAATCTACAGAAAAGAGAAGCTTTGGTTTACAAGTTTTGCAAAGAGACGAAGGCAGATGTCTGTATTAAATAAAATATAATTCAGGTCAGCGTTAGAGAGGGATAGAGACGGGCATAGACAGATTTTGTAAACTTGTGCAGGTTTTTTTGAAGGTTGGAAGGCTAGTCATGTGGGGGAAATGAAATCAGCCTATTGATGGGACATGTTCTGGGAGGTTCACTAAGTGTGGACACACTTAGCATCTTTTTAGAGTAGAGATCCTTTTTTCCCTTCCTGACCTCAGTACCTGCAGTCAGGAGTGTTTTTTAACTTGAGGCCTTACATTTGACGATGTTGCTACTGTGGAGTTTCACATGCTTCATGATCTAAAATTACTACTGTGCAGTTTACTCAGACTGCACTCTTATTTATCTTTACAACAACTTTACAAGATCAGTATATGCCACTTCCCCTGTGGCACACAAGCTGTCATTTCCCTTTTGGTGCTTCCAGCAGTGCTGCTCTTTTGCCTTTGCCCCCTGAAGCAGTTTTGCTTTTCACCAGATTAAACACTGCTAATAGTATGCCTGTCCTCATCACCATATCCATAATGCTAACCCCACACTCTTCTTGCTTACATTTATGCTCACAAGGGACTTATCCTGTCCTTTCCTTACAGAATGCTTCAAAATCCTCCTTCTCTTAGTAGTGGGAAATTAGAGACTAAAGAAGGAACGTGGAGCTAGAAGAAGTGTAGGAAGCAAACAAAAACAGCTGGGAAATCAAGAGAGGATAATAGAGCATATGACTAAGGACAGTTTAGAGTGAGAATTTGTTAGAGCCAAGGGGAAGGGAAAATAACTACATGAGTAAGGGGTAATATAATACAGGGGAGAAAAGAAAAATGCCTTGTTTCACTGTTTCTGAAGGCCTTGGGGACATCTAAAATGGATGACCAAATACAGCATTAAGCCAAGTAAAACCTTCTTTGTCTCTGACTACATTCTGTTTGGTGTAATGAAAATTTCAAGTGTTGAACACTAGATAATTTAAGAAGCTAGTCTTCCCTTCTACTTTTATTTCTAATATCTGTATATAGTCAAAAACAATTAAGAACAGAAACAGTTAGGAAGAGCCTTTCCCATCTAAAAAGAAAAATTACCGTTAGATATGGGGGCAGGGAGGCAAAAGGCCTTCCAGCTAGAGTTTGAGAAATGTTACTTACAAGCTGCAATTAATTCTAATGTTAACTAGAATTATGATATTTATTTTAAAAGTGTGCATTAGAATGGGAAATGTCTAGACATTCTATATGATATTACACCAGTTCCTGAACTGATATGAAGTGGTTTGTTAGATCAGAGAGTCTAGCCAAGTCAAAGGGAACTGTGGTTAATATGTACACATAATTGAACTTCATGAGCAGATAAAGATTTTCTATTGCCAGCTTTAAAATTATTTCTTACCTACTTGGAGCTGCACAGGAAGACTTCCCTGATGCCATGTGAAAGGTTGGAGGAGTGGAATAAGCTACCATCGTGTCCCTGATCTTCTGGATCTTGAGATTGGCACTCTGTGGATTTAGGGCAGAGGCAGGCAAAATACAGGCTCGCGCTGGCCTGCCAGCTGATTAATTGCATCCAGCCCCATAGATGGCTGCCCTTCTTGCACTCTGTATGGGGCTGAGTCCTTCCTGCTCCTGCCTGGGGCAGTGCCTGGTGTGTTCCAAGCCTTCCCTGGCAGAAAGTGCCAGCTCCAGGCACAGCTTCTGGGCAGAGCTGCTGTTGCCGCTGCCCAGGGAGCTGCTGGGCTTCTCTGACCTCCAGGGACGACGACTCCTGTTCCTGTTGCAGTACTCTGAGCAGCAGGTAGGAAGAAGAAGCTACAGCACTGAGTGGAGAGGGGTGGGCTCTGCCTGCAGCTTGCTGTGATTCTGCTAATGGATGGCTGGGCAAGAGGTCGTGTGGATAGAGGAGGGTATGAAGGAATATGACTGCTTACAAAGCCCCACTGGGCAGGCATGGGACAGGCAGATGGAGCAGGAGCAGCAGTTGGAGCCTGTGCAGCCCCAGGACAGGCAGGTGGTGTGGGAGCAGCAGCAGGAACCAGCATGGGCTTGGCACAGCCCCGCCAGGCAGGCATGTGGGATGGAAGCAGTAGCAGCAGCAAGAGCCAGTGTAGGCTTGGCTGTAGTCCCACTGGGCAGGTGTGGGACAGAGACCAAGAGAGCTGGTGGTGCCAAGCTCTGCTCCCTGTTCCCCCTCCCCTCTCCTAGGGGCTTTTCTTGCTGCCCACCAATGACAGCTACTTTCCCACCCATTGCAGCATGCAGTGAGCCAGGCAGGCACCACTAATATTCCTCCCCCTTCCTCCACCCGTGAAGGGGCTGGGCTCAGCCACATCACAGTGGACAGAGGGGAAATCAGACTGGGGAGGAAGCCCCCCACATGCACACCCAACCCATATCCTACCCCCCCACCATATCCACAAATGCACAAAACACTATATCACACACTCCACCGTACCCACAGACACCACCTACACCCCCCACACATCCATACTCCCACCCCCACCATACTTGCACCCCTCCATACCCAACACTGCAACCATGCATGCACTCCACGCCAAACAAGACCCACACTTGACACCCCCCATACACATAGACTCAGAAAATCATAAAAAATTAGTGTTGGCAGGGACTTCAGGAGGTCATCTAGTGCAGAGGTTCCCAACTCCAGGGCCATGGCCTGGTACAGGGCTGCAGAGGGTTAGCTGCTGGTCTGCAGAAAGGTCGGCTGCTGGACCAGAATTCTGGCATACTGCGGAGTGGCAGCCAGCCGTTTTTTATACAAAATATTAAAAAGCGTTGGCTGCTGCTCCTTAGTATGCCAGTCACTTTCGGACTGCAGTTTGCTGGTCCTCAGTTTGCTGGTCTGTGGTCACTTCTGGTCTGCAGACTGGCCCACGGTCACTTCCAATCTGCAGTTTGCTGGTCCACAATCTAAAAAGATTGGGAACCCCTGATTCTAGTCTAATCCCCTGCTCAAAGCAGGACCATCCCCACCTAGATCATTCCAGCCAAAACCTCAAAGGATGGAGCTTCCACCACCTCTGGGTTTCAGTGCGTTACTACCTTCCTAGTGAGAAAAATTCCTCCTAATTACCAGCTTATGCTTCCCTTGCTGCAACTTGAGACCATTGCTCCTTGTTCTGTCATCTACCACCCCTGAGAACAGTCTGGCTCCATCCTCTTTTGAGCCCTGCTTCAGGTAGTTGAAGGCTGCTGTTAAATCCAATCTCAGTCTTCTCTTCTCCAGGCTAAATAAGTCCAGTTCCCTCAGCCTGTCCTCAGAAGTCATATGTCTCAGCGCCCTCACCATTTTTGTTGCCCTTTGCTGGACTCTCTCCAATTTGAATGCATTCTGTCTGTAGTGGGGGCCCAAAACTGAACACAGTACTCCAGATGTGACCTCACCAGTGCTGAATAGAGGGGAAGAATCACTTCCCTTGATCTGCTGGTAACACTCCTACCAATGCAGCCCAGTATGTCATTAGTCTTCTTGGCAACAAGGACACACTGCTGGCTCATATTCAGCTTCTTGTCCACTGTAACCCTCAGGTCCTTTTCTGCAGAGTTGCTGCCCAGCCAGTCAGCCCTGAGCCTGTACTGGTACATGAGATTGCTCCATCCTAAGTGCAGGACTTTGCACTTGTCCTTGTTGAACCTCATGAGATTTCTTTTGGCCCAATCCTCCAATTTGTCTAGGTCACTCTGAATCCTAGCCATATCCTCCAGCATATCCACTACTCCTCTCAGCTTGGTGTCATCTGCAGACTTGCTGATGGTGCATTCTATACCATCTTCTAGGTTGTTGATGAAGACATTGAACAAAATCGGCCCCAGAACCACCTGAGGGGCACATCCACACATATACCACCCCTCTCACACACCCCACCTTCCACCATACCAACGACACATCTAACAGTTTCACATACCTCAACCACACATCTGACACCCCCACACACATACACCCCACAAACCTCAGCCACACCCACACTTACACCCCCCACACCCCTTCTATACCTTGACATACCCCACCTGCACTATACCCACACACCCCCAAACCACATACTCCCTCAACCACACACATCCCTTCTACCCCTCCACACACCCTATACAAGCAAACCCCACCCCTCACAAAAGGCGTACTTTCTGGGCAAGGGGAGAGACTTCCAGTGGCAAAGGTCAGGGTTTAGGGGGTGGGACTTCCAGCCACAAGATGGGCAGGGCACCTATCAAGGAGTGGAACTACACTTGTGACCCACAATGCCTCACCAAAACACATTAAGCGGCCCTCCAGCCAAAAGAATTGCCCACCGCTGCTTTAGGGCTTGCATAGAAAAGTGAGTAGAACAGACATGAGGTAGGTAGAAAATGGTATACAGAAATTGTCATTCTCATGCTTCACGGAAAACACATAATATAACCTTTAGCTGTATTATTTATTTTATCTGGGGGAGTCCATATTTTGATAAAGTCAGGAAGACTCAGTGGTCTGGTTAAAAGATACTACCCCTATAATAAAAAGTAAGGATGTGAGAGAACAATAATTTCAGAGAGCTTTTTCTCCTGCAGAGGGCCTTCTCGATTATTTTCTGCCAGGAAAAGAAAATCCAAAGGCCAGGACAATTCTACTGTCAATTTAATGTTTTCTCAAACTATTTCCAGTATCATATGTCCAAAATCCTTTTAATAGGTGATAATTCTGAAAAATCCTTTGATTACCATTGAAAGAGACTAAATATGGTAACAAAAGAAGTCAACATACCCAGTCAGTAGAGGGTGATGATTTTTAAATTGATTGATTGATTTTACAGATAACTAGATTTATTAGAACTTAATAGCCTATAAACCAATGGATTATAAATACATTTCAGCTCTCCTGGGAACTCATTTTTCCTTCCGTTTAATGTAGAAATGTGTTGTGGTAGTCATTGATCTATTCTGATGCCCTCTGCTGGCTAATTAACATTATTTACCCAGACTTTCTGGGTTGCTTCGTCAGTAAAGGAATTTGTTGAATTTGATGAGAGTTAAACCCCACCAAACTCTGTTACCTATTTTTCTTTCGGTATTATATGTCTGTTAGTTCTGGTAAATGAAACAGCAAAATGAAATTTTGAAGATATTGTATTAAAACTTTTTTCAGTGTCTTAGTAAACATACAGTGGGCACCTTCAAAAATAAAAAATAAAAAATATTATTATATGTAATATAAGTCTTTCGAATAGAATAGAATATTTTAATGCTTGCTTAAAGTTATTTTCTTCACATGTGGACTCCAGTTTTTGGGGAAGAAACAAGAATTTGCCCGACTCACAAGATCACTATTTATTATTTTTGCAGAACTTCACTAGCTACCCACATTTTTAAATATAAGATAATGCATTTAAATAGAAGTAAAACTAAAAACCACCTTCAAAACTGTATACCTTCTATTTCTGTAAGGAGGACCAAGTACAAAAGTATTATACCCATATTAGTTTCACATCCGAAACAAATACTGCAATTAGAGGGATCTGATTTTATAGGAATAGGAACTTGGAATATGACTGATTCCTAAGCTCTGTTGGACAGAGATGTGACTAGGAAAGTGGGTAAATTGAAAAGATTTTCATTACAGATTAGAGTTTAGATCCAGTGGCTTTAGAGAATCAGCAGATATTTCAGATGAACACCTGCAGATTCCATTGTATGGATCGATTTGGAACTGGGAGTTCAATTTGGTGTGATGGGTGATTCAGACCTGAGGTTTGGACTCGCAACTAAGTGTGAAAAATCCTCCTCTCTTGGATTAACTGAGTACCAAATATTGGGCTTTAAATTTCCTTGGCTAAAAGCCCTGTTTTTTATAATAAGATATCATGGTGTTTGTGATTAAATTAATTAAAAAAACAGTGGCTCATTTTTAGTACTTTCTATGAAATCATGCTAGGGGGTTGGGCTCTACAATACTACAGCTTTTAAAAAATGATATACTGCTTATGTGACAGTGCATCTGTGCTCACCTTTCTATCTTCCTCAGTTTCAACAGTGATGGAAGTACCATAATATAGTCTCTTTGTATCTAGTAGACTCTGTTTGGGCCTGATAGCTCTATGTATTTCCTGTGTGGCACCATACTTTCATTTACAAAAAACTGTGAACTATACTAATATCTTTCCATGGGATGTCCTATATAAAATATTTATGGGTATAAGGCCTACTGATAACTATATTGCATAATAAATTGTGTAGAACTTCGGTTTATTTTATATATTCTGTTTCTGTTAATTCATTATCCTTTTCCTGTTCCAGGCAATCCTGCTGGACAATTTTGTGGAAAGACATGTTTAGAAGAGAGGGATAATCAATGGCTGGGTGTTAGCATGTCTAGGCAGTCAGGAGAAAATGGATCCATTGTCGTATGTATTGTCTTTATTATTGAATACCTTTTATCATGCTCCCTTCACCATTTTAATGCTTTTTCACATCGCTTTTGTTTGTTTTTATTTTTACATAGGCCTGTGGACATAGGTGGAAAAATGTATTTTACGTTAAAAAAAATGAACACAAACTTCCTTGCGGTTTATGTTTTGCTGTTCCTTCTGATTTTCGAGTACAGTTGAGTAAAAGGATATGTCCTTGCTATATAGGTAAGGAGAGAGTTTGGTCATTTATAGTGTTTGATTATGCTGGTTTATTTGATGAGGTGTAAACCTAAATGCTATTCTGAAACTAGAAGAGCACAGCATAAGCTACTCTATTCTTTACCTTCTACCTGCTCTGGGCAGGCTTTCTGCTATCAGGCAGAAGATGGAATTCTGGCCTATGGTTTGTGTTTTTTGGTGAAATGCTGACTGATTTGAAGGAAAGTTGATTCCACAATTAAACGGCCCAGATAGGAGCTGAAAGAGCATGGATACTGATGCTTGTATAAGGTGGGCAGACAGATGCTGGGGGGAGAGATTGAAAACATGAGAAAGGAGAGAAAAATGAAGGATATAAAAAGTAAGAAGACTACACTGGTATCTCTAATCTAGCTCTTTTAAATAATGAAGCATCAGGAGGAAACAGAAAAAGGTCCCACATTTAACCAGAGATACACTAACAGTATTATGGCTTGTATCTGTAAACTCTCTGGCTAGGGACAGACATTACACATAAACTGGTTTAAGTGATCAGAAACTAGTTTAAGCCTGTAACAGAACTGATGTTTAGTGCACATAAACCTATTTGAAAATGGCTGAAACCAGTTTGAAATAAACCTGGTGGTATGTAACATCAGACTTAACTGATTTGGGTCAAACCAGTTTATATAATGTCTGTCCCAGACCCCTTGCTGGTGTAAGATAAACCAGACTCCCCCAGCATCCCAGCGTGCTCTCTGGGCTCGGCAGGGCTCTGTTCCACAGCAGGGCTGGCTCCTCCCCGCTGCAGCCCTGGCACAGACAGGGTTGTTTCCCTCCTCCCCCTCACCACTACCTACTAAACAGGAATTCCCCCCTTCCCTCTGCCTTGATAAGAGGTGCCTGTGTATTAGCTAGAAGACCACGTGCTGGCTATGGTCTGTGCTGAGTCAACAGGTAGAATGAACAGGTAGCTGGTAATGTCCCCCTGTTGTTTTTTTAAATGGGTGGTAAACACTGAGTTAGGGGTGATAAACACTGTTATCAGTTCCCTGCTGAACTAATCAGAGCATCTTGCTGGGGCCTGGGCATGTGCAACCTCAGCTCAGTGCAGTGGTAGGGAAGGGAGAGCTGCTCCAGCGCCCCCTGGCTTCTAGCCTGAGCCACTGCAGGCATGTGTCTGCATGTCTGGGATGTCTGTACAGTTACAAAGTGATATAGCCTAGCCACATTAGACTAATCTACAAAGTTTGACTCCATTCAGGCTCAGGCATTTTGAACGTCTGTTCCTAGCCTCTATGTATATAGTTCCTAACTGTAATACACAACCTGGGCATCAGGGAAACTCCCATGAAAAATGTTATTCCCATCTGATTATGCCTGAAGTTATAAATGGGGTGGGAAGAAGGGTGTTAAATCTTCTAGCATTTGCTATTCAGGGAACATCTGTAGTGACTTTTCACTCTGATGTGCTATTTTGTGGAATAATTTATAATTAAAGAGGTAGTTAGCTTGAAAAGTTAGTTCTGATCAAGCACAGCATTTTATCTGGAGTTCATTTTTCTCCCATAGTGCACTAATATTATAAAGCTGAAGGTCATGCAGTTTATTCCAATTCTGAAAACCAGTGTTCTTTTCTTAAAAACCTTTAAACTGGTTGAATTTTTTTCTTGACTTCCAAGTTAGAGACCTGCAAAGAAATTCTGGAATTAAGAACTTCTCAAATGTACTGAAGTTCTTAAGTAATTTTTGCTTTTATATTCAGATCATGTGCGAAAGTTTGGAGAGAACCATGGGTCATGTCAGGCTGGGATGTCTAGTTTTTACACTGAGGTGTGTATTAAATATATTTGTTTCCTATTAAGAATTAAGTAATAATTTAATTTGAATTACATTTGTAAAATGATTGTAGACTCTTACATTTTTTTTCCTGAAAAACTAATCAAATTTGTTTATCATATCATCGGTCATTCCTTTTGAATGATGCTTATAAAAAATGAGTTGTGTCAATTGTCAGTATGCCAAGAACATAATGTATCATGGCACTGTGCTTTATATTCAAAATTGCTGTTTTGTAAAGTATATGAAAATTATAATAGAGCATATTTTTATTATTGAGAATATTAACACCTATAAGGCTTACATTTTAGGCTATAGAGAGAGACTAATTTATACATTTTATATTATACTGTAGGAATGTAATTTTTAAAATATTCTTCCAAAAGTGGAAGATACTGTTTGCTGCCTTGAAGTTTTCATAACTTAAGTTGCTTAGAAGTAAAAGAATAAGAATATTTAAAAAATGTAAAATATTACATATGATCTGCATCTAATGTACTGATACTAAGCCAGATACAATTCTAATATAATTTCATTTACTTCAGAGAAGTTATACCAGGAATGAATTTGACACATCATGCTTATATTCAAAATAATAGATACATTTATACTTTTATTTTCTTACAGGATTTAATTATAATGGGAGCTCCAGGATCATATTACTGGACTGGTTCTATCTTTGTTTACAATTCAACTGCAAATACATTTCGAGCTTACACAGATTCAAATAATCAAGTGAAATTTGGAAGTTATTTAGGTATTTAAAATATTTTTATAAATCTGTTTAGTTGATTCCCTGCCATGTACGATTAGGTTTGAAATGCATTCTGAAGCAGCTTCTTTCTTTGTCAAACCTGGAAATGACAATGTTGCAGACATGTCTAGTGATTCTATGAGCCTGAAGGTAGCTGTCTTGAACTGTTTTTGTTTTAAGATTTCTCTAGTCTCCTCATTGGAAGTTCTTTAAACATTCTATTTATGGACTGTTTCTAATCATTGCTTGAAATCATTTATATTCTATCTTGTTTGATTTTAAAATGGACAGATATATTGGCACGGCACATATGTTTATAGGTGGTAAAGCTTTGTATAATGATTATAAGTGTCAACCACAACTAGAAAAAGCAAACTTTGTACAGTATGCAAGTTGTTTCATAAAAAAAAAGTATCAGTTATGGAAGCTAGTCTAAGGAGCAGTACTAGATATGGTCCTGGGAAGTAGATTGAGACTTACAGTTTGTTTCTAATGAAGAGCATGCCTGGATCTCAGCACATGAATATAAGTCCACCTGCAAGCATTCACAGTGCATAGCCCTACTATGTGAGTTTGATGCTAGGATTGCCAAGGTGGGGAGGGGTTGTTCAAGGCTTCTTATCATGTCACTGACTTGAGCTACTTTAGCAACTGACCTATGATGGGCTTTAAGAGAACTGTTTAGCCTTTTGGGACTCTTTGTGAAAGCATTCATAGACAGCTGGACCAATTCTGCTTCTGTAGCTTCCTTGCATCTGTCCATACTAGCCATTT
Organism: Crocodylus siamensis; assembly: GCF_052110815.1. Lineage (NCBI taxonomy): Eukaryota > Metazoa > Chordata > Crocodylia > Crocodylidae > Crocodylus > Crocodylus siamensis. The sequence goes on along the minus strand of NC_143398.1, from coordinate 197,899,567 downwards.
GAAAGACATGAGTGCAGCACAGTTTCTGCTTTTGAATGCACTGTTATCTGCAGGAGAATGCAAAACATGAACTTTCAGAGATGCTGGAGGCAGGCAAACTTTGGAAGGCGGCGATGGATCTCTGAGTGGAAATCATGCATGTTGGATCACAGAGAGCAGGGCTGGAAGGGACCTCATAAGGACATCTAGTCCAGCCCTTCCTCAAGGCAGGATTGACCCGACTAAACAATCCCTAAGTAGTGTCTGTCCAACATTTTCTGAGGCATAGAGGATGGAGATGGGCTTTTCTTTGTGTCCACAGGGGACAGGACTAGGAGCAGTGTCCTCAAACTGCAGGAGAAGAAATTTAGGTTGGGGATTAGAAGGAATTTTCTGACTTTGAGGGTGGTCGAAAATTGGAACAGGCTACTTAGAGAAATTATGGAATCTCAATCCAGGTGGCAGCTGTGGGTGGTCCCTGCTCGCTGCCACGGTGCCTCCCCAATCACAGGAGGCACCAGTTGTTTATGGCTTAAATTTCACTGTAACCCCAAAGTCCTTCTCTCCAGTACTAGAGCCTAGTGAGTCTGTATTTGTGCATGTGGCTATTCCATCCCAAGTGCAGGACTTTGCACTTGTCCTTGTTGATTCTCATCTGATTAATTGAGGTGAGTCTTCAGTCTATTCAGGTCACTATGGATCCTAACTCTGTTCTCTGGCATATCTGCAATTCCACCCAACTTGGTGTTTTTCACAAATTTGCTAAGTGTATACTTGATCCCATCATCCAAATCATTGATAAATACAATAAACAATACTGGAACCCAGGACAGACCCCTGCAGAGCCCCACTTGATACCTCTTCCTAATTAGAGATTGAGATATTGCTGACTACTCATTGAGCCCAATGATCCAACTAGTTATGTATCTACCTTACAGTACTTTCATCTAGTGTATAGTTCCCTAAATTGTTAATGAGAATGTTGTGCAAGTCAGTGTCAAAAGCCTTGCTAGTGTCAAAGTGTATCGCATCCATTGCTCTTTACACTTCCACAGCGCTTTTCATCTTATCCTAGAAGGAAATCAGATTGGTCAGGCATGCCTTTCTCTTGGTAAATTGATGCTGGGTGTTCGTGATCTAGGTGCTTTATAACGGATTTCTTGAGGATCTGCTCCATGATATTTCTAGCTATTGAGGTTAGGGTAACCTTATTGTAGATACCAAGATTATCCTTCTTCTCTTTCTTAACAGTGGGCCCTATATTTATCCTTTTTCAGTCATCTGGGACCTCGCCCAACTCCTTGAGTTCTCAAAGAATGCTCTTCTTAGCCAGTGGCTCTGAAATTACCTCAGCCAATTCCTACAGTACCCTCGGGTGCATCCCATCTTCAGAGTAGTCTCTAGGGGTATGCAGGGCCTGGGGCATATCAGCCTAAGCAGGGCCCAGGGGAGAGGGGTGGGGTGGTGAGTGGCCAGAGATAGCAGCAGGCACTCGGCAGTGGTGGCACGTGGCAGCTGCGGCGGGGCCTATGCGGCATTGACCGTGGGGCCCACCGAAGCACAGGGCCCAGAGCAGTCGCCCAGATCTGCCCCACATAGGGACAAGCCTGCCCATCTTGCACTGACAACTAAAAAGCATGTAGCTTCTCTAAGTAATCCCTAACCTTTCTACTGTTGCTCTAGGCTGTTTGTCTCCTCTGTCTTTTGTTGCCAACTGCACTAGTCATCTCGTAGCTGCCCGTATTTGTGAAGACTGAAGTAAAAAGCCATCTGTGCATTATCTGTAACCAGGTTGTCTTCCACTTTACATAAAAGACCTACTGTTTCTCTTGTCTTCCTCCTACTGTCAACATATGTGTAGAATCTCTTTTTATTGCTTTTTATGTCCCTAGCCAGTTGCACCCAGTATAGAAAGAAGATAAACTTGTATCCCATCCTTTAAATTTGTGTAGATAAAAGCAGTGTGAATAATAAAGGCACAAAGTTTACATATTTTTCATATGTTCTATGATAGCTAATCTTTATAACAGCAGAAACCTGGGAACTGTGTTTATCATGGGATCTTTTTTAAAGCAAGTTCATTAGAAATATGAATGTTTACAGTTGGAAAAAAAACAAAAAGTAAAGGTCAGAGCAGAAAAATTAAGGTACATCCACTTAAGTCTGATTTTTTTTTTTTGTTGAATAAGGGAAAACTAGATGTTGACCTTTAAATGATAAATTATCTTGTTTCACCCCTTATAGCATAAAATATTCAGAGAAAATGCTGGCATATGTGTTCCACTTGACTTCCACATGGTCATTTTGGCAAGTGTAAGATTTAAGGCACAACCCTGTTCTGTAATCCTAGTTCATTTGGCTCCATTGATTATAATTTAGTAGATGTAAGAGGAGCAAAGTTGGAGTTAACACATTTCTTCCTCTATCTTAGAGCGATCAGCTTGTTTGCACCACTGCTCACAGATAGCGCTAAGGGATTGTTAAAGCACAATTAATCCTTAAATGAAATGTGAACTACGAACACAGACAGCACAGTGTCCTAAAATCAAAGTCTAACTTTATTAGTACAACAAATACTATTTTAGCAGTTTCTGTATTCAGAGAGAGAAACACATTCAGTACAATAATCTCACCCAATCCCAGATGTTACTTTGCTCAACAGAAAAGACAGCCGCTCAGTTCCTGAAAGCAAAGGGTTTATCAGGCTGGAATGGTCCAGACAGGTGTTGAAGGCTTATTTATGACAATGACACCTAACTTTCCTGCTTTCCCCTTTTATGCTTTTCTTCAATTTCAAATAAGATATAATATCATGAGCACTATGAGCTCTACAGAAACAAGTCAGGGTCAGCTAATAATCAAAATAAAAAGTTAATGAGGCTATACAAAACTTAAGCAATTTTTAAATAAGGTTAAATATAAACAATACTATAATTCATCACTCTATAAACAGGTGCAACTTTAAAGCATAAAATACAACGTTACGCTCCCACGCTTGTGTCCCATACTGAACTTTGAAAGGCATACAAACAACTAAGTCTGCATGGCTAAAAAATAAGCTTCTGTCCTCCCAATGCACCTCTCAGAAGTCCTTTATACCAGCTGTGATTCCATTAGTTAGGAGGGCCCTACACAGACACAGAGGACTACCCACATGGATTCAGTTGTGTAGGGGACTAGGGGGCCAAAATTGGGGCAGTAGTATTTTCTTATCAATTTTTGTTTCATTGGCTTATTGTATTTGAGATTTAGGTTGTTCGTAGATGAGACTTTAAAAAAAATGCAGCCCAGGTATTACAGATGAATAATGATCAAGCACATTTAAAATGAAAAACAATTTGGATAGTGGTTGTATGAAATTTTTTGCATTCTCTTACATGAACATTGAACTAGGTCATTTTTTTTTCTTACCTGATGGACATTCAGATGGGATAATGGAATGAGTGTGGCTAAGTAAAAGACGTGTTTCCATTTTTAAGTGAATGTATTTTTTACCAAAAAGCCAGTAGTTAAAAATGGGACTCTTTCATTAGATGGCTATTCTTAAACTATTTACTCCTGATTGCTAGAATTCATATTGGTGCTTCTTGCTTTTGTTGACTTCATTTTATGAAACATAACATTTCTATGCCAAATTGCCATTAACGTTCATAAAATCATACTTCATTACTTCAGAACTCATCTTATTGAGTCATGTGTTGTATGAAAAGAAGATACAGTATTAAAAGCAACAGATCATAGTTTTTATTTTATGTACACACTGTCATATATGGTCGCTGCAATAATATTATGAATATATTTATTCCCCTAAAATCATAGTTACCGTGTATGTATACAATTAGTATATTTTTATTTACAGGATATGCTGTTGGAGCTGGCCATTTTCTAACACCAACTAGTATAGAAGTAGTTGGAGGAGCTCCCCAACAGGAGCAGACGGGTAAGGTAAGAGCTATTTCTTACTGGGTATTATGCATTTTACTGTATGTAATTCTCTTAATTGGATCAGTGCAATAGAAATAAGGATTGCAGTTGGAGGAAGCTAAGGAGTATTGCTCTAGTTCAAGAGGACATTGTTGGTGAGAAGGAATGGAAAGGAATAGAGAAGAGTAGGCCATATGAAACTGGAAAAGTGGTGCTAAGAATGGACCTGGTAGAAAATATGGTAGTGGAAAACCCTATTTAAAGGGACCTTGACATGTGGTGTTTTTTTTCTGCCACAGCATATTTACTATTTCATGCAGTTTGTGAAAGTATTGAACTCCCTATCTGTTCTTTTTATTTTAGGCATATATTTTTAGCATTGAAGCGACGCAATTAAAAATCCTGTCTGAATTCAAGGGTAAAAAGGTAACCTTTCACATTAATTAGGTACATGTTGTGACTTCCAGTGCATTTTCTGAAGGAACTGAAGGTTATGGACTTCTTGTGTATGTGCACAGCTTGGTGCTTATTTTGGAGCTGCTATTTGTGCGGTGGATCTCAATGCAGACGGCTTGTCAGACTTACTGGTTGGCGCTCCAATGCAAAGCAAAGTCCGAGAAGAAGGCAGGGTTTACGTTTACATCAATTCAGGGTCTGTAAGTATTGCTTTTAAATTTAAAATTTAGTATTTGAAATAAAAGTAATTCAACAATCTAAAGAGTTTTCTACTTTATCGCATAGGACTCTTGACATGATCAATTTGGACAATAATTATAATATGCCCAGCACAGAGGTATTAAAACAAGTGGTTTAACTACTTTTTAATAATCAAAAGCCTATTTTATGCTAATACTAATAAATATGTAAAAAAACAACAGCAACATGATTTGGGTGTGTGTGTGTGTGTGTGCAGCTATATCTATATTAAAACTACTGTTCAGAACAAAAGACTCTATATACTCAAATATAAAATGTCCCATCCAATAACCGGATTCTCTATATAGATAATTTATAAATTTATTAAAATTTTCCAGGGATAGAATCTAATTATTGGAGGGTTGCCTTGAATTTGCCCCCCTCACATGGCCACAGCAGAGAAAATAAATCTGGGGGTCAGGTAGCTCCATTGCCATCTTCCTCCCTCTTGCCCCTTAAGCTTCTTGCCCTTGCAGCCCTTTCCCCCATTCCTTACTGTCAGACCCTGCTCTCCCTGAGTATGTGGAAGTGAGGGACAAATTTTGAAAACCCTGACCTTGACATAAATAGACCTGTAGTAATTCACTTACAGGAAGTTCATTCAGAACTGATTCAGTTTACTTTTTTTTGGAAACAGTTACAAGTTTTAGCACAGGTACTCCACAAACACACTTTTAAGCAGCACTTTTGTACCTTTTTAAGTAGAGTAAAGACTTTGCGTGGTATTAGTCCAAAGCCAGCAGGCTTGTGATTTACTGTATAGTTCATTGGGTTACACCCCAGCAGAATCTACAGCGTTTTAAGCCATGGTGTTCCCACAGCCTGCTGCTGCTTAGTATGTGTGTATATGTATTCCAGGTAGATCGTTTGTGAGAGTATGTGCTAATTAGCCCATCATTCATGACTGGAACTGAGTGTTATCAGGAGTCCTGGGATCGTTCAAGATTTTATATGCAGATGAGGCACAGAGCAATCTGGTCCAGCTCCAGGAATGGAGGGCAGGACCACACTCATCATACACAACAGGCTGAGAGAAGGGGTGACAGTGGGATTCTGGGTGACCTATTTGGAGCTCTGCGGTGATGTTTACCATACCTTTAAGGCTGGTAAAGAAACAGGAATCATTGGAAATAGGAAAGAAAGGTGCAGCTCAGCTGTGGAAGTGAAGAGGAAGTTGAAATGTATTCAGTGTAGTGGCTCACCATGATTTTAAAAAAAAAGGTGATGCTGAGGGGGCCTGTGCACAATGGGCACTACTATATATCTTATTTGAACTAGCTTATCCTTATGGTAGGTTCCCAGCAGTATGTTTGCCCAATATATAGGCTATGTGTTTTATAGTTATGCTCATAGTTGGTTTGAATTACTGAGCACAAGCAGCTTTTGACAGGAGCTTAATGGTAGAAATTGTGTTGAATGAGGCTTCTTTGTAAGCAAATATAAGATAAGGGACTTTTTCCCTATGCTGATTGGTAGGGGAAAAACCTTTATCTTTATATTTGATGTTAAAATAGAGGGAAAAGCAGCACTATTTTATAATAATTAGAGATATATACATTATCCAGTTGCATTCTCTTTGTATGCAGTCCACCATTGATTTGCTTGTAATTCTATAACGATATTGGAGGATTCCCTTTTTATTATCTTCACTGACTTTTTTTTAACCAGTGTGCTCAAGGTATAAGTAGAAATATTTTTCTAGCTGCCAGCCTGCGGTCTAGAACTTCTGCTGGAATATAGTAAGTCAAGCAGCGTTCAACAGCTGGATGTTTTCAGAAGGGACTGCAACAGAAGAAAAGACTTTAGTTTCCCCTCTTTGAACTGTGTTTATTCTGTAAAGCTTAGAGTGTATGGAAAACTCATTCACTGAAATAACCATTTGTGATTCTGAAACCACACAGTGATTAGGCTATTTTTACACATTTACTTGCACATAGTAAAGCCAAACTTCAAGCTTCCTTGCTTATGCGATTTATGTATTCTGTATTAAAGGATGTATGATCCATATAGAATGTATCTGCTTCAAGGTAGCACATCCTCTAATATAAATTCCCAGTGGATGTCTTTAATAAGGATTATCTATACACTGAAAGGTCAATCTGACATACTTTAGTTAGTAAAGGCAATTAAGAATAATATTTGTATTAACATATATCAGGATTGTGGTTCATCTGGAAATCCTTTAGTTTATATACATTTGTTTTTTGTTGTCTTTCAGAAAGCTGCGATGGAAGAACTGGAGCTAGAACTAGCTGGAAGTGACTCATATGCAGCAAGGTTTGGAGAATCCATAGCCAATCTAGGAGACATTGATAATGATGGTTTTGAAGGTATTAATGAGCATTTATAACTGAAAGCAGTGGAAAGTAACAATAAATAGGAGTATGATGATTCTTAAAGTATAATCTTGGCTTTTCATTTTTAGGCCACCCATATGAATGTATTCTAGTTTCAAAGTCATTACCGTCTGCTTATGTGAAACCGTCATCTATAGACTAAATTAAAAAAAGTATTTGGCGTTACAAGTTAGGTGTTAGGTTTCAGAGTATGTAGTTGCTTAGCCTTTGTTAGATGAGTTGGCTCTGTCTGCCTTGACTGCGGAAGAGTTTGGTGATCCAAAAAGACTTTGCACCAAGCAGGGATTCTAATATTTAGCCCAGTAACTCTCAGCTAGGGTGTCATGGCACTTTAGGGTGCTTTGGCAACCTTTGAAAAGGACCACCAGGATAGGCAAGATAAGTTCAGGTTTCAGTGAGGAGATGAGTGCAGGCTCTTCTCTTTCATCCACTTCTCTTCCTTCCATTCCCATAATTCACAAAAATTATGGAGGGATGCCTTGAGTCTGAAAAGATTGAGAGTCACTGATCTAACCAATAGGAGATTCTAAGCACAGGGTTGTGTCTGGAAAAAAGAAAAGCCTTCTTCACTTGGTTTTTAGAGCCTAGAATACTGTAGGGGATGTTCCTCTTTTTATTTCCAAAGAACTGAGCAAGACTATCTGCTTTTTTTTAAAATGCAACAAGAAGCAGTGATGGTGTAAATGTTTGTATGGATGAGTAATCCATGAGTTCAAAGTGTTATCAGCCTAAGGTGTTCAGTCACCAGCCAAGCTGGATTTGAGGGCCTACCTTTGAAGGTGGACTGTGGTGTAGAACAGTGTTTCCCAATCTTTTCCAACCCAAGGCACACTTACATTAATAAAAATTTTCCAGGGCACACCTGTTAAGGCATTCCCCATCCTCATCCCTACTGTAGTTCATTGCCATGGCAAAATTCTGCAGCACACCTGTTTATTTCTGATGGCACACTTTTGTGCCACGGCACACTAGTTAAGAAACACCAGTGTAGAAAAGCAGTTCAGGATTCATGGCTCCAGCACAAAGCATGACTGCATCTTTACTTGTAGTTAGATAGTTAGGCTTTTCGCCTGGAAAGTGGAAGATGTGGATTTGTATCACTTCAGGCTAAGCAGCAGAGCCCCATTGAGGCTTTCTGGAGAAATCTGTTACAGTAAATCTGACTAAAAGAGTGAAGCACAATTGCATTTCTTGCACATAAACTACAACTATAAATGCATTTGTGTTTGTTATAAGATCTTTAATAATTTAGGAGAAGCTCTTGTTGAGAGGACTATAAAAATCAGAACCATCATAGTTTATCTTTTCTTTCTAGCAAGTCATGTTGTAACATTGTAAGTGGAACATTAAATATAAACAAACATATGTTCAGTAAGTCTCTAAAGTGAGAAATATAAACAAGTTCAAAATGAGAAAACTATAAAACTGTATCTTGATTGCATATTACTTCTCATATATTAAAATATCTGTAAGCTGCATGTCTTAATCATGTTTAACCCTGACTTGCCAAGGAGAATAATTTTATCATCTCCTGAAATATTTCTGCAGATGTGGCTATTGGGGCTCCACTGGAAGACAACCAGGAAGGAGCTATTTACATATACAATGGCAGAAAAGATGGGATAACTGCATCCTTCTCACAGGTACCACTTTTCTGCCAGTCTTTTAAAAAAAATCCAGTAAAGAAAAAATGATTACTGTAATTCTGCAGTGCTTTTATTTTTTTAAACATTTGAGTATCAGAATGTTTGTGGCTTGTTATGGTATGTGAGTGTCTTTTTTCATTATTTTTTTTAGCTTAACCATAAGGGTTTTTTGTGCACATTTCTCCAGAGTTATGTGTTTCAGGAGGTTGTTTTTCCTAGCACTTCCATAGAGCAATAAAAGTCAAATTGTCAGGAGTGTTAAATGTGTGTCTATTTGGTATCATCTCCTTAGTGACTTCTCCCAAAAAAATGGAATTTAGGTCCCTCATTTAAAGGACCACAGTCTATTTAAAATTACTGTGTTGTTGCAATGCAGATACTTATGTTCATTTCAATATAGAAGAAAGATTAGAAATTCATTATGTGAATTAAGTTGGATTTATGTGATATATTATTTGCAAAAACAGAGCTAATCCTGAATCTGAAGGTAAGTTAACCAAAAACAAGAAAGTTTTTGGTTTAGCATACAGTATGATTGAGCTAAAGTTTCTCATTGGTTACCACATTTCCAAGTGAAATTATTTAGGTCAAGTCTTTATTTTTCAGAGAATACAAGGACACAGAATCAGCAACACTTTAAGCATGTTTGGACATTCCATATCAAGTGGCATTGATGCTGATAACAATGGTTATCAAGGTAAGTTTAACAATTTTGACTACTCTTTGTGTTTAAAGGAGTAGAAACAAAATTAAATGTCACTAGTGAGAACAAACCATCCATAATACTCAGTATGCCTAGCAAAATTTAAGGAGCAAAATCTGTTATTATGACAGCTTGTCACATTACATTTTGATAAGAAAAAAGCAAAGAGGTTAAGACTGCAAGACAGCAGCTTTTCTGTGATAGAGTTGAAATATCCTGTTGAAGAGCTCAGAAAGGCTTAAAAATAAGTTTGCAGTAAAGTATAAAAGAATTAACTAATATCTGTTTGCGGACACTGACTTCTTAATGGCAACCAGTTCGTCTAGTGATGTTGCAGTCTAATGTTTCTCATATAAAAATTGTTTAGCATCGTGAATTATGAAATTATTGAATGACTGAGTGAAGAAGACCCAATTGATTCATGAAATGGGATATTTGTCCCAATAGTTCTGGCAGAGGTAGTAAACTACATGTACAAAAGCACTAAAGGGAAAAGTCTAGCATAGGATTTATTGCTTCCTATGAATTTCAACAGTTCTGGAAGCCTGTCTTCAGACACAACAGTCTCTTCAGCACTCTGTGTTGTAGCCCAAATTCAAATCTACTTCTTCTGGTCCAGCCACAGGTCCATGTCATCGTTTGCAAAAGAGTCATCAAGGACTGCTCCCAAGAGACTAGAGGGTCCCAACTACAAGTTTTACTGCTTAAAGCAAAATTATGTGGCTAGAAAGAAACATAGCAAGAGTCAGATAAATTATTTAAGCGAATATTTAAGTCTTAAACTCTAGTGTTTTGGTGCCCTTTGCTTCATTCAGAAAGAGTACCCCTGCAGATTTCTGGTAACAGTGCCTCTTTTAACTTTTCAGACTTCTGGTCTTTAGTCATTTAGGCCCCCTTTACACATGCAGGTAAAGGTGCGATGGCATCTAATGCTCAATTCAGACAATCATGCCTCCTGCCATGTCACACATGCATGGAAGGAGGCACGATTGTAAGATCATGCATTAGATCCCATTGCACCTTATTGCTGGCACAGTGGGAGCCCGATTCGGGGTCCCCCGCGCAACATCTATAAGCAAGCTTCTGCAGCTGGGAGCCCTCCTCAGTTGAGAGGCTTCCAGCCTCAAGGTTGCCCCATGCATCCCTGGGGCTATAGGATCTCCACTGTTGTGATTTTCCCCTACCCCTGGGGGTTCAGAAAAACTTGTGGGGCCAGAGGATTGCCCCTGCAGCAGTCCTGCAGCCCCAGGGGTTCCCCACAGCTTGGAGTCCTAGGAATTGCAGATGCCACAATTCTAGGGCTTGGAAGTGCCTGAAACCCCCAGACCCTGGGAATCGCAGCTGCCATGATCCCTAGGGCTCAGGAGTGTGTGACACCATGCCAGCAAACAAGTCACTGTGTCACCCGTCTCCCTGGAGAACATCTGTCCAAACTTCCTTGGACACTTCCTTTACGAAAGCAGACAAGACTCCTAAGAAGAATCTAGCCAAGAGCCCTTCAAAAAGTCCAGTAGAGTCACCTCAGAGAAGTCCATCCAAATCAATGTGATTACTATTTACAATATAAATACATTAGTGTAGCTATATTACTCATCTATAATTGATTGAGTACAAAATTGGGTTATTTTTGGTGAAAACAGGGTATCGGGCCTTGGTTCAGGAACCAATCCCCCATTTATAACTTTGTTTCTTATGGGGAAATCGGTTCCAAGTTGCAATGTTTCGACTTAAGACACTGTTTTCAGGAATCAGTTGTGTCATAAGTTCGAGGACTTGCCTGTACATCAACGCTGAAGCTTTAATAGATAGAAATCAGATAGTTAAAGAGTATGTACAGAAATATCAGTGACAAGTATACCTTCGAATCTTGGTATATCCTTTTTACTTAATAATGTACAAAAATGGTTTTATTACAGCAAAAAGGGTGAATTTTCAGGAAGATACTCTGCTTGTGGAGTGATTCCCATTGACTAATGATACTCATCAATCTCTGTTTTTGTACAGATGTAGCAGTTGGTGCTTTTCTCTCTGATTCTGCAGTGCTGCTGAGGTGAGGCTGATACATTTCAGTGCTTAAAAACAATTGGATTTAATTGTAAATTATGAGAGCAATTAAAAAAATCCACAATGTGCTAGTGACCTCACAGTGCTCTTTATGGTATTTTGAACTTTGGTTACTGAGCTCTAGAATTTTATATTACACTGATATATATATATATATAAGGTAGAGCAAATGGTAAGTATCATTTGGAAACTTCTTGAAGCAGTAAAACACTGAAATTTGCTTCATAAATCCCCACTTTCATTTTTATTGCATAAAATTCAGAGGCTACTTTAAATTATATTCACAAATGATAACTCATGTATGATGAAATATTGAAGTATTAATACATCAATACATGAAAGCTAAAGCATTTAGTAACTGCAAATTGTTTTGTATTCTTAGAACAAAACCAGTTGTAATTGTTGAAGCATCTTTAAAACACCCTGATTCAGTAAATCAAACTAATCTAGAGTGTGTGGAAAATGGCCAACCTGCTGTGTGTATGAATTTGATGGTCTGTTTTACATATAAAGGACGAGAGGTACCTGGCTATATTGGTAAGGTATTTGTTACATATTTCAATATATTTTTCCAAAATGTTGATTGCATGCCTGGATCTGTTCTAGTGCTGCAGAATACTTTATCATTCACAAATAATATTTTATTATATGCCAAACTAAACAGTAATTAACTTACTAATAATCTAGGTAAAATGCCTAACAATGTATTTAACCTTCAAAGCTTTTTACACAGCCATTTCTCTGGATAGTATGAAAGGGGTATCAGTAGAAATGGAAAAAAGACCTCTTGCAAAATTGGACTAAGATAAATGAGAATTCCTCTATAAAGAGTAAATAAATTTTTAGCATGGAGTAATATTTAACATGAATGGTAAGAGGTTTTTATTATGTTCTGAATTTGGAAACCTGTGAAAGGATGTGTTCATATCTTACCATGATGATAAAATACCTTTTGCTGTATCAGGAAATTAGGAGGATTTTAAAAAGCAAGTGTTAAGCATCTAAGCCCTATGAACTAGACAGTAGGTGCATCTATACATGCACTTGACTGTAGAGTTGACTGATTAGCTCCACAGTAAAGCATCATCGTCTATATGTGTGTTGGTTTTAGGGTGTAGTAAATTAATTAACTCTACCATAGGATAGTAGCATTGGGTATAGAACTATCCCTTGGCAGATCAATTATGTGCACTGAAACACACATGTGGATGGTGATGAGGGTGCTAAAGTGCAGGGGGGCTGCCTGCCACCTAGTCCTGCACTTTGGCACCCTTATGCCCCAGCCAGCCCCTTGGCCACTTAATGCTTCCACCCAGAGCCTGGGGCTTACCTCCTGGGCACCTACCAGCCCAGTGCTGTTCCACTTTGGCTCAGAGTGCTGCAGTCCCAGGCATAGCATCTGTGCTCGGGAGTAGCTGACTCGGGCACAGACTGTGCCAGAGTTTATCAGGTCACTTTAGTGTCACATGTGGATACATCCAGTGTGAACCAGAGAATGTTAAAGAATTGGCCAAGGTGCTTTCTAACACATTAGTGTCGAGTTTTTAACTAGTCACGTGCAGGGGAACTCCTTTGTTTAAAGAACTTGAGTGTATTTGGGAAAATTAAATTATTTGGCAAAGTAGAAAGTCTTCTGAACTTTAATGCCAATACAAACTTTTCCTGATGTATAATTACCAGGAATCCTGTTTTTTTTTTCTGATTTGAAAAAAATCTTCAATTTTCAGTTAATAAAAAGTAACCCCAAATCCACATATTTCTGTGATTTAAATGAAACACCACTAATATAAGGTTCTATATCTAGTGGTGTTTTATTTTATTCACGGAGAAAATGTGGATTTGGGCTTACTTTTTTTTTAAACCGAAAATTGCGGATTTTCTTAAATCGGAGAAAACCAGGATCCCTGATGATTGCCTATGGCTACTCACCCATCACACTTCTTTGGAGTACTGAATAACTTAGTAAATCCTAAATTTGGACAAGATAAGTTAAATGATATAACAGAACTAGTTGTCTTAAAATACTTGAAGTACCAACGTGATTGAGGTGGAGGTAAAATTCCAGATTGCTAAATCTGGACCCACTGACCTCAGCCTTGTCGGTGTCCCTCATTTGCAAACAGCAGTACCCTGGCACTGCCAGTGCCCTGCACACCCAACCCACAGTCACCCACCGTGTCCCCTGTGCCCCTTGCTAGTGCCCCTCAGTCCCGACCTATAGACACCTACCTCCCCCCAACCCAGCTGCCCAAGCAGTCCTCACATTGTACACGTGCCTACTCACACTCGTGCTCTCTCCTTTTCCCTCTTGCTGGCTTCCCAGAGCCCACATGGGGAGCACATGACCCTTGACAGCCAATTAGCTTGCTCACTGCTCCCAGCTCCAAGCAGCCAGCCCAGGAGAGCAGAAAACCCAGACATTTGCTCTTATTTTAAAAACCTGCCCAGATGCAGCACAGGGGCCAAAAAAGAGGACATGTCTGGGAAAACCTGGACACATGGTAACCCTGCTTAAAGCACAAGTATTCTCAGAGAAACAGTGAGCAGGTTTTTCCTTTTATCCTTGCAGCTTTGTTATATTCCAAAGTTTTGAAAACTCATTTTGCAAGTAAGCCAGTGCAAGGGAAACATTGTGGAATATACTTGACAAAAGTGATAAAGTAAATAACTCTATCAAATTAGGGAAAGTAAAAATGTTTCAAAAAGGGTTTTTACAAAGTATCTTTTGTTCTTTTTAATCTTTCAGTATTGTTTTATAATCTAAGTGTAGATGTGACAAGAAAGGCAGACACTCAGGCAAGGTTTTACTTTTCTTCTAATGGAACATCAGCTACGACCTCTGGAAGTGCAGAGGTTTACAACAACAATGTTACCTGCAAACTTCATCCAGCATTTATGAGGGTAATGTATCCAGTATCAATTTAATATAATATTACCATACTTGGATAGAGCACCTACCTAATGTAAATCAGGATTTAAATATTTTGTTTAGAATTTTTTCACAGAAATTGAAAATTAAATGTGTTTTCTTGAATGTAAATTATGGGGTTTTTTACTTTTTTTACACAACTTTTTTGACTGTTGTCAACTGTGCTGAAATTAGGGTGCCACTAAAATTGTGTGACCCATGGGTACGGTCATATTTTTGGTAATTTTTTACCCTATGATATAGAAGTGAGAGATGGTAAGTGGAAGTCAATTTTGTTCAATTTTTTGTGGAAAATGAGAAATTATTGCAAGAGCATTGTGCGTAGCAGCATTTGGGACCAGGTTCTATTCATAATTTAATAGTTGGTAGGGTCGGAAGAGACTTAAGTAGATCATCAAGTCTGACCCCCTGCCATGGGCAGGAAAGAATGCTGGGGTCAAACGACCCCGGGTAGGTGATTATCTAGCCTCCTTTTGAAGACCCCCGGGGTAGAAGTGAGCATCACTTCCCATTAGACACGGAGAAAAGTTAATGGAAAAGGTGAGTAGGTCCTTCTCTTCCTCACTTCTTGTTTTGTGTCTTAATAGTAAGATGATATTGCCACAAAGTTAGAGGCATTAATGGATTTTCATGATATTACAGTGGAATAGAATTACACTTTGGTACATAAATCCATTTGTATGACTAATAGGTGGAACAGAATCTGGCCCTTGGTCCATAGAACTTCTTTTTTTGTATAGCATCAGATATCAACTTCCAAATCTGAGCCACTATCTGTTGTTATTGCTTAATGTTGTTATTGCTTAATGTGTGACTTTAATCTGCCCTGTGTCGGCATTGGTAAAGATTGTAGATTTCAATGAAATGCTGTGCCGTTTGTTGGACACCACATTCACACGGGGCTGTCCAAGATGTTAATTTTGTAAAGTGTTGTTTTGAAGCGTCTGTATTCAGATCTCAGTCTGTTCAGCTTAACCTACTTTTCTGTCAGGGTTGTGCCCAGTGGAGGGCTTGTTTGGTGTTGGTATAAAATACTATAGGAATAGGTGTGATCTTTCCCAGAAGTTGGCCTACTCCATTGTTGCCCATAGGTTTGATTCAACACCATGGTGCCTTCTGAGTTGGGGGGGAGAGTACTTGCCCCCCCCAGCGGCCAGTCAGCGACTTGGGGAAGGAGGGGCCTGGTGGCGGATCATGCCAGTCGGGGTGGGGGGTTCCCCTGCAGCCAGTTGCATCAACCTGGCATTTCTGGGTGCACCGCTGGTACTTCTGGGACGGCGCAGTTGACCATGGGGGAACCTTGTCCCCAGTTGGTGTGATTAGCTGTGGGGAGGGCTGCAGTGATTGCTTCTCCTAGTGTCCCCACTCCCCAGCCAGCGCTCTCAGGGGAGGCACTAGCACTCTTACCTGCCCCACCTGCCTGTTGCCTAAGTGGGGAACATTGGCTGTCAGGGGTACACATGTACCCTGTGCATCCGCCACTGTTCAGCACCCCCAGGCTCTTCCAAGAGCTTGTGGGCTTCATGTATAAATGGTTTACAACTTTTAAGCCTCCATCTATTCAGGTCTTCAATTAACAGTTGATGGAGCAGGAAATTGTTGTCCTCTCTTGCTTCTGTTGCCAGTGTTGATGTTAGGGTCTGTCTTATATCACTTCATCTAATGTATGAGAATACAGGGAGTACATCTGTCTGTGTGCAAGTTTTGTAGCCTGTTATGAGTCTCATTGCACTGTTAAGTAGTGTTGAGCTTTTTAGTGTGACAGCTTCTAGACCATATAGGAGCACAATATCCTGCTGGGGCATATACTGTTGTGAGTGCGGTGATTCTGAGTAGGGATGTGTGAATCTCATCTAAAAAATCACCTGTTTAACTTACTTTAACTATATTAGTTAAATAGTCTGTGGCAGAGGAGCAGGGCAGCACAAGTTGCTGGTGCCAAGGGTGATATGCAGGATGGTGGTAAGTTCCAGCACCAGCCAGGACTGAAGCCCATTGGCACAGTAGACTCCACATGGTAAATGTGTGGGAGTGAGCAGCGATGCTAGCATCAGCAGCACAGGATGGCAAGGTCTGGTGGGGTCCCTGCTTGGTGCTACCCACTGTTGGGGGAGTCGTTCTGGCAGGGGCTGCCTAGGTGGTGGGGTGGATCTAGGTGGCAGCATCACACAGCTGCTATGGCAGGGAGGTAACTAGCAGTTATCTGGGGAGTGGAACCGGGCAAAGATGTGCGGTGGAATTGGCAGGGCTTAAACAGGAACGAGCGCAGCATCAGGGCTGCTATCGGGTGCTACAAGGGCAGGCTGGTGGTCCCTCTCCCTCCTCCCTCCTAGCACTCACAGGGGCTCCTGCCTGCTGGGACAGCCATACCACACCCAAGTAGTATCTCCAGCTTATGGGCACCCGGGACCCTCACAAAGACAGATTTGACTGAAATGACAAGGCTTGGCTTTGTAGAGGTTCCAAGGCCACTTCCTAATCCCAACAAGTATAAATGTAGAGAGAGTGATTTAGTACATTGCTTTCTACACTCCATAACTATTTTCC
The DNA here is from genome assembly GCF_052110815.1 of Crocodylus siamensis. NCBI lineage: Eukaryota > Metazoa > Chordata > Crocodylia > Crocodylidae > Crocodylus > Crocodylus siamensis. Next base: position 197,882,722 of record NC_143398.1, on the reverse strand, counting down.
CCCTGCATTTAGCTTCTTTTCCTTCTAAATTCTTAATTAGTGATATCAGAAGCCTTTCCCTCCCCCACTGAGGTTTCTGTTCTTATATGAAGCTGTTAAAGTTAAATAAGTGTGAATGTCTGTCAAGTACAATCCTTGCAAGAGAGCATGTACATTTTATATATTTTGAGTAAAGAATAATTAATAGTTAATTAGTGTAATGAAAGTAATATACAGCAGATGCAGTGAAGACCTTGTAGAAAATTATTATGAATTAGGTAACGTGATTTGGTCAAAGCAAGCTTGTAGATAAGAATTAAAGCAGTGGACATGTGGAGGGACAATCAGTGACTGTCTATCTCATACACTTAGGGAATAATTTAATCAAGTTTGCTATTGTAATATTCAGTACTTCAAGCTGTTCAGTTTTCACAAGTAGATAACTTGGGATTTGGGTTCTGACTTGCAGCATTCCTACACAGTCAAGGTTTCATGTTGAAATTATTGTTTACTGAAGAGTTTAATCACCTTAATATGAAGTACAAAATGTAAAGGCAGGGGAGGAAAAGAAGAATCATGATTCTTTTTAGTAGTAATGGGAAAACTTGCTTGGCTTCACAAAAATATCTGATCTGCTCTTCATCTGGGATTGTCTCAAAGTCTGTTTCCTCTCTTTCACCTACCCTTCCTTGTAAAATATACTGCAACCATAAATAATTTAAAGAAACCAATATAGATTCAGTAGCAAAATAAATATATTTAAATTATTTGGTTGGTATTTAAGGAAGTAAACACTTCACTTTATGACATCACTGCTGTCATCAGTATTACTGAAAATTAGCACACCCAGACGCTACTGGAGAAAGAGAGAAAATAAAGTATATTTTAAAAAGATAGGAAAAGATATTGTTTCCATGGTTTCAGAAATGATTATATGAAAATAAATGTGTTAGTTTTAATGTAAAGTTTTACTGTGTTTTATTATATAAATGTATGTTTTATATGGTTAACTTACTAGGTTTCCAATTTTCATAGAAAGATGTAAGGGATATCCTGACTCCTATACATGTAGAAGCAGCTTATCATCTTGGACATCATGTTCTAAAGAAAAGAAGTAAGAGAAGTGTGGAGGACTTCCCACCACTTCAGCCAGTTCTTCAGAGAAGAAAAGACAGAGATATTATAAAAAGCAAGGTTAGTTCACGTATTAAATAGTTAAGTATTTAATCCTCATTAGAAATCTCACATGGCAGCATCATAACCAGGGATAGTATTTTCTGGACTGGTGCCTACATCTCACAAAGGTAGTGACATTAAAATGCCTTGATTTTATTAATGTAAGCTGCTGGGTTTAGGCTAAATACTGCCTTGCTTCAAAAACTTAAATCTAGATGTGTTTAAATGATGTAGACAAATTGGAGAGAGTCCAGCAGAGGGTAGTGAAAATGGTTAGGAGGCTGGGACACATGACTTATGAGGAGAGGCTGAGAGAACTGGGCTTATTTAGTTTGGAGAAGAGAAGACTAAGGAGGGATTTAATAGCAGCCTTCAACTACCTGAGGGGTGGTTCCAGAGAGGATGGAGCTAGACTGTTCTCAATGGTGCCAGGTGACAGAACAAGGAGCAATGATCTCAAGTTGCAGCAAGGGGAGTTTAGGTTAAATATTAGGAAAAATGTTCTCACTAGGAGGGTAGTAAAGCACTGGAACATGTTACCCATGAAGGTTGTGGAATCTGCATCCTTAGAGGCTTTTAAGACCTGGGTAGACAGAGGCTTGGCTGGGATAATCTAGTTGGGGATGGTCCTTCTTTGAGCAGGGTGTTGGACTAGATGACCTCCTGAGGTCCCTTCCAACCCTAATTTTCTGTGATTCTAAATATTTATTCCAGGACTGTCCAAATTCGGAATGTCTGGGGGGTCACAGACCCACTGGCTGTATGCCACACATTCCTCCCATCTCACATGGACCATTTGGTGGGTGACTTCTGCTGCTCTATATTGATGTCTCTGCATTGTGTGGGGTCCACAGCCATGGGATCCCTCAGCCTTGCAAACCACACCATCCCATGCTGCCCTGCTCCAAGGAGTGGGGACAGGCATTAGAGGGGGAGCTCAGGGACTCCAGCAGCAGCACCTGAAAAGCAAAAGTAGGAGCGGCACACAGATCAGGAACTTGGGGGTGCATGTGGCCCATGAGCTGCTAGTTGAACATTTATCCTGTGGAGCTACTGCAAGTTTTCATTCACAGAAACTGAGAAAAAAAATATACCGCAGTAAAGATTTGATAGCAAATTTCTCTGCGGTCTTTTATGTTGCTCTGAAGCAAAAGTCAGCGTGCTCTAACGATTTGTAACTGGAAAACTGAAATAAAACTATTCTGCCTTCTCACTAGTAGCAGGTTTGACAAATTCACATAAAATTGTTAACCACTTTGTGGCATCTGAACAAGAGTTGAAACAAACAACATTATAGTCCTATTGCCTTAAAATAGTAATCATATAGGGAATGGTTAGACAAACATCCTGTATATATTATTGCTGTCCTGTTATAAGACAGAACTGTCCCAGAAATTTCAGTTCTGGTGCCCCTGATCATATAGCCACTGACCAAGGATGCTTCTCAGTTGTTTTGTGTATCCTGTACATAGGCTGAGAAATGACAAATCACCACTTTATCCCACTGCTATATCAGAAAGAGGTTGTTCGTGGTTTCTCGTTACACAGGGCACATCTACATATGCATTAGTGCACCTTTTCTAATGCGCATTAAATTTAGTTTGTGTAATGTGCAGTACAAAATCAATGTGCATTAGGCTGCCCTAATGCATATTAGCACATTTGTATGCTTTTTAAATTATGCTTAATGTGCAGTAGACTCTTTTGCTATGCATTAGCATACTACCATGGTTTTTACGTAACTCTGTAATGCACAGTAAAATAGTCTACTGCATGTTGAAGTGTATGTATAGATGCACGCCGACTGTAATGGATGGCTTAGAAGTACTTTGAATCTGTATATTTGTTTCCACAGATTGTTTTCGCAAGATTTTGCACCCAAGAGAACTGTTCAGCTGACTTGAAAGTTTATGGGAAGCTTGCATTTCCAAAGTAAGTATAATGTGATTTCTGCCTGATGAAAGAGATTCAGTAGTGTGTTGTTTATCTAATTTGTTTTTACCTTTCTATTTAAAGAAAATTAACTTGCAAAAATGGGATAGGAATAAAAAACATAGTTTCTAGTAAAAATTTAATTTAAACAACTATTTTTTTAGAAAGAGTAATGGTAATGTAAACTTCCCACACCTGTTGTGAAAAAAGTTATACTTGTATGGAACATAAATACTTCAGTTTTGTGCTACTTGATTGTTTTATTCAGTATTTCAGTTATGGAATAATTAAGTGGGTTTTTTCTTTGTGTACTTAGGAATATATTATCTACAGTTTTACACTGATGATTGAGATACCAGATGGTTGGGCATTACATGTGGTTTACATTCTTTACCGCTAGATATTCTAGGTTGCATTTTCCAAGCCACATTTCATTTTAGTTTTCACCCATGCTCCTTTTTTTTTAAGTCCCATTGTAGTATTTTTGTATCCTTAAAGGATTTTTGCAGGTCCTTATCCTTATATTTTATCATCATGCTAAATCATTAATACATTGCCATGACATGGACATGGTTGGATCCTTGTCGAACTACACTTAACTTTCCTAAGCAAGATACATTTCTGTTGATTATTAACTAGTTTTCAATACATGTGACACAATTTTACGCAAGGTAATTTGATATTTTGATTGCAAATTGGATTTTAAATGATCTTCTCAAGTCCAGTCCCTCCCACCCTTAGGTACCATACTTAGGAGCAGAAAAGATGGGTTCTCTTCTTGAGTAACTTGTGGTGGAACAGTCACTTACTGTGTACCCCTGGATAAAGCACGGCTAGAGCTGTTGGATTTGTGAAATTTGTGACATGCTTCTGTTTTGCAAACACTAAATGTTTGGCTAAAGGTCTTATTTGAACTAAACTGCTAGTGTGTCCTTGTAGAGAATCCTAAATTGGTATACAAGACATAATAGATACAAATTTGATTAACCATTTCTTTGCAATTCTGGGCACAAATTTTTGTCATAGATTTTAAAGTGGGTGTGGGCTGCTTTGCTTAGTTTAAGATTCTACTCAAGATTTTAGTCTTAAGCATTTTCGTTTTCTTAAGCTTTAAGACTATTGCTTGACAAATTATGCACTTTTGTAGAGGAATGGATTTGTAGTTGTTTTTCATTAGTGCTAATACAAGTTAAGCAATTTTATAAGTATCAGAGGATCAGAAAGAGTACTGTACACCTGTTTCATATTAGTGTACTATAGGACATGAGAATTTGAACCTACTTTTCAGCCAGAATAAAAGGCCTACATATCTTGCTAAACTGTGAAAAATCACCTTAAATTACATTTTGCCCCAGTATCTTGATTAGAAACTAGTTAGCTGTGAAGCATTAATTTATGTTGTCTAGACAGAATGCATTCATTATCCAGGAACAGCAAAGTAAACACTTTTTTGTTTTTTGGTTTTTAAAGAAGACCAAGAAATTTATCATAAAAGAATGAAATTGAATAGGGGATGTCACTGAAATACTTCATTGTATTCTTGTTTTTTACTTTCTGAGTTATGACTTACCATGTACAAACTATCTTCTTTTGTTTAAATTGGTTAAATTCTGGTCTGCTCTGTAAATTTCAAGTATGCATTATGCATTTTTTAATGAAGAATGAAATATGATTATCAGGGAATAGCTGTAGTTCAGCTTTGTCATACTCCCAGATGTGCACCTGGTGCTTTATCGTACTTGCGTACTAAGCTGGTGGGTATCTTTTTGATGGTACCTTGTTAATGAAATCAGAACGCAGTAAAATGTGTGACAGAAACGGGTAGAATGATGATTATGTAAATGTGGCAAAATAGCTTAAAAATGTGAAGTTAACTAAAAATCCAGCCACTAAATGTTATCACTGTGTTTCTCGTTAATTTGCTGTTGTCTTGGAACCTAGCTGCTTATGCAGTGCTTTCACCTTCTGTTGCTTGTCTAAGTGCCAGCTTCTTTCCCAAAGGTGTTCCGTGACTAATGCTTTGGTTCCAAGCCAGAATATTTGATAAATGTCTATTTCTAGGCAGCTCTTGTACAAGTCTTAATTAAACTTTAATGTCAAATTAAAGTTTACTTTTAGAACATTGTAGGGTACCTTCACTTGTAACATGATTACGGAACACTAAGTGCCACGTAAGATAGACATGTGCACTTACATTCCTTGTGTCCTGTTTCACATTAGCTCACATGGACTGAAACATGAAGACTGCAACCTTTATATAGCACAGGGAGTAAATAAGATAGTATTAATTACAAACAGTCCCCAAAGTAGAACGTTAAAAATCACAAAAACAGATTTTAGTATCAGGAAGAGAGAGTTTTTTTTCATTAATCTTGTAGCACTAGAAACTCTAAGTCGTATATCCGTAACACGCCTTATGCAGGTTTTTTTCTGAATAGATTTGGATGTGAAATGCATCCTTGCTCCAGTGCTCTCTGTTCTACATAGACCTGAGCTGCATGTAAAAGTCCTGCCAAATCTTAGAAAATCCTCACACTGGGGCTTAAGTAGGCATGAGTTATGCATAAATCATATGTGACTTCTCTTCCAGGGCATAACTTTCACCCTGGACATCCTGCATCAGTACAACAGTTATATATACCCCTGTCCAGTAAAGTAGCTAAGCGAGAAAGCAAGCAGCATTCCTTACTTACTCCAATACCCAGTCAGATCCTAAAAAATGCAGTGTAAATGAATGATGCTGTTATGCCTGACTGTCGTTTAGAGAGTGGATGGCTGAAGATGGGTTTCTGATAGAGGGAGAGGAGGTGTAACTGGACATATCTGTGCTCTGGGCAATAGTGGTACATGGAGCAATAGCTGCAGCTGGGCTGCAGATGGCAACATGGGAGCCAGGAGAGCAGCAGTGGTGGCAACTACTGTTTTTGTGTCCTGCCTCAAGTTGGCATCTTTGGGACAGGTGTCCCTATTGCTTCTTCCTCCCACTTACTGTACTGGGGATGGGAAAATACTTATTTGGTCACTACTGTAAAATTGGCCTTTTCCAGATAGTTGTTTGAGCTGAAATCAAAGAAAGGAATGGGCTCTTTCTTGCTCCCAAGCATTCATCTCTTTTTTTTTTTAGACACTTGTCTTATGTAGGCCACTATCTATGTATGCATGTCTTAGATATAACATTCCATGTATTCATTCTTTTTAAAGACCTAATGAAAAGAAGACATATCTTGCGGTAGGAAGTATGAAGACTTTACTGTTGAATGTTTCTCTTTACAATGCTGGGGATGATGCATATCAAACTGGCCTCCACATCCAACTCCCAAAAGGCCTGTATTTCATCAAAATTCTAGAGCTGGTAAGAATCAAAAGTCTATGCACGTTAACATTCTTGCATTACACAGAATGCTTTTTACTATAATGTAGTTGAAACTGCAGATATAGTATTTCCGATGTTTTGCTCTTTCTTCATTTTTTGCTACCTTTCAGTTTTGACCCTGAAAGAAATTAAATGGGAGAATCTGACCATAGTTAAGATCTTCTGCTTTAAGCTTTTGTTAATCTACCTACTTTGGTAAAAAATGTATTTTGAGAGGGAAAAAACAGTGATTCCTAGATGTTTGGAGCTAAATATGCTAGCTGAATATTAGCATATTAACAGTATACTAGTATACTGATGGTATACTTTGTTTGTTATTTTTAGATGGTGACAAGGCAGTGAAAAAGTGTAATCAGTGCATGGTATTCAGATTCATAGACTCATTGGAGTTGTTAGTATAAGCAGTAGGAATAATTCATTATTGTTGCACTGAAGTATTGAACGCTCAAACAGAATTTATTTAGCTTTACATTTGAAACAAGTAAGTTTGCCAACGGTTATACTAATCAACCAACCATTTATTGGTTATTCATTCTTTATTTTAGGAAGAAAAACCGATACATTGTGATATATTAGATAAAGAAGCTCATTCAGTGAGACTTCACTGCAGTGTTGGCTATTTATATGTAGACCAACAGTCAAAGGTAAACTAAATATAACATCTTTAATCCTCAATATCAACTCTTATTTCGTAAGTGAAATGCACTAAGAAAATACTTAAAATGTGTGACTTGGAAGAGAAAACTACATGCATAATTACCTACGTGATTACTATAATAAGAATTTAAGGTTTAACAGATCGTCTATTCCTCATATCTAGCTTCTCTGTTTTGCCATTGTCATCAGGCTGGTAGTGTCTTTATTTTATTAAGAACACATTCTTTTGTTATTTGGCAACTTACCAAAGATCTCTCTTGGGATCCATTTTGTTGTGTTTTATTTCACTATAGACACTTCATCTCCATTGTTACTTTTTGAGGAGGAGGTTCTAGGTTTCTTAAATCACAGATGTAATAGCTGAATTGGTTAAACACTGAACTATTGTGTAGCAGTACCAAGGACAAAAGAATGTAATTTATTGGACCTAAGTGGACACCTTTCATTTTTTCCACATGTCCTTTAAGGGAAAAATTAAATCATTCAATTTTGAAGAAATGAGTCTTTCTAAACCTCATTTAATACCATGCACTCAAAGCAAATTGGCTACTAGAGTGTAGCCAACCTTGCTTTTACCAGGTTATAGAATATGTAGCCTTGGCTCATCCCAGGCCCAGCCCTGCCCACTTGTCTCGGACACCGTTCCCTGCCTACCCAAGGTTCCATCCCATCCACCTCACCAAGTGTGCCCTGTCCACAGGGATCCTGCACCAGTCTCCATGGAGACCCTGCCTGTCCGCCTGTTCTAGCGCTCCCGGCAGTAGGTGTGGGCAGACAGGCCTGGGGCCAGATAGGATTAATTGGTATCTCCCTGGCCTCCCCTGCCTCCACTGGGCAGTGTAAACAGTCATGACAGGGGAACCGAGGCCAGGTCAACACTATGTAAATGACAAGCTGAAAATTTAGACTGGCATTGTATTGTGCAGTTAAGCAAATAATGCAGTTATCTGGTATTAAAGCACCATCTACACGTTACACTTAAGGAGTGATTAACCAGTTAATCATGCCTTAAGTGGTCACCTGACCCCACGTTCAGTCAGTTAATGGCATGATAAAAAGAGGAATAAGCTACAAAGTTATTCCACAAAATACATGTAATAACTCTGTAGCTGCTTTCCATCATGCCATTAATTCACGGGCGGGAAAATAGGACCCATGGGCCAGATGCAGCCCGCCAGGCCATTCTATCAAAGATGACGCAGCCAGCAGCAGCAGGACCCAGGGGGAGTTGGTGGCAGGACCGAGCAGCTGAGCAGCAAGACCCGTCCAGCTCTACCCTGCCCCCAGCCCTCCACCTCCCTCTCATTCCAGCCCCCAACCAGAAGCCTCTGTGGCTTCTGGCCTCAGGACCCTGGGGCTGTTCCCTACCTCCCTCTGTCCATGTGGAAAGTAAGATAAGATCAGATGGAGGGAGGGGGAGAAACTGTTGCGAGCAGCCCAGCAACCGGGAACTGTGTGTTGCTAGCTGGGGCGGGCTGGAGCCAGAGTGGGAAGCGGCAGGTGGGGGGGAGGGGCAGAAGGAAGCAGGGGTGGTGGAGGGACTGTTGGAAGCGGCAGGAGTGTGGGGAGCAACGGGGAAAGCAGTGGTGGTATGGGGAGAAGCAGGGGGAGCAGCCAAGGAGCTGTGGGAAGCTGCAGCAGAATGGGGAGTGGCAGGGGCAGCAGAAAGTGGCAGTGGCACAGGGAGTGTCGGGGGAGCAGCAGGGGTTGCAGGAAGTGGCAGCAGCAGGGGGAGTGGTGGCGGTGGCAGCTGGGAAGCAATAGCAGTAGTGGCGGACAGGCATGGGGGAGGGAAAGCAAGGAAATGGCAGGGGAGTTGTGATGGCGGGTGGGAGTGCAGAGCCCGTGCCAGTGCCCTGGGGCCAGCGGGGACCCAGTGAGGAACGGCAGGAGCCTGGGTGTGGGTTCTGTATTGCGTGAGGCTCACCTGCAGTCTGCAAGAGCTGCACGTGATGGGGCTCCACCCCAACCACATACTCCACACCCAACCACCATACCCATACCTCACCACACACGCACACTTCCTAACCACACCCCTCCACATACACCACCTTACCATCCACATGCAATATATAGTAGGACAGTATTTTGAACTATTATGCAATCACTTCTAGGTACACTTTGCAAACACAAACTAGTACAAAAATATTTTAAAATAAAATTAAAATAAATTATAGTAGATGTTTTATTTTTTGTATATGATTTGGGTTTTTTTTCTGGTTTCAAGATTGCAGCACCCTCCTTCCCAAAAGCAGCACTTCAGGGCAAGGGGAGGGACTTCTGGTGGTAAAGGTCAGGGATTGTGGGGGGCAGGACACCTGGTCCCAATATGGTGACTGGGGGCAGGGCAGTTGTCAGGGTGTAGGGCTACCCACGTGGCCCTCAACAGCTTACCAAAACTCGGTAAGCGTCCCTCCAGCTGAAATAATTGCTCGTCCTTGCATTAATTAAACATGTGACCGGGGCCCCTGTGGTTGGGAGCCCTGTTAGCTGATCAGAGCTCCCAGATGGGGATGCCTATGTGCACCTCTGATCCTGGGAGCTCCCAGTTGACAGAGCTCCCAGCCAGGGGGGCACCCCATGCTTCCCAGTGGCTGGGATGTTGCAACTCATGCAATCTCCCAGCTACGGAGGTGCTCCCTGCAACTCCGTGGCTGACACACTGCAACTGATGTCACACCATGCTTGTTTCTTGCCATTGCAGAAACTGGGCTCCCTCTGCACCAACAATAATGTGTGATGGGATCTAATGTGCAATCCCACAATCATGCTTCCTGCCATGCACATGTGGTATGTGAATCATTAGATCATATCACACCTTTACCTGCAGATGTAGAGGGGACCTAATACATATGCCCTACACTGTACATGAAATAAGTGATTGGGTAAATTGGGCACAGATAAAGTGTTTGTCAAAAATAGAGTCTGTCTCTGCCCAGGATACAAGCGTATTTAAAGCATGCTGTGATTTTTGCATTGAATTCTGACCTGGAACTGCTTTCAGTAGTAGTTTCCGTTTTCTGTATAATAGCTGGATTTGTAGGAAAGTGACTGTAGCCAGAGTCAACCAAATCAGTATACCATGACCAAATAAAAAGGGGCAGGCAACAGCAGTCTATAAATTTCAGTGCTCAGAACAGAGCTAAAATGTTTTGGGAAAAAGTGGAAACTGCAAATTAGTTTAATGATGTAATGTTTCGTCTCTAATGTATGTAGTTGTTTGTGGCGCACACAGTATTTTACTATAAAAAAGTTTCCTTTTTTTCTGCAGCTGGATTTTAGTTTTCTCTTGGATGCAAGCTCACTTACCAGGGCAGAAGATGACCTCAACATCACAGTTAATGCTACCTGGTAATTTTTTCCTGATTTTAAAAAAAAATGCTGTGTTCAATAAAAAAATATCCCTAGCTTTGGAAAACAGAATAGAGAGCACTACAGAGGCTTAATGAAGCACAACTGCAAGAAAGCACATTTTATTGCATAATCTATTGAGAAACTGAAACCACAAGAAAAGCAGATAATTGTATAAATAATGAGATTTCTGCCAACATAAAAATGATTTCTTACTGCCACATGTGCAGTTACCAAAAAAGTTTGTTTAAAATAAATGACTAGGTATGTTTTATGTAATTAGTTACGTCTAGAGATAACATATTGTCTATGATGCATTCTTACAAACCTTTTTCCCTTCCATTTTGCTTTTATAGTGAAAATGAAGGGGATATGGACAGGTTGTTGGATAATGCCATAGCTTTAACTATACCGCTGAAACATGAAGTTGAGCTAAATGTCCATGGGTAAGTTCATCATTATTATGTTTATCAATAAATGTAAAGGAGTGTTGTCTATGGTTTAGTAAAACTACATAACTCACTGAATTCTTCAAACTATGAGACAAAGCATGAAAAATACAATACTACAATGGTCTGAATTAAAGTGTAGGTTCTGTTCTACACTTTTAATCCTCAGTTTACCTGGAGAACCCTCAGAGAAGCTGTTTTAATTCAATAATATTTCTTAAGAACTGTGATTCTGTGATGGAAGAAGCTGTTAGAGAAGAACAGGACAGTAGTGCTGCATCCTCCTTTTCTCTTTCTTTTTCTTTTTTTTAAGATAAACAAAACTCTCAAATCTTCATAGGAATTTTAAGAGTGAAAGGGACCTCCTGTATCATCAAAATCTGGTGCCCTTCTATCACAGAAACTGCATCATATAATTCCTTTAACTAATAAAATACCATTCTAAAAGCAGAAAAACATTGCTTTGATGGTTAGATATTTTCTATTTCTTGGCATAAATTTGTTTGTAGCCAGTTTTTGTGCCAACACTGTCATTTTCTCTCTCCCTAGTGCCTTACACCTTGCGAGATTTACACACAGCAATCCTGTCCCCATTCAGCCTTTATTTTGCTAGACTACACAAACTACAGTCTTCTAAGTATAATCTTTTAAGATAAACTATTGATCATTCTAGTAATCTTTCCTTGCCTCCATTTGTCTGGATTGAGAACACAAGAATTGTACAGAATATTAAGGGGGCGGGATTTCACTTGTATTTGATATTTCTCTATCTTTATTGAAATTACCTCAAGTGACATATTCTAGGATCACACTTCCCATTTTAATCCTTCAATTTATCAAATCACCTTTTGGTAACCACTTAAACCAATGGTGGCCAACCACTTAGACCTTCAGTCTCTGTGGCTGGGTAAGTAGTGTGTGGCCAATGTGCAGGTTGGATCCAGCATGGGTTGACCCTGCAGCCACCCCCACACACAAGATCTGGGAAACGACCCCATATACCAGCCCAGCTCTGTGCACCAAATCTGGCAATCCGGTGTGCATGGCCAGGTATTTCCAGCTTTAGGGCTCTCCACCAGTCCAGAAGTTTGGCAGTGGAGGAGCAGTGGGAGTATTGTCTGGCAGTTAATGGACTGCATGACAATGTCCGCAAGGTCCTGTGGGTTGGATTCAGCTCAGAAGCTGGAGGTTGAGCGTCACTGACTTGAGACTTTTGTGTCTCTTTGTTTAGTCATTCACTACTTGGGCTAAGCAACTCTTCTCTTACACTCAACTATAATGACTGCTTTGCTGTTTTAGCTTGTTTTGAGGTAGAACTGACTGCCAGTATTTGCCTGTGATGACATCTTCCTTGTTCCATGTAGCCAGACACTTGTAACGGAGTCTGAGTTTTCCCAGTCCCATTGAAAATAATCATCACAATGTTGTCCCTTAGTGTGAAGGGGTTTGAAGTCCCAACTGTTACGGAGGGTAGTGGTAGGTGACTCGGGGATGGAAAAAGATGAACAGCCCTTTAGTGCCGTATCAGTCCTATTTTCTGGAAGTCTCTCTTTGAACTCAACATTTGATATTTTAAAAGTGTGAACAAAACATCCTCGCAGTTAATTAGTTGTTTATATTTGGGCTGTAGAATGATCCATTTCTGCAATATTTTATCCTCTCAAGCCTGGAAATTTCCTTGCCTGAATTAAAGTTGACTGTATTCATGAGCCCATCTGGTGTAAGTTGGGTTCTGGAGATTGCATGACAGAATGGATCTTCCATAGCTATTCTGGTATAGAGGTACTATAAAACTGGCAAACAGCATGGAGGCACGGGGCTTCTATACTTCTTAGGATCGAACTACGTAGAAGACAATGTCACTCAGATGTGATTATGCTTTTACTAATGTACTTATTGTTGTATTATTTTAAACTACTGCAGATTTGTATCACCAGCTTCGTTTGTTTATGGACCCAGTGAGGAAGATGCACAAACAATGACATGCATGAAAGAAAAGATCAATTTAACTTTCCATGTAAGAGATGTTCTTTGAAGAAATTGTTACCTTAAATTTATATTAATACTTAATGCAATCATGAGGCAAAAGGCAGTTTCCTCCAATCTCAAGACACATATCTTGTAACTTAATGGGAGAATGTCGCTTTTAGCTTATATTGATCTTACTGAAGAAGCAAGTCTCCAAATCTTGACTGTTGAGAACATGTGCCTACAAATATCTCCCTAGAAGATTCTGTTGAAGCTAATTACCACTCTGTATTTGTGGTTGGGACAGTCAACAAATGCTTCCAAATGGTTTCAGAGCTTAAAGCAGGGCTGTCTATGGGTCTGCATGCCACCTGTGCAGCTCACACAACTGGAGGGAGTGGGTAGTGGATATGTGGCGGCAGTGCGGCTTGCATGGTAGAAGGCCTGCATGTTGGTGGGGCAGCCTGGGCAGAGTAGGGAGGAGGGGTGGCGAAGGAAGGTAAGCATCTCTGCACACCGGTGTCACACACAGCCCCTCGTCCCAGGCCACACTAAAGTTAGACAGTCCTGGGTTAAACAAAAACCACCTACAGTAACTGTCTATCAACAGCAGTAGCGATGGTCAGCTGTAGGGAAGTAGAATATAGAATTATAATATATTATTGAATTTCTCTAATAAATTAGATGAGTTAATAGGGGTAGAAGAGAATTATCCATTAATTATGGTAGACCTAATACTTCTGCTGGTTGGCAAACAGAAAAAAAGGAATAGGGGAGCCAGGGAAAGCTCAGAGAGGATGAGGACCCACCCAGTGAAGACAGGATGTTCATTTACTGAGCCTTACAAAAGCAATGACAGTACAGCAGTTTCACATATTTTTCAATTTTTCTGTAAAGCCACCATGAGTCCAGTAAAACATTCTTGAAGGGCAAAATCTGAGTCCCCATGAAGCCAATAGAAACACTGCCATTGACTTCAGTTGGAGACTGATCAGCTAATAACTGAATTTGTTTTCCTTACTAACAGTGAACCAGGCTAGAATGAGTGTACCGTATTTGCTTATTTTTGGATGATATTATGAATTCCTATAGCATTAGGTTTCTTAGTTCCATCATTTCACTGTGGTCATCCAGTTCATTCTAGGCCCAGGATTAGCCATAGTTTAAATCAGTGGTTCCCAACTGGGAGTTTGCATATCCCTAGGGTTACTTAAAAGAGGTCATAGGGAGTACGTGGAATGAATGAGTGGCCAGGAGCGCAGCTCAACAGCGCGGAGCAGCCAGGTTGGCTGGTAAGCCTGTTGTGGGGGAAGGGGCATGGAAGGATCTGTGGTGGGGGAGGGAGTGGGACTGGGGCCAGGGGCAGGCACTGCACAGCCAGGTAGGACGTAGGACAGAGCCGGAGCTCATCCGGGGAGAGCAGGGGGCAGCTCTTACCACTGCGCACATCCTGAGAGTGGCGCACACCCCTGGATCTGCGCATGGGGTGAGGGTGGGCTGCCACAGTGGGCTGGGGTCAGGGCTGCACGGGGCTCTTCCCAGCAGAGGAGCTAGGCAGGGCTGCGCTTGTGGAAGGCAGTGGGGCTATGGAGGGGAAGGAGACTGCAACCACCCCAAAATTTGCTGTAGGACCCTCTGGCAAAACCACTGCTGCCCACCCTGAGTGCAGTCCTGACCAAGCCCCCTGCCAGGTAGAGCCTGGCACACCCCCAGCTCACAGCAGCAACCCACCCTTGCCCTGCATGTAGATCCAGGGGCACGTGCCTTCCCTGCCCTCTCAGGGTGCATGCAGTGGCAGGAGCATGCCACTCCTTCCCTCCACTCCCTGTGTTCCCCGGACAAGCTGCTTGAGGCTCTGTCTGTCCCATGCCTCACCCCGCTTTGGCTGTGCAGCGCCAGCCCCTGCCCTAGCCCTACTCCCTCCCCATAGGCGAAGGAAGAAAATATGATTTGGGGGGCTGAGCGCATGCATATTTGCATGCACACCCTCCTCCCCAACAGGTAGAGGAAGGGGCATGGGGAGGAAGATCAAGGCCCCTTTAGCGAGGGAGAGAGTGGGGCAGAGACAGGCAGAGGCTGAGGTGAATGGAAGGCCCAGGGCTAGGGTGGGTCATGGGATGCTTGGAGCCCAGGCAGCTCATCTAGGGTTGCAGGGGGGACTCCTGTCACTGCACACCTGTGGGGCAGGCACAGGGGGCATGTGCCCCCTGATCTGTGTGTAGGGTAGAGGCCACTTTCACCCCGCTGTTGGTGGCCCCAGAGTGGCATGATGCCACATGCCTCCCACCACTGGGCAGGTGGCACAGCCAGAGCATAGGAGGCATGTGGCATCGTACTGGTTCTGGGGCACCAGCTGCCTCTACCCTACACACAGATCAGAGGGCATGTGCCCCCTGTGCCTGCCTTGGGGTTGCGCACAAGGGCAGGAGCCGCCCACATCCATGGATGAACTGCCTGGGCTCCAAGAGTCCCACAACCTCGATTTGCTGCCCCATGCCCCTTCCTTCATAACAGACTTACCATCCAGACTATGATGCATATATTTAATGCATATATTAATAATGAATTTAATATTAATTAGTGCAGCCTGTCTTATATCACATAATTGGTAACATTAAAAACAAGAAAAAAAATGTAAACGGGTACATGAGATGAAACTTTTGAGACATGAGGTGTGCACTTGTTTAAAAAGGTTGAAAACTCCTGGCTTAAATATATTAAGCTTTCCCAACTCGGTCCTGTTTGCTACTTGTCTGCCTCTCTGGGATCAAAATTTGACCTTGGCTCAAGTGTAAGCATACCCTAGATTGCCAGGACAACTTCAAAGACAGAAAAGTAGAGGTACACATTCCCATTCCAATTTAGTGGGAGTTGGATGCCTGTCCGCTAAGAATCTCCTTCTTTGCCCCTAAACATAATCTCTCGGTGGGTATTCAGAGAAAGTAGATATTTGTGAAAACGGGAGTCAATTGTAGAAATTGTGTATGATGTGTACTATACTAATTAATTAATCCTTTTTATGTTTGTTAAGGTGGTAGTACATAAGAAGGTTCAGGGGACCAGAAGTATTATATTTCAGTTTATAACTATAGGTATATTTTAGTTTATAGTTATTTGGTAGAGTAAATGTCAGTGGAAGTTGGGCACCAATTTATGTTTAGGCCCCTGCAATATCCACCCAACATGCAAGACTGGAAAATTCTACCATGAATCTGCCTTTACTGTTGCCATCTTCTGCCTAATGTAACTGCTGTGCATTAATCCTTTGATTGCCATATATGAATGAAAGCACACTTTTCCCCAAGGTTATCAGTGCTGGACTGAGCATGGCTCCTAATATAGGAGTGGAGTTAATGATACCTAATGCTTTTGCACCAAGAAACTTCAACCTGTTCAACATCCTGGATGTCAAGGTATACTCTTCTTACTTCCGGGGTATATTATAGCATGGTTTTATCTATTGGTCAGTGGGCGCATCTACATGAGATGCTAGAAGTGCAGTAGACTAATTCTGCTGTGCATTAGTGTGCCACAGCGAAAGCCAAGCTGATGCACAGTAGAATCAGTTTACTGTGCATTAGTGTCACCTAAAAGCCATGACCTGATGCTATTGCGCAGTAGCGCCAATTACAGAGCATTAACTTAGCACCTATTATTACAATACTAAGCTTAATGCACCTGTAGACATGTTCAGTGTGAATTAAATGAAAGTACAGAATCAGATGGAGTACAGCAGTGTATTGGAAAAGGTATACCTTATACCTTATTTGATCACCCAGAATATGAAACTTGACTGTAACAAAAAAACTGTAACATGAGGCCCCATGTTATTAATCATGTTGGTATGCTAAGTACATTTAGAGCTGGCTGATACTCTGAACTACATATATAGTAATTTCAGAAACTATGAGGGGTATTGATGATACAGAAAATGTAGAACTTGGATCATTTGTGTCTTGGTGGTTTGCAACCCACTTAATTCAGAGAGGGGTGCTGAATTAAGAATAAGCTGCTCAGTTGTTTGCTGCAGCTTTTCCATCAAAAGGACACCGCTCCAATTCATCAGCAGTCCTAGGCAGTTAATGAGAGAAAAAGCACCCTTTGAAATAAATGCCAGAGCACCTCAGATTCCTGCACAGCTATCTGCTGCGTCTCTGTATATTTCACAAACCCCAGCGGGGTTAGGAACCCAATCCTAAAAAATATTCAGATTCCTCTGTATGCCAACGTATTTAAAAAACAAACAGAAAGTACCTGGCTTGGGTTAGGACATCATTAGTTATGTTGTACCCATTTATAGAATGAAAATGTTAGGTGCTTGCTTGAATGTATAGACTGAATACTGAATGCGTGTACTCTCTCCACTTTCTGTAAAATATATCAACTGGTAACTTAGGTTGTGACTAGAACCTCACTGAAGTCAGTAAGTCTACCTGTGCTGAACTGGCCTTAAACTTTCTAGTCTAGTCTTTCTTAGTAATAAATTTTGTTTTAGCATAGAAGATTTCTTGTAGGGAGTAGAGTACAATATTTTTAATACAGCTAGAAGAGGGAATTCCTACATTGCATAATCCCAGCAAATAAATACTTTCAGTTTTGGTTTTAGTCTGTAGTTGCTGTCTTAAATTCTGGTAATTATTTGTCTTCAGTCAGCATATGTGCTGCTTTGCAGAATGTAAAGTTCACAGTCCTTTGTCTTTTCCTTGAATCTGTTAGAATACAATACAGTACTGTTGACTTATCTCTATCATAGTTGGATAAAGCAAGAATATCACTCATTGTTTAAAATATTAGTTTGCTAATATAATTATATCCCTAGCCTCTCCAGAGGAAAAGGCCCAGTGCTCCAGCAACCTTCTAGTATAATTTAAGTCCATGTAAGATATAACAACTACATTTAGCTCTTTTTAGGCAAAGTGGACAAAACATGGCTCAGCTTCAGCATCTAATACACCAGAGATTATCAAATCTAGAAACTTAAATTGTTTTGGAGTTTCTTCATTTACAGAAATCTTATTTGACACCTGGAGATGTTTAAAAACAAGGAATTATCATGCTTTTACTATTTCTAGACAACTGCTGGAGAATGCGTTTATAATAATTATACAAGAAACTGTACTTTACCAGAGACAGGTGGGAACATATTGAAGGATGTCTTCATGTTCTTTTCAAGGCCTCATAAGAGACTCTTGGTAAGGGTTGTTCGCTTTGCACCTTTCCTCTCCAATCCTTTCCCGCCCTGCTGCTTTTCAGAGAAGAGTAACACAGCCTCTCAGTTTAGTTAAGCCTTAAATGGACTGCATAAAGTTATTGCCCATTATATCGTATTTGTTTTTCAGGACTGATTTTAATGGAGGCTTCTGGAAAGTTACATTTGTGTTCTAAGCAGCACAATTTTATTCTAAAATACTATTTTTGGTCCTAAGCAGAAGTTTTAATATCTTAACTCCTGCTTAAGATAATTACAAGGTAACTGCATATTGTTCAAGGGGATCCACACTGCAGAATCAAAAGTAGTTACCACAAGTTGGAACAGAGATGTGTTGTCAGTTTTGGAGGAAAAGCTTACACATGGATGCCAGTGCTCCTAGCTCACCATTTGAGTGTTAATCTCACTTTCCAGTGAAAGCAAAATCAGAATGAATCTACTTTATGAAGGAAACACAAGTCTGATGGTGACTTTGATGCCCAGTGAATGGTCCAGTTGAAATCAGAAGATAGGGGACCAACAAGTATAATTTACTTACAGTCAGATTATTAGAACTGCTGAATTCATTTAGATACCTAAATAGAAAATTAGTGTTTGAAAATGTGACCATATAACAACCTTTTGTACCAGTTGTACTCTTCGTACAACCTCCCCTGCTGTTTGAGAGCCTAATATAGTTGTAGAGAGCATTGTATCCTGACCTTTCAAACAGAAAAAAAATATTGAAATCCTGAGAAGCTTTGATAGTAATAATCCAAAACAAACACCTAAAATTAATTCTTGTGCTCTGGTCTTTTTTCCTTTACAGTACTGTATGAAAGATGACAATTTTTGCACAAAAGTGTTTTGTAAGTTTGGAAACATGGAGAGTGGAACAGAAGCTACTGTTCATATGCATCTGGAAGCTACCCCTGCACTTCTAGAAATGGTAAACCATACATTAATATTTCCATTTTAATAACATCACAGGGCTATATGGTATTCTCCATTTTACTTGCTAAATGACAGGAAAAATTAATAATATTTTTCATTTAATATAGAAATAAAATATAATTACATCCAAGATATTAATCAGTATACATTTTTAGTTTTTTATCTAATATTTCACAATCACAGCATACCATATTTGTAAGTGAAACATGGTATAAAAGAACTACTAATATATAATGAGATTGGAGACATTTGCACTTCATGCTTCAAATTGAAGCAAAGTATAAGATATTTTGACATTTGGTATATTGCAACTAAAACACAAGCTCAAGACATACTTCTCACCTCAAGGATATAATGCTCCAGGGCACATCTACATCTGCAATTAATGTGACTAAATAAATTGTAGAGCAATTTGTGCCACAGTAAACTGCTCCCAGGTGCAGCGTCTACACAGTTCTTTTCAATATCTTTATCGATGATTTGGACGTGGGGGTAAAGAGCTCACTGGCCAAATTTGCGGATGACACCAAGTTATGGGCGAGTGTGGTCATGCTTGAAGATAGGTTGCAGATAGAGGTGGACAGGCTAGCAAGTTGGGCAGATCAGAACCAGATGAAGTTCAGCATTGAGAAGTGTAAAGTGCTCCATCTGGCAACAAACAATCCCCAACATATAGGCTTGGTGGTGCAAAACTGACTAGCACCATGACTGGAAGGGACCTAGGGATAATAATAGACCATAGTATGAATATGAGCTGTCAGTGTGATGCTGTAGCCTGCAGGGCAAAGAATACTCTAGCATGCATCTCAAGTAAAACCAAGGAAGTTATTCTTCTGCTTTACTCAGCACTGGTGAGACTACAGCTGGAGTACAGCGTCCAGTTCTGGGTGCTGCACTTCAAGGATGTGGTAAAGCTTGAGAGTCCAGAGAAGAGCCACCTGTATGATCAGGGGCTTGCAAGACAAGCCATATGAGGACAGGCTGAGGGACCTTGGACTCTTCAGCCTAAAAAAGAGAAAGCTGAGAGGGGACTTGGTAGCAGCTTACACTACTTCAGGGGAGTACATCGTGGGCTTGGTGAACAACTGTTCACCAGGGCACCCTTGAGGAAAACCAGGAGTAATGGTCACAAACTCCTGGAAGACTGTTTCAGGCTTAACACTAGGAAAAACTTCCTCACCATTAAGTGTCCCTCCAGAGGTGGTGCAATCATCTACCCTAGACATCTTCAAGAGGAGCTGGGGTGGTCACCTTGCTGGGGTCACATGACCTCAGTTGTATTTCCTGCCTAGTGCAGGGGGGGCTGGACCCAATGATCTTGAGAAGTCCCTTGCAGCCCTTACAATTTATGAAGCTATGAAGAAAATTCAGTTAAACTTTTCTATTTGCACAGTAAGGAGTCAGATGCAGCCTTCATAAAAACTAATTTATGGAGTAAACAAAAATCCATTCTATCATTAATGACAACTTTATGCAGTAGTTCAAGCAATACTGCTGCGATGTCAGAAGACTCCCTTGGGAGACTGATTGGTGCAAGAACATTCTAATAATGTCATGCACAGGGGTTCTGTTAATATGGGGACATCTCTTTTTTAGTCACAGAAAGGGTACAGGTCTAGAACAAAAAGGAAAAAGAAGCCTTTGGTATAGAAACCCGAACCTAGTTTGTACCATCTGTTCCACAAAGTATTTAGCTTTGTCAGAACTTCCTCTTCTTTAAAGATGTCATCTTTGATTAGAACTAGTATCATAATCCCAAGTGAATTGTATAAGTATATTAACACACACATTCCTTTCAAGAGAGGCGGCACTAAATTTCAGGATTGGGTTCATATGTCATGGCTTTATTCTTGGCTCTGGCACTGCCTTGGTTTGTAAATTGAGGCAAGCCACAAACAACTGTGTTTCTTGTACAATGGGGTAATTTCCTCCAACATATTACACTTTATTTTTCATTTGATGGCACAAGGCATGATTGTCTTTTTTCCTTAACCAGGATGAAGCATCAACACTTAAGTTTGAAATAAAAGCAAAAGCATCGCTAGAAAAAAATCCAAAAGTCATTGAACTACACAAGAGGAAACAAGTTGCACATGTAAGAATTCTTTAAGTACATTAAATGAAAAAGCATCTCAGAAATTACAGAATTATGTACATAGATATGTAATAACCTAATAATTACTAGCTTGTGTTATATTGTGATTTCTTAATTTTTACCATAATTTGGAAATTAAATCTACTAATACTCAAGGTTTATATGTTTTGCCTACTTTTGTATAGGTCATTTTGGAAGGAGTACATAACCAAAAGACAAAATATCATGTCACCATGATAATTATAGGATGCAGTTCTGTAGCTGGCATTATTTTGTTTTCGGCTCTTTCATTCTTATTATGGAAGGTAGGGTTTTTTCCTTTATAATCTTATTTCAATTGTTTTCACATCAGCACTTCATTTTATGTTACTGTAGTCACCATCACTTGACTGCCATCCCCTGATTACTTATTTACAACTGTATAATTTCCACCCAAAACCAAAAAGGCAAGTTTTTGTAGGTTGCTGTAATTTAATTCTTTGACGTCTTTATTTGACATGTAGATGGGCGTGTTTCTTCCCAGCTTTGAATAGCATTTTTCATTTTAAGCTTATCATGTAAATACTTGAAAATGTTGTCTGCTCTTAGCCAGAGGAAAGCCCTAAAGCAGTGATTCTCAACCAGGGTGCCATGGCAGCCTGGAGTGTGCTGAGATCCTTTTAAGAGTGCCACACAATGTAAACACTGTTAGGTTTGTAAACATGCTTCACAAGATAAACCCACAGATATCAAATAGAAATCCATAGCTGTAGTCTTAGGGTTTTTTGCCCCAGAAAAACTGCACCATTATTTTTCTGTAGTCAAAAAAACAAAAAGAATGAGAATTAAGTGGGCGTTCTCCAGCTAGCATTCGCCATGTAATACATGTGTGACGTCAGGGTTCCGTTACTAATCTTAGCTGGGAAGCATTTTAAACTCTGCTTTTCACAGTTCACAACCCAATTATGCATACTGTATGTGTGAAGAGAGACAACTGACCCAATACTAAAATTGCCATAAGAGATGCTTTCTTCTTTGGTATATTGTGTACCAATTAGAAAAAATCAGAAGTTAAAACAGCCTATCTTTCTTTACATTAGTGAGTTACAACCCTGACTCCATAAAACCCCCAAATATGGTGAAAAGCTGACCACTCTTGCTCACCTCTGCCTGCATTTCATCTGAGCCTGTTATGCTTTTTAACTAACTTACGTATGGTGCATGTGTTATATTAAATTGATATATCATTAAGAATTTGCTGATATATACCAGTTGAATCTGCAATTATTCATTTCAGATGGGCTTCTTTAAAAGACCAGATAAACTTGTCCGTGAAGACCAGAATGGAAGGGAAAGTTTGAGCCTTGTAGAAGGCAAGGAAAAAGAAGATCATGATGACAATTAAAGGCTTCTTTCAAACAGAGAACTTAACACTCAGGTTAACCTATGTGCTGAATATGGATGACAAGAAAACTGCCTTAGAACATGCATTTGATATCCCTGAACTCTGTGGAAAATTACAGCTTAACATAACATTGCCATACTAAAACGTCAGTGACAAGTTTCTTCATCTAAAGATTCAGTTAAGAATGATATTGCAAATACCAGAATAACCACTCTCTTGGCTTCAAATACATGCAAGAACACTACACAAATAAAATGGAGAATTTCTTACCAGAGGAGTTCCTGCAAAGTAGTATGATATCAACCATTCCTGGATAATGAGATCTTAAGTGTTTGGTCCTGGAACGAATAACTGAGTTAGCACTCTTCTGTCTTCTGACTGGAGTCTATACTGTTCTGGCAATCTACGCTGGGGGGTGGGGCTAGAGCAACCAGGGAGGACAGTTGTGAATACATTGTGTATAGACAGTCATGAGGTTCCTTTTGCTTCTGTGGAGATTTTGGATAGTGCTGGAGGTCCCAAGAGTTATCCCAGGCATAGGAAGTTCAAAACAGTGTCAAAGCCATGTTAGCCACCCCCTTTCTTTGGTCTAGGAGCTCTATATTGTACCTTTGAAGGTGCAGCAAAAGTGCTTTTAGCCATGGAAAGAATGACTTATTTTAGGTCATCAGTATTAACCACCTTGAACAGGGAACTTGCCAGTAACAGGAGAAAAAGAATTAGCTGTACTCAAACACCAAGGCCCAATGATGGCCCTGAAAGACACTTATGTTTTCAAAAACAAATATTTATTTTATTTATTTGCAGGAATATTTGGAGCATTGCATTACTCAGGACAATTTTTTACTCCAGCATCTGAGAAAAGATGTGGAGGTGTTTAGGTCTTTTTTTTCTTATCATCATTTAATTTTGTTGGATGAAGTACAATCCTTAGTTAACCAACCACATGCAAGCTGTTTAATGAAATAGCAGCAGTGAGATTTAACTTGAAGTATTTGTTGAGATTCATTTTTCAGCAGAAAAATTATTACAGCTGACACCCACTGGAGACAGTCAAAGGAAAGGTTAAAGACAAAGTGGATATGGGCACTGAACTACTTCTCTGCTCCAACAGGTGGCCTCTGCAGCTAGATAAGTGACTGCAAAAATTAACTTATCTTCAGTGAATTAGTGCCTGTTCTAAAGGGAAAGAATTTTATTCTCTAGTTCTGTGCAACTTCATCTTGTCACTAAATTAATTTTAAAAGGAACATCTTATTTCCTATATCTCCTTTTCTTTGGGCTATTTCTGGACTGCTGGTAGAAAACTCTTTTTTTATATATGTTTGAATATATATCAGATTGATGGTGTAATGTCAGTTCAGAATTTAGTCTCGGACTATAATAACAAAATAGCTTTCTGAAAGTAATTTCTCTTGCTCTTGAAATGCATTTTTTTTTGCCAAAAATGACATTTAAGGGAGGAAAGAGAAAACCCAAAGATAACAGAGCCAAACTTTCTCTATACCTGTAGTTTCTATTTATTTCAGCTGGTATCATACATTTCACACCCCTAACTACTGTACCAGGTTTGATGCCTACCAGTCAGTTTTCTGTTCTAAAATAATTTGCATTATAATAAAGGCAAACAACTGAGTATGTACAAAATATTTTTGTCTAGAAAAACTATGAATTGTGTATAAAAAGTTTGTTCTACAATGACAATTTAGGAGCACTGAGTCAAGTGAACCACTGCACTTTAATGAATTTTTAACAGATTATCCTGATGTGTTGTAAAAAGATGCCTCAAATACTGAAAGCGTTAAAATTCCTTTAATCCAAACAGTGCAAAAAATGAGGTTATAACAGATTTTTGGAAATACTTTAGTGTGCAAGTAAATGCACTAATGTTGATTTAGAAAATTATGTTTGCTTTGCAAATTGTAGTATAAGCATGTACATTGGTTGGTGGGGGGGGGTCACATCTGACCCGGTGTGTTTTCCAGGTCTTCCATATATCAGATTGCACCACCTAATCATATAACAGTATTTACCAACTCATAACCCTGTAGATCAACAAAGACATGGCAGGAGTAAGTTGGGAGGTGTTAATTATTATCTACCATCATAGTAGCTGGCAATCTGTCACGAGGAAGAGGAGCCCAAGGAATCCACCTGTACTCTCCCTTTTTAGTTTTCCTTGCAAGACATACAATGGGTCAATCTTCAACTTGCAATGATAACCTGACGCCTTTCAAGTCAAGTTTACAATGTCCTTTTATTTATCAGTTTTTCTAACTTATGTGTAGCCCTACTGCTTCTTTACATCAGTTACACAGATGTACCAACTTAAACCAGATCCAGTTCAGATATAAAATTCAACTTGCCCGAGTACTGCTTAGCAATGGCTTTGAATCAGTCCAGTTCTCTTTGCCCTGAGTCTTATTTTCTCCATTTCTCGTTTTATTCCCCAGGCATAGTCCCTCTTCTTTGGGACTTGCAGCGATTTATCTCTTGAAATCTCCCTCCCTCTCTTTTCTTTTTAAATTACAGTCTTGCCAGACCAGGTACTGACATGGCCCCTGACAACAACTGCCCAGTCTTAATATCCTCAGCATGGGAGGATGGTTCCCTGGTCCTGGTCTGCTTCCTCTAGAAGGTTACCGCCCCAGACTCTCTCGCTGGAGTCTCTCTGACCAGCCAGTCTTGCTGGTCCTCTTCACTCCCTGGGAGCCCTTTTTTACCACTCTCTCTCCCCGCATCTCTCTCCTGCCGGCTCCGCCCGCCACCTCCTGTTCCCGGTTCTCTCCGGCCCCACCCCTCTCTCCCACAGCTCACTCTAGCATCACGCAGCAGCTGCTCCAGAACCTCTGTTCTCCTCCTTTTCTTTCCCTGGACTTTTCTTCTGCCACAAGTCTTTCATTACTTCCCCGCTGTCCCTTCAGTTGGATATTTCTGACACGCAAGCAAAATTCATGAATTGAATAAAATATTAAGATGTAAAATGCCTGATATCATGATTTACAATGATATACTTTTTAATTTTAAAAAATAAATTAATATACAGGGAATCTTCTCTCTTGATTAATTATTTTGCTGACAATAATTTGCAGTCATGTAATAAACTGAGACTGAATCTGTGCTGTTACAAATTACATTTGATTGTCTAATAAGGAGTACAACTAAATGTATTAGCTAAACCTAGTACTGTGTTTTAAGGAATTAACTTATAGTACTCAATTGTTTTCAATTGTAATGGCACATATCTAGAGTAGTTCTTTCGAAGACTATAGAGTTGCTTTGAATTTATGCTAGTGTAAATGGAAAGCAGAACTTTAACCATAGTCTCTACTTGTAATTGCCCATACTGCAAGTTATCTGGCAACTTCTTTAGGAGAAGTCCTGTCCACAAGTACCTTTTCTGCTGTTCCAGTAAACTTAATGTGAGTGATATATGAATAGGACAGAAACAGACACTAACCTGTTCCTTGTCATTTTCAAGAGATATACTTATCTACATTAATTTGCTAGTACTACAGTACTTATGACATATAGGATTTAAAGAAAGAAAATTAGCAAATTTTTTATAACAAATGGCTTTATGGGATAAAATTTAATATATATTAAAATATCAATAAATTTGTTCTCGGTTCCTAAATCCTCAGTAATTCCATTTAAAGCCTTGGATCCTGATTCAGCAAAGAACAATGCACAATTTAAACAGCCAGTAATTAACTCTTGCTTTAAAATCAAGACTTTAGGGACAAATAGAGAGAAGCATGTGTTTTAGTCATGAGGCAATGCAGCATAATGTTCTGTAGTAATCCAACAGTCAAGTCACCTAATTTTTTTTAATGCCAATATCCAATGTTATAGTCCTCCCGCTGAAGAGAAGAGGGGCAAATCTTCCAGTCATAGCCATGGTACATGAAAAGTTAGTTCCCCTAAAAACAGGAATCCTAATTTGTCTCTGTCTTGCAAAATATTAGTGTTTATCATTTAATGTATTAAGTTACCCTGTACAGAAGCACACAAAGTTTATGCAGACTGAAAATAATATTTAAAATCTAGTTAAAAACCTTATTCATCAGTACTGCCTTATTCCACCAAAAATAATGCATTATATGGGGTACATCTCAAACCTGATAAGCTTTGAATGTGCTCTTATAAAAAGATTAGATTGTAGCCTTCGTTCCTCTTTAAAGGAATACTATTTGTATACAGTTAATTAGTTTATGGCATCAGCATATGCCTTTTTATTGCTTCCCAATGAAAAATATGCTGACAGCAACAACATTTTTACATCATCTCATTTAAAGATCGCAGATTATCTGGAAATTATAGTGCATCATAAAAATCCAGAATATACATACCACCCTGCTAGAGAGCAAGTAGCATTTTAGTCAATCACTAGTTCGACTGATTTGAACAAGATTATTTCTAATATGAACTGCTTCTGAACTCAAACAAATGTGGTGTAATCAGGCTGCAAAGTAAACTGGAAACCTGCAATGATTAACTGCCCTATTTAATCACTACAATATTTTTTGTTTAACAGCTTTAATTTTTACAAGAATTCTGGTAATCACATTAAAAGACACATATATAAAGTATACAAAAATATACTGACTATTAATTTGCAGTCTGTAAAATTTAAAATAAACATGTTATTTTTCATTTATAAATATACAATTTAATTTATTAAACACCTCCACATAAGCAAGACTCATATAAAATATTAATTATTAACAGTGTTCTAATTAAGACACTGATCCTGCACCCAAGAATTCAGTAAGTGAAGGTCTATGTCCCCAAAATTATTCTGTATATTAGAACATGATCCCTTTATGCAGAAACTGCAGCATAAGAATACTACTTTTCTTCTATAGACAACTGCATGTTGCTTTGGAATCATCTAGGTCATCGACACTCACTCCATAAAGGTTAATAAGCTGAGGATGAACCCTATGAAATTAAGAAATAAAAATATATTTTATTTAAAAATATATTCATTAATTCTATTTTCACATCACTTCCTTTAAGGATAAAATGTATCTGATTTGCAACCATATTAGCTGCAATCTGCTTTGGATTATTAAAACAATTATGGAATGAAAGAAAGGGATATAATGCTTTTTCTTTTCTTACATGCAAACCTCATTCACCATATGAGTATCCCTTCATAAGCTCCATGCTTCTTGTTGGTTACAGATAGGGACATACTTAAATCACAGCAAGGAAAGGGGCTGCGTGACAGTCAACACTCCTAGCCAAGTAGTGAGAAGGAGCACCAATGCCCCTCAGCCTATCAAAGGTGTAGAGTGAGCCTCTCACGCTCTGCCCATGAAGACACCTGCATGAAATTGGCCAGCAGCTACCTCAAGTTTGGTAGATCCCTAGGTACAGAGCTATTATAGAATGATCCGGCTCCCTTTCCCAACTCAGGGTTAATCACTAGTACATGTACTGATGATTAACATTAGAGACATGGTCCTGGACTCCTGATATTTTCACTATTCTCTGTCAGTACTAAGTTTTGTCAGTCTCAGAAATTTTATGTTATTGTATACTATCATGATTTTAATTAAATCCACAAATACACAGAAGTCAGGGCATTTCCAAGCAGGAAACTCAGATTGTAAAATTCAGGGCTCGCTGGCTGGCAGGCAGGCAGGCAATTAACAGAGAAAGTTAGCTGTGTTAGTCTGAAATCAGACAGAAGGCAAGTTAGATTTGCACTTTACAGACTAATCAGATACATAGGAAGGAAGAGGGTTAACAACAGGTTAATTGTTTCTTCTGTCGTACTCACCTTTCTACTCTCAGCAGAGGTCTCTTCTTTTTGCTCCTCTTTCCCTACCTTTTGTAGTTTAATCACTGCTTCTAGTTAGAACCTCTGTTTTCTGCAGTCCCTTCTTGTATCTGATGAAGCAGTCTGCTACTTATGAAAACTTATGCATTTAGTTAGTCAAGGGTGGTCCAGCCAGTGGCTTGCAGGCCACCTGGGTTAAGTTGCAGCCCCTGGGCTCAACTGGCCACTGCTCTCCTATCACTTTGGTTGTAACCAAATAGCCAGATCCTCCAGGCTCCCCAACCTTCCTCTGGCTGCCACTTCTTGCCCCTGCCCCAGGGGCCAAGCAGTGCAGTGCAGCTCAGGGGGCTGTGGGTGAGTCCAGGCCACATGCAGGAAGGGAAAGGGAGATCACACTTGCACAAGGCAATAGTGGGGGGAGGGTACTCATGGAGGGTGCACGGTGCACAGTGCACAAGTGAGGGAGTGCTGAGTGCAGCGGAGAGGGGAAGAGAGTTGCCCACACAGAGCAGCAGGGGTGTGTGGGGGGTGGGGTGTTTGTGTGGCCTGTGTCTTAGAAGTTGAACATCCCTGAGTGCAAATTTCCCCTGCCTTCTGCCTGGTAGATAATTAAGTCTTAACCTGTTTTTTCATAGAAGCCTCCTTTTCAATTTAATGTGATGTATTTTTTCTCCTGAAGAATAAATTTAGCTCACGTTGATCAACAAAGTTAGCACTGCATTCTATGCCACAGGATTAAATGATGACAGAATGGGCAGCAGTAAATATGAACGCTTACATGTGTAGTTCTCCTTGTTCAGTATTTACAAACATGGAATATTGTAGCAAAATTGTAACAGTTGCTTAAGCAGCCATTTAAAAAAAATAAAAAAACTGCTTGATAACAAAAAAATCCCATAGAACACAATGCAAAAATTTGTTTTGCAATATTTAGAGCTTCAAACTGAAAAAACAGACAAAAAAACAAAACAAAAAATTCCTATCCTGTTTGCTGACTGGCTTTCTTGGACAATAAAGTTATCCAAAG
Source organism: Crocodylus siamensis (assembly GCF_052110815.1). NCBI lineage: Eukaryota > Metazoa > Chordata > Crocodylia > Crocodylidae > Crocodylus > Crocodylus siamensis. The sequence continues at coordinate 197,853,398 of NC_143398.1, read as the reverse complement.
ATAATTCTCAGGACAGAGGTCCCTATGGGTGCTAGACATTTGTTTTCCCACTTTATTAACACACTAATTTGATACACAGAGACAGATATATGCAAAATGTCATGTTTGGTTCTTCGTTGTAACAGGAAAAATAATAGGATTGCAACTATTATCTCTTGCATACAAGTATATTTAACTAGGTGTAAGTAAAGCTTAACTGCCCATTAATCATTCTCAGGTGCTTGCTAGTCCTGCAGACTGGCTCACCAGATGTGATGAGTTCAGCATTGCTATGCTTAGCCTTACCGAACATGAACTTCTAATGCTCCTTCCATTAAATCTCCATCTATATTCCAGGGGTAATTTCCTTCCTCAGGCACGTGGTCTTCAGTTTCATATCCACTCTTAAATATTGGCTGGATTTTCACTTCCTGAGCAGTGTAGGTCTCAACAAAGGGGAAATTAAACTAAACCAAACAAACATCATTATTAACAAAGACAAAAGACATAACTTAAAAACAGCTTATTTATCTACTACAAGTACTTAAACGCTTGTTTTTTTTCTCTTTAAACACACTAAAACACTTGAATCTGGCTTTAATCTCATGAAATGCATTATTTATAATCTAATAAACTATTTTAGTCTGAATAGTGACTTAATCCAAATAGTGACTCCATTTTTATTGTCCTACTCTCACTTCCAGATTAAATTTGGTTGGTTCCCGAAATTATGTGTATTTCAATGACCAGCACTTCAGCTGTGCTTTTTCTGGCTTGTCCATCATTACTCACCCAAAGAGGCAAGTATAAACCTGTAAAGCCTTCCCTCTGTAAGAGTGCTACAGTGACCAAATACGGAAGGTACAGAGCTTTTCCTGAAGCCACTGCCAGCACTCCCAATGGAGCTGATTAAAAAAAAAAAAAAAGAGGAATAATGTCCCTGCAACAGATTTATATTTTTAATGATTACCTGAAAGAAACTTAAATGTGACTATGACTGATTAAACTGGACATAACATTAAGTAAAAAGATGATCAGTAGACTTTCTCATAAGAAACACTTATCTGTGCATTTAAAGGATCAATGCAGGGGAAAAAGCTCTCTCTCAAATGCAATTTAATTGATGTAGATAAATAAAGATGGAATACTGACAATGTTTTTGAAGTGCGAATTTTCAAACCCTGGTTTGGAAATTGTAACTGACTAAAATCAAATGACGTAATTTATTAGAGGTATTGTGGCCATTAGAACATAAAATGATTGGCCAAAGTTGTTGAATTAAATGCTTGATTTTTCTGGAGAGTTGCATCTGGCCCTTCATATGTATCCTTAATCTCAAATTTAAGTATAGAATTTCACTGCATTTTGGTTCAGCTTTACACGCTTGTGAAACTATTGGCATAAACTATGTATAAACTAAACCACAACAGATGGACTGAAATAGGTTAATCAGTATTAGTCTGATTGGTGATTTTCAAAAATCAGATAAAAGGGAGCTAATGTATTCTGACAGGAAACTAAGTCTCCTTGTAAGGACACTAATATTAACTCCTGTAGCATGTCTACCTTCATGATTAGCAGCTCTTCTATAATCACAAAAAAGGATTAACTGTACCTGATTTTTTACACTGGCATATCTTTTTAGGTGTTTTATAAAGTCTGCCCGAGAAGTGTTTCGTACAACAATAAGAGCCAGGCTTCCATTATTCAACCTGAAAAAAGTACGTTTTGATTAAACTAAACTAATAATGTAATACGATACATTGAACAGGCTTTAATTCTTGGACTAAATTCACAGACTTTATACTTGTTTCTAGTAAATAACAAAATTAACCTCCGTAAATTTATTTAGAAATTTTCAGTACACTTAAGTGATTTTGACTCAGTTACTTACTAAACAATCATCCAACAATTATATTTGTAACTTGGTTTATTCCTAAGAACCTCTTATTTTGAGACTACTTAAGGTGAAAAGAAGAGATACCGTCTAATAAAACTACCGTGATAGAATTACACATCCAGTTTCATTGTTCTAGTGTTTTACACAGGAAATTCCATCAAAAAAGGAGAAAATTACAGATTATTTTAAAGGAAGGGTAAACTGAAACCATAGATCCTGAGCTAACAGCAGGCACAAGATAAAGGTAGACTGCTTTTCATTTTTTTGATCAATTAGTTTTAGAAAAACAATATAGACAGAAAGCCAGCAGAGAATAATGTTTTGTTATTTTTTTAAATTCATTGTTCTACAAAAAAGGATTAATATTTATATCAAACTTCATATATAAATTTTAGGGGACTACAATAAAATGAATATCTGTATATTTCATCTTAATAGAATCATTTAATACTATTTAAACTTACACCTTTATTACTATAAAAGACTGCCTTCGTAACATTTAGAATATGCTTCTTCTGGATGTAGCTAAATAAAGATCCTGTGGAATTACCGCTATGACGACTATTCAGGGTTTTTTTGCAATTCTCACTAAAGTTCTATTCAGTCTGTGGATCGGACATAAATGACAATTAAAGGAGTTTTGTGCAAAGTGGAAGCTGTCACTAATAATGATGAGCAAGAGGCTCTGTTCTTATGGACAATGCTCAGGGGCATTTAAGTACCTAACTCTCATTAAAGCAAACTGCCAAATCTGAGAATGTGGATACTTGTCTGTAAGTGTCAGTGCTTCTCACATCAGTGGGCCCCAAACTTGGACCTGACTGCAAGCCCCCTGGGGTAGGGATCACGTCATATTAAGTCAGGTGTATGTTTTAGTATCGACCATCTTTCAGCAAAGGGACTTAGAAGCCCATAAAATAAAACATTAACAGAAAAAGCATGCTATCAAGCTACAGAAGGCAGGGGAGAATGGCATATATATCCATCCATAAAGAATGTTATCCTGGAGTATGACACTGCTCTGTTTCTATCACATTCTTCCGCCCTGTCCGCAAACAAATACTGTTCTTAAAGAATGAAACTTTAAAAACTGATTTGAACACAAAATCGTGGAATAAGACATCATCTACAGACTGGACTGGGGTATGTATAGCCTACAACAAGTCTATGGATTCTTATCCCAATACCTGGACCAACTTTTATAACCTCTGAGTCCCCATGGTTTTACTGTCCTGTTTACCACCTTTGCTTCTCTCAGTAGTGCCCCTCTCCTTTTCTCCCCCTTCTCTACCCTTTGTATTTAAATTCCTGTTTTCTATTTAGAAACCCTGATCACTGCAGGTCCAATCATACCATATGAGGAAGTAAGCTATTGTTTACAAAAGCTTATGCCTATCTGAATTAGTGTGTAAGGTGCAAACCTATCTTGTCTTCTGCCTGTCTGCAGAGCGGGGCCTATGGGGGGGCTGCAGTGAGTCTTTGGCTGGAACATACGCCCCCCCCACCATGCCCTACTGCTGCCCACCCAGCTGGGGTGAAGCCACTGCTTGTCCATGAGGCGCCAGGAGGCTGGGCCAGCTCCTGCCACTGTGCACAGTTTGTCTGGAGGCAGCACAGGGGCTCAGTCTTGTGCTGGCCCCATGCTGGGTGGGCTAACAGTGTGGGGGGAGGCATAGCCCCCGATCCCAGTGCTTTTTGTTGGTTCAGTCCTGGCCCTGCCTGCCCCACACAGATCCTGGTGCACATGCCCCCATCCCACGCCCTCCCAGAAAGGCGGTGGGAGCAGCCACTGGACAAGCCACCCCATGAGCAGCTCCCAGACTGGTGGTGCACAGCGGTGCGAGCCGCCCCACCCCCTCCCCAGCCAAGGCTGCGTTCCAGGTGGCAAGCCCTCGCTGCTGGTCTGTGCTCTGCAGGTCGGGTGGAGCCAGGGCCAATCGCCTGCCTCCCAGCTGCACACCACGGGTGGAGCCAGGGCTGCGCTCAAGGCACTAGTGCAAGCTGCGGCCCATAGCACATAAATGCCCCTACATCACTGTAGGGGCATTGATCTGCACCCCCCTCCATGCCCCTTCCCTTCCCCCTCCGCCCACCACAACAGGATTACCAGCTGGAGGCAGCTACGTCCAGCATTGAGGACTGATGGCTGTTTAGTTTATGGCCAAATCTCTGAAGCAGCGCTGAATCCTCGGATCCAATTCGGCCAAATCAAATTGGATAGTGATCTGACTTATCAAATTGAATCACTGTCCCTCCGAATCAGCCAAATCTGAATTGAATACTTGCTGCTTCATATAGGCCTAATAGTGAACCATAAACTGAATATAAAGCAACAGAAGTGTCACTTGCAAATCAAGGCAAGTGACTCTTCCTCTCTATACAGCATCTGTGAGGCCTCACTTGAAGTACCACCTCTACTTTTGACCCCATGGTTCAAAAAAAATATGGATAAATTAAAAGGACTCTACTGTAAAGTGACAAAAATGATTAGAGGCCTAGGAAATGCGCCTTATGAGGGAAGTCTGAAAGAAATAGCATTATTGAGTCTGGAGAAAAAAATACTGGTGATTTGATAAGTCTTCATTAATCTCAATGGCAGCTCTAAAGAGCATGGAGATACACACTCTGTGGCTGCAGGGGACACAACTAGGAGTCCTATATTTCAACCAAAATATTTCACAGAGATCACAGGCTGCAGAAAATGTGATGGGTAAGGGGCAAAAAAAACCAAAAACTGGTGACAGGAGCAAAGGCTGTACTGGTTACAGGCTTAATTTTGATGCAAAAATTAGCTTAGATCAGGGGTTGGTAACATATGGTCAAGAGAACCACTAGGTCTGGCCCACAGAACCTGAAGGCTTTTGCCCATGCCCAGGCCCATGCTGGGGCTAAGCAGCAAGAAGCTTCACCAGGGGTTGGGCAACTGCCAGCGGTGCCCTTTGCCACTCTTGCTTCTTCCCCCTGCCCCCTAGTGCCCCCTGGCTATATCAGGGCCAGCCACCTGGAAGCTGTTTCCATGCTGCTGCCCCTTCTCCTTTCCCGCCCCATACCCTGCCACTTCCCAGCTGTGGCAAGATGTGATAACAGCATGGAACAGCCTCCAGCTGCCCACCCCAGGGCAGCTCGCCACTGGCTGGAAACCACACCCACTGCAGTGCAGGGAGCTAGAAGAAGCGGTGGAAGCATGGGTGCAGTGCCTAGCTGTCTGGCCCTGACACAGGCTCAGGGAAAGCGCCCCCACCATTGATGCACTATGGAATCCACCCAGACCACACTGGACTGGAGCCAGGTTGTTCCAGCCTGCTGCTTGAAAAGCTTGCTGCCTGCTGGCTTAAGCAAAAAGATAGTAAAAAGAAAATATTCTACATGATTTCCCAACTTCAGAGTGTAAGATTAAGAGGCTTTTATAGGAAATCCAAGGCCCAAGTTTCCTCCCAACAAGAAAAACTGAAACAGATTACTTGATGACTGCTGCTTAATTCACACTTGCCACCTAATTTAATCACAGTAATTATCCAATGATAATTCTAGTTAGATGACTTGACCTCATTTGACAGATTCAAAAACTGATTACAATTCCTGAGATTATGGAGTCAGGTGCTGTTCACATTTCCCCCCACCCCGCCTCCCACTTTAGAGGGTTTTAGACAGGCTTGCTGGAAAAGCCAAGATTTTGAAGTAAGATGCCAGAATTTACAGACATTACTCTAATTCTCTAAGCCCTTACTGACCTGGTATTAGGTGCCAAGCCTCTTGGTGCCATTGCACATAGACAGGGGATTGCCATAATGCTCACGTTCAAGAAATGACCCTCGATTTTGTGCCACTGATCCTTGCTGTCTAAATATAACAGAGTTACTATGTATTACTTCAGTTTAAGCCAAAGGCAGTTCCTGTTTAAGGAATATGGAACTTGAAACTTACCAGATTTTTTAATTCTGTCTTTCTTCATTCTAAAAAGAATGTGTTGTATAAAATAATTTAAAATAATGAGAAAAATTTTCAAAGCAAATAAACACTGTTGTTTTATGTTAAAGTCTATGTAATAATAATTCAACTATTAACAGTAATACTGAAATCAACAGTACTGATTGCTGCTTCTGTACAGCCTGTTTCAAGAGGTAAAAAGCACAGCAAAGATAAATGAATACTTTATAGAATGAAAATTAATAGTTGTCTATATCATAATCCTCAAAGAAATAAAGTTCCATTTTGAGTTGCAATAAACTGCATTAAACAATATTTCATTTTGTTCTCACATTATCCTCAAAATACAGACGTCATACAATACAGGACTTCTTAATTCAGTTTTACTTACCTATCATTCTCCTGAAAGCACTGCTGTGGATTGTTCAGAGGCAGAAATGATAACTCACACTCCTCTGGCCTAGAAAAGCATTGACATTCATTACCACAGAAACCAATGTTCGGACTTCTGTCTGTGCTTTTTATCTAGGCTAAAATGAATTTGAAAATGATACTGAGTTCAGTATTAAGTATTCAGGAGTTTTTCCTCTTCAAACTGTAATACTGCAAATGTACAGCAGTACCGTGGTGTCTGATTAAATTCATTCACCTTTTCATAATAAAAAAATCCCAACTATCACTTAACATACAGTAAAATCCAGAAGCTAAAATTACACTTTCATGAGGAAAACAAAAAACTTGAAAAAGGGGTTAGCATACTTAAGACTTGCTAGGGTTCTGATTACAGCAAAATCTTTCCGCTGGTTGGGGGGGATCCAGCGATGTTTTTCAGCCAATGCTAGAGTCCTTGCACCAAAGCCAAACATGGCTGAAAACCCAAAACGAAGAAGCTTGCTTGGGCTACTGAATGTGCAGATGTCCACTGGTTGAATATGTCCTGAAACATGAACATCAACATCAAAGCTGCAAACAGACTATTTCTTTCCAACCACAGCTTACCTCTTACCTATACTTCTAAGCTGAAACAATCAGCAAAGTCTAGGTCAAATGAGAAAGACAGATCTTGAATGCTACTAATTTCTTCTTCAGCAAGTTAAGAGTTATGGACGTGGAACGGAGCAACACACAGAGTTAAGGCTTTACAGATGTATCTTCTGAATTCATATTCAGATGCTTTATAAATGCAATTCAGCACTTTTTCCACACAGAATATTCTGATTTTTTTGGACAATTTAAGCACCATCTTTAAATAAATTCATTTATGTTACTGAAAAGATTTATATATATTTTTATTATTTTACTAGTGTTTCTACAGGGGGTACTAGCAATTGAAATTCAGCACAAAGTCCCTACTAGTAAGAGATAAGCCTTTATAGTTCTTACTGGCTGATTTACAAGAATTTTAAAATATACTTCAAAACACATCTGCCATTTTTGTTTTTATTGAATAAACTACCAGTCTGCCAATATTCCAGGCACAGGTTTAAAAAAAAAAAAAACTGAAGGGAAGTTTTTATTAAACAGACTCTCTGGATTTTCATTGAGTTTGTGTATGAATAATGTGAAAGAATGGAATTTCAGGCACAATATGAAAAGCCTATGTAATACTATTTATGAAATATGTGCATCTATGAAAGAAGAGCTATTCCATCGCTGATTGTACACATTATGTAGTAAATTGTTCTGCTGTAATCTCAAAAGTAGATACTCATGTTGAGGTTACTTTTCCCTCTTTCTTTTAAAAGAAAAGAATCAAGGAAGTTGCATACAAATTTCTGCCGTAAGAGGAATGCTAGCATTGAATAGTAAATTTTCTAAGAATCAAAAGTGCAAATTTAAGTTTGCCACGGTAATCTTAACTTTACCCCCTTAAGCATATGTATAATATTCAATATCTGAGAACATATAATATTCAATATAAGAATAATTGCATATTTTTCATATACATTGAAAGCCCGCTTCAATCACTGTACACATTTTATATGAAGGATTTTGTAACTAATGAGTGTTTCTTCTGTATGTCCTTGATACTTCACCAAATCTGTTGTATGCAGCAAAATATACACAGAGATAGGAAGATATTATACTTATATCAACCTAACTAGAGTTAGGTCCATCTAAGTGCCAAGCTGTACATATGTTTGGGGAGGTTAGCCAATTCCCACAAGCAAACATCTAAATATCATTTTCTAGCCGCCAATCCCCTCCTTGAAGGTCTTACACCTTCACATTATAAATTAGGCATGATCAAGGCAATTACCTGGAATGTTTACGAGATTGTGGGGAGGACCTCCACCAGTCGTTCTGGGAAAAGTATGACAACATATGTGATCCGGGGCTCCAACAGGCTGAACGTTATGAGCAGCCCTTAACCACTGTTTGAATGTCGCCCATGCCCCCGGTCTTCTGCTTCAGCATTCTCTAACTTGGCAACCAAGTTTTAGATAATGAAGTTTAAGCAGACCTCTCATACTGGGGCCAGGGAATGTATGGCCAGACATGTCTATTAAACTTTTTACTCAGCATTTTAGGTAGCATTCTATTCAGTAATCAGTGCTTATCTGATCATCAAGATGACTGTCTAGTAGGCCTGTGCAAATAGGGAAGTATTAGATTTGGATTTGGCCAATTTGGAGTGATTTGATTCAGTGATTCAAATCACTGCATCCACTCGATTTGGCTGAATCAGAATTGGAGATTTGGCACTGATTTAGAGATTCAGATCAGCCGGGGAGAGGCAGGCACAGCTGGGTGGCTACAGGTTCTCCTGTGGTTCCTCTGACTGTGACTGCCACTGTCTGAGTGGGGGGAGCAGCGGGAGAAGCCCCTAAGGCTGCCCTGCCCAGCCCCATTCCCTGCCTGGCACCTGCCTCCCTGCACTTAAAAAAGCCCTGCAATCACTGGCTGCAGCAGTGGGGATCAGGGCCTCTGAGGGCTCATGGCAGAGCCCCCCCACGCAGCAGGGGGCAGCAGGGATTGCTAACCCCTCAGCACCCATGTGGCAGCTGCCCCATGGCATGGGTGCAGCGTGGCTTGGCAGGGCATTGAGTGCTGTCTGGTAGCTGCCCCATGGGGTAGCTGCTGCACAGGTATCAGGCAGGGAGTGGAGCAATCCCCACTGCCCCACGCTGCACAGGGGGTCTCTGCCGGGAGCCCCCAGAGTCTCTAATCACCACTGCTGCAGCCAGTGAGTGAGGGCTTTAAAAAAAAAAAAAGTGTCAGGAGATTGGGGCTGGGATGGGCATCCAGGAGGGCTTCTCAAGTGGGTCCTCTGGTTGTTCCCATCTCTGTCTTGGTAAGAGGGGCTGCAGAAGTCCCGATGGCTGCCCTGCCTCTACTACTGCCTCTTTCCAATTCATAAAAAACACATGCTAGCATGCAATGAACCAAAGCCACAAAAAAAATATGCAAGTATCCAATAACATTGCTCGTCTCTCCCATGTCCCTGGCTATGACCATAGGCATAGGGGCACACAGGATCACAACGTATCTGTTTAACACCCTCCTGCATCCCCGATCTCACGGTGGGACTGAACATTCCTGCTCTTCCTTTAACTGTGTCTGAGTTCCCTTTTGGCTTTGCTCCTGTTTCAAATACAACCTTATTTACAACTGCCCCAGAGTCCCAAGGACTCTCTCTGTTCAGTCTCTAGCACAGAGGTTAATTTTCTTTGCTCCTGGCTGTCATACCTGTGATAGAAGGTTACCTTACTTAACCCAAGCAGACCACAGCCTGTACCCTTGTCCAAACCACGGGCCTCAGTCACACACTGAGATCATGCTGTGACCCTGTCTTCCTCAAAGTTGCTGCTCCTGCCACCAGCACACCTGTACCTCTGTACCCTACTCTGTCTGATCTGGACAAACAACTGTCCCCTCAGTCAGCAGTGCCACGAACCAATCTCTTGCATAAAAGATTCTGACACAGACATAGTTACTTAGCTTCAACCCTAGTTGGAACTACCATACAGTTTCACTTTACAAACACGTCTCCACCCATAGTTCCACAGCTTTACCCTACTACAAGTCTTGGCTGACCCCTCTACAGAGGTTCACTCTCTATCAACATACTGCCTGATCAGTTAAGTTACTGCCCTCGAGTCCCAGTCCCCAGGTGTTGGACCTGGTCCCAGTCCCAGATTCGCAGGGTATCCATCCCAGTGGAGTTGTCAACTGGATTTATAACCCAGGTACCTTGTTCCAGCTGGACTCAAACCCTCAGACTGACAATGACCTCTCCATTCAATAATAGGCAAATTTTACTGATCTATAGTAATAGCAGATAAGACTAATGCAGGCAAGGGAAACAAAATAACCTCTATGTTGACAAGTCCTAGAAGTGTCACAGAGGGAAGGTACATCTCACCGGCATGCAAGTTTCACCCTGAGATTCTTGCTTGACTGTCAATAGCCTGGAGATTGAAGGACAAGCCCCCCACACCAGTGGTGATATGACCTCTGTCCATGGTGGTCTCGAGTTCACTTCTTGGGGACCTTGAAATCCCTCCTTTTGTATTCTTTCTCCCCTCTGATGACTTCATCTCTGGATAGCATTGCTTGGTCTCCCTGTGGTCGTCACACTTCATGTTCTGTTCTGTCAGCATATTTCTTTGTTCCAACAAACTCATCACATGCACACATCTTAATTTGGTTATTTACTGGGCCTCTTAATTTGGGCTGTTCACCAAAACTGGAAATCCCAAGGGCTCTGCAATTGGGCACTATGACCTGGTACCAATGCTGCAGAGTCCCTTATCTTTGTTTGGGTACACTGTTCATGTTTGGTACTGTCTTCAATTTCCCAGCTTGGGTCTGCTGGCTTCAGATACAGCGGGCCTTGAAGGAAACTTTGTCACAAACAGGTTTTTAGAATTCAATTACACCTTGCCATTCCCCTGGACCATTGTTCTAAAGCAAACCTCTACAATCACTGGCCCAATCTTAGTTCACCTGAGAAAGTGCACTTAGGTCAGGCATGGTCACCCTGGGGCTGCACGTTCCCCATCTTCTCACACCTCCCAAACCCTAACTGGGCTATTCTTAAGCTCTCCAACCCCTCCACCTCCAGGTGAATCCCCACCCCCCTCCCCCAACAATCTGCCAGCTCCCTTCCAATCCAGCCAACCCCCCCCACAGCTCACCAAATCTACACCCCCGCAGACCCGTTAGCCTGCCTGCCTCATTCCCCACCCTGAGTTTCTTAGATCACATTCCTGGTGCATGTCCTGGCACCAGTGAATGTATGCACACGTGGGACCCAATCTACACCCACACAACTTAAAAGAAAGCTGTGTGATCACAGACCAAGTCTCAGGAATGTCTCCATGTGCCCACAGGTACTCGTTTGGAAGATGAGGGTCTAATATTAAAATCCTCCACAGGCAATTAACACTATATGCTTTTATTTTTTTAAACTATTATTAGGAAGTAAACTAAAAAGTTTTGTAACGCTACAACTGAACCTTACGTGCACATACAAAAACAAAAATTAAGGTAACAAGGAAGAAAGCCCTATTAAGATGCATAATGAATTAGAACATCCCAAGGAAAATCACTGTCACAGTGAATTAGTCAATGATGTCATATCCAGCACAGTGAAACGCAGAGTTATTTTTAAACAACTGACTTATTTTTACAAGAAATTATTTGAAATCTGACCCTACATTTCCAAATATTTACCCATTATAACATGCAGTGTTGCAGTTACTGTGTGCTTGACTCCATGAAGAGTATATGCCAAAACATTAGTGGAACCTGTAAACAAAATTTACAAATAAGAATGGTACTAAATGGTAGTTTGGATAAAGTAAAATAAAACAAATGAAGCTTGACTCAACATAAGACTTATAAGATGAAAATTTTCAATTAGATTTCTTTACATAAAGTTCCCTCTTGCACTAATCCAGTCTGTTTTAGGTTTGATATGACAAGCAATATTGAAATGATAAACCACGAACTGTACATTATCAATACTTTTTGAAATCTGAGGAAATAACAATACTCTTCTCAAATCTATTATTAATGAATGTATCTTATAGCACCATTATAATGTACTGTTTGATAACTAACTACTCTACTGAAGCACTGTAATGGCAAGAATTAACTAATGGTACATATTTTCAAGATTCTTCAAAGTTAGAGAAAACTCTGTAGTAAACTCTGGGTTGTGCATAACACTTGTCTGGAGAGAACTGTATTATGGTCAAAGATAACTACTATTTCCTGTCAAATCTATGTTATAATTCTCAGAAGCCTCAGAGAAAGAGGGCTACTCAGAGTATTGTAACTGCAACACATAAGGCATTATTGCCAAAAGTAACAAAAGTTGGAAAGGCTGGACTCGACTGCTTCAAATTAAGCAGAGAGCAGAGCACATCCCCTTTACAATCCTCACATTGTGCTGCAAGGAGACTAAGGCTGACCTTGAACAGTCTGGATTAGCCAATCAGGGCTGCCCTGTGAACTGCTGCTATTTATCTCCAGGCAGACTGAGAAAGTCTGCAAAGCATGCCGAGATGTGTGCAACAGCCTCCCTGACTGTGCCGTGTTAGCACTGCAAGTTCTCTGCTCCTCAGGTGTTGAGGCTTAAAACCACAGTGTCCCCAGGGTAGTCAGTAGGTGAACTTTTCACCTACTGCTGGAGTTGATCTACTTAGAGAGAGTTCTGCCCTACAACAGCTGAGGTGGCAGGAAGACTGTTGCAACACCTGCGTGAGGTAATGTGTGGTGATTGGTGTAGAGTGTGAGAGAACTGACAGGTGTCAGTCTATATATAAAGTGATGGCACCTGAACAGAGGCATGGATCAATGTGTAGGTGAGGAGCATTTGGTGAGGGAACAAACAATTGATTGACTGTACTGTTGGTGTGGCTGTCCAGTGCATGCTGACGCAAGGAAGGGTCACAAGACCTACTGAGTGAGTGACTGATCATTGTGTGTGCCAGAGTGGGTGCAGCAGACCCAAGGCGGTCAATCCCCTCTGCTTGTGTATGTATGTGTGGAGATGAAGGCCTGAGAGACCAATATCCTTGGAGGATATTGTGGAGATAGTGGATTGATATGAGTGGTGCAGCTGAGTGCATATGAGAGTTGAGTGAGAGCCAGGAATTGCTCTCTGGCATCCTCTAGGGAACTCCGTGTGTGTGTGTGTATATACATATGATACACACACACAGAGAACATAGCACTGTTGTTGATTGTTATAAATCTTAGTTCAATAATTAATTAATTACCCCTCATATTGTGTGTTGTGCATTTTTATTTATTAATCAATTAGCATGGCGTTAGGTGGGGCCAGGCCACAGGCCAATGCCTAGAGGGAGCAGCCCGCCCACTTCCTTAAAAAGGCAATTCAAGTGGGAATTGACAACTCCTATTTGCATAATTGAGTTTGTCCTCAACACAGGGGCTCAGCATTTAATACCAATTCAGGGGTCTCTGGGTAAGATTTTCTAACAGAAAAATATTCTGGGGAATTCTCCCAGTTCATTTTGAACATGTATATGGAGCCTTAACCTGTATTGTTATCTACCCAGCTGAGTGTGGAAGATTAAATTTCTCCTCTGATAAATGCGAATAAGACATAGGTGTTGGTCAGATAGCATATCAATTGGTACAACTAAACTATCTAGGACTGAAAATGTAAGAATGGAGTTTTTTTTGGTGACATGATGGTTTTGTTAAAATCCTATTTGAATTACAAAACTAAACTGCCTTTGCAACCCTAATTACTGTTTATGTGAGTGCTTGTGTGAATCCCAACTCCATAAATACATAAACATGGGAATCAATAAACTGAGTACCAATAGCTTATTATAGGGGATTTAAAAACAGGAGAGGAAACGCACAAACACACCACAATTTCAATTATTAGGAATTATTCAAAATCAGTTTGCTTTGTACTGATTAGTAATGGGGAAGTTTTTCAACTGAAAAGTTCTCTCTATGTCAATAGGAATCAAGCTATTAAAGACAACGTGATCGTAGCTTTCTATAGGGAAATCCATGTTTAAAAGACTGAAATTAGCATTTTGAAACTGTTAAGAATGTCTGATTTAAACAGAAGTAACTTGTCAATACAGGCAGATGAGAAATAACGAGCAGTGCGGGCTGAACTGAAGTCAGTAACAATCTTCACCCATATTCCAATGAGAATTTGATCAGGTCCCTGCTGAAGGGAATAAATCCTATATTCTCTAGTACACAGGCTGGAAGCTGAGTATGTGACCATTTTCACTTGTAGACAAAGCAAAAAATATTGTTTATGTTTTAGACAAGGAGACAAAATATATTTTGAAATACCTAAGAGAGATAAACCAGTTGTGCTTAGAAAAAGCCTTGTCTGGAAGTTCCACAAAGAACAGAACTAAAACAAATCAATCTATATGCTAGATCACATTTCTTCTATGCAATATATGTGTTTACTATTTAGCATGTATATGACAATAGTACTGAGCAGAGGGTTAGAGTCTTATAACTCCAGATACTATAAAAATATAAAGTGTGCCACAAAAAAGCTTTCAATTCAACAAAAACAGGTGCAAACACTTACAAACTATGTTAAAAATACAACATTTTGTAGCTGATTCCCCCCCCCCCCCCACCTTTTGGTCAGGGGTACCAATATTAGACCTGGGATCTTATTTACCAGTGACAGGATAGTGCCTCTGTACTCTGTCAGACTACTAAATAAATTAATAGCTGTGCTATGGCTATTTCATATATGAGAGAAAGGGGGAAAATAGACTCTGTAAACTCACATACAACACAGTGAAAATTTTTATTTGGACCAGAAATTCAGCTACCACTCAAGACAATAAAACCATTTTGTTTATAAAGGTCTGAATATTGACATTTCTTAACATACTGATTACAAAATATACTTTAACAACAACAAAAGGGTTTTTTATATTAGAATATAAAATTCTACTTGTAATGTTGACCTAGTTTCTGCCTATGTAACTTCTACCCTCTCAAAATATGCTAGCACATATTTCAAGAGTAAGGATAAAAGTATCAGCAGTTCATATAAAGCATGACTGATGAAGGTACCAAGCAGAAATGGTGAAAAAAATTGTCCTTGGAAGTACAAGCACTTCTGCAGAACAATTAACTTAATTAACCAGACAAAATGAATATTCATAAGGCTGTTAATGTCTCCCGCATCCAAACAGATAAATGTGATGTAATGACTTCCTAGTCAAGCATATCTAAAATTCTGATGAAAACTGTACCAGCACTTTGGTTCGTTGCCTGAAATATCATAGAAATTAGCAGTCCCTTGGTAATATTTTATTTTCAAATTAATTGGAAATCATTAATTCATTTAAATGATCTATGTAGGATTCTATGTAGTTCACAATAAGCAATGTATAGATTGTCTCTTGTTTTATAAGAACTGGATAGCTTTTTTATTTTTATGTCCTTTCAGTTTTTCCCCCCCTCTTTATCTGAATCCCTCTGTACAGTTCCTTAGCAGTAGTTCCCATAGCAACAAACACTATTGCTAATGGCCAGCAGTACAACTGCAGGCTTCCCCACATGCGATCCATTTGATTTTGACCATAATATAGCAGCTTGAGCTGCTGGCTCAGTGGACTATTTTAGTAAAAACACACTCCCTCTGGATTCTCTCTCTCTCCAGAAGGCAAAGTACTCCAAAAGCAGTTCTCCCTTATCGAGTGTGTTGAAACTTTAAAACTGCTGCTCATCATTCTAAATCTTTGACTGTAAAGGCCAAAAATAGACTTTAATTTTTGTAGATCATACACTATGAAACACATTATATTCTTAATAGTCAACTCAACTAGAAAACCACTGCACTTTTGTACCATGTATTTCTAAAAATATTACTTAATGGCACAAACAACCTCCTCTACATGTATTTTCTAATACTTTTGTTCCGGATAAACTGAGTATTGCATAGTACAGAACTATATTAAAGAAAGCCTTAAAATGTCTGTTAGAAGGTATTCATCATACCATTACCTTTTTAAATCATTTTCACTACCCTGTAGTTAAAGGTTTCCAATCTTTCCATGTTGTAAGATACAATACTTTCATAATCTCAAAAGAATGGGTAGTAAGAAGAACAGTGACCTAAACCTGTCCTGACTGCATGGAATAAAGCATTGGAGGGGTTCCATCTCATAACGCCACCAACACATTCACAGCAACTAAAATGACAAGTGAAGGTCAGATTGCTGGCCTAAAATGTATTTGCCTCATGTGTCTGAGATTATTCTCTTGCTTCTCTCCAATCCTTCCCTAGGTTCTTTTGTACCTGCAAACAAATTTTGTATAATCCAGCATTTTTCATCCAATTACTGCTTATTTTAAATGTTTTTTGAAAATATTTTTGCTGCTATTTGCAATCTACAAAGCAAACGCAAGTAAAGCACTTTAATACTGCTTGCAAAGGGCTACAATAATTTATTTTAAAAGGACAGAAATATGGATAGTTGAAATAAAACAAAATTCATGCATTTACTTCAACATGTTATAAGCAAATGAAAAAAACAAAAAAAACAACAAAGACAGATCCAGTTTTTCCTTACTAGCTACAAAAGAATGCAAAACTGCATCAAAAACGCTATCAAGAACCACACTGAGGAAAGAAATCCACATGAAAATGCTTCAGCCACCTCCGTAATATCATCCCTCTCTCTGAACCCGGTACAAGTCTCTAGTCCTTGTTCGGCCTACAATTTGAAGGAAGAATAGGCAGAAACAAAAAAAAAAGTCAGGCGAAGGAAAGGAGCAGATGGGACAAGAACAGTAAAAATCCAAAATGCATCTCTCCAATCCTGCTTAAATAATAGGGAAAAGTCCATTCAGTTTCACATTTTTTCTATGTAGCTTGCTGCAGAGGTTCCAAGGACTGCTTCATTTGAGGAGTCTCTGGAAAAATTAAATGAACTGTCTGTTGCCAAGCCTGCTGGTGGCAAGAGAAGTGAGGGGACACCAGGGCCTTGGATAAATGGGATAGATCTGAAGATCTGCCTAGTCCCAAGGCATCGCAGCATGACTCACTAAGGGAATCATTTACCCCTTGGGAAGGGCAAAAACCATGGTGAGGGGTCCTAATCCCTAAGGGAAATTAGTCTGGTACGGGCTGGTGACTGGCAGGACTTACCTACAGATGCAGGATCCTACAAGACAGAGCAGCATTCACATCCACAGCCCCGTTTTAAACATACTTACTCCCTAAGTGTCGGTGCGCATGCAGGGAGTGACATGATAAAATCCTGCCTGGAATCTTAGAGCTGGCCGGCAAAAGAGCAGAGCGGAGGCAGACCCAAGAGCCCCGCAGTTCCTTTGGACCCGTGATCCCGGAGGAGGGGAAGAATCCATCCAGAACTGCAGATGAAGAATCTGGAGGGGTTCTCAGCCCCAGAGGGCTCATGCAAAGAAGACCAAGGTGACAGTGGGACCCAACATGCTGACTGGAGCGCATAAAAGGCGGCATGCGAGTCAGGTACCCATCTCAGCATAGAACTGAGAGCTGCTGGGGTTCATTTATTTCATTTACTTTTGTTTGCCAGACTACTGAACCTATACAGAGTCGCAACTGATGTCACCTACTGCGTTAGCTTAAGCAGGTACACCAGGTATGGGAACAAAACCCATTTTGAGGATGGTGTATGGGATATCAGGTTTGTCCCTTCCAGAGATCCCCTCCTCAGAGAAGGACTTCCTTTTGTCATAATTATAAGTCAGTCTAAATCAATAACATAGAGGTATTATTCAACAGGAAACTTTGGTTGCTAAAACTCTAAAACATACCAAAGACATTTAAGATAGGTAGTCAATTTAAGTGAATCAATATATTTTGCTCTCACCTGCTGGTATTATACCAAGAGGAACTGGTGCTCTGACAGGTGTAAGGATGTAATCTGTCTCTTTCCCAGCATCTATCTGAGCTTTTAGTAGTAGACCATGGGCTACTTCACTGATGGATCCATCTCCACCAACACAAACTACCCTATAAACAGAGAATAGATTCAATGGTGTAAGATAAAATTTTTGTCTTGTACTATAGTTCACCAAAAATGAAACAAGACAATTGCCATGTTGTGATTATTTTGAAAACTACAATTCAAATGCCTAAAAATCACTCTGTCCTTAGAAAAAAATATATGCAGATCTTTCACACGTCCATTTTTAAAAACTGGTTTGGAATACATGTAAGTTTTGTAACTGCACACACACACACACAAAAATCAACCTGTGTATAGTTGATAATAAAAAATGATTTCCTATATTCAATACTTAGTTCTATATCAATCAGATATGATAACAGATTAGTAAGCACAAAATCTGACTTGCAATGGCCATAAAAATATACTGTAATACAAAGTGATTTTCAATAATCCTACTAACCTAATCCAAAACCGTAATATAACAGAACATTAAAAAGCTGAAAACTCAGAAGTCATTAAAATTAAGTACGAATAAGAAAACGTAATATGCTATAATTACTAAAAGTTATGCAAATGTTGTAATTGTTATAAGGCACTGATTTCTACTTTTTGATACAATTATTACAGTTCAAAGCTACCAGCACTCTGATCATCAGGGATTCTAGTTTTATATTTGCTACCGAAAACCACACGATCTGCGTTTTTCCACAATCAACTGAATGCATGCATGCATACATGGTGTCACATTTCCATGGAGCCTTTTGCCATCTCAGAGGCCTAACTATTCTTAGGCCAAAATTATACAAATAGAGTTACTCAAAGGTGGGCAAAAGCATGAATATAAACAACTTGAACAGCACAAATGAACAGCTGCCCCCAAGAAGGGCAACATTATGTCAACTGGTACCACAGTAAATTTTTCCAGGTCAGGTAAGCTCAGTTCATGGAACTCTCCTGAGAAGTAAGAACTGTGGACGTCAATGTCCTCAGGCTGAATGGGCACAGAAATGAAGTCTAACACTTCCTCGAAGAGTGCTCTAACCATCAGACTGCTATGAAAAAGGCAGAAACTACCAACTCCCCACATTCATGTTTTTGAGCAAAAGTTATCATGTGATTTCATATGTGCTCCAAGGACACACAATGGGGACCTGGTAGTGTTCAAGTGTTTTCCCAGGATCACACTGATCACAGCTAAGTGTAGGAAGAACTTTTGAATCCACATGCTCAAAGTGGGTTGCTTCCGAGCAGGCACAAATCAAAAGTGTAGGGAACTCTGTAGTCTAAAAGTGGGGGCACCAAATAAACCTGGCCACCTAATGTATTTTTTGGCCACTGGATAGAGCCAATATGAATCATTCTTTGAAACTCATATACCTAAAATTAATGTAAGTCACATAAATCTCATTAAAGCACTTACAGAGCCAATCTGCATCTGGCTCTAAAACTATATCCACAATATGGATATTGCTGAGATTTAGAAACGTAACGCTTAATGGGAGTAACTTTGCCAGAAGTTCAAATTCTGCCTTTACATATTAATACAGACCGACTCCAATTACGTCAATTGTCACCTTGATGTACGCCGAAATGTTGTAGTACAAGTTCAAAAGTAAAAGACTTAATTACAAAAACAGAAAGAGAGAGATAGTAGCATAAAAATAACTATAGTTGTGTGCTGCCGTCCTAAAAACATCAGTTTTTACAGTTGCATCAACTATTCTAAAATCTCAACACAGATGTAAATAATTCTTATTTCTGCTCTTGTATGTATTTCTTTGGACTTCTGAGTAAAAACAATTATTGCATGTACATAAATATCTAACAACTCTAAGCTATGAATTAAGTATCCAAGACAGTTTAAATAGGTGTGAAGTACTGTAGCCAGGAGACTAATCTGATAGTACATGTGCTTACGATGAAGGATAAAGTCCTCATCATTTTCTTAGACTAAGCCATAAACATGCTTCACTGTTTATTACTAGACAATATAATGGGGTTTCCCCAAAATATTTTGGACAAAACTAAAAACCAACTAATCTACACTTTATGCAGACACTTGAGGGATATTCCAGGATATAAAACCCTACTACCAGCAATCCTTTGCATGAAGGTACTTAATCATTGTTTCTGGAGTAGGTAATTAAATTCCCACCTGCTGTGGCTATATAGGAGAATGCTTTTGTCAGTAAAAGCACTGCTGTGGCTAGTATCTTCTCTGTTCCTTAAACAGCTATTAAGCAGTTTTACAAAACAAAGCATATGAATGTTGATGGCAGTTTCTCCAAGATAAACATATTTGGATAATAAAAATGAGTTTTCCAACAAACTGACAATCTTATGAAACAAACCAGACAATCTTATGAGGATGCTTAAGATTGAAAATAAAAGTTATATTTACTTTAGAAACATTACTGAAATCTGGGCTTGTTCTGTATTTGTTCTATTGTATTCTTAAAACTATATCCAGTAATTCAGCTAGATTTACAATGTTAAGTTATAAAAAAGAAAATGCATGTTGCATATTTTAAAATGGATTTTTCTACTTCTTTGATATTCCCCTTCTCTCATAATTTTTCTTAATTCTTTCTCCATTGCTGAACTCATACCACTGGTTTAAAAAATGTTCTGAATAAAAGTGCCCACATCAAAACAATTAAGGTGCTTGTAACAGCGTGGGGTCCCAGGAGTGGCTGTGATCTCCCCTAGCACTCCCTACTGTGCCAAGTCAATTTTAAAGCATCCTCACAATCTCGCCCACCACGTCTTTGATGTTCTGTAGTTACATAGTGAGGCTGCCCTTCGTTCCCTTGGCTATGGTTCTGCTGGTTCCCCCTGCGGCTCAGTTCTATAATGGGGTTCTGGGCACCCCAGCCTTATGGGCTACGCATGGCTCCAACCACTCCTGTACCACGCCCCAAGCCTTGCAGATGTACTGGACGTTGTTTGGTCGATTTCACTCTCTGCACCCCATGGGCGCTTCTGGCTTGCCTTGCAACTGTATTCTCTGGCACTCGTCAATCTCTGCCCCTGCTCTGGGGCTTCTCGCGCCGCCTGCTCTGAGGCCTTGGGGCTCAGGTGACCGTAGCCATGCCTGGCCCCCCCAAATCTCCTCCTCGGGTCTTAAACCTCCTATAGGGCTCAGGCAGCCTCAGCCTTACCCCCCAATCCTCTGCTCCCCTTCTCAGGGCTGGGGTCAGTGCACCCCTGAATGTTGTGCCCTCTCTGGCACTGGGGTCCCCACACTATGCTATTAGGGGCTACCGTGGAGCCCCTATGAGGCCTCCTCCAACCCCTAATAGCCTCACCCAGTCCTCCGGTGTAACAACAACAAAAACAATAACACAAGCACCTGGGCTATAACACAAAGCTAAACCTCGTTCTCCAAACCACACCTCACCTCTCACCCGTGTAACTAGCGGCTTATACATCCAGCTTTCCAAGTAGCAGACACCTTAGTGCTATATCAAAAAACTTTTAAACGTACTTCAGACCTAATTGTTAGTGAAAACCCTGGGGTGCATGGCCAAAACTTTTTTGGTTCTTCAATATCAACGTCTGACGGATTATGTTCCATTCACCACGGTCCTAATCTTCAGTAGACAGTCATGGTTATCTATCAATGAGGGACTTCAATATGGGAACACTTTAAATGAGTTTCATCCTAGCATAAGATGCAAGAAATTGAGGTGTGTTTTTATGATTAATCTTTGGTCCTTTATAACATCCCCACTGTTTCCTGACAGACATTCAAGGATGGCAAACTATCCCCATGACTTCAGAGGGCAGTGACAAAGACAAGTACCTAGAAGTTCACAAAGGGATGAAACAAAATAAGGAAGAGGTTGTTTGTTTGTTTTTGCTTTTTCTTCTTAAATATACATTATCAAAAGATACTTTGTTTTGGCCAGTGGCACTATCTTTTGGTCTTGTGGGCAGAATACATGGCATCAGGCCAGTCTGTGGGCCAGATTGGGATGTGCATCAGAACGGAGCCAGTACTGCCTTTGCCTGGCCCTGCTTTGGCCTCATGCCCTGATTGGCCCCGGTCAGCTCTGCGCTGCCCCATTCCAGACTGTCCAGATTGGCCCCACTAAGCTCTGCTAGGACTAGCAGTATCACAAGCGCATTAACTTCATACTTGCTACTCCATGGGGTCTGCCACTGCTGTGAGGAGGAGTATACTCTAGCAGCCTGGATAAACACTCACATTTAAGTTAGTAGAGAAGAAGGGGGATACTTGGGATTGGTTGAACTGAAAGCAACCATGGCATTGCCAATTTTCTAAAAATCAGAGAAGCAAACAAACAATGTTGAAATGTGTCCGACATCCTAGACAGATCATTTGTCCTACCATACCAGCTATTTTAGTGACAAAAACCAAATGTCCACAAGTTCCAGCTATTTGTTACACTTAGAAAAAGTGACCAATCTACCACAGAAAGGGTGGGTCCGGAAAGGAGGAGCTGCTGTTTCAAATGGCAATTTCTTTGATCTGGGAACCTTTTCCACAACAAATTTAATACAAGGACAGATCTATCCAACCCTCAGTATCATGCAGCAGCCTGCTTACTGCCCATTCTCCAAGGAAGAGGGAGAGAGGGAAAACGGCTGTTCTGCAGGGAGCGTTAAAGAGTCAACCTGCAGGCACCTCTATCAGTCATTGTCACTGATCACTAATGGTGAGAGGGCTGCAGTGGTGGTAAAGGCTGACCGAGACATCTCCAATGTCAGGTCAGCCTTTGCCATCCTGTGTGGCCTTCAGGCAGTTCTGTCACTTGTCATCGTAGCACTACAAAAATAACATGTCCAGAGCCACCAAAAATGTATTTAGTTCCCAGTTCATTACAGTTAATGTTTAAAATGTAAAGAACCATAAGCTTCTTATGCTGATTTATCTTCTGAACCTAGGCAAGATCTGAGAATGTGTCTTGGTACAGAGACAGTTATTCAGTTCAAGCTATCCTATCGAAATAAAAACCTCTCTCACATTTTCTAAAGCCGTTTTTCCCTTGTTACCCCCATCCATCTGGCACAGGCTTACAGTTTCTATCTCACTTGAAGAAAAAGCTAGGATAATAGTTGATAGAAACATGGCAGGTCAACAGAAACACCTCCCTAATGGCTCTATCCCTTGGCTTTCTCTTTTCCAGTTTGAGATTTTTTGGAGCCAAAAGAAAAAGGTTACCCTATAACAGCTCTTTACTGATGCATTATTTCTGGTGCTTCATTAAGAAACATTCACCTCTTAACTCCATTCTTCAGAGCAGTTGTAACTGCTACTAAAAAGGTTAGTAAAAAGAAAATAAAAAACAAGTTACAGAGAAGAAATTAACATGCAAGAGAGCAATTGGTTTTCATTCCTTAGTGAAAATATCTGAAGATCATCATACTAAAAGACTGCTTGTGCTGGCCAAAAAGCATAATTTCTTATTCATAGAATATGCTGTTTTTGTGAATTTGGTTTTGGTACAAGTCAGACTGAAACATTTCAAATTTCCAATTAAACGGAAATTATGTAGAAATTTAATTTTGAATACACAAGAACAAGGTATTTCCAAAACTGAAAAGCTGATCTGACCCTGAAACTAACAGAAGCGTTGACCTGAACATCAGTTTAAATAAAAGGCTGCAGGACTCCCAGGATCTGTGGCCCTATAGACGAGCCCTACAACACAAACAGATACTAGACTACAAGGATCGGAATTAAAGCCTTCAGGGATCAGAACCTCAGCTCTAGAGCAGAAAATGCCAACAGGCCTCCCTGCAGCCATGGCTCCCAAGTGTCCATCCTTGGAACTGGGCCTCTCAGGGCTTTTAGACTTCTGGATCTCTGGCAGAGAGCTTACAAGTTGTAGCCTGGCCATAGAACCAGATACCTTAGGAATGCATCTTCCCCAGACCTCAGTCAATCTGCTCCAGAGCTGCTGTGGCTCTAGTTAAGCTGACGCAGGATTGGGGAACTCTATGTTTCCAGAATTGCTACCATTAGGGCAGAACCACCATTTGAACTGTCCTCTGCTCAGGATCCTGTGCTTTCAGGGTCTACATATCCGATATATACCTGCCAACCAGTCTGCCCCAGGGCTGGATCTAGAGCTTCAAATGCTCCCCTGACAAACTTGGGCAGGTATATCCCAAAACCATGGATCCTGGAAGCGCTGGTTCCTGTCTATGGAGCAATGCACTGGGAGTTCTGTCAGAATCCTGCTTGGATTTGACTAAAATTAATGCATGATACCCAAGACGGTTCAAATGAAATAATTTAAGTTTAACGAACTGGCTTGCAGATTTGGACATAATTTGGGGAGAAAACTGAAGGATCAGTTCTTATGAACAGAAAAATGAAAAGGGAAAAAATCCAAAACCTGCTAACTCCACTCTTCAGAGCAGTTGTAACTGCTATTAAAATAGTTTAATATAGAAAAAAACAGAAGCACATTTAATACATGGAGTTCATCCATGGCTAATGACAGCACTAGAGGACTAGATCATGACTCTAAGGAACTTCAAAGAGAACATTAAAAAGGTACCTGAGACCCCCTCTACATAATTGTGAAATTAACTTAGACTGGCTACATGTGCAAATTAACTAGCATACCTTTAACCAGGTACGCAACCAGCTACGAAGTTAAAGATGAAAAATATGTAACAACTTTATCACTGGTTTTTATCTAGCTTTAATTAGAACAGGTAGCATAACTATGCCCTTGTGGCTTGAAGCCCCATCATCTGACAGAGCTCCCAGCAGTGCACCATGCACTGCTGCAGCTGGGAGTCCCACAGCTGATGAGACTCTCAGCCATGGCAGTACCCAGTGCCTGTTGCTGGGAACAACAGACAACAATGAATCTGGCAGCAAGAAAAGTGATGACTTAGTAAGGTAGCACAGAATCCCCAGAGATTTCTGTTCTGGTGCCCTGCTTGCTTGCCCCTCGTTACACTGCTGTTTTCTCATCTCTTCAGGGGTGCTTATAATATTATTTTTGGGAGGACAGAGGATACAGAAGCTGAGCTGGAAAGATGCTTTTTTTATATTTCTCATTTCAATAAGTTTCAATCTGACTACCAAGAAGAAGGAACTGTTTATGTAGTAAGCTTAAAAACAACTTAAATCCTCCTTTCCCAAAGACAAATCCAGCTACAAGGGTTTCAGTCAATCACATTGGAGAAAATAATCTGGAGGAAGCAAAATTCCCCAAAATGGGATATTCTTGTCTTGAAGTGCCAGTGTCATTTTTGACCTGTAGAACTTCACCATAGTTTCCACGATTATTTCTTCTGTTTCCCCCTGGGAATTGCCTTCAGCAAAGCCAAGGCTGCTCCTAAAATTCTGATAAAGAGCGAAGCAAAAGACAATTCTTAGATGTAGAGTACCATGAACTCTTGGAAGACAACACAGTGCACTGTTCCCCCCCAACCCTCCCAGCACTGTTTACTTTGCTTTTTGTGGTAGGTGAAATAATGACAAAGGTAGTAGTCAATAGACAACTGCCACAGCAGCCTCTCTGTACATCCCAGCTGCAGAAAGAATCAATTTAGAATGGCAGCTAAGCTATGGGTTCAAGAGTAAAGAGCTCAGATCTGAGAGGCTACCTGGCTCTGCAAGAGAGAAAAGACTTCTTCATCAAGTCACAAAAATGTCACAATATAAAAAAATTTTAGTTGATTTTAGAGATCTTAATCTATTTTTGGTTTAACTTACCAGACAACCCTTCATTTAGAAACAAAATCTCACAAAGGATTCAAAACTGACCAAGTAAAGTCTCCTTTCTGTACAATAAGCTGCCTTCCTAACCTCCACTACAGGATGCCTCAGTCATAAATCGTAGGAGACCTTCTCTGTGAATTAGGCAAGTAAATGTACCCAAAGACAACAATATATATCCTTTCTTTGCAGTCAGTTAATTACAATAGTTTTCATTCTCCAACTTTTAGAACTATGACTGAGATTTACCGAGTATTACTTAAAACTTGTGTGGATTCACTCAAAATAAGAATCTAGAAAAATAAAAAATCCACTCACAACTGTTAAATTAGCTTCAGACTTCCATGTCCTGTAACATCACTTTGTTCATAGAAAACCTAATCTTGTTCCCTTTCCTACTGCATTGTTGACAAGATTAGGCACAGTTTTGAACTAATCAGGGCACATTTCCATGCTTTGCTTTACTTGTTTTGAATCAGTTCTTTAAAAATTTTAAAAGAAAATAAAATGTTCAGCCTATTTTAAATATAGTCTTTTTAAGGGAAAGTATTATACTTCACATTAGGAACTACTGGTATGGAAAGAGTTTAAAGTATAGCATTTGTGTAATTTTTCAAAATATAGGAGGTTGACTTTTGAGAGAAAACTAAGAAGTCTTACAGTTATTTTCTAGGACTGAGTAATAAAATTATCAATGAATGCATGTTCAACAAACCTAAAGTTTCTCAGATAAGTTTTGAAGAGAAAAGAAAACTCAGTCATGCTGTACATGCCAAGTACTGATACAAAGTTTACTGAACTATATACCTAAAAATAGAGTTATAAATTAAATCTAAAATTCTACCAACAGGAATTCTCTATATTAACCAAAAGTCATAGGAATAACATCACTTGATTATACATATATCACTATATACTATCTATATCTGTATCTGTATCTATATCTATATAATACCAAACTTACCCATCAAATGCCTGGAGTTCACATTCTTTAAGTACTGAGAGAGCATGTCCTTTGTATTCAGTTACTATGGAAGATATTTCAAGTATTACAATACTAAAAAATTGAAAAATAAATCACTCAACAACTTAACATACATTATTTAGGCATGAACATATAATAAGAGTATAAATGAAAATTTATTCTTGATGGTTTATTTTCTGATCATTAAATATATTAAATAGCTTGAATGTTTCACAGCTTTATGAATGCAACAGTCAAATATCTACTCAATTACAGTAATTTGTTACTGTACTGTATTCCATACACAGTCATTTTTTAATTTAAAGTTGTTGCTTTTAA
This sequence comes from Crocodylus siamensis, assembly GCF_052110815.1. NCBI lineage: Eukaryota > Metazoa > Chordata > Crocodylia > Crocodylidae > Crocodylus > Crocodylus siamensis. The sequence continues at coordinate 197,826,660 of NC_143398.1, read as the reverse complement.
ATTCGTAAGACAAACATTATTTGTTTAAAGATAAAAAATACAGGTTTCCATGCTGGCAAATTCTCAACAAAATTTAAGCCTATCTTCATTTAGACATAAATAATTTGAATACCAATCGCATTCATTTGGCTTTGTATAGAATATGCAAAATGCTCACTAAAAATATGAACAGTTAAATATGGAAATGTGAAATAAAGCCAAATACCAGCAATAATAGCATAGAACATAGGGAGGAGGGTGGCATGAGTATACACCAGAGTCTGTAGCCTCTGGAGGAAATGAATCTGTCACTCTACATTGCTGTCTTTGTGGTTGTTCATGCCCTATGTAGTAGTGTAAATGCCAGTGAAGACAGGATAAACTGGCATACTACAGATGGCACAAAGCATCATAACCACATTTAGCATTTTCTAGGGCAGCTTTGCCAGAAGAGACAGCCCAGCTGCATCCACCCATCAAAGATTTCTGCTGACTGACATGACACTTGCAGATGGATTTTTTGTGTAAGAATGTGCATCATTATATGCAAAATTACATTAATCTTTCATGCTTGTCTGTCCTGGGTGCTAGTATGGTTCAAGCCTTTTCTACAATGTTTCGAGATATTGTTAAAATTATTAGTCTTGGTGTCTAAAATAATCATTCCGTATCCAGCAGTATTATCTATCCCCACATTATCATGTACTACTTTTATATACCACCCAGATGCTGCTGACAAGAATGAGAAGCTTTAAACCAAAGTATATTTAATGCTTATGTTCAACATTAATACATTTTGAAAAAAAGAGTTTTCATATTAAACAATTACAGTAATAGAACACACATCTGCAAAAACCTACAATTTAGTATTCTTAATGAATTTATACAGTATCGCGCTTATATGAACTACAAACTATGTTAGCATATCTTGGGAAAGTTTGAAGCTATCATGAAATCAGAGTTACTGCATTTATAATTCTGGTATCTGCAGAAGCATATATCATGTTGTAACTAAAAAAGTGTAGTTCTACATGGTATATAGCAGTTCTGTCCAAACATACCCAAACTAGCACTTTATGCACTAGCTTCTGAACCAGAAGTAGTTTAACCATGTTCACCTGGCAGGCTGCTTGGGCCAATAGCTTCTGCTGAGAAAAAGAGCTAACTCACTTGGGAATGTAACCACACACATGCAGCTACACCATTCCCGTGCAGAACTAGCTCAGCTCTCTGCATGGTACTGTATGATACTGGGTGAATATATTTAGCAATTTCTAAAATTCTTCACAAAATTGGCTTCATGTAGAAGTTTTCAGGCAAGGGAAAGCCTTTAATATTAGTGTATTATTGTATTCAGTTCTTTGTCCTTATACCCTTATAGCAACTAATAGAAATGTTTGTAAATATATTGCTTTTCATGCAAAGATGTTAAAAAAAAAAGAAAAAGAGCATAACGTAAGAACTACCATTTATTGGGTTAGACCATAGATCCATCTTGCCTAGTATCCTGTATCACACAGTGGCAAAGAGTAGGTGCTGAAAGGGATCCACTGAAAGGCTATACCAGGGTTTTTACCATGGTTCCTCTAGCACTCACAGCCTCCAGCATTTAAGGTCTAGGATAATGGTTCCCAATGAGTGGTACGCAGACAATCTGTCAGTGGTACGCAGCAGCAGGTGGGGGCGGGGTGCTCAGAGAATTCATGCCCAGTGCAGGCACCCAGTGGGGCCGGCTCCAGCCTCACGCACACTGGGCACAGGAGGAAAACCCTATGTGCAGCACAGGAGAGAAGCCACAGGCAGCTTTTCTTAGGAGGGCGGGAAAGGCAGCTGGCTCCAGTGCAAAGGGTTTCCCTCCCATGCCTGGTAAGTGTGAGGAGCTCTGGCAATAGAGACTGCCCAGTGGAGGATGAGACTCTCATTGCAATGTGCAGTGCTGGCTGAAGCCGTGCCCCACTGGGTGCCCTGAGCACTCCTGCCTGCTGCTGTGCCATCGGGGAAATCTGGGGGGTTCCCATACCCCCCCACCCTCCCTCACAAACCCCACACACCCACATCCTTCCCCCACAACCCCCCACATATATACAACCCCCCAGCATACCCTATGCTCCCTCCCACACACAGCCACATCCCCTCACAAATCCCCCACACACCTTCACCATACACACCCACCCACACATACCCCAACACCCCATCTGGTGGTATTTAAGGTTGTATAGTTTTAAATTGGTGGTGCACATCAGTCTGATTTTGGGAACCACTGGTCTAGGAAGTTCTGATTCAGAAGCTGTACCTTTAATTTCCATGCCCGATAGCTACTGATGCCCCTTTCCTCCAAGAATTTGTCCAATATCTTTTTAAATCTGGTTAAACTGTCAAATGTTGATCATTAGTATAATATATATCCGAAGTGCAGGCTGACTCATGGGCACATCCAAAAAAGTGCACATGTGCAGTTTGAGGTGCCACAAACTACACACACTGCACATGCAGGCATTTGCCACACTACTAATTTGCAGCGCAGCAGCTTTTTTTGACCTGGTGTCAACAACAAAAGAATGCACCAGAAAAACGCAGGGTGGCACATGTGGCAGCAGTATGATCCACCTAAAATCAGAGGCTGGGTGGCTATAGTTATGCTCCAGCTGCCAGCCAAGCTCCACACACCCAGACTGCCACAGCTGTTAAGGCTGCTGGGACCAAGCCAGGGGCTGGCCCCCATCTCCCCTACCCCATCCAGGGCAACTTGCCACCCACCAAAGTGCACATGCAGGGATGTTATCCCCAGGGAAGTGCACGGTTCCATTTGTAGGGACACGCCCTATGTGTTCATATCTGGCCTGGACTTTGGAGCATTCTGGAACAAGTAAGCTAACTATGAAAGTTTCTCTTGCTTCTTAGACAGCTGCCCAAGAGCATGTGAGCCAAAGTTCAGACAGTCAATGTCATATCCCATGCCTTCCATCTCATGTATAGTGTCAAAGATGCATCCACAGGCCAATTTTGTTTGGAGCTTCAGTATGGACATCAGGATTTACTTCCAAATTGTTTAATCTTTCTACACTGTCTGGTGGGTCTAAGGTTCCCAAAATATCTATAAAAGAACTCAGATATGACAATTAAGGATAGATCAGTCAAATGGGAAACTACACATTGGGGAACAACTGGCTTGGCTCCAGTACTGCAGAGAAGGACCTGGGAGTTAACAGTAGACTGCATGCTGAATCTGAGTCAACAGTATGATACCATTGCAAAAAAAGTCAACAAAATATCAGGACAGTATGGCCACTAGCAAACCATGAGAAGCAATTCCTCTACTCTATTTAGCACTGGTGAGGGCTTGCCTGGAGTTCTGAGTCCAGTTTGGGGCACTTCACTTCAAGATATGAACAGAGCCCTGGGGCAAGTGGGGAAGTGGCTTACCTGAAGGTTAGGCAAGCAGGAGGAGGCAACAGGGAAGGCCTTCTCTTTCTTCCTGCATAAGCAGGGCAACCAACTAGTTACCTCAGGTGTCTGTATATGAATGCACAGAGCCTAGGAAACAAGCAGGAGGAATGGGAAGTGCACAGTCACGGAACTATGACATAATTGGAATAACAGAGTTGGTGGGATAGCTCATATGACTGGAGCACTATCATGGATGGGTATAAACTGTTCAGGAAGGGCAGGAAGGGGATAAGAGGAAGAGGAGTTGCTTTTTATGTAAAAGAGCTATATGATTACTCAGAGCTCCAGTATGAAACTTGAGATCGGCCTTTTGAAAGTCTTTGAGTTAGGGTCAGAGAGAAGAGCAACAAGGGTGATGTTGTGGTTGGTGTCTGCTATAGACCACCAGACCAGGAGAATGAGAAGATGAGGCTTTCTTCAAACAGCTAATGTAAGTGTCTCAATCATAAGCCCTGGTTCTCATGGGGGACTTCAGTCACCCTGACATCTGCTGGGAGAGCAATACAGCAATGCATAGGCAATCCAGGAAGTTTTTGGAGACTGCAAGTGTTGGAGAAGCTAACTAGGGGCCATGCTACTTGACCCTGCACTTGACCCTCTTCCCTGCTCACAAACAGGGAAGATTTGGAAGAAAATGTAGTAGTGAATAACAACTTGGGCAGCAGCATCCATGAAATGATTGAGTTCTGAACTCTCAGGAAATGAAGGAAGGGGAGCAGTAGAGTATGGACCCTGGACTTCAGAAAAGCAGACTTTGACTCCCTCAGGGAATTGATTGGCAGGATCTCAGGAGAAGCCAGTCTGAGGAGAGGAGTCCTGAAGAACTGGCTGTACTTTAAAGAAACCTTAGTGAAGATGGAGGAATGAACCATCCAGATGTGCAGGAAGACTAGCAAGTACAGGAGAAGCCCAGCTTGGCTTAATCATGGAACTCTTCAGTGAGATAAAACACAAAAAGGAAGCTTACAAGAAGTTGAAACTGGGACAAAACTAGGGAGGAATATAAAAGCATTGCTTGGGCATGCAAGGATGAAATCAGGAAGGCCAAAGCATAACTGGAGTTGTAGATAGCAAGAGATATGAAGGGTAACAAGAAGGGTTTCTACGAGTATGTCACCACCAAGAGGAAGATCAGGGAAAGTGTGGATCCATTATTAAATGGGGGAGGCAACCTAGTGACAGATGATTTGGAAAAGGCTGAAGTACTCAATGCCTTTTTCACCTCAGTCTTCACAGGCAAGGTCAGCTCCCAGACTCCTGCACCTAGCAGCAGTTTGTGGAGGACATGAGCAGCCAACTGTGGCAAAAGAACAAGATAGGGACTATTTTAAAAAGTTAGACATGTACAAGCCCATGGATCCTGACAGGATGCACTCAAGGGTACTGAGGGAGTTGGCCAATGTGACTGAAGAACCAATGACCATCATCTTTGAAAACTCATGGTGGTCAGGAGAGGTCCCAGATGACTGGAAAAGTCCCTTGCGGTGCGCCACTGGCCCTTTGACCCTCCCAGTCCTGGCCCCAGCATTGACCAGTTGAGGGATTTCAAGTCAGACTTCTGAGTCTATAGCTCAACTCTCTCTTCAGGGTCCACCTTCTGGACCCTACGAGGGTGTAACACACCCAGTTGTGAAAGCTGGGGTTATTAAGGCACTCCAACCTGCCCTTCACCTGGTGGTAACTGGCCTGGTATTTCCTGGAGGATACTGCGCAACTGGGAGCCCCATTAGGCAACCCACTCCCAGCAGGGTGCAGTTTTAGGTCATGCCCAGTACCAGAAGCTCCTGCCCTTACCTCCAAGGGTGTTGCCTGGCTGCAAGGTTGTATGCAGTGTTAGCTGCTGGCAGGCCAGCAGCTAACTGCTCTGTTTATATAGGCAGCCAGATATCTAACATTGCTGGCTGCTTGGCTGAGCTCTTTAAGTGGCAGGCACCAACAGTGCCACACTGACCAGCCTGACTGCCTTCTATGATGAGATGACTGACTCTGTGGAAGCAGGAAGAGCAATGGACATGCTATACCTTGACTTTAGCAAGGTTTTGGATATGGTCTCCCACAACAGTGGAAGAGAAGGGCCATCACCAAGGAGGAATACATGAGTGTAGGAGGGCCATTAGGAAGGCCAAGGTGGGGATGGAGCTCAGGCTAGCAACCAAGATTAAGGACAACAAAAAGTCCTTCTTCAAATACGTTGGGAGTAAGAAGAGAGCACCGGGTAATGTAGGGCCCCCTGTTAGACTCAAATGGTAATCTTGTGGCTACGCCAGAGGAGAAAGCCGAAATTTTTAACAAGTTCTTTGCCTCTGTTTTCTTGGACAGAGACCAGGACAGCTCTCCCACCACAGGTAGGGGTAATTTTGGGGATAGCATTGCCAGACCTTGGGTCTGCACAAAAGTAGTTAGGAATCTTCTGGAAGGGCTAGATGTTTTTAAATCTGCGGGCCCTGATGCCCTCCACCCATGGGTGGCTGGGGTCATTGCTGTGCCCTTGGTCCGGCTGTACAAGCGATCGTGGTCCACAGGCCAGGTGCCCAGAGATTAGAAACTAGCTAATGTGGTCCTCATTTATAAGAAAAGGAGAACCCAGGAAACTGTAGGCCCATAAGCCTCACTTCGGTCTTAGGGAAAATCCTTGAAAAAAATTATCAAGGATCACATCTGTGAGGGGCCAGCAGGGGAGATCATGCCCAGGGGAAATCAACATGGGTTCATAAAATGCAGGTCCTGCGAGACCAATCTGGCCTTTTATGACCAGGTAATTAAACCCCGGATGATGGTGTCACCATGGACGTAGTATTTCTGGACTTTAAGAGGGCCTTTGACACTGTCTCTTACCCCATTCTCAATAATAAATTAAGCAACTGTGGCATTGATACCTTCGCAGTTGGATGAGTCAAAAATTGGCTGACGGGGCATACCCAGAGAGCGGTGGTGGACAGGTGGTACTCAACCTGGCGGGATGTGAATAGTGGGGTCTCCCAGGGTTCGGTCCTGGGACTTAGACTGTTCAACATCTTCATCAGCGACTTGGACGAGGGGGTGGAAAACACGTTGTCCAATTTTGCTGATGACACCAAGATATGGGGAGAGGTAGGCATGCTTAAAGGGAGAGAGAGGATGCAATTAGATTTAGACAGACTACGTAAGTGAGAGGATGGTAATGGGATGGGGTTCCATGTAGATAAATGCAGGGTGCTGCACCTGGGGAGAAGGAATCCACAGCACACATACAAGCTGGGGAGCTCCCCCCTTGAGAGCACAGATGCAGAAAGGGATCTCGAAGTCATTAATGACTCCAAGATGAGCATGAGCTGCCAATGCCGGACAGCAGTGAGCAAAGCTAACCGCACCTTGTTGTGCATCCAAAGATGCATCTCAAGCCAGTCCAGAGAGGTGATACTCCCCCTCTACACGACATTGGTCCGGCCTCAATTGGAGTACTGCATCCAGTTCTGGGCACTGCCCTTTAAGAAGGATGCAGCCTGCCTTCAGAGGAGGGCCACCCGCTTCGTTGGAGGGCAACAGGGCAGGCCCTATGAGGAGAGGCTGAGGGACCTGAACCTCTTCAACCTCAGCAAACGGAGGCTGAGGAGGGATTTGGTGGCTGCCTACAAACTCGTCAGGGGAGATCAGCAACAAATAGGAAGGGTCCTATTCCCCCCAGCAGCGCCTGGGGTGACAAGGAACAATGGCCAGAAGCTGCTGGAGAACAGATTCAGGTTAGAGATTAGGAGGAACTATTTCACTGTTAGGGTGGCTATGATCTGGAACCAACTTCCTAGGAATGTGGTCCTCGCCCCTACCTTGGGTAAATTCAAAAAGATGTTGGATGAACACTTGTCTGAGGTCGTGTGATGCCAGCGTGTGTCCAGGCAGTGGCGGGGGGTTAGACTAGATGATCTATTTAGGTCCCTTCTGACCCCTAACTACTATGAAACTATGAAAGTATGAAACAGTCTCGCAAGCAAGCTAAGTAAAGACTGTAAGGTGGATAGGAAACTGGCTGGATCATAGGGCTAAATGGTATTAGTCAATGACTTGATGTCTAGTTGGCAGTCAGTGTCAAGTGGAGTGGCCCAGAGGTCAGTCCTAGGGCCGGTTTTGTACAATATCTTTATCAGTGACCTGAAAGATGGGATGGAATGCACCCTCAGCAAGTTTAAAGATGACACCAAGCTGGGGAAAGTAGTAGATATGCTGGGATTCAGAGTGACCTAAACAAATTGGAGGACTGGAATAAAAGAGGCCTCATGGGGTTAAATAAAGACACATGCAAAGTCCTGCACTTAGGACAGAACAATCCCAGGCACTATTAAAGGGTGGGGACCAACTGTCTAAGCAACAACTCTGGAGAAAAGGACCTGGGGGTTACAGTGGACAAGAAGCTGCATGAGCCAAAAGCATGCCCTTGTTGCAACAAAAAAGGCTAATGGCACCCTGGGCTGCATTGCCAATAGATCAAGGGAAGTGATTCGTTCCCTCTATTCAGCACTACTGAGGCCACATCTGGAATACTGTGTCCAGTATTGGGCCCACATGCCACAGAAGGGATGTGGACAAATTGGAGAAAGTCCAGCCAAAGGTAACGAAAATGGTTAGGGGGCTGGGGCATATGACTTCTGAGGACAGGCCAAGGGAACTGGGCTTATTTAGTTTGGAGATGAGAAGACTAAGGAGGGATTTAATAGCAACCTTCAACTACCTGAACGGTGGTTCCAGAGAGGATGGAACTAGATTGTTCTCAATGGTGGCAGATAACAGAATAAGGAGCAATGGTCTCCAGTTGCAGCAAGGGAAGTTTAGGTTAGATATTAGGATTAACTTTCTCATTAGGAGGGTAGTAAAGCACTAGAACAGGTTACCCAGAGAAGTCACAGAATCTCCATTCCTGGAGATTTTTAAGACCCAACTAAACGAAGCCTTGGGTGGGATGATCTAGTTGGGGTTGTTCCTACTTCGAGCAGGGGGTTGGACTACATGACCTCCTGAGGTCCCTTCCAACTCCAGTTTTCGATGATTTTAAGTTGGAAAGTATCCAACCAATAAAATGATTAGAAGTTTAGAAAACATTATTTATAAAGGAAATGTTGGAAGACCTAGCATTATTTAGCCTAGAGAAGAGGAAAGAGATTTAATAATAATCTTCAAGTACATTAAGGAATGTTAAAAAGAGGATAGTGATAAACTCTCCCCTGTAGCCGTAGGACACAAGGCAAAAAGTAACAGTCCTGAACTGGAACATGGGATTGATATCAAAAAGACCTTTCTAATTATGAGGATTGTTCCCTTAGGCACTGAAACAGACTACCTACAGAGATGATGGAATCTCCATCACTGAAAGTATTTAAGAGCAAATTAGACAGCTAAGATGGTTCAGACAGGGATGACTGCCTTGAGCTCGAGGCTGAAAGGCTAAGTACAGACAGTCAAGAAGCCCAAGGCTGAATCGATTCAGTCTTCACAGGTTAGTCTAAACTGAGTAGATTGAACCAATAAGCAAGTGAACAGACATTCACTTTTGATTCCAGAAATGCAATCACATGCCTACAGTGGTCTAGGCCAGAAGTTGGGGGGCGCTAGAGCATACCTCCCTGCTCAGCTGGAGCAGAGAGCCTGGGCAAGTCTAGTCCACCCACCCTGTGGGAAGGGGGTTAGTTTGTGGGGAGCTGCAAAGCATCCTAGGATGCTGGGCGACTGTGAGTTAACTTGAATCTGGAGGAGATCTGGGACAGAAGTTCAATAAACCAATTTAACCTAAATCATTTAAGGCTGAAACTACATCCATCCAGCTTTATCTTAAACCAGCTCCAGCCATTTTGAAAGCCAGCTTATGTGCACTGAACTTCTGTTGTGTTACAGATTTGAACCAGTTTCCAGTCACTTATTCTGTTTTATATGTAATTTCTTTCCCTAGCCAAAGAGAGAACCTCCTGAGATCCCTTCCAATGCTTCTTTGATTCTATGAATGCACTGGTGGTCCACACTGGTAATGACCTTCAGTAATCAGAAGACAATAAATATCCCTCAAAACCACCTCCACAGTTCAGATCTTGGAACTACTTGGAAAGACCACTGATAACGTAGCTGGCGACCATCATAGCCCAGCCCCTGGCACGGATCTTTGAAAACTCCTGGCGCTCTGGTGTAATGCCCGAAGACTGGAAGAAGGCCAATGTGGTGCCGATCTTCAAGAAAGGGAGGAGAGTGGATCCGGCTAACTACAGGCCCATTAGCCTGACTTCTATCCTGGGAAAGATCTTAGAAAAGTTTATTAAGGAGGCCATCCTTGATGGACTGGCCCAGGCTAACATTCTAAGGGATAGCCAGCACGGGTTTGTTGCAGGTAGGTCTTGTTTGACCAATCTCATTTCCTTCTATGACCAGGTGACCTATCACCTGGACGAGGGAGAAGAGATTGATGTCATATATCTTGATTTCAAAAAAGCTTTTGATCTGGTATCCCAAACTGGCCAGTTGTGGCCTTCGCTCCACCATGATCCGCTGGCTGGGAAATTGGCTCCGTGGTCGGACCCAGAGGATTGTAATTGATGGCAGTCACTCATTGTCGTGCCCTGTGACCAGTGGGGTCCCTCAAGGCTCTGTCCTTGGACCCATACTGTTCAACATCTTCATTAATGATGTGGACATTGGAGTTAGGAGTGGACTGTCCAAGTTCGCCGATGACACCAAACTTTGGGGCAAAGCATCCATGCCAGAAGATAGGCGGGTGATCCAGGCTGACCTGGACATGCTCAGCAAACGGGCAGACGAGAACCTGATGGTGTTTAACTCTGAAAAATGCAAGGTTCTCCACCTTGGGAGGAAAAACCTGCAGCACCCTTATAGGCTCGGCAGTACTACGTTGGATAGCACTACAGAAGAAAGAGACTTGGGAGTCATCATCGACCACAAGATGAACATGAGCCTGCAATGCAATGCTGCGGCTAATAAAGCAACCAAAACGCTGGCTTGCATCCATAGACGCTTCTCAAGCAAATCCCGGGACGTCATTCTCCCCTTGTACTCGGCCTTGGTGAGGCCACAGCTGGAGTACTGCGTCCAGTTTTGGGCTTCACAATTCAAAAAGGATGTGGAGAAGCTTGAGAGAGTCCAGAGGAGAGCCACGCGCATGATCAGAGGTCAGGAAAACAGATCTTACAATGATAGGCTGAGAGACATGGGACTCTTTAGCCTGGAAAAGCGTAGGCTCAGGGGTGATCTGATGGCCACCTATAAGTTTATCAGGGGTGACCACAAGGATCTGGGGGAATGTTTGTTCACCAGTGCACCCCAAGGGATGACGAGGTCGAACGGTCACAAACTCCTGCAAGACCGTTTCAGGTTGGACATAAGGAAGAATTTCTTTACTGTCCGAGCCCCCAAGGTCTGGAACAGTCTGCCAGCGGAGGTGGTTCAAGCACCTACATTGAACACCTTCAAGAGTAAATTGGACGCTTATCTTGCTGGGATCCTATGACCCCAGCTGACTTCCTGCCCTTTGGGCAGGGGGCTGGACTCGATGATCTCCCGAGGTCCCTTCCAGCCCTGATGTCTATGAAATCTGTCTATGAAATCTATGAAATCTATGAAACTTGCATTTCTAGGATGCTGCACAAGGAAAAGAATTTACTGATTATTGGAGAACACGATCTGAGAAAGACAGTAGAGATATGCTGCATCTGCTTTAAATGTTCAGTGAAAGAAATTACGGGAAGTCGGTTTCAGCAGAAGTTGAAGGACACTACAAAAATGTGGTCCTAACAATCTAGTCTTAAGCCAAAAAAAAAAAGATTTAATGGCGACAACAGGTTTAAAATCCAGGTTTAAAAACGCTACAGGAGGATTAGAGATAGACACAGAAAAGTAATTCCATTCCACAGAGAATTTAGATGTTTCTAGACTTGGGTCTGTAGCCACAGAATTTCCAAATTGTCTGTGAAAGGAAGTGGGACCTGGGCCCTGTGACAGTTTGAAAAACTTACAGATTATAACAAATTGGCAAATTCTGTCACAAAACAAAAATCCAAATTCTTCTGACTAGTTCAAGTAGAAATATTAAGCAACCTGACTTAAGATTGAAAGATTATATGTATAGCAAATGCTTCATTGCTATCGTTGCTCATAAGATAAAATACATGCATGTCTGAATATGTTAAATGTTATGTGTAATTATCTCTTAAAACAAAGGCACAAACACTTCACCTGAATAGAGTTGTAACTGGGCCATGTACCTACACATAAATTAGCTGACTCCCTTATTTTAATACTTTCCTATATCTCACGTAACCCACAAGAAACTAAGGGATCAGGAATAGTCACTACATAAATATAGACTAAGTCGGTGGACAAACATTCTGACCTTATAATATGTGGGGCAGCCATACATGACGTGTATGACGTATGACGTGTATAAATACTGATTCCTTGGTCACAGTCTAAGGCCAATAGGATTACAACAGCTAATACAGAGCACCAGATTAACTGGTGCTAATACATGAGGGAAAAAGTATTAACATCATTTACTGTACAGTGCGTTAAAAATTTAACAAACCAATGTTTCGATTATTCAGATTTGAACACCATATTTTCTCTCTCTCTCTCTCTTCAAGATCACAATTGTTTGTTTTCCCTTAGGTCTTTTCTTTGGCATTGTGAATAAAAGAATTATGAGGACTCAAAGCCAGAAGGTAGGAGGTGTAATGATTTCTTGTTACAACCAGGGACATGTAAGGCCTACCAAAATGCATATTTCTTAAAAGCAGAGAGATCTCATGCACCTCCAAAAGATGTTATAGTTTCAGCAAAAAAAAATGATTAGAGGTTTCAGGTGTTTCAACTGTTGGCACCAAACTTGAAGGGAGCCTAATTTTGAAAGAGGGAGCCTAATTTTGAAAGAGCTGAGCACTTTCTGAAAAATCAGGCCCCTTCTAAATTTCTCAGGGTGGTGAACTCAAAATCATTAAACTCTCAAAAGCTCAGTTTGTAAAGTATAAGGACTGAATTTTATATGTTGTTTCACTCCTTAACAATCATTTCTAAGGTAGATAAAGGTAAGCATAAAATAAAAGAAAAATATATCTATGTTAACAGAGAGAGATTAATTTAAAATTGGTCTCAATAAGAAAATACTAACATTACTTTTTTTACTGCAAAAATTCTGTAATGGAATACCCCACAAGCAAAATGGCTTGGGTACTCACAGGTAATGACAAATATTAATTGCTATTGAATGTAAATTGAATTTTAATGTTAAATTTTGTCTGAAGATGGCAAATTATGACTTAAAGTAGCTAACATTACATATCAAGTACAAAACTGGGTACCTAAATTCTTTAAAAAAAAATAAAAATGTTTGTAAGTATGCATGAGTTCTGAAAATAAAACATACAGTTGTTATTTGACAAAACACTACAATTATTCTTTGTGTAGCACCTGAACTTCCAAAGTACAAGTGAAAATACCAAATATTTACTCAATCACACTTGAAAATGTTTTTTACTAATATACAAATATATAGCTAGCTATTTATCAAACAAATGTAATTTGACCAGTTTGCCTGTAGGAGGAGTGCTAGGCAGTGAATAAACTTAGTATTTTATAAATTGCTTTTTTTCTTTCCTTTTTTTTTTTAGTTGGGTAAAAGTTTTTTCTATGTTGGTTTGCAAACACCTGTCAGAAATCATCTTAAACTATTTTTTCTCATGTAGATGAAAGTATGGGTGTATATAACATTACACACTGATGGTAAAGTGTAAATTATATACTTAAAATCAGAGACTAGGAAAATTCAAAATTATATTGCTAACTGAATCATTACTAGCACACAAGGTGCAGGAGACCATTAGATTCTAATAATCCACTTTATACCTTACCTCCTAATTCTTCAGTTGAATTAAATAATAGTTTTAAATGAAATTATTTTAAACACGAATATATTCAAGTATACACAAATACTGAAACAAACAAGATATTCAAAAAGAAAATACTAGTATATGCTATATTCTTTTGCCTAACTGCTTGTGCTGTTTTCATCTGGATAGTCTCACTGAAGCCATGGGACTAATCATATAAACAGTTACAGAGTTAAGTGCTGGTCTATATTTTATCTAATCTGAGGGACTGACCTTGTTCTCATTTAGTTAAACAGGAATAGAATTGGATCCTTAAATGAGAAATGCAGGGAATTGTCACTTTACATGCAAGTAATGTACGAAACATAAATAATATGGTATTAAATTATAAATTTGAGAATGGAAAATGGTTTGGAGTAAGAACGTTTTTTGTTTCATTTTAAAATCCCACTTCTGTGTACAAAATCCCTCTTTGCTTCACAAAATTTGCTTTTCTTGTAAAAGCTGAATACAGAATAGACTCTGCTTTAAAAAGGTGGATGGAAGCACATCCATACTGGTATGGATATACATCCTAGAGTTGCATCTCTCTGTCTTCAGTCTCTCTGTTAGCTAAACCTATGTGGCAGTGTGCTGACATTACGTAGTATTCAACTCCCCTGTTCAGCATGCTGGCGGTTTATTTAGTATCTTGCCCTGAAGTGCCTAAATCTCACCATGCCCTGCAAAGGGAGTCTATATGTGTAACGTAAGGTTCTTTAGGCTGCTTTAGGCACTAGCTACTTAAGAGTTAGGTATTTTGGTGGCTAGCTTTCAGGAAGATGCCACAATGCCTAACTTAGACCTTTACTGGATCTGGTCCCCAAATCAATCTGTCTGTGATGCCTCAACACACTCATACAATGGAAATTCACAAGTAAATGGGATTAAAGGCTGTCCTTGCATGTCTGGGACTCCAACAGCATGCATTAGATTCCTAATAGCAGTACACTGAATCAGTCTGGGAAGGGAAGCCACCAGAGACATGACTAACAATTAACACACAAAAAGAATTTGCAGTGAGAGTTGCAAATACTGCGAAAGCAAAGCACCCTTCATCCCCGCCCCTATTTCTCCAAAGTTGCAAGAATACTCTTCTAGGCGCTTTATAATCAAAAGCTGCAATCAAATAATTCAACACATGGACTAGAGTGATTAAGAACATAGGGACAAAACAAAGTGGCTGGCTTGATCAACCTGTTCATTAGTATCCCTCTCCTTCCACCAGGGTCCATAAATTGCTCTTGTGACTCTGATTTGAGTTAGACAAGGCATTACCACTATTCTATCTGCTTCTCAAAGGAAATCATTCATCCACTTTGCGTCAGTATATCTAAAAACTTCTAGATATTTCCTATATTCTGCCCAAGAAGAATATATTCTTCCATTCCAAAACTAAAGATTTTGGTATATATTCTTTTAGGGGTCTGTCAAAATCTAAAGTGTTATCAACCAGGAAAAGAAACTAGAACTGATATGAGGAACAACTGTGCTTTTGGAAAACCAAGTAGGCAAGTGACGAAGTTACCTTCTCCCTTGTTCCCTGAGGGTGGAAAGAAGAAACACATTTTTCAAAAGTGAAATGCTAGCCTCATTCAAGTCAATAGTAATATTCTCTAGTACTGACTTGGCCCAGAATGGAACTCTGCCAGCCTGGAGAAGGTCACATGACAGCCAAGGAGAAACCCACAGTTTCCAACATTTTTCTCTTTTAAAGGAGAAAATCTGCTTTTAGTTGCGGCAAACAAAAAACCCCAATCCTGTTAATGATATATTAGTTCTTCTTTGCTTTCTAGAAACCTTATTTGTAGATGCTTTTGAAACAGTCATATACTAAAAAATATTCAGGTACTTTCTTGGAGAGTGATTTTCTAGAATCAATGCTGGTTAGTTATAAATGCACGTCATTCTGAAAAATCTAGGGGCACTTGGAAAAAAACCCATAGGAATCTTTAATATAGCTGCAGCAAGGGATGCCCACCCCACTAGAAAATGGCCTACTCCAACAGCATTATTTTTTCAATGAGGCTTTCTGGCCTCCCGGCACTAACTGCTGGAAATGTAATGGGATGCATTTCTTAAGGGCTTATCCACAAACTTAATAGCCTTCAAGGTAGACATGAAAAGCACCTTGTATATTTGAGGTTAGAAACAAGATGACACTTTAAATTTATTTATTTACTTTATATAGGTGCATATGTGATATTGTACAAAACCAGCAATAACCTACATTTACAGAAAAAAATACAAACAAGTCATGAAGTAGTAACTACACATGAGGATAGAGGTGGACAGAAAATGAAGATGTAATAATGTGGCTTTTGCAGATTTAATGTAAAACTGACATAAGTATACAAGCATTCAGGGAAACACGCTTACAATGTAAAAATGAACTTATGCTGGAAAACAAATCTGTGCACTGGTTAAGATTAAGAGCCTGGAGTAAAGGAGACAAATATCTTCCCCCCCATATCAGAGTACCTGCAATACACATTTTTACACATCAACACTTATACATCCACCATCAAATGGAAATATCCACAAACTAGCCTGTGGCTCATCAGTACATACCATCTCATACATAGCACACCCTGTTGCCAAGATGGCTCACAACTAGCAGGCAATTTTAAGCAACCTTACGTTTTCCCTTCTGTTCTCCCAAATGTGTGAGGCCATGGATGAGATAACTGGATTTGTCCCTTTCGTTATAAAAAGTTCTTTTTTTTAGGAGGAAGGGAAACAGGAATATTTATATGGAAGGTCCTGATGGCCTATTTCTTAAATCTAGGGAAGGAATAACATGGTCATTTATGCAATCTCTAATACAGATTTTAAGTCACCACCAGAAAGCCTTCAATTACATAACAGCAAAAATCACAGCAAATTTAAATGAGTTCAGGTTTCATTTTGGCCCTGCTAGGATCTGTACTAAACAAATACAATCCCTTGAAAAAGCTTATATGGGCATGCAGATTAATAATCTGTCACAATTCAAGAACAATCTCTAAATTGGAAGCTTTTAAAAAATGAACTTCAATTAAAATGAAAAAAATGTTATAAACATTACAAAAGGAGAAAAGAAATATAATATATAAATGATAGAATTATTAAAATTAATTGCTGAAGCCAAAAAGATTGTATTTCAGTACATACAAATCTGAATGCACTAATTGCATATAAAGCCAGTAAGGATTAGCAATGAGTTCAGGCTTTCTTGATTGCTTAGGTAACAGTTTAAAAAAAAAACCGGAAATAAATTACATTCTAAAAGCAACTTACCTGTGACGTCAGTTTGGATGTCAGCAAGCTTAAAGAGAGGTGCAACTTGTTCATAATAAACATGAGGAGCTTCTCTTTCATGGCTGTTTGGGTTAACAAACACTTTCAGGGATTTGGGTCTATTCTGAAAGCCTAAAAAAATAATACACACAAAGTGTTTAAATTCATTGCTAGTTCTATAGCTTGAATAATACTTTAAGCAAACATTCTTGGATATATTAGGAAAACTTTACTTCATCTAACCTTATTAGTAAAAGCAAATGTTTGATTGCAAGATTAATAAATTATGTTCTCTTCTTGAATAAATGCTATCATAATCTGACACTAATATTGAGGTTGTTGCCGAGCTGACCTGCTTACATGTTTACATCTAAGAATAATCAGTAAGAATGAGTGAGTCAGTTCGCATTATGAGATAGCGCTCCAAAAAAAGAAACAGGGTTGAAGGGAAGGTAGAGATGCATAAGACAGACAAATATTATCTCTTGGGAATTTAACAGAAAATACTTCTCCACAGAGACTGGTGCTATGATTTGCTACCTTTACTTTCTGGATTTATAAACTATATAATAAGTTACAACACACAGCAAAAACAGGGGTGGGTGGGTGTGGGAGTTAGAAAGGAGGGGGAAATGAAATAA
The DNA here is from genome assembly GCF_052110815.1 of Crocodylus siamensis. Lineage (NCBI taxonomy): Eukaryota > Metazoa > Chordata > Crocodylia > Crocodylidae > Crocodylus > Crocodylus siamensis. Next base: position 197,809,424 of record NC_143398.1, on the reverse strand, counting down.
AAACACAAAAATAAATTAAGCTTGGCCAATGTTATACAAACTATTACAATTAGTATTTTTAAAAGCATACTAATTTCAATTAAATCTGCTTACATTCTAATTAAGCTTACAGCAAGAAAAATGCTTTCTAAAGAAGAAAGGCAGAAAAATGCTGGAAAATACTTAATTCTTTGTTGTTCATCAAAGCATTGTTCATGTACCAGTGTTAATTACACTGTATACAAAGGCCTGGAGCTCTTAACCCCTGGATTGTCCACAGAATATCAGAAACTAGTTTAAGCACACTTTAGGTAACTTAAAGTTTTACCACTCTAGGACACGTTTATTTCTGATCCGTATTATTCAGCTCATTTTCCATGCATGGGTGACCACTCCACACAGATGAGCCACCAAGCTGCACTCCTCCAGTATCCTATGATGCAGTGTCTCCTGTTCTGTGGACAAACTTTCCACCCCCTGAATTCTACTGCCCAGGGGAAGGTTTGGCACCAAGCCACTCCCCCTCAGATCCCCGGGGGGTGTGACCTTCACACCCCCAAGGACATAACCCCCATGCAAACAGCCTAAAGAGCACATGACAGCTGGCCAGGTCACAGATGGGTCCAGAAATAGGGTCTAGATGAAGTGGGGAAAAACAAGGGCTGGGTCCCCATGGGCTGGGGCTTCTTTTCTGGGACAAGGGCAGTACCTCCCGCAAAAACAACTTCCCTTACTGTTCCCACCTCCCAGTTATCCTGGGAAGCACAACCAGCATTGCCCACACCCTAATCCTAAATCCCAATTTCTTAAAATGTTAACCCTTCTTTAATTTACTTCTCTTTTTCTTTTCAATTTTTTTTAATTTTCTCCTTCAGTAGCTGACTTCATTCATTTCACCACCCTTCTCCAACCCCCATTTCCTTTCCATCTCCCATTGCATTACCCACTCCCATCCCACTAACTCTCCACCTCCCATCTTCATGCCCCCCGCCACCAACCCACTTCCCACATATCACCACCTTACTCTTCTAAGAGTAAGGATCTGTTCCCTAAAATGCGATTTAAAAATTCCTTAATGTAATTTTTTTTAAATACTTCATGTCCTATAGTTGCTCTCATTCTTCTATGGCAGTATTTCCAATGTTTCAAAACTACTACTGTCTCTTTTCTCTAAGCTGAACATATTTAGTCCTCTCACTTTCTTCATATAGCTCATCTTCCAACCTTTTTATAATGTCACCTGCTTCTGGCCCTCTATCTTCTCTACATTCTTCTTAAAATGTAGAGCTCAGACCAGTACATGATACTCTAGATGAGGTTCTGCTTTAGATGAGCAGTGGCACCATCACCTCCTATATCTTAACATTCCTAGTCATGCAAATCAAAAATTATATATTATTTTTGTTTATCTGAGGGCTTGCTTTTGTCCTTTTTTTTTTTTTTTTGGAAATAGCTTCTCATTGCTTAATCATGTTGAGTCTGGGATCCACTAAACTCTTAGATTCTTATCAGCACCACTGCTGCTCAACCAATTATCACCCATCTTACAGTTCTGCTTTTCATTATTCATTCCTAGGTGTAGCATTTGCCTGAACTGAACTACATTCAATTGTCTCCAGCCCAGGCCTTCAAGCTATAAAAATATTTTTGAAATCTACTACTTCTGAAGTGTTTGCAATACTTCCCAGTTTTGTATCATCTGCAACCTTGATCTGGACACTCTCTCTTCCAGCATCTAAATCACTGACAAACAGCACCAGATCTAGTATAGGTCCCTGCAGAACCCTGACAAATTTCTGGCCATGCTGACACTGATTCATTTATAATTACCTTTCCTTGCACTTATTGGGTCAATAAGGTACCTACCTAATAGTAAATTTTAACTAGCCTGTGCTAGTTTACTGATGAGAATATAATGTGGAACTGTATCAAAAGCCTTTCTAACATCAAAAATAATCTATGCCCACTTCATATACCTAACTAGTTACTCTGCCAAAGAAGAAAATCAGGTTCTGTGGCATGATTTCTTTAAAATATCCATAAGGACTGCTACCTTTTACTCATCCACACAGTTACAAAGTTCTAAGAAACCAATTCTGAAGTGGAACTGGTGTGGTTAGAAGTGTCTGTGACAGACACCCTTGATGAGCAACTTGAAAATTCCTGAAAAATGATTACTTATCATAAAAACTAATTTGTCAGGGTTCCTTCAGCTCAGCAGACCCATTGATTTGTCTCGTTTAAGCTTTCTTGTTATTTAGTGTTGCCACATGATGGCGATAGCCTTCTAACAGAAAGTAGATGGCCAGAGATCTTTCTGAACTTTTTCAAGACCCTTCCTGCATTTGATGAAATGAGATTCAGCTCATGAAAGCTTGTGCTCATACATATAAAGCAATGTGTGCATATGTGTCTGTGTGCGCATATATATATACACACACACACACACACACACACACACTACATACATGCACTATTCTGTATAGTCAATAAGGTGCAAATCTACCCTGACTCCTTGCACTGGACAAGATGGGTCTTTTGCTCCCAAGAGTTGCTGCACTTGGAGCTTGTGTATCCATAACATTCTCAGTTTCGACTGGTTTGTAGTAATTGCATATAAGCACACAGCAGACTAACAAAATTAAGTTTAAAATAACATACACATTTCCCAATGCTTTTACTACATGCTCTTTAGTACACAGATTCAAATTTTGTATCCTCAAAAGTAAAGCCAGATATGTATATATATAGGTATGAATTAAATATTCAGAACATATAAGAGTAGACAAATGTTCACTTCTATCTACATTTTAAAAATTCTTACATAGTCTCATTGTTAAGATCTTGCTGACATGAATTTCTAGTTTTCAAGTTAGGCAGGGCAAGATGGCACCTTAGAGACCAACTCATTCAGAGTCATGAGTTTTCATACACAACATCCCACTTGATCAGATATTATCAACGGACTTGCAGAAAACATGGGTACTAAATAAAAGAAACAAATTTAAATATAAAGGATAAGGAAAGGGGGGAGGAAATGACAAGGGGAGAGGGTATAGCTGAGAAGTAAAGTTTGCTGAAGAGATCAGAAGGGATAAACGAAGCACTTAACCATTGAGGGATATAACAGTTATAAAAAATAGTCCAGGTAATGGGATAAAAATCCAAGAGTTTCCCAGCTGAAATAATTCGCTACCTTCAAGAAAAACAAAGAAGGTCTACATTTCAAGTGCTGTGCCGACTGCTCAAATGAGCAACATGGATTTTAAATAAACATGAAAAAGGTAAAAGACAACAAACAATTCTAAAACTGAAACATGAAATTTGCTCCCTAAGTTTTCTGCAGGACTCTTCCCTTTTGCTCATTTTCTGTACTAACTGGGAAAACCCTGGAAAGCCATTATACCCAGTGCCACTTCTAGATGTCTGTATCATATGGATTTGCATCCTAAAAGAACAATCCTTGGTTTGTCTAAGACACCCGCAGAAAAACAAATGTATTGGGACAAAAATACTGAACAATTAAGACATTAAATGTCATACAACATCAGGATGGTGATCTAAGGAATCTTTATGGGAAATTTATGATGGGTTTCATGCTCTTCCATCAGCAGATATCCTCAAAGAATATCTCTGTATCCTTCCAGGAGCAAAATCTTCAGAGACAGTAATTCAAGGATGGTCTCCCTAAGCAAATAGGAATCTAAAAGCAATATACCTTCTGAAGACAGGTATATAATACCTTCAAAAGCCCCACATACGATGCATTCAAGAGATGGACTGTATTTTAAATCCAGGAGACAAGTCTCTCATTTTGGGTTCAGTTGATGAAACTGGTATGTATACCATTGATGGACCCAACTTATGCTCATTTAGCTATTTTGCCATTCGTTACATCTATAATGTTAATGATTAATCATTATTTTGATCAACAATCTTCTGAAATTATAAAAAAGGAAATAAGGAAAAAGCAACCGTGGACCTATACATTATAATCTATTACCAAAATTATATAAATAAGCAGAACTGCTGAGACCAAAAAGGCACTCAGCTTCCACAAGACATACACTTCTATTATTACGATTGTAAATTCAAGTAGTTTCCTAGAGAATTACAGTAATTTTAGATACTGCCATAATAGCTATATTTAAGAAGCTGAAAAACTATCAATATACAATAAGACTAGTAAAATAATATAAATTAGGACAAAAATGGGACCAAAGTAATAATTCATAAAAATGATTAAGTGTAAAGAAAAAGAGGATTCCTAATTTGATATACCAATAAATAGATCCCTTCTTCCAGCACTTTTTAGCAGTGCCAAACTGGCTCCAACCCACTTGACATGCCACACTCCTCCAAATAAAGTAACTATTTCAACATAACACCAACTCAGCCTAATTAATTAGAGAGTCTTACATTTCCCTGTAAAACATATAAACTACATGCAAAAGGAAATATTAACATGAAATATTAATTTCAAATATTAAAATTGTTCAAATATTAAACTTGAAACAAAGGCTGAGGATGTGTTGGCATGTTCTATATGAATCCAAAAATTTGTGGAACACTGAGCTGTATTGATTAAATAAAAACTTATGAAGTTATAATTTATCATTCTGCTACTATAAAACAGCCAGTATTAGAACAAAAGATTCAAATTAGGGCCAAAAATAAAAAAAAGTGAGAAGAGGAAACAGACAGCAAAATGTCACTATTCCTCTTAACATTCATTAAGAGATGGCTGAATCCAAAATAGAACATTAAAATCTTAAAAGGAATATAAAGTTTGAACACGCTAAGGGGTGCAGATTTTGAAATCTTGTAAAAACTAACTTTTAGGAGACCTGTGTCCCACCCAGTAATTTTAACATTTTATTTCATATTCTTAATAATTTTTAAACAAAAGGTATGAACTGCAATCCAAATCACCACATTAACCTACCATTTCTTAAACTGTTATTGAAAAGTAGGCTAGAGATATAATATGGTTCTATTATTATATATTATCTATAATATTATATAAAATGGGATTATTTAAAGCACTATACTCATTTATGAAATAAAGCTGTTAAAATGCTAACACAGAGAGCATATTAATATTTAATCATTTAATTTGGGTTTTTAAAAGATTTAAAAACCCAAAAATTAACAAACTGAGATTTTATTGATAAAAAATGATTCAGGTAAACAAATGCATAAAACTGATCAATTAGCGTCACTGATTGTAGAAATATACATTGCTGAAGTGATGTTTCTTGTACTAAATAGATGCCTACAAATAACTCAAAGATAGTCATGGCAGTAAAACTGGACCAGGAGAATAGTAAAAAAGCTAAATATTTATCAAATCCCAGCAAGTGTTGTTGAAATGAAACAAATAACCAGCTTTGACTTCTAAATCTTGCATGCACTTGAGATTTAACCTTTAATGAAAAACTCTGCACAAGAATAAGTTATACACAGAAATCTTTAAAAATAACTTGAAACTAATATATTTCAACTCCTATTACCAGAATATATGATAAACCAGATTTACTAATAATCCACAGCCGACTTGAGTCCTTCAGCCCCTTACTGTTCTCTCAACTGATATTCTGTTATATTGTTTACTGTAGCTCCCCCATTTCAAATGAACCAGTAGTCTAAAACAGAATGGCCAACTGTTCCTCTGGTACTAACAAATGTGCTAATGTACACTAGTTTAAACTTGATCTATCAGTGAATCAATGAACCATGAAGGGTGGGGGTTAATCAGGGTGTTCTGAAAACAAAGACTCTAGGGCAGGAGAGACGCCACCCTCAGACACACATCTGTGCTGTTTTCAGTACTTAGTTTTATGGCAGTGGGTTTATGTTACAAAAGTTAAGAGGTTGGACTCATGTCACTGTCGTGTACATTCAGAAATATTTTACACAACAGGCGTAATAAGAATATTATACATAAGAAAAACTAATAGTGTGAAAAAGATTTGTCAGGGTTACTATGGATACACCACTGTTAATGCTGAACTAACCCAAGTTAATGTTTAACATTAATGGTATAATTAAAACTTCATGCATGAAGCTTTAGATGTTCATATTAAGTCTCAGTGTGGGAGGTAAGCTGCAAAGCAGCACACAAAAATTTAAAGCACACAAAAATTTCTTATAATAACTACTTCATCCTTTATTCTTTAGATACATCTTTATATTATTCCCACCAAAGACAATAACTTGCATCTAAACTCCCAAAGAAGGATGACTGTACCCAAAGCTTGCTAAGAACTTTTTTCCAACTACTCAGTTGGTCTAATAAAAGATATCACATCTAACCAAAGAACCTTACCTGTCAAAGAGTTAAAGTTTTTTTATGTCCTTTCACTAAATGGTTAAAAATGATACCTATTTATAATCATATGTAAAGTATCTGATGTCTGGGCACTGCTAATTTTTTGTCATTTCATACTAAAAATTTTAATATAAAACATAGTAATTTTGTGGAACAGATCATATTCTCTTGAATAACATATTATTTATTGTAAACCTTAATTCCTCACATTTACATTTTTGAATAAAACAAGAAGTCATTCTCTTGAAAATGCTGTTTGATTCAAAAGGGAAATATGATGCATGCACATATTCTGCTCTGAAAACATGAAAGAAAACATGAAAAGATACCCTGTGAACCAAAGTTCTAAATAATTATATTCAGGGAATCAGCTCCTATTACAATATGAGTCATACAAGACTAAACAAAAGACAAACATGAAACTGAAGCTCTCCAAAAGTTTCACTACTTGTAGAAAGAACCTCTAGGAACAGGTAATTAACTTAAACTGGAAGCTACACAGGCTGTTCCTCAAAAGGACGGTTTTGGTGAAAAGGTAAACATATGACAAAAGCATCTGGTAAAAAAAACAAAACATATCACTGCACACATACAAACCTAGAGCAAAATGCTGTACTGTGCTTTCTATATCTGAATAGGTTGGAGTCTCCATCAGAACAATCTCTAAGGTATAACTAGGTTGACTTATCTATGCCCTTTGAGAAGCGCTACTCTTTAATTCTCCCAGAAAGCAAGGTTTCTGCGTCTCAACATTCTGCCAGATAGTAAGGTTTACCAAATAATAATTAAATCTATTTTAAGCTATTGCAGCCACATCTTTTATTAATATTTAGCCAGTCCGACCAATAAAAATACATGTTTACCAAGACCTGCTAATGCATACATATACAGTTACTTTGGTAACCTACCTGTTTTTTTTTTTATTTGCTCCAGGCTGAAAGTAATAAAATAATAAAAAAGCAAAACTCTTCCATGTAAATAATACAATATTTCACCGAAAACTTTACCTACATACTTAATGTATTTCAGTGGGAAATGTATACTGAAGATTTGCTTTAAAAAAAAAAAAAGACACCCAAAAGATAAATGTCTACAAAATTTATATTTTGAAGTATGCAAAACCTGTACGATAAACATAAAAAAGTTTCATATGTTCACCAGATTATTTGCTTAAAGATGTCATTTACAACATTCTGATGACAAGCTATAGGGAAAAGGCCATGAAAACTCAATGTTCAGGGTAAACTTTTTAAAAGTTCCAACCAAGAGATATCTAAGGCACCCTCTACACACAGCAGGTATCTTGCAATTAACTGGTTAAGTGTGCAATTACCTTGAGACAAGCTACACATGGAAAGCACCTGTCATGCCATAAAAATCTCCAACCAGCTATAAAGTTAGACCTTGAAAATGCGTCCTAACTTTATAGTTGGTTGCTATTGAGCTTTGATTTGCATGTGTACCAGGGTCCTCCCCTGTGGCTGGGAACCCCGTCAGCTACCATACCGAGACAGGGCTGGGAGTACCACAAATGAGAGGACTCTTGGCCACAGCAGCTGCCAACTCTGGGTCTTGGCAACACCCTGCAGCTGCAGATACTGGATCCCTGCAGCATATCTCCCAGGATCCAGTTGGGTCCTACCAGCCACAGGACATGGCTGTGATCTCCCAGTTGCAGGGGTTCATGAAACCACTGGGGCTGGGAGACCACGGCAGCTCTGGAGGTGTATGAAGTATCTTGCTTCTTGTTGGTGCAGGGGGAGCCTGGGATTGAGCTCTCCCTGCACTAGCAACATGGCAGGACAGGATCTAATGTGTGATCCTACAACCATGCCTACTGAAAGCTTGTGCGCACCTTTTTGTTCTCAGGAGTCCTGCTTATTTATGTCATTTTGGTAATATATCGTAATGTATCCAAGGTTGCTTCTTCCTTATTTTCCTTTTTTCATCATTTTTAGAAGATTACTGGTATAAAATAATGATTAATCATCAATATTATACAATGTAACAAATGACAAAACAGCTAAATGAGCATAGATTGGTTCCATCAATGCTATAAATACCAGTTTCATCAACTGAAACCAAAATGAGAGACTGTCTCCTGAATTTTAAAATACAGTCAGTCTCTTGAGTGGATCATACAAGGGGCTTCTTAAGGATTGTATCTTGAAAAGATTTATTGCTTTTAGATTCCTATTTGTGTAGGGAGACCATCATTGAGCTATTGTCTCTGAAGATTTTGCTCCTCAAAGGATATGAAAATATTCTTTGAGGAAGAACTGAAAACAGCTACAGAACGATTTGCTCAAGTCCAAGAGATTTCCGAGTGGAAAGTCGCAGGGGAATTATTGTTGGCTGAGCGAAAGCAACCCAAGTAAAGGATAACCTAGCTTTCATCAGGGAACACATGGCATCACAGTTCCTAATGGATATATAGGGAACCTCAAAGCACAACACACGCATTTGTTCTCTTTTCAAGTGTCCTTGCCCTTATGGACATTCTGAGAGCTGCAGGCATCTTGGCATTTTTACAGCTTTAGATATTAAGGAAAACGCTTTGGAATTTCAAGAAGAAATACTCCTGTTTCAAAAACATAGATTTTGAAAGTAAAAATGGTAATACAAACATTGTGCTTTCACTGATAAAAGTTCAGTTCTACAGTAATGGAAGCAAGAGTAGGTCATGAATCACAATTTACTAAAAGAAAGGTCACATTAAAATACAGAAAATTTTAGTTCCACTACTAGTACAGCTCAACGTTTTACCTTGAGACTATATGGTTAAAGCCACAGTTTAACAATCTATAACAAAGAGTATTGCCTTCTACAAAAGAAGTCTCATACTCAGTTACTATTTGTGAAAATTTTGGAGGGGACCAGGCAAAATGTCCTGAAAAAGAACAAGAAATGAGTGTTGATATGATTGTTTCTTTTTTAGGGCCAGGATACAACCCAAAGAACAGCTCCTTTGTTGGATTTCCTACCTATTTCTGTGTTAAAGATTATGTTTCTCTCAATTGGGAGGTCCCCGAAAAACTCATTCGACAAGCTTTAGATAAAGTGACTCTGCTGCCATTTTTAAGTGCAGGAATGCTGATAAACAAGGCACTCCAAGCACTTTAATTAAAGCCCCTCGCTCCCTCCCCACCCCCCAGAGCATGTGTATAAATGTCCCCTGGGTTTATCTTGTAAATAATGTTTGCACACCAAACAATGCTAGCATTGTGTGGCACCCTTGAATGGATCTCAAGGTGCCCTGGGCTACAAAACCTGAAACTTGTAATTTCTTTACCTCCATCATGATTGAACATTCCCCCCCATGTGGCACTTTTATTTCTATCATCAGGAATACTACTGTATTGTCATCAAGAATTTATAGACATGCTCAGGGAGCAGGCGCGCTTCAATTAGCCCAGCTCTAAGAGCTGAGTTAATTAAATTAATTAGCCCAGCTCCAAGAGCTGGATTCCCCCTATGCCTGAAGAAAGGTGACTGCACCTGAAAGCTTGCCTAGAACTCTTTTCCAGCTACTCAGCTCATCCAATAAAAGATATCACATCTACTCAAAGAACCTTGCCTGCCTAAATATATCCCTGGCATTTAAGGAACAATAATTCACATTTCTATACAACATATTTTAATACATTTATGTCCTAAAAGTAGTTGCTATTTCAGTGTTGCCTTGTGACTTTTTAAATTTTATAGTAAATCTGAATAAGCAATTTTATAAAAGTATTTATTAAACAAAAAGTTCCAACAACTGCATTAATAACTTACTAACATGTAACCATTATATTCTAGGCAATAATTTTTTTTTAAAAGCCAAGTTATTTGCAACACTACCTGTTGCTAGCATATGCATAATTATTACTCACAGCGAGTATGATTCAGAGATTCTGAAATAACTGCTTACCATTCAGAATTTCCTTCAAACACCTAAACCATTCATGGCAATGGTCTTCACTTAAATTATTAAAATTGACAGTAGAATCCTTGAGCTTATTTTCTTCTTTTTTCAGGCATACAAAAAGTGTGATACCTAATAATGTGCCACCTTTTTTCTGCCCTACAAAACGACGACGTTTCAGTTTTACAGAAAAAACATCTTTCATTTCAATGAATTCTTCTTTACACTGTAAGACTGTATTGGAATCACCTGTAAAAGAAATAAAAATGTATTAGCGACTTAACCAGGTCTTAAATTTTTTTTAAATATATAAATTTACTAAGTTTTATATTATAATGGTTTGCTCTAGGTCTCCATCTTTTGGGACTCTACATGCATAATTTGAGGTTTGTTGTGCCTCGTGTATACTTTTTCTAATATTCTTTAGGTTTCAAAATTTTCTTTAAGAAATTAGAAAAGTTTTGATGCTCTTAAGCCTCCTTTTTGATAGTTAAGAAATAGCTGAGATCACACACACCAAAGCTACAGATTTGTTCCATTCTATATTCATTCATTTTCATAAACTATTTTATCCACTAAATCATATCATGTTCTAGTATCTTTCTAGTTCTGGTCCACATTTATTTTATTTTCCTCAATTAATTCAAATGCACAATCATCAGAAATGAGATTAGTGTTGGGTCGGAATACTATGAAATATTAAATCATAAAAGAAAAAAGTTAAATCAAAGCCAAGCCATACACCTAATCTTTATTTTAAATTTTCAGAAAGCCTTTTTCAAAAATAAGTCATATCTGAAAATTTGATGGCAACACAAACCCTGGAAACTGACACTGGGTTGGGGGCACATGAAGGCTACAGGAATTTATAGGCAAATTTCTTATATCTTTCAGAGCCAGACAAATAATCTATGGTTATCTGATTGTGAAAAACAAACTTGAAAGATGCTACCTTAAAATACCTCTCAGAGAAGCACTAATAGAGCCATTTATATCTTATGTAGATCTGCACCCCCTCACCACCATCCCTCTCCCACTACCTTCCCTTCTACCACACAATAGTAAAAGTTGATTCCTTGAGAACAGTTAGAGACAGGTGTGCCCATTTCTATCTGTATCATGCAAGAGACATCCTGGACAACAGGGGAAAGTTTGTGTACCTTATATTTAATCACTTCAGGTCTAGCATGATAGTTTCCCACACATAAGCAGTCCTCCAACCCAAGGAAGGGAAAGAAATCCTTTTTTATTTCCAAAAAAGATTTTGGATTGTATCTTCCTCTACAGCAAAGCAATACAAAGTTCAGCTATAAGAATACTAGCCCCTTGAAATTGAGAGAGAGAAACCGTATAAAGGAATATTTTTGCAGATTTTTCTAGTGGAGGCTGACAGCCTTGTATTCATAAGGCTGCAGTGAAGAAGTCTTATTATTAGGAGTGCACTGATAAAGAATTTCTTGACCAACGATTATCCAACCACATTGGCCAACGACAATCCAATAACCATTATTTAGTAATATTGTAGGACATTTTAAACTACAGGCATAAACCTTGTTTGTTTGCTTTGCGTTTATAACACACACACACACACACACACCTCCTGCCTGCTCTGGTCCCTGATGAGGAAGGCAGTGAACGTCTTATTTCCATGCATGTCACCCCCTCACCCACAGCTCCTACCTGCAGCCCTGCTCCCTGCACAACCCATGCTGCCATCCTGGGTGGGTGGGTGGGGTGGACCCTCATGCAAACAGTGGCACCAGGTGTGTCTGGAGCTCCAGATTACACTGCTGCCTCAACACCAGCAGGCCCTGTGCAGCTGAGTTCCTGTGGCCACTGGGAAGAAGCCACTTTTGCAAAGGCACCCAGTGCCTGGCAGAGCAAATGTCCCTCATGTGCTGACTTACCCTACCCATGCATAGCCCAACATCTCCATAACAGCCCCGGCGCTCAGGTCCCTGCTGCGTACGCCACATTGCCATGGCAGTGGTAGTGGCAGTGCAGCAGGAGCTGTTAACAGTCCTTTTGTTACAGAGTGCAGTGCCCTGCAACCGCTCCCCAGCACCCCCTTCCGCTGCTTGCCAGAACCTGTAGTCTGCCACGGGTTCGGGCCAACAGCAGGGCACAGGGACAAGACTATGCTCACCAGGGTGCTCTGGGCACGTGGCTGTAATTATCGGCTACAATGACCAAAAAAAGCTGATAGCAAATAACGTCATTTCTTCTTTTATTGGTGCCGATCCAATAGCCAAGTGATATACTGGTGGCATCCCTACTTATTTTTGTATATAACATTTAGGTTTTGTAACTGAACACAAAAGTGACTACCCTGTCTTCTGACAGTTTAAAGAGACCACAAAGTTCCTCAAGCCACAGAAACGTACAGCCCTGTTTTTAATTTATAGTCCAAGAATGGACTAGGAAGAAGGCTAAAAAAACTAAAGTTAAATAAAGGAACATTTATTTCACACTCTCCAAATCTTTTTGTTTTTGAAACTGGAATGCAGGCAAAGAAGCATAACCAAGCTACAACTGGGATTATCTTTTTATCCAAACACATGACAACTGCAGGCATGTACAGATGAAAAGGGGGCCCTAAACTAAAACAGTGGGTTTTAAAAAACACCACTTCAATTTCGGGACGATTAAACCCCTGTGTCGTGCACACCTCCCTGCTGATTTACCTGCCCCTCTGGTGGGGAGGGAACAGCGAGCTGCCAGCGGGCACAGAAGTTCCTGGGCTGTGGGAGAGGGTGGGACTGATGCTTCCCTCTGCGGCAGCAGTGGCCTCCACCCAGATGGCACCCACCCAAAGGCACCCAAATTGAGAGGTCCTGGGGGACACCGCAGCCACAGAGGGAAGCTCCGGGCCCTCGCATGGCTCATGCATGCAGGCAGTCTCTATTTGAAGATTTCAATTGAAAAAGAATTCACCAAAGAGTACACTTGTGTGTTCTGCTACTTAATGACCCTCACTATTAAAAAAAAATGTCTACTTTCTAATTTAAACATGCCCAATTTCAGCTTCCAGTCAGTAGCTCATGCTATGTCTTTTTGTGATATGATTTATAATCCCTTTAGTACCTGGTATTTTCTCCTTTGGAAGGTATTTAGCTATACACTGATCAAGGCTACATCTAGAAGACCTCTGGGGTAAGGTCAAGACCCAGTCAAAAAAATAAGCCTTGCCCATTCACACCTGCTCCACATGTGTGCAAGCCCAGAAACTGAGCAGCACAGAAGGTTCAGGAATACAGCTCAGAAGATCCCTGATCATGCAACCCAGCACTGACCCAAGTCTCTCTTAACATGGAAAGGCTGAAGGTGTGCATTTAACACTGCACTGAGCCACTCAAGCACATTCCACAGAAGCATATAGTGCAGTAGCTCTCAAACAGGGTGCCACGGTGTCAGCACCACCACCACCCTAAGCATGGACCACAGAGAGAGTACTGAAGTAAAGGTGGGGGGCACCAGAGTGATGGCAGGGGTCTGTGTTCAGCACAGGCTCACTCAGGCAGATGGGTTGCCCAAGCAGATCACCAATTCCCCTCAGGATTCCCTTCAGAGACAGGCTCCCTCGCGCTCCTGCTGTGCGGCAACAGCTTCTTCATTAACCCTTTCATAACCATGACCAGTTAAGGCTGATACAGCCAAGACTGCATGTATATCTAGACTGGGCATGGCTGAGGAGTTAACAGAGGAGGAAGTGAGACTGATGAGGGGACTCTGTCCCCTGCAGCCCCTGGGTGAACCTACTGCAGCTCTTGTTCTACCACCAGTTCTCCTGTGCTCAGCACAACCCCCTTTACCATGTGCCAAGGGGGAAGAAATAACCGCCCACACTTTTGGAATGGCAGTTCTCAACTGGGATACCACCAAGATTATAAAATTTAAAAGGCCTGAAAAGTCAAAAATCACTGCTTTAGCATCTAACTTGGAGTCTCATATATTTGTACTTAGAAAAGTATGAATATCGAAGTATAAAAAGTAAGTGAAATATGAATTTTCATTTCTAACCTGGGAGAAATTTTACAATCTCTGCATTCTCCTATGCCTCAGGAAGGGTATGTGCACCTGAAAGCTTGCAAAAATCTTTCCTATTTATTTGCAACTGTCTAGTTGGTCTAATGAAAGATATTGCCTCTAGCACACTGACTGCTAGAAAAAGTATGAACACATTCCTTATTTATTCCAGGGGAAGCCAAACCATGGCTCATGAGCTACATTCAACTCCTGCAGGTTAAATACAGCTCCTGAAAAAAAGAGAAGTATTTAAATAAAAATGTGTCTCTTTTTCTCTCAGTCTATTTGTTTATCATTTCTTGATTATTATTTATTCTAAGAACTCATAGATTCATAGATGCTAGGGTCGGAAGGGACCTCAATAGATCATCGAGTCCGACCCCCTGCATAAGCAGGAAAGAGTGCTGGGCCTACATTACCCCAGCTAGATACACATCCAACCTTCTCTTGAAGACCCCCAGGGTAGGGGAGAGCACCACCTCCCTTGGGAGCCCGTTCCAGACCTTGGCCACTCGAACTGTGAAGAAGTTCCTCCTAATATCCAATCTAAATCTGCTCTCTTCTAGCTTGTGGCCATTATTTCTTGTAACCCCCGGGGGCGCCTTGGTGAATAAATACTCACCAATTCCCTTCTGTGCCCCCCTGACGAACTTATAGGCAGCCACCAGGTCGCCTCTCAACCTTCTCTTGCGGAGGCTGAAAAGGTCCAGTTTCTCTAATCTCTCCTCGTAGGGCTTGGCCTGCAGGCCCTTAACCATACGAGTGGCCCTTCTCTGGACCCTCTCCAGGTTATCCGCATCCTTCTTGAAGTGCGGCGCCCAGAATTGCACGCAGTACTCCAGCTGCGGTCTGACCAGCGCCCGATAGAGGGGAAGTATCACCTCCTTGGACCTATTTGTCATGCATCTGCTGATGCACGATAAAGTGCCATTGGCTTTTCTGATGGTTTCGTCACACTGCCGACTCATGTTCATCTTGGAGTCCACTAGGACTCCAAGATCCCTTTCCACTTCCGTGCCACCCAGCAGGTCATTTCCTAGGCTGTAGGTGTGCTAGACATTTTTCCTCCCTAGATGCAGCACTTTGCATTTCTCCTTGTTGAACTGCATTCTGTTGTTTTCTGCCCACTTGTCTAACCTGTCCAGGTCTGCTTGCAGCTGTTCCCTGCCCTCCGGCGTGTCCACTTCACCCCATAGCTTAGTGTCATCTGCAAACTTGGACAGAGTACATTTCACCCCCTCGTCCAAGTCGCTGATGAAGACATTAAAGAGTATCGGTCCAAGCACCGAGCCCTGCGGGACCCCACTGCCCACACTCTTCCAGGTCAAAACCGACCCATCCACCACGACTCTCTGGGTGCGACCCTCCAGCCAATTCTCCACCCACCGGACTGTGCAGTCATCCAAGTCACAGCCCCTTAACTTGTTCACCAGTATGGGGTGGGATACCGTATCAAAGGCCTTCCTGAAGTCCAAGTATACGACATCCACCCCTCCTCCTGCGTCGAGGCGTTTTGTGACCTGGTCATAAAAAGAGACTAGATTGGTCAGGCACGATCTGCCTGCCACGAACCCGTGCTGGTTTCCCCTCAGCATAATTTGTCCTGCCGGGCTCTCACAAATGTGAGCCTTGATGATTTTTTCAAAGATTTTGCCAAGGATGGAGGTGAGACTGACTGGCCTATAGTTACCTGGGTCCTCCTTCCTCCCCTTCTTGAAAATGGGAACCACATTGGCCCTTTTCCAGTCCTCTGGGACTTGACCCGTGCGCCACGAGCGTTCAAATATTCCCGCCAGTGGCTCTGCAATGATGTCGGCCAGTGCCTTCAGTACCCTCGGATGGAGCTCATCCGGGCCTGCCGACTTAAAGGCATCCAGTTCCTCCAAGTGACCCTGCACCACCTCAGGGTCCACGCATGGAAGTCTGGTGCCTTGCTGCTGCCTCCCTACACTCCCAGTGAGAGACTTGTCATGCCTCTCGCTTAGGAACACTGAGGCGAAGAACTCGTTGAGGAGTTCAGCCTTGTCCCCTCTGTCCGTCACCAATTGTTTCTGCCCATTTAGCAGGGGTCCTATTCCTCCCTGGGCCTTCCTTTTACTCCCTATATATCTAAAAAACAATATCACTGAGGCTGGGGAACTATATGCTGATCCCTGACTCAGGGACATATACATTTTGAAAAGCTTGTGTCCTGCAACTCTCAGCTCTATCAACATTTTGATTTGTGAATAGAAGAGGAAGAAAATTTGGCCAACCCCGATGTTAAATTAGTTTGTTCGGATTAAATAAATTATATATTTCCCTATGCAGCAAGCAGCACAAATATTGCTGCCTTGTTTATGAAAAGCTGAAACTAAGATTACCCAAAAAATAAAATAAAAAAAAATAAAAAATAAAAAAACAAAACAAAAAACCCTACTAGAAAACCAGAGGATTTCCCTTATTTAAATGAATAAATAACAAAAAGCAATGAAAATACCGATATGTAAATTATATTTGATTTTCCTTAGTTCTTAATAAACATTTAGTCATAGTTGTGATAAGAACACTGCTTCTTTAATGCCATGATTTTAACCAGACACTATTACTTTAAAATCAATATTTTCAGTTTACTTTCCATTTATTCTAGGTTTATCAAATATCTGTTCTGGTCACATGCATATACTTAAAATATTATATTATCAAAAACACAAGTAATGCCTCAACAATCTTGTTTTCATATATGCAGCAGAAACTTACAAGATTTTTATAAACACTGAAATAGGCATGCCTAAGTGCTATTCTAAAATACAAGTATTTTAATGTAATAGAAATATATGTATAGGTTGAGAATATGAAAGCCACATAAGGGATTTGGAGACCCGTTTATCTTTCAAACAGACTGGAAACTGGATATCCAATTCAAAATTCCAATTCAAAATTCTCACCCTTAGGTTTTTAATAACAGGAAATAATTTATGTATTATAATGTGCCACATAAAACACTATTTAGATGTTTTAAAACTTTATCTGTATTATTTATCCAACATAAAAAAATTTCAAGCAAGCTATGGAAACCACACTCACTTCAAACAGACATGCAACACTGGATTTATACATTTTTTTCTTTTCATTTAAAACTATTGGTTCATTAATATCATATTGGTTATTGCTAGCTGTTTCAGAACATTAACTGTCTTCTCGCATTACTTAGAAAGATACTGGGTACCATCTGTTCTTGTAAGGGATTTAAGTATACATCTATTAGATATCATGCTATTTATTTAATTCGGCACCCACTTCCTATTGTTGTATCTTTTGAAAAAAAGTCAATTTAATTACAGGGAATAAAGATAATCTCTCCTGCCAGGTCATCTTGTCACCATGTGAGCAGAAAAGGGACCTGCTTAAAGTAGGTTACAGGACTTCGTAAAAGCAAAACCAACAACACTTAACGTCTACCAACCGTCTAGCAAAAAACAGAATATATAGCACTTTAAAAAAAAATTACTATAAGCCAAAGGCTTGTCTAAATCAATCTTGGCACATCTGTCTGATGTAGAGCGTAAACAGGATTAGAGCTGGATTTATCTGCTTGACGCTAATTGTACTCGCAGTTTCTGCACATGTCCACTTTTTCAAATACAGCATGAAAAATAAGCCTGCCTGATGTATGAATTTCTAACAACATGTTTTATGCACCTACTTATGCCATACTAGATTTTCAAGCAATGGAGTTACCCTACAATTTTTTGCTACTTAGGATGATATAAATCTCCCAATTAATAATACAAAATTCTGTTTGAATATACCCCACACTGAGCTAAATCTGTGGGGTAAAGGACTAATATATTTGAAAATAGTTTAATTGTCAAAAGAAAACGAAAATGTAATTAGTTAATAAGGTTAAAATAGCTCTTTAATACATAGATTACCTCAAATGTTTACAGCTAAGATGATCCAAACATACACCAAAAACTCCACCCCCCAGTGAAGAACAGATCATCTGATAAAGAAAAACAGATCACATGATGAAGAAAAATTAAGAGGCTGCTGACATATATATAATTTCAAGGTAATGATATAAAAGAAAATACATGCCTAGCCTGTGGAAATTGTAGAAAATAATGTTAAATTATTTAGGATTTATTTGTATATTGAATTTACTGCGTATTAAAAGGGAAGATAGCCTTGTAGCTAAAGCACATGATTTTGGAGTAAAGAAATATGAAATCTAATCTCTCCTGTCCTCATGGATTCTTCATACGACCATTGGCAATGCACTTAACCTAAATCAGTCCCACTGTCTGTAAAATGTAGGGAAGATCTTCTTTACTTCATAAAGATCTTATGAAGTTAAATTTATTAATGGCTATAAAGTACTCAAAGAAAGTGATATGCACCAAAGATATGCGTATAAACAACAGAACTATGCAATTATTTTGTACATCAAAAGATTCATTTTTTCTGAAATTTTTCCTGCAGCTCTATTTATTCTATGAGTATTTTACATTTATTTAAAACAAAAAGAAACCAGAACTGGCATGTAAACAACTATCACCTATAAACTGAACAGTTTACAAGCAATGCGAGTATAATTACAAGCAACGTGAGGAGAATAGATCCGGCTAACTATAGGCCCATTAGCCTGACTTCTAACCTGGGGAAGATCTTACCGAAAAATGCAAGGTTCTCCACCTTGAGAGGAAAAACCTGCAGCATCCTTATAGGCTCGGCTGTGCTACGCTGGATAGCACTACAGAAAAAAGAGACTTGGGGGTCATCATTGACCGCAAGATGAACATGAGCCTGCAATGCAATGCTGCGGCTAATAAAGCAACCAAAACGCTGGCTTGCATCCATAGATGCTTCTCAAGCAAATCCCGGGATGTCATTCTCCCCTTGTACTCGGCCTTGGTGAGGCCGCAGCTGGAGTACTGCGTCCAGTTTTGGGCTTCACAATTCAAAAAGGATGTGGAGAAGCTTGAGAGAGTCCAAAGGAGAGCCCCACGCATGATTGGAGGTCAGGAAAACAGATCTTACGATGACAGACTGAGAGACATGGGACTCTTTAGCCTGGAAAAGCGTAGGCTCAGGGGTGATCTGATGGCCACCTATAAGTTTATCAGGGGTGACCACCAGGATCTGGGGGAACGTTTGTGCACCAGAGCACCCCAAGGGATGACTAGGTCGAACGGTCACAAACTCTTGCAAGACCGTTTCAGGCTGGACATAAGGAAGAATTTCTTTACTGTCCGAGCCCCCAAGGTCTGGAACAGTCTGCCAGCGGAGGTGGTTCAAGCACCTACATTGAACACCTTCAAGAGTAAATTGGATGCTTATCTTGCTGGGATCCTATGACCCCAGCTGACTTCCTGCCCTTTGGGCAGGGGGCTGAACTCAATGATCTCCCAAGGTCCCTTTCACCCCTGATGTCTATGAAATCTATGAAATTATAAAATATCTGCAGTTTTAAAAATATTTTATTACTTTTAATATGTTAGCCAGGTGATTCTATGTTAAATGTGAGACTCTATACACAAAACTGCAGGAAGTTATGTTTTGGGAATTCTTGTATTATCGATTTTTTTTCCCCTCTTACCAAAGAAGGATGCCATTTTCAATGTTCTGGGTGAGATTCTGTGCTATGTCCCTTACTCTGCTTTCAAAGTGGAATGAGCTACTTGGCACACAGGACATTAAGCATGTCCCATGGGACATTAGTGGGGAGCAGGCTGGGTGCTGTAAATTCATACCCTAGCTTATCTCATGACAACTTTCCAACATAGCAAGACCTAATTAACAAATCAGAATTTGAAGGCCAGGAGGAGGTGCCTTTAAGGTACCTTTGTACACACCTGATCTCAAACTGCTTTAGAACCCCTAACATACCAGTAACTTACAGTCCTCGAAGACTCATCAGCACTACTGCCGCCTCTCTGAGGTGCCTTACAGGCTCCAGAGTTGTAACTCTAACTTTAGCACAACAGTTACACACCTCTTTTTCCCTACGTGCTGTATCCAGGGAATCCTGCCGTGGCACACACAATGGCTTTTAGGTCCCCTTTACACTACTCCAGACCCTATCTGAAGAACAAAAAAGCCAAAAAACCTCAGCAGAGATCACACTAAGATAATTATTTGCCCTTTTCACATATACATGACAAACTTTTTTTTTTATAAAAAATAAAATGAGACCACTAGAATTTTCTCCAGAATTGTTTGACAAGACATAGACAGAGAGATGTAAGAAAGACCTTACGAAGTAGAGGGGGGGAAATGTCCGACTAAATCTAGCGAAATACCTTGGCAGCAAATGAAAATGCATAAATCACAGGAAAAAAAATAGAAAGAGTCCCACATAACCTAGGCAATAGCTTTCTGGAGTTAAGTCATTCTTCCAGTAGGTGGGAAATGTGGTGGGCTTGAACCCTTCAGGCTGAGAAGGACCTAGAACCCAGGCTTCCTACCTTCTGGTGAGCAGCCAGGTCATTGTATCCAACACTGTCTCTACCTCATCATCTCGCTCCAGCAAGCCACTTTACAATTAGACAGCCCTGCTCAGTGCTTTGAGAAAACAGCTGTAAGCATCTGGCTAAAGAGAAGATTCCAATTTCTGGACTCTGAGGCAGAGGCCCCTGTCTGCACCCTCTTCAGACACGGGTAAAATATCAGACGCACTCATATGCTTAGTGTTTCCTAATGCATAAGTCTGTAAAACTGGCTTCTCAAAATGCAGATTTTTAGGATTATTGAAATACCCAAGTCTCCCCCCTTACTGCAGGGTTGGCAACGTTTTGGGGCCAAGTGCCAAAAAACCCCTGCAACCTGAACTAGATGCTGGCATGCTAAGGTCGGACGATGAGGGACCCAAGCTCTGGGCAGGCCCGTGCTGCCTGCCACAGAGCCCTGGCCCGTTCCCCACTGTGCACCCAGAGGCATGCATGCAGTCACCACCACAGAGCCTAAACTGCTTGCAGCAGGCAGCAAACAAGCTGCAAATAGCTGCTCTGGAGCCCCGGACTGGCTCCACGGCAGCATGGTGCATGGTGGAGAATGGGTCAGGACTATGAACCCAGTGAGCTGGTTGTAACCTCCTGGCTGCCTGCCACATCTGGCCTTGGCTCTGGGCAGCTGCTGCCTGCCATGGAGCCCAAGCTGCTCATAGTGGGGCTTAGAGCCTCCCAGCTGCCTGCTGAGAGCAACCCGGGCTTCATGGCTGATGGCAGCTGCCTAGAGCCTGGGCCAGCTATGGTGTGCCAAGCAAAATGGCCTCACGTGCCATGCTCTGGCATGTGTGCCAGGGGTTGCCAACTCCATGCCATGTTGGATCTAGCCCCATGAAAAACTCAGCAGTGTAAGACCTACTGACTTGCAATGAGAGTTAGGTTCCCATGTCATCAGGTTTTGAAATTTTTGAAATTTTTACTCACAGATTTGTTGAATCAATTTTGGAAGCCTAAGACAAGTATATTATCAAAAGGAGAATCTCCTTTTATAAATAAATCTATGACAGCTTGTGTGTGCACAAAAATACATTAAAGATCAATATATGGTTTGCAAAATCAAGCACTCAAATGTTAGAAAATGCCTGAATTATGGAATCTGTGCAACCTTAAGATACCCACTTGTCTTGTATGTGTAATACACTTTAAGCATGTGCTTTTATAGTGTCTTTTCCACAGGAACCTGTCCTCATTCCATTGACAGACTGGTCAGTGTTTATTTAAACAACAGCTTGATACTTTGCATGGTCCTCATTGTTCATTGTATGGTATTTACAGCACACCACTGAATCTCTGCTCTGAATACAGTTACTGATTTCCTCATGGAAATTTCTATGGAGGTCATCACTGCAGTGTCCTTATGCTTCACAAACATTAATTTCACTATACGCTGTTAGGTAAGGGGGTATTTCCATCTCCATTTACCAAACAGAGACCTGAAACACAGAAAGATGAGAGCAAGGATACCCTACACATGGGAATACATTGAAAATATGCAATATGGCTTTACCAAAGGTAGATCATACTAGATTAACTTGATCATTTCCCTTGATAAGATAAATGATTTTCTAGACAAAGGAAACATGGTTTATTTTACCTGTCTAGACTTGTGTAAACCATTTAATACAGTGCCACATGGGAAACTATTTCTCTCCACCACGATCCACTGGCTGGGAAACTGGCTCCGTGGTCGGACCCAGAGGGTTGTAATTGATGGCAGTCACTCATCGTCGTGCCCTGTGACCAGTGGGGTCCCTCAAGGCTCTGTCCTGGGACCCACACTGTTCAACATCTTCAGTAATGATGTGGACATTGGAGTCAGGAGTGGACTAGCCAAGTTCGCCGATGACACCAAACTTTGGGGCAAAGCATCCATGCCAGAAGATAGGCAGGTGATCCAGGCTCACCTGGACAAGCTCAGCAAATGGGCGGATGAGAACCTGATGGTGTTTAACACTGAAAAATGCAAGGTTCTCCACCTTGAGAGGAAAAACCTGCAGCTTCCTTATAGGCTCGGCACTGCTACGTTGGATAGCACTACAGAAGAAAGAGACTTGGGGGTCATCATTGACCACAAGATGAACATGAGCCTGCAATGCAATGCTGCGGCTAGTAAAGCAACCAAAACGCTGGTGTGCATCCATAGATGCTTCTCAAGCAAATCCCGGGATGTCATTCTCCCCTTGTACTCGGCCTTGGTGAGGCCGCAGCTGGAGTACTGCGTCCAGTTTTGGGCTTCACAATTCAAAAAGGATGTGGAGAAGCTTGAGAGAGTCCAAAGGAGAGCCCCACGCATGATTGGAGGTCAGGAAAACAGATCTTACGATGACAGACTGAGAGACATGGGACTCTTTAGCCTGGAAAAGCGTAGGCTCAGGGGTGATCTGATGGCCACCTATAAGTTTATCAGGGGTGACCACCAGGATCTGGGGGAACGTTTGTTCACCAGAGCACCCCAAGGGATGACTAGGTCGAACGGTCACAAACTCCTGCAAGACCGTTTCAGGCTGGACATAAGGAAGAATTTCTTTACTGTCCGAGCCCCCAAGGTCTGGAACAGTCTGCCAGCGGAGGTGGTTCAAGCACCTACATTGAACACTTTCAAGAGTAAATTGGATGCTTATCTTGCTGGGATCCTATGACCCCAGCTGACTTCCTGCCCTTTGGGCAGGGGGCTGAACTCAATGATCTCCCAAGGTCCCTTCCAGCCCCAATGTCTATGAAATCTATGAAAGTTAGAGACTATGTCCATTAATAAAATAATTGTACAGCAAGAAGGGAGATGACTAAGGCAAGATGGCAATCATAAGGTTGAAATAAAAGCATCGTATCTGAGGGAGGATACTAGTAGATTTCCTCAAGATCCACATTAATCTTAGGACCAATCTCGTTTATTATTTTCATTAATGACTGTATACAAGAAGTACAAGTGTGCTGATGAAATATGATAACGACATAATGTTGGAAGAAGGACAGAGATATTATACAGGGAGAACTACGTGAACTTGAGGGCTGAAGTAATAGAAAAAAAGGTAAAGTTTAATAAAAAATGCCACATCATGCACTTAAGGACTTATGAAATCATCTGCTATAAATCTGAAGCTCATCAGCTAGAACAGGAGTGGACAAAATATGGCCCATGGTAGGGCTCTGTCCAGCCCGCAGCAGGTCCCCCAGTCTCACCTGGCGGAGGTGCCGCCCAGACATGTAGCGGGGCCCAGACATCTCCATGGCAAGACTGCCTTTCTAGGTAACCTGGTAGTGGCAGGTCTTTTGCTGGTTCAGCTGGCCCCAGCCCCACAGTACAGGCTGTGTACAATACTGGTCATCGAGATGAATTCAAACCAGACATACAGAGAAGAGCTACTAGGATGACCAGCCTCTTATAAGGCTGAACATACTCTCTTATAAGAGAGAAACACAGAAGAGCTTCTTTTGTTATTATTTGTGAAATAATCCAAAGACAGAAATAGGATTTTACTGAAGTCTAAAACTGCCCCAAGGAGAGAAACACTTTAGATAGGAGTATTTAAGAGCATTATACAAGTACGTTATAATATTTTAAAACACAGGTTAGCTTCCATTGCAATTGTTAGTGATCAACTTTTCTGGAGATCAGATCCTATGATCTCAAGATGGGTACTAAGGCAATGAGGAACATATCATTAGTAATTACCTGTAACAAATATGGATCAAATGTCTTACCCAATACTGCATACAATCGCAGTAATGAAGATAAAAAACTTTTTTTAAATTGTTTTTTTCCAGAGAAGAATTCCACTGCTTTAACTATAAATCCATCTACACTTTACATACAATCCCTTGCCTTATTTCTTAGACATCTTCAAACTTCCATAAGCATTGAGCATGGTTTCTACAGAACAGCCCACAGGTGGATCCTAAGAGGGTAATGTGGCATGGCTGCATTCCTTTTCTGACCCTGCCTAAGGAGCAGCAGCTGTGGATGTATGTCCTGGAAAAAAGATGATAATTTCCCCCTCCTTTCCTCTATGTGCTCAGAGACACACCCCTTCTCCTCCCTGTACCCTCTCTCCTTCCCCCCGCCACACTTCCCAGCCTGCCACTGACATTATCCTGTAGGCGAGGGCAACTTCTGCTC
Source organism: Crocodylus siamensis (assembly GCF_052110815.1). Taxonomy (NCBI): domain Eukaryota; kingdom Metazoa; phylum Chordata; order Crocodylia; family Crocodylidae; genus Crocodylus; species Crocodylus siamensis. The sequence continues at coordinate 197,784,576 of NC_143398.1, read as the reverse complement.
ACTCCAACAGGGCTAAGGAACTGCAGTTAGCCTGGGATGATGGCAGTGGGAGCAGTAGTGGGTGTAGTGAGTTCCCTCCTTGCCTGCTCCCCCAGGGTGTTTCTTTCTAACTCAGGAGCAGGTATGGGGAGGTGATATGTGCCCACCCACCACTGCCAAGAGCTGCAGTGGGACAGCAGCTCCTCTTACCTGCTGGACAGGGTGGACAAAGACAGTGGCAGGTAGGGGAGGGGAGAGATAGGGGAGGGAAGAGGACATGCCTCTGAGCATGGAGGGGAAGGGGACAGGGGATGAATTGTTACTTTTTTAAGGACTTAAGAACCTGTCTGCTGTTCCTGGAGCACAGAAGGAGGCAGGAGGTGAGGAGAGGCTGGAAGCAGGCGCTGCAACCATCTCTGGAGCACAAGTTGCAGTAACTATACCCCTGCTTTGCAAAATCCTGGATCTCTTTCTGGAAGAGCCTCTAACTCTGAAAATCTGATCAAGCCCACAACAGCCCCCCTCCTATGTACTGAATGAAGTAGTCCTGTGGGGAAAAATACTTTGGAACATATAACTAAATATTATACCAATGCATACACATAAAAGAGACTAAATTAGAGGCAAATTTTATTTTGGCACTTCCCAATTTTGTCTGACTCGCCACCATTACAGTCTTTTAATCTAAATTTAAATGTCTGTACTTTCCTAAGGCAGACAAGGTTTTTTGCATGAATCTGGTATCTTTTATTAGACCAACTTAAATAGTTGGAAAACTATTATTAAGCAAGCTTTTGGGTTCAAAAACCCTTTGTCAGACTAAGGAAGTTTCAGTTGGCGTATGCTCTTCCTAGATGGAATGAAAAGTGAAGAAGCCAGAGGCTGATCTGGTATGCATACAAGACAGGTAGTCAGTGAAAATGTAGACTGAGGAGTCAATGGATGAGAGAGAGGCTTGGTGGGGGAGAGAGAAGGGGGATGAATAGTGGAGAGATACCTAAGGAGTCAATAAGTTTTAGCACAGTTTAACACACTTTCAAGAAGCACTTTGGCACCTACCTATATATAGTACAACCTACGCATGGTATTAGTTCAAAGTCAAAAGGCTCAAGGTTTACCATGAAGTTCACTGGGCTAGTTCCCAGCAGTCAACCAGCATTTCAATCCATCGTGACCCCATAGTTCAGCACTGCTCACTATTTTTTTATTCTACTCCAGAAACCCCCATAAAGAAGCCCCACAATCATGACTGGGACCAGGTTTTCTTGTTATGAATCCTGGGTTCCTCCAAAAATGTATATGCAGATGAGGCACAGAGCAACCTGGTCCAGCGCCACCTCATGGAGGGCAGGGCCACACTAGCCATATGCAACAGGCTCAGGAATTCTGGGTTTGGAGCTGCATTTGGTGATATTTGCCAGGCATTTATGACTGAAATTATTGGAAATAGGAAAGGAAGACACAGCTTAGATGTGGGAGTGGAGAAGAAGCTGAAATGTATTCAATGTAGTAGCTCACCATGACTTGAAAAAGAGTGAGTGCTGAGGGAGAATGAATACAACTTGTTCAGCTGGGCTGCACTAACTTGTCCTTGTAGTAGGTTCCCAGTGCAGGTGTTCGGTGTGAACTGTGTAATGGGACTAAAATAGTTTAACTGGGAAAGTATGTTTTGGTCTGCCAAGTGAATCACAGTGGTCACTTGACAGGTTGTTAGAGGCACAGTTATTTACATATTTTTTATATATATATACATAGAATTTTTTTTTTTTTTTTGGCAAAAGAAGGGCAGTATGCTTGTCCAATATGAGCCACATGTTTGTAGTCATGCTCAATGTTTGCTACATTTTATCAGGTTCATAGCTGGTTTCTAATACTGAGCTTTTAGCAGCAGTTTAATGATAAACAATGTATTTAATCAGGTTTCCCGGTAGGCAAATAGAAGAAAAGGAGCTTTTCTCCTCATGATGATTGATATATTCAAGTAAATACAGTAGTTGCCCAGCTAAGTCCCAGTTTATCTACTCAGCCCTCAGACCTAGTTCCTATCAGTTACCTACTTGTATACCATTCCTAATCTACCTTTCTTCTGCCTTGTCTCTGCTGCTTGCTCATTTATCCCATTTCTTCCTATACCTCCTCTTCAGACTAAACAGAAGTATATCAATCATACCAATTCTTGTGCTCAACACTGCAACATCTACAGCAGGAAACATCCTGCTCAGGCCTTGAAATCCCAGGTTGCAGAATACTGAGTGAAGGTACAATCTTCAAAAAATATAGTGTCAGAAACTAACAAGCATTTTATTCAATGTGTAAACAGATTTTTTTTCAAAGGTTTGTAACTTGGCTAGATTTGGGTACCTTTTACCGAAATAACATGAAGTACATTCCTGACACAAGACAACCTCTCCACTGGAGCATGAAGAAGTTGGAGCTTCCTGACACAGACTGTAGCAAATAGACATGTTTTGATGTGGGATTTTACCAGCAGTAAAGCTGTCTGAAGTACAAGTACAAGCTTCCTCTATTTCACTGATTCTCAACCAGGCTGCCACAGGAGCCTTGGATGCTATGAGATCCTTTTAAGGGTGCCACACAATATTAGTACTGTTAGGTATGCAAACACCTACACACTATTCACAGGATAAACCCAGAGATTTTAAATAGGAATCGGTAGTGTCAAAAGCATCTGACTTGTTGTTTTTCTGAGTTCCTGCTACAAAAGAATTGCTCTATTATTTTCCCATAGTCACAAAATGAGCGAAATCTAAGAGGTAAACCAGAGGTGAATCAGTGCTGTAACTTGTTCTATGAAAGGAGGATGAGAGTCATAAGCACAAACCTGTATGTGGGCACGCCCAATCAAGGTAATGAGTCTGAATATACCTATAAAATATACTGACTGAGCATCTTGGTTGGGCAACCTTCAGTAGTACTCATATAAGGCCCCAGACAAATTTTAAAGCGTCTTTCCTTAGCAGAACAAAGATGCTTACTATCCTCTGGCCCTACAGACATACTGACACTATATATCCTTTTCCAAACCTTTGTATTTTAATCACTGCATTCTATTTAGACGCTCTACTTCCTGCAGTCCCTTCACAGCATCTGATGAACTATCACCCTGATCCTTACAAAAGATGCTAGGCATTACTGATTTACTTACTCTATTTAAGGTGAAAATCTACCTTGCCTTCTGCCCATCTTCAGACTAACTCAACTAACTACCTCTCTCAATAGACCCTAGCCATTATTTGGCCACTCTCATAGTTTTCTTTTTTTTTTCTACTACTGGTGATTCACATTGTTAGGTCAACTTTCTCTTTTCATTTTTTCTTTGCTGGCCTCAAAGTTAAACACTAATGCAATGACTCTCCAAAAGAGGCTTAACCTGATCTGTCTTCCATTAACCTAACCATACATGCTGCCCACTGATGTAGTTGACATTTTGCTTGCTTTACTGTTCTTGGTTTGTCAGAGAAACCCCCACCCCAATTCCTTATTAAGTCTTCTAAACCAAAAATATTCTAATCAACAATATGTTCATCTATACAGTGTTTTTTCTATAGTATTTATTTGTCTATCTTCCTTCTTTGGGTAATTGTCGCATAATCATGTAAAGCAAAAAGGCCTTGTCCAGAATTTCTGAAGCTTAATCTATGCCAGTTGTTTGGAACTAAAACTTCTCTGCAGACAGCAGTAACAGGCATTTCCTGCTTTATATCCATGCCTTAATTTCCTTCCTCACATGACTGTTATTAGTCACAACTAATGTTATACGGTATTTTAAATGATCTATATTGATGATGTCTGTGGCTGTCAACTTCTGGATAAACTTGTTCATGATTATCTCACTGTTTTGATTTAATCTTCAGTCATATCTTTCTTGCCATTTTTTTCAGTTCTCTAACTATCCTTTGTACCAGCTCTTTATTTCTCAATCCAACCCAGGGGTCAGTATTGGCAATAGTACCTTCATCATCCTCACAAAGGACTGAATCCCCTTCACTTTTCCTAATCCAACCCCCAGCATGTTAAATGTAAAGAAAAAAGAAAAGAAAAATAAGATACACTGCTATATAATTATTGTTTTTTCTGAATCTTAGAAATCATAGCATTAGTTTTATACCACAAAGATAAGAGACATGGGAATACTACTTTGCAGTAGGTGGGCTAGTTACTTCACTCTAAAGTGCACGTTAAGAATCAGCCTTTCATATAAAAGATAACTTGTAAGACATAACTATTTTACAGTCTTCCTGTACACATTACTACTTTTACACCAAAGCATAACCTACACAAGTAACTGCAAAAAATTTAACCTTTGACTTTCAATTATTTTAAAAGTTCTCCAATAGATCAATACTTTTGTAAAAGGGTTTCCAAATGAATTTGATATCAATATGATGTGACATAACTGAAGCAAACTTTAATTTAACTCACAGTAAGAAATCACAAGATTAAGTAACACTGTGCAGTCTTTTAGAAAAGTTTATTGCTTCCAGATGGACGCAAGTTTCCTTTCAGCACTGACTGTATCTATTGTACACAGGATGCCAATGTTATTATGAATACAGAAAAAAATGCCAAATTATTAAAATATTGCAGGCTTACACTGTACTGTGCACCTCCACTAAAAAAAGAACAGTTATTTACAGTGATGTAGACAAGTTCTTTTGAGTGATGTATGCTACCACAAACCTTCAATATAAAAATGTGACTGTACTTCTTAAATGGCAGACCATCTATGAAAAAGGACAAATCTACAAGGTAGCCATAAAATGACTGCTAATTCAAACTGTGTGCTCTTTGCCCCATGTTGTGTTGTGCCATGTGTTTCACTGCATGGTGCTCCTTACCATGACGTCCACCTGTGCCCGTGTATCTGTGCATCACACTAAAGCATCTATGTTTATTTCATTTAGTAATTTAACAGTTGAACACATACTATAATCCACTTATGTGGAACTAAAACAAATTTTGTAAATACCATGTTCCTTGTTCTAGTAATTCAAATAGCATTATCTACAGGGAAAAGAACACTGACAAAACACACGGATAAATCTATAAGCAATATTATAACAAATTAACAAAATAAATGTTAGGATCACCTAAAAGAAGCCATTATGTATAATTTTATTTTTGAAAAGAAAAAATAAAATTCATAAATAATCAGGAATAGAAGTAGGCACTTAAATTGTATAACTACATAAAACAATAAAACCAATTTGGCAAAAGTACTAACAAATTTTAATTGCATGTTTGTCAGATATTCACAGGGCCATTACTTTATCAGAGGACATGCTCATTAACAGGCATCTCTCAAAATTCTTACTCTGAACCCTGTATAATATCGAAACAACTACAACAGGATTTTTAAAATTAAAACAAGATATTGTAAATAATAAGCAAGGGCAGGCAGATGCTAAATAAATCAAGTTGTTGCAATAAGAAATGCCATGTCATAATGGACCATGAAATACACTAAAGACTTCCAATTGGAAAATAGTTACATAACAATACCTAATCACACATGAAAAACATATGAAATTTCCAATAAATATATGTCAGCTACTTAAAAACAAAACTAATCCAAACAAAATATGAGAGCTTTATGAGAACAGGTAGGGAGTGGAAATAAGAAATACCAACATGCCACATAAGCACCTGAAGTAAGATTTAGCTATTTCCCTATAGGTCAGGAAGAGGGGTAATAATTCATTTCCTCAGCAAGAACAATCTTCAAGCCAGTGGCACAGGTAATAGCTGTACTGATCTAAGGACACAGGCTGGCAAGGTTCTGTGGGTGTATCTGACAACTTTTATTAGACCAACTTAAATTTTATAGTTGATCGAATAAAAGTTATCAGATTCAACCAAAGAACTTTGTCTACCAATCTTCAAGCCAGGGATTCCACAAACCTTAAGAGGAAATGAACAGACACTTCCCATCAGCATTTAGTGAAACTAAAAAAAAACTCATACCAAGGATTACCGAAATGCAGTTAAAAAGGCACAGCACAGTAAAGATTACCTATACATGTGCAATTGAGCAGATACCACAGATTAGAAACTGAAAAGAATTATTGGAAACTAGCACTGGAATAGCATCTGGATACGAAGAACCACACACCAGGTGGTGTGAGATGAAAAGGTCAACCCCACATCAAAGGGACAAACAGAGACTTCCACTGTGAAGCCAAAGCCCGTATCTCACTTGAGGATCACTTTAACATCCTCTGCATCAGCAGAGGATCACATTAACGTCATCTTCCTACAGGAAAATATTTCTATAATCAGACTAACACAGTATATAGAACCAATGTGCCTGTATAATAATAAATATAAGCATCTATTAAAGTATCTTTACTGAGAGATGGACACACAAATTTTAATATCTACTATTATTATACCATCCAAGTAAGTTTCTAATGGTAGTCTGCTTTGCTCGTTTAAAAATATTAAATAAACCTGAGTTTCTGTATAGACTGAGCTGCAAAAGCAATAAATTGGTAAACCTACTTGATTCAGTGTTAACAGAGGTGCACCAGAAAAAAAAAAAAAAAGGTGGTATCTAGGTCTCTGCGAAGCAGCAAGTATTCGATTCAGATTCTGCTGATTTGGAGGGACAGAGATTCAATTCAGTGAGTCAAATCACTGTCTTGATTTGGTTTGGCCAATTCAGATCTAGACATTTGGCTGCCGAATCAGGCTGAATCTCCTGATTCTACCAAGCAGCAGTAGAAGCGTCAGTGTTGGAGGCATGCTGGCAGTTGATCCCCGCTGCCCACATGCTGTGAGCCCCCAGATGCCCTGATCGCCACTGCTGCAGCCGGTGAGTGCAGTGCTTCTTCTCTCTCTCTCTTTTTTTTTTTTAATTGCCAAGATGCTGGGGCCAGGTGCTGCGGCCAGGAGGAGCAGCCATGGGGGAGCAGGCCGGGGTGAGGCCCCGCTCACCACCAACATGCCCCTGCCACCAACATTGCCATCTGTGCAGACACTCTTCAAAAAAACTCTTAAGATGAGATGTTCTTGAAGTGTGGTGCCCAGAACTAGACACAGTACTCCAGCTGTGGCCTCACGAATGCCGAAGAGGCGGAGGAGCACCCCTCTGGATCTACTGGCAACACATCTGTTGATGCACGCCAGAGTTCTATTTGCTCTGTTGGCAACTTCATCACACTGTTGGCTCATATTCATCCCCTGGTCTATTGTCAGCCCCCAGTCCCTTTCAGATGCAGTGTCAGCAAGTGAACCCATCAAACAGACATGGTGAGGGTTCTCCCTACCCAGATGAAGGACCCAGCACTTGTCCTTGTTGAACCTCATCCAATTGTGTTCAGCCCACAGGACCAGCCTGTCAAATCCTGGATCTTTCTCCTGTCCTCAGACATGCCCACTTGTCCCCACAGCTGGGTATCATCCACAAACTTAATCATTGCCCTTGTCACTCCCTCATCCAGGTCATTGATAAAGATGTTAAAGAGCATGGGGCCAAGTACTGATCCCTGGGGGACACCACTAGAGACAGCCCTCCAGGATGAGGCCACCCCATCAGTTACCACTTGTTGGGATTGACTGCTGAGCCAGTTGCCAGCCTACCTCACTGTAGCCTGGTCTAGGCCAGTACTCTCAAACTTAACTGAGTGGAGTTCATGGGAAACAGTATAAAAGGATTTGCTGAAATCTAGGTAGATGACATCCACCCACCTCCTGTCCCATGTCCAGCTGGTTAGTTACCTGGTCATAAAAAGACACCAGGTTTGGTAGGCATGACATCCCCTCGACAAAGCCCTGCTAGTTGTTTCTCAGTACCCCACCACTTGACAATTTTTTCAAAGAGTTTTCCCAGGACCGAAGTCAGACTGACCAATCTTTAGTTAGCATTTTGTCCCCTCATTCTGTCACAGGGAATAAAACCTCATTTAAAATTAGCTAAAAACACATTGGTCTACTACAATACCAAAAATTTGACAGATAGATGAGATAAAACTGATGCACTCCTGTTTCTTCTCCTACATCAATATTAATCGCATCAATTTTTACTATACTCCTTCCACATCCCAGTATTAATCTGCAAAGCATAGCAAGATTCTACACAACTTTATACATACAATAAGGAAACACATGTTAAATGCAATGGTTGTCAACCCAGGGTATGCATACCTCTAGGGGTCCTTTAAAAAAATTGTAGCAGGTACAAGGGGGGTCCCAACACTGCGTGCACCCTGTCAGTCTGGGGAGCACACACCCCCTCGATCTGTGCACGGGCACACTCGGCCCCCCCCAAATAATTTTAATATAATGAAGTACATGAGCTGAAACTTTGAGACAGAAGGTATACACTTGTTAAAAAAGGTTGAAAACCCCCGTGTTAATAGTACTACTTAGGAAAAAGGAAAGTATTTACTATTCTCAAAACATAAGGTTTATTTTAAAAGAATTAACATTAAAAATCTTTAAAATGTTTATTAATCTGCTATCATTTTTAGAAATCCCTTTTCCTACTATACTATAACATCATAGTATAATTGCAGCACTTTTAAAACTGCATTTCAAAAATGAGATGAAGGACCCAATTTCAAGAAGTTATCTGTTTTTATTTCCAAAAATATTTAACTACGCAGTTCCCATACAAATTTAAACATGAAGAAAATTAAAAGCTCTCTTACACTCTATTTTTGGATTTTCATAGTAAAATATTTCACAGATATTCCTATTCTCCCATTAAACAATTCTCAAATGCAACCTTCACTATGGATTCAGTCCTACATAATAAAACAGCTGCTGAATGCAAAATGGGACAAACATCTGGAATATCATGTTGATTTAAACATCAGCACATTCATTTATGTTTTTGTTGCAGCCAAGGAATAATATTTGTAATCTAGAAATCATTTTTCTAAGTAACAGAAAGATGAACCTATGATTCATTAGCAGACTAAAGCAGTTTATTTAATCTCCAAAATATTTCAAAGTGCCCACTTTTTACTACACAAAGGCCTTGTTAGAAAAATATTTGTCTTTGTAATATCTTAGTTGTGAGTACTATAATGTTGGAGGCTACCTTGAAACTCTCCAACTGCGGCTGTTACAAACTAAGCAACATGCCTACTTCAGAGTTGAGGTCCACGAGAATCAGTGATACAGTCTCTAACTTTTGCTGCCTGTAATACAGAAAGCACTGTTAGAACTTTCAGGGGTGTAGGTTGTAGCACATAGGCAGACAAGGTTCTTCGGGTAAATCCAGTATCTTTTATTAGACCAACACAAATAGTTGGAAAAATTCTTCTTTGCAAGCTATATTCTTTGCAAAGCTTGCAAAGAAGAATTTTTCCAACTATTTGAGTTGGTCTAATAAAAGATATCGGATTTACCCAAAATAGCTGTATTCTACCAAAGAACCTTGCCTGCCTATTAGAACTTTAAACGTTAAACAATAAACAATATCTACCTGATGGCTTTCTGCAAGATCATGCTAATGAAGATCAGGAGACTCAAAACTGCTACTCACATAAATATGTGGAGATTCTCACCCCCACTTATGACCGAATAAAGGGCCGGAGTGGCACAAAGTGGCTCTGAAAGAGCCAGAACCAGCTGGGGAAGAATTCCCTCAGGAGAGTTATTGAGGAAGAAATACAGGCTGTTCTTTAAGGACTCTCTTAAAAGCCCTGTTATAAAAGGCATGCCAGAGGCAGAATTGGGGACAGAAGGTGTGTTTCAGCAGCAAAGTCACAGCTCATAGAACAGAATGAATTGGGACAACTCCTGGTGATTTGGCAAGCTGATTTTTCTTTTTCTTTTTTTAATCACAGCTGTCATTTTTGCTCTGGAATCTAAGTTTTTATTTTTAAAAAGAATTAAGGGCCAAATCTTCAACTGTTGTAAATTATTTCAAAGTAAGCCAGCAGAGTTGAATTCACTCCATTAAAACTACATTAATAGATTACTGCTCATAAAACTATGAAAAAAACAGTTTATAACCTGAATTTAAAAGAATTTATATTTTCCAGCATATGTAGACAACCTAAAAAAATTTGAATACATGACCTACTGCTATTATTTGTAACATCTATTTACTCTCCAATCTAATAATAATTATTTACATTTCACAATTAGTTCCTATTTTACTGCTGATCAAAAGCATGAATGAAGAAAAACAATCCAACAGTTCATATCTTCAGAATTCACAGAAAGCAGGATTCCATTTAGCATCTCCTATGGGTAGGTACTTACCCTGTGAGCAGGGCTCTGAAAGGTACTGTTCTTTACTTTTTACATCTCAGTTATATGTTGGAGTGGGGCTGCTGGCATGCTCTGTACTTCTTAATGACATCATGTATAAAAACTCCATATATTATTGTTTTATGCTTTAAGGCATACAAATCTTAAGCTGAAATGTACCAAAATGTTTGAGGTTACTCATTTATTCACAAAAATGAAATTTATCTCATTAAACTTTATGTAATTAGGGGATCATCAGTTTCCAGATTGCTGTCTAATATCCCTCCTCTAGGTATCATGCTTGCTCAGAAATCTCCATTGCCCTTGCCACAAGTTGATCCTTCTTTGATAAAATTTCTGCCGGAGGGTACAAAAATAATCCATATTTTAAATATTTAGTTCTTGCTCATCTATATTCTCTCATGCAATGTTCAGGCACGAAACAAAAAATGTTTTCTAATATTCTAAATAGCTGTATTCTATCATTTTTTCCTTAAGCTAAGCATACCTTGGCATGCTTCTCTTCTTTCTATCTTCAGTCATAGACAAATGTTTTAAAAGAGGAGGGGAAGCTGCCATTTGGAACATGCATCAGACTTCCCTCACTTGACAGGCAGCAGGAGTCTTCTGGAACCACAGGTGGGAGAAGAAAAATCTGGGGACAGGAGGCAGGGGTAGAAATCTGTTTGAAGTGAAGGGGCAAACCATGAGTGTAAGAGGGTGCTAAAGGAACCAGCAAACTGGTGAGCTACACCTGGGTGTTCAGATTAGGCAGAGTGTGCTGGAGTCTCACCCCCTGGTGTTGACTTGGAGCCTGCATCCCTCTTCTCCCAGGCAGTAGAGTTCAGGAGGCTTGAAAGTTTGCCCAAAGCATAAAGGAGTAGGAGTAGTTCAATTTCTTTATCAGCGATTTGGACGACGGGGTGAAAAGCAACCTGTTTAAATGCGCTGATGATACCAAAATTTTGGGTGAGGTGAGCACACTAGTAGGGAGGGAAAGACTGTAGCAAGACCTGGATAGGTTACAGGGGTAGGCTAACAAAAACAGGATGCGTTTCAGTACTGAGAAGTGCACTTGGGCAGTAGTAACCAGCAGCACACCTATAAGATGGGAAACTCCCTTCTTGCGAGCATGGAGGGACAAAGGGATCTTAGAGTCATTATCAACTCCAAGATGAACATGGGCCGACAATGCGAGGTCACGGTTGGCAGGTCTAACCGGACCTTGTTGTGCATCCACAGGTGCATCTCAAGCAGGGCCAAGGAGGTGATTCTCCCCCTCTACGTGACTCTGGTCAGGCCGCAGCTGAAGTACTGTGTTCAGTTCTGTGCGCCCCAATTCAAGAGGGATGTGGACAACATTGAGAGGGTCCAGAGGAGGGCCACCCGCATGATCCGGGGACTACAGAGCAGACCCTACAATGAGAGACTGCAGGACCTGAACCTGTTCAGCCTTCACAAGAGAAGGCTGAGGGGGGACCTGGTGACCGTCTATAAATTCACTAGGGGGGACCAGAAGGGTTTGGGAGAGACCTTGTTTCCCCTAGCGCCCCCTGGCATAACAAGGAATAACGGCCACAAGTTGTTGGAGAGATTAGACATCCGTAAGAACTACTTCACAGTCAGGGCAGCTAGGATCTGAAACCAACTTCCAAGGGTAGTGGCGCTGGCTCCTACCCTGGGGGTCTTTAAGAGGAGGCTTGATGCCTACCTGGCTGGAATCATTTGAGCCTAGTTTTTTTCTCCTTCCCAGGCAGGGGGTTAGACTTGAAGATCTACAAGGTCCCTTCTGACCCTACTTCTTTGATTCATTTAACAGGTGAATGATCCCATTTTAAGTGCCCTTATGACAGTTTAAAGGTAACCTGTAACACCACCCTTAGTTCACTGAATTATTCACATGGCACTTGTAAAGCTAGCTGAAGATACTGATGCTCGTAGTGTTAATGCTGAGGCTTCATAATTCCTTTTCAAGGACACCTCTGTTTTCTGATGCCTCTGCTCTCTTGGGAAAATATCCCCTTCAGAGGCTTATGGCCATGTCCTTGGTTAGCAAAGATACTGATGCACCTATAGTATAGTTTCAGCCTTCTGAATTATATAATATTTCATGACTGGCTTCAAACCTTCTATCTGAAATCAGAATTAGAGCAGTTCTCGGAGCCACTCTAATAAAAAGCCCCACCCCAACCCCCACAGCATGTGTAAAGACACCTCTTTGGTACATCTACACGTACTTTACTGTGGAGCAGACTAATAAGTTCAGCAGTAGAGTGTCACCATCTACATGTATTAGGGCACAGTAAATTCATTAACTCAGCTGTGAGATAGTACTGTCCCCTGCAGTACTATCTTACAACGGAGTACTGACATATACTGAAATGCATGTGTAGAGAATGACAGGGAACGGCTGGGGTATGAGGGTGCTAAAGTGTGGAGGCTGACTGCCACTTAGCCCTGCATTTTAGCACCCTTGTACTCCAGCCAGCCTCTCTGCTGCCTGATGCCACCACCTAGAACCCAGGGCTGCTTCACCCCAGCTTAAAGTGCTGCAGTCCCAGGCATATGTGTAGACCCAGGAGCAGTCAACTCCAGAGCAAACTGCACCAGAATATATTGTTCTACCTTAAATGCACACATAGACGCACCCCTTGAGTGTGAAGTTGATCACTTTGGGTTTCCAGGCAACAGAGTTGGTGGAACGAGCCAATTAACCCAACATTTTCAAACTGAATACCCGAAATTTTACTCTTGTATACCTATTTCAGCTGGGAATGGAAATTTCACAACAGCCCACAAAAAAAAAACAACAACAAAATAAAGTGAAAAAAGAAAAGAAAAGAAAAAAAGAACATGCAGACTAAAGATTTTCCTAACAAAATTCCAAATGATTTGTAGTTTTCTTCCCAGAGTCCACTGCTATACAAAACCAATTTGAAGGTGACAAGACAATTCCTTTTAGTCTCTGGGAAATTACTTCAGTTCTAGAATTCGAAGAGACAACATCAGTTTTTTCAGTTGTTCTGTTGGCTCAAATTTCGAGTTTTCAAGATCACTTAAGTCGCTGAAAAAGTGGAAGACTACAATGACCATCTAAATCAGGGGTGAGCAAAATATGGCCCACAGCTTTTCCCCAGGCTCCTTCCTGGTGCGGAGAAAAGCGGCTACTCCCCTACCCTGTAGCCAGCGCCCTGCACTGCAGCCGCTCACAGCCCACACGGAGCTGTCCTGAGCAGGCACAGGCAGCCCACGTGGGTTTCGAGCGGCTGCAGCGTGGGGCACCAGGCACAGGGCAGGGAGGGGCTGCTTTCCTCTCCACCCCTGCACTCAGCACCGCCTTGTAACCTGGCCCCACTGTCAGCCTGGGCCCCACACCAGCTCCGGGCTCACCCATCGGGGCTGCGCATGAAGACAGCAGCTGTGGCCCCCCTCACACTGGTCAGGGTTTGCCACCGCCGCCTCTGGGCTGCCCAGCATACACTCTGGGCAGGCAGCAGCAGCAGCCAACACTGCCCAGTACAGCAAGTGGGTGGGGGGGGGGGCCCGCAGCTGCTGCTGCCGATGGACAAGCCCGGAGCCGGTTACAAGCTGATGCTGAGTGCGTGGAACTCACTCACCCCACGCTGCAGCCGCTTGCAGCCCACGCGGGGCTACCTGTGCCTGCTCCAGATAACCCCGAGTGGGCTGCGAGCGCCTGCAGCAGGGAGCACTGGCCGTGGGCCAGGCGAGGGGCCGCTTTTCCCCCACGCTCAGCACCAGTTTCTTCACTGCTGGCAAGCAGGGGGTCAGGGCTGTGTGCTGCCCCCTGCTTGTACCACGGGGTTAGGGGGGCACTGGGAGTGAGCAGGTGCCGGAGCCAGAGGGAGCACAGGGCCCGCACCAGTGTTTCAGAGCCAGCGCTGGCAGGATCCAGAGCAGGGCAGCAGGAGTACAGGGTCCCGGCCAGCAGAGGCTCTATGGAGCTGGGCCAGCTCCCTCATCTCCCTGCTAGTGTTGCCCAGCCTAGCTCCACAGACCCCTGCCAGCCTGCGCCCCGCTTTGGGCCCCACTGGTGCTGGCCCTTGGACCCGTCAAGAGGCAAGGCTATTCATGCAGTCCTCAACAGCCTGCCAAAACTGGGTAAGCGGCCCTGCACCCGAAATAATTGCCTGTTCCAATCTAAATCCATCACTAGGTTTCCAAAACATAATTGTTAGGGCAGGATAGAAATAGGTATGGGGCATGGAATGCGAGGAAGTGTTAAAAACACTTGGGGTTTTCTTTCATGTTTAGCCTGAAACTCATCCCACTTACTTACACAAATATTTATCAATGATGTTACAGTATTAGATTGTCCTACAAGAATGCTGCAAGCTACAGAATTATTTTAAGTTGAAAATTAAGCTTTAGGAAGACAATCAAAGATATACAATACATATATTTTTCAATGTTTCCATTCACATGAAAAAATATGTTACTAAGCTTTTCCACAGAACTTCAAACATTCCTTTTATTGTTTCTTATAACTTTGTTTTTCAAATATCCACACTCGGAGAGTATCTGCAAAAAGCAGTATATTAAGTCCTTTGTATTTACTGCTGCTACCTTACACTTATCCATCCATATGCCAAATTTTTAATTTTCTAAGAATCAGTGTGCACTCTATTAAGAGTTGTTTCCAGGATACCCATAATTGTGCAGAGCATAACATCTGTTGCTTTGCATTTTCAGAGCTTTACAAAACCTAACTAAGCATACTTTCCTACACTCGAGTACATGAACTGAGAGAAAGATATACAGTCACAGTTCAAATAAACTGGCAATGACAACTAATTTTATGCAGAAATGTATGCAAGTAACTAGCTATTTATGTGCACTAAGTAGACAAAAGCCAGGAAATGCAAAGTTAAGAACTGAATTCTGTTCCCTCAACTACCTATTTGTTTAGGAATTGCAGCACAAAAAATATTTGTGTCCTAAATTGCTGAACTACATGGTAAGTAAATCTACCATGTACTTCTGCCTACCTCACTTACTCATAAATTCTAGCCCAAAATTATTTTAAAAATGAAAAGAGAAATTCCCATATTAGGAAAAGGGTGGATTTCCCTCCCCAGGCAAAAAATGCTATTCCATCCAAAAACCATGGTTAAAGAAAGCATCACGCACAAACTACTTTGATGTCTTCTATGTACATATGTGTACTTATGATTTTTTAGTTTTTCTTTCTTCATAGTTTCAAAGTTTAATAAGGAGCTTTATAAAATCAAAGAGAGGATAATGTCAACTTACAAAGGGGACCCTATACTCCAGTTTAGAAGGTACTATGGTAACACCTTGAAACCAACATTTTCTTAAGTATACACAAGCAATTTTAAGAGATATGGTGGTTTTTATATGACCCAGGCTGAGCACTGGAGCAATATGGGCATGAATTCCAATTAGTCAACAATTATTTCAAACTGAAAATTCTAGCTTTGATTGAACACATTAAAATTAAACACTTACTAAAGTATCTTGCTAGATTGGGGATCAAGTGCTCTGAACTGTGTAGCAAACAACTTAAGTGTGGCAGCTTCCTTCCTAGGTAGATGCTATAGCAAGGTCATATTTTTTTAATTTTTAAATGTGTGTATATATTAAATAGATACCATATGCAAAAATACATGTTATGGATGCTGCATAACCAGGGTTTTTTTTATCAATATACAATTACGATTCAGCAAGTAACTCCCTTGTGTCGTTGCCACTCATGGGGAATGCAACCTTTCAAAATACTGTAGGCCTCCCATCTCCCAATCTGATCTCTTAATATTTAAATATTGTAGTGTATACATATTAGAGATAAAAATGGATGTATGTGAGGGGTCATTTCTAATAAAATAAAAAAGTCTGTATTCCATAATGGCACAGAGTTTGTATCCAGACTATATAAAGCAGGGGTGGCCAAGCCATGGCACGGGCAGCCTGTGTGTGTGGCATATGACAGATTGAGGTGGCAGAGCAGCAGATAGGGCAGGGACCAGAAAGCAGAGCAGCCTATCAGGTAGAGGAAGGAGACTGGAGTGATACTCAAGAAGGGCCTGGAGCTTAATTCATGGCATGCCTGCAAAAAAGGTTGTTCCCCACTGACATCAAATGTAAAATCTCAGAGCTGCTCCCCTGTTCTACCAGTCCATTTATAATACTAAGCAAAATAAAAGGAACCTGCAGGGAAGTGTTCTGTTCACTCTGCCTAGGCATACTTATAATACCAGTTAAATGGTAAAATGAATTGTAATATAATATGACACTACACAACTAAGATAAGATATTCTTACACAATAATTTAAAGGAACTTCATAAACACTTGCTAGTGTTGAATAACACATTCAATTAATTTGCAGGTTTTAAATAAAATATTTTATAATTTCTCCCTCATTATACATCTAGCTCTATTCACAGCAACCAGTCTTTTCTAAGAGTCAGACACAATAGCTGATGGAAAATCTGCCACACTGAAAATAACATTTATTTTCTTTGTGTCTGGAAAAAAAGTTTGATATGCCATTTCCCATTATTTTTCTATACTAAATATTTGTAATAGTCTAGAAAGCTGTAAAGTTGAATACTGAAATACCAAAGACTTTTTTAATCTAAAGAGTTTTTATTACTCAAAGGAAATATTTCATTAATTTTAACCTAAACATAGGCCAAAAATCAAATTATTTAAAAACCTCCCTCAGGGGTTTTTATTTTTTAATATAGTGCTTTGTTTTAGTGAAAAGATTTTCTTTTGGCTTTGCTCTCTGTTTATATTAGTATGCCTCAGCACATGAGCTATGTGCATTATTTAATGAGAATGCATATATTTCAGTCTCATTTAGTTTCTTCACAATTAAAGAGGTGGGGTTTCCTGTTTGGGGATTGATTCAAAGAGCTCTGATGAAGTGTTACCTTCTTCAGTGTGCAGGGAAAAGAACTGTATGAAGAAAAGATTCGCAGTATTTAGTCTAGTTATTTTGAGTCAGGCTGTCTGTTTACAGAGTAACGATGAACAGTCAAGAGGTTTGATGCAGCTAGGTTTTAGCCAATATGTAAATGAAAGTTTTCATTATAAAACAGTATCTTGGACAGACTCATAGTCTTTCCTATTAGAGAGAGTTTAAGGACAGAGGTAAAATGGGAAAGGTATAATACTATTCTACAGCAGCACTTACTACTGTTATTAGAATTCCTTTATCTGAGAATCACTGATATTGCTTGTTCTTGGTGATGCTGGTGTTCACTAATAGGCTTATTCTTATGGGACTGTTTTAGCTAAAGATTTTTTGTTCGGTTCGTATAAGACCAAGGCTATAAATGAGCCCCACATATATACACTGCATCTATCTTTCAGGGTATATTAAGAGACAGTTTATAAAAAACAGTGGGAAGTAGTTCCAATGCTAGGTCAGAAAGAAATACAAAAAATACATGGCCTAGTTTTATATTGGTATATTCAAAAGCTTAGCATTGAGCTAAGTACAGATAGTCAGAAAGCCCAAGGCTGAATCACTTCAGCCTTTGCAGGTTAGTCTAAGATGCACAGATTAAATTGAAAAAGAAGTGAACAGACTTTTACATTTGATTCAGGAAATGCAGCCACATGCCTGCAATGGCTTAGGCCACAATCTGGGTGGGCGCTAAAACAAGGCTCTCTGGCTGTTTGTTCATTTCCTCTTCCTGCTGTCCCGGAGGTCTCTGAGATTTGCAGTCCAAAATTACAACAGCAGCACTCTGCAAAGTTGCTCATCATTTCCTCTTCCTGTTTCCAGGGATTTGTAGTCCGCAATCTCAGCCAGTAATATTGTTTCAGTAAGTTTAGCAGCAGAGCAACTCTGTACTCAGGAAAAGGTGGGTTTAACCCAGGAGTGGGCAAAATACAGCCCGCAGGTCAGATCTGGCCTACAAGGCCATTCTATCCAGCCCATGGAGCTCCTAAAAAATTTAGAAAATGAATATTTATCTGCCCTAGCAGCCTGTCAAAGCTGACATGAGCCAAGGGCAGTAGGACCCAAGGGAAGCCTCAGCAGGACTGAACAGCCCAGTCCTGCCCACCCCCAGCCATTCCACTCCCTTCCTGCCCCCACCCTGCTCCAGCACCACTGGCTGCCAGCTACATTGCAGGGCCAGGGAGCACAAGGCTGTGCCGGTACATTTGTGTGTGTGTGTGTGTGTGTGTGTGTATGTGTGTGCACGTGCACACGTGTGTATGCAGGCAGGGGCAGTGTGTGTGTGTAGGGAGACAGGGGCAGTGTGTGTGTGGGTGGGTGGGTATGTTCATAGGCTGAGTCCCACACCCCCCCCCACCATACACATACACCGCTCGCACTGCCATACACGCAGACCCCCAACATCCTCTCACACACCCGAGGCATCCAGCCCACCCACAAACCCCATACCCACCCACATCCACACCCACATGCTATCACCGCATACCCACACACCCACAGCCCCCCACGAACCTATACCCACCCCCCCAATAACATACAAGAGTATGACTTCATTTTAAGCTGCTGTGCAATCACCTCTAGGTACACTACACAAATGCATGTAAATCAGGACACAAATATTTTTTGTAACCAAATTAATGAATGTTCACTTTTTAGAATATAATTTTGTATTTTTCTGGTTCCGAGATAACAAAACCTCTTGCTGAAAGGAGTACTTCCCGGGGCAAGAGGAAGAACTTCTGGTGGCAAAGGTAGGGGTTAAGGGGCAGGACTTCAGGTCACAAGACGGCAACCAGGGGTAGGGTATCTATCAAGGAGCAGGGCTACAAAAGCAGCCCTTGACAGCTTGCCAAAACTTGGTAAGCAGCCCTCCACCCGAAATAACTGCCTGCCCCTTATTTAACCCCTCTCCCTGGCCCCAGACCCCAGCAAGGGTTTTCCTGGAAAAGGGAAGTCCTTGCCTCCCTCCTCCCCACAACCCTACTCTGCTGGAGCAGACAGCACAGTCCAGCCCAGGGCTGGAAAGCATGCTGGGATGCTGTGACTTCACTTGAACCAGGAAGGGTTGTGGGACAGTTTCAAAAATCAGTTGACTCAAATCTGTTAAGTCTGATACTATACTCAATCAGGTTCATCTTAAAACAGTTTTAGCCATTTTGAAATTGGTTTATATGCACTGAGTCTATGTTCTGTTACAGGTTTAAACCAGTTTCTTATCATTTAAACGGGTTTATACGCAACTTCTGTCCCTAGCCTTGGTTATGTCAGTGTTCACTTATAGACGTATTCTTGTGGGACTGTTTTAAAGATTTTTTTTGTTCAGTTCTTGTAAGACCAAGACTATAAAAGAGCCCCACATATATACACTTGATCTTTCAGGGTATATTAAGAGACAGTTTATAAAAATCTGTGTGGGAGTAGTTCCAGTGATGAGTCAGAAAGAAATGTAAACATACATCAACTATAATTTTATATCAATTTATTCAAAACCTTAGCATGCGTTTTAAAGCCCTGGCTGCCACATATGAAATCCAGACTTCCAGCTTTAAAAAAAAAGCTGCCAGTAAAAGAAAACTGAGGATATTCCCTCTTCCACCAGAAAGAAGTGTGTGTGTGGGGGGAGGGGGAGGGGCAATACTTGGTAATTCAAATTGACAATATCAGAAAAACTTCATTAAAGCATTGTATCTGGTAGGCAGACAAGGACTCACAAAACAGAATATGGCTGCATACCTATTAAGAAAATATTTTCCTTCCCCAAGCAACAAGGTTTACTTGAATAACAGAAGCCTAAATACTACTGTTTCATACCATAAAAGTGCCATGGCCGATGCTAGCAAGGAACTATTTTCTTTACTCAGGAAGACAGATTATTTAATAAATGTAATGACTTGATTGATATCTTTAATGCTGTACATATCAATCTCTCTAAAGCTGCACAATGTTCAATTTTGTGAAGTATATTGCTGATGATTCTACTGAAGACTCGCTATTCTATAACACTATACCAGGAAATAAATTTGAAACTGGAAGAGTCTTAGTAGTTTCCTTTTATCCTGATAAATGCTGCCCATGTAATTCAAGACACTTTTAAATTAAATTAAATGCTAGCTCACAGGATGTACCAGTGAATTAAGCTGAAAAAAGAAGATAAAATGAACAGTCTAGTTTTTTTTGCAGTTCATTAAAACAGTGATACCCTCAGCCTCAATCCTGCAAAGATTTGGCCATGTACCCTAACCTGAAGTATTGTATGATGAGAGAAACTACTTGCTGCATATAAAGCATGTGCCGATATAAGCATGTGCTTCTACCTTTGCTATATTGAGGCCTTATTCATTTAAAATAAAAACACTGTTACCAACAAATCTATGTTTTCCCAGTTTCTAGCATATGCAAGAGAGCTAGGAAGGGATTCAGCTGTTCTGCAACTTTAACACTACTAAAAGTTCTGCCATTTAGCTGTACAACAAAACTTTACACTTTGTGTACATCACAAAGGAATAGAAGTGGAGATACTGATGCTTCTAGCTCTTCTGAACTTCACCCACCCATTCCCCAGTTATTCATTCTGGATGTGCAGGTACAGAACTCCAGCCTAAATGAAATGTTAGGTTAGGACATAGTTCCAATCTTGGTTTTCCAAACAACCTCCCTTTATGGCTAGAGAGAGACCCAGTGTAAAAAGAGAATCCTAAAGAACAGTCTGGAAAAGACTGAGAAACTATGTATTAATGTATTTATATCTTCAAACAGTTATAGAAATGACTGTGAGAAGTGGAAGGATACATGCATATTTATTTTAAATTAAAAATAAAGCTGCACAGCCAAATACATTGCCCACAAGGGTATATTTTAAAGGTTAATTTATAATCACCTTCATAGTTGTGCTCAGTACCTTGATATTCACACGCAGGACAGCACACAATTAACTCAAAACATAGACAGCTAATATCTGTGGCAGAGGAATCAATTTAGATGCTGACCCTACTATAATGAAATTCTGTAAGATTCCCACTAGCAATTGACAAAAAGGTCAAATTCTAAAAGGAAACAGCAGATACCACCACTAAACTAACAGATGTTCCTATGGGGTCATCTGCACAAAAACATAAGCATATGTGAAAGAAATCTAACACTATCATGAAATCAGTTGGTGTCTAAAGTAATAGCAGCACCTTATGGCAATATGGTAATATATGTATCAAATACTCAACACAGTATGTTGTAACAGTCTGTGCAGACTAAAACGCATAAGTAATAAAAATGAGTGCCACTATCTTCTTTAAGAGGAAAAACATGAGTTACGTGATCTACCAACATTCAAGTTAAGTCTAACAAAAATATCAGAATGACTATCCTTCAGGATTCAAAGAATTTTCAAACACTTTTGTCTGTAAATATTTCAGTGGTGATAAAAACGTTTTAAAGTAATGTGATTGATAAAATCTCAGCAGAATACGGAAAAATTCTGATCACTAATCTCATCAAATGAATGAAGCAGCAAACAAACAGGATTACTTCTGTCTAATGACTGCACTAAAAAATAAGCAAAGAAAAAAAAGATATATTTGTTTTTTTTATATACACTGACCCTAACAAATGCAAATACCAGACTTTCTACTATTGTTTTGTACCTACAAATTATACATAAACACTTTGATTTAAACATTTATCATGGGAATTAACTAAAGGTAAAAATTATAAAAAATAAAGTAAAAAGAAGGAGCTAGTGCAGGAAAAAAGGGAAGGGTATAGTAGGATAATTTGTTTGCTCTTGTGGTGCAGGAAATAGGATTAAAAAAGAAAATGCCCCAGACCAGTTGTACTCCACAGTTACCATATTTGCTATGTAGAGTAGATTTATTCCTGTAAAAGCAAGATGGAAAATGATAGCCAAAATTAGAAACATGGTCAAAATGACAGAGCAGAAAAACAAAAATGATAGTAAAGCAAAATCTAGGCACAGAGGAGACAATACCATATTTCTAAAAACTAAAATCTCCTAACAAGGAATGTTATAGCCATTCAGGAATGATAGGTACTGGCTAAGAAACAAATCTTGTCATATGCTTCTGACTGGGCTTCCACAATAAGCAAGACAACAAGTCCAGTTCCTTCTGTGACAAGTAAAACAATCAAGAATAATATATAGCTTCAATGATGAGTCCAGAATAGAACCTATTTGTTCCACTAAGACAGCTATACCTTTGTCACTGCTAGCCCAAAAAGTAAACATTTCACCTAAGGGGTGTGGTCCTCTTCTGTCCAAGAGCCCTCACATTGGGCTAGCACAGTAGTTCTCAACCTTTTGAAAATTATGTCCCACAAACCATTTTGTCAAAAAACCCTGGTCCCATCATGATAAAAACAAAACCAAACTTTTTCCAAGAAGTGTACCCCGTGGAATCTCAAGCCTGCAGGCCCCCTACCTTTCTCAAAAATACCACTTTTTTTGGATACGTCCCACCTACATGACCTTAGCATCCCACCAGTGGGACACATCCTAGTAGTTGAGAAACACTGATCGTAGCACATCCTCAGAAACTGATCCTATTCTGCCTTGTGGGGATGCATAGCTTCCCACTCTAGCAATGGGAAGCCTTACATGACCCCCAACAAGTCATTTTATTCCACTCAAGAAGATACATAGTTCACTCACTCTTTCAAGCATTATGCACTTGCATCCCATCACGATCCAGGTCTGTCAGAGGGAAGATGACTACCTGAACCAATGTATGCAACTGGCAGCGACACCGACTTCTAGAGAGTGGGAAGTGGTAGTGGAGGAAGAGACAACCCATCTTTTCTCCTGTGTTCTAGTGGTACAGGCACTTGCCCAGGAAGTGAGAAACCTAGGTTCTTGGTCCCACCCAGTGAGAGGAGAATATTAATCTGTATTTCCTACTTCCCAGGAAGGTGTCCTAACCACCAGGCTTATAACTAAGCAGGGCCCAAAATAGTCTCAATCCTTCCTGCTGAAGTTAACTCATTAGGGGAAAGGAACATAAGAGTCATGGGACCAGGAGAGCACGCAAGGAGGATCCAACTCTACAGCCCCATGCATAAGCAGCACTGGGAACAAGGAACAGAACCAATCCCCTGCCTAGGATAATGCCCTCAGTGTATTTTTCTCTAAAATGAACATAATATTTACCTACTCAAAAGGATGCTACAGTGTTTAATTAATTGACTTTAAAGATCTTTTAGACTGAGAAGACATTACAGAACACAGAGGAGTACACTAGCAATGCTTTATGATTCTCATTCTGGCAATGAACAGAGAACACTCACTGGGTCCAGAGACAAGAGAGAGCAAA
Source organism: Crocodylus siamensis (assembly GCF_052110815.1). Classification (NCBI taxonomy): domain Eukaryota; kingdom Metazoa; phylum Chordata; order Crocodylia; family Crocodylidae; genus Crocodylus; species Crocodylus siamensis. The sequence continues at coordinate 197,761,097 of NC_143398.1, read as the reverse complement.
GCACAGATCTGGCATAAGTGACACAGAAAAGGTGTTGTTCTACTCCATGTTCCCTGTATCATTCCACTGCCCTTTCCTGGGAGTGAAATTAGAAAATATGAAGAACTGCTTGGCAGCCTTACCCCTTAAGCTTACATATTTACTTGCATACCATACTCACTCTTTTTCCAAAAAAATTAGCTATCTAAAATTGGAGTGGATGTTTTAAACGAAGAAGTTGCTTTCCATACTGGAATGGTGGCCTGTGGACGCTGGAATACCTGCTGCGGGCTGGCTTAATGCTGGGTTTCTGGCCATATGTAGAAGCAGAGGCCAAGGTATATGTCTTAGCTGAGGGTGTGAGTTGGTATGCAAGAAAATGGAGTAATCAGAAGACCTGCATGAAGCGGCTAGTATTCACTTCAGATTCAGCCAATACAGAGGACAGTGATTCTATTTGGTGATTCGAATCACTGTCCCAATTCGATTCAGCCAAATCTGAATCAGCCAGGCCAGGCCCATCCCCATCCTGGCAATGGCTGCCCCACCTGCCCCAGCTCCCAGCACTTGGGGGGAAAAAAAACCCTGGTTCAGCAGGTGCTGCCAGGTGGGGGGTGATCCCCACAGCCCCACACTGCATGGGGGGCTCTGCATGAGTCCCCGAACTGTCCCTCCCCGCTCCCCAGCCCTCCCATGGGTGCTCTGCATGGGCCAGCTCTGGCCCATTAAGAAAAAAAACCCTGAAGAAACCCTGGGACTCACTGCTCCTGCTGGTGGGGGGTGATCCCCGTTGCCCCACAACACATGGGGGTTCTGCACTAGCCCCCCACTAGCAAGGCTGCACCACTCCTGGTGAGTCCCGGGACTTTTCTTGGCTTTTTTTTTCTTAAAGGTCCGGAGCCCTGGCAGGCGGGGCACCCGTGGGAGCAAGGGGCTTGTGCAGAGCCCCCCATGCAGTGTGGGGCAGTGGGGCTCACCCCTCCACTCAGCAGCACCTGATGAACACTGTGCCTTTTTTTAAGTACCAGGAGCTGAGGCAGACAGGTGCAGTCATGAGGGGACTGGGGGCATGGGCAGGGGTTGGTGAGGGCTGGGGGAGCGGACGGGGGTCAGGGGGCTGGCAGGGGTACCCTCATGGTCCCCTCCCCCTCCACCAGCTCCGAGCCCCTGCCCCTAGTATTTACCAGCTCGGAGTGGCTGCAGCTCCCTGCTGCAATCACCAGGGACTGTCCAAATCATCGCTGAAGATTAGGAGAGCTTTGAATCGATTCAGACCTCTTAATTGGTCCCCTGATTCGATTCAGAGATTCAGCCACTGAATTGGGCCAAATCAAATCACTACCCAAAGCTTTGCACAGCCCTAGTAATTAGGATTCCTATCTCAAGGTAGTTATTTGCTGACGATCATCATAACTTATACCAAATCAATATTATACAAGGAAATTTTCTTCTCACACACAGTGGTTCAGAGGCACTAGAAAACAGGTGGCAGTGGTATACTGCATGGGCAAGCAAGGATTTGGCCTGCAATACAGGAACACAATACCTCTATGAACTTGACCGTGGCCACATTAGCTCTCCCAAGCAGACTCCAGGACTCAAATTCCTTATTTATTCCACAAAGGACAACACACTCTCCATTCCTTCAGAAACACTTAGGTAGAAACTAAGACAAGTTCCAGAAATAATCACTGCATAGAACTTAACGTTCTGACCACCATCCCTACAGGTGTGTGGGACCCGGGGAGGGGGAGAGGGAAGAGGGAGGGGTGGCAAGTGGCCGGAGCTGGGAGCATGCAGTGGCAGCAGAGCCAGCGGTGCTTGGCAGCAGCGGATCCTGTACAGGACTGTCCACAGGGTCCAGGGCAGTCATCCGGATTTGCACCTCCCTAGGGACGGCCCTGTTCTGACCACAGAAGAGGGCACCTAGATTTTGATTCTTGCTGTTGCAAAGTGGAGAAAATCAGAAAAAGGATTATGTTAGAAACTTATATATTTTTTAAGTGTGTGGGGGGGGGGTGTCTGGGAGTGTTTGAAGATTATATATTTGAAGATTTCAGCCACAGCAGCATAATAAATTCATAGGACTGATCAAATACAAGTAAAACTCTCATGAAAAGCAAGTACAACAATGACTTGTACTACAACACTAGTGTTTGTCCATTCAAACTGGATTTTTCCCACAATCACCAATGTCCCTGAGTCTCTATCAATCCAGAAAGTACCACAGTTCAAAAAAGAAAGTACTAAGGGGGTGAAACTATCATTGATTGCAGTGGGGGTAGCATTTCTTCAAACAGCTTTGAAATGTTGACAAACACTCATGTCCCAAATACATACAATACAAAGCAATCTTAACAAACAATCAGTCTCGTCACTTGTCCTGACTAGGAATGAATGCGAGTAACACCTGTAAACACACTGTGGAATTCTTTGCCTTTAAATACATAAAAACACTTCCCAAGAAAATGCATAAGATCATTGCTTCAAAACATATTGCTGAAAAAGCATACTTAAAACTCTAGTACTTACAATTATTTATGAAGCGTAATGATTTAGTGAAAAAAATTACCACCACACACAAAAACATATTTTATCTAAAATTTTAATTAAAAAAAACCCACAAAGGTTTGTTCTTTAACCTAGATCCAGCAGAAATATTTCTACTTATTAAAAAGTCCTAGCTAATAAGGATTCCTTTAAGTGGCTCAAGTGACAAACACTAAGGCCCTACCTACTGTATCCAAACAGCACTAGATCCCAATCCTGAACACAAATGTAACTTAAAGTACCTAACTAGTCCCAACAGACTAACTTAAACACATGTAGAAAGCAGGATAGAGATGCATTTTATAAACTAAATGAATTAGAAATGCACAAGTGTTCAAGAGCTGACTTTCTGCCTGACTAACAGGGCTAACTACCTCTCTTTAAAATGCATGCGATTGGAGGAACATAGTTTGTTTTATATTTGCATTTTAATTCCTCCTTCCTAAATGCAATTCATGAAGAGGCATGCAAAACATAGGCAAGCACAAAGAAGCACTCAGCATACATTGATTCTGTTCAACATGTGCAGAGAGATTTGTGAACTCATGCCTTTTATATGAAGTCCATAAAAGTAAAAACATTAGTCAGCCAACATTTTGGCGCAACCAACCAGGTAAGAAAGATCTCAAATTTCTTTAGAAAAAATAAAAAGTTATGCCTAAATATGGCAGAAGATAAATGAAAAAACTAAAGATATTCAGGACATTCTATCATCTTACATAAATAGTTTTTAAAACAACAACAGCAGCAGCAGCTCATGAGTACAAGGGAGATGCAGATAGATATTAAACAATTCTGTACTAGTTACAATATTACCTATATTAAACATTATTAAATTCTGTTCAATTAAGTTTTGTTTATCTCAAGAAAGTGTCAAAATTCCAGAGTATCATAAATGTTCCTTTTACATGCATGTTAAAATAACCAGATAATTTTAAAAAGGAAAATTAAACCATGCAATACATTATTTACTATAAAACATAACTGATATTTCTCATTTTTCCATCCATTGCTCAAAAACATTTTCTTTGTATTTGGCCAGTCCAAAAGCTGCTTATTTAAACATTAAAGAAAATATGTTCACTATACATCAGCAGCCAAATCAGAAGCTTCTGCTTTGATCAACTAATAAATTCAATAATTCACATTTTGCAAGAGGCCATTCCTGTTTCCATTATTCCTGATGGACTGACAGATGTCTTACTTTAGCTATTCCAAACAGACTATTGGTATCTATTTCACCTGCATCTGCTCCTAAATAGCTTTGGCAGCAGGTCACTATTCACTCAGAATAAATTCTAAGTCCTTTATTACTAACTCTTTTGTTGTTTTGATATTTCACTGATTTTATTCTCCTCATGCTTTTAAAAACATTCTACTTTTTCAAAATTATTTTTAACAAATATATCCATTACAATGTATGCATTATGTACATAAGCAATGAGGGGGCCTTTGCTTTCTTACTAAAACATATGTTCAGTATCAAATTACTTGCCTCCAAGCAACTCCAGGTATCTTAGTTTCACTTAACCTTAAATTAGCTGACCATGTGAAGTGGCTTATGCAAAACAAGGAGCTACTTTACTCTGGAGGTGTAGCACCTCCAAGCCCAACCCATGCTAGCAGCTAGCATTTTGATGCAGCAATGAGCACTGTTACATATTCCTAGGTCAAGTGGTATTCAATACCAAAGAATTTTTAATATTCTAAAATATCTTTAATTTTCAAAAGCCCCCTCCTTTATAGATACCAGAACTCCCTCAAGCCAGCACTAAACTCTGTCCATTTTCTAGTAGACAAGTGCCTGAATTTCGAAATCAATACTAAACTAAAGATTAATTCAGATAACTTCTGGCCGTCTTAAGAAAGAAGCCAAGACTGAAGCACATGAGGAACTAAATCCTCTTTCAGCCACAAAGAGTTTACCCAGAACAAGGAAAAGAATAGGGGAAACAAAATAGGAAAGGATGCACTACCTTTTCCATTGCTGTTAATCCTATATGTTTCACGGGTATTACAGTTCTCTTTAAACATTTTTAATATCAACTGGAAGGATTAAATGACCTTTTCCAAACATTTTTCCTTAAAAGTTAACAGATTTTTTCCCACCAAAATCTATCATTTTCTATTGTTTTGGTGTTATAACACAGGTATAATATGCTAATCTATTTCAGGTAGTTTCATTTCTTTTCTATCAAGTGATGTCCAGGGCAAGTAGGTAAACCATCTCAGGTTGCAATCAGATCCCCAGAAGAAAAAAATCTTTCTTTCCTCACTAATTATTGTTCATGATGCACCAATAATCACATGGACAGAAGCTAGAAAAAGCCTGCAGGTAGCCCATCATTCTGGTTAGCTATTTGCTCTGAGCCAAGTTCCCTCAATGATATCTTAGGCAGCGTACACATGTTCAAATGATCCAGGAGAATTTACCTCAGTTTGTTTTCCTGATAGAAAATCTTACCTGGAAAACCCCTAAATACAGAGCTACTGAGCAACCAGGGGGGTTCCTGCACACACATCTCAGCTCTCAAACTACCTGGCAGCAACAGCACACAGGACAACCCTGATTGGCCATCTCAGAATTTCTCAGACAAAGTATCTCTTTGAAGCACAATGAGGGGATTGTAGAGGGTCTCCCTGCTTTGCTGGAACAGTAGATTCCAGCTTAAGTGACACAGTGTGAAGGGCTGGAAGCAAAGCGTCCTGGGATGCTAGAGGGCTGCCACAGCTTCTCTCAGAAGATATGTGTCTAGAAGTTTGCTCTCCCAGGAGCCATTTAACCATGGCTGTTCCCAAGTTATTTATCTCCTGAAACAGCCAATTTTGCTTTAGGAGAAAAATCCTAAATGTCTATAGACTCGTGGTGTCTACTAGGAAAACAGCAACTCTCCCAGGAGAAACTGAACATCTGTACATCACTTTAGAAGAGGGTCCAGAATTCTCTTGCTATATTACTGAAAACAACAAACCATAGAGTGATTGGTCTCTTTCAGACTAAGTCCATCCATCCTTTGTCATATGAACTGCTCTCTAATAGGAATAGAGCAGAAGCGCGCAAAATATGGTCTGCAGGTCATATGTGGCCCACCAATTGATCCTATCTAGCCTGGGGACCTTGGGGAGGGAGGGCTACACCCCATGTTGCTCTGCTCCGCCACAGCTGGGGCAAGGCCAGGCACTGTGAGATTCTTCTGCTCTCCCCGCACCACGTTCATTCCCTCACCACCCCCGCCCAGCTTTCTGCTGACGCCACAGCTACACAGCCCTGGCACCGTAGCCACCAGCAGCCAGGCCCAAATGGGACGGGACACAATTCAGAGCACTGAGCAGCCATTCCACCCACCCACCTGCTGCCTGGTGCTGTCAGGAAGTGAATCCATGCCAGCTGTGGTGAGAGCTCAGCTTGGGGCAGCCATCCCCAACTTTCTGGGTGCAGTGTGGCAGCAGCAGCTCATTACAGCGGGCAGCCAGGACAGCTACTCAGTGTACATCGCACCCTGTTCCTATGCAGGCCCTGCCGCCGGTGATCACCAACAGAAAACCAGATGGGAGCAGGGGAGAAATAGATGCTGGAAGGGAGAGAGGGAGGACTGAGGAGTCTGCACACTGTGCAGCCCAGCCCCAGTTGCAGCAGACCAGAGCAGTGTGGGGTGCAGCCCTTGCTCCTCAGACTTGTGGCAGAGGCCAATGGGATAGACAGAATCAATTGACATTTCCCTGGCCCCTCCTTATCCCTCCCCCCTGGCTCTCAACAGCTTAACAAAACTCTTTAAGTGGCCCTCCAGGCCAAATAATTGCCCACCCCTGGAACAGAGGGATTCCAATCTCTATAAACTGTAAAACTGTAGCTGAAATGGGAAGAGCAGAGGCAGCTGGGAGCTTGTAAAAGATCCTAAGAGAGAGTATTCTCTCTCTCACACACACACACACACAAGCTTCCAGAATTTCCAAGGGGAATGGCAATAGAAACCACCAGGAGGGGGAAACAAGGTGTAGCTGAAACAAGTTTACCAATTAATCCCTCTAATACAAGGGCATTGGCATGTCCCACAAAGACAGCCCCTTGGGCCAACTGGTTCCACACATGGAAGGACTCAATTGGGTTTCATGATAAAGCAGAGAAAGGGATAAAGTTGCCTGCTTTGAGAATTTCTCAGAGGGGAACACCAAGAAGAAATTTGAGCACATTAATATTTGTAAGGGAAGCCCAGGGTGAGCAGAAATAACAGTACTTGGGCAGGAATGGAACACATTTGGAAAATTACTTTCTGTTTCAGGAAAATAAGACAGAAGTGCTTGCCCCTGGAATAAGAGGTATTTTCTCTTGATAGCCAATGGTCAAGGAAACAGATAAAAGAAGCTATCACCAGGGATCCAATAAAATAAATTCTCAGTTACTTTTTTTAACCCTAAAATTAGGGATTTTTTTTTTAAATCAGAGAAAACCAGGATCCCTGGCTATCACTAACTTTCTGGAGGTACGGAGAATCTGCAGTAGCTTATAACTTTCCACTTTCCTCAAAGCCCAGTACATCAAGGAGATATGGAGAAACATTCCTGAGCACTGAGCTACAGTATCTGGGAAAGAGGAAATGAAAGTCTCCCAAGATTTGTCTCTAGAAAAAGAACACTGGGATTCCTCTGGGGAGGAAAGATTTGGATCACACCATAACTATTCAAATAAACATCCTGGCCTCATTCTGGGATGGTCTCCAGAGACTAAAAAGAAACCTGATAATTCCACCCTCAAGGATGTGATGCTTTCATTCTCACTGAAACTGGCCACATTCTTTGGATCTATTGTGATCAACTGCAAGTACCCTCATGAACAGTAACTGGCATATCTAGCAATAGAAATATTGAGCATCTTCAACCTGAAACTGAGTGTGCTTAAACCTTAAAGTACAGGACTAAATAATCCTACAATGACAACCTCATTCCATGGCACTTCCTTGCAGTCAAGGAGGATCCTTGAACTAAGGAAGTACTTGATTGTCCCACTAAAACAAAACCCCTTGGTAATATAGAGTCTTTGCAATTGGTAAATTAGGTCTGCCTGCTTAGGACAAAAGATTCTGATGTCAAAGAAACACACACTGAGTTTCTGGGAAGCTGATATAGTCCTGAACACAAATATAGCGCCAGGAATGGAAGGCCCAATTCTCAGACCTCAATGAGATCTCAGTGCCCATTCAAGACTTAGACAACATAGGCCAGGATCCTGATCCCTTTCATGCCAACTTCTTCTATGCTGAAGTCATCCATGACTTGTGTGGCTGTCAAGATGACATACTTCTTCCTTTTACAGGAGCCAAGAAGCAGATTTCTTAAGCCTTCTTGGTGAGTAAAAAGAGGAACTTGGAATGCCTATCAATGTGAGTTCGGGATGTAAAAGTCTGATATTGAGTACCATTCCAAATAACATACTTTCCTAACAAAACAAATAGAAATACCTTTCTATTTCTGTAAACACAGATTAATATAACACTCTATTTAAATCCACCCTTCTTATCTACATCTTAAGAAGCCTTCCTAGGTACAATGAAAAGAGGAGCTAAAAAGTATCAAGAAGGCCTTGGTACTAAAAGAAAGTAACTAGAAAATAATGGAAGATAAAGTTATAGGTATCGATAAAATAACTCAATCACTGTACCTAGGAAGAGGTCCTTTCCCTGTAATTAATTGTAGCAGAAAAGGAATAGAGCTTACTGACAGTATTATACAGCACTTTAACTTACATTTTTATACTGCAAGGCAGCTCCACAAAGAAATACACCAATACACCATACGTAATACACTTTATGTATGATTACTTCAGGAATGCAAGCAGCAAAGCCATGTCAGTATGTTGCTGTGCCAAGACTAATTAAGCCTAGTTGCTCAGCCAAGCTACTCAACCCAGAGTTGTGCTGATGCAGCTACTGGTTCCATTTTAGAAGCTCACTTGGAGTACCACACATCCCACTTACACTTTTATCCACTATTTATCTAATTCACTTATATCCCATCCTAATTTGTTGTTGATTGTTTACACTGTAACAAACTTGTTACCTCCATATTGCTTAAGTGCATAAACCTCAAGTGCACAAGCACTCTTCAATCTCAGTGCCTATCCTGTAATGTAACTGCACTTTATTTGACTGTATAATTCATAAAACTGACTTAAAGACTCCCTTTCAAGCTTCTGAAGTAGCTTCTACAGTAGCCTTGATCTGATAAGGTCCTTTCAATTTTAAGGTTGCAATTACAGGAATTGCAGAAACAAGGGAATGTTCCTTAATGAAGTGCAAAAAGCTTAGACCAGGCTGATCTTGTAAGAGATGTCAAAGACCAGCCTGCAGAGTGGATCCGGGCCATAAAGCCCCATTATCTAGTAAAGGTGCACGAATACATCAGTCCGATATCTGATCAGCACCAGTATAAAGAAAATTCATCATATCAGAAATCAGCCTGATGTGGCCGATAATTGTCTGTGCCTGCGCACAGCCACAACGCAGTACATAGGCAGCGAGGAGCACAGCCTAGGCAGCAAGGAGCACAGGCAGGCAGCTTAGAGAGCTGCCTGCAGCTGCTAAGTCTGGTATGGGGAGGGGAGAGGACTGGGACTGGGGCAAGCAATGCCCAGGTGGGGCGGAGGGGGCACAAGACAAAGTCATGGCTCATCCAGGGGATACGGGAAGGGGGGAGGCTGCTCCAACCACTGCACACCACTTGTCCAGCGCTTGGCCGCCCGTCCGGCATCTCCCACCACAGCTCCCACCCATCCGGTGGCTCCCACCACTCATATGGGTGGGCATGGGCGGGCGGTCATGTGCCCCCAGACCTGCACAGGATGGAACAGGCCAGGAAGATCACCGTGCAGCCCCGGCCCGAGCCCACCTTGCCCCACACAGATCTGGGGGCACATCCCGCCCCCCAATACTCTCCTGGACAAATGGCAGGAGCAGCGATGGAAGGCACCACACGAGCAGCTCCCAGACAAGCAGCATGCAGCAGCAGGAGCCACACCTCCTGCCCCTACCCAGACTAGCCATGGCTCTCTCCTGCCCCCACCTCAGCTGGCCAGCACTTGCCCCAGCCCCTGCCCCATTCCTCCCTCACAGCAGGGGCCTTAATCTGCCCCCCCACACCAGATTTACCAGCTGCATGCAGCTCTCCAAGCTGCCTGGCTGGTATCAGAAATCAGATAGGTATCAGCTGATATGTCTCCTTAAAAATTGGCTATTGGTATCAGCCCCAAAAATCACTATCAGTGCACCCCTATTATCTAGCCCTGGTGCTGCCCCAAGGCCCAGAATGGACTCACATGCAGCATGTGGTGAGCACTGGACCAGAATCCCCACACAGGCTCCGGAACATGTGTCACATGCACTGTTACCCTCCCAGTCACTTCAGGATGTGTGCTACACATAATACCCAATCCAGCTATTCTAGGACATGTCCCGCACATGGCACTCCCCACGAGCCAGTCTGGGGTGGGCTCTACATGCAGTGGAAGTCCCAGAGAGGCTGGAGCAGGCACCATGTGTGGTATGTGTCCTGAAGAGTTTGGGCAGGTGCTGCATGCAGGGCACCTCCCAAAGGAAGCACTGTATGCTCTGGATATGGCATGAGGGAAGGGACAGCTGCATGAGCCCAATCCAGGCCACAGTACTGGCCATGTGCCATTTAGCTGACTGGTAGACCAGTCCTGTACCAATCATCTGACCCACAGGCATGAGTTTGACACCCCAGCTATAGCTCAGATGTATTTTTTACACTGAATTTAGATAACTGTAGCCTTTTCTTCAGTCCAGAGGCTATTCATGTAAGTGGAGTGCACTGTACAAGAGAACACTGCCTTACCTTACACTACTTTCTGAAAAAACATGGAGATGAACTCAAAAATACATCCTGCTCACTCCTACTTGGTCCATGTGCCAAAATGCACAGATTTCCAGTCTGATCGTTCTGCACATGCAATATACTTGAGAAATGCTGCACTTGGCACCAGCACTGCTAGAGGCCTCTAAGCTACAGGTACTCCTCACTTAAAGTCATCCTGGTTAACCTTGCTTCGTTATTATGTCACTGATCTATTAGAGAACATACTCATTTAAAGTTGCACAATGTTCAGTTATAACATTGCTTGGCCACTGCCTGCTAGTAGGTAACTACTGTGACCTAATTGGATTTGATTAACATCATTTAGCTTAAACTCATATTTTTCAAGAACATAACTATGATGTTAAGCGAGGAGTAGCTGTATCTACTCTGAAAATGGGAACATGAAGATCAGGTGCAAATGGGTGGAGCTTATTTCTTTGAGACATGCCCAAGCTCTTTCAAAAGGTGTTGTTAGACATAACCATAGTGACTTTGACTCTGAGTGTTTGATGCAGTAAAAAACCCATTAACCCTTACATTCCAGAAAGTTGCTGAAGCTCTGCAATGCTATTCAAAGAATTTCATATGTATGGGATGTGCAGAGAATCACCCTGAAAGAGAGCATGCCATTGTAACAGGAAGAAAACCTAGCCTAGTATATTTAAAATCACTGGATTTATTTGTAGGCAATGCCATTCCACAAAATTCCTTCCTATCAGTATCATTAAGGACTCCCATGTGTTGATGGTGCCATAGCAACATCCTACAGCAATGTAAATTTCAACACCTCATACAATAACCAACTCTACACTTACGAAATGTGGCATTTGTTTCCCATCCAACAGCCAGCTCTAAAGGAGAACAGATGATCTGGCTATCCCAATAATAAGTACAGAGTCCCCTCTTCCCTATATACCTGAGAGAACATGCTACAGAAATAGCTGTCTGACTAAAATAAACGCTTAACTGCAAATTAAGAATATGCCCTTTTGTAATGATATAGTAGTGTTAGAGTGATATTGTAGCCACAATGGTACAGGAATTATGCAAGAGGCAAGGTTTTCTTAGAGTGATATCTTTAGGACTGGTTCGAGGGCTAGTAGGCACTGTCCAGTGTCCCCCCTCCCTTGGTGCACCTGTTTTAAACTTCTGAACACCAGTCCCATTTCTGTTTTGTTATAATTTGCCCCAAGGAATTAGTTCCCACTTTCCCAGTAGCCTCCCTTTCTAAGGTGGGCTTATAGTTTCACTTGGCGGGCCTTTCACCCACAAACACCTGAAGTGGCAAATAGGCTTGGCTTGAGCCAAACTTGCCGCTGATCTGAGCAGGAAGGAGGGCTCTGGCTAGGGGACCCCCAAATGACTGTGGGGCTGTCTTCCAGCCCCTTAACTGCTCACATCTCTGGGCAGTATCGACTGGCTCCTTGGACTTGCTCAAGGGCCAGTGGGCACTGCCCAGCATGCTCTGCTCCATACCATCCCACGGTGCACTCACTCTGAATATTTGACCTTTACTCCCATCCCTCTTTTCTTCTTTGGCTGTTTCCAATAATCACTTGCTGTGCACTTACTGGCCCCCACAATAAGGTGGGCACCGGCCCACGTTCCCAACGCACATCAGGCATGCCTGGCTCTAACCAAACTCGCCGTCTCTGTGTGGGAAGGGGGTTACGGGGCTGTCTTCCACCCCCAAAACCATGCTGTGTCCAGGCAGAGCTGCATAGCGACCCAAGTGGATGCTGCCCTTCAAGGGCCAGTGGTGCTCTGCACAGTGTCCCCCTCTGAGATGTGGACGCCAGCTCCCCATCCTGTTCGGACATCTGCAATCCCCAGGGGTTTGCATTCAGGCACCCCCCTAAGGAAGGCTTGTAGCTTTCTTAGCTGCCCCCCCGCCAGGCTATCCTACCTGCACCCTGGGCGCCCCCTGCCCCCAAGGGAATCCAAATCCCGCCAGCCTCAGCCGGGGTCCCGGCAGGAAGGACCCCCGGTCCCGGCCCTCGCCCCCGTCCCGGCCGCGGGCTCACCGGCGGGGCGCTCGGGCTGGATGGGGCTCCAGCGCAGCCGCCCAGCGCTCAGCACCACGTCGCAGCTCTTCTTCCCCACCTCGAAGATGCCCCGCAGCAGCGGCGGGTCCTGCGCGGTGGGCTCGGGCGGCGCGGGGCTGACAGGCCACGCTTGGGGCCGGGGCCGGGCGGCGCGGGGGGCTGCCCCCAACATGGCGCCGACACCGCTCGCAGTCAGGCTCCGCGTCCCGCCGGCTGCCAGGGCAGCGGCTCGCGGCCGGCTCGGGGGGGGGGGGGGCACTGCGCACGCGCGACTGCGGCGACCGGGGCCGGGGCCGGGGCTGCGGGGAAGTGGAGGGCGCTGAGTACAGGGCGGGGAGAGGGGCAGGGTGGCCTTGCTGGTCCCGCGCTTTCCTGGCGAGGGCTTCAAAGAGGTCGCCCCGGGTTGTCCCCTGCTGTCTCCGCCCCGCTCATCGCTGCCCCAGCTTTCAGATGAAGAGTCAGCTCCTGGAGTCGCGGGACTGGGGGAAAACCCGGGCTGGGACCTTTCGGAGCTAACTTCCAGCCTGGCGCTTGGCAGGGCGCGGGGTCAAGCCCGCACCTTGCATTTAAAACCCAAAAAAAACAAAAGCGCCCCCAAAATAAGTGAAAATGACACGGCTTTCACCCCCTCCCCGGGATTGGCAGTGGCCTGGCTGGGCCTGAGTGCTCATTTCTGGAAGCTTGGCCTTGACCCTAGGTCCTCGGGAAGAAAGCAACTGTTTGGCCAGAGGTTTAGATATAGTTTACAAGAGTTTGTCATATGACGCTGAAGGAGGGGGATGTGGAAAACCCCCACAAGGGGAACTCTGTGGTACAGGGTGGCTGGGTGGGAGGACACAACCAGGCTACATCCAGAGAATGTAGCCTACTTAAATGGGAGGTGGGTTAGGGTAGGGATCGGGGAACTAAAACTGCGATGCTGGCCAAGGGCAGACGTTATGAAGGCCCTGGGGAAAGAAGCCATGTGGTTGTAGTGTTGCGGGTTCTGAGGGATACAGACATCTAGGAGTAATGGCATGCAGGGTACAATGGCAGGGGTAAGCAAGAGTCTAGATAGAAAATGGTCTTAGTTCGTGATCTGTTGGTCAGCCTGTCCCCTCTGAGTCGCTTCCGGCCAATGGTCTGCTGGGGTCCGGATACTGGTGCTCACCTGTGATGTGCTCCTCATGGATGTCCCAGGACTGTCTGATGGTGTGGCGCAGCAGTGGGATACTTGACTTTGTTTGCTGGAGTCCCATGGTCCAATGCCCTGACAAGCATCACTTGCACCATCACTTCATATCCCCTTCTCCTCGGGGCATCTTCCAGTGGCTCCTCAGGGCATCTGCCTGGGAGTTCTGCTTTTGGGTTTCAATAAAAGTTTGCTGCTGGTTCTCAAACGGGATGGTGACGTTGACCATTATGATACACTTGTTCTCATCAGCCACAACCATGTCCAGGCACAGCTGGCTCTCAGCCTGAAACGGTGCAGTTGATGGGACACAATCCCAGCTGAGGCTGGAATGGCCTTCACCACCCAGTCTTACACAGTGTTGTGGCGCAGCTGCCATACTCTGGCATGGGGAAGAGTCTCTGGTTTGTAGCCACATCTCTGCCATGTCTTGTCACAGTTCCTGTAGCGAGTCAATTCATTCCACTTACGGTTTATGGTTTGCAATATCTATTATTGCTTGTTTATCTCAGCAATTCTTTCTGAAAACTATGCATGTCTGGAAAATCAGCAAGAAGAAAGAGAAACAGAAGTAATGACAAAAGTGACTGCAGAGGAGCCCAACTGCCACTCATGAAGTTTAAAGTGAAAGTAAAAATGAGTACATTATTACTAAAGTTCTAGATGACAATGTATTCCAATGGCATGCTTATTTTATACCTGCTGTTGTATGACATTTTAATAGCAAAATGAGAGTCACCTTACACATAAACAATTAACAAACATACAACTATGGGTCTGTAAACAGGCATAACAGTCAATGTAGGTCAAAACTTGACACTTTTGAACTTCCTGGCAAATTCTATAATTAAAGAAAAAAAAACCCAACACTATCTTGCTCATGTAGGAATAAGCTAAAGCTACATTATATGTTTAAAATAATAATAATAATGATGATGATAATGATAATAATAAAACTTTAGGGCTAAGAGTTTGTCAGGAAAATTACCAGCACCAGAATTAAGATTAAGACTTGGTACTGCAGCTCAGTCTTACTAATGTGTTTATTACCCATGAATACTGTTATATTTGTGTGCAAAGAGAGAAATGCAGCAATGATGAACTGAGAGCCAAGGGGCTGCTGCTTCTGTATTTAGACAATGAAAAATGAGGGATGAGGATATTTATTCAATCTGCTGTGTATATTTCCTGGCTTAGAATCTAATATTATGCTTATGTTAGCTTCCATGTCATATGTATATTTCTAATGGGCAGAATACTTCTAGTTAGAAAAATGACAGTATTTTATTCTGTAATATGAAGTGGGACACATATATAAATCTCAGTGTTAATCCTTAGGCAAAATTCTGTAGTATTTAATCTCTAGAGCTGCTATTATTTTGTCATGCATGATGATTTTCCCAATCTTAATAACAACAGTAGAAAGGCAGAAATCACTATTGCTTTTATTATAAAAGTTTCCTTTATGGGACTCCACAACACTACTCACAGTTATATAAGAACCTTTCCTAATGATGATAATTTCTCTTCAAAGAAGATAATGTGACACAGAATTAACATAAACACCAATGCTGTGTTTTGACAATTGCTGTAAAATCAAAGGGTGCTGTCCCACATGTACCATAATCAATATAACTTGTCTGTGCAGTGACAGAAATCCCAGTACAGTGTATTCCCTTTACTTGCATTAAGACCAAAAATAGACAGTGTATGCTTCTTTTGGTTTGGATAAGTGCAAGCAGAGCATGCACTTATCCAAACTGAAAGGTAAATTATGCTGGTTGAGTACACAGCATCCTTAGTGCTGTGTATTAGCAGGCCTGTGACTAAGAAGACCCCTCAGTGTCAAGCCTTCCAGTAGTCAGTTTTGGGACTGCTATTAGAAGCCTTGAAAATGAGGGGAGACACCAGCTGTAAAACTAACTAGCTCCTATTATTTTCTAGGCTTCTAATAACAGACTATTAACAGGTTTCCATCTAAATTACTTGAAGTGTCATTTTATGGAGTGCAGTTAGCTATAAAGTAGATGTTCATAGTTAATAGGCAGTTACATGGAGTGAAATTAATTTTAAAAAAAGAAGACAACAGGGCTGAAAGATGCTACATACTTAAGTAGTTTTTCTTCCACTCGATCAGTATGTAGATGCCCAGGAGCACTCCAGTTAAGCAAATTGCACATGTATCCAGCATACATTTCAGGGGAGTATACCATACTGGCAAAGCTGCTATGAATGCCAACATTTTGTATTGTCAAATTGCCACACTCCAACTGATTCTTTGGGGTGACATTCCCACTCCCCAAAAGTAGTGACAAAAGTGACTGCAGAGGAGCCCAACTGCCACTCATGAGGTTTAAAGTGAAAGTAAGAATGGGTACATTATTGCTAAAGTTCTAGATGAAAATGTGTTCCAAAGGCAAGTTGCTAAAAATATATTCCTTTACAATCTCATGATGTTTTCCAACTCATTGATACAACTCTATCACTTATTAAGTTTAATTACTCCTTAAGTATTTCTGAAGTGTAAAATATGGGGCAAAATCTGAGCATGCCTGAGTTTGAGTCAAATCCTTCACACAATTTTAAATACAATGTAGCTGACAATAGGTACTATTGTACTAAAATGCCCCTGTTGAATTTACTCTTAAATCAAGCCCCTCTTTCTTCCACTGTTTGTCAGGAGCAGACGACCATTTCCTCTTTAATGTATATGTAGTGGTTTTGCTCTCTTCTTTATCTAATTCTCCGTGTTTCTCATATTAGGCCACGCTATTATTTGTAATGCAGAGTATATAATAATATAGAGTGTATATATATATGTCTACCCTGTTATATTTGTCCTGTAATAAATTTAATTCCGGCTTCAGATACAACATACAACTCCCTCAGAATCTGAATGTCTGAATCTGAATTTGGAAGTCTGATGGTACAATTTGAGCTTAATATATTTAGTTTAAATAAAAAAATAAGGATTTTAACAAAAGAGATTTGGGGGCCAAAAATGTTAAATGGCAAGGGTTTACACTTGTGACAGCTATATTGAATAATTTGGTCAACCTTTTGAGAAAAAATACTTTAAATCCAACATTTAATATAAAACTTGCTAGATAAAATATTACCATATTTTAAAGCAAGGGCTCAAAAGTCTCTTTAAAGAAGGATTATTTTACAAAGTACAAGTATGGCTCCAAACTATAATCTAATCACATAAAATGCCTGCTTGCTTAAAACTCTTAGCAATAGGACTCCTATGATGACTTTTTCTTGATAGCACCCAATTTCTTTTTCCCTCCCCCCATAAACCTTCTCAGTTGTAATACTTTGGCTGCAAAATAAAACGGAAAAGATTTATATTAGGTATAAAATATACTACTGTGTTTTTGCTTAAACAAAGTTTATACTGGTAACCAATACAGTCTTCATCACTTCTTTGACATCAATGATAGCCTTAATATCCTTTCATTGATGTAATTTAAAGGGAAAGTTAAATCATTAACCAGAGGGTAAAGTACATTATATGTTAAAAATAGTAATAGATAAATCAACTTTGAGGCCCTGTGCTCTTTAAAACCTACTTTGTTCATTTTCACTTTTTTCTGGGACCATTTATTCATTTACTGGAATAATATATAGTTACCAGTTCCTTTTTCAGTGAACTACATAAAGTAATAAATTGATAACTCTCATGTCTGTGGAATGGCACAACAGTTTTCCCCAATATCAGAGAAAGAGTATTACAATTCCCCAAAGATTTGTAATACCTTTAAACTATTGTCAGTGAATGTTGCAATACCCTTTTAATAAATTTACATAAAGGTTATATTAAAGCAATAACTGCTAATATTTTAACTGTAATAGATTAAGAAGTAGAAGAATACAATAATCTGTAACATGAATAGCAAAGAAAATCTATTTGATTTGATTCAGTTTGAGTTCTACTGCTATTTGTAAATGTTCATTATCACAGTTATTTATAAAAACAGAGACAGGTATGTTCTCCTAGTACTGTTATTCTTGGTATAACAATATTTATCAATACCTTTTTAATTCATATGTATTGTATCCATTTACAGACTAGATGTCACAACTGAACTGAAGCATATTGTTATGCATACAAACTATAATAATTTCCATTTGGCACTGACACAGCTATGATTTTTGGTAACAAATATTAACCATGGCCCAGATAGACTTTTCAAATGTCAACATGCAGATCTTCTCTCCTCCCTATCAGAAAAAGATATGAGCTGCCTATATATTGCTGGTTTCCTTATCCCTCCCTGCATAGCAGAGGGTTTAAAAGAGGCACATTGTCATCCTGATCCTTAGGTCCATTGAAAATCCCAAGAAAAGAAAATGCCAAATCCTCTCTTACACAGACCCCTCTTCCTCGAGGATCTAAAAGGCAGACCATTTGGGTAAGTTCCAAATGCAGGGCTCCCAGAAACAAGAATCAGTACAGAGGTGTGGGGAATGGACCTCCACAAAATAACCTCAGCTTCCTTCAGATATTCCTGAATGTCCCAGGTTTTGAGATGAGGCATATGGTCATTTCTGATTGGGGTACAGTCAGAGGCACATGGGAGTCTGTAACAGGGAACACCAGCCCTGTTACCAGAAAGCAGGCCAGCCCCTTTAAGACCAGAACTTTCCTGGCACAGCCTGCTGGCAAGGTAGGGGTTAAAAGTTGAGCCTTGCTAGCTAGTCAAGTGACTGGAAGGGGGCACCCCAGAACTATAAAAACCCTGGGCTGAGCTGGCTAAAAGCAGGTTTTGGCCATGGGGTGGACTCCTAATGACTCCCAGAGAAGTTGCAGCAGTCCCACAAGAAGGAGCACAGCAGAGAGTGGAAGCAGAAGCACAGAGCCATGGAAAATGTGAGCTGACAGACTGCCTTCCTTAACCTTATTTTGGTTATAGCCTATGGGCTTACTGTTCATGTTTGATTGGTAATCTGGTGGTTTGTGGTTGAGGCTGTAGGGAAGGACGAAGCCTCATTAACACCTTGGGGCACCATCATAAAAGGCTACAGGGTCCAGTGTGCTAGTGGGTGCAGCTGTACAGGGCCAGGGGCCCAGAGCTGGTTGCGGGAAAATAGGACTTTGAAGCCACATCCTAATGGGTGGATCTAGGCTAGTAGCCCAAGCTATAAAAAAGGGACCAAGCCTGAGGAGGCAGAAGGCCTAACAATTCGGTGCCCAGGGGCGCAGTGTGAAGTGGGGGGCTAGAAGGTCTGGTGCCATAGTGAGTACAAAAGGAGGGCCATGGGCTCAGAGAGAGCCTCAAAGTCAAATCCCACCTGGTGGGTTTTGGCTGATAGGCCTAGCTAGAGAAAGACAGGGGTGAGAAGCCTGTGGTGGCTGAGAACCCCAACATAGAAGTACAAACAACATCTGTGAGGCATGGGGCACATATAAGGGTACTCAGAGCATGCAAGGACAGCTCTAGTCATCGGGGCGTACAACGGGTAGTCTCTCACTTGTAAGAACAACTAAATAATATTTACATCAAGACGTGTCCAGAGAGTAAAGGCAGGACACAGGACAAAACACGGGTGTGAAGTATTAAAGGACTTTAAGGGTGCCCCTCACAGGCCACTAGAATGCCACTGGGGATGGCAACCAGTTACAGAGGCATACTGCACATCACATCAGAAAGATGGATGGTAAGGCACAAATATCAAGTTGCTCAAGGCAGCTATATGTTACCATATGAGTTTTCCGATTGCAATATAATGATTATGAGTAGGAAAGACCAAAACAAAAAAGATTGGTAAGATGGAGAATAGAACCATAGCTGAGTCTGTATGTCTTTGCACATATAACATTTTCCTGCTTTCCAGCCAGGGTTCAGAAGGGTTTCATAGGAGTCTGTCCCAGGGACTCCAGAATGGAAGAATGAGCAACCCTGCCCACAGGGGAACCTGAGACACACACAAAAAAGAGAAACTTACTCCTTTTAAGGCACTGGAGGGACGAGGAAGCATGCCAGGAAGAGATGCCTACGCAGTTTACCAGCCGTGTTTATCTACAGCTGGGGCCAGGTGACATCAGCAGGAGACACCGCCCAGTGAAGACAAAAGCTGGCTCCAAGGACGGCAAAGTGGGAACACCAGAAGCTGAAGGGTCTGTGGGAGTTCCCCATGATGGGTGCACCCCCCACTGGCGGGAATCAGACGAGCCAATGCAGAAGCAAGCAGCAGCGGCAGCAGGGGCTGCAGGAGGAACCTGCATCTGCAGCAGCCAAAGCCGGGATGCTGGGCTAGAGGCAGCTCAGGAAAGAGCCAAAGAAAACCCTGGCTGGGGTAGAAGCATGGAGCCAAGTCCAGGAGACACACTCATCTAGGGCGCTTGGCATAAGGGGGAAAGGAGGGCTGCTGGCCCCAACTGTTTCCCCTGCTCTTTTCTTTTTTCTTCTCCCTTCACACTCCACTCCTTCTTCCTTACTTTTGGACTTCCTTTGTATGTGTTCCCAGTCTGCCAGAGTGGATCCCTTGGCTTCTTCTTTGTTATATTTCTTTTCCCTACTTAGTATAGGCTTGCTCATTCTTCTTGGGCTGAGTCTTATGGCCAGGGGTTCCTACAAGGAAGCGCGGATGATGTGAAGATGTGATGGTGACCAGCAGCATCCATTAGGACCACCAGAGTATTAAAAGGGACATCTTCAGAAGCATAACATCCAGACACCTCTTCCGGGTCTGGTTGGAGCCTAGGAAGATGATTTGAAGACAAGAAAGCATAGGAGTCTGAGGCAAACATCACCAGAGGGCAAGCCGTACAAAGATCTTGAGGCTCGTCATGAGGGTTGGCATATGGACGGGGTGTAGGGGAGCTGGAGCCCCGTGTACATCCGCCAAGGGACGTGACAACTCTGGAGATATCCTCAAGAGGAGCCCCCTCCCCTGAAGATCTATCCGAAGTTTTGGCAGGTGAGTGAAGTGATCAAGGACCTCCCCGGGGTTTATATGAAGTTACTTGGCATCCAAGACCAGGTGCATGCACCACAGTGGTGCCGGAGCAGATTATTGAACTGAGACAGGCACAGAGTCTCATTAATATGTTCTGACTTTTCTGTATTTAAAGTCATCACCAATCTTTAGATTATGAAAGTTCTGTCATTTTAATCATGATCTGTTATATGGTGTTTAATGTTCCACAACATAAGGGAGGCTAGGGGACAGTGATCATAAAATGATCCAGTTTGCTATTCAGAGAAAGGTGGGGAGGATAACTACCACAGCACAGAAGCTTGACTTTAGGAAAGACAACTTCAATGTGCTCAGGGCAGTAGTCAGAGAGGCACTTGGAGCCCAGGGGGTAGCTGGTATGTGGGTCCAGGAGACGTGGTCCTTCCTCAAGGAGGCTATCCTTGGGGCACACATGCAATTCCTCTGTGCAGGAAGGCGGGAAAAGGGTCCAAGAAACTTTCATGGCTGAGTGCAGATATCCAGGCTGGCCTGAGGGCAAAGAAAAAAGCATACTGGTGGTGGAAGCAGGGCACAGGGACAAAGGAGGAGTACACCTCCCTGACCCAAGCTTGTAGGGATTTGGTGAGGAAGGCGAAAGCAGCACTGGAGCTTAGCTTAGCTTCTGGGATTAAGGATCACAAAAAGTTCTTTTTCAAGTATATAGGTAGCAAGAAGAAGTATTGGGGTAACATTGGACCCTACGAGGCAGGGCAGGGCAGATGATGGATGCACAAGAGAAGGCAGAACTCTTAACAAGTTTTTTGCCTCTGTGTTCCTGTCTGCTGACAATGGGGTGCTCTCCGGTGACGGCATAGAGAGGCCCGGGAAGGATGCGAGTCCCCCGACAGTTCAGACCTAGTTAAGGACTACCTGGAGGGCTTAGATGTGTCCAAGTCAGTGGGCCCGGATGACCTTCATCCAAGGGTGCTGAGGGAATTGGCTGGTGTCATAGCGGAGCCTTTGCACGGCTGTTCAAGGACTCCCGGTGCTCGGGCCAAGTCCCTGAGGACTGGAAAAGGGCCAATGTGGTCCCTATTTTCAAGCAGGGGAGGAAGGAAGAGCCTGGCAACTACAGGCCAGTCAGCCTCATTTCTATCCTGGGGAAGGTCTTTGAAAAAATTATCACATTTGTGAGAGCCCTGCAGGGGAAGTGATGTTGAGGAGTAACCAGCATGGGTTCATGCAAGGCCGATCCTGCCTGATCAACCTGGTCTCTTTCTATGACCAAGTAACAAAGAGCTTAGATGTGAAGCAGGAAGTCGATGTCATCTTCTTGGACTTCCAGAAGACCTTCGACACAGTGTCCCACCCAATTCTGGTGGGCAAGCTGAGGGACTGCGGCATTGACGAATGCACAGTCACATGGGTGGCAAACTGGCTTCAGGGGCACACCCAGAGGGTGGTAGTGGACGGGCTGATGTTGAGGGTGTGGGCAGCGGAGTCCCCCAGGGCTCGACACTTGGGCCGGTGCTGTTCAACATCTTCATTAGTGACCTGGACAAGGGCGTGGAGAGCACCCTGTTCAAGTTTGCTGATGACACCAAGCTGTGGGGTAAAGTAACTACACTGGCAGGCAGGGACCGCATCTAGGCAGACCTGGATAGGTTAGAGAAGTAGGCGGATCTGAACAGGATGCGGTTCAATAAGGACAAGTGCAGGGTGCTACACCTGGGGAGAGGGAACCAGCATTATGGTTATAGGTTAGGGGCTGCCCCTCTCGGCAGCACAGAGGCAGAGAGGGATCTTGGAGTCACGATTGACTCCAGGATGAATATGAGTTGCCAATGCGACAAAGCAATAGGCAGAGCCAACCGCACCCTGTCATGCATCAACAGGGGCATCACTAACAGGTCCAGAGAGGTCTTGCTCCCCCTCTATGCGGCACTGGTCAGGCCACAGCTGGAGTACTGTGTCCAGTTCTGGGCACCGCACTTCAAGAAGGATGTGTAGAACCTGGAGAGGGTCCAGAGGAGGGCCACTCGTATGGTTGAGGGCCTCCTATGAGGAGAGGCTGAGAGACCTGAATCTCTTCAGTCTCCGCAAGAGGAGACTGAGGGGGGATCTTGTGGCTGCCTACAACTTTATCAGGGGCCAGCATCAGGGACTCGGAGAAAGTTTGTTTACCAGGGCTCCCCTTGGAGTCACCAGGAACAATGGCCACAAGCTGAGGGAGGATAGGTTTCGGTTAAATATTAGGAAGAACTACTTCACGGTAAGGGTGGCCAGAGCCTGGGATAGGCTTCCCAGAGAGGTGGTGCTCTCACCTTCCCTGGAAATCTTCAAGAGGAGTTTGGATAGGTCTTATGACCCCTGCCACCCCCAGTGCTCCTTCCTGCCCATGGCAGGGAGTCAGACTAGATGATCTGTCTAGGTCCCTTCCGACTCATTGATTCTATGAACATGTTTATCATTTCAATGCAGGCCATACTTTATCCCTTAATTTGGTGATAATTATACAAAGGATCATGCATTGTCATTCAAACATGATTTTGAACAGTGTATGAGTTTGTACCATTAATATTGAATAGATTGATATCCCAGAAAAAAGACCTTTGTCCTGTGTTCTTTTTTTACATAGAGCCCCCTTGCCCATGGATTCAAGAAGTAGCAACATAAGTTGTCCTTTATTGTTCTGAAACTCAGGTAATCACATTCTACCCTTGCTAATATTTCTGCCTATGCAAAGTAGGAGCAGTAGAACCACACCAAAAATTAATTTTATTTCCTTTGGATTGAGAGCATCAGCAGGATATTAAAGATTGTAAAGGAAAGGAAAGTTGCAGTTAAATCGAAAGCAGAACCAGAAAGATAAGTAATGGTGAAAAAAGAGTAACAGGAAACGGACACAGGGGGCATATCTACACATGCACATTTACTGCACAGTAACTGAAATTACTGCACAGCATGGGCATGCGTCTACACATGCATGCCTGTACTGTGCAGCAAGTATACTGAATTACACCAACTTGAGTGTAAATTTCATCCCTGCATCATGTAGGTATCAAATATATGCCCAATTAGTTGCTGCACAGTAACACGTATGTAGATGCCTTACTGTGCAGTAGCAGTAAGTTAGTTCCAAGTCAGTCCACACACAGGGTTAATGCACTTTAACACCTGCACATGTAGATGGCAGCCTATTCCCACTTACTGCACGGTAATTTACTGTGTAGTAAATTTAAGCCAATGTAAATGCATGTATAGACATGCTCAGTAAGTACTTCCTTTCTTGTGTGTTGGTAAAGTGAGGAAAATAAAAAGTAAAGATAATCTCCTGGAGGGCAGAAAGGGGAAAAAAGAATAAAAGGAGCATGCAGTTTGAGAAAAGAAAAGCAACCAATCTGAGATGGAGAAGTTTAGTTCACATATCCTCCCCCAGAAGGTAGGACAGGATGGCACCTTAAAGACTAATCAGTTCAGAGGTATAAGACCTTGTCAGTCTCCAAGGTAACACTCTTCCCTACCTTCTATCTGACTTCGGACTAACATAACTAATCTCTGTATCCTTCCTAGTAATACAAGTATAAGTAGAAATGGCTCCCAGAATTTTGTGGCTGTGACTGGAAAAGGTCTAGACAGTCCATTTCTCATGGATAGTGAATTATGCTAAAATTAGGGGAAGCTAATTTGGACTACCTGAGGACTCGCAGTTCTGTGAGGAATCAAAAAGTGTTGATGACTAGACTGAGACCAGAGGGTGAAACTGGAAACTGCTGGTGGGTAGCGTGTATCACAGGATATTGGAAATTACTTTTTGGAGGAGCCTGGATTTGGAAATTGGCAGCACATTTCATAGATTTCATGGACATTAGGGCTGGAAGGGACTTTGGAAGATCATCGAGTCCAGTCCCCCGCCCAAAGGGCAGGAAGTCAACTGGGGTCATAGGATCCCAGCAAGATAAGCATCCGATTTGCTCTTGAAGGTGTTCAATGTAGGTGCTTGAACCACCTCCGATGGCAGGCTGTTCCACACCTTGGGGCTCAGACAGTAAAGAAATTCTTCCTTATGTCCAGCCTGAAACGGTCTCGTAGTAGTTTATGACCATTCGACCTCGTCATCCCTTGGGGCACTCTGGTGAACCAACGTTCCCCCAGATCCTGGTGGTCACCCCTGATAAACTTATAGGTGGCCATCAGATCACCCCTGAGCCTGCAGTTTTCCAGACTAAAGAGCCCCATGGCTCTCAGCCTGTTGTCGTAAAGTGTGTTTTCCTGACCTCTAATCATGTGCGTGGCTCTTCTCTGGCCTCTCTCAAGCTTCTCCACATCCTTTTTGAATTGTGGAGCCCAAAACTGGACGCAGTACTCCAGCTGCAGCCTCACCAAGGCCGAGTACAAGGGGAGAATGATGTCCCAGGATTTGCTTGAGAAGCATCTATGGATACAAGCCAGCGTTTTGGTCGCTTTACTAGCTGCAGCATCGCATTGCAGGCTCATGTTCATCTTGTGGTCAATGATGACCCCCAAATCTCTTTCTTCCATAGTTCTAGCCAGCATAGCACTGCCAAGCCTATAAGGATGCTAAAGGTTTTTCCTCCCAAGGTGGAGAACCTTGCATTTTTCAGTGTTCTTGTCCACCCATTTGCGGTGCTTGTCCGCCCATTTGCAGAGCCTGTCCAGGTCAGCCTGGATCACCCGCCTGTCTTCTGGCGTGGATACTTTGCCTCAAAGTTTGGTGTCATCAGCAAACTTGGCCAGTCTGTTCCTGACTCCAATCTCCACATCATTACTGAAGATGTTGAACAATATGGGTCCAACGACAGAGCCTTGGGGGACCCCACTGGTCACAGGACACCATGATGAGTGACTGCCATCAATTACTACCCTCTGGGTCCGACCACGGAGCCAATTTCCAAGCCAGCGGATCATGGTGGACCCAAGGCCACATTTGGCCAGTTTCGCCAAGAGGTGATCATGGGATACCAGATCAAAGGCTTTTTTGAAGTCAAGATATATGACATCAATCTCTTCTCCCTTGTCCAGGTGATAGGTCACCTGGTCATAGAAGGAAATGAGATTGGTCAAGCAAGACCTACCCACAACAAACCCGTGCTGGCTATCCCTTAGGATGTTGGCGTCACCCAGTCCATTAAAGATGGCCTCTTTAATAAACTTTTCTAAGATCTTCCCCGGGATAGAAGTCAGGCTGATGGGCCTATAGTTAGCCGGATCCACTCTCCTCCCTTTCTTGAAGATAGACACCACATTGGCCTTCTTCCAGTCTTCGGGCACTACACCAGAGTACCAGGAGTTCTCGAAGTTCCATGCCAGAGACTGGGCTATGATGCTTGCTATCTCCTTGAGTACCCTGGGGTGTAGATTGTCAGGGCCGGCTGACTTGAAGGTATCCAGCCTCTCAAGGTGTTCCTTCATGAGGTCAGCATTAATGGAGGACAGGGGATCTCCCTCACCCGGACCTCCCTGTCCCGTAGCGGGCATGGGCGTCCCATGGGACTCATGAAAGACTGACGCAAAGTACCCATTTAATAGGTCACCTTTTCCTGGACATCAGGTGTCAGTTACCCCATCTGGTTCAGCAGGGGCCCAATGTTGCCCTTGCTTTTCCTCCGGCTCCCCACATATCTGAAAAAGGACTTTTTATTGTCCTTGATGCTCAAAGCTAGTTGGAGTTCAGTTGCAGCCTTGGCTTTCCTGGTTTGCTCCCTGCAGGACCAGAGCAGTGCAGAATAATCCTCCTTGGAGGTGAATCCCGTCCTCCATCCATTGTAGGCTTTTCTTTTTAGCCTCAGGAGGTCTGCTAGGTCCCTGGAGAGCCGGGGAGGCTGCTGTGCCCTCTTGCTGCCTTTCCTCCGAGACGAAATAGACTTAGCTTGTGCGTTGGGGGATCGCTCCCTTGAGGAGCAACCACTCTTCTTGAACTCCCCTCTCCCTGGGGTCATGATCCCTTAGGGCCTGAGTGACAAGCCTCCTGACCTTGTCAAAGTCAGCTTTTCTGAAGTCAAGGACATCTGTGTGGCTGACTGACTTGCCAGCTTTACGGAGGATGGTGAAGGTGATCAGCTCATGGTCGCTGTCACCCAGCTTCCCATCGATTACTAGGTCACTGATTAGGTCATCCCCAGTAGCCAGTACCAGGTCGAGCAGCGCTTTGCCTCTTGTTGACCCATAGACTTCTTGAGGCAGGTAGAGGTCATCCATGCACAAGAGGAAGCTTTGCGACCGTTTGGATTTTGCAGAGTGATCCTTCCACGAGATGTCCAGGTAATTGAAGTCACCCATGACACCCATGGTCCTGGAGCATGCGGCCTCAGCCAGTTCCCGGGCGAACTCCTGGTCAAGCTCAGGACTTTGGGTGGGAGGTCTGTAGTAGACTCCTACCATTGTGTCCCCTGTGCTGTGTTCCCCACGAATTTTAACCCAGAGGGTCTCCAGTCGTCTACCCTGGTCACCAATATTAGCTTGCAGGGACATATAGCTTTCTTTAACATAGAGAGTTACACCCCCGCGCCTTTTATCTACACAATCCCTCCTGTACAGGGTATAGCCATCTATACCCGAGGTCCAGTCATGGGTGGAGTCCCACCAGGTCTCTGTTATCCCAATGATATCATAATTCTTTGCATTGAGCAGGAGGGTAAGCTCCTCCTGCTTGTTCCCCAAGCTCCTGGCATTTGTGTACAGGCAGGCAAGTGTTCCCTTGGGGGCTCTTACCTTGCCCACAGATTGTACCAGGGCTGGGGCAAGGGTGGGCTCCCTTAAGTGCCTTGGCCTGCTGGCTTTGCAAGGGTTGCTTAGCGGGCCAGCAGTGGTGGTAGTCCCCCTGTCCCCCAGTGGGTTAGTTTAAAGCCCAGTGGAGCAGGTCAGCCAGTCTGGCTGAGAAGAGCCTCCTCCCCAGGGGAGAGAGGTGGAGGCCATCTCTTCCCAGCAGCTCACTGCCTCTCTCGCCAAAGAGCGGGCTGTGGTCATGGAAGCCAAAGCCTTCCTGATGACACCAGTGCCGCAATCTTTTGTTGACTACGTGATTCCTCCTCTCCCTCCTCAGCCCATACCCTGAGACTGGGAGGATCGACAAGAACACCACCCGTGCCCCTAGACCCTTTAGCTCCACTCCCAAATCACTGTAGCACCTCATGACCCAGTTGGGAGCACTCCGAGCCGTGCCATCGATGCCCACATGAATAAGGAGCATAGGATAGTGGTCTGTGGGCTGGAGGAGCTTTGGGATCTTTTCTGCAATGTCAGGGATGTGGGCCCCCGGGAAGCAGCAGACTTCCCGGGCTAAGGGGTCAGAGCTGCAGATTGCCCCCTCAGTCCCCCTCAGGATGGAGTCTCCCACAACAAACACCTTACGTTTTGTCCTGGGGAGAGCGGGGACAGTAGCTGCAGTTGAGTCTGTGTTGCCTGCGGGAGCTGGCAACTCAGCAGGCTCTGCTGGAGCAGCAAGAGGTGTGTACCTGTTGCTAAGCTCCAGCGGGGCAGGGGCCTTAATGCGACAGGCCTTAGGGCCCTTGACCACCTTGGTCCATGCCCCTGCCTGGACAGAGTGCGAGGTCCCGGAGTCCTCCTTTGTCCTGGAGAGAGACGGTGGTCTGCCCTGTGGCTCCCGGGGGAGAAGGGCCTGGCAGTAGGAGTCGATCTCCTGCTCACAGTCCCTGATGGCACAAAGTCTCTGGACTGCAGCCTGGAGCTCCTCCAGCTGGCGTACCAGAGACCCCAAAAGGGAGCAGACCCCACACAGGGAGGTGGCCATGCTCCCGGGCCCCAGAGCCTGAAAAAGGGACAGGCATCCTGCACAGCCAAGAGCCGGGGCTCCATCTGCATGGAGCCTGGAACCATGGGCTGCATCTGGGTGGCAGTCTCTGAGGTGCCCAAGGGGGGACCTGCAGAGCCCAGGGGGACCCAAGGGGTGCGGCGCATGCCCGTCCGTGTCATGCCTCTGGTAGGCTGGCTACGTCTGGGACTGTCTATCCTGGGGGGTTCGCAGGCAGGGTCTTGGGTCCTCCCGCACACCCTCCTGCGCAAACTCCAAACATTACTGGTTTGTACATTTTTTAGTGGCTATGACCAGCTTTTTACACTTGGAGCATTATCTCTCCTAATTATGTGCATTTTAGTCTAGAAAATCCAGAAATGGCTGCAAAGAAGAAGAAATGGAAAGACTGGACAGGGGCAAAAGGGAACTGACAGTGGTAGAAGTACCAGACAAAAGTAATTCTTTGGAGTAACAGATCTGCAATGTGGATCAGAAGGAACAAGTCAGATTAAAGGGAAGATACAGTAAAGAGAAAGAAGGAAAAAAATAGGAGTATATGAGCCAGAGGCGTATTCTTTTTCTTTTCATTAAGATTCCTGTATTGTATTTAAAGGGAATACATTAAAGCTGTAGTTTATTATCTTGCTCTCAACAGAATGATGTTAAGTATTGTAGACCATAATTTGTTATATTTTATTTCATATTAAATATAGTTAAATCTGTAATGCAAACTGGTACAAGCTAGAAAATTGAAAATTGAGCCTGATTTTCTATGCTTTACATACCCTGTAGGCAACCTAAATACATAAAAGAATGCTTTAAGAGCATTGTCAGCTTTAATTTTGAATTGCCTGGTTTCTGACAGTTGGTTAAATGCATATTTAAATTATTTAAAAAACATTTATGTACTCATTTAAAATAAACAGCTTCTTTGAAGCTGTTCAGCCCATCATTTCAATACACATTAATATACTTTTTGTTTTTCAGGTCTTTGTAGCATAGGGCAATGTGCTAAATAATGAATTTAGGCCATTTTAAAATGCATGTTTTAATTCACCCCTTAAGAGACAACCCAGCTTATAGATAAATACACAACATGCTTATATATTTTGCTTAAAGGCTATTTAGGACCATTCTTCCATCTTTTTTTGGTACTTTATCAGACAGAACTCCCAAGGACACTGCTGCAGGTTTGATTTTAATGAATAAAGAATAATGTATGGGCAAGGATGGTATGATTTTACCATTAGATCCTGTGCATGTGAACAAGGGGAACAGGATGTGATTCTTCATCATGATTATGTACTGCATTACCAAAATTCCCTTGTTTCCAAAATTGAGTATCTAAGGCTCTTTAAATATCTTATTTTTAAAATACAGGAAGTCCTCGTCTTACAGAGTTTCGAGTTACAATGTTTTTCACTTACAGCATTTATAAATTGACACCCATTTCAACTTTCTGACATCAGTTTCGACTTTACAATGCTTGATCTGATGCCATGCCACACAAGCAAACAAGTTCACTGCATTGCCCATCTCCCTAGAGAACATCTGTTCAAACTTCCTTGGACACTTTCTTGAAGAAAGCAGACACAACTCCAGAAAATCCTGCAGCCAAGACTCCTGAGAAAAACCTCCAGCCAAGAACCCTTCAAAAAGTCCAACCCAAGAGCCTTCAAAAAGTCCAGCAAAATCACCTCAAAGAAGTCCTTCCAAATCAATATGATAGCTATTTACAATATAAATACTTTAATGTAGCTATATTACTTATCTATAATTAAGTACAAAATTCTGCATTATTTTTGGTGAAAATCGGGTATCGGACCTTGGTTCAGGAACTAATCCCCCATTTATAATATTTTTTCCTGTGGGAAAATCTGTTCTGAGTTACAACATTTCAACATAAGATGCAGTTTTCAGGAACCAGTTGTGACATAAGTCCGAGGACTGCCTGTACTGGAAATATTGGCTAATTATCTACAAGGCCCAGTATTGGTATATTAACATGATTTTGAGATAAGTGAAAGATTAATTATTAATGTTAAAACTGACTGATATGCTTATACCAAGATTTAACTGAGAATGTTTTCTTAGTGCCAAGTTATTTACCACTGAAACTGTATGTTGCTAACTAATGTTATTGGCTTACTCTGCTTTGAAATACTAACACCTGAAGAAAATAAGTGTATATATTTTTTCTGGAGTAGGAGCCCAGTTATAATTCCAGTAACTCAGTAAGCTATATCCTGCTTTCTTTATCCAATCAGCTCATGTAGTCCTTTTCAATATACAGGGCCAGAATCTGAAATCTTTATTCAAAGGTAAGTATAACTGATGTCAATGAAGTGTATGCTGAGTAAATCTGAGATCCTAAACATAACCTGTTGATCTGTACCTTCCACACCTTTCCCAAACCTCTGTGGCTTTCCTATCTACCTCAGTGCCTATGGAACATTTTCCATAGTTTCACAAATCCATAAAAAAGAAAAAGCAAGAATTGCATGAGTTGTGGGAAGATTAGTCAAGTCATGAAGAACAGCCATACACCAACCCTAAGAGATCAAGATGTGGAGAAAAGAACCAAAATGTCTTCGCCACTGGTAGTAAAGCCTTTTAAAAGCGTCATTTTGGGGCGTCCACTGGCTACAGAACTATCTGCTATCCCCCTCTTCACAAGGAGAGAGATAGCAGGATTGAGGAAAAAAGACCAGCTGTGCAGTTCTATCAAGATGGTCCAAACCTCTTGCAGACTACCTAGGCATGAGAGTGGAGCCCATTTGCTTTTCCATATAAGGACATTGGGTATTTCCACCCTGGTCTTACTAGTGATTAGTGAAAAGAGCAATATATTTTCCCTTGCCTTTGGCCCCACTTGATGGGAATTCTTGTGAAAGGCAATACTCAAGTTCCGAACAATTGTTTCAGGATTTTTGCCTATTGTTAGTACCAGTAAGGGGGAAAGAAGCAGCAACATGAAAAGATCATTTAAAATAGATTCATCTTTCTTGAGAGAGGGGAAAGCAAGATAATTAAAACAGCAGAACTCAAAAGAAATGTGTAAATTGGAACATATCATTACCAAATTATGTAATTATTTTTTCTTTATTATTATTATTATTTCTTTATTTATTATATTTAAAACATTATTTTCTTTAAAGTTCTGTGGTGGCAAACATTAAAATAGCCTATTCAAACCTTTAAAGTAAATTGCATTGACTAGAGGAGTTGATTGTTGTTAACTGTGAAAAAGAGAAGGTAATTGAAAAGGTTTCTTGTGGTTTGGAAATGCCTTCCAAATATTCATTAAACATTTAAGCGACTAAATTTGCAGAATATGTTCCTGACATTGGCACTGGTTCTGTGGTATTTCTCTCATCAGATGGAAGTACTGTGTGTTATGCAGAGTGCATTCATGCATAAACAATATCATTTTCATAAATTAAAACCTCCCCTGCAGAAGGAACATCTGTGCCTGCCTTTGAATAAAAGATGGTGGCATGTGAGTTGCCCCTTGACTGACTAGAAGAATCCTTATGTTTAAGAGGAAGGCATAAAACCAAAAGGCATACAAACCTGGGTCAGATATTTCAGTTTCTCTTAGAAATGGTCACTAAGGGTGTTTATTCTCCCCCCTCCCCCACCTGCCCCTTAGGTTAGTCAGGAATATGCTTAGCTATCGTTACTGTCTAGAAGAGGTGAATGGAGTACTTGAAAAGTTGTTTTCTGATGGGCAATCCTATTTTTTACATTCAGCAGTGGTTTTTAGATTGGCAAATAGCACTCTGTATCCAGCTGTACCCTGAGGAAACTGAGCTTCTGAAAAATGAACCAACTTCCCTGACAATGAACGTTCAGTGTGTGTGTTTTAGGCTGGCAATAAGCATATAGTGATCCGAAATATGATTCTTTTGTGTTTTTTTAACCACCAAGAACTTTTAAAATAGCCAATAGCCCCTTCAGACCTATCAGGTATTATTTATGGGGAAGAGCGTATTCATCATCTCCGTTGTGTGCTGGAGGACTTAATGGGTATTTCCGAGGCATTTCTATGTGTACTCGTTTCGTTTTGCACAGTCTGAGGGAGACCTGTTGATATTTTATTAGGAGTGTTCCTGCTCATAAGAGGATGTATATTGCTCTCCAGCAGTTTGGGTCAGTAGATTCCTACAGCCCTGGGTGTGCCACTGAAGGTTAGGAATTAAAACAATTCTTGTTTTGGCGAAGAAAAGCAAGGCTTGGTGAATTGAGAGTCAGGCTTATGGCGATGGGTTTAGAAAACTACGGTACAGCGGCCGTGGAGAGGAGGCAGAACACGGCGAAGGGGCGGTGGGGACTCCAGGTAGCTCCTTCGGTGCTGTAAGACCCGTTAGACTGCAGAGAGCAACTGCATCTAGTGGCTTCTTCCTTTGGAGCCAAACACAGGGTGAGCCTGAATACTGGCTCGAGAGGGACACACAGAGAAGTCATCTGGAGGAGCCTTTCTCAGATCAAAAAGGACAGCAGAAAAGCCGTTCCCAGGGGGCAATATTTGAGCCACAAATGGTGACTTCTGTCCAAGTGGGGAAGGGGTGAGTTAACTTCTAAAAACTCGCGGTTTGGGCATAAACTAAAAAATCATATTGAGCCCGAGCCGTTAATCAATGGTTCACTTGATCTCCATTAGCTCCTACTGAATCACATTTAAAAGTAAATGTCTACTGTGTATGCTTTCCCAGTGAGCAGCGGGGAAACCTGCGGGCAGGAGGACTTAGGGACAGATGGAAGTGTTGCCCGAAGTTTATAGACATCTACTCCCAGCCTCAGGTCTGCTTTGACTTGCCAAGGAAAAAACCACCCCGAGGGCAGGCTAATTGTTCGAGTTCTTTTCCGGAAACAATGTTAACTTTTTTGGCTTTATTGCTATTCTTGGGGGAAGGGGTAGTGCAAAGGGTCGTATGAATCGCAAAGAGCATACGAGAGTCAGAAGTAAAAGCTTGAGGACGAAAACTCGAATTCAGGTTTTTTTTATAATCAAACAACTACGTTATTGTTCATGTCCCTTCAAATTAAGCAGTCCAAAGCGCCAGCCATACAGAAGAGCAGAGTTTGACACTAACTGGCACGAAATGAAAAAGCAACCAAACCAAAGAAAGAACCAAGGACTTTGTTTTTTAGTCCATTTATTCTACAAATAATAAATGTTGCACCTTTCATGAGCTATCGAATAAAACAAGAATCCCATAGGAATTACTTACACTAAGAAAAAAAAATCACGTTAAAGGAGAAATGCAACATTCAACCAAATGTTCAATACTATGTAGTTGCCAATGCATGAATGTTTTCTAAAATCCCAGTGTGCATTACATTATAATATACAGGATTACAAACAAAATTACAGTACAGATTGATTCCAGTTGACCAGCATTACATTTCAGACAGCACTTATTCTGGACTGCATTGTACATGCAATAGCTATTGTTCTAATTACGGATTAAATGGTTTGAATTTGTTTTAAGCTACTGTACTAATTGACTACAATAGGTTATATAGCCCAACTTCAACCACCTGATTAGTTTTAGGCTCCGATTCCTAATATGAGTATATGACAAACCACCGATTGTGTGAATATGTATAAAATCATGCATTTATATTGTCTGGAAACATTACTATTTTCAAGTTCTCTTCAAAATCACGGAATGCAAAGGGGTTCAAAGACTAAAAAGAAACAGTGCAAATTGTATGTGATAGTCAAGCAGCTTTTGATTTTAAAAGGGTGTTGGCATTTGCTTATAATATTTATATACAAGTTTGTGCAAGTAATGTGTTGAATTGATATGTTTTAATAGAAAATAAGTCTCTCGTTCTTATAGCCTCTCAAGAACTAAGGATCTGGTTCTTATTGTAGGGGAAAAAAGACTTTCATGGGAAAGAAATTGCCAGGATTGTGCATTTTGTTGACGATTTAAAAAGGAAAGAAGTGCTAAGGCAACATAACTTTTCTAAGCACTTTTCTGCTGGTTTAAATTAGTTAAATTATTTTGTATAAATTAGATATAATTCTACCTTTCCGATATGTATAAAAATTGATGAAGCTGCATGGTTTAAAATAGGAAATCCACGTTATAAAAAGTCATTAAAAATTCTGTACAAAATCACAACAAAATAATTCAGCATGGGAAAGGTAACAAGTAGGAAAAATGTTGGTTGAAAAATATAGATTTATATATATTTTGTAATTGGCCCATTACTAGTTTAAAAATTGCATAGATCCTAATTATTGCTTGTGATTTTGTTATCCCGATCAGATAATTAAACTCGATCTGAATCCCGCCCCCTACACCAAAAATGTACAGCGTAGCTTTAAAGAGCTATTAGAAAATAATACAGAAGGTGAACAGGGATGTGGCATCCCTGCGTCTCCTAAAGGCAGTAACGACAATAAATACATATATCACTCGAAGCTTGGAGTATTTGCACTTCGCAGCAGTGGTACCCAACGGGCTGCCCCTTGTAAACAAGACAGTCAGTGGACGCAGTCGATTTGTTTCCTCCTCTCATTCGTGACTGACACTGATGCGTCTCGAAGGGTTAATCGTGAAAGATGGCATTGAGCTGAGCACTCATGACTCGTTCGTGATGGGAATGGCTCTCATAGGGCATAATGTTGTCTATAGGGATCTCACAGCGAGAGGCAGAGCCAGAGAAGATTGATCCGTGGCCTGGAGCTCCTGCCAGGGTAGCTGCGGGGTAGTGCATGGTAAAGGCATAATTTTTATCAAACTCGCTGGAAGGTTCGTGTTTGAAAGAGAAGTTCCCATTGATGCTGAGGGGCGGGCTGAGCGGTCCGTCAAAGGAAGGGCTGGTGCAATCAGTGAGGTTGCTCTCAAAAAAGGGCTCCAGAGCCGCCCCGTACGAGTGCGGAGGCTTGACGTGGAAGATGTGGGAGCTGTCCATGGTGCCGTAGGGCGGACTGGGAAGACCCGGGGACTGGTAGGGGTAAGGGTGCACGGGGAAGGAAGCACTGGCTGGCTGCATGTGGGGCGGCATGTCCTGGTTCTGCTCGGGCAGGAAAGTCCGGGGGTTGAGCTGGAGGCAGCCGGCTACCAAGTTGGTCGTGGGTTGACTCAAGCCCTTGCAGAGGGTCTGGACGAAAGAGACCAGGTCCGGGCTCTTGCCGGAGCGCAGGATCTCGGACAGCGCCCAGATATAGTTCTTGGCCAGGCGCAGCGTCTCGATCTTGGAGAGCTTCTGCGTCTTGGAGTAGCAGGGCACCACCTTGCGCAGGTTGTCCAGGGCCGCGTTCAGCCCGTGCATGCGGTTCCGCTCCCGCGCGTTGGCCTTCATGCGCCTCAGCTTGAACCGCTCCATGCGCGCCTTGGTCATCTTCTTCTTCTTGGGGCCGCGCCTCTTGGGCTTCTGCTCGTCGTCTTCCTCCTCCTCCTCCTCCTCCTCCTCCTCCTCCTCCTCTTCCTCCAGGTCGTCGTCCTCCTCCTCCTCGTCCTCGCCGTTCCTCAGCGAGTCCTCTTCGGCCTCGCCGTGCAGGGCTTCCAGGTCCTTCTCTTTCTTGTCCACCTCGTGCTCCTCGTCCTGAGAGCTGAGGCACTCATCCGTCCAGCTCGGGGGCCCCTGGGGCTGGGGCTCTCCCATCAGCCCACTCTCGCTGTACGATTTGGTCATCTTCAGAGTCCTGTTTTCAGGAGAAGACAAAACAAAGCCACATTCAGCAGAAAGAAGCGCAGCCCTCCTTCCAGCGCCCTGCCTCCCTCGGCCCGTGAGTGTCTATAGGGAATGAGACACGGGCAGGGTGTGCGTGAAAATACCCAAGAGGCATACATACACGCACAGCAATGCCCCAGCGTTGTCCTTTCCTGAGAAGAAGAGAGTAAAACTTTTAATTGCACCCGCGCTTCTCCCTTATCATTTGATTGACTTGTGCTCAAACATAATTGCGCGGGGCATATACATAGATTAAGCGGAAGGAAATGTAACGGACATGATCGGAGGAGCCCAAGCATTTTTTTTAGCATTTGCAGATTTAATGGGAGGGGGAAAACAAGAAAAAAAAAAGTTGCCAGCAATGGTAATCCAGCATTTTCCTTGCCTTCCCTGTATCCCCGCCGCCTCCCCACAATAACTACAGTCCCCCTTGTGCCACAGCTCTAACGCAGTCTTCAGGGCTGTTCAGAGCCAAGCTGAGCTCTGCTCTCCAGATGGGGGATCAGGTGCGATGCTTTTCCTAACCTGAAGGCTACTCCTTCCTTCTTTAATGTCGGGGCTCTCCAAGTCCCTGCTGAAACCTCTGGGCAGTGCAGCAATAGATGGAAGGCACTGGCCGGGCAGGACTGGAGCAGAGCTCAGGACAGCACACGCTCTTCGGAGACGAGCACAACCTCCAAGCAACAAATGAATTTGTTGCCAGGCTGGCAGGACCTCCTGACGTCTTTGGTGCCTCCGACACTGTAACAGGTAGCAATTCTGGCAGCTCCTGCCCTGGCTACTCCCCCTTCTCTCTGAAAGTCTCCGCCACCTCCGACCCAGGATTGACAACACTATTGCTAGAGGATTTCTTCCAAGCGCCCTCTCTCCTCATGGAAAATAATAGTCTTTCCATTCATATCTTGTGATCATCCAAGCCAGCTCGGGTTAGAGTCTGGGGACTGTCTCCCCAGCTTCCACCCCTCCCCTATGTGCCACGCAGACTACACATTGCAAATGAGACGGGAAACGATGCTCAGACCGAACTTCTCCTGGGCTTGAGCTATGGGCGCTCTGCTTAAGTAGGCGGAAAAGTTAAGGGCGATTCCGTTTCTCGGCTTTTATTTTGCTCACTAGGTTTCGCGGGGGCGGGTCACAGCAGGTGAAAACTGCGTCTTGAGCTCCCTGGCCCAGAGACACCTAGGCCGGCCGCAGGCAGCGCTTCAGCCCCCCGGACCCCACGCAGCCCCGCTCTATCGCTATCTAGATGCAGCTGCAGGAATTTGCCCTGGTTTCCCTGGGAGGAAAGCAGGCTTTAGCGTCGGGGTTATAATTACCTTCTTGCTCAGTGTCTCCTTTGCAGTGATGGTCTCATAACCTTGTTACTCCTGGAGAGCAGTCCTGCGCGAGGGGGGTGGGCTGCGTTTTTTCTAGGGGCTGCGCGCAGGACGCCCAGGTTATATAGCGGGGCTGGTGATGCTGGGGGAGAGGGAGGGGAAGCCGGGATCCGGGCGCTCCTGTTATAGCCGCCAGCGCCTGCGCCCCTGGTGCCGCCGAGCAAACCCCTCCTCCCCCGCCCCCCTCTCCCCGGCACGCGCCATATGGTCACCCACGTCAGGCAAAGGGCCCCGCTCCTCACGTGACCTGCCCATTTGTATTCAGCGCCGCTCTCGATTCCATCCCTTTGTGGCCCAAAGAAAGTGGCCATCTGTCGCCAGCCAGAGACTCTGCGGACCTGTTTGTACCCGCAGGAGAGATTAACCCCCTCGCCGCCGGGAGGGCCAGCACTCTCTTGTCGCTCGTGCTGTTGCTCTCTCCCTTTTGGGGGTTGGGGTTTTTTGTTGCTGCTGTTGTTCAAGAGCAGTGGTGTTAGGTAGCAAGAGGGAGAAGGAGCAGATCCGCTGACCCCTCTGCACTGGGGGTCGCTCCTATGGCCAGCCGGTGCCTTCGCCCACCGCTCCACTCTCCTGCCCCTAGGATGGAGCCGGACTGTTCTCAGTGGTGGCAGGTGACAGAACAAGGAGCAATGGCCTCAAGCTGCAGCAAGGGAGGTTTAGGTTAGGTATTAAGACGCATTTTCACACTAGGAAGGTAGTGAAACACTGGAGCAGGTTACCCAGACAGGTGGAGGAAGCTCCATCTTTGGAGGTTTTCAGACCTAGCTAGACAAGGCTTTGCCTGGGATGATCTAGTTGGGGATGGTCCTGCTTTGAGCTGGGGGTTGGATTCACTCTAGATGACCTCCTGAGGTCCCTTCCAACCCTATGATTCGGGGGGAAAAAACTTTCTGACTAGGAGGGTAGTAAAGCAGTGGGAAAGGTTACCCAGAGAGGTGGCGGAATCTAGCAGCACTTTGCACTTGCTCCAGGGGCGCCCCGCTGGAGGCGCCGCTTAGCACTTCCCACTCTCTCCTGCTTCTTCCTAGGCGAGGAAGGGGCAGATTGGGCACAGAGCTAACCAACTTGTGGAGATCGTCAGCCCCTGCTCCCAAATGACCGCGGGATCAGACTCCAGCCCAGTCCACACGCTGCTCCGATCCCCCCTCTCACAGCGCGCACACACGTTTCCACGACTGTCACCGCCCTCCGCTATCACCCTCCTTTTTCCTATAGAGAAGACCATGTGCCAGCTCGGGTGGGCACGACTTCACGTTCTCCTTTACAGTCCGTCCCCTCCTCTGTTCCGTAGTCGCCAGGAATGGAAATCTTGCCAGAAAGATATTAGAGAAGCAGCCCTGGCGCCCGGATCTGGTAGCAAACCTGCCCGGCAAGTGTCTTCATCCGAAGGCTCCTTCTTCCCAGCGATTCACAGTGCAAGAATGATGTGAGCAGTGAAGAAGTCTCATTGGTCACAAACTTTGAAAGCCAGGTTAGCTGCTTCTTTATGAGTCTGAAACTTAAGTGCAAATCCGTAACATGAAGTAAAAAAACCCCAAACAAACAAAAAACGAACCAGGAACAGTGTTGTGGGCTCGACTTAGCACGAAGACAGCTAACATGAAAAAAGTCACCGTGTAAAGATCTTTCCATTTAAAAGAACGAAGTCTCTAAAGGGGTCGACGCTTGATAGCTGGTAATGTTAACAGAATCTGACAGCTCTGTCTATCATTTAGAGTTTGCGATGCCTACTCCTCCCCCCCCCCATTTCTGTTTCAAATTAATGCACTCACTCGTAGGGGAAAAAATTCAATTGTCAACACTGTATTTTAAAAGAACATTTATAAGCAATTACTCGAAAAAGTCTTTAAACAGATCACTTGAGTTTGCAAACATTGCCAAATTGGATAGAGATGCATCTTAACAAGGAAGTATCCTGGCTTGCGTGATAACAAGTGGAGCTTTATTACTGGTACACGTTATCCGGGGATTTAATCACTAAAAGGAAAGAATGAAATCATTTGTTTTGGCGTCATGCGGCTTTAAATAGGAACCCAATAACTGCCTTCCAGAAGCAGATTTGCAAAATGGAGGGGGTTTCCTTTTCTTTTCTAGGCCGAGTTATTTTTAAAATGTTTTTATCACGTTGATGACCTCCACAGGCAAACAGAATAGAACTGAGACGGTTTGTCGTCAGTATAATCAGGTGTAAAGGATAATTGTCCATGAGCTTGGCTTCTTTCAAGCTGAACGTTTCTGATGTGCAACTTGTACTTGCTGTTTGAAAACGGACAATGCTAATTACTTAACTCTGATTAAGAGACACTGTCTGAACCGGGCCGCGTTGCTATTTGGAGGTGTTCTCAAATTACATAGGCTTGTGCTCACTTGGCGTGGAAAGGTGACGCTTTCCCCTGCACATCTGGATATAGAATCGCATATGTCTGTTCATCTAAGGCAAGTCATCTCTGCCCTGGGTCTTACTAGAAACCCACCTAGTAAGACCAAGCCTCTCACTTTGTGTGGCAGCAATTCCCTTCACAGGACCAGAGTGTTGTAGCATTTGGCTTGGAAGTCGCTGTTGTTTTCTATCCTGCTTTCCTTCCTTAGTGAAAACTAAGCAGAACAGACAGCCAAACTGGAGGGACCTTTCTCTGCCTTTAAGACATCGATGCTCATTAGCTCCTTTAAATAGACAGGGTTTGAGCGTCTGGGTGGGGAGGGGGTGAGGTGCATTTTTATTTCATATCCGGGATGGTTTAAGTCATGTTTTGATGATCGCTCCAGGCCAGTTGGGCCGCAGGCAGTTTGCAAGCGGGAAAGAAACGAAGTAGCAAAAAAACACGGTGGAAAGAAACCTTAAGAGCTCAGTATTAAGGGCCCGCTAAGAGAGGGTCGCAAAGAGCAGGAAAAACGATTGAAATGCGCCTAACCCACGAGCCTGTGCTCATGCCCCTGTTTACAGGGAAAAGACGGAAGTTTCCCAACTGTAGGCAGCGGGGTCGGCTAAGGAGGGGTGGATGTTTCTGCTGTGTAAGGGGCGGCGGCAAGGCTGCCGAGCAGAGGAGCTGCAAGTCCAGGACAGGCGCCCGGACTGGACCTCAGGGCCACGGGCTAGGAAGATCTGCTGAGGATCAAGGCTCTTTCCCTCCATGCCTCTGCCCCTCTCTAGCCCAAGTTGCCGCTCTAGCCCTCTCCCTCTGGCTTTCGCCTTCTTCACCTCTGCCTTCTCCTCAAGCTCATTCCCCTCCCTTGGGCTCTGTCTCTCCGGGGTCCCCCCCCCCCCGGTTTAATCTGGTTTTCGCTCTAAGCGTCTCCTCTTGTCTTGCCCCCAGTCTCCTCCTTCTCCATCTGGCTCTTGCCTTCGCTTCTCAGTCCCCTTCTGCATCTTCCCCCGCTCGTTTTTCCCCGGCTTTCCCTTCCTTTTCTTCCTCCCTCCCTCTCTCTCTCTCTCTCTTTCTTTCATCGAGCCCTCTCCCTCCCTCCTCTGCCAGCCTCCCCCGCCCTCCCCCCCGGCTTGGGGGCTGCTGTCCGCAGAGCGGCACGCGAGCCGCACGCGTTGGCAACAAAAGCCCCTTTCACGGCTCACTGCCCCTATGCAACGTCCCAAAGCTGCTCCCTCGGCCGCCC
The DNA here is from genome assembly GCF_052110815.1 of Crocodylus siamensis. Classification (NCBI taxonomy): domain Eukaryota; kingdom Metazoa; phylum Chordata; order Crocodylia; family Crocodylidae; genus Crocodylus; species Crocodylus siamensis. The sequence continues at coordinate 197,720,123 of NC_143398.1, read as the reverse complement.
GCGCCCGGCTCATCTGCCGGCGCCTGCTCCCGGCCTGACGGTTGCTTCAGCAGCAGGGCCAAGCCCGGGCCGAGGGGCACCCAGTGGGAGGAGGGGGCTGGGGGCCAGAGCGGCGGGGCAGACAATGCGGCGGGCCCCGAGTTCTCCGAGCAGCCGCTGTCATCTGCGGCCCTGCCCTGCTGGGCCTGGCCCCGGGGGAGTTTTCTTTCTTTCCTTAAGGATAATTCGGAGGGGGAAAAAAAGGTTCTCCAAGCCCAGAAAGCTGCATATCTCTCCTATTCCTCCCACTCTCGGGCAGGGGCACGGCCGGCACCGAGCTGCTAACTTCAAGCAAAGAGCGATCTTTCCCGAGCCGGTCAGCCTGGAGCTCTGCAAGCCCAACAGAAGCCGAACATCAACTCCTAAAAATGCAGCGGGGCCGCGGAGCTAGGGGCAGGGGTGGAAATCGATGCTATTCAAATGCTTTCCCGTTGTCCGGAGTGCAAAATCCGTCCCGGGGAAATCTCCTGGGTTTGCAGCATTATCTTAATTAAGATAATTGATTCATATTGCACCTGCGAGAGTGGAGGGGGGGAAGATTCCCCCCCACTTCCAAATAGCTTAAAGCTATTGGAGAGAGGAAGCCTCGCTTATAATTTAGGGAGTGATTTACTGTCTCAGCAGCCCGCGTGGTCTGGCTTGCCTCTATTTGTTATTTGCACTCTCTGCTTTCTTCCCAAACCAGGAGCGGAATCAAACAAGGATGAAGCATTAGCATTAAAAAATAAGTTTAAATCTATGCTCCCTCCTCCCCCCAAGCTCCGTGGATGGTGCCACATCCAGCTCATTAAAAAGGACTCCGACGGGCTTTGTATGGCGGTTAGGAGTTTGGAGGCGCCCCTGTGTTTGCCGTGGGTTGATCAAAGGTCTCACACCTGTTTACAGTAGGGTTCGGAAGCAGATTGCAGACCAACTGGGAGCCCGGAGCCAGGTAGCAGACAAAGGCCGGCCTCCCAACAGAAGCGATCGATACACTGTGCGGGTTTTTTTTTTTTCACTCCTCGCAGGCTGGCTGGAAAGCCGGGGCAGCCTTGTCTTAGCTGCTATTCCAGACCATTGTGTGGCCGGCCACAGATGGAGAAGGCTGGGGTGCGAAACCAGCGAGATCAGCACCAGGGACAGCTCCCGCCGCGCTGCCCGGCCTGTCGCAGGGCCCTTTCCCCTGCTCGGCTGTCCGCGTCGCCAGCGCTGCGGGGCTACAGGAGCGGCATGAATATCCCCCCAGTTCCAACGCGTGCCCTCAGCTCATCTCGGCTCATTCAAAAGCCTGATTCAAATGTATTGCTACACGAGTGCAATGGCAGAATCTCCTGAGGAAATGGTCTTGCCAGATTCCTATCTATCTAATACACGCATACGTATATTTTATTGTATTTTTCTTGCTTACTTGCTTTCTTGCTAAAATACACATACGTCTGCGTTTATACACACACGTGTGTGTTTTATATACACGCGCACACACGCAATCCATAACTCTACTTTGAAGGGCGGTCTGAGTCAGGCTGGTTCTCTCCGAACCAGGAATCTGGCAAGACCGTTTCCTTTGGAGATTCTACCATTGGACTGATTCTCTCTTTGGACTGATGTAACAATACATCTGAATCAAGCTTTTGAATGAGAAGAGATGAGCTGAGGGCACGCCTTGGAATTGAAGGGATGCTTAACATTGCTCCCGTTGCCCTGAAGACCTGTATCTTTCTCTGTCTGTCTCTCTCACATACACACACGGAGTTCACCCCGGAATCCATTAGTATCTCGCCGTGTAGAATTTTTGGAAAGCATTCGCAGCTGTTGCTGGAAGCAGATACAAATTCTAAAAGGGTCCTTTTCTGCAGGTTTTCCCGTAGGACTCAATCTTTTTATTTTATCGAGCTATCTCCCCTTTCCCTCTCCCTGCCCAATTAAATACTGTTGCTGTTGTTGGGGTTTTTTTTTTTAATTGTATAAATGTAAACTTCTATTTAGTTAATGGAAAATACATCACAACCAGGGTTTAATTACCAGCTCGCTAAATGACTCTTTTGGTCAAGTACACACAATTATGAAATCACAATAGATTTAAAATATCGTTCAACTTGATTAAAAACAAAAAGCAAATCGCAGAAGTGTGCACCACTGAAACGAATATCGGCATGGTATTGTTAGGCCAGCGACCGCCTGGGCTAGAGTTCAAGTTACGCCAGCAGTCTTTGCTACTGGTGTCAAACTACCTCTATTATTAGGAGCGAGGATTCTTATCAGACGGGATTTAGACGCTGTTGTAACTCGAAAATCTAATTATTTTTGATCCAGGCATTTACCCCTAGAGTCCCACCTTGTTTAAATAAAGTGTTTTCTTCCCTCTTTAACAAACACATTTCCATTTGAATTAAATATTGATAATTTGACCTTTTAGTTCCTTTAACTAATCAAAAGGAAAAAAAAATCCAAATGTAGTTCCTAGTGCCTTGCCCTAGTGTGTCTTTCCGCTTGAATAAGCACTGAGATTAAACGAGTCAAACTTCCTCTTTCATTGCACTCTCTTTGCACTAATTGCTTATGCAAAAATGCAGATTTGTATTAATTAGTAACTCCACTGATTAGTTCGGTGGTATTTTCACGTAATAAATCATGCTGCAGACACGATTTTTGGCACAACCCCAGGTTGTGGCTCAGGATGCAATAAGGTTTCCATATTAAATAAAATCTTAGTCTAAATCTACCTTTTCGTTGCAGGTACAGTGTGTACCACCTGCTATATGCACCTGCTACGGGAAATTACTTTCTGTCCCTGGCAAGCCTCTTTGCTTTCCTTAATGACGCATCCTTCTTCCCAGGGTGTAGACTTTAAAAAGTGAATCATGAATCATGGTATCAAAGAATTAGATGAATCTGATGTCATGCTAACTTTCACAAATTTTACTGCTTAATGTTTTAGAGTTCAAACTACATACACTAAATATTATAATATACACTATATATACTATATACTTACTAGATATATGTGTGTGTAGTACATACAGAATCTCTTTCTTTCCCTCATCTGTCCATCTATCTAATCTGTCTTTCTATGTTCTTATACAACACCCATCATTTTGGAATCTAGTTGTCTCTCCAAATTACACACATACACACGTGCACACACACACATACACTTCTTTCCTTCCCTACAAGTTGCAGAGGCTGGATTTCAGGCTTTACAGTTATTGTTGATTGTTATTTGTATGTCATTAGAGCCTAGAGACCCCTAGTAGAGATGAGGCTCTATTATATTAAGTACTGCAGGTATATATAATGAAGGTAAGTCCCTGCCCCAAATTGCTTAAATGCCTTAAACTGTCTACAAAGTTTACATAAAGGATGATGTGCGCTTAGTACATTAGACACTCCTCAGAGAAATCTCCCATAATTTATTTTTTAAATCATCCTAGCTAATACATTTTAGCTGCATCATTAGGAGAGCTTCCTCCTGTTTACATGTTATGCAAATATATTATATTGAGTATTGATAACACAGGTCCTGCTTTGCTCAAGGAATTAGTGCAGCACTTCTAACACAAATACTGGACAGAAAGTTATACTAGAAAGAGGAGTAAAAGGTTTAGATGGAAAAGAATTGAGGAGGATTCAAGGATCACTTCCTTTTATATGACATTTTCAGTTCTAAATCTTGCTCGCCTTGTTCTTTCCAAGAAATTCATTGACTTTAGTAGGACCACTGCCATGAGCAAAGCCTGCAAGATCAGGCCTTTGGCCCTGTCTAAGGAGTGCAATAGGATGGAAGAGCAGCAAACACAGGTGCCAGCAGATTATATAAAGCTTTGCTGAGATTAAAATGCTGTCTCAATATGAGTTATTACATATCCTCCAAATAGAAATCTTCTTAGTGTTGGCTTTAAAGGGACTGCTTTTGTTTACCCTTGTTAGAAATATGCATGCTATCTGAATATGCAGCTGAATTCTTAGGGAACAAAATAGTCCTTTTATATTCCACCCCCCCCCCCAAGAAAGCAAAAATAAAAACACTCATATTATATTGTAGAGTGTCTGAATTGCTTTCAAAATGCGACTACTCATTTTAGATATTAACTGACAGCAAAACAAGGACAGTTAAATCAATGATCTACTGGAATGGAAAAAGAGATTCAAATAATCATTAAATCTTATTACATAATGCGGCTTTGTTTTTACCTCCCTGACTGAGCTCACACCTGGGTCCATGCTTCAAGTATTCTGCAGTGAGCTGGACATGATGGAAAAACCTTTGCCCATACTATACAATATCATCCCTGTACTTGTAAAACCAGTTCAGGTCAAATGGAGCTGTTTTTTTCCAAGCAGTTTAAGTATAAGGTTTGAAGTGGATATTCTGTATATTACATGTAGTACAATTAAGGTTTAAATAATCTCTAGCACCCCCTTCTCAAACATTCTCACCATCACCACTGCCTCCACCACCTGTGACAACCACTACCATTAGGGACCACAGTGTAGATGTCTATTATCAGGCAGATCTTGATTTTCACAGACTCTTGAGGATTCTGACACTTTTTAAAACTTTTAAACACAATCTGATTCAGCTGTGCATCTTTTTATCATCAGCCTCATACACTGATATATCATTTCCAGGTCAATGTATGTACATATCATTAGCAAGGAAGGGGTAACAAATAGGCATATAATGTGTAAGATTTTGTACATTCCTGATGTAAAACTGCCCCTCTATTCACAAACTTTAGTAAGAAAATCTGTTGTTTCAGGGATCTTTTTCCAAGTTAACACATGCTTGTGGGCCGCCTTATATTGACTGAACTTTGAATTAGGCCCCATATTCTCTTTTTTCCCCCAGCCTAGGTGTAAGAGATATCACTTATCTTGGCAGTTCCTGGCCCAAACATATCCCATAACCTTGCATTGGGCTCCTGTAGGTTATTATTTACATATGGCATAGGCCTGACACGATAGGCACAGGACTAGGAGATATTTGCTTTGTTCCTCCTTGCTAAATCCTCAAGGAAATTTATAGTAAGGGGGAATACAGCCAATGACATAATTTTGGTAAAGTTCCTCCCTGATGTAGTGCCAAAGCAAGTTATAGAAGCATGGAGCCATGTGGGATATATTGACAATCTTGCTCAAGTGGAGCTACTTAAATTCAGAGCTCAGGAGCACTGGGGGCCTCAAGAAATGGCTCAGAGATACAATACCTCTGTACAGCTGCCACTAGATATACAAGATGCATTTGGGACATTTCACTACAGCATCAACCTTTTAGTGATGGACCTCAGCTTCCCATTTCCTGACAGAGAAATTTGAAGGCAATAGCTCAGGGCAATTCCCTAGAGACAAACTGTCGGGCCCAATGTCTTGAACCTGGGGCCTTAGGCCTGGACAGCACAGCAGTCTATCTCAACCTGCTATCCTTCTTGCTGCTCTCTGAGGTTGGATGGGGTTTACCTAAGGCCTTCATCAATGACTGAGACTGCCCACTCCCGAGACTGCCCACTCCCTGAGACATAAGCAGGTGGTTCACAACACCTGACTAGCCACTCCCCTATTTAAGACCAGGGAGAGACACAAGAAGTATCTGGGTAACAGGGTTCTTTTATTCCTAGATCAGTCTGGTAACTCTATTTATTTCTTGATCTCCTAGCATGCTTTTGGATTCTGCCTGTCCCTTGATCTCATCATTCCTGACTTGCATTACTCCTGGATTCTACTTACTTCCTGTTCCAACTCCAGTTTTGATGTTATGGCCCTCTGATCTGGTAACTCTGATCTCTGACTGGCTCCCAGGTCTGGCTGTCCATGTTCTGGCACTGACTGAAACTAATGATTAGGGTCTATATTTGTATTGATATGAATAACATTTGCATACATGTTAGGGCTACATTACTGGGCCAAAGTGTAAGGCAAACATAATCATCCAATAAGTATATTTTAAAGAGATGTAAAAAGGATTTTAAAAAACTGAAATACAGACAAGAATCTACCCACTGGCTCTTGGAAACAATTCTCAGAGTGTAAGTCTCCATATTTTACTAGCAAAGGTTTGTAGCCAGAATGTCTATAGATGTCCACCCTGTTCAATTAGCTTAAGCTGAGTAATGTTGGATTTAAAAGAAAGAAAGCCCAGGACTAGAAGATAAGTTGGGAGAAGGACAAATATGCTTCATTCCCTAAGGGAAAGCATGAATACAGGCCCTTATGAGAGACCTATTTTGTGTTGTTCCATTGACTGGAGCCCTGGAATGGGTGGTGAAACAGCAGGAGAGGATTTGGAGCCTGAGAACTAGGTTCAGGGAGACTAAGAGATGGGTGAAAAAAATTATATTAAAGAAATGAAGTCAGTGTAGTTGAGGAAAGGAGAGAAGACAATTGGCATTAGTATGCTCTATTGCACCTCTGGGATGGAACTCAGAGAAGTGCATGGGCCAGGATTCCCCTACCGACACCCAGCGGAGGGTTTACTAAAGATTTAGGGAGAGACTTCTGAGTGCTACCTTGATAGGGGAGAAATCAATCAGTGGTATAGAAGAGGAGGCTGAGGAAGGCTTACTGTAGCTCCCCACACAACAAATACATGGAAGAACTGGGAATTGCCTCCAAACAGTAGATCTTGATCTAGATTCTGGGCCCATAAAGGAATGTGTTGAGCTACCTAGCACATTCCTTCCTTTGTGAGTGTCTTTGTTGACCTGGGCCAAGATGAAGGGGGTGCCCAGGGGTCTACCTGAGGTATTTAGGGGGTGGAGCCAGGGTGTAGAGCCAAGGCAGCCCTTGGGTCCTGGCAAATATGGGGGAAGGTGTCCCCAGCAAAGGAGTTAAGCCTCTTGCCTGCCCCCCCAAAGGTGCCGCTGAATGTCATGATGAGCAAATAAATAAAACCTCTAATTTGGTAGTGGGATGGGAGGACCCTCGGTCTTCACCCCCTGTTTCTTTCTCCCAAGCACTTATTTTCCAGAAATTGAGAAGCCTAGATGCTTTAATTCCAGTGCTCCTCAGCCTCTGTTACAGCACCCCCAACCTCCTAATTAGCACCTGGTATGTGTGCCCCTCTCATTCACACCTCCTTATGCTATACATGTGTAGGATGCCTTCTTAAGAACTTACTGGATCTCACATTCTTTTCTGAGAAGTGATTCATGTTTATACACATTCTGGGCAAGAGAAGAACATGTCGTGGAAGGCAACTACTCCCTGTCTCTGCTTTGTCCCCTTTCATTTGATTCACACTTTCTCTTCAATGAACCTTACCTTGGCTTCTGTGGACTTTTCTGATACTGCTGTGCTTCCTACTTTCACACTTACACTCCAGTTACCTACCACTATCATGGAAAAAAAGACTTCTTTGCTCTTGTCCATGATTATAAAAAAGCTTTCAGACCTTTCTTAGTATTCCTTTGGGTATAGACAAAGGTAACAACTTGTATCAGTATCAAAGGATACTAGTACAACTGTTATAATGCAACTGTTAGATCTGTGTGATTCTGTAGTATGTAAGTCCTGCAAAACTACTCCAAATTTGACCCTGCTTCATCCAAAGTTAGGGCAAGTGAGCTCACTCCTATTGCTACAGAAGCATATATATTCAATATGAATTGAATAGCTGCTGTGTGCATGGATGGATATAGGAATTTGAAAAGGGGGGTGCTGGAGATGCTACCAGTGCCTCAGGGGGCTTGTAGCCCCCTCACCCCTGTGGGCAGACTGAACTATGTCAGTATCTGCTGGGGACTTCTTGGAGTCCCTGAAGCACTTAAGAGTCCCCCACCACTGCTCTTCGTGCCCTCTCTTTTCCAGTGCAGGAACCTCCCCTTGCCTCCCATTCCCCTCTCATCTTCTCTTCCAGCAGAGTGCAAGAAGGAGTGCCCACCTGCTGCTCCTGGGGCAAGAAAGCCCCAGGGTTTCTCCTGCTATGCTCCAGCTGAGGCAGAGTGAGAGTGCAAGGCTTGGCTGGAGATAGAGGCATGTGGGTCTCCCTTTCCAGTGCCTGCTCCTGCAGGGGACACTGAAGGTATGGGCAGAGAGCAGGAAGGCCTGGAAGACCACTGCCACTGCTGTTTCCAGCTCTCTCAGGGGCAGGGAAAGCCCCAGGACCACTCCTGCTCTACTCCAGCTGAGGGCTGTAGAGAATGGCTACACAGGGTGCCAGGCTTGGGAGCAGTGGGAAAGTTGAGTCCCTGCTCTTTCCCCCTCCCCCTTGTTTTCCCCACTGGTCTAGGGACTCCATTAGCTCTTCTTTGGTTGCTTCTACATGAGATGCTACTAAGCAGTAAAGCCAGTTACTGCAGTCATTTAGTACTTGCTTATGTTAAGTACTAAGTGACTGCACAGTAACAACTGCAAAGTCTACTGCTCGTGTAGGTGTGGCCTATGTGTGTCATGTAGCTGTGTGCTGGGGATATGACTATGCTGTGGATATGATTATGTGTTGTGTAGGTATGTAGGTACACCAGTTAATAAAGAGGGAGTCTAGCTTCTTGGAAAAAATATGTGACCTATAAGTAATATTTCAGCCCTATAATTATAGACAGACAGATGGTGTCTTTCACTATCAAAAGGCTTCTTCTACCTCTGCACTCTTACCGATTGTTCTACTACATATGCAATCTATTCTGCAAAATGGAGTGTAAATAATCTTTTAGTGACACTGCAGTTTCAAGACCCTTTGCAAAGACATCAAACTGAGCCTAATATCAGGTCCTGGTACTTGTAAATTAGCATTAATGTGGCAAAATGCTGCTATTACATGTTTCTTTAGGCATTTTGACTTAAAGCATATAAGAAGACTGTTGCATCAAAGTTTCTTAAATGATTTCCTAACTTTATCACCTAGAATCTTTCTGTTCCCTGTATGGGAGTGGCTCATTACTGGGACTTTCAACTCTAAATGATGGAGTCTCCTGCCTTTTCTGTTTCTAAGTAATGTGGTTTGTTCCCTCACACTGAAGATTAGCTACTCAGAATGACTGAATCCCTGATTATCTGTACAGATCTTGGGCCATTGGTGCAGATATTCCTTCTCTCCCCACTAAGCTCCAGATAACCATTGCTTTTTCCTGCCTCGGTTTTTTCACTAGTTATCATTCCCAGAAGACTCATTTGGCATGGTCTGATATGATAGTTGGGAAACCATAAATATGCCAGTTGATAAGTGATGGTGTTAGACCCAAGCATGATTTTATAGAGTTAGTGTCAGAGAGAGCTGTTGGAGAAGATGGAGTTGAAAGAAGCTGTCCTATGCCTTAGAAGCAGAAGATATCCTCATTCCACATCCTAATACACAACCCACACTCTGTAAATACTATATGAGGGAGGTTCTTTGGAGCCAAGGACAGTTATGCTGGAAACGGCACTTTTCCTTAGCTCCTCCCCATCCTATGAAGAGCTGATGGTTGTTTTGGCAAAGTGATGGGAAGACCTTCAATGATGTTCTAAATAGAACAAATATTCATTATATGGGGAAAATAAAAATGCTAGGTTTCCATTAAAAATCTATTACCACATCTGTTTGCATTTGAATTCAAATTCCTCAGATGAATAATAGGAAGTGAAATAAAGAGGTACACATATGTGGGCATATACATAAAATTATTATTTATATTACCATGGTGCCTGGGAGATCTACTCAGAGTAGGACCCTATTATTTCAGGCATTGTAAAAACAGAATGAAAGAGTTTCTTGAAGGCTCAGCAAGTTGTCCATGGGCCATGTAAACCACATACATATACAATAAATAAAAAAGTGCTGAAAATATTTACTAGTGGCTTGAGTAATAAATGCCACATACCAGTAAATAATAAATGTTCAGTTGTAAATAAATGTATGCATGCAGGGTCAGCCATTTACCTAGATTTGTCATCTCCCATAGACTAAATCAGCCCCAGTTTCATGTCTTCCAAATGCTCATACTTAATAGAAGATGGAATTGAATGAAGCCTTAGGAACAGGAGAACTCATATTTAGAAACAGATTTGTTGGATGCACATATTTGTTGGAAAATGTAAAGTGATTCAGTTACATTTGTCCCCCCAAAATGCTTCATTTGCCATTTCAATATCTTATGGTATGTCATTTGTAAAGAATAACTTTTCTAGTGAATTTTACCTCTTGTTTGGTTCACAGATTATCTGCACACAAGTTAGTATATTTTCAAGTGTATTTATTTATGAAAATAATTCCCTGAATAGTTTATGTGAGTAATTCTAGGCCTCAGTTTCATTTGTGAATAATTTTTTTCCAGCGTATAAGTACTCAAAATGTGAGCTGTTTGATTGGATTCACAGGTCACATGACATGTTTCCATTTCCTTCCCTTACCTCAGTTGAATAAATGTAGTTCTTCAATATCCTAGTGAAGTTCATTTCAAAGGGTAATGACCAGAATTTTCAATGACAACTTTCATGAGAAGTTTTTTTGCTAGCTTTGACAAACTTTAACCAACATTTAAAAAACATAAACTTTTCTTGGGCTTATGTTGGATCTTAACAACAGCAGGTTCCCTTTAGGTAAAGTTACTGTTAATAATTGCTACAGGACTCCCTTTAAAGCTATTGGGAAAATCAGATTCAATGAGCATAAAGAATGCAACATAAAATGTTTAAAATCTTTAGATTTTTGGTAAGAGAGGGTAACTAGCATATGACATTTAAAATCTTTTCTTAATTTTGGTTTGCAAAATACAGTAACTTTTCTTAAATATTTATCATAGCTGATCCAAAGCTCACTGAAACCAAAAGGATTCTCTTCAGTGCTTTCAGTACCCTTTTTATCAGGCCAGTGAAGCCTGGGTCTCTTGTTCAGAAATAACTGATGGTCAAGGACTGTTAACTATTCCCCACAAGTGCTGAGATTAATTACATAAACCATGTGTTCTTCAGTTGATCCATCTGTTATCTCTTTCTTCCATTTTACCTGCCACAAGTTTAAATATTTTCTGCACACAAAAAGATTGAAACTCCTCTTTTTTCCCCCTTTTTTCCTGGCTTTATTTAAAGAATATAAATTCCTTTGTGTCCTGTTAAAACACAGTTGTTTTCCTTTGTACTCTAGCCATCTTTAAACTGATGTATCAGCTACTGGAGTTATATTAATACATATCTCTTCTCAAAAGTAGAGTGAACAATATATTACAAATAATTTACCCAGCAAATCTAGTCCCTTCTCATGTTTGTAAATAAGATTTAAGAAGTGGATCGTAATTGTTTTTCTTGTTTATTATTTGAAATATTTATGGAAACAATTTCATTGAATTGATTGCTTTTGTGCCATTTTCTGTGACTGTTTCTTTGTGTATTTACTCTTTGAAATTCATGCTGCATGTTTGGTCATTTATGTCATTTGGTAATTTTTTTCTGTTTCCTAATTGGATGGCCAAACATTTCATAAGTAAGGGAGAGCTTGTATAAGTCATTTATGGGATCAAAGATTAGTTATATAAATATTCATAACACTTTCTCCTTCCACTAATATTTCTGTGAACAACAGCAATAAAACCACTTGTCTGAAATTTCACAGAAGGTTTAAAGGGATTGTAAATGCCATACAAGTAAAATTGAAGTTTCCTTTAGAATGGATATCATTTTTTTTCACTATTCACCCAACATTACTTTAAATTCTGCCATGTGTAGTTTGCCTATATCTTTTTTCATGGTTGATTATTTGAAGTCCATTTTTCTGTTCTTGTTCCACATATCTTAGACTTATATGGTATAATTAAATGCATTGCTACTAACTGCATTTATTTATTAGAGTCTTTTATTTGCAAAGAGTTCCTTAGTTGCAAAGTTAGGTTATTTGTGTTATCTTTGAAGTTGTTATTTGATGAACAATCTTAGCTTCATATTTTGGTTCTTAAGGCACCTCCCTAATGTAGCTGAACCCTTGGAAAATCAATCTAACACATCATTAATAACTCTGTTGATTAATTTGAGATGTTTTTATTCTCAGTTGAGTCCTAGGATTTCTTTTCTACCAATATGGGAGAATTGCATTAAATGAGTTTATACCTTGTTTTGGTAATCAACAATATAAAAATTAAACATCTGCTTCTTCACTTCTGCTTAAATTTCAAATTTGCTGCTCCCTATAAAATGGTGCTGATATTTATGGATTGTATACTCCCTCTTTGAGCACTAGAGCTAATAATTATAAATTTAAAAAATCATCTAGCATTACACAGTCCTGTTCAATTAGAATTTATATTATTTTTTACATAATTACACTGGGTTTATAGCCTTCATCTCCAGCCAATGCTTATAGTAAATCTTTACATACTTCTTGGAATCCAGGAAAACATAGTGATTCTTGATGTGAACAGTGTGCATAGGGTCTCCATTATAGCTAAGCAAGTGGCTCCATCTTCAGGATAGCTAAAGTATCCCTCCTAGAAATCAGACTGAATCACTGGGCCTGTAGTTTTAGTTAGCAGCAGCTAAAAAGTTTTATCTAAGACATTTTGAGAGCAGATCTGTGTTTTTAGTGTAAGGTTTCAGAAAGTTTGTGTCCCTTAGAATTGTAAACAAGTAATTTATCTTTGTTCAAGGAATATTGTAGTGTTTGCTTCATAGTTTTTACATTTGAACACTATGGTAAATGAAGTAGGGCACTACTGTATCATTCTTTGTAGCATGCAGGTCGACACTGTAAACCTAGACTTCCAAAAGTCCTTTGATCTGGTATCCCATGATGTTCTTTTGGGAAAATTGGACGATTGCAGGCTTAACTGCTCAACAGTTAGGTGGGTAGAAAGCTGATTGGGGGGTAGGACCCAGAGATACCTAATGAATGGATCTGTGTCACCCTGTCAAGAAGTGGCTAGTGGCGTCCTTCAGGGGTCCATGCTTGATTCAGTGCTTTTCATCATCTTTATCAATGATTTGGATGTGGGGGTGAGGAGTTCACTGGCCAAGTTTGCGGACAACATCAAGTTATGGGGGAGCATGGTCATGCTTGAAAATAGGTTGCAGATACAGGTGGACCTAGATAGGCTGGCAAGTTGGGCAGATCAGAACCAGATGGAGTTCAGCACTGAGAAGTATAAAGGGCTTCATCTGGGGATGAACAATCCCCAATATACTTACAGGCTTGGTGGCAACAAACTGACTAGTACTATCAATGAAAGGAACCTAAGGGTAATAATAGACAATAGTATGAACATGAGTTGGCAGTGCGATGCTGTAGCCAGCAGGGCAAACAATACTCTGGCATGCATCAACCAATGCAACTCAAGCAAAACCAAGGAAGTGATTCTTCTGCTTTACTTAGCAGTGGTGAGATGGCAGCTGGAGTACAGCATCCAGTTCCAGGTGCTGCACTTCAACAGGGACATGGAAAAGCTTGAGAGAGTCCAGAGAAGAGCCACCCATATGATCAGCAGGGATCTGGGTTTTCTGTTTCCCAGAGAAAAATGGAGAAAACTGTGGATTTCCTGTTTTTAGCAGAGAAAATTTGGATTTTCTTTTAGCAGAAAAACCCACAGATTTCTCTGCTTTGCAAAGAGCTCTGCTGGCTGGCTGATTTCCATCCTGCAAGACCTGTTTTCAAAAGGTGAGGGAAAGCCCCAACCCTGCCCGGCAGGTGGGGGGGAAAGGGTGGGGCCTGAGGCATTTAGATAGTCCCAAGTGTTGAGTCAGGCTCCATTTCTTTCTAGAGCCTGTGAAGAAGTAAGTGGGGCTTGCAAGGGCTGGGGTGTTATGGGGCAGGGCTGGGGAGGAGTGATCCCTACCCCCCATGTGCAAACCCCCAATCCCCACTGCAGTGCCTGGCTTTATACTGGTGATCCATCCCTCGTGCAAACCACTACTCCGGTGGATCAGGGGCTTGCAGGGTGGATGGGGAAAAAGCCAGGCACTCTGGTGGGGATCTGAGTTTGCAGCTGGCCAGAGGGCCCGGCTGCCTGCACGTGGAGTGCTAGCAGCCCGACTGGGCTCTGTGCCTGCATGTTTCACATGTAGCCAGCTATGCACTCCAGCCAGCTGCAAATCCCAATCCCTGCCGGAGTGCCCGGCTTTATACTGGTGAGGACTGGGGGTTTGCATGGGGGGTGGGAATTGCTGGTATAAAGCTAGCCACTCTGGCGGGGATCAGCGTTTACACATGAGGCATGGAGGTGCTGAGCCCAGTTGGGCTGCTAATGCTCCACATGCAGGCAGCTGGGCACTCTGGCCAGCTGCAAACCCCTGGTCCCTGCTGCAGTGCCCGGCTTTATACCGTGAGGATCGGGGGTTGCACGGGGTGCGGGGAATCGCTGGTATAAAGCTGGGGACTCTGGCAGGGATTGGAAGCAGGGAGCGGGGATCACCAGTATAAAGCCAGCCACTCCAGTGGGGATCAGGGCTTTACAGCTGGCCAGAGTGACCAGTACAGCTCTGCGGTGGCAGCAGCTGCACGGGGAGGTTTTGCACACAGCAACTGCCACTGCTGGCATGGCTCCACAGGTAAGCAGCAGTGGCTACTGTGTGTGAGCCCTTCCCTGCCCTCCACAGCCACCATCCCTCGCCGCCACTGCAGAGCCGTGGCCATGGAGCCATGCAGCTGGCTGCATGCGAGCCCCTCACTCTTCCCCTGACCAGGCGGCCAGGTGGCATGCATGTAGCCTGTACATGGCAGGCACCACCACACTGCGTCCCGTGTCACTTGCCTGCAAAGCACCCCCCCAGCCAGCATGCAGCTGCCACCATCCTGCACTGCCATGGAGGCGTGCAGCGTCAGAGGACATAAGCGGCGGTGTGATGGCAGCCACGGTATGCGAGCCCCCCTTTCTTCCCCCAGCCAGGCAGCACATATGTGGCCTGTGCACAATGGCCGCCATCACACTGCTATTGCCGCGCCCTGCACCACTTGCCTAAAAAGCTATGCATGTGGCCGTGGGATGTAGCGCAGGGTGCAATGGGAGAGTTGCAGTGGTGGCCTCCGTGTGAACCCCCTGTCAGGCTGGCTGGTATGTGTGGGGCCCGCAGAGTGTCACTCCTGCCCTCACCCCCTGGTTCTGCTCCTGGGAGTGGGCACAGGGGCATGCTCCCCCACTTCTTGATCTACCCCCCAGCACCTTCCCTTTTCCCTGCCTGCCCCGCCCCTTTCCCCCACACACACTTACTTGCTGGAGTGAGTGTCAATGTCTGTGTGTGCATCTGTGTCTGCATGGTTGGGCCTGCATGTCTTTGTCTGTGTCTGTGGATCTGGGGGGCTGTTGTGGGGGAGTGAGGAGCATTAGGAGGGCTGAGGAGATTGTGGGGGGAGTGCAGGGCACCAGCAGCACTGCAGGGGTGCTGTGGGGGGCCTTTAATTTTTATCACATATTTTGGGTTTTTAATCAGAGAATTTGCAATTTTTAATCAGAGAATACCAGAATCCCTGATGATCAGAGATTTGCAAGGCAAGCCATATGAGGAAAACCTGAGGGACTTGGGTCTCTTCAGCTTAAAAAAGACAAGGCTGAGAGGGGACTTGGTAGCAGCTTACGCTACATCAGGGGAATACATCAAGGGCTCGGTGAACAGCTGTTCACCAGGGCACCCTTGGGGAAAACCAGGTGTAATGGCCACAAACTCCAGGAAGACCATTTGAGGGTTAACACTAGGAAAAACTTCACAGTTAGGGTTTGTGGAATAAACTCCCTCCAGAGGTGGTGCAATAACCGACCCTGGAAATCTTCAAGAGGAGATTGGACAGTCACCACTGGGGTCACCTGACCCCAGTTGTTTTTCCTGCCTAGTGCAGGGAGGCTGGACCAATGATCTTGTGAGGTCCCTTCCAGCACCTTACAATCTATGAATATAAATATGGAGCCAAGTCCTTGACTGGTGTAAATTAGCACAGCATTACTGAATTCAATGGACTTGAGGATCTAGTTCATGAAATTTGGGAAGAAAAGGCATTAAATCAATGTATTTTTAAGGCAAGAGAAAAGAAAAATCAGCCCTCAGACTATTAATCTCCTGGTTTTTGATGCTTTCCTGTACCTTCATCTTAGTACGTGAAAAGAGTCCAATTCTTCCCTCCTACTAACTCTGAAAA
This sequence comes from Crocodylus siamensis, assembly GCF_052110815.1. NCBI lineage: Eukaryota > Metazoa > Chordata > Crocodylia > Crocodylidae > Crocodylus > Crocodylus siamensis. Next base: position 197,704,084 of record NC_143398.1, on the reverse strand, counting down.
AAAAGGAATGCATGTATGTATCATCATGATGTGGGAGCTCACCAAAGACAACATTGATGACACTTTCTAGTATCCTTGAGTACTTAAGATGAGACATCTTCAATGATCTTTGCCCATCCAATTCTTTTTGGAGTCATGTTTTTCATCTGGGAGCAAATGAAAAGTTCACATTATAGGAACATAGAAATTGCCATGCCAGATGTGATCAGTGATCTGTTCAGCTCAGAACCTTGCCTCTGCCAGTATTCAGTACTGGGTGCTTTAGAATATGATCCAGGGAAACCTAAAGTAGAGGGTTTTTTCCCCTTCTAAAACCTATTAGGCTGATTCATAGATTCATAGATTCATAGATGCTAGGGTCGGAAGGGACCTCAATAGATCATCGAGTCCGACCCCCTGCATAAGCAGGAAAGAGTGCTGGGCCTACATTACCCCAGCTAGATACACATCCAACCTTCTCTTGAATACCCCCAGGGTAGGGGAGAGCACCACCTCCCTTGGGAGCCCGTTCCAGACCTTGGCCACTCGAACTGTGAAGAAGTTCCTCCTAATATCCAATCTAAATCTGCTCTCTTCTAGCTTGTGGCCATTATTTCTTGTAACCCCCGGGGGCGCCTTGGTGAATAAATACTCACCAATTCCCTTCTGTGCCCCCCTGACGAACTTATAGGCAGCCACCAGGTCGCCTCTCAACCTTCTCTTGCGGAGGCTGAAAAGGTCCAGTTTCTCTAATCTCTCCTCGTAGGGCTTGGCCTGCAGGCCCTTAACCATACGAGTGGCCCTTCTCTGGACCCTCTCCAGGTTATCCGCATCCTTCTTGAAGTGCGGCGCCCAGAATTGCACGCAGTACTCCAGCTGCGGTCTGACCAGCGCCCGATAGAGGGGAAGTATCACCTTCTTGGACCTATTTGTCATGCATCTGCTGATGCACGATAAAGTGCCATTGGCTTTTCTGATGGTTTCGTCACACTGCCGACTCATGTTCATCTTGGAGTCCACTAGGACTCCAAGATCCCTTTCCACTTCCGTGCCACCAAGCAGGTCATTTCCTAGGCTGTAGGTGTGCTAGACATTTTTCCTCCCTAGATGCAGCACTTTGCATTTCTCCTTGTTGAACTGCATTCTGTTGTTTTCTGCCCACTTGTCTAACCTGTCCAGGTCTGCTTGCAGCTGTTCCCTGCCCTCCGGCGTGTCCACTTCACCCCATAGCTTAGTGTCATCTGCAAACTTGGACAGAGTACATTTCACCCCCTCGTCCAAGTCGCTGATGAAGACATTAAAGAGTATCGGTCCAAGCACCGAGCCCTGCGGGACCCCACTGCCCACACTCTTCCAGGTCAAAACCGACCCATCCACCACGACTCTCTGGGTGCGACCCTCCAGCCAATTCTCCACCCACCAGACTGTGCAGTCATCCAAGTCACAGCCCCTTAACTTGTTCACCAGTATGGGGTGGGATACCGTATCAAAGGCCTTCCTGAAGTCCAAGTATACGACATCCACCCCTCCTCCTGCGTCGAGGCGTTTTGTGACCTGGTCATAAAAAGAGACTAGATTGGTCAGGCACGATCTGCCTGCCACGAACCCGTGCTGGTTTCCCCTCAGCATAATTTGTCCTGCCGGGCTCTCACAAATGTGAGCCTTGATGATTTTTTCAAAGATTTTGCCAAGGATGGAGGTGAGACTGACTGGCCTATAGTTGCCCGGGTCCTCCTTCCTCCCCTTCTTGAAAATGGGAACCACATTGGCCCTTTTCCAGTCCTCTGGGACTTGACCCGTGCGCCACGAGCGTTCAAATATTCCCGCCAGTGGCTCTGCAATGATGTCGGCCAGTGCCTTCAGTACCCTCGGATGGAGCTCATCCGGGCCTGCCGACTTAAAGGCATCCAGTTCCTCCAAGTGACCCTGCACCACCTCAGGGTCCACGCATGGAAGTCTGGTGCCTTGCTGCTGCCTCCCTACACTCCCAGTGAGAGACTTGTCATGCCTCTCGCTTAGGAACACTGAGGCGAAGAACTCGTTGAGGAGTTCAGCCTTGTCCCCTCTGTCCGTCACCAATTGTTTCTGCCCATTTAGCAGGGGTCCTATTCCTCCCTGGGCCTTCCTTTTACTCCCTATATATCTAAAAAACAATTTCTTATTGTCTTTTACTTGGGTTGCCATCCTCAGCTCCATGGTAGCTTTGGCCTGTCTAACTGCCTCCCTACAAGCACGAGCAGAAGAGGTATATTCCTCTTTGGTGATCTCTCCCTGTTTCCACTTTTTATGTGCTCCCCTTTTGGCCCTTAGTCTGCCCTGGATTTCTCTGGTCAGCCAGGGAAGCCTCCTGGCCCCTTTCCCTCTTTTACCTCTCACGGGGATCGTCTCGCTTTGTGCTCGAAGGATAGCTTCCTTAAGGCACAGCCACCCTTCTTGGGCTCCCATCATTTCAAAACTACTACTCTGCAGTGCATCCTTCACTAATCGCCTGAGTTTGCTGAAATCAGCTTTCCTAAAGTTCAGCACGTTCACCCTACTGGTTACCTTACCCACTCAACGCCTTATGTTGAATTGTACTTTTAGGTGATCACTGTCCCCCAGATGGCTACCGATCTGTAGGTCCCCTACTATGTCATCCCCCGTTGCCAATACCAGATCCAGTAAGGCATTCCCCCTAGTGGGACCATGTACCTCCTGCGTCAGGTGGAGGTCCTGTACACAGGTTAGAAACCTGCGTGAGCAGTGGGACTTTGCTGTCTGTGTCTCCCAGCAGATGTCCGGGTAGTTTAGGTCCCCCATGACCACCGCCTCTTTAGCTTTTATGGTCTCCGAGAGTTGCCTCAGGAGCCCCAAATCTATTTCTTCCCCTTGATGTGGGGGTCTGTAGCAGACCCCTACCACCAAATCCTTTTCTCCTTGCCCCCCATTTAGCCTAACCCACAGTCCTTCTACTTCCTCATCCTTTGATTCTGTCTTGATGAGGGTTGATGTATATTGCTCCTTAACATAGAGTGCAACCCCTCCCCCCCTTCTCCCCACTCTGTCCTTTCTGTACAATCTATAGCCCTCGATATGTACCGCCCAGTCATGTGATGAATCCCACCAGGTTTCCGTCAGCCCCACTAAGTCGTAGTCGTTTAGTGCAACCAGGAGCGCTAGTTCATCCTGCTTGTTCCCCATGCTCCTAGCATTAGTATATAGGCACTTGAGCCCTGTGACTGGTGCTTTTGCTACCCCCTCGCTCCAAGTCCTAAAGGGCTTTTTGTCTCTAACCTTCCCGTTCCTTACCTGTGCCGTATTGCTGTCCACCCCCTGTCTTTCACGTTCCCAAAGCTCTCTTTCTTCAGGCTGGGCTGTCCTTGTGGGTGCCACCTGGTTTGGTGGTCCACAGCTTCCCCCACCCTCATCTTCCCCTCCCCCCGACGAGCCTAGTTTAAAGCCCGCCGGAGGAGATCCGCCAACCTGGAAGAAAACACACGCTTACCTTTGGGGGACAGGTGAAGCCCATCCCAGCTGAGCATGTCCCTCATTGATGGTAACATACCTCACTGTAAGAAGATTTTTATTTTACCCCAGATTTCCTTTAAGAAAAAAAAAAGAACCTCCCCTCCCCGGGTTTCTGGCCACCAGTATCTATATTAACTCATTTTTCTATTTTTTCCTTCTTGGTGGATACTTGGCTAGGTGGGGTAGACTAGATGGTTTATCATTAGGAATGCTTACAAAGTGCTATTTGTTTTTATAATTGGTGTGACACCATCCCATTGATAGACACTCTCTATGTAAAACAGAGCAATCACTGGAGGGTGTGGTCTAAACATCAGGACCCTTTTTTGTGCCAGTATTTTCCTATCATTTTCATTCTTAAGGTGTGGAGCCATCCTTTGTACAAGGATCAAGAGATCCAGGAGGAGGAGTTTTTTTCTTATGCAAATCAGATGACCATGTCAAATACTTGAAAACAACAAAGAAAGAAGGGGGAAAGAAGAGTGAACAATGTCACTCCATGATAATGCTTAAGAGATTCCATAGGCAAAAACACAGTGTTCTTAGGTGTCTCATGGTATGGATGCTTCCAGGACTTTTCCCTGGAATGGAGGCCTGTAGTAAAGTGGACATTGCTACTATTAAAACCATATACAATTTGTTCAAAGTCCCTATACAAAGTACTCTGAGGTGTTGATTCAGCTATGACACAGTCTGCACCTCTATGCCAAAAAGCATGAATTCTGGTGCCAAGAACAATGGTAAAATTTCGAAATATGTTTAAGTGACTTAGGAGCCAAGTCCAATGTTTAAAAGTGACAGGCAGATGGTATGTCCACAGGTCAGCATTGGGAGCACAAAGTGCAGGGCAGGCTAATTTTACATCGCTGAGAAACTGTCCCTCAGGTGGTGTGAATGGAACAATGAGGGTTTGTACCAGCTGAGGATCTGGCTTATTATCACATACACAATTCACTGATCCATAATGTGTTCTAGCTTGAATAGGAAAAGTACAATCTGATTTTATTGAATATAGTGACTAATTCTTTCTTCTACAGAACAAGAAGCAGGCAAACGTGTCAATAGCACATGCTTTTTTATAGATACATGAGGTGCAAAGGTCTGTTTGTTCTATCCTGAGCTGGCTGCGACTCCTCATTCGTTCTAAAGATGGTTTTGATTTGCAATTTCCAGCACAGTCTGTTTTGTCGAGCAGGAGGGCTCATTTTTGGCATAACCTGCTTCAGGATGTAAAGGGCACTAAACGTTACAATAGGGGTCTGAACATCTTACATTGTATGGAAATAAAGAAAGGCTGTCAGTCATTATATTTTTTTCCTTCACCTGAGAAAAGATGGCAGAGTCATTGATGTGTGGTTCCTGACAGATGTTGACTAGGGAAAGGCATGTAACTAACTCCCTTGGAGCTGTTGCAGAGACGGATTAGGATGCCTGTCTTATGTGATCCAGTGCCTCAAGGGAATATACAGATATGTCAACATCTGGCTGGAGAGCCATATAGGGCACATACAGTAGAGACTATTAGTAAGTGATGGCAGAAAGATATATAATGTTGCTGTTAAATCTGCATTATAATAGAACATTTCCAGTGGGGAGAGAGCTCTCATAAAGCAGCATCCTTTAGCTGTTGTCAATGTGCAGTACCAGCTATTGTAATGTGAGGCAATTCCACACACTGAACAGGAATCTGACACTTTTCTCTATTTAGTTTATGTTTTATACATAATAGTGCTCTGCATTTGAGTTAATAAGAAAAAATAAGGTTTCTCTCTGTTATCCTTATTGTTAATTCTTATTAGAGCCTCAGACAAGTAAAAAGACAGGGTCTTTACCCTGGAACAATTTCAGTTTGCTTCTGTTGTACTCCATGATCTTGTGGTCAGAGACTTTGCTGAAGCATTTATTTACCTATTGCTACAGAATGGGTTCCAAAATATTTTAAAAAATAATTATGTTGTTATTCTTTGTGGTGTGAAATTGAGCCTCCAAAGATAAAGTGAATATAATGCAACATTTTCCTGAGTATGTCCAAAGCCTGAAACCCTGGCTGGGAGAAATGCAAATTGTCACCCTTAATCTCACTGGCCTCTTAGCGCAACACCTAATTATGTTAACTTAATTGCTAACTTGTCAACTATTTCACTGTGTGACCCATTCTGTTTGAACAATCAAGAATAGTTGAACAAGAAGCAATTGCTTCTTGTTCAGGCTACTGCTTTCAAGAGTAGCTGAAGTGGGGAACTAAGAGCTTGAAGCTTCTCTCTGAGAGAAAAAGATGCACTTCCTCTATCACAAGTACCTTCATCTTTTCTCAGTGCCACAAAGCCCACCAACAAACATGTACAAAAAGACCTTATCATTCTTATAATTCTGCTCCTCTGTGATACCAATGGTGTAGTCTGTGCGCTCTAAAGTGTGCTTTCTCATTCTGTCTTGTATTCATTCGTTTCCTGCCTTATACAGAGAGTGGACCATCTTTTTCTTCTCTGCTTGTTCAGTGCCCAGTACAGTGGAGCTCTGTATCTAAATGGGGTTCGTAGGTGCCATCTATTGATAATACACATTATGAGAACTGATTTCTGGGCATTAATCTTTAATATCACACCTTCCTGGATGCCAAGTGCCTGTTCTCAGCTGCTTGAACTTCCAGATTCCTTCTGACAAGGTCTACTATGCAACTTTGAATTTTTGGGACAACATTCTTGGTTTTCATAGAACAAGAAGCAATGGCTTTAAGTTGCAGCAAGGGAGGTTTAGGTTGGATATTAGGAAAAACTTTCACTCTTGTTGTGTGTGCCTTCTTGTCTGAATTAGATTTCCACAGAGGGACTGCATTTACTTAGAGGTGGATGAACACGTCCTTTCATCCACATGAGAAGATGGTAGAAACAATTAAAAGAATTCATGAGAACTCATTGAAATTGCTCTTATCCACCACATTTTAAAGCTGCTCCAAGCAAATGACAAACTACTTTGGTGTCTTCAGTTCTCTACCTATCCAGAAGAAAACATATTTAATAATTATGAATCTACATAACAGCTTCTCCCAAACGTAAGGTATTCTTTTACTATTTACTACTTATATTGATTTATTTAAATACATAGAGCACCATTTTACTCTTCAGCACATACATAAAGCAGCTCTGAAAATAAGTTTATCTGTATTTAAGTGCCTAACCACTTATAAAAATGGCCAAAATGAGTCTTTTTTAACAGAGTTTAGATAATTGAACGTAAGTGATATAATCAGCATTGACACTTGGTGGCGCTGCAGTTAATATGTTAGATTTCTCCAATGTTTAGACTTCCTTCTTCAGCTCCCTCTGTGCAAAAATGAAGTTTATTTCCTACCTATGGGAACTTTTTACTATCTTGTACCATCTACACTTTTCCCAGAGCCTGATGAAGGGACTTTGATCCCGAAAGCTTGCAGAAAAGGACAATTTTCTTGTCATTTTCCAGTTGGTTTAATAAAAGGTATCATTTTGGAACCAAGAGTTCTAGTTTTTTGTATGTCTAGATTTCTCCAAAGCACTTTTCATCTTTGTGACATTTTTTGTTTGCCTTCTTTATTTGTAGATGTTGCTTGGACCAGATGATTTAATGCAACACATTTGAAGTCCTGTTGAAAAAAAAGTATTGTGTTCAAAGTACATTAGATTTTTAGATTCCTTGGCTGGAGCCATTTCCCAATGCACCTTCATTAAAAAAAATCCTAGTTATATAATGTGTATTTCATTATAAAAGATTAAAGCACCGATCTGCTAAATCACTTCAAATCTAAGAGTGTAATACAGTGAGCATACACACAATACATCAACACAGAAATGTAAGTTGGGGAAGGACCTCAAGGGTTATCTAGCTCATCCTCCTGCATCGGGATAAGTTCAAATATACTTAGACATATCTCTGGCTGATGTTTGTATGTCTTATTCTCAAGTACCTCCATTGTTTTTCTGTGAAACATCACATGATTTTCCTTTGATAGAAATCAATTTCAACATGGGGTTGTTCCAACTGGGAAATTTGCTTGGCTAAAGACAGCAGGAAGACCAGGCTGATATGTGGAGTTTCAGCTATATTATGCAATGTAAAAATGCACTCCAATGTTGCAGATTGTGAGAAAAATCCTCCACCCAGATTTCTTAGCATTTATAAGGGGTTCATCTCCATACTGTAGATCTCAGGAGCACTACATCAGATCATGGATGTCTTTACAGAGAGCCTGTATTTCTTTTTTATTATGAGGTCATTCTGGTCTCTCTCTCAATGTCATGCTAGAGCACGACCATTTGAGCTGCGCTCTCAGGCCCACCCTCAGTGAAGTTTGTCCACAAAAACATCTCATTGGGATTTTCATGGCATGGAAGTAGACTCTATGTATATTGTTAGCTTGGTCAGCATTAATTTTTGTTGATTGAAAGTTTGGTGTGTGATTATGTGGAAAGAAGAAAATATTATGGAGAAGCTCTTCTCCTTTAGTCCTACCAATAATGACCTCAGCTTACAACTACCTGTAAATAAAAGGTTTTGATTTCACACAGACAAATTATGTTCTTTATTAGGACAAAGATTTCATTTTCACATAGACAAATTATATTCTTTATTAGGGTAAAGGTAATTTTGTTAGTGCCTGACCTAAATAGTAATATAGAAAAAAGTACACAATATTGTATTTAAATTAAGCCTATTTTTCCTCCCAACAAATTCTATTGAATATAATTGATCATATAAGTAGTTTTTGTAAATGATTTATTTAAGTAGTTTTTAAAGAAGTAACGGTTCATCTGCTGTAAACAGGAACTAGAACAAAATTGAAAATGGAAAATGAACAGGTCGCAAACTTAAAGCAAACAAGACATTTTTATGAGAGAAAATTTAGTGAACATGTGCAAATTGAAAAAGGTAGGTGAAGGAGCATGACAAAAGTGTGAATGATGGTTATGTGTCACCAGCTGCTCATGGAGAAATGACAAAGGAACTAAGGAACTAAATTGATATGGGGAAATTATCTGCTCTTCTATACAGTAAAGTATGTTTTTACTTGGTGGTACCATGTGGCGAATGCCTTTAACATATGGCATGATCAGTTTTGGTTTCAGATCTTTGTTTTAGTGCTTTTTAACATTTGAGCTTCCCATTTCATTGGTCTCAGTGGATGAACATGAAAATCGTGTAACATCCTGCTCCTTTAAAGAGGTTGCTTGTTCATTTGTGGACCCATGGATCTGGGAAAGAAAGTGAGGGATGGGATGGGGAGGAATTTAGTCTGCAGCAAGCACAATCTAATGCCAGCAGAAGTGGACATTCATTATCATCATACATCCTTACAAGGGAAATTAGAACATATTCCATTTGTTCAGGCTTCAAAAAGATGACTGGCTGTGATAAGTGTCCTTGAGGTCTATTCACTATTTATGATTACATTGAATACAGTGATACAGTGGCAACGCAGCTTCCTTCGATACCAGACATTGTTTATTTTTCTGAGCTTACTTTCAGAACATTATGACTCTAATTCCCTGTATTAGCACAGGTGACTTTTAAAAATTAATTTAACATATTTTGATTTAAACATTCTTCACCAAAAATAATTTGAGCCTAAGGGCATGTGTAGATGAAATGATATTTCCGGTTTACACCGATGCAACTCTGTCTGTGTTTGCATGACCCGGGATTTCCCGTTGCTCTAAAGTACGTTTAGCACCTTAAACTAACACTACTTGGACATGTGTTAATTTGCGGTGCTCTCCAGTTACGCCAGTAGACTTCTAATTAATCCCTTTCACCACGAGGAGGTGCTGTGCTCCAGCCTTTAGCCAGTAGGTGCCGCTGTGTATTCCTTTTTACCCTCCTCACTCTTCACCCCACCCTGCCTCATCCCTCACAGCATGCAGTGGGGTGGCCATAGGTTCAGGTTGGGATGGGTCCACTCAGAAAAAATTATTAGTATTGTAAAATGGGGGAGGTCAATAATCCCTTAATTTTCTACCCCCTCTTAATTCTTCCACCCACCCCCCGCCATCTATAGTGTATGTCCTCCCGGCCTTGCCCATGTACTCTCCTGTCCTCCCGCCCCCTGAACTCCCCAACCTGGGCTGCCACTGCAGTGGACATAGCTCCTGATGACAGCTGCAGCATCACCATAATGGTAAGTTTTTTGCAAGTTCTTTTGACTGTGCTCTAAACCCCCCATCTGTTCTTCTTCTTTCATTTTCCCCTTCCTTGCAGAAAACTTTCATGGACAGAACTTGCTAGGGGTGGCAATCAGCCCAGTAATGAATGATGAGAGTGAAGAGGAGAGTGAAATATGTTCAGATTTGCAGTTTTTTTGATTTTTAAAATATTTTGTATATATTTTATATTGTTAAACTACAGCATTTTCAAAATAAAGTGTTTTATTTTGCTCTGTATATGTGTCATGTTTTCCTTGGGGTAGGTGGATGGTTGGGTTGGTTTTCAGAGACCACGCCCCACCTCAGCATGGGGATGCTGTGCTTAGTGGGGTTTTATGGAGTCATGACATTACTAGAAAGATTTGCAAAGAGTTGCAGGATGGACTGTTATCAGAGGGAGGTCAAATGCTTAAGTGCTGGCTAGGGTGCAGCCAGCATTCTTTGTAAGAGAAAAGACTAAACTACCCCACCCGTCCACAGCAGCGGCAAGCAGGAACTTAAAAAACTTCTCTGTGCATGGACCTCCCAGGGCCTTTAGACTTTAGCACGTCTTTAATGCATTATAATGCATTTCATATGCATGGTTGCTGGAGGGTGGGGTGGGGTGGGGGTTGGGGTTAACGCCTGCTGCTGCAGCTCTAAAACAGCTTCTTTTTTTTGAGTTATTTCTTTGCAGGATGTACTGCTATGGGAGGTGCAATGCAAAAATGATTTTTTCCCCCAATGCTTTGTTTTCAATGCAATGTTTTCTTTACAAAATCCTGCATGCAGTACCTTTCGGAGCTGGGCTTGCAAACCCCTCCCCTCCTTCCCTCGGCTGGCTACAACCTACTTTCCCCTGGAGAGAGCTCATCAGATTTTGTTCAGGATTGCTTTGTCCTCCCCTGCCATATCTCCCTTCTCAGCCTTCTCAAAGGACAGCAGAAGGTAAGAGGTAAACAAGGAGCAGCATTCGCAAGGCAGCCCAGGCTAATCTGTTTAGCTACCTCTAGACCTCTGCAGAATCAAGTGTATTCAAAGAAACCAACATTGTGGGAGACCTTCTTTTCATCCAAATTCAAGAAATGTGTAATATCTCCTTCTCCTACACTAGGTATTGGCATGTTCTCATCAGATGGGTTTCAGCTAAGCAGTGAGCTGCTAATCAGCTGAGGCCAGGGTTTCAGAAAGCATTCTGCTCCCTACAGAGAGGCCAGAAGTGTTATGCAGCACATGGCTATCCCCAGACATATTATTGATGTGCCTGGAGGGGAGGCCAACCAATCTGAAATACAAGGCCTAACCAGCTTTGTGTTCAGCATGGGAAACTACTGAGGCAGCAGGGGTGGGCAGTTAGTGAGCGTCTGGATGTGAGACCGATGGTGGCACTGAGGAGTCACCCTGTCTGCTCCAGCTGTCTCTGCAGGGCCCCCAAAGCACTATTCCTGGAGCAGTCACTTGTATTCATACCCCCCCAGGGACCTGCCACCCTCGGGGTACAGACAAGTGTTAGGTGTCACTTACTAAAGGTGGCGTGCAGCATATTGCCATGTCCTGTTTTGAGTCGCATGTTGCAGAGGTGCAGGAATCAAATAGCACTCAGAGCTTCACTGCACCCCATTTGATCAGCCCGCCGTCTTCTCAAACCCTGGATTTGCATTGCTGTGCCCCCTAGGGGCAATTCTCATGACTGGGGTGAGTCCTTGTCTGCCCCTGCTGTGCTGTTGTCCCTCACCCACCTCAAACCTTCCTTGTTGATACAGCGAATGCGCACCCTGACCTCTGTTCCCCCAAGTTATAGTCCTTTAGCAGAGCAACTCTGTCTCCTGCTAGCAACCTCCTTTTGGTGTGGAAAAAACCCCAGACACTCTGGTGCTGGGCTGGAAAAGACCACAAAAACAAGGCAGACAAGTTTGAAAAGTCCCTAGGTTTGTGTGCAAGCAAACCCCATGCTGCCCTACCACCCATGGCCTTGCTTTGGTGTTCCAAAACAAAGGAGACAGTGCCTGGCACCTGGCTGGAAAAGACCATGAGAAGAATCTTGAAAGAGTGCATTTTCAAAATTTCCATCTAGGGAAAATGCAAGAGTTGTGAATGGTGAGCCAAAGAGCCTGGAAAGGCATGAGTCCCTGTGGGAGACTTTGCAAAGTGGCTGGTGGCTTGCAAAAAAGCAAGCCAGGCTGCTGGGGGGAGGGGAGGGAGGGTGACACACCACTTCGCTTCTTCCAACTAAGGGAAGTGAAATCAGAAGCAATAAGTATGTTCTCAAAAGTGACTCTGCAGAATGGGTACTGCCTTTATAAAATGCTGGTGTGTAGGCCAGCACTTGTGTATTGCGATCCACCCAGGCAGCCCCCGCTGTGTACCTGTGCAAGAGAGATTAACCCCTCCCCCCAGGCACCATGCAGTAAGCAGCAGGAAAAATGAACAGACAAATGTACCCAAACAATGAACAAAATCCACCTTCATAACCAAGAAGTGTAAGGGAGGCAGGCATAGGGATGCAGGAAAACATGAGGTTTTCTTGTTTGCAGCACACTATTATACGTATTTGTGCTTCCTTGCCTTTACCCTACCATGACATTGAACCACCCCTGTCTCCCTGAAATGCAGTAGCACCCTCCTGGCCCTGCGGGTAGTCCTATGGCCCTCTTGTGACTCCACTGAGTTAGGGAGAACAGGCTCAGATGTAATTCTCTGTCCGGGTTTTTCCTGCACAGAGGCAAGATGAGCGGACTGACTTTTCCTCTTTGGGTATGGTACCCATTTATTTAAGAGGTACTTCTGCACACTTTGAAAGGCATCGTTGAAAGTGTCCTGTGACCTCTGCAATTCAACATGAGACTCGTCAACCACGTCTTTGAGATTCCACGTGGTGTCTTGCACTTCCTTGAGGATGGCATCACCCTTATGCAGTGATTCATGGAGTTCATCCCGCCAAGCATCTGTGCATTCTGCTCTCGCTACGGAGGACTCCGCCAAAACCTTGAACAAGGTTTCACAGGACTGTCTCAGCAGCACTCTGCTGTAGTGTGAGCAGGCCGCCATTCCAGGCAGCCAAGGGTTGTGGTGGCTGATAAACAAAGGAAAAACAATGGTTGCCTTCCTCCCAAGAGGAGGAAGTACACACCCCATGCAGTGCACAAAATGCCGGCAGGTATGAAAGCAGACCCTACAACAGTGGGGCACCACTTGTACTGCCCAAAACTTACAAGTACTCACTTTGGAAACAGATCCATGGCTGCCACTGCTTGGACTGGCTGAAAAAAAATAATTAAAGTAAATAATTAGCTTGGTGTCTGTTACGTTATGAGCTATTGAGCCCATCATGCACCACCACTGAAAGAACATGGTGATCCACCTACAGCAACACATGAATTTCTCTCCCTCTCCCCCTCTTCCCCATGAACCTAGGAGATGCCTGGCAGTGGCAAGAGGCACATTGCAAAAGACTTACCAGGTCCAGCATGTTCTTGGGGCTCGGTAATGGTAGATGATGTGTCAGCCAAATGGGCTCCTGACCCTCCACCTCCTCCATTTCATTATCTGTGCTAGTCTGTGAAACTGGGCTAAGTGGCACTAAGTGTATGCGGACCGACAATTCTTCCTGCCACTCATTGTCAGCAGTCTCTGTACAGCTGAGATATGCTGCTCATGGTTTCACCCTCAGGAGGGGCTGCTGCCACCTCCTCCTCCTGCCGAACCCCAGTGCTAAAAGTCTCTATACCTGGGTTGTTGCTGGCATCCTTGGAGAGAATGATGGACAGCTGGTCATAGAAGGGAGCAATTGTGCAACTTGCCCCAGAACGAGAGTTCACATCCTTGGCTTTGTAAAACGGTAATCTCAGGGACTTGATCTTGCACTGGGCCTGGGTTCAGTCAGGGTTGTGCCCTCATGCCTGCGTGCCTTTTGTGATCTTGACATAAACAGGATTATTCCTCTTACTTTCCAGCCTGTCTACAATTCTTTGCTCCTACCAAATATCGATTAAGTCCTCCAGTTCTTTCCGGGTCCAGCTGGGTCCATGGGCATTGGAGGTATCAGCCTCTGGGCCATTGGCTTCAAACTGCTTGCCTTGGCTTTCTGAGACATGGTGAAGCAGTTCATGGTCAACCACACAAGTTATTTGTGAAACGGGGCTGGCAAAATTTTTGTGGGGTTGCCTTTATACTCAGCCTGTGCTTGTATGAGGGTCTGGGAAAATTCCAAGGATTGTGAAGTCATTACTTTTAAGTGTCAAAACACCCAAAGGTGATGAAGCACCCAATTTAAGAACAACAAAGAATTGGTGGTGGGGTAAATAAGGCCATTGTACTTTGGGATGGCTACTCAATGGCCAAGAATGTTGCAAAAATTGATACCTACCTGCCTGCTTGTGCAAAATAATTTTATTACAGGTGCATAGCCTGTTTTCCCTAAAGTGGCAAAAGTTTTGAGTAGCCTACATTACAGGAGAGGTATAGGCAAAACATTTTTTGTTTGTAAGTTTGACCACATCAGAAAACCAGTGGCTGCTAAGCTCAGGATGAAAGGATGAAAGATGTGCAAAAGCCTCAATGCCCCAGGGTGCCAGGGTGAAGTGTTGAAAAAGCAGCAATATCAAGCTCCAGACCACACAACACCTTAGAGTCCCTGCCCCCTGCTTGGTGCAGATGGGTGAGAAGCCACTGGTGATGGAGAGGAGCCAAATGGAGAATGAGGGTGAAATACGTTACAATGGAGAACAATGCAGTGAAGAGTCCTCTGACATGGAGAATATGGAGGACATCAGTGAGCAGGAGGAGGTGGCAGTACTGCTTCTTCAAATGCTGTTTACCTGGGGATACTGCTGCAATGCTTGAGAAGGATAGGAACTGTGCTAGAGTGTTCACTGGCAAGTTGTGTTCCTGGTTTAACAGCATTAATGACAAGAAGAAGAAGAAGATATAGGTACCCAGAGGACTTGGAACACACAGAGCAAAGCAAAGAAGTGGAATTTGACCGGGCTCTGTTGAGAAACCTGAGGAGGACCAGAATCTGCACAGCAGCTTGGGCTGGTGGGAGTGAATCGTCCTGATGATTTGGAATGACCAGCAGTGGCTGGAGATGTTCTGAATGAAAAGGGAGATGTTCAATCCTATCATCTCGATGGTTGGGTCCCACATTGTGAGGCAGGACACTAACATGTGTCGGGCCATCCCACCAGACAAGAGCGTTGCAATGGTCATCATGAAACTGGCCAGCCCATCCAGCCTCTGCTACATCACAAACCAGTTTGGCGTGGCTGCCTGCACGGTTGCGTTGGTAACTCTTGAGGTATGCCAGCTGTTCAAGGAGATTGCTGCAAACAAAATTATCCACCTGGTGAATCCGCAGCAAGTCATAGATGGCTTTAATGAGAAGGGGTTCCCAAACTGAATGGGGGCTTTAGACAGTGCTCACATCCCAATGCTGTGCCCTTTGGAAAAGAGGGAGGGCTTTCACAAACAGGAAAGGATATGCCCCCATGATCCTGCAAGGCATGGTAGATAACCCAGGCTGGTTCACGAACATTTACACGGGGACAGCAGGCAGCACGCATGATGTGCACATGTTCAGAAACTCTCTTCTGCCTAGCCTCATGGAGAAAGAACACTACATACCTGACATGGAGGAGACACTGATCTGCAGTGTTGCCGTTCCCCTGGTTATATTAACTGACGCTGCCTACCCTCTAAAGCCTTGGCTCCTGAAGCCTTATGGAGGGAACGTCACTGACCCGCAGAAGCTGTTTTTTAACTACCGTCTGAGCAGTTGCAGGATGGCCGTGGAATGTGTGTTTGGCCGACTGAAAGGACAATGGAGGGCACTTATGTGCTGGCTTGAGATGGAGCAAGAAAATATCACGGCCTTTGTAGTGACAGCTTGCATGCTGCACAATATCTGTGAGAGCCACAGAGAGGTTTTCAAGGAGTTGTGGGAAGAAGAAGCATGACAGGCAGTGGCCAGACAACTGAGAAGCATCTGGGCAGCAGCAGCAGCAGCACAGGGACTGAGGAGATATCCTCAAGGAGAGGCTGTTCAGGCAGCTCTTGTGCATGATTGTCTGGCAGGATATATTGCTGACAACAACATCTAGGAGTGCTTTGTTCTTTCTCTTGGTTATGTTAAAATAAATTCATTTACACTTTAAATCTGTGTCTGTCTACAGAGGTGTGCAGTGTTGTGGACGGGCAGGTGGAGGGATGGATGGCGAGGGGAAAGGGGAGGAAATCTGGACTGGGCTAGAGGTTTGATGCTTCCAGACTGAGTGGCTGGGGGGTGGGGGGCATTACTCACTGTCACCCACATCTGAATGAGCCTCACCCCCATGTGGGCGAGAAGATTATCTATTATAGCTCTTGGTGGGCTAGGCGGGTGGGGGACCAAGCCAAACAAGAATCCACATTTTTAAAAACATTCCAAAAACATTTATAAAACAATTCACAACACACCTCCAAAAGCATGTTGCACTATGCAAACAGCCTGACGGTGTACCTGGGCAGGGAACGAGAGGGTTCCAGTGGGAGCTCCCACTGGAAACTGTACAAAGATCAATGAGCTCGGAAATGCTGGGAAATGTAATCCAAAAATCCTGAACATTTTATGGTCTCATAGCAATTATCATAGCAGCTATAGTAAATAAAAGGAAAACCACATATTTATAACATGGTGGGATGGGGAGGGAAAGGAACAAGAGGGGAGGATTCACACTGCTTGTCTTTGGGATTGGGATGGGGTCTATGGGATTATGTACTGACAGAGGGAGACCAGACTGACGGAGCATAGGCAGGTGCAAGTGACAAGGATTTTGGGGTGACCATGACCGTGCCCAGTGAGAGTGAGGACTGCCCAGTGAGAGTCTGGAGGTAGGGACTGGGGAGGCCAGGTGGTTTGCATCCATCTCCTGCTGCAATGCATTAGGAAAGACATCACAGGGGGTAAATTGGCATTTGACTCCCTCTACTGACATCTGCAGGGAATGACACACAAGGCTTAACTCGCTCAAAAGCGCTGTTCAGGCAAACACGAACGCTGTGTCGTGCAATCACAAATGCATTGCACCAAAAAAAAGCCGCAATAAAATTTTCTGGTGCTCTACATGAACATCCATGTCGTTTACACATGCCCTAAGCTTCTAGTTGTCCCTGATCTCAGGCCACAGGGCCAAAGGATTACACTATTTATGTCTTTTCTCCCGGGAAGTTGCCAGTTTGATTGAAATCATTTTTTAAAGCTGTGTAGTTGAATTGGTGCCAAAAACTGTGTGAACGTTTCTTATTTCAGTTAAAGAGTGGTTAATTTCAGTTTTGGAGTTATGTAATTCATAAGGGTACAGACACAAGCTAAACCAATGTAATGAGTTGGTGTAATCACTCAATATAAACAATCAATATCAATATAACCATCCATAAACTGATATGAGCAGATGGAGAAATGAACAAATAAACTGTTTTAAAAGCTGGGGGTTACTTTTCAGCATCAGCTGATCCATTATAATTTTTTTGTCTGTCTTTTTCTATCTTATAGTGAGTGAAGTTACCACAGTAACTTACCCCTTTTCCTTCAGGGGCAATTGCATCAGTTTAACTTTAAGTAACTGTGAGGTTAGAGATGATGGAATATTCAGATGAACCTTGGTAAATCCCTTTCCTCCCCACCTTTAAATTAATGATCCATACATAAAAGATAGCTCAGTAAATAAAAGAGAGTTCAGTGCATAAATAATTTACTGAACTTACCAATGTAAGTTGTGCAAACTTCTGTAAGTAGACAAGTGTCAAGGGTCAGACCATGGAATGACATATATACTTACTTAGGTTTAAACATTTGAGTAGCCCCATTCATTTCCATGAGACTGCTTAAGTATTTGTAATGTTAGAATGATGTTGTAGACATGATGGTCCAAAGTATTTGTATGAATTGTTGTAGGATTTGAACCTCAAAACTTATCAATCAAAGAGCCAGGACTGGATATGATATACATTTATGAAATACTTCCAGTTGCTCTAGATGGGTTTACAAACCAATTGAAACCAATAGGAGCTTTGTCATAGACTCTTGTGAGAATTGGACTGTTTAGTTGAAAAAGTGGCAGTTGCATGTTTCTCACATTAGGCAATTCCAAGAGAGATCTGTGAATTTTCTAGTGGTTCCTAACTCAGGCCTTGCTAATGAAAGAGATATCTGTTGATGTTTCTTCCATTTGCACTAACATGCTTATTCTTATACTGTTCATTATCATCATTAATATAGTAATTGAAAGAAAAAAGCTCACATTTGGGAAAAAGGAAAATTTCCACAGCCCTCATATTGTTTCTCAATGTTACACAATGATAAGCATACAAAAATAAGATCATCATCAGTTCAACAGAATTTATGTAATTAGGATACAATTGATTCATTTTATTTTAAACAGGTTTCACAACCATACAAGACAAAAGCTTATGGTAACTTTATCCTAAACTACTGGCATGAATTTGTGATGAATAAACAGGCAGATCATTTGAAGTTATAATAGGTTGCATTTATAAAGCACATTGAAACACAAATCGTTCCAAAGCATTGTTACATGTGTAATACAAGCAAAACTTGTCTTAGACCGCCACTTAAGGGACAAACATAAATCAGATATGTAGCACAGCACATATTTAGCTAATGATAAAAGTATATTGTACTGCAAACCTTGGAGATATTTTAAACTAATTACTAGAGACGGAGTAGACATCTTTTTGGAGGTCAACCAAAGATCAAATGGCAATCTATTTTTTTATACATATATGGCTAACTTCAAGTACTGCTATAATGCAGCCATCTCAGGAGTGAACACAGTAGCTGTTAACAGTACTAAGATAATTTATACAGCAGAAAATGACAGTAGGGGATTAAGCTTCTCCACAGCACTTAGAACTAAATAAACAGCCTGTGCACTAGCGAGATCTGCTAAGGAAGGTTATCTCACCTACCTGTAAGCATGAAAGGATGTCTATATAGCGTCAAGAAAATGGGACAGTGGATTTACATAATGATGGATTCACAGATCCTATGCTATTTGATCCATATGATACATAATTATAAGGATTCACTGATCAGATTCCTAACCTCCCTGCTCCAGACAATAGGGCCCTGACAGATGTTAAATTAAAGGCAAGATGGGATTCCAGCAATCATGCTTCCTGTCATGCCACTCATAAATGGCATGAGGCATGATTGTGGGGTTCAAGTTTCAAATCCTATTATTCCATGTTGCTGGTGCTAGGGGAGCCCAGGATCATGATTAAAGAGAAAGCTTGGCTCCCTGTGCTCCTCTGGCTGGGTGCCCCTCTCAGCTGATTGGGGATCCTAGCTCTGAAGTGCGCCATGCGCTTTCCCAGTTGGGAACCCTGTCAGCTGCTGGGGGCTCCCAGTGCATGCGAGTCAAGGAGTCAAAAGTTCCCATGTACTCCCCCAGCTGGGAGCCTTGATTGCACCACTGGAGTGTGCTCTGGAGATTGAAACCCCTGGCCACAAATTTAATTAAAGGCATGATAGGAACCAGTCACAAAGTTATTAGACAAAATATGTCATATTTTGCCTATGTTATATTTTGTCTAATAACTCTGTGACTTATTCCTTATTTTATCACACCATTAATGAATTGAACATGTGGCCTGGGCATTACTTAAGACATAATTAACTGGTTAATCACATCTTAAGTGTAAGGTCTGTCAGTGGGTTAAGACACAGACAAATCCTATTCAGTATATGGAGATTGTAGACCCTGTCCATAGGTTCGCTGCATTCTACTATTTAAATGGTGTGTCGCAGCTGAAACCTGCCACGCAGGGAAGTGTCAGGATTTGTCTTGCATAGTAAAATATTGTGTCTAGCTAGGCAGACAAGGTTCTTTGGGTAGATGTGATTATTTTTTATTACATCAACTGAATAGTTGTAAAAAATTGTTCTTTGCAAACTTTTGGGCACAAACACCCTTTTTCAGGCATAGGGAGAGTCTGTAAGCAGCTTTAGAGATGAATAATATACCAGAGATTCTTTACATTGAATCTGGAGATGATGTCAAGGCTAACCATCACAGTTACTCATCCTTTGTGATCGAAAAGTTCATGAGTTATATAAATATATATATGTATAACTCATGACCTTTTCGATCACAAAGGATGAGTAACTATGATGGTTAACCCTGACACCATCTCCACATTTGGCATAAAGAATCTCTGAACCAAATCCAACTGTTCTCACAAAACAGTACCTTTGCACTCACACATGACCCTGGGCAACATTGGAGGCTGCCATTTGAAACTTTGTCCCTTCAGAGCCACAAGTGGTCAGGACTTCCATTTTATGTCTCATCTAAAAGCAGCACAATAACATCGTATCTCAATCTGGCATAAGTCAGCACTGACATGGAGGAACGGAGCTAGATCAGCCTGGCCGCTGGCTTTTCCTTAGTGATCAGTCATTCAGAATTGACTGAATCTAACTTGGCTTAGCTTGCAAGATTTAAGCATGTTACAGCCTGTGGTGATATGGTTTCACACTGGACTAGTGAAACTGAGGGAGACCTTGGACTTTTAAAGGCAGCACAGTTACTTTTTTTCCTTTAACCACTCCAACTTTTCCTATATGCCTTTCACTGTTTTCTCATTTACAGGAAAAATGGTCTAGGAAGACACATTTTCATTAAGTGTTCTTTACCTCATGAGTATGAGAGAACATTCCTGAGACTTAGCTGGAGGAAAACTATGCTTAAAAATATGTATTTTGGATGTGTGTGTGAAATCCAGACTTAACTGAAGCAGGCAATTTCCACCCTCACTCCAGAGCTTTAGAGGGATTCAGGCGATGTCAGAGATATGTAGCTTTTATCAGTATGAGAGCTGCTGCAGTGGGCAGATTTCTGCAGGGCACTAAAATCTTCATGGATTCAGATGTACTTAAAATCCATAGTCGCAAGTGATGGTGTAGAGGCTCCTCACACCTTGTTCAGGAACAACCTTTGCATCTCCAAATCATAATGTGTGGGTTCACACTAGACTTTGAGCTTCTGATCTTATATGCAAAAATCAGGTGCAGCTGAACTTGGCTAGGTTTCAACTATTAAAGGAGGCCATTCCAAAGCAAGCTAGGTTTTTGTGGAGTTAAGAGGTAGGACACTCCACCTATATAAAGTAGCTTTCTGGGTATAATATGCAAATTGCTACATTGTAGAAGGGGAATATAGCCCAGGTCCCTTTTGGTTTGTACTCAGTCAGCTGAACTTAGCAAACAAGACGTAATCCACAGAACAGTTTTTGTTTTGCTTCTCCTGGGCCTCCTATGAACTTTTTCCTAGCTTTTCAGATCCTGAGGTTGGTGCTCAATAAAGGGTAAGTATAATGCCTGCAGTAGTAGTGGCAACAGTGGCTCTAGCTCCTTCTGAGTGCCACATGTGCTTCATGCTAGGGCAGTAGCTCTGGCTCCAGCATGGAGCACACAGCAGTGATAGCTCTGGCTCCGGGTCTGGCCTGGGGCATGGAGCACAGGGTGGCAGCAGCACCAATGGCTGGAGAGCTTGGGCTGCCACAGTGGCAACAGGTGAAGTGTCTGGAGAGTGATGAGCAGCGATGTCAGCTGTTCCTTGCCCACCTGCTACTGATCGCTGTGTCCAAGGACCCCAGTTTTTATGGCAGGCCAGTCAGCAGCCTGGCAAGTGGATACAGTAGCTGTGCAGGCCAGATGTGGCCTGTAGGCAGTGTATTTGAGACCCTTCAGTTAGTTTATGAGGTGCAAATCTACCCTCCCTTTTTCCTGCTACTCCATACTTTTTTAACTTCTAAACCAGAAGAGTATGGGACAACTTGCTAGTATGAGGTGTTTTTCAATGATATATTTCTTAAAATACTGAAACAAGTTCTCTAAATTTCATTAGATTTTTAGGGGAGTGTATTAGTAGGCACATTTACACATTCACTTTAATACACAGTAGGCTATTCTATTGCACATTAAAGCATTACATCAAAAACAATGCTAATACATTAATATGCAGTAGAAATAGGCTACTGCACATTAAGCATCACTAAAAAGGTGTGCACTTTTACTACTGTGCATTAGGGCAGTCTAATGCACATTGATATAGTACCTCATATTTGAGGTACTAAACTTAATGTGCAGTAGCAAAAGCACATTAATGCACATGTAGACATGGCCACTGTATAGTAACTAAGCAGAGATGGTTAATGGGAGGGCTGTGGAAAACAGCAACATTTCATTTCGATTTCCGTTTTGCTATTTCGACAGGACAGTGTTTCATTTCAAGTTTTGTTTTGTTTCAAAGCACTGTTTCATTTCATTTTGTTGACACTGTTTCGCTGTTTCAATGGTTTTGACATTTCACTCATAGGCTATAATGGGGAAGCACAAAACTGCCTATAACTTTGTCATTTCTTTTCTGATTCAGATTAAACTTGTTTGGCTGGTACCCCTTGCTGAAGCCATGAAGCAAGCCTGCCAGCTTTTAAGGAGATAGGTGCAGGAGTTACTGGGAAACTACACCTCAAGGTGCTAACAAGCAAGACTTGTGACATGTGACTTTGTGTGTGTGTTAGGGCACAGCAGGGTAAAAACTGCAGGGATGGTAGCCTCTGCTGAAGCCATGAAGCCTGCCAAATTTCAAGGAGTTTCTGGGAA
Source organism: Crocodylus siamensis (assembly GCF_052110815.1). Taxonomy (NCBI): domain Eukaryota; kingdom Metazoa; phylum Chordata; order Crocodylia; family Crocodylidae; genus Crocodylus; species Crocodylus siamensis. The sequence continues at coordinate 197,681,779 of NC_143398.1, read as the reverse complement.
ACTGTACCTCTAACTGTTCAGAGCAAAACTTGTCTAACTTGTAAGGGTGAAGGCACAGACAAAGCTCAGTTCAAACAATGCTTTTTATGCTGTTTTTCTGTTCCGCCCCAGAGCACTGAGGTTGGAAGGGACCTCAGGGAAGGATCACAGTCACTGGCCAGCTACACAGTCAATATCAGAGCAGTCCTTCCTCCCTCTTCCCCCACCCTCTCTTTAGTTTTTCTTTAGCTGCAAGCAAGCCCAGCTTCGAAACTCGAAACATTTTGAAACTTCTGAAATGTTTTGACTACCCTCGTTTTATTTCAAAGCTGTTTCAAAGCCTTTCATTTCATTTTGATTTCACTGTTTTGAGCTCAGAACGAGTCAAAACGATGTCAAAATGAAACAGCTGGCAAAATTTGCACAGCCCTAGTTGATGGGATGATACAAAAAGAGTTACTAGTACAAAGTAATATTGATATGACACGTCTTATTCCCTAAATGCTGCTTTGTTTGGTATCACTTATGTGATAGTTCACATTTTAAAGAGATCAGATTACAGATTCAGTAAGTTTTATTCTATGTGACTTATACTTTTCCCCCATTTTTATATCCTACACTGAATTCACACAGGGGACTGCCCAAGATGTTCATTTCCATTCACCTCACCCCTTATCTAAATTTAGTGCAACACACAAGGCCACAGTACCCAGCCTTCCAGGTTCTCCACAGGCCCAGAAACCTGGCAGCAGGGGAGCAGTTAGGGTCTGTCTTCTTATGTCACTTGGTCTAATATCCAAGACTGCAGGGAATATATCTATATGTGTGCAAGTTGTGCAGCCTGTTATCAGTCTTTGCACACTGTCGAGCTTTTTAGTGTGACATCTTATGGACCATACAGGAGCACAGTAATCTCATGGAGTATATATTAGGCCTGTGTGAAGCAGCCAGTATTTGCCTTGGATTAGGCCAATTTGGGAGACAGTGATTCGATTTGGTGATTTGAATCACTGTCCCAAGTTGATTCAGCTGAATCTGATTTGGAGATTTGTCTGCCACTGAATTGACCGAATCTCCGAAAAGAACAGGCCCCATCCCCTGCCCACTTTCCCAGTTCCACCAATAGCTGCCCTGCCTGGCCCCAGCATCCCAGCACTTTAAAAAAAAAAAAAGCCCCACACCACTCACCAGCTTCTGCCAGGAGGGGAGGCGATCCCCACTGCCCCACACTACCCTGTGCTGCATGGGGCAGGGTCTGCCACAAGCCCCCAGAAGCCCTGATGGCCACTGCAGTATCTGGTGACTGCAGGGTTTTTTGTTTTTTTTTGAAGTGCTGGGACACTGGGGCTGGGCAAGGCAGCCATTGACAGGGCTGGGAGAGTGGGTGGGGGTCAGGGGTGCTCAGGGGGGCTCGGTGAGTAGGCAGGGGATGGGGCCTAGTGGTCCCCCCATAGTATCCTCCCCCCTCCTCCATCCCCCTCCCACCCCCTACTGGACCTGGACTCCCTACTTACCAGCACGGAGTCCAGGTCCAGCTCCCTACAGTGGTGAGTGGGGACTTCCCAAATCTCTGAATCCCTGAATCTTTCTCCGAATTTTTTCCGAATTGATTCAGAGGCTTCAAAATGATTCAGACCTTTTTATTGGTCTCCTGATTTGACTCAGATTTGGAGATTCAGCTGCTGAATTAGGCCGAGTCTCCTCCAAATCAAATCAGCTACTGAAGCTTTGTGTACCTTTGAGAGTGCAGTGGTTCTGAGCACTTTGGCACACCATGTTATTCTGGCTAAATGTTTTAAGTCAGCTACCTTTGCAGAGAATTTATTGTTTATCAATGTGATGTTTATAGGTGAGGGAATGGCCTAATCAGATTCCTTGACTCCTTGGTAAATTGGGGTATGCTCGTGGGGAAAAATGTAGTTGCTTACTCTGATATGCTATGTATTCTTGGCTCAATGATTGTCTAGGTGGAAAAGTGATGATACTGATTTATTGATGAAGGCCACTGATTTTTGTGCCTTTCAAACATCCCCCGGCCCCTGTCACTGACCCCCATGCCATTAGCCTGGAATGAAGTAGAAGCAACAGGGTCAGTATCCCCTACTGTTGTTGTGGGGTTACTGTCTCTGTTACATTGAGTGGGACCATAAATCTGGTTATTGACAACTGGCTGCTCCATCCCTTAAGGTTGTGTTGCTTTTCTAAAAGAGGCCAGCATGTTTACATGGATCTACCTAATGGAAAACCATGTCCCCAAAACACACACAGCCCTCCCCCCAACCCCACAGCTGAGATGTTACAACAATAGTCATATATAGCTGGGTTTTGCTGGCATGCCTCCGGCCACTGTTTGACAGAGCACCTACCTATGAGCACTGCTGCAGGTAAGGCACAGCAGAAAATGGGAATTCAACCCAGCAACCCCCAACCCCACAACTCCTTCCCTCCCTTTTCTCCCTCAGAACCAGAGAAGGTTCATCCCTCTGAACCTGGATGCTTGGGTTCCCAGCCCTCCCCAGCTCCTACAGTATGGAGATGGAACCCAGTCATCCAGTTTTTTCCAATTGGGAGGCAGAATGCAGGCATTTCACAGTATGGTCAGTGCCAAGTTGTGAACAGCTGTGCATCTTCTGGTACTGGGCAGGGAAAAGAGCCCAGATAGGGGACTCATGATAGATCCCTTGGTGTTTCCCTTGTCTGTAGACTCTACATTTATGTGCAGAAGGCCTGGTCACAAAGCCTGAGATACTGGATCCAGGATGGTTAGCTAGAGTTTCATAGTTTCATAGTAGCTAGGGTCAGGAGGGACCTGAACAGATCATCCAGCTGGACCCCCTGCCACAGGCAGGAAAGAATGAAAACTATGAAACTATGAATGCTGGGTTCATAAGACCCCAGACAGGTGATCATCCAACCTCGTCTTGAATTTGCCCAAGGTAGGGGTGATGATCACTTCCCTGGCATGTTGGTTCCCGATATTGGCCACCCTAACTATAAAATATTGCCTTCTAATCTCTAACCTAAACCTATTCTCCATCAGCTTATTACCATTGTTCCTCATCACCCCAGGTGGTGCTGGGGAGAAAAGGGCGTTACCTATTTGCTGTTGATCTCCCCTGATGAGTTTGTAGGCAGCCACAAGGTCCCCCCTCAGCCTCCTCTTGCTGAGGCTAAATAGGTTCAAGTCCCTCAGTCTCTGCCACAGGGCCTGTGCTGCTGCCCTCTCACCAAGTGGATGGCCCTCCTCTGAACCCTCTCCAGGCTGGCCACATCCTTTTTAAAGTGTGGCACCCAGTACTGGACACAGTACTCCAATTGCGGCCTGACCAAAGTCTCACAGAGGGAGAGTATCACCTATCTGGACCAGTGTGACATGTGTGTAGATGGCAGGGGCAAAATGGACCAAATGGGACCCTTGATGTGGGGGATTGGAATGGATAGGTTGGTGACTACTTGCACCTGCACTGCCACAGCACTTGAATGAGCCACCTAGGCCCAGGAATGGGCTGTGAAGATCCAAGAATGAGGTCTACAGATATCCACACTCTATCTGAGGGAGGCCACCCTTGTCACTGCCACCTTGAGTTGCAGTACCAGGATAAGCATATTATGCACAGGGTCAAACACTAGCTACAATACCCCTGAGTGGCATCAGTGCCATCTCCCACTGTTGCCCTCAGAAGCAGGAGTGGTGGGGCAGGCAGCTGTCCATCCCCAAGCATGGAGAGGCCTGGTCTAGGGACTCCTTCCTGGGGCAACGTGCCTGAGAGTTCCAATGCTGGTAGCCCCAGCCCCACACAGCAGCAGGTTGTCCAGATCCACAAAGCCCTGGCTGAGTAGCTCCTTAGCCACATGGACTGGAAGCCCTCCCCAATGTGCGGGAGCCAGCGGGCCAGGGAGCCGTGAGGCTGGCTGGGCGGCTCCCTTTCCAAGAGCTCCCCTGGCGCAGAGCCAAAAGCGGAAGCAATCACTTACTGCCTACAGGTGCATGGCGGCAGTGCCCAGCTCAAAGGCCACGCTGGAGCCGGAAGCAGGGGCAGAAGTGCCGCGGCAGGCAGTGGAGGCCGGCGAGGATGCGGAGAGGCGGATGCGCACCGCCTGAAGCAGGACGCGCACGTTCTGGGGGCAGCGGCAGAGAACCACCAAGGGTTCCGCGATGGAGATGGTGACCCAGAGAGGGGGCGGAGCGACTGTGGCGCAGGGGAGCGACAGGCTCCGTGAAGAGTGTGGAAAGGCAAGCCCGGGTGGGTCGCAAGGGGTGGATGGGCAGCCAGCGAAGTCCCTGGGGCCGGGGCCACGGGGCACGCTCAGCAGGACTTGCTGAAGACGTCCACAGAGCAAGGCTCCTGAGAAAAGGAACAGGGCCCTGCTCGAGGAGGGGCAGGACTCAAACACGACCGCTTAAGGCAGCAGCATTTTTTGTTGGTTCCCCTCCGTTAAGTTTCATGAGGTTCTTGTGGACCCATGCGAGAGGAGGGGGGCAGGGAAGGAACCCCTGCTGCGGAGGCTCGGGTGAGGGTGTAGGGGTGGAGGAGCCCTCACTAGATCACCAAGGGATATGCGGTCTCACTTCCAGATGTGCACGTGCCAGACAGTCCATCTGAACCAGAGGAATATCATCAAAATCATGGCAGGCGAGCTCGGGGCATGCAACGCGGAAAGTGGGAATCAGACATACCAGCAGAGACCCGGCAGGCAAGCAGGGACACATTAGCATAGGCATAGGGTCGTCTTTGCTACACCCAGATGGGTATGGCAGAAGGGTTTAGAGTGCCCCCACCTGTGGGGGGGAGGAATCTTGGATAGTGGCTGTGGGGAATAGTTTCATAGTTAGTAGGGTTGGAAGGGACCTGAGCAGATCATCAAGTTCGACCCCCTGCCATGGCAGGAAAAAGTACTGGGGTCAAACGACCCAAGAAAGGTGATTGTTTAGCCTTGTCTTAAAGACCCCCAGGGTAGGAGCTAGCACAACTTCGCTTGGAAGTTGGTTCCAGATCCTAGTCGCCCTGACAGTGAAGTAGCGCCCCATGATGTCTAATCTGAATTTACCCTCTGTCAGCTTGTGACCGTTATTTCTAGTCACTCCTGGTAGTGCTCGGGGGAACAGGGACTCCCCCAATGCCTACTGGTCCCCTCTGACTAGTTTGTAACAGGCCACTGGATTTCCCCCTCACCCTTCTCTTGTGGAGGCTGAACAGGTTCAGGTCCCGTAGCCTCTCCTCATAGGGTCTGCCCTGCTGCCCCTGATCATGCGAGTGGCCCTCTTCTGGACCCTCTCCATGCTGTCCACATCCCTCTTGAAGTGTGGTGCCCAGAACTGGACGCAGTACTCCAGCTGCAGCCTGACCAGTGCTGCATAGAGGGGGAGGATCACCTCCTTGGACCTGCTTGAGATGCATCTGTGGATACATGACAAGGTGTGGTTGGCCTCCCTGACTGCATCCCCACACTGCTGGCCCATGTACATCTTGGCATCAATGATGACTCCAAGATCCTTTTCTGTCTCTGCACTGACAAGAAGGGAGTTCCCCAGCCTGTAGGTATGGTGCTGGTTCTTCCTCCCCAGGTGCATCACAGTGTTGAATCTCATCCTATTCTCCACCCACCCCTGTAACCTGTCTAGGTCCGATTGTAGTCTGTTCTTTCCTTCTAGCATGCCCATATCCCCCAACACCTAAGTGTCATTAGCAAATTTCAACAGGGTGATTTTTACCCCCTCGTCCAAGTCACTGATGAAGATGTTGAACACTGCGGGCCCAAGGACTGAGCCCTGTGGAACCCCACTGCCCACATCCCTCCAGGTCAGAAATCCACTACCACTCTCTGGGTGTGGCCCTCCAGCCAATTTGCGACCCATTTGACTGTGTTGGTGTTGACACCACAGTCCCCCAGTTTTTTAATAAGAATGGGGTGAGAGACAGTGTCGAAGGCCTTCTGAAAGCCCAGAAAGACTATGTCCACTGCTACACCTGCATCTAAGGATTTGGTGACCTGGTCGTAGAAGGCCACCAGGTTGGTCTGACAGGACCTGCCTTTCATGTACCCGTGTTGGTTGCCCCTAAGCATAATCTCCCCTGCTGGCCACTCATGGACATGTGCCAAAATAATTCTCTCAAAAAGCTTACCCAGGATCGAGGTAAGACTAACTGGCCTATAGTTTCCTGGGTCCTCCTTCCTCCCTTTTTTGAAGATGGGAACCACACTGGCCCTCTTCTAGTCCTCTGGCACCACACCAGAGCACCATGAGCATGGTCCAAGGATTCAGGAAGGTGTCTGATGGGGCCTACTCTGAGGAGCAGAATTGGGGGAGAGGATGTGGACCAGGCTGCCCAAAACCCAGTGCCAAGGCTGACATTGACTCAGTCCATGTTCCAGGGCCAACTTGCTACTTTTGGGTGCTGGTGGTTGCCAGTATAGGTGCAGGGCTCCTTCAGGCCTAGGTCCCACTGCAGGGAAGCAGTGTAGCCTCTGTAAGGATAGGCAGCCCCCTGGGCTCAGGTCCAAGTTCCAGAATAGGCAACATTCTGCAGTTTTTCTTTATTATTTACATGAAAAGTTTGGCAGCTGCAACATTGAATTAAACTGAGGGGTGACAGTTTTGCATGTGTGCATGTGTGGTGTGCCCCAAGATTTCATGTTTAAGTTGAGCCCCCATGGCTGCTCACCTCTCTCCTGCCCACAATGTCATAACTGTCCAATGCAGCTAGGGTTTCCCCCAACTCTTTCAATGTTAACTAAGAAGAAAGTTCCAAGTTCTGGAGCAGGCAACTTTCCACAGTTTTGGTTTAACAAACACACTGAAAGTGTGGCAGCTTCAACAGTTGATTAAAACGAGGCAAGTCTCTTCCTCAGGCTGCATTCTCCTGCAGCCCTGGCATGTGCCTGCGGTGGGGACTGAAGAGGGAGAAGTGAAGCGAGGCAGTGCCCAGGCAGCCTGGGTTCTGGGCAGCAATGCCCATGATGCAAGGCCAGAGGAACCTGGGGCCAGAGACCATAGGTAACCCATAGTGGGGACCTGGGGGGCACATGCCACCCATGAGATTGGCCCCTGCTGAAGCCGCCGCCAGCTTCTATGGGCGGTTGCCACACGCGCCTACCCCCCATCACTGCTGATGTGGCCAGTGGCATCTGCATGTGGTCCCCGCTCACCACTCACCACCTGCCCACCAGTGATACTGTGGGCTGTGGGTGGTCCCCAAAGATGACACTGTAGGTGACAGCTTCAGGCAATCTGCACTCACTACTCACTACCACTGACATCGCCGATGATGGCTGTGGGCAGTCCCTGCTCACTACCATGGTGTTCCCTCAGTTGCAGGAGGCACCAGTTGTTCATGCCAGAGACCCATGGCCTAGAACCAAGGTGGGGGCACTCTAAGCCCTCCAACCATACTTATCTGGGGAGTGCTCGCTGCTTGCCATCCTCCCCATCACTGACACCACCACTGGTGGCTGCAGGAGGTCCCCACTTGCTGCTTGCCATTACCGATGGTTGTGGGCGGCAGCTGTGGGTGATCCCCACTCACCGCCATGGTTCCCCCCCACCCTGAGTTGCAGGAGGCATCAGTCCTTCATGCCAGAGACCCATGGCCTAATACCAAGGTAGGGGCACTCTAAGCCCTCCAGCCATACTCATCTGGGGAGGGCTTCCAGTCAATGTGGGTGAGGAGCTACTCAGCCAGGGCTTTGTGGATCTGGACAGCCAGCTGCTGTATGGGACCACCAGCACTGGTGGGCTGAGGGGGGTGCAGAATACAGGCATCCAACACACACACACCTTGATGGGTACAGAACATGCTGGGTAGTCATGCACAGGATGGTCAACTGGTAGCTCATGGCCATGAGGGTGCATGCCATGATGAGCTGCTGCTACATCAGGTCCAGGTGGATGGCTATGATGTCCCTGCCAGCCAATCAGGCATGGCTCAGCCACTCAACTCTGCTTGGAAGTCTTTGGCATTCCAGAGAGCCCACAGGGTATGCCAGGAGGTATGCAAGAGCCCCGCACATGCTAGGCTCAGGCAGCAGGCAGGCTCCAAGTCCCCAACCACACAAGGGCCCCAAAATGTGTGTCCTGCTTCCTCCCGACCTAACCTTGGATGCTTAGAATAAAGCTCAAAAGTTACAGTGCATCCACCTCAGTGTTCTTGAATGCCTGTACTTAGCCAAGGTGCATGGCTCAGGGGCTGAAGCCCAGCTGCAGGGAGTTAAAGGGTAATAGCCTGTCTCCCTAGGAGTGCCAGACCAGCTGACAGGGATGATTGGCTGATCCTGGAGAAAGTTAAAAGCTACTAAAGGGATGGGGGAGAGGTGACATGAGGCAACACTGAAGAACTGTGGCAAAGCTCTTGCTGGGAGTGGGGGGAGGGCTGAAGTTTTGTTCATTCTGTTTTGTTTGAGATAGGAAAGGCTGACTCCTGGGCCTGGCTGGAGGGGTAACCACCTGCTACAGTGTTCTACTAATTTAGTTATATATTTCCAGTAATAGAACTAATTTAAGTGATGCAAAAAGGTTATGCTGATGAGACTGAAATCATTTTTCTTTTTATTTTCTGATTGAGAAATGTATCTATGTTACTAGTATTCAAATGATTTGAAAATTCACCAGAAATAGTGGGAGGAGAAAGGGAATGCCTGAGAGCACACTGCTTATAGCTTTATGAATTAGATTGGCATTTCATAGGATTCTTACTCCTATTAAAGTTATGAACAAAGTTCCCAAAGGCAAGTGTCCAGGAAAGAATTTGTGGTGGAAGCAGCATTCTAAGCATCACAGTTACCCCTAAAGCCATAGCTACTCTGTTTGAAAGCACTGTCAATGAACAGTTTTACCTTCTCCTTGTAAGTGTTGAGACTTCACCTTATGTTTGTGACATTCCCTGCCTGACTCTTGTCAAATCTATTGAGACAGTAACATGTTGGCAGGCACCAGTGGATGGCAATCCATTCTCCCAAATGAATGGGAGGAAAAGGTTGTGTGTAAGGAACATCCTGTTTTTCAGGCCATTGGTATCTACAATACTGTGCCACCCAATGCCATCTTTATACACAATAGTTTGCATAACTAGTACAACTCTTTGAATTGCTGCTTTTTGAACATCTTGTGAACTGATCACTAATGAAGATTTTTTTTATACTCTTCAGCTGCTGCCTAAATTTGATAATGAAGTATAGTGGTCAGTGCTTAATCATGAGTCTACTGGGTTCAGGCTTATATATCTATTGCTTATTCTCAGCTGTTCTGACTGCTCATGTATGATCTTACAGGCATGCCCTTTCCACTGCCTCATGCAGCTGTGGAAAACAGAAGCCTTGCCTCCTGAGAGCTGTGGTTTTCTGAGATCCAAAAAATACACGTCTTATTCTGCATCAGCTGCATCATGGTTACTGCTGCTCATCTAGGCCACTCCAGAAAGTTTCTAAGTGCCTAAGCATTGGTTAATATGCTTGATATGATTAGACAGGAGGATATTTGGAAAAACTGCATCTGTGTATATACAGTAAAATATTTACAGTTTTATTTTTTCAAAAGCAATGCTATTAACAGCCATCTACCTCATTCCACATAAAACATAGTATTTCTGGAGCACCTTAAAGGGTTTCCCAAGGAACATGATGCACAATGGTAGCCTTCCATTTCTTTACATATCTTTAGGGTAAGGACAAGGGGGAAAGGGGAGATGCTCTAGATCTAGGTCTCCTGCAAGTAAATAAGCAAATGGCTATCAACTTAAATGGAAGTTTATTAGAAGTATCTGACATACTTTTCCACCAGCCTGTAGTACATCTAGAAGGAAACAAAAATGAAACACAGCACTGTTTTAACTGAAAAAGATCTTTTTTTCCCTCTATCAGGCAGCTAGTGAACAGCAATATACTATAGAAACAGGATTGTGCAAACATTTTCAAACCCAACACGGCCACTAGATACAATGCTTTAGGTAGAGTTAGTCAAAACAGTTTGTACCATTAAAAATACAGGTGAAATGCAGTAGGTAATTTCAGTAGAGTTTATAGAGAAAGATATGTGGAAATGCAAAGGCAGCAACATAATCTATGCTTTGCTTCAGAACTGTAATGTTATAAACATGTCAGAAATTAATAACAGAAAAATAAAGCTTTGCGTCAGCCAGACATAAACGCAGCCAAGGGTTTCTTGAACTCACGGAGGCTTGCAGCTTGGGGTCAGTCCAAACAAGAAGCCACCTGGCTTCACTGTAGGTGCTGGCAGAGGTAGCAGTGGCAATGGAACAAGGAAAAGGAATAAATATCCAAAACAGGAACACAGATCAGTAACAGCCAAATGCATTTCATTATGTACAAGTCTTTGCCAGGTTGCTTCCGCAGTGTTGGAGCATTCTGATAATTACCACAGAGCTCAATAGATATGCAGAGCAGAGCAGAGAACAAATAGAACATTAGATACGGGGACATCCTGCAATTCAAGGCCCAAATCCTGTATCTGACAGTGCAGGACCTGGAGCTCAAGTGAGGCCACTTTGTTTTCATTTGGATTTCTTCTGGGGCGGTAGGGTATAAAGCCATATGGACAGAAGGTGCTATGCAGTGTAAAGAAGTAGGAAGATTCCATGGGAGTCTAGAATATACATTTTCTCATTACAGTTTTGAAAATATTAATATCAAATTGCTCTGGTGAGATATATAAGAAATATTTGGGTTCTAAAAAAAGACTTTAAGGAGAAACAGATCATGGCAAGCAAAGTCAGATGGAGCATGCTTTGTTACTGCATTGCCTTCTTTGTTAATTCTATCCAAAGTTTCTGGGTGGTTCTCATGGGTTATCAAAGGCACTGACTTACAGCTGACATGTAAGGCCATGTTCCTGGTTATCTGGGGGCATTACAATGTATATAGTTTTTTTTCCAAGTTATTCGTATTTCTTATGATAACAGAATCTGATCAGGTAAATACTGATGCATGTGCCACATAGCATACCCTGTGAAAAATCCCATTTGTTTCATAACTACTTTCTTATTGTCTTATTTCCTTGTTCAAAAAACATTAATTTTGAAGCAGTCAAGTCTTTAGGCTGAGCTGGATGTGGTGACAGCAGATCTCCTGTGTCCCTGTATTTCCTTATAGAATCACATTTTTGATTGACTATCTTATGGAAATTCCCAGAGGGTCTCATTGAGCCATATGGGTCCTATCTTTTGACATAATAATTATGGCCTGATGATAATGCAATAGCAATAGCAGCATGTTTGGGAATCAACAGTGAAATACTAATGAATGTTAATGCATTGTTTTAATTTAGTACATTTGTTTTGTTGATGTTCTTATTAACCTTCTGGTCTGTGGTTAATAAGCCACTCTATTTTAGGGTATTATTGTCTGGGGGAAGAGGAAAAAAACAACTGATGAAGTGAGACAATTGAATTTTTGCTTCATAATTTATAGCAGATTATATATGTTAATCCCAATAATGTATTCATGCTGCAGTGACATAAACACTGCTGTAGCAGCAAGGCAACAGAGGACTACTTTTGAAAGAGAGAAAATAATTTACCCACAGTTAACATAATATATACCAGAAGGCATCAGTGTCCTCAAATATGCTAGAGGACATGCAGATATGGTACACTCTACAGGACAGAATGCGGGATATATTGGCCATATAAGTTTGTTGCCCACAGAGTCACCGTAATGGCATGCTTGTAGCAGGAAAACCAGTGAATAGGAGAGTGCAAGATTAAGCAGATTCAGAAGGATCTCAAATAAAGTTCTCTCTCTCTTTTTCCCCATTATTTTGTCTTAAATGCTCATTGATAGCTTTTCTTGCTACATCTATATTGTACCACCTCTTTATTGTGTATTACATCAATCTGCTATGTGAGGTGTCATTCTTAGCAACCATTAGCAGCAGCAAGTAGTTTGTCCAAGAGTAGTGTGCAACAAAATCCTTGAACCAGATATCTGAATGAAGATAAAATTGTTTTTCCTAAGACTTCAGAAAGGGGAAAAATCTAATTGAGAGTGGGTTTTAAACTTGTTCAGCTAAATTAAAGCATCCTGATTTGCATTTTGGCACAAAACCTGGCATTTAAGAATGCCTATAGATGTTACATTTAGATTGACCTAGCTAGGGTTAGGTCCATCTAAATGCTCATCTGTGCAGGCATTCAGGGGTTTTAAATTGGGCCTAAATTGGCAGGCCCAACCTAAGTTAGCTCACTTGAGTAGGTAAACTAATTTAGATCAGGAATGGGTAACCTGATCCAGTGAACATCTGCATTGGGTTTGGAGTGCAGCCTGGGGGCTGGGAACAGCCAACCACTCAACCCACCCCAAGGCTGCCCTCTTCCTATACCCCTGACCCTGACTTGGCTATTTTTAGCCCCCTACTTCACACCTCCAGATGGACAAACCCCCTGTGGACGCACCAACCCCTGCCCACCTGATCTGCCAGCTCCTCTCCTCAGACCTGCCAGACTTCTTACAGACCCGCAAGCTCCCCTGATCCCACCAAACCTCCTATCTGGAGGTTAACTTAACTGCTCTGAGTCCCCCACATGGCTGCCAGCACTGATGAACATGCTGATCCCATTATTCTACAATCATGCGGCTTAAAGTAAGCCATTTGTATGCACCCTAAAGCCAAGTACAGACACTATTACTGGTATAAGCGATACGAAACTGGTCTATGCCCATAAAAGAACAGAAGTTTGGTGCACATATAGTGGTTTAAAATGGCAGAACTTGGTCTAAGATTCCCTGCCCCGGCCACCCACCAAAGGGCGACTGGAATGTGTTCTGTTCACTTTTGATCTACCCTATGCCATTACCGGAAAGTGCACAACTTAGGTTGATTCTGGCTCAGGCTTTTTGAATGTCTGTAGCCTTAGAGGCTGGAATGAATATTTATTAAGTGCAACTCTGAGCATCTGTTCACAAGCCAGTCTGGACACCTACACTAGCATTGTCAAAGGAACCTGAAAACATTTGAATTTTCCATGTGATTTGAGTTCCTTACTTCCTTAGGCTCCAGTGAAATTCACTGTATTAAGGCTTTAAGCTAACTCCATTCAGTCACACCCAAAATTAAAGCATTTGAACCTTAGTCCACCACCTAGTGTCCACCAGGGCACCCTTGGAGAAAACCAGAAGTAATGGCCACAAACTCCTGGGAAACCATTTCTGGCTTAACAGTAGGAAAAACTTCACAGTCAGGGTGTCCAGACTGTGGAATAAGCTCCCTCCAGAGGTGGTCAAATAGCCTACCCTGGAAATCTTCAAGAGGAGACTGGACAGTCACCTTGCTGGGTCACCTGACCCCAGTTGTCTTTCCTACCTAGTGCAGGGGGGCTGGAGCTTGTGAGGTCCCTTCTAGCCCCTAACATCTATGAATCTGTGTTACCATCAATGGTTTTTCTTTGTTCCAAAGAAAAGAGTTCTTATGAATGAGTTTTCCAATGAAAACTAATAAAGACTAATACTTTTTCCGTTTTTAAAATCTTAAAAAAATTAAAATTAAAATCACACTACCTCATTGGCAAAGGAACTGAGGTTTATACCAACCTAGTAAAGACTAAAACACAACTATTGGCAACTTGTTGCTTCCATAAGTTTTCCATTCCCATTAGAAAGGCCTGAGAAGTGAAAAAAGAACCAGGAAAACAAAAAGGCACAACATTTCAACTCTCTTATTAAGCTTGGCTTTAAATATGTTTAAAAGTATTAAATAGTGTTTCTTTGTCATTTACTTATATATTTATATTGCATTGTTTATATTATATTCTAGGCAAATTTGGTTTTGTGCAAACAGGAAGTATTACCCTGACTCTTGCATCACATTTTTGTAGTTTGAAAGAAAAAAGTTTCACCACATTAAGCTTTATATTTGTTTGTCTGAGCGGGCATTAAGGAAAAATCTTATCCAAAATTAGGAAGAGTTCTCAGAAAGTCCCTTTTGCATTCTGATAGTACCTGAGGACCTACCACAACCAAGGCTGCTTCTACCACAATAGAGATATATAATTCTTCCCAGGCTGTACAGCAAACCCATGAAGTCCTGTATTCCCACAAGGCAGATATACATAATTAAAATGCTGTATGATTTTTAAAGATCAACAGTTTCCCAGTGACTTGATATAAAAGTTCCATACTGTGCATATATGAAGGCTGTTATTTCTATATTTAACACAAATATGAATAATCTAAAAAAGATTAATTCCATTTATTTGTCAAGAATCTTCTTTTTCACTTTTCTTTTCTCAGAGGCATCTGTTTACTTCATAGACCCTGATGTTAAGAAGGATAACAAGATCCACCTGTCCTAACTAATGCAGAAACTCAACTTATTTCCAGCCTCTGCGGTGGAAGGAAGGAGTACTTGTTCTATTGGAATGGTGCTTTCAGTGACTCATTTCAGGGGGCGGCTCTGGTTTGTAAAGCTCCTCTAATTCATGCAGATTCTCAGAAAAATAGATGTAATGTCTATTTTTATTAGAAATCTATCACTGGAGAAAGGCAGGATGGTGTGGGAGAGGGGAACAGAAGTCAGGCATCCATTTGACAAAACACAGTTTTGTAGTGTTAGAAAAGTAAGTTCCTGCCCCATAAAACAATTCTGTTCTTTTCTTGAGATATAAGGGAGCTCATTCATGAACTGTTAAGCTGTTAGCTGTATTGCAATGGGTTATGGGTAACACTTTTAGCAAAGTAGCCGAATATTAGGCACTAGAGTGACCAGTTGATTTATAAATCTCGTCATTACTTTTTTCAAAGTTGATTCCTCGGAAGCTATATTGTATGAAAAAAGAAAATCTTGTACAGTTCTGTATGGCTTTCCTGCAGTCCCTTACTAATTTCTCCATAGATAATCCAGTAACTGCCTCCTATATGGAAAGAATCAAAGAATGTCTGGTCCAGAAATTCTTTGTCAGTCCATTCACAGTATTTTGAAGATCTGAGCTAATTTGACCAGCTGTGGTAGTTTGGCATGGTAGGTTTACTCAATGACATGCCAGGTTGAGAAGGAAAGAGTTTTTTAAGAAGGAATTTCAAAGACAGACCAAAATACACACTTACTTTGTGAAAGATGAACACAGAAAAAGAAATTGGAAGGAACATACATTGTGAGTATTACAAGGAATTCAAGTCAACTGTTATGAGGTCTGAACCCCTGTGAAATGAAGAGGCTTGCAGAAGTCCCTGTAAATGGAAATGTTGAGTTTTGGAAAGCTTTGATCAAACCATCAGAGAAGCCTGGGAATATAAATGAATAATGGGATGTTTATGAAAAGAAGAGAGAAGATAGTCTCATCAACTTATCCTTTTAAGGTAAGGTTAGTTTACGTACTTTGTTTCAAGTCTTAGTGGCAGAGCCAGTAGCCTCTGAGATAGCTGTAAAAAAACCCAAAAAACAAAAAACCCCCCAACAACTGCCATTTACTGTCTCTTTGTTTGAGCTGCTTGTATCTCTTGGGACCCCTTTTGGTCTAAAATACACCGAGTGTATTTAGTTCTGTTTTGTGAGGGTTCATTATCATCCTACATATGTCTTTTACCCACAGCATGTTTGCCTTTCCATTAATTTATGATGACAAAAATACAGGATAAATCATCCCTGAAATAACCCCATTCAAACTTGTAAAGCTATGCCAGGGATGCACCTGATCCATGTATTTCAGGTGAACATGTTGCCTATATAAAAATAAAAATAGAATGGGGGAAATGTAGCTGTACTCCTCTTACAAATGCTAGCGATAGCTTTACCTTGTTCAATTTCTGGTCAGAATAACGTTCTTCTTTTGGTAAGTCAAGATAATAATTTAAGTGCAGTCGCATAGAGGAACTGTTTCACATTGTCCCAAGGTTAGAATGAGCATGGGCTTCCATGGAAAAGGATTCTTTTCTCTTGTGTGCTCTTGAACATGTTGGATTGATTCTCCAGTTTCCTTCCATGTTGAACTCAACCCTTTTCTGGTTTGTGTGAGCAGTGTAGTGGTTGGAAAAAGTGAGGTAAGTAGTCTTCAGTTCTGCCTTGGCCGAGTCACTTACATAATTTATGATTAACTCTTCCTACCTGGAAAAAAAATGTAATACTTTGGGTTAAATGCAACACAGATGTTATTTATGTTTATTAACTCTAATTTTTGCCTAACTCCTTGGACACTTATGAACTTATGCTTATTTGCACCTTTGGTAAAATTGGTCTGATGATCACAAAATGCTTTGAGATCTTCAGGTGACAGCTTCAGTAAAAACGTATAGCTGGATAATTCACATAGTGTACTAAAGGCTGCTGGGATTTAAGAGGAAGTTTAGTCAAAACAGGTATAGAAGTCTTAATACAGTCTGACTGACATCTCTTTTTGACCAAAGCAAAGGGGTAAGACTAGCATACAGGCTTATCATATGCAATCACATGGAGATAACTGAAAAAGGTGTGTTGTTTTAGCCTTTTGATAACATCTTATCATCAGTATCTACTATGAACAAACGTTACTTTTTTCACAACTTTGGCCAGAAAAACCAAATAAACTGGATGTATTTATAGCCTGTATCAAAGTATATAAATAGTAGTACTTAAAGAGTGGTTGGTGATTCATGGAAAACTTTGATAAACACTAAGTATAAAAACAATGGTGCTTATATTATAGCCTCTATGCTTGCCATTTCTTGTATCTTACTGCTTAGTCATACATCCTGAAACACCCATTGATTTCCCTGTCATGCAGCTATACCGTGTCAGGCATTTGATACTACTTTTGGATTTATTATCCTTTTTCCTTTTTATTCTCTATCTCTAAGTACTCTTGCACGACATCTTTATTTCTTGAAAGCTCTTCAGTTGTTGGTAGTCTCAGCTGAGATCCTAGTAGTAGACAAATGTCAACATTGCAACATCACAAAAATTAGTCCTAGTATAACTGACACCCCTCTTGGTAGCTTTACAGAGCCCTAAAAACTGAATAGACATGTAGAGCAAAATAACATCTAGCCCCAAGGTGATGCTCCAGGATTGATGTGTACTACATGATATTGCCTATGCTCTCTCTATTTTGAATAAATAGGGGATTTCAGGACAGACAGAGTGGACTCGTTCCTGAGTATTAAATTGACTTTAAAGTCTTTGTTTGAAACTATAACTTTGTACAAGACTTCAGTAACTAGCAACCAGTTACACTGGCAAAAACAAGAAGCTAAGTTTTTTATTTGGAGCAGGGGAATATTTTCATGATTATCTTGAATACTTTTGGCTGAAAGAAAACAGAAAGAAGATGTTGAAATAGTTTGGTATTTGCAAATTGGGATAAGACTAGGTTCATTAGGGAATTTAGGTTCCATTCACGGAGACTACAGTTTCCTTTCCTTTCCCCTCAAGTGAGTACCCTAACAACCAGGACAGAAAGTCATCCTCTCTCTCTAGCTGCATGAATACAGTAGTGTATCTAAGGCTGAGTGAGTGGGGCACTGGCCCCATGTGCCAACTTGGAGGGGGACCCCAGGGAGCTTGTGCTATGGGGCTGCAGTGTCAAACTGGTCTCCCAGCCATGGCAGTGCCAGCCACTGCCAGCATGGAGGGAGACCAGGCTGTGACAGGTAAGACTCCACTTCTGTTGTCCTATGGTTAGAGTAATATCCCCTTTTTTCACATACCTCACTCCCATTCTGCCCAGGGTGCTTGAAGGAGCTTGCTATAACTCAGTATGAATGAATAACCATTTTTATACAAAATTGAACAGTCTTAATGGGAAACACTGAGAAAATCCCACCATAGCCTGACGGTAAAAGCTTTCTTCTTGGAGGTAGGAGACTGCATATCAGATTTCTGTCCTGAACTGGGAAATTAGGGATTTGAATCCCATGTTCTGGGTAACAGCCTTAAGTACTGAACTTCTCAAAATCTAATGCTTGCCTTGCACATAGTGTTGTAAACCTGGTACAGGAGTTGATGATTAGTCCGTGTTCTGAGACATGAGATTTGAGCAGTTATTTCCCTGTCCCACCCTTAAAAAGGCAATGTTGACTTTAATAAGGAACTTCAAATTCCTTAATGAAGATAGAAATGTAATGATCCTCCACATTCTGTTGTGGGCTCAGTTAGATAGCTTGAAACATTTGAAACATGCCCTTGCAGAGTTAATGCTCTTCCTAGCCGTTAGCCATGCCTGTTAATTCCAACACCCCTTTTCTCTTGAGTCTCTGCTGTTTCCTGCATTTAGATCGGAAATGACAGCCAGGTAATTGTTTAAGTGAAAGCTAATTACATTATTATTGTACATTCACTAGTCAATAAAATGTACAGCTCATCATAAATAATAGGGTTGGAAGGGACATCCTGGATCATTTAGAACAACTCCCAACATCAAACATCCTTCTTGTGATTTGTGTATATAACATAGAAAATTGTTCTGGCTCTATAGTGTACATATGTGGAGGGCATAAGGGCGAGAGAGGATGGGGAAGAGGAGGGAGTTACTCAAATAGACTACAGTTGGTTTGACATGGAGGAAAGAAATAGTAGCTACTGATGTTTATAACATGAAGTGGAAGTGAACTGATTATTTTTTATCACAAAGCAAGAAGATATATTTTTAAAAATCTTGTAAACATCTCTCTCTTGTTTGTTAACAATAGTATGTAACATGCACACAATAAAGAGAAAGTTGTAAACAAATAGGAGTAGGTCTCATTTTTGTTCATGTTTCTTTTTCTTTTCTTTTCAGAACATGAAACTTCTGAATTGTGTTAGTGAAAGTGCTTTTCCTTTTTTAGGATGACCTTCACACAATGCATGAGCAATTTCAGCTGGTTTCTCACTGCAGTGTGGATTTATTGACTTCCACTGAGCAGAAGATCTGGCCTTAACAGTCACAGTCTGACTTCTTTGGCATTAAGAACAGAAAACTTTAAGACCATCAGTCAAACACCAGAATTATGTGATGACTTGAAACATTGCTGGTTGGCACTGAGGGACTGCATTGACAGGGTCACTTTGGCAGCTGGAAAAAATTCCCAATTAGCAAGGCTTCCTTATTTAACTTTTGAATCCTTTTAATTGTATCCAGAGGACTGAAGAGGTTTCCAGTTATTCAGATTATTCTGTCACCAGGAGATTCACTCTGGGAGATTATTCAAGGGATCTAAAAACATATAAAACAAGATTTCATCATTGTCAAATACTTATGTAACTTACTGTTGGAAAATACAGGCTATTTGGAAATGAAAATAGGCATGTTAGCTGAAATTCTAAATGCATTCGTCTTAACCATCCTTGGACACTCCTCCATCATACACAATGTGAGATATCAAGGTTTAACAAATGGTCCCAGAGCTTCAAGTCACATTAGAATAGTTTTTTACTAGCCAAAAATGACAGGGGGTGGGAGGGAGGGGAGGAGATGGGATGGAGTGCCGCCACCTAATGCCCCATGCTGCTGCTGCTCTGCCTCTTGCAGGGAGCCAGATGGCCTCGGCTCCCCCACCCTCTGTCTGGTCCTCGGCATGGCTTCAGAATCATGGTGGTGCTCCCCGTACTCGGAGCATTTCTGTCAGCCAACCAGAGTGCAAATAAAGCATTATGGACAGACAGACAGACGGGCTTAGACTTGTATAATACTAGAATGCTGAGTTCTTCCATCAAAACACTCATCTGGTGAGAGAACAGAGACAATTTGACCATTCACAGTGAACCAATTCAACTAGAGGTTTCTTATTAAGCCTTAGGTTAACCCCCCTCCCAATACCACTACATTTTTTTAACTCATCAGCTAATCGAGGAAACTCTTACCTTTTCATTAATAATTCATGAATGAAGGGGAAAATGGCTGAAATAATGATACTTGTTGCTATCATATTGATCATCGTTATCCTATCCTATGTCCTACTTGTCTAATTATATTGTGGTCTTTGAGCAGACCAGCACTGCTACTATCACTACCATTTACTAAAAGGACCATGTGAGGAGTATCGAAGTGCTTTGGTGGAAAGGGCTGGATTCCATTTTTAATTAGGCCTAGCTGCTTAGCCTAATTAAACAATAAAGTGATATATTCCCTTCCTTCTTCAGTGAAATGCCTGATAGTTTGAGGAAAATTGGTGCAAAAGCCATGGTTAAATTTTGGATTTTAAATAGTAAGTAAAACTTTTAAGGCCAGACTTCCAAAGGGTCTTGGAAGCCTAACTTTTATGTGCCTGCCCCCAGAGCAAAATCCAAAGTTCTGAGTTAGGTGTTTTAAGCTCCATTGCCAGTGCATTAGAAATGTGTCTCATGACAACATCCATAAAAAGCAGCAGAATGAGAGAGGAATTCCGTATGTTAGCTAATTGATAGGCACTGGGGACAATGGTATTCCTTAAACACTGAAGAGGGACAGGATTTAGGCACATTTTAGTGCTATCAAGAGGTACTATCATTCAGTGGCTAGTGCATTTGCTCAGGATATAGGATACCTAACTTCAATTCCTTCCTATGGCTGAAGGAGATTGAGACCCACCTCTCTCTGCACTCCGTAGTGACTTTAATCTTGAGGCTGTTCCCTGCACTAGGGTAGAAGGGATACTCTCAACCCCTGCTGAATTAGTTCTAACCAGGTAAAAACAGGCTCAGAATTTTCCCTTCCTGTCTGAGTCCCCCTCCCCCCCACTACCTGGCCCTTCAGCAGGAAAGTAAGTACTGTAATGCATTTTAGTTTTGCAGTGGGTTAGTTTGCTTAGTTAGTTTGTTTGCTTAGTTCACAAAAGTTGTGTATCTCAAGTCGAAGAAATGTTGAGAACAATTGATCTAGCCTAATGGTCAAGGTATCACCTGGAAGGATGAATCACGGGCTTCAACCCTGCTTCAAGGAATAATTCAGTATTAAACAGCCCTGGTCTACATATTTTGAGCATGCTTGGGTATAATGGCTCAGTGAAGACTGAGACACTTCTAGGCATATTTAGAGTTGTGACAACTAAATGGAGGTTTTCAGAATCTAAAAATATTAGACATCAATGGAGTTCAGGCCTGAAGTCTGTTGTGATTTGGCCCTTAAGTATGATCCCTATAGTTTGCACAGTGTCACTGAATACAAGAACATTTTAATTTGTGAAAAATAAGCTTCTCCTTAGGACAATTGTTGTTTCTGCTCTTTATTTCTCTTCTACTACTGTTTCTAGCTCCCTTCCTTGCTCTTGTATCTCTCTCTTTTTTCCCCTCTCTCACAGCAAATTCCCCCTCTTTTGCCCACCTTCCCTAACACCATAAACTGGTATTACAAGTATCACCACTTCCTTATGGGGAGCCATTGTTTTCAGTTTGTGTGCAGCTTCAATTTGATAGCATTGCATCAGATAATGCTCACTTCATGTATGAAAGGTATTTTGTTAATAAGAGGGTTAGAGGTTCATTGCTTTTTAAATTAATGGATGGTCTCCACACAGACTGTACAGATCACCTGATGATACCAATCAGGGCAAATATTTGACATTTATGCCAAAGACTTTAAGGTCCCCTATGTGCAATAAGTTGAGCAGGACCTTTGGTAGGTTTTTGCAACTTGCCTAGAATGTAAGAAAGGGTAAGACAAGTGGAAGGACAGGTCACACTAGAGAAACTTGATATTGCAGGATGTGCAATAGAGGCTTCGTTTTTCTGGATACCCTCCTATTACTCTCGCATCCTACTTTAGCATTTTAACAGCATAGGTTTAAATAAATCCCTCCAGAGTACATTCTTCCTGGTCAGTTAAACTTAAGGGGCCAGATCCCAAGCTGGTGTGTAAATCAGTGACTTCTCTGGAGCTATGGCTGGCTGGAAGCACCAGTAATTTGTATCTATTTTTTCTCCTCTTTAGTTTTCTGTTGACTTTTTGCAATGGAAAGTACTCCCCAGGACACAAGAATGAAACAGATTCTCATTAGGAGGTAAGTGCTAGAATTGTAATTAATATTGTTACCTGTGTGAAAGAAATCTTGGCTGATGCCTGCCTGATAACAGCCATGTGACAAGTTAGTCACATTTTCTTTTTTTTACTTCCTCAGAGGTCAATAATACTGAAGTCTGAAACAGCATTCTCTGAAAACTAAATACCTCCTGGGGAGATGAATAATTGAGCTGACTGAGCTTTCAAAATTCAGTTCACAACAGGCTGGTGATGTGTGGTATTTTCTGTTTGTTTTCCCCTGCTGGAATCTGTTGGCAGGTTTTGAGATTCAGAAAGACCCAGCTTTAAATAGACCCTATATTCTATACCTTTGTTCTCACTATAAACCTCCAGGTGAGCTCATTACACTCAGCTTTGCCTATAGAGTTGGTTTCCAAATGAAATTAATATACAGGCCTGCTATTTACAGGACAGAGAATCGGGCTGATTCTCTACTGTTTGGGATTGCAGGAGTTCAGCTTTCAGTTTGACTGGGAGGGACTGTAGTCACACAACTGTGATAGCACTTGTACAGTTTGAATCTAGGAGGAGTATAGATATACCATGCTGAGTGCAATGACTCTTAATAGTCTGGGAAGGGTGAAGTGGTGGCAAAACATAAATGTGAATGAAACACTCCCATGGTAACAACTATGATTGCAAATATAATGGGAAGAAAAGAACAGGTGGCACAAAGTGGGCAACAACAATCCTGTGCCAATAGACTAAAGATTTATCTATACAGGAAAATTTAAGGCTGAAGGGAATGTGTATGTACAGACCTAATGAAGTTTAACTAATCCACCTCAAATATTTATTTGAATGAAAGTGGCCTTAATTCAGTCTAGTTTAATTTACTTTGGTAGTAAATCAAGCTAAAACTAACCTAAGAGCACCCCTACACAGGGGCTTAGTGCGATTTAACTAATACACTTTGAATTCACACCCTTTATTTATTTGCCCTATGTATACTCACTGAGACACATCCTGAGGCTTTGACCATGTCTACACAGGAATAATCAGGGAAAACTAAAATGAATCAACTACAGGTGTGAATCAGTGTGTTTAAATTACAGTGTTAAACCCACATTTGGATGATCTCATTTAAGAATAACCCTTGTGGAGGACAAAATAAAAGGACGACCACTTTACTGCTGAATGGGAGCATTCACACAATTTAAACATGTTGTCTTTCCACCTTGTTAAACTTGCCTTAACTTTCCTATGTACCCCTGTTTGGACAAGCCCAAACATCACTGGTGCTCAGATACTATTTATCTTTATGTTGGCATGTGCATGGGGGAAAGAGTAACACATGCACTATACTTACCTTGCTATAAAAGTCTAAGTAAAGACAAAGCACCTATAATTTTTACCTGTAATGAGGTAACTAGGTTAGATCAGCTCTTTACACCCCACCCTTGGTTGATTTTGACCTACTTTATTGCACGGTGAAAGTACAGTAAGTTCCTCTCCATCATGCTTTTAGAACAGGATGGTTAATGGCTATGAGTCATCCCGTGATCAAAACAAAACAAAAACCCCAAATTGCCCTCAAACCCAGATTTTCTTGCATTTTTTTTGTTAGTATTATGAACTAAAATGCACAGAACCAAGATAGAGTGATGCTTATGTTCTAATATGTGCACCACTATGCTCCTATTGTGGCAACAACTTAAGTAGATACTTTAAATCAAACGTGCTGTGAGGAGTCTGAGTGCAGGACATGAGACTACTCACAGGGCATAAAGTTAAGCATTTGTATAATTATTTGCAGGGTTAGGTCTTATGTTGGTTGTGCTTTGAGGAATTGAGTTGCCTAACAATGGTTTTGTGGCATTAGTTTTGTAAGCATACCTAAATGTTTGGTATGTTTACTGAACCGAAACAAATAAAAATAATATATTTTGGGGTTGACTTACATATATGTAATTTTTTCCTTTCCAATCCTTTCTTTAACTGTTGCTAAAGTATTTGTAAATGAAAAACCTAACTTATCAGTTTAAAAAATATTGAATGAAATGTTTTGACTTTTCCAAATAGTTTCATTTGCTATAGTGTTTGCTTGGGGGTTTTTTTTTGCCAGATTTGAACAAAATTTGTGAATAATTTTGGCCATCTCACTAAAATTTCATTGTTAATGAATTCTCATGATTCCAGCACAGTTCAACTGTACTTGTAACAGATCAGCGTTCCCATCTCTGTGAACATTAGTTCAGGTACGTTTTTCAGTTTTATATTTAATTAACATATTCCAGGCTTATCTCTTTCCTTTTTATTTTTGAAAAACACTAATAAAAACAAAGATTCATTAAAAAAAATAAGTTTAAAGTAAAATATAACTCATATTAGTGTGTCTTCCCATTGTCCTATGGTGATGTAGTTACCCATTATGGCAACACATGGTGTGTTACAGCAATGTAGTAGTCACGCATGTCTACACATGATCACCAGCTACGTCACCATAGTGGTGCACTCCTCCAGTATAGAGTGGCACTATGGCAATGTAGTAGTGAAATCTAACCATGTGCCACATGCACAGCGCATTAACTGCCCATACTGTGCCATGCTGTAGTATTTCCAAAATGAAGTACTAAAGCATGGCACTGTAGGAACATAACTGCATGGCAACATGTAGACACATACCCATATATGTTTTTTTTCTTATTGTGTTTGTGTGTGAAAAATGTAGTTTAGGATTTAATTTAAAGAAAACAGGCTAAATTGCCATACTGTGCAAGGAAAGGATAATAGAAGAGAAGTCCTGGAGTGAAAAAATAATTAAAATGCTAATGAACCTGGCTTGAGCAAAGGTATTTACCCAAACACACATGGAGAGAAGGCATATACTTCAAAAAAGCAATGAAAGATCAAAAGTAGTCTGAAAAATTCATTGCAAGAGGAAATTAAAAATTGCATATTAAGAGGTAATGAAGTTAAAGGTGCTGTTATAAATAGGATATAGTTGATGAGGTAGGAGATGTGGATGAATGTTTGTGATGAGAAGCTGACACAATGTTTGAACATCCTCAAGAAAACACTTTAACATTTTCCTGCCAAGTAAATTCTTCTATATAAAGCTAGAACTCTGACCCGAGGGGACAAGCTAAATAATACACGTGAATTCAGAAAGCTTTGTTTTGTACACCAGAGATTCCTTCACTAATGTCCTGCCTGAAGCTGAGGTGTGACTAACTGTGAACTGTACATTAAAGACAACATGATCCCATCTGGATCCTTAAAGTTAATCCCCTAAATCTGTATTCAGGCGCCTAAGTGAAAATGGGCTGCCTTCTAAAGTAGTGAGCAACTGCTGCTCCTTCTGGAAACTGTGGGTGGTGCAGTCAGTTATGCCAGTGTTGGATTTGGTCCTGTTTGCTTTATTGCAACCCTAATTTGGACTCGGCTGTTAATATGGAGAAGCAGACTGAACAACCCAGGAGATGAACACTTCTCTTCTGCTCAGGGCAAGAGAACAGATGGGGTCAGTTACTTTAGAAGTAACTGTATCCAAAGTCATTAAGAAAGGCTCCAGAGGGGCCATGCCCATAGAGGTGATGCAGATGGCAGATGGGGATCTGTGCTACCATAGATTGACCCTTCAGACTTCAATAAAAATGTTCTATGGAGAGGTTTGCTAATTAATTATTTTGATACAACAGAATGAAGAGATTCCATTTTTGCTAAGTTGTCAATCCACTACAAGAAAGTTCTTTTACTATATTCATTTTCAAAACTAAGGAATATACATAGATTGTTTTATTCTCAAAGCAACGAGAAACAGTTTTGCCAAAATCAACAAAACATTTCAAAATCTTCCAGGTTCCCCAGAACACAAAGGCTGACTCAGAGCTCTGACTCATTATCAGGAAATGGCATGCCATAGACCTTGCTATCTGTTTTCATATCTGGGGTGTGGGAAAGAATAGTGGGATAGTGTGGTGCATGGTACGTGTTGGCAGTGGATATAAGGAGGGTTAAATATCATAGAAGGTTCCACTTTCTTAAAAAAAATTCAGAAAATAAAACTATCCCATTTTATTTTTTTTCCTGTTGGCGTTAGACTTGGTCTTTAATATAACAGGCAGATGAAGACTGTCATTTCATTGATTAGTTTTACAGTAGATTTGTTCTTGTTTGAACTTCTTTGAATCAATTTTAAGAACTTTACAAATGCTAGGAAAACCTCCCAAGATGTGAGAAACTGTCAGTGATAACATAAACTGTCAGTGATAACATTCACAGAAATCTGGTCTGTCAGTGGGTGCTTTACCTGTTTGGGTTCATTTATTCTACTTCCTTTCTCCCTCATAAACACCAGTTCAGCAGGTGATGCACATCTGAGACTTCACCTTAAGAGTTTCAAAAACTACTATTGTGAAGATGTAGCAAAACAATTCTTAACAGGGCTTCACTAGAAAAAGCTACCCTGCTCACAGTGTGTTAGAGGTAAAAATGGTGCAAAATTAGAATTCTTAGCCAAGTATTCTGAAGGGGAAAAAGGACAAGTCTCAAGGACAGTTTTCAAGTTTAGGATGATCCCTGCACTTCATCACTCCTTCCTGCTTGCTGTATCAGGTAAGTCTATAGGTCTGTCTCCTACAGCAGGTCCCTTTCATAGGGCCTTGTTACAAGAAACACTTAGCGTATGTTTTATCTGAAATTGCAGCAAACAGTTTTGTGTCATATTAAAAGTTAGACTGGGGGTGTTTTTGAGCAGTTGCACAATAATGTTTACTATGATCTCAGCTTACTTGAAACAGGGCTGGAGCTGGCTGTGGCCCTCTCCCTCAACAGTGACTCTGATACCAGGTGCTATACCTTGCATATCCACCTGTGAAGAAGTTAACCTCCACACACAGAGCCTGTGCCCTCTCTGCCATGTGCCCAGTACTGCTCTACAGAGGGAGGCATGGGGATATAAGCCTGGAAGAGGATGCTGCTCCTGCTGCTGGGTCTATACCTGCCAACTGGATCCATGGGGCAAGCTAGGTCTCTGCTGCTGGCAGTCTTGAACCTGGTGCAGTGCCTGGGCTGAGACAGACAAAAAGTTGTTTGTTGGTTCCAGCTCCAATAGCACACAGGAATGTTGAACTCATATTATCTCCATGGAGCAGTCCAACAATAGTTGAACATGTGTTACTTATTATGACCTGTAGATACTCCTCCAATGAAAGGCTGTAACTTTGCTATATGATCACACTTAGCACATGGTTGTACTGGTTGAATGTATGCATGCTTACATTTGAAAGGTAGTTAACATGTGCAACATGGCCCCTAGACTTGTACTGCTTTTGTATTTCCTTCCCTATGTCTCACAAACCCAGTTACTGGATTTTCCTTACCTTGTTGCTCTATGGTGTTAGACCCCTGAGCCTAACTGTAACTTTTGCCTAAAATCCTTCCTGATTGCCCATAGACCTGGAGATTCTGATGTGGTTTATCTCACCCCTTTCTTTCCACATTAATTCATGTCTGCAGTCCTGATTTTTCTCCCCCTTTTCTTCCTCGGCCATTACTCAAATCTTTTTGCTGATTGGGGTACACTTCAGGCCTTGCTAGACTGCTCCTAGCTCCTGCCTAGATTGGTCTACTATTTCTGTTGTCTTTCTGGCTTCTGCAGTATACATATAAACTTGTTCCCTGGGCAAATCAAGTTAGGATGAAAAATGTTACCTATCACATAACAGGTAATTCTGCTCGGGCAGAGTTATGGACACTCTGCAACTGGCTTCTTGGGGTATATCAACCCTGCAATCCACAATGGTGTCAGTGGAGGTTTGGCAGATGTAACCAAACTAGCAAGCCCGGGCATCAGTAGTAGTCTATCAGTTGCAACACTGGCTGCATCAGCCCAATTGAGACCCAGCAGCTGAGGTTGCTATGACATGGCTGTTACTCTGCTATTGGTATCTCAGTTAGCTAATTTAAAGTCAGCAAGGGATATTTACACCATCTGGAGTCATACCTTAGAATTCCAGGGTGTTTGCTCCCCTGGCTGCCCCGTTAGCCTGATGATCAGGCCATGCTTGCTGGAAGAAACAGAACTGTAATGGGTCATCCACCTTCAAGGGTTTGATATCTCCATTTACCTGAGTTCTTGCACTGCTATGAATGATTGCACAAAGTAAGGGGAAGGGGTAAAAAAAAAAAAAAGTTTCCATTCCAATTTAGTAGTGTGTGCAAAATTCTACTTGTGCAGATGACCAGAGAGACCGATGTAAAAGTATTTGTGATCCTGGTCCACTGTGTAATAGGCTGTTTAAAAAAAATCGTATTGTTTATGGTCTTCCTTAAGACTGGTTTTGGTAGTGGCAGTGTTAGAAGACTGAATGGAGGCAAACACAAACTTCTGAATTAAGGGTCCTTGGTAGCAAACCAGAGTATAATTTTAGATAAGTTTTTTTAAAATCTGACATCTGTCAGCCCTTTCTAGAAAGCATGTATTTTTATTCTCCAAAAAATGTAGTTTGCAAACAATGACTTCTTTATTTACCTGCCAAGGCCTAAGTGAAAGATGTTCTGTCTATAGCTGTGGCATTAATGTCTAATGGAGTGCAGGCAATTTGATGCCATGCCCTGTCCCAAGTGTCAATGATGCCATCTGTTAACTGTGCATGAGAACCTAGTTAGGCTGTATCTGTAATGTCTGCAGCACAAATGAAGTATGTTTTTCTATTTGGATTTTAAATAAAAAGCCTTTGCAAAGAGGAACGTTTGAAGCAAGACTCATGTAGGAAGCAAGAGAGAACACTTACTTTGAAAAGCCATTAATTTTATTAGTAACTTTCCATATTCTCTGCTGCTGTTTCAGGCATTTCGTCCTTGCAGCCCTATTTCTTCCTCCTCTTGATCCTTCGTTGAAAGTTCTAATCCTCTGTTTAGATCACAGTCTGTTGCCATAGAAATAACTGATGTTACAAACTAAGCAAATGAGACTTCCTTGAAGTAATGAGCAGAAGGGTATCCCTTATTTTCAAACAGATGAGGGAAAATTATAACACGCCTATAGATAGATTTCTCTTCAAGGCTCATGATTTTTTAATTTCTTTCCAATGACATCATAAGTTAGTTAAAGGTGCTGAACTGATTAAGGGGCCTCTCAAAAAAATTAAAAAAAAAAAGTTCAGAGGCAACAGAGCAAGTTCTCTTTCTGCTTCACCTCCACTCTAAGGGAACCAGAGGACAGTTCAGTCTTCATTCTTGTCCAGGCTTTGTTTTCACCACTGATGCTGCAGATACCCGTCTGCTGGTGGTGGTTGTCATTTTTTAACAGACTAAAAGCCTCAACTTGCACTGCTAAAGTTGCTTTAAAGTCCTTAAATGGTAACCATACCCATTACTGACCTATGATTTGAACCACTAACCTGGCAACATACAGCTCCATGGCGTAGAACCAGCTTCCTGATTCCTCCAGTCTCCAAATCTTGCCTTTCCTGAAGGTCCCCATTTGTGCATATTGTCTCGTCTCCTTATGACGAAGTCTTTTTTAAAGTCAATATAAAAACCTAAATTAAAAAGCCAGATTTAGAATGGACTTGATAAGACTTTTTAGTGTAAGTCACCCAACAACTAACAATGAAGGATAATCCAAGAAGGGAAACCACCAGAGTACTTATATTTTAAGGTTTTTCATTTTGTTCATTTGCCTGAGAGAAGGGAAAATAAGATCACAATCTGTAAAGTTGTACTCCCATGGGCCTTGAATTCAGTTTACTAAAAATGTTATCTTACTGAAGAATGGGTGTTTTAACAGTCTCTGTTCCATTGTAGGGAGAGCCAAAGCAAAACATTGTATAAAACAATGCAAATTTATGATGAAGTCTTAGATACTAGTGTAAGCTACTTTACATGGAGTTGGTTTACATGTGGCATGGGAAAGGCTCTCTACCCCAGCTCAATCAATCTCCTATTATCTGAATGTTAAGGAAGTCTGTCAATTTTACCATATTTTCCATTTCTTGACTTAAAGAATTTTGGACAATTCTGACTATAAATAGTTAAAATAATCCCCTTCCTGATGGGATGTGTGCAATTTATTTAAAAACCTTCAGCTCACTTGTCTTCTGTGAAGCACCATTCTATGGGTCTTTATTCTTTCCCTCCCTGCTATTTCCTGAGTTCTGTTTTCTGTCCTTTCCCTTAAGTCAGACAACTTTCACCCTTCCAATTTTTATTGCAGTTTACCTGTTTCTGTCTTTTCCACACTGCTTCAGAATTCAGGTTTCCTATTGTCAAGTTGTTGGGTTGCTGGTCTGAGTTGGGTTTTGGGGGGGGGGCACGCGCGCAGGGGCAAGAGAGGGGTATTTTTGTTTTGTCTTCCCCCCTACTTGTTTTCGTACTCAGCTTCAACATTTCAGTGATGGATAATAAAGTTTTATGAAAACATTAATTGATTAGCATGTCTAACCCTTTGTAGAAGTAGGTAAATATTCCCATTTTATAAAAGGGGAAAACTAAAACTAACTTTGCTTGAGGTCACATATAATTCAAAAGCAAAGGAAGAAACAGAAATGGAGTTCCAGATCCATCTTCTAAACAGGAAACAGAATTCCCTTTTTAGTCCTACTTGTCCTATTCATTCATTTTATGATTTCTCTCACCTCAAAGAAACATAATGATCAATGACTGTTTAGGAACAAGGAAAGAAAAGCAGCCATGAGGAAATTTTAAAATTATTAGAAAAAATAACATTATTTTTTCTTTTTTCCTGTAAGTCAGAATTTCCTAAATTGCCATGCCCACCTGTTTTCCACATGGTCTTTAAACATAGTACCATGCATGTGCTTCCCATGTTGGCAAAAATATAAACAAGGAGTCCAAAGGATTCTTTATATTCTTTGCACTGGGCTGCTACAATAGGAGCAAAAAAGTTGGACTATGAAAAAACACATGGACATTAGGGTGAAGTAAAATACAGTACCCTACATTTAGCTACCTATGAGAGGCACATTGCACTATATATTCCTGTTTCTTACCAGGGTCATTCCTAGCATTCACACTGATCTGTAAAACCCTGTATAGCTTGGTTGCTCCCTGCCAGTGACTTTCCATGTGTCTCTCTTACAACTAAAGTTTTTTTAACCACTATTTTTAATAATTAATAGTTTGGGATTTCTGGTAGTGGGAGAGAGGCTGACAACTTTGAAATGGATTAATCTCAGCCAGAGCCTATTCTCATTGACAGTACAGGATAAGGCTCACTTCTACATTTGGGTTATGCTTCTTGTGTGTGTGGAGAAAAAAAGTACTAGCCCTAACTTTTCAATGGGGCAAGAATCTTCACTGCTCATATTCACAGCCTCAAAAGGTTTCCATCCCCCAGACATTCCTATATACATTGCATATTAGTCCCTTAGACACAGAAAAAGTATTGGAAAGCTACATCTTGGAGAGCAACAGTTGCATTTTGTAATTTTAAGTAATTGCACAATGTGGCAATGTGGTTCCTGTTCTTATTTTTTAAAAGTTTTATTCTCTTTAAAAACAGGAATGTTAGGATCCAAGCTGATCCCTAATTTGACTATCAGCCATCATTTCTTTTTCGGGAAGTTATTGCCAACTATGTCACAGAGAGGAATCTGCACTTACTTGATAAAAAATTAGCTTGAAAACCACAGAGTGAAAATGACAAGAAACAGGACTGACTTGTCTCAATTTTTACTTCCTGTTTTCCTGGTTAATATTGAATTTTGGGTAGTCTGAATTTACAGCAACTTGAAAACATCACTATAGTGAACAAGTCCAACAAGAACAGGCGTGAAACCAGCATTGCTTCTAGGGAGAAACAGTCCTGTTTTTACTTACCTCAAGGTAAGTGCAGAGTGATGCCATGACTTGCCCTATCAGTACTAATTATTTTTTCCTAAAGAAAAAACAAGATTGAATAAGGATTGTTTTATAAGTGTAATATATTTGAAGTAAGTGTAAAGTGATTTGAAAATAAAAAACCCTGCATTTTTAATGAAAATATATGGAAAAATGAGTGAGTGCTTTTCTCCTTTTAGGCTGAATTTTTCTACATACACTAATGAGAAAAATCAGACCTGCATAGTGAGCTTACAATTATAGCCAGCACCACAGTCAGGATGGGCAACATTCACTCACAAAATGTGCAGCTAGAGGTGGAAAGGAGGGGAGGGGAACTAGAGAGAGAAAATATCTGTTGAAGACTGAGATAGCTACTGAGATCTGGAAAGCTCTTGAAGGCAGTGCCCATCTTCAAAGGACTGAAAATGAAGAAAAGGAATTTCTTTCAGTGTAAAGGCTAGGAAATGTCCAAGTTCTGACTTCTGTTTCTCCCCTCATTTTAATATTATGTCTATGTCACAAACCACCCTTGCTCTGCTTGCCTTTTTTACCTGATGAGAAGTTTGGGGCTGGGACCATCATTTTTGTGCTATGTATATGCAATAATGCAATCCTGAAGTGTGTACAGAAGTCCTCCGTGTACGTTTTACAGTGCTGTAATTTAAAGCACTTTTATAGCACTATAAAGTTACAGAGCTCTTAAATATGACAGAAAAGTAGCTGTGACAGGGAGCTGTCTTTGGCTGCATTAAAAAAAAAAAATTATATGCCAGTACGCATGCTCCCATCAAGCCTTGCTGGATTTTTCTCCTCTGGTAATCAGCTTCCCCACCTTTACTCACCTACCACAACTTGATGTTACTTGGTTCTAAAGAAAGAGGGAGGCTGACCCACAGGTTCCCAGACAGGCTCCAGGCTTACCACCCATACGATAATGATGTGTTGCCTTAAGGGCAAAAATGCATGCTCCTACCTCTCCTTGATATGCCCCATGCCTTGCAGATGGTTTTATAAATTTCTCTTTATATTAGGGTCTCAGCTGCTGTGGTCTTAGCCTCTCTCTCCCTAGCTAGGCCTGTCAGTCAAAACTCACTAATCGGGGCTTGACTCTGAGGCTCTATTTCTCTAACTCACTCGGGATCAAGGCCCTCCATTCTACACTCTCCACAACACCAGGCCTACTGGACCTTCTACACCGTACGCCATTGTGGTGCCAGACTGTTGGAGCCTCAGGCCCCTTCAGCTTTGCCCCTCTTTCTGTAGTTAGGGCTTTTTGCCTAAGTCCACCCGCTAGGACCTATCTTCCCTTCAAGCACCTTTGGGCTCGTGGCCCTAGTGCAACACCCCTAGTGCAGCAGGGCTTCTCAAGCCCTCTATCACCGTGCCTCTTGGCACTAATGAGGCCTTCTCCACTCCTACAGCCTCAGCCACAAACCACCAGCATTTTTAACATCAACAGTAAACCATAGGCTCCTATGGCCATATAGTAGAACTAATAATAAAGAAATAAGTGAGGCAACGTGCCCACTTACTTTATGTGATCATGCTCTCACAGAGTGACATATACTTCCCAAAAAGACTGCTGCAGTTGCACCATAGTCATCAGGGGTCTCCCTCTCTGGCCTTCTCCACTTGCAGTTTATATGGTTCTCGCCTTCCCCTTTCTGTCACCTGACCAGCCGGCAGGACTCGATCCTTAACCCCTACTCCACCAGCCGGCTGCGCCGGAAAGGTTCTGGTTTTAAAGGAACTGCCCTGTTTCTTGGTAACAGGGCTAGGGTTCCCTGTTACTGTAGCATTTGGTGGTAGGTAGTTTCTGAGGCTCTCTGCACTTTGCAGGCTAGGAGGCAGGGAACACTCTGCAGCTTTCCAGGGCTGCAGGGGAATGTGGACAGGGGCAGACCAGCGGAGAAGGTGAATCTGGGATGAGAGGCTGTCCCTCAGCCTCTCATCTTACCCTGGCCTCTCCCATCCTCCTCCTGCCCAGCACTGGTAGTAGGCATCGCTTCTGCCATGGGCCGCACAAAAGCTCTCACCCAGGCTGACGGTTTGGCTCCAAGTGTCTGGTCCCCAGCCATATGGGGTCTCAGGTGTGTGTGTGCGTGCCACCCAGGGATTGCCCCTTCATCACTGGGCATGAGCACCACATCTGCCATGAGGCCAGGCAGCAGCTCTTGCCTGGTCCTGCTCTAAGCCTTTGGTCCACAGTCACATAGGGTCTCAGGGAGCATGGCGGAGGGGGGCAGGAAGGGACTCTGTGTGTGTGTGATATGGACCTGCCTTGGCTGCAAGGCCCGCTGGGGACTTGACAGCCTCCTGGGGTGACAAGAGTTTCACAGAGCCTGAAGACCCCCAGGACAGAGGTTGTAAAGTGGGCTGTACTCCTGCGACCTGGGAAGCACCATCTTCCCCCTCCCCTACCCCTAACCTGTCCCATCTGTTCCAGTCACTGCCATCTCAGTTGACTGGCAGGAGCATAATGGGCTTTGTAGGCTTGGCTAGTGGGCTACCCTTGGTGGTGCTGGGGAGCACTAACCAAATTCACAACGCCCGTGGGATACTGGCAGAATCACCAAAACATTGACCAGTGTACAAAAGTTATTTGAAGTGCTGTAGATTGCTAAAGTGCTGTAAAATACAGTGCTTCAAATTTAATACTTCATTTAACAAGGGTTAATTTAAAGCACTGTACCCATTTTCCTTATGCTTAAAGCCCATTGAGGTTTTTTTTCCTTTTTTAAAATCGTCTGTGTGAAGACATTTTTCTTAGCACTGATGGCTACTTCTCCATTATTCTTCATCAGTTTTCATTTTCAGCAGGGATTGACAAATAATGCTCTAATTCAAAGGCAAGTTCTGTGCAGAACTCTCTTTCAAAAAGTCTGTCATCTTCCTTTTTTTTTTCATAGAGCTGAGGTCATAATTTAGTTCTTAATGGGATTAAACACTAGCTTTCCTCTCGCATGAGAGGTGGTGAAATATTTTAAGAGTGCATCTTAACTGAGAGCCTGTGTGTCTTCCAGAAAATATGGGAGAAGGGAGTCAGTCATTTTGAAGGAGCACAGTTCTTTGTGGATTTCTCTGAAGGAAAGTTTTTGGGTTTTGTATTTTTTAAGTATCACTCTGTTGATTTTCTTTATGAAAAAGAATGGCAAGATACCACTAATCTTGACCGTTCCTTCTCTACAGCTGCCAGCTATACTGTATCAACTCAATAGGGAAGGCACAAAGGGGAACTGAGGGGCAGAAACAGGGGGAAAAAAGCAGAGGCACAAGGAGGAGGGGAAAATTTCTGTGCGTCTAAATGAAGGCAATATGAAGTATTGAAGCAAGGGATAAACTAGGGCGTATGTGAGCAGTGAAAGGTAAAGAAATACAATAGGAAGGGGAAATTTAAGCAGCATGAGCAGAAAAGTTGTGTATTCACTCCAGGCTGCTTTTCACTATTGTAATACAAAGTAATTGTCAACTCCACTAAGCTGGCTAGTATACTTCAGCTTCTTTTCATTGTTCCAAAGTGGAATAAAGCAGCCAGAACATATCGGTGCATCTAGATTTAGAAATTTAGAATTAAAAAAAGATAGTGTTGATGCTTAATATTTTCAAATCATTGGAATGTTGCAGGATGATACTCTTTGGGTTTCTTTTTTGGTGTTTATGTATGACTTAAACAGAGCCATTCCTAGATTAAAAGGGAGTTATGAAGTATGTCAGTGACTGAAAGGAAAATAAATTGCAAGGGCCATTACAGTTATCCCCACACTAAACATTATAAACCCAGGAAGTGCAGATTTTGGCTTTTTTTTTTTCAAGCTTAATACTAACTTGTTAAGATATGGGAAATGCAAGGTTAAGGCAGCCAACCAACGTGTCCCTGCCTTCTAGTGAAATCATGAGGGAGGAACAAGAAAACAGTATTATGCGATTAACCTGGGACCTCAAATACTAAAATATCTTAATCATGGTTATTTCATTATAGGCAGAGTTGGTCATTTGGATGTCTTAACTGTATATTTCTATACACATTCTTGTATTTTTAGATTTCTTCTAAACTTAGGTTTTGACTGGATCCCAGAAGATGTTCAATTAAAGGTGAAGGTGGGATCAACTGTGATCCAACAATTGTGCCTCCTGTCATGCATGGCAGGAGATAGAGATCAGGCTTCCAGCTGTGGGAGTGCAGGGCAGTCAAGGGCTCCATGTGCTTCTGCAGCTGGGAACCCCGATCAGCTGATTGGGGCTGTCAGGTGTGGGAGTGCATCCAAGCCCCTGGGACTGGCCACACATTCAATTTATGGCATGATAGGAACCAGCCACAAAGTTATTACATATTTTAGTGTAATAACTTTGTGACTTATTCCCTGTTTTATCACTTCATTAATTGAATGAATGTGTGACTTGATTACTACTTTAAGATGTGATTAACTGGTGTAATGTCCACCAGGGGCTTGATATAGTCAGACTTGTGGCTCTCAGTCATTTAAGTGCTTGTGAAAATTTTCCCCAAAGCTTTAATTATTTTTCTAAGGCACCTGAGATACTATAGGGAGATAGTTGTTGCTGGAGCTGTATCCATTGACTTCAGTGGCAAAACTCCTTTTTTAACTTCAGTGGTGCAGGATAAGGTATAAAACATTTTTAAAGTCTTAAATACAAGAAAAAAGGGCCCCCTTGCCACTTCTATGTAGCAGCTGGAATGCTGACTACTCTCTTCCTTAATATGGAGTCATTGTGGTATCCTGGGGCCATTGTTCTTCCCAAGTATGACAAGTTGGGGTTATCGGCACTTTAGCAGTGCTAACAGGTTCCTTGCATAGAGTGTTAAAGAGCTCTGAATATCCTTTCTACAATGCACCAGAACCTGGGAGACAACATAGTGCTAACCACTAATTCTTCCTTCTGACTGTCTACTTGTAATGCCAGGTGAATAAGTTTACCACCTTACTGGTAAACTTTTTGCTGTCTGTCACAGAGCACTTAGGTGCCCTGCTCCTTTAAAGAGCTGAAACTGCTAGGGAGAGAGCCATCAGGACCGTGTCCAATGGGACGTGAAAGCAGCCTCCCTATATCATAAATCCATCAAGATGTGGCAGGCGAGAATAGAGGGTGCCTATCGGGCTGAATTGGCACGGTCAAGGGGCCTGAAGGGTAACACAGCCATCCTTAGGGACCCTATCCTGTGACACTGTCCATTTGCATCACAAATGGTGGGGCTTATCTATAATATGGGTGCCATGAGCTATAGACTCAGAAAATGCCAGTTTTAGCTGCAGATAAATTATTATTGTGAGCATAATGATAGCCAAAAATAATGATGTTATAAATTGTTTTGTTATCAAAGGCTAAAGTATAGAAGATACTAAAGAGAAGCAAGTTCAGCTGCCCTATTTTGTTAAACCACTGAGTATGCTTCAGGTTTGGTTTACTTAATCTCAGAAGTACCCTTAGGTGACAGGAGACTAAACAAGGTGGCTTTTAACTTCCTTGTGCTTCCAGGAAAATGATTTCTAATTGCAATTTAAAAAACACGAAGTCAAAGAATGTGAGGAATGTGCTCAATGGCTGTTGAGTAAAACCCACCCACGTTAATTAAAGTAATTGAGGAACACTTGAAGCACTCTACTTCAGACCTGACTTGAATACAGGCCAACTGGAACTGGTCTAGAATCATTTACCACATTGTGACAAATCATCTCTGCATATGTACTGCAGTGCTTCCTTGCCTGCTTCTGCAGTTATAAGTATGTTTAAGTCCATTCCATGTTGGAGTGTATCCAAATCAAATATTATAGGTGGTAGTAACTCAACACAAAAGTAAAGACTGAACAGAAATGCTATGTTGTACATTTCTTTTGTTGATGGTTTTTTCCAGGCATGTGCCATAAGGGAGCACATTCCTAGCAAGGAGTGAAAGCATATACAGATTACATTAACACCTATAAAGGTGGAAGTTCTTGATGCAGGCCAGTGATTCTCAACCAGGGTGCCACAGCACCACGGAGTGCTGCCAGGTGTGAGGAGATGAGCACAGGCTCGAGCTCCAATCTGCCTGGCCATCCCTTCCCCCTCCCCCTGCATTGTGGGG
Organism: Crocodylus siamensis; assembly: GCF_052110815.1. Classification (NCBI taxonomy): domain Eukaryota; kingdom Metazoa; phylum Chordata; order Crocodylia; family Crocodylidae; genus Crocodylus; species Crocodylus siamensis. The sequence continues at coordinate 197,644,033 of NC_143398.1, read as the reverse complement.
AGGTCAGCATAGCTCTTCCTTCCTGGATGCCTGCCTCTACTGCCAAGCCTCTGTAGAAAGAGGTAACCGCTGTGAGAAATGAATTTGTTTTTGAAATGTAGTGTCGTTCAGTTCACAAAAATTCTGGAGCGGTTCCTGGAGTCCAAAAAGGCGAAGAACCATTGATGTAGGCACCTCCTCTGCTATGAAGTAATACCTATATCATGAGCTTGTGCTATCAATGCATGCTAGACAACTCAGAATATAATCTGCCTGCACAACTGGCTTGCTCATATTCTTAGGCCTGCGCTCACAGGTTTCTAGCACTTGGTCATGCTGTCTGAGAGAGTACCCAAAGCAAAAGAAAACTGCTCTCATTTAGGACATTTTCTGTTTTGGAGGTTAGCCCCAGATGTGGCATTTGTCCCTGGATATATTATGCCTGTGTTTGTCCCAGACCAGAAATATCTCAGAAGTGGTATGTATACACATTGCCCTTCAAATCATAGTTCAGTAAGCAGCTGAATGCAATGCTACTTTTCTGCCACTGATTCAGTGATGCAGTCCTGGGACAACTGTACAGATGTATGTTGTAGCATCTGGGGATAAATTGTTACTACCTCTAGCCCAGTAAACTTCTTTAGGATCTATCCTGAGATAAGGGGCGTGGATGTTTGTATGCTTTCACTTTGTCCCAGGATAAAATAATTTAGCTCAGGATAAACATAGTGTCTGTTTTCAGCCAGAATACTCTGTCAAGTGTATCTGCTTTGCAGCACTTCACTTGTGCCTTTTCCATGATAGATCACAACTTGTAGGATCTTAGGATATTAAGACTCAAAAACCAGCCTTTTGTTCTTTTTTTCCTTTTTTTGGAAGTGGGACCAGAAGGCATTTCCAGCTTCTTGATGTGATGTCAGTTTACTGTTAGCCTGCTTTAAATACTATAGTGTTTTAGAGGGACATGAGTCCTGGTATAATTAAGGAACATAGTGGCAGAGCAGTTAAGGTGTTGCTATTATGGTTCTAGAGGTATGAAGATGAGCCCAGCTCTGGACTTGTGCCAAAGGCTGTACCCCATTTCCCCAGGTAGAATGATCAGATACTGATATACAGCAGGGTCAGCAAAGGAGCTGGATGTTATACTGGCCACATTATTCTACTGTGTGCCATTGGATAGACACTTGTGTGCTTTAACTACATCAGCTCTGTTGGCCTCTTATGTTTTGTTTCTTCTTTTGGGGTGGGAAGTATCGTGGGTGTGGAACAGAGTAGGGGTGGGTAGAAAAGATTAGCTTTTTGACCTGCAGTAGGTAAACCTACTGCAGCATATCTGGCATTTCTGCTGTTAATACAGAGAAACTCATAAACCTCCCTTCTTTGTAATAGTGCCCATTAGATAGAATATCAAGGTATATGCAGACTTTTACATTTAGATGCCTATCTGTGCAGATGTTCAGGGGGGTTAAATTGGGCCAAAAATAGAAGGCCCAAATCCAAGCTAGTTCACCTGAATAGGTGAACTAATTTAGATAGGAAATGGGTTAGCCTGATCTGTTGAATGTTTGCACGCATCTGGAGTGTGGTCCCACAGTGGGGAAAGCCCAACTGCTTGCCCTAGCCCTGGGGCTGTGCTCTTCCTACCTCCTCAACCCTGACCAGGCTGTTTTTTTGGCCTCCCAGTCCTGCTAAACCCCCTCATGGACCCACTAGCTGTTCTGATCCTCCCTGCCCCACCCCTGACCTGATTACTTACACCAGGTTCACTGTGTGACTCCCAGCACTGATGAACGTCTACATATACCACTCCTGAACTTTGGTCAAGGGATTTAAAGTAAGTCACACGATTGTAGATCAAGGGCAGCAAATGTCTTCAAGTAACTTCAGTGTCCTAGCTGTATTTCTTCTTTGCTATGCTACCTTCTCTCCATAAGTCAAAATAAACAATAGTGCTTCTAAAGAAATGTAAGATATACTAATTTTTGGAATAATTAAATTGGATTTTTTAGTGTTAGAAAAGTATTCCAGCCATCAGAACAGTCTGGATGCAAAAACATTGCAAAACAGATCAATAAAATTTCATTGCAGTCTGGATCAATAACATTTGTCATCAGTTTCATCCTGCCTATAAACTGTCAATGAAGAAATAGACTTGTTCCAAGAATCAAAAAATAGCTGTGGGTAGTATTCCTATTCATTATTGTTATTTAACTAGCAAAAAGCTCGGTGATGTGCTTGGTGATTTACAATGGGATAAAATTAATCTCTGATCCAAGGAGCTTGAAATATAAATAGCAATTCAAATGATTCTGGGCTTTTTTTTTTTAATGACTGTATGCAGGTCAGTGAGCAAGAATTCTGATTAAGCTTCACTTGGCAGCTGACACACCCTCAACATTAAGTTGTCAGATTTGGAGTGCAGGCATAATGGTACAAAGCCATAGGACTGCACAACATCTGGATGGTTAGTGGCAGTAACACTAGGATTCCTTGGAAAGTTCTCAGAACTCAGTTTGCTAGGAGGATCATTAGTTAACCTGGTGTAGACCAGGTACTGACAGTTGGTGCAACATGAAAGCTGTTCCATTGCCAGCCAATGGTGCGAGGAATGGAGGTCGACATTAGTACCGAACAAGGTCCCCATCACAAATCCTACAGTTTACCCACCTAGCTTTAACCTGCCATGCCCTCAGTGGGTCTTGCTGAATAGGTTCTGGACGCGGCAAGGTCTGTGTGCAGCCAGCCTCCACCATTGGGGTCTTCATGACAATCCAGACGGTAGCTATGGCAAAACACATGCTATGTCACATACTGACGACGATTGCCCTGTATGATCCGTGGTGGACTACAGGAACTGCATGTGGCCACTGAGAATGGTAACACATGACTTTGACTGACTGACTGACTGCATTCCAGTTTAGCTTCCTACTTATTTGAGTGCCTTTTCTCTCTGCACCAGGAACAGGAACTTTAGCTTAAAATGTACAAACTGCTTCCATTTTGGTAGTGCAGCATGTTGTGTACTGTAGAGAATGGCATGCAATAACAATGGAGCTTATATTTTTTCAAGAACTTCTATTAGCACTCCATCTTGACTCTTAGAAAAAGTCTAAGAACATATGAAAAACAAACACTTCTGTAGCTTAAGTCCCTTTGCTATGCTGCTGAAAATACTTGTCAGGGATGTGGAGTCTACAGGCAGTGGAGCCAAACTTGCATTGGCGATATGGAGGATGATTTATAAAAGTCAAGCTGCTTGAAAACTGGAAACAAAATGCTCTGTATAAGCATAATTTTGACACTCTGGCTTAATTAAATTTTTGTCGTCTTAGGCCAGTGCTGAATTTGATCCACTGAAATATTTAGCAATATATTGTAACTGCGAAAACATTATTCTTGTGTGAGAAGTGTGTTGCTGATCTGAAAAATATAACGAATGGTACAAATTTGGCTAAAGAAATGTGTGACTTGGGAAGTGCCTCCTGAGCTTTGGTCATAGTTTGAACTCATCAAGACTTTCAATACCTAAACCAAAATGAAAGTATTTTAATTTAATATAGCAAATGAACTGGAGCTACAAAGCATGCACCTAAATTTGGACCTGTCCTTGGGTGCTCAAGTCTCAAGTTCCTGTGTGGTTTTATTGTGCCAGGTTTGCAAACAGGCATTGATTTCTAATGTGTGGAGAAAGGACTTAACAGAAACTCAGTGGCTTTTGTCTGCAACAAATAAACTAGGCAGACTGTGTATTGATTTTTTTTTTTACTGTATTCTCATTTTAATTCTATATTATGAAAGCACTGGAGCCAGCATAAATATTTGTGCATACTCCATGCCAATCAAAAACTACATGCTCTTCCACACTAGTTGACTATGGGTGCTGGAAGGCATGAAGAGTGTGTTTCATTGACCCATGCTAAACAATAGAGAGCCTGGGCCAGGTATGAGGGCCTAGCACTGGAATTAGCATTTTTAATTAAAATATTGGAAACTGAATTATGAGCCAACAGCTCTTCATTTACAAATATAAAACTGAGAAGAACTTTTTCTTAATCAGCAGGTAGCCAGTTGTTACTCCATTCAACACACAATTTTATTTTCTTTGGGACAGACTTGTCCACATGGGAAACAACATATAAACAATAAAGCAAACAAGTCCACAAACAAAATCAAAACCCGTCATCCTTCCTCAACCCCAAGAGGACAATCCTGGCTCTGTGCTACCTCTTTAACACCTAGCCTTCCCCTTCCTCCTCAACTACCCTCCTTTGGATCTTTTAACGTCCCCTGGGGCCAGACAATCATTCGTGGTAGCTGGCCCTATGTTCCTAGGCAAGCAGGCTATTACCTTTTAATCCCCTGCAATGGGGCTTCAGCCATTAAGCCATGCATCTTGTTGCACAGCATGTGAATTCTCTTATACTTTTTCTAAGAATCAAGATTCAAGCTTCATAGTGGCTGAGTATATAAAGACAATTTTCTTTCTTCTTTTGTAATTAACAAAAATGAAAAGCATATTTTTTTGATCTGCCTGTCATGGAGGATTCGGAATACTTGTAAGTGTTCAGGGTCTTCTTCTATTTGGCATTGAAGAAAAGGTCAGCAAATTCCATAGTGTTCATTTCAAACCCCAGAAGGTGGTGCTTTTTGATCAGATTCAAAAGCCACGTGAGAGCTCAGAGGTAAAGTCTCTTTTGCATTTGTTACACACTTTGCTGTAAAGCTGAGAAAATGCTGAAAAGATATGACTATATAAAATGTTAAAAATTAAGAAAGAGTACAAGGTCAAGATATTTGAGTGATGGTTCTTCATAAAGAAGATATGTGTTTGAAAATGTATTTGTATTACTGTATTACTTAGGAGCTCTAGAATCTTAAGGCTTGAAGAGATTTCACTGGGTATCTAGTCCTACTCCCTGCACAGATGTAGGAATTGCCATTCCTAAATTGGTCAATAACTAAGTGTAACAAGGTGAATTTTTGCAGTGCATGGGGAATATTTGGCGCACTGCGAATATTTAAACTGCAAATGCTGAACCCGCAAATGGTGAGGGTTTCCTGTATAGACACCAAACATGAAGACAATTCCTTTCCCAATAAATGCAAACTCTAAGGATAGGTATATCATTCTTAAAGATTATACGCTTAAAGGCAGGTGGTGGAACACAAGGAAATGATTAAACAGTATTGATTAGTATGATAGGCAGGTGGATCAGCACAAAAGGAGCATACCCATTGGCATATCTTTGAAGGTATTACAAGGGAGAAAGATAAAAGGAGATAAGATGGCTGTGGGGTGTTTATAGGGAACTTCTCAACAATGAAGAGTAGTGTGGGAGAAACTACACAGATCCTTGTTTGAAATTTTACAAAAGGAGGCTGGCTTCATGGTCTGAATGGAGGAGGGAATTAACATTGGGGCCCTGAGAGAAAAGAAGGATCCTGGGTGAAGGTAGATTTTGAAAGTAAAGATGGGCGGATAATGTTTGGAAAGGCAGGGAGGGGGGAATGACACATGGCCAAAGCAGCAAAGTAGATTTTTGATACAGCGTTCTAGATGGGTATGAGGTGGCAAAACTGGCAAAGCTAAAGAAAAGGCTGCTACTGTGATTTAGACACAAGATGAGTCTGCATAAGAGTTTTTAGTTGTGTGGACAACTAGGAAAGGCTATATCTTAGAGATGTTATGCACAAAGAATTGGGAAGTTTAGACCTCTGTCTGCATCCTTACACTCAGCCTTAAACCAAAGTTCAAGATGACTTCATAGTCATAACCCTGAGTGGCATGCCTGTTAGGGGTATGCATAGTACTAGAAAGAGGGACTAATAGGTAGTTTGGTGGTAGATTAACACTAACAGTGCTAGTTGTCTGGGGAGTAGGACTTTTTCTAGTTCAGATGCTGCGGTGATAGGGTGAGAGCAGTAGACTATGGGCTGAGGAGGGAGAGGAGGATCCACGCGGTGAACCAAAGACTGCGGCGCTGGTGTTATCGGGAAGGCTTTGGCTTCCATGACCACAGCCTGCTCTTTGGAGAGAGAGGCAGCGAGCTGCTGGGAAGAGATGGCCTCCACCTCTCTCCCCTGGGGAGGAGGTTCTTCTCAGCCAGGCTGGCTGACCTGCTCCACCGGGCTTTAAACTAAGCCCGCTGGGGGATAGGGGGACTACTGCCCCTGCTGGCCTGCTGAACGGCCCTTGCAAAGCCAGCGGACCAAGGCACTTAAGGGGGCACTTAAGGGAGCTCACCCCTGCCCCAGCCCTGACACAATCTGTGGGCAAGGCAAGAGCCCCCAAGGGCACACTTGCCTGCCTGTACACTAATGCCAGGAGCCTGGGCAACAAGGAGGACGAGCTCGTCCTCCTGCTCAGTGCAAAGAAATATGATGTCATTGGGATAACGGAGGCCTGGTGGGACTCCACCCATGATTGGACCATGGGTATAGAGGGCTATACCCTATACAGGAGGGATCGTGTTGACAAAAGGGGAGGGGGTGTAGCTCTCTATGTGAAGGAAAGCTACATGTCCCTGCAAGCTGATGTTGGCGACCGGCATGGACAGCTAGAGACCCTCTGGGTAAAAATTCGTGGGGAATTCGGCACAGGGGACACAACGGTGGGAGTCTACTACAGACCTCCCACTCAAAGTCCCGAGCTTGATCAGGAGTTCGCCCGGGAACTGACTGAGGCCGCTTGCTCCAGGACCTTGGTTGTCATGGGTGACTTCAATTACCCGGACATCTCCTGGGAAGATCACTCAGCTAAATCTGAGCGGGCGCAAAGCTTTCTCTCGTTTATGGATGACCTCTACCTGACCCAAGAAGTCTATGGGCCAACGAGAGGCAAAGTGCTGCTTGACCTGGTACTGGCTATGGGGGACGACCTAATCGGCGACCTAGTGATTGATGGGAAGTTGGATGACAGCGACCATGAGCTGATCACCTTCACCATCCACCGTAAAGCTGGCAAGTCAGTCAGCACCACAGAAGTCCTTGACTTCAGAAAAGCCAACTCTGACAAGCTCAAGAGGCTAGTCGGTCAGGCCTTCAGGGACCATGACCCCAGGGAGATGGGAGTTCAAGAAGAGTGGTTGCTTCTCAAGGAAGCGATCCTCAGTGCACAAGCTAAATCTATTCCAACACGGAGGGAAGGCAGCAAGAAGGCACAGCAGCCCCCCTGGCTCTCCAGAGAGCTAGCGGACCTACTGTGGCTAAAAAGGAAAGCCTACAAAGGATGGAGGACGGGATTCACCTCCAAGGAGGATTACTCCGCGCTGGTCTGGTCCTGCAGGGACCAAACCAGGAAAGCCAAGGCTGCAACTGAACTGCAACTAGCTTCAGGCATCAAGGACAACAAAAAGTTCTTTTTCAGGTATGTGGGGAGCCAGAGGAAAAGCAAGGGCAATGTTGGACCCCTGCTAAACCAGATGGGGCAACTGACAACTGACACCCAGGAAAAAGCCAACCTATTAAATAGGTACTTTGCGTCAGTCTTTCATCAGTCACACAGGATGCCCATGCCTGCTATGGGACAGGGAAATCTGGGTGAGGGGAATCCCCTACCCTCCATCAATGCTGACCTCGTGAAGGAACACCTTGAGAAGCTGGATACCTTCAAGTCAGCCGGCCCTGACAACCTGCACCCCAGGGTACTCAAGGAGCTGGCAAGCGTCATAGCCCAGCACTGTTAGTGTGAAAACTCCTGGCGCTCTGGTGTAGTGCCCGAAGACTAGAAGAAGGCCAATGTGGTGCCGATCTTCAAGAAAGGGAGGAGAGTGGATCCGGCTAACTACAGGCCCATTAGCCTGACTTCTATCCTGGGGAAGATCTTAGAAAAGTTTATTAAGGAGGCCATCCTTGAGGGACTGGCCCAGGCTAACATTCTAAGGGACAGCCAGCACGGGTTTGTTGCGGGTAGGTCTTGTTTGACCAATCTCATTTCCTTCTATGACCAGGTGACCTATCACCTGGACAAGGGAGAAGAGATTGATGTCATATATCTTGACTTCAAAAAAGCTTTTGATCTGGTATCCCATGATCACCTCTTGGCCAAACTGCCCAGTTGTGGCCTTGGCTCCACCACGATCCGCTGGCTGGGAAATTGACTTCGTGGTCGGACCCAGAGGGTTGTGATTGATGGCAGTCACTCATCATGGTGCCCTGTAACCAGTGGGGTCCCTCAAGGCTCTGTCCTGGGACCCATACTGTTCAACATCTTCATTAATGATGTGGACATTGGAGTCAGGAGTGGACTGGCCAAGTTCGCCGATGACACCAAACTTTGGGGCAAAGCATCCATGCCAGAAGATAGGCGGGTGATCCAGGCTGACCTGGACAAGCTCAGCAAATGGGCAGATGAGAACCTCATGGTGTTTAACACCGAAAAATGCAAGGTTCTCCACCTTGGGAGGAAAAACCTGCAGCACCCTTATAGGCTCGGCAGTGCTACGTTGGTTAGCACTACAGAAGAAAAAGACTTGGGGGTCATCATTGACCACAAGATGAACATGAGCCTGCAATGCGATGCTGCAGCTAGTAAAGCGACCAAAATGCTGGCTTGTATCCATAGATGCTTCTCGAGCATATCCCAGGACGTCATTCTCCCCTTGTACTCGGCCTTGGTGAGGCCGCAGCTGGAGTACTGCGTCCAGTTTTGGGCTCCACAATTCAAAAAGGATGTGGAGAAGCTTGAGAGAGTCCAGAGGAGAGCCACGCGCATGATCAGAGGTCAGGAAAACAGATCTTACGATGACAGGCTGAGAGCCATGGGACTCTTTAGCCTGGAGAAGCGCAGGCTCAGGGGTGATCTGATGGCCACCTATAAGTTTATCAGGGGTGACCACCAGGATCGGGGGAATGTCTGTTCACCAGAGTGCCCCAAGGGATGACGAGGTCGAACAGTCACAAACTCCTGCAAGACCGTTTCAGGCTGGACATAAGGAAGAATTTCTTTACTATCCGAGCCCCCAAGGTCTGGAACAGTCTGCCAGCGGAGGTGGTTCAAGCACCTACATTGAACACCTTCAAGAGCAAATTGGATGCTTATCTTGCTGGGATCCTATGACCCCAGCTGACTTCCTGCCCTTTGGGCAGGGGGCTGGACTCAATGATCTCCCGAGGTCCCTTCTAGCCCTAATGTCTATGAAATCTATGAAATTATCACCAGAGACCATTTTATCAGGTTTACTTGTAGGAATTCTGGATTCTCCCCCCACTCTGCCATCAGCACCTCTACCAAATCTGGAAAGGCAAAAGTTATGCTGCTGCTTCCTTTCTGGTAGGCCTAAATTTGATTTATCAACTTTTATCCAAGAGAAGAAAACTGCTCTTTTGCAAATGAGCTGGATCTCACTCTGTAGGGGGAATGTAACAGGGAAGTGCCTCTTTGGGGTCCATCGACCCGTTGCCCTGCCCACGTGTTATGGGTCAACTGCCCACCTTATCACCTGCCATGCCTTGTTGTTAATTGATTAATAGATGTAATTAAGTGGAAGGCTGCCCATTTTCTGCCCCAATGTTCGGGGGTGCTATCTGACGCTCCATTCCTCCCCTATACCACAGCCCAAGCCTCGCAGATGGTATTTGTAAATTCCTCTTTCTGTTGGGGTCTAGGTCACTGTTGGCCTACCCCTTTTTCTTCTATCTAGGCCTCTCAGTCAAAAAAACCAACCCACTAATTAGGGTTTGACTCCGAGGCTCTAGCTCTCAAAAAACCCCTCACTCGGGCTCCTTCCCCTCTGTGTCACTGGGGTCCACTCACCCCCAAAATGCTGCGCTCTCTCCAGCACACCCCAAAATGCCGCACCCTCTTTGGTGTGCCCCAAAAGGCTGGGACCTCTCCAGTGCCAGGGTCATCACACTGCGGTGGGCCCCCTATGAGGCCTCCTTCATCTCCTAAGAGCCTCACCCAAACCACCGGTCTTAAACAGCAAACAAAACATAAGCCCCTGGGCTATAACATAAATTCAAGCGACCTGGCTATAACATTATCCAAGCCACACCCAAGGATGCTCCAGTCCTCACCCATACCAAAGGCTGTGCCTGTAGTCAGGCCTCTCCCCTTTGGTTGCTCTGGGAGAGCTCCTTGCCCCTTGGCTTCTAGCAGGAAACTGCTGTCTTGGGTTCAGCCCTGGGGTCTATATGTGAGCCAGGGCCTGCGCCTTCCAGTCACCTATCCGGCTGGCAGGGCTTGAGCCTTAACCCCTACCTGACCGGCTGGCCATGACCACAAGGTTCTGTCTCTTAGTAACAGGGTTAGAGTTCCCTGTTACAGGGAAATTAAGGTTTATAAATTGATGCCCCATTAAATAACATTTTAGAGCCATCTTGTTTTTAATAAAATTGTTTAAGTCCTAAAAGGGATTAACAATTGGGTTGTTTATTATAGAGCATGTGGGAGATGAACCCATAGAAATCTGTATCTGTAGCTTTTCTTTTAGTGGGTTAATGGTATACAGTGGATATAACCTTGAAATAAAACTGCACAAATGCACAAATGAAAGGAAATGTTCACATGCCCTGTCCATATTATAAATCAAGCACAGATTATACAAATTCAGTTTTTGAGACTAAGATTTAAATAAAAATGTGGAACTAGAATAGCTCATTGTGTTAGAAGAAGACGCATTTTAATAAAACCACTTTTGTTAACACTATTTGCCAGTCTGAATGGGTTTTAGTTACCATCTATTTCTGTCTCTCTCATTGCAAATGTGATATCTATTCACATTTCACAAGTGCATTTTTAGTATCAATTCAGCCATATTCTGAAAGCTTTGAACACAAATGGGAAATCAGCCAAATCCTGCACTATCTTATTTCCTGTGCTGCAATACAAAGACAACAGAGAGTAGCTTTACAGTTCATATGAGTAGACATTCACCTTCCTCGTAGTTAGTATTTTTTCACTTTCTACATACACCCTGCTCTACTTTTAGAATTTAGCACCACATTAATTGTATACAGGGACAGATCCAGAGGAGTGCAGTGAAGTGGTCACAACCCTCTTTTGGGACCATGCTACAGGAGCAGCAGCTGGGGACTTTTAAGTCCCCAAAGCAAGTATTTTCCACCCTCCTTCCCCTCTGCGCTCAGTGACATGTTCCCTCTTCTCCCATTCCTACTGTGTCCCCTGCTGACCCAGAAGCCCAGGCAACTCTAAAGTCACTCCTAGCCCACTTTAGCCAGATTGTGCAGAGAGCTAGGCTCAGCTAGGGACAGCAGCAGTGGGCGGGTTCTCCCTCCCTACCCAGTCCTCTGACTGTTACCCACCAGCTCAGGAGCAGGTGCAGGGAAGGGGAATCCACCTGTTGCCTCTGAGGCCACTGCCCCTGTCCCTGGCTGAGACCGGCCAGGAAACTGACAGCAGGAGTGCAGCTACCCCTGCAATGTCAGTTCCTAATTCCACACCCTCCTTTACACAATCCTGGATCCACCCATGGTTGTATGCATTTCTCCTGTCACTCTCTTTTGAGTGAGTAGCCTAGGTTCTTCCACTCTTGTCTTCTTGACTGTGGCCCAAATAGTTGCAAAGCCCCTAGCAATCTCAAGATTATTCCATATTCTACAGTGCATATAATATAATACAGGAGGGCTCTCCTTTGGTTTTTCTTTTTCTAAATTCCCCAGGTTTAGAAACAATAACACTTAGCATTCATTCAGTGATGGAGACATTTCTAGAATATTTTGGATTCTCTCTCTCTCTCTCTCTCTCCCATAAGCAGTGGGGCAAGTAAATTCCTGAGGTTCCTCCATTTGTGAGTTACTAAAGATGAATTTGGCCCATGATGTTCTGGCCTGTCTACAAACCCTTCATACTATATTAGAGAGCGCCAAAGAGAAATGTTAGTGTAATTGTGTATATGCTACACTCTAAAAAAGTAATGTAGTCACCCCCTAGCACTGTGGACTTAATACAGTGAGGAAGAAGTTTAGATAGGCTCTCTATATGTCTGGTTCTGTATGCCACTGCAGGCATCACAGTACTGCAATGTAGCAACTATCTAATGTGCACCACTATCCTTCACCAGCGGGAACAGGCATTTTATAAACTCTGAGCCATAGGTAGGGACCACTGTAATTCAGGCTCCAGTTGAGGAGAAAGCTCTGTAGGCTTGCTGGAGCCAATGTCAAGCATTCTTCAGGGCATTCTGAAACTCCCCATCAAAAAGAAGAATCAAACAACCTGATTGGCTGAGCTCCAGGTACTGGATTGTCCCTGGAAACACGTGGTGCTTCCACCATGTTTCTGAGGCTCAGCTGCATTTCTTCTCCATGCTTCTGGTATTTTTTTTTTCTTTTACTCTTTTCCAGCCCTCCCTCTTCCATGGGGTTTCAGGCCATTTCTGGCCAAATCACAGTTTTCCGGGGCTTTGGAGGAAAATGTTAAATTTCAGGTTTTCCCCTGAAGCCTGAATTACAGTGGTCCCTAGTCTTATATTGCTGCCAGGTAATGGAGATGGTTTTGTTTTAGCTCACAGAGTAGGAGCAAAGATTTGAAGAAAAGGCAAGTTCTGTGCAATAACTATTGCTTTCCAGAGCCAAGTGGCTACAGTGTGGTGCAACGTGACAGTTGTCAGGTCCTGATGGAACAAAGATTGGTTTTAATTATCTCTTTCTGCTGAGAAGAAAAGTAGTGTGACAGGTACTTTGGGTACGTGTTCTGTATGGACCTTCCCTTTCATTCAGTTTATCCAGCAACTTGAAAAACATAGAAGTTGTGTGTTTTTAATCTTAGCAAAAATTAGTAGATGGATTGGATGATACCATGATACTAGGGTAGACTACTATGTGCTTCTGCAATGTACTATCAGATTCTGATCCTGGTCCTATTAAAGTCACTAGAAAGACTCCTGCTGATTTCACTTGGGACTGGATTGGAGCCTCATTTCCTTAACAATATCTAACTGTGTTCATGTGTCAGCTTCTTAGCCATTAGTGCAGGAGTGGGGGATGTCTTTTGTACATTTTAGGTCTTTATTAATTCAGTATCTAGCATAGAAAATCATCTTGAAGCAGTCGTCCTGTTGGCTACAGCTGCAGTAGACGTTGCTTTGAGATTAGATTGGGGAACAGTACAATTCTCTGTCAGCTTTGTAGTTTTCATAGCAACATGTAAGAGTAACTTTTGTAATGGCACACTGTAATTTTGTCAAAGGAAAATAAAATCTTTGTTTAATAGACATGTTGACATAGAATTTATCTTACAAAAGCCACATCTCATGTAGGTATAGTTAACGCTTCTGGGAATTTGGTAGCAACTTTTGGTGTATCTTTTTGTCTTTGTCTCCATTATTTATCAAAACTTTTCACTCATAGCCAAATACATTTCTCTCAGACATTTATTTCCAAAGCCTGAAAACCCATATGATGGACTTTGAAGCTGTAGTTTTTTCACTATTACTTAACATTTTTTTCCTGATAAGTATAACTAAATGTACAAGTTACAGTGTACTTTGTCAGTAGGCTCTGTTGATCTACTGGTCACCTTTAGTTCATGAAGTAACCCGATCTTTTTTGAAAACACACCGAATAACAGCCTATACATAGTATCTATTTGTTTTGAATTCAAACTTTCTCTTGTGGTATTCTCTCTCATAATACTGTTTATCAAAAACTTCTGACTAGGATTCATTATGAAGCTGAGAGAATAGCTGTTTCTTTTTCAGTTAGTGCCATAATACAAACATACCTTGAAACCTGCTTCATTGCTATATTGTGTAAGGTCTATTTTCTCTACCAACACTTTTTCCAGTATTGCATATCATTTGACTAGTTAGAGATTTATTTCTTGCATAAAGAGCCTTTAACTATGTTTGATTAAGACTGGAATAGTGTGGTATACAGTGTATCAGGCTAGTAATTTTTTTCTCCAACATGAAGCAATCTTTTGTTAGAACATTTCAGTTTTGAAAGAAAAGGCAATTTGTTATTTGTCTGAATTTATAATGTATTGAACATTTTATTTAGACTGTTGAGATGAACATATTTCTGTACCATGGGTTCCCTGCACAATGTTGTTTTCTTATAACAACATATGTTTCAAACAAGTAAAGGCTCAACATGATATTAACCAGAATATTATCTGTTTGGGTTACAAGATTTTTCTTACATAATATACTTTGTCATAACTTCCAGAATACGGCAAGCTTTTAAACAAATATTGTCCCCAGAGTTTCTGCAGATTTCAGTATTTCATTTTCTTAGTACTAGTGTTTTGTCATTTGTTGAAATCTGGATAAATTAAATTGATCAATAGGAGGAGAGAGACATTTCATTATGTGTTTTAATATTACCTGTGTCTGTCTATGTATTACATCCGTCTATTTCTCCTGACGTTGCACTGTAGAGAGCAATGGTTATAATTTACACAGGTATCTTTGTCTCTTGTGCATCATGTCACAAAAGCCATAATTTTTATGGCAGGTCACCCCAGTGGTGGAGCTTTCTACTACGGTGTAAGCAATGAAAGGTAAATTCATGCTTATGATGCTGTGCTAGAAGTGTTCTGGGGTAAATGGAATATCTTGCATTACTGAATATTACTCTTCAGCTAACCAAAAAGTCTTGACTGGACCCAGTATTATGTATCTTATTCATTTCACCTTAGACAGATTGATAGTGACAGTTATGTGATACAGGATAAAGAGGTTAAGTTAGACAATGGAAAGATTGAAGTTTATCCCCCAATGCTAGAAGGCCAGGAACATGGGAGACTGGTGCCTCCTGCATCTGTTGGGGCACCCGCAGGTATCAGCGGCATGGATGGAGCTGGTGAGCACCCACCAATGCTGGCAGCAGCCCTGTCAGGGGGGCCACGTGCCCCCCGGTGCTCCTCCTATGCATCACCTATGGCCAAGAATATGAACTACTTAAGAGGTGCTGACGAAAGGAAGTGGTTGAAGACCAACATCTCAAGTATTTCCTGAATTCCCACAACATTGTTAATAAAAGTGATACATTTAATTTTATTTTAGCAGTAAGAGAAGTGATCTGGACTAGTAGGAGGGTGTGTTCTATGGACAGAGCAGGAGTCTTGGAATTTGGACTTGTTGGTTGTGATTCTAGATTGGCTGTTGACTTTCTATGAGGACAGAACACCTAATCTTTTTGTACTTCTGTTTTCCCTTTTGTGTAATGAGTAAAATATTTAACATTGTGAGGGCTCACGTTCTCTATCTCGCCCACCACGTCTTTGATGTTAATTATTGGTAAAGGGGGGCTGCCTTTTACCTTCTTTGGCATGGTGCCTTAAGATGTCCCAGTCCGTGCCCTGCCTTCGGTGACACGGTGCACTCGAACCTCTGGGCCACGCATGGGCCCTACAGTCACCCAGGCCCCCACGGGCTCTCTGCCTCATCTCCGTTGCCCGCCTGCGCCCTCACGGGCGCTTCCTGGCTTCTCCCGCGCTCTCGTAGCCCCCACCGGGGCCTGTTTCCCACGCTTTTGTAGCCCCCACCGGGGCCTCTTCCTAGTCTGAGCTCTCACAGCCTGCACTGGGGCCTTGCCTCATGATTCCTGCCCGCACTGGGGCCTCTTCTCGCAACTGGGGCTCAGGTGGCCGTAGCCATCCCTGGCCCCAAAATTCCCCTCCCTGGGGCTTCTATTCCTCTGTGCGCCCTCTGGGCTTCTCGCCAGTGCCCACTCTGGTGCTCCACTCAGTTGGGGCTCAGGTGGCCATAGCTGTGCCTGGCCCCCAATGCACTGTGCCCCTTCTCAGGACTGGGGTCAGTGCACCCCCTCCTCGGGTCTACACCCCGCCCCCCCCCGAGGCTCAGGTGGCCATAGCCATGCCTGGCCCCAGACCCGCCTTCTCGGCTTGCTTGCCTGCAATAGGACTTCTCGCCTGTGCGCTCGCCCGTGCTGGGGCTTCCCCCACACGACACTGCCCCACTGGGGCTGGGGTCTATACACCCCCCAAAACACAGCACCCTCTCTGGCACCAGGAACCCCCATACTACTGGGGAGCTCCTATGAGGCCTCCTCCATCTCTACAGCCTCACCCAGTCCTCCAGTTGGATAGTAAGCACCAAACACAAAACACAAAGCCCCTGGGCCATAACGTAAACTAAACCGTCTGGTCAAAAATCCATGTTCTGTCCCTACCAGGGTCTCCTCCACCCAGTATCATCACCCCACAACTGCTCAGGCCATCCAGCTTCCCTGCTGTGCTTGCTCCAACAGAGTTCCACCTTCCTTGGCTGCCAGAGGGGAACTGGCTCTGGTCCCAGCCTAGGCTGTTTATATAGGCCAGGCCCTGCCCCTTTCTGGTCAGCTGACCCAACTGTGGTTGCCCCGGCAACCGGCACCTGTCCCTCTTTCTAGGAGCAGGGCACTTCAGTGTCCTGTGACAGGTGTTTATGTACATGCTCTGGGAATGTGTGGGCTCCAAGAGCCACTCTAATTAAAGCGCCTGGAGCATCTCATGTATTAGTGTCTCCAGTCTTAAAAATGGCAGCAAGGGTGCTTTATCTAAAGCTCATTGAACTACCATTAATCAAGTCTGTTCCAATGCACTGTAATTGCAGCTGTAAAAACAGCATGTCAGAGCAGCCTCATTGCTCATGTGTAGGCACCCCAGAGATCTAGTCAGTTCTAATTTCAAGGTAATACCTGTAACTGTCTTGTTTAATACCCAGTGATGAACTTTTGCATGAATTTGCCCAATCCTGTTTTGAACCTGCTTAGATGATCAGCCCTTACAACTTCTTGTGTCAGTGAGTTTCACAAGTTAATTACATGCTGTATGACAAGAAATGTCCATTTGCCAGGTTAAAACATGTTTCCTAATGATTTCATTCAGTGGTGTGTAACAAGCAGAGCTGGTGGCTGTGCCAAACAATGTATGGAAGTAAGGGTGGAGAGTTCCAAGAGCTGGGGGTGAGGGAAAGGGAGCAGCAGTTTTACTTATGCAAGGAACTCCAAAAGAGCCCCCAGCTGAGATGTTTCCATCACTGCTCACTCTGCCTGCCCCAGCTGTTGCTCTTAAACAGGCAGCAGCTGAGCACAATTTTGGAGTCCTTGTATGGGAACATTGCTGGGATACAGGCTCCACCAGGGTGGGGGTGATGCCAGTGCCCTTAATGACTTTTTGACTGGGGTGGGTGCCCCTCTTACCAATTTTTAGTTACACTACTAATTTCATTGAATGTTTCCCAGTTCTAGTATTGTGTAAGAGGATAAATAGTAAAACCTTACTTACTTTCTTTTCACCATTCATGGGTTTTTTTAAACCTCTACCATAGCTCTGCCATGTTGGGTTTTTTTTTTCCTAAGCTGAAAAGTTGTAGCTTATTTAGGCTACATATAAGCATTAGGTTTCTACTGGGAAAATTACTATTCTTCCAGTAGAAAGTACAAGTGTACAGGTGTTCACTTTGTTTCTCCCAGATCAAAAATGTTGGTCCCAGGAGAAAAATAACCCAGATCCAATCCAGTTGAAGTTGCTCATGGGAGAGTTTCTCTGAGAGAATAAATGCTTGGACATTTCCCATGAGTTGAGTAGGAGGATTGAAGCCACAGGGGCCTCCATGCTCTCCAGAGACCCAGGTCACCTGGTCTGGAGAATGTGCAGGGGATTGCTGTTCTAGCCCCACTCACAGACGGGGAGGAATGGGGAGGAGCAGTCACCAGCTCTTCCCTGCCAGCTTTTCACATACTGGGGACTCTGGTGTGAGAAGCGGACAGAGGGCTTGCAGCACTGCTCCCTCTGCTTTGCTCCTGGTGCCTAATGTGAGGAGTGAGCAGGGGTTTTGCCCCATTGCTCTAGTCCCACTAAGGATGGGAGGACTGGAGAAGCTGTTGCTCTCCATGATTTCTCCAGACTGGGATCATCCAAGTCTCTAGAAGGCACAAGAAGCAGGGAAGAGAGGGCAATTGCAGGTTGAACATCTGTACTGCTCCCTCTCCTGGCATCATCTTCTAGAAAATGTCCACCACTAGAAATGAAGGAATGTACACAGCCATAGTCTCTCTCCTCATACAGGAGCTTCTCCATTTCCTTTACCAATCTTGTTGCTCTTGTCTGTACCTTTTCTAATTCTATTATATTCTTTTGGAGGTGCGGGGGGGAACAGAACTACATGCAATATCAAAGTGTGAGTTCTACACGGATTTATACAGCTGCATAATAACATTTTTTGTTTTGTTTTAATCCACTTAATCACTAACATTGTGTTTTCTTTCTGTTGACTGTAGCACACTGGACTGATGTTTTCAAAGAACTCTCCACAGTAATTCCAAGACCTCTTTCTTGAGCAGTGACAGTTAAAGTAGAGCTCATCAGCATGTATGTGCATGTTAGGAGTTTTCTTTTTTTTCACATGTGTGTCATTTTGTGTTTATCAACAGTGAACTTCATCTTTCATTTTGTTGCCCATCCATTTAATTGTACAAAACTGAGAATTTCTTCGGTGCCCAGTTTATTTGAAAACTTGTATCCCCATAAGTATATTTTAACTTGTAAGAAAAATGAAAACATTGTTTTAAGTAAATTAATAATAAATAATAAGTAATCCATTTAAGAACATTGTGATGATTTTTGATCCTACCCTGAGGTAATGCTCCCATTGACTTCAAGGAAAGACGGATCTGGTATATCGATACACAAATAACTTCCTTCCCTCCCCCACGGTTTTGGGATACAGCCACTACTGGAATGAGACCTATCAGATGCTAACCAGAGCACAATTACATCAGACACAAGTCCTTAGGAAACAAAGCCCATGAGAACAAGGTATCCAGATGAAACTTAGTATTTGAAGACTAATTCAACTCTTGAAAATACAGCCACTGAAGGCAAGACAGATTTAGTCTAGAACACCAAGTTTCTAAGTAATACCTTTTATCCTATAACTATCTTTGCCTATATTCGCACTGGCTATTTTTAATGAGAAATCTACATTAATTTAATTGGAGAATTTCTTTCCTCAATGATTAATTCACTTTCACTGGAATGCTGTGGTATTTCTAATGGCAATCATGCATCTCAACAACATATAATAAGAAGACAAAACTGGTGTTAGAGTGGAAATGAAACTAATAAATAGAGGATTTTGCAAATCTTTAAAAATAGAATGTGCGGTCTATTAATTAAGCATTTCAAATGAACAATCTAATTTGAGCTTTGTGTAACATCATTAGGAGTAATTGAAAACACTAAAATATTGTTTCTCCAGTGTTTTAACAGCAGATGTGGACTAGTTTGTGTGAGTTAATTGAAATGGATTGTTTCTGTAGTTGCCAAGAAACAGAATTTTTTTTCACTGAATGAGGCACGATATGCTTACTGCTTCCTCGTTTTTCTTGGAGAGTTTAGCAAGTGTATGGTTCAGTAGCATAGTTACTCCCTGAGAACAGCAGTGCAAATACAAAATCAATAATGGACACAATATATTGTTAGGTAAGAATTGGTGTTCAAACTTGTCGCATTTTCATTGATGGTTAGGGGTTTTTTAAATTAGCTTTTTTGTTATCCCAATATTTTTATACTTGGAAAATGTATGAAATAAGGATAGACTTTCTTGATGAATACTCGGAAAAATATGTTCACTCTTGTTCTCCTAAAATAGCGTGAATTTTGAAGTCTAATAAAGTCATTTCAAGATGGCTTTTAAGAATAAGCAAGTATATCTTTTTTAATTCGTGTATTGTATGTTCAGACTGTGGTGCTCCTTGAAGATATGGTCGTGGCATATTTTGCCATGTTGCCATTGCAATCCTGATTAATTTTAGTGAACCCTCAGTGAAGGATTAATTTAGTGAGCCCTATGAAACTAGTATCTAGAAATGCACTTCTAGTGATGTGATTCATGTCATTTAAAGTTGTCTACTTTTAAGACTGCTTTTTTGTTTGTCAAAATGACCATCATCATTAAAATCAATCTCCTCACTCTTCCTACTTCTGTCGTTCTCTCTCAGCTGTTCTTGCTTTCTATTTCTTTTCCTGTAACCCTAGTTTGCAATACAATAACATGCTGATTGTGGCAGCTTTTGCATTCATTGATCAACTCTATCCATGAGTGAGTGTCAAGTGATTAGTCATTTGGAGGGCCCAGTCAGAATGGATAGGAGCAATATCTTCTTGACTTTCTCATTTTTCTGCTGGATGTGGTGTCCCTTTAGCTGGACAATTTTGGTGTTGATCAGTTGTAAATAAAAATAGACCTTATAAGGTTTGATGGGAAATCAGACTTTTTTTTCCCCTCTTTTTTTCCTAGAGATGGTAGGACAATTTGCCCTTGCTTTCCTGGTAGCAATTCGTATTTTTTTTTAAAAGGAAGTATATTTCTTTTAACAACAAAAGTGTCTGCAGCTATGGCCCCTTGTGTTGATACTTCATACACTTGTAAAGTTAGCCACACTAAGTTAAGTCACTAGTTGGACAGGAGACCTGTGTGGAACAACTAAGTGTCATAGGAAGTGATGTCACTAAGCTAGCAAGTGTCACGGTTTTGCTGGAATATATACAGGAGAAACTCCCCAGCAAGGTACTGGGGGCCAGTTGGCTGCTGAAGGTGTTGTTTTGGATAAGGCAGCTAAAGCCTCAACCTTCTGTAATAGTGAATGAGCCTATAGCACAGCACATCCTATGGTAAAGCAGGGATGTAAGTCCCAGTACCTTGGCCATATTCCAGGCTGTGTGCTTACATTCTACCAACCAACGTCAGAATTTCCATGCTGTTTCAATAGGAGAAGCTACAGTTTGCTTTTTGCTCTGTAGCGAGGCTGTCCATGATGGCTAGGGTCTTGGCAGCTGTTTAGACTCTTGCAGAATCTTATGACAACAAAGTGTTTTGAAGGAAAAGTTTTCAGACTCCATATTTGCAATTGCCTTGGAAGGTCACATTTCAGTAGTTAGCCTGCTTAGGAGTGTGCCAGTCTCTGCCTCCCATTACCCTTTTATGCCTTTCAGGAAAAAACGGCCCATGGAATGATCATGTGGATTTCTATTTGTGGAATACATGCCATCAACTACAGTAATTACCCTCAGAACACAGCAAATTTACCTAAACTAAGGTTGTTTCCTAGTTATCTGGTACACTAATGTAGTGCAGCTTCCCCTGTTATTTAGGACGTGGCAGAGTTTTAAGGATTATCATTGTAAAATAAATTTTCTTCTTACCATAATACCCAGCAGCAAGTTCTCAATGTATTGATTCTGTGGGCCATACCTTTCTATGAGTTAAAATTTGTAAGTACTGGGAATGATTTTACTGTTGTGAGTTGCAGAGCATAATGTTATGATCAGTAATTAAACAGAAGGATAAGGGGAGCTTTCAATATGATCACCTATCAGGATATAGAGTACAATAAAGCTATCTCTGCTTTCAGTGATTTTGAACTTGGGAATATGTGCAATACATTTGTTATAACAGAGATCCTGGTTTCCCCTGTTTAAAAATCACAAAATCCTGTCTAAATCTGGTTAACCCTCCTCCCCCTCTCAAATCCACATTTTTCCATGTATACCACTGTATATATAGGTATCAGCTGAACATAATGTTTTATTGATGTATGCACTATTTTAAAGCAATTTGGAAACCTAATAGTGCCTCAATCACTATAATAAAATAAATTCTAAATATCTATAGGTTTTGGCATTTAACTTTGGTCTATTTATTGTGGAAAATCAGAATTTCCCCTGACCCATTTTACTCACCAAGGTCCAGCTGCAGCTGTCACCTCTCCCCCTGATTTGTAGCATTGAGCAGCCATGATATGCTGGTGCCCTGCCCATGACATTGCCCCTCACTCCTGACCCAAAGCCCCACAGCCCTGCCAGTGCTCACTTCTGATGCACAGCCCCATGGGCCCAGCTGGTGTCCTTCATTACCCACCCACAGCCCCCTATCCCCTCAGCCCTGCCAGATAGGGCCACCCGCTGCCAGAGCTATAGGGCCAAGGACCCGGGTCTGCAGTCCCCTGCCCCCCACATCAGTGCCAGAGCCCCAGCTGCCACCTACGAGAGGTGGTGGCTGCTGCGGCTGAGTGGAGCGCAGAACCTGGCTCCACCCCCCCGCCCCCCAAGGGCAGCACAGCTGGTGCAGAGCCTGAGGAGGAGGCAGGGAGGCAGATGCTGGCTGCCCACTGTGAGCTTGGGCTCCCCACCCTGCTGCCCTCCCCCTGGGGCCTCTGGGGTCTAACAGTCAGGACCCAGCATGGCAGGGCAGAGCGGAGCTGGGCAGGGAGGCTTGTGCTGCCACCTGGACCTCCATGCTGCCATGGCAAGACAACTCTGTGCCACTACCTCTGCTGCTGCCAGGTGGCCAGGGGGCACTTTACTATGGTGGTGCAGAGCTCCCAGTGGCAGCACCAAGCTCCACCCTGCTGCACTAGGTCCTGCCCACTGGGCCACAGAGGACCCGGGGGGAGGGCAGCAGGGTGGGGAGCCCGAGCCCGCAGCAGGCAGCCTGCCCCTACCTAGCATACAAATCCAGGGGGGACGTGCCCACCATCCCCCCCCCAGGAATGATCACAGTGGGAGGGAGCCAGCCCCACCCCAAATGAACTGCCTATGGCCCTGTCCTGCTCTTCTGCCCCCCCCGCCCCCGCACCCTGGGACCTGTGGCTGCACATTCCAGTCCCAGGCCTGAAGCCATATGCACCACCCCAGCTGGGCAGTAGCCCCAGCCCAAATCTCAGCCCCAGTCTTGCCCAACCCCCTTCCTTCTTTACTATGGGGGCCCCCTGCCAGGCTTGTCTGCAGAAAATTGCTCTCCAGGCTTCCTGATGGCCATGTGCATGCGTGTAGATGCACACAGTGCCCCCTGCCTGATCGTCCTCCCCCCTCGCAGGCTGGAACTCTGCCATGCAAAAGGAAATACGGGTTTTTCTTCTTAAAATGAGAAAATCTGGGTTTTACCACAATTTTCCATGGTGAATGGAAAACCTGGATCCCTAATTATGACTACTGTCTTATGGTCTGGTTACCACAGTTTGGTTTTGTCTCGTAGGATATGTTTTTCGCTAAATTAGAGGTGATCAAATAATATAGGTATAGTTCTATTCCTACCTCATGCCATGAGAATAGATGTTAGCTTGTGAAAATAAGTTGTTTTGCATGTGGTCAGTGACTCAATGGATTAAAATATTAAGAAGTCCTAATAGTCAAAATAAGGGAAATGTCCTCTTTCGCATTTGTATGAAAATTCAGTTGGTCAGGAGGAGTTTTCTGCGAAACTTGAGTATTTCCATATGACCTCTCAGTTGCATGGGATCTAAGCACTGTTCTGAAGTATCAAAAATATCTAGCTTCAATCTACAGTAGTTAAATGTAATAATTATAATATTCTGCTCTTCCACAATTCTGGGAAGAACTCCAAAAGCCTGAGTTAACATAAGAAGTGTTGTCCATACATGGGGGTAAAAACAGAGGAGTAGAGACTGAAGCTTACAACTGTTAAAGGGAAACTCTCAGTGATCTGCTAAGAGGTATTTCCAAACATGCTTTTTCCTTATACCATTACTCACCATCTTCAAGCCTGTGGTGAGTTGCTCCTCAGGCAAGAGGAGCATCTTTAAGTGATTTGCTCCCCATTTTTTCCCCCTCTTCATTGCTTGTCACCTACACAAGGAACTTTAACCATCCCAGGAAAGAGCTCTGCTTACCTGCCTAGACCATGTTACTTAAGATCTCCTTTTTCTACATTCCAATATTTTTAGCTTAATCTGCCATTATCAAAATGAACCCTTTTCAAAGTCCTTATTGCTATATTTCCTGATTATTATGATTTTCACTATTGGTCTTCCCAACTGTCTCTAGAATAGTGTTGCACATTTTTGGTTTCTATTTTCAAACATAAATTCCGGAAATTTTTCAGGGTTGATCTTCCAAACATAAAAACCAGGATGAAATTGGGATAAAAGGAAGAAAAGAGGGAAAAAAAATCAGTTTAAATCGGGGAAAATAATAATATGTTCCTGTAGTGGGGAGGGAGTAAGCCTGGGATCAGGGAAGGGGTGGGAGGAGGGGTAGGGTGCAGCCCATTGGCTGGTCCTGGGACTGCAGCAGGGATGAAAGTGGGGGGAACCATCAGTGGGCACACGTCTCTTGCTTCTACGTGCACCTTGGGAAGGCTGCGGGCTATGGAGCTGTGCCGGGCTCTTCCTGAGGGGACATGTGCCCCTGGATCTGCACATCAGACAATAGCAGGGTGCCGCCTGTCCCAAGCACCAGGAAGAGCCCAGCGCTGCTGCCAGCCCCAGCCAGCAGTGGCAGCCTGCTCTCATCTGGTGCACAGATCTGGGGGCATGTGCCTCCCCAGGAAGAGCCCAGCACAGACCTCCAGCCCACAGCCTTCCCCAGGGTGCATGTAGCAGCAAGAGCCATGCCTCCCCACCCCGCACCCACTTACAGTTCCTTCCACAGCTGGTGTTGGCCATTCCCAGGGCTGCAGCAGCAGGGGCTGGGTTGCATGGGAACAAGTGGAGCCCCGGAGGACACGGGATACAATGCAGCCTGTCTGCACTCACCTCAGCCCCTGCTGCAGTGGCGCTGGGAGCAGCCAATGCCAGCTGCTGCAGCTGCTGGGATGCACCATTCCCTGAACCCCAAGAGGCTCCACATGTCCCTACTTACCCCAGCCCCTGGGCTACACCCCGCACCTCCACTCTAGAGCAGTACTCTAGAGCAAATGACAGAAATGCTGAGGTCAGGTTTGAAAACTGTAAATAACCACACTGAAAATCCTTCAACTCCAGAAAAAACTTGAGCTGTCTATAAAATCACTAAGCAGTCAGAGCTTTACTGAAGATCCCTCATCAGAAAGAAGCTGGGTACAGTGTTGAAGGACAGATAAAGCAAAGCAACACCATTTGGTGTCCAGGCAGAAGTGCTGCACCCATTAGAGAGCTGTTGCTCATGGCTTTGTAGATCTCTTGCCCCTTCCCTGTTGCCCCTGCACCACCCTAACACAGCCATACATTGCTGCTGCTGTTGTAGCCCATCAGCTGCTGAGTTGCAGATAGAGTTCTTGAGAGATCCCTACTGAGACAGGAGGGAGCAGGGCCAGTGAAGGTGGTGCTGGGGGTGGGCTGGGAGGCAAGATGGTGTAGGGTGTGGTTGGAGGCACCAGGATATGGGGGTGTATAGAGGACCCCTGGGTTTAGAGCAGCACTGTATAAAATTTTTGCTGCAGGCAAACAGGGTTTCCAACCCAAGAATTTACTTTTACTGCTAACTTCTCACAACCAAATGTTTTTACTTTTTTACGGTAGTTGGCATTAAACCCCTAAATTTAAACTCTTCCCATCTAACTGGGGTCTGGCAGTAAGGCAAGGCTTAGCAGAAGAGTTGCATTTATATTATGTAAAACATATATCAGTAGAAATGTGTCAATAAAGAAGTTTAGTTGTCAGTAATAAGTTTGCAGACTGTCAAGGGGGGGGAACTTAATTGGGTTGACAATCCTGTTGAAGCTGACAATCCATTATCTTTCTGTAGATAGAACTACCTTGCCTCACACCTTCAATTGTTTCCCAACAAATGGTGGCAAGAAGAAGTCTCAGGGTAACATTGGACCCCTACAGGGCAGGGCAGGGCAGGGCAGTTGGTGACAGACATGTGAGAGAAGGCAAAACTCTTCAACAAGTTCTTTGCCTCCGTGTTCCTGTCTGCTGACAATGGGGTGCTCTCGGGTGACAGCGTAGAGAGGCCCAGGATGGATGCGAGTCCCCCGACTGTTAGTTCAGACCCAGATTTCCAGATTTCCTGGAGGGCTTAGATGTATCCAAGTTGGCGGGCCCGGATGACCTTCATCCACGGGTGCTGAGGGACCAACTTATTGGCTGGTGTCATAGCAAAGCCTTTGGCACGGCTGTTTGAGGACTCCTGGTGCTCGGGCCAAGTCCCTGAGGACTGGAAAAGGGCCAATGTGGTCCCTATTTTCAAGCAGGGGAGGAAGGAAGAGCCTGGCAACTACAGGCCAGTCAGCCTCACTTCTATCCTGGGGAAGGTCTTTGAAAAAATTATCACATTTGTGAGAGCCCTGCAGGGGAAGTGATGTTGAGGGGTAACCAGCATGGGTTCGTGCAAGGCTGATCCTGCCTGGCTAACCTGGTCTCTTTCTATGACCAGGTAACAAAGAGCTCAGATGTGAAGGAGGAAGTCGATGTCTTCTTCTTGGACTTCCAGAAGGCCTTCGACACAGTGTCCCACCCAATTCTGGTGGGCAAGCTGAGGGACTGCGGCATTGATGAATGCACAGTCACATGGGTGGCAAACTGGCTCCAGGAGCGCACCCAAAGGGTGGTGGTGGATGGGTTGGTGTCGACCTGGAAGGGTGCAGGCAGCGGAGTCCCCCAGGGTTCTGTGCTTGGGCCGGTGCTGTTCAATATCTTCATTAGTGACCTGGACGAGGGTGTGGAAAGCACCCTGTTCAAGTTTGCTGATGGCACCAAGCTGTGGGGTAAAGTGAATACATCAGCAGGCAGGGACTGCATCCAGGCAGACCTGTATAGGTTGGAGAAGTGGGCGGATCTGAACAGGATACGGTTCAACAAGGACAAGTGCATGGTGCTGCACCTGGGGAGAGGGAACCAGCATTATGGTTATAGGTTAGGGGCTGCACCTCTCGGCAGCACAGAGACAGAGAGGGATCTTGGAGTCACGATTGACTCCAGGATGAATATAAGTCACCAATGCGACAAAGCAATAGGGAGAGCCAACTGCACCCTGTCTGCATCAACAGGGGCATCACTAACAGGTCCAGAGAGGTCTTGCTCCCCCTCTATGTGGCACTGGTCAGGCCACAACTGGAGTACTGTGTCCAGTTCTGGGCGCTGCACTTCAAGAGGGATGTGGAGAACCTGGAGAGGGTCCAGATGAGGGCCACTCGTATGGTTGGGGGCCTCCGTGGCCAGCCCTATGAGAAAAGGCTGAGGGACCTGAATCTCTTCAGTCTCTGCAAGATGAGACTGAGGGGGGAGTTTGTGGCTGCCTACTACCTTATCATGGGTCAGCAGGAGGGACTCGGGGAAAGCAAGGCCCCCCTTGGAGTCACCAGGAACAATGGTCACAAGCTGAGGGAGGATAGGTTTAGGTTAGATATTAGGAAGAACTACTTTACTCTAAGGGTGGCCAGAGCCTGGGATAGGCTTCCCAGAGAGGTGATGCTCTCACCTTCCCTGGAAATCTTCAAGCGGAGACTGGGTTGGCACCTGGCTGAGGTCTTATGACCCCTGCCACCCCCAGTGCTCCTTCCTGCCCATGGCAGGGGGTCGGACTAGATGATCTGTCTAGGTCCCTTCCGACTCATTGGTTCTATGATTCTGTGAAATGCATCTCAGGACATTGCTATTGCTTTGATTAATTTGCCAACTACTGATTCCTTGTTCTACCTTTCTGGCCTTTCCATTAATAAATTGCTCAATCTTATTGTCATTTTCAATGGAAAATCAAGCCAACTTTTTCTTCAGGTGAAGCTCTAATTTTACTTGCTCCAGTTGTTCATGCCCATGATCCCTTCTTACTCTTCATTCAAACTGGAAGTTTTAAGGGCTGGGACTTTTTCCTTCCCCTTTCTTGCTTTCACATGATCTTTTTCAGTGGTCTTTACATTCTACCACTGCCTCCTTTCTGGTGCTAATTCTTTTGCCAGTGTATGCTACAGGCCTAGATCATGGCACTTGCATTTTCTTTTTCAGGGTCTAACACTTTTAGATTATGAGTGTATACCAGCTGTAAAGTTGTTTGCATGTTTTTAAAATAATTTTAAAAGTATGCTTTCCTCTTTGCATGCCTGTGCTTTGAGGCACACTGTAATGCACCTATGTGTAAAGTGTGTGTAGTACATAGTGTTATAAGAGGTATCTATTGTCATTGCATGCAGGGAGGTGGGTTTTTATGATGCTGGTACTCCTGTACAACTGCAGAATGCACTCTGGAAAGTTACAGTGGAGGAAATCTTCCCCTCCTCTCATAACAAAGCCTAATATTACAGGAACCTGATCCCTGTTTAGTTTTGTAAGTAAAACAAATGACTTTGTGCTTCTTAAGAAAGATTTTTGTTTTTAAATTTATGCATTTTGAAAGGAACCACCTGTTATACTCCTGATTCAAAGTTAACATGTTGTAAAGAAGGTTGCACAACAAAGACAGCTGTTGAAGCTTCCCAACCAGAAGAGTCAAGTCTAATCTGTAGGAGTAAAATAGAAGAAATAGTGCTTGGGCTTCCTCGTAAATCAAGTGATTTTTTTTTCCTTTTCTTTTTTTTAAACCTGTGATACATTGCTTCAAACCGGTTTTCTTTAGAGAGCTGAAAGTGCTCAAAACAGGTTGTTTTATACAGAGAGTTCATATATAAGAGTTTACACAAAGAATGTAACTGTATAAGTATCCTGGAGTCACAAAACCTGACTTAGACTTGTTTCTTTGGGTTCATTGTTTACATATTGGGGTATCTTTTTCCTAGATCACTGTGAAGATTTAGAAGACAGTGCTTTTCGAAAAGGGGAAGGGAAAGTATTGTCACTTTTCCAATTATTCATAAGTAGTGAGCATCAAGGCTGTTAATATGTTTACTGTATCTTATCATTTTAAAGCCAATGCCTTTCCACTGGCTGAACAAAGTGGCTATTTAGAGAGCTTAATCTCACTTTGACACTAACTTGGAATTCTGTGATATCCTTATTCATGACCGGATTTTCTACATGTGGTCTCCATTTTAACAGGCACAATATTCAGTATCTTTTTTTGTATTTGGAGTTTAAGTTACATAAATAGCAAACTAACTGCATTGTTGGTCTAGCAAAGGATTGAGACGTTCAAGTGACTAAATTAGCGTATACAGTTTTGTACTTGCAGTTTCTGTGCCAAATGTGCCCCTACAAAACTAACGCCATAATTCAGGCCAGGTTAGAAATATGGTTCTAATATATTTGTCTTAAACTATTTTACCGCTTCATCTGTGAAAGAAAAAATGTGCATTTGAGTTACCTATTTCCTGGGTGTGTCTACACATCACTCTACAGTGACATAGTGATGTCCTGTGTCGCCGTATGGTGTGTTATGCCGATGTAGTGATCACATGTGTCTACACATAATCACCAGCTATGTCACCGTAGCAGCACACTCCCCGGGTATAGTGTGCTTGCAAAAGGAAGTACTGAAGTATGGCTCTGTAGCAACGTCACTGTACAGCAACATGTAGATGTGCCTGTGTGTTGCTAACTGCTGAAAATCTAGCATTTTCTGGTTCAAAAGTCTAGTTAGCCAAAAGAGTGATTTTGGAGGGGGTAGTATCATTTTAAAAATGCCTTGAGGTACAGAGGCCCTAACATTTTCTTTTAGTCTTTCAACTTTCTTTTTTGCTTGCTCCTTATTTCAAGTATATCAGCGGCATATAAAGATAAGGTTGGATGCTACTTTCAATGTCCAATTACACTTATCCAAACTAAACCAGTGAGGTTTGACGGTTGCATTTTATTAATATGTATTTTTATTTAGCAATGTTTTGGAAATACTATTTAGAGACTGAATTCAATGTTTTGGTCCTTGGTTATATTTTTAAAGCCTTTCAAATAAGTATCTTAGAAGCACTGATATACTTTATTCAAGTAACATGACACTTACACTGTATTTAAACTGGTAAGTTTTTAATGCATGTATTTTCTCAATAGCCCTTAAGTTAGATAGGGAAGTACTATAATTTCCCTTTCACAAATGGTAAAACAGGTATAAAAGCATGGGTGGATCTAGGATTTTGAAAAGCGGAGTGCAGATGGTGATGTGCCTCATAACATAGATTCATAGAGGTTAGGAACTAGAATGGACCTTACAAGATTATCGGGTCCAACCCCCCTGCACTTAGGCAGGAAAGACTGCTGGGGTCAGATGATCTCAGCAAGGTGGGCATCAAGATGCTTTTTGAAGATCACCAGGATGGGTGTCTGTACCACCTCTGGGGGGAGCCTGTTCCAGAACCTTGGCACTCAACTTGTAAAGAATTCTTTCCTTATGTCCAGTCTGAAGCGGTCCTCAATCAGTTTGCGCCCAGTTTCTTGTCTTCCCCTGAGGTGCCTTGGTGACACAATACGACATGTATTTTTGTCCAGTTAAAAAGAAACTAAATGTTTTAGTAATAAATTAGGGTTTGAGGGCTATATTATTCAGTTTAAGATTAAAGCAAAAATAACTTTATTGGAATGTGCATTAATATGTTATATTGCATTTTATTCATAAAAAAACACAAAATGGCAAAATGTTATCAAAATGCTTTGTTTCATTAGTCCTGTTGTCATTAGAATTATATGTACATCTCTTTTACGTTCATTAAACGAAATCTACCCTTAAGTATCCTGACAGTGCACCTAGTGCTTCACTGAAAGTTATTTCCACACCTGAGTTAATGTTTTTAGGTAGAGTTAAAAACAGTTTGCAGGGATCTCATATAGGAGCTACATCAGCAGGAGCAGCTAATTACAGAAATGCAGAAGAAAGGCTAGATTGATTAGTAGAGCATCATGACTATTAAAAAAGGGAGAGAGGTTTGTTAACATCCATGAAATTGAGAGTTTAGAGGGAATCAGGTAGATTTTAATGCACCATAAATTCAATTGATGCTGCCCATGCAGCCTGAATAGAAATGATGCTGCCAGTGCCAGGCAGCTGGTTTTAAACTTCGGGTGAAGCAGGCATCAAAGGGGGATGTGACGGCACCAGTGCATACTCCCCCTGTATACAAGGACTAGTGATGTATACAAGGAGTAGCAACTTCTCTGAAGCAATCCAGGAAGTCAGTGGTGGTGCAAGGAACGGAACCCTCGGCTCTCAAGTCCCAGAAAAGCACCTTAACCATTAGACAATTCATATCTGTTGGCAGAGTGCCTAATGGTCCTTTTATTCCCAGTTTCTTATTGAAAATTAAAGGGGCTAAGCACCTAAGGCACTTGAAAATCCCATCCTGGTTAACCCGAATCCCATGAAGAGCCTTTGCAGAATCAGGAATTAGGTTCCTTGCTTTCTAGTCATGTGCTTACCCACAAAGCTGTACTTCCTCTGTATTCTTTCATCATTTATAATCTCAGAAAGAGACAGTAGAAGAATTGGCATTCTGAATTTGAACCCTTCAAGTGTCTCCACTAACACTCCTAGTCCAAAGGCTGGTTTGAAGACATAATGGAAGCCCAGGTCTGTCAAACTCAAAGAGAGGAATGCATGAGATACTGTAATTACTATTTATATATCCATTTTTGCTATAATATTTTCATCTCCCTTGTAGGATGACCAAAATGTTAGG
Source organism: Crocodylus siamensis (assembly GCF_052110815.1). Lineage (NCBI taxonomy): Eukaryota > Metazoa > Chordata > Crocodylia > Crocodylidae > Crocodylus > Crocodylus siamensis. The sequence goes on along the minus strand of NC_143398.1, from coordinate 197,612,825 downwards.
CAGCATTTCTGATTGGCTTTGGGGTGGCCATTCAGACAGTATCAAACTTCAACACTCTCTCTTCAGAGATTTATAAAAAATATGGGATAATAATTAAAGGACAAAGTAGCGCAACTCCTCTCACTTTGTATCCTCACAGACCATCATACAACAGAGATGCAGTAATTCTGTGATCTTTGGTGTGAATACATGAAAGTGGGAGGGAACATGGCTGAAATTTATCCTCCAAGTCTCCCACAACTTGTACATCTCATTCAATCTAAATGTGTATTCCAGGTGATTGCGGTAGGTTTTACTCACTTTTCCTAGACATATTAACTTCTCAGTAATGGTCCTATGCATATCTGGTGTATTTGTAGCTCTAGGGGAGGGGAAATCAAGGCCACCTTGATTATTGGCTTATGTATCATAGCTTGTTTCTTGGAAAGCACTTGCTCTTTAATACTAGAAACCATCTTGAAATATGTTCCATATGGCAGTTTCTCAGGAACTGTGATAGCTAACCAGAGTTAATGATTAAAATAAATTTGCATCACTCTTTCCTCCTGGATGGAAAAAATGAGACTTTGTGGAATACCCACTTCCCCCTTTCTTTTAGGGAGTACAACACTGCCTCTACTTCCACACCACATGTTTGTGTTCTCATTGCAGAACAATTTTTTTGAACTCACAATTAAAAGTTGTTCTTTTAAAAAATATTTTATACATATAAAGTAAAGAAAAGTGTTTAGCTTTATCAGGACCCTTTCTGTCATTAACATTTTTAGGAAGGATTCAAGATCTTTTATATATATATATCTTTATAGGCACCCATGGCCTAAGTCACCTTTTGAAAGCCAACTCCTTCTGACTGCAAATGATACTTAAGCCTATGTTAGTGCCTACTTCATTTTGAAAATGGGGCTTGATTATTGTTGATAACTTTGCTCCATGTGCTTCAGCATAGTTTTTATTAGAATAGGGTCAATTGTGCTTGCCTAGCTCACCGGGTATTATTGGACTTACTTATGGGCAGAAAGTGCTTTGAGACTAAGTACATAGTATTACTTTACTATTGCCTATTGCAGAGGGCAGCTGCAAAGTGTGGGCAGTCTCTGCATGATGATATATATACCAGAGAAATATCAGAAAGTTACACTCATCCTTCATCCTACTATACTTGGTTGTATAGCGATCTTGACTTGAATTACTAAAGAACAAAAAGTTACGTCCTTGAGTTCAGCACTATCATCAGGTATTGTAATCAATATGAGCTATTTTGGTATTTGCCACTGTCAGAGTGACATTTAGAGGTTGATGCTGTAATAGTAGCAGGCTGTGTACTTGTGGGGAGAAAGGCCTGGGTTCTAGGCTTGGCTGTTGGCACCCTGTGTGGTATTGGGGAAAGTTAATCTCTCAGCTTCATTTTCCCTGCCTATAAAAAAAAGGCATGATACCATTTGCTCATCTACCTCACAAGCTCTTTTTGAAGCTTAAATAATATGAAGTGCCATGTCTGCTCTCCTGTACAATTCCAAGGCTGTGGTTTATGAAGGACCTCATACTTGGGGCTAATATGAAATATTAAAGACTAAACATTTTCAATTTGTAAAAATACAGTGGCACAGATTCTTCTGAAATGGTATCATGGCTTATAGCTCTTCAATGTGGAAGAGCAAAAACACTTGCATAGATAGCTGACGTGAAATCTACCACAATACAAAGGGACAGAGTAATGACTTTGTGCAGAGAACTATGCAAAGGGTGAAAGAAATGGAATTCAATTCCCTCCTACTGGCAGGGCAGCTCTGCAGTCTCTCGAAATTACTAATTCAGCCGATGGGCCAATATAGGGATGTGAAGTGTTTTTTTGGCTCCTGTATCTTTAGTTGCTGACTCAGTGCCTGTAAATGTGACTACCATGTGGTAACCACTCACTAACTGGCATGGAATCTCATTGTGTGCCTCCAAAAAAAATAAATTTATATCTGCAGCCATTAACCTTCCATCAGAATTGCCGTTAAGTTTCTGATGCATTGTAGGGCATTGGTAGCCACCAATCCCTAAATACATTATTGTATTTGCTGATTCATTATGAAGTGGAGCAAGCGATGACAATGCAATCTCTGCAATAGATTGCTTTAACAGACTATCTAAAGCATAATCTATGTGGTGGCAACACTGGCATCTCAGACACGTGGAGTGATTAAGTACTGTGTCGAAAAGATTTGAGATTTCCATGCTTATTTTGTTTTTAGGACTTCCAATGAGAGTTTGAGGGTTCACAGAGGGAGCATTAAGCTCTTGTACAGCTGTATTTCTGCTAGTTTAACAGGCAATTTATATCCCAGAGAAGTGATGGAACCATACAGAAAGCAGCTGCACAGTCTGTCCTTGAGTCAGAAAACATCTTGCACCCAGAAACCACTGTATCAAGTGGTTTATTTAGGTGGGTTTTATGCTTCTAGTATTGCTAGAAAAGGCGCACATCAGTTAATATTTAAAAAATTGTTATGACCTTTTTAAAATGTGCAAACACATGTGTGTGTGTGTGTATCTATCTACAGTGCTAAGGTGAGACCAGCCAGATTAAACCTCTTTTGCTAATGAATATGCTTTTGGCTTCACAGGGCTGCAGTAATTTTATTACATAAGGCTAACCAAATGTCAAACCTCAATGACTAGGAGTGTTAATTAAAGTGAATTGCATATTAACTTTCTCTCTGTCCTGCACTGGTTTTTGTGGCAGCCAGCATTTGGATTCATGACCAAGGTGAACACACTCTTGCATTCTGACCAGAGTTAAAAATAGGGGTACTTAGATTATCAGGGATGTGGGCAAGAGCAAACAGTGTTGGAATAGTACAGCTACTGCCTTTGGCATGCTTCCTTTGACAGCTTGTGTAATTTTGATCCGACATTCAGCTGTATTAACACTTGTGAACTGTCTTAATGTGGCAATCACTGCACAATCACAGAGCTGTCAGAGCCTTTGGAGCCCACACTGTCTTGATGCAAGAGTGAGGAAAAGCCAACAAGGCAATGCTGTGGAGACAGAGGGATTCTCTGAATCTGGAGAATCATGTGGATTGTGAAAGAGCTTCTAATTTAGGTTTTTATGCTCCTAGTATATTCTGCTAAGAGCTAAAAACCATACCACTCCTCTTACCTCCTTGCATTTCCTGCTGTTTTGGATACATTCATTTAGAAGATGGCCCTTAATTGTGCCAACTATATTATAAAATTATTTTTACATGTATTTATGATAGGTAAGTTAGCAGTCCCCATTGCTTCCATTACATCTGGAATAAGCCGAAGACACTGGGTGGGTCTACATGTTCATTAATGCACTGTAGTTGTTGCGCATTAAGTTTAGTACTTGTATAGTAAAATACTAAATCAAGGTGCAGTAACCAACATGACTAGTAGCACCAGCATACATCTTTTTAGTGATGTTACTGTGCAGTAGCGTATTAGCACTGTTTGTGTTATGATGTGCTGCTGCACAATGTTATTAAGCTACTGCACAGTTAGCATCTCATGCACCCATTTACTACTAAAGGGGGCCAAATCCTTCCTTTGACCCACAAAACCTGTTGAGTATGAACCCATTGTTGTGTTTGATTTGCTTTTTCATTCTTGCATGTCCCATTTTGGGGCCCCAACTCCCACACTTTTCAGGGCAAAAGAATGGCAGAGTTTTTCTGGCACATTCCTGTATGCTTTCTAAAACTATACGTGATGAAGCTAGGAAAAACATGCTGCTTTTAGTCAGGAGCTGCATTTCTGAATCTATAAAAGCTTACTATTTTCATAATATTTGTACTTGTAAATGTCTGTGCTCATGAAATACAGCTATTTTCTGCATTTTTAGGATACCATCACAGAGGCACAAACATATCCAAATCTGAGGAAGTTCTCATCTGTGTCAGGATTTCACTCTTCTTGGCTAAAAGTCATAAAGGAAAGCATCTAAAGCAATTCAGAACATTTTCTTCAGCTCCGACTCCTTTGATTTTATTGGAAAGCTTGTTTTATAAACAGCAACCAGTCTTTATGGCAGATGGGTGCCACCAACTCACTTAACAGGAGAAATATAGCAAAGATGCTTGTCCTATTTAATTTTGTGCAAAATTTTTCCATTGTGATTTGATTTTTTTTAATGATGCTTGGGGAAGGGGAATGCCAGTATTCACCCCAAGTTGCCACTCAATTAATAGTCTTTTAATATGCAATAAAATTGCTACATGTCATATTTAACTCCATGAACTTGTATTCTTCTGTTTTAAAGAAATCAGAAATGAGTTGCTCAAAAAGGATAACGTAGAATCTTCTTCTTTGTGGAACAAATTTTAGACTAATCATTTTCAGTCTTATTAATAAAGTACGATAAATGTTTCAAAGTTTATCTGTAGCTGAATAGCAACTCATTTGGAAGCTTGGACTGGAGAAGGCTGAGAATTATTTTTTGCAGCAAGTAAGAGGATTATCGGATGGAAATGGTTCAATATAATTGGTTATGATAAGATTCAAGAGAAAATGAGGGTTTTCAAAGGCCTGTATATTAAGGGGAAATATAAAGCATGGAAAATATTGGCACAAGTGGGAACAGTCAGTAATACAAACATTGAGGGTATATTAAAAAACAAAAACAAATAGGTGGTTATTTGAATTTATGGAGACTGATTTAACTGACTTTTGAAGTAGGAATACTTTACTAGCCATCTGCTTCTGAGAGTCTGAGTCTTCTGCTAAGCACATTAGTTCTCTTATCTTGAGAAAGCATTATCATGGGGTGTTTCTGGTTCTAGTATTTTGGGTGGGGCTTTTTACTCTCTTCCCACTGAAGTTATCAATCAGTGGAGGCAGAGTTAAATTTAAGTTTAGTGCTTTTTGAAAAAGTCTCTCTTTGTCTGAAAACATTTGCTTTAAACTCCAGCAGCATGTTGGAGATAAGCACGAGCTCCACCACTGCAGCTTAAAGGCTCTTAGTTGCTACTGTAAATGCTTTATGAAAACCACCTACAGGGTGTTACCAGCTTACAGCTTTGCCAAGTCAGAAAGGTGGAGCTGCCTGTGAGAATGAAGCCTTGTTTAATCAGGTTTTATAATTGCTTTGATCAAATTTAACTATGGCATGTTGGGTCAAGCAGTCCCTCATTTTATATATTCAGTGTTCATAGAGTATTAGTTACAGTACTGTTCTTTAGCATTATGCAGTGTTATACTTACCAAAATTTACAATAACTCTGTTATGTTTCAATTTATCTATTTCTTTACACTTTACCGTCTGTCTTTTAGGTCTAATTTTCCTCTCACTGGCATCAATGAAAATTTTGCTAGCTGCTTTACTAAATCAACTCTCAGCTTGTACCAGAAGAAAGGCAGCGTAGTGTAACAATAGCTAACTTTAATCTCTGTTCCTCATTACCAGTATGCAGTTTTAGCCTCTATTTATTTTTTTATATTGTTCCTATAACTTTCCCTCAAACCCTCTCAATATAATGAGGAAGAATGCTATCCATTTTAAGGTGTTGAGATACCAGAGAAACAACAGATTGTCCCTAAACATAAAAATCCTATGATTGGTGTGTACACCCTTTCCCTCCCAATCAGGATTTAGTGACCAGCTGAACTCACTGCTTTTTTTTGCCATTGATTCAATAGGGCCAACTGTTCAGATGCACTTCATGATGTCCTGGGACAAACTGCTAGCACTTCTTATCCCATGGACCATTTTGGGGTTTGTAGTGGGACAATGGATATGGACGTCTGAATGATTGCATTTCTGAAGGGTTGCTCCCTGGACAAATGCAACATCTGTTTGTAGCCTTAGAATTTAAAGTGGAATAGAATTATCCTGAGTTTAACTATAAAAGAGCTCTTTATATTCTCAATGGAAAGGAATATTTTCAAATCAGAAACTGAAATACTATATTTTGGGCTCTTCTAGTATGTTTCTGTGACAGACACTTTAAAAATTGTAGCACTCTACTAAAAAGCACGACGCATAAGCCCCCTATCCCATTATTATAAAGGGCTACATACTTAATACATACTTTGTGCAGAGAAGCATGTGTAGGGTGTGACCAGTGGAATGTGGAAGGAGTCAGGTATGATAAAATTGCTATACATAGTAGCCTAGAAAAGCCACAAGAGTGATAATTGATTATCACCTGGCACCACACCCTGGGGTGTGTTGGTACAGAAGTTTCATGGGATTTCTGCACACTGTGGATTACCTAGTAGGAGTATGGAGGAGTAGGCTTTTAATTTTATTTTCTGCAGGGATTCAGATAAGCTTGCTTCATAATTAAAATACTTTACTGTCTTTGTACAGCTGCCAGGCCTCTAAGAAGTTAGCAACGTTTCTTGCATTTTGGAATGGTATTTGTAGGCATGCCTTCTGCCAGCTGCAACTGTCAGAGAGGTGGTAGTATTTGTTACAACTGGATGGCAGTATCCTGCTCGGCGTGTTTCTGCGGAGATCAGTTGTTTCTGTTGGTTTTAATTATGGTGAGAAAGGAATATTATAAAATGAAGTTCAATCTCAAAATGTTTGAGCACATGAATTCAAGTTTGTGAAGTGCCTGAGCATAATAGCTGAGGCTTCTATGAAAGTCCAAAGTGAAAAAGTGACATTTGTATTTAAAATGTTCCTGAATTGCAGTGAAGTTACAATAACTGCTGTTAGGTAGTCTACACATTGTGGGCCACACCCATTTTAAAGGCTGATGTAGAAATCAGTGCATTCCCCACAAAAGATTTTTAACAATTTCCTTTCAGAAGTTGTGCACACTATCTTAATTATACAGGAACCTACGTAAAGGTACCACTGGCTTAGATCCAGCTACAGCTAAAGCAAACAATATGACAACAAAAAGGCGCTTGCGTCATTTTTCTTTAGTTCTTATACTACAAACAATAACTGGCAAATAAAAAGCTTCTAGCATGTGGTATGCACAGTAATGCCAGGTCACTTGCTCTGCACATGGATACATTAAAACAAACTGTGCTGTACCTGAAAATATCAAGACAGATTTCCTTCCTTCATCAGTTTTTGCCCTAAAAGAAATTACTTCCCCTTGTCAAGGGAAAAATTTTCCTTTGTATGCCATTTGATCTTCATGAAAATAGTTTTTTTCACCATTTTACTGATGGTATTTTTTGTGACAATAAATGTGCAGTCTTGTCTTAGGGTGTAGGTTCTAGTCATGTTGATCTAAAGACACAGGCAGACAAGGTTCTTTGGGTAAATCCGATATATTTTATTAGACCAACTCAAATAGTCGGAAAAATTCTTCTTAGCAGGCTTTCTGGCACAAACACCCTTTGTCCTAGAAATTGACAGAATATCCTAGAAACTGACAGCCTTGTCTTCAAAATTGACAGAATCTCTGTTTTCGTAAAATTAACGTGGTAATAGCTGTTAGCAAAATAGGCAAACACCCACTAAATCATAGAAAACATAGTTAGGTAGTTCTTTTTCAGGCTGAATTTATAAAAATGGTGCCAGTTAGGGCTGAAACACTTTTTTCATGGAAAAGGTGTGAAATCTCTCTCATCATAGAGCATATGATGAGAGAGATTTCTAAAGCATAGAGAAATCACATTTTGCATATCATGGGATACCAGTGGAAAATAGCTTTATGGTCTTCTGTGCAGTATAAAACTGATCTGCAAAATGTCAGCTCTATACATAACAGAGGAGAGGCTGAGGAGATAGGGAAGCCAGGCAGCAATGTGGGTAATGGCTGTGCAAACTGCAGAGATCAAGTCGTCTCTCAGACCTGGAGAAGGAGGGAAATGCAGCATATTTCTGTGAAATTTAAGCACGTATGTGGGTCAAGACCATTACAACATCCTTATAAACTACCTCCAAAATGAAGGGGGAGATTCTGTCTCTTCAGACTCTGGGTTAATCCCTTATACCAGGGGTGGCAAACTCATTGGGGACTCCAGGCCCTGAGACAGATCTGTGGGTCTGGTGGCAGTAATGGTCTAACAGTGACCTAACTGTAGAGTCTGGCAACAGCAGCAGGTCCATCAGTGATAGGCCAGGTGGCTAGGGGTGAGCAGGGCGATGACAGTACAGCTCTCGCTCACCCCCAGGTTGACAATGCTATGTCCAGCAAATTGAGGCAGGCCCTGACCCTCCCTGGCCACATCCTCCCCTCCCACCTCTCTGGTAGCTCACTAGGCCAGGTAGAACTGTGCCTGTTTCAGCAGTTTCCTGTAAGCCATATGTTTCACATCTTTGCCCTATCCAAAGATATGTACTCTGCAGAAATGGAGCAGATTAGAAAAACAAATTATCTGATGTAATGTTAAACGTAGTGTAGTTAAGGGATTGTGGTTAAAAACATATGGACTGGTTAGCCTATAGTGAGTGCTATTAGCTGCCTCTTGGTACTATACAAAAAGAAAGCAGAGACAGGAGAAAAAAAAACCTTGTGGATAGCAAGAGAAAATTTGAATTTATAGTCTTATTGTGTATTCCGTGTGGAAACTGAGCATCAAATAAGAAATCTTAAGATGTGGTGACTGAAATGTCCTGTTCCATGTGGCAGATACTTTCAAGGTTGCCTCATGTAGAAACTCGCCTTATAAGCCCCACTGGGTGGATTAGTTTAATCACTCTCTCTTTCTCACTCCAGTACACATCCTACCAACATTAAACTGAAACTTTCATCTGGCTCAACAAGATTATAAGCCCTCTGGGACCAGAGAACTTTTGTGTCAGGCTGAGCACAATAGGATCCTGGTTTCTGACTTGGAATTTTAAATGAAATTGACTCCCATAGTTTTCCATAATAAGATTGCATTTTTGGTTTCTTGGTAGCTGATGCTTCTGAAAATTAGTGAACAGTTTGTCACCACCCTTAATGACTTTGTAGTCTTATGTATGTATGAGACATAGCAGGAGAACTGACAATAATACCTAGCTCTTGTGTAGCATTTTTCACTGGTAGATCTCCAAAATGCTTCACAAAGCAGGTCAGAAATGGAGGCAAAAAAGAGGTGAAATGCCCAAGGACACCCGCTAGGTGATAACAGAGCTGGGAATGGAACCCAGGTTTTTGAACCCAAGTCTCATGCTTTAAGTACTGAAAGGGCAATAGCATAGGACAGAAATGGTGATATAGACTGAACTGTTTTGAAAGCCAAGTTTGTGTTTGTGTCTGTGTATTTTAGAACTAATATGCTGAGTTGCCCCCTCATAGTGCTCATACCTCTAGTGGAGAAAGGTAGATTGGAGGTAGGTAGCCTTAGCTAACTTAAAAAAATGTTAAAAGTAATGAAGGCATAATTTTAAAGCAAAAATCCTGTTGGTATCAGGAAACCCTGCTCTGGTAATCACTTCAAACTTCAATTGCCTAGTACTGGGGTCAGCAACCTACAGCCCAAAGGCTTGATCTAGCTCAAAAAGTGCTTGGATTCGACCTGTGGCATTATGGTGGATTGGCAGCACACAGCTCAGCCCAGTGTATCCCTACTTTTAGTCCTGCATCATTTTTCCAATTCTTCCTGCAGTCCCTCCTACTACACACCTTGGTCCCTGTGGGACATGCCGTTCACCATGGCTGCTGATTATGGCCTGCCCTACTGCCAACAGGGATGGGCAGAACATGGCAGAGGTGGTGGAGATTGTGGCAGAAGTCATGAAGATGGCAGCAGGTGGCCTCGGTGCTGCAAAGAGGAGCAGTAGCCAGTAAAAGTACAGAGGAAGTGACAGTCTGCAGAGACAGCCAGGTCACAAGCAGCAGCCCACCACCGTAAAAGGTTGACCACCCCTGGCATAGAGGGTATAGATTCTCTTTAGTATCTGGCCCAGAAAAAGGCCATTTACTGGAAGACGTCACTGCTGGTCCATTTGCTGAACACTGATGGCCTCAACTAAATTATTTTCCACCTTCATTTTTCAGGCTTTCTTCCCTGCTGTGTATCTTTTAACAACTATATTGCACATTTGCATGCAAAAGTAGAGCCTTATCTCTAATATATTGGTCCCCTCCTGCCTTTCATGTATACAAGCTATAATTTCTACTTGTGATATCAGCACCATTCCCATAGTAACTGATTATGATCTTTGAAACAAGATATAATGCTTAATGCACGCATGGGAACACTGGCTGGTTAAAAGGAAGACCTTTCTCAGAGCAGAAAAACAGCACCTCAGAGGTTTAATGAGACACTTAACAAAAATACAAATATTTACCATTCTAAACATACAGCAAGTTAGGGGAAAAAATGAATGCAAGTTCACTTTAAAAATACACTGGTTAGTTCTTAAATACTCTGGTTAGACTTTTTCAATTAATATATTTGTTAAATAATAAGAAGATAAAACTCTAGAAGGCTTTAAGAAATTGGAACCGCATGAATTAGAATCAACAGACACTTTTCCAAAGGCAAAATTAATTTCAAATTTACAAAAGAGCCAGGTTGAAGAGCGAAAAATGGCCCACAAAAATGGGCAAGAGAGCTTCTGTCTAAAGGAATCATTCCTCTGGGCAGTTTCCAGTCCCAGTCATTTTTGGTATCACTTTTGCCAGTACCAATGGCCAAATCCTGCGTCTGCTGTGTACTGCATCATCCTTCAAGTTAATGACAAGTCTGTGCACAAAGGGCTTGATGGATTGGGTTCTAAGATTGCAACAAAGTTCCTGATTAGCACAAAACAAGACTTACGTGATTTGGACTTCTGCCCAGGGTAAGCTAATTATGTCAAGTCAATCAAACTAAGTCATATAAGCCACCAAGGAGCTCTGGTAGAGTTGTGATTTTTTGGTCACTACTGGTTTAGGCTAGATTCTAGCCAGGCAGCTAAAGAAATAGATTGTTTTCCCACCTATAGAGTCCCCATCTATAAACAGTTTTACATGTACATTATAGCATGGATTTGTTAGACTGGATTGCTGTCATTAGAACTATACCAGTCTGACCAGTAAATACCTATAAAATGTTTAAATATAACAGTGATTCACTGAGGAGTGATTGCATGGGATACTGAATATATAAATCTTTTATTTAGAACTTATTGATTGGTACAGAAGAAATCATGATATCACAGAGTAAAAAAAACGTTTTTATTTGTTAAGTGGTTAAAAAAACCCATACAATAATGCTAGTCTCTAACAGAACTTTTATTACTGTAGCACTAAAAAGCAGTTACCTTGCTTAGAATAGAAAGGGTTTAGGATACTTATTTTATTTCCTCTTGTTGAGAGGTATTTTAATGTAGTTACATGACGAAATGTTAAACATAAGTAAAATTCTTTTTCCCCTGCTTCAACAGTCTTTAGATTTTAGTCATTTGCAGATCAGGCCAAGTCAGAATGAGGTTCTGTGTGAGTCTGAGGTTCTAAATCTTGCTGTGTATCGGTTTGTCATCCAGCTCACCATTGAATATTGTGTCTAGAAGTGCCAATGACTCACTTTTAATATGCAGAACTTTCAGTCTGGGTTTTATTCCACTGAAGCTCAAATCTCAGCATTTTTTTAATATTATTAATGCGAAACTATAAATATGAATTGAACAAGACTGTTGCTTATCTTTCTTAGTTATTACAAAATATGAAGATGTTGCGGCTTTGTGGAAGAGGATCTATTGTTTGCTTGATTTTTTTTAAACATTTCATTGAGCGATTTTTCTTTCCTCTGAACTTTCAAAGGCACTGCCTTTCTGTTTACTTCTAATAATCTAGTACCTCTGCCAACACCATAAAGTCAATTCTGTTATCACCCCTGGAATTTATTATTTTTTCCAAGAAAAAACATTCATTGTAGAGATGAGTCAGACACAAGATGGAGTTGGCATAGGAATGTAGGAATGGACATAGTCCAGTTCCTATGCTTGTAGGCAACCATTTGTTCAAAAGTCCAGAAGATCATCCACTTTAACCCCTGTCATACACCACAGTCATCAATACCCTATAGAAAAAAGTGGGGAAAAATAAATATAGGTGACAGACAGTGCTTTCTTACAGCTAATACAGCACTCTCTCTTAGTGAAATGACTAAGATATTGATCCTTTGTGATTATGAATACAACTTCAACAGCTATCAGCACATCCGTAGGAATGTGTGTGTTGTTATTTTGAGGTTTTTTTGGTTTTGTTTTTGAAATATACCTTCTGCAGGATATCTAGCCAACAGAATTTGAAAATGAAATATCCAGAGAAAAAAATGTGATGTGTTGGTTAGAATTGATCACTGAATGTTCTGGGTTCTGTTTCTTCCTCTTCCACTAATACATCCTATAACTTAGGGCAATGTGGAATACGTGAAATGAGGCTACTAATACTTATCTCATATGCATCTTGTAAGGCTTAATGAATTGAAGTCAGTCAGAGTTATACCACTGACTCCAAGGTGGGAGAGAGGTCCCCACATCTGTTACTGTTGAGGTTGGTAAAGAGCCTTTGAATTCTCCATGTGAAAAGGTACAATAATAGTAAAGTATTACTAATACTAAAGGTACAACAAAATAGCAAAGTAATATTAATACAGATAATTTTTTCCTTTTGTCCATGAGTTATTTCAAATCATAGTTTTGCTATCCATTTTGAAGAAATTTGTAAATTTGTAAAGTATGAAAGTTAACTTTAAACCTAAAAATGCTTATAATGTATAAAAACTGCTTATGCCTACATGTTTATCAAGCAACACTTGAAAATTAGAAAGCTGCTAGAGACTAGGGGATGAAACAAAATATAATGTGTAATGCATGTGTAGTTGAGAAAAAGAGCAAAATAAAAACAGAAGACTTAAACAAGATATGAAGCTATATATTTAAAAAGTAATTTTAAGAAAAAATTGATACTATTGAACAAAAAAAGTTAAAGGAATAATTTAAGGACATAAATAAGGAATAAAACTAAACTGAACCAACCGGCTGTAATTTGCTAAAGTCTGCAATTTCTCCTCTATCCAGCTTTCCTGGCAATGTTTTTAATGTCGTCAGAAATTACAACTACCTGCTAACATAATTTGCTGACATGAATACATTTACATTTTGGAAGATTTAATGCAGCTTTATTCTCTGTGCCTTTTTATGGTATTTATTCTTGTATGTGTCTGTCTACTAATTTTACAGATTGGGTGGTGCAGCTCTAATCCACTTGAATACAGACATCTAGTTCTTCCTTTAGAAACTTCCTCTTCAAACAAGCAATGCTATAGTTCTGGTAAATGCCCTGACGGAAATGGTTTTTTTCCTCCTTCCCCCTTCTGTCAGAGGACCTAGAAATACTAACCATTTTCTTAAAACTAAACAAATTTGGATTAGAAAATAGCCCTCAGAACTACTGTTCTGAAGATAGGGTCATTTTGAACTAATAAAAGTTTCTTACCTTACAGAAACAATAGCGTGCATAATTAATCTATTGGGGGAAAAAAGATGCTGGAGAAACCAGTGAGGCTGCTCTAGTATTTTTACTTATTACAACATCATAGCTGTTTTCCATCCATTCTACTCCATCTTTTTGAGAGGGAGAGAGCATATATCTTGTAATACTGATGGGTTAGAATCAAGAATAACTGCTCCTTTCGGGTTAGAGGAAGAGGTAGGTAACTCTCTTGACTCATATTATGACTGTGATTATCCTTCTATTTCCAACATATTTTAAAACATTTACATTCAATAACAAGAACACTATTAAGTGCATATTTTAATTTATTGTTTTATAGTGTCCAAAATTGGTATTCCATGTAGAATCACAGAAATGTAGGGCTGGAAGGGACTTTGTGAGGTCACCTAATCCAATCCCCAGCTCAAAGGAAGCATCATCCCATTAGACCTCTAACCATTTTTGTTTCTCTGCTCTGGATTCTTTCCAATTTGTCCACATCTTGAAGAGCAGTGCCTCAAATTGGATGCAGAGCTCCAAATAGGACATGTAGACACCTTACCTTTCTAGTATGTCAGCTAGTTCATATTTCCTTTGATTAGATTCATTACAAGAAGTTCGGGAGAAATTGTAAGACTTTTGACAGTATAATTTGAGGTCATCTTTGGGGATCAAGAAGAGAGATATTGGAGGTGAACCCTCAGTTCTGTCTTACCTGTGTTAGTTTAAGGTTCAATGAGCAAGGCCAAGATGTATGACTGGACAGAAAAAAGAGTGAAGAGAGACGCATCAGCTAAGAGAGAGTGCCTGAAGTCCTGCATGCAAAAATGTTGTCTCAGGAATGGCCAGAGAGAAAGAGCAGGAGCTGTGTGGGGTGGGTATGAAAGAAGAAACTGCTGAAGAGATGGGAACATCATGAACTTAAAGAAGGAGGTGACACAGAGAAAATGGGAAATGATCAACTGTACCTAAGCAACTTTTTGCCCAAGTGATCTGTCAGAAGTACCTTCAAGACATTTAACTTAATTGGCCTCTTGATGCCATCTAACTTAAATTGTAGCAAACTGTAGTCGAATGATACATGTAGAATGAGAAAATTCAGACTGTGAAATACATCAACAACAATAAGGATCCAGTATCTGAACTACCAGTTATGGTCAAGGGAGGAGATGCATTGTTAAGGGTAATGATGATGACTTTTTGGTTGGGTAATCAGCAAAGACTGAAACTGGGACTTTTAGCTTTAAAGTATACATCTCTGTTGCTTAACCTAAATGTTTGAAGAGTAGCAGCAGCAGCAGGTAACCATCCTAAATGGATCTGTCACAGGGGAAGAAAAATTCACTTGGCCAATGCATTGGACAAGATAATGTTAGTTCATTTATCCTAGCCAATGTAATTAACACTGATGGAATACACATTTTAAAGTCTTTCATACAATTTTTAAATACATTTCTAAGCTAAATTCTGTTTCCATCCAATTCTCCAGGTTATTCAAAAGTTGTAAATCAAAAAATAGCCCCTGTATTGCCAAAACTGTTGCTCAAGGTATTAAAAAAGTATAAGACAACCACCAAAATAATGCCTTCAGAATAATTAGATTGAAAGAAAACATTTAAAAAATTTTTTATTTGCATTCTGGATTTTGAGTATTTATAGATTTCATATGTTTCATAGACATTAGGACTGGAAGGGACCTCAGAAGATCATTGAGTCCAGCCCCCCATCCGAAGGACAGGAAGTCAGCTGAGGTTTAGGCATCATTGAGCTTGTAAATGTCTTATCACCATGACGGGACCTAGAAACATTCTGTCTGTCTTTAAGGAAAGCTGAGATTCTTGTCTTAACAAAGGCCTGAAGAAGCTGGGGTTTTAAGAAACACAATAAACAAGAGATAAAGTCATGAGAGCTGACAACTGTACAGTCAGTTTACTTGGCCAACGTGTCACAGAAGCTCTGTCAAGATAATATTCCAATTCTTTTTTTTTTCACTCATAGGCCCTGGAGGGCTGATGGAGAAATCAGGACATTGAACTGCCAGACCGTATAATAGATCATTTAAATTGAAATACAGTCAAAGCAGCAGCTGCATGCTTTTTCCTTTGAAATCTGTAGAACTGGCTCTTCTGGTGGCTTGCCAAGGTTGTCATTTTCATTTACAGTAAAACAGGAGCCCAATAGATTTTTTTATAATCTTGGCCCAGGAAGAAATTTCTTAATTTAACAAAGTGCATTTGGAAATATGGAACTGTGCAAACTATAAATATGTACAGGTCAGTGGGTTGTGTGTTTCTTCATGCATTCTCCCACTTGTTATCTGAACACCCTGACAAAACAAATACAATATTTATCATAGCTTTGTTACTATGGAGGACTTTGGAGGTGGGGGGGGGGGTTGTTGTTCCTTTTGGTTGTGAAGATTTGTGTAGCTCCTCCTGTCTTCTGTTTGGAAAAACATGGAATTCAAATGTAGTCCTGAAATATTGTTAGTGTAGAACTGTTTGTTCTAGAAGCAGTCCTGCCATAGCTACAAAGCATGAACCTTCTTCCTCTTTATCAAGTGCTGGTTATTAAGGTAATGTCTAGGTCCAGTAGAAAGCTGGCCTTCTTTTTCCCTTTGCCTCTCCCAGTACTAAAACATTTTTAAATAACTCCATTATTATTATCACATAGATGCTTTTTGGAAAAGCATGGAAACAGTTGATCTACTGACCTTTAACCACAAAAATTTATTTCTTTTCTATCACACCACATACACACACGTATTGAAATCAGCGAGAGCTGTGAATGTGTAACCCATGGGGAACTGTGGTTCTAATGCGTAATACATATTAAACCAGGGGTATTCCCTTCTATTTGGGAGAGTGCAGAACATTATTGTGAGGCTGTATAATTAAACTTGCTGGAAGTCATGCTGTGCATTGTCTAGGACAACAAATCTTTCTCAGATAAAAATAGTTCTCTGGGAAGGAAACTTCAGCAAGAAATGCAGATTCTGACTGTCCCCTTCTTAGGGGATTTTTTGAGGCCAAAGGAAGGACTGTCTCACCAGCTCACCCTTCAAACTCTGGGAAGGAGCATATGTAGGATTGTGATATTGGGGCACTGCTAGGGGGTAGCTGAGGCTTCCCTTCACATATAGATCTAGAAGGGAAATGAACTGAGTCATGACAAATGTTATTTCTGTCAAAGCCTGGAAAAAACTTCAGCTTCAGTATATCAGGAAAGATTTCCTAACAATAAGGTCTAACTTTGGAATACTCTCCCAAGGGGAACTGGTGGAAGTACTATTACTTTGGGTCATTTTGTACTATGTGGAATTTTTAAAAAGAAAATACATGGTATGAAAGAATCCTAGTGTCAAGCAATGAACTAAATTCTGCCCTGTTCAAATTTTCTTTTTCTTGTTATTTTTCCCCCTCTCTCCTTTTCAGTGGGTCCAATCCATAATATTGCAATGCTTAAGATTGAATAGTTTCTTTTATTAGAATTTTATGATTAGAAGAAATATGAGACATGAAGACTTATTTTTGAGTTAACTGGAAGCTTAATTCAGCCCCCTGTGGAACTTAGGCTGCAGTTGAGGTACCACTGCTTATATCTGAGCTGCATTTTGACCCTTTAAGTTAACTGAATATGACCAAATGTTATTATGTACAAGTACTTGCAGGATCAAGGCCGAAATTTATAAGTAATTGTTTTAGCCTTATTTTGAAAAAGTAATTTTTGCAGTGGTGCTTGGTAGCATGGCTATACGGAAGGATGTTGGTATTTTTATTATAAACCTTATTCTGTGGGTTCATAATGGATTGTAAAATGTGTTCTTAGCTGAAACATGCTTACAAAATTTTAACAAACATTTTTTAAAACACTTTTGAAAAAAAATTCTATTTTCAGGAATCCATGTAATTTGATAGGCTTTTATTGGTATTGAGACTACACAAATGTAGTCTAGAATATGTATACAGGATTCCCTTGCCAACCACAGTTTTGCCAACCAGTTTTTAGTATCCATGCTTCAAAGAAGTGGGGGTACAGTCTAAAAATATCTCCGTGTCCCCCCCCGGCTCTGCTCATGCTTCTCACTCCCCCTGCACAGCCTTGCTGGTGCCCCTCACCTCCTACCCACAGCCCTTGCTCCCCCAGCCCTGCAAGTTTTGCCAGCCATGGTTTTGCCACCCACAGGAACTTTCAGAAATCTTACCTCTGTGGCTGGTGAGGGAAACCTGTATAAGAAACAAAACTTAGCAATTTGTCTTAGAATAGTCATCTGGAATATGGGACACAGTCCCGCAGCCTTTATTCATACACAGTCTATGAGACTACTGGGATGAACAGGGAATGCAGAATTGAGTCAATGTGAGCTTCCTACAAGGATTTTTCAGGCAACAAATCTATTGTCCTTTGTTTACAGTTCAAATGCTCTGAGTATGTGTTGATACAACAGAGAAGCAATTATAGAAGATCAGGTAATTTGTGGATTAAGAACTCCTAAAGCATGCATTGGCATAACAGTGTTCAACTCAAAGCTGTTATAAATTCAGTGATGCCAATGAAATTGTTACTTCATAGAAGCTATTGCCTTCCCAAGAAAAGAAGTGTAACAATTGCAGTTAACTAGATTTCCCATGGATTTGTGTGATGTCTTCAGAAGAAGCATTGCAATCTCAAGGATTAATTTTTTTAACAAAATTATTTATATACAAGTTATATTGAAGTAATGATATGCTTGGACTTTAATCAAGGAAAAGTCTAAAGTTTTAAGGCCTTTATCTGGCAATGGTGGTCTGTGTTGAACTATATTCAAGTGAATAGTTTTATTGAAATTAGGATGATATATGATGTTATGTCCAGATATGTTAATAGGATCAGGGCTACAAAACATCTCAGTCTGGATGGAGACTGCTAAGGATGGCTTATCTTGCATGTGCTTATAGATTTCATAGATTTCATAGACATTAGGGCTGGAAGGGACCTCGGGAGATCATCGAGTCCAGCCCCCTGCCCAAAGGGCAGGAAGTCAGCTGGGGTCATAGGATCCCAGCAAGATAAGCATCCAACTTACTCTTGAAGGTGTTCAATGTAGGTGCTTGAACCACCTCCGCTGGCAGGCTATTCCAGACCTTGGGGGCTTCGACAGTAAAGAAATTCTTCCATATGTCCAGCCTGAAATGGTCTTGCAGGAGTTTGTGACTGTTCAATCTCGTCATCCCTTGGGGCGCTCTGGTGAACAAATGTTCCCCCAGATCCTGGTGGTCACCCTTGATAAATTTATAGGTGGCTATCAGATCACCCCTGAGCCTACGCTTTTCCAGGCTAAAGAGTTCCATGGCTCTCAGCCTGTCATCGTAAGATCTGTTTTCCTGACCTCTGATCATGCGCGTGGCTCTCCTCTGGACTCTCTCAAGCTTCTCCACATCCTTTTTGAATTGTGGAGCCCAAAACTGGACGCAGTACTCCAGCTGCGGCCTCACCAAGGCCTGAGGAAACCAGGCAAAAGGCATATGCCATGTCAAAACTAACTTGGTTTGACTTAAAGAGAGGGTTCAACAGTAGCTTTGGTTCTGTTTGAGACTCCCTTCATAAACTCGAAATATAAATAGTCAGTTTAATAAAACAGATTAGACCACTCCCATTGTATTAAAGTTCCTTTGTTTAAACACACATATAACAATCTGAAACAAATATAGGACTGTTTTTGGAAATAGCTTACAGTGTAGAGGGGGTAGTAATCTGAAAAACCATGGTACACTGTGTTTAAATGCAAAGGCTCAGAACTGGACTTCAAAAAACAAACAAACAACTCCCCCCCCCCCGAAAAAAAACAACAAAAAAACCAACCCTCAATAACGTCAGAAACAGCCTGAGCTAAACTGGTTTTTTCTCCTTCAGACTCCTTAGTTTATTGTCAAGAGTGACTCATGCCTCAAAAAGCCTTGACATTGCCAGAATGGAGTCTGTTCAATGCTGTTTTAGCAGCTTTGAAATTGATTAATTTTGCCAATTACACAGAGTAAAATTAAGTAACGGGTAGACCAGAATGCCAAAAGAAGCTTTGCACTTAAGTGATTAACCAATATACAGATAAACAGCTGTTTCTTACCCATGTAAGCAATAGCTAACCAGTTGGCTTGGCATTGTGTTACATAGGTAAGTGCACTATGAGCCTACCCACTATGTATTTAAGGGAGTACACTGTATACTGTGGTATGTGGAGTGACAAAGATTGGATCTTTTTGTTTTTGTAAAACTAAATGTTTTTATCAGGGGAGAAACTCCATGAAAGGTCAGGATTCTGAAGCCAGTGAAATGACAGCCTTCACTGACATTTAACTACAGCAGCAACTATCTGGTCATCATATCTTGCATATTTCCATAGGCAAATCAGCTTTTAAACAGAAGGGGTCTATTCCCTCTGTCAAAGACAGCAAGCCAGAGTTAATGAAGAAAAACACAGCAAAGTTGTGGCTGTTCTGAGGTGCTATTTATTCCTAGATGTTTTTGAAGGTATCAGTGGAACAGTCAGAATTGTTAAAGCTGTTTTTTTCCAGAGGACTCCACGGTTCCTGGCTGCCAGAGTCAGTTTAGGGAAGGGGTGGCTTTGGCCTTTCAGAATATGCAGACATCCCAAAATTCTCTAATCTTGCACAGCTCTCAAATAGCAGAAGGGGGAAGAGGTGGAGATTTGGACACCCTTGGATTTTTGGGGGGGCATTTCCTATAATGGAGTAAAAATCTCTAAGCACCTTAGTAGAAAATGGATGGAAGACAAAGAGCTAGTGGGACTTGGCCTAAATGACAAACACTGTATTGATTTTTTTTTAAAAAAAATCAGCATTCCACACAGACTTGACAGAGCTCTGAAAGGGTGAACTACCATGAAAGCCAGCTGCACTTCGCAGTGAGTTTGCCTCACGGAGCCAGCTGCAGGATGATGATAAACACCTGGGAATGAGCCACAAGTATATCCAATAAAAGTTTTACCACTGGCTTTAGCGGAGCCAGGATTTCACCTATTTAAATCCCCAGTGTCTTAGACCCAGCCCTTCATTCTCTGGTATATGAAGTGACCTTTTGGGCACTGGTTTATTCCCAGACACTAGGACTTCATTGTTCCAAGATTATATTTTTATTAGGTTTTCAGGAAACTCTGGCTGCTTTAATCTGCCTAAAAGTGAGTTTAACAGACTTTAAAGGCTTTAAGTGAATTTAAATAAGATTTTAAAGGGTTTGTTTACTACTGGCAGTTTTCCTGTGCTGAGGGCTAAGTCAGAGGATTACTAAACTTCAGGCTCTTGAAAATGAAAGTTCAGAGTCACACAGGCCCAGTTTGACCGCTGTTGCTCCTTTTTTTCCTTCCAAAAAGCCAGAATTTTCTCTTGGGGGGGAGGGGGGAAATGAGTGTTTTATAGAAAGTCACTGACCCAAGTACATCTTGACATCTGATCTCTCTTTATCTCGTGCAGTTAGTTGGAAAGCAGGTTTGTTGCATAACTAATGACTCTTCCGTTCTCCCAGCAGAGAACAAGTGATCAATTAGCTGCCAGGGTGCTGAAGTCCGTGGCTCTCAACCTCTATAGAAGGAAGGTACCTCTCACAAAATACCAGCTTTTCATTTTCACTATTTAATTTTTTGGGGGGGGGGAAATTACAGCAGACCAATAGAGCAATTCTTCTGTTGAAGCACTGGGGGGAAGACCACAACAGGGCGGCACGTCTTGAAGGCTATGTGTTGGCATTTGAACTCTTTGGGTGTATGTTGCGGATCCCACTTGCGCACCTAACACTGCGCGGCTCGGGGGCCCCTGACAGGATCTGAAGGCGCCTCCCTGTGCGGACTGAGCACCACTGGGTTGAGGCAGGGCAGGGAGCCCTCTTCGTGGGTGACCAGGACGGCTTCGCTAGTGTCCGTGGGCACAGGCTCCTAGTAATTAAAAGAGCGGATTCAAAGCACTTGACGCCTAGAGGGGAGGCTCTGTGGGAGCCGCTGTTTGCCATGTGCAGCCCCCAGCCCGGCGGGGCCTGCCCCGGGACTGCAGGTTGCTCTCGGGCGGCTTACAGCTCGACGTGCTGCACTTTCTCCAGCCGCCGCCGCCTGCGTGCGCCTGCAGCCCCGCGTCCGCCCCGGGAGGCGCGGGGCGATGCCTGGGGCCGGGCCGGGCCGGGCCGGGCTCTGCCTCCGCGGGCGGGGACGCGGCGGCGGCTCCTCTCCGGGCCTGTCACGTGGGCCGCGAAGTTTTGTCCCGGCGGCGGTATGAGGAAGTCGGAGGGACGCGGCGGCGGCGGGGCTCGCCCTCCTTGCCCTGTCCCGCCGCGCTCGCTATGTGAGTAGGGAGCGGAGCCTCCCGGCGCTGCCCCCCGCCCGCAGGAGGGGCCGTGGCTCGGGCGGGGCCGGGGCCGGGGCCGGGGCCGGGGCCGGGGCGGGCGTGGAGGGGGAAGTGGAAGTAGAAGCGCCCGTGGTGCGACTCGCGCCCGCCGCCCCCGAGCGGCCCCCTGTGTCCGTGCAGGATGCCGCGGAGCCGCGCGCGGTGAAGCCCCGGCGGCGCGGTCCTGATGGAGGAGCCGGTGGCGGAGGAGTGGCAGGCGGCGACCCAGAGGAGAAAGGCCTGGGCCAAGAGCAGGGACTCGTGGCAGGCGTCGGAAGCCGAGGATCCGGCGGCACAAGGCGCCGAGCGGGCCCAGGACGAGGAGGAGGACGAGGAGGATCGCCGCGGCGGGAAGCTGCCCCCGGCTGCCGAAGCAGGTCTGTCGCGCAGATGGGGCCCGGAGCTGGGGCTGGGCAGCGGGCTGGGGTGCAGGAGCCAGGATCCAGGCACCTGGGGGTGGGAGGGGGAGGCACTGGCAACGCCCAGAGAGTAGCTGCTCAAGCTGTCTTGCTTCTCTCCCTCCTTCCCACCTGTTCTCCTCAAGGCAACGTCCCCAACGAGAAGATTGCAATATGGCTTGAGGACTGTCGGTGAGTACTTCTCCTGCCCACCATCTGCATCGGCTGCAGGCCCTAGCCTTCCCCTGCCAGTCCAAGGATCGGGCCCCTGCAGCACATGGCCAGCAGAAGGGGGGTATTGCGACCACCTCTTCGGGTTTCACGTCCCTCCTGGTTTTACTAGGGGACGGCTGGAGGAATGACCTGTGCTGTCAGGTGCGCCTATGGGATAGCGTCCGGTTACTGCAGGGGTCAGGAGTTGCATGGGGGAGAGCCTTCCCAGTTCAGGCTTTCCAGCTATTTTGTCTCTCTGCTTGCTGTTGACATCTCTCATAGGACGTGTCATCTGTCGTGGTTAAGAGTCAGGGTTTTTCCCCCCCCTAATATTGATCGAGGAGCTTTATTAGTGCAAAAAGACAGAATAATCACAGAAGCTGCTGTATCCTGTCTGTAGTTCCTATTTGAGCCTTCCCTACTCCCTTCTGGCCTGGCTTCCTGCTCCAGAGTTAGAGAAACAAGATATCTACTCTCACATCCTCTATTTTTTTGTAAAAATCAACATTTAATAGACTAGATGTTCAAATGAGTCACCAGCTACCATTCGCCCAGATGTAATCATGTTTTGGCTGTGACAGAAGTTTTGTCCACTTAACTGGCTGACTTTACTGAATCCCAAGCGTATACATGCTGTGCACTAGATTTGGTTCCCTGCGCGAGCGACTCCCTTCTGCTAAGGATGTGGTAGGGATAGCATTACTGCTAGGTTTGCCCAATAGTACCCCTGAGTTTGGAACAAGGTGACGTGCTGCTTTCTTCCATTTGCAATCCCGTATGCTTTTCAGAGCTACATCTGATATTTTTCTTCTTTGCGTTTTGTCAGGACTCAGTGTTTATTTCAGTTCAGGTGAGCTGCACCCTAATAGTTAAAGATGAAATCTCAAGACGTTTTGTAAATTGGGGTTCTCATTCATTTTAAGTGCAGCCATTTAAAGATGAAAGTTTACCTCTAAGATTAGCAATGCTGTTCTAATTTGTTGACCCTGTAAGCAGCTGAGCTTGGCTTACTCCATTGACAAATGCATGGCTTGATTTATAGCTCAACAGAGCTATGAGGTCTTTGTTATAAAAAATCTTTTTCACAGTCTGCATAGTCTATTCATTTCTGTGTGGGGAGCTGGAAGCAACAGGCATGAAATTGTACTGTATCCTAAAAGTTCAGAGCTGACACTGTGGCCTATTGTGAGATGCTTTTTCTTCTAGAATACCCAAAGAGAGAAGATGTCGTTTAAACTTTTCTATTATGTGGGCTTCAGGGGGGCAGGGGATGAACCCAGCTTCAGCAAATCTTGGAAAATAGTGGCTAAAAAGTAGGTCTTTGGCTACTTAATACTAAACACGAAGCTTTTTTTAGGATTCGGGAAAAAAATTCTTCCTGACACTGCTTTGTCGACATCATTCTCCCCTGTCCCTGTGTCTGCGGGAGTTTTTGTCTGGAACTTTCCCCAGTTCTGTCATTAACTTTCCTCAGTTAACTCCTTGGTGCAGACTTCTAAAGGAGCAGTACATACATCATCAAAATAGGCAACTTGCGAAGTTATTAACTAAATGCTCCAAAAGCTATATTGCATGAATTTTCAAATGTCCTAGTGCTCATTTTTGTGCTTGAGCAATAGTATCTGTTTAAGTCAGGTCATTGAGAACACGCCTGGGTTTTCTTAACAGCTTTTGCTACTGACTCATTGTGTGAACACTTTAACTGTTTCCTTCATTTCACAAGAAAGGAAACCAGGGCATAACATTTAATTAACAGAGGTAGTATGGGTTAATTAATGGGTACATGTGTGAAAAAAAATTATGGGAGTGTAAGTGTGCTGGTTGTAGTGTGGTTGCTGCCTGACTGTGTACTTTCTGTGCAAGATTAAATCTTTTCCCTCTGTTGTTAGAATGCACAGAGGCCACTTCTTACCACTGTTCCTTTAGTTTTTATAAACTTTATAGTAAAGTTGCATATGCTTGAGCCTTAAACCTTGCAGTTCTGCCCTGGAGCTTAATGACATCAGCAAATTATTCAGACTGTTCTTGTGGCTTTTGCAAAGCTCTAGTGGTTTGTTAATGTCAGTGGTTCCCTAGGATGGAAACACAGTCTTAAAGGGCTCAGGCCTGCATCCTTTGAAGCTGATGGCAAACTCCTGTTGATTGACTCCTGTATTTTCACAGTGTGATTGCGTACTCTGGACTCTTCCAAGTGTGGGCAACAAAAACAGAGCAGTTGTCTTTCTATTTCTAGTCCATTTTATGGCCTGTTCTCATGAGTTAGCAGAATACCACCTTCTTTGGTGTGTAAAAAACACTAGAAATGAACATTACTTGTTAAAAGAAAGCGTTTCCTCCAAGCGGGGAAACAAACAGTAAAAAAATCTTTTTGTTCCTAATCTTGTATAAATCCTTACAAAATGTATTAAATGCAAGATCAGATTTGATCTTCTAGTCTTAGTTTCTGCTTTGGGTTGATGTTTGTTATGATAGTTTGTGGCAATCTTCTTTATGATGAACTGCTGTGAGATTTATGGTTCTGTTTGTTTCAAAATACCATCAACAATGTAGCATTTGGGAAGAAAGTAGTTAGTAGCCATCTATATTCACCTACATGTGTTAGCAGTTTGGGACTCTATTGAGTGAGTTTCTCTGCTTCTCATCTGCTTTGCAGAGAATAGAGAAATTCGCCTTATGTTACCAAAGTTCCTCTTATGGTTTTTAAATTCGCCTTTACTGTTAAGTGAGCATGCACCACGCTGAGCTTATTCACGTAAGTCTGTGCAACATCTGGTTATTACACAGAGCTCTGACTGGTGGTCTGTGTCATGCTTTAGAAGCATCATTCTTATGTTGAGGCCTCCTTGGTTTCCCCCTTATTTTGCCAGTATTTTGAAATTATTAACAAAGGTCACAAAGGGTTTCTTTTTTAAGATACACATCCTAGATCAGTTGGGTGCTAATTTTACACATTGACACAGACTAGAGGAAATCTTCCATCTGATCTCCAGATTGACTTCTAATGGCAGAACTTTTTTGCCATGGCCAAAAGTGTCTTCCAAGCCAACAATATGGTTTACTTTGGAAAGTGTCTAGGAACGTTTTGTGCAGATTTATTTTGGGGAGTGGAGTCCTTTAAATACCCCAAAGAGAAGTTTGTTACTTTTTAATTTTTGAGCTCAAAATAACAGAACCAACAGACTACTTAATTGCATTACAGCTGCCAAGCAGAATTTTTAAAAGCCTAATACAACATCCTTGTCTAACTTAATGCTTTCCTACGGCAACCAATATTAGAACAGAGAAGCAAGCATGGCCAATCTGTAGCATGCATGCCACAAGTGACATGAGCTGGCCTCTATGTAGCACAGAGATAGGTCAGGAAGCAGGAAACAGAGCAGCCGATTGGGAAGGAAGTGTAGAGAAGAAAACGGCATTCAATCGGGCTGGGGAAGGGAATGGCACTCAGAGACAGCATGGGGATTCTTTGTGGCACACCTTCCGAAAGGATTGGCTGCTTCTGCTCTAGAGTTTGAAAAGAGCTAATAGTAGAGTTCAGTCCTTAAAGTCCATGCAGTTTTGATTTGCTTGATCAAGCAATAGATCAGGGGTGTCAAACTCTTATGGCCCCACAAGTCAGATGAGTGGTTTGGGGGCAGTCCATGGGCTGGATCAAGGCCCATGGATGACCCCATCTGCATGCCTAATCCAGTATAGGTGGCACCTGCCTAAGATGGTCTGGGATGTGAGTGCTGTGGGTGGTGCAGCCTGGGATTCAGCTCCAACAAGTGCTGTAAGCAGTATAGCCCGGAATGTGGTTCAAGTTAAATGCTGGAAACGGCGCATGTCTTGGGCACTGGGCAGGGATGGTTCAGTGTTGTGAAACAGGCAGTGCCGGGGGCCAGATTATGGTGCCTCAAGAGTTTGATCCCGCTCATGGGCCGTGACACCCATGATAGATTGTACAGTACTGGGTAGTTTGTGTAGGGTGGAGGGAGCAAGGTAGACATTTGCTTAGTGGTGAGAATATGGGGTCATGGTGTATAAAGTAAATCTATTTCTCTGTTCATGCCTCTGGCATGCAGAAAAATTAATTATCATTATTTTGAGCTACCAAACTGGAAAATCATTTTTGATTCCTTGATCCTAGTACAATGCAGTTTATATAAGAAAGATACGTATTCCATTAAGGTAGTACGAGTGTTATACTTGGTAGCCGTGTTGGTCTTGGTTCCAAAATGATACCTTTCATTAGACCAACTGGAAAATGGCAAGAAAATTGTCCTTTTCTGCAAGCTTTTGGGATCAAAGTCCCTTTGTCAGGCTCTGGGAAAAGTGTAGATGGTACAAAATGGTAAACAGTCCCCATAGGTAGGAAATAAACTTAATTTTTGCACAGAGGGAGCTGAAGATGGATGGCTGTCCCTTTGGACACCCATGAGAGTGCTTTGTGAGCTGTGTTTAGTAGTTCTTTGATGTGTTGAACAGGTAGACTTCCTTCCCTGGAGTTGTCAGATGGCATGCAGGGAGATAAAAAAGCTTCCTTGCTGTTCTGCAATGAAGTTTAAAATCCAAAATGGCTAAAATTTGGCATCTTCCATGTTTCAGGGGTGTACTTGGTAGCCGTGTTGGTCTGAGACAAAAAGACATACAAAAAACTAGAACTCTTGGTTCCAAAATGATACCTTTCATTAGACCAACGAAAATGGCAAGAAAATTGTCGATTTAAGGTAGTATTGCATTTCACTGTACTACACTTCATATATTTTTCATTCTGGTTTGTTTCTGCTGTCAGTGAAGTTCACATTCTGCCCTGTCCTATTTTATACCTGCTTCGCTCACATGACATTTCACTTAGGGTTGTAATAGGAGGCAGCTCCTTCATGTTGTACAATAACACTCCTGGCCTTGCTCTTGGGCATGAGAATGTACTGGAAGTGCCCCCAGAATTTGCACTTTCTGTTAAGTGTAGTGTAAGGCACTTTGAATCAAACCCAACCCAGCTTATGTGCTGCTGAAAATGCTCTTTAAGAAATGTTGAGTGCAATCATGTAAAGGGCTTCTTGCACAGATAACTGCTCCTTATTTCAACTCATGCTCTTTCTCAATTTAACTGATTTTTTTGTTTGTTTGGTTGGTTGGTTTTTTTGGTAAAACAGGATAGAAAGTGGCTGTGACTGTGTAGAAATGCGAGCAGGAAAGCAAACAGTTGGCTTGCAAGAGCTTCTTTTCTGGTAGCTGTTAACAGGCTGCAGAGGTGACAGGCTTAGCTTTTGAGGAAGAACGCCAGTTTCTCTGCTTGCTTTTACCATTCTCTGCCAACCAAGGCATGCACCACTGGCTTTGTCTGTGGAAGTTACTGCCAGCAACTTTGTGTCACTAAAAAATAAGACATACTGAAGTGGCCACCAGGGAAAGAAAGGGAGAAGAATAGAAATATAGTCATTAAAGCCAGGGAATAAACAATAGGCACAGTTGTTAATTCAGAACATAACACTTGCTGTAGCTTCAACAGGTTTAGTAAAATACCCTACTTGCTTTATTTAGGGCATAAAAGAGGCATGCAATCCCTGGAGATGTGAGTTTCTCCAGGTTTGTTTTGCCACCTGGTGCTCAATCCTGTATTCGAACAATATTGTTTTAATTGGCATCTCACTGTAACAAGATTTCCCACCCTCCTTTTTTTAAAGGGCATTGTCAGAAGTCTGTAGCTTGTTCTTTATTGAAGGGCAGCATGTAATGATAGCAAAATGCTTCAGAGGAACAATTTGCATTGTAAAATAGAAGTTTTGTTATATAACCAATACGTAATTTTCATTATGGAGCTTGGCTTTAGAACAAATAAGATGCCATTCCATAATTTTTGCTTGTTTATGAATAATTTTGTGTAACTTTTTAAAATGTTTTTATATGCAGAAACTGTGCATAATATAAATAAAGAAATGATTGGACTTACTCTTTATTAATTATGTTTTTTCAGATTCATATTGTATCTGGATTCAAATTGTGTTCTGGGTTTATGCTAAGCTGGGTTTATGACATCGGGGGGGCAGGGAGGGTGTTGTTAACCATCATGTTATCCATATTAGTGGAGACCATGTATTCATATTTGATCATTTAAAGCACTTGCTCATTGAATAAGTAACATTAACATCAGTCCCTCTTGATGGTGGGATTTTTGTTGTAGATTTCAATGACATCAGAATCAAGCCTTTGCAGAATCCTCTCCCATCATTCTAGAAGTAATGATTACAGATGGCATTAAATTAAGAACTTAATGTAAAGGACTTGTAAAAATATTATCTGGCAAATGACTAAGACTTAAAATAGCTGTCAAGATTCTTATCTTATTTCTGATTTAAAAGTATGTGGCTTTTAATTCTTTCTCTCCAAAGTTTGGATGCCTGGCTCTAGGAATTTAGTACAGGAAAAACGCCATCATTTTTTGAGTAAATGAGTTTCAGATGAATTCTGATGCAAAAATTCTCTTGTGCTGCTTTGTCCTTTAGTGGTTATATAGATGTTATGATGAACCATCATTTTATTGACGGCCTGACTTGTGCTTCGTTTGTGATTCCTGGCTTGGAGTTCATAGGTCTGATTACTGTCACTTTTATGGGCCTGCTTTTTTTCCCCATAAAATTGTTTGTTTATAGGGCTGGAGATTATTTAGCAAGTTATTTTCAGTTCCTGTGTTTGTGCTTTGTGGGGATGGAGGGAGGAATAAGTGCTGCTATCGTGAACTTGTCATATACTTTAAGGAAGGACATGAAGAAGCAGAATATTAAACTAGCATTAATCTCTTCTGTGGTTTCAGAACGCCACTGGGAGCCTCCCTGGATGAGCAAAGCAATCCTATGTTGAAGGGTAAGAAAAAACTCCATATCCAGGAAGTTTGCTTTTATGCTTTTAAACTTTTGGCTTCTTTGTATATTAATTTGAAAGCTTACACTGTTTTTGAAGTACAACTACAATAGCTCTGTTAGTGTTTACCAGAGTTTTCTGTTCCTGTGCAGTTGTACCCAAAGAACTGGTGGGGGGGGTAGGGTGGAATAAATATTTTTTTAACTGTTTAAAAAAAATCTTTAAGATGACTAATCCAATGTTTCACCTTACTTGAGGCAAACTTTGAAAAAAAAATGAGCATTTTAACATACTTCTAAAACGAGGTTGGCTTTGGGTACATTCTTTCTCTGCTTGTACTAACTGAAGTTGCCACACCTGAAAAACTTACTATATGAGCAGGACAGAATTCTAAGGTTCAAAGTACAAAAAATTTGCAGGTAGTGGCAGAGCATAGAAATTGCACTTTGAGTGTCTGGAGTTTTAGTTTGAGTTCCCTGCTTTTACACAGAGGGGAGGAGAGGGAATGCCTGATCCAAGTCTCCTTTCTGAAGCCTGGTAAGAGGTCTGAAGTCGTGACTTAATATCAGATGCAGGATAGCTGTTGGATGTAATAGCTTGGAACTGGTAGTCAGCATTTAATTAGATTGCAGTTTGATGTAGAAGTGTTGTGGAGCTGGAAACTGGAGGTATTTTATAGCCATCTCTTACTCTTTTTTACTACTTTTAAGATAATCTTTCTGTGATTTGAATAGTAACTTCAAGTAGAAGCCTTCAGTGGATTTTCAGATTTCAAGTACTGAAATAGTCCGAAAACATATTTTTCTTATACTACTGCATTTAACTGCAAATGTTTTAACTAAACAAAAGTACTGAATGAGATTTTTGGGGGGAAGAAAATATTATAGCACTTTAGGTGTTGAACTGCCAAATGTACATTTTCAGGCATGCTGATGAGAAATGGAGGAAGTTTTGAAGATGACTTATCCCTGGGAGCTGAAGGTAGGTATAGCAGGATTCTATGGCTCAAAGCAGAAATAAAATGTAACATTTTGTAGTGTGATGTTGTGTCAATCCTGGGGTTTCCCATCTGGTCAGAGCTGGCTAGAAAACCATGTTTCATAGTTTCATAGTTTCATAGTAGCTAGAGTCGGAAGGGACCTAGGTAGATCATCTAGTCCGACCCCCTGCCTTAGCAGGAAAGAGCACCGGGGTCAGATGACCCCGGCAAGGTGCTCATCTAACTTCCTTTTAAAAATCCCCAGGCTCGGAGCCTGCACCACTTCCCCTGGAAGCTGGTTCCAGGCCCTAGCCACCCTGACTGTGAAGTAGCGCCTCCTAATATCTAATCTAAACTTACCCTCCGCCAGTTTGTGACCGTTATTCCTGGTCACTCCTGGCAGCGCACGGGGGAACAGGGACTCCCCCAATACCTGCTGATCCCCCCTGACCAGTTTGTAGCAGGCCACAAGGTCCCCCCTTAGCCTTCTCTTGTGGAGGCTAAACAGGTTCAGGTCCCGTAGCCTATCCTCATAAGGCCTGCCCTGCTGACCCCTGATCATACGAGTGGCCCTCCTCTGAACTCTTTCCATATTGTCCACGTCCCTCTTGAAGTGTGGCGCCCAGAACTGGACGCAGTACTCCAGCTGCGGCCTGACCAGTGCCGCATAGAGGGGGAGGATCACCTCCCTGGACCTGCTCGAGATGCATCTGTGGATGCATGATAGGGTACGATTGGCCTTCTTGACTGCCTCCCCACACTGCCGGCCCATGTTCATCGTGGAGTCAATGACGACTCCAAGATCCTTTTCCGTCTCCGTGCTGGCAAGAGGAGAGTTCCCCAACCTGTAAGTGTGGTGCCGGTTCTTCCTCCCCATGTGCAACACCTTGCACTTATCAGTGTTAAACCCCATCCTATTCTCATCCGCCCACCGTTGCAACCTGTCAAGGTCAGCTTGTAGCCTATTGCACCCTTCTAGTGCACCCACATCCCCCCACATCTTAGTGTCATCAGCAAACTTGAACAGGGTGCTTTCTACCCCCTCATCCAAGTCACTGATGAAGATGTTGAACAGTGCAGGCCCGAGGACCGAGCCCTGCGGAACCCCACTGCCCACATCCTTCCAGGTCGAGAAGAACCCATCCACTACCACCCTCTGGGTGCGGCCCTCCAACCAGTTGGCGACCCATTTGACCATGTGGGCATCGACACCACAGTCTCTCAGCTTTTTGATGAGGACAGGGTGAGAGACAGTGTCGAAAGCCTTCCGGAAGTCCAAAAAGACTACATCCACAGCAACCCCTGCGTCTAATGATTTGGTGACCTGATCGTAAAAGGCCACCAGGTTGGTCTGACAAGACCTGCCACTGATAAACCCATGTTGGTTGCCCCTGAGCATGCATTCCCCCGCAAGGCCCTCCTGGATGTGTGCCAGGATAATTTTTTCAAAGAGCTTACCCGGGATTGAGGTCAGACTAACTGGCCTGTAATTTCCCGGGTCCTCTTTTTTTCCCTTTTTGAAGATAGGGACCACATTGGCCCTCTTCCAGTCCTCCGGCACCTCGCCAGAGCACCACGAGTGCTCATAGAGCCGTGCCAGGGGTCCCGCAATGACCTCAGCCAGTTCCTGTAGAACCCTAGGGTGAAGATCGTCCGGACCAGCGGACTTGAACACGTCCAGCTTCTCCAGAAGTACCCTAACTAACTCCTCGCTAACCCTTGGCCCAGGCGTGTCTCTCTCGGGGCCCGAGGGGGGCCCAGCAGGGAGGTGGCTGAACTGGTCCCTACTTAGGAAGACAGAGGCAAAGAAATCGTTAAATATGTTAGCTTTGTCATCTGGCGTGATGACTAAGTTGCCCATCGTGTCCTGCAGGGGCCCCACATTACCCGGGACCCTCTTTTTACCCCCTATGTATTTGAAGAAGGACTTCTTATTGTCCTTAATCCGGGAAGCTAGTCCTATCTCCAACTCTGCCTTGGCCCTCCTGACTGCCCCCCTACATCCTCGGGCGACTATAACATAGTCCTTCTTGGCGATGACCCCATCTCTCCATTGGGTATATGCCTCCCTTTTAGCAAGGAGACATTCCCGGATGCTCTTAGTGAGCCATGGGGGTTTATGTGCCCTCCTGCTCCCTTTGACCCTTGTTGGGATTACCTCCCTTTGGGCATGGAGGATCGTCTCCTTAAGGAGCAACCACTCACCTTCGACATCTGATTCCCTTCCCCTCTGGGTCCTCAGCGCTTCCCCAACTATCCTCCTTAGCTTGTTGAAGTCAGCCCTCCTAAAGTCTAGGGCTGTTGCCTTGCTGCAGCCCTTTGCCACCTTACGCTGGATGGTGAATTCCAGCAAGCGATGATCACTGTCTCCCAGGTGGCCCATCACCCGCAGCCCCCTCACCAGGTCATCACCCGTGGCCAGCACTAGGTCCAACAAGGCGTCTCCCCTGGTGGGGCTGTGCACCTCCTGGGTTAGATGGAGGTCCTGCAGTCTGGCTAAGAACCGACGTGAGCGATCAGACTTGGCTGACTGCTCCTCCCAGCAGATGTCTGGGAAGTTTAGGTCCCCCATGATGACCACATCCTTAGCCCTCACTGCCTCTGTAAGCTGACCTAAGAATTCCAGGTCGAGCTCTTCTCCCTGGTTGGAATTCTGCAAATGTATATACATTTTGAAACTTTGTTTTTGATCAAATGGTTCTGACTTATCTCCAGGCCAAGCCTGAAAGACGCTTGTATGCCAAAGGAAGCAGCATTCTGTTCCTTTCTCATATGCTTCCATGCCAACTGCAGTAATACAGTCCAAAGAACTTGGGAAAGTAGTGCAGGCAGTGAGGAGAATTTCCCCCCACCCCAGTACTTGTGCTTCCTCTCCTTAGGCCAGATTTGGCAGTTGGGCATGTGTATCTCACTTCCTTTGAAATCAGTGAGACAAGCTCTTGCATGTTTTTGAGGGCCAAATAGAGTATTAAGTGCTCAACTTGTAA
Source organism: Crocodylus siamensis (assembly GCF_052110815.1). Classification (NCBI taxonomy): domain Eukaryota; kingdom Metazoa; phylum Chordata; order Crocodylia; family Crocodylidae; genus Crocodylus; species Crocodylus siamensis. Next base: position 197,579,708 of record NC_143398.1, on the reverse strand, counting down.
TAATTCAGAGAAATAAAGAGGGACCCGGAGATGGAATGAAAAACTAAATCGGGAGACGACAGGTAGATAAGTACATAAAAACAAAACAATTCCCAATGCTGAGCTGTGGCAAATTGTTCAAACAGTCACTTTTTATTCTGACACCAATTTTGACTGTTGCTGTTGATTCTGTAGTCCTTTTGCTTCTTTCTGATGCCACCATCTTCTGCTCTCTCCACCTGGTTTCTTTTTTTGTGCTTTTGGGCCCCCCCTCTGCACATGCAGATTGTAGGTATGATCACATCTAATGTGTGATCCATGCAGTTGTGCCTCTTACTGTGCCCCATCTTGGGCTCCCCCTACATTGGCAAGAAGCAGGCTTTCATGACTGAGACCCCCCCTTTGCTGGGGGGGCTCCCAGCCATGGGGTTGTGCACTGAGAGTCCTGCAGCTTTTTCGGGTGCATGGAGTTAGTTCCCTCACATCCCTCTGGCTTGGAGGCCACATGTGTTGTTTGGCATCTCCCAGACTGCCTATACATGCAAACTTTAAAGCTGAATAGAAACCAGCTATTAAGTTATTACACATTTTCAAGCAATAACTTTATAGCTAGTTAGACCTTCTAAAGGTGGGGTAGTTAATTTACATTTGTAGCTAGTCTAAATTTATCATGCCATTAACAAGGGGGGCATTGGAGTAGAAGGGGATGTGACTTCAGAGAACAGATTTTTCTTTAACCTCATGGTCTCAAAGCTATGATCAGTCCTGCCTTTTAGCGGCCTACATCTTTTTTTCTTTGTCAAGAACCAATGGGGAGAAGGATTTGTTGCTTTGTACCAATTGCCTTTAAGGGTAAAGTTTTGTGAGCTGCAAACATCTGGATGTCTCATGCGTTGCAGATACTGATCAGCACCTTGTATATCTGTGCCATTCTTATCTTCAGGAAAAGACGTATAAAGATTTCATTTGCTTTGGGTCCAAATACGTGTTCAAGTTTAAATGGACAAAACCTTGCAGCTTTGAAATATTTTTGCATAGGGCACTAAGATAGCTTTTTCTCTGTGGCTATAGGGGACAGGACTGGGAGCAATGCTCAAACTGCAGCAGAGGAAATTCAGGTTGGAGATTAAGAAGAACTGTCTGACTATGTGGCTGGTTAAGCATTGGAACAGACTGCCTAGAGAAGTTGTAAACTTTCCATCCGTAGTTTTCAAGAGCAGGTTAGCTGGACACTACTGGGATAGCTTTTTAGTCAAGGATGATCTTGCCTCAAGCAGGGGGCTGGACTAGATGACCTCATGAGGTCCCTTCCAGCCCTACATTTTATGATTCTTATGATCCCTCTAAGTTTTTAGGGGAAAAAAACCCAAAACAGATTACCATTCAAAGCCTGCCCTTAGTCTTTCTTGAAGACCGTGCAACCTCAAAATATCAGGATTGGGCCCTTAAAAAGGAAGTAATTCCACTTTTTCTTTTAAAAGTACTCTAAAATCATGAGGAAGGACACTTACTTGACATTTACCTTGATTGGCTTCTCCATCAACATCACTTATTGAATTAGAGTAAATAGGATTAAAAACTTTATTATTTAACAATTTTTTTTCATTTGTTAGGCTTCCCACAATACAAAGTGTTTCCCTTTTTCGCTTTTGGTACCAATCCAATCTCTGAATGCAATTGAGGGGAAAGTTCAAAGCTGCCAAAATTGGCTGAACATGTTCCAATATCAAAATATTATTTTGAAAAATATTTTTTTTCCCTTGCACTTTCCCCTTTTGGTCCACTCTGAAAGCCTCTTTCCCCCCCTTGCTGCAGAAGTGAAAGGGGCCATTGGTAGCCAAGATGGTTCAGTTATGTGTAGGGATGGCAGGGTGCAACATTTTGTTCTCTGCAAAGTATCACCCAGCTGTGGTGTGGTGGCTGTCTTGATTTTGTATGGAGGCTTGTTTTGAGAATGGCTGTGGCTATAGTTTTATCAATCTGTTGTTGCATGGACCCAAATACAAAATTACATTCACTTGGGGTTCTGTATGAAGAGGGACTGTACAAAATCCAGGAACACATGGCACCAGTGGTAAACCATAGAGAAGATCTACAAGTCATGGGTAAAAACTTCCTTGCTAGGTTCTGGAACTATGCAGCAACATGCCTATTTGTATGTGTTTGGCTTAGGGAGTGGGGCTTGGTCCTATATTGCATGAAAGATTTTTAAAAAAGAAAATACTGCAGGCAAGTCTTACAAAGGCAAATCTCCCGTTTCAAAACCATCATGTCTATGTAAAGAAAGTAGGTTTGAGCCCTTAATAGTTTGCTTTCTGTTGCATCCCACAGTTATGTGATATTGGCTTGTATGGTACCACCAGTTTAGATGCTGGATTTTTATACCAGAATGTTTTTCTGCTGTTTCATAGACTTTTGGCCATTAGGTAGCTGATTCTCAAGGCTGTTAATGTACTGTTCTTGCCTATATCCTGTAACAAATTTGCTGATGTCGAGTAGTTTCTTTGGGGGTTAGATCTTCAAAAAAGATTCGCAGCAGTGGGTTGACAGGACAGATATGTTTCTTGAAGAAAAATGTTGTCATGGCACTCTTACAGATGAAGTCAAACTGTTACCACTCTAAAAAATGTCTGTTGAGCTGGCTACTATACTTACAAGATGCGAACCTTAGATTTTTACACAAAGTGACCTGTATTCCCTTTCCTGAATCAAATCAGACTAGAAACAAATGTCCTAATACTGATAGAATGTATAACTTGGTATCCTTTATGTCCTAATTTGTGTACAAACTCTGTTTAGAGCTTGGAAATGTTCAAAGAAGCAGGGCTTTGTGTTCCTGTTGTAAGGTGTGGGTAAATCCCATTGAATTAAAGAATCAGAACTAGTCTTAACCCTGAACAATCTCTATGCCTTTGTCTGAATAGACCAATTCTGCATGTTAACCACAGGGTTCCTTTACCCATTTCCCTAAGCCAGAGACATAATGACTTTTTAACAAAGAAAACCAAAACGCTCATGTATGTCTTTTTTCCATATATGGATTACTTAATAATAACTTTTCACTCAGCATTTCAAACCTGTATGTTTAATTGTAGCTTGTGTTGACTTTGTATACGTGATTCTCTGAAACACACAAGTTGGATAAAATAGAAATTTTAGTTTTAAAACAGACTATGGGAACAGCCAGCACTAATTGTTATATAAGTGCGTGATCTCTATGTGTACACATTTATACGTAAAGCATGGAATCTGTTAGGGAGAATGTTATCTAGGAACCTGTGTTTGTTTGCATGAGTGGCTGCCATTTTCTTATCAACTATGAATAGTGTGATACCAAAGAGCTGTATGTACAACATATTCTCTTATTTTTCCACAGCTAATCATCTACAAAGTGATGCTCAAATGGAAACATGGTAAATATTTTATTTTTTGTTTGGCTTCAAATAAATGAGGCGGGCTATGTGATGGAGTGAAACTAGATAGTCTCTTAATATTACTAAACTCATTCCATGCACAAATGTTTACTACTGTAAAACAGATGTCACCAATAGTACAAAAACAGGATGAGTTTTAAACCAACTAAACTATAAATATATCCCTTTACTTTCAGCACAATTGATCCAGATTTTCTAGTAACAGAGACATCTTGAGACACAGCAACTCCCTGAAAATATTTAACTGTCATAATTTACACCTTCAATTCAGGAACCCTTTTCTGTTTGCTGTTAGGGGGAAAATTTCCTCTGCTTTCATTCTTTGACAAAAAATTTTGGTGAGAAAAATCCCATTTGGGAATAGGAAGGACTGTGCTGAAGAAGGCTTCTGAGTAATGACCTTGGATTCAACTCCCAAAGAGAAGCTTTAATAAATATAGTCAGAAATGCAATGTATAACTAAACAAGTCATCTTCTTACTCTATCCCCATTAGATGTAATAAGAGCCCTTTTATTAATGGACCCAGGAACTCTGAGTTCCTTTGTCTTCCAGGTGACTGTTCTTCCTTCCCCTTGCACATCAGGTTGCATACAAATACAAGTTCCCAAGTCTAGAGTTAAGTACCCATGTCCCCATCCATCACACCTGAAGAAGGAAAATGATATAGCATGCAGAGTGCAGGGATTCATTTAGGGTACTGGGTAAATGTTGCAGTAGCTGCTAGGATTGCAGGGTAGTGACAGTCTAGGACTAGAGAGGAAAAGAGAGATGTGGCTTAAGTAAAGGGCAGGGTAGATTTTTTGTCTTATAGACTAGTGTAAGTAGATATCTGTATTTAGCACAAGCTTTCATAGGCTAAAGCTCATTTTGGGTTGGACATCCTGGTTATGGCTAACCCCATTTTCCCCCAATCTGGAAGCTGTCTCCACTTCCAAGATGTATCGTGGAGGTTTGTCCTGTTTGATGTTGTTCCTTTTGGCTCACAATGCCTAACCCCTGCATTTCCAGGGGTGAAAATCTCAGTATCAGAAGTGAGGTGAAAGAGGGGCGAAACCCAGAACAATTCCGGTATGAAGAGGTGGTCCTTTCAGGGAAGCAGGGAATACAAACCTGCTTGGGGTAAGGAGCACTGTTAACAATTATGAGTGGGGTGCTGTGTTTGAATGAGGGTCTGAGAAAAGAAGAAAGTAGGACTGTTGAGAGGGAGATCAGAACTTTGTTTTCTGAGTTGTCATGTGCCTTACATTTCTCAGTAAATAACTCTGTGTCTGGAGTGTAAGGATTTATTACTACGTTTGTAAAATAAAATATGGCTAATGTAAACCAGGTAATGCAGAGCAGGAAAAGAGAAATCTACCAGATTGGAGCTTTAGCGTTCCTTAAAGACTGAGAATTGAATGTTTTGAAAGAAACAGTTTATCAGAGTGGTATTGTCCACAGCAATGGTATGTTGGCCAAGGAGAAGAGACTGCAGTTCCACCAGAAAGGGAGAAGTATGAACTCCACTGGGTCAGGAAAAAGCAGTGCAACTGTTTCAAGGTAAAAGAGAAGAGTGTTTTGGAAGGTTGTGGCACATTTCCGTGAAATTTTGCATTCTCTTTATGGCAAGAGATGCTTATGTTCCTAAGCTAAATAGATTTGGCTTGATTTATATGCATTTTTGTGCTTAACTAAGAAGAGGGGAATATTTATTTTTGGTTGTTTGAAAAACCTTTAATGGTGGCTTTTAAGAATACTTAAAAGATCCTCAAATTTTGGAAATGTCTAAATTTTTTTAGAAAGATTTCATTTGAAAGATCTTGAGGGTGTGGGTTAGGTTTTATAAATAACAAGTTTGCATCTGAACTTCAGCTTTTTAAAATTTCTCTGATGGTTTTAACCAAAACCCCAAATGCTAACCCCTCCAAAATTTATAAACTGGGCTCATTTACTTAAAGTACACTGAACAGCCAAAGGCAAAACTTCAGTGAATCACAGGCTGGTGGTCTGAATTAGCAACTACACTAAACAGACTGTACCCTTGAGAGAGATGTAAGAGGAGGTAGGGAAAACCCAAATCCATGTTTTCATTTGTCTAGTGTTTCTGAATTACTGGAGCTTTATGAGGAAGACCCTGAAGAAGTGCTCTATAATCTTGGATTTGGAAGAGATGAACCAGACATTGCTTCTAAAATTCCACCAAGATTTTTTAATTCATCATCATTTGCCAGAGGAATAGATATCAAAGTGTTTTTGAATGCCCAGATGCAGCGTATGGAAGTGGAAAATCCAAATTTTGCTTTAACAAGTAAGTGTGCTTTAAAGTAAAGGTTAAATTAAGCTTTTAAAATGGTAAATAACGTCAGCAGTCAATGTGTAGTCTAGTATTCTGGAAAGCTTTTTCAGTCTGAAGGGTAGCTGTCTTTCCATTCAAAATCAGTAATATAATTTTGGTTTATTTTTAACTATATGAAAAGTTGATTATAGGTATTGTACAAGTTTTGTGTTTTGTTTTTATTTTTTCTTATGGGGAAAGCAAAGAAAAGGATCAAAAGAATGTTGTCATAATCTTTTGCCTTCTGTTTGGTGTATTGCTCCTTTTGTGAGTCTATTCTAAATTCCCTTTCATTGTAATGTCAAAACATGAAAACAAATCATTTTCAGAAGTGCTTAGCATTGACCTAGCTGTGCTCCCAGTCAATGGGAGTATTGCAGTTGACTTCAATGGGTGTAGAATTAGGTCAGCATGAGCACATTCACAAATCTCACTCCAATAATTTTAGCTTGGCTTTAAAATTGTTAGAACAAAGCTATCAATTCTACTCTTAAATTTTACCTTGTGCTTTGTTCTTATGCAGGTCGTTTTCGTCAGATTGAAGTACTTACTACAGTGGCCAATGCGTTTTCTTCATTGTATTCCCAAGTGTCTGGAACTCCTTTGCAGAAAATTGGCACCATGAATTCTGTTTCTTCCAACAAGGAAGCATCTAGCCCACCCCCTTTAAACCGCAGCAACACTGCAAGTCGTTTGATGAAAACTTTATCAAAGCTTAATCTATGTGGGGTCCAACAGGCAGGGGAAAGTAGCATAATTTCGTCTCCCGTTGAAAAAGGGAAAAGCCCAACTGCCCAAGAGACTGAGGAATATGACTTTAAAAATGAATCAAAATTACCAAAACACTTTAGAAAGAAAGATTCTTCATCTTTTTTGGCTACGGTAAAGGAGGAAATGTCTAATAATCAGTTCATTATTACAGACCAACTTAATGCTGCAAACCTTTCTGTTGGAGTTGGTGGTAAGCAAGCTGAAACTGGATCTCATGCAGATGCAAAAAATAATGAATTGCCAAGTCACCAGAGCAGACTATCTGAAGAATCTGGTATTGCGGTCTCGTCCAATTTCAGTAGCGATTCTACTAGTAGTGAGCTAGAAAGTAGTATTGAACTGCAGAATATGCCTAAAGTGAAGCCTGGTAAAGAACCCTGTGGTCTTATAGCAAATCCATCCATAACAAATCTAATGCTGCAGCAGAAGGATTCGTTTGAGATGGAAGAGGTAGGTGGACAAAAATTACTTCATTTTGCATTGGAATTCATATTGCACACTGTTTGTTATTGCAAGAGCATTCTCATGGTATATCCCACAGAGGTTTCTTTGGCAACACTTTTTCAAAATTCTTCAGGTGATAAGGGCTCTTTCTTTGGAGACTTTTCTATTGCATCTAGCTGTGGAAGTGCTTCTTTTTTCTGGATAAGCAGCATACATTTTGTACTTCTTCATTTAATTTCACTGCAGTTACTGAGAAGTTTCTTGTTATCAAAACTAGATCCAAGATAAAGGCAGGGTAGTGGTGTATCTTTATAGACAAACTGAATCAGAGATGCATGAGCTGTCATCCTCACTTCATCAGATGCATGGCTAAACAGCCTTCTTTGATCATAGATCCAGGATGTCTCATTCTTTCATTGTATTGTATACTTTTTTGGATCATGTCTTCATGTACCAGTCATGTCCCCAGAACAAATTCGCCAGCTTCAGAGTCTTCAAAAAAAAAAAAAAAAAAAAAGAGAGAGAGTGCCTCCTGGATCTTTATTTAATGTGGTCTAGAAACAAATCCAACTTTGTAAAATAAACTTTCTTTGCTTGAGGAAATATTATGGATGCACAGAGTCAGGGTCTTTTTGAGAGTGCAAGAGAGGAGTCCTATACATGAAAATGTTCCCATCTGGAAACTTTTGGTTTTGATTAAGATTCTGTACCGTGTTTTCATCAAAGTATGGCTAAACATGGATTTAAAAGTTGTAGTTGTTGAGTCTGCTTAAAATACTGAGTACAACCCAAGGGCATGCCTCCAGCAGTGGCTTAGACCCAAATTCTGTCAGACCTTTTTACTGTTATGTTTGTCCATCTCTGTAGTGGTCTCTGTCCTGAAGGACTATTCCTTGAAGGACTGTGGCTTGAAGGAAAACATCTCAGTTTTTAATCTAGCAAGACAGAAACTGATCACTTTAAATACAGCATAAAAATGGCTACACAGAATCCTTACAATCCCAGAACTCCCCTCTGGGATTGTTAGGTGTCTAATGGAGCATGATTTGTGTAAACGTTATTTTCTGGAAGTGTTTTTAAATGGACAGTACCCAACATATTAACCTCTATCTTTTAATTAATCTAAAACTGGTATGCGATGATGGAAAAACTTTAGAATTTAAAAGTGATTCGTTTGAATTTTAAAAAGCCTACTGGATGAAAAATGTAATATTTATGAAGGTCCCTGGAGATTACAAGGATTGTGTTAATACCTTTTGTCCATGCAGAACTTGACAAATACTATGTCTAGTGCAGTGTTAGCTATGGACCCAAATGAAGTTTTTGTAACTCAAGTAAACTCAAGTTTTCTTCTCAGTCTTGACCTTACATAGGGTATTAGATTAAAATTTATATAAAATTAAGTGGCTTCCACTCAGTTTTCCTTTGGGGTGAGTTGTACTTTGAGGTAGCACTTCGAGCAAAAATTGTACAAATGGTTGCTGAATCTTTGCAAGGCAAATGGACTGAGTTAGTGTAGTACTGGTTGACATAGCTGATGATGCTGGTGAATAAACACAGCTGTTTTGGCAAGGTGAAGTATAATGTAGGATTGAATTGTGTTGAATTTTTGTTTATACAATATAATGTATACATTTCAACTGTTTTCTAATTCCCAAGGGGGAGGAATTCAGTTTTGCTTAATAAAATTGGAACAATACCCGGTAGCTTAATTTTATTTTTGCATGTTTTAAAGAACATTTTAATGAACAATAAATGGTATAAAAAGAAATGAAAATAACTCCTCCTACCCCCTTCCTGGTTTGGTTTCGAATGTATTCATACAAATAAGAACGGTGACAAATATATCAAGGAAGCTATCCCTATGATTACCAATGCCTTGGAGGATTGAGCTCCATTAGGAAGTCTGTCACTGTAAAGATAGCTAGTGTGGGACTGAGTCAGAACAGGATTTCCCTCAAACACCCTCTCTCTTAAGTTAGCCAATTAGATTCACTGAAGTCTCCCTCTAACATTAATATTGGCTAAGGAAGTGGGGAGGGGTAATGATTGCTATTGTGAGTTAGTGTTGTTGGATTGCAAATAAGACTGATCCTGTATCTAAGCCAAGGTCAAGAGGTGGAAGATATTTAGAAGAGAAGAGGATTGGCAGTTGAGAGGCTGAGATCCTAGCCATTAGAAACAGAAGGGAAGAAAACTAAGGCATCTTTCCTGGAAGACCAGTCCAGCCAAAAGGCCTGTAAAAATGACTTTATATTGTTTACTCTTTCTTTTAAGGTAAACTAATTTTAGTTAGAGAAAAAGCTATTTATAGTTCTACCGTGTACTTAGCTATAAACGTAGCTGTATTTTGCAGTGTAGTAAGAACTGTTCCAAGCGGGTCTTTTTTTTTTTTTTTTTTTTTTTTGCCTTTTGATAGAGGACTAGGACAGAGGCGCACAACATGTGGCCCATCATGGTTCTTTATTAAACCACTTTATTAAACTACAGAGGATTTAAGAAGCAAAATGGTGAGTGTCATGTCCACCTTTGTGGCAAATCCTTAATCCATGCACATGCCTTTATGCGTAGTTCAGTTCTCCATTTGAAAATGTGCGGAGGGCATACCCTGGCTTACAGCAGATCTTGCTAAGGGCAGCCTTTCATTGGATATGTATCTTGCTAGTTGCCCTCGGTATAAGTTTGTGCTTCTCTGGGCTGCAGGAACTATGTACTTGCTGTATAAACTTGTAAATAAAAGGACAGTCTCATCCACCTAGGCATGTGATTAAAAAGCAATCAGTGGATACAAGCAAAAGAAAATGAGAAGTACATGACTTAAACAGGGTCACTGCTTAGATGTGTTACTGAAATATCCATCTTTCTAGACATTCTCTTTCATAATATTTTGAAAGTTTAAAAGGATTGCTGAGCCCAAAGGACTGCTTAAAGGAAAACCTGATATGATTCTAGTAGAGGTGCACAGGTACATGGGTCCAATTATCAGATCAGTACTGATATGAAGAAAATTGCTGTACTGGAAATTGTGCCCATGTGGCCGATTTAGTTTGGCCAATAAATACCCATTAGAAATGGTGTTTCTCGGGTTCAGTTGCATGGTTGGCTGGCAGAGGTGCATCAGTGGAGTGGCATAGCCCTAGCCAGGCTTGGCAGTTTCGCTATGGTGTTGGCTGTCTGTTGACAGAAGGCTTGTAATGTAGACAAGCTGAGAGTTGAAGATGCTAAGCAACCTTTAGATTTTAGATTGTTTGCAACAGGCTAGCAGAGAAGTGTTATAGAATTTTTATTTTTTTTCAGCGTATTATCTCTGAAATGCATTTCTCGGTTTCTGTTATCTCACAAGTAAAGCTCAAAGTGCTTTTTATTTAATTGAAATTGTGTCATTTGAAACAGTAATAGCTGAGAGCTGATTTTTGCCTCATGTTTTGAAAACTCTCCAGATCCCTAGCAAGAAGACCTTTTGACACTAGATATTTCCATTTCAGTAATCTGGTGTGGTTGGACTCTTGTCTTATGAGAAAACAGAAATCGGGCAGTTTTATCAGTACTTCTCAACTCTCACAGCTTGCCTCCAAGACTTAAGATGTTAAGTGTGTGAAATCAGGTCAAGTGCTAACAAAGGTCTTTTTATTTAAAGAGAGGTTGTCCTTACTTCAATGACTGATTTCCCTTTCCCTCCCTTGAATAAAGTTATAAATATTTGCTAGTTGTAATATCACAAGTTAAAGTAAACTGAAGGACTCTTATTTTTGCTATATACTTATTCCAGTATGGTGCTGCAGTGAGTCCAGAGGTTATAACTTACATTAAAATATGACTACTTCAGGTACTGATAAAGCATATATGTGGTAGTTTCTGTGACACTGTTACTAAATCTTTCACCCTATTGATGGTGTGGGCATGCATTCTAACTAACCAGCTTAATAAATAATGTTGCTTGAAGACTGGAGTATGAAAGGAGGATGCCTGCCCATTTCATCATCTGTGGAGAGGTATTAACTAAGCTATGAAAATTCCTTCCCAAGATTAGTTACTTTGAGAGATGTATTTTCATCACAATTGATCTTGGTGTCAGAATTTTCACAAAAAACATGTGCATTCGCTTACTATGCAATTACAGCCCAAACCCTTACTCAGTAGTTTATACTCCTTAGCCACACCCAGACAAGCACAGCTGTGTGGTATGTGGCACCACAGATGGATCTGCGGTGCCACATACTGCACATTTAGGTGTTTCCTGTGCTGCTACCTTGCAGTGCAGGGGTTTTGTTTTGTTTTTTGTTTTGTTTTGTTTTGACCTCTAAAAAGCCCACGCAGGAAAAAAAAAGTGGAGTGGTGCACGCAGGAACAGTATGTGCTGACCAAAACCGGAGCCTGGCTGGCCAGAGCCACACTTCAGGTATCGGCCAGGCTCCAAGCTGCAGGAAAGACGCAGCTGTAGCTTCCCTGGCCCCCATGATCCCAGGTAAAGCTGCTGGGCCATCAACTGTGCTGGTCACAGGCTCCCCCTACCCCACCCAGGGTAACCTGCCGTGCACCAGGGGGCGTGTGACACAGGCATTTCCCCAGGACAACTAGTAGCGGCACAAGATGTCCTGCTGCTAGTTGTCCCTGGAGAAACAAACGTCCATGTTCATCTGGATGCAGCCCTCAAGTCTTAATGCAACTGAGGAAATGTGATGTTATTGTTGTAGCAAAGATCATAATTGATGTAAATGTATATTATCCTCTGGACAAACATAATTTTTAAAATAGCATAAATATTAATCCTGGGTAAAAACATTAGTATATGATTTGATTTTTATCTTCCTTTAGTTACAAATGCAGCTTGAAGTTGCATTCCTTTGGAATTTTGAAATTAGTCAGGCAGTACATCAATGTGGGGTTTTTATTTTTACAGTCTAGACTTGCATGCATACTAATAGATCTTTTGTGGCACACAAAAGAGAAAATGTATTACGGCTTTCAAACAAAACAAAGGCCTTCCTGTTGAGATTTTGAACATATTCTTTTCATTGTTTGAACAGCCATCTGAGAATTGCTTACTTAACAACAAGTTCATGTTTTGCACGAGTACTAAGCAATAGGATTAATTTTCTATATTCTATAATTTTGTTTCCCATTTAGAACCACTTTCTTTTTTTTTTTTTTTTTTTTTTTGTATTGGAAAATACCAGAAATTACTGTTTGTTTAAAATGAAAAGTATGGATTCAGTGTTGAGAAGAGCTGTTTCTCCTAAGAACTTCTCCACAGAAATACTTAGCATCTGAGAGAACACCCTTCATGTGTTAACCACTCAATTCACTACATTATATGAAACATGGCAGTGTACATCTATAAGCAAGGGACTAAAGCAGGGGCTAGCAACATTTTTGGGCAGAGTGCCAAAAATGCTCACAAACTCAACTTGTAAGATGCTAGCATGCCAGGACAGAAAGTAAGTCCCTTTCCCAAAGGCTACAAAAGAATGCCAGTGGAAATGAAATGAACCATGGTAAAAAATATCTTTACAATACAACTTTGATTGTGTCTCAGAATAACTAGAATTCTTGTTCTCAATATTGGCAGACAAGGTTCTTTGAGTAGATGTGATATCTTTTATTAGACCAACTTTGACTTGCCCCGCAGCTGAAAGGGACCTAGGGGTAGTGATCGACCATTGCATGAACATGAGTCGTTAGTGTGATGCTGTGACAGGCAGGGCAAACAACATGCTGGCTTGCATTAACCATTGCATCTTATGCAAAACTAAGGAAGTGGTACTCCCACTGTACTCCACACTGATGAGACTGCAGCGGGAGCACTGTGTCCAGTTTTGGACGCTGCACTTCAACAAGGACGTGGAAAAACTTGAGAGGGTCCAGAGAAGAGCCACCCATATGATCAGGGACTTGCAAGACGAGCCATATGAGGAGTGGCTGAGGGACTTGGGCTCTTCAGCTTACAGAAGAGAAGGCTGAGAGGGGATTTGGTAACAGCTTACCGCTACATCAGGGGAGTACATCAAGAATTTAGTGAACAGCTGTTCACCAGGGCACCCCAGGGAAGACCAAGAGCAATGGATACAAACTCCTAGAAGGCCACTTCAGGCTCAGTTCCAGGGAAAACTCCTTCACAGCCAGGGTGTCCAGATTGTGGGATAAACTCCCTCCAGTGGTGTTGCAGTCGCCTACCTTGGAAATCTTCAAAAGGGGCCTGGACAGTCACCTTGCTGGGGTCACTTGACCCCAGTTGTCTTTTCCTGCTTAGTGCAGGGGGACTGGACCCAATGATCTACAAGGTCCATTCCAGCCCCTAACAAGTAGTTGGAAAAAAGTTCTTGGCAAGCTTTCAGGTGCAGTCACCCTTCTTCAGGCATAGGGAGTCTCTGCTGGTCTTAATATTATGTTCTTAATATTGTCATAGGATGGGGACTTTTTGATGTTTGTCACAAATGTAATGTGATGCAGAGTTCATTATTATTCAGAACAGTGAAGATTATCGCAGGGATCTTTTACAGTATTCTTTTATAGTGACTGATTTAAATGAGCAAATTTTGATGCATGAAGAATAACTTTCTGCACTGTAAGCTGGTTGGCTTTGAAGAACTGCATATGGCTTCTGTCATTTCAAGCAATCTGTAGCACTGAAAGACATTCCATTTAGTATAAATAAATATGCAACTCTTTTCTCCTTTTAGATTCAAAGCACAGAGGGGGAATTACCACACATTCCAACTCCTTACCAGTTGGCTTTGATCAAGTCCAGAAAAGGTGAGTAGAATTCTGTTCTATGGAGACAGTGAAAATGCCTCTTGAAGTGCTGATTCACGTATTTCAAACTGCTAAAGTAGTAACCCTCCAAAAAAGAGCTAGATCTTCTTTCCAATTAAGTTTTTAAAAGCATAGAATGTTATTGCAAAGTGGCATCTCAAATTACAGGAGAGAGGCAGCCCTGTAACCTCAATTAATGTTTTTACTTTTGTGCCACTGATGATGGTTCAGAGAAACTGAAATGTTAATTCAGGTTATATGGCTTTTTCCCCTCCATATCCTGTAATTTGAGATGCCCATTTAAACTAAATTATATTGTTTAAAACCTAAATTGTATAGTACAACCAGGTTTCTCCTATAGGCCACAGCTACATCTGTGTGCCGACTGCACAAAGAGCCAGCGCCTCTGCCCCCATGTGGAAATTCTGTTTTCCTCTAATGCAAACTCTATGCACTGCATTATATAGCATGTCTAGTGAATGCTTCTGCTCTGAACTATGTTGTTTTATATTTTGAGTGGAGAGGAGAGGGCAAGACACCTGGTTACACTTCTTTTTGCATTTGCCCCTCATACAAAGATGGCAAATGGAGTCTCTTCTCCAGCTAACGCATGTGTAATTAATGAAAGCCTAGACTCTGAGGAATTGAGATATTTATGTCCTTAGCTCTTGTGAAATTTGTACATGGACACGTAATCATGTTTGAACAAGAGCACTAAAGAGACACAACTGCTTGAATAAAAATTAAAGGTATCCATATATGTTAGGTTGCATAAATGAGGTGGTCACCTGAAAGTGCAGTAGGATTGCAATTCAGTACAGTATGTTTGAGTACGCTATAAAAAGGACTTCTGAGATTAAAGGTTGACTAGTAAGGCCAACTTCATGTACAACCTGTGTTGTTTTCTTCAAAACAAAAGCTCACTTGCATTGACTTTTGGTTCTGTTCTGGGAGGAAAGGAAGAGTTGACAGAAGTTCTGGCTCTAACTAGCTTCTCTCCTAGCATTTGCAACTGGATTGCTTTCTCCTCAGGGTCATATGCACTCACACAAATGTGCATATGATACTTGGTTACAGTTCTCAGGCAAAAGTTCATAGCAATTTGTATGGCAGTGATTTGCATTTTTGAAGGGAGGGGAAAGAAGCTTCACTGTTTGCCAAGCCACAACTGTCACAGTCAGAGCTTTCCCAGTGAAGGAAATTCACAGGATTAGCAGCTGGAAGAGAAGGGAAAAAATCCTTGCCTTTTTTTTTTCTCCTCAAACAAATTTGTCTTTTATTTCTAAAGAAAGGCATGTCATAGAGAAATGGGGGATTCATTGCTTCCTCCTTCACATGTTCCAGGAAAAAAATGTATAGCTGGGCAGGGACTTGATCATGAAAGGTGCTAGACGGCCTCAGTAAAGGAAACATTTCTATATTGTCATAAAACTACTATTAACGCCATATAAATGATATGTTTCCCCTCCTATGTGCCTCAGCTCAATTCTGTGCATGTGCTGTGTAGCAATTTTACATCCATGTAAGCCTTAAGCTCTCTGCTGATTCTGTTAGGGTGGTAACTGCTAGAGAGCTGAATTTTCCATAGGAAGTCATCTGAGCCTCTGAATTTAGAACATTAAATAATTGTCAGATCTGAACTGCATTCAGTCTTACAAGCTACAACTGAAAAACTGTTTTTTATGGTAGTACTTTAACCCATTTGTTTCCTGTTCAACAGTTACCATTATTGGGGCTTCTTGTTTTGGGGTCTGTTCAGTTGCTGTATTACAATGAAGGCAAACAAAAATAGGAAGACCCTGTCCAGATATTTTGTTCCTAGTCTAGAAATGTTACCAGGCTATTCCATATAGGTTTCAAGGAAATTCTGAAGAACAAAAACAATTATGGGATCTCTAGCCAACATTTTAAGACCTTACTAATGACTGGTGGGGCGGGGGGGGGGGTGTTCAATTTGAAATGAAGTAAAGTGGTCTGCTTTTTTCGGAGGGCACCAAAAATTTAGTAGCCAATTTTTCCAAAAAGGGTTCACTTCTGAACACAAGTTTCACTTTTGCTAGGATTCCCTAGGTTGAGTTCTTTTTCTTTTTTGTGACATTTTTGGTTAGTAGTTCATATGTTGATCTCTTTCAGTTCCTTTATATATAAGCACCCAAACAATTTTGCATGTACTCTTCCTTCACAAATGTAGTCGTTTATCTAGAAGGCTGCTTCTCTATCCAGATCAGGGTAGTGATTTCAGTACAGAATGTTATGAATGTGTAGGATATAAATGGAGGTTTAATGGCAGTGTACCTCCACAAAACTGTGGCTGCTTTCTCTGACTTTTATAGCAGTTTGTAAGGCAGTGTTAAGGTGTACAATAAAATACATAGCATTCAGTTTAAAAACTGGTGTTTTTATTCCTTCTCATCACTGAAATAGCCTGAACACTATTAAAGCATGTTTAAACAGTGCTAAGTTCTGCAGCTGCCAATGCCATCAGTTAGTGTTAATTTTTTTCATTTTAAAGCAAACTCTTTTTCTTATAAACAACAGGTGTGTTATTTTAAAGGTTGCTTGCAAATCACTGTTTTGGTATTAACCACTTAGTTGGTTAAATATTTCATCGAGAACAGAAAGTATTCCATATCATCTTGATCAGCTTGATGTACTTTTTAGGTTATGTCTTACAAATGGTGCTTAAGTAGTTTAGAGCTGGCATTCTGGCATTTGTTATTACATACCTCAACTATAGATGTGTTTTGCTTATACGTTTCTGTAGAGAGGAATGAGAGGCTTCAGTTGCTTCACACTGTAAACATAAAGAGCTGCTAAATGTCCACTGTAAAAAAGCTATTACAAAGTTATATGGAAGGCAGCTTTAAATAAGGAATCTTGTTTTCCAGCTAACTAATGTTTACTTGCGTTTATCTCACAACATCTATTCAGAAGGTACCTCAGGTGGAACAGCCTTTGGAATGTAAAATACAAAATCTGTGAAATCATTGTACAGTACTGTGTTTTTGTGTTTTTAATACCTGGCTTGTGGTGACTCAGTCGTGCTCGACTTTCAGAAGTGGTCTGCTGCTTTCTGGGTGCATCTAAACATGCAGTTAATATGACTGAATAAACTCCAGCAGTCTGTTCCAGAGTTTTTTGCTCCTGGGTTCCATGTTTACACATCTACTTAGGACTGCAGTATGTTGAGCTGGGTTGGAGCAGCCCTGGCTGGTAGAGGACCCTGGGGGTCAACCTGCCAGCCTGGGGCTGCTCCAACTTGGCTCAAATATAGTATTTTTCATTGTGGGTACTATTAAATCTTAACCCAATAAGCATTCTAGAGATCCTTGCTATACTAGTACTCATAGTTGGATTGAGAACTATCTATCTACATCTATCTGGACAGCACCATATTTTTTTTTTTGTATATAGATACAATAAATAAAATATTGGTGCACCAATAGAGATTTTTTGGGCTGATACTGATGATAAATACAATAAAATAAAATATGGTGCTGTCCGGATGGATATAGATGGATAGCTCTCAGCCCAGTTGTGAATACTAGTATAGCAATGATCTCTAGAAAGCTTGTTGGATTAAGTTTTAATAGTACCCGCAATGAAAAATACTGCAGCAGGCAATCCAAACATCTAAACATAACCAGAAATTAATGAACAAGTTCAGAGTACTTCTCTTTCCTTTTTTATATTGGAGACAAACTTGATCAGATGATACCAAAACATCTGAATGGTATTTCACTGAACTCTTGGAATGACAGGAATCCTAGGTCAGTAGTTACCAACAATTTGAAGTAGATAACTGTTAATTATACCACTATTTGTTAATTATTAAACTGTGCAGCCATCAAATCCAGATATGTTTAGTAAGGCATAGACCCTTCTTGTATATTTTTCTCCTTTTGCTTCAGAGCTTTTTTACCTAAATATTTTGAAATCATAAATTGCACTTACATGCTATAATACTTTAATGGTTTAAATCAAGGCTTCCTGCTGGGTGTGGGGTGGAGGGCAGACTTTGTGGGGTTTATGGTGGAGGAAGGGTTTATAGGTACCCTACATAATCACAGATCAATTCCATGGAAACTTTCCTATTTAATTTTAACCAAGATCTGAATCTAGCTCAGTGGGTCCCTTCTGGCTTCCCCTAACCTATGTGATCTCCAGGTGTACTGTAATAGTGGCAAATAGGGAGCAGAGTTTAAATCTGGAAGAGAAGCCCATTTGCAGTTATGAGGATGTACATCTGTACATCCCAGCATGATGGGTAATTATCTCTGGCATGGGACTATAGCCATAACAAGTAGCATAACTAAGGGGGAAAACTGAGGCAGCTGCCTCAAGTGCAGCCTTTGTTGGTGGGGACAGAAAAATAGCCACTGTGCAGAAGTGGCTGATCGCACCACCACAGTCGTGACAGCAGCCCACCCTGGCCCCCTGCATCATGGCTACCTAGAGTGTCTCTGGCCGTAGCCATGTAACTGCAATGCTCAAGTGATTCCAAAAGCCCTATTTCTTAGTATCGTTAATACATATGTAGCATGGCAATTGAGAATTTGAGCCATAAAGAAAGTAGAGATAAAGTATGTGATATTTTGGCATTAAAAGGGTGTTCCATGAAGGATGGAGATTTGAGTGAGAGATCCTGCATGCTAAACATGTCTTCCTGGTTAATCTCAAGACATCCCGACAGTTCCATTGTGCAGGTGACATTGCTAACAACTGGAAGGAATGGCAAGTAAGGAAAAGAAAGGGAGTTTCTTGTAATCGCAGTTGCTGGGACATTGAAACACAAGCACAAATAAGAAATGTAAAGGAAAATTATTTAGGATGCCTACCTGTACCTCTGAGCCTCTGTAATACACAGAAATTGGTTTTGAGGGACATGGAAAAGAAATATCAAGTATCAACTCAGGCAAAAGGCAGTCATTTTGTTTCTTGATTCATTTCATATTTATGAATCAAGAAATCAGCATACATATATTTGTGAACATCTTTATGTGGAATATTTTGAATGTCTCCACCCTGTCATTGATTTTTGTGGGCAATTTTCTTTCTCTCAGAAGAAAGATTAATTTAAAGGTTGGTAAAATCTATTAGTCGCCACAGAAGTTGGGAGATGTGACTCTCATTTGCTTCATAGGAACTAGTAGTTTCCACCATAGTCTGTTCTTGTGATAACTTGAGAGAACTCTCCTTTTAATTGTGTTAATTGTATCCTGGGCTTAATAACAATCCACTCCAGTTTCAGCTGAAATCACATCCATTGTCTTAATAAGACTTGGGTGGAGTTGTCTGTCCTGAGGTAGAAGGCTGTTTGTCATTGCAGGATATGGTGATTACCAAGATAACAGAACAGCAGCACAACTTGAAGGCACTCCCTTCAAACTAAGTGAAATACTTGATACAAAAGTTAAAAAGGGCATTTTGCCTAGTTTTAAGTCCATGCAACTTATATGCATGCAAATGGGTTTTTATTCTGCAGTAATAAAATTTTCATCCAAGTAGATATAAAAATATTGTACTTTTCTGGATAATTCAGCAATTTTGAAGTAGCTTTCACAGTGTTTTTTACTGTTGAGATTTGAACTGCAATTGATTATAAAGAATCATAATATCATAGAAAATTAAGGTTGGAAGGGACCTCAGGCAGTCATCTAGTCCAATCTCCTGCTCAAAGCAGAACCAGCCCCAACTGTCTTATCCCAGCCAGGGCTTTGGCAACCTGGGCCTTAAAAACCTCCAAAGATGGAGCTTCCACCTCTTCTCTGGGTAGCCTGTTTCAGTACTTTACTACCCTTCTAGTGGGAACATTTTTCCTAGTATCTAACCTAAACTTCCCTTGCTGCAACTTGATACCATTGCTCCTTGTTCTGCTACCACTGAGAACAATCTAGCTCCGCCCTCTCTGTAACCACAGAGAAGGCTGCTGTCAAGTCCCCCCCTTCACTCTTTTCCTTTCCAGACTAAGTAAGTCCAGTTCCCTCAGCCTCTCCTCAGAAGTCAGATGCACCAGCCCCCTCACTATATTTGTTGCCCTCCACTGCATTTTCTCCTATTTGTCTACATCCTTATGGTTAGGGGGGCACCAACAGAGATTTTTTGGACTGATACTGATGGCCAATTTTTGACAAGATATATCAGCTGATATCAATCTGGTTGCCGATATGCAGCCCAGCAGCTTGGAGAACAGCATCTGGCTGGCAAGTCTGCTGTTAGGGAAGGGGCAAGGTGGGAAGTAAGGGGTGGGGGGGGCAGCTGATTGAGGCCCCCGTGGTGAGGGAGGGAGTGGGGCTGAGGCAGGTGCTGCTCAGCCAGGGCAGGGTGTGGGACAGAGCCACAAGCAGCTCATCCAGGGGCATGAGAGAGGGGGAAGCTCCTGCCGCTATCCCCACCCCAGGACGGCAGGGGGTATGCCTCCCAGATCTGTGTGCAGAGTGAGGGCAGGTGGCTGCTGCGGGCCAGGGCTAGTGGTGGGTTCTTCCTGCAGGGGGGCTGGGCTGCACTCAGGGTGGGTGGCAGCAGTGCTGGGAGCAGGGGCTATAGCAAATTTCAGGGTGGCTGTAGCCCCCCCATGAGGAAGAGCCCAGCCCCAGCCTGCAGCAGCAACCCATGCACAGATCAAGGGCACGTGCCCCACGTGGCTTCCCAGGGGTGTGTGTATCAGTGGGATTCCCCCCACCTTGCAACCCCCAGAAAAGCCATGTGGCTCTGTCCCTTGCCCTGCACCAGCTGGGCAGCACCTGCACCAGCCCCACTTGCACTCTCACTGTGGGGGCCTTGATCTGCCCCCTGCCATGGCCCTTCCCTTCCCCCCACCCCTTCCTCCACAACAGATTTACCAGTTGAACGCTGCTCTCCACGCTGCCGGACTGCATTCCTGGCTGCCTGCATGCTGCACTGCGGCTGCACACATGAACAGGGCGTTTATTGGCAACATTATCAGCCATTAAAAGCAGATTGCCAATAATATCATTTTCCTTATATCGGTACTGATATAATATGGGACCGATGTATCTGTACACTTCTACTTATGGTAGTTTCAATGACTGAAGCAATATGAAGTGAAATTGTATGCTATAGTTGAGATATGGAATGCCAATTTTATAGCACTTGGTAGGAAGTGGTGTTCCTTTTAGCCATCTTTGTTCTTTTCCTTCCTAGTTTTTTCCAGTGCTGCAGAGATCTAGAGATCTGTTTAAATTACAGTAGTCTACCTGGGTTACTTTCTAAGTTCTTACACCAGATGAGTCCTCCTATGAGTAGATTTGGGGCTTTTAAAGTTGTCCCATACTCTAGCACAGTAGTTTTTAACTTTTTTTTTTTAAATTTGTGGACCCCAAAGAATTTCAAATGGAAGTTCCAGACCTCTTTGAATTGTAAGTGTGTGTATTCACATACCTTTTTATTATAGTAGTCTTTCGCAGACTCCTTGGACATAGTATGCAGACCCTCAGGGGTCTGTGGCTCACAAGTTGAAAACCACTGCTTTAGCACTCTTGCTAGAATGAAGAGGAAGGAGAGGGCTGAAGATCTTGATACCCATGAGGGCAAACTCCCCAAAATCTAGTATCTCTGGCATTTTTCAGAGCCCTGCCAACCACTTATAAAGGCTGAGCCATATGGGGCCAAGATCCCCATGAGACTTCTTGCTAATCCACAGTGTAGTGTGCAGGGACAATTGCTAGATACCTTCCATTCCCTAAAGACCACTTTGGCCTGGGAGACAGGCAAAGGTTCATGGTTCAATGATGTTCTCCTTTTTGCCACTACCAGAGGAAGGAGTAGATGCTTCATGAATGGTGTCACATTTGGGGAAGGAAACTTAGAAAAGACAAAGAGCTAGTAATAACATTTTTCCCCCCGCAAGACGGGAAAGAGAAATGGAAAAAAAAATGGTGGCTATTCACAAGATGGATACTTTTGGAGTAAGAGTTTCTACTTTGTGTGATTTTAAAAAGAATCCACACATCACAAAAAGCAATTTTTTTGAGAAATATTTATGCTGTTTTTTTGTGATGTGAATGTGGCGAGAAATTAAGGCAATAATTACATGTGATCACATCATTTTGGTTTTAAAGTCTCTACATAAACTTATTACAGCTAACTTGTATGCTTTTTAATGTTCTTAACAGACCAGCTATTACGAACAGCCAGTCAGCATTCTGATAGTAGTGGTTTTGCTGAAGATCCTTCTACAGATTGTTTTTTACTTAATCCCCTTCAGGTAAGTTTCCTGTATTGTGGTGGAAATGGTGGTTGGTTATTGTGATATTGTAGCAGTGCCTTTTGTTTTGATTCACACTTGACAATTAACCTGGATCCTGATAAGATTTTTCCATTGCAGGACTGGATCTGTCCAGTCTCCCTTTTGACCTTTGCATTAAAGTTTTAAAACTTTCAAACTGGATGATCTTATCAAACGGAATGATCTGGGCCCTGGAATAAGCTTTAAGTTCAGTATTTTCTGTTCACTGATTTTTGGTAAATCTGTTCTCACTGGCAGAGCCTTTAGAATTTCTGTTCATTCCCTTTTAAGAATTTTCAAAGTGCTAAGCTTTGAAATAAGATGAAAATATTTTTGGGGGGAGTTAATTGTTTATCAATAATTCAGTTTTTATTTGTTTGTTTCTCAGTCAAATTTTCTTTGCATATTTTTTGCTTTACCTTAGGGCTTGAATTATTGACAAAAAGTAAAAATAAATTTATATTAACATACTCATGGTTAAATTAGCCAGTATGAATTAGTTTAAACCCCCAGCGCTGGGCTGCCTTTCTTCAGGCTCAGTCAACTATTGCCTATAATATTGCTCCTGGAATTTACAAAAATAATAACTTTAGGCCAAGTCTTACTTTTCTTGAGGGAGGGAGGCAGATGTCTGTATCTTTTTAGTCAGTAATTTCTCAGTGACTTTTGATGACCAAATACCAGTCTGTAAGTTATGATACTGCTATTCCTTGCATTTAGTGTTTGGTAGCTTTCCTCTTCCGTTGCCAAAGTGTAGAGAAATATGTGCATTATCTAGTTTGTATCCCTGTGAGCTACTAAAACAGCTTTAGATGTATATACAATACTTGGACTAGAGATTTTGATGGCCACTCGTATAGCTGGAATCCAGCCTCCACTGCAGTTTTTTTAATATTTTTTTTTTCAATTTGCCACATGGAAGGTATCCTAACAATGATGTTCTGTAACAAAATTAAAGCTTGAGAAACTGATTCTACTCGGGACTATTAGCAGTGAATCTAAACTAGAGTTAATGCTTTTGTGACAAGAGAATGAGTCTAAGAATAAAATCACTCCCCTGCGCTCTTTATAAACTGATGACAAAACCTGGTGATGGTCTCTTCTACACTGCTAAATCAAACTAAGTTGCAACTAATTTCTTTCTCTCAGTGGCCTGGATAGTTTCTGTTAGTGAAAGTTGTGTGTAACATAGAATGCTGCATTTTTCTGCTTTTTGTGTTGCTTGTCTGAATGGATGGATTGAGAGAGAGCTTACAGTGAACAAGACAATTCTGTGTTGTGCTCTGGAAGCCTTAGACTCTCTGCTCTTGCTTTCATTGTCTTTACTCCAACTAAAAACTGTCCAATTTAGAAAAAGATGGGTGACTTGTAAGAGTAAAGGGAAAATGAAAACTTGGTAGTTCAGGGAGTGGACTTGAAAAAAGTGTAAAAGAATATATAGATTATGTTTGTTGTTTCCCAAAAGTATGGCAAGTTAGTGCCATCTACTGTTAAATGATTTAACCAACATACTATTACATTATTCAGAAATACAAGATAGAAGTAGTTATCTATGTTAGTTTGAAGTAAGGCAGAAGGTAGAGTAGTTTTGTACCTTTTATAGACTAACCAAATCAGAAATGTATAGCACAAGCTTTTGTAAGTAGAAGTTTAATTCACAACATGCTATGAAGGGATTGCAGGAAGCAGAGCTTCTAAAGAGAAAATGTGATTAGAATATAAAGGGTAGAGAAGAGAGGAGGAAAAAGAGGGGGCAGTGCTGAGAGATGTGATGTGAGGAGGGAAAAGAAAAAGCAGTTAAGCTAAGAAATACAAGAGCATACTGAGAAATGGGAGATGTGTATGTACTTGTCCCCCAGAACCATTGTCCTAATGTAGAAGATTTCTCCATCCAACAGTTCTAAGAATTGTCGTAGATGACTTGTGAGTAAATAAGGTCATACTAGATGGATACAAAGATCCACAAATGTGAATTTTAAATTGGTTGACATGAGGTATTTCACCAGAATTTTAACATTTTCGGAAATGCAAAAACTCTGGGCAAATTTACTTTCCTTGGCTTGAACAACATTCCCCTTTTTCAGCCTTCCGTACTTATCTAGTGGAGATTTGTGCAATACAAGATGAATACTTTTGAACATGAAGCTCAAGGCTGCAAATTCTTTTCAGGGCAAATGACAAGTGGAATTAGTGCTTGACATATTTCATAAATAATCTAGCAGTAGTGAACTAATGGATATAATCTTTACAGTGGTCTATAGCTATAGAAATTGGAGACAGGAAAAGTTTGCTGCTGCCTTCCCTCCTCCCCCCCCCCCCCCCCCCCCCCCGGATTTGTTCTTTATGATACATTTTCCTAGTGCCTTTCCCAGTTTCTCTTTTTAAGTGGACCAGCCAGTGGGGTTCTTCGTAGGAACCATTCCACATTCTAATAAATCTCAGTCTCAGAGTAGCTCTGAAAGCTACCATTATTTGTTTGAATTATCATATTCATTTCGGTACCCTATTAAATATTAGAAGCTACTGTCATATCCAGGTATTATCCAGGTACATAAGAAAACATATGATTTGCCACAATGTAGTTTTAAAACAAGACTCAAAAGTGGGAATGGTGAACAGTGGAAGGGGAGAGGGAAAGATGTTGATTGTTACAGCAATGTATTAAAGTAGTTACATAGGTTCTGCATTGTGTAACATAATTGTATGCTGTATGTGCAGTTGTAAAATACAGGTTTAGCCTAAATTTTCCTATAACTCCTACTTGCACTAAATAATTCCTCTCGCTCCATGATGAATGCCCCCTTTCTTTCTTTTTTCTTAGATATTTCAAAGACAATTATCATCTGTATGTATCAGATTGAATACAAAATCCGATTCAAGTGTTATCTAGTTTTTCCAACCTGCTTACTTTTTGTTCATTCCTAACCTAAATATCTATATCTACTTTAGTCTTTAAGACAGTCCCTGAAGTCCCACAATCACGTTGCTGTTCCACTTTCTGGTCTGCCTCCATTTTTCTTTTCTTTTTGCCAGTAACAGGTCAAGGAGTGAAAGTACTGTTAGAACTGTATAGAAATGCTCCTTGCTAACTTGTTCTGTAACATGCTACAATTGTATTTTAAAGCCATGTTTCAATGAGCTTTTGGTGCTGTATCTCCATGCATGATCCCATTTAATTTACTCTCCACTAGAGCATCTGACTTTCTACTATTTACATAGCTTATACTCAGGTTTCTCACTTATCTCATGTACCTGTAATCTCAGGTGCTTTTCTCCCAGAAATATGGACTTTTCTTGCTGTTTGTCTTAATAAAAGTTAAGGTAAAAATAAGGCTTTCATTAAGGTAAAAATAACTATTTGTTTTCATCCTTTCACTGATTCTCTCTTATCTCCAATTTGTTTACTGCAGGTTCATGACTCTTTGCAGGCTATGGGAAGTAGTGCTGACAGTTGTGACAGTGAGACAACAGTAACATCGCACAGTGAGGAGCTTAGGACACCAGTAGCCAAAGAACTGCACAATTTCAATGAGTTAGAGGAGGAGGAGGAGGAAGAGGAGGATGAAAAGCTTCTCCCTGAAATGGAGGGACAAAAGTTGGAGGTACCTTCTGAAAACAGAACAAAAAGTGATGAAGCAAACCTTGAACGTGAAACTAATCAGAACCAAAGAAGAGAGAGAAATGTGTCTTGTACATCAGATTCTGCTCAAAGAGGTCTCAGTATAGAAAGTGAAGAGATTTCTACTGAACAAAAGGAATATGAGGTTCTAGAAGAAGATAGTGATGAGAGTGATCTGGAAAAAAGCAGTGAACATGAATTTCCACAGTACAAAACTCACCATATTCTTAAATCAATGGCATCTATTGAAAGCACCAGTTCATCCCCTTCTTCTGTGGATAGGGTTCATGTTGCTTTGCAAAGAGCCCAGATGAAGATCAGCAGCACATCTGGTTCCAGAGTTGGGCGCACCCTGCTCAAGTCAAAAGACCTGCTCTTGAAGCAAAGGCACCGGGTTGCTGAATCAGGTTATCCTCTTAGGCGATCCCAGTCTCTTCCAGCTGCATTACTGAATCCAGTGAAAGTAGTTTCCTCAGTAAATGTCCGGCTGTCTCCAGGAAAAGAGACTTTGTGCAGCCCTCCTTCCTTCACCTATAAGTACACACCTGAGGAGGAAGAGGAGGACCTGATGACTGAGGACAAGCAGTTGGTGAACAAAATGAAAGACAATCCACCTCCATGTAAATCCACATTTCATGTTGCCCCTTCATCCATGAAAATGGAAACTACCCAAAGTGGGCTGACCAGGTTGGTGGATGAATCTAGTCACAGTAGACTACAGAGTTGCCCATTGCACATACCTGCACACATGTCTCAGTCAACGTGTTCTCTCCACTCTCTTCATTCTGATTGGCAAGACAGGCCTCTATGTGAACATATGAGAACACTCAGCACACACAGTGTCCCAAGTATCTCGGGATCTTCTTGCAGTGCATTAGCTTCTCCTTTTGGTTGCCCTTATTCTCCAAGGCATGCTGGATACTGTCCTCGGCCACATGCCATTAATCCACCCTCTACTGTTGAAATGCAGCTACGCCGAGTCTTGCATGATATCAGAAACTCTCTCCAGAATCTCTCTCAGGTAAGAGGAAACCAAATTCAGAGCTGTGGGGGAACAAAGAGATTTTTGTTGCAGCCAATGTGAAATGTTAATCCATTCTTAAATGTGCCCATAATGTTACTTGTGTTGTTGAGTAAAGTGTGTTTTTAGGATAAGATAAACAAAAAATATGACATTTTATGCACGTTAATTTGTTGTTAATCATGAGCTTCGATATAGAAAGTAGCATTATGTTATCTTTCCACCCACCCTTTGATTTTTGCCTTTACCAGCTTACCTCAAGAAACTTGACCCTGTGCTGATTGCACTTTCTAGATGTTCTTGGGGAGGGAAGTCTGAAAACTGTGCTTGTTCATCTTCAATTTGCTCAGCTTATTGTTATTGATTTCTGAAGCTGCCTGTCCTTACCCTCATGGATCTCTGTAACTCCCTTCTTGCCTTCAGTTTAACCATCTTTTTATTTAGTTATTTTTGTTCCCTACTCCTCAGCTCTGTTAACAATACCAGCTTCAGTGACTCCATTAGTCCATGTCCCTTCCACACACATCTCTACACTTTTTTTCATGCTGCCCTTGTGTCTGCACTGTTACCTTCATTAGCTGACCCTGAAAACCCATTATTTTCTTAGTCTTTTCGCCTGTGGAGACCTTCTGCCAGAACACACCGCATAGAAGATGCCCAGCAACCTCCATGCTGTGTCCAGAATCACTGCTGTGGCCACACCTTTCCCACTTGTTTCTGTTCCTCGTGTGCCAACTCCTGGAGCAGAAGCAATGTAGTTGCCTCAAAGCTGAGCTGAGCATGTGTTGAGCATGTGTCAGCGAGCTTGCCTCAGACCAAACCTACAAGCAGTGAGGGATTTGTGTTCATGAACACTTTAAGGTGACTACATTGCCTCCTTCTCAGAAATTGGCACATGGTGAGTGGGAGCATACAAGCAGAGTGTTTTTCAAGGTGGCATTTGGGGCATAGCACGGTGGAAGTGTATGTGTGGCCTGAGACAGTGACCTTGTTAACATTTTAAAACCCACTCTTTATTAAGTCTTGTGTTTTATCTCTTGCTCTTTAGTAACCTGATCTTATCTAAATCCTTCCTCTGCCACCATCTCTGTCTTGCCATCCTTTTAAATGGGTAATTTCATATTGTTGAATTTAAGCCCCAGTCACGCAAGCTGCTTTCAAGTAGGCACAGGGTCCTGTATGTGCACATACAGAGCAGTTGCAAGATCAACTTGTTGGAAACCTAGCTCCCTAATGTGAAGTGTGTGGGAGGACCCTTATGTCTATGTGAAACCCTAGTGATTTTACTAAGTTTACCCAGGGACAGGCATCTACCTCCATATGTCATGTTGCAGGACTTGGATAGGGATGCTGATTTGTCTGTTCATAGGAGATGACTAGGATTTATATGGGTACTAGTAGAAATAATGAAGTTAGTGATCCTTTCCTGGTATCCCATTCCTTGAATTGTTGCTTGTCAAACTTTACAGATCAGTTCTGCAAATACTTTTGGGTATTTGGGCATGTCTACATAGCACAATGTGGTGCTGTGTAGTACAGAGGTATCTCAGCTAGATATGAATGAGCTGGGTTGGATTCCAGGTGCAGGTTAGCTACATTGGTGTGGGGCTCTACCCAGGATCTCAGACTGTTCAGTTAGTTCGGTATTTCTAATTCCACTGAAGCGGGCAGGGTAAACATCCTTTGAAGTCCAGAGGACTGTTCAGAATTGTAGCCATTTTGCCTAGGAGTGAATGTTAACAAAACTAACTTTTCTACATTGAGGAAGTTTAGGGATACTGCTCATTGGAATTCCACTGTAATATAGACAACGATCTGATGGTGTATAATAAACTAACTATATGAACTTAACTTGCTGAAGAGACAGCTTCTGCAGCCTGTATGATACTGGTGTGAATACAAGTCATCTGATAGAAATGAGTACTAATAAGAATTTAGTTATAAAGTATCTTAGTGTAAATAGGGCAGCTATCCTGCAGCAAGCATAACTCGGCTAAGCCTGTTTTTTCACTTATTAGCCATTCTTAGATGTTTCTATGAAGGGCTTCTCTTTGTCCTATATGCTTTTACCTGCCATTTTTATTCTTCAGTTGACATTATTCTTTGTTATATCATGGTCACTTGTTCTAGAAACAACCAATGTGTTCCAAACACAAGATTGGTGTGTTTAGAGGAGTAATGCAAATGAGCAGAAGGGGAAAAATGAGAGAAAAAATAACTTTAAAATTATTGTACTTAAACTAAGTTCCTCTTGAAATGAAATGTATTCAGAGTTTCCATGACGTGTCATTGGTTCCTTGAACTCTTTTGAAATTACATGAACAAACCATGTTTTACTTATGTTTTAAAGGAATAAAATTTTCTCCCATCTCTGCAATTTGTAGCTGTGACATGTGGGAATACATAATACTTCCTGTATATAGTGCTTTGTCCCTTGATGCAGCATACAAAAAGAAATTCCTCAAGAATCTTGTTTTCTGTCTATTAGAGCAAGATCTTCTGATGCAGGCATTATAAAGAGGGAAATTTGAACAAAGATCAATTTCATCATGATACAGAAACTGTACCAGTTTTGGTCTTTTAAAATGAGGGTGCAAAGCAGATTTACAGGTTGCTGTTGCTTGTATTTTAATATTACATTAGTAGGGCAACCGAAACTGCTACGTTTTCAAAGACATTATGCAAGTGGGTGAATCGAAACACCCTTTCGTCACATATCCTGTATCGCAACAACTTCTAAATGTTGTGGGGGGGGTTTTGGTTTGTTTTGTTTTGTACTTATGTCTCAACTTCTGATTCAATGCTTTTATATTACAGAGCCTTGACTGTGCAACAAAGCATGTTTTAGTTATAGCTTGGCATTATTCTATTGTGCTGAGGTCCCTCTTCACACCAGAAGAGCCCCTTGTTCCGGTAGCAGAATACATTTTGTCAGAAAGGAAGCATTTGCCTGTTGCTGCAAGGTTTAGTTTACTTCTCAGTGCAGCTTCCCTTCTGCATTAGGGTTTTGAGCTGCTGCTTGTCACTGTGGCATCTTGAGAGGGCTGATTTATTAACATGGTCCTACTGGCATTTTCATTTCAAATACTTTCCCTTTTCCTAGTACCCTGCAATGAGAGGTCACGATCTTGCTGCTGCCACCTCTTACAGTACTCAGAGATCATCTATTCTACCTCTTTATGAAGTAAGTATTATTTATACTTATATGTATTTATAAACACCAAGTAACAATTTAGTAATGCCCTAAATGTGCTGTTTACCCTATAAACAGGCCCTGTTCTGAAGAGCCAACTTCAAAAAAAAAAAAAAAAAAAAGATGAATAGTTTCCCATCAGCAATGGGCAGTATCTTCATGTGAATTTTTGCAGGATAACACCCTGAATATTAATCACAAATCTCTTAATGATTCTTTACTGGTTGCTGCCTTGAGTCCCAATTTCTGTTCCCTTCATGCTGCCATTGGGATGTGACTTTGTGAAAGTCAGTGAGGCCCTGCAAGTGCCTGTGTAGGAGCACTTCTGCTGTAGGGTCTACCCATTTACCTGTGCATTTAACACTTTCTTGTCCATATCTCTTTAGAATACTTTCCAGGAACTACAGGTAGTGAGACGCAGTCTGAACTTGTTTAGAACTCAAATGATGGATTTGGAATTGACTATGTTACGTCAGCAAACAACAGTATATCAGCACATGACTGAAGAAGAAAGGTAAAATTATTGTGACTGTTGATGTTTAGAGAAAGAGAATACTGTATTAGGTAAATACAAGACAAGGTTCTACCTTCCCTAATCAGTGGTGGGGAGGGGGAAGCTCTTTGTCTTACAAGAAAATGTTATTAAATCCATTGTCTGTCATTAAACTGTTGCCAAAAGCTGCATGTGCTCAGTAATGAAAACCACCTATGAAGTTGAGAAAACACAGCCAATACTCAGCATGACTATAAAACATATAGTACATATTGGGCAAACAAACTGATGGGACCGTGTGTGTGTGTCCCTTAAAAAGCAAAAAACAAAACAAAAAAACAGGCAGGTGTTTCTTCTGCAGGGAACTGGCCCTGGGCCTGGACCTCCAAGTTGACACCAGGAGGGCCAGATTCAGCCTTGACATCCCCTTTTCTTGGGTGCCAAAAAGGCCGAGTTGGTGCCAAAAAGGCCGAGTTGCTGATGGGAACCTACCACAAGAATAGGTTAGTGCAGCCCATCTGGATAAGATGTATTGTAGTGTGAAATGTGCTCAGTCTCCTTCAGAGCTGACTCTCTTTTTAAAGTCATGGTGAACCACTGTTTTGAATTTAGACTTCCTCTTCACAACCACAGCTGAGTAGTGGTACACATTTTCTAGTGATTCCTATTTCTTCACCAGTCTTAAATGTCTAGTAAACACCACCAAGTGGGCCCTAAACTGTGCACCCAGAATCCCTCTATCACCCTTTTCTCAGCCTGTTGCATATAATTGGTGTGGCCCCACCCTTCATGAGGCAGAACCAGACCAGGTTTCCCGGCACCTCACCTGCATATATATTTTTTAAGAATCCCAGGGCTCGCAAGCAGAACACACAGTTCCTGTCATAAGTGGAGGGACTAATTACCACATGGGTCCTTTGTGGGAGGTATCTGAAGTGCACACAAATACAAGAAGCACTGGGCAATAGTCACCATGGTTTTAAATACTGTTGACTCTGCTGAGGCCTGGACCAATGAACTATATGGACAGATGATGTGTATAGTTTCTATTATATATAAGTAGGTACAAAAGTGCTGCTTAAGAGTGTGTTTATGGAATACCTGTGCTAAAACTTGCAGCAGTTTCAAAAAAGGTAAAATCCATCCATTCTAGATGAAATAAATTACTACAAGCATGTTTATTTCAGTCATTGTTTTCAGATTTGCCTCTTACTTCCATGTGTGCAGGGAGACGAGGGTATGACAGTAAGGAAGGGGCTGCAAAAAAAAAGGGGGGCAAGGGCAAAGGGGCCACTTGACCTCCCCCTCCCCCAGATTTATTTCCCTGCTGTAACAGTGGATGGGGGACAAATTCAAGGCAAACCTCCAATAATTAGATTCTGTTCCTGGAAAACTTAAAACCTATTGATACATTTTCCATGTATAAAATCTAATTATTGGGGGATCATCTTATATTCAGGGCCATCTTATATTTGGGTAAATATGGTACTTCCTTATTTGCTGCTGTGAAAATTATAAGGTGATGCTCCTTCTTCCACTCAAGTCAAAGGCAAAACACCCATTGACCTCAGTGTGAGTAAGCCGAGGTCTGAACTCTTATCAAACTATCTAATGTCTTCCCACCCCAGTTCGGTGATACTTTTCTCCTTATGGCTTTATGCTCATCCATCTTTTCCTCCAGCAAAACTTTTGCCATGAACGTTTTTATAGTTGTGGGTTTTAACAATTTTTTTTTTTTATCAGAGGCCACTTGCAAATTTCTTCTTCTCTTACATTAAATATTTCTATCACAGATCTCTTTCTGTTATTTATAAATTTATATAAAAAATTGAAAGCATTCAGATGCTGCTTCAACCCACAGTTGCCACTAATAGTTTAAAACACTCAGTAATCTGCCTGTATTGTTGTTGCCACCAGTGCTGTGAAGAATCATGCAGAAGAAAAGCACTTAGATTGTTTATTGCCATTGATTTTGTTATTGCTGATTGAACAAAAACAACATGAATAACATAACAATAAATATAGATGTGTCTAAACTCCAAATGCTTGAATATATTGAATGTAATTGGAAACTCATTGGAAGATTTTCCTTGTTTGGCACTGGATGTTAGTTTTCCCATTGAAGTGATAGGTTTTTCTCTCAAAACAGAACTCCATTTTTCTGAAGTGATGAGAATCCTTTGTTCCCTTTTCCTTCACTACTGCTCAGGATGCAGGAGGTTTCCTGTGAAAGAGAAGCAAGCAGAACCTTCCGTGCCAACTGCATCTAACTCGCAGTGCTTCAGAGGACGTGATGGACTATGCCTCTTTGCTAACGGAATGTTGTTTCTTTTGTAATTCACTTGCCTTTAGATATGAAGCCGATCAACTCCAGAGTTTAAGAAAATCTGTCCGCATGGAGCTGCAGGAGCTAGAAACACAGTTAGAGGAGCGTCTGCTTGCTCTGGAGGAACAGCTTAGAACTTTACACATGTCTTCGCCTTACCGATCTCAGCCACTCATGGTGTGTGTTGTTTTGGAAGTTACTATATTTATGATATCTCTTAGCAGCATATTTCTTGAATTACGTGCTAAAGTAAACCTAATGTATCTGTTATGTAGATGCCAACTTTGAAATTAAGACTCCAATTAAAGATCTTCCAAACATTCTTATTGATGTGTTTGGACTCTGATCTGTAGAATTTGGGTGACAAGTCTTCTGTAGATCAGGAGTGACATTTTGTTGTTTTCATTGGTTGTTCAACTACATGCGATTCCAGGATTTTTCTCAGGATTTTAGCTCGGAGATGTCAGAGCTCTATACCTCTTCCAGTATTTTCTTCCTTTTTTAAAATCATTTTATTCCCACCCAAGGAGTCTACCAAGATTCCAAAGCAATGACTATGAATTATCACTGCAAGCCCAGGCTATAATGTTATTCTGTCTGGAGTTCCTCTGCTCTTTTTACTAGTCAAAGGAGGTAGCTGTAGAGGGAACCCAAGGTGTTTCTGTCTGAAAGAGCTAGATTGTGCTGCCTCCACAGTGCTTACCCATCCCATGTGCAAATGATTGGACATCTTTGTCTTTGCTGTTGCCATCCTTTAAGTTTCTTTCACTTTGTGTCTGTGATGCTTCTTTTATTGCTTCTCTTCTTGCACCATACTGTAAATTGTGTGGGCCTGAGATAAAAAAAAAAAAAATAAGGAAATTGTGGAAGTTCAAGGAAGCATAAAAAGGTATGTATTTGTAGGGTAGAACAGAGGTACTAACCCCCTGCCTGCAGGCCAGATCTGGTTCCTCACACCATGTCATCCATTCAGTGGGGCTCCCTACATTACCATGGGAAGCCCTGTGTGCCATAGCCCGATGCACTAGGTCTGGCCCATGGGGTCGAATCCCGGTGTGCAGAGTGGCATGGGGTCCAATCTTGGAGCATGGGGCCAAAACATTGAACCTGGCTAGTGTAGACGAAAGATTGCTCATGATATTCTGTTTTTCCAGAATATCACATGCAGCAGCAGCAGCATACTGTTTGTAATGCCACATACAGGTGTTACTTTTCTAGCAGGAGAATTGCTGATCTCTTGGTAGAAATTACAAGTATAACAAGTGTTCATTCAATTTCTTCAAGGAGGAATCATACCCCTCTGGGAGAATGGTCTCCAGGGTGTGACCCTGGAAGATCCCCATAGCAAGAGAAACTAATTTAGTGTCTGCTGCAGGTCGATCTCAAGACAAGTAAAGTAGCACAGATTAGAATCTCCTAATTATTGTCAGTTTTTGCTCTATGCTGGTCAGTGATCTTGCAGAAGCTTGTGTCCAAGCACAGCAGAGACACCTGCCAAATCATCGTTTTCTGGATTGCCAGGGAAAAAAAATTGAACAGCAAGAACAAGAAAATATGGAATTACTGTGATCCCAAGCCAGACTAAAAATACTTGGAGCTTTATAAATATCTTTTTATTTTTAAATCCATTCATAGAAAGGAGCCAGCTTTTAAAATGACTAAAATAAACTTCTCTGGCCAGTTTTGTTTACTTTCTGACTTCTATGGCTTTACTTCTTCAGGAAGTTGCTACACACTATATTATGCATTAACATTTGATAGTTTTAAAGAACCCCTGTGCCCTAACTCCACTTAATATTTCAGGGTATGTATGGCAGCAGGAGCACTGATAATCTTTCATGCCCTTCTCCACTGAATGTAATTGAACCAGTAAGTAATTTTATTTAAACACTATTAAAAATAGGATAATCAAAGGCTTTCTTAATGGAAACTGGTTAGATTTCGTATTTGTTAGAGGCCGGATCCTACAAGCAGCTGCTTATATGCTATTGAAAACAGTAGCACTGCTCACAGGAACAAAGGTTGCATGCACAAGTGTTTTTAGTCTCTCTCCCGTGATTTAGGAGAGATGTGTGGAGGTAAAGTCTTGTTTAGGAGCAGCTATTAGCATGTGATGAGTTTGCTGTGGTAGTTCTCTCTTTCTATTTTGGTTAGTTCTTTTTGGTGAATATTAACCCAGGAGCCTTGGATAAACACCTTTTTTGTTTAATTTAGATGAAAGCCAACAGAAATATTATAGAGTGGCTAAAAAGAGTAGTTCAGAGGTTGCAAAAGCTTAGGTATCCCTATTTACCAAGCAAGGTGGAACAAATCAAGACTTATAATTTTTCAACAGCTTTGACTAGGTACAGCTGGTGGCTAGAGACATGGCAGTCATTTCTGTTTAATGTTATTTAAAACCTTTTCTTTATGCTTTTTTGCTGAAGTCACTAAGGGAAAGCGTGATTATAAAATATTTATAGAAATACAGTAAATACAATATGTATGGTATGCGTAATTGTGAAGATTAATACCATATGTTTGATTTTTTTTTTTTAAAATTAGTAGGTATAAAGTGTGTGTGTATCTGTATACCTGTATTCATGTATATATGCACACACATACAAATATATCTTTATAAACTAATATGAGTGTGTGTGTGTGTGTGTGTGTGATGGAATGAGTGACTAGGTAACTAATAAGAAATGTTGCTTTTATAGATGCAGGCTTTATTTGGTTCTGAAGAACAGTGTAATTGCCTGTGCCTATGAAGGCCTCAGACAAATCACTAGTGACCTCTGATTTTTAATGTTTGTCTATAGCAATTATAGAAAATACTAGGAGAAAAAAAACCAACCTTTTCTTCCTGAATCTCTAGGTCTCTGAACTTATTCGAGAACAGACGTTTTTGAAGTCAGAATTGGGATTAGGACTGGGAGATCTTGGATTGGAAACTCTTCCAGCAGAAGGATCAGAATCAGTATTCTCTCATGGAAACTCGGATTCTTCTTCCGTTTGCTCCAGCCATACAGGCAGGAAAGCTGGTGGAAACTTATCTGAAATAACTGGAAAGTCCAAGATGCAAAGCAAGAGGGTATACCGAGCATCTGTTGCCTTAACACCAACCCCACCAACAAGACCAGGTAGCATGCAGCAAGCTGAATGCCCTGAGGAATATGCAGATTCCAGATCAGAGGCAGAACAAAAACTTGAAAAAGTTTCTCTTGCACCTTCAGTTGATGAAATTCACAGAAGTGTGGAGAATGAGGAGCTACAGCAGGTTATACGGGAGGTAAGGAAAAATGCGGTGTCCACTTGGGTTAGGCTTTATTGAAACATTGGTTGGTTGAAGTTTTTAGTTGTACTGCATGCAACTCTGACTACTCTCCTCTTCTCCTAGTTTAACCTTAAAAAAGAAAAAAGAGCCTGAGATCAGAGTTCTGAGCAACAGGCTGTTCTCACCACAGGGCGTAGCCAGAATTGTATATTACATTTGCATTACCTCCTACCTAGATAAAAACAGTTGCTGCATTAATGAGTAGTTGGTTAACATTATGGGCATGGGTAAGGAGGTATTTGCTCTTTACTAAAATCACAATAGAATCTGTTTCTCTTTAAAGTGTATCTTGCTTTAAAAGCTAGTTTAGTTTCATCTACCTGTAGAAGGGTTACAGTAATCCCAGAGGTACTGCTTCTCTGCCAGCTTTTTTCACCCTTTATTGGCAAATAACCAATAAAATCCAGAGCATAAACCACCTCTTCACTTCCCTCTACCCAGTCTAGCAATATAAATGGGGCTGAAGTCCAATCCCAGGCTTCCCCGCCCCCCGCCTTTTCTGCATTGGTCAAATGGGGAATATTTATTGCCCGTCATCGTGGCTTTGTTGTAAAGGATATTTAGCTAATAGCTGCGCAGTGCTTGGAAGTTGTAAAGGGATATTAACATTGCCAAGGAGTGTCCTGCTCTTCCTCAGTCTTTCATGAAGCAGAGGTTTTCTTCATGCTCTGGAAGAAAACCTAAGCAATAAAAATGAAATTAAAAAAAGAAGTTATCAAACACTAAGAATATTTCTGGGCTGTTAAATGTAAAAGGCTTGGAATATGCATTCATGTTAAATAGAAGAACGATGGTAGTGAAAATGATACATGTTCCTTAGTGCACAGTCTGTAGAATGAGAAGAGGTGGTTGGAATTCACTTTGTTTAGCTTTAGGCAGGAACTGCATAAATAGCCAAGGATAAAACTGCAAGTTCCAGCAACCAATGTTAAAGGTGAAGGAGCTGCTATTATTAAGACTAGATGCATTTAACTTGGCGCACAGATTTTTCGGTGAGGTCAAACAAAATCAGCTTGCATTACACTTAACTGATGCTGAACTGTGCTTGATGCCACGAGTAGCCTCTACTGAAGTCACTGGCACTCTTTGTGGTGTTATCAAGTGTGGGTAAGAGTATCCCAGTCTGGTTGTCAGTGAGGCACACCTAGAATGATTACATCAACATTACTGTAATTCATTTTAAGAATCTGACACTTTCTGGCAGTTACTGATTGTACAGTGGGATCTGGTATGCCACATTTTACTCCTCTGCTTAAGATAGGCAGAAACTATACACAGTAAAAGAAATCTTGTATTCTCTTATTCTCAGATTAATTTCTTCCTGATCCTTTTTAGATAGCACTTTTCTACATGTACCAGTTACTGAGGCCAGTAGATAATTTGCACAGAACAGGTTTCTTCTGCAACTTGCTTGTCCTTCTGCATTGATCCTTCAGTGATGCCACACTGTTACATTTGTGGCATCTCCATTTTTTAAGCCACAGAATGTAATGTCAGATGTGGGATTATGATTTCACTACAGGATGTTGCCAAAAGAGAAGCTGAGAGAGGAAGGAGAAAGGTATCATTCAAACAGTGTGTAACAGTAGCAGAGAAAATAAAGAAAACATTGCTGTTGTAGTGGATGTTCTTTCCAAGTTTATCCCAGTGTGAAAGTCCCTCATTAACCTTATTAGTTGATATCAGATACAGGAGGTGTGCATTTTGCAGAGAGAAATGAGGCATTTGGCTGTGTTTCTGAGTACTCTGTACAGCTAAATAGTTCTGTACTGAATTGCATTTAATTCAGAACCTGGGATTTAAATATGCTTCATTGATAGTTGATCTGGATTTACTCTGCAGATGATGTCTGAAGGCTGCCATTCAGTATAATCTTATTGGCATCCAACTGAGGAGAGAGTAGGCCCTGAATAGTAGTTGCTTTGTAAGTCAGCATTAAGGTAGACTGGCATCGAGATGTATGTATAGATGTTTTTGCAGTGTCTGACCTTATTACTGGATAAATGTATGCAAATCTTTATATTTTAATAGACTGAAATCTACAACAAATCAAAAACTGTCTCCCTTGTATAACTACATTACTAGTAATGACATTGTTAGGATTGTTTTGTTGTAGGAAACAAATGCATTCATGTGCATTCTTGATCTATGCCTTCACAAATGTAAAATCCACTGTTTGTTCAGTAATTCCTCCCCTTTTGTATAGGCATGTGGTTGCCTAATGGAGGCAAAAAAGAGTAGGCAGTGTTTCAGAACATGCTTGGGTGGATTGTAATGTATGAGCTTTTATCTGTATCTATGTACTGCTTAAAAAAACAGAAAAAAACAAAATCTGCTAACTTGCAGAATCAATGAATTCATTCCCACAGAAGAGTATGCAAAAATGTTAAATGTCAAGATACTGAACACAGGCTATCTTGTTTTGTTTGAAAATACAATCTGAACTCCATTGAACTATCACATACAATACTTTATTTTTGACTCTGTCACAGCATTGCAAGGAATGTAGCATATCCTTTATTTGATTTAACAGAAACAGTAGTTTTTTAAAAAGTTGTACATAAGGAGACAATGATTGTTTAAGTGAGCATGAAGCTGATTAGAAGAACGGTTTCTTCCGATTTTTCTTTGAGCATCCTGTTTAAATGAATGAAATGCAAGTGCATTTCATGGGGTCAGAGGAATGACTAATTATCTTTGATATGTATCTTTTTGTGTGTGTTCCTGTAACATTATGGAAGGTTTTGTTGTACTTCTGTCCCAGAAGACTGAAGAAAACCATATCCATCACTACAGTTGAACCTAGACTGCTAACTGATCTAACATGGAGATTAAATGATTCAGCCCAACAGGATTTTCTTCCAGGTTAGCATTAAAGGGCAGTAGGAGCAAGCCTCCATGTTCTACATGTTCTTTGGCTTTTTGGAGGACTTTAGTGCCCAAGCTGTCTATCTGGCACTTCCTTACCATGAAGAAATGTATTGTTAGCTGTATGGTATGATTGCAGCAGGGTAGGTGGTAGACGTTTGGGATGTTGGTTAATGATATTTATAAATAATATTGCTGTTAAAACAAGACTGGCACAATGCTTAGAGAATTATTATATTCCATCCATTGAGCAAATGTAATTCTGGGTTTTAAACCTAAGGGTGAAGTAGGCTTCAACTTCCTTTTTATTCATTTCTTGTTTGTTGACTGGCAGAGCACTGTGGCCTATACAGAATAGGAGGGGTGTATACCTTGCCTTGAGAAGTTCATAATCAGAAAGACAAATATTTGGCAATTATCATGAGACATGAAAAGTGGCTGAATCGCCACTGGAACTATACATCTTGCGTGCATTCAGGAATTACCATGATCAGTTGTAAGAATCTGATAGAGGGCTGAGCCTGGAAAAAAAGAGAAGAGAGGAGTAGAAGGTGCGAAGGAGAAATACTGAGATGGAGTAAACAATGGACAAAGGTGGCGTTCTTCAAAGCCTTAGAGATGAGGACCCAGGACTGAATCCCAGAAGGGGGTAAAGTAGAATTCACAGCCCTTATTCATGTGCCTGGACAGAGGGCTATCTCTTTGATCATGCCCCATCTTGTCCGTGTACCTTACTAGGGACTAACTGCAGGGAGGTACCTTGGTCCATTGGGATTCACAAGTTAGATTCCTTTCCTGAAGTTAGACAGCAGAGCCCCATCTCAGACACTGAGCAGAATGTCAGTCTTGTGGTGCTTGCACCCCTGTTGTACAATATTCTGCCTCTCTCGCCTCCCAGGAGAAAGTCCTGACTCCTACACTATAGGACATTCTGGGGACAGGGCACTCCCCATGCTTCCTGTAGAATTTGTTCCACTTGATATCAAGTAAAGGTTTACTGAGCCAGAGAGAGCATATGAGAGTGTGATGCTCTAGCCCAGGGCTGTCTTCTTTCTGAGTTGCTAGGAACTGTGCAGGCCTTGTGTCATACAGGGTGCAGATCCCCTGGGCCATATACTACATGGGCCTCCCTCTGTCACATTCCTACAACTGACCAAGGTAATTCCTGAATGGATGCAAGATGCATTGTTTCCATGGTGACTCAGTGATTTTTTCATCTCATGATAATTGCCAAATCTTTGTCTTTCTGATTATCAACCTCTCATGGCAAGGTACACACCCCTCCTATTCTGTATGAATACAGGATCTGAGAGATCCCAGCTGCAGCAGTAGCAGGAGCATTGTGGGGTGTAGTGCCCATGCATGAGCCTGCAAGCTTCAAGTTAACTGTGTAGGCCAGATGTGGCTCATGCATAGCCCTGCACTAGCCTATTTAGGGCATACACTGTGGATGGGGGAGGCCGAGGTCTGTGCATGCTTCAAGGGCCACTTGCATACCTCTAACATAAGAGTCACCGCCTAAGTTCTTTAGTGTCTCTGCCCATGTTTGTACTTACTGCCTTTCTGCCAAGGCCAAGATTATTGCTGAGAAACAAGTCCTGTCTATTCAGTCTCTGTGTGTACCCAATCTGGGAAGTTAGGCAAAGTGGCTTAGAGGGGTGCAGTGGCTTAGAGGGAGTGTCTATGCTTAGGGGTGTGTACACACTAATACCTTTTTTAAGCTGTGTATATATATCTCAAGTGTAGCCATGCTTCTGTGGCTTAGTTCTCCAACTTCCAAAGTGCCCCTAGTGTTTCCCTTCCTTACAAGATGCATACATTTTTTATTGTGAGGCACTCTGATACTAAGAGAAATCAAAATAAGTCGTGTGATGAGAGGGAATGAAGACAAGGAGAGAAACAGGGGAATTGGGTACTGAGAGAAAGGGAGCATGTCCTAGGGTCAGTGACTGGAACAAATGTAGAGGAACAGGATGAACATCTCCTTTGTGTTAGGCAAGTCAGATACCTACCTGAGTAATAAACACAAAATACTTCTGAGAAATGTTTCTGTGTTTATTTTTATATGCTTTAAGGACACACTCAGGAATAGTGCAGGAAACTGCTGACATTCAGGAAAGCAGGGTGATTTTCAGTTTTAGAATGCTGTTGTGGTAGCAATAATGCTGTGTATCATATAATGCCTTCCAGCTGAGGAATCTCAAAATATTTTATAAGCATTAACAAACTTAACCCTGGGGTGGGGGAGACATGCTGTAATCCCAATGGGGAAGCCAAGACACAGGGAGCTAAAGTGGTTTGCCAAGGTCATGTAAATGGTCTGTGGCGGACCTGAGAATAGGACACAAGTCTCCTAACTCCCAGTTTGTTCCTTACCAACGGACCATCAGTCTTCTTTGGTCATTAGCTAAGCTAATTTGGGAAGGCTTTATCAGATTATTTTGGAAAGCAGAATTTATTTTCATCTACCCTGTTAGAGAGTGGGCACAGCTTATATATTTTGATTTCATTGACATTAGGGCTGGAAGGGACCTTGGAAGATCATCAAGTCCAGCCCCCTGCCCAGGGGCAGGAAGTCAGCTGGGGTCAAAGGATCCCAGCAAGATAAACATCCAAATGTCTCTTAAGAGTCCAGAGTAGGTGCTTGCACCACCTCTGGTAGCAGTATGTTCCAGGTCTTGGGGGCTCGGACAGTAAAGAAGGTTTTCCTTATGCCCAGCCTGAAACAGTCTTGGAGGAGTTATAACTCTTCGACCTTGTCATCCCTTGGAGCGCTCTAGTGAACAGGCGTTCCCCAGATTCTGATGTATACCTCTTATAGACTTATAGGCAGCCACCAGGTCCCCCCTGCACCTGCGCTTTTCCAGGCTGAAGAGCCCCATTGCTCTCAGCCTCTCATCATAAGGCCTGTTATCCTGCCCACTGATCATGTGCCTCGCTCTCCTCTGGACTCTCAAGCTTCTCCACATCCTTTTTAATTGGTGGAGCCCAGAATTGGATGCAGTACTCCAGCTGTGGCCTCACCAAGGCTGAGTACAGGGGGAAAATGACATCCTGGGATTTGGTAGAGAAGCATCTATGGATGCAAGCCAGAGTTTTGCTCACTTTACCAGCTGCAGCATCACATTGGTGGCTCATATTCGTCTTGTGGTCAATCATGACCTCCAAGTCCCTTTCGGCTGTGGTGCTAACAAGCGTAGCTCTGACCAGTCTATAAGCATGCTGCGGGTTTTTCTTCCCAAGGTGGAGTACCTTGCATTTTTCAGTGTTGAATGCCATCAGGTTTTCATCCATCCATTTTATGAGCCTTTCAAGGTCAGCCTGGATCACCACCCTGTCCTTGGGTGAGGATGCTTTATCCCAAAGTTTGGTGTCAGTGGCGAACTTCATCATTAGTGAAGATGTTAAAGAGTATAGGCCCAA
Organism: Crocodylus siamensis; assembly: GCF_052110815.1. Taxonomy (NCBI): domain Eukaryota; kingdom Metazoa; phylum Chordata; order Crocodylia; family Crocodylidae; genus Crocodylus; species Crocodylus siamensis. The sequence continues at coordinate 197,537,505 of NC_143398.1, read as the reverse complement.
GGATGGAACCTTGGGGGACCCCCCTGGTCACGGCGCACCACAGTGATTGACTTCTGTCGACTACTACTCTCTGGGTCCAGCCTCGGAGCCAATTCCCCAGCCAGCGGACTGTGACGTACCCAAGGCTGCAGTTGGCCAGTTTTTCTGAGATGGTCATGGGATACCAGATCAAAAGTTTTTTAAACATCAAGATATATGACATCAATCTCTTCTCCCTTGTCCTGGTGATAGGTCATAGAAGGAGATGAGATTAGTCAGGCTATTCCTCAGGATGTTGTCATCAGCCAGTTTGTCAAGAATGGTCTCTTTGATAATTTTTTCCAAGATCTTCTCCGGGATAGAGGTCGGGCTGATGGGCTTGTAGTTCCCTGGGTCTACTTTCCTCCCTTTCTTGAAGATAGGCACCACATTGGCCTTCTTCCAATCTTCAGGCACTTCACCTGGGTGCCAGGAATTCTCAAAGATCCATGCTAGTGGCTGAGCTATGATGCTTGCCAGCTCATAAAGTACCCTGTGGTGCAAACTGTCTGGGCTGGCTGACTTAAACATGTCCAGCCTTTCAAGGTGTTCCTTCACATGGTCAACATTGATGAAGGGTAACAATTCTCTCTTGCCCTGGCCTTCCCACACCATATTGAGCAGGGCTGTCCCTTGGGGCTGATCAAAAACCAATGCAAAATACCCATTAAGCAGATGGCTTTTTCCTGGGCATCAGTTGTCCCATATAGTTTAGCAGGGGTCCAATGTTACCCTTGCTTTTCCTCTGGCTCCCCCACATATCTAAAAAAGGACTTTTTTATTATCCTTGATACATGTAGCCAGTTGGAGTTCCATCACAGCCTTGGCTTTCCTGGTTCACTCCCTACAGGTCTGGACCAGTGCAGATCCTTTGAGGTGGCTCTAGTCTTCCATCCTTTATAGGTCTTCCTTGTTAGACTCAGGATGTCCACTAGTTCCCTGCAGAGCCAAGAGGGCTGGTGTGCCCTTTTGCTGCCTTTCCCCTGAGATGGGATAGACATTGCTTGTGCTTCCAAGATCACTCCCTTGAGGAGCAACCACTCATCCTGAACTCCCCTCCCCTTTTGGGTCATGGTCACTTAGGGCCTCACTGACAAGCCTCCTGAGCTTGTCAAAGTCAGCTTTCCTGAAGTCAAGGACTTCTGTATTGCTGACTGACTTGCCAGCTTCATGGCGGATGGTGAAGGTGATCAGCTCATGGTCGCTGTCTCTCAGCTTCCCTTTGATCGTTAGGTCACTGATTAAGTCATCCCCCATTGCCAGTACCTGGTCGAGCAGTGCTTTGCCTCTTGTCGGTCCATAGACTTCTTGAGTCAGAGCTCATCCATGCACGTGAGGAAGCTGTGTGACCATTCGGATTTGGCCGAGTGCTCTTCCCACGAGATGTCTGGGTAGTTGAAGTCTCCCATGACAGTCATGCACTGGGAGCATACGGCCTCAGCCAATTCCCTGGTGAACTCCTGGTCAAGCTCTTGATCCTGGGTAGGAGGTCTGTAGTAGACTCCCACCATTGTGTCGCCTGTGCCATATCCACTCTGGGTGCCAATATCAGCTTGCAGGGATGTGTAGCTTTTTTTGACATAGATAGCTACACCCCTGTGCCTTTTGTCCACACAATCTCTCCTGTACAAGGTATAGCTGTCTATACCCATGGCCCGGTCATAGGTGGAGTCCCACCAGGTCTCTGTTTTCCCTATGAAATCATAGTCATTCTTATTTAGCAGGAGGACCAGTTCCTCCTGTTTGTTCCCCAAGGTCCTGGCATTGGTGTACAGGCCCTTGTCTTCCCTACACATCATTCTGGGGCTGGGGAAGGGGTGGGTTCCCTTGAGTGCCTTAGCCTGCTGGTTTTACAAAAGTTGCCCAGTGGACTTGCAGTGGCAGTACTCCCTCCCCCCCAGTCCCCCAGCAGGTTTAGTTTAAAGCCTGGTTGAGCAGGTCAGCCAGCCTGGCTGAGACGAGCCTCCTCCCCAGCACAGTGAGGCGGAGGCAGTCTCTTCCCAGCAGACCACCTCTCTCACCTAAGAGCGGACTGTGATTTGTGGAAGCTGAAGCCTTCACAATGACACCACCGCAGTCTTTGGTTGAGTACCTTGATCCTCCTCTCCCTCCTCAGCCCATAGTCCAAAATCAGGAGGATTTGGAATGGACTTGGAGACCTAGCTTGTGGAATGAGAGTGCATTATGATAGAAGAATGGTGCCAGTGCACAGGAACTGTCATGTGACCAAGGAAACCTAGAATCCCTCCAGCACCAGCCAGCATCTTATTGTGCCATCCCTAGTGAGTTTAACAGAATGCATATGATTACCTGAAGAGGGGGAGAGAGAGAGAGAGAGTTAAACCAGAAAGATAGTTATTAAACGAGCAGCTGTCCCAAGTTTGCTTTTTGGTGTTTAGTCCCAGCATTACAAGAAGCTTAACCGTGACCTTTATTATTCTGTAGTTTGATTAACTAAAATAGTAGAAATGGTACGCATGTGTATGTCTGAGGTTTTATGGTTGTCAGTGAAGGTCCTAATGATCCAGGAGCAGTGTTTTTTCTCTCTCTCCAGTTAACGACACTCAGAGGTCAGCAAACTATCCCACTGAAAGATATTCGGAAACATTTTAGGTCCTGCATCTCTGCTTGACATGGCATAGTAATAAAGTTATGAACTTCTGCCACTAATGGCTCATGGCTTTAATTATTTCCCAGCATGAACAAGAGATAAATAACTGTTGGTAGACTTGCTGCATCCCTTTGACATGGCCATTTAAACTTCCTGACACACCAGGGGAGGATTTTCCTGTTGGAGGTGTGTGAATAATTGTGAGACACTAACACTGGGCTTTACATGGCGAAAGAGCCAGAAATACATTCAAATGCTCTTGAGATGTATGTTTCAACAAATATTACACCCATTTTACTGATCAGGAAAAGATTGTGGAAAGACGCACCCAAGGATCAGAATTAATTACCGGCAAAGCCACAGTTAGAATTCTCTATCTTCCTAGCATCCAGCCTCACATTTATAAAGTTTACATCCACTGCTTAGAAAAGAATACTTATTCAATTCCAGTATAATAACTTATTGTTTACGACACAAAGCAATTTTGCCTCTAAAAATAACCCTTTTTAACCTGAATGAGATGGGTAATGTTACTGACCATGAAATGATTTTAGAATAGTTTTCAAAACGTAGTTTTGATTTTGCTCTCCCCATCCTGGTGCCCCACGTCTGTCAAGTTAACACTAGGTAAGCCAGAAGTGATTTGGCTCTAGAGATCTCCCATTCTGGCCAATAGATCAATGCATTTTTCTGTCACTCCACCTTTTTCTCATTCTTATTAGTGTAATGCACTGCTTCAGTGCCACCTTTTCTGCTCATTGCTTTCTTCTTCTTTTCTTTATCCTTTAGCCTAGAGTAATCTATTTTCCCCTCTGCATTTTTCCCATTTGCAATTAGGTGCTTGCTGAAATTAAATCACCTTTTTAATTTTTATAGTGATCTGAATTAACAGATTCTTTGCTTGACATAAATAGTATTCCCATGGTAAACTGAAAAGATCCAGCGATTGATATATTTTGCTATAAAAAACTGTTTTGCATACTACAAAGTTGGCTTCTTTAATTATATTGGGGTCTGGTCTGAAGTTCTGCATGCATTCAAGTGAATTTTTAATAAATTTGGGAAATAATTAGGTGACACACCCCCCTTCCAAAGCATCTTGGTCCATTGTGGGGTAATTTCAGTGTATATTAGATGGGATATTTTTCTTACCATCGTTGTTGGTTTGGATGTTGTTAGTTTTTAATCTAAAATTACAAAGTGTAAAAACAAGCAGGTATTAAGTGGGTTAGCAAGATGAAATGACACTGCAACATCATGATTGCCAAAGTCCTTTATATTTAGGTGGTTTTATTTTGCAAAAGATGCTTTTCTCTTCCATCTGTACAGTGTTTTCCCGCTTGTTTTTAACATTATTGTTCATGTGGCTTTGGAGTTGTGCATTTTCATAGGATAGGTTGCTGCTATCAAATGTGTCTGTGATGCTAGTTGGTTTTGTCTCTCTTCCCCCAGATCAGAAATGTGCATAACTTAATAACCTCAAACTCTGTTTCATCCGTTTTAGATCAAAGAATCTATTGTCGGTGAAATTAGGCGGGAAATAGTAAGTGGACTGTTAGCAGCTGTATCGGCCCCAAGCAGATCTGCCAATACAAAGCAAGATACGTAGCCATAAAATGGATACTACAGGTAATTCTTCTGCATTTTGCTGGAATGGTTAAATGCCCTCTTGAAGCTTAATGAAGTGGAAAGAAGATTTTTTGTGATGGAAAATGTTTTCTTCCTTTTTTAAATGTTAGGTCAGTTTTAATGACTTCCACATTTTAAAATATAAACACCTTTAATATAGTCACAAAGGAGTAGTCTTATACTGCTCTTTATCTCAGACATAAATTACATTAGTTGAGGTTTTATTAAAATAAATGGAAGATATGGATCTAAATCTTCTCTCTAGCTTCAAAAAAGTCAACTATTTTAAAACTGGTGAAGCATCTGATGGAGTGAGATTTTGTTTACAAAAGCTTATGCTCTGTTCATCTCTTGATTTAGTCTGTAAGGTTCATATTTACCCTGCCTTCTTCCTGACTTCAGACTAACACAGCAAAACCTCTCAGCTTTGCCTGTTATATAATGCTTTTACTTCAGTATGCTCTGTAGACTCTTATGTGCTATCTGTACTAGGTAGCTTGACTTTTACAAGTACTAAGGTTATGAAAATGTGCATAATATTCAGTTTTTTAATGCTTTCAAGGGATGCTACAGTGTGTAGCACTTCTTCAAGAAACTTGTACCATTTTTAAATGATGTTCAATGTCTTTGCTTTTCCTTTCTCTCAAAGGTTGGCATGCAACCCAAAAAAGCTGGGGATTTCTGCTCTGGATGATGTGTGCTGGTGAAGGTGTCAAGCTATTTACTTGGGCTTCAGGAGACACTAAAGCTGCTGAGTTGGGCTACTGTATACAATGCTTACGTCTATGATGCATACTTTATTACCTTTTCTTGATCCTGTATATAATGACTTAAGGCACTTTGCTTAGCGTGTTACTTTCCATCAACCATCAAGAAAAACTATTTCTGTTTGAAAGACCTAATATTTATTTGTATGTCCCTGTTGTAAATGTGTGTAGTTTTATTTCATTGTGTTAGAGGTGTGTCATGAAACTTGAAGAATTCCAGACCTAACCAGTTTATAAATAACATATGTCTTCTGCCTAGCTTTTTTTTATATGTGTGTATATATAAAAAAAACCCAAAACACTGACCTCTGTGAGGTATTTACTGTGCAATAACTGATTCACTTTTGAGAGCTTGAAACAACCGATAATTGTTTCCACTGCTGTTACTTAGTGCCACTTCAAAAGAAGAAAAACTCCTGTTGTAAAAATTGCAGTTAATTCTTGGGAATGTTGCTATTAGCAGAGTGGTAGAATGATATGAGGTTACTTAAAACTACTAAAAGTACTTACACTGAAAGCCTTATCTTTGTGCAGTGGACAACTTTAACTTTAATTTTATTTTGCTTCCCTACAACTCTATTCCCATCTTTCACCCTCTTTGGAAATGTGCCTTACTTTAAACACTGTCCATGTCTGTGTAGCCTGCTTCTCTGTTATATCAAGAGAAGTCCTCTCTTCTGTCTTGTATTAAGCAAAATTATAATAAAAATATTTCTATCATTAAAGTAACGGGAATATGCGACTCTCAGTAGATGGATTATGACATTAGCTATTTTATGGAGGAAATTAAAATAAAGTAGCTTTCCCCTTTTCCTTCCATCACTGATTATTGTAGCTCAGCCCAGTGAAAATGTATTTGTTCCAGTGGATAAAATCGGAAGCAAATGGGGTTCTTATGTGGTCAATCGGCATGTAATGCATGTGTAGCATCTGACTAGTCTTTGGATTCCCTCTTATGCCTTTGTCATTTCCAGCTATTAAAAATGTTTATATTGTTTCAAAATCTTAATCAATGAATAGTTAAGATATAACAATATTATATGAAAAGCTTTATCTGAAAGATTTATAAATGTGTTAGGAAGACACACACAAGGGCTGATTTCTAAGAAAAGGTGTATATTAATCCAATAAAATATTTATTTTGCCTACGCTCTTTGTCAGTGTGTTTTTGTATTTGTTCATTTTCTATTAAACACCCCCCCCCCCCACACACACACACTGATGCACTGGAATGAATTGTTAATGTAGTCTGAACCAGCGGCATGGCATAACCACAGATTTGAAATATTGAAAGTTGAATTTGCCATAAATGTGAGAGAGATGTGATTATAAATTTGAGGAAATGGTGCCATTTGGGACCAAATAGTCATAAGAAGTGACGTATGCCGAGTGAACTCCCATTGTTCTGAGTGAAATCTGTTTTATCCTAAGCCGTTTTCAAAATCTGGCTGTTCTTCTGGATGTGGATCTATGGCCCTAGATGTTTACAAGTTGAAATATAAATGCTGCTGGAGTGCTTGTAAGAATATAAATTATAGCAGGTCTCTGCTGTCTTTCCTATGTGAGGAAATGTTTTAATTATACTTCAAAATTCCACCCCAAAGAATGTCTGGATAAAGCTATGAGCTGCAAAGTTAAATGTAAAAGTACAAGAAAAGAAATGTAGACGTTAGAGGAGCAGTAGCTCTTCTTTTTCCTCTTTCCTGCCCACAACCCTATCCATATCTCAGGGGTAGACCCAATTTAAGTTAAAATTCTCTGCTTGCATGTACATGATATGTGCATATGCACACACTCCATCAAACAGGTTTTCCACCCCTCTATATTGTCCCGATACGGCTCAAATAAATATATCCCCTAAAGGTCAAACATGAGTAAATGCAGGCTAGGATAGAAGATAATACTGGAGAGGAAAGGGGTCCTAAAACAGGACATTCTGCTGGCAACCTTCTTTCTTGGCAGTGTCACTACCCCAAATGATCTCTGCTGTGGCAGTAAGTTGGAGAGAGAAAGAGCTGATCTCCTAGGTGGATAAGAAAAACCTAGCCTATTTAGGACTATGTAGGTCAGAGCCCACGAGAATATTAGATCTTGCTAATGCTACTTAATATTTGCTGAGAAGCAGAGATAGTGCCAGTTATTTATTCAGTTGACAGTAGGCAGATTAGTGAGGTCCTATCTCAATGTAGAAATAAATACACTACCTAAAATTACAGATGAGCAAGCTGTCCAATTGCTTATAATCCTGGTGCTACAACACCACCTTTCTAGGACTATCAATCACTGAATACTTTTTTCAGTTGAATGTCATTTTTTTAAGAAATTGGAGTTTATCTCCGTTTATAAAATTCCCACTGCTGTCAAGCAAATTAATCTTAACTGATATCTTAAACCTTACCGACATTTTTGCCTTTATCTTAAGAACAGCTTTCACTTATCACCAAGGCAAGGAAATATGCCTTGCCTTGGTGCATAACCACGTGGTACAGCCAATTCAAATATAATGAAAGAGTTGACTTTTGGGAGGGGGACAGGATACCATTTATTTTGTTTAAGTGATTGAAATAGCTCTCTTCATCACAAATAAACACAGACTTTGCCTGCTGGTCTTGCATTTTGACACAAGTCTTACGCTGAGTGACACAATTATTAGTGGCTAATGAATTGTTGTCAATTAATTTCACCAGGAATAAATTTCTTATAAGTGTCAGAGTTTATTTTGGAATCTTTTCTGGACTTTGTTTCGAGAGTGCTTTGGTGATGACCGGGTGGGTGTGGGTTTGTGTGTGTTTTATATGCATGTATATACAACTAAATGTTGTTTTAAAAAGCCACTTTAGGGATTGTTCCCTATGCAGGTTTAATACCTGCCTCCTTAAGGTGGCCGTTCAGATGATCTAGATCTGCTGCAGTATGTCAAATGCTTGTGCTAAGTCTATATTATAGGACAGGGCTCCAGCTCTTGGAGTCATGGAAGTGCATCAGAATTTCATCTTTCATTTTTAATATAAAAGTATTTTTAGCCCTTGAGGTTACACAGAAGACTAAAGTTGGACCTGAGTGCAAATATACAATGTCAAATTTGACTATTCAGATAGCTGGGAATTGTCCCTTGTATATGTGGCAGGAGGAAGATGAAGATAGTTGGTGGTCTGCCCCTTTCCCTAGTAGATACACCTGAGCGTCTGGGGTAAGTAGGGGAGTCTTGTATAGACACTTACGCTGCCTCTGTAGGGGAGATTAGGGCCTCCTTCCATTCCAGACAGGAGAGAAGGCTACTGCTGTTCTTTCTATCATAGACATAACCCTAGGACTACTCTGTTGCACCTCATTTTGTCCCACAGTGAATGGTGTTAGGCCCCTGATCACAATAGTAAGATTTTCTGTGTTAGTCTCTACTCTCTTCAGAGAGTGCCACATGTTACAGCGTGCATTAAGCACTGGGTTATGTTGATCAAGTCTTAACTGGCACTTCATTTAAGGAGAGAAGTTAACTTAAAACCTCAGTAATACAGTTCAGCCGGAAAATGACAAATACTAATACAGCTAGCTTTGTGAAGTGGCATCTGCAATCTGCATCTTCCTAGGGGTTTTGTAAAAGGCCAAACAAATAGCACTGTTCAAAATACAGTACTGGCTGGAACATTTTTGGCTAAATTTAAATTTCAGTTAAATATGCTACTTCATCCAGTATTTCTGTTTCATTTGTAAAGATGACCAGCTAGGGAGGAGGAGGACCCCAACTGAAAACCTGAGCTCAAGCCAGTAGTTTGACAGGATTTTCTTTTGCAAAACTGTTTTAAAGGGTGATTCTTGTTCCACACTGGAGCAAGAAACAAATTTTGAAACCTCAGAAGTTGCCAAGGGGAATTATTCTCCAGACAGCTCTATTAAAAGATAATATAGAACTGTCTGTCTTTACCATGCTGAACTAGCATAATGAGAGTGATAACAATAGTATACAATCAAATTCCCATAAAAACTGACAAGCAGTTTTACTCCTGATTTACATTGTTATAATGGAATTAAGACTCTGAGTGCGAGTGTCATTCATTAAAACCACCAGCACAAAATACCACTCAAACCAAACAGTTTAACAAATCAAGATGACATAGTGAGGAGAAAAGGGTTGACACTGTAAAAGATGTATAGTATGGGCTCCTGAGTGAAAGCATCATGCAACAAATTATACTAATTTTAGAAACACTTTTCTCCTTCCCTAACAGTGTAAGAAGATCAGATCACTGGATATATTTATACATTGTATAGTGGTTAGTAATTAAATTACTCTAATAGGATGACAACACATTGAAAGCTAAACACTGTCTGAGCATGTGAAGAACTGTTTTGCTGATTGCAAAGTTTTAAAGGATGGATACTGCACCGCTTCGATAGCTATTGCTAAAGTAGGAGGGTTACGTAATTTACTACTTCTCAAAAGATACTTTTATTTTCCAAAATGCTGCTGATTTCCATTAGTGGTCTGCCATAACTCATTAGCGTGTTCTGCAGGCCTCCTCCCCTCCCTTGCCCTTCTCCATGAAAATACAGACACAAACATTTCTTTTTATTTAGATCTCATAGAAAAAGGGGAAATTATTTCAGAGAGAAATGTTTTATGCATCAGATTAGAAATTGCCAAGGCTAAATTTACTTTATGCAGAAGATGTTTTAAATGCATAGTTAACAAAAACATTTTCTTTTTTAGGTGGGTAAATACATAGCTGGGTAGGAGAGAGAGAAAGACAAAGCAGTTAACTCACTGAGGGAGACTGGGTTTATAATCTAATCTAAGTAATGGGATAAGAACCTGTGGTCTGTGTTTAGACCATATTTAACACAATCCAGTCTGTGGATTTTTTGTTCTGCAGTTTTTCCTTCAAGTTCGTTTTGTCGTCAAAAAACAGCCACTGAAGTCAGTCCAGGAACATCCAGGGAGGTTGAAATGTTCTGCCTCAGGCTTGTCTCTCTAGTATTAATATCAGATCAGTGTTCATTCATTTACACGTAGGGATCACCCCATATGTCCAACGTAGACAGCAGAGGGGCTGTAAGCAGCTGATGCATATATGACATTAGGAGAGGTGCAGGTAAATGAACTTTGGATGTTACAATGCACGTTATTTGGTTCAAGGATAATGTGCCCTTTTAATGAGGGGGCACAGCTGGCCTCTGATATCTCCCAGCAGAGCCCCCTCCATTTTCCTCTCTCTTATTTCCCTATCATTTGTATTCAGATGATTGCTTCCTGCAGTCTCTTCATTGCATCTGATGAAGTAAGCCTTCTGCTTACAAAAGATATACTCTACAGCCCTGACTTAGTCAATAAAAGTGCAAATCTACCCTGCCTTCTGACTGACTTGAGACTTGCACAGTTAACTATCTCATTTAATGAGAAAGGTATTTGTTTCTGAAGGGTTGAATTTTGTAAAGATTTGTAACACCAAAAACAATCCACAAATGTATTTCTTAGCAAATTTTTAAAGCTCTTGGTTGTTTCTTTAATTCCCTAAAATCCTTAGATTTCAACTAGTAAAAAGATTGTAGTGTGTATCAATTGCATATATTTTAAATATTTTAACTATTGTATAATCTTATAAGGGGCAGTTATAGTCAAGAATTTGCATTGCTAAGAATTCTGCATTGCTGCAATAACCCTTTAAACTTTTTATCAGAAGGTATTGGGACAGATATCATCATTGGTATAATTCCACAGTTGTGATCTTACTAACATGAGTAAAGAATTAACAATGCATTTTTAAAATAGTAAAGTAACGAAGAAGTTTCTTGTTAAATCAGAACTGAAATTTCAAAAGCCACAAACCCCAAATTCGCTCTGATTTTTTAAGTTGATTCTGAATATGGCATAATGGTCTCTTCTGTCCCTACTGATTGCTTTCAATTAGTAAGGTGATCACGTAAGTTTGTTTAATTGTATCTGAATTATGACATCAAAACCCTGGTGATTTATCCCTGTTATATTTATAAAGCTCTTAATAGCCCTAAACAATAAATTATTTAAAATAAGAACAGAAACTCTGTATTAAAGAATGAAGTTACAAAATAGAGTCAACTTTTGTCAAACTAAGTAAGATTTTGCATTTAGTATGAAAGGCGGTAACAGAACTTCATAGTAAGGTCTGTGTAAACCTTCATAGTTTGTACTGAAAAATTTAGTAGGTTTATCATATTCTTGGTAAGACACCAAAATCTATTCTCACTTCCTGCTGAAATAAATCTAGAAAATTAAGTTATGAACATGTTAATGTTGAGACCTGTTAGATCTTTTGAATATCTAACAAAATTAGGTCGCATTAACCCAGCTCATTTTCTATAACTCGGCCTTGCTCTTTTACAAACAGCAGCAGAAGTAAGGCGTTACCAATAAATGCTTGTACATTACCTGGCAGTCTGGAGAGTTGTTAATGCCATTAAAAGCAATAAAATGTTGTTAGTTTAATATCAGTGCTTACGTTCTCAAATTAACATACTGTAAAGCTAACTATTATTCTTATTCTCCTAAGTATTATTTTCTGTCACCCAAATATATCTAGAAATAGTATTTTTCTACTTGACTAACACAAATCCAATATACAAATTGGCATTTGTGTCTGAACACTATTGTATGGTAGAAGAAGATTCAAGCTTTAGAAGACACCTAGTCAGGCTGCTACTGGACCAGTGCAGGCTTCTTAATGTGTAACATGCTTGTCTGTGCATGCTCAGCAGAGATTTCTTTCCTACATCTTTGTCTGCCTGCCATGGCATTTACTGCTGACAAAACAGAGACCATCTGCTTGTTATTTTCACCTCTTCATAGTTTTTAAATCCTTTATATTCTCATTGGGCATATGCACAAATCTGAAAACAGTCAAAGCATGTCTGAGAATACTGCTGACAACAAAACATTTGTTTATTTCTTTTTTATAGAAGTCTTCTTTGAACATTTCTTTCTTTATTCTTGGAATGTTTATTTCTAATTTAAGAACTATGAAAAAAGCCAGATGGAGAACTTGAAGAATGAAGGCTTTTTATCTACCAAGCAGGTACAGCATATGCAGCTTTCTCTTTGTAACACTGTCAATACACCCTCACCTCTAAAGAAAACTTATAGATGTATGAGTCTGTAGCTTTTTTCAGTGTCCATTTTATCTGCAAATACCAAACCTGTTGCTGTGACATAGGTATTTCAAAAAAGGGTGTTATGTTAGTCCCAAAAATTCACACCACAGGAACTTTGCTTCATGTATATGAAATATTTGGATGGGTCAATAGATTACAAACTGAGAGAGAACAGAGAGCTTTAGGAAGCCAGAAGAGGTCCAAATACATTGCTCCAAACTTCCTAGTGTAGGATCTTGTTGCTGTACAAATCCCAATATGCTGCCTGCCCTGGGGAGTACACTAAAAGGCTGTGATTACATTGCTAATTAGGTTCATCTTTATGTCCTCCCTCAAGCTCACACTTACTGTACAATGCTGTCATTTGTCTGTCTTAAATCCAGAGGGTGTACTAAACTTCAAACCCCCAATTCAAGCTTGATTTCTTAGGCATGTCTTCCCTACAGCATATTTGAAACTCACCCTGGCATGGCAGGCCACAGGCATAGTGAGTCCTCCAGCAGAAATCCCACAGTTCCCTGTCCCTGACTTGACTTCCAGACCTTCTAGAACCCACTTCCTCTCACCAATGCCTGTTATTCGAGCAGGAGAAGCAAATATTCTGCAGACTAATTCCTAGATTAAAAGGACTCTGTATGAAAAACAGGAAGTATGACTGCTTTAACCCACAATGTAAGATATGGATGTTAAAGGGCAGTTTATGGGCTCAGGGTGATCTTCAGAGTCAGCTGTACTGCTCCAAACTAAATGATAACAAATGGAGAAGGTGTGGTCTGGGACCTGATTCATCATCTCTTTGCAAAGGGACACCCTCAGGGAGTTGCTTGTGTAACTACTAAGGAGGATTAGAGCTGCACCCTGAAATAACTCTTGATAAAATGTGAAGTGCAAACAGCACCTGCCCTCCTCCAGGCTGAATCCTCCCTCCACAACAAGAATCAGTATAGTTCAGAAAACAGTAATTTATGCTTCCATGCATCATCTTTTGGGCTATGGACAGACATCCAAAAACCCTGAGCCTGAATTGATTTAATCTTTGCATGCCAGTTTGTAACCACGCAGACATCCCTTCTGGACTGACGAAATGCAGGCGTATGTCTTCAGTGTCTCAGGCTAGAAGCCAGAGAGTACCAGAGCAACCCTCCCTTCCCTTCTTCAGTGCTGAGCTGAGGAGGCGTGTGTGGCCAGGCTCTGGCAGGATGCTCTAATTAGAGAGGGGTCCCCTCACCACTTGCTGTCCCTCTTGTCAGAGATGGAGCCAGCAGGGAGTTGCACAGCATTTACTTACACAGAAGGGAGTTACACAGCATTTATCAGCCCATCAGCAAAAAAAAAAGCCTCTCTCATTAGTTTAAGCTCCTCTTGAAAAACTTTTTCCAAGGGAGGAACAGAGGGACCAGCTGATTAGTTCCAAAAATCCTTAAGCAGACACTGTAATGTCTGCCTTACACAGACACTTGTCAGCATTAGCTAGCATATGACATGCTGACTGGTCTATACTGTGGGAGAGAGGAGTGAGGGATCCCTGCCTGAGCGGTGAGGGGGAGATGTGGCCTGCTGTACCTGCAAGTCTCTGCTGGAGCTCCAGCCAGGGAATGGAGAGGTGGGGCCAGCTTTGCTGTGGAGCCAAGAGGCCCACCCAAGGCTGCAAAGCATCTGGGATGCTGGAGGACTCTGGTTTAAGTTAAACCAGGAAGGGGCCTGGGACAGGCATTGCATAAACCGGTTTGACCCAAATCAGTTGAGTCTGATACTACATTCAACCAGGTTTATCTCAAACTAGTTTCAGTCATTTTCAAACTAGTTTATATGCACTAAATGTCTGTTCTATTACAGTTTTAAACCAGTTTCTGATCACTTAAACTGGTTTATGTGTAATGTCTGTCTCTAGCCTTAGTAAATTGACACCATGGTATTAGGAGCTACAGGCCTGAGGATTGTGACATGCAAACATGCAAAGTGGTCTGAAGTCTTCCATTGTCTCTGTCTGGTACCTAAATAAATCTCTGCTCACATACTGAGAAGTTCGTCTGAGAACAGAAGACATGAAGGTTATGCAGGAAGAGCAAAGGCAACAATATTTAGGATCCCAGTATTCAAAGTTTGTTTGGTCTTGTATTTCATTCCTAATGCTATGCAGCAACCAGATTATCACTACTGCCAGAACATCTCCTAAAACAGAGGGAAAATGTGTAAAAACAAAAGCTATTAAGTACAATGAATGGCACAAAAAGAAGACACCCAGTGTGCACCACTAGTGTAAGACACATCACAGAAAGAAAACAAGCACAAAGCTTGTGATAATGTTTTTTTATTTCAAATGTGCTTATTTTCCCCATGGTAGTTTTAGCTGAGTCATGCAAAGTTGAAAGCATTAAACAATAGAACATATATATAAGATTAAAAGCAGTAGATGTGCTAAAAAAAGGGTTTGGAGTACTTATATGAACTTTCAGCTCTCAATCAAGTTATAATGCAGCCATGGAAAATGAAAGCACTTTTTGCCTGGAGGCTTACAATGCTATCATTAGATGTAATGCCATTAAGGCTAATGGCATTTCATAGGCGTAAGTGAAATCAGGATCTAGCCCTTCCTTGTGTCTTGAAGGCTAGAATGAACAACTGTTTCCTTTTCATGGGCACTCTGCTGAGCGGATAGCCTTAATGTAGGCTGTTCTTGTATGTTCTATTTTGGGAAACCCCACTGAGGTCTATTTAACTCCTAATTTATAGCAAGTGCCTTATGCTACAACAGGAAACAAACCTAGACCGTAAGAATAGCCTGAGAAAGAGGAAGAACTACCCTGTAAAGTTGCTAAGGGAATGGGGGGAGGAATAGGGAAAATGGTAAGGTCATATTAAGGAGAGAGGTTTGATTGAATTATATATTAATAATAGCCATTTGAGATGCAGTGAAACCTCAAAGAACTACCAGATATGTTTCTATAACTGCAAAATGAACACGGCCTGCTCACACAGATGTGCTGCATTGGTCTAGCTGTCAGTGTCATAGATCTGGCAATTCTATTTTATTTTACTTTTTTAGAAATTGAAAGTACCATTTTGAATTACACTACTGGTCCCTCTTTCATGTTTCCAGTAGCAGCCAGTATTGGTTATTGAAAATACTGGATCCCTCTTAAATATGGCCTTTGACTGCTGGAGTTTTCAAAATGAAATTAGTAGTATCCACTACAAAGTTAAAAATGACATGCAGTACACCTAGGTGCTGGCTGCTGTATGCTTGCTTTACTAGTTATAAGCTCATTTATGTGTTTATAGTTCTGAAAGCTGTTGGACTGATCTCTCTGAACAGGTACAAGGCAGAAAGCTGCAGTAATCAGCTGCCGCATACAGCCCAGAAATCCTAGATACCAGCAGTCTCAATGGCAGTTTCCCATTATAGCCCGTTCTTGTTCTTGTCCGAGTCTCTACTGAAACTACCAGCAGAGGCTGCTTACACTGGTAATTTCCTTGTGTGATCACTACGTGCAATAATCAACCCTCAGGGCACCTCTGCTAGCAACAACTGTCAGTTCCTACTGATCAACCTGGTGTTTCACCAGTAACCTACAAGTTAAATGTACTTTTGATAATCTCCTGAGCTTCTTAGTGATTTTAGCATTCCTGAACAGCTTAGAATTCAACTGACTTTTATTGTTGATGTAAGGAATATTAAGCCTCATATTAAGAATAGACTGTATGATAGAGATGTATATAGGTATGTTTATTATAATGCTGTTTTCATTTATTTTTTAAGGCCCTCAAGCCTTTGCCTGTAGTTACTTAGAATTTAAAATATATTTATTAGTTTTACATCAAAAGACTAGAAAAAAAGTTTCAGGATACTTTACCTGGGATAAGGGAGAAAAGTACACCCTGATATTAATAAAAGAAATAATAATAACATTATCATTATTACTAATACATTATTAATATATATTATTAATATATCAATAATAATTATATTAATAATTATCTTTTAAGAATAAAAGAAAGTGTATGTGAAGTCTTTCATATGTAACTCACAACCACAGACCTGTCTGTCTATATCTTGTCTGCCTTTTGTATGTGGACCTGTTATTGAAGCACCTGCCCCCCTCACACATCTATCCCCTCCACCCACCCACACCCACACCCACACCCACACCCCCCAGACAGTTCCCAAACCCTGGCCTTCTAACCCCCATCCCCTATAGACTAACCTGCATGCAGCTGCTGAGGCTGCTTTCACCACCCTGCCTGGCTGCGTGCTGGCTGTGTGTCGCACGCACACTCGCATGTGTCCCCTGCCTTACAGATTCACAGAAGTTCAGGGCTGGAAGGGACCTTGTGAGATCATTGGGTCCAGCCCCTGCTCTGGGAAGGAAAGACTGCTGGGGTCAAATAACCCTAGCAAGGTGTGTGTCCAGTTTCCTTTTGAAGATCTCTAGGGTAAGTGCCTGTACCAGCCCTGCTGGAAGTCTGTTCCAGAGTCTGGTCACACAAACTGTAAAGAAGTTTTTCCTTATATCCAGTCTGAAACCTGCTTGTAGGAGTTTACGACCATTGTTCCTGGTTTTTTCCCTGGGGCGCTTTGGTGACTAGTTGTTTACCTAGCCCCTGATGGTCACCCCTAATATATTTTTAAGCTGCCACCAAATCCCCACAAAGTCTTCTCTTTTCTAGGCTGAACAGTCCCATATCTGTCAGTTTTTTCTCATACGGCTTGCTTTTCAGGCCCCTAATCATATGAGTGGTTCATCTCTGGACTCTCGCAAGCTTTTCCACATCCTTCTTGAACTGAACACAGTACTCCAGCTGCGGCCTCACCAGTGCTGAGTAGAGTGGGAGAATAACTTCTTTAGTTTTGCTTGAGATGCAACGGTCGATGCATGCCGGAGTATTGTTTGCTCTGCTATCTGTAGAATCACACTAGTGGCTCATATTCATTTTATGGTCAAGTGTAACCCCTAGGTTCCTTTCAGATGTGGTGCTAACTAGTGTAACACTACTGAGCCTGTAAATTTGTTGCATATTTTTCCTTCCCAGATGGAGCACTTTACACTTCTTGGTGTTGAACAGCCTCTGGTTCTAGTCCACCCATCTAACTAATCTGTCTAGGTCTGCCTAATCTGTCACTGGCCTACCCTGAGGCATGGCCATACTTCCCCACAGCTTAGTGCCAGTGGTTAACTTTGCCAGTGTGCTTTTCACCCCCATATCCAGATCATTGATGAAGAGGTTGAAAAGCACTGGCCCAAGTACCAAACCCTGGGGGACTCTACTGGCTACCTCCTGCCAGGTCAGCACAGATCTGTCTATCAGTACTCTCTGGGTCTGACCCTGCAGCCAGCTTCCCACCCATCTGACCATTGAATTCCTGAGCCCATAGTCCCCTAGTTTCACCTGGAGAGCCTCATGGGGCACCAAGTCAAAGGCCTTTCTAAAGTCCAAGTAAATGATGTTGACCTAATCTCCCTTTTTCAGGTGGTGAGTAACCTGGTTGTAGAAGGAAAGGAGGTCAGTCAAACATGACCTACCAGTGACATAACCATGCTGGCTGTCATTCAGAATTTTGCCTTCTACTAACTTATCACATATGGACTTCTTGAGAAATTTTTTGAGGGTTTTTCCTGGGATTGAGGTCAGGCTGATTAGCCCGTAGTTCCCTGGTTCCTCTCTTCTCCCCTTCTTGAAGATGGGCACAACACTGGCCCTCTTTCAGTCTTCTGGGACCTCTCCTGAGCACCGTGACTTCTCATAGAGGTTTGCCAGTGATGACTTCAGGTAGTTTGTTCAGCACTCTCGGATGGAGGTAATCTGGTCCTGCTGATTTATAGATATCCAGCCTCTCTAGCTGTTCTTCCACCAGCTCAACATTGACAGTTGGCAGGTGATCATCCCTACTGTGACTGTTCTATGTCATGTTTGCATTTGCAAGCTATCACTCTTAGACTGGTGGAGTACAGATGCGAAGTACTCATTCAGGAGTTCAGTTTTCTCCTTGGTGTCAGTGATCTGATGTCCAGCTTCATTGAGCAGTGGTCCCACATTTCCACTGGTTTTCCTCCTGTTACCTACGTATCTATAAAAAACTTCTTATTGTCTTTGATTTCAGTTGCTAACCTAAATTTAGTCACCACCTTTGCTTATCTAATCTACCCCCTACAAGTGTGGGCCAATCCCACGTAGTTCTCCTTGGGGCCTGTTCCTAGCTTCCATCATTGGTAAGCCTCCCTTTTCTTTTTTCAGAAGAGCTGCAACTTCTCTATTGAGCCAAGATGGCCTCCCAGCCCCTGTCACCTCTAGTCACCCTCCTGTGCTCCCACCAGCAGAGCAGAGCAAAATCCAGGACATTTATTCAAATTTAGAAAAAAAACACTTGGACAGAGATTGGAGGCTCCAAAAAGAGAACATGTCCAGGAAAATCCAGAAGTATGGTAACCCTAGTTTAATTTTAGGTCTAAAATGCTCATATCCAAGATTTTAAGTCTATGTACAGACCTGACACTTAATGAACTTTAAGCATGCAGAAATTGCTTTACACCCATAACAAAACAGATAGTCATGGCACATAAAGCTCTTTAAAAATTGTGGATCCTGCTCTAAGTTAGGATCTGTTAGTACACATGCTGGATGGATGTGTACTAAGCAAAAGTGCACCTGTTAGAGTGCTTTGTTGAACGTTTGTGCCAGGTCCCATTGAGAGTTAACTTAGAGCTCAATCACTGCCACCCCAGGTGCTGTTGCACAGGGCTGCTCTATCCTTGGGCAAAACTCATTTGCTTTACCCAAGTACCAGGTTGTCCCTCCCCCTCGGCCATCACTGACCTGAGCCAGTGACAGCCTCTGATGCCAGCCCCACATGCAGCCTGGCCGGGGCAGTGGCAAGGGGGGTTTCTATCCCTGCAGCTGCCCTGGTCCTATGGTGCACTGCAATCTGGCCAGGGGTGGCTGCAGGGGAAGGAGTTCAGGGTCTCTCTCCTGGCAGCCAGTTCTGGAGTGGCCCCTCTCCCCAGCCCTACCTCATCCCCCCACCAGCTGGTGACAGTCAGCAGTGGCTGGGGGAGAGGGGGGAAGAGACCTCCCACTGCAAGGACCCGCCCCCGCCCCAGCTTCCTGGCTTGGGGATCACTGGGCCAGGGGAGTTGGCCCACATCTGCACAGCATGTCCTCTTTCCCCCATGGCCCAGCTCCTGGAGCACCAAAACATTGAGCGAGGCAACTCTTGCAGCTGCTGACTGTTTCTGTCAAGAGGCTGGTGAGGGGGGAAAGGGACCCCCCCCCCATGCTTCAAGGACCTCCCCCACAACTTGCTAGCTGGAGTCTTGAGGGAGCTGGGTTGGATCTGCATGGTGGGGGCTCCCTCCCTCCACAGTCCCAGTTCCTGGTGTGAGGAAACACCAGGCTGGGCTGCCTCTTCTGCAGCTGCTGGCTGCCACTGTCAAAAGGATTGACTGGAGGGGAAAGGGAGATCATCCCACCACAGGGACCTGTCCTGGCTCCCCCAAAGATCCCACTTAGAAAGCCGACTCCCTTTTCTCCTGCTGCTATCAGTCACCAGTTGGCAGGGCTGTAGGGCGGAGGGGCAGCACTCCAGCAGCCACCTGGGAGGTATGTGGGGGTGCCCCCACCTGCTCACCTTGGCCAGTGCAGACAGGCACAACGCCCACCCCCTTCCCTCCACCAAACAGCACATGTCTGTTTAGTTGGAATACGCTCTAACTTACAGTACTTTAAAGTGCAATAGTTGAGCACTTTCTTCCAGGGGCTTTTTGAACATCTGTACTTAGCCTAAGGGCTTTGTAAGTCACAACCATTTAACATGTTCTTAAACATGACTTGTCTCTGATTATTCTAGAGTAAGACATCAATTAAAATGTGTTATTTTTTTAAAATCAGTTTCATACTCTAGACTAAACCAATGCTTAAAAATTTTTGTGATACTTTACTGTTATGAAGTGTTTTGTTGACAAGTTTCTGCCCTCACTATACAGTTGCTAGATTTTGCAAATTATTCAATCAAACAAGACACTAACTAGATTTCTCCTCATGCTGTTTGTAGGCATTACATTAACTACCTAGCAAATGTTGCTACCTGTCTATATTCATAACTTACCACCTGCTCAAGGTATACAACCACAGAAGTGATTGCAATATGCCTTATTACAAATGCAGTAATATTTTTCACTTATACATGTACAAAACAAACAAAAGTTCTGTCCTGACTTTCTGACTTACATTGGATTTAGGGATAGATTCCTTTTTTGTTACCTCTTGTTCCATTTGTTTTGTCTATATGCCCTAACTCAGCTCCCTGTGAAATGCATGGTAAAATGTCCATTGAGTTTAGAGATAGCAGAGTTACGCCAATCTTGCATCCTTCTGAAATCCCACCCATGATATTAAAAACAGAAATGGGTCTGTATCAAAATCAGAGATCCAAACTTCTCTGAGTTTTGGTGAGGTTCAGATCTAGATATGAAGTCTTCAGCTTTTCCCTCTCTGTTTTAAATCATTGCCCCAGATCCAAATTCTTCTAAATTATAGGAAAGTGCATGTCTTCTTTGCAGTAATGGCCTTTCTTTAAAAATTAAAATCTCTTATTCTTAGTCATGAATTCAACAATTTCCCATTTCATCTTTAATTATTATTCCCCTTCCCTATACAAATAATTTGCAGATCTTGCTTGTATCTTATTTAAATGTTCTCCCCTCATTTTCTCTTATAAATGACATCCATCTTCATCCTAAGTAAAGCTGTTGCAGTTCCTCGTCATCTGTCCTTGTCTTTCTTAAACTGATGCTCATTCTTTTTCTCATGCTCTCTTTCTTCTTTGTGGGGGACAATACATTGTGTTGAAGGAAACTGATATATCATTTGCTGCTACAGGCTTATATCCAATCTTTTGTCCTTTGACCAGTCGGTTGGAGTGCTCTGCCTTAGCTGCAAGTTTTAGTTTAAACCTTTGTTGCAAGAGCTTTCTATGATTCTGCTCAGGAGGCATTCATTTGAAGCAAAGATGTATGTTAGGTCACTTATTTTTGAATACCCCGGTCATGAACTTCTTACATAAGCCATATGAGCAACATAAGCCTTCTCCCAGCCTGGCTTAGCTTGATGGAAGTAAAAGCCGTGGTAGTATATGTGAAGTAAAATTATGGAAGTAGGATTGTGAGCTGTGAATAACACCAATGTGTCCTTTTAATGTAAGGAAATAGGTGGGAATTGATTCAGCACAAAAATGTAACCAAATTGGGAAAACCTGTATTAGGTATATAATCTATGATCAAGTTGTATGAAATTGGACTTCCATGAGGTCAACACTGAAAGAAGAACTACATCAATGAAGTCCCTGAAGGAGCAGTGAAGCCTAGCCAGCAGACCTCTCCTCCTTCATAGCCAAGGCTATATAAGCAGTATCCTTACTTACTGATGTAAATAAGCCATTGCTATAGTGTATCCCAATAAAACTTTTGATTAGTGACTGGAATAGTCTCAGTAGTCATTAGTCTCACTCTCAACCTTCTACAGTCTACAGCCTACAGCCTACAGTCCACAAATAACATTTCTGGGTGAAGAGGACATGCAAAGTAAAAATAATTAGATTTTGAAGATATTATTATTGCTATTATTTTTCAAACTGCTTCTCTGGGATGGAGGCTCTGTAAACTTAAAAGAAGGCACAGCCCTTGTCCTCAAACACTTTATTGTTTAAATCTGAGATTGACAGCATGGCAGAGGCCCATATAATTAGCAGTTCATAATGAAGGAACTCACATATATCTATGTAGGATTATTATTGAAAAGCTTCCAGGAAGAAGTATATTTTATGAAGGTATTTGAAACAAAAGAGGATGGTTAGTTGGGTTGAAAGTTGGAAGGGGGAATTACGCTCACACTGCATAAAAATAGAATTAATTCACCCCTACTGTCATTTCTACCCCAAAATCTGAAAACTTCTTGATTTGTGTTCATCAATAATTAAGGGCCCATCAGCAATACTCAGAGGGAGCTTACATTGCACTTTTGAGCAGCCTGTTAGTAATGTACAGTGGATAGATCCTCTTTTTCAAATCCCAGGGCACCAGGCCATGCAATGCTAGTATTGCATTTTCAATTAGCTACTGAGTGAATGCTTGGCATATGTAGAAGTGAACTGGTACACAATTAGCTTATTGTTCCTTTCAGCTTTGTGCTGAGAGGATCTGAAGGACTGGAGACACACACACACACACACACACACACACACACACACACACACACACACACACACACACACACACACACACACACACACACACACACACACACACACACAATTTGTCAAGCCAGAGGCATTTCTGTGGATGTGGAATGAGGGAGCTGCTCAGCTCATACAGATTCACTTGCTAACTCAGGAATTACAGCTGTTATTAAGAAGCACTCACTGTGGCTTTAGGGAGTGCGCCAGGGGATAATAACAGAAACAACTCTCTTATTTCAGACGTTCTGGGCTCTTTTCTCTTCTGATTCTCCTTATTGTTATTATGGAGCCCAACAGTCCTAAAAAGATACAGTTTGCTGTGCCATTATTTCAGAGTCAAATAGATCCTGAAGCAGCTGAACAGGTAAGCAAGCCAGGTTTTTTTCTTTACCTAGGGAACAAGGTGTGGGTGATAACAGGTAATATTCCTGGTCTAAATATTTCTTGGTGTAAAATGAAATTAAATCCACTGATTTATGTGTGGTATAAACAAAGTAGCGGAGAGCAGGATTTGTCCTGTTGTTAAAATGCTTGTTTCTTATTTATGCAGGTTTTTAAAAGTGTATCTTAGCTGTTGTATGTTGTTTTTAGAAAAGGTAAGCACACTTGATATGAGCACATCATCTCAAACTCTCTGTTTGTGCAAAAATAGTTAAAATGCATTGTTTAAGATATTCTGACATACATTTGGTAGTATGAATTAATGGAAATATTGTATAGTCAGGTTAGAAGACAAGGCACTTGCCATTTACTTTGACATGGGAGCAAATCATTCGAATTCTGCATAATCATTTATTCAACTATTCCCATATTTATAAGACTTATTTGGAAGTCTACTCATTCCATTAAATGCATGTATATGGATATATGCATGGGTTTATCAATTCACACATATGCACATATAGATATAAATGCATTATTACAGCATGTTTTGACTCATAAATGTATGCAGGTAAAGCTCATATTAGACAGAAATGGTATTGACTTATATGTTTATATCTGTATATAAAGAATAATGAGTACAGAATCTTAGATGACAGACATGGATAATATCTATTAGTTTGTCTAGTCCATCTCCATCAGTGTATGACTGTTCCCTGTTGTACATTTACTAATATTTTGATACATCTAGTTTTAATGGTACCAAAGATGCAATTTTAAATTTGACAATGTCAGTATTGGTGATGGCAATGAAATTGTTTGCATCTGCATTTGAGGAGACATTTTGTTTCCTTAGTCTTCTGTTGTAATGTCTCCTAAGAGGAGGCGGTGTTTGCCAGAAAATGGTAAGTTGGAGCAAGCCATGAAATAAAGGAAGATAGGAGATGATAAAAGAAAAGGCATCCTTAGGCTTTCAATGGATCCATAGATTATTTCTTTTGGAATAAAGTGTATTCATAATTTAGGGAATGATTCTGTAGTTAACTCAAGCACGACCTGTTCTCTCACTGTTTCAAAACCAATGAGAGTTATCACCTTCAACCACTACAAGATCAGGCCTTCACAGAATTCCTACAGACACAGAAGTATTATGAGCCATATTTTGCCTCTAGCTCTTTTTATTATCTGTTTTTATTTTACAAGCTCCCTATCATTTATTTTAGACATTGGATGAAATTAAATAAGTTTTGCTGTCAACTACGTTTGTACAAATCTGGAATAATTTCACTGAGACTGATTGAGCTACTTTCCATTTACACATCTGAGAACAGAATTTGCTCTGCTCAATCTAAAGATGTTGCTTTTAAACAATTAGGAAAGAACCAAGATATTGCACTGAAGTTGTGTCTCAAAATGGTTTCTGGCTAAATATTCTTAAGTACTGTTGAAGAAATGTCAGGAGCCTGGAAGCTGTAATATAAAGAAAAGATGGCTTTCAATTCAAATATGTCCATTACCAAAGGTTTATCCAATGCCATATTAGTTAATTGTCTAACAGTCTTGTCAGACATTAATGGAATTAAAAAACCACTAGAGCAGAACCATAGAGTACTCATAAAATTTAACTGAAAAGAGACCCATACAATTATTTATATAGATAGACTTCTAGAATATGCAGTACTTACAGGATTTTGGTTTGAAGGCATTTTAATATTGGCATTTTTAAATTGCTCTAAAATAAAGATGCTGACATGACTTTTTAAAAGGTTCTTATAGTGACTGATAGCTTCCATGTCCCCTCTCTTAGCTTTTCTTATATGCTTCAGGTCAGTGGCATAATAGCAATTATTAGTGGTAAGTACAACAGTCTCAGATGCCCCTGCTCATAGAACAACTCAATTTTTTCCAGAAATAAAGAACAAAAGTAAGAATTTCAAAAATAATTAAGTGTCTCACGACCGCAAGTCCCAGTACCTTACAATATGACTTCTGCTCCTAAGTCCCTTAGGTGATTTTTGAAAATCCTTCCTTAGGAAGTCATGATCTCCCAGTACACTGGGGCTAGTCTGATTGTGATCATTATTATACTATTAAAACAGTGCTCTGAATGCTGCTCTTTGCGTGTTTGCTTCTTTCACTTGCACGGTTTGATAGAGCCCTTGATGGACTTGTATTTTGTACTGGATGTAGGGTAGCTAGTGTCCCTAATGACTCTGCTTGGGCCTATGTTTCTCACAGATCAGGAAAAGAAGGCCTACACCAGCATCACTCGTCATTATGAATGAGCCTGCACCCCCAGGTAAGTAGCAACATGTCTTCCGAACTGCTGCACTCATATATAGGGGCAATATGTCTTTTGAAATATGATGTTACTAAAGATGTACATTCAAGGAAAAGTTAAAAAAGGTATCATTGAGCATAGAGCACTATATTTTAGATTACAAATCTTCAGTCTGTTTATAGTAAATACAGTGAATCTATAAAAATCTTGGCCCCATTGGTGTAAGTGCAAATTCCCATTGATACCAGTAGAGACAGGATTTCAGCATCTTATGAGTAAATCTCCCATGTTGCAGATGAAAGAAGGACTCCACTGAAAGAAGAATTTAGTTGCCCCAATACCCTGTGTTGCAGATGAAAAGAGGACTTAGTTGCCTTTGCGCTTTGGAGATGAGTACAGCGATTTCCTCCACAAACCCTCTCCTCCATTGCTGGGATGTTGAGGGGAATCTTTAGAGCTGAGTTAAGTTCATAGAGTTCTTGGTCTTCCAGTTCCTAGGGGGATACAAGTCTGTTATATGGAGAGCCCAGTAAAAGAAAGAAGTTTTAGATGAATGAGTCAATCTTTCATTGAAACAGCTGGTATTTGCACTCGCACATGAAAACCCTTGTAGATATTTCCTTCCCTTAGACCTCCTGCCAGAATTTTTTCTTCAGGAGTGGCTGGTTTGTAACTAATTTACATGCATGTGCATCCTTAAGGCCTCCAAAAATGTCTGGAATTTACTTTTAGGAAATCTGTGCAAAAGCACCAGAAAAAAGAAATTAAAAGAATGAATTGCAGAAAAATTTTAATACTATCAAAATTTTTAAATTTACTTAATGTAATCAAAACGATTCTGGAAAAAAAACAAAAAACCCTGCTGTGGGATGAGACTTAGCTTTCAGGATTTCCAAACAATCTCTTTCTATTCTTCTTTCAGATGGGGAATGAATCATTTACTATTAATATGCCACCTATGCAATGCAATTGAAGTTTTCTAATTAGTTTTCTCCACTGTTTAAAAGCTATTTTTTTAAAATGATTTTTTAAAGTCAGCAAGAACAGACACTCTGTGCAGTCCAGTAAGGAAGATACTCCTCTGAAAGGTGTGAATCCTAGGTTCCAGTCTCATCTGCTAGGACTGTTTATGCACTTGCATTAGACAATCATTGGCTCAAACACAGAAATAACTCTGGCAGTAAGAGACAGAACCCAGGATTGCCTCCTGAAACCCACGATAGTACTATGGCCACTAGGCCACAGAGTCATGCTTCCACTTCCTTGCTCTCATTTTGGCCCCATGAATCTTGCCTATATGGCTGCCAACTGGATCAACTTCCACAGGAGGGATAGGGTAGGTCTGATTCTACCTATGGCAGTAGTAGTAGGGAAATGTAAAATGTTGTTTTAAATCCTTGCAGGGTGACATGGGCCTAGAACGTAAGGGTGTTTAGACATGTGCTCTGCAGGGGAGGGCTTTAATTAGAATGAGCTTTAGTTAAAGTGCCCTCACTTCCATTTGCCAGCACAGAGATGCTGATGCATGAGACATCGGAATCTGCTCCAACATGCTGTAATTACAGTGCTTCAGAGCAGCCTCGCTGCACATCTGTAGGCACCCTAGGTTTCTGACATTCTGAGTAAGTGCTTTCACCGGTAGACTATTGGTCAAAATACTGGCACTGCCAGGCAGGTTTGATGCTGATGCATAAGCTTTCTTTTAGCATCAGTCATTTTTCATGTTCTGTGCTCATCTGAAGAATTGGGATTTAGGTGACGCTTAGGCACCTCCTAGCAATTTTTGGGATTGCATCAGATTTTAGACAAGAGTTAATTGCCCTGGTAACAATGTAGCATGTTTCTGAGCATAAGCAGCAGCCCAAATCCAGAGTTTTATTTCAGAGTAAAATGGAGATCCCTAATAAATCTAGGAACCTAAGTGTTTTACAGTGGCTGAACAAGATTGATTTGGATTGCTCTTTGTGCCCAAATTCCACTTGAGTCCTATCTGGACGCCTTAAAAATCAATAAGTATTCGACCCTCTATAAAGAAATCCCAAGTTTATTTTTAGATCTATTGCTTTCAGGTTCAGAGTTCTTCCTCTAAAGCACAGAGCACCTTCAATTTACACTCTGATTATAATTGAAATTTTCAGTAATTTGTAGGAATAAGCACAGAGGGTCAGACCTTGGGGATGAGATAATTGCCATGTAGTGCAGATTGTGGATGTTCAAAGACAGTATAAAGCTCACCTTGCTCAGTATTGTCACTTGTGTCCTTGGCTGGACTCCAGACTTCTCAACCAAGGGGCTGAGGTTACATTATGGGATTGTTGCAAAAAGTCATCTGCTAGCCAAGTCCTTTGCTTCTTGCCAGAACTCTGTGCTGGCACTGGGGAGAGGGTAGTGTAGAAGCCTTTCTCTTTTTGAAGGTTGTACGCTGTTACCCCCTCCCAGAGCTATACAAACAGACATAAAGACCAGAGGTTTCAGGCAGTGCAATTGAAAGGTACCCCAAAGCAACAAGAGGTCTACTGTTAGGTTCTGACCTTTGCTTAGCTTAGTGGGTCATACAATGTCAGGATTACTTGTCCTTAATTTAAAATAAAATTGCTTTGACTGTTTTTCTCCATCAAAGTTCCATCTGTACACTGAACACCGTCACATTTCCTTCCGTATATAGATTCTTAGTGCAACGTTAAACCAAAGACAGACAGAGAATAAGGACTCTCTCTGATTTACAGGAAACTTAACTGCAAACAAACTAGTTGCATGCTTATTGTCCTTTTTCCTGAAACGTTTATACTACAACCCCAAACAAATATTTTTATGACTTTTTACATTGCATTGAGTATCATTTAAGTTCTAGCTATGGCAGAAAAATGGTGTTAACCCTCTCAAATTATTTGTGCATGAGATAAATCATTTTTATAGTTCTTTTTGAAAATTCGTAGTGATTTCTGATTTCTTTCACTTATTGCTTTTTAAAACAAATCTTACAGCATTTTTAGTAAATTGTATGCGACTCTGATTTGTGCATGGATATGCATGTATTCAGATGTGTATGACTGATGTTTGCAAATGTGCAGTGGTGTTTGTATTTTAGTGTCATTTGGTATATAGAAGTGTGGGTAGATTGTAATTAGAAGCCCCTTGGAAAGAAGGAAAATATATGCATCTTAAAGGTCACCATTTCCATTGCTACTTGTATTTTTAACCTATTAGAAGTGGTTGTGAAAATGCTGGCTTATACAGATGCATTTACATCTTATAAGATGCTAAGCAAAACGTAGGGATGCTGATAATGTTCAATTCTCACAGAAGTCAGCTGTAGTTGGGGGCATTCAGTATGTCTAAGCAGTATAAAACACCTTGCCAAAGCAAACTTCAAATGCCAAGACTAGGAATAGCTTTCACTCAGAAATTATAGAGCATCCAAGAACTGTTAAAATGATTTCTCTCCAATAGTGAGTAATTAATCAGTGTATGTGCTTAGAGTTAATAAATAATAATAATGCAGTCCTAATAATAGTTAACACTTCAACAAACAGCTGTGTGAGCATCATTATCACAGTTCGATAAATGGAAAAAATGTAGGGGAGAGAGTTGAAGTCAATTATTCAAGTCACAGCAAGTTAACACGGAACTAAAACTAAACCCATTTCTCTTGAGTTTTAGTTTCTTGCCTTATCCAGTAGCCTACCACTTCCCCAGTTCAGATAAAAAGTTTAGTGCCAGGTGTACATCAAAATGTTTGAAGCTGAGAACTGAATGAGCTTCCAAATATTTGGATGTATACCAAATGTATTCACATTATCCAAAACTCCTTATTTTGAAGATGACTTTTCTGTAAGCTTTGTGATATTTGCATCTGACTGCAGCTGAAAAGTAAAGAGAGCATTTTTGTGGTATTTCTGGATGTAGCCTGAGCCAGAAATCAGAAGGGAGTAAAACTTGTCAGATCTATGTTTCAGACCTGTGTAATAATTCAATTTGAATAGTGCTCTACAAAGATCTGAGTGGGTTGTTTCCCGCCCCCCCAACCCCTGAGTCACTTCATCCCTCCTGAATGTCTACTACATATTCAGAAGCAAACAAGGAATGCATCTTCACGGATATAGTGAAAATATATGTGAAAATGGAATGGTTACTAGGGCTAAAATAATTTTTAACTAGTAACATTCTCTAACACTGTAAGAAAAGTCTACTAGGCTTTCTCAATCTTTACTTTCAAGGAGACAAAAAATGCCAGAGCAAACTAACTGATCCTGGATTTGGCTTCCACAGATTTATGCAGCATATGGGAACATGGCTTGTTGTATTTGCCCATGTACTCTGTTGCTATCATCAAATGACCATGTACAGTTTCACCAATAACTTGCTAAAGGGAAGAGTTAAATCTCAGTAACTGCACCACTTACTGCCAAACAAAATTAAAATAAAAGATCAAATAGAAACAACAGCTGTCAGCTTTGTCTGTACCTGCCCTAACAATAATTTGGTGATGCATCAAAAAGTAAGGTGTTTTTTGGTGATATCTTTTATGGCACTCACTATAGATTGGAGAGAAGCTCAACAAGCTAAACACATATTTACACTAAATATGGACATCCTCTGAGACTAAGCAAAGTTTTTGATTGTTTTGTGTTTATCTTGTGATGATATTTTTTTAAAACAACAATAGTCAGAACCTGCCCCATCTCCTGTTCACCCCTTCGCAGAACCATGGCAGTCATGACGAGGCGTTTTCTCCTGGACCATGAAACATTGTAAATGAGGAATATGTCTTTTGGAAAGCAGGGTAGATACATACCTTTACAGATGACCTAAATAAGATATGTGTACAGAGCACAAGCTTTCATGAACCCAAATTCACATCACCAGATGCTGTGAAAGAACATGCAAAAAGCAGAGTCTTTGGTATATGAAATATAAACGGCACAGAGAAAAGCTGGTAACTATGGTAAAAAGTGACTTCTGAGGGGAAAAGAATTTCAGGTCATGGCTCAGATTTAAAATAATCAATATTCACTTTCATGAGAAGACAATGCCAGCTTCTCTGTATGTACTGGCCTTGTTGTCAATCCAGTACAATAGGAAATGGCCTGTTGGTACCATCTGTCCTGCTCAGGTCACAGCATTCAGGGTGTTTGACACTACTGTGGGCATTAGAATGCTACTGGGTCCTCAAGTTGGCTATGGCAATGCAAACATAAGGATGTCTGAAATTTATTTTTATTTCCTTTTTGGAACTAATTTTTTTCCTTCCTCTTTCACATACCTGGGTTTTCCAACCCCATCCTGAGAACCTTACTCAGCACTTGAACTGAGGGCAGATGTTGCCTTCTGACTTGACTGCACTTCTTCCAAACTGCCTTCTTGTTAAGTCTCTGGTTATTATTGTTGCAAAGATGATCATAAAACATGCCAACCGATGGAACAAATAAATGACTTTTCAAAGAGCGCAAAACAATATCTCTGAGGTGTATAAACGTCATTCAGTAGATGTTAATTCAGTCTTTGTCTGCACAATGCAGAGTAGATTAGAGATATCCAGGTTAGCTTTAAATGAGCTAGCGCAAGTGCCAGAAACAGTAGTGGCAAAAGTGGCAATAAATTAGCTCATGGAGCTGCAGGCTGTTGTGGCTATTAGACTACTTCTGTAACCTGCGTGAGCTGATTCAGACCTAGCTCTTCCCTGCTTTGAACTGTGCAGTGTAGGGCTAGGGACAGACATTCAAAAAGCCAGAGCCTGAATTGATTCAACCTTTTCAGGTTAGTCTAACTTGCTTTGGTTGAACCAGTTTGTAAGTGCATAGGCATGTGGGCACATACCTGCAGTTGCTCAGACCAGGAGCCAGGGAAAATAGAGCATACCCTCGTCTCCAGGGAAGCTGTGCTGGCAGGGCATGGCCAGTGCAGGCTGAGAAGGATTATTCCCTCTTCCATCAGCAGGGACCCAAGCCAGGTCTGCCAGGCATTCCCCACTCACTGCTGCAGCAGTGGGCCAGCATGGCCCCTGAGGCAGATGGGGCAGGGAGGAGGGTTATTCTCTCCTCTACTCCAGATGCAGGAGGGAGGGGGAATAACTCCCATCTCTTCCCCCCCACCCCCCCAGCCCTGCCCAGTGGGGGCTGGCTGGTGATCAGGCTTCCTGGGCTAGCTCAGAGGTGCTGGCGGGCGCTGAGCCTGACAGCCACCACTGCCATGTCCTCTGCCCTGTGCAGCACCTGGGGCTACAGCTACACAAGCAGTTGCAGTCTGGCCAGGATAGGGGGGCTTTTTTGCCCTCCCCCTTGCCTCCAGCTACTGCTGCCAGGGCTGCACCAGGCTGCTCTGAGGAGGGGGTGGTTGGGAAGCTTCAGCCCCACAGCTTCTGCCCCACACGTGGAGCTCTGGCTCCAGTTCCTGGACACCTTGGAAGGCTTCAGTCTAGGAGCTGCAGCCAGAGCTCCATGCGCGAGGCAGAAGCTGCTGGGCTGAAGCCCCCCCACCGCCACCTCCCAGAGCAGCTCAGGAATGGGAGGGAGAGGAACTGCTTCAGGTAAGGAGAAGGTGGTTTGTCCCAGCAGAGCTGTTTTTCTCCCCTCACCTCCACCTGGGCACCTTCTGTCTTCCAAAGGCATCTGGGAGCTGGAGCTGGAGCCCCATGTGTGGGGCAGAAGCTTCCCGCCCCCATGCCACCCAGAGCAGTGCAAGGCAGAACGGCTCCCTGCTCTGGCCAGCCCACAGCTGCTGCACAGGCAGGGGGTGTGATGGTGGCAGCTGCTGGGCTTGGGGCCCACCAACACCTCTGAGCTGGCCCAGAAAGCCCACTCCCTATCCAGCCCCCACCTGGTGGGGCCAGACACCGGCCATCAGGGTCCCGGGGCCAGGGCAGAGATGGGGTTAGTCCCCCTCCCTCCAACATCCAGCAGAGGGGATAGTAAGGGGCTTATTCTGCCCTTTGGGGCAGGCAGACTCAGCTGTGGTCCCCTAGGATCAGTGGGGTAGAGGGGAGAATAACCTACCTCCCTGCCCCCTCTGCCTCACTGGCCCACTGCTGTAGCAGTGAGGGGGGAGCACCTGGCAGATCCGGCTCAAGTCCCTGCTGGTGGGACAGGGAGGCGGAATTAAACCCCACTCTAGCCAGACCCCTGACCCTCCCTGTCCCTGCTCTGGCTGGGGAGCAGACGGGCTGTTTGGCTGGAGCAGAGTCCAGCCCAGAGAGCACGCCAGGATGCTGGGGGACTCTGGTTTAAGGTAAACCAGGAAGGGGTCTGGGACAGACATTGCATAAACTAGTTTGAGCCAAATCAGTTAAGTCTGATATGACATTCAACCAGTGTTATCTCAGACTGGTTTCAGACATTTTGAAACTGGTTTATGTGCACTGAATGTCTGTTCTGTTACAGGTTGAAACCAGTTTTTGATCACTTAAACTGGTGTATGTGTAATGTCTGACCGTAGCCTACAAATCTGTGATAATTCTTGCATGGCAACATTTCATAGCTTGCCAAAATGTGTAAGAAGGCAAAAAGGATTATAAAAGTTCACACAGATTTCATAGACATTAGGGCTGGAAGGGACCTCAGAAGATCATTGAGTCCAGCTCCCCGCCCGAGGGGCAGGAAGACAGCTGGGGTCATAGGAGCCCAGCAAGATAAGCATCCGATTTACTCTTAGAGGTGTTCAATGTAGGTGCTTGAACCACCTCCGCTGGCAGACTGTTCCAGACCTTGGGGGCTCGGACAGTAAAGAAATTCTTCCTTATGCCTGAAACAGTCTTGCAGGAGTTTATAACTGTTTATAACCATTCGACCTCATCATCCCTTGGGGCGCTCTGGTGAACAAACGTTCCCCCAGATCCTGGTGGTCACCCCTGATAAACTTATAGGTGGCCATCAGATCACCCCTGAGCCTGCGCTTTTCCAGGCTAAAGAGCCCCATGGCTCTCAGCCTGTCATCGTAAGGTCGGTTCTCCTGACCTCTGATCATGCGCATGGCTCTTGTCTGGACTCTGAAGCTTCTCCACATATTCTACTCTGTGAGACTGCTTGTTCTGGTGTCATGAGCAGCTAGGCTTAGGAAAGTGCAGTTGCTTGTTTTCCTGCTCTTCAGTCAGGAAGGACCAAAGCACACCACTGCCAACAGGAAATTTTACCTGAGGAGCCCTAGAGAGAACTTCGGAGGCCGCCATAACACAAGTGGCCATAACTCAAGTGACACATTGAACATCTGCACAATGTGCTGAGAGCTTTTTCCTATTTTTGCATCCCAAATAGGTGAGTTGGTTTTGTGGTCAGAACCCAGAAGAGTATTACTGCTTGATCGTTTACACATATTTGAGCCCCGGATGGTAACTCTGAAGAGTGAGAGTCTACCCAGAGGTACCTGTATAGCATTTGCATGATAATTTTATGGTAACCCCTTTGGGTGCATCCACACAAGCAGGAATGTGCATTTGTAGCAGCTCAAATAGCAGCAACACAAATTTGTGCCAGAGATTTGTGCCTCAACACACATGCCTGATCATGCCCTTTGGTGTGGGGCAAATTGTGCCACTTGGGGAAAACTGACATGCCCAGCTCCTCCTATATCTTCAGTTTGTTCTAGGTTGGAGGAGTTTGTGGGTGGATGTAGGGTTTGCGGGAGTGAGGCTTGTGGGGGTGGTGTGGGGTTTGATGGTGGGAGGTTCATGGGGGTAGTTTGGGGGCATGAGGGGAGAACTGTTTAGGCAGGATGAGTTCCTCACCTGACCCCCTGCACTGTGCACAGTTGCCTGACACAGCTCACAGCCCCTCCCCCAAGCAGCAGCAGTGGCTGTTGGGGCACTCATGCCCGCTCCTGGCAGGGCATGGGCCTGGCCTACCCTTAGACAGGATCAGGCCACTCTTGCTGTCAGCTGGGGTCCTGACACTGCATGCAGAAGCCATGCACCCAGGGACCAGGCAGGTTCCTGCCTCCATGTGCCCTGTGTGCCATCGGGCAGGCATGGCCTGACCTGGGGTGAGGGCATGTGACTTCATCCTGTGGTGCCAGGATCCCAGGTGGCAGCTGAGCTGGCCCAGTTCTGCCCAAGGGGTTGTGGGCTGGGCCAGCATAATGTGCAGCTGCCGGGTCTGAGGTGGCACCACACCACTGGGGTCTCTGCCAGAGTGGGCACAAGCACCCCAGTGGCCACTGCTGCTGTGGCAGGAAGGCTGTACGCCATGCAGGGGGGGGCAGGGGACCCACCAATCCTCAGCAGTCCCCCTTATCCCCACACAGTCCCTCTACCCACAGTTCCCCCCCACCCCTCATTTCCCTAATTACCTGAGACAGAGCCTGGGTCCAATCTGCTGTTGCAGCCTTGCCCCACTCTTACTTGCTCCAGCATGTTTGAAGCAGTGTTCTGGGGCAACAGGGGCATGGGGCAGCCATAGAGATGCTCTGGCCAGGTACCAGAGCTTCTCCGTGGAGGACCCAGCCTCCAGTTGTCTCTGGGCACGTTCCAGGAGCATGCCTTGCCCCAGGAGCATGCCCTGCACCACTTTTTTCCACTGTGGTTTTTTATACTGGGATTTCCCAGTATCAAATTTAGAGTCTGCACTGCATTCATCCCCAGTGTGCCTTTTGTGGCATCGCAGACTGCTTTGAGGCACTGCTTGTTTGTCTGGATGCGGCCTTTGTTGGCTTTCCTCTCCAAACACTACCCCTCTCCCCTTTCTTCCCCTATCTCTCTCTCTCTCTTTCCTCCACCTCCCTTGTCTTTTATATTATAATTTCTCTCTCCTTCTAATACTCTGCTTTCTGCATGCATGGTTCAAATTAGACTTTGGCTCTTGGGGGGCTGCTCTGCAAAAAAAATTAAACTGGTTCACTGGAAAGAGGATTCCTATCAGAGACCCTCCCACCAGGTTATGATTTTCAAATCTTACAGGGGGCTCTCATCTCTTATGGAGGGGCTCAACTCCACCCTA
This sequence comes from Crocodylus siamensis, assembly GCF_052110815.1. NCBI lineage: Eukaryota > Metazoa > Chordata > Crocodylia > Crocodylidae > Crocodylus > Crocodylus siamensis. The sequence continues at coordinate 197,502,545 of NC_143398.1, read as the reverse complement.
AGCTCCACCATAATTTGTACCCTGTGTGTGTGTCCTTTCACAGCATCTGAAAGCATCGGGTCAATGAAAGCTTGTGCTTTCTCTATATATCTTATTTAGTTAATCTATAAAGGTGCACATCTACCCTGCCTCTGACTGACTTCAAACTCACACAGTTAAGTACCTCTTATAAAGACGAGAGAGACAAGAAAATGAACTACAATGTATTGATTCAGGGCTGGAGGTAGAGAGCTTATTTGTATGAATTTCCCATCCTTTCAGTGTGGTCTGGCTGTCCAGCTGTGTGTAATTACCTTTCAACAATACATGCTAGACGTATATACTAATGGGAAATAATTCTTTTTTTTCTGTAAAGAATTTCACCATTTTTTTGCTTTTCATATGAATTCCATTTTTATTTTTTGTGTTTGTGTCAAAAAATATGGGTTTTTTTGCCATAATCCCCAAAAATACAGATCTGTGGATACAGATCTATTTTTGCAAAAATTTCTAAAAGTTTAATAAGATTTAGTCTGTTGGAAAAAAAAATTGAGGGCAATGATTTGATCCGGGTTGGTAGATACCTGTTTGACCTTTTCTAGCTCTATATTTAGCAGCAAATAAGAAGCACTGAGTATTTGAAACTCCTGTTATACCATTGCTAAATTGGTTCAGTTCACTCTCTTGCTTTCCCTGTAGAATTAAGCTCATTACTGTTGCTAGTAATGCTGTTGAGTTGAAGAAAACCATAGCAAAAGCAGATATTTAGAGGGAAAAAAAATCTATTATCCTGTAAATTACATAAATGTTTATGACTAATTTATTCCAGTACAAAAGTTAATAAATAATTGATTTATTTGGTTTACCTCTAATATTCAGCTTCATCTTAGGCAAAATAAACAGCAGTAGAAAAGAAGTATTCCAGGTGTCCTGTGGCAGACAGACATCATCTGTGCTGGTATCCAGTTGTTAAGCTAATCCTGCAGTACTTACTGAGGCAAATATCCCACTGAAACCTTAATACAAACTGAAATCATGGGCCTACAATATGTGATTTAACATGATTTTCAAAAGCATTCGGTTCTGGCTGCTGTGGTCGAGGAAGCTGAAAGTGGGTAAGCCAGTAACAGCTGTTTTCAATTGCAAATTTGGACTTCTAACTCAGTAATAAAATACTCAGAAAAACAGTAAATCAATAAAAACTGTCATTAACTGTATCCTTTTTTAAGTCAGAGCAGTTGGCTTTTCTATATGCTATAAATACCATTTAAATATGTAGTTCTTGAATTAAAGGGTAACAATGTACAAAAGGATCAGCATATACGAATAGGGCAGTGAAAATGAATGACTGTCCAGCACTGCCAGTCCTGGTGCAAGTCCAATAATCAGCATACCAGCAGTAGTGCGAACATGAGTGAGTTAAGGCACTGGCAGCTGATGCTGTTTCAACTTCCATGTCTTTTAGATCAGTTGTAAACGAGGCAGCCAGCACAATGAAACTGTGAAACAGTTCAGGAAAAAAACAAAACAAGAACAAATGTGCATCAAAGTGATTTTAGAATCAAAAAGGATTATTGCACATTTAAGTATACCTTACCTTTAGCATGCTTGCACAGCTATTTCTGATAGTCATGAAATAGTCTCAGTGATAATTTTCCTCTTCACTCACCTCTGTACTGGGGGATCATGTGTAGTCCAATTATTTACCTTTAAAAGCCTTATGGTGAATTTAACTATACCTTGCAGACTGTTTCCCATATAGGCACAACTAGAAGTTTGAAAAGGGGAGTTTGGGAACAGCGATCAGTGCTGCAGTGGAGGGTGCACCCCCCACCCCCACTCCTACCAGTGTGGACAGGCCAGCAGAGCAGGAGAGGTACCAGTGACTAGGGGATGGGGGATGCCAAATACAGGAGGTGGAGGCAGAGATTCTTACCTGATCTGGAGACTTAAAAAAAAAATCCCTGGCTGCTGCTTCTGCAACTCAGTTGGGAAATCAGGTATCTGGGACTGCAAGGAACTGGAGCCACTGAGCTACATCATGCAAATGGAGGTGGGGACCATGCCACTCCAATCCCTTCTGTATCCACCCCTAGTTCAGCAGAATTCTGCAGGACAGCTCACAGAGTGAGATCCTAATTCATGTGAGTAAAGAGGACAGAATATGGTCCTTACAAAACAGCTCAGCCACACTTTCCAAAAAATTGAGGGCAGTTATACTTGAGCTGTTTTTAATACAACTCAGAGGAGAAATATTTCTACAAAGCTAATGGATTCCAAACAGAAGCAACAAAGCAAACCAGAAAAAGCTTTCCTTTTCTTAGTATCCTCAGAAATGCAGACACTCCAGAGTTATATGTTCAGGAAACACATTCCATTTGTGAGGAGAGAATGAGAATTTGGTCATGCACATTGTCTGCCAAAAGAGCTGTCACAGTCTTCATGCTTAGCTCTAGAAAGTGATAAAGGTCAGGTTTTCTAGAATGTGATTCATATTTAGGATAAATAATGCATAGTGGCTCATAAACTTAGGGTTCAGCTTAAGAGACACTGAAACAGAAGGGAGGCTGGGGATGAGCACAGTTTAAAGAGAACATTATGGCAGACAAGGTTATCTGGGTAAATCCAATATCTTTTATTAGACCAACTCAAATAGTTGGAAAAATCTTCCTTGCAAGCTTTTGGGTACAAATACCCTTCATCAGGCAGAGGATATGTCTGCAGTTGGCTACAACAGAGACCCCTGTAGGACATTTCCAAAAATATTTAAAATGTCTCCCATCAAATGACCTCAAGATTGGATTTAATCTTCAAACATATTGCATTAGATTCTCTTTTTTTTGCCATTTCTTTTGAGCAAGGTAGCAGTCAGACCTAGCCTCAGCTATGCCTGAGTTTTAGCATAAATAACTAAATATAGGTTGTGGAAAGTGGGAATAAAGATAAGACCAGGTCATCTTTGACGTTTATTACAGACTGAAGGGTGAAGTTTTCCTTCTCTGATTTGTGTCACCTTCCAGACTCTTTCTTGTCCCCCAATTCTTGATTAATTTACAATTTTTTTCTCTTTAATTTATTTTTCACAGTACCTATGTGAGATAAGATCCATTACACTTATATTATTCCTGAGATCACTAACATGTTAGTTCACATGATAAGTATTCATTGAAAAAAATTTTAGACAGTGTAGCATATGACCCCAAATGTATTTTTATATACTGTCCAAAGCTTCATGATTTACTTAAGAGCAGAATGGGAGTGGGATCCCAGATCCTTAGCTATCCTGCAGACACTTTGTCCAGCTCCAGTAGCTTCCCATTGATGATGCGTTGAAGGGGTTATGAGGAGGCGGGGTGTGTATTGTGCCCTCCTAGATTTCTGTGCCAACACCAGGGTACAGGGCGTGGGGCTGCAGCCTGGCTGGAGCCAGGGCCCAGCAGCAGTGTGGATGGCAGTGGCTGCACAGTTTTTGTGCCAACGGCAGGGCATAAGGCTGCAGCCCAGTTGGATCTGGAACCTGGCAACAGCAGGGGCAGCAGTGGCGGCAGCCCTTATGCAGCATCTACAAAGCCAGCTTCAACTGGGTCTGAGATTATGTCTCCGTAGAAGTACACTGGGATGGAGTAGAACTCATACGGTGCCTCCTATCACACCACCTTCCATGTGGCTGATGTTAGGGACATAGTGAGACTTCTTTACTGCAGATAGCCACTACAGATTAAAGCAATTTGTACAAAGCAGTCTGGCTCAGTACAAAAATAGCTTAGTGTCACCTTTGATTCCCTTCCTGAGATGTAGAGTGTGTCATTCAGTTACAGCTAATGATACAGGCAAAGCTTTTTGCTTGTAAGCTAAATATTTGAACTTTGTTATGCATAAAGTACATTTTCATTAAGAAGCAAAATGCTCTCAAATCAGCATTTGGACCTTTGTATAAGTAGGTAATTGATAAAAGAAAGAAAAAAGAAAAGCTACATATATACAAAATGTTATGGTTAATCTTTTTATTACATATCATTCCTTCTGTAAACCTTCACCTGATGATAATTACAATGACCACACATATCTTTATCAGCTCTTTCATACTGGGATCCATTCCAGACCTAGGTATCTGAGGATGGAAATAGATTTAATCTAATTTCATTTGTGTCACTTAAATGAATTGTACTTTGCAAGTTTCACAGGGCATGGTACATTTCACAGTTTATTTTCTGAGTGTTTGGGCTAAAAATGTATTTTCTTTTTTGCATTGCTAAAGTCAACCGGGTTGCTACCAAAAAGTAAACACCTAAGACTGCCAAATCAAAATTCTCTTCTGACTTTGGCTAAGCCTTCATGGATATTTTTATCCACTATTAACTCCTCTCCAATGACTAATTAACATATCATCGTCACACTTTGCATGCCATAACACACATGCATGTGCACACCTGCTTATGCACAAAACCCATGATGATGGTCAAAACAGGTTCTGACCAGTTCCCAGATCTGAAAATGGTTACATTCTATGGTGGGACAGGGCATGAAGTTTGGAATGCAAGAATATTTCTGAATCCAAATCTTGCAGCTTACTTTCAGCTCTATAGAGGATCTGACTTTAGTATGTACCATCATCGTAATACTACATGCTCTTCTTGCATACTGACTTTGGCTTTGTATATGAAGGGTGCAATATAAATGGAATTATCTGAAAAAAAGTAAAAGGAAATGGAGGCTTCCACAGGCTACAAAGCCTTCTGAAAATGCTCCTTGCTAGGTGCTGCGGTCCTGCTCTGACACCAGCTGATGTTGCTCTGCTCAGTTGGTCCATCAACACTTGCCTTCAGCCTTGTTGTGATGATAAAAATTCAGTCAAGCTCATGGTTGCTTAGTTCTTTTATGCTTGTCTTTTCATTTGGAGTTTACAGATGGACTTTTTTAACCTTTTGTTATGGCATCACCATGCTTTTATGGACAATAGGCAATCCTGGCTTCAATTGAGTAGTTTTTAAAACTATTTTTAATGAAAACATTTTGAAGGTAAAAGTACTTTAGAAGAAAAAACTTAAAGCATTACACTTAAAAATGAAACTAAATATTTTAAATAAAAAATTAGAATGTTTTGTTGTGGAAGTGTTGAAGCAAAGCATTATGATTTGTTTAGAAATGTTTCCTTTTTCTAAAATGAACAGAACCAGAAATCAGATTACAAACTGTTTAATGAATCAGAAATCAGCTTACTGTTTCACTGTGCCTAAAAACAAATTTCATCCAAAAGAAAATTTGCCCAGCAGTAATATGTATTGCTGAACTAGGTATTTAGATATCATGGCAATGAATGTAAAATGAAACCGGGATAACTAGATAATGTAGACAGATGAGAGGGGATTATGCTCAGCTTTTAGCACTGGCTTCATTGGGATCAGGTTAGGTCTGTATTGCACTTAAGTCATCAATCAGGGTAGATTCATTTTGAGCTTCCTGAGAAGCTTATATACATGTTTTCCTATACACTAATAGTAACTGAAGCTTGGCTTTGAAATAGATTGGTGGAAGCAATTTAATAAACCTGAATTAAATTCAAACAGAGACTCCAGACAGAATGTAAACCGGCTGATGATAAAATCTGTCATCAAATACATAGGACCAGATTCTCGACCATGGCTGAGTGCAGAGGGCAGCTCAGGGGCTTATGGGGAAGTGTGTGTAAAGGAGACATAATGACCTTTGTATTCCTCTGATCTTGGGTGGCTTGTGTTTGTCTGAGGCTGGTCTCTTAGTGGCAATTAGATAAACCTGAAGGTTTTATCATACTGCTGTACTAATCAAGCCTGTATCTGCAATGTTCAGGACTTCTGAGAGCTGTGTTCAGAGCTGGCAACAGCTCAAACTTTATTCCCTCACCCTTCATACTAATTATTCACAGCAGCATTTAAAATAATCTCCTTCATTTTTTTTTTATTGCAAATGGTTGCACCCTGCAGTCACTGGAATAGAATTATGATCAAGACTCCAGGAAAATTGTGTGCTGGCTCTGCATTTGTGCTTTCATTTGGAATGTCTGGAATGCACCCAAGTAATAACTGCCTTACTTCTCTGACCAAAATGTATATCTAAAAGCTGGCTAGGAAGGTTCAAGTGCTTTTTAAAAGACATGTTCTTTATGGGGCATTGTTCTCCATTCTGTCAATATATGCAGAGAAGAGGTATACAGCAGATCCCATCCCTGATCTAGACAGGTGGAGAGTCAAATCGAGCAAGAAGCTTCCCAGTATCTTTATACTTTACCTTGGCATGTAGAAGCACCTCAATAAGAATACTTCAGCATTCAGGCTCCAAAGTTCAGGAAAGGGCTGGGCTTGATGGAAGTGGTATTTCCTTTTAAACCAGGGGTTTCCAAAGTTTTGCCCCTGAAGGGCCATTTCAGAGGGACTGCCAGGCCACCTTTTGAGAACCCCTAGTTCAATTGGCCAAAAGAGAAGTACCACTGGGTGGCAGCAGGCCACATTTGTCTTGTGGGCCACCCTTTTAATATTCCTGCTTTAAACCTTGCCAAGCTCCCCTCCACATAGCCGTAGTGGGATAGTAGAATGGTATGGAAGTCAGAAAAGGAACATCCTCTCCATGGCCTCTGCTATAAGCAAATGTCTGCATATGTCATCCATTATTCTCTTTTTGTCCCTCATCTACAGTCTGGTGTGTATGTGGAAGGACTGACTGATGTATATGGAAAAATCCAGAGCTATTGTACTTAGCTTTCTCTAGTCCTTTGTAAAACCAGTCCACACACACACATATACACCTCTGACTATATATACATCTGGTCATAATATGGGGATAGTGCTCCCATGGAATTAGTTTCAATAACAAGTTATATCTTGGGTAGTATTATGCTACATCATGTGATTGGTGTTCAAACCACCTATTGATATCAATAAATATTTTTCCAGTTAATGGAATTCTTTGGATGATCCAGAAATTGATCTGGAAACAATACAGACTATAATAAATTTCAACCCATGTTTTTAAACCTTGATCTGGCCATTTTTTGATTCAGCCAGTATTTCCGTTAATAATTATCTTTTAATATGCAGTAGATACTGGAGGTGTGTGTGCTGAACGAAAGCACAATCAAAGACCGAAGCATGTTAGTGTCAGTGTGGGTAACTTAAGCATTAATACAAATAACATATTTTGTTAGAGCAAGGGAAGCAACTCATTCTACATAAACCACACTGATTGTGTTCCTGGTTGTGCTTGTACAGATGTAGGCATTTAAAAAGAAAAGCAGGGTCACTTCTGAAATATAACTTTTGCTGTCTCTTTTGTTTAGTGAGGTTAGTGGAAGTTCTGTTAAGAGTCTTCTGGAAATTACAGGCGACTTTAGTTTAAAGTTAACAAATAATCCTCTTTTCATTTCCTAAATCCATCCAGACTGGTCATGTTTGTACAGATATGAGATTATGGAGCCTCAGATGTTGACTCTTTAAACACACCCAGATGTATAATTGAGACACTGATAACTCCCTACCCTTTCTAAAACGGGGACCTCAAGCCTGACGATCATTGCTAGTAAAAACTTGCTTGATTCCGTGCTGATAAAAGTATATGATGACTTTTGCAGTGTGAATAAACCGTTGTCATAAGAACTAAGATAGCATCTGGCAACAGCTAGCTTTAAAATGGGTTCTTACTAAAGTGCTTGAGGTATTACTTAAAAAAGAAGGAAGGTGCAAAGGCTTCAGGAATAATCATAGCTCAAACCACTGGCTAAAGAAAGAGTTTTATCATTATGGTATGTATTTATTATCTTAACCCACAGCAAAATGTCACTTTCCAAAATATGCAATATGCTCCTATTAAGTTACAAGTATATTTTTCTTTTATGCTTCTATGGCCATAGTGTGTTCTGAATAGTTTGCCTTTTAAAAGATTTTTTTAGAGGTTAGCATACTGTTACAGGTCATAATAAAGAATGAAATAGTTCACAATCATGGTTATTACAGCCATAACTCCAGTACAAAGATTGCCATCAGTGGATCAATTCCAAGCTATTTTTCATCACAATTGATTCTGTCTACTATGCTGCTAGGAAATGGCTGAAGTGTATATCACAGAGACCAACTGCACAATACTTGTGTTAACAGTTTATTTTACTTGTGTTCTTCACCTCCCTTGTATTTATACCTTCAGACTATGATAAGCCATTTAAAAGGAGGTCCAGGAGAAGTAGCTGGTATGGTATTACTCTTCCTCAACAAATATGAGCACTTAATTCAGAGGAAATAACTTTCCAGTAAATTTAGCTTATTTATCTGTTTGAAAATGATCACTAATCATGCTAAGGTTTTGCAAATGATTTCAGTGTTACAATGATTTGATATAATAGGTTCATTTACTGAAGATTATTTGCATAATTTTTGTAAATCAATCTTGAGCTAAGACTTATTCACAAGTCATTATTTTCAAAAGTATTTAAAATTTGAGGTTCATGCTGGGACAAGTGTTTGCCGGTCACATAGATCTCACTGGGCATTTACAGAAGAGCTGCCGAATGATCCATAGATTTCTGGATTGTAAAGCTGGAAGGAACCTTGGAAGATCATTGGGGCCAGCCCTCTGCACCAGACAGGAAAGACAACTGTGGGGGGGGGGGCCCAGCGAGGTGACTGTCCAGTCTCCTCTTGAAGATTTCCAGGGAAGGCAATTACACCACCTCTGGAGGGAGCATATTCCACAGTCTGGACACCCTAATTGTGAAGTTTTTCCTAATGTTGAGCCTGAAATGGTCTTCCTGGAGTTTGTGGTCATTACTCCTGGTTTTCCCCTCAGGTGCCCTGGTGAACAGTTGTTGACCAAGCCCTTAATGTACTCCCCTGATTGTAGTGGTAAGCCTTCTCAGCCTTTTCTGTTTCAGGCTGAAGAGTCCTAGGTCCCTCAGCCTTTCCTCATATGGCTAGCCGTGCAAGTCTCTAATCATATGGATGGCTCTTCTCTGGACTCTCTCAAGTTTTACCATGTCTTTGTTAAAGTGCAGCCCAAAACTGGATGCAGTGCTCCAGGTGGGATCTCACCAATGCTGAATAGAGCAGAAGAATTGCTTGGTTTTGCTGAGCTCAGCAGTAAAGTTTCAATATTTATATATACAGGCCTGTAAGGCCACAGTAAACTAATAAATACTGTCGTAGGTTAGTACTTGTAAATACAACTACTATCCTGTGGTGGCATTATTTACAGCACAGCAGTGCCCATGTAGATGCTGATGGGACTGCCTGGGGCATGACAGACCTTCAGTGTAGGGCTGCTTGGTGGCTAGGCCTGCACTGAAGCACCTCGTGCCCCAGTCAGCCCCTCCACGGCCTGTTGAGCTAGGTCAGAGCAGCCCCAGGCTGGCAGGCTGACCTCCTGGGTCTTCTCTGACCCAGCTTACCATGCATTTTGTGGCTGGTTTCTCCTTTGTCACACCACTAATTGCTTGTGTGTGTGGCTGAGTTACTATTTAAGGCACAATTAACAGGTTGATAGTGTCTTAAGTGTAACATCTGCCAGGGCCTTAGAATCAGGTTTCCAGTGGAAAAATCATTTTATGTGGCTATTGACATAATAGTCTTAATAACACTGGCCTTAATTCAAGTTGTAAAATATCAGCCTTGAAGCTCACTTTACTCTTCTTTCCCTACTTTCTTCATGTGTACTCTAGAGTGCTTGTTTAAGTGCTGGTAAGGTTATGCAGACTTATTTTGAATGTGGAGTTAGTTCTAGCTCCATGCAGACTTGAAGTAATGGTTGGTGTCTTATCCTGCTGTGTCAAATACAACCCTATAATAGTAAACCTCATGACTGGCTGAGTTGTCCTTCTATGCATATCTTATCCAGTTTCAGACACCACACTATACTTTAGCTTGCTTTCCCTGGACTTGGCTTCGACATTGTCTAGTCTCAATATCTCTTTGACTGTTTCAAGGACACCTCTTATTCTTCCTTGACTTCATAGTGCCACCTTGATCTCTCGGTACACCTGGAACTTTCACAAACCACTAAACACCTTCTACTGCCTCTACTAGTATTTTTCCTTTGTCCTTTTAGGAGTTCAGTTCAGAAGAGTTTAAGAGGCTCTAATTTTCTGTAATGTAAGTCCATGAGGTACAATACTTTTCTGACTTTCACATCTACAAGAGAAATATTCTCTGAAGCTGGTCAAAATGCATCATGCCAAATAAATGTCCAGAAAATAAAGCAGATATAGGTCAGTTTATAAGCTGTTGAGACTTCCTGTCTCCAACTTTCAACCAAACTGTAGACTAATAAGGTTGGGAAATAAGATACAGTTGATCAATAGCAGCAGTCTCCCGCTGTAATTCCACTTATTTTTATTTAGGTTAATAAATTAGCCTGGGTCTTCCAAGCAGAATGAATACGAATGTCACAGTCACAATTTAGTCACTCCCTTAAAAACTTCAGAAGAAATCTCAAGGTACAACCTTCAGTTACAATTTATTATGAGTGAACATAAACAAGTAAAATATTTTATTTCCATTCCTGCATCAAATACAAATGAATGTGAAGGTTAAAATTGTCAACAAAAGGAGCTAGATTCAGCTTCCTCAGTCTTGGCCAAACCATTTTTTTTTCCTGACTCATATACATCTGTGGCATGTATGCCTCTTTTCCTGGAATGCCTCTTTCCCAGAATGCTACATTCTAATAACTGTACTTACTAGGTTACACTGGGTACATATGCTTTAGTGCACATTATACTAATCTAATATGCAGTAAAGCATCACTGCCTATATGTGTGCCACTATTAGTGAGCAGAAGATTACTGTAAAGCATTGTTGGGTAGTACCAATAGCTACAGGTACTAGGGCTATGCAAATCTTCAGTCCCTGATTCGATTCGGTGGAGATTCCACCTGATTTGGTGGCTGAACCTCTGAATCCAAATCGAATCAGGACATCTCTTAATCTCTCTGAATTGAATTGGAACGCTCTGAATGGATGCGGAGAGATTTGGAAAGATTCAGAGATTTGGACATAGACACAGCTTTAAATGCTTTTTCTACATACCTTGAGGTACCAGGCAGCTTGTGAATGCTGCGATGCTGGGGCTGATGGAGTGTCCCACAGGAGCACAGGGAGCTCCCCAGTGTGCTTGGCAGCACACCCAGAAGTGAACCAGAAGCATTTCTGGTCCACTTCTGAGTCATCTGGGGAATGCAAGGGGGTCCCCCCATGGCCAACCACTGAGCCAGGGAGAAGTGGGGGGATCCTGGCATGCTCCCTGGCAGATCTGGAAGTGGACCAAAAGCACTTCCGAGGTCACCACCGAGCATGCAGGGGCCCCGTGCACTCCTGTGAGATGCTCCATCTGCCCCAGCATTGCAGTGTTCATGAGCTGCGCTGGTACCTTGAGGTATGTAGAAAAAACATTTAAAGCTGTGTCTATGACTGAATTGCTGCTTCTCAGAATCAGCATCGAATCCTGAGATTTGGATTCAGCTGAATCGAATCTGGGACAGTGATCTGAATCAATGAATTGAACCACTGTCCCCAGTTCGGGCTGAATCTGAATTAAATACAGCCTGTTTCACACACCCTTAACAGGTACTATTCAATGGTGCTTAACACTAATGCACCTAAAAACACATGTAGATGCTGACCTGGGAACAAATTGCTCCTGGTCAGCCCAGGCAGCAAGGGGCTGCAACTACTGTTCAACTTAGCCCTGAAATCCAGGGAGCAGGGGAGCTCGCTCACTCTTGAGCTGCCTCAGACCTGGGGCCAGCTTGCCTCCCCATCCCCCGGAGTTCAGGACTAAGCCCTCAGTGCCCCCTGTCAGCCCAGGACTATCCCTAGAGCCTAGGGCTGGCACCTGGACAACTGCAGCCAGAGCCTGGAGCTCCCCCTGGCTGCTGTAGGGGGCAGAGCAGGGCAGGAGCAGCCTTGGACTAAACTCCTCCTGTTAGGCACAGTTTGCTTCTGACTTGGGCGCACATAGATGTGTGCCCGGGGCAGTTTACTGCACAGTAAATTCATGCACATTAAATGCATGTGTAGAGGCACCCAGTTACACTACACTTAATATCAGAGACTTCTATTTGTGGAATAAAATAAGATTAAATGTATGTAAAAATATTAGTATTTGGTCCATAATTGTAAAAATTTTCACAACAGAGCTCCAGGCACATAACCTGGCTAGAGCTGGGTGAACATGAAGGGAGGAGCACAGGCTGACAGAAAGAAGAATTTGGGGAAGAGGCACCAGGAAATCAGCTGATGTGCACCTGGCTAGAATACTAGCTGCAGTTGCCAAACCTCTGTAAATATCTCTCATAATAAAGAGCCAATTTAGTTTTATAAAGATAGAGTTCTCCCTAAGCCATAGCATATGAAACACTGTCCTACCTTGGATGAAATCCTGGCTTATTTCAAGTCAATGGCAAAACTTCTACTGATTTTTGTGGAAACAAGATTTAATCCTCTGTTTATAATTTTTGCTTCTCCTTCATTCCTTGTTTGTTTGAATGCTGCTGTTGCTGATGCAGGCCTTATGTTTGTGACATTATTTATGTTGACTGAGCCCCAAAGATGTTCTGAACATTGTACTGAAATCACTTTTGAAACAATAGCCACATTTCATGACTAAGACACTGTGGGTGCATTTACATGAGATGCTAACTGCACAGTAGCCTAATAACACTGCGCAGAAGCACATCACAGCACAAACAATGCTAATATGCTATCGCGCAGTATTGTTTAGGCTACTGCACAGTGGCATCACTAAAAAGGCGTTCGCTGGCACTACTGCACAGTAACTCTGGTTACAGAGCATTTATTTAGTACTTGATTATACTAGTACTAAATTAAATGTGCAGTAACCACTGCACATTAATGAATGTGTAGATGCACCCAGCATGACTATAAGACAACCTCTGAAAAACTGTATGCTTTTGTCCAGAATTCAAGATGACAGCACTCTGTCTGCACATGTGGAAAATTGTGATGGTACATCTTGATATTTAACTTTGCTGTATTGAAAATAGCAAAAAAATTCTGTCTGTAATTTAGAATTAAATATTTAAACATAGCCATAAAGCAAATCTTAAAAAAGAAGTTTATTTTCTGTGTACAGCGACACCTTGTGGGATATTCATGTATCTATTTCTTCTGTAAAACCGAAGAATTTCATGTTGGCTCAGTTGCAAACTCAGAGAGGAAGTTTATCTCTAAATTATTCCTGATGCTTTAGTGAATTGTCCTTGATAATTTATCTTTGCTAATAAGGTATTTTTGAATTGCATCAAGCACACAACATTTCATGTGAGAAACACAAGAAAAACAATTTCATGAATTTTGTTCCAATTCCACTTATTTAATCACTTGTTAACTAAACGTCAGCTCTTTTTATATTATAAAAAGAGAGACTGTTGTGCTTTGTGAACTATTAAAAGGCTTTACAGTCAAGATTAATGATGTTTACACAATGATTTAAAGCTAATCTCTATATCAGTTATTTAAACAGAAGATTTATTTTAAAAGGGTGTGGTTTTTTCCTCCCCTGAGTTGGTCTCTTCTTCTGGTAAGAACTGCCAAGTCTGTAATTGTTCCCATATGACTGATTAGGAGCTTTATGTCAGGAGAAATCTAATCTTGCATTCTTTGTTCACTCAAAACTCCCCAGTCTGTGCATCAGGAATATAGAATAAGTGCCTCAGTTGTAGAGTGGTAGTGAGTTATTTTGTCAATTTTGTCTGACAAAAGGGTAGAGGTATATATACATATTTTAATAACAGTCTTTGGAACAGAATTCATCCTTTTCTAATCCAAATTTATAAAAATGAAAAAAAAATCACAAAAATAATCTTTTAAACACATTTTTGTCAACGTTTTGATTAAAATTGGTTCTGCTTCCAAAAATTTGGACAGGTTCTAATTGTGGTGTCCCAGGAATTCCTCCAAGACACTCCATGATGGCTTTACACACTCAAATCATAGCCTAATATAAATTAAAATGGACTCTTGTTTTCAGTTGTAGGCGGAGACTAAAAATGCTGTTCCTTGATTTCAGCTAATTAAGGACAGGAAGCAAAATCTATTCCTCAGCACTATTATCTAAAGTAGTTGTAGCTTCAAATCACCTTTTACATTCAAAATAATGAGAAGATAGAAGGGTGGAACCTTAACAATTATTCAGTAGAGTATTTCTCCCAGGGCTTCTGTCACCTACAGGAGACTGAGAAAGGTGGAGTAGTGTCTCCAGCAGGAGGAAGCAATAAGTTGGGTGAGAGAAACCACCAGAAGAATCTTGCCATTGCTTCACTATTTCTCTCTATTGCCAGAGCTCCAAATACCAAATTTCCACCTCCAGAAGGAAAATCCATGACAGCTAGTGGTGGAGCTACTTGTGCGAATGCTTATCAAGCTGAATAAAGGTTGCATAGCTCAGGCAAGTTGTACCTGTGCATGTGATTGATTTCTGCCTGCATTTTAAAAGACTCTTAATTTACAAAATGGCTAGGGATTGGGGTGAAATACCAATGCTGTAAATTACAATTTGGAATAATCCAGAGGGCAGGTTCAGTCATAGAAAGGCACTAAGTAAACGACTAACACTGGGAAATGAAGAAAGAGTAAAGGACTCAGTGACATCATACTTATACCTGTGAAAATCATTCAACTGGTTTTTTGGGGGAATTATCCAAGACTTGTCCATTGTAACAATTTTGGTCACACTGGGGAAAAAAGAAGCTGACAACAAAAATCAGAGAAGAAGAAGGATACTTTGGTGCCTATTATAATAGGCTATGTGGTAAGACTGTGGGCCTGATTCATTCACCATTTTATGCCAATGTAACTCTGCTGACACTGGCATGAAACTGGAATAACACAGTAGTGAATCAGGCACTATAATTCCTCCCTGAGGTTATTTGTGATATAAACACATGCATCAAGATTTGCTTTTGAGGTTTAAGATGTCTCCATAGCCCTTGATCAAAATTATAGCCTCAGTATGTCTGTTTTAAGGACATTTTGATCCATCTAGCTCATAAAAGAGGATTTTATTTAACGTAAAAATGTGAAGTCCTTATTGGGCCATAAGATATTGCTGCTGTTCTGATACAGACACTTCTCCTATTAGTGGAGTTTGCAGAGATACATTGTTAGATTGCTCTGTCTCTCTGGAAAAAAAAGCCAGCAGCACAGCAACACAGATGGGCACCTGGGGCACACACAGAGGCAGCAGTGACTTCCACTTGCCCCTGTGCCGTTGGCATGATCATGCATC
The DNA here is from genome assembly GCF_052110815.1 of Crocodylus siamensis. Lineage (NCBI taxonomy): Eukaryota > Metazoa > Chordata > Crocodylia > Crocodylidae > Crocodylus > Crocodylus siamensis. The sequence goes on along the minus strand of NC_143398.1, from coordinate 197,487,302 downwards.
TTCTAGCGGCAGTCCCAGTCCCCCCACCCTAGTTTTACAACTGGATACCATCATGTGTGAAGGACCTGGTTCTATTAAAGTTTTTGTTTGAAGTTGATTTTCAAAAGTATCAGAGAACATTTATTTTAATTGTTTAGAACATTGGTGCTCAAGTTTATGGCCCTGTAGGCCAGATGAGTGGCCCAATATTGGTCCCTGTGCTGGGGATTGAACCCCACGTGCCAGGATTGGGTGCCCTGGGGCCTGGCACTGCCTGTTCCTGATCCTGGGTGCTGGGATTGGGCCCTGCTGGTACTGTGTCCTCTAAAAGCCCCACACTGGGATTGGGCTCTGGGGCCCATTGTTGCATCCACATGCCAAGGGCAGGTCCTGGGGTTTAGTGATGTCCCTGCCCAGCCCTGTACACGGGTACTGTGCTTCTAATCCAGTATGCAGGGCCTTGGGTTCCTCACAGGCCTGGACATTTCAGCAGGAAAAAAGTTACACCTCTTCTTCACCACCACATTTTTGGACCCATGAGGCAGGAAACTGCGAGTTATGCAGCCATAATCAGGTTAACTTATATGAAGCAAATCTTTTAAAACATGTAACCAGCTAACCCTTTTAGCTTATGGCACTCTTGGTTTTAATGAGTATTGGAAGTCACCTGCTTGGCATGCTGAGTCAGGAGGTTCTGGAGATGTTTTCCATATAGGTTGGAGCTGTGCTGGAGTTGATTAGATCTGGGGACACTTCAGCTAACTGCATTTGGGCTGGTAACAGTTGTGCAGAGTAATCTGTAAATAGTAGAGGTCAGTTAATAATATACTAGGGTGAACCCATTTTCCCCCAGTTAAGCCAGAGTAGTTGGGCTGTATGTAGAAGTACAGATTTGCTAGGGAGGGGAAACCTAACTTCTGCTGCAGTTAGGGTATGAAGTTATAATGTAGCTATAGGAATCAGATACCCTCCATGCACCCAGACATGTGCCAGTATACTTTCTATCGCCAGCCTTCCAGAGTAAAGCCCAAAGGAAAGGGTCTGTGCCAGATTGGCAGAAGACCCCTTCTTCCAAACTTAAGGAATATATTTGCACCACTGTACAGAAGTTGCCTGAAGTTCCTAGCACCCCCAGCTTCACTTGCCTTATAAACACATCCTGTAGCATTTAATAGACAATATTTTATTTTTTTTCTATGGGCTTTTGGATCATCCTAAAGAATTTGAGAATATTTTATTCTTTGTCTAGATTTTTTCAATTGTTATCGGCAGTCTCTTGATGCAAGGATGACAGCAATTCTTCAATGAAGCAAAAGTATCCCATGCATTAATGTTTAATAAGTTTATTTGAAGTTAGATTTCCCACTCTTTTATTGTAGGTTTATAATGGTATAAATCCATGAAGGAATAATGACATAAAACCAAAGAACCTTGCAGGGACAGGAAGTAAATTCAATAGGACACAGATGATTTATATGGGAGAAGGAGGCTAGATTAGAGTACTTTGTAAGATTTATATGAGGCCATGAAATATGTTTAAATATTATTTTATTTTAAATAGAGCGCTCAGACATCTCTGATACCTAATAGACTCAAAATGTTATTTTTAGCTCTTTTTTAGGCAAGATATTCTAGTCAGTATGTTGGAAACTCCACAGTGTATAACTTTGTATCAAATTATAGTGTTGTTAGTTTTCTAAAGATTGCAAACAATGACAGTTCAGTTTAAAACAGTCCTGCTAAGGCCCTGACCATGCAACACAGTAACTTCTTGTGAAATCTCATTGACCTCATTGGAGGTTCACACAGGCAGAAGAGTTAATAGGTCAGGCTCTTTTCAAAATAAGGGCCTCAGTTGACAGGAGAGATGAGTGACTCTTTCGTGTCTTAACTTGAATCAGATGACTATTGCCACTGTGTTACTTACTCTCAAACCAATTAACATTATACTCTAAAAATACTTAATGCAAACACGCTATCAGTTCTGATAGCCTGAGTTACAGAAGTTCTTCTTGTGAAAATGCTGCCAAGTGCATGAATCGGGACAATACAGTATGTTTCATCTGCTACTAACCCTAACAGCAGCACAGTACAAAGCGAATGAGGAAATGCTTGTATAAGTGGCAAGCTCCCTTTCCCCCATTTTTATTAATATTTCCTGTACAAATCCTGTTATTAGTGTTCCCTGCAGAACCAAGCAATAATTTAGATGCTGATTAGTCTGTGAAATGCAGTGGAACTGTAACATACTTAACTCTCTTGTCAGCTCTAGAATGAGGGGGGGAGAAAAAGGGCCTCCAGCTACATTTACGATGGCAGCTGGAATATTGTAGTTTAATGAGGTGCTTTTTCAGTGCAGAGCTTTTCAGGGGCACATGCTAATGCTCAGCAGGATTTGCCATGATATTTCTTAGTAATTAAATGTAATTACATATATATCAGTTGTAGAGTTTTGCTTGACAGACATAGACAAAAGAAAACTAGGCAAACAATTCACCCTGTCAGTATTTCACGTTTGCCTTGAGTACAGTTTTCCACAGTTCTTAACTCAATAATTCAAAAAGAGACAATGGGATGTGGGTAAGAGTAGCATTCAAAGCAGGGTGAGGAAGTGGGGAGGGAGCAAAAATAACTTTGGCAAAAATGAATAATACTGTGTTTTTGGACTTCTAGACCATATTCAATCTGGTATTTAGAAACATCAATTAACATACATAAAAATGTAAGAAATGCCATACTTCATTAGATCAACGGTCCATTTAGCCCCCTATCTTGTGTCCAACAGTGACAGGAGTAGATGCTTTAGAGCAGTGGTTTTCAAACCTCCTAAAGCTACATAAACCTTTCATTATCAGGCAACCTGGCCCACCAATAGTGATGCACTGCCTTCCAGCCTGTTCTGCTACTACCCCGAATCTCTTTGTGGAACCTCTGGTGACCTATCGTGGAACCCCAGGCTTCCATGGAACAGTTTGAAAATCCGTGCTTCAGCTGGAAAGCATCTGAGCAGGGTATATCTGGAGTGACCTATCCCATGGGCAACTGGTGCCTCCAGATCCTGGGGGGGCACCAGTGGCCAATCGCCAACTTGGGGGGGTCCCCAAGCAGCCAATTGCCAACTGGGGTGGGGGGGAGTCCCTTGGCAGCAAACTGGAAGTGTCAGCGGGAAACCTGGAAGTGCCACTGGCGCTTCTCTTGGCACCCCTGCATTCTTGAGGGGGCATGGCTGTCACCTCCTACTACCCAGCTGGCGAAGGCCAATCTCAGGGGGGGCACGGCTGCCACCCCCCACTCCCCGGCCAGCAAGGGCCAATCTCGGGGGGGGGGCACGTGCCCCCTTGTGGTCCCCCTATGTTTCGCCTATGATTTATCTCCTGCTCATTACCCTCCCTCGTATCCACCACCATTGGTTTAGAGATGTCAGAGGGTATCTCTCTACATGTTCTGTTTACAAGCTACTAATAGATCTATCACTCATGAATTTGTCTAGTTCCTTTTTGCATCTGGCTGTATGTATTATCTGCCTCTACAACCTTCTGGAGTAGTGAGTTCAATAAATTAATTATGTGCTGCATAAAAGAGAACATTTTCTTCCTAATTTTAAATGTCTCCTGATAATTTCACTAGGTCCCTCCTATTATTCTGAGAGTTAGTGAATAAGCTTCCTGTTCACTTTGTCTACACCCTTTATGATTGTAGAGACCTCTATCGTATCCTCCCTCAGCCTTTTCCTTTACAAACTGAAGAGTTTTTGCCTTTTCAGTCTTTCCTGATATGGCACCTGTTTCATACCCTAGATCAGGGTACAAACTAACATCCCAAACTGTGGTACAAGACATCTCTGGGGGATACATGGGAGAAATTGTGTAATGGCAGATTTAATTTTCATTATAATAATTGGCATTTAAGGAGTTAAAATATAAAATGTATCTGGTGGGGTATGCAGGCAGCTGGGAAATCTGGAAGAAGGTACACAATAAGAAAAAATTTGGGAACCTATGCTTTAATCATTTTGGTTGCCCTTCTCTATATCTTTTTCTAATTCTGCTACATGCTTTTTGAGATGTGAAGAACAGAACTGCACACCATATACAAGATGTGGCCACACCATGGATTTAGGGGCATAATGATGCTTCCTGTTTTGTTTTCAGTGCCCGTTTTCATGACACCCAAAATTTTTATTGGCTTTTTTTTGGATGCCACTTCACTTTTTGCTGATGTCTTTAGATAAGTTTCTGCAGTGACACCAGGGTGTCTTCTCTGAATCGGAACTGCTAGGTCAGAACTCTGCATTGTGTATATATAACTGAGATTATTTTTCCCCATGTGCATGACCTTGTAATGTAGGTACATGTCACGTAATGAATGTAGAAGAATGTAAAGGAATGTAAACACCTCTCATTTGACTGATGAGGAAACTGTCACGCAGCATGTTTAAAACTGGCACTTAGAGAAAATTGCAGTTTCATCTGGAATCATAAATAGCATGTGAAATATGAAGTGGAATGCAAACGGAAAATCAAAGCTGATCAGAAAGGTCTTTTAGTGAAAAATGTACTTTGTTTTTAAAATAAAATAGAATCTAAACATTTTCAGATGAATGCAGGGGGGTTTTTTCCATCTGAAAACTAGAAACTTTTCAGTTATTAGTGTTTCAATGACAAGTCAGTGTTTTTTCCACATAAGGCAGAAAATTGTCATAATTGTTTTTGGTTAGAAACTCAATATTCTTTTGAAAAGTTTTTTGGCCAGAAAACTTTCAAGTGGGCCTACTGCTTATATTGATGAAATGACTAACTAGCTGTGAAGTCAAATTGTAGGCATTGGCTTTGAGGTCTAACCATGGAGCCAGATCTAGAGCAAGCATGCAACAAATCTATTCTGAGACCTGTTGATGAATCTACAAACACATCCAAAAAGGCAGTTGCCACTTCAAAGGATCTAAACAGAAAGGGCAAAAATTACAGAGAAAAGAAAAATATTATTACTTCCATTCCACAGATGGGACCTGAGGTACTGTAGGTGATGGTTATAATAATGACTTGCATATGCTTATGTAGAAACTGCATGGTGGAATGAAAAACATCTGGTTGACATTTTTTTTACTGAAAAGAGTTTTTAAAATTAAAATTGTGGTTTTATTAAACACTATTTGTTATGAAGAAATCCTTTTTCAATGAAACTTCATTTTTACAAAAAACAGGAAAGAAAAAAGGCTGAAAAGAAACCCACATTTTTATTTTGAACAAGTATTTCCCATTAAAGCATGAAAGCCACACCTTAATATGCTTAATATGGCACTTCTCCCTCTCTCTCTCTTTCTTCCTGTCTCTCTCTTGCCTTTGTCTCTCTTTCAATAAAAGACAGTAGTGAAAAATAACACCTGACTTTTTCCAGTGGAAAGGCCCTAAAAAGTGAGAGAGAGTGTGTGGGGGGTCCATTTTTTTCACTTGCCTCTTTTCACTGAAAAATGGGGACAAAATGAAAAAGTGAGAGAGACTGAGAGAGAGAGAGAGGTTAACAGCAAAAATAAAGCAAATGAGCAAAAAAGAAAATTTAAGTTTTAAATGACAAGTTTTATTCAAAAGGAGAAAAACGTTGATCCATTTTAGCTCATGAATCTCAGATCTGGGCCACAAGAGGAAGTCTGTCCTTCCCCCCTGTTTGTAATAAGTCATTAATTGTACAGATTACAAGAAATACATCTTTTGCCACAAAGAGATACTGCAATGAGCAAAGCTACAAACAACATCGTATGTGCCCTGCTGGTGCCTTCTAGTGGGTTACAGTGAACTACATTTTTCTGATGCCGCTCTCAAGTCATCGCAGTTATACCTGCCACTCATTCAGCTTCTTCTGTGTTGACAGCTGCTCTCTGCAACCCATTCTCCTTCCCCTGTGTTTGACTGCAGAAACCTGCAGTAGGAGCTTTTATTTGCTCTTATCGGGGCAGGAAGGAGCAGATTACTTTGTCTGATGAGATACGCTTTAGCAGGATGACTCCATTGGGGAACCCACAGGTGGTGATATCAGAGGCCAAGTCACTTAAAATATGTCACCTCATGCCCTGCACAGTCACTGCAAGTGCATTAACTGTACCCGGTGGGAGAAGGGGGAAGGGAGACAGATGAGTAATGCCTTTGTTTCCTGTATCCATTCTCAACCTAAAGAGACCACATGACTATGTGGTCATGTTTTTTTCACAGCAATAATAGCTATTTGTTGGAAAACTGATAATCAAATACAGCAGTTGACATTTTGACTATAGCCCAGAGCACAGCCACCTTCTGATCTCATTTGTAGCAAAGTATCTTTGGTGTAACTGAACTGACTGCACATTATGTGTGTGAACATAATTGCATGGCTGGGAAACCAAGCATTAGAAACAGATATGCTGAAAGAGACTTTCAGTAGAAGAATTCCCCGGTGTCTTTCCCTTCATGTTTCAGAAATATAACTGAAGCAAACATTGCAGCTTCTCCTCCAAGTCCAGTTAAAGTGAGTGGAGTTTGCACTAAATAAAGACTGCAGCGAGCCCTGAGTGGGCAGATCCTACATCAGGGGGAATCAGCCTCTTGTTTCTATCGGAGTTGCGCAGAGGCACAGCCTCTGTGGGTGTGAAACTCACTTCAGAAACAGTTGCAATATGAGGACTATTAATTATCTGTTTCGCTATTCTTATTCCTGAGCTTCACAAGCGGTCTTTGATTTATAAAAATCAGATCAGGAAGTTTTCTCTTCCTGAAAACTCTGAAGAAAGTCAGACTGCTGTATTTGAAGCCTTTATTTACTTGGAGAGACTGAAGTGCAGTTTAGCCCACGTGGCCTTAGAGTCACTGTTTCTAAATATTATTAAAAAATGGTAGTGGCTAGTTAATAACAGCCTTTCCTCAGCACAAGTTTGAGATCCTTCAACAATACTTTTAAGTGCAGCCAGTTTATAGTATCTTGGGTATGTACATATATGTCCTAGCTCCTCAAAGCCATTTCTAATATACTACTTAAAATCAGGATTTGTTGATAAATGACTTATAAATAGACTAGATTTTTGTCAGCTAATTAGACCAGCATAGAGTTGAAAATTGCCATAAGTTTTGATTTGAAACCTAACACAACAATGTATATGTGATGGAGCAACTTAAAAACACTTACAAATAAAAAAGTGGCACAGAACCTGTATGGGAGAAATATCAAATACAAATGTCCTGCATTTCCGTTCACTGAATGTGGAGCCACCTGATCAAAACAACTCGCCACACTATTAAGTATGGGTCGCCACACTATTAAGTACAGTGTAATTGCATTCCTATTAAGTATGGGTCAACATTTTTTCTGTTTCTAAGGCCCCTGGCAAACATTATCCTTAAGACATGATTAACCAGTTAATCACGTCTTAAGTAGTAGCTCTGCCACACATTCAAGCAATTGATGGTGTGATAATATAGGGAATAAGCCACAAAATTATTGCATAAAATGTGTATATTAATTTTGTAGCTGGAAGCATTGAATGTGTGACCAGTTCACTCTTAGGCCTGGCAGTCCCAGTCAGCTGATTGGCGTTCCCAGGCTTGGGAGTGCACCAAAGCCCTTCAAGAATCTGGTCCAAAGTCAAGAAGGGCCAGTCAACTGATAGACTGATCAGTTGACTGGTGCTTCCAGCCACAGGCCTGCTGGGCACCCAGCTTGATACTTGTCAGTGCATGGGGAGCTCAGGATCACAACAGGGAAGCGGTTGTCAACTGGGGGTACTTGGAAAGGTGCTAGGAGGTACGTGTGGGTAGGCAGAGATGGAGTGCCACCACCCACCACCCCACACTGTGCCTCGCAGGGGCAGGGGAGAGGGCAGCGGCTCCCACCTGTGGGCCACACAGGTGCTGCCTGACCAGCCAGATGCTGGGGAGGAAGGGAAAGCTCTCATGCGTCCCTCCCCACTCTGTGTCTGGCTGCCCCCTCCCTTCCCCCCCTGCTCTGCATCTGGCCACTGCCACCAGTGTACACTCCTTAAAAACATTGAAAACCCCTGTGATAGGACAATAGGATATGATCCACAGTCTCACTTCCTGCCATACACATGTGGCTTGGAAAGAGGCATGATAGTTGGACTCATGAATCAGATCCCATCTCGCCTTTAACTGAACCTAAAATAAGCATGAAAGATTATAGATGGAATCTCGATTCTGGATCAGCCAAGGAGGGTTTGCTACTGACTCCAATGCAGTATGAGGATTTTTATCTGTTCGTATAAATCAGCTCCAATATTTATGATTTATGATTTAAGTCTTCAATTCTATCAAGGAGAATTAGCACCAAAATGCTATCTCATGTCCTCCCTGCTGAATCCAGGACTGCTGGCCAAGAAACAAACCCTACTCACTTGCTCCTACTCTCTGCATAACTTAGTCTTGCAATTAGGCACTGGAAGTGGCTTAGAGAGGTGTTGGGATGCCCTTTGGCTGGAACATACATTCAGGGCCCCTTTAAGCCATAACCACTGCTTAATTGTGGAAGATGCATGCAGAACATGATTGGATGGTGCTAGAACAGCAATTCTCATTTGGGATGTCAGGGTTCACATACTGAACCCAGAGATTTCAAATAGGAAACCATAGTATCAAAAATATTTTGACCTATTGCAGTCTTTTGGAGTTTTTTTGCAACAGAATAATTACTCTGTTATTTTTTCAGTCAAGAAATAAGTGAAAACCAAGAGCTGGCATTTTCTGAGGTGTACCTTGAGTCTAACAATGGGTGCCTTGAGTCTAACCAAGTCATGAACCACTAGGCTAGATTCTTGGGGTTTGGCCCTGGCTCAGTTAGGGAAGCCAGTATATATGGTAAAGAGAAATTTAGTAAATAAATCAAATTGCTTACCTTAAGTGAGTTTACAGAGGCTTAGAAGTTCAAACCAAATCACCACAAGAATGCACACATACAGATTTCTATTGTTCATTTAGCATTTTGGTAAGGAGCCAGAGATCTTTGGTTTTGTTTAGTTCACATAATTATATTCCTTTCACCCTATTCCCTGCCTTTTCATCCCACAATTTATCTATTGGCTCATAGCTTTTCTCTATGGGAAATTATAGGTATAATTTGGGACTGAGTACCCTTCTCTGAATCGGACTTACATTGCTTTCCAAGCTACATTGGGAAAAAGAACTCTTCAATTTCATCCACATGGGTATAACTCTATAGCAATAGTACTCTAATTATACAGTATAATTCTTCCAGTAAATTTCCCTGGGTACAGTAGCTCTCTGCTGTTCACTGCTGCATTTTGTTCTGCACCCCTTTGCTCTTCTTGCTTATCATAAAATCTGTCTCTTACCTCTGGCTCATCTCTGGTTTCTGCTTCTGCTTCTGTTGCCATGCAGCTGAATGATTCTTGGCAGTCCTATGATGATGTTGCTGTCAGGCTGCCTGGTCACCTAGCTCTAACTACTACTATTTTTTTCCTCCCCCTATATCAAATGTACCAGTTTTCTTTTCTCCTTCAGTTCTGATTCAGCTGTAACTTCTCCATTTTCATAATCCTCTCTTTGCCCATACAGTAAGAATTAAGTTTATGTCTGCCTTCTACCTCCAAACTGTCCACTAGCTCTACTTCATCTCCCTGGCTCTAGTTCTCCTTATTTTCCCCCTCTTGTGCTTCATTTTTTCACTATCTTCTGGCATGCTCCTTTCAAAATACAAGCATGCCTTGTTCTCTCCATCTTCTAAAAAAGCATCTTTGACTCCAACTAGTTCTCCAGCTGTCATTTCTTTTGCTTCCTTCCCTTTACTCTTTAATTCACTGAATACTGCCCTCAACAACTGCTTTGAATTTGTCTTCCTCAGCTCCACGGTGGATATTCTCAAGGCTGGTATTGGATCTCTCCATTTCACTGTCGTTTCATAGTCTTAATTTGTACATTCTTAAATTTTGACAATGCAACTCTGCTAGGCATTTGGCACTGTGTCTAGATATACAGGTAAATCATGTTCATATGACTGACTGCTAGGTAAGTGCTGCTGTGAATAAGACAAACAGGAAAGTTTAGCAGCACTGTCCAGTGCTGGCAGGTTTAATGTGATCCTGTTGAGAAGAAATTTTATAAGTGCAATCTTTCCTGATAAGAGCTGTACAAGCCTTAAGGAAATACATATGAAACCAGGCAAACCTTATTGCAGGTGTTATTCCCAATCTAAATTTCAGCTTTAGTTTGCTGATAAGCCCATGAATCTAGACAGGTTGGGGGTCTCAGAAAGATACGTGTCAAAAGTAAGCTTTTGCTGTGTTTTGAGGTCAGGATTCATTCAAATTCCAGGTTCAAAATCCAGGGTCCTGATTCTGCAAATCTTGTCATGAAAAACTCCAAGCAATGTCTGACATCTTTCTTGCATATATAAAATAATAATCATCACCACAACAACGTTTCCTTTTGCATGTTCCATCTTTAGATCTCAAAGTGCTTTACAAAGAAGAGTGGGTATCACTATCTGTATTTACAAACAGGAAAATCAGGGAGATAAGAATTTACTCAAGGTCACATAACAGGTCACATAATAGGTCAATTGGAGGAACAAGCCATATGACTTCTAGAATGGTAGCCTATCTGCTCTGTTATGCTACATCCTCCTTAAGTAATTAATTCTAATATTTATTATCTGTTTTGATTTGTTCTCCATAACATGGGATGTTAGTAGTGTTAACAGCAGGAGATCTATTTTAGGAAGAACTACAGTGACTCATTAATGTTTGCCAGGTGTTTTGATAACAACAGTGAGGGATACTCTAGAAAATACCTTCAAATACATAAATAAATCCTGACTGATACATTAATCTCTTTCCCATCTCTTCTCTCTGTCCTTCTCTCTCTCTCTCTCTAGCAGGAAAGATGATTGGGGGTGTCCATGGGGATGTATTGGTCTCACTGTATTTTAGTGTCATTTGTTCTAGAACTTTATAATTACTCAGCAGCAAAATCATTCAGTAACTGGTAGATCATTCCCAAGAAATGAAGACTCACTTTCTGACTATTAACAGTATGCAAGCTTTTGACTCCATTAGAAAGGCAATGCATTCTCATACAACAGGGGATAAACTGATTACCAATAGGGGTTAAGAATTTTTTTTCTCTTCTACTATATATGTTATCATGATTGAGTAGCTAGGTTACTGAAAGTATTTACTTTATTGTAGAAACAGTAGTGGCCTTTTCTGGCATCACAGCAGTCTTCTATAAATAAACTGACAGAATCGTGCAATAAGGAAATTCCCCATGATCACATCTGAACCTAAGTCAGTGTGCTAGCATTAAACCTTGAAACAGCAAAATTACATGTGAATATATTCTAGATTACTTGGTAATTGTATGTGAAATTCAAGATGCTCTGTAGCAATATCATTATTTTCTATTATGTTAGATTAATCCATTGTTTTGAAATCATTAATTATTATTTTTCAATTTCCAGTAGTGCCAGTCATGTGTTACATGTTTCAAACAGAAAAAAGAAGTTCCAGTCACAAATGGGTTACAATAAAAAGTTTTTTTTTATTGATTTTTAACAGAGTTTATCACCCAGATGTACACAGGGTTCTTAAGGAGAGCTGCTGAGTGTTGAGCTCTTTTGACTATCTGGCCAAAGCACTTATGAACCTCAAAGACTTTTTTTCACTTAACTCTCATTTCTAATTTCCCTAGAAATCAATAGGAGAGAGGTGCCTGACTGCTTTTGATGACTTGGCCATAAAGGCAGGACTGGGTAAAGATACAAATCTGTAGAGTTATTTCTTGCTGAGTGGTGCTATGGTCTTCAATGTTTATCCCTAAGACACTTTTTTGCCCTTTTTTTCTAATTCTTCCCTTTCCCTTTTATAGAAAGAGATGAGAAGAGAACGAACAGCTCACAAGGAGAAGTAAGTTAGAAACATTTTTAAAACACTATTATTTAACACTCATTTTGAAATATATTAATACTTACCTTGCTGGCATATACAGTTGTTTATAATGGCCCAACCTCTAGCTATCAGCTCTGTACACGTTCCTATTCCTCTTTCAATTCTGGTCAACTTATTCATTACTCTCCATTAAGGCTGATGTAGCAAGAGCAAATTCTATTCAGTAGTACTGGTGAGTAGTAGGGGTGTGCAAACTGGGCCCTATTCTATTTGGATTCAGCCTGAATCGGGGACAGTGATTTGATTTGTTGTTTTGGATCACTGTCCCTGATTTTATTTGGCCTAATCTGAATCTGAAGAGTCAATGCCGATTCAAGGAATCAGCGATTTGGACATAGACACAGCTTTACAAGTTTTTCATACGTACCTTGAGGTAGCAGGTGTGTCTCATGATCGCGGAGATGCTGGAGCGCATGGAGCATCCCACAGGAATGCGGGTGGGGGCGGGCTACTCAGTGATGAACCCAGAAGTGGATTGGAAGTACTGCTCATCCACTTCTGGGTCTACCAGGGAGTGCAGCTCAGTGATTGGCTGCAGGGGGACCCCAGTGCCTTCCCAAACCCAGGAGACACCAGTTGCCAACCTGCGGAGAGGGGCGGAAGGGGGCTCTCTGGCAAACCCAGATGTGAACCAGAAGTGCTTCTGGTCCATTTCCGGGTTTGCTGCTGAGCACGCTGAGGAGCCCCCCATGCTTCTGTGGGACACTCCAGGTGCCCCAGCATCTCAGCATTCATGAGCCCCTGCTACCTAGAGGTATGTAGAAAACATTTAAAGCTGTGTATACATCTGAATTGCTGAATCTATTCAGGGGGTTCCGATTTGATTCGGATAGATTAAAGGGTCCTCTGATTTGATTCGGATTCAGACATTCAGCTACCTAATCTGCGGAATGGAATCAGGGACTGAAGCGTCTCACAACCCTAGTGAGTATAGGGATAACAGGTTTGTTTTAGCCCTTGTGCCATTGCTACAAATGGTGCAGGGCCTAGACCTGATGCCCATTAAAATCAAGGGTAATCTTATCAGTGTTATATTAAACCTTAACTATACAACCTTTCTCAAGGTTAGCTTCCCTTTTCATGTCTCTTCCCCCCCAGCTTCACTTTCTCTTTCACTGGTGTTTTTGAGAAGCAGTCATTGCTTTAAATAGCAATAGGCAGCATTGATTGTTTCCAATTTGGGTCCAAATACAGATTTAGAAAGGCTTACTGGCATGAAGATCAATGTCTCATCACACAATGAGTATAAATAATTCTCTTTGAATACAACAGATCTTTTATTCATAAACAACATATTCCATCCATTATGCTAAAATAAGGTAATAGTCTTGTCCATGTTTATGAGAAAGTGTTTTGTTTCTGAAAATGAACTTAAACTAATTTCTAATGAATGACTAAACCTCTTAAAGAACGTATTATATACAATATTCACGTACCCAGAGAAATGCAGTGAGTTCTTTATAGTGAATATTTAAAAAAATATTAATTTCCATTATATTATTATGAGTAAATATGAAGCTAACTAGAAGAAAGAGCAGATCTCTTAAGTTTAGTTTATGTAGATTTTATACCCATATATCTGTTAGGGTTCATATTTTATCCAAATACTTGTATCTTAAATTACTTCTAATATGATGCATTATAGCTTACTATCCTTCTTATTTGGAAAAAAAGCTATGAAATAAACATCTTGATATGTGTGTAACTACATTCATTTTAGGGGATTTGTACTGTTTTACTTACAGGGTTATCATTATATTATAATATACTGTGAACTAGAATGGTAGACCATTTGTAAAAAACAGTTTTAGGGTTGTACTAATCTTAATAATGTCAGTGCAACTCTTTTAAATAAAATCCATTTTAGGGCATGTGTAACAGAGCACAGAGTGCTCTGTTACTCCTAGGGATGTGGGCTGCAACCAGGCAGCCTGCAGCTGGCTGTTATCCCAATTAGACAATGATGCTTGCTTGGGGAACAGAGGCCAGCTGCTATATATAAGGGCTGGGCCCTGAACAGCAGGGGCAGCAGTCTGCTGCTAGGAGCCAGAGAGACACCACTGGCTGAGCTGCTGCTCAGTACAACTCAGAGGAGCTATTGGGGATGGCTGGAGGCTCCTGGTCCCGGGCATGACCGGAAACTGCACCCTGCCAGGAAAGGGTGGCCTGGTGGGACTGTCTGTGGCAGGACAGTCCCCCAGAAATGCCAGGCCAATTACCTCCACAGTGAAAGATGGGTAGGGGCAGCTGGTAACCCCAGCCCCAGGTCCCTGGTGGGTAGTTAGATCAATGCAGGGGGAGCCCAGGCTTACTGCAAGTACTGAAGCAGGGGCCAGGTCAGGAAGAGGGACCTGAGGCAATGCCCAGACTCACAATGGAGTCTGAGGTCCGATTAGGGGGGTGGGGCCCTGAGTCTTGGGCAGCTGGGAGAAGCTCCCAGAGAAAGGGATAAAGGGTAATAGCTCAGAGAGCAAGTAGGATGGGGCTTGGAGCCCTAGTCCCATAGTTAGGGACTTATAGGCCCAGGGAAGGGACTTGGAGCCCAGGGAAGAGGCTTGTAGGCCCATAAAGGGACTTGGATCCCAAGGGCAGGGCTTGGAGCCTGAGGATGGGGCTTGGAGTTCAGAGAGAGGCTTGAAGCCAGGAGACAGGACTTGGAGCCTAAGGATGGGGCTTGAAGGCCCAGAGAGGAGCTTGGAGCCCAGTAGGAATATGATAAGGCCAGGCGTTAGGCCATGAAACATCTGTGAGGCATGGGACATGATAAGGGAAGGTCAGAGTCATGTACATAGGCCCTTATCATCACGGCAGGTAAAGGGGAAGCCTCCCATCTGATTAACATTACACAATCAAGAACATCAAGGCACGGCAGGAAAGATGGGCGGAAGCAAGTGGGTGGGCCTATGTTGAGACTGGCCCTGAGACATCCACTTGTTACAGCATGTCATTTATATGTTTATATTTATTATTTTGGGGGTGAATGAAGCCATTGGAAAGTATGTGTGTTGGAGGGCATCTCTCTAGTCTGTGATGAATGTCAGCGTTCATTTTTACTAGCAGGAATTTCTCAGAGCTCTCTAGCCAGGGGGCACTACAGGTCTGCTCCGTGGGTCAACTCCACTCTTAGAGAGCCCATTACTTGACAGCCTGTCCACTCCCCTGCCTGGGGGCTGTCAATAGGCACTGGAGCTCTTAAATTACCATGTGTGTAGCCTAAATGGGATGTGTGGATAAGTGGGGCTGTGGACAGCCTCCCAGCCACCAGTTTCCAACTTCATGGCTTTTAAATTGCAAAACTGGTTGCATTTAAGGGCTATGGGCTGGCAAACTGCACCAGGGAGAGCTTTCCCAGCCCTGGCTTTCAGTCACCCCAACTTCAAAATTGCCACCCACGTCACTCAAGTGAGTCCACTACCATGAACCCTCAGCTTCCCAACACTGCACAGGCTGGGAGTCTGGTTAGGGGGCAGGTGGGAAGCAAGGTTCATCTGCTCCCTTTTTTTTTTCCCATTTGCCAGACTGAGGAATAGGTTGGGGACTTTGCTCTAATGCTCCAGTCCCCTCCTCTGGACCAGAGCAGGAAAGGAGCATTACAGGAATTCACTCTTGAGAGAGAGCTTCCTCTCAGAGGGGATATTTTCTAGGTTAACATCTGGAAGATCTTTTTTCCAGAGAGAGCATGTTTCCCTAGGGAGAAATTGCATGAATGCTTGTATGCTTATAGTTTCTACTGGGTGAACAATGGTTCTCCTAGTAGAAACATCATGCCCATATAGTTTTCTTTGAATGCAGCGTATCTTTTATTCATAAATGATATCTGTACATGGGCAGTATTCTTTAGGGATTCAGAAATCCAAAATGCAGTCTCAAGGCTCTTTTTCTGTAGGACTTCCAATTTTTTGCATTACCTTTCCTTGAATATGGATTAAAATAAACCTTGCATTTTGTAAATCTGTGTAAAAGGATATCAATTTTACATGGAATACTAGTTGTACAGTCTATTTTATTCTGGTGCTCAAAAACACTCTTTACAATGAAAAGTATTATTAATAATGTTGGGCCTATTTTATCCAAGAACTAAAACCCCATTTTCCTTAGAAGTATTTTTTTAATATGTAATCATGATTCTTCATATATGTATTGTCACTCATATATAGAGTGCCTTCCAATGTATACAATAATATTTCTTCATGAACTTTTCTGTGAATGCTGAGTGAATATGAGGTGTAAAAATGTATTATTTATGGATATCAACCTGTTTTGAAACCTGGATTTTTATGTGTATGTACTTTTATGGAGTTGATTGAGGAATGATCTTACTACAGAATTTGACTAGTATCAGGTAAAATATTTCATTGGAGAGGATTGTGTTCTGTTCTCTGATGTTAAACTGATATTTCCATTTAATAGGGCTCCAAGTAACATAAGACAACTAGTACTACCTTATTCAAGGTGACATGCTACAAGAAATCTCTCTGCTATACGTGTAGAGCACCTCAAGGTTATCCATATCATGAGAATAATTGTCCATATTCTTTATCACTGAGTGAAGTTGAATTAATGGGAACTCAGATGGAAAATAAAGCTATGTGAGCAATATCAGGGCAGGCTGGAAAAAACGGGATGTAGAAAGACTGTGTAACTGAAGAAACAGTAGCAGAAAGGGTTTTTCGGTTGGGAAATTGTCTGACATTGCTACTGAAACCTCTTTTTCATTTTTAGTCGCAGACTGCCTCCCCTAAGCAGAGGAAGCAGAGTGTGTATACGCCTCCTGCCATCAAAGGTACTGTTCAGGTACTGTTTCTTGCTATGCTAACGCATGGTTTTTTTTGACTGCTGGCTTTGCATCACCTCTCAGGACTAAAAACCAAGGACTAGATAAACAGTGAGCACACTTGCCCATGGATTAATTGACTAAGCAGTGCTGGATGTTTAGTTCTTCTCAATCTACATCTTATAAAATAAATTAATTCCCCTCTACATTTCCTTCTGAGGGAAGTGTCTTAGCAACATAGGTAGAAAACAGCCCCTTCTCAAATTCCAAGTGCTTTTATTAGCCTATGATAATGTATACTTACATCCTGGACTTGTATCTATGCAACAAAGTTCATTGCTTTGAACAGAACTGACTGAATAAGAAAGTGTTTGCAAAATCAGCTCTATACAGCTTACTTTTTACTTAAAGTGTTCTCTTGTGTTCTGCCTTGCTTTCTGAGCAGATGCTCAAAGGAATTATGGTCAAAGCTACATATTGAAAATCTGATCTTGGAGGCCTGGAGCACTTAAAATGAAGTCAGGAGGAAACAAGAACTTCCAGCAGCTCCCTAAAGGGGCTTGGTGCTTTTCAACAGTTATAGAGCAATGACTGGGACTTTTGGGTTTAGCTGAGTTTCTAAAATGGTGCTTAGCTGAGTTTGTCTTGGCCACATTTGTAGCTAAGTGTGTTCAGCACTGATTCACTAAAGCCTTTAGTCAATATTCTGGCAGTGGTAGGTCATTTTATGGCACAGGCAAAGGTCTGTTCCTGTAAGAAAATGGTTTCCTGCCAGATGCTGTGGATCCTGAATTCCTATCTCTCCCAGTAAACATAATGTATCACGTAGCAAACAAATAGAATTACAAAGAGTTAGCGTTACTTTCAGGAAAGCTACTTTGTAGTTAGGAAATATCTTGCCAATTTATTCTACAATGCAGGTACAAACACCTGGTTCTGTAACATAAATTCTCCAGTCCTGCTCTTAGTAGCAGTTAAAATTATATCAGCCAAGTGCACAGGAGAATTTCCTATTTATCACACTGGGGTAACATTTCTTCACTGGATATTAGAAATCGAGTGCTCTAGCCAGATAAATTGATATAGAAAAGGCAGAGGAGGCAATAATGTGTATTACTTTTACTAAAATATTGTCTTGCTCTACATTAACTATAATTTAAATGCTTTACAAACTAAATGCTGCATGCATGCATTATATTATTTCACAATGACTGTAACCTGCCATTGTCCCACAAGGTTTATGGTTATGTTCAGGTAATGTTTGGGAATTAGATGGCATTGCTGACTTGTTCTTCAGACTCAGTAGAGAAATAACTAATGTCTACTGAGTGGCACTGACATGGGACAGATGCTCAGCTTAGGAACTGAGTGATTTCCTTTGAGATACAAGAAAATAGAGCTGGGCTGATGTGGCTTGTGAGCAAAACAAAACATAATACCAAATCCCCCAAAGCATTCTAAGCACTACCCACTGCTGTACTCTTGGCTACATCACTGTGAACCTTGCAACTTATTGAGTGAATTGGCTTAGGGACTACAGATACACAATGGTGTCTTTGAGAACAAAATGCTGATTTAAAAAATCCTACCATATCTTCTTTTCCTTTATAAGACAACATACTTGTTACTTGGTGTAGACAAATGGACTAACAAGTAAATAATGTAATAAGAAATGTACAACTCTGAAGTGCAGAATTCTTTAAAGGACTAGAGATAATTTAAATCACTCTATTCTTCTAGTAGGTGTTGAAAAGTCTTTTTTTAGCAACATGATGGTATTAAGAAGATGCATAATTGTACATTATTTCCCAAACCTTTTTCACATGCTAGTTTTCAATGTGCTCAGAATATTTATCACATTCTGCAATAGAGAACAAGATTTTGAAGGTGTAGAAATCCACTAATGGCTTCTCAACAAAGACTGCTCTATGTTTTCTGTTACTGTTGTGAATGAATAATCTTGGGATATGGGACAAGAATACATCCTGTTTCTTTACATTACAAGATGAGGGTAATAAATCTCAATTTCTATCTCCAGCCTGAAAGCAGAATAGTAATAGCATGTAATAGTAAACACTATCATTTCCTATATTGAATTGGCTTTTAAAACTGACTTGTCAGTGCAATCCAAGTTTACAGTCATAAGTCAAATACATGAGTGCAGAACCTGGTAGCACAGTGCAGCAGTAGGCACAGAGACCTATTTGAAAGACATATTATAATGAAGAGTAAGATTTATCTTGGCTCTTCAGTAGAAGGGGTATGGGAACAGCAAGAAGATTTATATTTAACTCTGACTCAAGCTTTTAGACTAGTTTTTGGACTACTTGTTTTTCATTTGTTTGTTTGAAATATAAGCCTGTTGGTGTATTCCTAGCAGGTCACTTGAAAAAATGACTGAATTCTGAATGAGGAAGAAAGAGAGAATACTGGTCTGTGAAATGTAATGGAGTGAGCGTCTAGAAGAAAGAAAATAAGAGTAAACTAAAATGTACTTTACCAAATTAAAACCAATTGTTACCTTAACATGTTAAAAGGCTGGCAAGAAAAATCTACATCAGACAGCAGTAACATGTGATCAATTAGCAATATAACACCATGGTTGAAATATATGTTGGAAACTGTAGGAACCCACTAAATCCACACACAAGCATGGATAAATTGGGGTCATTGTGGCTCATGGTAAATACTAAGTAACTTCAACAGAAGTTGCTGCACTGCATAGCTTTTCTAGTATTACATGGATTTAGGGCATGCCCATTTGGTGATTTTACCTTACTAAATAGGGTCTGTACATTGTAACACAATGGTTTGTGAATTGTGACATGCTAGTTTGCATGAAGATTCAATGTCATGTTGTGGCACAAACTGATGGGTTCATTATCTGTGTGTACTTTAGCTTCTACCAATATTTTCCTAAATGAAAGGTTATCAGAGTCCCCAGGGCAAAAGAAAAATAGCTGACACACCTTAGAATTTTTTTTTTACTGGAATGCATTGGACTAGAAAAATCAATCTGAGTGCTATTGATTTAAGAGAATATCTATGAAGCAAATGAGACAGCAGACCAGATAAGAGTTCAGCATAGTAGCCCTCTTAGTATTACATTACCATGCTTAATGGACATCAAGAAGCATTTTCCATTTTGTTTTTGAAAATATTTTCCCTTCCCAGCCCTTTCCCAGTGGTCCCTGATTCCCTGCATATGTAGTATGTTTGTAGCAAATTCAGAATCTGAAGATTATATTCCTCCTACATGAAATTGTTGCTACTTTGGATGTTCTCAAGCATGCCGCTGTTTTATTTTATGGCCTGTCGCATGGTTCTTTGGTAAATCCACTGCTTCATCATCCTAACTGATAATAGCAAGAATAATAAACAATATGCTGGAAAAAATATTTTGCCTAAGGACAAAAACACTCAAGCATCCTGGGCTAAATTCTTGATTTACATAAGTCCAGAAAACTCCATTGACTTCAATGTGTTTTTGTTTGTTTGTTTTGCCAATGGAGGATATTACCATATGCATGAAGCATCAATGATTTCATTCAGCTGTACTTAATTACACACCTACCTATCTCCCCTCGTCAGACACACCACCCATACTCACTTACTAGTCACACTCAACTGTAATCACCTTCCTCTCTTAACTCTTCCTGCTCACCACCCCATGTCCTGAAAAGAATATGCACACAAGTCATATTACCTTCGCATCCAGAGATTTATTTTTACCTTCTGTGAAGAGTGTGGCACTGGCAGTTGGAGATAAGACACAGAATAGGTGAGCTATATGTCTGACTCAGTGGGCACATCTACATGAGACATTACTGTGAAGTAGACTAATTAGCTCCACAGCAAATGTCATGCATCTATGTGTGTCCCTATTGGGCTGGAGTAAACTAATTAACTCAGCAGCAAAATAGTACTTGTATTTACAAATACTATCCTGCTGTGGAGCTTTTTACTCCACAGCAGCACACATATAGACACCGCTCTGGCTGGCTGGGGCATGAAGGTGCTTTAGTGCATGGGCTGCCTGCTGGCTAGCCCCACACTGGAGCACCCTCATGACCCAGCCACCCCCTCTGCAGCACATTGAGCTGTGGTGGCAGGGACCAGCCCTAGGCTGGCAGGCTGACTTCTGGGACCTCCTGCCAGCTGAGGTTGCTCCACCCTGGCTCAGTGTGCTCTGGTCCCAGGTGCATGTTCAAACGGTGCTCCCGGGAGCAATAAACTCAAGAACAATAAGTACCAGAGTTTATTTCTACACAGTAATTGCACATGTAGATGTGCCCAGTACATTCATACTCACCAGCTATTCCTGTTTAAATCTTGCCCTCCACATATGTGAACTCACTCTGATCCCTACAGAACTTTACAGTGTAGCAAAGCCAGGCTGGATCATGGGCCCAGAATACATCAGGTAGAGAGTGCAACGGTATCATCCTTTGAAAGGAAACAGTGATTAAAATAAAAAGATTTACAAAGTCAAAATAAAGGCAGAGTCTGAGATGTTCATAAGCCTACACATAAGCCCAGGGCTCACCAATCTCCACATTATTTACATACTTCTATTATTAACACCAACAACTGCTTAAACAACAGAAAGAGCTCCCAAAAGTCCATTTTACAGACCTTATCAAAGATGGGCCATCAAAGCTATGGTTCTGCTGACTAGGTATGCAGGAATGGGCAGAGAACAAGAACCCTTCACTCAGCTCAGGAAACCAGTCCAGGGAACTGGTACAAACAAGACCTGACCCAACAATATTAGAAATGAACGCAGAGATTCCCATTGACTTCTGTGGGCTTTGGATCAATCTAATCATGTTGCTTTTAGTGTTCATTAAGCCTTTAACAAGCCATGACTTGACTCTTTTCCCACAAAATTGAAAAGTGACTTTCAATCCAGTATTTCATCTCAAGTTATACATCCGCTCACATTTTATTCCTCTTTTGTCCTTATATAGCACTGCTCAGTGTGATGCAAGATTCCTTACTTTTATTGAAAAACCTTCCAGATAATAGATCACTAATGTATTTTAATTTAGGAATAAAGCTATTTTCTAGCAGGTGGCACAATTGGATTGAATATGAACTTTTCTAAAACTAAAGGATGGTCTAAGTTAGGATTCTGATGCAACTTGTTACATAACCCGAAGTCACTTGTGAAGCATGGATCCTCCAAAGCTCCAGGAATGTTCTTATCTAGGGATCTGATCTGTGCACATCTCTACCATTTATGGCTATAATTGATATTAGATGAGCTCATTCTGGCTTGTCATGAAATTCAAATGCTGACCTGTTTAGTGCCTGCTTACTCTTTCCTCCAAAGAAAACAATAAGCAGAATAAGTGCTTAACAGCAAGATATACCTACTGAAGTGCATTTTTTATTAAAATATTTAGTACAATATATAACCTTGATCCAATTCTGTAACCCCTTAGACCAGATCAGTGATATCTGGTGCACTTCTTATTTCTGACTGAAAGTTAATAACTAATCGGGATGGAGTAGTAGATACTGATACTGTTAGCATGGTGAACAGAGTTCACAGAGTCCACAAGAGCTGCAGTGGAGCATGGTTCCTCGCAGCACCACCTGCAAAATGCTCTGGCTATACTTGGACTGCAACAAGCTCACTTAACCTTGACCTGATGTCTATGATCCTGAACATCAATGCAGATTTGTCTGCATTTGCAAATCTACTCCCTTCACTTCTGCATGTGCTACGTTTTCCTTTTTTTCTAAAATGGGAACACTTTACAAACAAAAGGGGATAACTTGTCATTTTGTTGTTTGTTATTGTTACGTGTTACTATTTGTTACTGTACATGTAGGAGGATGCACATAGACTCCTAAAAAATTCAGTAGTCCTAAACGCACATATACTGATATCACTGCCATTCAAGGGATTGGCTTGGCTTGAGGATTGGCTTGGGGAGCCAAGTCACTTGCTGGTCAGATGGTTTGGAACAGTTTAGAAAGGTTTCTTCACTTTTATTGCTGGAATAGTATCCAACAACTCTTAGCAAACCCACTTGTAGTCCTGGGTGGGGGGGAGGAATGGGAAAATAGATTTTCCCTTGGGCATTGCTCCTTTGTCTTGCTGATGCTCAGCCACTTAGTGCTTCCAATTCTGTTGCTAAACAACCCACCATGACAACAAATGAGGGTGAAGAATTTGCCCCAGTGAGCTGGCATTTGTATGCATCACCCTTTCAGTAATAATAAACAGCAACTCTGTCAATGTGCCCTGTTTCATACGTACAACTTGCAGTGATGCCAGGTGAGTATTACATATATAAACCTGGACGAACCAATGGGAGAAAATGCATCTTAGAGTCTTGAACCAGTATAGATTTTTATTTTGCTACGTGATCTTTTAACTGTCTCTCAAAGTGTGTATGGAGTTTGGATTGAATGAATTTTACGTCACGGTGCCCATACCCCATATCTGCCTCTGGTTCATTTCTGTACTTCTGTGTTTCAGTCACAGGGCTCAAACTGTACATTTTTCACTGAAGTTTGACTTTGAACAAGCTTCTGTGCTGATACCATTTAACGTATTGAAACAAGTATAGGCCTTGTTACACCTTACACTGTGAACCACATAAATGTTGATGGCTGTTAGGGCTAGCTTGAGTTTGGAGCAGGGACATGGAGGACTGAAAGGTAAGAATCCCGCCCCCCCCCATTCCAGGCTTCCCTCCTACAGCTGCCTCTGGTTCCTTCCCCCACCACCAGGGCTCCCCTTATTCTTTGGGGTTCCCCCTGTCTCCTCCTACTTGTAGCTGCCCACAGTGTGGGGAAGCAGGCAGGGGACGGTTAACCTGCCTGCTATTGCAGTCTGCTGCTCTTCGTGGGGGTGAATCCACCCAGAGAGCAATCTGGGCATCCAGTAAGTGGGTGGGGGTGGAGGGAGGAACCATGAGAGGTGATCTGGGATGCTGGAGAGGGTAGGGTGGGCCCAATCTGGGTGAGCAGGGAAGCGGGGCTGGGTGGGATGTTTCTACTAAGATCTAGCTTAGAGTGGCTGCACCTGTTTACTGCACCTCTAGGCTCCAAGGGCATCTATACATGTTCCCAATGCTTGTTCTGACACGTTCTAATTAGAATACATCAGAGAAGACTCAATTAATCAAGTCTGTGGGAGCATTCTAATTAGAACGCTCCAGCAGCCTCAGCATCCCTGCATTTCAAAATGGTGGCAGTGGTGCTGTAACTAAAGCTTATTGAATTTTAAACTTAAAGTGCCCCTGCCATCCATTTTAAGCTCTGGGTACTGAATACACAAGACACTGAGGGTGTTTTAATTAGCTCACCTCCCCTCTCCACTGTACCATGGAGCATGTGTGAAGATGCCCTAAGGTATAGCCTAGAGTGCTACCCAGCAATATCAGCTGGGTGGTGCAGATCAGAGATAGTTCTGCCCTGGAGTGGTATGACTTTGAGCTGCATAAAAAGTGTTTAAAACCAGTTTAAGATTTTAATGTGGGGACAATCCAAGTGTTAAGGAGTTACCCAATTTTACTGTGTAAGAAGGCCTTAATAAAGAGTTTCCTTAACAGGGTTTCTATATGTACTGCTATAGGAAGTGACAGGTTATTCCTGTGTTTTGTTCTTCCTAAAGATGATATATCCTCAGTGCTCATACTCCCCCTTATCCTCTTCTCCCTTGCAACTCATAGAATTAGTGAATGGGTCATGTTACCTTGCTGCCACCTTAGGTTCAATTGTCTTGCATTACTCTGCTTCTGTCTGAAAATGTGGCTGTAGCCTGTATTTAATTTTGTATCCCTGGAAGCCTTAAGTACTTCATTTCACACATCTGGCAGTATTTGCTTCAAAATGGCTCTAGCCTTGGCTGCAATAAATACTAAGATACCTTTAGAGAGACTGAGGTGTTTGGTGGAGATTAAGCTTGACATCTGTTCTACAATACAATGCAAATGTTTGTGTTATAACTTGTTGTCTGCCACTATTACTTGGCATGTAGTAAAGAAAAGGTTGCGCAGGTTGCCAATAGCAACCACTAAACTTCCTTTAGTAATTTAAGGACCTGATCCAATGCACTGTGAAGTTGTTGAGAATCTTTCCATTGACTTCATATCAACCTTAATTCTAGAAGCCTGGTTATTTTAAAGCAGAAATTAAGGTTTATTGTCAATTGTATAACTTTCCTTTTTTGATAAAGGATTATTTTATAAAGACATTTCTTTGAGTTAACATTTTCAACTTGCAAACAATTAGTATTATTGAGCAGTCTTTATACTAAATATAAAAGAGCTGTGTAAATATTGCAACATCATTAGTTCCTGTAAGGGGTAAGTGTTAACCTTAAAACCAATAATTATTTTCAAAGATAACTGCATAAAACATTATGAGAATGAAAGTGTGGTGGGAAAGCCATTATTGAGTTTAAAATATAAACTTCAAAGGCCTGGGAGAACAGGATGTATTGTTCCAGTTACTTTGGGTCATGGAATATATTAATAGTTAAATTCCAAGAACTCTAGCAATGTTATGAGCTGAATGAAAATAACTTTTGAACAAAGGGAGCAAGAGGTATTCTTTCTGCATGGGTAGATGTAGCCAAATCTTCTCAATCAAATCATTTGGCAGAGTTCTTACATTTTATTTCCTGGCATCAATCGTGATCTGGGTGAATGTTAATATGTAGATTACATGACAGAAGCTGTATTCAGTGTCTTCAGTATTACAATATTTAATGGTTACTTGTTCTCCTCTAAGGCCTTACACTTAAAAACTGAACTTATTTTATAAGTGGATATCTGTGGGTAAGATGTTCAACTTTATCTGAGTGACATGAGAGCTCAAATCTCATAGAAAATAACTCCCAAGTCACTTCAAGTCTGTGTAACTCACCTGCTTGCTCCTGCCCCTATATCTTCCAAAATACTGCTACAGCACCTGCATATCAATAGATATTTATACAGTTATATAGAGTTGTTAACTGAAAATTTTCAGCTTCTAAAACCAAAGTTATGAAAAGACAACTTGAAATGTCACAAGCAGTGTCTGGAGATCATGGAACTTCCTGTACCCTGACATCAGTTTGTGTGAGCATACAGTGACTAGCAGATCAAACTTGTCCTAGATAAGGTCTCAGAAACACTTTTCTTAACTTTTCTCTTGCATAAGAAAGCATACATTTAAGCCCGCTGCTCAGATCCTAATGTTGCTGGAACGTCTATTTACTGGAGTTGTGAGCAGAATTGTGATTATTAATTTGTGTTAATTCGTATTCTTCTGTACAGTTTGAATGAAACCAAGTTTCTAGAGTGGTTCGTGTTCATTTGTGTCCATGCCATCTGCATTGAGTACAGTAGCTTAAAGGTTATTTTTCTTGTTTTCTCCCTTCTGATTTTGATCTGACCCAAGCAAAAGTCCACCTAAACAATGTAGTTTTCATAGGATAGGCCAAAAGGGAAAACAACTTCTAGTCTTGCTCTTTGTAGACCATCTGTGTTATACTCGCTATGGCAATGGTGTTGTTATCCATTATCCTGACTTGACGTATCTTTTTGCAGTTGAGTACTAATCATAAGTGAATTTTTTAAGAGGGAAAACTTTCTACATATAACCATGCTGCACTCCTTCCCCCTCATTTCTCTTTTTCTTTACCCTCAGGAAAGGGACACTGCCTAACACAGTAGAAACACAGTCTTCCCAAAACCCTTCCCCAGAGCCTTGGCATTAACACAAGGAAATGAACAGACTGAGGATTTAACCACACCCTCCTAAGACCACATCTAAGGCTGCTGACTCACATGCAATCAGAGAAAAATGAAATTTAAACTCTGCAGGCAGCCAGTAAATCCTACAGAAGCTTATTTTTTCCAATGAAGACACCTTGGGCAAGGCCTCTGTGGGTTATAAAATAAAGGCTTTATTTTTTCTAGAAGCACCTAATTCTGTTCATCTGTTATCATTTTCTAAACTGCTAAGATTTCTTAAGGGAATCAATGTGGTTTTTTCAAGTCTTGCCTAATAAGTGAATAAATATAATATTATATGACTTATTTGACCACTCACAGGTCACCAATGAAGCTTGACTGTGAATATTGGCAGCACACTGTTTATGACTAATCTGCAGAGCAAATATTTTTTAAAACACTGAGCACTGAACATATTTTAATAAATTGTGACACTAAATTGTGAATGATTCACTCACTCTCAAAATTCATCTTACTGTGCATTATGGACCCGGGAAATTACAGGCCAGTTAGTCTGACCTCAATCCCGGGTAAGCTCTTTGAAAAAATTATCCTGGCACACATCCAGGAGGGCCTTGCGGGGGAATGCATGCTCAGGGGCAACCAACATGGGTTCATCAGTGGCAGGTCTTGTCAGACCAACCTGGTGGCCTTTTACGATCAGGTCACCAAATCATTAGACGCAGGGGTTGCTGTGGATGTAGTCTTTCTGGACTTCCGGAAGGCTTTCGACACTGTCTCTCACCCTGTCCTCATCAAAAAGCTGGGAGACTGTGGTGTCGATGCCCACACGGTCAAATGGGTCGCCAACTGGTTGGAGGGCCGCACCCAGAGGGTGGTAGTGGATGGGTTCTTCTCGACCTGGAAGGACGTGGGCAGTGGGGTTCCGCAGGGCTCGGTCCTCGGGCCCGCACTGTTCAACATCTTCATCAGTGACTTGGATGAGGGGGTAGAAAGCACCCTGTTCAAGTTTGCTGATGACACTAAGATGTGGGGGGATGTGGGTGCACTAGAAGGGTGCAATAGGCTACAAGCTGACCTTGACAGGTTGCAACGGTGGGCGGATGAGAATAGGATGGGGTTTAACACTGATAAGTGCAAGGTGTTGCACATGGGGAGGAAGAACCGGCACCACACTTACAGGTTGGGGAACTCCCCTCTTGCCAGCACGGAGACGGAAAAGGATCTTGGAGTCGTCATTGACTCCACGATGAACATGGGCCGGCAGTGTGGGGAGGCAGTCAAGCATCCACAGATGCATCTCGAGCAGGTCCAGGGAGGTGATCCTCCCCCTCTATGCGGCACTGGTCAGACCGCAGCTGGAGTACTGCGTCCAGTTCTGGGCGCCACACTTCAAGAGGGACGTGGACAATATGGAAAGAGTTCAGAGGAGGGCCACTCGTATGATCAGGGGTCAGCAGGGCAGGCCTTATGAGGAGAGGCTACGGGACCTGAACCTGTTTAGCCTCCACAAGAGAAGGTTAAGGGGGGACCTTGTGGCCTGCTACAAACTGGTCAGGGGGGATCAGCAGGTATTGGGGGAGTCCCTGTTCCCCCGTGCGCTGCCAGGAGTGACCAGGAATAACGGTCACAAACTGGCGGAGGGTAAGTTTAGATTAGATATTAGGAGGCGCTACTTCACAGTCAGGGCGGCTAGGGCCTGGAACCAGCTTCCAGGGGAAGTGGTGCAGGCTCCTAGCCTGGGGATTTTTAAAAGGAAGTTAGATGAGCACCTTGCCGGGGTCATCTGACCCCGGTGCTCTTTCCTGCTAAGGCAGGGGATCGGACTAGATGATCTACCTAGGTCCCTTCCGACTCTAGCTACTATGAAACTATGAAACTATGAAACTATGGGCATAGCTTCATTACAGACAGTGTGGTAGGGTGAAACCCAGCCTGAAGGCAAGATGTAGGAGCCTGGGCAGTAGCACAGAAAGTTTCTGTCAGAGCTATTCTAATTCATAGGAATAGCAATTTCTTGACTAACTACTGTATCTATCTGCCTAATCATCAGACAGTCTGAATGCACTGCAACCACCATAAGATACTGATCCTCACAAGACTCCTGTGAGGTAGGATTGTCCTTTTTTAACACAACATATTGAATCTGAAGCATGGAAACTATGTGACTTTTTCAAGTTCACATTGGAAGTCTGTGAAAGACCAGACATGTGAATGCAAGTTTGTCAGATCTCAAGTAACACCCTAACCACTATGACATTTTTTTAAATTAAAAGCTGGTTCTTTATTTTAGGAGTTGGGTATGTGTGAAAGTGATGTGATTTAGAGTTTTCTTCATTTTCATTGTTTTCAATTTGAAAACCTGAACTATTAACATTAAATGCTACCTCAGTTATCAGAAAGAAAATGTTTTTGTCACCAAAGCACCCTCTGGTGGCTCCTAAGTGATATTGATATTTGCATTGGTGATAGTGGTATTTCTAGTCACTTATTAATCTTTTTTATAAGACTCACACTAAGACTTTTAGAGCGTTGATAAGAGATAGCAGAAAGAGAGAAGAGATTTTAAATCTCAGCAAAAACTGGTTTTTTTCCTACCAGAATTGGAGTACTGATTATTAAAATCACTTGCATGCAATTATTTCCCTCAAATCCAAGGGACATTCAGATTTTGGTTCATGCTCGTTCCTAGCTGGAAGCCTGCAAAGTAAAACAATATTCTGACTCATCTGCAGATGGTATAGCTCTGACACACATGCGCCTAGGGTAAGAATGATCTGGGAGTGTTTGCAGCTGTAATGAATGTGTGTCTTTATGCTTTGAAGGAAAAGCAGGTAAACTGATATTCAGTCTTGTCGACTGGTGTTTGGTCTTCCCTAAAAAAATCAGAATTCATGGTGGTTTCTTTTAGACTCTGACTATTAACTTAAGTGCCAAATGGTGTCCTTCCAGCATGTAATTAAATTCTGGTTGTATGGAGTGCTGGCTCTAGGGTATTTTGCTGCCTTAGGCAAACTAGAAAATATTTGCGTCTTATAGGAGTCTGCCTCTCGCCCACACCATCAAAATTGTGCTGCTCCTGGGAAGTAAAGAGTGTAATTCAAATACTTTTCAGCTGCGGTATTTTATGCTGAATCAAGCTGACTGAATAATTTTCATTTTTGGTTTGACGATAATCCTGAAAAACAAAAAATATTTTTTTTGTTCAAACCAAACATAAATTTTACAACATTTCTGAGGAATAAAAAGTTTTATAAATATTGCGTGTTGAAAGAAAGGTTCTCATTTGATTTTAGCCATTTTTATTATTTAATTTCATTAAAAAATACACACATTTTTAAATGAAAAAACATTGTAAATTTAAAAATCAAAAAATTGCATTAAAATGTCAAAAATGTTTGATTTAAAAAAAATGTTTTGGCCCTAAATTGGTGAGAGTGACACAAAGTTCTCATGTTTTGGTGCTGCTAAATTTGTGTTTTTCATCAGGTAAAGACTCTTCTAAGCTCCCCCTCCCCAAGCCCTCTAATATTGAACAACTGCTACAGGTTAAATTGTATTGGATCTCTCTTTCCAGTGAGTAAAATCACTGGTGATAATGCAGTAGGGATGAATGACCTTGTTATGTTTTATTTTCATTTGAAGGAAATATGAATCACTTTTACTCTGAATATATCTTTCAGAAGCATGTCTGAAAGCAAAGTGGTTATGTTTTCCAGCAGTGTTTAGAGAAGCCCTCTAATTGCCACCACTGTAAACATAGTGGGAAGAAAATAGAGCTTATCAAAAATTCTCTGACAAAGTAGATTTCCATCAGAAAATGCTGAGTCTAAGAAATTAAACCATTCTGTGGGAATAGGTCATTTCCACTGACAATGTCAAAACATCCTGGCATGCTGGTTCCCTAGTAATAGGTGCTGGGAAGGTGGGATGCCTGGTTCTCAGAAATTTGCCTGGTTAGATCATTGGGCTTTTGGAGCTAACTGTCTTAGGGTTACCCAGCTGGAAATTTCACCCAACTTTCAAAGATAATTTATATTCACTTCTTGCTCTCTGTCAGCTATAATTTCTTTAGTTTGTGGGCGATTTTACATTCAAGGCCAGGAGTTTGGTTCCTGTGCAGATGTACGTTTAAGATTCATGATAATTATTCCCAGGTTGTGACATTAAGGCAGAATTATGCCACATGAAGAGGGAGTTTTTCAAATAACAAATGTAAAGTGTAGCTCTTGAGCCCCTTAAACAGGCTCACAGCATGTGAGAAAGATTTGATTTATACTTTCAAATCTGTAGCAGGAAGCCATTTGGGCAGAACTTGTTTAATGAATCACAGAAACTTTGTAGATCATGCAGCTTTTCTTATTGCTTTAAAATGTGTTGTTTAGCACTAGAGAAAATGGCTGATTCTTAATTTATCCAGTTCGCAAGGACAAAGATTTGACCCTTCAGGTTTGAATCCATAGTTGCAAAACATTGAGGATAATTCAAACCTAGTGGATATTTGGCTTTACCTTTCTATAGAGTTTCTAAGATTTCACAGGTATTGAGCATTATCCATATATCAAATGTTCATTTAGAAGAGAACTTGTTAGATAATTGGACTACAGCAGCACCTGCTGAGATGATATGAAACTGGGAGCCAATTTGAAATACTTCAAAAGGTAGGAGAAGAAGTCAGAAGGATCTTGATACACTGGAAACCTGTGCTAGAGATAATAGGATAAAGTTCAGCACAAATAAGATATGCTATATCTAAGGGATTCTTCAAGTATCTCAAGAATAAGAGGAAGACTAGAAAAACCACAGTTCCCTTATGGACTGCAGAAGGCAATCTAGTTACAGGTGATGCAGCAAAAGCTGAAGTATTTAATGCCTTTTTTACTTCAGCCTTCACAAGTAGGTGCCACTACCAGATGACAAGAGCAGTTGGCTGCAAAGACAGAGAAGGAGAAAAACAGCCTAAAGTAGTAGTAAAACAGGTTAGGGTTTACTTAAGGAAGCTAGATGCCTTCAAGTCAGCAGGGCCTGATGGGATGCACCATAGGGTAGTGAAAACATTGGATGAAGTAATTTTGAAAACCTTTGGCTATCCTCTTTGAGAATTTGTGGAGGTCAGATGAGGTCCTGGATGATTGGGAAAGGGCAGCTATGTACCCATCTTTAAAAAAGTAAAAGAGGCTATGAGACCACTCAGGTTGATTTTGATACCTGGAAAGATCATGAAGCAGATCCGTAATAAATCCATTGTGACAGACTTAGAGGAGAACAAGGTGATCAGGAAAAACCAGCATGGATTCACCACAAACAAGGTGTGCTTGGCCAAGCTGATTTCCTTCTATGATGAAGGGATCTGTGGATATGGGGAGAGCAGTGGATGTGATATACCTTGACTTCTGGAAGGTTTTTGATAGAGTCTCCCAAGATATTTTTATTAACAAGATAAGGAAATACAGAGTAGATGAAAATACTGTAAGATGGATACATATTCATCACTTATTCAAGGAGTAGTTATCAATGGCCCGATGTCTCATTGGCAGTACTGGGTTTCCCCTGGGGTCTGTCTTGGATCCATTATTATTTAATATCTTCATTAATGATTTGCAGCATGGGATCAAGTGCATGCTTTGCAAATTTGAAGATGATACCAAGTTGGCTGGAGTTGCAGATACTCTAGATAGTAGGGTTATTACTTGCATAGACTGGAGAATTTGTATTACGTGCATAGACTGGAGAATTTGTTCATAATCAATGAGATGAGATTCAGCAAGAACAAGTGCAAAGTCCTGCATGTAGGGCGGAATAATTGCATGCATAAATACAGACTGGGAATGACTGGCCAGGCAGTAGTACTGCAGAGAAGGACCCAGGAGTTACAGTAGAACATACACTCAATATCAGCTAACAGTATGCTCTTGTTGCAAAAAAAGCCAACAACATGCTTGACTGTATTAACAGGAGTGTCACTGCAAATTGAGGAAAGTGGCTCTTCTGCTATATTGAGCCACGCTGAGGCCTCACCTGGAGTATTGTGTCCAGTTTTGGGTCCCAAACTTCAAAAAGGATGTGGACAGTTTGGAAAGAGTCCAGCACAGAGAAACAAAAGGATTAGGGGCCTGGAAGGCAAGACTTCTGAGGAAAAGCTGAAAAAACTAGGGCTTTTTTGCCTCAGAAGAGAAGACTGGTGGTGGAGGTGGGGATTTTATAATAGTTTTCACATACCTGAAGAGCGATTACAGAAAGGATGGTGATGGGACTTTCTCCATGGTCATATTGTACAGGATTTGGGGTGACGGCCTCACGCTGCAGGAAGGGAAATTTAGGTTGGAGATTAGAAGGAGCTTTCTGACTATGAGGGTGGTCAAACGTTGGAACAGGCTACTTAGAATAACTGTGGAATTTCCGTCCTTGGGAATTTTCAAGTCCAGGTTGGATTGATACTAGTTTGGGATAGTTTAGTTGAGTTGATCCTGAGTTGAATAGGGGGCTGGACTAGATGTCCTTGTGAGGTCCCTTTCGGCCCTACTTTCCTACAATCCTATAATTCTAATGGTACAAATACAGAGTTGCTGAATGGTAGCATTGTTGAGAAGACATTTTTGATGGACACCAGACTCAAAATGAATTAGCAATGTGATGCAGTCATAAAAAAACAAAACAAATAACCTGAAGAACCTAACCTCCCTGCAAAATACCCTTCAAAAAAGATGGTTCTATCAACAGGAGTTACAGGGTCTTGGTACACGATAATTTTGTGGAGCTCTTAACCCCTGGATTGTCTGCACATTAACACCTGAAACTAATTTTAAGCACTCATTATGTGGCACAAAGTTATGCCACATCAAGGCAGGATTATCTGTGATCTGTGTTACCTAGCTCATATTACACTGAAGTGTAGCCACTCTAGGCTACACCTTTGTGTAGACACCCCACCTGCCTCTGCCCCCCTTGACTGGCCCAGGTTGGGCCCACAGCTGCCCCTCCTCAACTTACCTATGGCTGTCCATGCTGTCTGTCCCAGGGTTGCAGGCAGGGAAGGATTAAGCTCCCTGCTTCCTGGCACAGGCAGAGGGCAGCAGTGGTGGGGCCAGGCTGGCAGCTTAACCCTTCCCTGTCTGAGGGGCAGGGAGGGAGCCCTGGAAGCAGAGGAGGTCCTCAAGGAGCAGGGCAGGGGGAGACCGAGGGGGAGGCCTGGGGGAGCCTGGGGGAAACACAGAATGTGAGTAGTGGGGATTTCTTACTTTTCAGTCCTCTAGGCCCCTGATGGCCTGAATGTGTGACTCCTCCAAACTCGAGCTAGCGCTAATACCAATCAAAATTTGTGTGGTTTACAGGGTAACATGTAACAAAGCCCATCAGTGCAAGACCTGAGAGATGATAGTGCCACTTGGCACTGACTAGGCCTCGTCTAGAACGTTGTGTGCAGTTCTGGGCTTCGTATTTTAAGAAGAATGTGAGGAAGGTAGAGGGAGTCTGAAGTTGGGTGACAAGATGGTAAACGGGTTGGGAATAACAACCTTGTGCAGAAAGGTTGATAGAACTATGCACTTTTAGCTTGGAGAAAAGGTGATTAAGGAGACAAATGATAGCAGTGTTCAACTGTAAAGAATAACTGCCGTAAAGAAAAGGAAGAACATCTATTCTTCCCTGCTGCTGAGGGCAGGATGCAACGCAATGGATTTAAATTGCAACAAAGTAGATTTAGATTAGATTTCAAGAAAAAAAAAAGAAGCTTCCTTTCTGGTAGAACAGTGAGGCAGTGGAATAGACAGAGAAGTTGTACAATCTCTTTCCTTGGAGGCTGGGCTTTTTCAGGAGGAGGTTGGATAGGCACTAGGCAGGGTTGATTTAGGAATAGCATTCCTGCATTCATAGCCTTTAAGGTCTCTTCCAACTTTGTAACTTTAGGATTCTATGAAAACATACAGTGAAAACAATTGTGTTAGAGGGGATCACCCGCAGATAATGCTTGCTTGAAACACTTGTCAATGAGCATTTAATTTGGTCAGCAAACCCTTTATTACTGGTGATAATGTGTAAGAAGAAAGAACCAGCTAGTAGGGCTGACAGAAAGTATCTCCTATTACTTCTATAGTATGTGTGGTTGGTATGAGAACCTCTGAGCAACAATAAACATGCAGAGTCACATTTTCAAAAACATGTCGGTGATTGAAGACCTGACATCAACATGATATTTAAACTCCCATCTGTCAGAGTTCTAGAGGTGTTCAGCTGGGCATGAGGCATGTGAATACCTTTAAAAATTCAGTTTCCTTTTGAAATGTAAATTTTATGTTCTTTTAAAAGTTTAACCCACAATCGCGGACTGCCATTTTACCGAGTCCACTATCATAATAAATTTTAATTATATAACTTCTAAATGCAGCAAATTCTACAGCAAAAATGAAATGATTCAAAGCAATTTAGAATGGGTTCTCAAGGCCTACAGAATGAGTATTTAATAATTAAATGACTTATATGTAAATATTTCATAACACATCAATGAGTGCCTGCTGGAAGCTGAAGCCAGCAATAATCATTTCTGCTCTCTGCAGTCCAGAATGTACTATTATGCCAAGAGCAGCTGCTCTGCACAGCCAGTAGTGGCTAGTGCAGCATATTAGCAGGAATCCCTTAGCAATGGTGATTACATTTTCTTTAATGAAAACTACAAATGCCAATGTGTGAGCTGTTAGAATGGAAAGCACATGTTCAGATGGACTTAGTTTTTTGAAAGTGATCCCAATTTTAAACAGGATCCTTGTTTTAGATGATACCAATAACTCACAGATCACTAAGTGGTGAATATAGGTATTTTTCAGGGCAGATTCCTACAAAGGTCTAAAAAGCACAACTAGAGTACAACTACAGTGTAAAGAAACTAGCAATCGCCTGCCACTTGAAGACCACCCAGACATCAGCAGTGGTGAAGCTAATGTGATTGCAAGCACATTACTAACTGGCTCATCTGCCACGTTTCTAATCACCAAATTGGTTTCCTAATTTGTTAGCTATCCACAAAATATTCAACATGACAAGAGCTCATTCTCTTACAGAGTTGCTGAGGTCTGATTGTGACAATGCCAAGATATTCCTCCTTTGCCATCCCAAACTTGAGAGGGTGAATCTTAATAATAAAGATTATAATCATAGCCTAGTAAGGATTTCATCAACAAATTTGACAGATAAGCACATGAAGTCCAGATCTTTAATACAAGCCAAGCAGACTGGATCAATTAATGGTGAAAGCCTGACAGTACATGGGAGCGCAAAAGATAAAAAAGTAATGTTGGTGTATTGGCTGTACACAAATGAGAGTATCTCACCAATGATTTGACGTTTGAAAGTCTTCCAATGCCTCTTGCTGACATTGAGAAGAATGAGCTACTTTCCCAAAAATGCAGGGCTTCATATATGGTCAGAGCAGCTCCTCCTAACAAATCTAGTGCTATCTAGAAACATCTTCCTAGTCATCTTTCAAAAACAAACTATCAAACAAACAGAAAACACTAAAAAAACCCTTTGCATTACATATCAGATCCCTGTGGAATAGCCCATACAAAAAAATTTGGAGCACAAGACAAAGAAAAGGGAAAAGTAAAGAACAAAAAGACCGGGAACTAGGCAAGAAGAAAGGGCAAGTATAATATCCATGAAAAGAATGTCAAAGGAGAAAATGAAGATCCAGAAGAGAAAGCCAAGTTCTGTGTCATGCTGAAACTGGAGAAAGTTGTTAAAAAGATTAAAATAATTAAAAAACTCTCCTGAAAATGATGTGCGGGTATAGCTGTCTTCCGCTTTTCATCTCCCTCTCTCTCCCAGCCACTTCTGGCTTCAAGTACCCTGGATGTGGTAACTTCTTTCCTCATTTGTTTAATGTTTCATAAGTTCTGATGAACTACAGAGACCTTAAAGTAAGAAGATGGAGCCATGTGGAGGAGAACAACAGTGGCTTCCATCTACACTATGAGCCAGTGGCACTGGATTCAGATAGGTTTGGAAAACAAAAATTGAGCAAAACTAGTTAAAAAAAATTGGATGGAAATATTTTTCTGTAAAAAACCCTGCATTTTTCTTGAGTTGAAAGTTTTTCCAAAGTAGTATTGATTTAAATGAACCTTTGAGAAGAAAGCAAAACATTTTAACAAGTCTCACCTTGACTTTTATATTACAAAAATAAATGTTATGTCACCATAGTACACTCTCCCTCTCCCTGCCTGCCTGCTTGCCTGTCTAATTTCTATACCATCCTTCCTAACAAAGACCCAGAACAGTTTAGAATAATTAAACAGAATAACTGAAAACAGGAAAGCAGCAGGAGGACTAAAACAACTTAAAAGGGAAACTAGAACAACAAGATAACCAGAGAACCCCTACATAAAAACAGTATATACATATACACTACATACCAGGGGTGGGCAAAATACAGCCCATGGGCCAGATCCAGCTCATGAGGCCATTCTTTCCAGCCTGTGGGGCTCCTAAAAAAATTGGAAAATTAATATTTCTCTGCCCTTGGTTTCTGTCAAAAATGACAGGAACCAAGGGCAGTAGGACTCAAGGGAAGCAAAGCAGGCTCCAACAACAGTGGGGCCTGCCTGGCCCCACCCCCCA
The DNA here is from genome assembly GCF_052110815.1 of Crocodylus siamensis. Classification (NCBI taxonomy): domain Eukaryota; kingdom Metazoa; phylum Chordata; order Crocodylia; family Crocodylidae; genus Crocodylus; species Crocodylus siamensis. The sequence goes on along the minus strand of NC_143398.1, from coordinate 197,450,296 downwards.
GCCAGAAGCCCCAGCCGGGGTTTCTGGGCTGGGAGCACATGGATGCCCTGGTACGGGAGGCTCAGGTAAGGTGGGGAGGAGGGACCCCGGGCAGGGAAGGAGCATGCGAGGTGGGGAAGCAGCCCCTCCCCACCCACGCCTGGTGTCCCACAGTGCAGCTGCCTGCAGCCTGCGTGGGGCCACCTGTGCCTGCTCCAGACAGCCCCATGAGGACTGCGAGCACCTACAGCTCAAGGCTCCGGGCATGGGGTGGGGCAGGGCTGCTTTCTCCCCTCCCATGCTCAGCATCACCTTGTAACCTGGTTACAAGCTGGTGCTGAGCATGGGGAAAAGTGGCCCCTCACCCACCCCATGGCCAGTGGCCCACACTGCAGCAGCTTGCAGCCTGCCTGGGTCTGCCTGTGCCTGCTCTGGACAGCCCCACATGGGCTGCGAGCTCCTGCAATATGGGGCGCTGGCCACGGGGCAGGTGAGGGGCCACTTTTCCCTGTGCTCAGCACCAGCTTCTTCCCTGCTGGCAAGCAGGGGATCGGGGCTGAGTGCTGCCCCCTCCTTGTACTGTGGGACTGGGGAGCCAGTGGGAGCACGGGGCCTGCACCAGTTTCATAGTTTCATAATTTCTAGGGTCGGAAGGGACCTGGGCAGTTCATCTAGTTCGACCCCCTGCCATGGCAGGAAAGAATACCGGGGTCAAATGACCCCAGCTAGATGTGCATCTAACCTCCTCTTAAACACCCCCAGGGTAGAAGCCAGCACCACTTCTCTTGGAAGTTGGTTCCAGACCCTAGCCGCCCTGACCGTGAAGTAGCGCCTCCTGATATCTAGCATAAACCTACCCTCTGCCAGCTTGTGACCGTTATTCCTGGTCACTCCTGGAGGTGCTCGGGGGAACAGTGACTCCCCCAATGCCTGCTGGTCCCCCCTGACTAGTTTATAACAGGTCACTAGATCCCCCCCTCAGCCTTCTCTTTTGGAGGCTGAATAGGTTCAGGTCCCATAGCCTCTCCTTGTAGGGCCTGCCCTGTTGTCCCCTGATCATACGAGTGGCCCTCCTCTGGACCCTCTCCATGCTGTCCACATCCCTCTTGAAGTGTGGCGCCCAGAACTGGACGCAGTACTCCAGCTGCGGCCTGACCAGTGCCTCATGGGGGGAAGGATCACCTCTTTGGACCTGCTCGAGATGCATCTGCGGATGACAAGGTGCGGTTGGCCTTCCTGACTGCATCCCCACACTGCCGGCCCATGTTCATCCTGGAGTCAATGATGACCCCCAGATCCCTTTCTGCCTCCATGCTGACAAGAGGGGAGTTCCCCAACCTGTAGGTATGGTGCCGGTTGTTCCTCCTGAGGTGCATCACCTTGCACTTGTCTGTGCTGAAACCCATCCTATTCTCATCCGCCCACCCCTGTAACCTGTCTAGGTCTGATTGTAGCCTGTTGCATCCTTCCAGTGTGCCCACATCCCCCCACACCTTAGTGTCATCAGCAAATTTGAACAGGGTGCTTTTTACTGTCCTGGGGCCAGTGCCAGTGGGGCCCAGAGCAGAGTGGCAGGAGCACAGGGTCCCAGCTGGCAGGGACTCTATGAAGCGAGGCCAGCTTCCCCCTCCCTGCTGGTGCAGCCCATCCCAGCTCCATGGACCCCTTCCAGCCTGCACCCTGCTTTGGGCCCCACCACTGCTGGCCCTGGGACATTGGTCCCAAGATGGTGACTAGGGGCACCTGTCAAGGGGTGGGGCTACCCATGCGGCCCTCGACAGCCTGCCAAAACTGGGTAAGTAGCCCTCTGCCTGAAATAATTGCCTGCCCCTTCTACACACACACACATTGTATACATTATACATATACACCTTATGATACCTTATGCATTATATCATATGGAAAATATATATAAAAATGTATACCTGTTTGAGTCTACACTGATTTTAACTTCATGCTGTTTAGAAGTTAGAATAGTATACAAGATCTACTATTGTTATAAGTAAAGGAATAATTGTCATTTGTTTTCTGCATTGGAATTAAAGAAAGCTTTTACATTAATGATGCTTAAAAAGTATTCTGTATTATCTCTTTACATATTTGAGAAAAAATCTGTATTACAAAGGGTCCGAACAAAGCCTTCGTAAAATTTGTATTAGATTCCACTTTTGTTCTAAATTTTACATCTGGTTCCTCATTATGAACTGAACCAAACATTAAGTTCTAAGCACCATTTAATTTAGTTTGAATCTGAACTTTTCAGTAATTTCCCAGATTGCAGATTCATGCAGAAGTTTACTCCCTGCATGTTTTTATAAGATAAAAACATTCTCTACAAAGTTCAAGCTTATCCATATTTCCAAGATTTGCCCTGAATACTTGTGGACTAAACTGAGCTCTGACATACTCCCATGCAACCTTTTTGAAGTTAAGGTATTGGTTGAGAGGGGAAATCAAACAATTTTCTCTCTTAGATTCAAAGCCTAGCTTTTGTGCAGACACAGAAGTCAGGAGGAACATCCCATTCACGTGGTTAAAGTTTACTTCCATAAATGCATATGGTATTTGATGCTTCCCCTTCCCATCTGAAACTGAACCAAATGCAAACACACAGTCAGATAAATATTTGGTTTCCACAAAAGGGGTGGAATTATTCTTCTTTTATTTATGTAAATTTATTTCTGACATTGCTTTTTATTTAAAGGAGTATGCAAATATATCTTCTGTAAGAATACTTCCAGGGAAGGCAAAGCATAGAGGAGTAAAATGGCAATTGTTATTATTAATGGCCCTGAAACAAAGTCAGCACTTTATTTTTCTGCATGAGATTATGCTAGATTTTACAGATTGTGCTGTTTATCTCAGTATATCATCATTAATTTTGAGGCAAGGAAATATATAGAACTATGATAATTACAACTCTGTAGTTCTTATTTTTTAAAAGAGTTATTACAAAACCGCATTTCGTCTCATAAGTACCTATTAATAGCATGCCATTAGGTGCATTATGGATTAAATGTTCCCCAATCTAGCCCAGCTTCTGCCAACATTCTTCTTAGTATTTGAGGCATTGGTCATTTCCATGGGATATATTCAGCTGCAAATTTCTTACCAGTGTTGCTGATCTGCTTCTCCTTCCACCTTCATTGTGAATAGATATCTACCTGCTACTTCAGTGCGTCTCAACTTTCTTAGGCTAAAGCTACCTCTCATTAGGCTTAAGACACCCCTGATAAAATACCAGATCTTAGTTTTCACTTATTTTTTGGCAACAGAAAAATAATAGAGTGATTATTGTATTGCACAGAACTCAGAAACACCACAACAGATCAGAATGTCTTTAACACCATGAATTCCTATTTGAAATCTGTGGGTTTATTTTGTGAATCATACTTGCATGCCTAACAGTGCTAAAATTGTATGGTACCCTTGAAAGGACCTCAAGGCACCCCTGGAATGCCACAGCACCCTTGCTGACAATGCTGTGGAAGATAGGACAAAGACAGATATGACTGAGTCCTTTTTGGAGCTAATCAACAGGTAGCTGGTAATGTCCCTCCTTGAAATGTCCCCTTCCTTGGAAAGTTGTTTAGGAAGAGCTTAAACTAATGAGAGGGGCTTTGTTTTCTGGGGTGTTAAATGTTGATAACAAAGCTGATAAATGTTCTGTTATCGGTGGAGGGGGAGGGGGAGCTCACTAAACAGCAGGGATCCTGGTTTTCCTAGCTATAAATCACAAATTTTGTGATAAAAAAAATCACATATTTTCCAATAAAACACCCCCAGCTATGGACCAGGGTCCACAGTCCCTGGACCAGGGTCCACAGTCCCTTGCACCCACTTCCCACTGCTGTCTGCTGCAGGGGGAGTGGGGGCTGGCTTCCGCCATTGCACGCACTCCCGAGGGGAGCAGGGGGGCAGCAGTGAGGGCAGCAGCCCAGGTTTGTTTCCCTCAAAGCAACCCGGCACACAGGAGGCACAACACCAGGGCAGCAGGGAGCTCACAGTGGCAAGCAGCGTCTCTGCATGGCCCTGCTGTGCTGTCATGCCAGATCACACCCACTGGACTGCAAAGGCCCAAGAGAGAGCAGCAGAGTGGAAGCCCACACTCACAGCCTGTGCCTGACCCACACACACATCTGGCAGTTGCTGATCCCCCCACCCCCCTCAGGAGTACATGCTGCGGTGGGCAGCCAGCCCCCCCCAGCCTGGATAAGCCACCCAGGGGTCCATCCAACTCCCCTCTGGGGCTCCGCTGCCCTGGATCCCAAGCCCCACACACCCCCTGGCTGGGCAGCAGCCCTAGCCCTGCCAAGCTCCTTTCCTCCCTCCCTACAGGGACCTCAGTCCTCCTCTTCCCCCCTCCCCACTTACCTGCAGGAGCTGCTCTCACTGCCTGGGGCCATGTGCATTGCAGATGCACACTTCCCCTGTCTCACCACCCTCCTACTCCCTCAAGGCTAGAGCTCTGCCAGGCTGCAGGGAACTCATTGTAAAACTGGAAAATCTACAGGTTTCCCCAGTAAAATGATTAAAATGTGTTTGCCTCTAGCAAAAGGTAAAATCCACTGTTTACTCTGCTTTTCTGTGGGAAACAGAAAACCCAGATCCCTGCTAATCAGAGCATCGTGCTGGGACCTGGCTATACCACCCCCACCCTCCCTCAGCTCAGCATTGTGGAAGGGAAGGGGGCACTGCTCTAAAGCCCCCCAGCTTTTAGCCTGAGCCATTGCAGCCTGCATTTCTGGGATGTCTGTATGGTTATAAACTGGTTAGACTAACCTGCAAAGATTGAATCATTTCAGGCTCAGGCTTTTTGAATGTCTGTCCCTAGCCATGTCTCATTCCTTTCCTAGTTCCTGGCTGCAGCTGAGGACTGGATGCAGAAACTAGAACTGAATTTAGATGAGACAGAGGTGATGGTGGTGGGCAGACCACTTATATACCCAAGGGATGGCCTTCTCCCTTATGCCCCATCCTTATCCATAAGGCCAGTCAAGAGAACCTCCTGCAAGTACCATCAGTATGCCATATTTGCTTGGCAAAAATATGTGGGAGGTCATTCTTGGCAGTTGCTCCTCAACTCTGGAACTACCTCCCTCTTGAGGCCCACCAGAGACTACCTCCTTTAGAAGCACTAGAAGACCTTCCTATCTGGACAGGTGTTTAGTAAACAAAGCTAGGCTGAGATATTGTTTAGGGAGTTTCTGTTTTTGGTTGATATTCCCTTTCCTTTTTAAGTTGTTTTGTTCTCTTCATAGAATCATAGAAGTAGGGTCGGAAGGGACCTTATAAATTTTCAAGTCCGACTCCCTGCCAGGGCAGGAGAAAAAAAACTGGGCTCAAATGATCCCAAGCCTCCTTTTAAAGACCCCCAGGGTAGGAGCCAGCACCACTGCCCTTGGAAGTTGCTTCCAGATCCTAGCTACCCTGACTGTGAAGTAGTTCTTGCTGATGTCTAATCTAAACCTCCTCTCCAACAACTTGTGGCCGTTATTCCTTGTTATGCCAGGGGGCACTAGGGGAAACAAGGTCTCTCCCAAACCCTTCTGGTCCCCCCTAGTGAATTTATAGACGGTCACCAGGTCCCCCCTCAGCCTTCTCTTGTGAGGGCTGAACAGGTTCAGGTCCCGCAGTCTCTCATTATAGGGTCTCCTCTGTAGTCCCCGGATCATTCGGGTGGCCCTCCTCTGGCCCCTCTTTTCACTCTCCTGTTTTGTAAGGCACTGTCCTCTTTTTGTAGGCCACCCTGAATCTTTGTTGGGAAAGGCAGTATATAAATCAAATAAATAAATAGATCAACTGGCTCATGGAGTGAAATTTTCCAGCTCGGATGCTTGGTTGGTAGTAACATTCTGTTGACTGTCAGCAAATAGTATCTGAAAAGCCAAGGCAATTTTTTATTTTGCAGCATTGAGCACCAGAAAATCCAAAGCCTAAACCTTCAAAAAAAAGGGTATATATTAATTTTTTGGACAGTATTTTGTTATAACAGTGCTATTGTTGCCTTCTGTGATCACAGCTAGATCAGTTACACTAAAGCTTGATTCATATAATTGAAAATGGAAAGATATGAAACAAATAGGCCAAAAGATTCAGTTAGGATATTTTTTTCATTGAAAGAATTACTTTACTCATCTCACTTTCAATAAGCGCTCAATTTTGAATTTTTCTCAAGGGCTATTTTGACAGCCATCTGATCCCAGATTGTGTTGCCTTTGAATATACTTAAAAGATCAGCTTTTTGCTATTCTGAATAATGTAATACATATTATGCTATCCTGAATTATGTACACATCTTTATAATGTATACATATTTAGATTTTAATATGATTTTTGGAGCCCAGGAGGGAGAGAGCAGCATTCTCCAAATCTGTCTATGGATTTAATTTAGGTGTGCCTCTAGATAGTTATAGGCCTAGATTTAAATCATGAGAAACTGTGATGATGAAAAATCATTTGGAAGACTTCAACGCACACACAGTTCCAAAGATTCAAACCTTCCCTGAAGATCATTGGGCAGTAGCCTGTATAAAGGGATGAGCCTTGTAGCATCTTATCATTGCTTTTCAAGGTCTATGTCTGTGTATATTTCATTTGAAATTGTTACAGTATTTGACCAAGAGCCATCTTTCATAAAGATCAGCTGAGACTTCTTTTCTTGCTTTAGAAGCATCATTTAAAGGCAAATTGAGATTTTTAGGAGCTGAAACAACCATTTAGCTGACTTCAGGCCGACTGCTTTTTATTTGAAGTTTGAAGATTGCCCGAGTTGTGTGGTCTACAGGTCTAGTGTGGGAGTTAGGGAATCAGCAAAAATGAGATGTTTACATACCAGCAAAAGATGCCTGGAGGCATCTATGAAAGCCTTAACTGTTTACACTTTTGGTTGCTGTCAGTGAGAGATGTATTCTATTCAGTTACAAACTAAGTTGACCTCAATCTCTCGTGCATGCTTTATTCATTCTGTGGAAGATTTACAACAGCATTTTTGTGTTGTGGCTGCTGTTTCATGCTAATACTATGAAGCCAGTGCTGCTTGAAGTAACAATTAAATGCAAGGGGAAAGGGAATAGAAAGAGCCATTTGAGAGCCAAACATTTGTAACATGAATTTTCTTGTTCGCTTACAGTTATTCATTGTGGCAACAATAACAATGGGCCTATTGACTTTGGAGAAAGCAAGATCAGGCCCAAGATTTGTAAGTTAAAAGACTTGATCTGAGTGTTGTACATCTGGAGCTAAGTGAGGTATTTAATGACAATAATCAGATATTTAAAAAGTTAGTGCGTCCCTGTTGCATGATTGTTGAATGGTCATCTATGGATCAGTTAAGTGGTTCTAGTGATCTGCAGGGATCCTAGTCATCTACTCAACTCCAGCTGTGACCAACATAACTGTTACACTGGCCAGTGTTTTGCAGTGCTTGTTTTTAATCTATTGTTTAAACCTAGAGAAGCAGAACTGCTGTGGCAGAGGAGTTAAGACTTTCACCAAAACTCCAGACATGTGAATTTGCTATGTTGCTCCAGGCTCACACTAAAGGCCACTTCCAGTCAACCCAATTATAAATGAACACCTGGTTGTTTGGGCTGGAGAGCCAAATGAGGCCTAGATGTGATACAAGCAATATTGCTTCTTTGTTTGCTGTTAGCCACAAAAATGGGTCTGTCTTAATCACACTAGGCTGATGGGTTGCTGGGCTTTCATTTGACTTAGTAAAGTGATGGATGCAATAGAGTAAATGCTTCTCAAATGGGGTTAATATACCCATTGTGAAATTGTGGAGGGTACAGGAGAAGGAAGAATGAGAAAGCAGAAGGGAGGGGAAAGGCATGGGCTACTTGTGCCTCTTGAGTCAGGGGAGGCATGTGCCCCTCTGTACCAGAGAGCCTTTGAGGCCAATTTAACTTTGGCCCACCCACCTGTTTCTGGGCTAACCACCCACCTTCTCACCCACCACACCTTGTTGGTAATTAAATTAATGATGTAATTAAGCAGAAGGCTGCCCATTTCCTGCCCCGATGCCAGGGGGCGCTCTCTGTGGCTCTGTTCCTCTCCTACACTGCAGATAGCATCCATAGTTCTCACAATCACCAGCCCCTCACTGGGCCCTAGAATCTTCCTAATTGAACCTCACCTGGATTCCTCCCTTCAGGCATTCTCATCCACCTTCATACTAGGCAGCATAGCTCCCTGAACCACTTCCCCTTCAGGTGTGGTCCCCCCAGGACCTTTGGGTCACTAGCCCTGGCCCACCTCCAGGCCAGTTGGAACCCCAGGCCCTCAGCGCTTGGGCATTCCTCACAGTGGGCCCCTGGCCCTTTGACCCTTCCAGCCCTGACCTCAGCATTTACCAGTCAGGGGAAGTCCAGACAGGCGTGAGTCTATGGCCTTTCCTCTCTCTCTTCAGGTCCACCCTCCAGGCCCTCCAAACAAGGGGTAACCTACTCAGTTGTGGGGGCTAGGGGTTAAGGCACCCCAACCCACCTTTCACCAGGGTGGTAACTGGCCTGGCACTTCCTGGGGGCTCCCACACCACCCACCAGAGAGAGAGCCCCACCAGACCACCCACTCCCAGCAGGGTGAAGTTTTAGGTCATGCCCATGACCAGGAGCCTCCTGACCATCCCCTAAAGCTCCTCCCTTACCTTCAGATCATACCAGCAACCCTCCAACCAGGCAGAACTGCCCTGTTTATATGGGCAGCCCCTCATTCAAAATGGCTGCCCTCATCAGGCACCTGCCAGATGCCAGCTCCAGGCCCTTAAAGTGGCAGGCACAAACAGTGCCCTGCCACACCCCCCCAACACCAGTCAGAAACTGCGGGGGGAGGCCTAGTGGCCAATATCACTGATGGGGGTGTCCTCAGCAGCCGATCGCACTGACCAGGGAGGTGTGGGGGGGTCCCCCATGGCCGATCTCACTCACCAAGAAGCAGCACAGTCACTTTTGCTGGCAGTCTTGCTCCCTGGCCGGCACTCGCATCGAGGGCACCAGCACTCCTGCCTGCCCCCCTGCCTCCCATCACCTAAACAGGGAATGTGGCCTGACAGGGGGTGCACCAGTGCTCTTAGGGGGTGCACATGCACCTCCATACACTCCCCTGTCATCGCCACTGGGAAAAGGAAATAAAAATGGATGAGAGAGAGAAAAAAGAAAAATGTCAGATACCTTTATAATATCTCCTAGATGGCTTACAGTGTAGTTGCACTGACATAATATGTTATTTTTAATTATCCATAATTTGGAATAATAGAGGGATACATCAACTTCCATAAAATGAAAATATGGACTGCCCTGGGTCAGAACAGCAGGAAATAACTTTGCAACACGGGCATGCACTAGAGCTCAAAATTCACAGTTTTCACTTAGAACCAGGTCTCTTATTTAGAGTTCAGTGGAAGTAATTACATAGAGAGGTGGGGATGGTGGGGTGGGGGTGGCATATAGTGTGCCTTGCCTCTGGGAGTTCCTGGGCGTACTGTGCTTCAGACAGCGACATTGCCTCCAGGAGTAGCTGAGAAGTCTTAACCTGAAAAGCCACTTAGGCATTATCTGATTCTCAGATTGTACTGGAATAGTTTAAAAATAATGAAGAGGTTTTAGGATTGTTCATGGGGAGCTCTTCCCAAGCATGAAGTGTGCTCTAGGGGAAAGCTTTAAGATGCATATTTGAAAATATAACAAGTACAGATTGAAACTGGCATCTTGGGCTGATCAGTGAGGAGTCAGCCTCTTGGTGCAGAATGAGAAATGATAAGTCAGAAGTGAAAAGACCCTGAAGAGCTTTGAGACTGAAGAAAAATAGCTTTTGTTTCAGGTAATAGAGAAGGGGGAGTCAGGAGGGATTCAGAGAGAAGGCTGACATGGTTTAGGAAGGGAAAGATTCCTTCTTAAGGTCAGAGAAAAGGGTCTTGTGATCACAAGATGAAGCACAGGTTGATATATCTAGAGAGGTTCTGTGTAGAGCTGCAATTTTCAACCATTTTTAGATTGAAGCACCCCACTGTAACTTTTGTGAATTAAGGCATATCACATTTAACAAACAACGTTATTTTTATACTGCTTACCTCCTCACACAGAGGCTGGGCAAGGACAAGTGTCCTTGTATCCCAAACACCCTTTAAAAGATCTCACAACACCTTCTGGATTCTTAGAACCCAAGTTGAGAATCACTGATCTAGAGAAATTAGGCAGAAAGAATGTGCAGTACTTAGTTATAGCCTAGATGTGAAGACCCAGGGAAAGGTGAGAGGCAGAAATGACTTCCTGTTTACAGGCCTGAGTCACAGGCAGGGTGATGGTATGATCTACAATGACAGAGAAAAAGGGTAAGAAGAAGGAACTGGAGACAAGGTATAGGGTACCTACAGATGTTAGGGCCCCACTCTAACTCATGGCACTTTACATAAAACACTATGAGATAGACCTTCCTCCCACACCCAACAGATGTTCTCCTGTTGGGTCGGGGGGAACTAACCTGCAATGACCTGGCCAGAATGTCGGGGCACTCCAGCAGCCTCTAAGGAAGATGCTGAACTGTCCCCCCTCTCCCCAGCCCCCTGCCCAGGTCCAGGGCTGTCAGTGGGGGAGGGAGGGGAAAAGGAAGGGAGCTGCCAGCTGCTGAATGGCCAGAGCTGGGGGTGGGGAATGGAGCCCTGCCACCTTATGGCCCCCCTCAGCTACTCTGGCTGGGGTATTGGGGCTAGATGCAGGGGTATGAGGTGAGGCTAGGGCCATTCCTCTCCCCTCCTCAACTCTGGCCATTCAGCAGCTAGAAGCTCCATGCTGGCTGCTCTGGGATGCTTTGAATGGCTAGAGCTAAGGAGAAGAAGGGCAGAATGGGGCCCCTTCACCTCATGGACCCAGGTTGGGCCCCCCAATACCCTAGCTGGAGTTTGGGGAGGCGTGAGCTGAGGGTGCTCCATTCCCCCCGCTCTCCCTCAGCTCTGGCCATTTAAAGCAGTGGAGAGCTGTATGCCCTTGACAGACTGAGGAGGCACCAGCCCAGCCCTGCCCCCAAAATGTGAAGATTTCACCCTGGAGGGAATACAAGTGCTCTAAGGCACTCTGCTTTAGAGCACCTTAATTCAGTACCTCATTTGGCCAAGGTTAATTTTTCACATGATCAGCCATTTTAAAAGTGATCTGCAGCTGTTAAGTCATGGCTGTAGAGCACTTTCAGGGGTCTGATCCTACAAAAAATGTCACTTGTGTATGCATCCTAAGAGCTCAGTTTTAGTCATGTTGAGTTTGAGCTGGTGGCTTATTTAGATTTCAGTGCAGGTAATACCATAGAGAAGAGAGTGGGAGATAGTGTGATATTTCCAATAACAATGAGAGAGAGAAGCCAAGATTTTAGTCTAGAAAGTAGAGAGGTCTGGAGGAGAGAAGTGGATCAGTGACTTGTCTGCATAAACCTGGTAACTGAATTAGTGTCTGCATAAGAAATTACCCAGAGATTGGGGTAAAGGCTTTGATTTTCTAAAGTTTTGTGATTTTCTTGCACAAAACATTGAGAGCAACCAAAACAGGACCATGTCATAGATACAACAGAAGGAAAGGATTTCAAGAATTAGGACAAGTAATGGGTGACTTTAGCTATCCAGACATCTTGTGGGATGAGCACTCAGCTAGATCCAATCCACCAAAAACTTTCTCACTTGTGTCGAGGAGCTCTATCTAACTCAAGAAGTCTACAAGCTGGCTAGGAACAAGTCACTCCTACTCTTGGTTCTGGCCAAAAGGGACAGTCATTTGGGCAACATGCAGATTGAAGGGAAACTGGGCAATTGGGAACATGAGATGATCAATTTCTCCATCCACCACAAGCCAGGGAAATCAGCCAGTAGGGTAGAAATCCTTGATTATAGGAAAGCTGATTTCTACAAACTCAGGAGGTTGGTTAGCGAGGCCCTGCAGGACCATGGTCTGATGAAGAAGGGAATACAAGAAGAGTGGTCTTTCCTCAAGGATGCAGTCTTAGAAGCTTAAAGAAAATCTACTCCCTCTCAGAGGAAAGGCAGCAAAAAAGCTGGGAGACCCCCTTGACTCAACAGGGAAGTCATGGGCCTCCTGAAATTAAAGCAAGAAGCCTAAAAGGGATGGAAGTCAGGAACAAATACCAAAGAGAAGTACTCAGCAGTCACCTGCACCTGTAGGGAGCAGATCAGGACAGTGAAAGCACTAAGCAAACATAAATTGGCACCCAGAATCAAGTGTAACCTGGGCGGTACTCCAAGAGGTACCCCCTCTCCAATTGAAGGGATCAAAGCAAGTATACAAGCACTGTGGGAGGTGTAGGGACTCCCCCCTCCCCCCTCGTAGAGCAGAGCTAGACCACTAATGGGGATTTAACCATATACCTTTAATGAGAGAACAATACTTGGAACATAACCAGTATAAACCGGGGGGTATAGGGGACACTACAATGCCCCAAAGAGGCAGGATTCAACAAAGGTCAGATGCTTACAATCATGTCAACTTCATCCAGTTGACAAAAGACAGGGTAACCAAAATGTAAAACACAAACAGCAGAACAAACAATACTGGTTGGTGAAATATAAAAGGTACAAAATACAAAATGTAAAATGACAAGGAATATAGGGCCTAGGTACCTGGAGGGGGAGAAAGGGGGAAAACACAATGTCCCCTTTCCACTGCAAGAATAATTTCTTCCTGTTACCTCACTCACCCCAGCTAGTGCTTGAATTTGGAACATACACATGGTAGGCAGAAACTCTACCACAGAGCCACTAGTGCTGATACTGTGCCAAGCTGCTAGGGGGTCTTAACCTTCCAGGAGCTCCAGCCTCACGGCGTGCTGCCTGGCCTCTTATTGGAGAGGCTGGAAGCAGGGCTGGGAACCTCTCAGGTTGCTGCTCGGATCCTTGCTGGGGGAGCCTCTCTTGTTGGCTGTAGCTTCTCGTAGGTGATCCTGGAGCCCAGCGGGGAGTCTCTCCTGCTGGCCACATGCCGTACGGCTGAGGGTCCAACTGCTGCCTGCAGGTCCCACTCCTTCAAGCTCTTCTGCGGCAACTGCTTCAACCTTGCTGGCCCATCTCTTGCTAGCTCTTTGAAGCTCCTTCCTTGTGGTCCCTCACTGGTCTCTCCTGAGTTAGCCGTGCTGCCCCTTTTATCCCCCTCCTGGTGACCCAAAGGGCCAATCAGGGGACATGGAGGGTGAGTCTCTGGGGCCTGATTGGTGAGGAAAGGGAATCCCAAGTCCTCCAATCATCTTTTACCCCTTCAAAACCCCTGGGCCAAATCATTACCAGATTGGTGAGGAAAGGGAATCCCAAGTCCTCCAATCATCTTTTGCCCTTTCAAAACCCCTAGGCTAAGTCAGCTAGCCTGTCACACAAGGACAACAAAAAGTCCTTCTTTAGATGTGGAGGAAGTTGCAAAAGGAATAAGGGGTGCATGGGGCCCCATATAAACAAAATGGGACAACTGTTAACTGACACCCAGGACAAAAACCAACTCTTGAATGAATACTTCAGATCAGTATTCCACCAGTCCAAGGGTTTTAGCCTGCTTGACAGGCTAGCGTAGGTGATGCCTAGGGGGGCATGCACATGCCCCCCTTAGAGCACTAGTGCCCCAACTGACAGTGAGCACTCCAGCTGGTAGGGGGACATGAAGGGTGCTAGTCCTCACCCTGAAATTGGCTTTGCTGCTGCCATGCCACACGCAGAAGTGCACTTCTGCCACTGCCGTGCCAGCACGTCCACTGTTGCCAGGCTACATGTGGAAATGCTAGCACTTCTGCCACCACTGTGCCACTGGTGTGCTTGGCAACTGGCTACTGGCAGACCCCCGCTAGTCGTGCCCTACTGGTGGCCCCCCCCCGACTTGGGAGGCACCAGTCAGCCACGGGATACAGGTTGACCATGGTGGGGGTGACCACCCTCCCATGGTTGATGTAGATCTTGGGGGAAAGCACCTCCAAATGCTAAAAATGTGTAAGTCAGCTGGACTGGGTGAACTACACTCAAGAATGCTAAAAGAACTGGCTGATGTCATCGCGTGACCGATGGCAAAGTTATTTGAAGACTCATGGTGCTCAGGAGAGGTCCCAGAAGACTGGAAAATGACAATGTGGTACCTATCTTCAAGAAAGGGAGAAGGGAGGACCCAGGAAACTAAAGACCAATCCGTTTGACCTCAATCCCAGGTAAAATCCTGGAGATAATCATCAAAGAAACTGTCACACACAAGCTAACTGAAGGCAATATTTTGAAGGACAGCCAATGTGGCTTCATCAGTGGCATGTCATGCTGAACTAACCTCGTTTCCTTATACGATCAGGCTACTCACCACCTGGATAGAGGAAATGAGGTTGATGTCATATACTTGGACTCTAAAAAGGCTTTTGACCTGGTCTCTTACAATGTCCTTATGGTCAAATTGGGAAAATGCAACCTCGACTACTTCATGGTCTGGTGGCTAGGTAACTGGCTCTGTGGTAGGACCCAAAGGACACTGATTGATGGAACTGAGTCATCATGGTGGAAGGTAACTAGTGGAGTCCCTCAGGGGTCAGTACTTGGACCAATGCTCTTCAACATGATCATTAATGATTTGGATTCAGGTACTAAATGCAATCTGGCAAAGTTCGCTGATAACACTGAGCTATGGGGGAGTGTTGTCATGCTTGAAGACACGCTGGCAATACAGGCTGACCTAGACAGGCTTGTGAAGTGGGCAGACCTCATCTTGATGTCATTTAATACAGAGTGCTCCATCTGAAGAGAAATAACACACAAAACACGTACAGGCTCGGCAGTACTCTGCTTCTCAGCACCACAAAGCACCGAGATTAGATCTCAATCATGCCCAGGGGAGACTGGAATCATGTCCTTGGACTCTGCATGCATTCACAAGTAGCAAGCCAGTAGCAAGCACCAAGGTGAACAAAACTCGGATGTCATGATTGACAACAAAATGAACATGAGCCACCAATGTGATGCCGTAGCTGGCAGAGCTAACCAAACACTGCCATGCATCCATCAAGGCATCTCAAGCAAGGCAAAGGCTGTCATCTTCCCACTTTATACAGCCTTGGTGAAACCACAATGAGTACTGTGTCCAGTTCTGGGCGCTGTACTTCAAGAAGAATGTGGAGAAGCTCGAGAGATTCCAGAGCAGGGTCACACTCATGATTAGAGGCCTGGAGACCAAGACATAGGATGAGAGGCTGAGGGACTTGGGATTGCTCAGCCTGGAGAAGACAAGATTCGGGGAACCTGGTTGCAGCTTATAAGTATATTAGAGTTGCATATCAGGGGTTGGGGGAGACAAGGCCCCTCAGGGGTGGACAAGAAATAATGGGCACACACTAATTGAAGATCACTTCAGGCTAGATATCAGGAAAAACTTCTTTACAAGCTGAGTGCCGAGGGTTTGGAACAGGCTACCCCCAGAAGTAGTTACAGTCATCCACCCTGGTGATCTTCAAAAAATGTCTTGACACCAATCTTGCTGGGTCACTTGGTCCCAGCAGTCTTTCCTGCCCACGTGCAGGGGCTCTGGACCAGGTGATCTGTAAGGTCCTTTCCAGCCTAACAACTATGAAACTATAAAACTATAAGAAGAGTATATTCAACTGTACAATGGATTAGAAAGGACTTCTGGTTCTGAGCAGTGGCTAGGCAGAGGTCACTAAGACAGTCACAGGAGTGGTTTCAGCTTAGTGCCAGGGACAGAATCCAAAAGGGAGAGGTTCTACAATGGAACTAGAATTCCAGGCAATGACCATAAACAATACTATCAAGGAGCTTAGAGATGAGAGGGGGAAGAGAGATGGGTGTTATTTCAAGAGTCAAGTACAATCAAAGTTATGTTTTTTTAAGATGGGAGAGAATAAAATTTGCTTGTACACTGAACTGAGAGTTAGCTACACTGGAAGTATGCCTGAACAAAGCAATTAAGTAAGAATAAATTAAGGGTTTTTTTGGATCTGGTCATTATGGAACAATCTCTGGCTACTGTAGGTCATTTACATAAAGACAAAACTAAAAAAAAAAGCCTAAAATAGGCACTTGGGAAACTAGCATTTCCCTTCTTGGAACCTGATTTACTGTACTTCCTTTGCCTGATCCTTCTCTTCAGCACCCAATTATTTCAAAGCAGAACTTTATATAGCTAGGATGAAAATTAAAATGTTCAGGCTGAGGAATTTTGATTAATAAGGTCAAAAGGACTAGAGTGTATTTTTCCACTGTTGCATGTGGGAAATTAGTTGCAAATTTTCAATGGATAATAAGATGAGAGTTGTGCATACTTTTCTGTTAGATTGAAAAAATCCAACACCACTTGATTTATATATCTAATTAAATACAATTATATATTTGGCATAGGCACTACATGTTGTATATAAAATGTAAAGTATAGCTATAGATCCTGAGTTCATGTTTGTCAAAATACCAAAATAATTTGACAATTAAGAAAATTATAGATATATGAATGTATGTACATAGAACAAAATAGTTTCAAGTATATTTTAGGGATTGACAATTGCTCTGTGATGTTTTTATCAGAATATGAAATTAGAATTTTTTGTCATATTTATTTTACATTTATACAGAACATTTCATTTTTTTATTCTATGATGTACTGCATTCTGAATATACCTCTGTTATCTGAAGAGATTAAAGTTATCACAGCACTAACAGTTCAGTCACTAGCATTGACATTATGGAAGAGATATTTTATTGATGTAATTCCTGTATCTCCATTGGTTG
The DNA here is from genome assembly GCF_052110815.1 of Crocodylus siamensis. NCBI lineage: Eukaryota > Metazoa > Chordata > Crocodylia > Crocodylidae > Crocodylus > Crocodylus siamensis. The sequence goes on along the minus strand of NC_143398.1, from coordinate 197,433,570 downwards.
TATAAGCTTAATTTCACTGGAGCTATGCCAGTTCATTTCAGCTGGGAAACCCTGTTTTTTAATGACCTTTGGAGGAGTAGCTCTGAATAATGATGCCACTATGTTTCTGAAGACAGTGAGACCCCTGGCAGACATTACACTTAAGATGTTATTAACCAGTTAATCATGTCTTAAGTATCAACCTGGCTACACATTCTTGTAGTTAATGGTGCGATAAAATGGAATAATCCACAAAGTTACTACACAATATATGTATAACAGCTTTGTGGCTGGTTTCCATTGTGCCCTAAATTGCACATGTGGCTAGTGCCAATCAATCAGCTGATTGGCACTCACAGCCACAGCAGCACCAGGCACCTGGCTTGCTACTTGTGAATGCATGCAGAGTCCAAGGACATGATTCCAGTCTCCCCTGGGCATGACTGAAATCTAATCTCCAGTCCCACAGTCATGCCTCCTGCCATATGTATGACAGGAGGCATGACTCTTGGGATCATGGATCAAATCCAATTGCATGTTTAACTGAACGTCTCTCAGCGGCCTTAGTATGTAATTTCTTCCTGAATTCTTAATAGGAAAAAATAAGAATAGGGGATAATTAAGCAGTTGTCACTGGATCCTGAGGCTGAAATATGTGAAAAAGGAAAGCACTGGACATTTGCTCAGCCCCTATGAAAAGAGTATTTGACACAATGTGCCTGATCTGCAAGCTGCTAAGGGCCCTTTTATTTAATTGAAGTCAGTGAAAGAGGCAGGTATATTGCACTTTGCACAGCTGGACCTAGTACAGAGAAACATGCCTCAGGCTCAGTATGGCAACTAACCCATTCTAACCAAGAAGGGAAGAAGAGGGAATAGGCAAGGTCAGGACACTTGAATGCAGTGAGGTGTTATGAATGGCTACCATTTTAGGAGTTTCAGCCACTCTTTTTGGCAATTAGAAACATATGGGCTAGGAACAGAAATTACACACAAATCACTTACCTATAAGTGATAGGACTGGTTTAAGTAAACCTGGTTAGATGTAGTATCAGACTTAACTGATTTAGGTTAAATCAGTTTATTGAACTTCTGTCTCAGATCCTCTCCAGAGGGGAGACAGTCTCTCAGCATTGCAGGATACTTTGCACCTCTTCTGCCTACCTCCCTTTGCAGGGTGGCTGGACTAGTTTTGGCCCAGTCTGTCTGATCCAGTCTGGCATGGAGGTGTGCTACAGCACCCCACAGCTTCTGGCCACTGCGGGCAGGTAGCTGCATTTCCAGAATCAAAAAGAAATATTTGTTCATTTGTTTATCGGTTTAATCTACTCATCTTAGATTAACCTGCGAAGATTGAGTGGATTCATCCAGCTTTTTGAGTGTCTGTACTTAGCCCTGAGGTCCTGTAATTAGCTCAAAATGGTTTTGAGCATCAAGAAAAAAAGAGTACCTTTTACTTGAAAAGGCTCAGTACTTCACAACATACATTGTCGCAGTATCCTGAAGGCCTACAAGTCTCCTCTCAGCACAGTGGGTCACAAGTTTCAAAACACCATGGTCCTTGGTGCTGTTGCCTCCAAGACAGGTCAACAGATACCCAAGAGAGTGAACGTTTTCTCATGGATTCAGACACCTTGTGTTCAAATGTTGAGTGTTATTGGTGTATATAGAAATTTGATCCAACTAACTTCTTAACACACTGCTTCAAGAGTTGTCTTGTGAATATAAAACAATTATATTAATAAGGAAACTAAAGTCTGATCTTACAAGTATTTCCTCCAGTAAAGTAGCTCTATGGTGGATGGTGTGTGCTTGTGGGTGTAACTGTTAGTGTATCAAAGCCTCTGTCAATAATCTCAGTATTTTAAAACATATTTCTGATATTTGTCTTTTTCTGAAATAATTTAAACTAGCCATGCAGGATATGAGTTAAGGTTTCAGAACCCAGACCTTACATGCATAAAAGCAAAGATTTATCCAATTCACAAGGCCCAGATCCAAAAATTAATTTAGGTGCCTAACATCTATTTACTCAGCAAAAACTCAGTGGGGATTAGTGTTGCAACCTCCAGAAACATTTCTTCCAGTCCCACTGCTGCAGGTTTATCAGTGAGTAAGGAAGGAAACGCATCATCTTTGGAGCATGATCAGCTGTGCCACAACGTGTCATGGTACAGCTGATCTGCTTCATTGGTCATTTACACACCAGGATTGTTGTCCAACAGAATTGGGCTCCTGTCTTACATGGGGGCTCAGATGCCTGATTCTAAGAAACAACAGTCCCAGGTACTTCACTCTGACACAAGGTGCCCATCTGTAAGTGTGCGTTTCCAACTTAAACATGCATGCCCCAAGTTGGGACACAGTAGTGTGACATGTGCACCCCAGGATATGCGCATCACAAGATTCCCCTAACAACAGTGGCAAGTGCAAAAGGGGGAACTCCCCAAGATGTTCCCCTTCCATTATTGGAGATCACACCCTGACTCAGGGCATGTTAATGAAAAACACATGCCAGGAGAATCCCCTTGCAACACTGCCATGCTTTGTCTGCAAACCTGGAGGGGGGAATCCCTATGGGCACCTATACATGTGCCGGATGTCTGCTGCAACATGTGCTAATTAGTCGAGTATGCTGGAGTGTGCTAATTAACACATTCCAGCAGCCTCCACATCACATGAATTCAGCATGCTGTACTTCAAAAAGGCAGTAGGGGTGTTTTAACTAAAGCTTATATAACAGGCTTTAGTTAAATTGCCCCTGCTGCCATTTTGAAGCACAGGATGCTAAATTCATGTGACTCAGTAGGTGCTTTAATTAGAGTGGCTTTTGGTAATTAAAATTAGAGTGGCTGGTGTAATTAAAATGCCCCTCCCCTCCTTCACCCCAGAGCATGTGTAAAGATGCCTTGAGGGACTTACTCTCTCCATAATTGAAGACATGCACTGGGGGAATCACCTGCAATGGATTCCCACAGTATGGGTATCACAGTGCCATGCCCAAACTTGTAGTGCACATCTGCAAGTGGGAAACCATCCACTTGCAGTCATGTATCGTGTGTTAGGGTGAGGCACCCAGGACTGTTGTCTTCCAGGATCAAGTCTCTGAACACCTGTCTGTGGCTGCCTATACTCTCCCACCATAAGCAAACAGATGTTGGCTTAAAAAAATCAGCACAAATTATGGCTAGGGTCATCAGCATCACAAAATTTAGGAATCTGTGATATAACAAAGGACTAAGAGGTATATTTGCTTGGGTTTTGTGCTGCCATAAACATTTTTATTGTTTCAGTCACATTTATTTTTCTTACCTATAGCAGAGCAAAGGCAATTTCTTTCATAATGGGAATGCATAGGTTTTGTTTTTTCTTAGTCTATGTTTTTAAATCTGTTACATCTTCAGGCAGTGAACAGGCTGATTCTGTTCACTATAATGAGAAACACCAGGCTTCAGCTACTATATACCAGCAGAGAATAACTGAGTTAGATGATCAGCCTATGAAACCAAAGTGGAAAGATACAGTATTTCAGCACCAGTCAGTCACCATTTTTTCCAGGTAGGGCCCTTCAAGATGCATGATAGGCCTTGCTCTGTAGGTAGCAAAAGTCTTATTTAATTTCTTATTGAATTCAATGAGAATCTTTGTTTTGGCTTTTATGGCCTTAAGAAAGCCAAAACAAATAAAAGGACACCACGCATGAAAAGTGCCTTTTGTGAGAGTTTGCACTGGCTGATCTTCCTGAAATGTACAAGAGATTTTCCAGGTGTCTTGGTACACATCTTTGTCAGCCATATTGACTAGATCCTGTGCTGGTGTAAATCAGTATAGCTGCACTCAGGTCAATAAAGTGATGCTGGTTTATATCAGCCAAAGATCTGGCTCATTGTTTCTTTAGAGGTTGGAATGAACCATCATCCCAGATTGCAGGTATATTGACACATTTGATTTCTGTCACCTGGGAATAATGGATCCAAAGCTTGTTTGTCAAATTAATACTCTTCCCTGAGTCACCTGCTCTATTTTAATTTACTTTTACAAACTAAAAAATTCCACACATAACCCCCTCCCACCTAACACATTTTTGAGGCACAAAGCCTGCAAAATAACTAGATGACTTGAATGAATGTAACAATGTATAAAACTGAATTTATGTCTAACAAGGGATTGTTTTCTGTATTCTTTGAACATTTTGGTAATAATTTCTTTAAAAACATACTAATATACAGACAATGAAAAAGACCAAATGTTATTTTTCTAGAATTATTGTTTTATTTATCCTTATCTTAGTTTCCATAATAAGAGAATGCCTCGAGTACATAAACCAGGATTTAAGAATCCTAATTACTTGGCAGATTTTTGGCTGTCTTGTTGAGCTGCCTGGGAAAATGGAGTAAGTTGCATCTAAAAGCAAGAAACCAAGGGGAGAAACAAAGGAGAATATGGTAATTGTTTTAAGGTGCAGACAAAAGTGGCAATTTTCACCTGATCTGGCCACAGAAAACAGTTTATAGCTGTGACCAAACACAAGTGCACAACTACAAACAGCTTAAAAAATGGCCAGTTGGGTGAAAATCATGCATGAGTATCAGAAAAAAAAAGTTACAAAATGCTTAGTCTTTTGTAATGTGTGTCTGCAGAACTCCTAGCCTGTTGCTGTTTTCAGAATGTAAGTGGGGACAAGGAGCAGAGGGAGTTCAGTCTGGGGGGTTTTCACCCATGTCCCCCGCTGGAGGGCCAGAAGGGTATATTGTAGGCCTCTACCCCAAGCCACAAGAATGAGCTCCCTCTGCTGCTTTCCCCACTCCCATTCTGAAAACAGAGGGCACTGGGAGAGACCCTGGCTGTTGCTATAGGAACCTGGCTGCAGGCTCCCAGCCACAGTTACATTCCTCTCTCCCCTGGAATGAACAGTGAACTTCTGTTTGGCCTGGGGTAACATTGTAACTCAGAACACTTTCCAAAAATTGTTCTGAGTTACAGCTGGGAGCTGCACTTCTGTCTGCACCCTTAGTGTTTCCTTTAAAGCAGTATAGCTATGTTCTGCTGTGTACCCCAGGCTGAATTTAAAGACTACATCTAGTCTGAAGCAAATTTAGACCACGTAAATGTGTTCCTCTTCTTTTCATTTACTAGGAAGTTCAAAATGCAGGCATGTTCCAAATCTGAGTTTTATAAATGGCTGCTGTGTTTCAGTGAGCCACACTATAACCCAAATACCTTTGTGCTTTAGAGTGGGGATAAGGCATAGAAACAGAGTGTAAAATCAAGATCCCAATGTGATGGTTTGAGTCATCTGAGACTTTTTTAGAAGAGATATCACTGATATAATTTAGGAGCATTTGGTAATTTCACCATTTGTGAAGCTGATTGTTTTTTTTTTATCTGGGGTTTTGGTCAAATGGATAAAAGCAAAAGCCAAGATGTTGATTAGACTGCAGAAATGTCGAAAAGTTGCTTCATTTGCACTCACAATTTATCAGGAAAATATAAATATGCTTTGAGGCAATGATTTAATGTAAAATGCATTACCAGTTCAAAGTATATTAGTGCATGCTTGCTGAAAATAGTTTGGCATTTAAGCTTTCTTCATCAGCATTAATTAGATTGAATTACCTGCAGTGAAATCTGAGCCTTTGAGGAAAAAAAACAGTTCTGGCCCTTCTGGTTTAAGAATGCAAGGGGGAAAAAAGGAGAAACAGAATTAGAAAAGCAGTGTTAAGATGGTTTTAGTTTTAAGACTATAAAACAACCCTGAGCAAAATAAATTAAAGCAGAGAAATGTCAGGACACTAAATTGTTGTTGCGGGGAGGTGGATCAGGCATTCTGGGAAGTCAGAATATTATTATATGTAGAATTGAGAAATGTTGCTGCAGGTCAGGTGGCACACAGTAAAACCATGTCTGTGAAGGGAAGCTTTCAACTTGCGGTTCAACGAGCGTAGAGAAACCTCTAAACAGAGCCTGAGAGGAGCAATCTTAATGGAGTAAGAAGGGTGCAGCAGTGTGAACAGTGTGACTTTAGGGCAGAGAGTATGAGCAGGACACAGTGTCCTCTGAGCAAGCAGCCTCAGGGCAAAGTATTAGTGGAGCAAAGACTGAGAAGGCTGAAGCAACTTGAGATGGGGATCAGGGCAAAGCAGATTATAAAAACAAAATAGCTTCAGGACAGAAAGTAAGCAGAGCTGTTCAAGAGGCTGAGCACGCTAATGAGCTCACAAGATTACTTGCTGTCTGAGAAAAGGGGAAATTTGGCAGTAAAGGAGAATCATTTATGGATCAGCACTCCCAGTCCTATTAATTTACAAGAGTTATTAACAAAATGACACCTATGTACTGAAAGGTAATAATTGTATGTGCTGAACATGTAAAAAGGCAACACTTCTGTCCTAAAATTTTGCATGTGAAATTAATGCTACAGGGTTTTTTTTCTGCTTGGCTTGATCTTTCTAAATCAGTATATTGACAGATATCTGCAAACAGAACAGCAGACACTCTGATGTCTATTGTTAACTATTTAAGAAAGCAGAAGCCATGAACTATGTTATTAGTGTGGAATACATTAGAATCTAAAACACAAAAGTAATTTGTTTTTCTTTTTAGCTTTGCTTTCTACGTAATTTAGATTAGCTTTGAAGATAATATCAGGGCTTGTCCTATAATTTAAATATTTTTAAATAAAATGTTTTTGAGTGTGGATATGGGCATAATTTAGCCACTGGCTCACCTAGCTTCAGAAATAATTAGAGAACATTGTTTCTGGCAAGGGACTGGATGAACTTTATTACCTGCTTATCACTTACCTACTACTGATGAGTCCTGTAGTTCAGATTACCCAACCTAAACAGCTTTGAAAAATCAATATTGGAGAACCTTTATATGCCTGTTACCATGACCTGAAAACTACTTTCTCCCTTTCGGTTTTGTTTTCAGTTTTATGCCAGTTTCTACTGTTGGAAACAGTAGACGATCTTGAAGAAAAATGTCTAGAATAAATACAATTGTATTACTAGTCAGGATTATCCACTGCAGATCATGTGACAAGGTAGCATTTTGTTGAAGCTATGTATGATTTTATTAAATCCATATATTTCCCTGTCATCGAAGGGTCTTAATCAAGATAGGAATTCTACTATGTAGCTTCTGTAGACAGAGGGCATATCTACACATGTGCTTTAATGCATAATAGCCTATTCTACTGCACATTAAAGTAGCATACAAAAATGGTGCTAATATGCTAATAGACAGTAGAATAGGCTACTGCACATTAAGCATCACCTTAAAAAGTATGTTTGCGCTAATGAGCATTACAGCAGCTTAATGTTCATCAATTTAGTACCTCATATTGGAGGTACTAGATATGTGCATTAGGAAAAACACATGAATGCACATGTCGATGTGCCCAGGGAGAAACATTCTAGGACAGTAATGTATTGCTCACAAAATTTGACAAAAATATAAGCAACTGTTGCATCAAAGAACAGAAACAACATGGAAACAAAAAAATCTTTAAAAATTGTAACTGCTGTTCTGAAGAGATATAGAAACATTTTGGATTTGTGTTACTTTAATTTATCCCAATCTTACCTTTTGGAGGTATGGAGAGTGGAGGGGGATAAATAGTAAATTAGCCAAAAATGTGGTTTCAGTTGCCATGCCACTATTGACAAATGCCAGATGAATTGGGTCAAATGGTTTTGGCTGGAAACATTGTTTTTAAAACCAGATTCACAGAAGTGTTGGGCCAATGAGTATTCTACTCTTGAATGAGCTTAGTGGTCAGAGTGCTCATTAGGGGTGTGCGAAGCGGGCCCTATTCGATTCAGATTCAGATTTGGCCCGCATCGGGGACAGTGATTCAATTTGTTGATTTGGATCATTGTCCCTAATTTGATAAAGCTGAATCCAAATATGAAGATTTGATGCTGCTTCAGAGAATCAGTGATTCAGCCATAGACACAGCTGTAAATGCTTTTTTCTACATATCTTGAGGTACCAGCGTGGCTTGCGAATGCTGTGATAGTGGGGTGGATGGAGCATCCCACAGGAGTGCGAGGGGGCCCCCCACATGCTCAGTGGTGAACCCAGAAGTGGACTGGAAGCACTTCCTGTCCACTTCTAGGTCTGCCAGGGAGTGTTTGGGGGGACCCTCCCATGCCCCCCCAGCTCGGTGATCAGCTGCAGGGGTACCTTGGGTACTCAACCCAGACTCAGGAGGCACCAGTTGTCAAGCTGGAGGGGTGCAGGGGGCAGTACACTTTCCAGAAGACCTGGAAGTGGACCAGAAGTTGTGGTCTACTTCCGGGTCTGCTGCCGAGTACACTGGGGAGCGCCCCCATGCTCCTGTTGGACACTCCATGCTCCCCAGCATCATGACATTCATGAGCTGCCTACTACCTGGAGGTATGTAGAAAAAACATTTAAAGCTGTGTCTATGTCTGAATTGCTGACTCTTTCCAAATCTCTCTGAATAATTTGGAGGGTTCCATTTCGATTTGGAGAAATTAAAGGGTCCTCTGATTCAATTCAGATTTGATGATTCAGCCACCAAATTGGGCCAAATCCCTGCCAAATCAAATCAGGGACTGAAGCTTCACACAGCCCTAGTGCTCACCTAGGTTGTAGGAAACTCAGCTTTATGCTGCTCCTCTTTCTGAAAGAATTTGTACCCTGCTCTGCACCCAAGTAACCACCAGACATTAGCCTATTCTTGGGTATAGCACACTTAATCCCTCTTGTTGAAGATATTCCATTTGTTATCAAACACTTCACCGAGTGAGAGAGAGAGAGAGGAGAGAGAAAGAGAATGATTTCCCAGCCTAATAGCTGTGACACTGTAAGGCCTATATCGAAAACGGTTCTGGGAGGAGGCTAAACTGGCATCCCGGACAGGGTCAGTTTTGCGGAACCCAGGAGCCATGGGATAATGACCTAATGCATCCGCTGTTCTTTGGATAAGACTAGAAAGAGGAACTGCTCTTGCCTGACCCAGTGGCTCTGGAAAGAGGAACTTCAAAATGACAGCTTTGCAACATGAAATAATAGCTTTGGTCTAATCCATGAAAGGTAATAAGCTTTGCTATAATCCATAAAACGTAATAAGACTAGAAGCTACTTTTACTGGAGAACCCAAAGAGATAGGGAGTGGGAGTGAAGGTATAAAAGTCATGAGAACTAGGCCCCGGGTGGAATCACTTTGGGGAAGGACAAGGCTGAGGACCCAGTAAAGGAGACCATCATGCCACCCTGGACGCAGGGTGGGGTTCCCAAGACTAGTCAGGTAATGACTTAGGACAGGATAGGAAGTGCCTTTCCTCCAGCCCAATGCGCTAGCAGTTTTTACAAGCCCTTGTATTGAGTTGCTGCCATTAGACCATTTTTCTGTTACTTACAATAGAAGTTATACTTGTTGCTTTGACTCTGGTGTGTGACTTGAGGGTTACTCACCTTCCCCCCTCGGAAGGGAGGGAGCCCTGGCATTGGTGGAGAATGCGGGCAATAAGACACCCCTTCTAGGGGGCAGCCTGGCCAGCTGCATCTGGGGAGCTGCGGACATGTTCACACACCGGGGAAAAACCACAAGTCTTTCCAAACTTAGTAGGAGGGTGCACCCATGGACATCCTCTGGGGCAAGGGACCTCAGGTCCCTTGCCGCAGTTGAAGGAGTTTTTGCCCAGTGACAGCTGGGAAGGAAGCCAGGAAAAACTGTGTTATTGGAAGGAGCCATATCCTTATTATGGGAGGTGGTGGGAGCTTTGTTGCCTCCAGAAGACCTAACTCTGGAGTTGTGGGGGAGAACAACAGGTGGCAGTGGCCAATCTAGTTGGTGATGAGGAAGGACAACCCGCTCTGCCCGCTTCAGGAGTGGAGAAGGAGACGCCCCCCCCCGAGAGTAAACCCCCTCCTATGGAGTTGGAGGTAAGTGCAGTTATGAAGCCCAGGTATCAAGTGAATCAAGAGGGCCCTAGGTTCACCCTACATGACTGCAAGGTGGTCCCATGGAAGCCCACAGATTTCCAGGTTGAGCTGGCAGCCTGGGTGAAGGACCCAAAAGAGATCTGGCTCTCCTAGGCCGATAGGGTAATGTCTCAGAGACCAGATAAATTTTTCACTCCCCTAGAGGCGGTAACTGTATTAACCAAAATCTTCCCAGGGGAATGGTATAGGTCAGCACAGGCCAGTCAGAAGATAGACCCAAAGGTCTCAGAGTTTTATGTTTACCAGTTAATGGGCATTGTACTAGGGACCTTGGAAGCTTGGGAACTGACCAAGGATCAGCACGCTAGAGAGCTTAAATGGATAGATTGGCCAGGGGCAGTACGGTAGTTAAGTGGGGATGCATTTAATGAGGCGGCCTTGGGAGGGACCTTGGATGTGGACACCCTGCCGGTTGTAGTCACTGGAGCCACTTGGGAGAGTACCCATTCATAAGGGATCTGGTTCCTCACAGGGTATTCTGATGCAACATTATAATGCCTGGACAAATTGTCCCCTGGCAGAAATTATAAGTAATTTGATTAATTATGATTAATTTGATAGGGGAGCACCCAAAATTGAAACAAGTGGCAGTAGTAAGGGGGTTGCCAACCGATCTGAAGAATAACATCCCCTGCTGCCAACTCTGGAAGGAGCTGAGGGAGAGAGGAATCCCTATACAAGATTGATGGAAAGCCCACAAGTGAATTGTATTGGTTGTGGAAAGATGACAAAATTGGGGAGACGACTAAAGATTGCCACGCAGTGGTAGCTATTCCCTCAGCACCTCTGGAAGAGGAGCCCGAGACCATAGTGAGGCTCTACCCCAATCTGAAAATTTTGCACACAGATTAGGGAGGCCCTGGGGAGGGAAAGTGAGGGACACCCCCCTCCTTGCTTCCAGTGGGACAAATCCCCGGGCACTCTAGGGGGTATCTTTTTGCCCATATTACGATTGAAGGAGGTGAGGTGGAAGGATGGTTTCTGATGGATACTGGGGCGGAGGTTACGATATTCCAAAGGGAACGCCCCCCCCCAATGGATGTCCAGTGGTGCTTAAAGGGGTGGGGGGAGGAGCTGTTAAAGGATGGGACATAAAAGGCATGGTAAAATTAGGAGAGCGGGAGGTCCCCAAGGTAGTGATCGCTACCTGACTCCAATTGTGGATATTGGGAACCAATGTTTTGAGTCACTGAATTATAGATAGCACCCACTGGAGGGTGATGGCCCTAGAAAAGGAAGCCACCTTGCTTAGGGATGGACCATGGATCCATTCAGAGTGGGATGTGGGATGTACCAAAGAAGAGATACAAATTGAATTAGAAAAAGAAGTAAAACCATGTTTTGTACATCTCTACTCTTACTAAGACATAGATGTAAAAGGGCATTGTTAAGGGGGAACCAAGAGACACCTCAGTTCCAGCCAGTAGGCTAGAAGGACATACTAATTAGTCTATGGCCATGCTTTTTTGTTGAATGAAACAACATTTTCTATTTTGATGTGAAAATAATTTTTTAAAATTGAAATAAATCCTTTTCTATTTTTTCAATTCTATATCTGAACCACTACATCTATTATCTGCACAGTCTTAAACTGACAGTGTCCATCAGGCTTTATTTTCTCTTTGTTTAAGAACTTCTGAAAGCTAAAATTATTTTTAGTAGCCAGTTGTAAGCTTGGCATTAGGTATTAGATGGATTCTGTTTACACTAAGAAAATCTGACTTCCACTGAATACAATATCATTTTTTAAGCAGGATACAGCTTTTTTCTAAATATCTGCACATCCCCTTACACTAAATTTTTTTAAGTCTAGCCATGTGATTCAGCCCAAAACATTTTACAGGGTTATTTCATTTTAGAAAGTTCCAAAGCAATATATTTAAGCTTATAAATAATTATATTGTGTGTCTTATGTGTCTTATGCATTACAATACAGGGAAGCCCATAACATTTTATTGTGTGAAATTGAATTTCATTATGAAAAGACTGGCAGAGGAATGACTGCAGGCAGTAGGACTGAAGTTATGGAGGTCATTACATAAAATCAGTAGTTTTCTTACCATATGAGGATCTTAAGTTTTGCATGCAATATAAATTCAGTACAGAATTCTCATTCAATATCATTACTTTCAATTTGCACTGGTATTTGTAAATTGAAGTGTTGTAAATGAGCCACATTGCTAATAGACTTTGCTCTTCCAAGCTATCTCTTGTACCTGGCTTTTATTAATATTATGTCCTACTCCCTCATTTTTTGTCCATAGCTCTCATTGCCTTATCTTCTAAAAATAAGAAGCTGAACGGCTATATATTCTTTCTGCTAGTATTTTTTTTTATTAGGCTTTTGCATAGTATCTCTTATGTGGGTACAGCAAGTAAGTAATAAACAGCATCATGGGTCCAGAGAGAAACAAACTACAGATGAATTTGCAGAACAAGCATAACATTGTTTTGAAATTAATGCTCATTAACCTACATTTGAATGAAATTAGAACAAAACTGATTATCTAATGAAAGTGCTTATTTCTGTAGTGTCTGGGCACTCACATATTTCCTTAGTTCCCATGCAGTCTGATGTAAGTAATTTAAGGATTCTGGATAAAGTAGAGCCTGGCGGAAATAAATAGATTGATGTGGTACAATTCTAAGTACTGTTCTGATGAAAGGGCAATGGTTTGGGTGCTGTCATTTTTGGCAATAGTTGGAAAGATCATAACAGCATGAAGCACTGACTGTTTATAATTACAGTTGGCAGAATTGCTTATTATTAAGGTTGCATGGCATTTCCCATTACAAGACCCCTTTTGTAGTTGATTATAATGTTGGAAAACTTGAACCATTTTTTGGCAGTTTTTTTTCACACTAAATGTCTGTCTTAAACTGAAATTGTTTGTTTTGAAACTGTAGTATCAGGTTAATGACACTGTCAGATTAGCGGCCATTGAAGAGAGTATAAACTCACCTGCACCTGATTCAGTCTACTGAAATTAAGAAATTGATTCAGATTGATTCAGGGATTGATTGTACCAATATGAATGTGACCAGCACCTGGCTATTAAGATTAGAATGATTATATATTAAGAATAGAAATGATTGTTTCATCCTTTCTCCTGAGTTCTTGAAACAGACTAAGTTTGAGATGTACTTTAACTGCCTAATCTTCATGGAAACCATACTGTGTTATTCTTGCTTTTCAGGAAAAAAAATGAAATTGTAATAATAAGATGGAATTGCTTGATTTCATGCCACACTATAAAAGAATTATCAAGACAGATGATTTGTTTTGCAACAAATGCCCCCAAATTGAAAATACTATGTTTCCCAAAATGGAGCAAAAGCAAAGAAACTAAAATTTCAAACACAAGATTTAAATATTTGTTTTTGGTGAATTGAAAAAAAAAGTCTAGATGAAACTAAATATTTTTGTTCTTATTTTGACTTTAAAAATATTATAAAATAATACAAAAAGGAAAATCAACACATTCCACACAAATTAGGTTGGGACATAATGTTTCCATTATACTGAAATGCTTTTAAACTTTTTTCTTTCTAAACAGACTTTCACTGAAATGACACAGCTCTGCAATGGTAATATTGAAGTGATGCTGTAACTGTGATGGTCCAAGGAATATTTATGGGGGATAACTTTTATTGGACCAACTCCATTTGTTGAAACATATTTATCTAAGTTTTTCGGTAACGCTGCACATTTCCTCAGATTTCTGGGAGGCCCCTGGCAGATATTCAGTTAAGGGTGCCATAGGATCTGCTGCATGATCCCAACAACCCTGCCTCCTGTCATGCTACATAGTGAGTTGACCTCTCTCAATTTCAATATCTCGGACAATGATGTCAGGAGCACACACTTTATCTTGCTAAAAGAATTCCTTCCTCATCCTGAAAAAGTATAGCTCTTTATACATAAAGACTTCAGATTCAAACTTCAGTCTTTTTGAACCTCAGATTATCAAGTATAATGTTTCAGTATGACACTTCTATTTTGACATTGTGTGACAAACATTAATTTAAACCTATGGTGGGCTTCCTTTGATGTAATTAATTATAATCCATCAAGTCTTTAAAGTATTTTAACCAAACTCTTAAAAATGTCTAGTGTTTCTTGGGAAGCTCCCATTTTTGTGCCCTAAATGAGGCATTTAGAAGTGGCCTGATTTTCATGGTAGCTGCTCAGTATTTTTGAATATGAGATATCTTAAGACATGTCTAAAAGTTGAGACCCCCACAATTCAAAATCTTTGTTTTTAAGAGTCTTGTAATAATGGGATATCTAAAAAACTCAGGCATGGTTGTGTTGCAATGCTGAGCTGGAGTTCGTCTCTGGTAAACAGAAGAATAGATCTATAAATTAGGAACTTTTTTGAATAGGTATCTAGCAAGTAAGAGTGTTTCTGACTAATACTGAAAAAAATACATATGCCATTAGAGAAACTGCTGAGGAAAAAAAAATTAAGCAAATATATTATCCTTTGAATTGCTGCCCAGATCATGTCATCTGTGATTAGTACTTTTATATCTGAAAGGCAAGTGAATTAGAAACTAATTACATTTATTCAATTGTTCTTTCTAAAGATGTTTGTTTTGTAAAATGCCACATTAATTGCCTTTTTTGGTCTCATTTCTTTGTCCTTTGTGTGTGCTATTGTCCATCTTCTTTTTATCCTGCACATCCCTACAATGTGAACCAAGAAAGCAGGGTTTGGACTCTCTGTGGTTGCCTTTCTTATTTAGCTAGGATTTGAATCAGAGGAGATCATTTCAGCCATGAATAAGCAAGCTAAAACACATTTCCCTCTCTGACTCAAAACTTTGCAAAGACTGAATCTTTTTATAATAAAGCGTAACACTGAGGCTAAGTGCAGACATTTGTGGGGGTTAGGGGAAGGCTAGACTGGGTTCAAAGTGGCCACCTGATCTAAGGTAAGTCAGGATGGGGGGGCTACAGGGGAAGGGGTTAGGGGGAATAAGGGAGCAAACAGGCTCAAGGGAGGGGACTGGTAGTTCACAGGGGGATCAGGGAGGCAGGTGGGGTTTGCAGGAATTATTGGGAGGACATGTGAAAAGTGCAGCCCTGTGACTGGGGCTGGTGGCTAGACTTTCCTATTTTTGTTTGGATTTAATAGGCCGTGATATAGTTCTTAACAGAAAAAATCAAGTATAAGGAAACGTGTTTCTATTAAAAATGTGGCCTTGTGCATTTCTGCTTTTGTATGAATTGAAAGATTTATGAAGGTCAGCATCAACTAAGACCTTTAAAAAACATTCCATGGACTATTTATTTTTCCTTTGGACAGCAAATAACAAGAAGTCTGATTTGAGTATATGTGACTTTAACTATTATCTTTATATTTTCAGGGATTAAGCATCTAAAAAGTCAGAATAAGTCAGTGTTCCCGGAGGAAGAAGAGGGAGTCAGTGAAAGAGAAGAGGAATGGGGCCATTAACTAGCATCAAGCTTTTGCAAGAAAGTTATTGTGAACAAGTGAACTGCTAAACTTTCCATACTTAACATAGAATTCTTTGCTTATGTTCCTGAAACATTCTTCATCTCAGCACTCAACACACAAGCATAGTAGGATGCTTTCTGAGAAGCATTCCTTAACTGGATTTTACAGCCATTTGCAAACTTGTCCTGTGATACTTATAACTAAAGATAAACATTTATTTTACTGTCATTGTTCTTTCCTTTTTTATGACTTAGAACTATAATTTGCAAACATGTTAGTGATCTAACTTCAGTACTGCCAGAGCTTACTTATTGAATGTGACCTGTACTCTAAGACCTATTGTAAATAGTACCAATTTAAAAGCTACGAAATAAATACTAAATTCATTTAGACAAAACTGTATGCTGTACAGTATTTTTTTCTAGCCTGGAAAAAAATGTAAGGTGCCTTTTAAATCAAGAGCAGCTTTTATGGTATTAATCTTACATACAGTAAAGTACATCAAACTCCAAATAAGCAAAGACACTTGCTTAATTGAACGAAGGAGGCTGTAATTCATATTTTCTTCTGGTGCCCCCGGTATACATACTGCATATTGAAGTTGATGTCGTCTTTCTGTCTTCCTTCCTGCTGTTCAGTTCTGTCTTTTATTCACTGATGTACTGGAAACTGATTGATCTTTCTGAAATCTGGAGACAAACATCTCATCATATACAAATATTAGAAAAAGCTTTGATTTGGATGAGACTGGATGCCTCATATTGATGCATAAAGCGGTTCGTTTCTCTGGAGGCCCGCAAAAAAAATCACAGACACACATACATTAAACGGCACAAAGGTGGCATTTGTTTGCAAACAAAGGTCAGAGCAGAGTCAGGTACTCAGATTACTCTGACCCCGCATTGGTATTCGCAAGCGAAATTTATCTTCTCTCTCCTGGGCACATGTGCAGAAACAGGAACTCTTACAGCTTACTTCCGTTTCATACAAACATACGTGTAAGTTACATCACTACATACATCGCATGTATAGTATAATTAACTACTTAAGTATGCAGGGCGGAAAAGTAAATATGCATCAGCTAATTAAGCATGCTCAGAAACTACAACAGGTCACCAAAAGTTTACTTTCCCCACCTTTTCAAGGACACAGGTAATTGAATTTTGGCTCCTGCAATCCACATGAGAAAGACTTAAGGCAGGTGAGGGGGAGAAACTGCAATTAGCATGAGAAAGGCTGTAGCAAGGCTGGGAAAGAAAAAAGTCCTTGGCAGTATCTCTTACTTATCAGGTGCAAGATGCAAGCTGTGCATTTCTAACAATATTCTATTTCTAACAATATGATGCTAAGAGGATATAAAACATTCAACTCTAAGCTTTCACCAGGGTTAATAGTGATTTTACCACTTGGCAGCTTTTGTCAAGCTCTGAATTCTGCTTATCAGAAGCTGAGGTTGAAACAGAAAATGGTACAAGGTGAACATCTTAGGAAAAAATTACTTTAAAGTTTTAGTCAATGTGGTTGTTTATTAGCAAAGAGCAACATCTCATTACCTGTTAAATAAGGTTGCCCGTGATATAAAGATGTGTAACTAACTTTTGTTTCCCTTGAGAAGAATAGCTACTACCAAAAGTAGAGGATGAAGGGTATGAAAACACAAAGCCTTTTATCAATGGTGGAGTGCTCATTTGGTTCTCATTCTAAGCTAACACTCTTCCAAGGAAACCTATCAACAGTGGAATCTGTAACATGTGACTGTGAACAGACCTTACTTTTAAAGCGGTACAAAAGTTGAGGGGACAGGCATGCGTACCTCCTGTAGTACTACACAAATGGCTCAAGCCCTACAGAAATGTTCTTGTTTGAAATAGGACCATGCCTGTAGCACTACATTTCATAGCACCACATGTAAAGCAGGCCCTATTCGAATCAGACTCAGATTCAGCCTGAATCAGGATCAGTGATTTGATTTGTTGATTCTGATCACTGTCCCTGATTCAATTTGGCCAAATCTGAATTTGAAGAGTCAATGCTGATTTGGAGAATTAGCAATTTGGACATAGACACAGCTTTAAATGTTTTTTCTACCTACCTCAAGGTACCAGTGCAGCGTATGAACGCTGTGATGCTGGGGCACATGGAGCATCCAACAGGAGTGTGTATGGGGGGCCCTTCACATGCTCAACGCTGAACGTGGAAGTACTTTTGGTTCACTTCTGGATCCACTTGGGAGTGCACAGGGGGCACCCCTGTATCCCCCTGGCTCAGCCATGGTGGGACCCCAGATGCCACCCCCAGACCCTGGAGGCACCAGTCGCCAAGCTGGGGGGACCTGGGGAGGGGCCCTGTACTCTACCTGGTGGACCCAGAAGAGGACCAGAAGTGCTTCTGGTCCACTTCTGGGTCTGCTGCCGAGCACACTGGGGAGCTCCCCACTGGAAGAACCAGCACCATACCTACAGGCTGGGGACCTCCCTTCTCATCAGTACAGGGGCAGAAAAGGATCTTGGAGCCATCACTGATGCCAAGGTGAACATGGGCCGGCAGTGTGGGGATGCAGTCAGGAAAGCCAACCGCACCTTGTCATGCATCCACAGATGCATCTCAAGCAGATCCAAGGAGGTGATCCTCCCCCTCTATGCAGCACTGGTTAGGCCGCAGTTGGAGTACTGTGTCCAGTTCTGAGCGCCCCACTCCAGGAGGGATGTGGACAACATGGAGAGGGTCCAGAGGAGGGCCACTGGCATGATCAGGGGGCAGCAGGGCAGACCCTACGAGAAGAGGTTACAGGACCTGAACCTGTTCAGCCTCCACAAGAGAAGGCTGAGGGGGGATCTAGTGGCTGTTTACAAACTAGTCAGAGGGGACCAGCAGGCATTGGGGGAAACCCTGTTCCCCCGAGTGCTACCAGGAGTGACCAGGAATAACGGTCACAAGCTGGCAGAGGGTAGATTTAGGCTAGATATCAGGAGGCGTTACTTCACAGCCAGGATGGCTAGGATCTGGAACCAACTTCCAAGCGAAGTGATGCTGGCTCCTACCCTGGGGGTCTTTAAGAGGAGGCTAGATGAACACCTTGCTGGGGTTGTTTGACACCAGTACTCTTTCCTGCCATGACAGGGGGTCAGGCTTGATGACCTGCTCAGGTCCCTTCCGACCCTACCAACTATGAAACTTCTGTGAGATGTGCCTTGTGCCCCAGCATCACAGCATTCACAATTCATGAGCCACCTGCTACCTAGAGGTATATAGAAAAAACATTTAAAGCTGTGCCTATGCCTGAATTGCCAAATCTTTCCACTGCAGAACTGTGGCCCAACCAGGATTGAGGGCTGTAGCTCTCTTCACTGAGCCAATGAGATTACTGGCTGGCCAGTGGGAAGGAGTTTAGGGATTACTGCTGTTACAGTAGTGGTGGTGGCAACTTATCAAAGTCTGCATTGTGCTCCAGTCTTGGAAGAGCAACAGCAGCTTACCTCACTGTGGGATACCAGCTGCTGCCACCACTGCAACAGGGACCAGTGCTGCTGCTGCAGTGGCACTGAACTAGCATCAGCAGTAGAAGACTCAAGTTCTAGGCTCCCCACAATCTGAACTACTTTGAACCTGCATTTCCTATTTTCTAACCATCAGGCCTTGAGCTAAGTGCACTCTGTACTCCTATTGAGACTGACCCCTTCAGCAATCAACAGAAGATGATGATATGTGAGATCAGAAGGACCATATGTTATCAGGAGCTTCAGTCTGTGACTTAGCATGCTAAATACTGTCCTCAATCCTGTTTCTGTATCTTGAACAGAAGCTGCTTCATGCAGTGCATAATATAACTAATAACTGTTTAGTGGAGAAGAGGTGAATCCTTTTAGGCTGGTAGCCTATAGGTCATGCCTATTGAGAATGAGAGAGAGTCAAGTTCCTAAATGCCCCCTCAACCAAAGGGTAGCTTGAACCTGTATCTCTTCCTTCCTAGACGAGCTCTCGCACCATTAGGCTAGGGGCTAGTCTCATCCTAAAACTGAGCCACTGAGCAGCCAGCAGGAGAGCAAGGAAGCTGGAATGTGGCCCTGGGGCCCAGTAAGCTTGCCACTAACCTGGAAAGGGGGTACTGTGAGTTCTGGCCTGGTCCCTGGTGTTTCTGTATTTAAGCCAATTATTTCATGCAAAATGGAGAGACAGCAGTTGGAACAGCTACAAGACTCCTGGCTTGTTGCCTCACCCTCTTACTGAGCCACGGACCTAGATAGCTGTTAGCTGCTTTACGTTATGACCTACATATATTCTAATTGGCCAGCTTCAACAGTAGGCTGTGCTCAGCAATACCTATCCCATGGCATGGCAGTCATAGAATTCTTTGCCAGGAAGCTGGAGATATGAGTACAAGCCCCAATTTGCTGACAAGGAGCCTAGAACTTGAGATGCCCTCTGCTATCCATTATTACACAAGTGGGTTGATGCAGTTAATGTCTTAATCTGCTTCGGTTCTTTTCCTGTTTGGCTCCATGAGACATGTCAGCATGTTTGATAAAAGATTTGATTTGGTATGACAAGGTAAGGTTCTTGTTTCAATGTATTTGAAGATGATAATAATTGTATTTACCATCCTTTGAAGACACATTTTCCTGGGCCTGTCGTCATGCACTCTCTGTGATCTGAGTTTGGCTTTTTTGGTCATTAGATGGGCAGGCAGTGAACAGATTTGTTTTTCTAATGGCTCTGAAACTACTGCCTTTAAATGGCCTGTACTTTCCCTGCTGTACTGACTTTCCTTTCCATATATCTCTGGAAATGTTACTTGCAGGCTGAACTCTATTTTTGCAAGATGAAAAAGAAAACAGCTGTTTGGTCTTGGTCCAACATTTTTCAGTATCCCTTAACTCTACTGAACAGCATAGCTTGTGAAGAAGTTTACTCACGTTATTATTAATACTTACATAGTCCTGCTGCTTTCTTATGGTATGTTATACTTGTTACTCTATAATACCTTTTTTTTCCCCTTTTACATAGATTTATAGAGGCACTAAACTAAAAAATTTCTTTGGAAAATTTTCACTGCTTGACCTATAGTATGGTATGTGGTGTTTATTCTTCAGGTCCAAAACCAGATAAAATTTAAATAGAACTTCAGGAAAGGCCTACATGTGAAGTCCTTTCTGAAGCATGATTTCTACCATAGTTGAAGGACTGATGTCTGGGAATGGTTACTGGATTTATGCATTCAAGGTGAGTCCACAAAGTTTCTTTGTTTTTCTTATACGAGATCATGATGGGTGCTATTTTAAAGACCCTTATATAAATGAAAAAGACAGTCACTACCCTATTATTTGTTTTGTTTTTCCATAATATTTGATGTCATTATGGATGTCCATTAATGTAAACTGAATTAGCCTTTTAGGGAATGATCCAGAAAGGCACTATAGGTACCTCCAATATCTAAATATTAGGTGCTTGACCCTGGGATGATGATTCAAGGTACATAATTTCCTTAGGCCTACTAATACCCAACTATGGGTAGGGGCACACTTCTCACAAGACAATTGCTCCCTCTCTGATCTCCAGGCATCCTGGTTTTCCATAATAAAAAAAATCACAAATTCTCTGATAAAAAATTGCAAATTCTCTGATAAAAACCCCAAAATCTGTGGTTAAAATTAAATGCTCCCCCACAGTCCCCCCCAACCCTGTTGGTGTCCCTCACTCCCCTCTGTAGTCCCCAGCTCTGCTTGTGCCCCTTGCCCCCACCCACAACCCCTACTCCCCAGCCCTGCTGGAGAGGGCCCCCAGCTGCCAGTGCTATGGGGCCAGGGACCCAGGTCCACAGTCCCCTGCCCCCAAAGGAAGGCAGTGGATGGTACAGCAGGAGCAGGAGGAGGAGCTGGCTTCCCCCTCTCCTGCCTGCCTGCTGCAGGCTAGGGCAAGGCCAGCTCCCAGGGGGCAGAGAGGACCCACGGCCCCCAGATCTGTGTGAGGGGTGGGGGCAGAGCAGGTGTGCGCTACCCGCATGCATGTAAAGGAGTGTAGCCAGGGCAGCACGGAGCTTGCAGGAGCAGGCAGCTTTCGTGCTTGGCCTGCTGTGCCCTGCCGCGCCAGTCACACACTGTGCTCCAGAGGGCCTGGAAGAGGGCAGCAGGGCAGGGAGTGCAGCATTTGTGACTCAGGGTTTGCAGCTGACGGGGCACTCCAGCTGGGGGAGGGGGGGATACAGTCTCCTTGCTCCTGGCCAGAGTGCCTGCCTGGCTGTAAATGCTCCCTCCCGGCAAGAGAGTGCCCAAGCTGGCTGAGGGTGAGGGAGTGGGGGAAGCTGCAAACCCCACCACTCTCCTCCTGGCTGGAGTGCCTGGATGGCTGCAAACCTCCCCATTCTTCAGCACTCCCCAGCCAGACACTCTGGCTGGGAGGCGGGGTTTACAGCTGGCCAGGAATGGCGGGGGTTTGCAGCCAGCCAAGCACTCTGGCTGGGAGCAGGCAGGCTGCAAACCCTCTCCCAGCCACAGTACCCAGCCAGAGTGGCCAGCTGGCTGCAAACCTCCCCACTCCCCAGCCCCTAGCCAGCTTCCCCACCCCCCATCCTGCAGCCCTGCCTCGCAACCCCCAAACCCCACTTACCTGCAGCAAGAAGAGTGAGCCTGAAGCAGCCTCAGGTAAGTGCAAGTGTTGGACCCCACCCTTCCTCCTGTCCCTTCCTCCTCCCCCCACCCCCGGCCGAGTTGAGGGTTTCCCTGCCCCTTTTGCAAACAGTTTTTGTAGGCTGGAACTCAGTCAGCCTGCAGAGTGCAAATGGGTAAAATCCACTGATTTCTCTTCTAAAAGGGAAAATCCATGTTTTCTCTGATAAAAATGGGAAATCCATGGTTTTCTCTGTTTTTCCATGGGAAACAGAAAACCTGGATCCCTGCATGATCTCTCAGTTCTAATCCTCAAAGGGAACTTACAAAACACCTGTTGTAGACGAGACTACAAACTTCACTTCATAAAGCTACTGGATAAAAAAAATCATGGACTCAATATAGACATTGGATTTATGACACATTACAACCTGCCAGACTTTACCCTTTTCTTCCCTGCCCTTTTCTTCACCGCTTTCCTTCCTTCCACCCTCCCTTTTCAACTCTTTGTCTTCCAAATTTCCAGCTCTTTACTTTTTCACAGGCAGCCTCTTTCCTAACTTGGAAAACTACCAGATAGAGTCTCCCTTACTTACCTTTGGCTTTCCCCCCCCTCGTTTTCCTCACTCCCTTCCCTTCTCTACCTTTTGTTTTTCTAATTTCCATCTATTTACATTCTCACTGAAATCCTGTCACACTTTTAGCTTCTTTCATTCCTTAGAGTCTCAGAACAGCAGAGATTCCCTATGCTTGAAGAAGTGTGATTGTGCCCAAAAGCTTGCAAATAACTTTTTTCCAACTGCTCAGTTGGTCTAATGAAAAATATCACAGAGACCCTGGCCTTCCTTAGGCCTGCTATACATTCATCTGGAAAGTTAGGGGCTTTTAAAGGGTTAGTCAAAGGAGTTGACCCCTATTCAGCACCTAGAGATAGCCAATTGGAAACATGGAGTACAGCAGTGTTAGCTAGTAAATATCTTTCTAATCAGAAGCATTTCAAAGGGTACACATAACTCTGACTGTGGCTGAGGCATTGCAATTCATGTTTTTGGTAGAAAGCACCTAAGCTCTGCCTAAGTTTACAGAGAATCTACTGCTGATAAGTGAAAAACTCTACACCTAACTTGCAATGTCCGCATTAATTTTTTCTGAAAGCCAACACTTACGATGGTGCCCACTACGTTCCAGTACTCTACTGGTTAGAGCACTCACCTAAGTTAGAAACCTAGATTCCAAGCTTTTCTTGTTATGAGTGGATTTTAACCTACTTAACCCACTTTCCAGACATATATTCTAAAAATAGGCTAGGTGAGGTCCCTGTCCACTTCTCCTTGGGTCACAGGACAACCGGAATGCAAGTGCCATGGCTAGGAGAAAAATCTAGAGGGAACTTGCATATGTAATTTAAGTAAATTATATTCCCACCTATGCTGACAGTATTTTTATGCATGTTGCATTAGACACTCATTGGATCCAGGGAAATGCCAATAACCACTAGACATGCTCTTCTTTAGTTGCTTCTACTACTGTGTAAATGTAGTTTACATTAGAAAGGCATTAGTTAAAAAAGAGAAATACTTTCGGCAGCACCCAGGCTCATCCCTTTGAGCAATGTTGTAACCCGGGCTACAGATGTACATACCTTCTTGCTTGCCCTTCTTACTCTATGACTCTTGTATTTTTACTAGCCCTGAGACCCAGCCTCAACAGAAAAGATGTAGAATTCACTCACCGGCCTATTACATATCCTTGTAGTTAGGGCATTCTTCTGAAAAGTGATATATGTGGGTTCACTTCTGCTCAGGCTGAAGTGGGCCTAAAATCTACATCTCCTGGGTAAAGCTTCTAAGTACCATTGGGGAAAAAATGGGCACAGCCCCCTTTTCAGAAATGTATTAAGTTACTATCCTCAAAAGAAAGAGTACTGGTGTGAATTACAAGTGAATGAACAGACCTAATAGCTTCAGTTAGATGCCTGTGATTTGTGGTTCCTTTTAGCACTCTCTAGGTACTTTCAGAGTTTAGAGCATCTAAGCATCTAAATATGAATTGCTGTTAGGCCCTTTGAAATTGCTTTGTGTAAGGATAAGTATCCTGTGTAAGGATCCTAGGCACTTCACCTGGTCACTCTTGGTTAAGCTCTGTTGTTATCCATGCTGGGAGATGTAGCTAAGACTCCAGTTCCATGCGGTAGTTCAGAGCATGTCTAGTGAATGTTTACGTTCAGCTCAACACAAGAAAATGATAGTAGGGTACTGCCCAGGACCCTAATGGAGGAGGCATTTGGCAGGAAACTGAAGACCCAGGTTCTGTGTTCCCCTTCACCCTAAGGGAATTCTAACCTATGTCTCCAATTTCCCAGGAGAGTGTCCTAACCACTAGGCTATAGGTAAGGCACATATGGTACCAGCAACAAGGTTAAACTTTGCAAATACCTCATATTCATGTGATTTCTCTATTAAACCAGGAGCCATCTGGTACAGTCTGATACCTGGATCCATCAAGGCTAGCAGCCTGAATTACTAACAACAAATATCTACAGCTGAGCCACTCGTATGACTTCCATTGCTGAGCTGAAATGAGCTGTATCACCTTTCTACTGCAGTTTTCTTAAAGCTCTTGCTTTCTACTCCCCAGTCAACCAATAATCTAGGAGTCTCTTCTTTTCCCTTATTACTTCCCAAGAAAAGGGTTTCATATATTCCACGCACTAGGAGAACATTAAAAAAGACCATGCCTTCTATGCAATATCTCTTTGTAACACATACTGATCCTTCTTGTGGTATTTGTGGAACTCTTTAAACAAGCCGCAGGGCTAGCAGTTCTAATTTGTCTATCACTGTTTATGATCCTTTCTGGCATCTGAGAATATCCCAAGGGTAGCAAGTTCAATGCCTATGCCCCCAGCAGCCTAGAAATCCCCACCCAGCAATTTAAACTAGCTTCCTAGCCACCTGGTGACAAGAAAATGAAGCAAAGCAGATATTCTGGGCTGGTCTACATGTAGTAATGACAGATACTAACTTAATAAGCTTTAATCGGCACTATTATGCACTAACGCAGATGAACTTTTTTTAGTAGCGTTAATGTGCATTAGACTAAATCTACTGAGCATGGGTTTTGCCCACTGTGCTAATGTGCTGTAGATTTAGACTAATGTGCTTGAAGTGTCTCATGTAGATGCGCTCAGTAAATATCACAATCTGGTTCAGGTGTCCATGTTGTGTCCAAAAGTTGTCAGAAGCAACAGAATCCTAATATCTTGCAGCAGATCTTTACACTATTATGCCTTGCTCATGTCCTTTATACGCTGGTGCCTACCTAGGAGAATAGTATCTTCATTGGTCCAGCAGGTCCTTTCAGGTCCCTCCCATATTGTTATAAGGGATCCTACCTCTCGGTGGTTACCATAAACTGGGTGGAAGGTCTGGTGGCATTTGCACTATTAGCAGGCATACTGCCAGTAGTGTACCAAGGAGTGGGCAACCAGGGTACCAGCTCCAGTCACCCAATTGGATGGGATGAAAGAGAAAGGCAGCTGTCATCGCTGCTGCAGTCAGCCCAGCTCTTGCTGCTCCCACTTCACAGCCCCTGGTTGCTATGCCTCTGCCTACAGCAGTCCTGGTGTCTACAAAAGGTCATTTTGACTGTGCTTGGAACATCCATGAGGCTGTGAGCGTCCTTAATGACTCTTACTTTCATTGATGCCATGGCCATTAATGAATCCAAGAGGGCAAACAAAATGTACTTCCTTATGGCCACTTAGACTACTTATGGCCTCAGCAACATGTCCCTGGCTACAAATACTAGAGAGAGCAAAAAAAAAATGGTTAGATTAGCTCACAATTCCAAGCATATTCACTAGGCAAAGTGACTTTCCCACTCTAATAAAGCCGTAAGACCCATTTATTCCCTTCCATCCTCAAGAGGAGCAATACAGCCCCCTTGCCAGCGAGTGACCACTGCCACAGGTCTGCTGGAAGGCAGGTCCTACATGTGGTGACTTTCAGAATGCCTGGCCCCTGGTTGCATCCAGACATGCAGGCATGTGTGGGTTGTGGTGCCGCAAACCTCTTTGCAGTGGCACAATCTGCACACCCAGAAGATTCAAATATACCCCATCCTGTAAATTTGCAGTACAGGGGCAAAAATTGCTACCAGGATTTCCTGGTAGCAAAAAAAAACCCGCTGAGAAAAAAAAACCAGTGCATACTACAATAGCATGCCCTGGAACAAATGGAGGCTTGGTCCTCCAAGGAGATGGCGGCTGACCAGAAAATCTCTACTATTTCATTTGTGCCCTAGCTGTTCCAGCACCCCAAGGGCCAGGAGGAGCAGGGAAATGGTAGTTTGCTAGAAACAGGACAATTTGTCCTTTACAAAAGCCACATGCAGGGGCATGCGCTACAGCACAAACTTGTGCCACTACTATGTGTGTCACTGCAAGCACATACCCCTGCACATCTGGACATGGCCTCTGGGTGTTTGTCCAGCAAGTAGTGGCATGGGGCACTACTCAGGTACAGTTTGTTGGTGTGCTGCCTAGTTCCTGTGAGCAGGCAGAGGCAGCACAGGGTCTCCCTTACTGCTGCAAAGACTCCTGGGCAGGAGGGAAGGGAACACCATTCTGCTCTCCCACTTGCCCCCACCCACTGCCAACTCTTAAACACATTGATTGGTGTGTCATTGTCCTATGGCCGGGCAAGGCAGCACAGAGATACCCCTGCCACAGCAAAGATTCCTGGCAGGAGGTGGGAGTGGGGTTCGGAGGGGGAGATTCTTGGTGTCCCCTCATAGTTGGCACCTGGGATGGGTGCTCCCTTCACCCCACCCTAGTTACACTACTAACCAGCAGGAGCAGTACACTCACATCAGCTTGCAGCAAGTCTTTACACTTCCTCCTGAATCTCATGTTTATTGTGCTCTGGTGCTCAATCAAGCTGAATAGAAAAATAATAAAATGGGACCTCTTTAAATGAAGGAGATGCCTTCACGTAACCTGCCAACTCTGGAAATGGAGAAGGTCATTTCTGCAGTTGTAGCTGGATCCATAAATGGGATCCAGAAGAGAAGTGGAGCTAACAAGTTTTGTGCCCTGGGCAAAATCACCTGTTCCCTGAAGCAGAGGAGGGGTGCAGAGTATCGGGGGGGGGGGGGAGGGTTGTTAGTCTCACATGCTGCAAGGGCTTAAAGACCCTGACTGTTGCTGTCATATTGCTGAATGACCACCCTTGGCTGCTGCTGCTGCTGCTGTGCTGCAGGGCAGCTGCTGGCAGAATGATTCCCTGGCAGCTGGCTGATCTGGTGCTCCCTCTAAATCTGTGCCTGGGGCTGGTGCCCTGATCACCACCCCAAGTAACACTAGTGATCCAGAATATGCACCAGCTTCCACTGTGTGTTGCTACCTCACTCCTCTGGAGACCTGTGAATGGAAAGGTTGCTCAAGCAGGCATCCTACAATCCAGCAGCTGGGGGGAGTGTTGTATGAAGAGGTGGGATTCCTGTATTTTAAAGAAACCCCACATTTTTAGTGGTTTGCACCATTATAATTTGTCTCTGAGTTGGTGCATTTAGTGAGCATAGTGACCCTTATAGATAAACTGGATCTATGAGCATATTGCAGTTTTGCCTCTTGGCCCATCTGTTTAGAAAAAGGTAAGAGTATCTACCATACACAAACCATTATTACACATGTAAATAGCCTCTGCTATCAAAAATATATGTAATGCTGACTTTAGCAAAATGCTGATTATGAGTATTATTAATCCAAATGAAAGGGGGAAGGAAAAATGATTGTTCCCAAATGCAAAATGGAAAGAAGCCATGCATGCCATATTAAGAGGAACAAATGAGAGGCCTGGCACTCACAAATACCTCATGCAAACTGTGGAAGGAGTATTAATTGGGGTTCCAAAATAATCTCTTTCTCAAGAGCAGCTGAGGTGTAATGTTGCTCTTTATTAATCAATGCAATGGGACATTGTGAACTCTGCAAAAAATAAATGGATTGCAGATGGCTGTGTGCCTTTTAATAATGACAGAACACCACAAGTTACAGCTTTAAATGCCATGGAGTCTTTCTTCATCTTATTTTTTTTCAGAGAGAGATATTTGCAGTTTTCAAGGCTGTAAGGAAGGTATGTTAGTTTCTTATTACATTTTCCCTGCAGCATAAATTCTGTTGATGTGCTTCCCTAATCATGCTAATTATACTGCCATATGTTGCGCTCATCTTTCTTTTTCTGTCCTAATGGGACATAGATTCCCTCTTTTGAATATGTCATTTGTTTATTACATTTATCAGGGGGTTTAACATTATATGGGTCTTTTAATTGCTTTTTAAAATACTCAGCAGACCGAATATTAAAAGCTGACATGAAGGTCAATTATAAACAATATTTGAATTGCATGTCATTTTTTTAATCTCTAATTTGTGGGAAATACCAAGTTTATTGTCTTGATCTTGCAATAATTTTTCACATCCGAATGTATACACAGACACACCCCCCAAAATTCATTGTGTCTGTAAACCGGCACCTTCAGTTTAAATTTCTATAATTTTGCTCTACCAAAAGCTCCCTTAAACAGTGGCACTATTATGAAGAAACATTGCTCATCACAATAAAAAAACAGGATATTCTGCTATTAGTTCAATGAAAACTGCAAACCACAGTAATTCACTGTGGGCATGTCTACATGAGATGCTATGTCACTGTAGCAACGGGCTATGGTGACAGTGTTGGTGGGCAAAAACCGTGATGCAACAGCTCCATCACCATAGGGACGCACTCCCTCACTATAATGCATTGCTACACCGATGTAGTGGCTAAAAATAACTGCGTGCCACTGGCACGGTGCAGTAACATCTGTTATTTCATTGTCACTTGGTATAAGGGGCGTGCGAAGCAGGCCTTATTCGATTCCAGTTCAGCCCAAGTCAGGGACAGTGATTTGACTAATTGTTTCAGATCATTGTCCCTGATTTGATTCAGCCAAATCTGAATCTGGAGATTCGATGCTGATTCAGAGAATCAGCAATTTGGAAATAGACACAGCTTTAAAAAATTTTTCTATGTGTGGCGAGGTACCAGCATGGCTCATGATCGCTGCAACACTGGGGCACATATAGTGTCCCACAAAGGTGCAGGGGGGCCCTCCACATGCTCGGTGGTGAACCCAGAAGTAGTTTCGTAGTTTCCAAGGTTGGAAAGGACCTGAACAGATCATCGAGTCCAACCCCCTGCCCTGGGCAGGAATGAGTGTTGGGATCATAATACCCAAGCCAGATATCTCTCTAACTTCCTCTTGAAGACCCCCAAGGGAGCACCACCTCCCTGGGAGCCCATTCCAGAACGTGGCAGCCCTAACCATAAAGTAATGCCTCCTAATATCAAGCCTGAACCTACTCTCAATCAATTTGTGGCTGTTATTCCTTGTAATCCCAGGTGGTGCCCAGGGTAACTCCTGATGCTTCCAGTCCACTTCTGGGTCTGCCAGGGAGCACACGGGGGGGACACCTGCACCTCCTCAGTTCAGCAATCAGCCGTGGGGGGACCCTGGGTGCCCCCCTAGGCCCAGGAGGCACCAGTCACTGAGCTGGGGGAGGGCGGGTGGGGGCACCAGCATGCTCCCCATAGACCTAGAAGTGGACTGGAAGTGTTTCTGTGCACTTCTAGGTCTGCTGCTGAGCGTGCTAGGGAGCTGCCTGTGCCTCTGTGGGATACTCCATGCATCCCAGCATCACCACACTCACGAGCCCCTGCTACCTAGAAGTATGCAGAAAAAACATTTAAAGCTGTCTCTATGTCCAAATCTCTGAATCTTTCTGAATCTCTCCAAATTGATTTGGAGGGTTCCAATTTGACTCAGAGAGATTAAAGGGTCTTCTGATTTGATTCAGTTTTGGAAATTCCCCCACTGAATTGAGCCGAATCTCTGCTGAATCAAATCAGGGACCGAAGCGTCACACAGCCCTACTTAGTACTTCCTTTAGGAAGTATTAAATTACGACACAGTAACAATGGCCCCATAGGGGCACAAGTAGATGAGCTTTGTAACAGATAATTATAAATCATTATTAATATTCAGACCCCATACCTTGAAAAACTTTATACAACTTATAGTTTCCACATTAAGGTCCTAATACCAAAAAAGGTATTTTAACTCCATTAGAGAAGTTAAACATGATTTAAAATAGATAGCACTTTACAGATAGCCATTAGTACCTCACAAAACTGGGCCTTAGTAGCACCAAAACCAACCAGCCAACCCAATCCTAGTAATGTAAGTGAATTCAGGGGAAGTCATTACATTGAATCCATCCCTGAATAGGACCACTAGCTGTAAATGTTCATGTAGGCTTTACCTTATTTTCTAGGTCATGCAAGTAGGGTGAACGTGCTGGACTTTAGGAAAGCTGATTTCAGCAAACTCAGGCGATTAGTGAAGGATGTACTGCAGAGTAGTAGTTTTGAAACGATGGGAGCCCAAGAAGGGTGGCTGTGCCTTAAGGAAGCTATCCTTCTCGCACAAAGCGAGACGATCCCCGTGCGAGGTAAAAGAGGGAAAGGGGCCAGGAGGCTTCCCTGGCTGACCAGAGAAATCCTGGGCAGACTAAGGGCCAAAAGGGGAGCACATAAAAAGTGGAAACAGGGAGAGATCACCAAAGAGGAATATACCTCTTCTGCTCGTGCTTGTAGGGAGGCAGTTAGACAGGCCAAAGCTACCATGGAGCTGAGGATGGCAACCCAAGTAAAAGACAATAAGAAATTGTTTTTTAGATATATAGGGAGTAAAAAGAAGGCCCAGGGAGGAATAGGACCCCTGCTAAATGGGCAGAAACAATTGGTGACGGACAGAGGGGACAAGGCTGAACTCCTCAACGAGTTCTTCGCCTCAGTGTTCCTAAGTGAGAGGCATGACAAGTCTCTCACTGGGAGTGTAGGGAGGCAGCAGCAAGGCACCAGACTTCCATGCGTGGACCCTGAGGTGGTGCAGGGTCACTTGGAGGAACTGGATGCCTTTAAGTCGGCAGGCCCGGATGAGCTCCATCCGAGGGTACTGAAGGCACTGGCCGACATCATTGCAGAGCCACTGGCGGAAATATTTGAACGCTCGTGGCGCACGGGTCAAGTCCCGGAGGACTGGAAAAGGGCCAATGTGGTTCCCATTTTCAAGAAGGGGAGGAAGGAGGACCCGGGTAACTATAGGCCAGTCAGTCTCACCTCCATCCTTGGCAAAATCTTTGAGAAAATTATCAAGGCTCACATTTGTGAGAGCCCGGCAGGACAAATTATGCTGAGGGGAAACCAGCACGGGTTCGTGGCAGGTAGATCGTGCCTGACCAATCTAGTCTCTTTTTATGACCAGGTCACAAAACGCCTCGACGCAGGAGGAGGGGTGGATGTCGTATACTTGGACTTCAGGAAGGCCTTTGACACGGTATCCCACCCCATACTGGTGAACAAGTTAAGGGGCTGTGACTTGGATGACTGCACAGTCCGGTGGGTGGAGAATTGGCTGGAGGGTCGCACCCAGAGAGTTGTGGTGGATGGGTCGGTTTCGACCTGGAAGAGTGTGGGCAGTGGGGTCCCGCAGGGCTTGGTGCTTGGACCGATACTCTTTAATGTCTTCATCAGCGACTTGGACGAGGGGGTGAAATGTACTCTGTCCAAGTTTGCAGATGACACTAAGCTATGGGGCGAAGTGGACACGCCGGAGGGCAGGGAACAGCTGCAAGCAGACCTGGACAGGTTAGACAAGTGGGCAGAAAACAACAGAATGCAGTTCAACAAGGAGAAATGCAAAGTGCTGCATCTAGGGAGGAAAAATGTCCAGCACACCTACAGCCTAGGAAATGACCTGCTGGAAGTGGAAAGGGATCTTGGAGTCCTAGTAGACTCCAAGATGAACATGAGTCGGCAGTGTGACGAAACCATCAGAAAAGCCAATGGCACTTTATCGTGCATCAGCAGATGCATGACAAATAGGTCCAAGGAGGTGATGCTTCCCCTCTATCGGGCGCTGGTCAGACCGCAGCTGGAGTACTGCGTGCAGTTCTGGGCGCCGCACTTCAAGAAAGATGCGGATAACCTGGAGAGGGTCCAGAGAAGGGCCACTCGTATGGTTAAGGGCCTGCAGGCCAAGCCCTATGAGGAGAGATTAGAGGAACTGGACCTTTTCAGCCTCCGCAAGAGAAGGTTGAGAGGCGACCTGGTGGCTACCTATAAGTTTGTCAGGGGGGCACAGAAGGGAATTGGTGAGTATTTATTCACCAAGGCGCCCCCGGGGGTTACAAGAAATAATGGCCACAAGCTAGAGGAGAGCAGATTTAGATTGGATATTAGGAGGAACTTCTTCACAGTTCGAGTGGCCAAGGTCTGGAACGGGCTCCCAAGGGAGGTGGTGCTCTCCCCTACCCTGGGGGTATTCAAGAGAAGGTTGGATGTGTATCTAGCTGGGGTAATGTAGGCCCAGCACTCTTTCCTGCTTATGCAGGGGGTCGGACTCGATGATCTATTGAGGTCCCTTCCGACCCTAGCATCTATGAATCTATGAATCTATGAATCTATAAGAGTATTTATGGCTCCCTTCCTCCATAATATTGTATGAGAATGAGATTAATCTCTTTATTGTTTTATATTTGCAGTATCAACAAATTTAATAATTTGAAAACCACCAAGTCTTTTAAATCCTTTCCCCCAAATGTTTGGAAGTAGCAGTATCTTTAGTACATTTCCTGAAGTTCTTGCAAAGATCCAAGGCATTTATTTCAAACTATGTCTCTTCTAACAGATGACCATCATTTAATGCTTTACTTGTTCACAATTTCCTGTTGTGGAAATTCTTTGGGGACCATGTTCAATGTTTTGGAGATATGATATAAAAGGAACTTTGTATAGTCCCTTTTAAGTTATAAATATCCTCCTTCCAGTAACTGTATGACAGTATACAAACCATAATAGAAAAAATGAATTTATCATTTTTATCTTATCTAGCTATTTGTCCACCTCTGGCCTTGTAAGCAAATATTCACTTCTGGTTCATACTCTAAGTTGTTTTTCTTGTGGGAAACTAGATTTTATTTCTAGCTCATTGACCAGCTCATTAAGCATCAGATATACCATACTATATCCAAGCAATTCTTAATAAAGAAGTCCCTTAAAGCTTTTAGCTGAGGCATAGTTTAACATCCATTTCAGGTTCCTGAACCATTTTAATTGTGTTTTTGATTTCCTTAAGTGTATTATACTGAAGTGTCTCATTTTACAAGAATTTATAGTAGCAGATTTTGTGAGCCAGTCATTTGGCATTGCTTCAAGAAGTGGTTCCTGTGGGCCTCTTAAAGTTTGAGTCATTGATAATTGAAAATGAAGTGCTTTAGGCTTCTGAAACTTGGTACTGAAAGAAATGGATCACATCCATTTGGGTTTCCAATCTTGTTTTACTTAAGTTTTTGAAAAAGGTTAGTTGCATATTGGTGTACTATATTCTAGCACTGTAGTGAGGCTGCAAAAAAGGGTAAGTTCTTTGAACCATGCCAGAAAATATCACAGCTTTAGTGCAACTGTTCATGGCATCATGGGGATCCAGGATTCATAGAATGACACGCTGCATGGGATGAAAAACTCTGTCCAGTAATGCCCCAAATTATTTTTTGAGTTCCACTGTGTTTGCCTTTCATACTTAACCCATGGTTGCGGTCTTCTAGA
Organism: Crocodylus siamensis; assembly: GCF_052110815.1. Classification (NCBI taxonomy): domain Eukaryota; kingdom Metazoa; phylum Chordata; order Crocodylia; family Crocodylidae; genus Crocodylus; species Crocodylus siamensis. The sequence continues at coordinate 197,399,835 of NC_143398.1, read as the reverse complement.
GGTCTCTTAAATCACCGAGTGAGAATACCATTTCTTTTAACTGTTGAAAGAGATGTTCTGTCACTCTGGGCATCAAGAGCCTGTCACGTTCCAAAATTCAACAAAATGTCCTGAGATTGTAATGTTGCCTTCTCTTGCTTTGGCTGGTTCTTACACAGAAGCAAATGCAACAGTCACTGTCATCTAATCTTGTTTCTAATGTGTTGTCATGTGTACTAGAATAATACTTGGCAATTCTCAAGGCAGAAATAGTTTGTTGCTTGATTATGTTCCCAAGAAGTTTGGATATTTTTGCCCAGGTAATGATTATGAATTTGCTTCAAAGCAATCCTGTAGTGATATTCTTTCATAACAAAGTTTCCCGAGAAACTCCACATTTCCTGTTCTGGCACAAATAGGACTTGACTGTTGAACTTCATGAAGGAATATTTGCTATCCCATGGGGTTGATAAAATCAGAAAGTCTTTCCAAAATAACTTGCCAGTATTCTGTCAGAGAATTAAGTTGGCACTAGTTGTCTTTATCAATTGCACAGTCTTGCTTCAGATAAGTTTCTAAATCTCTCCCTTTGTGGTAATTTTTCATATGTTCCGCTGATTTCTTATACTTCAGTAAGGCTCTTGACATGCAAATTTAAAGGCACAAAAGGATCTGGTCACTGATCCCCAAAATTGTGCTACCAGCTATGCCACACATGTATGGCAAGAGGCATAATTTTATGATTGGGGATCAGAGCCCAGTCACACCCTTTCTATTTGCCAGTGCAAGGGGACCCTGGGTTCATGATCCCAGGTTCCCCCTACAGTAAGAAACTGAAGTTGGATGTCCATAGATCTGGGGCGGGGGATGACAGTCAGCTGATTCTCAGCATCAGCCAGTAACTACACCAGGGTCTCAAACTGACTGATGCAGTCCAAAGTTGGGACCAACAATAAGCTGACCCCCCAGGATATTATATGTAGACAATTTTTATGGCCCTTTTGTCTTTTATGGTATCTTAAAATGGGTGCACATGTAGCATCCTTGCCTTCATGCCAATTAACATGTTAACCATAGCATAAATATAGTGTGTAGACAACCGAGATACCTGACACAGTGTGTAGACAGAAGATACTCAATACTTTTTCAAATCTGAAATACAATTCCTGAGTAAAATAAAATCTCTGGAGTTAATCAACTCTTAGCAAACTCTACAAATACAATCAGTAAATACACTCTATTCTTAGAATAGAGAAATCATTCTTACTTTCTCTGTGCCCTATTTGAAAGCTGTAATGAAAAATGGAACTTTGAAATTTTTCTTCCGTTACCATACAAATAAAAAGCCATAAAAAAGTGTTTGCACTGAGCTTGCAAAAACACAAGGTAAATTCTGGCATTGATAATTGGCCATGTGGCAAGATCTTTCAGAGTATCAAAGATCTTCGTTTTATCCACTCTAAATCCCCCTATAGTCTTTAAATATCTAAGCACTTGCATTATTAGCATTTGAATGTATATCCGCATCCACAGATGGAGATACCTCACTGGTGACATTTTTTCCTGTTGCTCTCTTATTTCAGACCCATCAGAATAAACAAGAACATTTTTTCATTAAGAATATTATTTTCAGAAATAGGAACACTGCTGCTTTTGTTGGATAAACATAGATGACTTGAAGATTCCAATACATTGGCTGGAAGTAAAATAGATGCTTTAAAAAATCTTAAACATGCTTGAATTTTTCATATTTTGGTTTCTTTCTTAGCTTTCCTTTTGCTATACTAAGCTCCAGGAAGACATTTCAATTTTCATGAGAAGATCATTGTTACAACACTGCTTCTGCCATAATTCTAATATTATAAAAAGCTCCTTGGAGGTGGGGGAGATGACAGCGACAAGGACCTGAGTGTCACCGTGACAGAGGGGACAGAACAGGGTGGCATTGGGGGGCATGGGGTATTGGCTTGGAGGCAGCAGGGGCACAGGGTACTGGCTGCACAGCGCTGGCCTCACCCCACCCCACACGGTGCAGCACCATCATAACAGCTGGAGACAGGGGCGATGAGGCTGGCAGTGCTGACCTTAGCCCCCCCCAGCCCTGTTCATTGGAGCGAGGGGCCAGAGTACCTCCCCCCCATATAACAGATGGCAGGGAGTGGGAGGCAGTGGGGAAGAGGGGAGGAAGGGAGGGAGGGCGAGGAGTGGGAAGTGTAGCGGGGCTGACTGGTGGCTGAACCCTGCCATGACTTCCACTGCAGCTGTGACCTGTGCTGCAACTGCAATGATCACCATGACCACCACTGTGGCCCTGGCCCCGGCCCAGGCCCAAAGCAGTGGGGGGAGCAGCCCCAGCTCAGGCCTGAAGTGGCAGGGCAGGGAAGGGGAGTGACCACAGGCCAAACAGTTGGAGGGGGAAGTGTCCCAGCCCAGGTCCCAGGCTGAAGTTGTGGGAGGGAGGCAGGGAGGACCATGGCCCCAGCCCAAGGTGGGAACGAGGGAGGAGGGAGCTGGATGCAGGCCTCTGTCCCCACCCACCCTCCTCCATGGGGTGCTGGAGCAAGCTTCCCCCATCCCACTCCTGGGAGGCAGTGGTGTGGCATGGGGGGTGGCGGTGCTCCATTCCCCTCCTCCCTATCATTCTTGACAGGCAATTCACTAGTGACTTATAGAATCATAGAAAGTTAGGGTTGTAAGGGAACTCAGGGCTAAGTATAGACAGTCAAAAAGCCCAAGCTGTATTGATTCAGTCTTTGCAGGTTAGTCTATGCTGCAGAGATTAAATTGAAATAGAAGTGAACAGACAGTTACCTTTGATTCAGGAAATGCAGCCACATACCTACCTGCCAGGTTCAGGCCAGAAGCCAAGGGGCACTGAAGCACAATTCTCTGGCACATAGCCAGCATGGGCTGTGCATTCATGAGAACAAGGGTTTCTCAAAGGCCTTTCAAGGTAAACCTTTTCTCCTGTGGACTTGATCGACTATGAACTCCAATTGGCCTTTGTTACCCTTCACATCCCTTACTAGCTGCAACTCTAATTGTTCTTTGGTTTTCCTGGGCTCTTGTACATGTGATGAAATTTTTGTGGTTTAATTGTGTCATGCTATACACATGCGGGGGGGATTATAATTTAAATGAGTTTGATATGCTGCAAACTAAACCACATCTGCATTTAGTTTGCAATGTAGCTATCTGTAACACTGCAGGCTTTGACAGGTAAACCCTGACTCCCCCACTGTAGGAGAGGTGGGCTGAAGGCAGAAGCAGTGAGAGGCCCAATCCTTTTTTATTATTTTTCACAGAGCCTACCTGCATTTCCCTCAGCCAGGGAGTGAGCTGCTGGTGGGCCAAGTAGCCCCTGAGCTTCAGAGGGCCCCAGTAATTCCTTCCACAGCAGCAGCACTGCCTGGGACCACCTAGGCGGGCTGCTAGGAGGTGGGTGCTGCCCGAGATTGGGTACAGGAAACAGGCTGAGTGCTGCCTGCAACCTGAGGCAGCACTTGCTCACTAGTCACCCACCCAGGTAGCCCTGGAGGGTGCCACCATCATGGAGGATAAGTCCGGGACCCCCACAATTCAAAGCCCACCAGCAATTTACTTCTCCCCGCCTCCACCCCACTGTGGGAGAGGCAAGCAGGCTTAGTGGAAAAAAACCCAAAAAGGATCAGGCCCCTCATCAATTTTTTTTTCCTCAGCAGAGCCTGCTCCAACTTTTTCCTGAGCCTGTGGTGGGGAGCAATGCCTGGCAGGCTTCCAGTGCACGGGCTTAGGGAAGAGTTGGATCCAGTGGGTGCTGCCCCAGAGCTGGGACAGAACCCATGCAGCTAGCACCCCACCCAGGTAGCCACAGGGGGACACTGCTGCCTTGGAGAGAAGGACCGTCCCCTCCTGCAGCTCAGGGGCTGCGTGGCGCAGTGGCAGCTCGTGCTGGCAGTATCTGCTGGGGGGGAAAGGGGAGTGGCAAGGGGCCTGATCTTTTTTTTTCTGCAGAGCCTACCTGCCTCTCCCAAGGCTGGGGGGTGGGGAGGGTGGGGGGCTGAGCTGCTAGCAGGCTCTGAGCTGCAGGAGTCCCTGAACCTCCCCTCCAAGACAGCAGCATCCCCCCCAGGCAGCACCTGCTAGCAGCCCACTCAGGTGGCCCCAGGGAAGGACCAGGCACCCCTGCAGCTCACTAGCAGCTCACCCTGCAGCTGTGGGAGAGGCAGGCAAGCTCAACAGGGAAACAAAAAGGATTGGCACCTCACCATAATGGTGATGGAAGCCCTGAAATTGAAACAGTGGGCTTTTTAATAAGCACAATTAAAAACCCACCATTTCAGTTTAGGGGACTAAACCTCTGTTCCTTGCATAAGTGGCCCCACACTTCATCCCTGCATGCCTAAGTAATGCTCTTATATTCTTCCCTTGTTATTTGTTCAGCTTTTCATCTATAAACTTCCTTTTTGTGATTTACTTTACTGAAGAGTTCCCTGCTAACCCAAGCTGGTCTTTTGCCATATTTGATAGTCTTCCTGCGCATCGGGATCGTTTGTTCTTGCACTTTCAGTAAGTCTTCGTTATATATTTATATATACATACACACACACTTAAATATATAAACCAGGGGTAGGAAACGTTTTTTGGCCGGAGTGCTGAAAAAAACCACAATAACTACTTGGAAGGTGCCGGAGCACTGACATGCTGGAGCCCAGAGCAGCTGTTTGTAGCCTCCCGGCTGCAGCCAGCCCATGAAGCCCGGTCTGCTTGCAGCAGGGCTTGCAGCCTCCCACCTGCCGGCTGGAAGCAGCCTGGGCTCCGTGGCTGGCAGCAGCTGCTTAGAGCCCAGGCTGGCAATGGTGTGCCAAGCAAAATGGCCTCACGTGCCATGCTCGGCACGTGCGTCAGGGGTTGCTGGTCCCTGATATATATACTAATCAATCAGAGAAGATTATGTTCACAAATGTAAGAACATCAGATTATCTGTAAACTCTACATAACCAAATATGAACTGACTCATCCAGATGGAAAGCATCTATTTCAGACTTAATTTTACATTGCATCCTATTTTTAATGATGGACACTGTGACTTTTAATGGAATGCAATTATTTAAATAGTATGTATAATTTCAAAGAGTATGTATTTTGAAATTATCTATCAAAAATAAGCTATTGCAGAGTAGTATAATAAAGACCACACAATCGGTACTTAAAAAAAACCAAAACCACCAGTAGTAATTTTAACATCCTTTTCCAGTTCCATTTCCCTTTATATAGTACTTTAATAATTTATTAATTAATCAGCTGAATGATTCACAAGCTACTACAGCACAAATATATTTGCTGTTCAGTCTCTGTTGGAGGTTGGCAATGTAATCCCTCTGATGGCAGTGACAGCTTTACTGGCTCTGCAGCTGGAATTCAGATATAGTATTCCATTATTATAACTTAAAGGATAATTTTTTGCAGAGAGGTTCACCCCTAGTTGGTTAAAGCCCCTACCCGACAGAAGTTTATGCACATGGTTAACTCAATGTGTGTGAGCGGTACCCTGCCTTTGGTGGGATTATTCAGATATCTAAGTCTGTAGGATTTGTGAGTTTGGTACACAAGAAAAATACCTTTGTAATGATTTTGTAGCCCTGTTCAATAAGTACATATTCAAAAAACATAAATCAGATGCCAGAGAAATGATGGATCACAAACATATCTGCATAATGAGGCTTATACAAAACAGCTATGCAATTTTTTAAAACAACTGTGCATATATATGCAAATGTATTTGTGATATTTCATTTCTCTAACTATATATGTACATAATAAATGTATAACAATTACTATAACTATATTAATATAAGTATATTATTATATATAAAATATTATTTAACATACATTGAAATTACTATAATCTATCAGAGGACAAACTTATACAGATTTATTTTCTGTTCCTAAAAAAATTTTACAAATTTATTTTCTACAAATATTTTCAAAGGCCAATTAGCATTCATAGTTGTTGATTAAGTTCACAGGAGACAGGTACACACCTTGAGGGGCCTTTGAGAATTCCAAAATAAAAGGTAGGCTATATTTTGCTCTCAGCAAAATCAGCCTAAATTTAAATCCTGACCATCCCTTTTGATATCAATGGAATTGTACAGAATTTACACCTACAGAAGTCAAAACAGAATTTGGCTTTCCTTATTTCCATGATCTCCCTTCAACAATATTTGTAATAAATAACAAATGACACTTTACAGAACCCTTTGAAGAAAAAGAAATATGTAGTGTCTTTCCTTAAAAGTTGTGGCAGAGGAACATTTATTTTTCATTTATCTCTTCTCATTTTGTATCACTGCATGCTGATATTCAATTAAAATAACAGATTAAATATTTATTGTTTTCCATTTGCTACAGAGGCTTTGAATGTCATTTTTCATTTTAAATTATTCATTACTTATACAATGTCTTGTATAACTTCTGCCAGATATACTAAAAGACAAGGATTCTGAATTGTGGAGCTCACAGTCTAAATCAGACACAATCCAGGTAAAAATGCTGGTAGGGATGGAAAGTTATACAAAGTCTAAGACATACCTGATCCAACTCTTTTTTAATTCTTTCCATTGATTTCAGTGTGAGCTGGATAGGGGCTTAACAATTTGATCTACTGATGCTAATGTATTGGTTCTGGATTAAGCTCTTACGTCCCGATTTGCATTCTTCAAATCCTTACTATTATCCACATAAATAATCATACTGAATTACTAACAACAATCAAACTAATAAGGCTTCAAAGCCTCAGGCTGGTTACATTTTCCTTATGTAAGGAGTGTCTTACGGTCCTGGGTATGACCATAAACTGCATCTACCTGGAGCATCTGCTGGCAATGTAGTGGGCTACTTGTGGCAGGGTAGTTCCTATAAAATACCAGTATTGTGACCTCCAGAGTAAGGCAAGTATAGGGCACATCACAACCCTAGCCCCCACTACCTTGTGGGAACTCTTTGGTTGGAGAAAGGCTAAGGGACATCACCCTGACAAAAACTTGCCCTCACCGAGGTATTAGGCAGTTAGCAGCAGTTCTTATCTGTTGCTCTCTGGCAAAAGCAATAATCACCAAGGCACTGAACATCTGGACTCTGTCTGGCATTTGGATTCTTTCTCAGTGGTCTAAAGAGGGAGTAGGTCTTGGGCAGCCTCCACTCCTCCATACTCTTGCCTTGGCATATGTGTCAAAGGTATTGTTGTAATGGTCACAGAACTTCATACAAGCAGATTAATCCAGCACCTGACTAGACCTCATATGCATACACTATGATCTAGAGGACTAATGGTTGCCTACTAAGTAGTATCTTAGCACCACAAGGCTAGGTCTGGGGAGAGGGGCAGGAGGTTAATGGCAGATGATCAGCTAAAAAGAATTTGTTTCAAAAGGGAAGTGAAGAGGAGTGTAAGATTGCTTGGCAAATTGAAAGCGGCATGAAAAATGTTCAGCATTGCAAATTAAAGAACGATTTGTTAATATCCATTTATATTGCGTCACTTTTTCCAAAGACAACCATATGCAAATGACCAAACATGCTTCAGTAAAGCAAACTTGTATTGATATTCAAGGGTTTCACAATCCTTTCCCTCAAACATGATTTATTTAGCAATATGGACAAGAATAACAGAGTAAAAACACAGTGGTTGTAGGTTACCAAATTGGATATTAAATAAAAATACTGGATAAATTATAATGCTTAACTATATCACAAGATATATTTGTCAGAGATGTCAAGATAAAAATACAAAGTGAATCTTTAGAGGGCTCCTATGAATCTATTTCACCTCACTGCACTCTGTATGAGGGTAGATTTCAATAATGCTCCAGGAGAGAGATTCCTTATAGTCCCATATAATATTTTGGTAGTGCATCTTTAAATTGTCTTTAGAGGTGATATTCTTTCCCATGCAGAAACCCTAGCAAAACATCCTACTTACATAATATTTTGCAGTAGGTGGTACATAGGTCTTATGTTGGCCTGAAGTAAATTTCACCTTGTATATATAACGCATTACAATCTAGGTCAGATGTAGGCACAACGTTTATAGAAATAGTAAAATAGATAATACAGGCAAGAACAAAAGGGAGAATTAACTGCTGGTCAACTTAAGACCCAGTTGAGAAACCTGAGGGCCCATTTTCACTGTTTCAGTGAAGTCTATCACAGTTCTTAAAAACGAAATACAGAGTGGAAATCTGGGTTTTAGATACAAGATATATTTACCCATCCAATCCTGCAAATTTACGGAGTGCCTCCTGTGATGTTTGTAGTTCAATTAATTCTAGGAGATGTGACCTCAGTGTGACCTGTAGGTGTATCAGATGTGAATTCTGCTAATAAATATATATTTTAGGAACAGAAATCTGCATTGTGCAATTCACTAATGATAACAGAAATAGCAGAAGGACTGAGCTCAACTATGAAAAAAGTGAAAAGTTGAAACACATGTTTCAGACTGGTAAATCAATAAACCAGGAATTAACTGCAAGATGCCCTTTCATATCCTAATATATCCATTTCACCTACTTTTTAAAGATACTGGGCATTTTTCATTCCTAACAGTAACAATGGGAACTACAGATGCTCAGCATATCTGAAAACCAGGCCCCCTGTTTTTCAAACAGAGAGCATGATTCCAAACTTCTTGTTCAATTCTGACTAATGCAGACCTGCTACTGAAGCCAAAGTAAGCCATACCAGAGTAAGCACTTGGCCCAGAACACACAACATCTTCTGATATGAACAGTTTTCTGCCTTTTCCATTGTCATAATGGGACCAAAGAAACTTAGATTATTTATATTTATTATAAAGAAAAAAAGACCATTCTACAAGGAAACCAAGGTGCACAGAGTGATCCAGATTACTACTGATTTGCTTAAACACTAGCAGAGTATATATATATATATATATTTCTCAAATTTTAGCAAAAAATATCAATTGTGTTATAATGTATATGATACAATTTAATCTGTTAATATTTAATTTGTTAACTGCCCTGTACAGAAAGTCCATGCTAAATGCAAGCCCTGGACCAGGTTCACAAAACATTTTAAAAGCACTTTTTACACCCTCTATGCACAAACATTGTTAAATTAAAGCTATGCACATTATGTATGCATAGCAAATATATGGCTTACATGTTGAATGACATGAATTCTACCTTTTGGTATTCCCTTAGCCTAAGACCAAGAGCTTGCAATGTATCCAGTTCATGTACAGTTACTCAAGTGTGCACAGGCCAGAAAGGAGGCAGAGTCAACAAGTACAGACACATGGGCCATTGGTAGACATGCTCACCATTTTCTAAACCATGTTAACTGTTTCATATCAAACAATTTGAATCAAATTTCAATTAGAATTAAGGGCTAATAGATGATCATTGACCATCAGGGAGATTTTCCTGAATTTCTGGGTCACAAAAGTGTACTCATGTGCTACATCTGGTGGTGGGCACAAGCAACAGCAAGCCCTAAATAACTGCTGTATATACATATTAATTAATACAGTTTAAATTACCTAGTTTAGACTGCCCTAGTCTGCATTCCTTAATCCTTTTTCAGCGAGGATTAGATCATTCAGGCTGGAGCCAATTTTACTTTGGACTGCAGACGTCCACATGTATATAGCGATGACTGTAGTCCGGATGAAACCTAGAAAAATGTAACGTCTGTAAATGGCCACGGATGTGAATCAACATAACGCTGACTGTTGCTTTATTCAATCAGGGTGAAATTCACTCATGTGGAGGTCCCTCATGAGGCCTGTGCTTCACTTTCATTCTATTTAAGTCTCCAAAAGAGGGGATAAATAATACATTGACTCACACTTGTGCACAGGTGTGAATTTCATCCCCAGTGAATACTGCTCTGAAAAGGGTTAATGGCTGTTTGTAAAGGGGTTTTGGCCATTGAGGTAATTACACAATGGGATTTTAAAGGACTAAGAGGAATTTAATGGCCCAAGCCACATGGACAGAGTACACAACCCAGAGGGCAGTGTGGAACTACAGGGTTTCCCTACAGATTCTAAATACATCAATACATGGCTGGTTGCAAACAGCACAAATTTATACAAATCAGTCAGGAAAAAAGTCGTGTGTTATAGGATGCAGAGGCTGAGAAAGACCATTTACTTGGGCATAGTGCTAGACAGAAAGGATAGTTTGAAGATTTATGAGCAAGGAAACAGCCCATGTGCTGAACATCCTTGCTGCTTCTCAGGAAAACAGGACTTTGGATATGTTTCTGTCGATCCACAAATTACATTAGGATTATACTGACTCCATGTTGCTGATGTCTGATCTGAGCAGGGCTACCCTCCAGGGACTCAAGATATCATGTATAGACTATCCATCCATGACTTTCCTTGAGCAAAGCAAATTGATTAGTTGAATGTTCTTGTATGTGGTTCCTCTGGCCCATTGTTGCTGAATAAAATATGTTCAACTGCATGGCAAGCATGACATTGCTACTGGAATCTTACTGAATGTCACTGAGCCTGGTATTGAGACCATTTTGATCTTAATCTTGAATAATACTGAATGTTATTTAAATTGTTTTAAACAGAGATTTCAATGGCTGGTTTCATTAAACACCAGGTTACCTCCAGACTGAAGCCACAGCATCAGGATATAGGTATTGTTCCCAAAGGATGCTTTGAACAAATCCAGAATGTGTCTGTACAGCCTACATTTTTTTGTTTCCAGACTTTTTAAGAAACCTGACTCATGGGACTTAATGCCATAAGCAATGCGGCTGCATGAACCATTGTCTGCCACAACTTCATTTTGGCTTTCCATTTCCATGAGATGTTGATCAAGATAGGTAGATGTGGCACTTTAGTAGCAATCTAGTGCAAATTATGTGTGCCTCATGATTAGTATGTCATGTTCATTTGGCAACAACTGGTTTCAGTGATGCAACTAAAACAGAAGTCCAGTTCTTGGCTTAAAAAGGACTGTGACCAGGTTTAAGAAAGTAGAATACAGGAAATAAAACAGCAACAAATACAGCTGAAACCTTGAGAGTTAAGTGCCTTGAGTTGCCAGCCCATGATTTGTGGTTTTTAGTATCATTATTCTGTGCAATAGTTCCATAAAAATGGCATGGTCCAAGAGTAAGTTGACAGAGGTCATAACAGCTCGACAGAAAGCTGTGTTAGTGTTCTTTGATGCTTTACTGTTTTCCCTGCAAGAGAATTAGAAAAAAAAAATATGATCATGAGATATGCTGTACCATGAAATTTCAGGTATTTAATGTAGTTATAAGGAGAAAACAAGTTATAACAAGAGAGAACAAGATATTTAAAATATCACTTGAATCAATCTTCCTTCTCCTTATAATGATCTGTTTCTTAAATAGGACATTAGTGATCCAGTAGCACTTCACCTTTAGTTTAAAAAAACACAGAAAACACTATAACCAACCTATAACAATTTATATTTTAACAAGTTGTATAACTGGGAATGGTTAAAATGAGTAAAATTACCTCTCAGGACTGAAATGTCAGAAGCATTTGAATAGTAGCAAATCTAGTTGCGTATCAGAGCAAGTTTTTGCTCAGTAGTTTTCACTATATCTTCTGATTTCTTACAGTGTATAGGCTCACCTGAAAAACACACAGATGCAAATAAGAACATGTTTCAAGAAGTTATTGAAGAAGTCTGCTCAGGCAGGCTTTCATCCTTGATATTAGATGTTACCAATGATTTTGATGTTTTATCTTCTTTTTCTACGGTTGCATGTCTTAAACTTCGTCTTCAATCATTTTTATCTTTCCAAGAGGAAAAATGTATAGGCTGAATTAACTAATCATATTCATTTATTCATAAGATAAGTACCAGAATGAAAACACTGGATCAGAATATGAAACAAAAACAAATAGCCATATACAGTAGCTAATTGTTAATAGTGGATTGGAATGATTTCCTCAATACAATTTCTGCACATATTTCAAGTTCTTAGGCAGAAAAGTTCTTTGGGAGAATCTGGTATCTTTTATTAGACCAACTTAAATAGTTGGAAAAAAAATTTAAGCAAGCTTTTGGGTTTAAAACCCTTCATCAGGCTAAGAAAGTTTCTGCAGTTGGTGTGTGCTCTTCCTGGATGGAATGAAAAATAAAGAAGTCATTCCATCCAGGAAGAGCGTACACCAACTGTAAAAACTTCATTAACCTGATGAAGGGTTTTTAAACCCCAAAGCTTGCTTAAAATATTTTTCCCCAACTATTTAAGTTTGTCTAATAAAAGATATCAGATTCTCCCAAAGAACCTTGTCTTCCTGTGTCCTTAAACCAATATGGCTACAACCTACACCCCTGTAACATGGAAGTTCTTAGGCAGAAATTTGAACAAGGAGGCCCTATGTAACCACTTTACTGCATCACTCCAAACAGGGATGATTTTCAGGTGAGAATTGTCATTATAAAGTTGTAATGAAAGCCTAGCCTAAAAGTTCTGCTGATCGAACCAGTTCACAGAAATTCACAAGGTATAGTTATTTAGGTCTAAAAGGAAAAACGCAGCTGGAATTTCAAATCTCGGCTATAAGAGCTAACTCTGATGGTTTATCAAACACACAAATTATTTCATGAATACCTTTGACAAATTAGAAAAAAATGATAAACTTCTAGGGATCATTTTCACCAAGAGAAAGAGGCCCAATAATTTATTAACTACATTAGTTGCTCAGTTCTAATCAGATGATTAGATGTTGTGGCCATTTATTACTACTGCTGGCTTACAAATTCAGTAGAGCGCAAAACAAGGAAAGACACAGAAGGGCAGGGAGGTAGAGAAGGAACATCTGAGGAAAAATGTGTTTGAAAGGAGGAAATGAAAGATTGGGTATAGATCAGTATGGCAGGCTGAGACGAAAAGCCAAAAAGAGTGGTTTGGGAAGATGATGAAGAACAGTCATTTAACGATAGATGGAGAAGGAGGAGGAGAAGGAGAGATGAAAAGGCACTGAATTCACTATGGGTGAAGGCTTGGCAACATTTGTAGACACATGGAAATATTGCAGGTGATAAAAGTGGGGCCAGGATTTCACTCACATTCTCATTCCTTTGTAACTTCACATTCCTGAATAGCATTTAAAGTGCTAGCCTGTTCTGTCTTTGAGTTCCTGTTCCTCCCTTTTCCTTTTAATGATGATCCTTAGTGGGAAGTGAAAATAGACAGTCTGTTTCTCTGCACCAGTGTGAATTTTCTTCTAATGAACAGCTGGTGCTGAAAAATCTGTCTCTATTCTGAATAGGAGTGCAAACTGAAAATTAAAATTTTCCAGACAGGAAAATTTAGGAAAAATTATGTTTGTTTTCTGTCACTCAAAAATTATTTTGATTTTGGCTTTTATTTTGTAAATTATAAAAATAAAAAAGTCATATCATTTAGAAAATATCAAAATGGACAATTTTAACATTGTCATTCAAAATCTTGAAATGTCAGCCTGAATGAAATGTTTTGATTACGATCAATGGGATATTGTTCCATCAAAGTTTCTCAGACCATTTCTCCTGAGTATGAACTGCACTTCCATTTCTAGTAAGAGTCACTTGTGACCTCCTTTAATAAATAACAGACATATACCTGGCTTAACTGTCTGTACAGTTGTATTGTTGGAGTGAGATGAAACAACTAGACCTTATTTGATAAATCTTAACATCTAAGCCCAGCTAAGACCCATGCATCACTTAAGTCTTATTTAAGCTTCAAAACAAAATTACAGTTGTATTTAGGAGGTGCACACACTCTTTTGTGAGTGTTATTCTAAAAAGGAGTTAATGCTGTCAGCCTGCAGTTTTTGTTAAAGTCTTCAGAACTGAGTAAAATCTTCATTTCCACCAATATAAATAAATACGTGAAGCAGGGGATGAACATCAAAGCACAATCCAATGATTTTGGATTCAGTCTGCTACACTCAGCACAGCATGATGGGCAGTGTTTTAGGAGCTGGAAAAAAGTGTTGTGAAGGCACTGAAAACAGAAACTTACTGTGTCTAATCCCTAGACAAACTTAGGATAGATTTCCGATTCACGTCCAGCTTTCATTAATTCTAGATATCAATTTAACATGTGATAAGTCATGACTTGGAAATGCTTGGTATTGATTTTTTTTCATCTCCCCAGGCTTTTTGATCACTAGATCAGCTGCTTTTTCCTTTGATCTTCTTTTGTTCTTTATCCATACCATCATATATTTTTGTGCAAGATTTAAGGATCAAGATCTAGTAGTGTCCTGCATTGCATTTTACTTCTTTACTCCAGGGCAAAATATGTGTAAAATACTACAGTTATGAATAATAGTCCTTACTACTTTGCATGGCTGTGAGCATGTCTACATGTGCCCCTGACTGTGCAGTTGTTACTGCGCAGTCCCAGTGGCACATGGGTTGTTTCCAGTGCCTATTGCACAGACGTGTTGGTGTCACGGTTTGTGCCTACTGATGCTACGTCACCGAAAAGATGAGCTATGTTGCTGTAGCTTGTCTCATGTAGATGCACCCCGTAAATGACTGCACAAGGTGTAGGGCAAAGTTAAACATAGAGCCCACAACTCCTTTGGCTAACACTTATCTGGCTAAGATAGCAACAGAGCCCTTGTACATGTAAAGGGAATTTAGTCCTTTGGGGTTGCATTCTATGCCCCCTAAATTGAAATGGTGGGTTTTATGTTTCTGTCACTGTCTACATGTCATGGGTCTTAAATCTCATTAAATGCTCAGTGCGCTATACACACTAAATTACTTCAGAGGGCTCCAAATAACAATCCACCATGCTGATCTCTCCATACTAAATTACAGTAGGGGGTGCCATGCACCGCTAATCCCTGCTACAGACCAATGATGGCTGTAGCTCGCAGCTCACTGATACATACAGATGACTAAAAGTGGTGTGACTGAATTAATTTAAGTGCCATTTCATTTGTTTAATTAATTTCATTATTTTTACACGTTTACGCATTTTTAAACATTTAAAAAAACCTTTTAGACCAATATTAAAAATATATATATTCTTATTTTATTCTTATTCCTTTTAGTCCTCTCTCTATTTTTATTCTGATCTAATTTTTTATTTTCCTGTTTCTATGTCATTTTGTTTTGTGTGTAAATCTGGGGGCTTTTTTGTTTTTTTATTTACTCAAACAACCATCCCTACAAACAGGGCACTGAAATTCTCTGAGCCCTTATAACATACACACAAATCTGCACCCTGTGAATTCCTGTTATATATCTTCCCATGCATATTGGAGTGTTGTGGTGCACTAACTGAAACTCTGATAATGCGCTACCTGCATTATCGCACAGGGGGTCCCAATCCCAGAAGATGCCTGGAACTCCCCCTTCTGCAGCCACATTCCTGCATTGTTGGGGATCATTGCTTCATTCAATGTTTCCCTTCCATGCCAGTCACTGCTCTGTTCAGGTCTCTGTTCCCATAGCCCCCAAGTCCCAGTTCCCTCAGGCTGTCCCCCATGCTCTCCCTGACAAATTCAAATCCACATACCAACCATCCAAGCTGCCTGACAGGGTAATAAGAGCTTCTGCCCTTCTGATTGGACATACCCCCTCCTACATCTACTCACCCCACAGGAAACAGAAGATAGCTGCTTGATTATCACCTCCCCCCTCTCCAAACAGGCTGCTGAAATTCTCCAGGCATGAATCAGCACCCCATGAATTTCTTATTTCTTTGTGCACATATTGGGCATTGAGTTAATGTGACCAACACAGTAGGTAATTTATTTTAATGTCCTTGCTGCATATCACTCCCCCATCCACACAAAGCAAAGGAAAACCTGTAGACTTCAGTCCCCTCTCGCTCTTCCCGGAAGCATCACCACAGCCTGCCCCCCACACTAGAGACAATGTACTTATGAAACAGAAGGAAGGGCTGCAGTGAAATTTTTTATTTCATTTCTGGAAACACTCAGTGGTAACAGCTGAGTGGTTTAGCATTCAGTACTGATTGATCAGTGGTCTACAGAGCACCCTTTCCATTGGCAGCAGCCAGAATGTGTGTGGCTAGGCAATTCTGCACAATGGCTCCCTGATTAGCATTTGTATGCTGATTATAGGGGGCACCATGCACTGTCTGCCCATGACTCTGTCTAGCCACTGCCTCCTGCACTTCCTTAGACCAGGACTCACTGAATACCTTCTCCCTGGTCTCACAAATATTGTGGAGCATGTAGGCTGCCACAATGAACACCATAACGTTTTCTGGCTCCACCTTGAGCTTGTAGTTCAGTGACCTCCACCATGCTTTCAGAAGGCCAAAGGCAAATTCAACAGTCATCTGGCATTTGCTGAGGTAGTAGTTGACTCCTTTCTTTTGCTGGTGCGTACTTGTCTTCCATATGGCTTCATGGGGCAGGAGGGGGTAATCCACATTCATTATGTTAAGTGGGAGCATAGCAACTCCCCAGATCACTGCATCAGGGATCCTGGACACATATTGTCCTTTCTCCATCATTCCAGCAGCAGTGAGTTTCAAAAGACACATGAATCATATGCACTGCCTGCCCAGCCTGCATACTTGTTAGTGAACTGTCCTCAGTGATCAACTATGGCCTGGAGGACCATCAAGGCAAATGCCTTCTTGTTGGTGAATGACCAGCTCCCCTGGGATGGGGATAGGAGCAGGATGTGTGTTTGGTCCAATGCACCCATGCGATTAGGGAACCCCATGGCCTTGAAGCCTTCAACAACTTCCCTGAAGTTATGGAGACAGATGAAGCTGTTCACCACAACATCCTGCAACAACTGGGATACATCATGTATCACCAACCCAGCTGTTCAGGGAGCCATGCTGAATTGGTTCCCAGTGAAGCAGACTGGTAGGGGTGGCCAGTTTCGTGATGGCAATGGTCACCATCTTTTCTGATGCAATGACTGGAGCTCAATGTGCAGTGACAGCAGACAGACTATGTGTACAAATTTGTGCCTGATCATGTAGAAACTCTCAAGCCACTGGTGATCATCCCATTTTGACAGAATGATGTACTCCCACCAGTCAGAGCTGCTTGCATGGGCCCAGACCTTGCAGTTATTGCTCTGTAAGTTGATCCACAGAACAGCCTTAAGATCCACGGCTTCCTCTCGGTTCTCCGACTCAAGCTCATGACCCATTGACTAGTATAGGAAGGCCTGAGAAGCTGCTACCCTACATTGGCACCTTTGTAGAAGGTCCATCATAGTCTGCATTGAGTTCAATAGCTGTATCTCTGTATTATCATTTTCCAGTTAGGTACCTCCAGGGTGTCCAACAGCATCTGGTTCTCCTTGCAGATTCCATCAGGAATTATTGAAGCCATGTTGTTGTGCAAGACACAACAGTTATTGTTTCACTCAGAGCACCACCTGCATGCACTAAGGGGGTTGAATATGTAGGGCTGTTGAATAGGATCATCAGCATTATAACAACCTTGCACTTTACATTTCAATTTCTACACATCTCAGGTTCCTGTAACCACCCCTCCTCTAAAAACATGGGGTTTTAGGTTTTGGGGGGAATTACTCCTGAAATGCATCAAGCACTCAGCAGAAAAGGCAGGCTCTGAGCAGAAGACTGGCTGGACAAACCTTGAATTTCCCCCCCTCAGATGAAATAAACCCCCAGGAGCACAACTGAGCACTTCATGGGTCAGACGGTGTTGCCATGGTGGGATGGGATGGGGAGGTATGCTTGAAGGGACAGCCACAGTCCCTTCATACTTCATAGCAAACTGCTAGCTAAAGAATTTTGGGGAGGTGTGCAGTAAGCCATTAACAACTATCCTTCTGGACAATGCAGGGTCTGGGGGACAATTTGTGGCAGGCTATGAAAGTCACAGGTGTTCTGTTAGGAAAGGTCACATGAGCAGATCTATATGAATGCTGGTACTGAGACACAGTTTACACCTGCATAGTTATGCACATGTAGAAACTCAGACCTGCATGAAAATGTTCCATACACATGTCTATATAACTGCTCTCAGCCAGGGGCAGAAAACATCTCACAACTCAGGTTAGAGCATAATGACCTCTCTCTCAGTGACTCATTTTGGCCCCGATAATATTTAGTGGAAGCACTCCATGTCTGCTGGGCTGGAGCAGCAGCCAGATACATTCTTAAGCCATGACCCAACTGGGCCCGGGAAGAACTGGCAGAGATGATTGATATTTGGGGGGGAACAAAAGGTTTTGGAGCAGCTGCAAATTCGATTAAATCACAGGGGTGTGCAAAACAGGTTGTATTCAATTCAAATTCGGATTTGGCCTGAATCGGGGATAGTGATTCGATTAATTGATTCAGATCACTGTCCCCAATTTGATTCAGTTGAATTGGAAGATTCGATGCCAATTTGCAGAATCAGTGATTCGACCATAGACACAGCTTTAAATGTTTTTTCTACATACCTTGAAGTACCAGGCACAGCTCATGAATGCTGCAATGGTGGGCCAGATGGAACATCCTACAGGAGTTCAGGGGGTCCTTTGCACTCTCCTGGCTCAGTGATTGGCTGTGGGGGTCCCCAGATGCCCTCCCAGATCCAAGAGGCACCAGTCACTGAGCTGGGAGGGAGTGCGGGGGACTCCCCCACACACTCCCCAGTGGACTCAGACATGGACCAGAAGTGCTTCTGGTCCACTTCCAGGTCTGTTGCCAAGCATGCTGGGGAGCACCCTGTGCTCCTGTGGGATGCTTCATCCACCCAACCATCGCAGCATTCGTGAGCCGCCTGGTACCTTGAGTATGTAGGAAAAACATTTAAAGCTGTGTCTATATTTGAATCGTTGAATCTTTCTGAATCTCTCCAAATCAATTCAAAGAGATTCTGATTCAATTCAGAGAGATTAAAGGGTCTCCTGATTCAATTCAGATTTGGAGGTTTGGCCATCAAATTAGGTCAAATCTCCACCAGATCAAATCAGGGACCGAAGCTTTGTACAGCCCTCTTAAATAAGCCAATCTATGTGCCATTGCCCAGGAAATGAAGGTGTGTGGCTACAACTGGGACTGTGCACAGTGCACAGTGTTGCAACAAGATGAAGGCCCTGAAATGTGCTTTCCATCGGGCTAATGACTAAAATGCTCTTTCAGGGGCAGGACGTACAATAGCTCCATTCTATGAGCAGCTGTCCTGTAGTCTCACAAAGGACAAAGGCAATGCTTTCTTCTGACCCTTGGGTACGCGGGGGTGCAGGAGGCCACAGTATCACTTACCCTGCAAGAGTCCATAGACTGTCCTGCTTGTCTGGGGGGAAGCATTAATTCATTTACTGGCAGGAATTTGTGCTGCTGAGAGATGTAAAATGAACTCCTTGGACTGGAGAGACATCTGGGTTCCTGCATAATCATCCTTTGTGGGTGATTGTGTTAATTCACCAAATGGAAGGGATGCTGCTTGGTGATCGCCAATAGTCTGTCCACTACAAGGGGTGGAGACAAGATCTTTGATCATGAATATCTTTTCTTTTTCTCATTCCTGTTGTCAGCTACCACATCCGCTGGAAGGCTGGGATGTGCACCTGAAGTGCAGACAGCAGCACAGACCAGAGCTGAGCAAATGCATGAACACTACTGCAGGCAACAACAGTCAAGAGAAAGCATGATGGAGACTTTAGTGGCAGCCTCAGAATCATGAGTATGATCCATGTATGAGTGGTGGGATGAACTCTGGAAGATGTATAGAAAGGTGAGACTGAGAGGTAGCAACTCACTGGGACATCATGGCCAGCACAAGAGAATTCCTTGACTTGGCCAGACAGTGCTGTCAAAATATCAAGGAAAACTGGTGAATGGAGGGCATGTTTAGAGAGGATCTCCTTAGATACATGACCCCAGACCCCATTCATAAGCTGCCCCCCCAGGACCACCCATACAACATCCACTGTCCGTGCCCCTATCCGTGGGCTGACCCTCATAGAGACCCCTATCTGTGATCAACCCCCATAGTGACAACCTCACTGTGCCTGTGAGTGAGGGCCTCCCCTACTCTAGCAGGCCAAAGAGAGCACCACTACACTTTAGGGATGAAGGGGAGGGTGAGACAGAGGTGGCACTTGGGGTGGGGGGGAGGGAAGAAGAGCCTATGGCAAATGATGGGTTTTTAGTTGTTACTGGTGTTGCTTTTATAGGAAATTGGGGAGTGGGAATTATGTTCCTGCATTATTTTGGTTCTGCTTCAGTTACTGACAATAAAATAAATGCTTTGGTGAAATTAAAATGAATTTTCATCCATGTCTGTCTGCTGTCCTGGAAAAGGTCATAGAGGCATGGGTTATGCCAAAGAAAACCAGGCTTGTTTCAGACACATTACACCAATGAGAGGACATGCCCACCTTTGGTTGAGCGGGGGGTGGTGTTTGCCTAGAATGCGGATACTGCGGTGAGCAGTAATCCAGGGTGCTCCACAGCGCCCATAGTATTTCCTCTGAGGGCATGCAGATTCTCAGTGTTCCCCAGTCACCTCACACAAGGGAGGATCTTGGGGAGGAGCAGGGAGTTTCAAGGCCTGGGCTTTTATTATTGTAACCAGAGAAAGACACAGCAGCCAAACCCAGGCTGGGTGATGCTGGGCTAGCTCAGAATTTTGTTAATGCAGAGAGCAACAATTGGGTAGGTGCTGCAGAGTGCACACAATATTTCCTCTGAACACAGGCAGCTTCTCAGGGATCAGGAGTTCAGCTGGTGATTAGGAGTGGAGGAGAACAAAACAAATTCAAAACCAGGCAGGCAGGTTTGATTAACTGCTAATTGCCACTATTGAAAGACAGGCTTGCCCATTAGCAGCTTATGCAAGCCCCACACCCTACAAGCCAGCAAACCCCTTCCCCCAACCCTTCTACACTTCTTCTTTTACACGCGGAGAACATGAAGTAAGGAATCGAACAATACAAATAGAAACATTTATTTACAAACCAAATATTAACTATAATTAAACAAACCACAGTACAGGTTTTATAAGATAACAATCCATAATTACTAGAACAGAGGAATTTCTTTTTACTACCGTAACAATGCATGATTCATGAAAAAAAATAAATCTAAGCAATAATCATTTCTAACTAAAAGATCTTGGCTCTAAGGTCCACTTTCCAAGCTTGACTGAGAACTGGTGGATGGCAAAGCATGGATCCATACCAGCCTGTTCCACTCCTGGGAAGGAGCAGGACCAATGACCAGCAGGCATAGAAACATTTCAAGGAGCCCAGCCATTATTTGCCAGTTCTCCTGGGTCTGGGAATGCCTCCTGGACTTGGAGCAATTCCTGTTGTGCTGGACAGCCATGAATCTGCCCATAGCCAGATGGATCTGTCTCACCATCTCATGCAGCCAATACTCACAGTCTCTGAGGATATTCACAAACCTGTCTGTGCATGCAGTGGTGGCAGCCTTCCTTGGTAGCCTGTGTGTTCTTGGTGGTAGCATTGCAAGCAGAGCTGAAAATAAAGAGATGCAGGAAATAGAGTGAAGGATGCTCAGCAGTCTAAAAAAATGCACTCAGAGAACCCTGTGGTTGGATAAGCGATTGGCCCAAAATGGCCGAGAAGGGGTGTCTGGCCACAGGTGGTAACAGGCCCTGAGTGGCTGCAAACACGTGCCCGCCCACTTGAGCTACTGATTTACCTCCCTGCTATGCAATGCTCTGTACCTCCCTACACTGCCCACTAACTCCCAGGGTCTTTAAAACACTGTTCTATGCCAACCCCTCCCCCCCACCCCTTCACCTCACAGCCCAGCCTAACTGCAGCTGTTGGTTCAGGTGAAAGATGACTTAAAGGGTTCCCAGGGCGTCACATACCGGGTGTGGAGGTCGAGATCCATGGTCTATCCTCCTCAGAGGAAGCAGCAGGTGACATGACTGGGGACTCTGCCATTATCTTCTTCACTGAGGCCCCCGCAAGTTGCAGCAGTAGTTGGCAATGTCTCAGCAGGCAAAGATGCCCTGGAGGCCTCTGTCCTTGTGCATTCACAGTGATCTAGTACCTCCATTAGCAGTTGGAGGTGTCTATAATGAACCATGTCACACAGTGGGGTGCCCTGAAGCTGTGCTCTGGTGACAACCCTACAGAAAGCAACCTCCCCTCCCCCCCGGCCTGTCAAGGGTGCCCTAAATCATTCATTACACACAAGTACCTGCAAATTGTAGCAACACATGGTAGACAAGTGAGCTCACTACACAAAAATTGAAGTGATACCAGAGGGACAAAGGGGCTGTACATGTGACAGATTAATGGCTGCACCATTCCAAGTTGCAGCATCATAAACCATACTACAATGGGATAGGGGTTAGTTTATGATAACACAAACTCATTTAAATGGCCAAAAACTTGCATACGTGTAAAGTGTGACACCATTAAGCTACACAATAAGACAATTTTCATCACGTGTACAAGAGCCCTGAGTGAATGCAAACTGAACTACTATATTGCTGATGTATATCTGCCTGTTGATGCTTTACCTGGTTATACTCCAGAATGTTATGAAAGATTGACGTCATGATTGACAATGCACTTGGATGCTCTCTACTATTGACATTAACTTATAGTAGAGTGCTAGACCCTTATCTAGGCAGTTACTGCAGATTTACTGGCTTCTTTAACTTTTGATATTTCTTGCTTCAGGAAGCATTTGGGGGCAATCATGACAAGAGAAATGTCAGAAATGTGAATTTTAGGAATCATTAAAAATGAAGTTCCTTAATTAAACATAAGCAATTTTTAAAATGAATGTTACTAATTCATAACACAAGCAAAAGGAAAGGTATTACTTGAGGTAATCTCACAATAGCTGTACTTGATTGTGGAATAATTTGTTTAATGGAGGTGGGAATATGAAAAGAAAAAATAATGATGGCTTTCATTCACCATTAATATGGTGTTTTTTCAGAGGGGTTACTCTGGAAACATTTGATAGTCAGTTCTCTGCTCATGGTAGCCTGAGCAGGGAGAACACTGGTACAAGTGGTGGTATAACCAGGTGGCTAATGAAGTCAGACACCTACATGCAGTAAAGCAGAAGCTTGTAAAAGGCTGGCAGTGAAGTTCCTAGATCCTTCACAAAATGGAGCTCCTCCTTGTAGAGATAAGAGTACCACAGACTGGCTACCACTCAACCCTGCATTTACAGCCACCTCATATCTCTGTCACAGCTACAGTAGATGCTTACTAATAGTAAATGAAGAGACTCGTGTATTTCAGCCATCTTTAAAGCCTTGTGTTTTGCCTTAAAAAAGTGAATCATCCCATCTCCCTTTGTTCCTTCTTTATCTTCCCATCATACTTATTCTGCTTCTCTCAGCTTGAAAGAAGGAGAGTCATCACAAAGAAACCAGTCATCTCTGTGGAGAGCAGCAGTGCTCTAGATGCCACTACCTGAGAAATGTTGAAGTACAAGGCAGGACTTAGTGCCCCACTACAATACAACAGGCAGCATGCTAGAGAAAACTTAGGCTTACAAAAATACCTAAGAAATAAAAACATGAAACTTAGAGTAGTTGACTAGTGTTAAGTTGTGACCTAAACTGAATATGTACATATGTGAAAAGCATAAGGTTACAAGTGCACTGGAACAAAAGGCAGTATTCCCATAAGAGCTAGCCATAATGCAACTTCTTGGGCTCCATTCAATTTAAGAGTCCACAAGGAAAGATTGCATGTACACCTGAAGAGAGAAGGTCCACATGGGTTGGAAAACAGCCAGAGTCCACTCCTCATGTGGAACAGTGGCACATTAAGACTATTATTGAATGCAAGGGGAGGACCTTTCACACATAGATGCCAAGATTCACTGGGGAATTTGCTTCCTTTGTCATTCCTGGAGGCATTACACTTTCATAGGCTAAGGAGGCATAATATGGTGCAAACATATTACAAACCCATTTTCTCTTTACTTCATACCCTATCAGTCCACTAGTTCTAACAGCCAAAATTTAACTTACGTACTAAACATTACGGTTACAGATATAGAAGACTCTCTGTCTGAAAAAGTAGACTATAGCCTGACCCCCAAAAGGCCCATCCACCAACCACAGCTCTATACAATTGTGCCCCCACATCAACAAAAGTCAATAATTTGGGTTATCCATATTTTGATGGCTAACCCACATTAGTCATTGATCTGCAGCTTAAAAGCTTGCAGTGCAATGTGAGGCACGTGAATCCAGGCAGATGTGCCTAACTTTAAATGAGCAATGAATATTTCCCAAATTGATTTTCATTAGAAACTGTTTGCATTAGAAATATGACTCTCTGGAAGCACCATGACATGTTTGAATTGCCAGAGGAAATGTATAACCCTTCCCTCTACAGAGTGAGAAGGTTGCTGTACAAGGACTGATAAATACCACTACATCATACAAAATGTATTCACTCTCAACACATGAACTCCAGACCTTTTAGTATCACAGTGAAATTGCATGGTTCCTTTGCTTTTTACTGTAAGTGTAATTTAAGCATCACTTAGTCTCTGGAAACCTCCACAGAAGAGTAAAATAGTGATTACTTTCTTGAAAGTGAAGGGTGAAATGTGGGAATAAGGGACAGTAATGTTCAGAATTTATTTCATTATTTACAGGAGGTCATGATAGTTCTACTCTTTATTGAGAAGTTTATTGCTTCAAATTCAAAGTGCTTTAGTCAGTTCATAGAATTTTATGGAGACACAGATGCTCTACAAAAGACCACTTAGCTGATACTGTAGCCTTCTCAGTATAATGTATTTTTCCTTATATAGCCTGCTGCCTTTTATCCTAAAGGGTCCAATATATTTTATGGGCTGAGACTCCAATTTTCCAACAAGATGACACATATAGACCTACCAGATCACCATTTGGCAATTTGCCTCAACACAAAACCAGGCATAACAGGCTGAGAGAATGTATTTGGATGTATGAATGGAGAGGGATGTGTTACATGAAGAAAAAGGGTCAAAATTCCTTCAAGTCCTGCTTTGTTCAAGCTATGAATGGACAATTGTAAGCACGTTGTCTACCCTGCTGGTTTTTGCAAGCAGATTTTGTTCCAGGAGAAACAAAAGTACCTAGCCAGTTCTCCTAAATAAAACCCAGTCTTCAAGAAACAGACAAGTGACCATATAAATAAACACCAAACCCTTCTGTCCTGTTCTGGGCACTAGCCCCCAAAAGCAATCTGGATCCTCCTTCTAGCAAACTTTTCTGCTCACAGCTTGCTTCCTCCTTTCCTGCCTATTCTTCCAGGACCTTTTTCAAGCAAGTCACTCCTAGCCTATCTAAAGGCCCTGTAGATGGGCTCTCTCCACAGGGCTAACTTCTTCCTCTTCAAGAGACAGACTATGCTGTTATAAGGATAAGGTGACATCATCCAAACTAGGGGCTAATTGGAGAAGCTCAGGTGCATAACTTGCTTATACTCATTGGAAAGTGGGGAGGTACTTTTTTTCAGATGGGGTCCTGTCTCACCTCAGATCAGCTATATCACTGCTACTACCAGTGTTGGTGGACTCAGGATGATATCAGGTGCTAGAATCCTGCTGCTTGAACTGGTTAAAGTTTTGCTGACTCATTGAATCAGATAAGAAAAAGTGCAAAATTATTATTACATGCTTAGGAGAAGAGCTGATTTGATGGAAAATGGTTTTTTTCTTTAAAAAATACTGTTATGAATACTTGATGATGTACTTTGCTCTAGTAACACACAGTGAAAGAAATGTCTGAAGGATGTTAAGCTCATATATAACTCACCAGTGTTTATATATATATATATCTATGAAGGGTATTCTGTCTAGTTTAATAGATTGATAGATTCATAGACATTAGGGCTGGAAGGGACCTCACAAGATCATTGGGTCCGGCCACCTGCCCCAAGGGGCAGGAAGTCAGCTGGGGTCAAATGATCCCAGCAAAATAAGCAACCAAGTGTATTTTAAAGGTGTTCAGAGTAGGTGCTTGCACCACTTCTGGGGGAAGTCTATTCCAGACTCTGGGGATTCAGACGGTAAAGAAGTTTTTTCTTATGTCCAGCTTCAAACTGTCTTCCTGGAGTTTGTGACCATTAGACCTTGTCTTCCCTTGGGGTGCCCTGGTCAACAGACGTTCTTCCAGTTCCTGGTGTACACCCCTAATATATTTATAGGCCACCACCAAGTCTCCCCTGACTCTCTGCTTTTCCAGGCTGAAAAGTCCCATGTCTCTTAGCCTTTCCTCATAAAACTTGTTCTCTTGTCCTAAGATCATGTGTCTAGCTCTCCTCTGGACCCTCCCAAGCTTCTCCACATCCTTCCTAAAGTGCGGAGCCCAGAACTGGATACAGTACTCCAGCTGTTGCCTCACCAAGGCCAAGTACAGCAGGAGGATGGCTTCCTGGGTCTTGTTTGAGATGTAGTGATAGATACAAGCCAAGGTTTTGTTTGATTTGCTGGCTGCAGCATCGCATTGGTGGCTCATGTTCATCTTGTGGTCAGGCATGACCCCCAAGTCTGCTTTGGTCATGGTGCTAGTGAATGTAGCACTGTCAAGCCTATAAGTATGATGTGGACCCTTTTGCCCCTAAGGTGGAGCACCTTGCATTTCTTAGTGTTAAATGCCATCAGGTATTGATCTGCCCACCTTGCAAGCCTGTCCAGCTTGGCCTGAATCACCAACCTATCTTCTAGTCTGACCACACTTCCCTATAGTTTGGTGTCATCAGTGAATTTAGCCAGTTGGCTTCTGATACCTGAATCCAGATCATTTATAAATATGTCTAAAAGTACTAGTCCAAGTACGGAGCCCTGGGGGACAGCACAGTTGACATGGTTCCCTCGACTATCACTCTCTGGGTCCGACCTTAGAGCCAGTTCCTGAGCCATTGGACCATGAGGTTGTCGAGGCTGCAGTTCCCCAGGTTAACCATGAGGACTTCATGGGAGACAAAATCAAAGGCTTTCTTGAAGTCCAAGTAGATGATATCAACTTCTTCTCCTTTGTCCAGGTGATGCGTCACCTGATCATAGAAGGAAATGAGGTTGGTGAGGCAAGACCTACCCATAACAAAGCCATGTTGGCTATCCTTCAGAATCTTGCACTCCATTAGCCTACTGTTAATGGTTTCTTTGAGGATTTTTTCCAAAATCTTTCCAGGGATTGAGATCAAGCTGATTGGCCTGCAGTTCCCTGGATCTTCCTTCCTCCCTTTCTTGAAGATGGACATCACATTGGCCTTCTTCCAATTCTCAGGAACCTCATCCAAGTGCCATGAGTTCTCAAATATCCTTGCCAATGGCTGCATTATGATGTTTGCCAGTTCTTTTAGAACTCTTGGGTGCATTCCGTCTGGGCCAGCTGATTTGTGAGTGTCCAGCCTCTCAAGGTGTCCCCTCACAAGATCTTCACCAATGATCTATTTGCCCATGCCCTGGCAATCCTGCATCTTGTTAGGCAAGGTGATCTCCTGGGGCTGGTGGAATACTGACGCAAAGTAATCATTGAGGAATCATGAGATTTTTCTTGGGTGTCAGTTGTCAGCTGCCCAATTTGGTTTAGCAAGGGTCCAATGTTGCTCGTTTTTCTTTTGACTACCCACATATCTGAAGAAGGACTGTTTGTTATCCTTGATTCCCATAGCCAATTTGAGTTCAGTTTCAGCCTTGGCTTTCCTAGTTTGCACCCTACAGGTGTGAGCCAGCACTGAATAACCCACTTTGGTGATGTTCCCTGACATCCAACCCTTGTAGGCTTCTCTTTTCAGATACAGGAGGTCC
Source organism: Crocodylus siamensis (assembly GCF_052110815.1). NCBI lineage: Eukaryota > Metazoa > Chordata > Crocodylia > Crocodylidae > Crocodylus > Crocodylus siamensis. Next base: position 197,372,121 of record NC_143398.1, on the reverse strand, counting down.
ATGAGTCCCCTATTTAGCCACAGGGGCATCCCAGCCCTTTTACTACCTTTCCTATAGACTGGGATGGATTTCCCTTGTGCTTCAAGGATCACGTCCTTAAGGAGCAGCCACTCATTGTGGATTCCCCTCTCCGTTAGATTCTGGTTTCTCAAGGCCTCAGCAACCAGCCTCCTGAGCTTATGAAAGTTGGCTTTCCTAAAATCAAGGATTTCTGCATTGTTGACTAATTATGGATAGAGAAAGTGGCCAACTCATGATCACTGTCTCCCAGCTTCCTTTTGATTCTCACTTACTGGATCATCCCCTTGGCCAGGAGCGCCTTACCTCTTGTTGACCCATAGACTTCTTGAGACAAGTAGAGTTGGCCAGTGCAGGTGAGAAAGCAATATGCCTGATCAGATTTGGCAGAGTTTTCCTCCCATCAGTTTTGGCAGAGATGTCAGGGTAGTTGAAGTCACCCATGACAACCATGCACTGAGAACGTGCAGCCCCTGCCAGTTCTCTTGTGAACGGGTGGTCAAGATCTTTCTCTTGGTTAAGAGGTCTGTAGATTCCTGCCAACATATCCCCTTTGCCACGTTTCCCCGCAATTTGACCCAGGGGGTCTCAAGTTGCTCTTCTTGGGTGCCAAACTCCACTTGTAGGGAAGTGTACTGCTCCTTCACATAGAGCGCTACACCCCCACCCTTTCTAGAAGCACGGTCCCTCCTGTACAAGTTATAGCCATCCATACCTGTGGTCCAGTCATAGGTGGAGTCCCACCACGTCTCCATTATTCCTATGATATCATATTGATTTTTATTTAACAGGAGGGCCAGGTCCTCCTGTTTGTTCCTAGGCTCCTGGAATTTGTGTACAGGCAAGCAAGCCTACCATCAGAGGTCCTAGCACTCCTAGAAGACTCCCATCCCTCAGCTGAAGTAGGAATGAGGTTTTTGGGGAATTCACTTGTGTCCCCTGTGCTGCATGATTTACTGATTCCATGGTTGTTGCTTAGTTGGCTTGCCACTGGTGGTTGTTTGCCCATCCCCGGTGAGCTTAAAGCCCTGTTGAGAAGGTCAGCCATTCTGGCCAAGAAAAGCGTCTTCCCCATTGGAGTGCAGTGGAGGGTGTCCCTTCCCAACAGATAGATGCCTCCACCTCTTAAGTGTGGCCCGTAGTCAAAGAAGTTGAAACCTTTGTGATGGCACTAGCACTGCAGTCTTCTATTGACTTCATCTGTTAGTCTCTCCCTCCTGTGCCCATGACCCATAACCAGGAGGATTGAGGAAAAAACTGCCTGTGCCCCACTCCCTTGAGTCCTACCCCTAGTGCCCTGTAGCCACTCATAGCCTGGCTGGGATTGCTCCAAGCCATGTCATTTGTGCCGACATGGATAAGGAGCATGGGGTAGTGATGGAGAGCTGGACAAGTTTCAGGATCCTCTCAGCTACATCCTGGATATGGGCCCATGAGAGACAGAAGACATCATGAGCCAAGGGTTTGGGGCAGCAGATTGGTCTCTCTCTTGCCCTCAAGAGGGATGCATCTATGATGATCACTCTGTGTTTCTTTCTTGGGGTGGTTGCAAGTTGCCTTTCTTCCTCTAGTTCTGGAACTGGCAGTTCAGCAGGCTGTACTGGTGCTGTGAGGGGTTCAAATATCTGTTGTGATGTTCCAGGGGGATGGTGACCCTAGTGCAGGGTGCCTTGGGGCCGGAGACAACATTCACACTAGTGACCCCCGGCTGGACTTCATGGGAGCTCCTCTTGTGCGCCCTCATCCTGCTAATCTTTTTTGTGCCTCCCTCCTCATTCTTTTGGCAAAGAGCCTAGTGGTAAGCATAGATCTCCTCTTCACCATCCCTGATGGCATGCAGCCTCTGCACCATAGCCTGGAGCCCCCCTAACTGGTACTTCAGGGAGTCTAGTGTGGAGCACACCCCACAAGGGGAGGTGTCCTTGCTCCTGATCCTAGACACCTGCATAAGTGCCAGGCAGTCCCCACAGCTGAGAGCCAGGGGCTCCATCTGTGTGGAGGCTGGAGCTATAGGTTCTGTCTGGGTAGAGGTCTCAGTGGTACCAGAGGTGGGGGCTCCAGTCATGGGCGGGGAGATCTTGGGGTGCGGCATGTCAACACCATTGCACAGGTAGCAGCCTGGGTTACTACTGTGTTGACCCTTCTCTTTAGGCTTGCCACCTAGAGCCTCATACCCCTTCTGCTCACACTCCTGCACAAACTCCCATGCGAACTCATGCACTGGGCCCAGAGCATGTCTGTCTGCATGGCTCCGGTTGCATGGCTCTCTAGGGGCTGGCCCAAGCATGATCCATGGGGGTGAATGACCATCCTTGGCTCCAATCAGCCGCTCCACTGGCTACTGCCCACCCTCCATGGGCCCAACTTATCTCCCAGCTCATGCTGGGGTCGGGCCAGGGGGTCTGCTGGTGGCAGAGCTCACGGGGTCATGACAGGCTTTTACCCATGCAAGTTATTTCTTGGTTATATAAAATAAGTCTACATAGGCAGACAAGGTTCTTTGGGTAAATCCAATATCTTTTATTAGACCAAGCTATTGAGTTGGTCTAATAAAAGATATCAGATTTACCCAAAGAACCTTGTCTGCCTATGTCCTTAGACAAACATGGCTACAACCTACACCGCTGGAATAAGTGTATATGTATTCTTTTTGTCACCACCTTTTGTCCATATAGGAAATACAATAAATCCCTAAGTTTTAGTCATTAGGTGAAATGGAAAAAAATGTATTACAGAGTGGATGGAAAGATAGAAAGACAGGTTCCAGATGTATTTTGATTTTACTGCTGACACACTTTACTTGACTTCCCTGTTACCTTTAACATGAAGCTTGCTCCTTTTCTCAACAATTTGTTTGCATAACTTTACCAGATACTTTATTTTTATTTAGCACACTTTCTTAGTTTTTCATTAAGCCACCCTTTTCTTCCAAAGATAAAACATTTTTAAGGACAAGCAAATAGAAATTATCATGATGTTAAGGCATGCTGTATAATCACATATTTTTACACAAAGGTCAACAAAACAATCGTGTCTTAATTTCTTTTTGGTATACTCTTAGATTCTCTTTGTCACACAAACATTGTCTTCTTCTGAAACTTTTTTCATCCTATTTTAAGTCAATATGACACAACATGGACTGTAATTAACATTGACCTCCTGTATTCAGTTCTGCCATGATTTTCATCAGCAAGTTCTCAAATATTATAGTACCGGTATCACAAAACATGACTACAGCTGTTTGGGAAACAGAAATTTTATCTTTGGAACAATGTGGATATTTGGACATTTTTAGTCTGAATTAGTAGAAAAATCAAAATATCCAAACTTTCTGCAAAACTAAAAGTTCCCAAAAAAACCCCATTCGGAAGTATCAGAACAAAAAGCAGCTTTTATATTGTTGATCAACCTTTTCAAAATGTTCAAATAAAAATATTTTAAGCTGTATTTTGACTTTAAAATGATATAGTAAATAAACCTATCAAATTTAAAACAAAAACATTGATGGTTTCAAAATATTATTTTGAACCAAATCTTAGAAAAATCAAAATGTTTTGATGAAATTGACATTTTACAGAAGGAAGTAAAGATTCTAATGAAACCATATTACCCAGTGAGAAAATTTTTCACCAGGAACAAAAAACAGTTCTCAACATGATATGCATGATTTGGATGACCATATGTCCCAGTTTAGCTGCAACAGTCCCAGATTTTGGATGCTGGTCCTAGCTGGCCAGTGAAAATTAAAACAAGCATTCCAGGCACAGGCATGGGGTGGAGAGGTGGAGCAGCATAAGCTGTGCAATAGAAAGCACCTAGCAGATAGAAAAATTGCCCTAAAATAGGTTAGCTTGATTAGTGGACTGTCCATTAAAAAGAGGAGATGATTGTTAACACCCGTGAAATAAAGAACAAAGGGTCATTAATGGGCCACTGAATAGTAGTACCAGGGCTGCTCCACATTGCCTCACCCCCGCCTCTGTCTGCGGCCCAATTCAGTGTGCATCAGCCCAAGGTGGCAGACCCAATTTGGCACATGGGGCCTAATCTGGTGAATGAGAGTCTGAGGTTTGGATGGCAGGCCCAATCTGGAACATGTGGGGCTGTAGCTATGTGCTGTCCACATGCTGGATTACGCCCAGAGACAGATCCCATGTACTGAAACTGGCCCGCTAACTAACCCTGCACCAGTCATCCAGCCCACAGCCCAGGAATGTTGAACACCACTGCTACAAGCTGTTCTCTAGTTATAAGGTGCGGAAATTATTTTGAATTAATTGTGGTTGTGAGCTGCAAATGTAAAGTACTTTATCCATAAAGATGAGATTTCTCCTTGGTATTGGATGTTCCAAATTAATTTACTCTAAATTTCACTGCATGAAGTAACAACATTACACATGCTACAGGGGATTTAAACAGGCTGCCAGAATGAAACATTCTTTGTTTTAACTCTGAATGGGCAGGGCACTGTGTTTGTAAAGTGTCTACAACAAATGAGCCATTAAATCAGTTTGTGCCTCTAGGCACCATAGTAACATATGTAACGGCAACCTAAATCTGTAGCCAGACCACTACAAACAAGGACCAAACAGGCAATTATTTATATTATTGTTGGGCCCCCACAATTATATAACTAGCTTCATCTGATCTCAGTAAAATGCTTTACATTTTCCATATCACAGTAGATATTGCAGAGAACTAAATGCAGGAATTCTTTATATATGACAATAGATTGCTACTTTGTAAATCTACAAGACAAAAATTAGCATACTATCCAACCATTATGCCCAAGTCATTACTTACATTATTGCCCTGCTGTGGTTTATTAGAATAACAAATTATTGTGAAAAAAGCAATGTTGGCCTAAACAAATAACAGTCTTTAAATAATATACTCAGACTGATTTACTGTAAGGATTTGCATAACTGCCTTTAACAAAGGAAGAGTCCAATATCCCTTTTTGCTCAGAAAAACTAGAAACTCTCCATTTCCCCATGGCCTTTATTTGTGCTTAGAAGGCAGCAGGTGAGATTAAATTCAATATAGACCAATGAAGTATGGTAGCTGCAGCTAGCTACTTACTAGAACTTGAATATATTTCTGTTCCGCAAGATAATAAAAAATACATTCAAATGTAAAATTTTTTTTAACACAAAATCTAAGTGCCTGTTCATGTTCTTATTCTATTGTATTACTGTATAATCTTGGAGTTCAGAAAGTGATAAAATGACTCAATGTGGACATTTACCAGTGCACAAAAGTCTGAGAGCAGAGAATTTGTTTTATATTCTCCATAAAATGTTGCTTAGATCAGTAGCTCTGCCTAAAAATGGATAAACTATCTCATTTGTAAATTGTAAAATCTCCAGAGTGAATGGAAGTGAGGTCACTTCTATATATTACCAGTACTGTGCAATTAATGGGTTAATTGTGCAATTTCCTGGAGAACAGCTACACCTTCAAAGTAGATATAGTGCCATAAAAAGTTCCGACCAGCTATAAAGTTAGACCTCAAAAAATGTACTGGCTTCACAGCTAGTTTAATTGGCATGTGTAGTAGAGTCTCCCCTCAGCTGATGGGTCTCCCAGATGCAAGGGTGCACCAGGCCCACCAGGGCTGGGGGTCGCACAACTGAGAGGGCTCCCAGTGACGGGAACTTGCTTCTTCCTGGTGGAGGAGCCTGGCATTGGGCCCCCCCTGCACCTTTAATAAGGTGTGAGGCGTTCTGTTGCACAATCCCACAATCATGCTTCCTGCCATACATGTGGTAGGGCAGGAAGTGTGATTATATAGATCATTCATTAGATCCCATTGCTCCTTTACTTCCATATGTAGAGGACCCCATATTTGGGAACTCAGAATAACTATAACATAATTATAAATAGTTTAACAACTTTTCTAGCATCAGCCTTCCTGGCAATAAGCAATGCTCATTGCTCCCCTTGCTGCTAAAGAAAGACAGTTTAGAGTTGAAAGCTGTCTAGCATATCCCCCCCAGCTTCCTTTTCATGTAGTTTCTAAGGTCATATTGTAACAATTCAGTTTTTACAGTGATGAATTCTCAGTGTTTGCAGTGAATCCACTGTAATGTGCCAGAGATTCCTGTAAAAGCAAGACTGGCCTTTGATGTTTGCTGTGGCCCTGCATTTACTTGTGAAGGCTCAGACATATCAAGGTTAGACAAGTTAGAGAAGATGGTAATAGCTGTTACACTGCACCATGACTCAAGCTTTGGAAATGACGTTGACTTTAAAAGGTGGTATGACTGCTGCTGTCATTTTATTTCTGTGACTGGCTTTATTTTTATTTTTACATTTACTTTATTTCCATGATTGGCATCTCCATCTCTGGCTTTCTTTTTTAATACCTAGTTTCATAATCAGATTCCGATATTGCTGCTGATCATGTTGTTCAGTAGTGCAAGATCTAGGCATAGCTTATGTATTAACAGGGGCTTGTAGTCTGGGATCTTGGTGTACTTTGTTCACCTTTCCATGGTTAAATCAGGAATTGCCTTTGTGATTCTCTAACCCTTTTCATTATTTCTCAGAGGTCTTTTTTGAGTATTTTTCTCTTCAAAAGGAGGGAAAATTAATAACTGCTCTTTGTCTATTGGAGCCCTCTATGTCCACTTTTTTCAGCCCCTCCCAGTACAATCCTTTTTAGACCAGTTTCACTTTTGGAGAATGAATAATTAAAATAGGAAGAAAAAACAAAAGTAGACAATTCTGGTTAGGTATTATCGATTTTGTAAGCTGTAGTCTTGATGTGTTAAATGCCCTCGTATCCTACAGTGGATTTCCTACCTTGCTGGGTTAAAATCTTTCAATAATGTTAACTAGGCTGTGTGAAGTGTCCAGTATTCACTTCAGATTTATATTCGGCCAATTCGGGGGACAGTAATTCGATCTGGTGATTTGAATCACTGTCCCAAATTGATTCAACCGAATCTGATTTGGAGATTCAGCCACAGCCAAATTGATCCCCACTGCCCCACACTGTGTGGGGGGGGGCTCTGCCATGAGCTCCCTGAAAGCCCCCCCACTCTCCCAGACCCACTATCCCCGGTTGCCCCACCCCACCCAGTCCCAGCGTTGGCTCTTTAAAAAAAACAAACAAACCCCAACTCACTGGCACCAGGGATGACTACTCTGCAGTTGCTCGGGGATGTAGGGGGGCAGTTAGGAAGGCCAAGGCAGAGTTGGAATTAGGACTAGCTTCTCAGATTAAGGACAATAAGAAGTCCTTTTTTAAATACATAGGGGGCAAAAAGAAGGTCCTGGGTAATGTGGGCCCCTTGCAGGACACATTGGGAAATTTGGTCGTCACACCAGACAACAAAGCTAAGATGTTTAACGATTTCTTTGCCTCTGTCTTCCTAAGTAGGGACCAGAAGAGCCCCAGGGGAGGCACACCTGGGCCAAAGATTAGCGAGGAACTAGTTAGGGAGCTTCTGGAGGGGCTGGACGTATTCAAGTCAGCTGGCCCGGACGATCTCCACCCTAGAGTCCTAAAGGAATTGGCCGAGGTCATTGCAGGACCCCTGGCACGGCTTTATGAGCACTCGTGGTGCTCTGGTGTGGTGCTGGAGGACTGGAAGAGGGCCAACGTGGTTCCCATCTTCAAAAAGGGGAGGAAGGAGGACCCAGGAAACTATAGGCCAGTTAGTCTTACTTCGATCCTAGGCAAGCTGTTTGAGAAAATTATTCTGGCACACATCCAGAAGGGGCCAGCAGGGGACTGCATGCTTAGGGGCAACCAACACGGGTTCATCAGTGGCAGGTCCTGTCAGACCAACCTGGTGGCCTTCTATGATCAGATCACCAGATCATTAGATGCAGGGGTAGCAGGGGACATAGTCTTCCTGGACTTCTGGAAGGCATTCGACACTGTCTCTCACCCCGTTCTCATTAAGAAACTGGGAGACTGTGGTGTCGATGCCCACACAGTCAAATGGGTCGCCAGCTGGCTGGAGGGCCGCACCCAGAGGATGGTAGTGGATGGGTCCTTCTCAACTTGGAAGGACGTGGGCAGTGGGGTTCTGCAGGGCTTGGTCCTCGAGCCCGCACTGTTCAACATCTTCATCAGTGATTTGGATGAGGGGGTAAAAAGCCCTGTTCAAATTCATTCTCCCTGATGCCACTTGAACCAGGAAAAGAGTGCCCACTGGGAGTGATGCCTCCTGGGATGCTGGAGGACTATTCTCAACTAACCTCGTGGAACAGTCTGACATGATTGTGACAAAAGCTCCCTAACACTAGCTGAAGATAATTCTCACCTAAAGAGGACTACCACTGAGGTAAGCACAAGGTATTTGGCTCATCTTTCCCTGCTTTAACATGCAGACTTTCCCATTTCAGGAGCCCTTAACACATGTGAAAGGTAACGTGTAACAACACTCTAAGGTACTCAACTTTCAATTTGCTGGATGCATTTACATGTGCATTAAGTTTAGTATCTCTAATATGAGGTACTAACTAAATTCACAGTAATCAGCACTACTGCACAGTAACACCAGCACATGGACTTTTCATGATGCTTAATGCAGAGTAGACTAATTGTACTGTGCATTAGCATGGCTTTTGCTCTGGTGCAGTAATACATATCCCCTTCGCCACGTTTTAGAATTAGTCTGCTCTGCGTTAAGCATCTCATGTAGATACAACCACTAAAGCTCAATGTGGCATGCAATGTATGGCAAAAACCCAGAATGAGAGAGACAAGTAATTATTCATTCAGCAACTTGAAGTGCTGTGGATTTCATTCTTTTAGCATAAATTTCTTGTTATAGAACCTCAGCTTTATGAACCATTATTTCTGATTAAAATAATTTTCAATCCTAAAAAATGAGCTCCCCCTCCCCACCACAATGAGCGAGACTCTGCCAAATGAGCAATATTCAAGAAATATGCTAAGCCATATGCATATTTCTAGGTCACTGATTCTCAACTAGGGTGCTACAGCACCATGGGCTGCTTCCAGATCCTTTCAAGGATGCCAGATAATGTTTATACTGCTGGGTGCACAAACATGATTCACAAGATAAACCCACAGATTTCAACTAGGAATCTATAGTGTCAAAACACTGCCCTGTTCTGGTCTTTCTGAGTTCTTTGCAGCAGACTAGTTGATCTACTATTTTTCTGTTCAAAACTACCCAGTAAAGGCTAAGTCCCGGCATGTTCCAAGGGGTGCCTTGAGTCTATCTAGGGGTGCCTCATGTTTAAAAAGTTTGAGACTGACCGTTCTAGGAACTACTCTTAATATTTTAATTAGAAATGGAAGAAGTGAATGCCTCATGGCCTCAAAGTACAAAACCCACGTGGAAATTAGGTGGAAACACTAGTGTAACCAAGTCTCCTTAGTTTCCTTCAGTGGCAGAAGACTAAAGCCCAGATACTTATTCTGATGCCATCCCTGGTCAGATAATCACCCTCGATGCAATGGGGCCACTCAATCAATACTCCACGCTACAAACGTGGAAAAGGGTGGTAAAGCCTAGTGATCAATGGAAGAGCACTCTCTTGTCTCCCTGACCTCACACGTACACACACACACTGGCTACAGTAATGGTTGGACACATGGGGAAGTAAACTGCTTTAGGAAATAGAGAAGAATAACGGGTCAGTATGATATAAGGATGAACTGTAGTTCCAAGAGGCCCAGGTTAGTGCAGCCACACGCAGCCACAGCCATACCTAGTGTAAGGCCTTGAATGTTTGAATGTGCATGCCGGTGTGTGTGTGTTTGTGTGTGTGTGTGCGCACAGTGATGTGAAGGACCCTCAAGCATGTCGAAAAGTCTGAGGTAATACTTGCTTTTTATTACTTTGTTTCAAACCTTATTCTAAGCTCAAATTCAGAATAATTTGTTAGTTAAAAATGGAATAGGACACAGTGAGTTCCTCTGAATTCATCAAGGGCACTCATATCATGTGGACATTTTGAGCCTGTTGTTGTTTGAATCCTAAAATTGTAGACCACAGCTCATTTCAATAAAGCCTTTTATATTTAACCATATTATGCAGTTATGGTTCTTTCTTGATTACTCTTTCCTTTCTCAACTCATGTTCAGAATATCACCTTCCTTACTAATGTCAATTTTTTCTGTGTTTCAGTTATCAAATTATATCTTCTTAATATGTTTGAAATTAATGATGGAAATAAGATTTCTTTTAGTGACAAATGATTGGGTTCTTAAAGTTCTGATTATGCTAAGTGCCTGAAATATGTGAGAGGCACTGTAAGCGAAGAAGCATGATTACCTATTCAAAAAGAAATGGTAAGTGGTTTCTACAGAGACATTTATTTCATTTCCGAGTAAAAATTTCTACAGCTGGCAATATATATCTTTTTAAATTATTCAGAATGTATACTAGTTTGGCTTCTGTGTTTTGGTATTTTAGGCTAAATAATTTCTTACTAAATATCAAAGAATTATTATTGGAAGGATTATATTTATTCATATCATGTGTTTTTTATTTGATGACACTTCAGTTTCTACACGTGCTTGAAGAAGGGGCATTTCTACACTATCGGCTCAAAACAGGAACTTATTTGAGTGTTTCATGGCTGCCAGAGGTTAACACGGATGTGACAGATATGGCTGCAGCTCCACTCTGGACAACTTCATTAGACTGAGATGTGTTTTGTGATGCAATGTTACCATTTAATGGGTCTGTGGGCTGTGTTTCTTGCTGTGCCTTGGTGAGATCTTTCTGGTTTGGATCAGAGTTAATGAATTTCTCCAAGCTGGATTCACTAGGAGAAGAGTCGAAAGTGATTACTTGTAGGACGATGGTTCTAGGAGTAGAGGGTCTTGGTACAGCTGTGCCATCACATCCCTGACTACTCTCATTTTGTGTCCTTGCTGCTTCTTCCTGTAATTGTGCATCTGTGGACTTTCTGCTTTGGTCTTTTTGCTGTTCACCAACATTTCTCACAAGTTCTTCTACAAAAAGGGAACAAAATATGTAAATTAGATATTAAATATATGCCATAACAGATTTGATTTAAAAAGCGTGGCTCTGTGTTAGAGTTGGAGTAGGAAACATTGTGTCCATGTACTATGGCTGGGAACTCTTGTATCATTTTTAGAGTTAGTACATGTGCACTAGTTTGTTAAAATGGGGTTGGATTCTGGTCACAGTTATGCAAGTGCAACTGAATGTGTGGTGGCTGGCTGTGAAGCCTCATATCTCAACTCCAGATGGAATCTGTGCTTCCATCTGCAGCTGAAGTATGAGGCTTTCAGAGAACAACATCACATACATAGAAATAACAGTAACAGGGAGGGTCTGCTCTCGAGTGCAATCCACATTTAGCAATGATAACTAAGCAATCAGCACAAATCTGTATAACTCCCATGGCAGATAGGCTGGGAAAAGGGGATATCAGAAGTAAGAAGTGCTGTAGAAGCTCAGAAGGAAAAGGAATGATCATTTAAAGGAAAAAGGAAAAGAAGGAAGAGCACAAAACCGCTGGCACAAAAGTGAGCTTAGGAAGAGAGAATTTTAGGAGTGTTAGTACAGTACTACTCCTGTTGCTGATATAACAGTAATAGGGCAGTGGGGGAAAAAAACTTAGGATAATAAATGCCTCAGGGACAAAAAAGAAAGGAAAAGAAAAGGGGTCAAGAAAGGCATACCTCAACTGTGAAGAGAACTACAGAAAAACATTAGGAAGATGGCACAGACCTGAAAAGTGGGGAGTTCAGAAGGACAGAACTGAGCAGGAGACAGAGCTTGGTAAGAGAAGCTGAAGGATGGAAAGAGCAGGTGATGGAGATTTGTGAAGGATGACACAGAGCACACACTTTGGAAAGTATGTGGGGAACCTGATAAGTTTAGCTCTACACTCACAATCTACATGAAGGGCCAAATGGCAAATGTTGTCTGCTTCCTACTTTCAACTTTGGAATACCTCTGTATTCTTGTATTTCCAAGAAACACGTAAATAGTGGAATGGACTGACTGCCCAGGGAAGTTGCGAACTGTATATTGCTAGAAGTGTTCAAGAAGACATTGGACAGCCACTGGTTGGGGATGATCTAGGTGTAGTTATGCCTAGCTTTTACTATGGGTATTTCTCACGCTCCTGGGCTTTGCTGGTTGCCCTGCCACGTGCCAAGGTGTATCCTTTCTGCCACATGTGTCAAGGTGTTTTCAAAGTTTCCTCAGACAGACTGGGTGTTGACTACAGAAAAGGCTTAGAACTTGCCAATGCTCCTGCTGGGACCAATGCCAGAGGTTCGTGGCTAGAGGGTCTTGCCCCTGTGCTCAAGGTCAGACTGACTGCCATACTTGGGGTAAGAAAAGATTTCTACCCCATGGTCAGATTGGTATGGACTATGGAGTTTTCCTTCCCTCTACCTGGGATCTGTTGAGCATATATTGACAACATTTCATAGAAGCAACATGTTGGCTGCCATGGTTTCCCTGCTTTACCTATGACAGATTAGGGTATTAGGTCTGTTGTGTCAGGTTTAACAGTAATTTTAGGTAGAGTTTAGATTATGGATTGTATAGGATGGTTTGGATAGGGATGATTCTGCCTCAGGCAGGGAGTTGGACTAAATGATCTTTGGAGTTTTCTTCCAGTCCTACTTGTCTATGACTGAATGATTCTAAAATTCACAACCTCTAAAATCCATAAGTCCACAAACTCCCTGATTTTTTATGTGAATTCTTAAAATGCACATAATTGTATGGTGCTCACCATTATTAAAAGAAGAAATCAGCCAGAACTATTGTCCCTGATCTGCTAGCATGATATTAGCACTTAACTGGAACAAACTTTGGTTCTGTAATTGACAAAACCTAAAGCCTGACTAAAGCTGATCATGTATTATTATGGAAAGGTAGACAGGTATCTGCAGCACACTTTGTAATCACATCTCTTTCATGACCAGTATTTAAGGGTTCCATATCACAGCTCTTCTGAATCCTCAGGGCAGGTACTTTTGGACCACAAATCAATCTGTGATTTGGAGACAGTAAAAAATGTTCCCTCCAAATCTGAGACAATTTTGCTACCTTTTACATGGACAATTGAAAAATAGCCATTTTATTTCTTCTCTGTTAGTTCTTAGAGTGATTTTTCGGATGCTAGAGCTCAACAAATACTTCAAATTCAATTTCAGATTTGGTTTCCTGTCCAGACTGTTTACAAAATATTAGAGAGACTTCCTTCTGGATCATGAGTCTCAAGGGGCCTTCTGATCCCTGCCAGGCTACTGTTTCTTCCAGAGACTAACACACAGCTGCTGATCTGAACTAGCTAGGTTAAAAGGTATTTAGAAATGTAGCTGTAGTTTGAAAGCAATTTGATGCAATTCTACCAAGTAACGCTAATTACAGCAGCTGCTGTCCAGGTTATAATCTGTTTACCTAAGTATCCTGTCCCAAAGACTCTGATTTACATACCATGCTTGCCTGTGAATAAATGCTTCCATACGGCAGAGCTACAAGGGTTTTTCATTGACATTATAAAAAACCCAAGGAAATACCAAGAAAAAAATCTAATCTAATCAAAATATAGTTAAGATACATAAATAAACTGAGGCGTAAACTTTAAGGGAATGTGTGGTAATCAAAATACAAGATGGAAAGAAGGAAATTTCAAATTAAGGTGATACTGATAAAAATCAGATGTTGGAAAGTATGTTCAACCAGGGTAATTCAAACAGTTCGATGCTGCCTTTGTTGTGCTTCCAGAGAATGAACAGAAACTTGATATATGTCTCCCTCCATAATATAATGTTGGGACAAAGTTAAAGTTAAGTGCTTTTTAAAAAATGGATGTCAATACTTTCCAGTTTTTTAATGTTTAGTGTATAATTTTAATATAGTATTCCAATTCTTTTTAAAAAGTTGTTTCTTTTTTACATTTCCAATACTTAAAAAGTCACACTTTTAATAACTAAATAATCTTACCTCAAAATGAACCTTTTCTTTTTTGGAAAAAAATTGAGAGCAGTGCAACCTTCATATTCCTGAGATGATATTTCAGGATACTTCAGAATAAAGGCTTAGTTTGCTATGCTGTAACAGGTAGCTATGATATTCATATTCAGAGGTGTAATTAGCCCGTATTGTGCCCTGGGTATGGTGGCACACAATACAAGAGCACTGGCCAGAGGGTCACAGGTGCAGGGAGGGGAGAGGAGTTGTCACCTTTTTTGCTGCCAATATATACTGAACAGCCATTTAAACAGATTTTCAGTAGCAAAGAAAGGAGGTAGCATTTTCCCCCCACAGCAGCAAGTCTCCAGCTGTGGCTCCTGCACCATGCACTCCCACTGCTGATCTACTCTCACTCCTGCCAGAGCTGGAGTTGCTGTTTTTGCACAAAAGGTTCAGGTGCACAGGGAAGGCTGAGAGGGGGGAACAAGGGATGGGAGGGTGAGGCACCACTCCAGCTCCATCCCAGCACCCTACTTAGGCAGAACCTGAAGCTCATGCCCCACTCACCCACTCATTGTTACACAACTGCCAAACAATCTCACATGTCTGACTGACTCAATTTATAGAACCAAATATTTAAAATATTAATATTTGTTTCCTTTAGAAACTGATTAATTCTCTCAATCTTGAGATGATAGAGGAAAAATAAATATTTCATTTGAACAATGCTGAAGGCCTGTTCTTATTATAGTGGACTCTTGTTTTAGGACTGACTTCTGAAAGCTTGCTATGAACTTTTTTCCAACTACTCAGTTGGTCTAATAAAAGCTATCACATCTAACCAAAGAACCTTTCCAGCCTGAGGTCAGTTATTTATTTATCTAGGCATTTATACCAGGCTTATCATACACATGTCTGAGTGCCTGGGTCATAGGACACCCTTCTTATGAAGTAGGAGAGTTACTATCCTACTGTGGTTGTGCCTCTCTGCTCTTAGGGCTGACCCACAATGTAGAAGTTAACCAGTTTGAAACACCTAAGACTGTTTTCTATGCCAGACTGCACTGACTAAATATCACAACTAAATTTATTTAGGTGCACTGGCCAAATATCAGCAGAACATCATATGTTTAGTTACACTGGTGCAACTTTGTCCATAGACCATCCGTAAAAGAAGTTTATATAAATGAAAACATTATTTCCTATTCTAAGTATGCAAAAAAAAAAAAAATCTGTGGAAATCTCAGAAATGTGGATTGGAAATGGTAGAGAAATGTTGACATTTTTATGGTGAATATTCTGTGCCTACTCAACCTGACATCCTTCTCATCTCTACAGTCAAAAAATGTTATTATACAATGATTTCTCTTCTACAGTACTATCACCCCTTAGCGAAATTTTAACTCAGTTTACACAGTAACAGGTCCTGGTCTCGCTCCTATCAACACTACTGGTAAACTATCACAAGCTTCAGTGACAGCTGGACCAGGGTGAGAGCATAATTTTTTTGTCAATCCTTCCTAAGCCTGTGTGTGTTTTTCACCTTTAGAGAAATCCATATTCATGGCTCCACTGGGGTTTCTGCTACAGTTATTGCTTAATCTATCTTGAGATCTGAGCAGTGATTACCGTTCCACAGTGATAAAATTTCCATGTCACTCTTAGTCAAAGCTGCCTGAAAAAAAGAGAAGTTATCTGTCTGTTCTGGAAAAGTGTCAGCAGGGCAACCCAAGGGACTGGTTAGTGCACCGGATTCACGTTGAGGATCATCATGTATGTACTGCTCTATGATGATATCATCACTCTCATTAGGATGCAAATTCCTCGTCCTCGGTATCATGTCTCTCATCTCTTGTATATCTGACTCTATGTCCTGACCCACTTTGCTCCATGCAGCTTCATTCCCTATAAAATCCTCTGCAAAAGAGGAATAGAAAGAGATAAATAAAACTAGATCCTAAACAGATACATTTTCTTAACTATGTATGGATTATGCTATATGCTAATAAGAAAACATGAACTGTGGCTACCCATAGCAATTAAAAATATCCTTCTTTTTTATGTAGGAGCTATATGTTTATAGTGAAGGATTAATAAAGAAACATAATCAAAGTTATTTTCTGCCTAATACTAACACCCTGTTATCTCATCTGATCACACTGGTTTAACAGATAAATTAGCCCTAAACGATGCTGGAGTTTGGAAGGGAGCTTTTTGTCTAAAATTTAACTGGGGCAACTTTCAGGTGGTATTGGTAGGGTAACAGAAGTAGAGCTGACATTTCAGTTCTGTAATAGTCTCTGGTTCTGCTCACTCAGCAGCTGGAAGCCTTCACCACAGTGGCTCTGCTGAGAGCCTATACTAGCAAGACGCTGACCTAGTCACCCTGTGGCACAGTTTTTAGGAGAGTAAAGCTCTGCCCCTTTAAAAGCACCTACTACCATGGGCAGCCAGAACCAGAGCTCAGAAACACTGCATCCACCTGGCTCTAGCCTGATCACTTCCAGCACAGATTGGCAAAGGGTGTCTGCCATGTAAACATGCACCCTGCTTCTCTCATCACCCTGTAGCAGCCAGAAGCCAGCTGCTTCTCTCCCTGGAAAGCTGGATCAAAATCCCTCGCATTTTCCTTGGGGAAATGCAACTAGGTGGTTGGCAAAGAATATATTGACAGCCATCATTGTGGAGGTATATATACCAAGTGTGACACACTGGCATGGTGGAGGACTTGTTAGACCCTTGGTTGTTCCTAGATAATGGCAAAGCAGTTTTTCTCCATTTGTTCCTGATGGAAAAGCTTTAACTTTTCTTATTGACTGTGTCTCTCATTGAAGTAATCTAGTCTTTGGAGACCTCAAATCAAGGCTACAGAAATGCATTCTCTGTGGAGAGCACACAAAGCTGGAGCTAATACAGATAAAATGTAACCAGTCATTTATGACACAATGCTATAGGTAGAATCCATTACTGTTGTTCTCTGCCATGAAACACTGGCTTCCAGAGCCTTAAACTTGCCAGGATCCTTACTTTTGTGGACTACTTTGGCCATTAGGTAGGGAGAAGGATAATTGTGGCTGTTATTGTAAGGGCATGAGGCATAACCAGTTCAGGATATATATCAGGCCTACTAAAACACTTAAAAACCCCTTTTTCCTGCCTTGTAAGAGATCAGTGTTATTCAGTGGGCTGTTTGTTTCTTTGCAATGGAAACTACTTCTCTGATTGGGATGGTTCAGACATTATTCAAATATTTTTTCTGGGCATATGGCTGCGCATGCTACCCATAAAGGAGTGTAGGAGAGAGAGAAAAAAAAGAAAAAGAGAAGGGAGCACCTACTTAATGCACTGTCTTCTTCTATTCATGTCAGTGTCTATCAGGTGGCGTCCCCTGCCAGAAGGCTACTGGGTGTGAAGGCTCAGCTGTAAGATCTGTCTTGGCAAAGTCTATACTTTTCTCCTTTCAGTACGTGGGCTTTAAACCACAGCCATTTTTATTTCTGGGCTCTTTCTAATATAAAAAATTACATCACAATCTCCCTAAAATTACTAAAATTAACAGGATCATTCCTAGTACTTCAAATATGCTGTAGCTTTTTCAAAATAATTTTATTTCATGTGCAGTATGATCACCAGTCACAAGAAGAAAACAGTGATCTGTAGCCAAGACATTGACTGTGCAGTTGCTACTGTACAACTAAATGACTGTGCAGTAATCCAAGTTATTGTACAGTAGCACCAATGAACATCTTCTTTTGTGATGCTGCTGCTCAGTAGCCTACTATTACTGTGCTGTAGTGTCATGTCATGGTTGTTGCCACACAACACTACCATGCAGTAGTGCATCTGTCTACTGCACAGTCAGTGTCTCATGTAGATGTGGCCTGTGTGTCTGAAACAATGCAGTCATTTTGGCCTTCAACAGCTGCCTCAGACATCTTCATTAGTGCAGGGAGTTTCTTTTTCTTCCCATTTTCTGGGAGTTTACTCTTTCCTCCATGAAGTCTTACATGCAGCCACCTTCTTTCTGGTTCAGCAAGCCTGAGATTGGAAATCAAGCCCTGATTTCTTGCATGTCAGTGTAGGATGGGATTATTAGTCTTGCCTTCACGGTTGTAAATTTGACTGGAAAGGCATCCATAATATTGATCACTTAACCATTCATTTTTAATTTAACCATGTTTTTTTGGATAGATATGGCTACCTCTCAGACAGGTTGTTTTAAAAATAAAATATTAAAACACCCCATCCTATTTCTAATGATCGTTTATAATGCCTTCTCAGAATTTTCCAGTTCAATAAGGCTGACAGTGTCTTGCCTTATTGCTGATCACAGCTAAAAAAACCTTGAACCCTTTCCTTAGTTGAAATTATCTCATCCAAAAGGTGACTTTCATTTTCTCATCATCGTCATCGTTCAGTAAGTAGAAACACAGACCTCCCTTCATCACTGTAGAGGCATCAAAGGCTCTGTAAGTAGCACAGACTCTTTTGCATCCTACACTAAGCCACTGAAGCAAAACAATAAGATAATATGAGCTCCCTTCAGAAGTTAGACTCCTCTAGCTAGAAATCAATTTGCACCTATCCATAAACATAAATTTGTCTCTGGATTTATTAGAGTTCGACCCAGGTGGAAATGTAAGGATTACCATATGACTCTGTTGTTTCCATAATATCATTGTCTTGTGGCTGTAGGAGCTCTGATGGGTCTGCATTATAAACTAAAATGTTGACTTCCATTGGCTCAGCTACATTACTATCAGAAGACTGTGGTACAGAACTAGCTGGAACACTTGCTGGTGGAGTTGAGACAGGATAGGGTTTAACAGATTGTGAAGAACTTTCTCTACAGCTTGGTACTGCCTCCTGTACTTCTGCTCTTCTACTATCTTGGATTGCAGATCTTTCTTTTCCTGAAATGTGAAGGTGAATAAGAGAGAAAGTATACCTTCAACCACCATCATCTATTATAGGTCTTGTAAGATATTACTAACTAAAATTACCACACCACTAGAGAATCTACTAACAAGTGTACAGAAGAAAAAATAGAAAGTCAAAGTACTCCAAGTACATCTAGATACGGCCTATATTACAGCCACTTAAAGATATTTAAAATCTTATACTGTAAAACTCCAGGAGATCAAATTGTTGCAGAATCTAATTGTTCCTTCATTATCAATTGCAGCAGATAAATTAAATCAATTTACTTAATGCAACCACAGTGGCACTGAAGCAATTTAAAACTAACAGTTTACTAAATTAGAGAAACAGAAGAGTCTATTTCCAGTGCAGGTGTGACTATTTTAGGGATTATAATGATTAGTACTTTCCAAGTACAGACTCCATTTTGATTGTATTACTTTTCTGCCTTCTTTGCTACCTTTTTACCTCTATTTTTGGATCAAAATTTCAAGGGCTGTGTCATAACATGGTCTTTAGACATTGATGCTCTTCTATCTTAACAGAAATAAAAAAAAAAGAAAGTGGCTAGACAAAGAAAATAAGTTCTCAGGCAGGTAACTGAGAAATGGCTCATGTAGGTGGGCTGTTGAAAACATGAAAAGGCAGTCTCTTACTAGCCATCTTAGAAGGATGAAGAAGAAACAAGAAGCCAAAAACAGGGGTGTGAAGGAGGAGAGACAAGACTATCCTGAACAGTCAAGACGACTCTGACTTCAGTTCAAACAGTATTCCAGGAATCAAGGGGAAATTGAAGCAGGAGAGGGCACTTAAGTGGAACTCTTATGTCTCTTATTGTGCCCATTTTGCAAAATCTTTGAGCTTTGTGGTTCAGCTACCATGTCTTTCTATAGAATGAAGAATAGTAAATCAGAGTGTCTGTGAGGTTGGAGCTCTGGGAAATGCTGTACTTAAGCCATTTGAATGTCCTGGGAAATAAGCTGATGCTGGGGGTCCCAGGCTGTTGGACCTTGAGATGCCCAGGAAGTATGCTACAGAAACAGAGTGAGTGATTCAGAGAGCAATATATAGTGCTGGAACCTACATTAAGCAAGAGAAGTTGGTTGTGGGCCTATCTTGTGGGATTCAAAACCCTGTAACCTTGGTGAGTGCTCAGAAGGGACAGTGTGACTAGACTTAAAACTACAGCACCTATGATATACCCTGCCCATCTTGACCATTGGCAATGGACAGTAAATTTTATTTTTTTCTCTATAATACAGTAGAGAGTTGATTATCTAGAACAATCAATTAACCAGAAGGCTTTGTATTAACAAAACAGCATGAAGTTGGGTTTTGCTCGTTGGTGAGACACCTGTGCATTATTTACTTACTAGTGCTTTGAGATTTTAAAACATTGCACAGTATCATACATTTATTTCTTGTTGGTTTTAATATTTGCTGGAGAGTACATTAAAGTATAGTTTTCAGCACTTCATACTGTGGTGTTTGATTATCTAAAAATTATCCAGAATTATCATGACACTATGCCAGATAATTCAAGGCCTACTGTATTTCTATCATTAGGGACTTCCTGAAACTGCATTCACAGATTTTGTGGGGATGAAAGTGGGCAATGTCAGCGAAATCCGTGAAATCTGCAGGGGGGAGCAAACTTACTGAAATTAAAATACTGGCTTCCCAGAGGGAGCCAGCAGTGCTTACAATGCTCTGGCCCAGCTCCGCAGCCTGCCAGAAAGGGAAGGTGGGGTGCAGAGGGTCTGCTCACACATAAAGGCCAGCCCAAGACAGCTGCTGCCCCTGTGCCTTGCTGCTGATTGGCTGAGCAGGCTGCCTGTCATGTAGCCCTGCTCCGCTCCACCAGTCAGCAGCAAGGGGTGGGTCTTTATGACAGACAGCCCTCACAATCAGTCAGTGCTGATGGGCAGGGCTGGATGATGGACAGCCTTTGCAGCCAATCAGCAGCGAGGGGCAGAGCTACTGGGGCCCTTTGGCCAATCAAAAGCATGAGGGGCCCTTGCTGTGATCAGCCCAAGAAAATGGTGGTGGGTCCCACAATTCCCCCACTAAATCAGCTAGCCACCTCCTTGAGTTAGGTAGATCCCTACCTATAATCCATATCTTAACCTTTTGTGAATATGTGTGTGGGTGTATGTATGCATGCACACATACTCACATCTGCACAAATACACATACAGCCTTCTCCTCACTTCCAGTTTCTGAAACAAAGTTTATCACAGTATATGACATCATACCATAAATTCTATTGTAATGTTTGTAATCTGTGGCACTTTTGAGGCCAAAACACATCATGTTTGAGATTCCTTCAGACAACCTCAAAGAACCAACTGTTTCATTGACAGACAAAATTTTTTTTAAAGAAGGTTCAATCAAAATGTGTGCTGAATGGCTGCCTCATGCTGTTAATGAAAACATTTAACATCTAGGGCTTAATCCTATTTCTAGTTTTCTTTTGGAGTTGAGCCTTTAAGTGGCAGTCCCTTAAAAAGATTAGGACATCCAGAGTGTTGTAGAGCAGTGGTCTCCAAACTTTTTTGATCGCGCACCCCTATCAGTAAAAATTTTTTGCGCACACCCCCCCAATATATATATATTTCTATAAATATAAATATAAATAGAAGTTCTAATATTTTCTTCCCACACCCCAATAGATCATCTTGTGCACCCCCTGGGGTGCACACACCCCACTTTGGAGACCACTGTTGCAGAGAACGGAAAACATATTTTAAAGGAACATACTAAGGAAATGGCTAAATAATTCACTTTCAGACTGGATATATATCTACATAAGTTCATGGGTACATAATTATGCATACAGAATAATATATTTTTCCAAACTAATAATAATGATCTAGAAATTATAACTTTGGATCATAGTATCATAGGAAAATAGGCCTGGAAGGGACCTTATGGGTGCCTCCTGATGAGCAGGGATGTGCATTTCCCTAGGGACAAGGAGCAGTGGTACATCTTGTGCTGCTGCTACTTATCCCTGGTGAAAGCCCATGCCACACACACTCTGGCATGAGGCGGGTTACTCCAGGTGGGGTAGGGGAGGCTGCAGCCAGCAACTGTGCTGGCCCCAGCAGCCTTATCTTGGGTTCTGGGGGCCTCCAGAAGCTGCAGCCACCTGGGCAGCGGCTGGAGTATGGCTTCAACCAGCAGTCCCCCACTTTGGCAGTGTGCACTGCAACCAATAGCGCCGCCTCATTTTTGGCATGTTTTTTTTTTTTTACACCAGAATTGCCCAGGGTCACCTCCCCCCTCCCCCGCACTGCAAAGTAACACAGCAGGGAACACCTGCATGTGTGGTGTGTCACGCCACAGACGGGTCTGTGGTGCCACATGCCTCACATCCATGCTCATCTGGATGCAGCTCATGGGCGCGTCCAGACAAGCGCGCACATCCCTGTTGCCCCGCCTCAAACCCCTTTGAGGTGGGGCAACAGGCATGTGCTGGAACAAAAAAAAGTTCCCTGCGCTACAAGTTTGCAGTGCGGGAAGAAAATCAGACCCCTAGATATCCAGGGATCTAAAAAGGCACACTGCAATGGAGCGGAGCAAGGCATGGTTCAATTCCATGCCCGGAGCCAGTCCTCCAAAAGAGACACTCTGGTTTTGGCCAGAGTGTCTCTTCGGTGTTCCTACTGCCCCCAGTGCTGCCCAAGGTAAGTTGGTGGGGGGGTTTCATGGGTGTCAGGGGGGTGAGGGTTGGCAGGGGGATGTGGGGGGAGTTTGGAGAGTGAGGGGGGGGATGTCCCTGGGGCTGCGGGGAGGGGGGGGTGAGGACCTGGCCCAGATCCCTGAGGCTCGCTTGTTCGGCTTTGCACAGGAGTGGGTTGTATGGCTCTGGGAGGTGCACATAGGAGCCACGCCACCCTGAGCCCTGTGACCCGCTTCCATGTAAGGTCGAACTAGCGAGCCACATGGGGCTGGGCCAGGTCCTCACTCCCCGACACCCCACAAACACAGGAGGCAAAGGTGGGAGCCAGCTGGGCCCTTCCTATAGCTCCAGGACCTGGCCCGGCATGTGAGGACCGCGCGGAGCTGAGCCAGGTCCTGTTGGCTCTGGGGCTGCTCATGCTGACTGGCAGCCAGGTAGCACAAGCAGTCCCAAGGCCAGCAGGACCTGGCTTGGCTCCGCACGGTCCCCATGCACCAAGCCGGGCCAGGGAACACAAGCTGCCTGGGGCTGGCAGGATGCAGTTCAGCTTCACATGGTCCCCACGCAGCAGGCTGGGCTGGGAAGCACGAGCTGCATGGTCTCCAGGTGTCTCATATTCCCCAACCTGGCCTGGTGCACAGGGACCATGTGGAGATGAGCCAGGTCCTGCCAGCCTCAGGGCTGCTCATGCTGCCTGGCTTCCAGGAGGCATGAGCAGCCCCAGGGCCAGCAGGACCTGGTTCAGCTCTGCGTAGTCCCTGCACACCAGGCCAGGTCCTGCAGCTATAGGAAGGGCTCAACTGTGGCAGGATGGGGCGTGGCACATGGGAACCGCAGGCTGCGCTGGTTCCTGTCAGCATGGGCCAGGCCCCAGGGCCAGCTCCCACCTTTGCCCCCTGTGCTTGCGGGGGGGGGCCGGGTGAGGACCTGGCCCAGCCCCATGTGGCTCACTAGTCCACCTTGCACCGGAGGGGGTCACAGGGCTCCAAGAGGTGTGACTCCTGTGCACACCTCCTAGAGCCATGTGATCTGCTCTGGTGCAACTCAGACTAGCAAGCCTCAGGGATCTGGTCCCAGCCCAGCTGAGCTGCAGAGGGGCCCCAGGACCTAGCAGGGCCTGGCATGTGGTCCCCGCATGCTGCACTGGGTCCTTTTACCATGGGCCCAGGACCCGGCTGGACCTGGCATATGGTCCCTGCATGTCGCATTGGGTCCTGCTGCCACAAGACCAGCCTGGCTGGGCGGCAAAAGCAGCCCCAAGGCCGGCAGAACCAGGCTGGGCTCAGCACATGGTCCCCCTACTGCTGCTGTTAAAGGGTACTTATGGGCCCTCGGTAGGGGGGCTGGGGCCCTGTGGGGGATAGGGGCTATGGTCCTCAAGGGGGGAGCTGGGACCCCGGGTGGGGGGGGCATTTCATATGCTGAGGGGCCTGCATCCTGTGGGGGCCAGGAGACCCACCCCTCCTGAGCAGCCCCACACAAGGTCCCCCACACCCACAGTGCCCCCAGCAATTGCCCCACTCCTACCCACAGACCAACTCATATCCCTCCATATCCATCCAACCACCTTCCCCCACACCCCTTATCACCCCCTTTCTACAAACATCACATCCCCCCATCACACACCCATCATGTATGAAGAAAACCAAAAGCACAGATCAACACATATAGGTATTTAGAATTTATTTTTTCATGATGATAGAGACACTGGTAGGCTTCCAAATTGCTTTAACAATGTAAATATACCAATAAAGCATTACCTAACTTATCACTGTCTTTCTCTCTGTCTAGGGGTGTGTGTGTGTGTGTGTGTGTGTGTGTGTAGAGTGGTTTTTTGTTTTAAATGTGGAAGAACATGGATTTTGGCATATTTTAAAAAATGGATTTGGGATGCTGCTGCAGCAGTCCAGCTGGCACTAAGGGTAGTGCCCCCAGGTATCAATTGGCTGGGCTCCAGAAGTTCCAGAGAGTGAGTAGCCCCGAGCTGCTTGCCAAGGCAGGTTTTTTTATGGATGGGGCCAGGACAGGGCAGCTTTTTATACTGCTGGGGACAGCACAGGTGCTGGCCCCAGGCTCTAGCTCCCCCTGGCTGCAGATCCAGGAGGAGCCAGGCAGGGTTATTTTGTCCCAAGTGGCACAATTTGCTCCACACCAAAGTGCATGTCTCAGCAGGTGCACTGAGGCAAAAAGCCCTGGCTCAAATTTGCACCGCTTCTACTTGAGCTGCTGTAAGAGCATGTGCCTGCATGTGTGGATGTGCTCCATGAGGTCATCTACTCTAGCCCCCTGCTCAAGGCATGAGCATCACTGACTAAAACATCCCAACCACGTGTCTGTCTGACTGCCTTCTAAGGCTAGAGATTTCACAGTTATTCTAGATAGCCTGTTCCAGTGCTTGACCACCCTTATAGTCAGAAAGTTCCTTCTAATCTCCAACCTAGATTTATCCTGCTGGAGCCTGAGGCTATTGCTCCTAGTCCTGTCTCTACAGCCACGCTGAAAAACCCATCTCCATCTTCTCTGTAATTGCTCTTAAGGTATTCAAAGACTGCAATCAAGTTGCTCCTTCCCCCTCCCCACAGCTTCTCTTCTCTAGCCTAATAATTTTAGTTCTTTTGGCTTATCCTCAGAAGTCTTGCCTCCCAGGCCTCTAATAATTTTTGTTGCTCTGTGCAGGACTGTCCATGTCCACGTCCACGTGGAATCTGGGGCCCTAACCTGGACACGGTAACTCCAGGGGAGGCTTCAACAGTTCTGAGTAGAGCTGAAGAAAAACTTCTCTCGATTTGCACACCACACTGTTGTTACTACAACCTAGTATGCTGTTGGCTTTTTTGGGCAACAAGGGCACACTGTTGGCTCAGATTCAGCTGATGGTTCACCATAACTCCAGGTCCTTCTCTGCAGTACTGCAGCCCAGCCAGTCATTTCCCAGTTTGTATTTGTGCAGGCAAGTATTCCACCTCAAGTGCATAACTTGGCTCTTTTCCTTGATGAATCTCATCTGACTGATTAGGGACCATTCCTCCAGTCTATTCTGGTCATTCTAGATCCTAACTATGGATCCTGAAATATCTGCAACTCCACCCAACTTGGTGTCCTCTACAAATTTACTAAACATTCACATGATCCCATTCTCCAAATCATTAATGAAGATATTAATGGTGTCACCAGCAATTGGATAAGCATCCAATTTGCTCTTGAAGGTGTTCAATGTAGGTGCTTGAACCACCTCCATGGCAAGCTGTTCCAGACCTTGGGGGCTCGGACAGTAAAGAAAGTCTTCCTTGTGTCCAGCCTGAAACAGTCTCACAGTAGTTTATGACTGTTTGACCTTGTCATCCCTTGGGGCGCTCTGGTGAACAAACATTCCCCCAGATACTGGTGGTCACCCCGATAAACTTATAGGTGGCCATCAGATCACCCCTGAGCCCTCACCAAGGCTGAGTACAAGGGGAGAATGACGTCCCGAGATTTGGTTAAGAAGCATCTATGGATGCAAGCCAGCGTTCCGGTTGCTTGAGTAGCTGCAATATCGCATTGAAGGCTCATGTTCATCTTGTGGTCAGTGATGACCCCCAAGTCTCCTTCTTCCATAGTGCTAGCCAGCATAGCACTGCCAAGCCTATAAGGATGTTGCAGGTTTTTCTTCCCAAGGTGGAGAACCTTGCATTTTTCGGTGTTAAACACCATCAGGTTCTCATCTGCCCATTTGGTGAGCCTGTCCAGGTCAGCCTGGATCACCCCCCTGTCTTCTGGTGTGGATGCTTTGCCCCAAAGTTTGGTGTCATCGGTGAACTTGGCCAGTCCGCTCCTGATTCCAATGTCCACATCATTAATGAAGATGTTGAACAATACGGGTCCAAGGACAGAGCCTTGGGGGACCCCACTGGTCACAGGACACCATGATGAGTGACCGCCATCAATTACTACCCTCTGGGTCCAACCACGGAGCCAATTTCCTAGCCAGCAGTTCGTGGTGGACCCAAGGCAACAACTGGCCAGTTTCGCCAAGAGGTGATCATGGGATACCAGATCGTAGGCTTTTCTGAAGTCAAGATGTATGACATAAATCTCTTCTCCCTTGTCCAGGTGATAGGTCACCTGGTCATAGAAGGAAATGAGATTGGTCAAGCAAGACTTACCCGCAACAAATCCGTGCTGGCTATCCCTTAGGATGTTGGTGTCGCCCAGTCCATTAAGGATGGCCTCTTTAATAAACTTTTCTAAGGTCTTCCCCGGGATAGAAGTCAGGCTGATGGGCCTATAGTTAGCCGGATCCACTTTCCTCCCTTTCTTGAAGATAGGCACCACATTGGCTTTCTTCCAGTCTTCGGGCACTACACCAGAGTGCCAGGAGTTTTCAAAGATCTGTGTCAGAGGCTGGGCTATGATGCTCACCAGCTCCTTGAGTACCCTGGGGTATAGATTGTCAGGGCCGGCTGACTTGAAGGTATCCAGCTTCTCAAGATGTTCCTTCATGAGGTCAGCAAAGCTTCCCCCTTGTTGGTCTCTACCATCTATATCAAAAATTTACCCCAAGGACACTCCAGAAGTTTGCTGGACTTCTTGTGCACTGCTGTGTTTCCCTTCCAGCAGATGTACTGATAATTAGAGTCCCTCCTTATAATCAAGTCCTGGGATTTGGTAGCTTCTGTCAGATGCTTAAAGAAGGCCTTATCCATCTTGTCTTCCTGGTTTGGCAGTCTGTAGCAGATACCCACCATGACATCCCCCTAGTGCTTCAATAGGGCCACTTTCCTTTTTGTATTATACATCAGAACACATATATATCATGTTATATATATAGGGAAATGCATCCTTCTTTTTCCCTCTGCCTTTCTTTCCTGAACAAGCTATGACTTCATAATGAGTATCAATGATTGTACTTCAGGCATGTGAATTATCCTACCACATCTCCATAATCCAATTTACATCATAATTTTGTGATTGCAGTAGGACCTCCAATACTTCCTATTTATTCCCCTTACTTCTTGCACTAGTATATAAATATTACAGGTATATAGCTGACAGTCCTATCATCTCTCTGAGAACACTGCTAAAGGTTTCTGTTATTGCTTCCCCTTAGTAAGTTTTTACCAGGTTCCCAGGCTCTTTTTACCTCTGGGCTTTTGTTTCCATCCCCCAGTAAACCTCATTTAAAGTCCTCCGCACTAGGTTAGTAAGCCTGTAAATAAAGACTATTCCATCTCTTTGTTGGGTAGACCCCATGTCTTCCCAGTAAATTCATCTTCCTGGAACACAGCCCCATGGCTGAAGAAGCCAAAGCATTGCTGGTGACACCATCTATGCAGCCATGTGTTGACCTCAATGCTCCCAGCTGGCTCTATACTCTTGATGGGAAGGATGGAGAAGAACACCACCTGGGCCCCTGTTCCCTTTACCTTTATGCCCAAAGCCATGTAGTCACTTTCAATCTGCTCAAGGTTGCTCCTGGCAATACCATAAGTATCCACATGGATGAGCAGCATGGGTTAGTAATCAGAAGGCCAGATGAATCTTAACTTTTCCATAATGTCTTGGATGTGGGCTCCTGGCAGGCTAAATACCTTGTGAGCCAACAGATCAGGCTGGCAGATGAATGCATCCATGCCCCACAGGAGGGAATCACCAACTACTATCACTCATTGATTCCTCTTGGCAGCTGTGGTCTTCGTCTAGTCTCCCTAGGGGTGCATGGCTTGGCCTCTCCTAACAGTGGAGTGGGCTCCTTCTTACCTGATGCCAGGGCTTCATATCTGTTCTCCAGCTGGACAGCTGAAGGAGTGAAAGAGGAGTGCTGTGTGTTGCCAGAGGTGCCAAGCTGCCAGCTTCCACCTTCCAGAGTACCTGTGTCTTCTGTGTTTTCCAGTGCCTACTCTTGTTGTCCCTCTTCCATGATCAGGTCACAAAAGCCTTGGACACAGGTGTCACTGTGGACATAGTCTTCCTGGACTTTAGGAAGGCCTTCGACACTGTCTCACCCCATCCTCATTAAAAAAATTAGGCGCTTGTAGTGTTGACGTCTACACAGTCAGATGGGTCACAAATTGGCTGGAGGGCTGCACCCCGAGAGTGGAGGGGGACGGGTCATTTTCAACCTGGAGAGATGTGGGTAGTTGGGGTTCCCCAGGGCTCAGTCCTTGGGCCTGCACTGTTCAATATCTTCATCGGCGATTTGGATGAGCACCTTGTTCAAGTTCATAGATGACACTAAGCTGTGGGGAGAAGTGAGCATACTAGAAGGGAGAGACAGGCTACAACTAGATCACCACAGGTTACAGAGGTGTGCAGACGACAATAGGATGATGGGTTTCAATATGGACAAGTTCAAGGTGTTGCCCCTGGGGAGAAAGAACCAGCAGCATACCTATAGGCTAGGGAACTCCCTTCTCATCAGCACAGAGGCAGAAAAGGATCTTGGAGTCACTACTGATTCCAAGATGAACATGGGCCGCCAATGTGGGGACGCAGTCAGGAAGGCTAACCACATTTTGTCATGCATCCACAGATGTATCACGAGCTGGTCCAAGGAGGTGATCCTCCCCCTCTATGCGACATTGGTCAGGCTGCAGTTGGAGTACTGCATCTAGTTCTGGGTGCCACACTTCAGGGGGGATGTGGACAGCATGGAGAGGGTCCAGAGGAGGGCCACTCACATGATCGGGGGGCAGCAGGGCAGGCTCTAAGAGGAGAGGCTGCAGGACCTGAATCTGTTCAGCCTCCACAAAAGAAGGCTGAGAGGGAATCTGGTGGCCACCTATAAACTTACCAAGAGGGACCAGTGGGCAATGGGAGAGTCCCTGTTCCCCCAAGCACTACCGGGTTAACAAGGAACAATGGCCATAAGTTGACTGAAAGCAGATTCAGGCTAGACATCAGGAGGCACTACTTCACTGTCATGGTGGCTAGGAGCTGGAACCAACTTCCAAGGGAAGTGGTGCTTGCCCCTAGCCTGGGGGTCTTTAAAAAGAGGCTAGACAGCCACCTAGCTCAGGTCATTTGACCTCAGCATCCTTTCCTGCTCATGGCAGGGGGTCGGACTAGACGATCTGCTTAGGTCCCTTCCAACCCTACCTACTATGAAACGATAAAACTATGGTTCTGGAAGTGTGTTTGTGTATCAAATCAATGAAGATGTCATAATCACAGATGCTTCTGAGCCTATCTACCCACTCCTGCAGCTCCCTTACCTGATTTCTCAGAGAATCCACCAGGAGGCAGCACTCAAACCACCAGCAGTCTCCCACCTGGCTGTCCCTGGCAGGGACATGCAAGCTACAGTCCTTGTAAAGCCATCCTGTCCTATACATGGCAGGTCTCCCCCATGGTAACAAAAAAGATGTTGAGAAAGAATCTTTATAATTAAGCAACTGGGATAGTAAAACCAGAGAATCATCAGTAATAGATGGGAATCATTGGTTTGGGTTCATTGAAAATGTTCCATTAATTTTTCAACATAAAACTGAGTTTTCAGCTATGTGAAATTTTCATTAGAAGTGTCTGTTTTCTGTAGAAAAATGGATTTTTGTTAGAGCCGTAATGTCCCTAGAAGGAAAACTATTTATTTTTTGCTTCTCAAGACAGCATGATAGCTGAGTTTTGTCACCTGCACTGTTCATCGCTCAGTGTAATTCAGACCGGTGGTTCTCAACATTTTTAGGGCCAAGGCATGCCTTGCTAGTCTCAAGGCACCCCTTGGAAAATGCCAATGTTTAGTTTTCACTTCTTTTACTATAGGAAAATAGAGCAATTTTTCTGTTGCAAAGAACTCAGAAAGACAATAACATATCAGAATGTTTTTAATACTGTAGACTCCTATTTGTAAGCTCAGGGTTCATCTTGTGAATCATGTTTGTCCACCTAACAGTGCTAACGGTACCCTGTGGCATGCTTAAAATGATCTCAAGGAACCCCATAGTGTTGTGGCACCCTTGCTGAGAATCACTGACAGCTGTTAATTATGGCAATCTGATATAGAACAGCTGTAGAAGGTGTTAAGAAGGAGATTTGCCATTAAGTGGCTTTCCCTGCATATACTGTGACTCCCCTCATATTATGTATTTCTGCATCAGAAATAGAGAATTAGTCACTTCTACAATTTCAGTAGAATTATACTAGCATTTACCTGAAATACTTTGGTTAGAATTCAAGTTCAAAGAATTTTTACTGAAAGTGTAGATCAGCAATACATTCTAGTAGAGAGGGCACTGGACTGGCAATCAGACTCTAATTCTTTGTCAAGTATCTCCACTCACTCACTATGTGAACTAAGTTTTTAACCTCTCTGTTCTTCTTTCCCCATCTGTAAAATGAGGACAATATTTCCTTATTATTGTAAAATTGCTTTTGATCTATGATGAAAAGTTCAATGCAGGTACCAAGTATAAATATTATTGAATAGCTGCATTTTTAGTGGAATATCTCTGGTTCCACCACTGAGAATCTTGATAACAAAAGTTGTAATACATTCTAACATGAAAAAAATAAACACAGAGAAAGATGCTAATGTCGTTGGGTTTTTTATATGAAAATATTTGTGTTGCAATTTCTCTTTGTTCTCAGTATCACAACAGTACATGACTGAAACTATGTGGTTTTTTTCACCTTTCATCACAACATTGATGCTATTTCCTGCTTTCTCTATAGGTCTTAATAACTCTCAGGCCTTAAAATCAATTTAGAGATCATTTGCTCTAATGGAACAGCCTATAAAACACATCTGAACATCTTTACTGTCAATTTGTTAGCAAGTATCACCACTGCAATTATCAGCTGCCATCATTACTATCTGTTGAAATATGGACAAGATGGAACAGTCTCTATTAGAACTGTGCCAAAGTGAAGAAAGACAGATTATATGGTGATTAGGGTTTTGGAATATTAATTAAACATCAAGGCTTTCAAATTAGAATCCCAGATGTTTGATCATTATGGTAATTCCCTGTTAACTGCAACCCCTTAAAGGCCTCAGAAACATTCCACTAATTCTCCAGTGGTGAAAGGTTGAAGACCCTTAGGCTATAGAGCACTGAGCCCGTGTGCCATCAATTATACAAGACATGGCCTTTTTAGTGAAATGGAGTCATTTCTTTTAGTGAGCCTTCTGTTAAGGAAGCTCTTGAACAGCTGTCTAAGTATGTTGTATGTAAATACTCTCCTTACTAATATGGGGCCTTTGCAAGATAAAGCACTTGGTTCCTTGTACAAGCTGTTTACTTTGAATCGATATACTAAATAGTTACTATATTTTCACAGTGGGGCTGTATAAGCAGCCCTGCCTGCTGACAGATCTCCATGCAAGCCCATGACTACACCACTAACAATTATGAGTTGGTCCCTTGATCTGCCATGCTTAGGTATATAACTGAGAGTGGCACCCCAGTCAGTGATATAGTGTGAGTGATGATGTGTTATCTTAGGGCCAAGATGAAGCAAGGTTAAGCCTTAGTCACATTTTTTAGGCTGTTTATGTACTATTTTTTAAATAAAGGCATTATTTTCCAGTCCATGAAACAAAGTTGACATTTGGGAGCAGTGTCATGTGTGCACAACATCCACAGACATGATTACTGATGGCCCTTTTAACAGCAGAAGTGCTACTTGTCACAGTCAGCACAGGAAGCATACAGGGGAAGCTTGCTAATAGCAGGCCTGGCTGCCAGTGACTGCTGTGATAATAGACTTAACCTTTCTAATGCAGTCAGTTTTTGTGGTTTATAATAAATTATCCAGCTAAGAAAGATGTTAGCAAAACAACAGTCCCAATCCTTGCTGGCAATTCAGCACCAGCATTTCCTTCCTCACTACATGGTCAGGATTCAGGGTCAAATTTAGTTGCAAGCACACAGCAACTTCAGAACTTTATAGAAAACAACTGAAAAAGAGATATCAGCACAAGAGACACAGATATAAATGATGCCACAAGTACTAGAAATGCAGGTAGCTTTCACAGCAGCATGGGGAATATTGATTTGGGTGAAAAAATCCATAAGTTTTCACTCCAGCTTCAAACCAAGTCCAATCAAACTGATGCATGGTTTAACAGGAATAATTACTTTTGTGTTGGTGGCCTTTTCTTTCTGGTTTTGGCTTGCTTGTTTGTTTTGTACACATCTGCCCTTCTGGGATCCAGGCAGCTCGCATGGGCCAAATCCAGCTCAGTCAAAATCAACAAACACACTCACATTCTTTGCAGCAAGACTTGATTTGCCCATAAATGAGTAGGCATGAAAATACTGGCCAGCAATATTAACAATTCTTGTGATCTTTAGGTGCCCAATGACTAGCAGGAAATATTGTGAGAGAGGAACAAATCACATGAGACAAATATTGGTTACCTCACTTAACGTAATATTGGAAGTGACCCAGATGCTGCAGTGCTAAAGGTAGTATAAGAGCCCATACACAACAGAAGTGTCAAGAGAGAACCAAATGAATCTGGGTGGCTCTTTTATTTGATGCCTTCAACTTGTGCATTAAACTCTAAGCTTTCCTAAAGAAGAAAAAAGTCTCCAGCTCTGATGGTTTGAAGATAAAATATGAAGTTCTGCAAAGGGTCTGCAGTGTAATGCTAATCTTACCATTCATCAGTGGCTTTTAAGCACCTTTTTCTCTTCTGAGGAGCAACAAAATAGAGCCTTCTGCCACCACAAATGACACAGCTCCAGAACACATATATTTATGGTCAAAATAATTAGGTTTGCCTCTGTATAGAGCCAAACATCTCAAACACAGGCTGCCCAGTTCCCAGCAGCTCCTTGCTGCTAGTTTGTATTTCCTTTTACATGGCTCCCAGCAAGATAAGCATCCAAAGTGGGTGCTTGAACCACCTGTGGCAGCAGTCTATTCCAAACCTTGGGGGCTCAGACAGTGAAGAAGTTCTTTCTTATGTCCAGCCTGAATCAGTCGCGGAGGAGTTTGTGACCATTCGATCTTGTCATCCCTTGGGGTGCTCTGGTGAACAGACGTTCCCCCAGATCCTGATAAGCACCCCTGATAAACTTATAGGTGTCTACCAGATCACCCCTGAACCTGAGTTTTTCCAGGCTGAAGGGCCCCAGGACTTTCAGCCTCTCATCATAAGGTCTGTTTCCCTGACCTCTTCTCTGCACCCTCTCAAGCTTCTCCACATCTTTTTTGAATTGTGGAGCCCAAAACTGGATGCAGTACTCCAGCTGCGCCCTCACCAAGACTGAGTAAAATGGGAGAATGACATCCTGGGATTTGCTTGAGAAACATCTATGGATGCAAGCCAGCGTATTGCTCACTTTACTAGCTGCAGCATCACACTGAAGGCTCATGTTCATATTGCGGTCAACCATGACCCCCAAGTCCCTTTCATCTGTAGTGCTAGCCAGCGTAGCACTGCCGAGCCTATAAGGATGCTGCAGGTTTTTCCTCCCAAGGTGGAGAACCTTGCCTTTTTTGGTGTTGAACACCATCAGGTTCTCGTCTGCCCATTTCATGAGCCTGTCAAGATCCACCTGGATCACACTCCTGTCCTCAGGCGTGGATGTTTTACCCCAGAGTTTGGTGTTGTTGGCAAACTTGGCCAGTCCACTTCTGACACCAATGTCCACATCATTGATGAAGATGTTAAATAGTATAGGCCCTAGGACAGGGCCTTGAGGGATCCCACTGGTCACAAGACGATTGGCTCCTGTCGACCACCACCCTCTGGGTCCTACCGCGGAACCAATACCCCAGCCAGCGGATCGTGGTGAGGTCGAGGTCACAGTTAGCCAGTTTAGCCAAGAGGTGATCATGGGATACTAGACGAAAGGCTTTTTTAAAGTCAAGATATATAACGTCGATCTCTTCCCCCTTGTGATAAGTTACCTGGTAGTAAATGGAAATGAGATTGGTCAAACAAGACCTACCCGCAACAAACCCATGCTGGGTATCCCTCACGATATTGCCTTCAGCTATTCTGTTAAGGATAGCCTCTTTGATAATCTTTTCCAAGACCTTCCCCAGGATAGAGGTCAGGCTGATGGGCCTGTAGTTTGCCTGATCTACTTTCCTCCCTTTCTTGAAGAAAGGCACGATATTGGCCCTCTTCCAATCATCGGGCACTTCACCAGAGCGCCAAGAGCTCTCGAAGATCCGTGCCAGGGGCTGAGCTATGATGTTTGCCAGCTATACCCTTGGAGTTTAGCCGTTTAGCTATGATGTTTGCCAGCTAAACCCTTGGAGTTTAGCCGTTTAGAATTTATTCATTTTTTGACAAAATCATGAGTTTCATGTCAATTCACAGTATGAGACTCATGGGACCTTTAGATTTCTGACAAACGCTACAATGAATTCCCAGTCCGCTTTTCAACAGACTAAGCGCTCTATGAGATGACATTTTCAAGAGGACTTACAATGAATAATAGTAGTTAAACTGAAATGGCTCATAATATTTATTATTAAAATTCCCCATGAGCCTGACTTAAGGACTGAGGCACTACATAGTAACTGCCACTTTGAGTTCCAAAAGATTCAAGCACATAATAGCAGAACTAGAGAATTAGGTTTAGAGGTTTTGACTTACATCCGCTCATAAGTATAAGTGAATTAAATTAAAAAAAAAAAGTAGCATTCACAAAAAGAGCATTCATAAGCATTATCTGTAAGGTAAGCCTATTATCTCTGGCCTTAGTGTTCACAGGCACTCTGTACTGCTGCCTTGCAAACCGGGAGTAGCATAACCACAATCATATATTTGTGCAGGCAGGCTAATTGGCACTGTCAATCAGCTATGCTAATTAGACTGCCCCACTAGCTGTGTGGAGGCAGTTACACTGTTTCTAGTTTAGGAAGCAGCACAGACTTGTGAAAACAGTAAATTTTCCATACTGACATAGAGTTTTAGTTACAACAACTAATGGGTAGAGTGTTTTCCTTGTTGGATCATTTTAATACTGTAACAATAATATATTCTTATAAGGAATCTTCACAATTCTTGGATAGTGAAATTCATGCCATTACAAGATATTTGTACCATAAAAATCCCACTTAAGTGGTTCATCCATTTTGTGATATTGCTTTGCACAGAGAAATTTCAGCGAGAATGAGATAAACCTGAAACATTAAAAATAAGCATGTGTAAAATCTCTGCATCCCAAATATTTATTGATTTTTGTAAAATTCATCTTCATTTTATTAAGAAAAATGATTAATAGAAGGGTAAATTAATTACCCATACATATATTTAAAAATTTGTATAAGTCTGTAATGCACTTTAATTCCAAATAAGTTTAGGAAAACAAGCAAAGAAGCAAATTTCAACACTCTAAAAGGAGGAGAGATTGCATAAAACAGGATGTAATAACTTGTCAATAAGAATACCATGACACACAATAAATATAGATTATTATATGAAATGACAGTGATAATAAGCATCAACTTGGCAGAAAACTGGAAGTAATGAGGAAAATCTCAAAAAACCATGAAGAAGATTCATCATACCCTGGAAAAGAAGTCACATCCTTTCCAAAAAGTTTGCTTAGCCTTTAGCATTTGACTTTGCCAATGTTCTTGTTTTAATTAACCGCTCCTCTGGTAATTTATGAGACTTTTTAATGTGGTCACAGTTATCTATGCAGTCACAAGAGTAGGTCTCATAAGGCATGGCTTACTGCTTTGACGCATACTACTTCATATAGAATGTACTATATCGCCAAGTACATTTGATTTGATTTAAATTCCTTCTTGAACTCTCCAGTCCACATAAAATTTAGACTAGATAATGCAACTAATTAAGAGGGCAAAATCTTTGGATAACTCAACACAAACATCCTGTCTATGTTTGAAAGATGGTGTTGGCTAATGTGATAATTACAGGATAAAGAGTCTTGCACTTCCACAAAAATTGTTTGTTTGAACCCACCGGTGTTTCAATCTACATCAATAAACTCACCTTGGACTTTACTGATATGTGAAAAAAGTGTTCCTACAATAAAGTAGCTATTACTATCATTTATTAGATTAGTATGCTGCCCTTCATAGAAGTCTCAGAGTGACTTATAACAAAAACCAAAATGATTATAGAAACAGAGTAAAATATTATTAAAACTCGTTTCGTTGCATTTGTGTCCCAGAAAAGTTGTTCTGTATCTGGCAGTCCTCCTACTGCTATCCTATGCTGACTAGCTGGGTCACCATGTCTGCTTATCTGTGCGGGACTTCTACTGCTATGAAGTCATCTTAACTGGATGCCACCTCTGTGTTTGAATGCTAGTGCACGAGGCAGGTACAGCTCTTTGAAATTCCAACTTGTGGTATTTCAAAGTTTTGAATACTTTGCAGGCATGCCTCCAGGTTTAACATCACTTTGTGCTGAGTTCCTGGACTTTACACTTTTCTGGGGAGCAGAGTGTGTTCAGGCCCACTAGGCAGCAGAAGAAAGGACAATGGGCACTCCAGGGGCCTGCATTATTGTCACAGCAAAAGAAAACTGCCTCAGTTGGATTGTAAGGATGTCAAGGATAAAAATTGGATTTATGGGAGAGCTCACATGCTCAGCAACCATACTGAGATGGACTATAGCAAATAGCCATCCTACTAGATAAATATTTTTCAATTGCCTCCAGTTTTTGCACCTTGACACTGCTTGCATCTACCCTTCAGTCTTTCATATTCACATTCCACCATTAATCTGAAGATGCCCAGGTATAGTTAAATTTTTCCCCAATTGAATACAAGTCTCCAGTAAAAAGTGTAATCAGTCAGGTAAGTAAGGTAGGTTTCTTAGAATTGCAGGAGAATTCCTGTAATTACACTCCACCATCACTGTTCATAGTCGTCCTCAAACCAAACATTTCAATTTTCACTGCAGAACATAGGTCAGAGTTACTAAAGATCCTGGCACTGTGGACCCTGCAACTACCCACATTAATACTGGTACTATGAAGAAATACTTCATTATGGTTATAAACTTCCAGGCCTGGTTGGGAGTCATGGGGGACAACAAATGAGTACACAGGTCCCATCTGTGGTCCCCAGTGCAATTCACTCATGCAAATCCATTAATAACTTCTGGTACATTACCAAACCTTTGAATCTGGGTAAGGAGAAGTTTTCTAATAGCAACAATGGATAGTGCCATAACAACAGGCCATACAAGACGTACCAAAATATAAGTCAACTGTTGATTAACAACTGAGATTGGCAAGCTTCCAGACACAAATCCTCTCCTACATTTCTATGCTGAGGGGAACTCTTGTATACAGGGACAATGCTGCAGCCCTAGGATGAGATCTACACAAATTTCTAAGGCTTTTGCCATGTAGAAATGCTGCCACCAGTACTGGTCCTCCCTACTCTTCAGCATCATCTTGTCTCACCAGTCCGTGCCAACTAGGCAAGCCTAGAAAGAGTATACAAATGACTATGTGATTTCAGCTGTCTTCTCCTCAGGTGCCCCTATTACCCTAGTTCTCAGGTAATTGCACAGCTTGATATATGTATAGCAGCATATCAAATCACAGTACTTAGCAGCATTTCCTCCATGCTCCTTTACAGCTATCTGAAAATGTTTCTGCCTAACAAAAGACAAAATAATAATGAGAGGAAAAGAGAGGAAACATAGGGTATATTTAGTTTGACATGAAATTCCAGACATGCATCCCATCTAATAGGTATCCCACAATGGGCAGAAAGGCTATCAGTACAGCATAGCACCAGGAGATGCAAAGGGCTTATTTTTAACTTACCATGACTTACCATGTGGGAGTAATGATTCAAAGGACAATTAACTTAACCTGGGATAACAAGGCAGTATAGATACACATCTCATGCAACAGTTATCCCATGCCACTTGCTAGAGAAGAACTCAATCCAAGAAAAGACTTGCAAAAAAACTTGCCTAGCAGGAATTTACTAACCCTTATCTTTCTTATGTTTCCAGCTGACAGGTGAAGTTATAAGAGTAACTTTCCAGTGTATTCCATAACTATCTGTACGCATAGGCCCATAGACTCAAATGATTTTGCTTAGTGTGAAATCCTAAGTATACAGGTATGCCAAGGTATTTAGAATATTTCCTATATTGCAGTTTATAAATATTTTTCCAATTCATGTTTAGTGTTGTTAAAGCAGGCATAGAATACTTTGAGGCATACATTTAGCATTCAAAGCAACCATCAAAATGAATATTATAATTTAATATGCAAAATTATATTAGAAAATACTTTTCTAAACAATGAAACTTAAGGGCTTGCCAGCTGAGTATCATAATTCCTTACTCTGTAGGGCCTGACATTTCTTCTCCTCCCCTGCCCACATAAATCTCTTTGTGCCTCATGGGTCATGAAAGTAAACCACCAGAATCAACATTATAAAATGTAAATGAGACCATGCATTTTTATAGACCAACTGAGGAGATAAAAGGTGAAGTGAACATGTCCTGTTTATACAGAAGTGGTTCTGTGCTGTAGAGTACTGCAAATAGGGAAGTACTGTAGGTACAGGAGGAAGAACTCCTGCTTGACTTAACATACCTTGAGCTGCTAATTCTTTCCACCTGTCTTTGTTTGCTTGAATGATCTGTACCAAGTTCTCCTTAAAGCTTGTTAGGTCTACAGTTGCTAGAGAATTTTCTGTGGAAGACCCTCCATCAGTTGTAGTACTTTTCACACTAGGTCTTCTTTGTGTTTCAGCATTGCTTACTGCTCCCAAGCTATTCTGGCTGCAGAAAAAAAGTAAATTCTAAATTATGAACAGAATAGGAGGTCACAATCATATACAAATGGTTCCTGTATATCCATTCAGAGCCTACATGGAAATCACTCACAAGGAAAATGACCTCTGTCAAAGAAAGCATAGTAGAAACATGACACTTCCTTATTAAGTCAATGATACCTTGTCACCCACTAGCATAATTAAAGGAAGGCAACTGGGTCAGCAGCCCTGGGTGCTGCCTATGGGGGTGGGGCGTGCAAAAAATAGCCACAACCTCAGAGAATTATTACAAAAAAATATAGCCATTCAGCTTACAATTGATAGCTCAGTACCTAGAAAAAAATAATGTAGCAAGTGTGGTAGTAGCTTTCTTTGTAACTCTTTGAAACAGAGTGGTGCTTTTGGGGCACATACGTAACCTGCCCATCACTGACCCATACCAGAAAGGTAAGATTTGACAGAGTAGATAATGCTCTCAGATGTATGTCCTTGATTCCAACTCTTCACAGGAGCTCTATGCATGTATCCAAAGGCAAAATATTGTCTAAAATTATGAAGCTTCATAAAAACCACTGAAGTTAGACAAAAATATCAAAATATGTTGAAATATTAAACACAAAGATGGCATTATTCACCAGCTGACATTTTGTGCAGATAAGTAACAACTAGGATAAGGAACCAGGTCATACTGTCTCTATTTGTATATGTATTTAGGTGACAACTTGATATATTCAAAATGAAGTATCCTGTTAACACTAAAAGTATATTTTGAAAGTCTATTTCATAGCTTCATCCTGGCCCTGGTCACACCAGGTTTTATTTACCAGATTATACTGTTTTCCCAATCAAGAGTAGTACTACTTTAAATTACTTTAGAAAGACTTAGAAGAAAAATGTCATTTCTTGCATGTACAGAAATGGACTTCTATTTCCCCTGCAAGAAGGAAGCATAGTTACAATTAACATTTTAGTGAAGATATTATAAAGATATTGTTGCAACACCACAAATTAGAACTCCTTTTGCCCTAAAGATGTTAAATATAATAGAATGGAGAAGACGTATTGGCATTCTAATGCTTTTCAGCAATATAATATATACAGCCTCAGATATTAGTGATTTCCAGCAACTAGCATAAATGTAGCAGAGTTGGTTCAGACTAATCTCCCCATCCCTTCCTCAGGCCTTAGTCCTTTATCCCTTACTCAAAATTATTTGAAAAGTGCTAGTTCACTCCAATCACCTCTCTTGCAACTATCAAGTTCATGTGGGATTGGGGCTTGTAACTGCTCAATCTCCAATAAAGTAAGAGTGAACAGTTAAGTGGTATGTAGCTTCACTGATGTCTCAGTCTAGCTCAGTTGCACAAAATGGAAAGAGCACTTCTATAAATAACAGTGTCTCTACAGCAATAGAAATACATGTAGAGTATGTTAATTTGCAGAAAGCAGACAATTATAGCTACATCATCTGTTACTAAAAAATCTAACCAATACACTACTAAGGAATTACTGCACTGCAATACTGTATACAGTACTGCATTGTATCACTACACTGAATGTGGCTTTTCAAAGACAATCAATGCATTAAAAATAAAATACTGTAATAACAGACACATCTGGAAAACCAGATCTGATTATCAAACAATAAATTCACATGTCTAAACTGATCTCTAGCATCTACTGAAACTTTTATGACATTTTATGAAATGTAAAAGTGTGAAATTCATGATCCCACATGGGCCTGCTGGAAGCTCATTATGCATTTCCTGTTTTGCTGAACTGGAATGGAAGTAAAACAAATTTTACTGAAGTGCATACATTGTATAATAATGACCAAAATCTGTTGATCTTTAGTATGTGCTGCCAGGCTATTTGGACAGGTCTGAAGTTTGGGGATTTGACTAAAAGCATGGGGTGGTGGGCTGCTGCTGCTGCTTATTCTTTGTGGTTTAAAGGCACAATGACTCTTAAAGGATTTGACCTTCAACAGTTTGTCAAATACCCTTTTTGAACCTGGTTATACTATCTGCCTCTACAAGAACTCAGTTATTTTGGTTTTTATTGTTAGCTGCCCTGATATTATTTTGGAAAGGGTGATATATAAATCTAATATATAAATAAATAAGGGGAATCCTAAGAACCTTGGGGAAAAGAGGCCATTAACATCTATGGCTTAAAATAAATTAATAACCACTACCACTACCTCTGGAACTGTTTTTTTCTAGTGATTCCTCAAATACAGAAGAACAACTTTTAATATTTTCACTTAAATAAAACAGAAAGAAAGTCAGTTTGCATGAATTAGAGACCTTAATACACAGCATTAAGTACAAATGGCCTAGTATTTTTCATCATGGAAGCAAAACAGCAAACCCATTTTTTCTGTATGTAATTCAACTTTGTATCTGTAGAGATGGGTACTCTGTTATCTACTTTTCCCTTTCCAAATGCAGTGTTCATGTCCAATAAGCAGCTGCAATTCTAAAATATTGTCACTAGATGGCACGATGGTATATGCTATTGGTTTCAAACACCAGACACGAAATCAGTTATATGGCTGATGATGTTAGTTGAACCAAAAAATCACAAGGCAAAAGGATGTTAAATTGTTCAAACCTGGGTGCCCCAAAGGCAGAAGTTTCGGATTTTGAAGCTTCCTCTATAAGAGGAATAACAATTTTCTCCATTGAGTCCGTAAGAAGAGAAAATGTTGGTTCAACTATGAAATCAATGAAACCTGAAAAGCAGGAAGTGATAAATTCAGATTCTACATTTTCCCACGTTTAAAATCCAGTAACTAATCTTAGGATTATAACAAGAGTTTTCCATATTAAGAAGTCAGATTCTTTGTTCACAAACCACATAGTTCAACTTCAAAAACTACTCATTTGTAAAACTAACAGAATGTCATACAGTGATACATTGGGCTTCTCTGTATAATGTTGGCTTCACATCCTGAAGTGAAGTTCAGTTCAGTTGATATATACTGGCAGTATTTTTCTATCATGTGCTGAAATATTGATAAGTAACAGCATGAGCTTGAGGAGGACAAAATCCCCATCAAAGCTGGAGATACACATGTATACCTAACTGTTTGCATTTATAGCTTTTCATTCCTTTCCCTGCTGTATGCAATGCACTTTGCAACAAGCTTTTGTTTTGAAAATTAATTATTGAATAGAAGGGAAGCTATAACAAAGCCCAGAAGCAAGAAGTTGTATTGTTGCTGTTACCTTGCCGAACTTCATGGGAGTGACGGCTGTATTCTAACCTGCTGTTTATGATTCTGTGGAAGTAAAGTGTTACTTCACAGTGTGTAGGAGTTTTCTGTCATATCAATGAAGAGAACAAGTAATATCCCTGGGAGACAGCATTCATCCCACAGCTCTATGTCAATGCTGAACAATGTCTTTTACAATTTAAAGTGCTCATCAAGGTAGGAAATGGCATAGCTAGAGGATGAGGTATTATCCTCTGCTGAGCACTTAACACGAAAAAAACAGATAGAACATGAGACAGCAATGGGTTTCAAGATCTCCACATACAGTGCCTAATGCACCACAACACGAAGGGGAACAGCAGCACTTTAACCCAGAAACTAGCTTTCCACGCTCAATAGGCATAATAAGCTCAAATACAGTATCGTTTGAGTCTGAACAGAAATGGAACGGAAGACATTTTAAATTACAACATTACACTGGAGGACATTGTTCAGTTTAAGGAAGAGATGCTTTAAAACACAGTCTCTCTCCAAGATCATTTGGTAGGCATAGGTTCACACATGTGAAACACTTTTCAAGGCACTGTAGTTACCAGGACATGTTACTCAGCAGGCTTCTACAGTCTGCAATTGTAACTGAACTCATGCAAAATTAAAGTAATTATTTTTCTCCCCAGTTTTACAGGTGGTAAAAACTGAGAAGGAGGGAGAGTAGAGGCTGCATTTTATCTCTGAAAATCAGAATGTCATCACCAATGCTGGGGTTTGAAGTCAGTGACTTTGGATCGCATCCAAAGGGCATTTTGAAAACAAGGGTTTGCCTGCTAGACTGGGTACCTGGGCATCTGTACAGTGTTCAGCCTGATTGTAGCTCATGTAGACCTACCTGAGGTAGCTCTATGTTACCTAGCTTAGTACTGCTAG
This sequence comes from Crocodylus siamensis, assembly GCF_052110815.1. Lineage (NCBI taxonomy): Eukaryota > Metazoa > Chordata > Crocodylia > Crocodylidae > Crocodylus > Crocodylus siamensis. The sequence continues at coordinate 197,328,782 of NC_143398.1, read as the reverse complement.
AAGTCAACTATGGCAGCACAGACTTCACTGCTTTCACAGGCCTACTCTGCCCTTTGGTGATTGCTCACAATGGAAGGCCATACTGCTAACATTGTTATTGGTACCCAAAATAGGTTGTTTCAGTTGAGGTTCTGTAGGTCTACATCAGCTACAATCAGACCATCATACTGCAGTGTCAACATATCCTTATGCGACAATGAACGAGTGAACCCTCTCCACGGACCACTTCATCAAATTATAAAAAGGCTGTGGGGAATTAGCTATTTACTATAGTTAGGCCAAAGAGTTCTCCCTTCTAGCACCCAAACTGAATGCCTTAAATACACTGTCCCAGATGCTGTATATGCTGAAAGAACTTAATGTCCCTTCTAACAACAACAAATTACTGCCATGATAGTGTTTGATTTCTGTGAGCAAATGACTAAAGAAATACTAGCTCTGGACACTTGTGTATACTAGTATCCAGAGCTAGTATCCACATACAAGGTGTCCAGTGTGATAATGGTGCATGGTCATTCTACATGCATCTAAAGGTATGAGAAAAAAGAAAACGACACTGATTATTACCTATTTGGGATTGAGCCACCAATGTAGACTTGCGGTCACAGAGTGGGGAAAATGGTAGCCCTAGAGCAGCCTCCTTGTCTCCCTGGAAACAGAAGTGTTTAATAGCATAAGCATATACACACACACACACACACACACACACACACACACACACACACGTACACACACGTACACATACATACATGTGAAGGAAAAAAGCCTGTACAAGAATTTAGCTAACCAATTACTTTATTCATTTATTTTCCTAAACTAAAATAAAACTATGTAAAAAAGAAATCATATCACCACCCCGCCCTAGGTGGTTTCTCCACCTCTGAGCTACATGTTGCCCTATCCCACTCCTCTCCCAACCCCAATGCCAACCCCAATCCAAACTCAGTGGGGGCGGGGGAGGGGGCGGGGAGTGGGTAGAGTCCTGGCTCATGCCTATGCCCCTGCTTGCCAGGCCCTTTAGTGGTAAGTCACAGCTATGCAGGTGTGAGACAGCATTAAGCCATAACCTGTGACTGCTGTGAAACTGGACTAACTTTATGGCAGCATAATATTCCACAGGTTTAAAATGTAAGAGCACCCTAACATTTGTCTTTACATTTTCTGAGAAAAAAGAGAGACACGGGGAGGGAGAGAGACAGAAAGAAATACAAGTCAACAGTCTAACAATTTCAATAATTTGAATCTAAAAGAATCTGCTGAAAGCAAAGTTCTTGTCAAAATCAAAGCATCTGCCACTGTGCTTTACCATTTGTCAAGGAAGAAAAATAAATAGCATGTTTCATAAGAAGCTTTTCGCCATCCTCACAGATTGGATTCAGGAAACCCAGATGCTATGGTGCCGGGCACTCAGAAATGCATGCAATAAAAATCCCAAGCCCAAATCATTCCTTCAGTTACTATTGTGCAAAAGCATGCCTTTGAATTTTGCTCAATTATCTCTGATACTTAAACTCTCTTTAGTAAACTTGCAAACATGTAAGGATATAATTTGTCCCTGAAATCTGAACTTCTAACAATGACACTGATGATGCAGGTAGCAAGACACTCTCTCATAGCAGTGTGGGCTCTAGTACTAAGACCTGGGTATGACACCAAACTAATTTTGTCACCCACAGATTCATAATTATTGTAGCATCTCAATGACTCAATCCTTTTAAGTACGTAACCTCATAAAAGTCTTTTAAGCTAGGGGGATATTATCTTCATTTTACTGATAGGGAATTAGGGCACACAGGATGACCTCCCTAGCATCACAGAAGTCTGCTGAAGCAAAGAACTGAATCTGGACTTCTCACAAGGGAAAATGCTGTATCTATCACTGTACAGTCCTTGCAAATACATTCAGGTTAAGACAGAGTTTGAATTATACTTTGAGCTCCCTTGGAATTCGAGCCCTGGGATAAGGACTAATCTGCCTTTTAGTTGCTTTAAAAGGGAAGGGAAGTACTGCTCAGAGTATGCATGAGTTGTTATGACATGGCTGTTACTTCTGGATACAACAATTTTGCTATACTTGTATTGCTAGAGAAACCTGAAGATATAATAGTTATACTGTAACAGCTCTTGTTCCTATCTTTGGATACTGATACAACTGTTTGTAGGTTTATATCCTCAGAGCAGAGCTATAAAAGCAGTTTTTTATCATTATCTTCTGTACACAGCACCTTTGTATTAAAAGGACAGCTGTTTCATGATTAAACGGTATGGAAGACTATAGATGGGTTATTTCATTCTACCCCAACTTCCCTAAGGAGCTAGTTGGAAAGGAAAAAGAGAACCAGCCTTATATTTTACCTTTTATAGCACTGTATTTAAGAATATGAGGACTATATTTGTCTGGAAATTTGCTGCTAACTTAGAATTGCAGGATGTAGCTTGCTTGTAGATTCACTTTAACTGTAGATGTAGATGGACTTAAATATATATAGAGATATGCTTACTGAACAATATTTGTCCCTAAGCAATAAGGAGCAGATATGAGAAAGGTGTAGAAAAATATCTTTAAAGATATTTTAAAACACCTCAGAGATGGTAGGTACACCTAGATTATTCTTGAAAAAGAAATGGAGGGTTTCATCATCATGTTTCTCCAAAAAAAATGAACATAGAGGGCACCCACAATTTGCTCCTGGGTCCAGGAGAATGAGAAGCACCTAACATTATTAGTATAGCTCCACTGATTTCAACCAGTTAATGAAAAACAGTTTCCAATGCACTAGAGATTTTATTAAGACTCCAGATTTTATGTTATTTTATTTTAGTTTAGTTCATTATAGTTTTAATTTTATTTTAGCTTTAATATTAAAGAAACTGATCTGGCTTCAGATTTATGATTTAAGATGTTTCCAGAACTCCTCCATGGTATATCACCAGGAGCAGCTTATTACTTATATTATCCCTCCCAAAAATCAGTATTATTTAAACCATAACAACAAGACTTCTAAAGCGGTACTTCTCAGCTATAATTCTGCTCTTTTAAACATATGTCTTCAAGTACCTCTCTATTGCACTATGAATTATTTCCCAATTAATACAATATATAATGAAGACTTGAATGAAGTATTTGAGATAGGTTGGTGGGTATTTTTAAACTGCAAATAGCTTAGATTTTCTTTGCCTGAATACTCTTTTTACAGTGTTCTTTGGCTTCCCTCCTGATATTAATACTGTTACATATTTCAAACTTTAGCTCGTTTGAAAACATTTTTATAACATTTTCTGCCTCAGCTGATGTTCATTTTCTAGTGGTAGAACTTCAAATTAAAAACTCTTAGATCCTTACTAATAGCTCTGTGCTTTTGCTGCTTTTCCTGCAGTGCTGTGAAAGCATAGGACTTATTTTAAATTTGATATGATATATGATATTATATGATGATATATTTAGTTTAGAAGAGGCCCTGACATTTCTTAATCATACTTAGTCCTCCTAACATGAATCGTGCTTTATAGGGAAATCACCCTCTTGGACTGACAAATATTGCATAAAATTAGGTAAGTACTAAGGTAGCATCATATTTATAAGATAGCTTGATTAGCAGATATTATGCATTCAAGATGACATTTTCTGTACCGCTTTTAGTTTTATTAAATCTATTCCATTTAATATGTAGGCTTGGATGAAGAAGCCTGGATGTATGTTGAATTTAAAAACAATGACCGTGGTTACAAGAGACACTTGTAGCCCATGACTACTGCACAGTAACGTTGGGTGGCAGGAAGTGTGGTAGTCATGAGCTACCGTGCAGTCAGCATCATGAAAAAGCTGCTCCTTAGTGCAACTGCGTCATTTAGTACTTGTATATACAGGTACTAAATGACTGTGTAGACATGGCCAATATGTACTAAATTCTCAGCTAAAACTCAAAGGCCGCATCCACACAAGCATGGATGTTTGTTTTCCCAGGGACAACTAGCTGCAGGACACCTTGTGCCACTGCTAGTTGTCTCTGGGAAACGACTCTGCCCCTCTGGCACAGGACAGGTTACCCCAGATGGGGTAGGGAAGGCTGGGGTCAGCACTAGCCTTGCCTGGGGTCCTGGGGGCCTCCTGGGGCTGCAGCTATGACGATCCTGCCACTCAGAACCTGGCCGGCAGCTGGAGTGCAGCTCTGACTGGCCAGGCTCTGGTTTTGAGTGGTGCATGCTGCCCCTGCATGCGCTGCCACTCTGCTTTTTTTTTGTGAGTTTTTTTTTCTTTTATCCCTAGATATGCATGCCCCCCCTCCCCCCACACTACTCCCTTGCAGCACGGAGAAGAGCTGAATGTGTGGTATGTGGCACCACAGACACACATACTGCAGGGCCACACTCGTCTGGATGCAGGCAAACAGTTCAAAAAAGAGTGGATTTAAGTTTTATTAAACTTCCTGTCTTTTACTGAGATCAGTGCCCGTACACCAAACTACCATGAAATGGGTATTATCATGGCATTCCAGAGGTGAATAGAAACTCAGTGGGATTCCAAGCTACTTCTAGACTTCGGAGCTCATTTAAACATTCTGGTCCAATTTTGCAGTTCTCTTACTGTCACTGAAGTACATAGAAGTTTTATGGGAAAAGAGAGTGCAAGACTGGACTGCTCAGGCTATGCCTGTCTAAAACGTAGCTTTGAATGTTTAAAGAGTATCCATCACTGACATTAACAGGCACTGTTCATGCATAGCCTGGTTGCTGTCCTTACTGAGCAGTCCTTGTTGTATATATTTAAAATGAAGGTGTTTGGCCAAAGTTCCATATTTTTCTATATTTATGAGATACAGCCAAAGCATTAGCTGATCCTATGAACTCAGTAAACAAGGCAGTACAAACTATGTATTGCTAATGCTATGGCTGCTTGACTGAACATATTGCCTCATTTTCCCATGGGTTCTATGTATCCAGCTTCCTTATGTCTAAAATGTTTCTATGGCTGTTTGTTCTGACCTCTATTAGTAATATGTATCTGGGTAGATGAACCCCTTTCCCCCTGGGGTTCTAAACCTCATCATTTCCATTTACAATGAGAGATACCCACTGATGGCTCCAGACTGCCAGTCTTGACTTAATTAATGATCTGCTGCTCAATATTTCCACAAAACTTGGTTTGTTCATTACTTAGATGAAAATGCTTATTAATCCCTCTCACTTCAAATGCAAGTGCTAGAATCAATAAGGTACTAAATCTTACTTTTCAAAATCAACATTAAGCACCTTTAGGAACTGAGCATGAATCTTCAAGAGCAGATGGCCTAGCAGAATAATGGTTTAACTTACTGACTCATTTATTGCTTGGACCACAGTTGTAGTTAAATAAATGACTAATCCAGCATGAAAATCACAAACTGTATCAAAGAAAATGGCCAATTTAATGGCCCAGGCAGCTAATATCTATTTTTTTTCTATTTAGAATTGGTTTTTCAAAAATGTGTATTCACTGGGGATACTGTATGGCATCTATATTATGTTTTTATCACTTGGCTCTTGTTCTCATCTTTAATAACATTGCTACTTTTCCCTTTAGCTACCAGGCCTGATTTTATTTTTATTATTATTATTTTAAACATTTGTACAGTGCCCATACACAGGGAGAGGGGAGTTACATCCCAAAGATGGGGTTTTGCATACATGTCCTGGACTAGAACAGAAGTAGCTTTTATTTCATTTGGTGAGGGTATTTTAAATTTAAAATAATGATGATGATTCACATAAAATGTCCGTGCTCTATAGAATGATAGGATTGGTTCCTATCCTCTTTTATTCATCACATCAAGTCATTAATGGCAAGGTAATTTCATTGTAAATATCTTCCCATGAAGCATATAGAATATTCCTACTATGTGCCATAGCACTTTCTCATTCAGGGAACAACAAAACTGCGAAGTGGAATCAAGTAGTAGAAAAACCTGGGACACAGAAAAATGTGGTTTCTTAAAATGTTCACAGTAACACGATTTTCTATGTCACTAGAGATCCCTATGAATGGATGTCATGCTGCCATTTTAATTGTCTATATGAAGATGATACTAAGTACTGCAATGAACAAAAAAGAATTGCTTTCTTCCATTTCAAATAATTTCTAAATCTTTGATACAATAGGAAACAAAAAAAATCAGTCACTCATAGAAAACTTCTAAAATGGCTACTCTTTTTATCACACCATATCCAGTTTTTCACATGAGCGCTTAAGAATTTCAAATAATTCTTTCAGGACATTTGAAACATCCTTTTATTCATTTCACTGATTGAACTTTGCATTTCCCCTTATGTATAAAAAGTTTTGTTAGGCAATACAGTTTGTAGTGACAAAAATTGATTTCATGTTTACAAAGAAGTAGTGCTCAGTGTGATGAATGATGATTAGAGTAAATAGAAGGGTGGGATGAGTGTAGGTATTCTTAAAGCTGTAAAGTGTTCAGTGTTTCATTATAAACTCATTATTTATTTCTAGGGAAAAAAATCCACTCTGAGAAATATTTGCATTACTTATTAGCCACAAGATGGCAGTAATAATAGCAGCATCCACAGTTTTAAAAAATTATGCATTTTATCTTTTGTATAACTATTTTACAATCATAAAAATGCCTTTACAGAGCCATGTCCCTGGTTTTGTTTTATTGTAAAATATGACCACATTATCAATAGAAATATTCCCATTGACTTCAGCAGGCATTGTATCAGGCCTTCATGGGGTATGAACAAAAATCTCTGCCACTCCTAAATTGGGTACATAAAGGATTAATTCATGGTACATGAAAAAGGGAAAGTTTTTATGTGATATGAGAAGGATACAACATTCATCTGACTTCTGACCACAAATACTTCTTGTATCTTAGTTTCCCTCCCACTTAATGCTTTTTTTTAATTCAGAGCATATACAAATCTCCATCTAAAGAATGAAATAAGGTTAGCAAAATAATAATGAAACCAAGAAAAAAAAGCTAGCACTTTTGAACTTGGCATCAGCTGAAACAGATATGGAACAGCATCCTGCTCATCTTTACTCACTCACATGAGTAGCTGTACGAACATCAAGGGAACTAAGATATAGATTGTCTCTTCTATTCTATCATGCTCAACTATGTTCTTGCTGGTGGAATTCTAAAATATCCAGTGGTGCAAGTACAGGTTTTTTAATACTAAATTTATTAACAAATTTTGAAAATGGCACCTGTCGAAAAAATTCTTCCATCAGTGCCATTGTCCACCGGTAGTGTAGTTCCCAGGATTTTGCTGGATGGCTTATGTCTGCTGCATGAAGAATCAAAGACATGGCTTTGGCTTTGTCTATCCTGTCAAATCAAGGACATGGTCCGATTATCTCAGAACAAAAGCAATTACTTAAAGACTTTTCTTGTTCATGAACTAATTTAAAAACAAGTTTGTATTCACAGATAAAGAACATAATGGAAAATAACCTACCCCTCTGTCTGCTGCAGAGTGTGTCTCATTGTTTTAATTTGCTGGAAATGACCTGACATATCTGTAGACAGGACCATCTCAATCACCAAGCTACGCAGCTCCCTGAAAGCAATCAAGAGTTAAATGACTAATTACAATTTGTTTACTCTGTTTATGGAATATTTGCTCAAACTGTACTTGTTAATTCATATCTTTCCACACACAAAAAAATAACTTTTTTAATGAAAAGATCACTTCAGGAAATTATTAACCACTGGAATGGTGTATCCCTGAAGGGATTCTGAGGCAGTAGCATACTTCCACCCTGCAATTATTATTTCAGAGTCCTGCCGGTTTTTAATTCTTATTTTCTAGTGCAAACATAAAATTAAGTGCAATTCTGGCACTTAGTATAACGCTTTTCCTTATTTCCTTCCAGTCATAGGACTGCACTAATCAGAAATAAAGGAGACCAACCAGGTCATTTGGTCCACTACAAGAAAAGGAAGATATAAGCTCTTAAATGAACAGACACAACATAGTTAGAAGGCTGGGGAGTCATTTAGTAGGCTAAACAGTGTTAGAAATGGTATAAATTAAGACCGTTTAAAAGCTTTATCTATATTTTTCCTTGTCTTCAGGTTTGGCAATAACTGTACGGAAGTCCAATTTCCTACAACCTTAATAATCCTTCAAAGGCCATTAATGATCAGCATAAATTAGAATAAATCTAAGTCTACAGTTTGTCTTCATCATTTCTTTCAAAGAAGGTGGTTTGTATGTTAATGCTCTAGTAAATAAATGTGGAGCTAGTAAAATCAAAACCATAAATGAAAGTACATTAGTTTCCATTACATATTAAAGTACACTAACCCCATCACTGTGTAGGAATCCACTGACAGTGCACATAGTGTTTACAAGGGCTATTAATGTCAGAAAGATCTACACATTTGCATATGCAGATAGTGCACACTAAACATGATGTGTCCTCATGCATACGCCTCTGATTTTGAGAATCTGTTCCTTGGTATGCTGAGACTACTGCTAATCATTGCTAATGCAGCTGATGACTGGTTAGGAAATATTTCGCTAACCAGTCATCGCTAATGTTGAAAAAGTGCATTGTAAACTGAATTAAAAACAAGTAAAATGTAAATGTAAAAATGAACATAGGGAGTGCCGGTACAAACACTGTTAAACGTTAGTGGGAAATGTTATGTATAGACTTTAAAATAACAAGTTTCACTTCTTTTCAGGGCTGTTGTGACAATTTATTACAAAAGTTATTGAGACTGACTCTAAAGTCACTTTACAGCAAGTTTAAACTGATGTAAGTTATGGACGTCAATAGATATGTCCTGATCTGCACTGAAGTAACTTAGTGGGAACTCAGGACTATCATTTTTATTCAAATAACAATGTGCGGCCATGGCAACATGTGGTTCGAAGAAGACTTACCTTGCATGACCTCATAATAGCATACTAATTAACTTGCATCCCAAATGTTCCTCCTCCACAGTGCTTTGAAACTGTATCCTTGAAACCTAGGCAAGTCTGTTTTTGCAAGACAGATATTGCTTGGAAACTGAAGGTTTTGTATTAGCTGAATCTTTCTGTTTTTAAATCTGAAACACACCACTACTCTCACTTTCTACAGAAATTGTTATTTAAACTTGGGTTTTAAGCTCACTTTTACTATAAAGAGTAATCAGAAATAAAGACCATGGCACTGCACGCTATGCAGAGGCCAAATCTGCTTGCAAATTGTTCAAACTTTCACAGAGGTCCACAAACTCAATTCTGATCCATGTCCCCTAAGTGTGTGTAAATCTGAACTACTTCCACTGATTTCTTCATACCATCCTAATTATTGCTGGTTGCTGAAATGGCGTATGAAAATGTGCCTGTTTCTTTGCCAGTGCCTGCCTTCCCAATTCCCGAATCAGAACTTGATCTGTTGGTTATGAATAAGGTTGGATTTTCTTTTCAGAGTAGAGGAAAGAGTGGGAAACTAATATTTCACCTGAGGAAGCAGGAACGATTATCCACCGAGGGAGCTCTTGCTATAATGTTGACAAGGGCTTCATTATTTTAGATGTGAACCCTATATTTTAAACTGACAGTTTATTAGAAAAATCTCTCTTTCTAATGTTACCAGGTAGAAAAAAATTAAATGCTTTAAATCATTCTCAATTGCTTTTTTTCATCTTCCTGAGATAATTATTAGAGCTATAGTTTAACCAGGAATGGGCTTTAAAAATAAAAAAAACAGTGCAACTGAAGAAAACACACTGACAGTACTTTCAAAATGAATCAGTGCCAGGAAGTATGCTAAAAAGTTGAACAAATTATCATTTCAGTTTACTGCCAATTTGCTTCAGTGCAAACTTCAAAACTGTTACTCTAACAGCATTTCAATAAAGAATAAAAAAATTCACTCTATTTATAATTTTAAAATGGAAGAGCTTCTTTCAAGTGGCTAAATGGATTTCCCAGATCAGGCAGGAGAAAGGGATCAGAGTGCTACTTGGGAAGGGCAGAGGACTAGTGTGTGGCATACCTGTCAAAAAAGTTGGCCCCCATTGTTTTACCCAGTCCTATACAAAAAGAAAAGTCATTAGAAATACTGTTCTCACTTGTAGCAAAAAGACCATTTTATAAATGTTTGTGTAACTACAGCTGCGTAGCTACTATTGCACTACAGCCCTGATCCCAGAACTGATATGGCAGCATAACTAGGGCAGGGCAACTGAAGGGACCACCCAAAGTACTGAGTTGGGGCAACCGTGTGAAAATCTTGGCTGTCACCAGCAGCCATGTGATTACAATTGTGACTGTCCCAACAGCATGCTGACAACTGGAAATGGCTGCTGTCCCAGTGCCCCAGGCACTCTGCTGCACTGCTACACTGCTGCATAGTAGGACTGGAAACCAGAGGCTGCTCCTGCTTACTCTGTTGACTCCTCCCCTTTAAGGGGACTCTGATCTCATTCACCCTTCTACTCTCCAAGACACTCAGTTAATAATGCCAACCTAGGATGAACCAGGTCTAGCTGGCCACAAAAATACTATGCTGACGAACATGATATAAATAACCAGCCAGGATAAAATACCTACAGAAAAATAAAATAAAACATATCCTGCCTGGTTATCCTGCCTGACAGGTTAGTGGGTGCATGGAGGGGGTTGTCCATTCAGGGGTGGGATGGTCAGGGGGCTAAAAATAGCCTGATCAGGGTGCGGTGGGGGTGAGGTAGGAAGACAGCAGCCTCAGGGCTGGTGGGGTGAGCAGCTGGGATTTCCCAGCCCCGGGGCTGCACTCTGAATTTGCAGATATTTGAAAGACTGGACTAACCCATTCCTGATCTAAATCAGTTCCTCTCCTCAGGTGAGCTCATTTAGATTGAGCTCACCATTTTTTTGCCCAATTTAACCTCCCCCAAACATCTGCACAGACTGGCATGTAAACTGGCCTATCGCTAGTTAGGTCAACCTAAAACTAATGCCTACATGTACCCACAGGTTTTGAAGCCGATGACTTCTGAGAGCAGTTTATAGTTAATTCAACCTTATTCTATCTCACAAATCGTCATCTTCATACCCAGGACAGTTTAAGTAACAAGGTGATGGAGAGCAACCTGTCTTTTCAGCCTTGCAAGAATTCCCTCCCAAATAAGGAAGTTGAGTCATATTGGTAGGAGCCATGTGGTTACTATTACTGAAGCTTAAAATTTGTTTCTAGGGCTACTAATCTTTTTCCACAACTAAATTTACCCATTGTTAATTATAAAAATGAGAATAAGAATTTACTTAGAGAAGACAGTTTCTATTCCCTAAAGCCATATGTGAAAAGCAGGTAGTAGTCCATTCTTTAACAATCACAGTCTGAAAAAGTCCTTTATAATGGCATATAAATGTTAAGCATCACCACCCTTATTACACACAAACCAGTTTCACATATTTCATCTCTGAACTCAGCTATGTAGTAGTGAACTGTCTAATGATGGCCTGATTCTAAAGATGAAATAAGATTTATTTACATAAATAATATATTACACATGATTTTAGAAGGTACTTTGTGCCTGATTCATACACACGCAGTGAGCCAAACTCTGCTCTCACACTCATGCAAACTACATTGCACAGGTAGAGACAAGAGCAGGTCTGACTCTGATACCATCCTCAGAAACAGTGTATTCTGCTAGGGCAAGCCTCGCAGTGACACTACAGTGCAGCGATTTAGAAGATATTTTGAAGGTACTTGAATAACAGTTGTGTTTACAGGGATGTTGGTAATAGCCATGTTGGTCTAAGGATGTAGGCAGACAAGGTTCTTTGGGTAAATGCAATATCTTTTATTTACAGAAATGTAAGAAGGGCTTGGCCTTTCTGTGCTGTGCTGGCGCTGTTTTACATTGTACCCTAATAATAGAAAAATGGACGTTGCTAACACCTGTTGTCTGTGGTTTTGTGGTCATTGAGTTGCTGTGATGTCAGTTAGCACCCTAATTCCTGTAGCTGATCAAATGTCTTTTAGGAATCAAAATGCAATTATAAATTATAAGTTGATTACAATGAAGCGGTTAAGCTAAAACTGATATCTTTATTCCACCACATTTGCAATCTCTAGATGATCATCTTTTCACATGCCCATTTAGTTCTCTTAGTTACATCCATTTCTACAGCTTCTCCAGTTTCACCTCAAACCCTAAAGGTGTGTAATATGATGGAGAGGATCTGTCTTTTTTATTTCGTAGAATCATTCTGGATGTTCTACTAGACCTTACCTCCAGTCGTCTTTGGATAAATTTGCCAAGATATTCATCTCCTCCTCTTGCATAAGTCTGTAAGCAGCACTTACATGATGATTTTCAAGAACAGAACGATCATTATACAAAATTGCAACATCTGACCTAAGTATAAAAAAGGGCATGATTAGCAACAGGATATTGATACAATAAACAGAAAAACTCTGTTGTCATTAAAGGGGTCTGATGCTTTTATTTGCCATTAAGTCTATTTCTTCCTGTTGGATCAGATTCTGAGCAGAAATTTTGAGAGAGACTTCCTCATAACACAAATAATATTTATCATGTATTTATCTTGCTTATTATATTACTTAGTGTACAGAAGAAGAACACAGTTCTGTTTTCTATTTATAATAAGAAGAAAATTATGATTAATTAATTTGTGAGATTAAATTTTAGGAAAACCCCGAAAAAAAGCAAAACCTAAAAGAAATAAACAGGTTGGCATGGGATTAAACAAAAACCAAAACTGTAATGAACAACAGCTGAAGTACTGTTTTAAATTGCTGTGTGATAATTTCACCACTCCATTCAGATATTAATATATTAATGTGATGGCTATACACCCCTTGATATATTGAGTAGTATTAAAAAAATCAGTTTAACCATGCACATACATAATATGTATCCGACAAACTACAAAATCAAAACAGGATTGGAAAATTTATTTATAAGGGAAGAAAGCAGATTGTACCTAAATAATAAAAGTGTTTATGTCCAGTCTGTCACTGACAGCATGGGAAAATACATGATTTGCCAATCACATATTTTTATGAAGCACAGTTCTGACCTACTTAGCTAATCATAACTGTTTTTAATCAGGACTGAGAATTGACGTAACTATGAAAGCCATTTTGTCTGGTTTTCTGAAGCAAGAGGGTCATGGAGGAAAAGCAGAGACATGTCATTTTTAGAGACAGTTCAATTATGAAGAAAGAGTGAGCAATATCATAAAACAAATACTTATGGGTAACTATTTAACAGTAAAACTCAAAGTTTAGTGGCTTAAGTCATGTTCTAACTTTGCAAGACTTCAAACTAAAATATTAAGGACAAAAATAGAGAAGAAGATTTTACTTGGAACTATGAACTGAAGTGATGCAACAAATTATTTTTAGCTGGGCCATGTGAATGCACCAGTATGTTGACAAAGAAACGGCTTATGTTGGTACTTTACTAGCAGACGTGGAATTTGTTCACCATCAGATTTATCAAACTACGCATCCCAAAGCAAAAAAGATTTCAAATGATTACCAGTAATCTGTGTGCAGCCCTTAAGCAGTTCAGTAGTTCAAATAAACAGGAGAATGCTTTTGTTTGTTTTTTAGAGTGAATTTCTTGCATGAATGTTTTAATGTAGTGATTTAAATAAGTGATTTAGGTTTTCATTAGAATTTTGTTCTTTTGCTGAAAACTTTTATTTATAGAAAACAATTCAGGTCCAATCCTCAATTGAGGGCAATAAGCACCCCCAGGGTATACGTCTATACCTCCCTCCAGATGATTACAGGACATAAAACTTTGTTCATTGGCTCTTGCTCTGCACATGCCAAAGACACATGATCATAATTAGAGCCATGCCAGGTGCACGCAGCATGCCTTTCGAGAGCATGCTTATAGGAGAGATCCTGAAAGCATCCCTGGGAACACTCTAAAAGTTGACCTCATACATCTTTGTGCAAGCAGCATATGCAGAGTGGGCAAAGGTTTGTTTGTTGTTATCAGCAGCAATCTCAGCATACCAATGGAGAAAGTATAGACATAGCCAAAGTTCACTTAAGGATGGGGTGAAAGGGAACTGATAGCCATTCTACACTAGGCTGAACCCTGCAACTATAGCCCAGCTCTGCTAAGAGTGACTTCCAAAAGGGTCCTTCAAGAAGGCCAGTACTCTTCATCTGGAACACTCAAAATAACTTAATGGAATAGGGCCATATTATCTCCGTTTTTCAGGGTGACAACAGAAGGAAAGAGACTTGCAAATCACATAGCAAGGCAGTGGCTATGCTTGGAGCAGATTACAGAAATTCTGGCTTGAATCCAGTCCTCTCTTCACCAGTATGCTGTAAGTACTATGGGTATTCTCAAAATAGACTAAGATAGGACCCTAGAGGAACTTTTCAAGGGGCCCAACTGCCATTTGTGCCTTTGGAAATCTCCCCTGGGTGTTGCCAGGAGCTTCCAATCAAATATGAAACAAAAATCAGCAACTCAAGTAGGCATGGAGACACTGTTGGTAGAAAAGTGGCATTTAAGGAGGGGTATGAAGGGCTACATGAAGTTGCGTGTGGATGCCAGTTAAAGAAAGTACGAAGTCAGAAATACTGTTAGTAAAGGGAGAGACTATAAAGGGTAATGCAAAGAGAAAATGCTCAGAAATGTTCTGCATGACTGACATCCTTTTAAGTTAGTGTTCCAAGCACTTTGCAATGACCCGCTCAGACATCAATGAGCAGCCAAACTGAAGGATTTCACGTTAAGAGATACGAGGCCTATCGTGTGACCCTTATTCTCATGCACTGACCTTGTTCATGCAAGTGGTCACATTAACTTTACCAAAGTCAAGGAGGCTACTATTCACATGAGCAAGTATGACTTGGGCAAGCAAAGGTTGCAGAAGTGATCTATTTCTATCAGTTAAAAGTTTGAAACATTTAGAAGGCAGAACTGTCCATTTTTAGAGCTAAGCAGGAATCTTTAGAGAAACTGTAGCCAGGGTGAAGTATTTCCTACAGAATGAATGCCAAGAAATTCTTCACATGCCTTTTTTTATCACGTGCTTGGGTAATCTCTTGAGCACAGCTGACAGCACTGAACCTTAATATTCTGACCCAAAGCCATCAGTACATCAAGCAAACATGACCCAAGCCATTAAATGCTGCTTTCTTTTTTTCTCCCTTTTTATTTTAGATTGCGCTGCAGCAGCTGCATTCAGGCAGGTTCTTAGGAGGAGCAGTGTGCTTACCTTGTCTGAATGTGAAAATTGTTTGTGGTCCCAGTATGCTCATAATCATGGACTGCAGCTGCAAAAATCATTGCTAAGATTTCCAGTTCTGTGAGCCAGTGCTAGTGAATAAAAGTAAAACTAAGTCATAATTTGTATAATAGCCCAACTGTGACTAAATACTATGGCACTGAACATGTTTTCACATATAGTTTAAGTGATTCTCACTCCACTTTTCCTATTAGGGGTCATAAAATGAATCTTGACTTCTGTTAAATATTGTACTCTAGATTCATTTCTCTCTGCTTGTATTGACTTCAATGGGACCAGATCCTTTAAGCTTTGTAGCTAAAAAAAGCTTAGTAAATTGCAGTTTTCTGAGAAGCTTTTGCAATAAATTTGTGGATAAATTTTTTGTTGCCATGATTGGCTCCTATTAAATTAATGATGTAACATTAAGTTACAATCGTAATTTCCTATTCAAGGAATATTTTGACCCTCAGAATAATGGCCCAGTGTGGTATATCAGCAGTAAACATAAGCTTTCCCAGTTCGGCAATATTTAAAGGGGGTTAATGTTTTTTTATTTGTTTGTTTGTTCGTTCATTCCCCACCCCCCACTTCCACCATTCCCCTACACTCCTGTTTCACATGAAGGATGCTGACAGAAGTGACGTTTTGTCACATGATTAGCACCCTGAAAGCATTCTACGGCTGTGCCATGACAGAAGTGCACAGCTACAGAGTACTTTAAAAGAAGTCAATCGTGAGATAATTGAACCCTCATTATATGACGGTTCAGATAAAGGCGCTCCAAAGTGAAGCACCTTTGTTCACTTCTGTCAGGGTGCGCTGGGAGCAGGACTGGGCTGATGCAGCCCAGCCCCACCCCTGATGCTGTCTTCAGGTTGGAAGGAGGGGAAGGAGGGCCATTCTGGGGTTTACCCAGTCTGTGGTGGAGGGGGGCAAAGGTAGACTGGAGCCCACTTTGGGCTAGGGGAAAGAGGCTGGAGACACAGTCGAATCCATACTGGAGCTTGATCCCCCCAATACCCTGGACTCAACAGAGAACATTTGCTGGGTTAGGGGGATCACTGTAACTCATGGTGCTTCCTGTGAAGCACCATAAGTTACAGTCGGGAGCTGCACACCTGCGCTTTCCACCATGTTGTTTTTGGCTAAAAAGAGAAAAATAATGGAACATATACCTGTATTGTTAAAGATATGATTTTAATAAGGACCATATTTATACACAATAGAGGTATGGTTGATACACTATTTATGCATTATGACAAACTTTTTATGTGCTCCTTAAGTGACCTAAGGAAGTATGTCTTGCATTCAAAAGTGTGTCTAACTTTATAGCAACCACAAAGCTGGTCCAATAAAAGATATCACCCTAACAAATCCTTGCTTCTTGCATAATGTCTGGACTAGCATGGCTAAAACATCACTCTTATACTAACTAAAACCAAAAGAAAGGCAGCAAAAATCTAATAATAATCATAATTCATTCAACTAATTTAGCCAAATGCAAGTTTCTTGTATTTATATTTCCCTCAAAGTGATATTCTACATTAAAGCTTTTGAAAAGGTTTCTCATAGTACTGCAGACACACATATACATACACACAATTATGTACAATTTGGACACTCCAGGTGTTGGGGGCATGCATTTACAGCAGCACAAATTGCCAAGGTGCATGCCGCTGCACACATGCTTCATTGCAGGACAAATTGTTCTGCAACAGGCAAACCGCTCTTGCCCAGCTCTCTTCAGCCAGAGAGAGCTGGAGGCCAAGGCCAGCACTGGTGCTGGCCCCACCAGTCTTGCTTGTTGGCTTGGAGCAGCATAGGCACAGGTCAGGCAGCACAGAGGCCTGACCAGGAGCCAGAGCTTGGCTCTGGATGGTCTGGCCTTCATGTGTGCTGGCGCACATTTGTTGTGTGTGCATTGCAGCACTCTTTCTCCTTTTAAAATTTTTTTTGCTACTGGGATGTCGCCTTATGGTTCATATCATGCAAGATACAAATGCCATTTTATAAGCTGCCTAGGCATGAGTATCACAGACTGTTTCATGAAGATGAAAACAACCAGTCAAGATTCACTGGTGCAATGAGAAGAAAAAAGTAGGGCATGTTGAAACAAAATATGTGCATGTCAGAATGTTAAGGAACAGAGATTATTGTCTAGTTGGAGAAGCAAAGTGGAATTATAAAAAATACAACTGAGGAATAAGGAAATACTGCAAGCAGTTCCAAAAACGGACCCAGTGACCTCCATACTATTTTGTGTTAAAAAAACCTAGGCCATGAACTAAGACTGACATACACAATGCTTTCAGTAGAACAACTGAAATAGAAATCCCAAAATTGTTAATAACTAAAGCTAAAGATAAAACATTCTTTTCTTTTCCAAATATCAATTATTAAAAAACAAAAATACTTGCTAGAAAAATCCATCTATAATTAGAAGAGTTTTTTGCAAAGCTTTTCTATGGTCCATGGGGGTATTTTGTGTTCTCCTGTATGCCAGTAAATATTGTAGTTATTTGTCAAGTCAGAGTCAATTTTAAGTCAACATTCAAATCAGGAAACAACTGTGGTCCTTTATCACGTTGCCGAACAATAAAAACAACAAAATCTTCCAAATGCCTGCCTTTAAATGAGGCACGAATAATGGCTGGAGCAGGAAAGATAGCTTCATCATACCTCTACTTTTCACCACTTCCAGTTGAAAAAACAAATGGTGAAATGATATATGAGGGAGAAAAAAAAGAATTATCCAAACACATCTATTGAGGGGTGGGGTATGTTGTGCACTGACCTCGAGCTTTTGACAAAAAAAAAGGCAGGGGGAAGTCACTATATCATCCATGCAAAATCTTCCTGCATTACACATGAACATGTTTTGGGGAAATAGATACTCTAATCCCTGGCATTACTGAAATTTCCTAAATGTTGTCTTGGGTTATCTGTCCCAGTAATCTCTGTTGGGTTTTCATCACAATTCCAATGGTTTAATGGAATGCTACAGGCTAATAAATTATCTATTGTTTATGCTCCTTGATTTTCTATATCACAGACACCTGGCTGGATTTGTTAGTTCTGACTTCAGATGGGAATTCAGTGCCATTTGAGACATGCCAGGCCAGTGAGAGATTTTATCTGTTATTTGAAATATAATTGTTTGCAGGTTCTCTGTTCATTGAAGAATCTGGATAACTAGGTTCCATTCTGTCTTTAGTCTGGGTGAATTAATGCTAGTCTGAAAAAAAATAATTTCCTGATTTTCACAACTTTATTTCACAAAAATAATTTCCTGATGTTCACAACTTTAAGGATCCGGAAGGGGAAAGGGAAAGGGGGAGGAGGGGTTCCACTCAGTAAATACAGAAGTTGAGGAATGAGAGCTCTGACCATCTAATCTAAACTGTCCAACATAGCAGTTCTCCACGTGTCTAAAGAGGAAGGATACAAATTGTACTTATTCAATATCACAGACTTGACTGGGGGAAGTTTTTAAAAACCTGGGGGAGGTTTTTAAAACCTAATTTTATTCTGTCTTTGCTTTAATCCTTGGCCTAGGGAAATAAAAAGTGAAAGAAATACTCAGTGTTTGTAAGATTTGGAGTTTTCAGTTCCACAAGCTATAGAGAAAATACAGAGAAATGATGAATGACAAGTTTGAACCTATCAGACTACTGGGGGGCACTTGTTACAGAACTACAACAACTGAAATATTCCAGACGTGTCAAAGAGAGTGACAGTGTCAAAAAAGACATTACAAGGGATACGTGTTCTGGAAGCAATTAGCCTCTGAGTAGAGTAGCACATCACTGTCACTGAGCTGATACAAGGCTGCAAGCTAATTAAGCATCAAAACAATAGGAGACAAATATAGGGTTTTTTGCATTGCATTATCAAACTCCAAGGACTGAGGGTTGTTCTATAGCTATTGATACACCGCAGGCCAGTGATATAGTTAGGGTGTTTTTCAAGTACAGACGATCATCAGAGATTCTTTCTTTTGCTTAGCAGTCTGTATCACTTTGAAGACACATTTGGTTAGTTGCTGTCCCACTAAAAGTGATATTTTCCAGGAACCATACAATATAATTCAAATATTTCAACTGGCCTAATTTTACAAAATTGCATTGTTTAGGCTGCACAAATTTTAATGACGTTACCTAGTACAAGAAATACCTTTATGTTTCCAATTTCAAGTGTGAATTATCAACACCAAAATTCAGATGATTTTGATCTGCTCATGTTCAGAGATATGCTCTGTGTTAAATCATTGAATTTTGTAGGCCTGATTCAAATTTCTATTAGGAAAACTTTGGTTTGGGGCTATCTTAGCAAGAACTAGTTAGTTTTTTTCATATATATATAGTAAATAAGCACTCAGACTTCCTCCTAAAATTCTTGATCAAGCAAAATCATACTGGTGGGAATTTTGTTTTAGATGGACAGCAGAATATGAAGCTGCTTAGTAAACACCACTAAGCATAAAAATTCACTATCTTATAAATAAACACCTGAAATGTGATACATTTTGTTGGAAAGGAAATAAGAGATCTTCTGGAACCCTAGGACCCAGTTGTAAAGTGTCTTTGAACTTAATGATAAAAGTCAATGACAAAGGTCTCATAAATTCAGTGGGGAACGATCACGCACCGTTATACAACTTTACTCCAGTGACTGTGTGTGTTCCACAAGGTGTCTATCAGGGCCTAACCCCTAAAGTCAACTTTAAACTTAAAAATAAACACCAATTTTATGGGACCATTTTATATGCTTGTGGCTTAAAAAACATAAATCATCTCTTTATTTTTATCATTTATTTTTTCCTCCTCTTTCTTTGCTTCCCAAAAGATTTCATAGATTTCATAGACATTAGGGCTGGAAGACCTCGGAAGATGATCGAGTCCAGCCCCCTGCCCAAAGGGCAGGAAGTCAGCTGGGGTCATAGGATCCCAGCAAAATAAGATCCAATTTGCTCTTGAAGGTGTTCAGTGTAGGTGCTTGAACCATGTCTGATGGCAGGTTATTCCAGACCTTGGGGGCTTGGACATTAAAGAAATTCTTCCTTATGTCCAGCCTGAAAAGTTCTTGCAATAATTTATAACCATTCAACTTTGTCATCCCTTGGGGTGCTCTGGTGAACAAATGTTCCCCCAGATACTGGTGGTCACCCCGATAAACTTATAGGTGGCCATCAGATCACCCCTGAGCCTGAGCTTTTCCAGGCTAAAGAGCCCCATGGCTCTCAGCCTGTCATTGTAAGGTCTGTTTTCCTGACCTCTGACCACATGCGTGGCTCTTCTCTGGACTCTTTCAAGCTTCTCCACATCCTTTTTGAATTGTGGGGCCTAAAACTGGATGCAGTACTCCACCTGTGGCCACATCAAGGCTGAGTACAAGAGGAGAACGACGCCTTGGGATTTTCTTGAGAAGCATCCACGGATGCAAGCCAGCGTTTTGGTCACTTTACTAGCCACAGCATCACACTGAAGGCTCATGTTCATCTTGTGGTCAATGATGACCCCCAAGTCTCTTTCTTAGTAGTGCTAGATGACTGACAGAGACAAAATATGTCCCCTCAATGGAGTCAGGACTAACATACTGGTAATGCAGAGATTGTTAGCACCTGGATTAGGCAAAACTCAGTATTATAAGCATTTAGAATGAAAATGCTTGCTCATATCAGTTTCGCTCTTCAAAGTGGTGGTACGCTGCAACGGTGCAAAACAACTGTAATTTTTCTGCTGCAAGCCCCATAACCTGCCAAGTGCAGCCCTCCAAATAGGCATGAGTTGGCTGAAGAGGAGGACACAGCAAGCCTAGTGCTTCCAAGGGATGGACTAATTTGGTATACTAACTCACTGGTCAAGTCCTCAGTAGAATTAAGCTGCTCCAATTGTTGAAACCCCAGAGGTAGTGAAGGAAACACCACCTGCCCTTTCATGCAAGTGAATCCCTCCTAGGTCTCTGTGATGCTCTGTTCTCTTTCAGAGGCTGCTGAAGCCAAGGAAATACTAAGATAAGACTCTCAATTCTTTTTGCTTAAAATTTAGCTCAGTAAGAGTCATCTGCTGCATACTGAATATTACAACCAGCTTTATTATGCTGAATCCTAAAACGGAAGGAAGATTAATAGCCCATTTTCTCCAAAAGCATAGTATTTACTTCCAAGTTATACTATTGTTTCCTTAGAAAATAATCCCATCAGATGAGATGTGGGATTTACACACCAAATCCAAATCTAGGTTTGTAGCAGTGTCTGCAGTTCAAACCTATGTGAAGAATTAATCAAACACCAAATCCTGAAATTGAAGTAAATTCTCAGTTGGATCTGTCCCCAAGTTTGGATGTAATAATATGTGTGAGTCTAGTGGAACTATTACAGAGAAAGCCAAAATCTGAAACTGATGTGGGCCCACTTCCACGTAAATCCTCCTTGAAAATTACGTATACCGATCAGGACCAGCAGGTCTGCATAAACGGGTGTTTATAACTATACAGTAGTGAGTTTGAGTGTGGCTGAATTTTGTGTTATTTCTTACCATGATACCAGTATGAAGCATTATGTAATGGACAGTTTGAGTAACATCAGCTGCATGGATCAAATTATGGTAAGGATTTTTGTACTTGCTGTAGCCAACCTCCAGAGCTTCTGCAAATGAAATGAGACTGGGGACAGGGATCTGTGCGAAACAAGAAAAAAAAATCATGGTTCTTTCTCAGTAGCTACAAAGTCATATGTGCAATAAATAAAACACAAGTTAATACACTGCATAACTCTTAGGCTTCAGTTCACAAGTACTAAGGTGATGAAAGATGATGATTAAAGGACTGAAGTGTAGTCCCTTCTCCATTCCAGGATGTGATTTACTCCTTCTGTTCCTCTTAGTGGTATCAACACTTTGCCTCCACTACATGTAAAATGGGACAAGCATACAAGGGAGAATAGGAAATGGGAAGTGGGAAAGGAAGGGAAGAATAGTGGATATGCCCACCATTGATTAATCATATTGAAGGTAGTATGATACACAGGAGTCTACAAGAGGATTGATTTTTATTTCCAGACCTAATGTCAGATGTAATGATGCACATCTAACCCAGGTTAGAGTTACAAACTGACACACACCAAGGGTGTTCTCTGGATATATATATACACACACACACAGGACATATATAAAAATATAAATATCAAGGATATATACACTATATATATAGTGAGTATGTGTGTGTGTGTGTGTGTGTGTGTGTGTAGAGAGAGAGAATATATATGTATACGTCTCTATATATAGATATATAGCTATATAACTATAGCTAGATATAGTACCTTTAGTTTATAGTCTCAAGAAGCAGTGCAAGACCCTTACTCCTCACACTCATTGCTATGAATTACAGATAGAAGCTGGCCTGGTATTTTTTCAATATAGTTAAGTAATGCATTTCCCTAGGGACAATATTCATACTGTTTTGAATGAGAAACTGAAACTGGTTTCCATAATGATAGTGAAATTCTTGTACAGTATGAGAATGATAATAAATAATAAGATATTGTATACTTTGATAGTACATGCCTATGTAATTTGATAGCACACCAAAGTGCTTTACAAATATTATAGAGTCAAATATATAATGGACAAATATTATATGAGCCTTGCATTTCAGGTAATACTGAAATGCAGCTTCCTTTGGAGTCGGATGTGCCAGGTGTTTAACAATATACCATCAAAACTGTTAAGGACAGGAAGTGAAGAATTATATGGCAACACACTTCTATATTATTGAAAAAATGCTTGAGATGATTGTTTCATTTCTGAGTGGGAAGGGAGTAACTCTGGAACCAAAGAACCTTTTACTTCAACCTTAGAATATTGATTCGGCAGTAACTCAGAAAACGGTATAAACTTTAGTCACCTACATATGACTATAACACTTAGCATTTCAGTAGACACTTCTCCTCCAAAAACTGAATAGGCCTGAATCTTCTATGCTTTCAGACTCAGTCAACAATAAGGCAATATTTGTATAGGTAAAGTGACATTTGGTGTAACTTTATTATTATTATTACACTTATATAACAGGATTTCCTGTTTGTAATGTCCCTTAAGTTTTGCTATGCTGTACTTCATTTGTACAATGAAATATAATTTCAAATATATCCTGATTTTTCATTGCTTGGACTTGTCATTCTTAATTTATTTTTGAGTTTTATTTGAAGCTTCTGACCTTGAAACGGCTCATAAGGTCATATCGAGTAAACAGCTCATACATCATAAATTTCAGACTGTGCTCTCCACTCGCTTCATTTAGGGCAAACACATCAAATGACCATTTATCAACTTCCTGTAGATGGAGAAAAAAGAAAAAAGAAAAGAAGACTTTCACATGCCTGCAAAGGTTCCCAAATAATCAGTGGAAATATTTAAAGCAATATATAATTCCCCATAGTCAAAGGTTTCATTTATTGTTACTTATGTTAATGACTCTTCTAATATTGAATATGAATATAATTAAGAAAATTATTAGGATCATTACATGGTGATCCTATCTGTTATTGTTTTGTACAATTATACTCGAAGGCTCTAATCTTTCAGTTAGGCTGAATTTACTAATATAAATGGACTAATATAAACTGACTGGGTTTACTAATATGACTTGTCTAGAAAATTCAGTGGGCTACCTGGAAACACAGGAATCCTTTCCATAGGCTACATAAATAATAATAGAAAACACGATAAACACAATAGCAACATTTGACTATTAGGGGAACAGATTATGCACAACTTTTTTGCCACTTTCAGTGATATTTTGTATTTTTGCATTTTCACAAATGCTGGGAATTGTTATTTGAGTGAAGTGCAATGATGCCTAAAAAATATCCACAACAAATACTCTGTACTATAAATCACTGTCCCTTGAGCTGTTGCTTCTGTTATCCATTCCAGGGTAACATTTCTTTTTTATTTCCCAAAAAAGGAAAAACATACTATTCTCTGAGATACTGATTTGTATTACCAGGGGAAGCTGATAGAAATATTTTTCTATTTCATTGTTATATTGCTCTAACAACATTTAAATTAAATCACAATAGCTAAACAGAAAAAATAGTAAATGGCATTATATGCTATTTGTGAACGTTTAAATATGGCTTTTCTTGCTTATGTGTGTATTCATTCCTATGGTTCCATGTAGTAAACACCCTAATCCCTAAGCACAAAGGCATACATGTTCAAATTATACAGTAATTAAACTTGTTTCACCTTAAATGTTACTATCACATCTGCTGGGTAAGCCAAACCAACCATGTTAGAGGTCCTTCGATACATCCTAAAAGAGTAAATCAAATATTTAGCAATATTCACCATGCTAACTTTAAAAACACATTATTAGATCCCTTTTATTTTCCAACTCCTTTTTTCAAAATTTCTGAGATTTAGTGAATGAAGGGCCTGGTCCCAAAGATTATTTCAATTAATGGGAACCTTTCAAATAATTTCATGAGCATGGAAGAAGACCCTATAATTCCATGTTATTTTCTGGTCTAGTAATACATTGCTAGGACAATTAACATTGCTTTTTTATGCAATTGTTGTAGCTATCAGTTTTGGCTTAATGTGACGTAATATAATATTGCTACAAGTATTACAACAAAAGATTCCTTTGTTTACTTCCTAATTAAATATGTGAAACCTATAGGTAGGGTATGTGAGTATTCTTAGCTTGTGTAAGAAAATGCAATTTAGTTTGTTTCAATATGAGCATCTACTACAACTAATTTAATTGATCCAGTGCTACTGCTTTCATTGTGGAGTCTTTGGAATATCTTACTGTACATGGGTTCAAATCACAATGTTTGGGTTTAGAACTACTTCTCAAAGCTTAAGAGAATTGGCATCTAGGGATTTATTCTGATTTCTAAAAAGAGCATTGTAGGCTAGATGTACACAGCACATTGCTACACTGTCCAAAAGTACTTAACATAGCTCCCAGTGAGGTAGCTGGATTACTGAAAGAAGTGTAGGCACACAACACTGAGACTCCTCTTGGGCTAACTGAAATTGAAACAGGGTGTATTAGTCTGTGTAGTGCACCACACTCACGCAACTGTCCTGCTTCTAGTACCAGAATGAGCTTGTTCAAAGTTAGCTTGGGAATCTCTGTAAAGTGCTGTAGCTTGCAGATATGCCCCAGAAGAACAGACCAGGCTGAAGTTCAAATACAAATCTGAACTTCTGCAAAGATTTATACCAGGCTTAAATCTAAGGTTGTATCCCCTGTTGCATTCTCTTCAACTCACATACTGCCACTGTGTTACATTCACTATTTGTTATCACAATGTTCACCTTTCCACAAAAATCCCAGCTTGTACAGCATGCACGATGCTTCGGAATTTTGGCTTTTCTTCAGGTCTCCTCTTCATCATCCCCATTTTCCTCGTGAAGGTAGAAGCCAGCCAGTCCCGTACTTCCAGTGGGACTGAATCTGACTGGATGTCAGAGAGTTCATCTTCCGTATCCAAAAGCCTCCTTCAAAAACCAACAAAACAGGAATAACTGAGGAAGAGGCAAACTAAAGCAAAAAAACAGCTGCCAAAACACAGCTTTAGCAGTTCTGCCACAGACCTGACAATTACGCTTCACAAAGTAATAGATGCTTAGGTGCATATTTTGTCATAAACACACATTTTGAACGTGGCATTCTGTGTTTCTATGTACACATCTGTAAAATAGGGATACTAATACCCAGACTGTGACAACTAGATAAAGTTTAAAAAGAATTGTGGAAATCTTGGTTTGATGCCTTGATTTCATTTCTTCTTCATTCCTTCTGTACAAGGGATTTCAGCACAAACTATGTTGAAGCAGCATTAAAAGAGGCTCAGGGCTGCCTTTTACCCAGATTGGAGGACTGATTACATGTCTTTCTACCACATACCTCACAGATATAAACCCATTCTCTCTGACTCTGTGTGTTAATAGGGCATTTGATTTTACTCTTGAAAGGGAATTAAGAAATAAGAAACTGATTACAATAATAGCAAGTAGTAAATGTAAAGATTTTAAATTGTTTCGAGTGAACTTCAAGATTAGGGTGAGGGACCGTTTGGCAAAAAGGGGAAAGGATATAATCCCAATCTTCGGCCAACAGTTAGAGCATGAATTAAGGCTGTCTTTACAAATTATATTTTTCTCTGGTCCCTTCTACAATTAACTTGTGGAGGTAGTGGGGCTGTTCTGCCTGCAATGGATGTTAATAGAAGTTACTTTAGGAAGAAAGAACACAGGAAGAGAAAAACAGTGAATAAGAGAAAGCGCTTTCTGTTTTGTTCTGTTTAGTTTCTCTCTGACTGCTTCATGCTATCTTCCAAGAATGCTCCTGAGACCCAATCTTTCTTATGACAAGTACCTGAATGGTACTGAACATGACAGACTGTTTAAATGGTTCTTATTCCTGCTTATATAACCAGGAAAGAAAGTGCTGTAATATAGCTATTGTCCTGTAGATCTAATCCTGAACCTATATAAATTGGCATCGTTCTTTTGTCCAGGATACCAGAGTGTAGTGCATTATCTCAATTAGGGCCTTGTGGCATCTTACACTGTGGGTTGCACAGTGCAGATTGGTGTTAGTGCTAGCTCATGTTTAGAGCAGTTACTCTTTCGGCCAGGAGGGACGTGGAAGACTGAAATGTAAGAATCCCCTCCCCTGCATCCGGTCTTCCCCCTGCCCCCTGAGCCTCATTGTTGTAAAAATATTATGAGCTTGTAAAATAGCACAACTTATAATAATAAAAATATCAAACTGTATCATAGACAACTAAAATGCATTAAATATCAAGATAACAGAATGAGATAAATACCAATTGAAGAGAAATATGCAGCAACAGAAGTATTAATATAGTACTTACAGCACTGTAGTAGAAATTTTTCTTTTGACCCTATGAGCATCAGTTTTTGATTTTGCTGAGCTGCTGTTTGTTTTGACACCAGTCTTGTCTTTTTTATGCTGGGTCATTTTGCATCTGATTTGTCCCCTACCTACTTTAGTAAATCCCTACATTAAGTACATTAAGTTGCACTGCCCTCTTCCTAAGTGCGTGTCATTCTTACTATTACTACTGTTGCTCTGAACATAGGGATAGCAACAGTGCAAGCCTTAGAGCAGATACATTATGATGTCACTCTGATGCAATCCCTGGATATTGTAATGTAATCACCATCTATAAAAACTCTAAACTACAATAGTTAACCGTGCCTATTGGAAAGCACCTTTGAAAATCCAGAAGTTTCACACATTTTTACTTGAATGCCCTGTATTCCCAATATGATATAAATCTAATAAAACTTCCATTTTCCTT
This sequence comes from Crocodylus siamensis, assembly GCF_052110815.1. Taxonomy (NCBI): domain Eukaryota; kingdom Metazoa; phylum Chordata; order Crocodylia; family Crocodylidae; genus Crocodylus; species Crocodylus siamensis. The sequence goes on along the minus strand of NC_143398.1, from coordinate 197,301,214 downwards.
ACAACTTAAAAATTAGAAAATAAACACTAAGGTTGTTGATTTTTCCACTGGAAATTACTCCTGCCCAGATGTCTGTTTATCAATGCTATTGTTGGCAGTGGAATAGTTGGAAAGATTTGTCACTCATATTACCTTCCTCTTTCCGCTCCGCCTGCAAATTTTACAGTTATATTTTTTTTACATACTGGCTTTTTCCAAATGAAGAAAATATACCAGACTAACTATGATTGTAACAGGTGCAGCAGAATTAAAGAGAGGCATGATTTAATTGCAAGTGTTAGACCCAAAATAAGGATGGTTCAGTGATTAGGGCACTTGCCTACCGTTAGATAACGGCTGAAATTCCTCCTCTGTCCTAGATTGTGTGTTGCTGGGCAAGTCACATGAATTCTATGCTGAGTTTATCATCTGTAAAGTGAAGATATTCGTACTTGCCTACATCACATGGCTCTGAGACTCAGAATTAACATTCATATATTGCAAACACAATGAAAGTGGGCAATGTCACACTTAGCTATTACAGCAAATGGGGCCTACATAAGTACTCAAACTGTGTTCAGTACAGGATTCAGCAATTGTAAAACACTAACAGGAAGAAAGAGGATGCTAGGCAGTCTGATCTCCTTGTAGAATGTAAGCCTTGTTTCTGAAGTGACAAAACTCAATTTGTCCTCATCTGCACTGGCTTGTAAACTGTGCTTATCATCAGTTAAATTGTCCCTATAACTAATCCATCTCATGCTACTCAGGTGGAGCCTCATTACCTGAGACAAGATTAAGAACAGTACCTTCATACAGACACGCAAGATAATGCGCATTGTGGGTCTGAAAAGCATTTCAACTCGGCTTGAAGAAGTATCCATTAGAAAAACAATATCTAATCCATACACTATTATTAGATACAATAGTGTATACTGTCAAAGAAAATATCAACAAGAGGGGAACAATGAAGAACAGAACGATAAAAAAAATCTAATCTGGAGATGAAACCTTCCAGGTTTGCTCACTGCAGGCAGGATGCAAAGTTTTTAAATGTTGCTGAAAGCACTTTAATTGAATAGGCCTAGGCAGCTAACATTTTATTCTCCCTCAAAACCAACCTTTTTTAAAAATGCAGAAAACCTGCTAACATACCATTAAAATTATTTATTGCAAAATAAGTCAGATTCTCATGGCATTCTCATGCAATTCTTTTGCATTGCACACACATAATAGTATTAAATATTTGCCTATTATATAATGTATGTAGATGTATTAACATTTTTAATTTAATTCTATTTATTCTATTAATGCTGATTGATTGAAGTGGGAATCTTGTATAAGATTCTGTGTAGATCATGACCAAGGTCTTTAAATTTATTGGAAAAGGAAAACCATTTATTATTAGGCAGTCAGAATAACTAACAGCTTATCTAGTTGTCATAGTAAAACGATTTTTACCAAGTACCGTTCTTCACATTTAAATAGTCAGTAGTCATTTCTTCTCCGTTAGGAATATATCAAATGTACCATGAAAGAGATGTAAGAAAATGAATCCAAATTTAAACCACTTAGAATTATCTACTGGTAGGGAGGAGGGGGGGGGAAATGGCAATCGCTCATGGGACCTGCACAGATCTTGTAAGTTAGAATCAATAAATATATAGTTTCTGGCTTTTAAAGAATACAGGGTGTGTCTGTATGTCTGTCAATGCGCTACAGTGACATAGCATCCATGAGCAAAAACCGTGACACCGCCACTATGTTGCCGTAGCAATGCACTCCGTCAGTGTAGCGCATTGCTACAGTGATGTAATGGCTAAAAATAACCATGCCCCGCTGCCACGGTGCAGTATGGGCAGTATTAAAGGAAGGAAGTATTAAATGATGGCGCAGTAATAACAGCACTGTAGGAGTATGCGTAGAGTGGAGCAAATTAGTTTTTTGTAGAACTTCCTCAGCTGATTAAGCTGGTCATCAATTCCTAGAAACTATTTATAAAAGAAAGGGGCTTTTTATATACAGAATGCAGAACCCATGAGAAGGCAATGTCATTAGTCTCAATGATCAATTCACATTTTTAACAATAATCTATGACCTTTTGTGAATGGTACTTGCCCAATACTTATCTCACTAAATTACCTAAGACAGATGTACTTAGTTCCTGTGGGACCCAATGTAATGTCCATTAAAATGACTGAATCACTCTTTTACCTTCCACTGAAGCTGGATCAAATAGTACAATGGTTGATATACATCTTTCATAGATACTTACTTAAGTAACAGATTTATAAATTTATTAGGGAGGAATTCACCTCCAGAGTTATCAAGGAGCATTCTCAGAAGAGCTGTCCTCACGTTATTGGTTGAGAGGCATAAGGTTTCACAGGCAACAACCACTTTATCAGATTCTACAAATGGACTATAAGAAAGAAAAGATTTATGTAGAAGGGGGAAGGATGGGAGAGGGGATGCAGCTAACAAGAGTCAGTCACTGTGATGGCAGGACAGTAGTGGCATATGAAATGTGTAATTCTGTATATTGTTGCGCAAGAAATTAGTGAAAAAGGGTGCTTGTCTGATGTATGCTCTTTCTTTGTATTACTTTTCTGTTCAAAAGTGTAGATCTGTTTGACCAACAAATCTGTTCTGTTTTGGAGAGTTGGATTTGACATCTCATCCAAACCCATCTTTGAGAGAAACACAGACCTTGCTAACTTTCTTGAACTGGTGAAATCCTCAATTGGCTGTGAAAGTCAGACTGATCAGAATGTGCAGTGTCATAATAATGAAAACAGCCCCTACGGGAGCCAAAATATGACCCAAAGTTTCTAAGAATGCTGAAAAATATGTTTTTTTCCTGTAAAATAAATGGCATATACATAATGTAGGATTACATAAAATGGTACAAAGACTTTACTTGCCAGCTGTTGGGAAAAAAATGAAGTAATGCACTCATGACTGTCTGAGTAATGTGCATATGTAATCACATCTCAAACTCTCATTTCTCTTTATTTCCTGATCTGAAAAATAATGGATGATTGGGATATTTTTCATAATTTATAGTTTAAAATGGTGGTGCTGAGTGCATTCGATTACAAAAAAAGGACTGCATATTCAGAATCTAAGGTATTTGTCACTATGGTGGTTTCAAAGAACAACATTATTGCTTTTAATTTCTTCAGGATTATACTTATTAATCATTTTAGACAGAACTTCTTAGAAGGAAAAATCTTGAAAATTATTTACTATATTGCTGAATTATTCATCATTGTTTCCAGGCTTCTAAAGCAAATAGTGATGTCATATTTGATAACAACACTGAGCAATAATCAGTTATTTTAGCTTCAAAAAATATTAGTAACTTTCATAAAAAGAACTCAAACACTCAAAGCAATTACTAGTTGGACACAAAATGTATCCTCTACTGAATCATAGCCTCTTCTGAAGTAAATGGCTTTAAGAGGCTGCAACCTCTAAAAGTCCACTACACAACAATTCAAAATAAGGTTACATATTTATCAATTTGACATTTCTTCTTGCATCATTAGGCTGACCGAGGTCATTATGCAAGATCTGTTAAAGTAACAGTCCAAAATACTAGTATTGCCAAAGCATTCTTGACTTTCTAGACAGTGAACTTGACTCAGCAGACAATGAACTTCAGCTTTTCAATTACTGACACTTACACTTCCTTTTAAAAGAAAAATATTTTGCAAAATTTTTTAATAATCCAAAAAATTATTAGAGCTCTTAAAAAAAGACATACAAAGAAAGATTAGAAGAACTAGAATCATTTACCTGGAGAAGAAATAACTAAAAGGGGATTTGATTACAGCCTTAAAATAGAAAAGGATCTTTATAAAAAGAATAGTCATTTAATCTTAATCTGTGTCCACAGGGGACCGGACAAAGTGTCATGGGCTTAAACTGCAAGAAGGAAAATTTAAGTTGGATATTAGGAAGGACTCTCCAGTTATGAGTGTGATTAAACAATTGAATAGATTATCTAGAGATTTTTTGGAATTTCCTTCATTAGAAGTTTTTAAGAGCAGGTTAGACAACATTTGTACAGGATGGTTTAGACAAGGATGTTCCTGCCTTGAACTGGGAGTCTGATGGGATGATCTTGAGGTCTTATGTTCCTAGAGCAAGACTCACCAATATTAAAAAGTTAAATTGCAAGGGGAGGTCTTTAAAGAAAAATATTTCTTAGTATTATTTTGCTTATCCATTATCAGTTTGCTATTAGAATGACAAGGGATAATTAAAATAGGGTCAGAGACTGTTAAGTCGCCAGTGAAACAGCTTTTCTATAGTAGACATGTCCCTGAAACATTTTGATTTCTTTTTGCTTTCTGATTTCTCACCCACTCAAGAACCGACAGGAGCATCTTTTGAAGATTGAAGGCTTCAGCTATTTTTTTTAATGAGACATTTACAATTGCTGCCCAAAAGAAAAACATAATTTCATATAGCTCTGGGAGGCTTTCCCAACTGCCAGCCTAGTTTCTAAGGAGACCAGTTCCAGCACTTCATAAATAAAGCTGTTAGCATTTTTCTCAAAAAATATAGTCAAATCTTAAAAGAAAGATTTTTTTCCTACCACAACCTCAGATTATATGAAATGGTAGAGCAACACAGCAGAACAAGAGAATCTAAGATGCATCTTTTGCATTGTAAGAGCTTCATTTTAAAGCCTGATTTCAGTATGAATTCTGCATTCAGTACAGAAACACATGATGTTCTGGCGGTTCTAACTGTGTGTACAGTCTAGATGTACACACAACTTTTCAGTGTAGATATATTTCTTTTCCTTTGACTCAAATGAAGTAATAGTACACAAATGTGGATAGCTCCTTCAATTACAGTGTAAGAAGTTGGCAGTGGTTATACAAAACACTTCCTCCTTTTAGCAGGTGCTGATTCTGCTTAGAGCATTAGATAGTCTTTGCTGGCTGATGTGGCAGGCAACAGTATACCTAACTTGAATATGAGCAGTAAAAGTGGCATTTCAAACAGAGGATCTTGTGTGTGGGCTGAGAAATCTGGAGTGAGGAACCCTAAAAGCAGGCAATTTATTTTGGCCATGATCCTGCAATATGTAGTACTTGGGAGGAGTATTGGCCTGCACAGACACTTAACTGATATTAGATATGCTCAGTGCACGAGCAACAATCAACCTACACGTTACGCCTTGCAAGATCAAAGCAAAACAAACTTCTCTCTTTATAAACAAAATCCTATGGAAGAAGTTAGTTTAAATTTGCACGTTGTATAGCTGGAGTTGGAGAGTGAGTTTGTAAAGGTACTTTCTGATCAAGAGATGCACAGTAAAAATAAACCAGTTAAAATACCTATTGTTGTATGAAGAAATGTATGTTCAGAGTCAGAAGGGTGTAATCTCTTCTTTGATACTCCAAGATAATGCTGCTCTAAGATATAACTGCTTTTTAACTTCCAGACACATTTAATTCAATTCCTAATTTCCACTGTTAGAAGTCATCTGTGGCACAAAGTAATTACTTTCTTCTTTGCCCACAAAATTAACTTTCCCCTACATTATTTCCATGGGATGTAATAATTTCGTAATTCCTGCCAAATGCAAGATTTGTTCCTCAAAAGTGGAACAGAGCTTGTCTATGGATCGTTTCTAAATTTTCTCATGAAGATTTGGACTAGAGTACAGAGCTGAGGCTGTTAAAATGCAGTTAGCTTTGCATGCATACAAGCATTACATTTAGATGGCCCTAACTGCATTTGCAGGACTCAGTTTGCCTACAACTGGCATGCCTAAATGAGAGCCAGCTTTAGTTCAGAATAGCTTAACCTCACTTAAAATGGATTAACCTGACTTAATGAATGCTTGCCCAAGTTGCCCACCTTGCTCTCACAGCCCTGGAACTGGGAAAGCTCAGGCACTCTCCACAGCTCCAGAGCTGCCCATAAAAAATGGAAAATGAAAATGAAATTATAAGTCAAACTGAAAATTATGGTGTATAACATGTAAATGTTAAAGCAAACAGCAGACATTATGAAAGTAAATGTATATTTAAATGGTAAAGAAAGTTGTTTTATATGTTTGTGTGAATACATATTAATACATAAATACAAAAATACATACATAAGGGTGTATTTGTAGGCATATACATAGATCCACAGATTGTATATAAACCTGGCAGGGTCACTTTACAGTATGGCATGTATTTCTACAGAAATTGATGCCAGAACTCGGTAGGTTTCTGAATCGAGTTCAGTACTCATTTTGAAGTTGTATTTGAGAATGAAAATGCTCAGTAAAGTTAAAAAGAAAATGGAGAAAGAGAAGTCGTTTGGGTTTCTCCTGATTTAATGCTATCAAAAATTAGATTGATTTACAGAAAACTGGTTTAAATAACATATAAATAAATAATTTTGATTTATATCAGATCAAAGAAAATGAAGTTTTCTTCAAATATTTAATTATTCTTGAAAATATTTTAGTAGTCTTGGTTATGAGGTCATAAAATAAGTCTTCTAGGGAAATAACCTGAAGGTGAAATTATGTATGTTTGTTTTTGACTGCCATTAATTGGCCTGTTGGCCCCATGATAGCAATTGCCATAATGATTTTGCTTACTAAATTTAATACACCTATTACAACTATGGAATATGATTTGTGACATATTAACTTCATATGAAACTCAACCTGTTCCTCATAATGTTTATTTAGCTGTCTTCTGTTATATCCTCCCACACACAACTCAAAAGCCTCAGATCCTTCAATATATTGGCTCTTTTCATTTCCTTACAGTCCCTCATGTGCAAGAGTGATTAAACCCAGAACTGGGTGAGAAACCGCACATCCACCTAACAACAGTGTTTGGGAGGTGTACATTTGGAAGGAGTATATTTCCCTCGTCACTGGTGCTTTAAGCCCTTGCCAGTAGCTGCATATGCAGAAGTTTATGTAATGCATCTCTTATTATTGCTAATGGAAACAATATACTTAAATCAATTACATAAGCAATTGGAGTTTCTATGGACTATTTCCATAGAAAAATATTGTAAAATGGTTCAGATATGACCAAGCCTTTCATAAGCTACCTAGAGAACTGAGTCCTGCAGGCAGTCATAAGCAAAGAAATGTTTATAGTTGAGAGTGGGTCTGACATATTAGAAATACTACAGCAGCTCATGTTGGGAATGGGCATAAGGACATATGCAGCAAGTTTTTTCTGAGAGTATATCTATATAACTCAGTATTACCAGTTTAACAAAAGATGTGGTTTTAAAATGATTTCATTAAATTGAAGTAAACATGTAATTTAATTTGAAACTGGGGTTATCTTGATTTAGCTGTAGTGAATTAGGATTCCATAGGGCATCTGCATGAGATGTTTACTGTGGAGTTACCTAATTAGCTCCGCAGTAAAGTCTCAGCATCTACGTGGGTGGCCCTGTTAGGCTGCAGTAAACTAATAAATGCTGTCATAGGTTAGCACTTGTCAACAAAAAGTACTATCTTATAACAGCATTATTTAGTGCACCACAACGCATATGTAGACGCTGACAGAGCCGCCTGGGCCACAAAGGTGCTTTACTGCAGAGGCTGCCCGCTGGCTAGCCCCACACTAGAGCACTCTTGTGCCCCTCTGCAGCATGTTGAGCCAAGTTGGAGCAACCCCAGACTGGCAGACTGATCCTTGGGGCCTCCTGCTAGCTGGGGCTGATCTGAGCTGTCTCAATGTGCCGCAGTCCCAAGAGCATGCGTAAATTAGTCGTTTAAAAACAATACCAGTAGCTATGAATTGTGCATAAATTCCAACTAAAAGGAATTTTATATTGCTTTGATTTCCTCATTTTTCTGATTGGGATAGGACTGGCTTCCCAGGTACAGTAGGATTTCTACATTTGAGATATATAATAGTTTGTATGGGAAGGTTACATCTGAAAGGCAATGGAATAGAATTATTACATGAATATTTGAATCCATCTTTCTAAGTGGAGAAGCTATTCTATTCTATTCTATTCTATTCTATGCTCTTGGTTTTTATACCCCATTGGTCACTGCAGCATCTGAATGTCTTTCAATAGTAATCTCAATGCATTTAATCAACCCTCTATTAAACTGAGTTTTTATATGTACTGTATAAAACATAAGATTTTTTAAAAAAGAGAACAAGAAGTTTAAGTCCTCAAAATGATTATTAAAAAAGTCAGATGTTCTTAGATTTAATAAGGAATTGCAACCTGGCACATGCTGCATATCAAAATAGAGAGGCTTTAGCAAACAGTCATAAAAGCACATTCAGTTCAAGAGAAAACTTTAAAAGGTCAATTTAGTGAAACATAAGAGTTAAAAAATCACCAGAAAATTGTCTTAGAATTAGTACATTAACTTCACAAATAATATGAAAATCTTAGAATTATTTCAAGAAATCAAACACAGCACTATGTAGAATTTACTGTCTGATTAAAGTCAGACCATTTAAAAATAACTTCAAGTCATAATGCCAGTAACAGCCACCATTTCTGTGCTTGTAAAAGTATAATAAAATTAAAATTGTAGCTTTTCATAAAAGTATTTATACAGGGCCTAACTCAGATACCCCTTCTTATTTTTAAAAGCTCTTCATTTCAGAACAAGTCCCATTTTTTTCAACAGTACCTTTCATAATAAAAATAATTTTGAGGACAGCAAAGATTATCAGTCTCATATACCTATTAATGGAAGTCTCATTGCATTGGATTGTGATTCACCCGTTGAACCTTCAAAGTACGTGGGAGTTCAGCATGCTCTCCCCAGGAGGGAAACTTGACTTCTGGAATGTTAAATACTTTTGATCTTAAGAACTAAGAGTCATACACTGGCTGCAAAGCTTTTGATGATCTTCAAATGACATCAGTAAGAATTATGTGCAAGGATCAATGATATAACAGAAGACCACTCCCGCTTTCCCACCAACATGGTATAACGCACCGTTTTTAATGACTTACCTGGTTTCATCAATATAAACGGCTTCCAGCACAGATGCTGCATATTCAATGTTCTTTTTCAAATCTACCACGTTAACGTCACCTTTCTCCAGCTGCTTTACCAAGCATCTTAATCTGTTAAAAAAATAAAATTAAAACATTATTGTATTGCCTAGATTCCATAGAAATCTAACAACTATTTTAGTGCCTATGTATTCTATTGGAATTTTTTTTAAATGATATTACTGCCCATTTCTATTAATTTGTATCTATTTTTAGTGCAAAAAAACACCAGTAACCAGTCATGAAGTTTTACAATTTGATGAACCTGTAATGTAAAACAGTATAGTAGGTGTAAGATTCAGTAAAAAAAGCGAGGGACTCAATAATTACCGACACCATTTTTCAAAATAATGTTTCTTCCTTCAGAAATTGCAACTCTAATTTTAGTGGTACTGTATTTGCAGAAACTTATTTTAGCTCTAATATTCTATATTTCTATCTTCAAAAAATCTTCATCCACCAACAAAGGTACAGAAAAATGTTAGCTCCATACCTACTAGCCTTCATTTTCCTATGTTTACCTTTTTTAAGCCTCCAGTACACATATTTACCTCAGTTTAGTTTTTTTATTATTAACATAAGTAAAGGTTGAGCTCTGCTACTCCCAGAATTCATTATTTTTGCCAGATGAAAGATGGTGCATTAAAAAATTGGAAAAATTTCCTTTGTGTGTTTTTTTTTTGGTTTTGTTTCCAAAAAGATCCCCATGTATTATTATATGCATGGATGCACCCAAATGAGGTTTTCTAACCTGCAGGGAAAGGCATTAAACAAGTTTTGGTGGCAGTCAACTTATAATATGGTGCTATTAGATCCTCAGAACACATCTGCCCTTTCTGAAGGGAAGAACTCTTCAGAACGTTCACTGGAATAGCAGCACTAGTGACTTCACAAAACTCTGACTAACGGGATTCTTAAGGAAAATGTATTTTTCTTCTTTAGTCTGAAATTATATTCTCTATCTCAATGCTGAAATGAACTGCAGGATGTTATCACAGAAGAAAAACACGTGTGCTTTAAATTAAATATGCTAGTTTATTATTTTAATATAATTGTAGTAAAATCATTATTAACTAGGTTTTCCATGCTTATGAAATAGTACGAGCTTTGAGCAGAAGAGGATTTCTATTGAGAATCATTTTTATTTAACTTTCCTTCCATAAATAATTCTATATTTACTCTTCTTTTTGTGGAAAAAGCAGTTTGGTTTCTTGTCCCATTAGTTTGCACACAAGACATGCAGATAGAATCTAATTCATTTAAAATAATGAGAATCCAATATCTGGTTTTTTTAGGCAAACATTCAGTGTTTGATCAGACTTAATTAAAATCTATGTATTTAAGATGAAAATGCTACCTGAAACAGAACTTTCATAATTTTTTTAAAATATGAACCACTGCAGACAAGGTGTTTTGACTCTATATTTTTCTTACATGAGTAGTTATTTCCAGGTCTCCTGAAAGGAAAGCAGACCTTCAGAGGTATTTATAGAAAGCAATGTTTTAAAGGAGTGATCTTTCTTGTCTGCAGTCAGTGGAAGTTTTGCAATTAGCCACACATCCTCTTATGGCTTTTATCAGAAGTAGGTATCTCCATTTTTATAAGCGAGTTTTTGGTAACTGGCTCATACAGATTCTGAGGTAATGTGAGAATTACATTCAGGGGCTGCCAGTTTCTTAGCCACATAGTCCATCATAGGTAAACTGACTGACTTCAACCTGCACTTGCTTGAATTTTTTTAATTTGTGACATAACAGTTCTGAATCACTGAAACAGTTTTATAACTACAGTTTTCTGGAAAGTAGCTACCATTATTTATTTGAATCCAAGATGAGGTTTTATTCTCCTAAGCAGCCTTGGGGGAAAAAAAGCCACATTTTGGATTCAAGTACCAGCCTAGGCAGGTGATGATTCAACTCTGGCTTTGGTAGGGTGACCACCCATCCCTAATTAGGCAGGATAGTCCTGGAATGGAAACCTCAAGTCCCAGGCCCAGGCTGCATGACTGGGACAGCATTTGTCCTGGATTCACAGTATTGTGCAGGGATCAGGCATTCCAGCCTGCAGGGGGCTGCTTGTGGCTGCTGGGAGCAGGATGCAGGGGTTGCCATGTGTATGTCCACACACATGCATGTGGCCAGGAATACAGCCAGGCAGCATAGAGAGCAACTCCCTGCAGGTAAGATTGTACGGAGAGCAGATAGAGACCTCCTTGGTGAGGGAGGGAGTGGAGAAGAGGCTGGTACTGGGGGCACTGCATGGGGCCTGGTGGGGAGTGAAACAGAGCCACAGAAGGCTTATCCAAGAGGCAGAGGGCAGAAGGGAGCAGGAGGCTTCCTGCTGCTGCCTGCACTCCTGAAGGGAGTATGAGGGGCATGTGCCCCCCCAGATTTGTGTGCAGGACAGGGGCAGATGTTGGCTGCCTACTGCAGACTCGGGGCTCCCTGTCCTGCTGCTCTTCACTTGGGAGCCCAGCACCACCATGGCCAAGTGCCCCCTGCCTGCCAGGTAGCAGTGTGGAGTTGTGCCCCCTGGTGCTGATGGGCAGGCAAGAGTACACAGCTGGTGTGGGGCTCCCAGGAGAAGGGCAGCAGGGAGCATTGGCGATGCATACGGGGTGCACACAGGTGCACATGCACCCCCTGAGATTGGCCAATGCCGCTGCTGCTGTTCTGGAAATTTGTTCTGCCCCCCCTTTATACCCCCCATAACTTTTGCTCTATCTCTGGTTCTGATCTGCCCATCTGGGATCTGCCACCATTTCTCCCAGGCTGGGCTGGGCTGGGGCCAGACCAGGGCCTCTGTTGCTGCTGACTGCCCCAGAAGAAAAGATCTGCTATTTTTTCTGCCACAGCAGTGGGGGTGGAGCACCTAATTTAAGAGAACCTTCCACTAATTAGATGCCACATATGAAAATTATAAAAAATTTCTAGTTCTCTGTTTATAGAATCTAATTATAGGGGTGGGGGGAGATTAAATTTGAAGTCGTCTTGGATTTGGGTAAATACAGTGATTTACATTTGCGAAGTAAGATCAAATTCAGGCTGAATGGCAAATACATTGTGTATGTACATTACAGTAACATGCTTCAAAAATTAAAGTTGCCAACTCTCACTTCACTAATATTACAAGTGAATATATTCAGATAAGCTTAACTGTTTACACTTTGTCTGCAGACACCTAAGTAGATCATTCCAGATCCATTTTTCTGCACAATTACCTTATACCTATTGCTGGATGGAATACTGAAATCTGTTTTCTTCTATAGATGCATTTTCATGAGCTGAGTGGGTGGCTTAAAATGGTTTATCCCAAAACAGGTTCTAAATTAAAGTAGAAAAAGTTAAAAATCTTAAGCAATAAACCCCTAGGAAATCTATTAAGCATTTGCAAAGGTATGAAGTCATAACTGCTTCAGCTGAAGAGATGTGCAGTAAGCCCTCTTTAATTTCCACAGCTATGAAGGGATTTTCCATAAACTAGTAATAATCAAGCTACACAACTGATAAAATTTTGCCCAACTGTAAGCAGATGCAGTTCTTCAGAAGCCAATGGCATTGTGCCTGTTTATACAAGGGATTAATCTGAAAGTACACACAGAGATGGAAGAGAAGAGTCAAAATAGCACTGCTGGGTATTGAAATAATACACCTGCCATATGACTTGCTTATTTGTTCAAGCAGAGAAGAAAAATATTCAAAAAACGCAGCTCTTTAATTAAATGAATATTACTGATCTTCAGAAAATGACTAAGTAGCTTTTTATACTGAGATAGCACTGCATTATGCAAAGCTTTGAGCAATTATAGTTCACCAGTATGAATTTATTCAATGTTTTAAAGAACTCCCTGCTGTATGTTAATGAGAACAGGGACCACATATTATCAGTACAGGTATAGTCACAGGTTATTTATTATCCACTCTAAGGAACTTAAAGGAACATGAAAACCCTATATCATCTAAAAATTATTTCTTACTGTCTTTATGCATAGCACCTAAATTTACTTTTTAATGTAAAAAATTACCATTATAAAGAAATAATGTTCCCTCTTTCTCCCCCACCCCCCACACTCTATTTTGTGCATTTGGCAGCACTTCATGTATAAACAGTTTCACCATTTGGCTGGTAGTCAACTTCAGTTCCTGTTACTTAGACTAAAGCTAGGAACAAACATTGCATTTATCCCTGGATAAATTGTGCCTGGAACAAAAATATCCTGGGATTAGTGTATATACACATCACCCTTCTAATCAGGGTTTAGTGCAGGGATAGGCAAAATACGGCCTGCAGGCCAGAAGAATCTTGAAGTAAAGTACTCTAAAACAGTGGCTCCCAACCTTTTTTTGCTGCAACCCTAAATTTGGGTCATGACTCCTGTCCCTGCCACTGACTCACTCATGCCCGGTGGTGCCAGCAGAGCCCGGGCTGGGCCAGGATCACAGTGGTGGTGAGAGCCGCGCAGACTGTGCACCAGGAGAGCCCCATAGGCAGGAGGGGGAGAGCAAGGGGCGGACCCCCCATGATCCTGATTTGGGTCATGACCCAAGGTTGAGAGCCACTGCTATAAAACAACACAACTTAGTCTTCTTCAAAATGTCCTTCACAATGTGGCACCCAGCCTTCCCTGAAAAATACCATCCTAAACAAAGGATTCCTACTCAGGGTGTTCTTACATGTTAGTTTAAATACCTAAGTGCCCTTAAACCAGGACTGTCCACACAGTAGGGCAGAAAAGCTAAGGGCTGTATGGGCAGCTCAGAGATAATCCTCTTCCATAAAGGATTATCTCTAACTGGTTTTGAGCAGTTTGCAGTAGACCCAATTCAAGAGAGAATCACCACTGTCCTGGATTGGGTAAGCCCACCCCTCACACAAGACTTCCACTCACCACCCCATGGGAAGAGATGGCCTCCACCTTTCTCCACTGGGGAGGAGGCTCTTCTCAGCCAGACTGGCTGACCTGCACCACCAGGCTTTAAACTAAGCCCATTGGGGGACGGGGGGGGACTACCGCCACTGCTGGCCCACTTAGCAACCCTTGCAAAGCCAGTGGGCCAAGGCACTTAAAGGAGCCCACTCCTGCCCCAGCCCTGGTACAATCTGTGGGCAAGGCAAGAGCCCCCAAGAGGACACTTGCCTGCCTGTACACAAATGCCAGGAGTTTGGGGAACAAGCAGGAGGAGCTTGTCCTCCTACTCAATGCAAATAATTATGATGACATAGGGATAACGGAGACCTAGTGGGACTCCACCCATGACTGTACCATGGGTATAAATGGCTATACCCTGTACAGGAGGGATTGTGTAGATAAAAGGGGCTGGGGGGTGTAGCTCTCTATGTTTAGGAAAGCTACGCATCCCTGCAAGATGATATTGGTGACCAGGGTGGACGACTGGAGACCCTCTGGGTTAAAATCCATGGGGAACATGGCACAGGGAACACAACGGTGGGAGTCTACTACAGATCTCCCACCCAAAATCTTAAGCTTGACCAGGAGTTTGCCTGGGAACTGGCTGAGGCCACATGCTCCAGGACCATGGGTGTCATGGGTGACTTCAATTATCCGGACATCTTGTGGGAGGATCACTCAGCAAAATCCGAGCAGTCGCAAAGCTTCCACTCATGCGCAGATGACCTCTACCTAACTCAAGAAGTCTATGGGCCAATGAGAGGCAAAGCACTGCTCAACCTGGTACTGACTACTGGGGATGACCTAATCAGCGACCTAGTGATTAATGGGAAGCTCGGTGACAGTGACCATGAGCTGATCACCCTCACCATCCGCTGTAAAGCTGGAAAGTCAGTCAGCAACATGGAAGTCCTTGACTTCAGGAAAGCTGACTTTGACAAGCTCAGGAGGCTTGTCAGTCAGGCCATAAGGGACCATGATCCCAGGGAGAGGGGAGTTCAAGAACAGTGGTTGCTCCTCAAGGGAGCAATCCTCAATGCACAAGCTAATTCTATTCCATCTCGGAGGAAAGGTAGCGAGAGGGCACAGCACACCCCCTGGCTCTCCAGGATCTAGCAGACTTCCTGAGGCTAAAAAGAAAGGTCTACAAAGGATGGAGGATGGGATTCACCTCCAAGGAGGATTATTCTGCATTGGTCCGGTTCTGCAGGGAGCAAACCAGGAAAGCCAAGGCTGCAACTGAACTCCAACTAGCTTCAAGCATCAAGGACAATAAAAAGTCCTTTTCAGATATGTGGGGAGCCAGAGGAAAAGCAAGGGCAACATTGGACCCCTGCTGAACCAGATGGGGCAACTGACAACTGACACCCAGGAAAAAGCCAACTTATTAAATGGGTACTTTGCGTCAGTCTTTCATCAGTCCCATGGGACGTCCATGCCCGCTACAGGACAGAGAGGTTCAGGTGAGGGAGATCCCCTGCCCTCCATTAATGCTAACCTCATGAAGGAACACCTTGAGAAGCTGGATTCCTTCAAGTCAGCCGGCCCTGACAATCTACACCGCAGGGTACTCAAGCAGCTAACCAAGGAGGTTAGATGAACATCTTGCTGGGGTCATTTGACCCCAGTATTCTTTCCTGCCATGGCAGGGGGTCGGACTAGATGATCTGATCAGGTCCCTTCCGACCCTAGAAACTATGAAACTATCATAGCCCAGCCTCTAGCATGGATCTTTGAAAACTCCTGGCACTCTGATGTAGTGCCCGAAGACTGGATGTGGTGCCTATCTTCAAGTAAGGGAGGAAAGTGGATCTGATTAACTATAGGCCCATCAGCCTGACTTCTATCCTGGGGAAGTTCTTAGAAAAGTTAATTAAAGAGGCCATCCTTAAGGGACTGGCTGACACCAACGTCCTAAGGGATAGCCAGCAAGGGTTTGTTGCGGGTAGGTCTTGCTTGACCAATCTCATTTCCTTTTATAACCAGGTGACCTATCACCTGGACAAGGGAGAAGAGATTGATGTCATATATCTTGACTTCAAAAAAGCCTTCGATCTGGTATCCCATGATCACCGCTTGGTGAAACTGGCCAATTGTGGCCTTGGGTGTACCACGATCCACTGGCTGGAAAACTGGCTCCAGGGTCAGACCCAGAGGGTAGTAATTGATGGAAGTCACTCATCATGGTGTCCTGTGACCAGTGGGGTCCCCCATGGCTCTGTCCTTGGACCCATATTGTTCAACATCTTCATTAATGATGTGGACATTGGAGTCAGAAGCGGACAGGCCAGGTTCACCTATGACACCAAACTTTGGGGCAAAGCATCCACACCAGAAGACAGGCGGGTGATCCAGGCTGACCTGGACAGGCTCAGCAAATGGGAGGACAAGAACCTGATGGTGTTTAACACTGAAAAATGCGAGGTTCTCCACCTTGGGAGGAAAAACCTGCAGCACCCTTATAGGCTCGGCAGTGCTACGTTGGATAGCACTAGAGAAGAAAGAGACTTGGGGGTCATCATTGACCACAAGATGAACATGAGCCTTCAGTGTGATGCTGCGCCTAGTAAAGTGACCAAAACACTGGCTTGCATCCATAGATGCTTCTCAAGCAACTCCCGGGATGTCATTCTCCCCTTGTACTCAGCCTTGATGAGGCCGCAGCTGGAGTACTGCATCCAGTTTTGGGCTCCACAATTCAAAAAGGATGTGGAGAAGATTGAGAGAGTCCAGAGAAGAGCATGATCAGAGGTCAGGAAAACAGATCTTACGATGACAGGCTGAGAGCCATGGGACTCTTTAGCCTGGAAAAGCATAGGCTCAGGGGTGATCTGATGGCCACCTATAAGTTTATCAGGGGTGACCACCAGTATCTGTGGGAACATTTGTTCACCAGACAGCTCCAAGGGATGACGAGGTCAAACCGTCATAAACTACTACAAGACCGTTTCAGGCGGGACATAAGGAAGAATTTCTTTACTGTCCGAGCCCCCAAAGTCTGGAACAGCCTGCCATCGGAGGTGGTTCCAGCACCTACATTGAACACCTTCAAGAATAAATTGGATGCTTATCTTGCTGGGATCCTATGACTCCAGCTGACTTCCTGCCCTTTCGGTGGGGGGCTTAACTCCATGATCTTTCGAGGTCCCTTCCAGCCCTAATGTCTATGAAATCTATGGGCAGCTCCTGGTTCTCCTGCACCTCCCACTGAGCAAGCAGAGAAGAGGAACCTGCCTGTTGCTCCTGCTGTCTGGGCTGGGACCAGCCCAGAGAGCATTAGTGAAGCAGTGTCAACAATGATGGTGAGCTGGGGATATAGGGGGTGGGGGTGAGCCACAAGGGGTGAGGGAGATACGGGAGACCTGAGGGCCAGGAAGGGAGCCACGGGAGCAGGCAGAACAGCGGAAGAAAGTGGCCAGCTCTATCCAGGCTGAGGGGAGAGTGATGGGAATGAGCTAGATCCACGCAGAAGGGAGGCAGTGGGGACCCAGACTGCAGGCAGGAAGGGGCTGGCAAGTCTGATGGCACCCTGGCAGCCACTTGCTGCCCATAATCTGAGCCACCTACCCTGCCTCGAGAGCAGGCAAGCTTGACAGGCAGAGAGCCAATTTGGCTCCTAGCCACACCCCTGGTTGCCAGCCCTCTAAGGGGAGATCAGAACAGTGCACATTTCAGGATATTAACCCTTAACGAGTGACTTCTTAAAGCATGTGCTAATTCTGAACACCAGTTTAACTCAGCATGTACTAAATGTGATGTATAACTAGGAACTAAGAGAATACACTGGACAGTGTTTCTGGTTTCCTTGAGGTGTCCAGGATATAGCTTATGGTAGGAAAAACAGGAACAAGGTACATAATAGCCATTTAGTTGTATAAAACTAAACAATCACTTCTGCAGTTATAATGGCTGTCACCATGAATTGGAACTGCTGGAATGATGAATTAGCTGATCCTTGTCTATTATTAACTGATCCTTGTCCTCTTCCAAGCTTCACAAAACCAAGACAAAAGAAACTTTTTTGGTTTGTTTTTTCTCAAAACAAGAAATTATAAGGTCAATTCTTTAAATTAAAGTAAGAAATAATATCTATTCTTCAAGTTAGAGTTTAGAAAACTATAAAATGAGTGTTTTTGATACTAAAGAGGTGCTTTACAGGCAGAATGATAAGACAACCGTAATATAGAGTTTGCACTGCTTTTTATAAAGTAATGCAGAAGAT
This sequence comes from Crocodylus siamensis, assembly GCF_052110815.1. Taxonomy (NCBI): domain Eukaryota; kingdom Metazoa; phylum Chordata; order Crocodylia; family Crocodylidae; genus Crocodylus; species Crocodylus siamensis. The sequence continues at coordinate 197,283,082 of NC_143398.1, read as the reverse complement.
ATACATCATCTACCTAGGGGCACCAAGGTGATAGGGAAGATAATAAATGAAGAGTTCAACAGGTTGGCAAATATGATTAATGACTATGATATGACTGTGGGAGTAACTAGAAGAGGCTGCAGTCAAATGTAGTCATGAGCAGACCAGAGGGTGGAAAGTCTTCATTCAGCTCAAATTAGCATAGGAAATAATAGGAATAGAGTTCTTTCTTAGTCACCTTAATTAACTGGCAATTTACCAACTGAACTGCATGTCAAGGAAGATGGGAAATTCAACAGTAAAGCTTTTTTAGCCAGAGAAACAGTGTGTGGGTGGGCAGAGGTGGAATATGAAGACAAAAGAGGGTTCACCTCATCAGTGGGAGCTGCCTAATGCATCATGTCTGTATAGGCATGATTCCTCTGGGAGAGGTAGCTCCTGCTGTACTGTTACAGAGTGAAGCAGCAGTTTGTGCTGGTTGGTGTGCAGCATCCACAATAAGCATCTCTCCTTTCAAAGTCCTATATGTCTGGGGCTCAGATTACATAAAATGCATATGTTGATGGCATGTTGATGGCATGATTGGACTGATGTAGGACAAGTCACTCACGACTGGTGCTGTAGACCTAATCACACAGGACTCTGGTCCCAAAGAGGCATAAAAGAAAAAAGAAGATAACTGACATTCTCTTTTCTACCCTCATATACCCAGGCAGGAACAGATATAATGTGTGTGATGACACTGTAGGCTTTAAAGATTTTTTAGTTCTGCTTTCCTCATAAAAAATGGTAGCAAAGCCAGTGATTAACAAAAGCTCTTCCAGTTTAAAAGCACAGAATCTGATTTAGGTTCTAATCTCACAAAATAGAATATGCAGGTGGATCACTGCATCTATGTGTATCCCTACTAAATGGTTCTTTCTGCAGGATTAATGGCTTTATACTGTAAATTCTGGGGCAGGGATTTGTCTTCTGTTTTGTACACCACTGAACTGATAAATATGTGATAACCGTTTTCTGTGACATGTTTTCTCCACTTCCTTTTTATCTTGAACTGCTCTATTGCTTTTTTCCCCTATACTTCCATTATCTCCCTCTTTCTAATATTCTTCACCTACCCCATCATACCCTACCCACCTCCTGCATCTTTTCTCCTACCTCATTCCAGTTCTTTCATTTCTTTCTCTTCAGCCCCCATATGCTTGTCTTGCTTCTAAATTTATAGCTGTTCCTTCTTCAAACTTTCACTCTTTCAAGCTAAAAATCATGGAATCACAAAAAATATAGCTAGAAAGGATCTCAGGAGGTCATCTTGTATAACTCAAAGTATAGCTAAAGGTAGGATCCCTTGTCTAACCCATTTCTTCCAAGTGTTTGTCTAACTTCCAAGGACAGAGATTCTACAACCTCTCTATGTAGTCTGTTTCAGTTCTAATAGTCCAAATTTCCCTTGTTGCAATTTAAGACCATTACTTCTCATCCTGTACCCTGCGACCACAGTGAATCATTTGTCACTACCCTTCTTATAGCTACCTTTTATGTATTTGAAGACTGTTATCAAATCCCCTCTCAGTCTTTTCTTCTCCATATTAAATAATCAGTGTTTTTCAGCCTTTCTTTTTAAGTCATGTTTCCTAGACCGCTAGTCATTTTTATTGCTCTCTGTTGGACTCTTTCCAATTTGTCTATGTCTTTTTTGAAGTGTGGTGCCTAAAACCAAACACAGCACTCCAGTTGAGACCTCACTATGCTGAATAATGTCTATTAATAACTTCCCTTGACTTTCAAGTGATGCTCTTTGTTTCTTTTTAACAAATACTGTTAAGATAGCCTTCTGTCTATGCCTCATGGTATCCTGCTGGCCCAGTGTTCACTGACATGGACACATACAGTTGTCTCCCCAACTAATTTACACTCTTTACTACAACCTTCCCACAATGTAATGTCCCTCACACTCAGACAAAGATGCTTATCCCATATAATGCCATACAGTAACTTAGAGATATCTGTTTCTCACCACTAACACAAAGCCTAGACTGAGCTTGAAAGAATCAATGTCACTAATTCACGATGTCATTTTGGAAAAGGCCAGGCAACCTCATTGCCCGGCTTGCATGTGTACTGCTGTCTTGGTGGTAGAATATATTTTGATACATAATGTTATATATGATGTTAGATCATAACAGCAAAGTAGATGCAGCAGAGAGGAACCAAACCAACCACTCATACTTCTCTTTAGTGCAGCTTCTGCCCCCAACAAAATGGATCTGAGTTTGTTGGGGTCTAAATGTTCTATGCTTGAACTGCCACATCTTGAAGGCTGTGATGGAGCCTAGAAATGTGGGTCCTGTCTGGAAAATTGGTCCACAGGCCACAATGACCCTGGAATATGGTATTACAAATTTGACAGTTTGTTGCAGTATACAATCATGTTTCATATCTGTGCCTAGTAAGATACAATGAGACAGAAGAGTTAAGAGTATGTCCTAAGGCAAAACTCTTAAGTGATTCAGAATGGACCAGGCATTCACAGATGGGTGAAAAGACTTACAATTAAATGGTAACAAATGGACATCACTGACACTTCTGTTCCCCTGCATTAACAAGTCTGATTTAGAAATCAGTAAGAAGACCATGTGGAGGAGGTCCAGAGCAAGACAGCAAGACACTCTGTAGATCAATTCTTTATGAAAATAATCACAAGGATCATACTGAAGGTTAGAAAATGGTTTCTCTTAGCAGTGCAACTGATTTAAAGGGTATGAGTTAAAAGAATGGTATGTGAACTGCCACTCTATAAGTAGCTGACATTACAAAAAGGCCATATAAACCTGGAGTTTGTCAAAAGAGCTGACGAAAAAGGTTTGAGAAGCAGTAAATATGACAATTAATGAGACAAACCAACAAAAAGATATTACAACACCTGAAACTTAACACAACGGGAAACAAAGAAAACACAGAAAAGGAGAGGAAAGTACAAAAAGTAAACTATGCTTCTAGCTTTACTGGACCTTTTTTCTTTCCTTTAAATAATGTATGGCAAAGGAAAAGGAAGTACAAGATAAGTCATTATGCAAATATAGAGACACGACTGCTTTTTAGAAGCAGAGCTTTCTGGCACTTTCATGATTGTGAACTGCATTGCAGATAAATCATTCATAAAAGGAAAAACAGAACGGGTTTTGTAATAAAAATAAGGTAAGAAAATAAAAGGAAGCAGAGCATGAAGTGTCGTAGAAAAGAAGCTCTCAGCTAACTTTACAGGCAAAAATGAAGTATGAAGGACTTCTTAGGACAATTGACAATTTCAGTCTAAAACCAGCAGTTGTGATTTGTAAGGGTGAATCTGCATAAGACATCTGCAATTTATAAATGCTGTGGGAGGAAAACCATTTTGCAGCATATTTTGTAAGATGGTGCACCAGTCTCATGGCTAAGTAATGGGATAAGCATACCAGCTTAGATAAGTAAAGAGAGAAGGAAAGAACTGTATTATTATTTAACACTTAGACTGCAATTAGAATGTGAGGTGTTACGGACAGCTTGATAGGGAATGGTAAATAAAAAAAAATAAAGTGATATAGGAATATTGGACAACAAAAGCCTTGTTCACAGGCTAAGGGCATTGTGCAAAAAAAATTTCACTTTGTAACAGTAATCAACTTTGGCAGGGAGGGAGGGAGGGAGATAGTGAAAAACAGTGACTGTGCCAGACAAATCAGAAGAAAGTCAAGATGCAATGGACATTGAGTTACAACTATATTAACAATATTAATTGCATTACAACTATATTAATTGAAGGACATAACAACACCATTTCCACAGCTTTTGCGGTCAGAGTCACTCCTGACCATCCCCAGACACCCATTCCAAGTTGCACATGCCCAACCTGAAGATGAGTCAGTGAAGCTGCTCTGGGGATGCCCCCTCCATCTACTCTTGAGATCTCTATGTGCTTGAGAGTGGTCCCTGGGAGGCACCCCTACTGTGGCTTCATTACTACATTTCTGGGTTTGGCATACATGAGCAGTAGGGGTGTGCGAAACGGGCCACATTTGATTCAGATTCAGCCTGATTCCTTGATTCAGATCAGTCCTCAATTCAATTCGGCCAAATCCGAATCTGAAGATTTGATGCTGATTCAGTCGGAGAATCAGCGATTCAGCCATAAACAAAGCTTTACATGTTTTTTCTACATACCTTGAGGTACCAGGCATGGCTCGTGAACACTGTGATACTGGGGTGGATGGAGCATCCCACAGAAGTGTAGGCAGAGTGGGGCCCGCATGCTCGGTGGCAAACCCAGAAGTGGACCAGAAGTACTTCTGGTCTACTCCTGGGTCTGCCGACGAGCCCGCAGGGGGAACCCCCATGCTCTCCTGGCTCAGCGATCAGCCATGAGAAGATGCCTGGTGCCTCCCCAGACCCAGGTGGCATCAGTTGCCAATCCCGGGGGAAGTGGGGAGACCCCAGGGCACTCTCCAGCAGACCTGGAAGTGTACCAGAAGTGCTTCTGGTCCATTTCCAGGTCTGCTGCTGACAGCGCTGGGGAGCTCCGCTCCATCCGCCCCAGCATTGCAGCATTCACAAGCCACCTCATACCTTGAGGTATGTAGAAAAACCATTTAAAGCTGTTTCTATTTCTGAATTCCCGAATCTTTCTGAATGTCTCTGAATTGATTTGGAGGGTCTCAATTCGATCTGGAGAGATTAAAGTGTCTTCTGATTTGATTCAGATTCAGAGATTCAGCCATCAAATTGGGCCAAATCTCTGCCAAATTGAATGAGGGACTGAAGCTTCACACAGCCCTCATGAGAAGGAGTGGGTAGGCAATATGCTTGAGAGCAGCCCTCCCTAGGAGCACTAGGATACAGGGGGTGTGTCTACACATGAATTAATGTGTCATTGCTACTGCACATTATGTTTAGTACCTCTGATATGAGGTACTAATTAAACATGCAGTAGCCAATAGCAAAGGCACACAGTCTTTTTGTGATGCTTAATGTGCAGAAGACTAATTCGACTGTGCATTAGCATGGCTTTTGCAGTGACATGCTGATGTGCAGTAGAATTAGTCTACTGTGCATTAATTATCTCCTGTAAACATGCCCAGTGTACACATACCAAAACTTACCTGGGCACAGACCAAGAATCACTTCCACAGTGCAGGTCAGGTGTTCTTCCTCTATCATTCACTAGCTTTGGAGGGCTTCTGTGAGCTCTCTATACCTCCATAAGAACATAAGAAATGCTCCATTGGGTCAGACCAAGTTTCCATGTAACTCAATATCCTATACAGGCATACCTCATTTTATTGTGCTTCGCTTTATTGCACTTCACAGATATTGCGGTTTTTTACAAATTGAAGATTTGTGGCAACCCTGCCTCGAGCAAGTCTATCGGCGCCATTTTTCCAACAGCATTTGCTCACTTCGCATTTTTTAGCAATAAAGTATTTTTTAATTAAGGTGTGTACATTGTTTTTTTTAGACATAATGCTATTGCACACTTAATAGACTACAGTATAGTGTAAACACAACTCTTATATGCACTGGGAAACCAAAAAATTCGTGTGACTCGCTTTATTGCGCTATTCGCTTTATTGAGGTGGTCAGGAATCGAACCTGCAATATCTCCGAGGTATGCCTGTATTTGGCAGGGGCAAGGTTAGAGGGAAAATATATGAAAACAGGGCATGTTCTATATAATCCAACCCCCATCATACCATCCCTGGCATCAACCATCTTTGGTTTTGTCAGAGAATAAATCCTTGACTGTTTTAGCAGGTATCAATGGACCTGTCCTCCATTCATTTCTCTAATCCCTTTCTAAACATGATTTTACTAATTACCCCTACAACTCCTGTGGTGACAAGTTCCACAAGTTAGTTGTATGCTTTGTGAAAAAATACTTCTTCCTGTTTGTTTCAAACCTGTATCCTGTTAATTTTGGTGGCTACCCCACCATCCATGGCTTGATCCCAGCCTCTTACTGGAATCACACATTCTCCTCCCTTTGTCTGAGGGTTAAGGGACTAGATAAAGGATATTGCCTCCTTGTATTGGACATATTTCTCAATTAGAGGCCTCTTATAGTTCTTATATACATTTGAATACCAGTAACCAATTGGCTTTATCCCTCAACCCCTATGCAGTGTTATAATCACATCATAACTATCATCTATCTGATCATTTGCCCAAGTCATAGGCCTGCCCATGTGCAAATGTTTTGCAGATCTCTTGGACCCAACCATGCTCTTAATCTCTTCATTTTATTCCTTCATGAAATCCCTAAATTCTTAGAAAACTGAAAAACAATGCATGTATTTGAAAAAAATGTCCTAAGCCCCACCCTACAGCCAAACACATACCATAAAGTGTACCTGTTTCAGTATCATAATTCATGCTCTCATTTGGCAGGCACTTTGGATGTAGATGATCATAAATTTTTCCAAACTATGATTAAATTATCATTTTTGCTACTTAATGAGGATCAAGGTTAGCTGAACCTGCCCAGAAACTCCAGTGATGGGGAGTGGGAGGAGAATTAAATCCTGCTAGAGGCAAGGATATCAGGTGAAACAGGATGGAGTGGAGACTGTGAGGAACCACCCGAGACATCTGTTGTAAGTAGTGATGCAATCAATTTGTAGAACTTCTGTGAGAAAGATATTTTACAAAATTTCTGCTCCTCTTCCAACCACATCTAGTTGCTAATGGTCACTGGAGAAATACATGAGAGTTGGAGAATATCTTTATAAGCTTCAGGATCCAACAGAGGAAAGTTTCATAGTTTCATAGTTTGTAGGGTGGGAAGGGACCTGAGCAGATCATCAAGTCTGACCCCCTGTCATAGGCAGGAATGAATGCTGGGGTCAAACGACCCTGGCAAGGTGATTGTCTAGCCTCCTTCTGAAGACCCCCGGGGTAGGAGTGAGCATCACTTCCCTTGGAAGTTGGTTCCAGCTCCTAGCCGCCCTAACTGTGAAATAGTGACTCTCGATATCCAGCCTGAATCTACTCTGTCCAATTTATGGCCATTATTCCTTGTTACTTCCGGTAGTGCTCAGGGTAACAGGGACTCTCCCAGTGCCTGCTAGTCCCCCTTGGCAAATTTATAGATGGCCACCACATCCCCTCTTAGCCTTCTCTTGTGGAGGCTGAACAGGTTCAGGTCCCGTAGCCTCTCCTTGTAGGGCCTGCCCTGCTGCCCCCTAATCATGTGAGTGGCCCTCCTCTGGACCCTCTCCATGCTGTCCACATCCCCCCTGAAGTGCAGCACCCAGAACTGAACTCAGTACTCTGATTTCTTATTTTTTTCTACATGGCAAAAACAACCATAAAGTGCATCCAGATAAGCATGGATGTTTGGTTCCCCAGGGACATGTAGCAGTGGTGCACTTTGTGCCTCAGCTACTTGTCCCCAGGGAACACCTGTGCCATGCACGCTTTGGCATGCAGCAGATTACCATGGGAGTGGTAGAAGAGGCTGGGGCCCACACTGGGATGGACCCAGTAGCTTTACCTGGGGTTTTGGGGGCTTTCTGGGGCTGCAGCAGCAGTGATACTGCCGCTTGGAGCCTGGCTGGCAACTGCAGCACAGCTCCAAGCAGCCTGGCTCTGCTTTTTAGTGGTGCATGCTGCCCATACATGTGCTGCTGTTTTTTTTCCCCCACGGGCTTTTTTGAGCCCTGGATATCCAGGAGTCAAAAAAAATAGGGGGAAAAAACCTGGAGCAGTGCATGCAAAGGCAGCATGCCTTTGTAGTGTGGAGAACACCAGACTGCAGTATGTGATGCTGCAGACGTGTTTGCGGCGTCACATACCCATGACCACACTCATCTAGATACACCATTGGAGTTTGATTTCCCACTGATCCTTAGCGGTCATCTGTATGTCTTCATAATACAACTCTGCAAAGCAAATAATTGAGTCAATGTGACAGTTTTCAAAATACAGCTTATGCAAACCTTTGCAAGAGATAATGGAAAGATGCAAAAGAATTTTGTAAGAGTTTGCTTCAGTTAATATTTTCATACCATAACAGTTCCAATATTCCAAAGGCAGAGATTACGCCCCCTGATGGCCATGCGTCTCCTGTTCAGCCTTATCTCCCCACCTGAGGGTACCCTACCTTCTCTCATGTCTGCCATGCCTTGATGTTCTTAACTGATTTTTGAAAGGGAAATTACCCAAGGGTCTACAGTGAGCTCCACTCTATCCTCCTACTAGCAAATCCCTCTCAGACCTCTCTGGCCTCAATCCCATCCTCACTCTAAGTTGGCCCTCCTGGCCCATGCATGTCCCCAAGGAACCTATTGCTTTATGGGCTATTCATGGCCTCTGACTTTCTCTACAGCTGTGCCTATGCCTTGCCGGTGGTATCATTCAGTCATTCTTCTGTCAGAGCTTTGGCTGCCTTAGCCTCTGCCCCTTTCATCTTGCTGGAGCCTTCTAGCCCAGGCCCAACACGCTGGTCTTGGCTGCTTTCAGGCTCTTATTTCTGCGCTTCCTGGGTTGTGGGCCCCTGGCCCAAGACAGATTCATAGATGCTAGGGGCTGGAAAGGACCTCATGAAACCATCACGTCCAGCCCCCCTGCACTTGGGCACTGGGCAGCAAAGACTGCTGGGCTCAAATGCCCCCAAGGTGTGTGTTGTCATTTTTTAAAGATCTGTAGGGTAGGTGATTGTAGGGTAGGTCATAGCACCTCTCTGGACTGTGGGTCTCCAACCCTTGCTTCACCTTGCCCAGGCACTGGGCCCTTGACCCCATCTGTGTCTCTTGATTTCTCTCTACTCCTGGGCCCCCAACCCTGAGTCTTGCCCTCTCGGGCTACACTGCAGCTTGCACCCTGTTCCAGCAAGGCCCAGCCTTGCATACTTCTCTGGCATCTCCTACCTTCTCTATCAGTCCCCAACTCAGATCACGAGTTAAAATTCAAACAGAAAAACATGGGCACTCTGGCTGCAACACAAACTCTCATCCTGATGGCTGTCTCCTAAACTCTATCTTCATTCTGGGTCTCAGTCCCCTACCAGCCCTCAGCTCCTTACTTGCTGTTCTCACTCAAGCTTCATGGGTCCTCAGTCAGTCATCCATTTAGCCAGTCATCTTGCAGCACAGGTCCTTCCCCTTTGGCCTGTAGGACTAGACTGCCTGCCCTGGCTTGAGTCTTGGGTTTTTGTGTTTCCTAGGCCCTGCCCCTTCTGGCCAGGTGACTTCCCTGTGCAGGCTGCAGGCATTCCCTGATTAGATTTGCTTACTGATCTCAAGGGTAGCTGCCTGCTGCTGCTACCCTAACCACTGCAGCAGTGCCTTGTCTCCTGTGCTGGGTTCTGCCTTACAGTACTATTACCGAGCAGCTGGCACTACAGTAGGCAGTCTGCTGCCCATGCTGGCTCTGCTTTATTGTACTGCTATGGTGCAACTCGCTCTGCAGTAAGGCACTCCTTATCTATAAATCCCCAGGGACCTGTTTTCCTGCATCCCATAATGGGTAGACTTCCCCACCTGAGGATTTTTGCTGCTGTTTCTTTCTTCAAGTAACAGGAGCCCAAGGCTCCCTGTTAAAGAGACGATTAAAAACACTGTTAAAATCATTGGCAAACATTTTGGAAGGGTGATCAAAGGAGTACGTTTATGAAAATAACAAGCAATTATTCATACTAATTAAGCTACAAGAGTTATTCCATTAATATTTAAGAATTACAAACCCATTTTGAAATAATCTGACATGGATAAATAAACACCAGTGATAGAAAGACAATTCAAAGCTCATAAATCATTTTTAAATTCCCAGGATTCCCTGAGATGTTTGTTGGTAAAACATATTAAACCTCCAAAAATGGGTAAGTAATAACCATCTGTTAAATGGAGTAAGGACACTTGCAAATGTCTTTGTTGCACAATAATAGAATGTTTTATTTGGAGAACATTTACTATGCAAGAAAATTAAAATGTCATTTTAACTATAAAAATTCATGATTTGCTCTTCTTTAAAAGAACCTTTAAAATCTAAAAAAGGATATTATCTGTATCTTGGAATTAAAAACCATGGGGAGGAAGGCAGTTATTCTGATAATTCAGTTTACGGTAGTTTGTATTTTCTGAGTTTCTAATAACTTAGGTAAGTGTGGCAATTTTCCTCTAAAATTATCTAGCACACAAATTGGAAACCCTTTTTACCACCTGTAGGTGACTCTTGTAACAAAAAGTTGAATAGTAATCTAACTATTAGAAACCATGGATCACCAATAATTATCTAACTCCTAAAGACAACTGGTACATAGCTATTCAAAATGTGAGTATTTTGAACAAGGAGTTATTCCCCCATTAATTACAAAATAAAACAGCCTCACTTTTCTAAGAATACTATTATTTTCTCACTGACTTCAAACAATATAACAAGCAAAATTCAAAATGATGGACTTCATGATAAACTATATAGAGGAAAAATGTAGGAAGACAATTATCCTAAGCCTACCTCAGAACAGCCACAATAATTAACCAAATAGCATTTCATTTTTTAATGCCAAAACTCCTTTAAAAGTGTTTTCCCCAATATTTAATTAGTTATATGCAATTCAGTACTAGAATTTTATCTTTACCTAGAATGACTATTATTATATAACTATTCATAAAACAAAGGGAGGCACACAACTGGATATCTTGGTGCTTCTAGCAAATGCATTAAAACCCTATAAAACAATATAAATAATAATAAAACACTAATCATACAACAAATAATAACAAATAATACCCATCAAACTCAATTTCCCCACTTTAAAGAATTTTAATTGTGCCTAGAAATCTTTTTGCATCATAAGGAAAGACAAAATACCTTCATGGATGCTTCTTCTGTATGAAAAAAATAAATAGCACATGAAAAATTGAAGCCATAAATAAACTGCACCAAATATAGCTATAAAATAAAACACCACATCATGTACTTTGGTAGAAGACATCTATGAAAAATTGAGGACATGATTAATAGAGATTAAGCCACTGTCTCTCTGATGTCTCGAAATACTGCTAATGATCCTTAGACTATAAGTCTGGCAGCTTCAGACATGTTAGGCTGAATCTTAATAAGCTATTTCAGTCATATTAAGCAAATGTAATGGGAAAAAAAACCTTTTTTGCTAATTAAGACAAGGCCAATGTGTCAATGGAAAGCCAGAAATAAAACTGAGGTCACCCATCTCAACGTGGGGTACACGTTCTACCTTCCCATGACTGCTTTACCATGAAAAATACCCTTTTTCACTGGTTATTCCATATTTTTTTGTAATTTTGGCCACTGTCTCCTGACAGTATGAAATACTATGTAAAAAATATCAGATTTTAAGTGCAGAAAGTGTTTCTTGTGATAGTCTTCAGGCATTCCTGCCTCTGAACATATGCACAGGAAGCCTTGTTGTTGCTATGGGTTTCAAGAATCACATCTATTTCATGATTATTTTAAGCACCATCAGTGGTACACTCTGATCTGTAATTATGACTCAGTCATTAGGAAATAAATATTGAATATGCTGTTAGTTCAGCTGATGTTCTGATATACTGAAACTGCCCAATACTGGAGGATTTCAATGTAAAATTTGTCTTCTGTAGATATACATTGCAAACTGAAATCCACATCTGTTAATGATAAAGAATATTATTTTGGTGACGGCTGTAACAAGCTTAAATATACCACTGCAAACCCAATCTGCTTTGCTTCAGATACAAATTGTGCAAGCTCTCCATCAGGCTTCAATTTATGTTGTACCTCATCTATTTCAGCCATCTTTTTCATACCACCACAAGTGGGAGACCAGAGCAGCTGCCCTGATTGTCCTACCCTAGTTACACAACCGCACTAAACATTCAAATGAAATGTTAAAACATATTAACCAAAAAAGTGACAGACCTCCTAAGAATAAAACCCCAAGAAAGAAAGAAAGAAAGAATGAAAGGATGAGAAAGATTCCCAAACAATAAACATTAATGACTGAAGCGATAGTGAAACTCTAACAGCAAAACCAGCTTTTCCCCATGCGGCCTTTGGAACAAAATCTATTTCAATGGCTCTGAGGGTGGACATGGAAAATAGGTCCCTCACATGAACAGTAAACATATACTTTTGTCGCAGAGGACCCAAATCCCATCCAAATGATATCTAACTGCATCCCATAAACAAGACCCAAAGCATGGGCAGTTTACTGGATGAGCCAAACAACTACTGAAAGAGTCACATAGTCATCATGCCCTTGAGTGCTGGAATAATCTACAAAAGACATTTTCCACTCAGGCATTCGAATAGTCCTGAATACTTTTTTTAGTTGACTTAACAGTCATTATAGGAAGGAGCTTTATCAGCTCAAGCAATGATTCAATGGTGTAGCAGGGTGATTGATAAAATTAATATTAGTCCCACCTTCACCCTGTTCTGGGAAACACATATAAGATAAGGAGACCCCTGTATTTAAAATTTAATATAAACAATACAGTCATGCCCCTCTTCAGTTCATGTTAAGTCAATGGCGATGAGATTACCTGAATTAATACTAGCCTTCTAGCCACTACTTTATTCATAATCAAATCTGAGACAGTATCAATTGTATTATCTAGCTTGCATTAAATCGTTTTAAACAGCATGATCTTTTATATATAATTACCCTATACTTCTTTAACTATGCCATGAATAGTCAGGGAGAAAGATGCTGAATGTTGCATAGCTGACTCATGTCTTCTCCTGAGCTCATATGTATCTAGTCTCTCTGCTGAATAAGAAGCAGAGAGACAAGGGGTGGGGGGGTGAGTGGGGCACCCACCCCAAGTGCCAACTTAAGGGGAGCACCAGAAGCACCTCCCTCCCCCCAACTCACACACCTCAGTCTTTGCTACGGAAGGGGCACCTCAGCCACAGAAGTCACATATCCTTGCACCCAATAGTATATGGGAAGGAGGGGTCTAGTGGAATGGCACCCCAATGAGGTTTTTCCATAGTAGATCCAGGTCCTTGCCCAGCAGCATATGTGGTGGGGGGACCAAACAAGACACCAGAGACAGCACATGGGGAGCCTGTGGGGTGCCCTTGGTGCCTTGTTTGCTCATCCCATGCATACCTATGCTACTGGGCAAGAAGCTATACCTCCCATGGCAAAAACCTTGGTAAGAAGAGGAAGGGGAGGAGAGGATATGAGGTGCCATTCTGCTCACCCCCTCCTTGCTACAGATACTGCTAGGTGCAGGGCTACCCAGCTGCTATTGCTAGGCTGCCCCTGCACCAGCAAAGTCTTCAGGAGCAGTGAGAGGATTCTGGTGTCCCCTGCTGCAGCTGGCATGCAGGGCTGCTTGTATATGCCATGGGGGTTTAATTTGGTTTAGTTCTCCCTAAATTGAAACAGTGAGTTTTTAAAAACACCACTTCAATTTAGGGAGAATTAAGCTGAACTAACCCCCATGGCATGAACACAAGGGTGGGGGCCCGATCCTTAGTTGCCTCTTTGTTGGCAGGGATGGGAGGGAAGGCAAGTGAGCTGCCAGCGGGCCAAGTAGTCCCTGAGCTGTGTGTGGGCCTCCCCCCCCCCAGGCAGCACCCGCCTGCTGGCACCTGGCTCAGGTGGTCCTGGGGGGTGCCACAGCCACAAAGAAAAGCATCGGCCCCTCTGCAGCCACGAAGAGAAGACTTCAGTTCACATTCATTACAGGTAACACTATTGACATCATTAAATGAAATTACTCTAGTAATTAATCTGACCCATAGTGTTCCCCTCTGCCTCCTGTTCTTTATAATTAATTAGATAAAAGTATTTGAAATGGGTACAACTTGCCAAAGGTTTACAAAGTCTTTGTCTCTTCAATAGTGTGGCTAAACAGCAAACTAGAAAATCAAATATAAAATATTCAGCCATCAAAAATCATGCCTGAAAACAAGGGGAAACATTTCAGTAAGGTTTTGATCCATGCTAGTTAACAAACCAAAAATGCCTGCATGCCTTATTCCCCATGGCCATTTTAGCACCTTTAAAACCTCAATTTTTACTTCAAATAGCTTATTCAAGCCCAGTCCTGAAACAAGCTGTTTGAAGCAAATGGGGAGCCTTTAAATCATGTAAAACAGCCACCTGGAATTCCTCTAAACAGCATTTTGGATTTCTTCCTCTCATTGACAGCTTTGTGCAGAGTGTAGAAACTCATGATTCCTCCTAAGAAAGATTTTATGAGGCCAGCATATGCATCATACTTTTGAAAACATCAGCTTTGCAAAGTGATGAGTCAGTCAATATATCATAGAAAGTCCACAGTAAAACAGTTTATCCCTTTAGCCCACCTAACCATGTGCCCTTCCTTCAGGAGGATTCTCTTACATGGCCAAACAACACTAAAATGTGCAGATAAAAATGTTTAACTTACCTAAAACGGTCTCCTAAAAGTTGTAAATGTTTTTATGTGTGCCATAAATATGGCTTCTAAATGACACAAACAGCCATTAAAATGAAGTAGAAATATGTTCTTCATAGACTACTATTTGTATTCAAACACTTCAGTCAGTCTTAGTTTTGGGGCATCTAACTCATGTACGATGACATCCCAAGACAAAGCAAGATATGGAGTTAAAAATGGTGCACCCTGTCATCCCTTCCCAATGAAAACCCTATGCGTAGGGGAAGGGAATCTCTAGAGTTTCTACACATCACTCTGTTGAAGGGCAGGCCTTAGTCTACATGCAAGGAACGTGCTTCCAACCTTGGAAATTTCATAAGAATCGGTACAGAAAATGAATGTCTTTTCACTGGCTCTGAGCCCAAATGTCCCTTTTGCTTTGCACCGTTTCCAGGAACATTATCTTGGCACTATCACATACAAGAATTCATATCCCCTCCGGCTGGGTTAATTTCTACAACACTAGAGAAACAGAGACAGTGTGTGTACCCATCACTCATCCAACATTGCTCTTCCTTTGACCAAACTTTCTCCAGTCTTCCCCCACACCTGAAAGCTTTTGGAATGAGGAGGTCAGTGCTCCCATGAAGATGGCTAAGTCTCTCCTTCTGATATATGACAGGTCTCATTCATACACAGATCTAGGCTGACATGATCTGAATCAACATATTTGAATCACATACTTTGATCTCAGGAAATGAAGTAGCAAGCTCTTCCTGAAACCCTCCCATATTAGAAGTTGATTGCTGGAAACTTCATCAATCACTCAGAATTGCATCATTGTAATGATACCACAATAGCAGCAACAATATGATGGGTCTCTATTTTTTAAGCCCTTTTGGTGCACAATTTCTGTGAATGTTAAGAACAAACGATTGATAATTGTGCTGCATTAAAAGCAAAAGTCATTGTCAAATAGATTGTTGAAAACAAAAGAAATTGTATTTGGGGCCTGTGCTCTGAGAAGCTGGGAGTGTTGCTGACTGATTGCTGACTGATTCCTACCTGGGCCTGACAGAAGCCTCAATGAGGGTGCAGAGCCAGTTCAGACCCAGCAGGGTGTGAAAGGAGACTCACCAGGAGACCAGGGAGCCTGTGAAGAAAGGTTGCAAACTGGGTAAGCAGTTTGCAGGCAGTTCACTGGCCAGTTCCCAGGCCAGTTTGCTGCCTGCCCCCACCCTTTTGAGGGCAGAGCCTTGCAGTTTGGCATGAGGAAGCATGAAAAAAAGGAACTCTTTGGGACCAAGGACCAATAAACAGGCCAGCTTCCAGGTGAATTTGCTAGGGAAGATGTGCTTGAAAGAAGAGTAGTAAGAGAGAGAAGGCAAATTAAAAGAGCCAGGAAAATGGCTAGAGGGCATTGGAATGCCAGAGCCACTACCACTACCTCTGCTTGCGTGTATGCGGTTTCTGTCTAGGCAGGACTGCTCACCCTGGAGGTTTCCACCCAGGTCCAGGTCTGGCACTGTGGGGACTGAGGCTTTCAGGTTCCTTCCAGTGATGGCTAGATTGGGGAGTGTTTGCAGTGTAAGCACATACAGGACTTTAATCACCCTGACATCCACTGGGAGGGCGATATACCAATGTGCAGGCAATCCAGGAAGTTTTTGGAGAGTGTTGGGGACAACTTCCTGCTGCAAGTGCTACAGCAGCCAACTAGGCACTGTGCTCCTCTTAACTGGCTGCTTGCAAACAGGGAAGAATTGGTGGGGAACGTAGTAGTGGATGGCAACTTGGGAGGCAGTGACCATGAGATGACAGAGCTCAGGATCCTGAGGAAAGGAAGGATAGAGAGCAGCAGAGTAGGGACCCCTAGATTTCATAAAAGCTGACTTTGACTAGCTCAGGGAACTTATGGAAAGGATCCTGTGGAAAGCCAGTCTGAGGGGGAGAGGAGTCCAGGAGAATTGGCTATACTTTAAATTAGCCTTACTGAGAGTGTAAGAACAAAACATCCCAATACACAGGAAGTCTAGCAAGTTATGGCAGGAGACCAGCTTGGCTTTGCAGGGAACTCTTCAGTAAACTAAATCACAAAAAGGAAGCTTATAAGAAGTGGAAACTTGCACAAATAACTAGGAAAGAATATATGAGCATTGCTCAAGCATGCAGGGATGAAGTCAGGAAGGCTTGAACCACAATTGGGGTTGCAGCTAGCAAGGGATGTGAAGGGTAACAAGAAGGTTTTCTACAAGTATGCCGGTAGCCAGAGGAGGAACAGGGAAAGTGTGGGTCCTTTCCTGAATGGGGGAGGCAACCTTGTGACAGAGGATGCAGAAAAGGCTGATGTACTCAATGCCTATTTCACCTCAGTCTTCACAGGCAAGGTCAGCTCCCAGACTGCTGCACCAGGCAGCACCATTTGGGGAAGAGGGGAGCAGACAACAGTGGCAAAAGAACAGTCTAGGGACTATTTAGAGAAGCTGGACGTATACAAATCCATGGGCCAGACAGGATACATCCAAGGGTGCTGAGGGAGTTGGCTGATGTGATTGCAGAGCCACTGGCCATAATCTTTGAAAACGCATGGCCATCAGAAGAAGTCCCAGATGATTGGAAAAAGACAAATATAGTCCCCATATTTAAGAAAGAGAAAAAGGAGGATCCAGGGAACTATAAAGCAGTCAGTTTCATCTCAGTCCCCAGAAAATAATGGAGAAGATCCTCAAGGAATCCATCTTGAAGCACTTGGAGGAAAAAGTGGTGATTAGAAACAGTCAGCATGGATTCATCAAGGGCAAGTCATGCCTGACCAACCTGATTGTCTTCTGTGATGAGATGACTGGTTCTGTGGATGCAGGGAGAATAGTGGATGTGGTATATCTCAATTTTAGCAAGACTTTTGATACAGCCTCCTACAATATTCTTACAGGGAAGCTAAGGAAAGATGGGTTTGATGAATGGACTGTAAGGTGGATAGAAAACTAGCTGGAGCATCAAGCTCAGAGAGTAATAATCAATGGCTCAATGTCTAGTTGGCAGCCAGTATCAAGTGGAGTGTCCCAGGGGTCAGTTTTATTCAATGTCTTCATCAATAACCTGGAAGATGGCATAGAGTGTACCTGCAGCAAGTTTGCAGATGACCCCAAGCTGGGGGGCGTACTATATATGCTGGAGGGTATGCCTAGGATTTAGAGTGACCTAGACAAATTGGAGGATTGGGCCAAAAGGAATCTCATAAGGTTCAACAAGGACAAGTGCAAAGTCCTCCACTTAGGATGGAGCAATCCCACATACTAGTACAGACTGAGGACTGACTGACTGGGAAGCAGCTCTGCAGAAAAGGACCTGGGGGGTTATAGTGGACAATAAGCTGAATATGAGCCAACAGTGTTGCCAAGAAGACTAATGGCATACTGAACTGCATTGGTAGGTGTGTTACAAGTAGGTCCAGGGAAGTGATTATTCTGCTCAGTTGAACACAGGCGAGGCCACATCTGGAATACTGTGTTCAGTTTTGGGCCCTACTACAGAAAGGATATAAACAAATTGGAGACAGTGCAGTGGAGGTCAACAAAAATGGTGATGGGGCTGAGGCATATGAAGAAAGGTTGAGGGACCTGGGCTTATTTAATCAAGAGAAGAGAAGACTGAGAGAGGATTTAATAGCAGCCTTCAACTACCTGAAGGGGGGTTCAAAAAAGGATGAATATAAATTGCTCTCAGTGGTGGCAGATGACAGAACAAGGAGGAACGGTTTTAAGTTGCTGCAAGGGAGGTTTAGGTTAAATATTAGGAAGAATTTCCTCACTAGGAAGGTTACCCGGAGAGATTGTGGATTCTCCACCCTTGGAGGTTTTTAAAACCCAGCTAGACAAAGCTTTGGCTGGGATGATCTATTTGGGGATGGTCCTGCTTTGAGCAGGGAGGTTGGACTAGATGACCTCCTGAGGTCCCTTCCAACCCTCATTTTCTATGATTCTATAATCAAAGAACACCCCTGTTTCTGGCATGTAAGTGAGGTTAGAGTGAAATTGTAGCTGTGATGGTCCAGGAATTATGTGAGAAGCAAGGATTTATTAGGGTATTATCTTTTATTGGACTAACTATAGCTGGGATAGAGTTAGATAAGATTTT
This sequence comes from Crocodylus siamensis, assembly GCF_052110815.1. NCBI lineage: Eukaryota > Metazoa > Chordata > Crocodylia > Crocodylidae > Crocodylus > Crocodylus siamensis. Next base: position 197,264,597 of record NC_143398.1, on the reverse strand, counting down.
GATACAGGATACTTCATCAGGTCAGAGCAGTGAGATCTAACAGTATTTTGTACTATGCTGTATTAGCTCTCATTTGAGGATTTGTTAAAGGCATCCAGTTACAGAATCAGAAACCTAATGTGCCACATTCCTCCATGATTGCTTATAAAATAGGTTATCTATGCTTCTGATATAATACCCATTGGAGTCATCAGGAAGGTTTCCATTGACCACAGTGAACATTGGCTCAATAGCAGTTAATTGCTGCTGCTACTATTTGAAATATTTTTATCATTAAAAAAATACTCCTCAGCTCCAGTGATAAAAGGCCACAGTTTTAATCACAGAACGTCCTGAAGTTTAAACTGCCAACTCTTCAAGATAAGGACCTTATCTCCCTGTGCATGGTACGTTCACATTGTGGCAGTTCTGGTCCATCCTCCTCAACCCCAAACTTCCAAAAGGCTATACTAAAGATAGAAAAGGTAAAGAGGGGGCAACAGAGATGATCAGGAGAATGGACACACTTCCCTATGACAAAATTAAATTGGTTTATAACGTTTCAGCTTAGAGAAAAGACAACCAAGGAAGGATAAGAAAGAGGTCTCTTCTATATTAGCCAATGTCTCAGGACAGGAGGCTGGAGAGGTCTCTTTCTCTAATTATACTATCAAAATGTGTTAAGGAGCAGTAGAAGCAAAGTATAGATATTCCTTTTGTCGGGGTGCATACATAAATTGAAAAAAAGAACATTTGCATTATTTGCATTATGAGCTATCATGTACTGTGGCACACAGTACTAAAATCATGAGGCCACCTTAAATCTACTTACAGTGTCCTAGAAAAATGTATCCACCTTATATTATGCATCTTTTCTATGAAAAAATATTAAACATATTCAAGCAAATCTATTTTAATAAATGATTTTTCCTTTCAAAAGAATGAACAAAACAAATGTTCCAGCACAAGAGCAACAATAATTACAGTACAATTTTGCTGCTAAATCATTACCATCTCAGTGATTCTGAAGAAAGACTATAATGTGTAACATGTACATAATAACTTAAATGTATGAACAGGGTTTTATTTAAAATTGTAATACTGCAATTAAAATGAAGAAAATAAAAAAAGCAGGAGATGCTATGTGTTCTATGTTTCTGGCATTTTAACTTGTTGAAAATAGATGTTCTGCTGAAAAAATGCCAAACTAAAACAGGTAGAAGCAGATCTTGGGTAATGAGGACTAGAAGCATTAAAAGGATTAAATATACCAAGAAGTTGCATAAATTGTGTAAACAAGAAAGAACCAATTAAATGAAGAGTCTCTATACCACATTCCTGTGTTCTTAATGAATAGAATAAAATGTAAAATGAATGTTAAAACTGATGTAGGACTTGTCTACATTTGAAAATAATTCAGATTAAGATTGCAGGTGAAATTAAAAATTATTAATTATTTCTAAATATTCCCAAGTGTGAATACTCTAAAATGGACTGAGCTGAATAGAAATAAAGCACACTTATTTTGAAACAAGGGTGTCCTCACAGGGAATAATTCAGGAATGGTTATTCTAAAAAGATGTTCCTAAATGACTTGTAGTGAGTCTTGAAAAGAGTATTTAACATTTATTATATATAGTACTGTGATTGGGAATGCTCTTTAATTGCAGAGCATTCCTACTGAAATCAAATGAAATAGGTATACCAGAGCATGGGTGAATTATGAAATCATAGTGAGTAGCACATAGGAGCAAACACAGAAAGCAGTTACTAGCCTTGGCAGATGTTACAATTGTCCCATGATCAATGTGTTAATCACACAATAAATTGCAATGAGTCATATTTTCAAGCAATTTATCACCCAATACCAAGCTGCAAAAATGGTGATCCAGCTTTGAAGCTGTTACTTATAAAATCTTTGCAGTTGTTTGCATCACACCTTAATCTGAACCTATGGGTTTGGTATGTGTAGAGTGACGGGACTTGGACCAGTCCCCCATTGTCCAAGGGTGGACTCATGCTTAACTTTGCTGCCCCAGAGTACAGCAGCAGGAGATGTCATGACTCAGCACCCCTCCGCCCTTTCTCCATTTTCAAGGCTGATAGACTTCTTTGTCCTTTCACAATATTTGATAAAATGAGCTTGAGCCCACGAAAGCTTATGCATCTCTGATTTAGTTACTTTATAAGGTTCCTCTTTACCCTGCCTTCTTCCTTAAAAAGCCATTTAGCACCACTCCACTACAGCCAGAGTGTGAACAAGTGACATGTTTTATTTGTCTGACATTAGGAGAGATGGGGGAGACAATTTGTTCAGAAACTTGCAGGCAGGACAAGCCTTATACAAAAGTACCTCTCATAAGGTCCCTGGAGAGTGTGAGCCCTGAAGCTCCTGTTCCCTCTCCCACCTTTCTAATGGATCTCCCCAGTTCTGCACAAGGGTCACAGATGCAGCCCCTGCCGTCAGCTCTCCACTTCCCTTTGTTGGCATGTGCTGGAAGAACACGGTCCCAAGGCACTGCCTTCCTCTCTGGATAGCTTGCACTGTGAATGTGAAGCAAGTCACATGGCACAACATTTCCATCAAGTGATATTATTTGTTGCCGAATGGAAATAACTTCTGCCATGGGGCACTCTGGAACAGCTGATGAACATTGAATTTCCCCTGACTCCTTTTAATGTGTTATGTGTTTGTCTGCTGTATCCCTGGATCTTGCAGCAATCCATAAGCACAGATGCTTTGACTGCTCCAGATTTATATTAGTGCTTCTAAGGCCTTTTAAATAAGTATAGATAGCCTTATTGATGCAACAGCATTATCTGATTTGATTTTTTCTTGCCCACTTTACTGCCTTCCAACCAGCTGGTTGCACTCCAGTGGTAGTGAATATACCAGTTGAGGCCAATCCTGCAAAATAATTGTTACAGCTGATGTTGGAGCAAGACCAAGGAGAATGAACCTAAGACACAGAATGAGACCATCACCAGCCGTGTGACATGCTAATGCAACTTTTCCTTCCCTGTGGAATCCCCACATCATAATCTAGAGAGTTAGTCCCAAAGAAAGTCAGACTAGAAGCCATGAAAATGGTCCTTCTGCTATAGATTTCTCTGTCTCATTTAACACTAACTGCAGTTGTGCCCCCTTATACATATGGGCTCGGTAAAGAAATTACACATAAGCCAATTTAAGTGAGTGGAAACTGGCTTAAAACTAACAGAACAGAAATTATGCGCACATAAACCGGTTTGAAAATGGCCAACCCCAATTTAAGATGAACCTGGATGGATGTAGTCTCAGCCTTAACTGATTTAGGTTAAACTGGTTTATGGAACTTCTGTCTTAGATCCCCTCTTGAGTCAAGCTACCTCACAGTCCCGCAGCATCCCAGGATCCTTTGCAGCGCTGAGCTCTCTGTACTGTCTGCTCCAGTGGTGCAAGAATAGCCCCATCCCCAGTTGTCACAGAGCTGAGACACTAAAACCTCCACTCCCTAGCTGGATTCCTGCCTGAGCCTATCACCCTGGCAGAGTGGGGACAGAAGAATGGACCCCCACACCCTCCTAGCCTGGGTCTGCACAGTGCAGGGGGAGGAAAAGCCCCTGTAGCGGGGCTCTTTGTTTCCCCAGATCCTGGGGAGGTGGGCTGGGATCATCCCAGCCCCACCCCCTTGCCAGCCTGCAACATCTCTGAGACACAGAAGGGCAGGGAGAGCAGACTCCTAGACTGGCACTGCCCCCACCCCCAGCAGGGGTTTGCACAAGGCAGCCCCTGTGGGCAAGCAAGCAGGCAGGGCTTGGGTTTTCCCAGCCTGGCTTGTTGGGCTGTGGGTGGGGGGCTCCCCACACAGGCACCTTTGTGGGGAGGGGAACTGGTGCCAGAGTGGGGGTGCATTCCCTCCTCCTGCCCCCACTTCTCAGAGAGGCCGTCAACTGGCAAGTGCAGAGAGGGGACTGGGGTACATGTCCCTTTGCGCCATGCAGACCACTTCTGAGGGTAGACAGGGGTGCAGTTCCCCTGCTCTTGCCCCTGCCTCTTAAAATGGCAGGTGGCTGGCAGGAATCAGGGCTCTTGAAAGAGACTGCCTGCTGACTTTCTCTCTCCTTGTGACTGATGTGTGTCCAGCAGCCAATCAGGCATGGGCTGCCATTGGCTGGGTTCAGCAGGACCCAGTATAACAGGAGGGATGCATGAGCACCCCCAGGCTTCTGGTCTGGGCCAGTGTACACTGCTGTTTGCTTTGGCTACCATAACACTGAATGTCAGTTCAGGTCATCAGTTCAGTCTACACAGCTTAGAAGAACCTGAGAAGATTCAATCAATTCTGCCTTGGGCTTTTTAAACCTCTGTACTTGCCATGGAGACTAATGTGATGGGAGTTTCAGGGCACTGTCCAGTATGTTTCCTGAAGTAGCCATTCTATTATGGAGGAGTACATTGGATCTGTGTGCAAAAGATGCACAATATGTCTCATGGTGGCCTGGATTTCTCTGCATTCGTCAGTTTGGGTCTCTCTTTACCTTCTCCAAAGGGTTTTAAATCTGACTCCTTCTGAGGACTACTCATTTCTATTGTTTTTAAATTTTCATGACTTAATCTGTATGTGTCGCATTAAACCAATCTGATCCTCAATCTGCTCATTAAGAAAACACCAATGATATTTTTGTGGGTCCCAGTTATGTATATGCTCCATGTTTGTGATGTTGTATTTCCCTCAGGTGGTGAGATTTACCTTAGAACTTGCAATTTCATCAAATAGTGGGGGTTTTATACTACTGCCTAAAAAGCATGATCTTTGTTGAGCCAATTTAGCAAACACTAACTGTAATTGACCTTAAAAGGATTATTTTAATCTCTTGATCCTTTTCATGTGTGTAGCTCAGAGGGAGTTGTTTGGCTATCTATTTCAGCTAGCCAGGAGATCAGCATTCAGAACATAGCAGTGAAAAGACATACATCATAACTGATTTATAACAATGCTTGCATGACTCAGGGCTCAGAAACATTGCCTCATATAATTTTTACACTTTGTGACAAGAGATATAATTTTACTTAATTTTTTCAGATGACCAACTGAGAGAAAGACAAAAAAGTATTTTCTTGAACAAAACCTAGGTAGTTTAGATGCACCATTTTTTTTGGGGGGGGGTGTTAAAACATATTTCCTAGAGAGCCTGATTCTTTACTCAATTATGTGTATGATGGTTTATTTCAGGGGTGGGCAAAAATTGGCCCGGGGGCTGGATATGGCCTGCCAGGCCATTCTATCCAGCCCACGAGGCCCCTAAAAAATTTAGAAAATTAATATTTACCTGCCCCTGGCTGCCTGTAATGTGGCCCTTAATGGCTTGCCAAAAATAAGTAAGTGGCCTTCTGCCCAAAATAATTGCCCACCCCTGGTGTATTTCAATAAAGGAGCTATACCATAATAAAAACATTATAACCAAGTGGAGAAATAGACTGGTGATGTCTTCTTAATAAAGCATTCCATATAGACTTAGATTCATTTATTTACAGAAGATCATAAATTTGAAGTTAGTTTTCACATGTGGAAAAGAGTTCTGTCTTATTTCACACATTCATATTACTGCTACTAACAGGCCTAATTTTGTAATTCAGTACAACAATTGATATAAGTAGCCATTTCTTGCTAGCATGCTGAAGAATTAGATATATTCCCTTTTTATGCCATTGCTTTCAACAAGGATGTCAAAGAGAATGAAATAGCCAAATATAACTGAAGAAAAAATCTAAAGGGTGAATTTGTGCTTAAGTGCTCAAGAAAACACAAATTATTTACTATGCAATTGATTCCTGAAAAACTAAAATGAACCCACAGGTACTCAGCAATATATAACCCAGTTGTAAACAATTTTAGTAGGATACCATGTTCTTCTGAATATCTGTGCATTTCTAGAAGTTAGAAGTTGAAAGTGAATTCTTTAAACTGATTTTGCCACCGCTTCCCCACAATGTAACTTCCAAAGACTTACAAATCTGACCTGAAAAGCTCAGCCTCATTCTAGAAGGTAAATTCTAGTAGCTATGCTGACAAAATATGCTTCTTTTTTTTGTTTTTGTTAAAACTGTAGTGAACAAAACATCTCAGCAAAATCATGAAATTCCAAGTAAAGGCAAGGTTGCTTTGAAATTCTAAGAGAAAATATTGTAGATTTAAGAACACCTGTGTGCATGATAACTAATACAAAAAGCACATAATAAGTGAAAATGATTTGTAAGAGGTTTTGAAGAAACTGCAGTACAAGGCATACTTTGATTACAACTTTCATTTTTTCAAATCATGCTTGATTGCAACAATCACAGCTAGATGACTCTATTACTCTAAAATAATGCACCTCAGCAAAGGCCTCAATGCACCTCCATAGAGGCCTCAATTCAAGAAAGTTCTTAAGCACAAAATGAATTACCAGAATGACACCATAAAAGATTCAGAGAGCAAAGGTAAAGAAACTTAAGTCTAGTTTAAAACCTAGTGGAAACCAGCATTTTTCCAGTCAGGAAAAGCATGTGTACACTTAAACTCTAATGGGACTACTCACATACCAAAAGTTAGACACATGTTTACAGTTCTTTATTGGATTTGGATCATGATGTATAAGTAAGTCCTTATTTTACATGGTAACATGTAATAATAACATGAAATAATAACAATCACATTATAACATGATATAAACTGTACAAAAATTCTGAAAATGACATTGACGCAAATGGGCATCTTTACTCAGACTTGGCCCTTTCTTAGAGCTCTCACTAAAGAACAGGCATGTAACAGATTTAAACCAGCATAATCTGTCTTCACGGCAGTGTAAATGTGGAGCAGATGCATGATGTACAGTTCTATGATTGTGTAAAATCGTAGGGTTGGAAGATACTTTGGGAGTGATCTCATCCAACCCTCTGCATGAATGAAGGGATGCTATACCTACACCATCCACGTTAATTGCCTTTCCATCCTCCTCTTGAAAACCTTCAACAAAGAAGATTTTACAACTTCCCTGGGAAGACTATTTCACTGCCTTACCATTCTAACAGTAAGAGAGTTTTTCCTGAGAGAGTTTTCTAATTTTATCTGCTTTGCTGAAATTTGAAGCCATTGCTTCATGTCCTGTCCTCTGTGGCAAGGAAGAACAGTTATTCTCCTTCTTCTGTAAGGCAGCCTTTCAAATATGTGAAAACTGTTTTCATGTCACCCCTTACTCCCCTTATGTTCAAGCTAAACACAAAGGAAGACATCCTTACTATGTAATAGTTATATCCCCTAGAAATTCAGCATCAGTTACAGCAGTGCTCAGTCAATTTTACCGTTTGGTAACCACTTGTTCAATGAAATCATCCATCCCACCACTGAGGTGTTTTAATAATACTGCAGACAACCACCTTGAGAGAGCTGTCTAGTCTGGATACCAGTGTAACTTAAGTTAGCATACAAACCCATTTAAGTTACACTGATGTAAGTGCATCCTGGGTACATACCCATGCATCAAGAATTGATTGGTTCTTATCACACTAAGCAGTGCAGGGTGCAACATGCTCATTCCTTTTTCATCCATTTCAGGTTGATTCATTTCACTTTCTTCCTTCTATTTTTTATTTACTGTGTTTCTCCTGTTAGACCCTACTTTCTCCCCCTCCCCCACTCGACCCCTCCACTCCTGTCTTCCAGGTTAAAATAATAAAATGTGTACAATCTGAAGGAAAATTATTTAGGATGCTACATAGAGATAAAGCCAGAAAGAATTATGGAATAACATTGAACAAGGAATAACGCATCTGAGTATCATGCCAAGCTGAGCAATTGGCTCTTATGGGAAGATCTGAAAGCCTTGTGACATTTAAAAGCTAAACCAGACAAAACACTAGAAATAGCAGTATAGTGAATCCTGCATAGCTGGAGAATGTACCAAATGACCTGTAATAGGATTTATTCATGTCAAACATATGTAATTTATAATCTATTATGTATACAAGACCCACAGACTGTTGAAGCAAGTCACTGAAGATACTAAGCAAATCATGCTTCAAGGGTGGCAAAAATGGAATACTTCTCATAAACTGTGAATACTTAACTGTGTTTTATATGTGAAAGTTATTAATTAATCTCTTAAAACAAAAGGTCTTCCTGGTTTTCCTTCCATCTTGTCTGATAGTAAAAGTGCTGGACTTTAGCCATTTGGTGGTTACTGGACAATATGTCCACAGAAAGATGTTGTTCCCTTACCCAACATTTCACATACCTGTCCACTCTAAGCTTCAGCACCTCCTTGACAACCATGTTAAATCAACGGTCCTGGCTGCATGTGGCACCTGCATGCTATTTTTTCTCAGGGAATAGCTGATTATAGTGACTCAAAAACAGCTTTGCCTAAGCAAAACATTATTTATGCATTAACTCATGGGTATGTAGCAATCATAGACAAGGGTTAAATTAATAAAGTTCTTATATGCATGTTTCCCCTTACCTAATCCTTAATCTTTCCTTGCAAGGCTTGGTAAGTTCCATTCGGCCCAGCTACCTTTGTCTCTGGTTGGAAGAAGCAGACTGCCCTGCTGCAAATATGTTCTCTGTCTGTCTCTTTCTCTCTCTGCATGTCTTCTTGCATCACTGTCAGATCTCACTGGCACTTTCCGGGCAGATCCTTACAACCCACTCATCTTCCTTTTCCAGACCCATGGCTCTTTCATTGTTTAGTATCCTCTCTAGTCCTGAACTTAGCCAGGAGCAGAGTAAACCTTTCCAGCCTAGTTGGAGCTAAGAAGGGGCATTCCTTCAATCACAGCTAAGGTTTAGTTCATAGCTCTCCCCACTGCTTCCTTAAGGATCCTTGGTATTTTCTGGACTGTACCTTATACCTGCAAGTTTTTTGTCTCCTGTTACTTTTCTGTTCATCCCCCACAACTTGTTTGGTTTAACTGCTTGCAGAGAGGCAGAACGTCAGGGGGATCAATGCATACGTATATAATACTTTTTTAAAAATAATACTCATAACTCCCTCCTTCTCCACACTATATATTGCTGTGTTGATTACTTACAAGGCACTAGTGTTTTCTTGGGTTAGGTTTATGAAATAAGAAAAAATGATAAAGAGGTTTGTTTGTTTTTTAATTTGCTCATTTGAAATTATACTTTAAAAGAAAAATGGCATAAAACCTACAAAAGTAACATAATCAAGAATGATTAGATATGTCAGTTCCTCTGAAGATGGTATCTTAAGTATTATTCTTATGGGAAAAAATGTTTGAGCATATACAATGTGTGAGGTTTTTTTTTCTGTTCTGTGATTGAGATCCATAAATTCCCTCTAGATTAAAGATAACTATAATCCATGTCAGATTAATAAACAGATTATATCAGAAAAAGCTTTTCAAAATTCATAGATATTTAGCAAACTTTTAATGTTATTTCTGTGGCTATGAACAAGATAGTTTCCAATTGGCTTAAGTACCAGAATCTTTTTTGCTGATGTAGTCGTATCATAATTACGTAACATTTGTCAAGTAGGTACCTGTGATTTTACTACAACAATGCAAATGGCTGCATTCTCGGTACATATTTTTTTTGGCAGAAGAGCAAAGCATTGTAACATGCTGTACCTTTGGCTTGAGAGAGAGGTTTATAATGTAATGTCTTTAGTATTTATTTAAAGGAGTTCTACTGTGACAATCTTCTTTTCCATTAGCCTTGATTTTTAAAATGTTGATGCTCAATGAACTTTGGAAAAAGCATGTTCCAGAGTTCTGCATTTAGCCATTTTAGATTAAGATTTAAACTAGACACATAAGCCATGACCTCAAAATAATAATCAGAGTAAATGAAAAGCTTACATAAACATCTATGTACTGTAGCTAGCACTACAGTAGATAGCTGCTGCAGATAGCAGATACTCTATGGCAAAACTACTTTAAATTACTCAGAGGTTTAACTTCATATTTACTCAGATTAACTACAGTATAAAGCTGTAACTTTTGAATGACAAAAAGGTGCAGGAATAGGCTTTATTTTAAAAAAATACCTAATATAGGAGATAAAAATGGAACAAGAAAAACATTACAAGGTTAAATCCTGATCTCACTGGTATTATTTTCCTTACATGAAAGAGATGTTAATTTGTAGCCAATGCCAGAATATCAGCAATGTTTTAAGAAGCATGTGGTGATCTGTATCAAGCAATATCTATATAATGGCTTACAAAATTACATATTGACTGATGACTGTCTGGTACAGAATGAGGCAGCCGTGGATGACAATACAAACTGAAGCTTAATTGGAGTTGGAAGCATAAGATGCTCATTATGCCCACCAATCTCCAGACATAAATCTTCTCTGAGGGTACCATATGTCTGATCTTCCATGCCCATTGATTATTCTTGCTTATTTAATCATAATTTCATTATTCAAGTCTTAAGCAAGTTACAGGATATCAAGTCTAACTCTCTCCAATGCTAATAACTCTACTTTGGCACACACATTCACTGGGAATCACAGATGGAGTGAGAAGGGTTTTCCATATCTTATTTGTGAATCAGGAAGATCAGGAATTTTAGCCGAAGTCTTCCACATCCCCAGTGAGTACTCTAACTTAGTGTCATTCATAGTAGAGAAGAAGTGGAGTTGCTGTCCCAACCATCAAGTTAGGACCTCACTCTACATTAATTTTAGGCACTTTCTGGATTTATTAACCCTTGGACTGTCCATACATTAACACCTAAAATTAATATTAGGCACATTTTGAGCCACTTAAAGTTATGCCACATACACCCCACCTGCTCACCCCCAAACCCCATGCCTACCTCTACCTCCTGCAGGGAGGAGCTCCCCTCCCCAGTTACCAGCTGTCCAGTCATGTGCCACCACACTCCATACCTCCACAGGGGCTCCCAGCTGGAGTGCCAAGAGCCCCATGGAGGTGAGGCACAGAGTTCACCAGAGATAAATTATGCAAAATGATTCAATTATTCATGGTCAGCCTTTTATGTGCAAAATTGCACAGGCACATAATTGCATGATTCTTTCGGGTATAACTAACGTGTGGTCACTCCTCACAGAGAAGCCACCCAAGTTTCAGTCAGTTTCAGTCCTCCAGTATCCCAGGATGCAATTCCCCCCCACCCCTGTTCTGTGTGGACAAACTTTCCACCCCCTGCACTCTACTGCCCATTGAGTGGTTCTGGCACTAAGCTGACTCCCCCTCCGGTCCCTGCAGGTGTGATCTTCCCACCTCATGCAAACAGCCTGCAAAGCGCATGTCAGCTAGCCAGGTCTCAGGGTATGGATGGGTCCAGGAGTAGAGTGGAACAAGGTAGAGGGCTGGATTGGGTCCCCATGAGCTAGGGCTTCCTTCCTGTTGCAGGGGCAGTAGCTCCCCTAAGAGCACCTTCCTTCACTGCTCCCACCTCGCACCCACCCTGGGAAGCAGGACCAGCACTCCCCATATCCCAGTCCCAAATCCCAATTTATTAAAACATGAGACCTTCTTTAATACGCTTCTTCTGTATTTCTTTTTAAATTCTTTTTTGTTTTATTTTATCTTCAGTGCATCTCTTCTCTCCCTGTCCCACCTGGTGACTCCAACTGTCCCAGGGATGTCCAACCCTGCCTGCCTTCAAAGTTAGATGCTATTATAGGCAGGCGACAGCCAATGGGATACAGCAGCCACACAGCTGCCTGCAGGGTGCAGAGCTGCACTCCTGCACAACATTTGCATCAAGCCTCATTTCAATTATGCATCTTCCATCAAATTCATGGTTACTTTTTTTTGATAGCTCCTTTTTATGCTTTATGGAGATGCACTTTTAGCATTTCTTTAATAGGCTGTCCATATATTTATGGCAAGTTGGCACCCCTGTTTTCATAACAAGTTTTGAAATAGCATTGGTTCCTTCTGATGTAGAACACAGACTTGGATTTTTCTGATAAACTTCTTTTACTAATCAGCTCTATTATCACAATCCTGCATACAGCTTTCAAAATCATAACCCTATTTACCTGCTTGCATCCACATATCAACTGGCAGTATATAGAATACGAAACATTCCCCATAATCATTTAATCTGTAATTTTGCTGACACAAAATTTTGAGGCAAGGTCAGAGCTGTAAGGACTGTAAGTGCTAAGTGTTAATAGAGTGAGTAATACATTTGTGCAGTGGATACCAAACAAAGCAGGCAGCTAAGCAGACCATTTTAACAACTATTATTACAACAGGGTTGAACCTTGCACTTTAGCACCAAAAAATAACAGAACTCAGCCACTTGATTTGAAAAAGAAGGGGTAAAAATAGAAGTATCTCTAACACACTAAATACAGAAAGTGATTGGACTATAGAAATGGTATTGTATGATTTCAGTATTTATCATCTCTGAATAATTGGATTGGTTCTAACTTTTGTAGAGAATACAGTCATTTTTGTTCTCCGAACTTTATTTCTGTAAATCACAGAGAGGCAGGGTGGCTATTGTGGGTGGCTGATTTCTTATCCAAAGTACTTATTTTCTACATTGACCTACTGACTTCTGAGCTCTACGACATAGCACTTTTGTCATCAATAAGTACTTAGTTAAAATTAAACTCAAGACGTGGGGATTTAATCCCTTGCAAGAGCAAATTTAAAAAAAAAAAATGATCTCCTTTCAGCTCTGGAGTCCATTGCAAGTACAAATGAAAGAATGTGTGTGGATGTCTAACTACTTAATTTGTCTGCAGTAAACAGAGTCTGTCAATCCCAGATTGGTCTTGTCAGCCATCTTCAGATCCACAGATAAGACAGTCATGGAAGACAATCATCCAGGACTGTAAGGAATTGCCAGAGAAGATGACAATGACTTAATTTAAAACACAGCCTTATAATGAGCTCTGTAGTCAAAGGCAGATTCAATAAAAGAGCAGGGCCTTAGAGGAACCTGTGAAAATCTAGTCTTAGCTAAATAAGAATTTATAGGCTCAGTTGGGTTATACGTTGTACAGGATAAAGCGTAACATCTGGGGAACTAAACTGATAAAGTTCCTGCCCTAGCTCTACTACAGGATGACTGTAACTGCACAAATGGAAAACATGTTCTCGTTTTTTAAAAATAATAAGGAACTGATCCTGCAAAATAATTTGTGCCCAGATTTCCTTCTACTGTCTATGTTTCTTCAGTGGGAATTCTGCTTACAGAAAACTTAAAACTTGGCCATACATCACTGATTTTAAGGCATTTTATAAAGAAATCTATATATTCTTTTTCCTTAAAGTTGGTGGAATAAATAATATTTTAAGACTATTGAGTTTTTCATTAATATCTCATAGAATGCTGTAAATTAACATGTAAAATGCATGCTTTCTACTTTAAAGATTATAAGAAATTTTCTACCAGTTTTCCCCCAATATTTTCTTGCACTGAAAAATTAAGGTTCTGAATTTTCTTTCTGAACCTTCCCAGCACTTCTCTATCCCATTTTTTTTAACTATGGCACTATTCCAAAACACATTGTCTCATACATCTTATTTAACCAGAAAAATCTTTAAACAGTATACTGCAGACCTACATCAGTCAGCGAACATGGAAACTTTTCTGTTATAAATAGGATTATAGGAACTGCAGAAAAGTAATTAAAGAGGTTTTCCAGACCTTTTAGAGATTCTGAATTTTAAATGAAAAATATAAATATATCAAGATCATCCTATCCATCCTGTCTACGGAATCTGTATTTAATATATTTGTCATTTTATATAAATAGTTTTTAATAAATTTAAAATATAGACATACTTGTATTCTAGAACATCTTTTTTAGCATATTTTCATTGTTCATAAATAATTTCTATGTAGTTTTGTACTATAGTATCTGAGAGCGTGTCCTGACAAGTGCACATGTGCAGTTTGTGGTGCCTCAAACCATATGCAACACAAGTGCACCTGTTTGCTGCATGTTTTTCAAAAAAAGTGCTGCTAAAAAAAGCGGTATGGCACACATGACAGCAGCAGGCACCACCAGAAACTGGAGCCTAGCTGGCCAGACCCACATTCTGCCTGCCAGCCAGGCTCTGAGCAGCCAGGTCAGCACTGCTGCTGCCCTAGGAAGCCCCTAGGACCCAAGGTAAGATGCATAAGTGCTGGCCTCAGCCTTTCCTAGCCTACCTGAACCACTTTGCCATGCACTGGAGTGTGCATGGAGGGGTGTACCTAAGGGCAAATAGCAGCCACACAGATATGTGCAGCTGCTATTTGTCCCATGGGAAATGCACACCCCTGCATATGCACATTCATTGGGATGTGACCTGAGGGTTTATTCCTCTTACAAATTGAAACAACTTGGGATCATGTGAGAAATTATAGGCTGAGTGAAAATTAAATGAATAGGACTGTCCAGGCAACAAATATGACATTTCATGAAAAATTCTGAAGTTAGATATTTGTTTTTGTTTCATACTGGAACAAAAATGAGATTACTCAAACTTTTTCATGAAAAACACACTGGAGAGATTCCAGAATAGCTGGAATAGTAATTAGTTGGAATAGTAATTAGATTCCAGAATAGCTGGTATAGTAATTAGTTCCTATTCTCCAAGCTACTCTGGAGTGGATGTTCTTCATCCTGGACCTGAAAACAATGAGTTTCATCAAAACTGATATACTCCCACATAAACACAGGTTTTGATTAATTGGCATTTTCTGTCTAAAAATCAATTAAACTTTTTAAGCACTAAACTCTAAGCCATCTATCCACCAGACTTTTTTTGCCAGCCTGGATCACTTGAGCATGGTATCCTCTGACCTGGCTCTGTTTACCACACATGGAGAGAATAATTTGGTTCCACAATATGTATTAAATTAAAGGAACTTTAAATCTTCTTTGCAGCACTTCATCAACTCTTATTTTCATCAGTGGTTTGACCCATGGTTTTTGCCTTTAAGATCACACGACAAAGCAGACAGGCCCCTGGAACATGCAACATTATGTAAAGAAGTGAAAGGAAAGGATAAGGCTTTACAAAGAACAACATTCCTGGACAACTCATTAGGAAAACAGGCAGGAAAACTGGTGTTCATTTTTTGTAGTTTTTATTTCAAGTTTCTTCACTGGTGTTTGCAGAAAGGGAAAAAATGGTGGAGAAGGTATGTGGGAGTTTGAGCCAAAGAAGAGATTACAAGGGTGACATGCTTACATGTCAAAAAGAGAAAAGAAAAGAAGTTGCTTTTAAGGATCATGTCTTTGATTAATGTTCATTTCCACTTTGTTAGAGAATTATTCATAAATAATTTAAAAATAGTTAGGAAATTGGTATGGGATCTAACAAGTCAACTGGTTGTTCAACATCCTTGCATTTTTTCTAAGCTGCAATGTAATTAAGGCAACATGATTTCCTTTTCTCTGTCTCCCCATCCCCGCCACACACAAACACTACAGTGCCTGATCTGATCCCGCTCTTACTCAAATGAAGTGCAAAATCCCCACATTATATAAACACGTATAATACCCAATCCATAACTGCTATTTCTCCATAGTGACAGACAAAACTGTCTTGTACTCTAGGGATCTGAACTAAACTTTTTTTGCCTTAAGGTAAATTGTCCATAGATTCCAAAATATTTTGAAAACTGCAATATTTACTCCTTAATAAGTACTGCAACCATCATTACCTTTACTGGGGTGGGTCAAATTAACCTAGTGTCCCAGGCCAGATTAGGACCAGGGGGCTCTTCACAGACCGGTTCCAGCTTGGAGCATAAGGCAATGATGGAAGCAATGGCCACTGAAGCAGCAGTGATGATGACCACTGAAGCAGCAGCAGGTCAAGTGTGGTGGCAGTGATGACCACCACAACATCATTGGGGTTAATAGCCATGGACCAGGCAGCCACATGCCATGGTGGAAGTAAAGCAAATGGTGGTGAGCCAAGCAGCTACAGGTGAGTGGCAACACAGCACTCGCTTGTCATCCTGCCACCTATGGTCATGTCCATCATGGTCCCAAGGCCCTGGATTCTGTGGCAGGTCAAACCCACCGAATTCCCTGGTCCACCAGTAGTCAGGGATACCATGAAATACACTGTGTTTGATGCTCCTTACCTATATAATATATCAGGGTCATATCTGTTCCTTGTATAATTAAAATTTTCAAAGAATCATTTTTATTTTAAATTGCCTTGTTCTTTTTGCTTAAAAGCTGGATTTTAAGATAGTTTATGAAGTGATTTTTTAAAATATAAAAGTATAATGACTTCTTGGCAAAAGTGAACACACTGCCTGAAGACAGAATGTAGATTTTTTTTCTTGTTCTGTTCAGTTATTTTTTGACAGCCTGATGGAGTACTTCAGCTTCATTTCAGCATCTCCAATGAGATACAATCATCTAAAAAGTCTACAGATGTCAGAAAAAAACAGCATTAAACTACTTAAAGTATTTTAGCTGATTTGGAATCAAAAGCCCTCTTCAACTTGTCCTATCAATGGATACAAATGTTTATCAATGGAGCAATGTAGACCATTAGCGGAGGATATCTAGGGTGCCCATAGCTATAGAGAGCCAAACATAGTAAAGTATTATTATGAAGGAATAATTTTCTTCTTTTTTTTATTATTTCCTTCCTTTATTTGTGCAGGTCAGTGTGGAGAAAGCCTTTGCTAGGGATTACATGAGCTTGATGTGGCCTCACCCAGAGTATTGTGAGAAGCTCTGGGCTCTGCATTTTAAGAAGACTGGGGGGAAGTTAAAGACATTAATTTAAAGGCATGATGGGGTCTGATGCACAATCCTGACAATCAAGCATCCTGCCAAGCCATACATACATAGCAGGAAGCATCACTGTGCAATCAAGCATCAGATCCCATGACATCAAATTGCCAGTCTGAGATATTCCGGAGATCATGGTCCCTGCACTGGAGAGTAGCAAACTCCTGTAGCTGGAACCCCCAATCAGTTAATGCAACATTCAGGTTGGGAGGGGCACTTGGAGCCTTTGGCTCTCATGTGCTCCTCCAACTAGATGCCCTGATCAGTTGACTGAGACTCCCAACTGGGTAAGCATATGGAGCTTCTGGAAACATGCGGAGCCTTTGGAAGCATATGGAGTGCACCATGCCTCCCTGGCTGGCAGCTCTGGTCAACTGATTGTGGATCCCAGCCAGAAGAACACACCATGTGCTCCTGCAGCTGGGAGCCCCAATCAACTGATCAACACTCCCAGCCTCTGGTGTCTTGAAAGGCTCCAGTGTGCTCTGGCAGCTGGGAGCACTGGCAACACATTCAATTAAAGGTGCAAATGGAACTGGCCACAAAATTATTACATATCTTGTGTAATAACTTTGTGACTTATTTCTCATTTTATCACACCATTAACTGAATAAACGAGTGGCTACATCACTACTTAAGACATGATTAACCTGTGAATCATGTCTTAAGTGTAACATATGTTGGGGGCCAAAGGAATGGGGAGAACTATGTGAGCATGTATCTCAGATCATTCTTTTCATTGTAAAAGCTCCGTGATAGTTTTTGAATAGCAAGTTTAAACAAAAATGCTATTCTAAGTGACTGCAGTGTCAAAATAGGAAAAAACAATGTGCACAAACAGAGCTGGCCTTAAGGGCAGGTGACGTGGGTGCCATAGCCATGGGGGCACCACCATATACACACACATTCATGCATGCACGCACGCACACACACACACATACACACATGTGTGAGCAGCCCATGCTCACAGCAGCACTCTTCCCCTGCCCTGCCCAACCTCACCCTGCCCTGGGTTTTAAAGAACCAAATTGAGGCTTCAGAAAACTGGGTGCAAGTTATGGTTTTTATCAATACTGAGCGAAAAAAAATCAAAGATATGATAAAGAAAATTGTAAAAATAACTCTACATATAAAAACTAAGGGGCGATTTGCTGAGGACTACAGGAAACAATTGAGAACAGGCAAAAAGCTTTAAGAACTGGCGTCAGTCTCATCTTGAGTAAATATAATAATGCAAAAAGAAAAGCCCAGACTGTTTAGACAATGCAAAAGGCAATACCAGTGAGGCTTGACAGAAAAGATTGCCTTTTGCATTCTCTAAACAGTTTCTTGGCTCCTTCTTTTCAAAATAATATCAGAAGGATAGAAATGCTAATAATGTGACAGCATTTTACAAGGCTATCAGCTTACAGAAGAGAGACCATCAACCACTTGCAGATCTTTTTAAGGGAAAAGAATGCATTGCAAAGAATGCACATTATAAAAATATGGAGAACTATTTTAAAGGCCAATAACAAATAATAACTTCTGGACAATCCAGCTGCACAAGAATCACATTTTGAAGAGATTACATCTCCATGGCCACCCAAGGGAATATGGGAAAGACCTAAGCAAGCCCCTGAGCAAGACCTAAGAGATTTTTATATAAATTTATCAGAAATTAGAAAAGCATGCTGCTAATAGAAAAAAATCCAGGGCAGATCATGAGTGTAGCCAAGGACTGCCATTATCTATATAGTTATAGTATTATATAAAGCTCAAGGGGAAGGAAAAAATCTCACTGTAATTTGGCAGATTTATTTAGTACTTGAATGAAAAGACTGTTATGATTACTCCTTCCTCTCCTTCTTTATGCTGTGATCCTTAAAAACTGCCAAAATATTGGGGGAGTTTGGAAATGTATGTTGCTTTTTTTTTTAAATAAAATAACAGTTTATGAAAAAATGTTTTTTAGAACAATTTTCATTTTGCTGACATTTTCTGATGATCTGTCTGGAAAATTTAGAGAAAACACATTGCTCAAGTTAACTAAAATCAAATGTATGCATATCAAACTAAATCAAAACTATTTCACTGGGGTAAGTCTCCACTTTGCCTGGATCATGGGAGATATAGCCCAACTACAGCATACAGCCCACACAAAAAAATTGCACAGGCCTCCAAACTACAAGTTCCACTTGTAACACAAGTGGACACAAGTTAGAGTTATATCACCCTGAAACCTTGTGGTTCAAGAATATTTCACAGAGTTTTTTAAAAAAGAGATTAAACAAGAGGTTTCAAAATTTCTAAACTGAAATTTTTCAGAACTTTCTGAAGTTCCTAAATCCTAAAACTTCTTATTTACAAAAATAAATATCTTTATAGAGTGGGATCACTCTCTAGCCCTTTTGCACCACATCAAAAGTACAAAATGGGTGCAGGAGTACCCTAAGTAGATATAGGAGAATGAGATTTGTTTTTAATATGTAACTAAATTTAAAATTTTACCTTCATTCTCCTATTGTCATAAAGGGTAGACATGCAGATGTTACAATTAGATAGCTCTATCTAGAGTTAGATCAATCTAAGTGCCAATCTGTACAGAAGTTCTCGGAAGTAAGATGGGGCAAAAAATGGCAGGCCTGATTTAACTTAGTTCTTCTGTGGAGGTGAACTAAATTAGATTGAGAACAGGTTAGCCTGATCTCCTGAATGTCTGCACACATTTGGAACACAGCCCCAGGGCTGGGGAAGCTAAGCTGCTTGTCCCAGCCCCAGGACTGCATTCTCCCTGCCATGCAAACCTAACTGGGCTATTTTTTGCACCTCCCCCCATAGACACGCCTACCTGTGGACCCCCCCACCAAATCTTACCACCCCCCACCCTGCACCCATCAACCCCACCCCTGCCCAGCCTGCTTTGATGCATCTAATGAAGTGAGCTTGAGTTCAAAAAGGCTTATGCTCTCTCTATATAGTATTTAGTTAGTCTGTAAGGTGCCTATTTATCCTATTTTTCCACCTGACTTCAGACTGACACAGCTAGCTACCTCTCTCTACAAATAATGCAGGTTTTGAGGTCATTTTACAAAGTTTTCTATATGGAAAAAACATTTGAATTACAATTTCCTGTTCTGTTGTTTGTTGTTTTTAGTCAGCACCCAGGTGCATGGAAAGATTTTCAAAATAATATTTATCACTGAAGAAAATGCTGGAAAGCTGCGAACTAGCCGGCTTCGTCAGGAAGAAGTAGATTTGCTTAATGTCATTCTGGCACACAAAACATAAATCTGCCCTCAGTGGGAAAAGCTATGTAGCCTAGTCTTTTAATGTTCCTTTCACAAGGTCTACATTTTCAGATTTGACAAAAGATTTTGGAAGGTCTGAAGCTTAACTCCTCCTGTGTGTATTCATCTCTGAATAATAGCTGGTATGCATTTGTCTTGAGTCCTGCAAACAAGTCAGAGTTTCAGCAGTGTATCATGCCTCAAGGTTCACCAAGTATAACTCCTGCATAGCTCATACCAGACTGTATTACTAGCTCAGTCATGCAAACCTTATCCACGATAATGAACAGTTGCTCACATTAGTATCTCCACTGGCTTCAAGGGGTAAGTGTCTGTAGGCATAAGCAGGGATTGTACAACACTCCCCCCGCCCTGCTGCCAAAAAAAGGAGTTCCACCTCTGATGTTATATTTTATAAATGTAAAAATACAGTTACATCCAGAAACAGAGTGTCACCTGGAATTAACTTTTCAGTGGGGGCATCTACGTGATATGCTTACTGCAGAGTTGCCTAATTAACTCCACAGTAAAGTGTCACTGCCTACACATGGAGCTATTAGACTGGAGTAAAGTAATTAACTCTGCCATAGGTTAGTACTGCCCAACACTAGTACTGTCTCATGGCAGAGTTATTTACTCTGCCACAAGTCACATATAGATGATGACAGGGCTGGCTGGGACATGAGAGTGCTCCAGTACAGGGGCTGTCTGCTGGCACTACAGCGCACTTATGTCCCAGCCAGCTCCTCTGCAGCATGCTGAGCCAGGTCAGAGCAGCCCCAGGTTGGCAGAACAACCCCATGGGCCCCCTGCCAGCTGGAGCTGCTCCACCCTGGCTCAATGTGCTATGGTCCTGGATGCACATGTAAACACTGTGCCTGTGAGCAATAAACTTCAGTGCAAACTGAGCCTGAGTTTATTATGTCACACTAATTTCACATGCAAATGCACCTGATGAGTAGGTACTCAATTCACATATCACTCGAGTCTAATCCAGGATAAATGTGCCTAAACCTGAGAAGTTCTTATTGCAGACAGAAGTGCAGCTCCTCACTGTAATTTATGGTGCTTCACCAGGAGTCCCATGAGTTACAGTGATGCCCTCCTCCCCCAACCCAACAGACATTGTTAGTTGGGTCCGGGGGGGTCGGGGTATTAAGCTGCGATTTGGAGCCGGCTGCATGTCTG
Organism: Crocodylus siamensis; assembly: GCF_052110815.1. NCBI lineage: Eukaryota > Metazoa > Chordata > Crocodylia > Crocodylidae > Crocodylus > Crocodylus siamensis. The sequence goes on along the minus strand of NC_143398.1, from coordinate 197,243,428 downwards.
CAGCCTCTCTCCCCTAGTTCCCCCTTCTCTCCCCCTCCCCACCACCAGCTCCAGTGACATTTTCAGGATGGGAGGGGAGGGAAGGGGAGAGGAAGTAAGGGGAGGGAACTCGGGCTGGGGTTTGCCCAACCTGTGCTGGAGGGTGGGGTGGGTGGATTGGAGCTTCAGTCACTGATTTGATTCAGCCGAGATTCAGCCCAATTCGGTGGCCAAATATCTGAATCTGAATCGAATCAGGAGACTGTTTAATCACTCTGAATAAAATTGGAACCCTCCGAATCAATTCGGAGAGATTCAGAAAGATTTGACGATTCGGACATAGACACAGCTTTATTTTTTCTACATATATCTCAAGGTACTAAGTGTGGCTCACAAATGCTGTGATGCTGTGGCAGATGCAACATCCCACAGGAGCATAGGGTAGTCCCCAGTATGCTTAGCAATGGACTGGTGCCTCCTGGGTCTGAGGGGGGGGCACCTGGGTTCCCCCCACAGCCAATTGCTGAGGTGAGGTGACACAGGGGGTGTCCCTCGCATGCTTGGCAGTGGACTGGAAGTACTTCTGGTCCACTTCTGGATTCGCCACTGAGCACGTCGGGGGGAGGGCTGTGCTCCTGTGGGATGCTCCATCTGCCCCACCATTTCAGCATTCACGAGCTGTGCCTGGTACCTTGAGGTATGTAGAAAAAATATTTAAAGCTGTGTCTATGGCCAAATCACTGATTCTTTGAATCAGCATTGACTCTTCAGATTCAGGTTCAGACGAATTGAATTGGGACAGTGATCTGAATCAACAAACTGAATCACTGTCCCCGATTCAGGCCAAATCCGAATCCAAATTAAATACAACCCATTTCACACATCCCTAATAAGCAATAACACATGCCTATATCCATATACATAGAAGACATATTGTAGAGAAAAGCAAAATCTGTGTAAAGATTTTGTACCAACAATCAAAAGAAAGAAGCCAGAAACTTACATGACCTCCTCCTGCTACTTCGGGTTAATTCTGACAAATCTCAGAATTCTACTAATACAGATAACCTAAGTGCAGCTCAGCACTGCTACCAATGAATCCCTTTTCTACTGACTGAACTCAAATGCTAGAGACACACAGGAAAAATGCATTTAAATATAAGCTACAAAACGTTACAAAAAAAGGTCATTCATTTCAAACTGCATGGTCGGTATAGACTTAGACAAGCTTTCAGGTGCCACAATATCCTCCTTGTCTATCTCAACCACATAATTGATCCGATAAAAGATATTACCCATAAAAATCCTCGCCTCTCACATGTCATGAAACATCATGGTTACAGCATCACTTCAGCATTACAAAAACGTTAAGCAAAAGAAAGATAGGGTTGAATTCTGATCTCGCTGAAATCCTATCATTGCTCAAAAGAGAAGTAGAAGCCTTTGTTTAACTGAATGCACACTTTTTCACCATTTTTCATTGTGCTTCATCTATCCTTCCATCATAAAATTGATAGATATAAAAGATAGATAGTAGGATAATGTTGAACTGTGCTATATGTGTGAAATTTCATTTTACAAAGTTGAGGGATTTATTTAGTTAAGAACTATGATCAAGATGCAGAAGGCAGGATTTGCAAGAGACAGACGATGGTGACAAGATGACAGTGACAGTGATTTCACCACTGTACATCTCTCATAATTCAATAAACATCCTTACAGAATGCAGGGAATATTTCTTCTTTTTCCCCACTCCGCATCATCCAATCATAACTTAGCCCATCTGCTCTGCCTAAATACCAGGGACCTGAATTAAACCCAACAGTCTGTTACCTAAGACTATGCCTGAATAAGAGTTTGTAATCACATCATTAAAAGTGTAGAGTTCAGCCTGATCCTGAAACCCTTACTCCCACTGCTTATAGAATTGAACTATGCTCACAGAATTGAACAAATGATTTGCATATAGAAAAACATTAACGTGTTTTAAGCTTTCATTCTAGTACATTATTTAAATGAAAATACAAATTCAAAATTAAATTGAAAACTATGGGGAAAAAATCAAGGTTTTGTATATTATTCAGAATAGTCAGAAATATCTCCAAATTATAGCAAAAATCAGTTAAATCTGATTGAGAAATGCTCATAAATAGGGCTTTTTATAGAGAAAAGCTTTTTCAAAGTTTCTTATGAACAAACATAAGTTTTTAGTGAAGTTACTATGTGAAAAATGCTGTTTTGTGGCTATCTCATGAAAATAAAACATTCGGCATCGTGAAACAGCTTGAAACAAAGCAAACATTTTCACAATAAAATGATAGCCCCTTTTGCACAGCTCAAATTGTTCTCATCCTTCAGAACTACATAGACTAAACCAGAAACACCCACTTCTGACTAGCATACCGGCTGTTTAATGAAGCACTAAAATATTTTATCTTTATTTACATCTACTAGTTTTTTTATCCACGTCATTCCAGCTGTGCCACCAGTATCTGAGAAAGGCCTGATATAGTGTCAGCAACATATAAAAAACAAAATCAAATGTAAAACCATGTCACATCATCAATTCTCCTCAGAATGTAACAAAAGAAATACCACTGGCTCACGGTTAATATAAAAGACTTTTCTAACTCTGACCCAGACTGGCAGATAACACTGCATAATATTTATCCACATTGGTTTTATATTAAAACTTGACCAAAATAATCATTTATACTAATATGTATAATAAATAGTTCTTTTCATTGTGTAATGAAGAAGGGTTGTGAGTGACTATGGCATCTAGACATAATACTATTTATCTAACTTTCCTTAATCCAATTCTTTTGCTCTGTTGGAAACCTTTCAAAAACAATTTAATTAATAGTATTTGAGTCAAAGTACGTCTTCTTTGCGAATTAACCTGGGATCATGCCTATATAAAGCAAGGAGTGTACGAGTTTCTATCAGTATGACAATGCACACAACATGACATAATATATGTACTGAAAAATAACTCATTCTTAATGGTTCATGAAATTTTATTTATAAACGCACTATTTTTGCTGGTAAATAAGCTTTACAGTGGAATGAGAAGCTGGTAATGGAGGAAAATCAGAGTTTACAGTGGAAAATGTTTCTAGTTAATAAAATACAGTGCATTTTCATAGCACTTCTATCAAGTCACTTTATAAACAAGCTAATTCTTGTACACCAACTTAGTCCTGTTCTACGGATAGGGACACTGAGGAACATGAATGTCCTTATCTGGCCCAGGGTCATGGGAAACTGAACATAACTCTTAATTCAGTTTTCTACTTTCTACAATAGTTGCATGCTTCCTTTGTGACTGGGAGATGAAAAGCCCAAAGCTATGGGTGCAAGACATTATGACGTCTTCTAGAAATTATGTTTTTTAAATGAAATCCCTAAAACTTTTCCTTGCAAATTAAAAACTTCACTCTACCTATGTCTGAATCATAATTTGTAAATTGTCTTTTTGTCCTAAATGTTAGTACCTTCTGTTTAGGGATCCCTATTTAGTTTCACATGATCTTATGCTTCTATCAGCTAAATAGATTAGTTCTAGCAGCCACTGGGGCAGTTACCAAGCCTATTTAATTTTGCGGGACATTAGTAACTGAATTCAGAAGAGGTTACAGATCTGGAGTATACACACATACACATACACACACACACACACACACTTTTTTCCCCCCAGACCCTTCCTCTATCTCCCCAGATCCTTCTCTCTAGCAGACCTAAAGGTTTTCTCATTCCTAGCTCTAAGAACTATTGGAGGCCTATTCTGGTATGTAACAGAACTGGGTTAATGCCCTGAATCTGCCTGAATCTGACTTCTACTGGCTGCTACATAGGAAAATACAATGCATAAAGCATCCCTTGTACTAAGAAGAGCTTTCCTGGTGAACCTAAAAATGTTCAGAAAATGTACTTAAAAATGACAAAAAAAAAGAGTAATTATATTTGAGGTAAAATTGCAATTAGTAATTAAGCTCATCCAGAATTATTACAATGAAGCCATGAAACCAGAAATCATGTGGACTAGAGGTAGTAAATCATTAAACAGTAACTCAGACATTGGTGAGTCCTAGGTGGAAGCTTCATTTGAATTTAATTGTCCAGCAAAATTCAATACAAAGACTAACTTTGTCTTGTTTCAGGCCACATCCAGACATTCAGTTTCTCCTGTAAGAGTCACTGCTCTTCCAGGAAAAATCATGAGGGTACAGATGTTCAGGATTATTCTCCCAGAGCAAAAATGGCTGCTTTAGGAGAAAAATAACCTGGGAGCAACAAGGATTAAATCACTTGAAGAAGAGTTTATCCTGGAAGATCAAAAGTCTGCACAATTTACCTTTCTGAAAGAAGACACAACACAGTCCCCCAGCATCCCAGGGTGCTTTGTCCTCCCCTCCTGCTCCACCCACTCTCTCCCCCAACCCCAGAGACAGTGTTTCATTCTGGCTGGTCTCTCCTGCTCCAGCCAAGCAGGGAACAAAACACATCCCCTTTACACTCATACACTGTGCTGCACAGCACACAAGCTGATGCTGAGCTGCCTGGGTCAGCCAATTAGGGCTGCCCTGTGCATTGCTGAAATCTGTCACCAGGTTTGGGTTTTTATTGTTGTTGTGGTGGTGGTGTTTTTTGTTCCCTAACTGAATAATACAGGTAAGTGACCAGGACAGAGGAAAAAGTAACAATTATAATTAAATATACAATAAACTGTAATATATATATAACTTATTTTACTTCGGGTCCCTAAATAAAAATACAGAAAAGAGACTGTGGGTTTCAAATTGTGTGTTTGCTTACAGTAGTCAAAACAATTCAAAGACCAATAAAGAATTATTCAATGCAGCAGAAATCTGAATATTATTTCTAGTTATGAATAAATTTAAGGATTTTTATAACAATTTGCATAAAATTGGCAAAAAAGTAAAGTTATCTTGTATTTTTCTGCTTTAGAACGACGTGCACATATCAGTGATTCTGCTCATTCTTGTGCTATTATTGCTTCAAAATGCAGCAGTTTAAGAACTCTTAGCAACACAGTTATTCAACATGAAAAATGGCCAATTCTACACATGTATAAAGTCTTTCAAGTACAGACTGTATTTATGAGTGCTTGTATAGCACCCAGGGTAATCATGCCTTAATCATTACTACAACTTTCATAATTTAAGTATTAAATCATAAGTTAGTAATAACTTATTATTAATTAGTAATTTTAGAAATTCCACATGGGTGGATGTGTGTGTGTGTGTATATACATACATAGATCATGTAGACTTTTTCATATCATTACAGGCAATCGCCACTTAACATGATTTAGCTTACCATGATTTCACTATAGCACTCATTTAAAATACATACCTGGTTTCACTTAGCACTCAAAGCATTTTGTTATAATGCTCAGTGTGGGGCTGGGGAGAAGGAGCAACAGCAGCAGCAGCAATTTCAGAGAGGAGTGACAGCTGGCAGGGGCCCAGGGTGGGGCAGCAGGAGAGCAGAATTTGCTCTTGCATGTGGTGCTGGAGCCAGCAGGGAGAAGCAACAGCGGTGAGAAAGCAGGGCAGGGAAGGGGCAACATGACCATGGAGCCCAGACTGGTACCCCGGGCCACCAGGGCCCAGGGTGGGGTGGCAGGAGCCCACAGCCAGCAGGCAGGTGGTGAGGAGTGGTGGCAGCAGCAAGAAGGGGCAAGTGGGCAGAGGATGTGAGTGTGGGGTCTGGACTGGAGGGGCGGCAGGAGTTGCAGCAAGTTGTGCAAAGCCAATTATATGTATTTATATTAAATTCTATGGGAAACTGATTTTCACTTAACACTGTTTCACTTAGCGCTTTGTTTTTCCGGAACCAATTAAGAGCGCTAAGTGGAGGTTTCCTGTATACATAAATATGTATATCTATATCACTAGTGATGAGACCTGCTACATACTATAAATTGGTGCATCTACGTGTGACTATGTCACCGTAGCAATGCGCTACAGTGATGTAGTATCCACAGGCAAAAACCATGACACTGCAGCTACATCACCATAGCAATGTGCTCCCTCAGTATAGTGTGTTGCTATGGTGATGTAACAGCTAAAAATAACCATATGCCATGCATATGGCAAAGTATAGGTTGTTACCGCGCCATCGTTTAGTACTATGGCAAGGAAGTACTAAATGATGGAGCAATACAAACAGTGCTGTAGGGGCATGTGTAAGTGCACCCTATATGTATGAATATATATACCTAATATGTTAAAGTACTAGTGATATGAGACCTGCTATATCCTATTTCTAAAATTATTGAACTCAAAAGTGTGGAAGCAACCTACAGGAAAGAGAAATTGATTGCAGCAGAAAAAGTGAGTAATAGGTGACAGTGATCATTATATTCATTATGCATGAGCAAAATAAAGTTTCAACAAGTAATGTGTATACTTGATATTTTAAAAAGACCAAGTTCATGAAACCAAAAACAATTATGAGTCGTATCAGTTGGTAAAAAAGATTATAACTGGGAACTGAAGAACATTTTTCCAGATGTCCCAAAAGCAAATCTCACAACTAAGAAAGAAAAAATAAGAAAGAAGTACATGTAATAAAAATGGGGTTAATAAAGATGATAAATTAGGGTGTGAACAAGTGCCCCAAACCTAAATAAATAGAAGCAAAGGCTGCCAAAGTTAAGTACTTCTGGCCAGGGTAAGGGTTGGAGGGATTGAGGTGGGGCTGGCAAGTTCACAGTTTGGGGGGTGCTAGGATTCAGGGAGCTAAAAATTAAGACTGTGCAAAATTTCACCGGCTGTTTCATTTTGACACTATTTCAAATAATTTCAAGGTCAAAACAGCAAAATCAGAATGAAACAAAGGCTGTCAAAATAGCCTCAAAACAAAATGAGGCTAGTCCAAATGTTTCTAAAGTCAAAACATTTCAACCATAGGCTGGGGATGGGAAGTCAGTCCAGCTGGGATGACTTCCCATCCCCAGCACAAGATCTGGCAGGGATGGGATCCCCCATCCCCGGCGCTAGATCATGCCAGAGGTGGGAGGCAACCCAGTGGGGATGAGGAAGCAGCTAGCACTGGGAATAGGGAAGCAGCTCAACTGGGCTGCCTTCCTCCCCCAGTGTGATATAGTGCTGGGGATGGGAAGTCAGCCCAGCTGGCCTGATTTCCCATCCCAGCAAAACATCGAAACAGCATCAAAACAGCCTTTCTGTTTCAACAGAATGGAATGGAACAGCTGCTTCGAATCCAAATGAAATTCGAAATGGAATGCTGTTCCATCGAACTGTTAAAACTTAAGGTGAAACAGAACAGTGCCATTTTGCACAGCCCTACTAAAAATAGCCTGGTCAGGGTTGGCTGCAGGGAGGAGGAGGGGGCAGGAAGAGAAACAGCATAGCCCCAGCATTAGGAGAGTCGCTGGGCTGTCCCAGCCCCTAGGTTGTGCTGTGAATACATGCAGGCATTCACTAGATCAGGTCAACCTTTTATAGATCACATTAGCCCTTTATCAATCTAAAGTTAGTTCACCTCCTGAGGCAAAGTAATTTAGATAGGGTGCACCATATTTCAGAGATTTAAGCCACATGAATGCCTGTAGTACCAGACATTTAGATTGACCTAACCTTGTTTAGATTGATCTAATTACGACAATTACAAAATTAACATTCATTTTCTTTAGTCTTGCAAAACTATCATTACATTCAGCTAACTAGTGTACACTTTCAGAATGACACTAAGGACATATCTCCACTGCATCAGATAATGCTAATCACTGTTGCTGTGAACAAGTGCCATCCATTCAGTCCTGCTCAATGAACACTGTATGTATAAAACAAAATATCATCCCACCATCAGTTTCAGGCTCTCAGCCTTGAGTATGCCTATGAGAGTTGTGCTGGTTCTCTTCTAATGGCAACAAGAGAGCACTTTTACAGTCTGTGCTAAGTGGGAGAGAGGGGACAGGGAGTGTTTTTTAAGGTAGTAGTTCCTACCACTGTCTGACATCTACAGACAATCCCAATATCTTTATTCATGTCTCTTATGCTTTACTTTTTCAAGAAAATAAGTTGCCTGTGCTAATAAGATGGCCAAAGATAAGTCCATAATTTTGTTTACAATGTACAGCAGTCAAGAGTATAGCAATATTGTATCACTTTTCTTCAATCCCAAGAAAATATGATTCAATGAATTTTATGGGTTCTTGCAAAGAATGTAAATTTTTCACATGGTTCTAGAAATAATTCATTGTCAAAACCTACCCATTTATTCTAGTACCTACCAACAGACAAACACCTCAGTCTCTCCCAGCACACGATCTCTCTCTTGTTTTGTCTGCTTCTCTAATTTAGTCTCTGTCTTAAAGTGCAGACATATAGTTACCATTGCCAATTCCTCTGTTTTCTAATAAACAGTGCTGAGGCACTTTCAGTTTTCTGTTTATTTTTGAAGCTCATAAATAGGCTGACATATTTTGAGCTACTTTCTAGATGTTCAGAAGTCTTTTCAATGCCAAGATTTGCTTCTATATTGTAAGAACCAAATATGTTAAGGACAAATAAAATTTGAAAGCTGCTGGGAAATGGGCCATATTGGATACAGTGCTACGAAACTTCTGGGAAAGGGAGAGCCTGTTTGCTGTCAGAGGACAAGTGGTGCTACATCACAGAGTGGATGAAAAATAGTTTCCAGGTACTTACCTATCATTATTTATTATACATTTCAGATTTGTTCTCAAAATTCAATGGTTTTTAACTTTTACTTTGTTTTTGATGTTTCAGGTGTCAAGTACAGGAACCTGTCTGGAACAAAGGAACTAATGAAGAAACAGTCTGGTAATTTAACTGCCCATTTCCTTTGGACTGTGTATTCACAATTTATGCCAAGGCATTGCAACCTGATCTTATCTCACAGTATTTTGTAAAATTTTATGAACCTGAACCACAACAGTTAAATATTTTCAGGTCAGTTAAGACTGACTGCTGAGCTAAGCATTTATCCGAGTTAAATTAGTGCTGCATATATGGAGAAATAACCTCCCACAACCTGTGACATTAGATATATAGTTTCCAAAAGACCTGATGATGTAGCTTTCAGAAGAGCTTATAAAGTTGCCAAAGGAGGAAAAGAAGGTACACTCATCCATAGGTGATCTTGTCCCCCTTCCTCCCAAATCCAACTTCTTTTGTCATTGGTTCTCTACTGTATGAGATATGCACATACACTGTGAAGCTATTTTTAACACCCAGTTAGCCATTGGTACAATTGTGTTGCATTGTTAGAGTACATGGGTAGATCCAGAATTTTAAAAATAAGTCCATATTTACAAGGGGATAGTGAGATGCATTATCACATACAAAAACCATATTTTTATCTAGCTAAAAATAAACTAGAAGCTTTACTAATACACTGTGAGCCTAGGGCTATTCTATTTAGTTTAAGATTGAAGCAAAAACTAATATTGGAATGAATTAAAAACAATCTGGAGCGATGTGAAATAGGAGCTTCATTACCAGCAGAAGCTAACAGGCAACAGAATTACAGAACAAAGGCTGTCTTGACTGGTGGAACATCAAGGCCATTAAAAAAAAGAGCGGGCTGTTAACATCTGTGGAATTAAGAGTTTAGTAGGGATTCAGGATATTATAATGAGCCATTAAGTCATTTTGACTCCCTCAGCAATGGGTGACCAGAATGATCCTGCCACTGCCAGGCAGTTGGTTTTAAACTTTGGTGCACCAAGAATCAAAGTGGGATGCAAGTGCACCAGTGCACAACCCCTGCCCCCTGGATACACCCCTGTTAGATTAATTGGACCAATTGACAAACAGTCACAAGAATAATTTAGGCTGTGATTCAGTGGGGTAATTAGCATATTGCTTTGAGCTTATGAGTAGCCTCATCTAACTCACTACTCACATGCTTAAACTGCATAGATTTGAATGTCAGAAAGGATTGCTGTAATCATGTTGTATAACCTCTTGCATAACAAAGACTATAATTTGCATCCACCAAACCATGGCTGAAGGAGAACATTAAATCTGATCTTTACAGGCCTTTCTTCCTGAGCTGATCTTTATTTAATGAAAGAAATCTGGTCTTTATTTAATGACTTCCTTCCCAGCTATCCCCCGTGCCCAATGCCACTTCCCCGTCCTAGTTTGTCAAGCCCAAATCTTTATTTATATATCTCCCAGAGGTTAGTTTCCCTCCACCATGTCTCTAAGTATACACATACTTAAGTACTTTATGAAATCAGAGCCTAAGAGTAAGTTAATTGCAACTGTACTCTAACAATACAATTTTATCTTGTTCTTATTTAAAAGATACATAAAACAATGCACTACAAAGTGGAGTTGATGTGCCAATTAGTCACCTGATATATAGTAATTATCTGCTCTTTCAGAAGAATTTTCTTCCTGATTCTTAATCAGAAGTGTAAAGTCAATTCTAGGTACAGCTTTATCACTCAACAAGAAGCCATAGGAATGCCAGCCTTATGGTCAAATCCCAACATGTACATGTGTGAATTAAACTATCATAATTGAAGGCAAAAGTTAATGACAGCTTCCACTATGAACCTAATTGTGACCTTAGTATTGACAAGATTTATGGCCTTATTGTGGCCTTATTGTGACCTTAGTGTTAACAAGGTTTTATTAAAACAGCCCTGCTACTGAGTTTACTGCAAACTCTTACTACTTTTTTGAACCTTCTTCATATGAAGTCATTCAGCATTGAATAAATGATTAATTGAATTTACACTTTCTCCAGAGAATAGTGTTTGAGTCTCAGATCACCAGCCAGCATCAAATCTGTCACTATATTTGGAAACACAAACGTTATGTGAATAAATAAAGGAGTCAGCGATTCAGTGATCTTAACTATGTGCAGTAATGTTCCCCTTTTCATTAGCCTGTGCGAGTTGGAAGTGATCCGATCCAGCTTCGGATTGGGATTCCAGGGATTCAATCCATAGCTCCAGACCAGGTTTCTGCTTCTATCTGGCCAAAGCAGCTCCGAAGCTTTGGAGCCGCCTCGGAGATCCAGCCATAGGGTATAATGGGGAATCAATGAAATATCTATCACTTTGTTGTTTTCTGTCTGATTTGGATGAAACAGGAAGGGGTGGTAGCCTCTGCTGAGATCATGAAGTCTGGCAAGTTTCAAGAAGATCGGTGCAAGGGTTTGGGGGTAACTGTACCCCACATTCTTGAAAGCAAAACTCATGTCATGTGTATATGTTACAACATGGGTGGGGGGTGGTCAAAACTGCAGGGATGGTAGCTCCTAGTGATACCACAAAGCCAGCCAAGTTTCAAGAAGATTGGTGTGAGAGTTTGGGGGGAACTACACCTCAAGCTGCGGACAAGCAAAACTCGTGACATGCGTCACACTGTGTGTGTTAAAGCGCAGCAGGGTGAAAGCTGCAGGGATGAAGCCTTCCAGCTCTCCAGGAGATCGGTGCAGGGGGGTTCTGGGACCCTGCACCCCTAGCTTCTGACAGACAAAACTCATGACATGGGTGCTTGTGCAACTGACTGTCTCTGTGTTGGGGCAGTTGATTGTCTGCATTGATTATTTCCTCTCTTTAGTCTCTGCTTTTGTAGGTGTTCATTGATGGTAATTAACTGGTTACATTAGCTAGGTACTGTGTATTGAGTTGGTCCATGAGTTAATCATGATTGATTGGTAACTGGTAACACAGTAGCTTAGCAGCCAGGCCTCCAGTAGTGTCTCCCACTCCCCCAGACAGACACAGTTGCACAAGCACCCATGTCACGAGTTTTGTCTGTCAGCAGCTAGGGATGCAGGGCCCCAGAACGCCCCTGCACCAATCTCCTCAACAGCTGGCAGGCGTTGTGGCCGTAGCAGGGGCTACCATCCCTGCAGCTTTCATCCTGGTGTGCCTTAACACACACAGCGTCACCCATCTCACAAGTTTTGCTTGTCCGCAGCTTGAGGTGCAGTTCCCTCCAAACCCCTGCATTGATCCTCTTGAAACTTGGCAGGATTTGTAGCCTCAGCAAGAGCCACCACCCCTGAAGTTTTCAACCCCCTGTGATGTAACTCATACACGTGACATGAGTTTTGCTTTCAGGAATTTGGGGCACAGTTCCCCCTGAACCCCTGCACCAATCTTCTTGAAGACTTTATACTCTCAGCAGAGGGTACAATCCCTGAAAATGTCATCCAAATCAGATAACAAACAACAAAGTTATAGACATTTCATTGTTTCCCCAGTATACCCTATGGCTGGATCTCTGAGGTGGCTCTGAAGCTTTTCCGAAGTGCTTCTGAACCACTTTGGAAAGCCTAAAGAAGCCAGCACTTCAATCTGGACATGCTGCTTTGCATACCAAAGCATCCAAAACGTCTCTGGATCTGAAGCTCTGTCCAAAGCCATGCAGAGCCCTACTTTTCATCACAAAGATCATCACATCATAAATGTGCATCACAGAGTGCACATTTTTAATTGTTGCTAAAAATGTAGGTCTATTTACTTATTTCCTGTCTTACTGAAATTATGAAGTGCTCTTATGAGATGCTTGTGTTATGATGTAACAGTTACAGGCTGTTATTAGACTAGCAGACTAAATAAGAATATTTTATCTTCCATAAAGGGAAAAGGGGTTGCATCTTATGACAACAATATTAAGTACTTGAATATTAGAAACATGAATGAAAAGTTATTTTTATGAACCATATTTATAAATATATATTTAAAAGCTACTTCCTATCAAGTTAGTTCTTTAATAATGTATAAGTTTATGTATACTTTGTTTTTCTATTTATTGATTTTCAGTGTAATACTGTGCTCTGCAGAGAAAACTTAAGGGTAGATTAAGGGTTATTTTTGTTTCATTTTGTTGTATTTTAGTTCTTTAGATGCCAAGACATAGTTTCTGAAGTTTATTGAGATTTAGAAACATACAAAATAGCAAAAATAGGGCAGGAAGGGACCTGAAAATTTAATTTAGTCCAACCCCTGCTCATGGTAAAATTGTCCCAGTTTAAACCATTCTAGTCAAACATCTGTCTAACCTGATGTTAAAAACATCCAAGGATGGTTATTCCACAGCCTCTTTAGGTAGTCTGTTCCAATGCTTAAATACTCTCATAGTTAAAAAGTTATTCTTAATGGATTAAAATTTATTTAATAGCTATGTTTTTAACTGACTCAATTTCCTGGGTAGCACAAGAAAAAAATTTGATGTTCATATCAAGATTGTACATCGTAATGTAATGTGCCTTTCAAGATAGGTAATGTGCATCACCAAAACCATTGTAAAGTAAACATAAAGGGCAGTAGATAGTCTCTTTGTTAGCATTTTCCTTTTCTGATTAGGACAACTGATATATCAGTATAGCTGCATTTTCTCCTAATATTAGTGTTATTTAGTAATATAGTGTAGCCCTATAGCAGCAATTGTTTTTTTTTAGCAATACAAAGGTAGAATAGCAACATGTCATTTAAAGTATGTGTACCCATAGTGAAATTAAGGTTAAGAGTTAGAGTACTGTATCAATGCCAGAATAAAATGTTTTAAGACAGTAAAAACCTGATCCAAAGTCCACTGAAGATAACTGAAAGGTTATCTCTTCTATGAAAGATAACTGAAAGGTTATCTGTTCTATGATTACTGGGTCAGACCCCTATGACATTTTGTTTTGAAATTCTCAAGGGGAAATATAATATAGAGGTGTATTAAAATAAACATTTGTGTCCTCTGGGAAAGTATTTAAACAAAGAAAATGTGTAAAGAGACTTATTCTCTTTAGTTGCATCTACGTGTGACTAATTAGCTCTGCAGTGAAGCATCACCGTGTGCAAGTGTTAGGGTAGAGTAAACTACCTAACTCTGCCAACAGTACCATTGGGCAAAATACTATCTTACGGTGGAGTACTTTACTGCACCAAAACACGTGTAGATGCTGACCAGGCAGATTAATTGCACCCAATCAGCGCAGTCAACCAGGGGCCTACACTGCCCTAGCTCAAATTGCTGCTGTCCTGGGTGCATACATAAATGCTGCTCCTGGAAGCAGTTGGCTCTGGCATAAACAGCTCCAGAGTTTATCATGTCATATCAGTTGCATGTATAGATGCACCCTATTTACTTTTAATGAGGTTATAATAGTCTCAGCTGTGAGTAAGAGTTTATATTAATAATTTTTTGAGCTACTAAATAAAATGGGCATTTTTTCCTATATATAACTGCATTAACTGCAATATACTCATACTGTAAAAGGTATGAATTTTGCCCATTTTTAACTAATATATTCAATAGTGATTTAATAATCTGTACTTCTCTGATCATGATCAACGAGTTTCAACCATCTTCAGAATCAGTTTCAGAAGTTATATTAAATGAAAAAAACTTTGTGTTTTATTATGTACAATGAATGCAGATTTGATCATTCAATGAACAGCATGCACACTATATTTTTGGTACCTTCAAAACAGTAAAGTCACTAGAACATGAGCATGCTTAGAATTTCTCAAGAGCACACAGCATTTTACAAGACTATGCCCATTATTTGTATTTTAATTAAGGGCTACTAACTTAAAATTTACGTGAACTGTTTGTCTGGAGACCTGTGTAAATAACTAAAGTATCTTTGTCTTTATTTACCTATGAAAACTTGGTGAGACAATTTTTGATTTTCAGAGTTTTTGATTAACTGTGTCTAATAATCCATCTTGATGGATTTATTGTCATAGGAATGTCTACACCTGAGCAGGGACAAGCATGAAGAGTCTCTATGTTTGTTTGTTTATTTATTTATTTGATTCATATGCTGCCCTTCCCAACAAAGGATAAGGATTGTTTACAGTAAGAGAACAGAGCAACTTAAAAGTAGAAAATTAAAATAAAACAGAGACTTACTAAACAGCATCTTGGCCCAGTTTTGTTTTCTAGATACCTTTAGGGTATTTCAGCGCTTCCAAAAGATGTCCAGGCTTGGGGTCTGGTGGGCCTCAAGGAGGAGGGAGCCGTAGACCTGAGGAACAACTGCCGAGAATGGCCTCCTATGCATTTTCAGCAAGCAGGCTTCAGGCACTGAAGATTCTTGAAGAAGATTGCCTTGACTAAGTGTAAAGATTGTGATGGGATGTAAGGTTGAAGGTGATAAGGTGATCCCTAAGGGCACTTTTAAGGAAATGAGATTGGTCAAGCAAGACCTACCTGCAACAAACCCGTGCTGGGTATCTCTCAGGATATTGCCATCAGCTAGCCTGTACAGGATGGCCTCTTTGATAATCTTTTCTAAGACCTTCCCCAGGACAGAGGTCAGGCTGATGGGTCTGTATTTTGCTGGATCTACTTTCCTCCCTTTTTTGAAGATAGGCACCACATTGGCCTTCTTCCAATCGTTGGGCACTTCACCAGAGCACCAGGAGTTCTCAAAGATCCATGCCAGGGGCTAAGCTATGATGCTTACCAGCTCTTTGAATACCCTTGGGTGCAAACTGTCAGGGCCAGCTGACTTGAAGATGAGATGCGGAGGCTGGCTGGAGTGCAGTAACTACCACACTCCAGAAGACTTGATTAATTAATGCACTATAATAGCTGTGTGTCGGAGCAGCCTCACAGCATGTCTACAGGCACCTAAAGGTACCAAGTGCCCAGGCCATTTAGGGCCTTATAAGCAATTCAAGCCAGCATCTTGAATTATGTCCAGAAAGCTACTGGGAGAGTACAAATTCCAAAGGACTGGAATTAAGTGCTTCTAGTGATCCAACCCCATCAAAAAGCAGGCAGCTGTATTCTATATTACTTGCACCAACTAGTCCTATAATTGCCCACATTCATCCTGGGAGCATTTAACTCCTAGAAATGGTGTAAAGAACACATATATTCATTTCTTAGTGAAAAAGACCTTTTTATGATGTTGAAGAACTCTTACAAAAATAAAGGAAATTTATAAATGTCAGATGTAGCATGTTCATTATCAATTCTGAACACAGGATAAAGTATGAACAAAAAAAATGCTGAATTTAGCAGTTTTATTTAACTGTGAAGCCATCTAATAGAATTCTCTAGTTTCTGTTTTGAATTGTTGTGTGAAATTCCCTGATATGAAATTGAATGCTAAATCTATGGCATACAAAATGCATTGTGTTTCCCTAATGCATTGAAGCATCAGTGCATGAAACCATTCATATTAATGTAAATGAGGCAAATGCTTAAAATACAGTACACAGGAGATCCCAAATACACCAGACACAAATGTACTCCAACATTACTTTTCATGCCTCAAATTTTCTTCAGTTCTTGCTGTAAAAGAGTACATCTTCAACCTTTTCTTATATTTTCAGTTAGATATGTTCATCAAATGGAAAGACAAGACCATAGTCTAGCATTATCCAATAATATTTTTATATTTTATTCTATACTAGTTAATTGCCCATCAAGAATGATGTGGGGAGGGGAAACAGGGACAGAGTGCTGCCACCCACCACCCTGCACTGCCGTCGCCTGCCAGGAGTGTGTGTGTGTGGGGGGGAGAAGCTTGCCCCGCCCCTTCCACCAGCATCTCACACTGCCACCACCTCCAGGGCTGGAGGGAACAGTGAGGACAGAGTGGACAGAGCAGGGGGGTGAGGCCAGGGCTGCTAGCCTCATCCCCCTGCTCCATCCCCTCTATCCCTGCCATCATGGTGATGCTCCACCATCCTATTCCTTCCCCACCATTCTTTCCATCTCCCTCCACCAGCACGCCACGCTGCCACTGTCACCAAGAAGCAGGGCCCGGGGAGGGGGAAATGGGTGAGGCCAGCACTATTCCATCCCTGCCATCATGGTGGCACTCTGTAGAGCACTCTGTGCAGAGCACTCTGATTGGTTGTTTCAGTATGTGTTGTGACTGGCTGCCAAGACAAGTCAGTGTGCTCCAAGAGGGTTACAGACAGACAGATGGACTGAGCTCTTTATATATATAGAATAACCATAACTGACTTATAGTAGTAATACCCCCATCCTACTTATAGTCTTTATTTCTTGAAGAGTGCCATGTATATATTACTGTCAATTTTGTCAAGTTGTCCTTATACCTATCTCTGGCCAATTTATCACATCCCTTATAGTAAGGCTGATAGTTCTTGGGACCTGACCAAACAACTTACTTAATATTAGGACTCAACAGTATTAGAAGGAGCACCGGAAAAATTTGGACTTGCTGTAGTGAAAAAGTTAAGAAGAGAACCGTTTGATGAGTAAGGAAGGGAGTTAAAAGCATGTGGGTATAAACATGAACCATTAAAATATTGAAAATACATTGCCAGAAAACCCTGAATTCCCTTATGTGGCCACAAGGGCCATGCACAGGCATTCAGTTTCCTCCAGGAGACACCATTAGTTTACAGATGGCCAGGATTTTTCTCTGAGAAGAAAAATGGCCACTCTAGGAGAAAAATAACGTGGAAACAATCAGAATTAAATCATTCCCAGAAGAGTTTCTGTACAACACCCTTCTGAAAGAAGCCATAGCACAGTTCTTCAGCATTCCAGGGTGCTTCTGCCCTCCTCCCCCAGAGATTGGGTAGTGCATAAGGAACAGAACATGAACCCTTCATAATTCCTTCAGGGATTATGCTTCAGGGAGACAGACTGACTTTGAGAAATTTATATCAGCCAATCAGGGCTGCCCTGTGCACTGCTGCCATCTGTCACAAGGCAGACTGAGCAAGTTGACAAAGTATGCTAAGATGCATGTACAGGGACCACCTGGCTGCACAGCATCAACACTGCATACAGTCTGCTGTTTAAGGATTCAGTATTCAAATGTCTGTTTAGGCATCTCTGGGTAAATTTTTCCACCAGGAGAATAAAAGCAGGAAATTTCTTGCACATCATGTGAACATGTACACACAACCAGTATTTCCACAGTACAGGAACCCAAAGTAGCAGAGCACTAGTGGAAAGAAGCACCATAGCTCCATAATAATGCAGATCTGTAAGAGGCATGGTGCGGTTCCTATATTAGCCTCTACAACTTGGACAAGCACATACATGAAACTTGAGAAAAGAAAGTATAGGGCATATATACACTTTCTATAAGGGGAAAAAATAGGGACACTAGCAATTATCAAGCAAACATTTTAATTCCTGTCTCAAACAAAAAAGGACATCCATTAAGAAAAAAATGGAGATACTACGCCTGGAATAATGGAACAACTGACAATAAGATTTCTGATATTATAAAAACTAACTCTTGCCAAACAATTTTATTTTCCTTTTGATGGAGCTGTACAATTAGTAGATGAAGGGAAAAGGAACATAGTAGATGCCATTTCATTGGAATATAGGAAAGCTTTGGATACTGTCCCAGTAGATCATATTTGAAAAATTGATTCACAATGCCTTGAATGTGAAGACAGATCTGTAGACTCAAAACTGCCTGAATATCAAAAACAGAGTAGCCTTTAAAAGGAGGAAGAATATGTCTTCATCAGTACCTAAAGTCTGAATTTATTGTTTACATTTATGTTAATGATTCAAAAGATAGCAAATTAATGTAATATGCAATTTGCAAAGAGCTAAAAAATACCAGTCAGTCAGATAAGATAATTAAATAGGTTCTAAAAAGCCATTAGAAACTAGGGTAGAAAATAAACAAAAAAGTATTAATCTCATAATGACATAGTTTATATTTGGGTGAAAATTATTTTATTTTTATATATTTATTGAGAAACAAAACTTGACAATAATAAATGGTAACAGAGCAGAGACCAGATAAGACACAAACTGACCATATTTATAAAGCAAAAGGCCACAACAATTTGGGCCTGAATATACAGATGTGCCATATCTGAACACAATAGAAAGCAGCATTGCATTTATTACAACTTTGGTGATGCCAGACCTTAAATACTGTATTCAGTGCTTGTCACCAGATAACCACTCAGATATGAATATAGTACAGGTTGTTTGGAGAGGAGTAGTAAGAAAATCCACGACTTTTGAGGAAGGTTTCAAATACCAGGTAGGTATAAATTGGTTCAGCTATAACTATAATCTAAACAAATCATATAAAAGTCTCTAAAAAAATATGGTTATGAAAAAAAGGAAAATCATTATTCAATGTGATACTCTGACAGTAATGAAATGACTTACTTAAAAACAGAAAAACTTGAGCTGGATATCAGGGAAAACTTCCTGGCAGCAAAATGCTTTAGGCTACAGAACAGTATCCCAAGGGAAAGGCTGGAATCTACATAGCTTAAAACATTTAAAACTAGACTAGACAATAATACTCAAAATGGAGTTGGGGGAATACTCCTGCTTTGGCCAGGGAAAGAGTCATTTGACCTGACACTGGTAGGTCATTTCCATGTCTAACATCTCTAATTCTATGACAGGAATGCATAGCTCCCAGAATGTAAAGCATATATAAATGAACATGTTTCTGTGTTAGTGTGTACAAGCCAACAAAAATGTGTCTCAATTTTCATAACTATTACTAAATAATAAAAGTGGTTCTAATGGAGAAAGGTGTAGTTAGTTCCAAAAAAAGATTTAATCTTAAAAGGTCATATTCCACCTTGAGATTTGCTTGCAATTTGCAAAGAGCATGTGTCTATGAGATCAAGATTTAATCCAAAATGTCTAAGGTGCTATTGTTTGTTTGTACTTTAATGGAGACCTGACTATATGGCACTGTAGGAGAAATAAGTTGGTCTACGTTTTGCTGAGTTGACGTACTAGCTAATGAAATAATGTGCTGCCAAGGAATATACTTGTATGTTTTAAGAGTTTAAAGAGTAATTTGAAGAGTAATTGGCTTGACACCTACAGTTTGGGCATCAGTGTTTTTTTGCATTTAAAAACTAAACAGAATTATAATAAAGCTGATGGCAACATGTTTTTCTCTTCTAAAATGTGACTCTGTCTCTTTAAATATTCCCTTTAAGTGATGTGCCAGAGCCTTTAAAAAGCATTCCTTCTGCAAACATTATTTTCTTTACAAACAGAATATTTCAGTTTAGTGCCAAATTCTGCTCTGGTTACCACCCATGCAAATCCCACTGACGTCAATAATCATGCACAGGTGTAAGCACAGATAAAATTTGGCCATTAGTACTTATTATACATAAATGTACTTGTAGTCTTAACTGAATTATCCCTATTCAAAATGTTTTAACAATTTACAAAGTTAACCAATTAATCCTTGTTGAACGTACTTCAGTCCTGATTTGCTCTTTGAACTAAGTGCAAGGAAATAACCCAATTTAAATGTTCTAAATAAGAACAAACTGCCTAAAACAAAGTTAGCTTTTACCCCAGGTATTTATGTCTCCTGGAAACATAAAGTTAATATAACTTATTAACTGATTTTTCTAAAGTGGAAAATGGTGTTTGTGAAATTAAATTTTGTTGCCTTGAAAAACCAATCAGAGTCGGCAAAATATTTTAACTGGAATTTAGCACCTAGTTTGAAAAAACAGTGTGCAAGGAGAACAAGGTACAAAATATATGCTGATATGACAAGGATATGAAAAGGATATTGAGTATTTAAAAGATGCTCTTTCTGCGGACAGTTATAGTTTCATTGTAATAACATTAAAATTATCCTAGTCAACTACTGAAGTTCAAAGGCAGTTTTACTGTGCCCTAAAAAAAGTAATGGTGAGAAAATGCTACTAGATCCAAAGAAAGCATGATGCTTATTTGTGCAACAGAAGTTTTCATGGTATTGTTGTTAAAGCTGCATCATATTTTTCACTGTGTTTATATTTCTAATATACCATGCAAGACTTTATTTAAGAAAATAAATATGCAACATCAAAATCAAATAAGAGTATATTGCATGATGAGTGATTATTAACTGAAAAACATCAATGTTACTCAAGTTTTTCCCTAAATAGATATGTAATAATAATAAATGTTTGATGCAACTTTAAGTGTAATAAACTATTCATGTCAACTGTAAGAGAGAAATTCATTTCCGTGCAAAGAGCAGCCTAAATTTAAACATTATTTTGTGGACTTAGGTGGAAATCATACAGTAAATAGGACCTGTGCTGGCCCCCATTTTGCCTCAAATGTTAAATGAATGTTTATGAGAATCAGTTGTAAGAAACAAGTTTACAGAGTGGACAGAAAACAGACTTTCATCTTAAATGATTTTTGTGATAGCCTTACACAGAGGCAGAATAACAGACGGGCACATAGGGCCTGGGCCCTGGGTCCCCTGCCAATCACATACATGTGTGCAGCCACGAACATGCACATGGCCAGGAACATAATCAGGCATCTTTAAGAGCAGCTCCCTGCAGGTAAGTCTATGAAGGGACAGGAGTATGTGGGGGGCAGATTAAGGCCCCCATGGTGAGGGAGGAAGGGAGTGGGGCAGAGGGCGCTGCTCACCCAGGGTGGTGCATGGGGTCTGAGGCTGGGGTGGGGAGTGGGACACAGGCATGGATGGCTTATCCAGGGGACACAGGCTAGGAAGCCATGGCAGCAGCAGCACCAGGAGGGGAAGGGGCCCCCCTCCCACCAGCTCCTGGGACTTGGAACCCAGCTACAGGGAAAAGTGGCATTATACACTCACACTACATTCATGTTTACAATTGAGTATAGGGGACCTCCAATTTTCTGTTTGCCCATGGCCCCAATATCTTGTGAGGTCCTGTCCCTTCCAGCCCCTAGTGTCTATGAAACCTTAATCCACCACCGGCCACATGGGGGAGACTGTACAATATGGGTAATGTGCAGGGGAGACCCATGGCATATGGCTTGAGAGATGCTCAGGGAACATCATGCCACCATGCCCTGCTGCCTGCCCCCCCAGTCACTTCCTATCAGGCCACGGCCTGGAACCCAGGGGCTTGGTCTATCCAATGCAGCAGCTCACCCCAGTCTGCCACCTCCCCACAGGAATGCTGTGGCAGACACAAGTGGTCAGAATCCTTCAACTGGGCCTAGGAACACACCAACTTCCTGCCACTGAAGAGGCCAGCCAAGGTCAGCCAACCTCCTACCCCTTCACATATAAACCCTTGACAGAGAAGGGGAGGTGTCTGGGCAGCAAGGCTCAACCTTATGCTTAGGCTGCTGCACCCTTTATTTGCGCTGCTATTGACTGACAGTCTCCTTGGATACCTGAGCTGGCTAGTTTCCTGACCTCACGTTCTGCCCGACCCTCTGGATCCCCAACTTGGTTCCCCAGACAGATATCCTGGATTATAACTTCCTGGCTTCTCTTTACCCTGAGGCAACCTCCAGACTTGGTCACCCATGGCCTGGCATGGCATTTCTTTCCCCCTGCCACTTATGTCCAGCTTCATCTCCAGCTCCTCCAGCCCTGACCTAGCCAGGCCCAAAGCTGCCAACGCTACCCCACACTGATTTCCCCCCTCCTCCTGCTGACTTTCCTGGAGGTGAAGCTAGAGCTGCCACAGAAGGTAAGTGGTGAGAGGAGTGGAGGTGGCAGGTACTTGGGGGAGCATATAGCAGGTGGTCAGGCACAGATACAAAGTGGGGGTCAGGAAGGGGAAATGGTGGTGGGGGGTAAGGAGGCAGGCATCAAGAACAGGCAGGGGGCATTAAGAGGATAGGTGGGGGGCAGGTAGCAGGGGAGGCAGGAAACAGGAGGGCAGGCACAGGGAGAAGGGGCTGGGGGAGCAAGAGGCAGGGGTCTAGCCCCTCTCTGCCAGCTGCTGCTTTTGCTGCCACATCAGTGGTTGGGATGAATTAAAGAAGACCCAATAATTAGATTCTACACATGGAACATTTTAAAAAATATATAATTTTCCATGTACAAAATCTAATTATTTGAGGACTGTCTTAAATTGGATTCAGGTAAATATGATATATCAGGAAAATAGAGGCTCTCTCTTACCAAATTAAACAACTCAATTGTGTACAAGTAGCCAGTGCTCACTGTTTTCCACAACATAAAATATACTGGAAACTTATGTAACAAATACACACAGAGCTTTCAACACGTTGGGAACTACTGCACATATGTAGTGTAAATGTCACATGGTTAAATTAAGTGTGTCAAACTTAAATAAACTGCCTTCTTACCAGACATTCACCCTTTTGAAAATTCACAGGATAGTTCAAGTTCACACACTGGGAAAGCTGTTTTATTGTTCTGGTTCATGACCTACCCACCCAGCATACCCCACATCAAAGTCAAGCCCTTTTTCCTGTTTCCAAAAACTTTTGGAGTATAAACTATATTCCCTGAGAAATCTTATACCCTTATTAGATGCCTGAAGTGCATTTTAGAAGCTTCTTCTCTTCCAAATAAACTTTTATTTGGACAGTTAAGTAACATTTATACAGACAAATGGCCTGGGAAAAGTCCTGACTATTACTGACCCAAAATTTCCCCCATATTTAAAAGAAGATATAAATTTAAGATGAAAAATACTAGGATGCAGACAGATATGCAGGCAGTGAAATTTTTCTCAATCTTCCCCATCTTTTTAATTAATAAAGCACCATTTGGGCTAGAAACCTATCTATTTGAAGTACAAAACCACAAATGACAAGAGGCCATTATGAGACTATGATGGACTCTAATAAGATATGCAGTCATCATGGGGAGATGGTGTTGGACCCCATATTCAGACAGGATACATTCTTGCAGGCAGAATGAGATAGATAACATAAATATCTATTTGTGGTCTTCTTTTCTTGAAGAAATAACAGGAAAATTCTCCATTAGTGGAAAATTTTAAGTAATGGTCTAAAGAAAAAAACCAAGCAATTTAGCTAGCTAGCCAGCTTGCAGATATCTTGAAAAGACATATACTTGAGGTCAATTACACACAACAAGGCATGAGAAAAACAGTTTCTTGTATATAGCTCAGATTCACGTGAATTCATATACATGATTGTGGGAAGAGACAGTCAGGGAACTTCCTAAGAAATGATTTCAGTGTTATTATTTGTTTTTTCTCTCTCTTTATCTCACTCAAATCTACATTTGTAGGTAGGTAGCTTAACTAACTATTGGAGAAGTAAAAAGAATTCAAATATAATACTCTGTTTTGGGGTTTATTTTTCCCAGACTACTGAAGAAACCATTTCTGAATAAAAATGGGGAAAATGTAACAAATGGATTTGAAATACAAAAAGTAATTTGTAATAGAATGTTCTAAAAGATGACAACTCGTTAGACTAAGAGAGTGTAAAAACAAGGACGCTTTGAAATAAAATAGGGAAATGCAAAAAAGAATGATTAATTTCAGTAGAATTAAATGGGAAATCATTAAAAAATATAATATAATTCATGAAAGGGGTAACAAAAATATTTTAATGTTACTTTTTTCCCATAGAACTTCTCATATTTAGTATCATGGCTAAATGCTATTTTGTAGCCTTTTTATCAAAGGTGATTCAAACTTGCATGCACTCTTTAACCTCATGGTATCTATGCATTCTAACCTGGGAAAGTCTCAAAACTACTAACAAGCCCAGCATGGAAAATCATTCCTTGTATACGGGTTTCCATGTGACTGTTTTTCATCTGTGTATGCATCAGCGATCAGAGAGAACCATTATTTAGGTTTGTTTAAGGAGAGTTACACAGTACTCCATGCAGCCTGAGAACAAACTGTGTGACCTTCCTTTCTAAAGCAGGTATCAGTTTCAGGTTAATAATGCTGGTGAAAGGTTGCCACTCAAAGGAAAGGTAAGCAATGTTAAGCCAGTACATATTTATTCTGAAAGTCATACCATTTAAGATTTTTTAGTAAATATTTGTGTCAGGAAGCGCTCAATAGCAAATGTCTCAGTTTAGATAGTGCAATGACTACAAATAAGTTGCCTTGTTCTAGGAGGGTCATCCAAACAGACAGTGCTAGGTTCTTAGGTTCCAAATACAGTCAATGGAAAAATTTTTAAGGACCTAAAGTATAATCCAAGATCAGGCGCCTAGGCTATTTATGATGATGCCTGAAGGGAACCTGCTACAGGTTATTTGGGGCCTAAGCTGCAGGTGACCTGTCCAGCTTAAGACATAAGTCTATTGATGACTGCCATGAATCCACTAACAGCCATTTGGCAACTGCATGGTGAGAACAAAGAGGGTTAGGCACCTCCAAATGTTGATTCAGAGGTGCTTAAATTTAATCATTAGGAAACGATAATTGCTTAACTCCTACTGCTCTGGGCATCTGACTCTGACTGAACATTACAACCATTCAACTCAGATCCAGTGGGACTTCCTTCTAAGGATAGGTGCCTAAGAGGTAGGGATGGGACTGCCCCTTTCTCTAATGGTCTAGTCGTTAGATTACTTACCCAGGAAATGGGAGGCTTGTACAGAATGTGTTTCAGGCATGTACCGAAACCCAAATGTAAATGCCCAATGAGTTTCTGGCCACTGGAACAGAATCATTTGGGATCAGTCTTTGCAACTTAGGTACATTATTTCCACTTAAGTCCCATTAAAGGCTAATCAGGATCTGACCCTCTTTGTTCATGCAAAGTAACTACTGAAAGTAATAAGATATAGAATCACCATTTGTTAGCTTTTTCCTGTATCATTATTATCAATGGGATCCACATTGGAACCTTCAGCACAGCACAGGCATCATTGAGAGCAAAGCTTAAATCTTCCATAAAGCTCTATCAATGGTCTATAACCCTAACCCAGAAAAATCACTTCTAGGAATAGACAAATAGTTCACTCTGCGTAAGTGTTCATTCATTGGCTTTCTGGGTATGTACTCCAACATGGGTGCTAAAGATGAAATGTTAATGCTATTTCATATTTCGTTGTCCTATAAGCCAATTATAAAGCATGTCATAATAATAGTGTTCTGTCTTAGGCTAAGGCCAAGACTCCTAAACAATCCTTGAACAAACAACTCCTCCTCCTCAGACAATTCCTAATAACAACACAGTGAGGGGTTACCCTGAACAAACTGGTCTATGAAAATATTTTATAAAACCAGCTGGCCTGTTGCTTCTGATTACTTTATTGGCCAGGGAGGGCGCTATTTAATTAACAAGAAGGAAAAATATTATGATTTAAACAAACTCAGGGCTGATTGACAGTAGTTTTTGCTAGCCGTTCTCTGTTGAACAGAAATGAGTTCCCAGAGCTTAAGTCTCAAATGTCTAAGTTCATTTCCATTTTCCATTAGTAGCTTTTTGTCATTTTAAAGTTCATTTGTCAGTTGGAAACTGTACTGAAGTTATTTTGTGAAGTGATTCTTTGTTGTTTTAACATGTCAAAATTGTAAATGAAAAATTAATAATCATATAATATGGCAGATACCTTTTACACAGTTGAGAATAAGTTCCAAATAGTCAAGAAAAGTAACAGGGAAGAGGTTACAAAAGGCTTTTTCCCATGAGTTTTTTGTTCCCTGTATGTTATAAACCTTCACATTTGAGAAAAGTCATATGGTCACACCATCCCAAAATTACCCATTTAAGTGGGGATAGGGTTGTATGTGACTTTGCCAAGCAATGACAGTATTTATACACTCTCATTCCACTCATGATGGTACTCTATTCATATATTCATACAGACTTTAGCAGTTTTCTCTGCTGTTATTTTGGGAGGAAGAGAAGAGAGAGCCTTACAAACTAGGACAATGCAAATGTAATTAGAAAAAAAGTACTGTAGGCAAGATTAACTATTTAAGTTTGCTTGTTTATCTTATACATTCCTCACGAACGAGCTGTGTCTTTTTTCTCCTTTAATGTAGTAAATTCAAGATGCATTTATTATGCATTCCCCTTCTATTTTGACTGCAAGTTTTACAGGGCTTTCATGGATACAGTCATGACAGACTGTGGAAACATTTAATAGCACTGATTTATGTTTCACTTTCTTGTACTTCAACAATTTTCTTGCTAAAGAAGAAGAAAAATTTGTACTGTAGCTTGTTTAGCAGCTGGACTATTAGAGCCATAAAAGCTCTTACTTAAAAGTACGAGGCAAAAGAAACAAGGCCAAGGTCTTAAAATTACTGCTCTTCAACTATTTGCTTATTCCAAAATATTGTACAGGTACTCCTCACTTACCATTGTCCTGGTTAATGTCATTTCATTATTACGTTGCTGATCTATTAGAGAACATGCTCGTTTAAAGTTGTGTAATGTTTGGTTATAATGTTGTTTGGCCGCTGCCTGCGAGTAGGTAACTACTATGACGTGATTGGATTCACTTAACATCATTTCGCTTGAAGTTGCATTTTTCAAGAACATCACTACAATGTTAAGCAGGAAGTAGCTGTACATGTAACTGTCACAAGAAAACTGCAGACATTGTGTAATTATGCTGGCCTTAAAATAAAGACTTATTTGCCTTTACATTTGATGTAAGCATAAATACATCCCAGAATATATACAAATATTTTTTCTAGCAAAATAATTTCTAGCCAACTTTATACAGATTTTTTAGTTTAAATAGTTCTGATAGCACTGGATTCAGATTTGAAGGAATGGAAATCTCAAAACAAAACTTCTAACAAAACCAGTGAAGAGTATGGGGCGGCCATGTTAGAACCCTTGACCTAGGGAAGGCTTGCTCCATGCCTCCTGGCTGAGAATAGAGCATGCTTAGTTAGTTGCTCCACGAGTCTCATGCAAAGTCCAGTCTGCACATAGATATTATGGGGGATGATGCATGCTCCAAGCTGGTTAGTAACCTCAGCAAATTTAGCTTACAAGCACTAACACATCTCCACTGACCCTATGCACACTGGAAGTTTTCAAAAGTTTATGTCAACCAGATTTGGGTGAATTTCCATGAGCAAGACACATCTCTGAGAACTGTTCTGCCAAATTTGAGGGTTCTGCTCCAAAGCATGGAGATATCAAAGAAAAGATCACCAGACAGTTGATTTAAACATAGAAAAAACACATATTTCCTCCTAATTTCATTCTTAAAAATGTCTGAACTGTTTTGGTTGAATACTTCAAAGGAAAAAAAATCAGTCTGAGGCAGCCACCTGGCCAGAAAAAAAAATCATTTTAAATTGGCAATATCAACTGAAATAGTATCTTTATAAGGAAAAGAGTTGGGTTACTTTAACAATAGGTGTTACTACCTGCTTTGGCAGTAATAAATCTATATATCACAAAGGTGATTTCAATTCTCTTGAATTCCAACTAAGATCACATTTTTACCATAGAGCTCTGTCTGCATTTAATAGGTCACTCTCCCCATTGCACAGCTGGTGGCTGCCACATGAGCAGAAAATATCATATTAGCATTGGATGGAGTACACTCAAGGTATTTGGGTTCTGTTACAGAAGCTGACTTGGAATCATTGCCTAAGCAGGCCCTGACCTCACATTCATGAACTGGTATCAACAGGATATGTCCTTGGTCAAACAAAGCCTTTTTGCTCCCCCTTTTAAAGCATCGTTTCCTCAAAAGTTCTTGTCCTATGTTATTCCAGTCCACATTAACACTAACAAATAGTTTCTGGAAATGCTCTTCAGTCTGTGAAATTTTTATCATGAAATGTTTTGAATGGAAGACAAGGCACTCATCACTAATGCAAAATGAAGAGAACAGTTTGCACATCTCTTAAGTAAACTGAAGTTTCCTGACCACAGCAATCCTTCTTTATCACAGCCAGAAGTTATTACATTTTGCACCGTGCTTCAGGAACAGTGAAAAGAAAGGAAAGTCTAAAATATCTACTGACTATTTAAATTTTCACAGGGTAGGGAAAGAAAGAGTTTGATATAAAGCCACAAAACGTTAACTGTTTAAATTCTTACACTTATTCCATTAAAAGGTGCATTTCACTAGGCCAGCGGTTCTCAAAAATGTCTATATTCTGGCCATGCTCTTCCCATCTACCTGTAAAAAAGAACAGGAGTTTCCACCTGTATCTGATTGCTCCTATTTCAAAGTTTTCAAGTGAAAAGAGAGGTCCCTATCTCTATTCAAGTCATATTGTAAGTACTCCTTGATGTTTTTAAAAAATGGTGATAAAAAGTAAGCAACTACAGTAACTCCTTTCACTCAATCATAAACAATTTTAATGACCCATTTGCTAAATACACACTAAAGTTCTCTACAGTTGTCCACTATATTCTTCCTATTTCTTCATACCTATAGAAACAAAGTAGCATTCAGCTGGCCCTAAAGTGGACAAAAGAAGTCTATTTTGGAAAGTAGTATGGGAGCAAGTTCCAAAATGGAGGCATGCTCATGCACTCTCATGAAATTTACCCTTTCAGACCTCCCCACTTCGCTCATGACAGCTGTCTCAGGTGACCCTATGGACCTCTATCAAGCAGAGAGGGGACGTCATCAAAAAGCAGGTCTTTAGTCATTTACAGATATTAGGTTAAAAGCAACCCATCAAAAAGTCCACTTGCTACTTATCAGTTTCCTACATGGATCACGTCCTTCACTCCTCATGAACAGGATAATACTGCTGTAACAGAGTGCAACTTTGTGTTGTTGCTTCTCAATGCTTACATTTATCCAATATGCATTACTAACGTTATGCCCAAGAAAATTCTTTCATCTGTCTCCTATTAGAGCCTTAAGACAATGGAAGATAGAAAAAAATATCTCCAAGGTACAGATGGTAGCTGTAACTTTCAAGTAATGATTTTTAGTGTGTGGTTATCAAACATGCCTTAGGGACTCCTTTAGGCTTATTTGAAAATCCACTCTAACTGAACTCCATGCTTATGAGTAGTGTAAGTTTTGAGGGTTCAGGTTTGAAATATAGCACTCTCTCTCTCTATATATATATATATGACAAGACAACAATTGTTTTGCTCTTGTTGTGAAAACAATTCCAAATTTCCTAACCAGACTTACCATTTTGTACCCACTGCATTTAGTCCTTCCTTACATTTTTTACCTTTTATTCTCAGGATACATTTATTTGTCTACTGCTAGTAATGAAAAGTACAGAACTATCAACAGACACTAAATGCCAATTTTTTTGTTGGTTGTGCATATGCACTTCCCACAGATATCATTAAATCATCCTATAATTGGCAGGATACAAACATTTGTGTAGATTTCCCCTAAAATAAGGAACTTTTAAAAAGTGAAAGCCATAAATTATGAAAACTTTATGAGTAGGTTTGTACACTATGAAGATTTGAATTGTATACATCATGCAAGCCTTTTAAAAGAAAATTCCCATGTGCAAAATTTGTCTAATTGAAACTGCAAAAAACACATGTCCAGAATTTTGAACTGTTTACATTTTCATTGAAAGTATCAAAGAGATTTAAGGGGAAAAAAAAGTCAGGGAGTTGGAAGTCCTACAGTTGGAAGCGTGTGGATAGACTGCATGGAAATAAATAGCGGTCTTTAGAGATGTAGCATCCTGTATAGGTCCTAAGACAAAAACTCTTATTTACTATAAAGCATTATACAAATCAAAACATTTTTTACCTTTGGTACTTAAAGACATGAAATACACTTATGTTCCTCTGCTTTGATATGGTACATAAATGATATTTCTTGATAGACCTTAGACCCACCTTTCATAGTGCCTAGGCTACAGTTCATGCCTGATTTTCTCTGAACACTGATCTAAACTACGCTGCTTACAGAAAAAGGCATAACTTAGATCGATTCTGCCTTGGGCTTTTTGAATGTCTGTAGATAGCCTATAACATTAAGAGACCAAAATATATTAATGTAAATAACAGCCATTGTGATGGTTACATCATCTCTTTGCCGCATGTAGCTCAAGCCCAGTAATTTCCAGGCTAGGATATTGTTAAAACCTAAGACCTGAGTCCATGGAGAAAGGTCATTCTCTTCACTCTGAACAGAAGTGAAAATGTGTTGTGTGCACCCCAAAAATTCCACAATGGTGTTTTATCATTACCTAGTCACCACTTATCATTATATTACCAAGATACTGATCTCCATTCTAGATGAATCCCTGCTGATCCTGAATTTGTTCACAAAGTACTGAGGTTCCAGAATTACGTTTTTTCCACAAAATTATATTAATTGACCTAATAGCTCTTTTCTACCTCTCAAGATACACTGAAGGCAAAACAGCCTGGGGTGACAGATTGTGTTTAACAAAATAACTGTGATTTTTTTCCCTAAAATATTCAAACTAGTTGAATGTTTACTTGATGCTTTATACTAAAGATTCTTTTTTGAATGACTCTTTACACTGACTACACCAACTGCAAGCTTTCTCAAAAGCTTAAAGTTAAAAGATGTTTCAGGTTGTAACACATGATCAAATGCATCACTCCAATGATTAACTCAAGTTCATTTCATGTATTATCACAACCTCTTCTCTTCTTCCACTGTGCTGCAGTTTTACCTTTAACCATTTCTGCCTTTCTTGATTTTTTTGTTGATCTGGAGCCAAATTCTGTGTCAAATTTGCATAAAGACTGTGTTAAAACCTTGAAATCTTTAGTAAAGCAAAACTTATCTGATCTGTCTAAAAATCTGGTCCAGCCTATAGAAGCTTTTTTACTCTTTTCAATCTTATAGGTGATAGAGGGATTAAAATAATTTGCTTCAAAATATTTCCACAGAATCCTAGGACAAAACTGGGGTAAAAATATGACAATATAGCCTTCTTTCCCCTTGGAAATCACTTGTTGAAAATGGAGAAGCTTCAAAAGGGTATGCAAATACATTATTTAAAGCAGTATAAGCAGGTTCAATCATTTTGCAAATCATGAAGGGAAGATAAACTTAATGAGATATTCCATAGTCATATTATAATTACAAACCTCGGTGGAGGATTTTGTGTAATATCATATTATTTGTGTAAATGTCTTCTGTGTTTGGTAATATTCCTTAATCATTTGTCTGTGTAATTTACATTTTCAGGTTGTCAAAAGATTTGACTCTTGACATTGCAGCCTATAGCTGGCTGTGTCCAAAAAGGCTGTGCTAGGTAAACTTCTACTCTATCAAGTGTTTGACCTTGGCCTTTTATAGATAGTGCAAAAACAAAACAAAAAACCCCAAGGTGCAAACACTATTCTAATAGGAAATTGCTTCCTGAGTATCTTAAAAGGTACAGCTGTGTCTGATGGGCATCATGGGACCCTTGGCAAAAGAGTACACTTTCCAGTAGCCTCTACTGTTAACACTTCTAAGTCTATAGTGTCAAGTCTTTTTTATAACGTTTTGTGCCATTGATTAAACCAGTGTTCAGGTTTACATTTCAGATTCATATTTCATTCATATTTCATTCAACTATTCAGATTCCGCAAAAGAACCAGAAACATTCCCACCTTAAGTGTGAATCTATGGGGAGACAAACTGCTTAGTGACAAACCATTGAGGAACTCATACACAGATTATATATCTTTGTTACCAGATTTCTTATATGCACTATGTGTAAGAATACCCTTTTTTCTCCAATAATTTTGGCAATTAGGTCATCATTTATAGCAACATTGTATTCATTTTTGAGGCAAAGAACTGCAGAATTTGAATTGCAGCAAATAGCATCCTCTGAAAAGTCACTGCCATAGATCCACTTGATTAAGTTGCCTTCTTTTAAAATACAGTTTTCTGGTAAACTGATAAGATTAGAGTTCCTCATTTCAGAGCTATCATTCTCATGTTAAAGTGAATTTTCAATATTTTAAAAAGTCTCCACAATCTCCATGTCATAAGATGTGTCAATTAGAGGTGTGCATGAGCTGGGAGAAACAACAGGCAAAATCTGTCTGAAATCTAAAGTTATGATGTTCCCTCTAAATAGAATTTCAGTGTTCATTGTTGCATAGGAGTTGCTCAATGCATTGTAATACCATACCAGGAGCCATTAGATCTTCATCCCAAAGGATGAGTTTATACTGACAAATAACATTCGCCTCTATACTTTGGACTTTGATACATGAAGTGAAAATACAGGGGGCATACAGAAGTGCAGCTCCCAGGTCAAACTCATGGAGATTCATAGAAATTGTCATGAGTTAAACCAATTCTCCCAGTCCAACAGCTAATATCTGTTGGATTGGGATGCTACAGGATCAAAGCAAATTCAGGGAGTGAGACTGTGTCTTCCCCTTGCATATCTTCCCCTGGCACCACCACCACTCTCAGAGCTCTGTTGCTGTCTCTGGATGGGAGAGGGGAGAAAGCAGGGGAGGAGATCCTCTGGGGTTTTCTCAGCCCCTCTGGAGTAGGTAGATTGGAGTAATGAGAGGCTCCAATCCACCTATCTCCCCTACTCCAGTGAGGATGAGAAAATCCCAGAAGGGGATTTCTCCTCTGCCTTCTCCTTCTACCATCGAGAGACACCAGCTGAGTTGGGCTGCTCTTGCAGCCTGAAAAGAAAAATTAATGAAGTCCGACTGCTCTGCTTAGGAGCAACTTCATTTGAACCCTCATATAATGAGGGCTAATTTGTTATGCAATCAGAGGGCTCTGCAGCCATGCTTTTCTGTTTGGGCATGGCTTTAGAGTGATTTCAAGGGGCTGCTCATGTCACAAATGTCATTTCTGCCTCCACCCACAGTTAATTCAATGGTAGCATAAGAGTGATGTTCATAGATTCATAGATATTAGGGTCAGAAGGGACGTCAATAGATCATCGAGTCCAACCCCCTGCAACCACGACAGTCAGAAATTATGCAAGAGGCAAGGATTTCTTAGGGTGATATATTTTTTTTGGACCAACTACATAATCCAATAAAAGACGCCAACCAAAGAAATCCTTGCCTCCAACTTAAAGCAAATACAGTTCTTCATCTTGAAGAAGTATTACAGAAATCCTGCTCCGTGCAGCAATAATGCAAAACACCCACAGAGCAGATGGAATAGATATTTGTAAGTAAATAAAATGTAGTAACTTGAGCAGTTACTTATGGCTTAAATTACCATATTTACTTAATTCCAAGACAAGTTGTTAGACCTGAGGAAAGCAAAGCCCTATCATATAGCAGTTTAAAGTAAAAAATTCAATACCTGCAGTTAGAAGACACAACAGGAATCTACTTAATGAGGAAACCAGCATGAAGACAAAGGTCAGTGTAGGATCTAGGGTGGTAAAGGATGCAGCAAGGAGGCATCCAGAACCTTTGGACCTGGTGTGGAGGCACAGTGTGGTATGGACCCAATGTGGAGGCAGAGGGAGGCACAGGATCTGGTGCAGAGGCACAGGGTGGTGCAGGACCTAGCATGATGAGGCAGCTGTAGTGGTATACCCAGCAGGGAGGCACAGGATGGTATGGATTCAGAATAGAGACACAGGGTGGCACATAACTTGGTACAGAGGCACAGGACCTGGTGCCATACCCAGGGCAGAGTCACAGGGTGACACAGGACCCAGAACACTGAGGAACCTGCTGCAGACACTCAGTGGCAGCAAACATGACGTGGCAGCATGTGATGACAGAGGACTCAGCAAGGTGAGGAGGCACAAGGAAGAGCAGGACCCAGCATGAGAGCATGGGACAGCATGGACAGGAGGGCAAGACTACCAGACTACCTCCCCCACCCACATTTTACCTACCCATCTCTAACTCCCATGCAACAATTGGGGGGGGAGGGGTGAATGTAAGATTCCAATACATTAGATTCTATACATGGAAAATGAAAACAGATGTATTATCGTTTATGTATAGAATCTATCTTTGGGGGATTAATCTTAAATTCAGTCATCTTAGATTCAAGTAAATATGGTATCAAAAAGCAAAGGACCTCACAAAAAGAAAAGAAGTTGCAATGAAATATGTTTAAAAGAAGTTTGTTTTAAGTAGCTGGCATTAGTGTATTAGGTGAAAATCAGGTGAGAATTAGGTGAAAATCATATTGCAATGAAATATTTTTTCAAAAAGTTTGTTTTAAGTAGCTAGCTTTAGTGTATTAGGTGAAAATCAGGTAGAGATGTACTTCACACGAAGTCTCACAGAGGATGTCTCCTAGCTAAAAAGGAGGCGTACACCCAATGGAAGGGAGGGGTCATCACCAGGGAGGACTATACCTCAGTTGCTCGGGCCTGTAGGGGGGCGGTCAGGAAGGCCAAAGCAGAGATGGAACAGGGACTAGCTACTTAGATCAAGGACAACAAGAAGTCCTTTTTAAATACATAGGAGGTAAAAAGAAGGTACCGGGTAATGTGGGGCCTCTGCAAGACACGCTAGGAAATCTGGTCATTACACCAGACAACAAAGGTAACCTATTTAACAATTTCTTTGCCTCCATTTTCCTGAGCAGGGACTGGGTCACCTCCCCCCGGGACTTGTGTAGGTCCCAGGGGAAGCACATCCAGGCCTAGGGTCAGTGAGGATCTAGTTAGGGAACTTCTGGAGGGATTGGACATATTTAAATCAGCTGGTCCTGATGATCTCCACCCAGAGTGCTGAGGGAATTAGCAGAGGTCATAGTGGGACCCCTGGCATGGCTATATGAGCACTCATGGTGCTCTGGTGTGGGGCCAGAGGACTGGAAAAGGGCCAACATGGTTCCCATCTTCAAAAAAGGGAGGAAGGAGGACCCAGGAAACTATAGGCCAGTTAGTCTTACCTTGATCCTGGGTAAGCTTTTTGGGAGAATTATCCTGGTGCATGTCCATGAGGGGCCAGCAGGGGAGATTATGCTTAGGGGCAACCACACGGGTTCATTAGAGGCACGTCCTATAAGACTAACCGAGTGGCCTTCTGTGACCAGGTCACAAAATCCTTAGATACAGGGGTAGCAGTGGACTTAGTCTTTCTGGACTTTAGGAAGGCCTTCGACACTGCCTCTCACCCTGTTTTCATTAAAAACTAGCAGACTGTGGTGTCAACACCTACACAGTCAAATGGGTCACTAACTGGCTGGAGAGCCGCACCCAGAGAGTGGTGGTGGATGGGTCTTACTCGACCTGGAGGGATGTGAGCAGTGGGGTGCCGCAGGGCTCTGTCCTTGGGCCCACACTGTTCAACATCTTCGTCAGCGACTTGGACAAGGGGGTAAAAAGCACCCTGCTCAAATTCGCAGATGACACTAAGATGTGGGGGGACATGGGCATGCAAGAAGGGAGGAATAAGCTGCAATCAGACCTAGATAGGTTACGGGGTGGGTGGATGAGAACAGGATGGGTTTCAACACTGACAAGTGCAAGGTACTGAACCTGGGGAGGAAGAGCCAGCAGCATACCTACAGGCTGGGGAACTCCCTTCTCGTCAGTACAGAGGCAGAAAAGCATCTTGGAGTCATTATTGATGCCAAAATGAACATGGGTTGACAGTGTGGGGACGCGGTCAGGAAGGCCAACCACACCTTATCATGCATCCACAGATGCATCTCAAGCAGGTCCAAGGAAGTGATCCTCCCCCTCTATGCGGCACTGGTTAGGCCGCAGTTTGAGTACTGTGTCCAGTTCTGGGCGCTACACTTCAAGACAGATGTGGACAACATGGAGAGGGTCCAGAAGAGGGCCACTTGCATGATCCAGGGACAGTGGGGCAGGCCCTATGAGGAGAGGCTACGGGACCTGAACCTGTTCAGCCTCCACAAGAGAAGGCTGAGGGGGGATCTATTGGCCATTTACGAACTAGTCAGAGGAGACCAGCAGGCACTGGGGGAGTCCCTGTTCCCCCAAGGACTACCAGGAGTGACTAGAAATAACGGTCACAAGATGGCAGGGGGTAGATTCAGACTAGATATCAGGAAGGCGCTACTTCACTATCAGGGTGGCTAGGATCTGGAATCAACTTCCAAGAAAATAGGACTAAAGCCTAGTGCTGCCTGCCAGTTTGCTTAAGTTCATTGATGGCCCACATTCATGTGCTGTATTGCACAACGTCTTTTTCTATGGCTATTTTTAATTCACTCCTGACATTTTTTCAGGCTTTTTCATTATTTTTTAACTTTGTGCAAATCTGTATCCTATAGGCTTTAAAGTGATATATAATGCATGGATCTACAATAAGCATAAGTACCTTAAAATGTTCTTAGGCCATCTGCTCCTTAGTAGTGATAGGAAACAGATTATCAATGAGTTTTGTAATTAATAACACAGGATAAATAGTAGCTCAGACCAGTCTTAAAGACACATTTCAGGCTTTCTATTTCCATATTAAAAAAAGACAATTCTAAGACTTTCTTTGCAGCTACAACAGAAACATTGTTAAATGAAAGTTTAAATTATTCAGAATAAAGTCCTGGAACCAGGCCTTAAGAAATGCCCCTAAAAGTTTACATGTAGCCTTAATTTTATCCAACATTGTACCTAGTGTCTCCTAACAGGCTCTACTACACAACTTATGGACTTATGGACTGAACACACTAACTGTGAGGTCTAAAAATACCAATTAAAATGTCAACTATTTATTGATAACCATTTAGTTAAAATATCCAGTGAGTTTGAATTTCGGAAGGTTAGGGATACAAATTTTTAGTTCATGATTTACAATCTGCAGCTTTCAATAAAAGCTTTGATAAATCACTAGAAGATTGGATCATAGCCTGTGATATCAGAGGACAGGAGGAGAAAGAACAGAGAACTTTTATATGTGCTAGATAAATTCAAGTTATGGAGGTTCTGCCATAGGTTACTCAAAAATTTATGGAAGGCTATTCTGCATCTTCCTTGTGAAGGGTCATATCTCTGCAAGGCTCTGAACCCAGAGCTATTTTTTGACTCCCAACAAATGGCAATATATTGTGGCTGCCTACAACCTTATCAGGGGCCACCAGCAGGGACTTGGGGAAAGTCTGTTCACCAGGGCCCCCCTTGGAGTCACCAGGAACAATGGCCATGAGCTGAGGGAGGATAGGTTTAGGTTAGATATTAGGAAGAACTACTTCACTGTAAGGGTGGCCAGAGCCTGGAATAGGCTTCCCGGAGAGGTGGTGCTCTCACCTTCCCTCGAAATCTTCAAGAGGAGACTGGATAGGCACCTGGCTGGGGTCTTATGACCCCTCCCACCCCCAGTGCTTATTTCTGCACATGGCAGGGGGTCAATGACTCAATGATCTGTCTAGGTCCCTTCCGACTCTTTGGTTCTATGATTAATATGATAATTGACACTATGCACGATGACTTCTCCTGCTTATTTATTGTCAACAACATTAAAATAATAAAAGCAAGTCTCTATGCCAGCCAGAGTAAGTTCATAGACACATTTCAATTTAAGACACATTTGACCAACAATTCAGACTTTCAAGAGGATGAAATCTATTCAAGCTGTTTACAGATACAACAAAGGCAACAGTTCAGATGCCATAGAACTGACTGTATCATTGTGCAATGTTCCAACTCAAGTTTAATGAAGGAAACACTGAATTTATATAAATGCTGACAATGATAAAGCTGCTTGTCAGGCAAGTCTCTGTGGTAGCATACTCTTGTGTGTCATTTGTAACAGGATTTTTTTATGAGTAAGTCAAAATGTACAGTTGCCTAAAAGCTGCATTCCATAATGCTATAAGGAACAAGCCTGGTTTTACAGATAAAGTCATTTCATTATCCGATCGGTTCTATCTGTCTTCCATGATGGTGAATGCCTGCAGTCATATACTGCATTTGGCCATTTCAAAGATAAGGCATCCCAAAACCGCATTTTACTTTTATGCAGCTGCACCTCACTGCAGCCTCATATCAAACCTGTGGTCTACCAAAACTGCCACGTCCTTTTCCATAGAGCTTCCATCCAGCCAGTTATCACACATTTTAGATTTTTTTTGATTACTCCTCCTGTGGTGTAGCACCTTGGATCTACCTGCATCAAACTTCATCCTGTTAGCTCTAACCCAGCTTTTCAATCTGTAGAGCTCCTTCTCCTCTCATCCTCTAACATGCTCATAATCTTTCCCAGTTTCATGTTGTCTGCCAATTTGCTCAAGAAGTTTTCTCTGTCAGCATCCAAATCATTAATAAACACATTGAACAACACAAGGCCCAGGGCAGACTGCTATGGAACTCCATTTGAAATCTCCTGCCATTCTGATGTGAACTCTTTAATAATTATCCTTTGCTTATGACTATTGAGCTTGTTATCTGCACCTTGTAGTAATTTTATCTACCCACATTTCTCCAATTTATTTATGAGAAATTCATGTGGGACCTTTTCAAAAGCCTTGCTGAAGTCCAAATACACTATATCCACAACATTCCCTTCCTCCATCCAAGTAGTTAGTCTGTCAAGGAAGGGGATCAAGTTTGTTTGACATGATTTGTTTTTCATAAATCCATGCTAGCTGCTTGTGATCAAGCTTTTCCTCCTCCAGATATTTCCTCCTTAGGACATGCTCCAGTAACTTCCCAGGTATTGAGGTAAGGCTAACTAGTCTGTAGTTCCCTGGATCCTCCTTTTGGCCTTTTTTTTTTTTTTTTTTTTTTAAAGAGGGGCATTATGCTGACCCTTTTCCAGTTTTCTGGTACCTGGCCTGTCTCTGATGATTTAATAAGCATCATTGCCAAGAACTCCTAGATCTCCTCTGCCACTTCTTTCAGGACCCTGAGATGAAGCTCATCTGGCCTTGCTGGCTTGAATCCGTTCAGGCCCAACAAAAACTCTATAACCATCTCTTTTGTTATCTCCTCCCTCAGCTTGCTCCCTTCCTTATTCAGATACTCCTTATTTATTAGGTGTCTGGATGTACCTTAATTTTTCTGTGAAGACTGGGGCAAAGTAGCTGTTGATTAGCTCTGCCTTCTTTGCATCTTTGGTCAGGAATTCCCCCTAGCTTGTTAACAGAGGACCCATGACTTCCTTGGTCTATCTTTTATGGTCAGCATACTTATACTTGTTGTCCTTCACCTCCTTTGCCAGGTGCAGCTCATTCTTTATCTTTGCCTTCCCAATATTCTCCCTCTGAGTTCGTAATAATTCCTGGTACACTGCCTTGGTGATCTGCCTATTCTTCCATTGCCTGTATGCTTTCCTTCTGCATTTGAGGCATCCTAAAAGCTCCTTGTGCAGCCACATTGGTCTCTTGCCATTCTTTTTGTGCTTCCTCTGTATCAGGACAGTTTCTTGTTGGGCTTCTAATACTGTTCCTCTTAGAAGCTCTCAGGCCTCCTTAGGTACCTTTATCGTTCAATCTATTCTCCTATGACACCATGCTTATTAACTCCTCGAGTCAAATGAAATCTGTCTTTTTGAAATCCAGCATCCTAACTTTTCTAACCTCATGCTTTCCCTGTCCCAGGATCTGGAATTCTACTGTATCATGATCACTTCTTCCCAAGCTACCCATCACCTTCACATCCTCTCATCCTTCCCTGTTGGTTAGGACAAGATCCAAGATTGATGATTCCTTGGTTGTATCCTCCACTTTCTGGAACAAAAAGTTGTCCTCCACACAAGTTAAGAACCGGCGTGATATTTTCTGTTTGACTACATGTGTTCTTCGAGCAGATGTATGGAAAATTGAAGTCTCCCATCCATACCATCTGATAGCTTTTGGATAGTCTTCTCACCTACTTAAAGAGTACCTTATTCACCCCCTCTTCCTGATTAGGTGGCCTATAATAAATCCCCACCCATTATACTGGTGCTGAATCCTTCACCTTTCACCTTCCCCAAATGAACTCTGCTTCGCTGTTGTCTTCCTTCTGAACCAGGGAACAAGTGTATGTGTCTTTACACATGTAAGGAAACACCACTACCTTTTCTCCCAACCCTGTCCTTCTGAAACAGAGAGCAGCCCTCGATGTTGACTTTCTAGTCATAAGAGCTATCCCACCAGGTCTCAGTGATGATAATCTAATCATAGTTCTTTTCACAGGCTGTATCTTTTAGCTCATCTTGTTTATTCCTCATAATTCTCACATTTATATACAAACATCAGATGTATTTTGCATTTTGACTACCTCAGTTCCCTTCTGCACCAATTGTTGGAGTCCTGTAGTTCTCTGGCCCTTTCTCAGAGGTGAGTTGCTTCTTTGAGTCCTTTTCCCCTCTGGACTGTGTGTTCTGTTGCTGAATTGTTTTGATCACCATCTTTCATGGAATCTCATTTAAAGCCCTCCTTACTAGGTTGGCCAGATTATGCACAAATATGCTGTTCCCCATTCTCACGGGACGGATCCCATCTCTGTCCCCCACAGAAGGAAGCCACCCACCACCACCACACTTCTGTTCCTTCTTGGTGCAGTGGTCCTGGCACCCTGTCCACAGGAACTTACACTGTTTTCTAGGCTGCTGCCTCCTCTGCCTCAAGCCTGCTCTACCTTTTCCTCAGCAGTTCTACCACAGAGTGCTTAAAAGCAGTTGCTGACTTCAATCTGCTCCTCTTCAATTAATGGGGGTGGGGAACTCCTTCTTTGAGTAGTCACATGCTACCACTTTTCCTCATTGCCTTTTGGCCTCTCTAATATCAGCCTCTCGTAGCTCTTGTCCAAGTCATCTTCCTGGTCCTGGATGCAATGCAGCATAGATACCCGTGCTTCCAACCTATTGATCTTCTCCTCCACGTCAGACATCATCTTATACTTGGTGCAGATGAAGTGCTCCTGACCCTCTGGGAGGAACATTAATGTGACACATCCCAAGCAGACTCAATAGCTGACTCAAACTCCATTTGTGCCTCCTTTGCTCCCTGGAAAACACCTATGCTGTAAGGAGGAAAATAAAGAGGCAGGGGAAAGGGAAAAATATACACCACAAGTACCTGTATCAGGGCCCTTGAACACACACGCACATATGCATGCATGCACAGAGTCCCTTCCTCCTTGTGCAAATTCCCTAAGCAAACTCCCTCTCTGTTTTTTTGCCCCTCCCTGTCTCTTTTTTGCCCTCTGTTTGCTGCTTCCATAGCTCACTGGTGGTGCCTTATTCTAAAGTTGCCTAACTTATCTCCACCCCCCCAATTACCTAAACTAGTCACATCCAGAGCAAGTCCTGGCATTTGGTACTCTAGAGGGGGGAAGAAAAGAAAAGAGAGAAAGAGAAGGAGAGAAAAAAAGCGCACACACACCATAGGGTAAAAGTTAATTTAAAAAAACCCAAAAAACCAAACACACATCAGGCACTAGACAAACAACTCCATCACCAATAAGCCACCCTAAGTCACTAGCACAGAAAAAAGACTCTTCAAGTCAGCCCCACACCTGACTGCTTACCCCACAACAATTGCTGTCTGCCTACTGCTCAACTTACTGCCTTCAACTTTATGAATCTCACATTACCATCTAATTAAAATCCTAAACAGTCATGGCCCTATATTTCCTGGATGGTTGCCAGTGTGGTCTCTCAGTATTGCAAAACATATGGCACTGAAATATTACTGAATGAAATCACAAGATTCCTTCAAGAAAAGGAAAGCCTTAGACTCTCACACAATGCAAACTGGTAACTCAGAGTCAAGAAAGGAAAAAGGATCATCATCACCATCAATGTTATTGCTTTCACTAGAGGTACCTCACCAAACAGAATCAAGTTATGAAATGGAGATGAGAAGGAAAAAGAAAAAGAAAAGAAAGCAGGATCTCCCTTTAAGAAAGCTTTCATCAGGACTATTAATCTTTTATTACTTAGGACCATCTGTTTGCTGTGCCCAGCGACAAAGCAACTTAACATTTAAGTTATGGGGCAATGGGTTTCTAATGGAAGAAGAAAAATCCTCACACAGTAGTGAACTACACTCTACCTTTGGTTCTCCACTCATTCTGTTCCTGTGCCAAGCATAGCTCAGCCAGAATAGAGAACTGGAGAGTGAAATGCAGCAATTATTAGTGTATTCTTTTACCAAAAAGCTGGCAGCACATATGGAGACCAGCTGCAGGAGCTTTAACCACTGTGTCTTCTAGACTAGTTTAATGATATGCAGTAATGCCTACATAATGTTCTCACCACTGCTGCCCCATTGCCCTTTGCAGTGTCAGTGGATCTTCCCCCTTCATAGTCCCAACATTGTTGATGCAAGGAAACACAGGCTGACCATGGGCAGTCTGGGTCAGCCAATCAGAGCTGCCCGATGTACTGCTGTCATCTTTCACCAGGCTGACTAAGGGAGTCTGAGGAGCACACTGAAATGTGTTCATAGCCCCTTTTTCCCCCACCCCCTCCCAGCTGCACAGTGTCAGTACTGCAAGCAGTCTACTCTTCAAGTCCACAGCATACATATGTCTGTATATGCAGCTGTGTGTAAGTTCTTTCTACCAGGAGAACAAATGTGGAAAAATTCTCCTAGATTACTTGAATGTGTATACACAGCCCAAATTAGTTAATTTCCCTGTTTTTGTTTCTGTTTTGACTGACGAACCAAAAAATCAACTATTAGCACAGCCCTACTTGAAGCTCATGATGCATAATGAGATGAACCTAAGTGTTTGGTATACCATGGTGATAAAAGGTAATGTAATGCCTATATATGTAAGTGGTTGGATCTCAAGTAGAATCAGAGGTTATACTACTTCTGTGTTTGGCTCCAGCAAGATAATTACTTGAATACCACAGTTATTGCAACACTGATTTAAGAAGGATGTAGAAAATTAGAAAAGATCAAGAAAGAACTGTGAAAATGATTAAATGATTGGGAAACTTATATTTATGGTAAGAGGCTCAAGGAGGTCACACTATTTACTAATAGAGAGAATTTTACAGATACTTAACAAAACATGGAAATCTACAAGACTGTGGTAGGGCATTTTTGGGTGCCTGCCAGTTTAAGGCTGGGAGCAGGCAGCCAGCAGGTGCAGGACAGCCCTGATGAGGCAGCCATTTTCGATCTAGGATCACAGGGCAGAGGCAGAAGTCTGGTGCTGGCAGTCAGAGAAACATCACCTGGCTCAGCTGCTGCTGGATCATCTTGGAGGTAAGGGCAGGAGCTATGGGGATGGCAGGAGGCTCCTGGTCCTGGGTGTGACTGAAAACTGTACCCTACTTAGGAAGGATGGCCTAGTGGAGGAGCCTATGGTGGGGGAGCGCCCTAGAAACATGAGGCCAGTTGCCTCCCCAGTGAAAGGTGGGTAGGGATGCCTAAAACCCCAGCCCCCACATCCTGGTGGGTCACCCAGACTTGGGGACAGGCATGGGGGCCAGGCATGTTTTCAGA
Organism: Crocodylus siamensis; assembly: GCF_052110815.1. NCBI lineage: Eukaryota > Metazoa > Chordata > Crocodylia > Crocodylidae > Crocodylus > Crocodylus siamensis. The sequence goes on along the minus strand of NC_143398.1, from coordinate 197,199,547 downwards.
CACCTGAGGTCCACAGGGGTGTAAGACCCTGGAGGCCCCAGTGAGGAGGCAGTAACATGGCTCAGAGAGCAGGAGAGTGGTCCCAGAGCAGGGGCAGTAATGTACGGTGATCCCACACAAAGTAGGGGGCATCATTACGACCTGAAGGGCTGTACATAAGCTAGGTATAGAGTAGGATTGAAGGCCAGTCTGAAGCACTGTGCCAGGGATGTGTTGAATAGGGCTGAAGGGCAGCCTGAAGGGCAGCACATAGGCCAAACCCCATGAGTATGTGAAAGTGCAAAGTCACCCGGTGAGGGGATAGGGGCAGAATTAACCCAGTGTTAGGGAGAAAGCTAATGCCACATACAGTAGGGAAGGATGAGTGATCTGAAGGGCTGCGTGTGCAGTGGCAGCATAAGAGTAAAGCCTGATGGCCCAAGGGGGTCACTCAAGGGAGCACAGCAGATTGAGACTGGCTCAGTGAAGGGAAGAGTGCAAGAGGCCCTGTGAGAGAGGTCATAGTGGAAGAGGCCCCAGTGAGAGGGAAGTGGTATAAATGTGGCCCTGAAAAAAGCAGTGTGTGAGAGGCCCAACAGTGGACTGTTTGGCTTGGCCTGAGGCCAGGATACAATAATAAACTGGATGCCATCTGCAAGGCATGGGACATGGTGAGGGAAGGTTTGAGCTGTGTGTAAACCCTAGGCATCCAGGTCTTATAAAATGCAGCAGACTGCCTATTTACCAGGTTAAGAAACAGCAAGTGATGGCAGGCAAGACTGGGCAAACTGCCCGACTTAGACAGGTGCCAATGTGAGAACCCAGCCCAAGCTTGACCCCTGTCACACAGGCAAAAACCATATAACAACCAATGAGCAGAATTAAAAGCTAAACAAAATAAAAAGTCATTTTCCATCTAAAAAAATTCTAACTTCACTACATGATTGCTATAATCTGTTTGTACTTACAATATATTATTTGGAAGATTAAAGTGTTACCACACAGAAATATAGATCATGTGCTATAAGTAATTTATGGACCTTACTCTTCAGTCTGTCTTCCAAGAGGGTAGTACTGATGAAAAATGCTACTTTCACTGGATATTGGAGAGGACAATGCTCAGCAAGAGAAGAATGAAGCAGAGCTCCACAACCATCTTAGTAATGAAAGAAAACTAAAGTAGTTGAAAGATGTTTATGGAGGGGATATAGAAAGAGGAGTTCTAGCCATCCAGTTAGAGGGTGTGATGTGGAGTTATCCTTGAAGTCTTATGTTGCAGAGCAGAATGGAGAGTGTTTGTTTTTTCCCTCGGTTTTGCAGGTTTCCACGTAGGGTTGAGAACGAGTGTTTGCCCCCTCTTGTTACAGGAATTGGGGAGGTGAGGAGGGAAATAGTAGTGGGTGGCATGCCCTTCTTCCTTAGATCTCTTAAGTGTATTTTAATAACCTATGCAGCAGCAGGAGTCTCATCTCCCTGTTTTACCTGTGGTAGGCTAAAATGTGTTTGTTATCTTTATCTTTGAGCAATATGTCTTGTAGTTGTGCAACAGAGGTGATTAGGAATAGGTTAGGGCAAGGACTTTTATGGGATGGTTTGGATATGGATGTTCTTGCCTCAAACAGGAGATTAGACTAGCTGGCAACCAAAGCCCCTTTTCAGAGCTATTTTTATTATGTTGCATGATTCTACACTGTCACAGCACTAAAAGATTCCAGCAAAGTTATTTATTTGAAAGTTCCATTTTATTAAGATAAAGGAAATATTAACTTCAAAACTGAATCCAGTCTCAGTTTCAGTTCAGACATTTATTTGAACATTCAGCTACATGACATTAACAAAGATCCAAAATTATGTCTGCTTCTTGCAGTGAAAACTTTCTCTGTCATAATGCCTTGGGATTATAATCTTATGCAAGAAGGCCAATGTTTTTGGTGAAAGACAGGTTCACTTGACCCTCATAAATAATTGTTTTAAAAGGCCAACAATTTCAATTATATTTGTTTAACTGGTAGCAGATTTAAATTGAAAAAGTACTACAATGTTAATTTAAAATCAGTGTTAGGTAAACTCATTTACCTGCTAGAGACTGAACCCCTGAAATCTTTATTTATGTAAGTAACCTTTATTCTTTAGTTTAACTGACGTCAATGAAATGTTTTCATTGAAGTATAAACTACTCTTGGGAGCAAAGGTTTAGAGGATTTACATAATAGATAATTTCCTTTTAAGGATACTTTCCTATGGAAAAAAAAAGTTGCATCGTGGACATAAATTTCATCCTTTTTGCCAAATATGTTTGCAAGATTAAACAAATGTATATTTGCCAGTTTAATAAGGAGGCCTCATGTGACAGCCTCAAGCATCTGTGCTGCAGTTTAATAGAAGCACATTAATGGATCTGTTCAGCATCTAAACAATGCCTCAGTACATCAGTGTTAGTAGTTGCAGTTCATTTTTATTCTGTGAACGTTCACTAGGAAATATTAATAAAGAAAGACTACTTGCATGATAAGAACTGTTTTGCTTTAATTTTTTAGAAATAAAGATAACAATCATGTATTCCAGATGACTGGAAGTTCCTCTGCTCACAGGCATCAAACCATGTCCCCTGTATTCAAAGCAATCAATTCTCCAAAAGGTCTAAAGGATCATCCAGTCTGACACTTCTTATATAAGACAGCTGTATAACAACCTATGAAAAAGGTTGTTAGTTTTTCAAAGTCCACTTCTCTAAAGTCCAAAATCTTAGCCATTAGACCTCTTTTTGTCCATCTTTCAGCTTAGATTTAATTGAATCAGCTTATGATTGCTTGATTCATAATTATTTACCATAACCAGTATTTCTGTAAGATACCTACTGCTTGATAAAACCAACTCTAAAACATAATTGCCTCTTAGTAGCTCAGTATTGTGTTAAAGAATACCTGGTAGCATTTGCTATGCAATGTATATGAGAAAAGTAAAGTCTCCCACAGTTACAGTTTCCTCTATGACTAAATTTTTCCATTAACTTACAGAAATCTCTATACATTTCTAAGTCTGAACTTGGACATTAAAAAAACTCCCAAAGCATAATACCTATGAGATCCCCCTCACTGTCTCTTTCGAATGTGAAATTCAGTTTGTGTATGCCATTGTATTTCATTTCATTACAATTGCTGGATGAGTTCATTAATATAGTGCTCTCCTACCAACTTTATCTATATTTCTATGTCTAAAAATATTCAATATCTGTATTCCAGTCATACTATCTCTCCATGTTTTTGCTTCTCCTATAATGCCCCATTTTACCTCCCACATCAAAAATCCTAATTCCTAGACTCCTTGCACTAAAGTACAAATATTTCAACTTGATCTTACCCAAGGGCCCAGTTGTAATACACGCAATCAATTTGTTCACTGAGATGCCTGAATTCCAGTTTTATTGATAATACTATCCATCTCCCTTCTACGCCTTGGTGAGACTTTCAATAGCCACATCCCAGTTTCCCTCTTGTATGTTTATTCTTTGGTGATCTCCTGCTATTTAGAGTCTATGGATTTCTACCAAGCGTCTACTTTGCCTTCCTACTTTAAAGTATGATCAGTTGTGGTGATCTTGATCTCAGAAAATGAAAAGCAGAGGGTCAAACTACTGTTCTATAAATTTAACATAAAGTCTTAACGTTCACTAAAACTGTCTAAACATCCCAGAGACTTGGGGGGGGGGCAGGGGGCAAAACAGGGACCCCCTAACCAGATGGAAGAAGTGGAAGAGGCTTTTTTTCTATTTTTCTTGAGTAACTAGCAGAAGTATCCAAAGGACAGAACTTAGCAGCAACTGGAATTATGAATCAATTGACATTTATGTATTTATTGATAAATTTAATTATTAATAATTGTGCATTTTGTGCATTAATTATTTAATTATTTATTATTTTATTGTTTATTTACTTATTATTTATTTGTTTATTAATACATTATTAATGAATATCTGTTGGAAAGGTAATATTGAAGAATATAGGCTGTCCAGGCTGTCCAAGAAGTTCTTTAAATACATTTTGTCTCAGAAAGCAGAAGGAGGTCACTGGAGAAGGGCAGCTATTTTATATTTGATTCCGATTAGTAGGGAGGAACTGGCTGAAAATCTGAAAGTGAACAGTTAATTTGAATGACTGTGATCTCAGTATAATAAAGCATGTGATTCTAAGGAATGGAAGGAGTGAGAGCAGCGGAATAAAGCAAAGGACTTCAAAACAAGTGTTGAACAAGTTGAGATTAGGTAGGGTCTTTTGGGAAGATACACTGAGGGAGAAAAGAGTGCTGGAAAGATGTCAATTACCTAAAGACACTCAATGAAAGGCACAATGCCAACTATAATAAGAAACCAATATGGCTGCACTAGAAGCAATGTAATGATCTAAATATTGAAAAGAAAGCATACAAAAAGTGAAGCAAGGACATACGGCGAAGAATTAATATAAAAGTGTACAGCCAAAAAAGGCTAAAGCACAAAATTAATCACAACTAGAAAAAACGTTTCTATAAACACATTAGAAAAGGAAGGCAAAGGAAAGTATGGGTCTACTTAACAAGGACAGAGAACAAGTAATAGAAAAAATGGATGAAAAACATGCTGGTTTTTCAGTCTTCATAAAAAGATATTTTTATTGAATAATAAATTATTAAAATCATGTAAAGTAAAACATATACATCATGTGATTTTTAGTTATGCTTATTAGGACTGTGCAAAGCTTTGGTCATGATTCGATTCAGGGGAGATTCAGCCTAATTCATGGGCCGAATCTCCAAATCCAGATTGAATCAGGAGACTCCTTAATCTCGCCAAATCAAATCAGAACTCTCCAAATAGATTCAGAGAGATTCAGAAAGATTCAACAATTCGAACATAGACACAACTTTAAATGTTTTTTCTACATACCTCAAGGTAGCAGGTGGCTCGTAAATGCTGAGATGGTGGGGCGGATGGAGCATCCCACAGGAGTGTGGCAGGGTCCCCAGCGCACTGAGCAGCAGACCCGGAAGTGGACCAAAAGCACTTCCGGTCCACTTAAGGGTCTGCCGGGGGGCATGCTGCTCCCCTCCCCCCCATGCCTCCCCAGCTCAGCATCTGTTGTTTCCTGGGTTTGGGGAGGTACCTGGGATCCCCCCGTGGCTGATCACCAAGCCATGGGAACATGGGGGGCCCCGCCTGAGCACTCAGTGGTGGACCGAGTACTTCCAGTCCACTTCCAAGTTCACAGAGCATACGGGGGAGGGGCCCTCCATCCACCCCACCATCACAGCATTCACAAGCCATGTCTGGTACCTCGAGGTATGTAGAAAAAACATTTAAAGCTGTGTCTATGGCCGAACTGCTGATTCTCCAAATCAGCACTGAATCTCCAGATTCGGATTCGGCTGAATTGAATCAGGACACTGTCCCCAATTTGGGCCAAATCCAAGTTGAATATGTCCCATTGCACCCCTAATGCTTATGTAGATAAAGTGCTGAAGTACTTATAGGTAAATCTTATAACTAAAGAAGCTAAAGAAGACTTGGACGTTGGAAAATCTTACTGATGTGAATACAATGTAAATACAGTGAGATCTGCTTCTGTGAGATTTTCAACTTCTGCAAAACAAAGATATAAACAGATTAACATTATTCAGACTAATAGATATGGATAGTTCCTGACATAAGGGACTCTCAATTATTTCTAAAAATAACCTAAATAGCCATATATTGGTCACAAATTGATTAAATCATTGTATACTAGAAACAGTCCTGACTGGCTCAGAAGGGAGGTCTGCAAGTTGTAAAATGTGCTGTTTGTTAATATAAAGCTGGAGGGGAGCAACTAGAGCAATGCAAGATCCCTGAAGAAGAAAGACAATCCTAACTCTACTATTTTAACCTTATAACTTAAAGGTGAAAATGTATTGCTCTAAAAAGCTATTAATGCTGTTTTAACTAGCTTGTAAACTGAGTGCAGAATCCTTTCTCCACCTAACATTGTAACCAGATGCCTAAAAAAAATCAATTTTAATAAGGAGCACAAGCCAAAACAGAGAAGGAAAAGTTTATGGAATATTTAGATGCCTTAGATGTAGGAAAGCCCTGATAAAATTCAAATCTAGAATGCTTAAGGAACTAGTTAAAGCAGTCTCTGAACAATTAGTTATTATCTTACAGAATGATTAGGGATAGGGATGTCCTACAACACTGTAGAAGGGCAAGCCTTGTAATTCTCTTTAACAACGGTAAAGGAAGAGCTCAGAAAATTATAGCTCAGACAGTCAAACTTAGATTCCTGGAATGATACAACAAACAATTAAAATAATCAGTTTATAAGCATCCAGAAGAGAATACGATAATATTACCTTCAAGCCAACATGAATTTGTCACAAGCAAATTATATCAAAGCTATCCATTTTTCTCCTTTGTTAGTGTGACTGGCCTAGTTAATTAGGCTCTAAATCATTAGGGGAACAGTCATATTAGTAGCCCAGACTGCTTAACTCCTGTCATCTTCAAGGCTTCTGATAACAGCCTTTTGAAAACTGTCCCTTCACTGCATCTGACACAATTAAATTAGTACTTCTACTTAAAGGCAGTAAGAAGTAGATGTAAAAAAGTGAAGCTTAAATAAGTTATGCACTTAAAACCTTAAGAGAAAAATATAGAACATTGGACTGGCAGGGGTCCAACCTCCTGCTATTGCAGACACCAGGTAATATAATCCCATTCATAAATTTATCAAGCTTCTATGATCAGTTAGTTTATTTTTGTTTCACCCCCTACTCCCACTGAAAGGCTGTTCCAAAGTCTCATTGCTGTAATGGTTAGGATTCTTCTTCTAATTGCCTGCCTAATTTTATCCACAGTCAATTAATACCCAAATTATTACTTTTGCTTTAAAAGTTCCTCTTCCCACCCAGTGTTTTCCCTCAATATATTCATACAGAGGAAAACATCTCTCCTCTTAATTGTGTTTTGCCATGCTAACAAGGAACGTTCTTCTAGTTTCTTCTAAAATGGTTCTTCTTTCTGCTGATCATTTTCATGGTCCTTTTCTGCACCTGTTTCAGTATGAATTCATTTATCTTGAACAAGAGTGACCAGAAAAGTAACGTGATATTCCAAATGAGGTCCCCCCCATTGCCATGCACAATGGTACTAATTTGCCTACTTTTACTGAAAATACCTTTCCTCAGACATTTTAAGATTGCAACTGCCTTTTTCATAGTTGCATCACATTGGTGGTCTGTGACCAAATAAAGACACCTGTCTCCAGCTCAGTTGTTTTGAACTGATAAGCTCCCAATTTATAGTAGAAAGTTTCTTATTAGTTCCCAAAGTCAACTGTTCTTCCACTTTGCACTATTGAAGTTCATCCAATTTCTAATAGTCCAATCATGAAGGTCATCTAGCTTTTTTTCTGATTGGTATCCTGTTTTTCCTGTGTGTTGATATTGCCTCTGAACTTTTTGTTAGTAGCAAATTTCTTTAGCATACTCCTATTATAGGTGCCAAGATCTTTAACAAAAACATTAAGCAAGATTACTTTCAAGACTGAACCTTGCAGAACTTCAGTGGTAATCTCTGTTCAGCCAGATACTATCCCTTTCAAAACTACTTGCTGCAATCTCCCCTTAAACCAGCCCCTTCCTACCCTACAACTTCCCTATTAATTTCAACATACTCGATCTTAATTAATAGCATGGCACCATATGAAATGCTTCAATGAAATCTAAACAGAATATAGCTAACATATTTTCTTAATCTAGAAAATCATTTATTTATCAAAGAAAGTTATCCAGGTCAGTCAATAAGCTCTACATTTTCTACCATACAACTAAGTTTATTACAAACTTTTACATAATACAATGACTTATAAATATCCATACTGTGGAAGGCACATGCCGATATTCTCCAGTAGTTTACTCTATAATTAATACCATTTGTAGAAATATTTGATCAATTAATCATATTTTCATTATTTCCCCTTCATTCATTTCACATTCATTCATTTCCCCTTGTCTCATTCATTCATTCCAGCATTCCTCGCTTCATGTAAGATGAAGTAATGGAAAATATTTCTTTTCCCATATTTTTTGGTATGCTTCTTGTTAAAAGTAATAAACGTATGTCTACAGAGCACAATGCAAGAGACCTGAACAAGTTCAAAATGAGCAAGGTTGAGTATCGGAAGCACTAGAGCTGCATTAGTATGTATCTCCACTTAGACTAGTTTGCCTCAAAAGCAGGATATGCAGGCCTGGTACAAGTACTATGTCTAGCAGGACACTAAGGTGCCCATTACTTGAAGAGTAGGAATGGTCACCCAGGTGCTGGTTCCTGGGGCAACCAGGAGGAGCTAGGGGCTCACACCTGTTCAGTCAGCTGCTGGAAGGGGCAGGCCTGGCTCCTATATAACTCCCAGGCTGAGGCCAGGCAAGGAGGCCCCTGCCTGCAATAAAAGGAGAAGGAGCTCTGCCCTGAGTGGAAAAAGGGAGAAGTCTGAAGGTGGGTGCAGCTAGTGATACGGGGGAGAGACAGAGCACTTGTGGGGTAGCTCAGAAGTTGTTTCAGCCATGAGGCCTGGATTTAAGTTATAGTGCGGAGGCTTGTGTTTTGTGTTTGTTGTTTAAACCAGAGGACAAGGGAGAGGCTATAAGGGGATGGAGGAGGCCTCATAGGGAGCCCACGGTGGTGTGGGAACTCCAGCCCCACAGAGAGGGTCAGCAAGAAAGGTGCCAGAGAAGGCACAGCATTTGGGGTGCACAGACCCCAGCCTTAGAGCAAAGGGGCCAGGCATGGCTATGGCCACCTGAGCCCCAAGGCTGCGGTAACCCCAGAGTAAAGGGGGCAACATGGAAAAGGCTGTGGGAAGCCAGAGCGCCTGTGGGGCTCAATTCCGAGAAAGGACTGTGGAAGCCATAGTGCCTGTGGGGCATGACTGAAAGACAAGGGCTGTGGAGAGCCTGAGTTCCAGAGAGGGCACAGAGTGGAAGATAGACCAAACAAACAATGTCTGGTCTGTCAGCAAGGCTTGGGGTGTGGTACAGGGGTGGTTGGAGCCACGCATAGCCCATAAGGCTGGGGTGTTTGGAACCCTGTTGTATAAACAAGGATTGGGGTAGTAGGAACCATGACCAGGAAGACAAGAGGCAACCTCCCTTTTACTTTCATTGACATCAAAGACATGGCAGGCAAGAACGAGGGTGTGTTAACATAAACTTGGCATGGTAGGGAGTGCTAGGGGAGAGCACGGCAACCCTAGGACATTTTCCCCCACCTGATACACTATGCTAATACAGCTATACTTCCTCTGGTATCTAATACAAAGCACAGCATCATTGTACCTTGTAGACATACCCCATGTGCCTAGAATTTCAAAACCTTTTTATCACATTGTCTTAAAAATGCTGTATTCCACGTTCTCAGCCTCAGAGTACAGGAAGACTAAATCAGATTATAATATCCCAATTGTATCTGTATTCCAAATGGACTATATATAAGCAGTACTATTTCTTTAACTCTATTTTTAGATACTAGCAACTTATCTCAGAAAATTACAGGCCTATGCTGATTTCCAATCACAAGAAAAAAAGAACAGCACCTCCTTAACATGTGTTAATCATACTACAAAAAAAGGTCACCCCAGTGAGATCTGGTATTAAATGTCAGGCCTAGCATATGCAATTGTCTATCACAATCAAATTATTTAAATTCACAGATCTCAGAAGAATTCTAAATTATACTCAAGAGCAGAACAAAGTAAATATTTTTGGATTGTGACAACTGTCCCAGAGCTTCCTGCAAGCAGTTTCCTGGTCTCTTTTGACTGCAGATTTTCTTGGTAACAGTCGGAATTTGATAACAGGCACCATATCCATTTCAAAAGTTTAATAATATTTAACCTCTTCTTAAATGCACTTCTGTTTTCTATTTCTATCTTTACTTGCTTTAAAAAGTAAATTGAGTGTGGTCATCATTCTTAGGTCACTAGACAGTTTGTGTAATTTTTTCCATTATTAGCTTTTATAATGTACATAAAAGGAGAAATACTGTAGAATAAAAAATGTATGTTTGTGAGTGTGAGCTGGTTTAATGGAAAATTAAACAACATTTCAGGAGAGAGCTCAAGATTTCCATAGCATTCAGTAATAAACCATCGGCTTGGATTCTCTTTGTTATTCTCTTTTGGTTTGCAAAGTAGTTTAATGGCACTATTTGAGTTCTTAAGATGCAACCAAAGATATTATATATACAGAGTACAGAGAAATAAGCATGCCCACTTTTTAAAGTTCCCAGAGTTGCACTAGCCTGAGATCAGGAGAGGGTCCCTGATCTTAGACTCACAGCACCCCAGGACCTCAAACCCAGGATCCAGCTGCACACTTGCTTTTTTAAAGGTCCCACAGCACTGCAGTCCCAGCACCAGGGAGAGGCTCCCTGATCTCAGGCTTGAGATTTTAAAAGGCTCAGTCCAGTCCAGTGGCACGGCTGCCCATTGAACATGCTGGCTTCCCACACTGGCACTTCCAAAAGGTATGCATGCACCTGGACTGTATGTACTACTCAAAATTACCATAATACAAACCAAACACAAGTATGTTCCACACTAAATGCAGACCATTGTTGTGGCTGGTTTGACCTTTTATTTCTTTTTAAATATCTTGCACATCTAGCATGTTGCCAGTTTACTGTGTGATTAATACATTAATTACACCATAAATGTAATATCTGCCAAGGACCCCAGTCTTAGCCTGATTGCATCTAATTTGTGACTGACAGATGTGCAATTCCCTGCTGTAACTCATGGCACTTCACAAAAAGTGTTATGAGTTAGAGCAACCCCCCTCCCCCTCCAACTAACAGAGATTCACTGTTTTGGTTGTGTAGTGGGAGGAGGGGTGCAACTGGGCTCCACTTCAGAGCCAATCCAACAGAAAGAGACTGCCTGTCTGCCTGTCTCTCCCCTAACCCTGTCCCGCCTCCCAGCTCCAATACTGTCTTTATTTGGGGAGGGGCGAGAAGAGGAGTGATAGACGGCTCCAATCCACTCACCCCGCCCTCCAGCACATGCTGGGCAAACCCCAGACAGAGGTCTCTCCCCTCCCTTCTCCCCTCTCATCCTAAAGACAACACTGGGGGTAGAGCTGGGTTGCAACAGAAGTTAATGAAGGCTCTCCACCTTAAATGAGGGCTAATTTGTCCTGTGCCTGGGCACTGTTAAAGTACTCTGCAGCCATCCACTTCTGTCAGGGCATGGCTGTAGAAAGCTTTCAACAGGCCAATCACACGACAAACATAACTTCTGTCCATACCCATTGCTTCATGTAGATAATTTGTAAATGTACTAAAGAGAACACAACACAGTGTCAAGGGATCACAGTAGATCTGGTATGAGTCCACGTCTCGGGGGGGGGGGGGAAGAGGGAGAGAGGCCTGTGAAGGCAATGGTCACAAGACCCCTATGATTTAGGAGATGTGACATTTTGAATGTCATTTCTAAAACTATAAGAGAGGGTCTGTCTCTTCTACTGCAGCCTGACAGATACCCAGGAAGTGATCTGCATGGTACCAAGGCATTGCATAGAACAGCCTACAAGTAACATATACAGGCTCTGTTTCAAGCTCCAGTGCATAAGATGTGCTTGGCCAGGGCCCAGGCTAAATAAGTAGGACCACAGCATGTATTTTTTTCTTTAAGAGTGTGGACAACACTAACTTTAGGCAGCCTGAAATGAACCCACTTCAAGTACACCCGAGGCTTTATAGGCAACCTCTACCCACAGAAGCAGTATAGTGAAAATGTAAGGAAAAAACACACCTCTTCCTTCTAACCCTAGGGCTACACATTCTGTGCTGCATTTCTATGAGGCACAGCATAGACTGTCACCCTCTCCTTTCCCTTTGTTAAAGCAGCCTTGATTATATAAACCAATATAATGTGAGGGCAGGGCAGGAATTGTTCCCTCCACTGTTCTCAAATGCAGCCTGCTGCTCACTCCTCATATGGTTTGGCGCAGGAATGAAGAGCAGGGTTTGACAGTTTCCCTCATATATGGCCAGTTTATAAGTGCCATCTGGCATGTTATGCTATAGTGTTTTACTATCCTATTTTATACCTCATTTGATTTAAAACATGTTTTCCTCACAAAAATACCTGAAAAATACATGAATTCACTTTAAACTATAATGATTAAAGGATTGAATCCTAACATTTGGACAGCTGTTCAAATTTATCAGACTAGCTTTATAATAAAAAGGCAAATGCAAGAAATCCCCTCCCTTTCTTATCTTCTACTGTTCTTGCCTCTGTCTCCTTTCTATCCAAATATAGTACAAATATATTTGTACATTCTTTACCTGAAAAAGAGCACTCCTAAGTCTACTGCCTTGTCTTCCTCATTTTCTTGGTCTACAACATAATTAAATATGCCACCGACTTACATTGTCCAGACTTTCTCTCCTACCTATTGCCATGTTTTCCTTCAGATTGTCTTCCACCTTCTCCATTCAAATAAAATTGCCTTTCCTAACTTTTTTAAGGCTTCCTTCCTTGCTACATTCCACATAGCAGGCTGCTGTCTGAGTAGAAATGTCAGTACCGAGTAAGAAAAAGATGCCTAACCAATGGAGCTCTGCTAACAGAAACTCCTAGTATAGATGCCAAAGCATGTTTTTACCACTGTGAATTCTTTCACACTTGCGAGACCTGGTTATAAACTGACACGGTGTTTTGTTGATAAGTGCTCTAGAATAAGGAGCTAATTTCTGGCTCTGAGATCACTGACCCCAGCTTCCTCCATAACACCTTCTCTTTTAAAAAGGTTTCTCTTCCATCTTCTTCTCGACCTTCCCCATCTCCCATCTCTGCAACCTGCTCGGCTATTTTAGTTTAATCTAATACTTGTGAGCTACTAACTGCCAAATCAACCTCTCCTTTGCTAATCTCTATCACCCTCTCCAGCCATATATCTCCAACTAAACCAAATGTCTTTTTCTGGATGTCCAATGAACACTTCAACCCACATTTGAACCAAATAAAATTATTCATCTTTCATCACACCAATATTAACTAGAGGGCCGTGCCCTTCATTGTTTTTGTAAGCCAAGCTCATTGAAGTGATGATGGCTCTTTGTATTGTTCCATGGAGCCTTCCCTCCTCCACAAGATCTCTGTGTCACCCTCCAAACAGCTAGATTTTAGGGTTATTTTGCAACATTTCTTCTCACTTTCTACATGACAGGGTCTTATTCTCTGACCTCTAAAGTACCTTTTTGCACATAAATAGGAAGGTTGGGCAGATCACTAGTGTCCTTCCTTTCTCTTCCCCAATCTGTAGTTCAGGGTTTGGGGAGGCAGGAAGCCTCCCTCTTCTTTCTGGCTCCCACCCTCAGCACTAAGTGCCTTCAGAGAGGGCACGTCTATATGTGCAGTGCTCAAATAAACTGTGGAGCTTATTGCTCTGGAGTTTTTTGCTCCTGGGCGCACTGTTTGAATGTGTAGCCTGGGCTGCTCTCCTCAACTCAATGTGCTGCAAAGGGGCTGGCAGGGGCACAAGGATGCTTCAGTACAGAGCTATCTGGCAGGCAGCCCCACCACTGAAGCACCTTCATGCTCCAGCCAGCCCTTCCAGTGTCTATATGTGCACTGCTGTGGAGATTTTCATTGTACTATCCTGCTGTGGAGTACATTAATTTACTCCAGCCTAATAGGGGGTCCATGTGTAGACACTGAAACTTTTACTGTGCAGCTAATTAGTCAACTGAGCTGTAAGTGTCTCATGTAGACATGCAAGAGAGAAGCATTTTATAGGCTAATGAGTCGTTCTAGGTATGCTATACAACCACCTCATCCTGGGTGCCATGCTCTTATCCAACCCTATTTCTACGATATAGTATGTAAACAGTTAAGAATGCATAACTTCATAGAATTATAGAAGTAGGGTCAGAAGGGACCTTGTAGATCTCCAAGTCCAACCCTTCACCTAGGCAGGAGAAAACTGGGCTCAAATGACTCCAGCCAGGTAGGCATCAAGCCTCTTCTTAAAGACCCCCAGGGTAGGAGCCAGCACCACTTCCCTTGGAAGCTGGTTCCAGATCCTAGCCGCCCTGACTGTGAAGTAATTCTTATGGATGTCTAATCTAAACCTACTCTCAGACAACTTATGGCTGTTATTCCTTGTTATGCCAGGCGGCGCTAGGGGAAACAAGGTCTCTCCCAAACCCTTCTGGTCCCCCCTAGTGAGTTTATAGATGGTCACCAGGTCCCCTCTCTGCCTTCCCTTGTGAAGGCTGAACAGGTTCAGGTCCCGCAGTCTCTCACTGTAGGGTCTGCCCTGTACTCCCCGGATCATGCGGGTGGCCCCCCTTTGGATCCTCTCAATGTTGTCCACATCCTTCCTGAAGTGGGGCGCACAGAATTGGACACAGTAGTCCAGCTGTGGCTTGACCAGTGTTGCATTGAGGGGGATAATCACCTCCTTGGCCCTGCTTGAGATGTACCTGTGGATGCATGACAAGGTCCGGTTAGCCCTGCCAACCATGACCTTGCATTGTCGGCCCATGTTCATCTTGGAGTCAATAAAGACTCCAAGATCCCTTTCTGCCTCCGTGCTCTCAAGAAGGGAGTTTCCCATCTTATGAGTGTGCTGCTGGTTACTATTACCAAATGCAGCACCCTGCACTTGTCAGTATTGAAACGCATCCTGTTTTTGTTAGCCTACCCCTGTAACCTACCCAGGTCTTGCTGCAGTCTTTCCCTCCCTACTAGCATGCTCATCTCACCCCAAGTTTTGGTATCATCAGCAAATTTAAACAGGTTGTTTTTCACCCTGTCGTCCAAATTGCTGAAAAAGAAATTGAACAGCGTGGGCCCCAGGACCAAGCCCTGGGGGACTCCGCTGCCCACTTCCCCCCCAAGGTCGAATATGAGGGGGGATCTTGTGGCCTGTTATAAACTAGTCAGGGGGGATCAGCAGGCATTGGGGGAGTCACTGTTCCCCCGAGCACTGCCAGGAGTGACCAGGAATAACGGTCACAAGCTGCCAGAGGGTAGGTTTAGGTTAGATATCAGGAGGCGCTACTTCACGGTCAGGGCGGCTAGGGTCTGTAACCAACTTCCAAGAGAAGTGGTGCAGGCTTCTACCCTGGGGGTGTTTAAGAGGAGGTTGGATGCTCATCTTGCTGGGGTCATTTGACCCCAGGATTCTTTCCTGCCATGGCAGGGGATCGGACTAGATGATCTGCTCAGGTCCCTTCCAACCCTAGAAACTATGAAACTATGACCCGTCCACCACCACCCTCTGAGTACGACCCTTCAGCCAATCTGCAATCCATCTGACTGTGTAGGCATCAATGCCACAGTCACCTAGTTCTTTAATGAGGCTGGGGTGGGAGACAGTGTCAAAGGCCTTGCTGAAGTCCAGAAAGACTACGTCCACGGCAACACCTGCATCCAATGCTTTTGTGACCAGATCATAAAAGGCAATCAGGTTGGTCTGACATGACCTGCCCCTAATGAAACCATGCTGGTTGCCCTTGAGCATCATCCCTGAAGCTGGCCCATTGCAGATGTGCTCCTTGATGATCTTCTCAAAAAGTTTCCCTAGGATTGAGGTAAGACTGATGGGCCTATAGTTGCCTGGGTCCTCCCTCCTCCCTTTTTTAAAGATGGGGACCACATTGGCTATCTTCCAATCATCTGGCACCATGAGCACTCATAAAGCCATAGCAAAAGCCCTGCAATAACCCCTGCTAGCTCCCTCAACACCCTGGGGTGGAGAGCATCTGGACCTGCTGATTTGAACATGTCCAGCCCCTCCCAAAGCTCTCTAAACTGGTCTTCCCCAACCTGAGGTCTGAAGGCATTCCCCTCGAGCCTGTCTTGCATCACGGTGGGGAAATTCCGGTCCCTGCACAAGAAAATGGAGGTGAAGAATTGGTTAAAGAGGTCTGCTTTCTCCTCTGGCGCAACCACCAGATTGCCCAGAGAATCTTGCAGGGGCCCCACATTTCCCGGTGCTTTCTTCATCCTCCCTATATATTTGAAAAAGGACTTTTTATTACCTTTGATCTTGGACGCTAGTCCTAGCTCTATGTCCACCTTAGCTTTCCTGACAGCTCCCCTACAGGCCTGAGCAGAGGACGTAGCACCCCCCTTCCACCAGTTGTACACCACCTTTTTGGCAATCAGGCATTCCTGGATGCCCTTGATGAGCCCCCAGGGGGGCTTTCAGGCACTCCTGCCCCCCTTGCTTCTTGTTGGGATGGTCACCCCTTGGGCCCTGAGTATTGTCTGCTTAAGGAACAACCACTTATCTTGGGCACTGAGTTCCCCTGTTCTCGAATCCCAGTGCCTCTCCCACTAATCTCCTCAACTCATTGAAGTTGGCCCTCTTGAAGTCTAGGACTACCTCTTTGCTGCAGGCCCTTGACACCCTGCGTTGGATGGTGATTTCCAGCAAGCGATGACTGCTATCGCCCAAGTGGTCAAGAACCTGGAGGCCCCTTACCAGGTCATTGCCTAAAATAATTAAATTATTTCTTTTCATCTGAGAGATATATCATTCAGGCTGTTAATATTTTATAATCCATTTGGGACAACAAGCAGACCTGAGATAGGGAGATGTAATGAAAAAGCTGTTAATTTTCTGACATCAACAAATTGTCTTTGATTTCTAGACAATTATGGACTTGCTAAAACTACTGGTTGTGCCAATCTGATGTCTGAGGCTGTGCATGTCCCATTTCCCATTTCTGGTTTTCTGCATTTTACCACAGTCAATAGGGTTCTGCACTTTGATTTCTAATGCAATGCCAGAATGTTTGGAACACCAGATGCAGTGTTAAAAAAATGTTACAATGTGTCAATACAGAAAAAAAATGAGAAATGGCATCACATTTAGCATAGGTCCTCACTTCACTCAGTCAACTATTCCACCATTCTCCCTGGCTCTAAGGCTCACAACTTGAGCCACAGTGAGCTACAGAATAAGCAAACCACAAATAGAATAGATGTAATAAATGAGCATTCTCATTTGCCAATAGTAAAACCGTTGAATATTTTGAGCTTCAAGGAAAAAGAGACATGTAAGGGTAATCTATAGCTGGTTTAAAAGGAAAGGGATTTATCTGCTAGAAATTAAATTTTAGTTAAGTTTTTCTTTAGATGAAAAAAAAGAATTTCCCAGAAAATTAGAATTCACAAAATACGCCATCACTATATTATACAGTATTTAAATAATACAAAACTACTGATATGTGTTGTTCTTATCTTATTCTGATAATATAAATGCTTTTTAAAAGCCAAATGCTGCAGAAATAGTCACTTCAGTGTGCCTCATTATTAAAATAAAAAACAGACACTGCAAGTGTAAAAATCTTGTCTGAATAGCTTCTGCCTCTGACACCAACTGTACTTTTGCTCTTTTGGCAGCAGACCAAAGTAGCAAGCTTTGGGGACTTTGGGATAGGTCACATTTTCAGTAGAAAAGAAATTAGTTGCACAGAGACTCTGGACAGTTCCTAGTCACATGAATTTGCTTACGCAGCATATCATTTATAATAAACAGACGCATATCCAAGGTTACAAGAAGGTAATCCTATCTGCAGAAATCACAAAAAGGACATTACTGGATCCATATTTATAGCTGGAAAATGCCTCCCTTAGTCCACTTCTAGCATACTGGCCCCCTACCTTCTTGTTAAAAGAGCTCTCTGAAAAATTCTTCTGTCCAAAGTCATATACCAACCACAGAGAGCACAATAGAGCTCCCACTTCCAGGAGGGGTCCTGCATGCTCTATTTGTCATAAAAATAACAAGAAATAGCCTTGAGTTGGTTTTTCTCTGAGTTTCCATCCAGAAAAAAAAAAGGCATCACAACCAGAGTACAGAGGGCAGTTAGGTGCCCACATTCTGGCAGAGCTAGGCACGTAAATCCTACTGGGACCTTTCATAATCTCCCCTTTAATGAGTACTGGACTCCTGCCAGCCTTTGAGGGGTCTTTACACAAGATTCTTTGAGGTAGATGGCATAACACAGATGACATCATCTAGCTAAACTACATAGAAATAAATGCAGAGATGCATGCAATTGAATCAGTTAAATATCTTTCCATTTAACACTGGTGGTAGAGAGTTCCAATATCAAGCATTTGTAAAAATGATTTACAACCTTTTTAAAGCCACCTTCCCTGTGAAATCTTTATGAGTTTGTATTGTTACTGTAATTAGTAGTCCATACTTCTATTGAAAAATAGTTTTACACCATTTGCTGCTACTCTAACACTTTTTGCCATATTTAAGAAACAGCTGATGAATCTTTGAACCCTGCAGCTGATGGGTCGTGTTGTTATCCATCTAGTCCAAATCAGCCAATATTGCATTATATTCTGTTGCCTTAGAAAATCAGATATAGAGAAAGGGATTAGTAAACATACTGGATTTGATATCAGGAAACTTGGGTTCCTACATCTTGCATAGACTTTTTCTGTGACATTGGACAAGCCACCAAGTCTCCTGGTGGGTACAGACAGACATAACACTTATTAATTTAAATGTTGTTTAAACCACACACGTCCAGATATACAAGCCAGTTTAGAACAGTTTAAACCTCCTGAATTGTTTCAAAAGTATAATTGGAAAATCGAGTATTATTTTGAACCAGTTCTCCACTAAACAAGTTCAGTGTTATGTGTGGACACCAAGCTTTCTGTGACGAGTGCCTGGCTAGTCCTCCAGGCATCCCACACTGCACTGCTCTCCACCCACTCCAACTCCTGCATGGCAAATGGCTGCTCTGGTATGCAGCTAGAACTCTACTGCCACAAACCTCTACTGCCTGCATTTGAGAGCATTGTCCTGGGCTAGGGGCTCTGGGGGCAGCTCTCTGCTATTTTTAAGAGCTGGTCAATTTTCTTCTGTTGGTGGTAATTGACCACAATTACATGCCCCCAGGCTTATTTGGGCTGGGAGGTGGCTGGGGCATTTGGGGGCCTGCCCAAGGATTTGGCTGCTACCAATGGAAGAAAATAGACTCTTTAAAAGGAGTAGAGAGCACTTTTCTGAACCCCCAGTCCCCAGGCACACAAAAGCAGAAAGCCCCACCTCACCTGGTCACACCCTCCACTCTTACCATTCACCCCAAATAAACCTTGGATGTGCAGAGCCCTGGTCAACTGGCACCAACAGAAGGAAACCGGACAGGTCTAAAAGTGGCAGAGAGCTGCCTCTGAGACCCCATGCACACAGAGGGAGGAGTCTTGGCAGGCCACCCCTCCACCCCCAAATCATCCTGGAATGCATCAAACCTTGGTCAGTTCCTGGGATCTGAAGAAAATTAATCAGTGGCCTGAGGGACAGTGCTCTTTAAAAGCCACAAAAGCCCTTGTAGCTCCAGAGCATCAACCTCCTGGGAACCCAGAACTGAAGTCCAGGCAGCTCCCAGCTTACACACACACCTAGGCACTCCCAGTCAGGTACCATCACACAAATTTTAGTAAAGTGCAGGAATGTTTCTTCATTGAATTAAATGTTAGTGAAAAAAGGAAGCAGAAAATTGCAATTGGGGTGGGTACTACTACCACCCCCTGATGGTGGTTTGATGGCACTGCAGTGCCTAAAACATGACATGATTCTGCTTGGAACCCTTTGCAGTATACGTGTGGACACCTCTGACTAGAGACAATTGTAAACCAGTTTTTAATCAGCAACACCTTAAAATAATTCAGTGATATGTCTGCCCACACCGTGTGTCTCATTTTCCCCATCTATTATTGGAATAGTGTCAGCTTCCATCATTGGGATGTGGGATAGCTGGGCAGAAAAGAGAATTTTGAAGCATCAGTGTTTTTAAGATTCAGGAATCCCTGGCAAAATGTTATCAAATGCAATTTCTTATTTATTACCCATACTGCTTTGTTTGGGAAATCTCCCAAGAACAGGGTTTTCTTGAAAGTATTGCAGTATTGTTTTCAGTCAAGGTGGATATAACAAAGAATAACAATGTCCTAAGATCTTGTGATCCTTCCAGTCTCAGATTTGGAAGTCCAGTTTTAGGAGGCGAAGAATCCTAAATGTACACGTACAAATTTGTGGGAAATTATTACCTTCAAGCTCTGAATACCCTTAGTAATTAAAATGATAATTAAAATTAGCTAATGAATACCTAAATTATGAGCTGTATTATTTAAATTACATTGTCATGTTTAACAGACCATTACTTTAATTTTAAGGGATTTCTAAGTCTCAAAATATTTAGCGATTTGCTTTGTAAAAGACTGAAAACTTCTGAACACTTTGTGAAGCATGAAAGAGTAGTCATCGTATATATACGACTATATAGGTACCTAAGAGAGTTAAATTTCTGGTAACTTTCCAATACTAGCTGGGCCATAAATATCACAAGCCTTTCTCTCAGGAATTTGGTATTTCCACTTCTGTCTGCAATAAGGAATTACACAGGTGTGTGACTGAAAATGAAATGTCTATTTACTGTTTATTTTCAGGCCTAAATAAACATAATCCTAAGTAGCAACACTAATAATCACCATCAAATTTTTACCGTATTATAATAATACAATAATAATTTACACAATTCTTACCTATTTTCCTCTTCAGAATATTATGTATAATTCTAAGAGATTAGTAACTAAAGGTTGCCTGAGG
This sequence comes from Crocodylus siamensis, assembly GCF_052110815.1. Lineage (NCBI taxonomy): Eukaryota > Metazoa > Chordata > Crocodylia > Crocodylidae > Crocodylus > Crocodylus siamensis. The sequence goes on along the minus strand of NC_143398.1, from coordinate 197,178,901 downwards.
CAAATATTCAGTTTGGTTCTTTTTTCTCCCCTGAACTGCTTTCTTCAGTTCTATCTAATGCTAATGTAATTGTAGATCCATTCTGAATATAACTTTGCAGTACTAACAAGAAGAAACAGAATTTCATATGTGCCTATAAAGATCATCATAGCATCAAAAAAGGAGCCTACGTTTTGAATATCTATGTATATAGGGCTGGAAAAAATAAGTAGATAAAGCACTTATTTTTAAAGTACTAAAACACTATAAGTAAATAAATAAATAAGATATTTATTTTGTAATTAATTAGTATATTATGTTAAAAAAGGCATGTTGATATAATATGCAATGCATATTAATATATTAATAATCTATTAATAGTAATACTCTAGATAGAGCTTTAGGAAAGTTTTGGGGGTTTTTATGAATGTGGATGACATGTCAACATTCCATTTGCTTTCTCAGGTAAAATGTCTTTGAACAAAGAATTAGGCGACTTGAATTTATATTTTGTACCTTATACAAACCTATATACTGTCCATTCAGAAAACGATACTATGAAAATTACTGTGGTCTAAATCGCCACAATTCAGCTGTCCATGTACTCAGTTTTAGAAGAGACTAGATTCCAAAATTTTTGAAGAAAACAATAAAAAGTAGTTATTTAATATGTTATGATACCATCTGTGTTTACCACACATGATAGGATCTTTATAGTGTAAGGAGATTTTGTTCCTGTTTGAATTGCCTAAAATATTACACTGGTTTTGACCTTGGAAATGCTTCTTAAATATTTACTGTAGTTTAAATATAGTTGCAGTGCCAGAATAACTCCTTGCAACAGTATGAAATTTTAGGGTGCTTTCCATGTTAGGGTTTTCTAGTTCTTAGCTGAAGTTGCCAGCAAGAGCAGTTCACTGCTCTACATTCAGAAATTATTTGAGGAAATGGGTTTGTGTAGAAATGCTGAACCTTCTAGCACTCTATTGGTTTAAAATTTACTCCCAGAAGAGACACTTTAGAAATTCCATAAAGAGGCCTGCTCTAAACTCTGCAGCACTGACTTACCTTCATCATCTTTGAGCTCTGGCAGCAATTAAAAACATCACAGCAGAGCTATGGACATACCAGTGAGTACACACTCATTCACTCATGACTATAATGACTCCAAAAGAGAGCAAAGATTATGGCTAAAAACTATCGGTTTGTTGGGGAATTACTATGATTCTTCAAAATAATTATAGATGTGTGAACAGAGATATATTCACCCAAAGCTATTTCTCTGAGTGAAAAGGTGTGAGTTTAAGTACATATTACACGTTTTAATCATCAGCCAAAAGCACTGTATATTAAAAATATTTGTCTCTACCACTAATAAAATTAAATGTAAAGTATACAGCTTAATTAATGATGACCATTGCATAGCAAGTCCACAAGATTCAGGACATTCAAGCTTTGAGCTGATACTGTTGCTATTTAATATTTAGTGACTTAGAATATTATAACATAATTTTAATATTTTCTATATTTAGAAATAACAAGTGAAAGTCCTGGTATAAGTGCCTGTCAGAATTTGTCTTGAAGCACAGATAACAATCATTACACTATCCATGTAGTTTATGACATCAATAAGGACCTCCAATAAATTACAAGCCCTTAATACACACTGGGACCATCTATTACCTTATATTTATTTGTCTTGCCAACATTGTAGCTACAATACCTTTTTTATGCCAACATATCCTGCATGAAGAATTAGATATTTGTTTAGGGTGTCACTAGCTATAAACAAAAGCATGAACTATTGTAGGTTTATTTACTTTTACAGTCATTGAATCCTCTCTCATAGTGGTAGAAAAGTGTTCTTCCCATACAAGTTGACTACTGATAGTTCTAAACCCAGGCAGGTCAGAGAGAAATGGGGGGCTATGAGGAATAAAGTATGAAATTAGCCAGTTCTTTAAGTAAAAGAACTTTTAAAATTGATGTTAATTTTTTAAAATCAGAAAATAAATTCATATCGTGTAGATTAAAATATACATAAAAGCAATAAACAACAGCTTCACATACAGTCTAATGAGTTCTACTTCACTAAACATGATCAACTCCTTTCAGAGCATAATAATAATTCCTATGGGCAAGCTATAGCACAGTCACATGTAGCACTTGGCTGAAAGTCCCTACAAGCAAGTTACTTCACTCTGAAAGGTGTATCGTTTCAAGCATTAAAATTCTACTGCTCCGGCATAATCAGCTAAAACAATCAAGATCAATATTCTGAATTTAAAGGGCGTTATAATTCCATAATGTATTGAAAGACTGAACCACCTTAGGAAAAACAATTTCTCAAGTGCCTCTTTTTCTAAGAACAAAATGGAACACAAAACTGCAGAAAAAGTTGATGACATGTAAAAAACAAAAACTTCCAGAAAGTCTCAGTATTAGCATAAGAAAACTTTTACGAGTTCCAGTAGCATATTAGATGCTTTTGCAACACAAAGTTAAACTTTAGACTCATTTTCTCATTCTGTTGAACTTTTTTTTTTTGGTCTGTTTTGCTTTGATATACAAAACTTAAGTTAATAAATAAGGATGTAAGAGGAAAGTCCAGAACATTTCAGTTCAAAGTAAGAATAGCATCACTTACCTAAAGATAGGTCTTTGGAGATGCTTTTTCTTGATTGTAACACAATCATCCATTTAAAGGGGGGAAAATGACTTCTTCCTGCAAATAACTCCAAAAAGCCCTGGGAGTAATCTGGAAACTTGTTCTTTGCTACTGTACCGTAGAGAGCACACAGAATGATATTTTGGTGCTGGGGGAAGCTTCCCTCCCTCTCTCTGACAGTTGAACAAAAAAGGGCCATAGAGGCCACATACAACAGGCACGTCTGTGCAACTACCAAACCACACAGGCTGTACAAAAGCACTGGAGTCAAGTTGATCGAAGCAGGGAATTGTACTAGATTCCTTTCAACTGTACAAGGAAAATGTGAAACTTTGCCAAGTGTTACCCAGGTAAAAATGTGTTAGATTATTCCAGCCATTAGAACACTTCTTACACATGCTGGTCAAAGTCTTAAATGCAGAGTCACTCTCTCTCTCTCTCTCTCTCTCTCTCTTTAAAAACACTGTTCTGAGGCTCAACTTTTTTTTTCTTCAAAATAAAAGTTGTGCAGCTGTTTCAGCATTCCCATGTGAGTACCTTCAGAAAGTTTGTTCTGGTAAAAGAACTGTATACAAATTAATGAAGACGGATGGATCTGGTCTGTGAGGCTGGCTCTACTTCAAGAGATTGTATTTGTTTTACAATCTGGCTTTTATTCACTCTGCATGATGTGTGGATATAGCTATGCAAATTAAAGCACTGCTCATAATTTTTGGCATTCATAACCTAATAACCTACAGTTGGCTGAAGCAGAATATGGTGTTTACAGCTGGTGGAACCCTAACTACTCAAAACAGACCAGCCCTGTATGAGGTAAGAAAATAAAAGTGACTGAATTCACATGGCTCCATTAGTGCACTTCTATTGTTTACACCAAAAACTGCAATAGAGATTCAAGCTCAGGGTGCATACAATGATGAAATCTGACTTTGAGATTACACCAAGATGGATCAGAAAGAACTCAGCTGAAGGTAATAGAGTTAAATTGGAGTAAGTGCCATTGTACAGAGTACAGAGATTATAAAGATGATCATAAGCTTTTCTGAGGTGTGTAAAACTAGAGATTTATGATGTATGATTAGTTATGCAACACCACCAAAACCAAATTAAATCTGAGAGATGCTGTAAATAGAGAGCATAATCAAACATCAGGATAAGTCATGCTGAGATGCATCTCAGCTTGTAAAGCGTTTATGTTAAGAATACATTGCTTGATACCAATATCTATGATGAAGTTTACATAAATTCCATAAAAAAACCGACATCATAATCAGTGGGTTTTTATACTGTTCCTATTAAAGTGGTATCTGAGCAACTTAGTGGATCTCAGCTAGCTAGAAAGACAAACAAGTAATGTAGATGTATGCTACCTCAATAGACAATGAATTAAACTTTTATTTAATGTTTCCTTGAAAGATATCCCCTAGATCTCTCATCTACCCCTCAAAAAGGATCACTTCCTACACCAGTTCTTAAGGGGATACATTAAAAGAAAAAAATGACAGTCAAATGTTGATTTTTTTTCCCACTGGTTTTCAGTGGTAATTGGACACCCAGCTACCATTAATGCCTTTGAAAAATCTATCCTAGAATTTAGGTTAGATATTAGAAAACACTCTCTCACTAGGAGGGTAGTAAAGCATTGGAACAGGTTACCCAGATAAGCTGTGGAGTCTCCATCCTTCGAGGTTTTTAAGACCTGGCTAGACAAAGCTTTGGCTGAGATGGTCTAGGTGGAGATGGTCCTGCTTTGAGGAGGAGGTTGGACTAGATGACCTCCTGAGATCCCTTCCAACCCTAATTTCCTATGATTCTATGATATTTCTTATTTTATAAAAGAGAGAAGCAATCAATGCCAGATATGGTTTGGCCTGGAAACAATAAGCAACTCATTTACCTGCTATGACAAGTTCTTTTTTTTTAAATTGCTTGATTTAATTTAGGATGCTAATTTATCTTGTAAGGAGAAAAACAAGCACCTGTTCAGATCCTCGTCAGTTACAGCCATCTAAATGTATAGCCAGAGGTCTCTCTCCAGTTATTTTTCTCACACTTAAGGTTTTCCTCATACTGCAGTTGAACCCAAATACCAAGAGAACGTTACCACATTTACCCAAGTCCAAGACGAGCCCCCACTATTTAACATGGAAAAAAGCCCTTGCCTTTGGATTTGAGTACTAGGTGGTAGGAGAGGCAAGGTGCCTGCCTTGCTGCATTTCTGGCACTGACCAGAGTTGGGACCACAGCTGCATCTGCAGCCTGCCTCCCTCCCCCCACAGCCACCTCTGAAACCCCATTACCAGGCCTCCCCATTACCTACTCCTGCCCCCCCCCACACACACACAGTCTGACCCATTGCCTAACCCAGGCACTGTTTTCCCTGCTGAAGTGATTGGGGGATGAACTTAAGGCAACCCTTCAAAATTAGATTCTATACATGGAAAATTATAATAAAGTTATCAGTGTTCCATGTATAGAATCTAATTACTGGGACAGCATCTTAGATTCAGATTCATTTTGGATTTGGGTAAATGTGGTATCTTTTATGTATCCCTATTTTGAAAAAAAAACCTTGAGGATCTGTGTGTGGAGTTGCATAGTTTTTTTATCGTTCCAGTGAGACAAGCTGCAGCTGGACATAAGGAATAGATCTTCTGGGTCAACCCAAATGATGAAATCTATGAGGCCAGCGGAAGGCCCCAGTAAGGAGTAGATCAGTGATTTTCAAACTTCCTGAAGTCACAGAACTCTTTCATGTCACTTCTGTCTGTTGTTGAACCCGTCTCTGGCTCCACAGGCTGCTTGAGCTCACACACAGCCAGGTGACCCAGCCTGGCAATGGAGCTGTTCTGCCATTACACCTAATCTTTTTGCAGAGCCTCTGATGACCCCAAGTTTTTACAGAACACCATCTGAAAACCACTGAAGTAGATCAAATATGGCTTTTCTTTTAGAGGCTCTACTCTCCCTTCCAGCAGTTGTATGACATTCATTGAATAAATCAGTTGAGAGAGCTGGGAAAATTCTGACAAAGAAAAGTACAATGGAAAATATAAACAAATGTTTCTAAAAACAATTTTGTTTTTTCTTGGTTTGTTTAAAATTGTTAAAAAATGTTGTTCAGTTATAGTTGTGCCCCTCCACACCTCTCCAAAACTATTAGTAGGTGTTGTATCACTTGAAACATTACGCTAGTTTCTGCAGTGAGGGGCTTTTCACAAAGATTAGCTAGATTAGCTAAAGCTCTCATCTACAAAGAATACTTCCATGTTGTTCAGTTGAAAATTATCACATATATCGGGGTGCTCAACCCCCAAGCTGTGGCCCAAATTTGGTCTACATAACCATATGATCCAGTCCACAAGTCTCCCCACGGGTCTAGAAATTTGGTAGTGGGAAAATGGTGGTAATTAACACTACCACCACTCTGCCACCACCAAATTTCCAAGCCCCATTTGACCAGATTTGCTTCAGCCAGGGCTCCCCACGCAGAGGGGTCAGGCTCTATTTCCACATGGCTGGATAGAGTCATTGCCCAATCCAGACAAGTGGCAATGGCCTGGCTCGAGCCCAAGCCAGCTGAATGGAAATGGCCAGGGCTAATGCAGCCATATGGAAATCGTCCAACCATGGCTAATATACATGTGGGGTGCCAGCTGGGGTCTAATGTAGCTGCACAAGATTGGGCTCCTGGCAGGCCTTTCCCATGTGGCTGAATCAGGCCACAGATGGGTCAGGACCACACACTGGATTGGGCCCACAAGTGGGATCTGGCCCACAGATAGACCTGGGAACACTCATCCAGTCCACAGGCTGAAAATGTCAGGCACCAGTGGTATATATGATATTCAACATGTTTTTAAATCTTTGCATATAAATATCAAGTAGATAAACAAGGTAATTTAATTTTCTACCACAACAGGAATGCTTTTGTTTGAAGCAACTGTTACAATGCCTCTCAAAAACTCTTTTACAGGTTATTCTTTCCCGACTTCCATTGCCTCAGATTAATCATGCTGGTTGTAGTTAGAATGATGAAAATACACTTATATGTGGATGCTTTAGGGATCCCTTATTGAATTCTCAAGGCCTGAAAGAAATTCAGGCAAACAACATCTCACTTCTTTATTCCCCAATTAATTTTCAATTATTGATGACACTATGGATGAAAATAATGTTACCCTTTGCCATTCACAAAACCTGAGTTTCTCCAATAATGAGAACTAAAGTAACATCCAAGTATTTTTAAAATGTAATTCTATTTTTAATCCAAGTGACTGCATATGATCACACTCCAAATATTGTCCCTGCATTTGCCTTAATGCCACATAAATCTTATTTTGTGTAGCTCTTTCCCAGGATTTTGTCCCCTTTTTTGTACATGCCCTGGAAATGTAGTTACAATACTTACCCTATTTTAATTTCTTCTCTTCAACATTTTAGTTGCTCATTTAATAAAAAAGAATGTGTATGTGTCTGAGAAGCTTACTGTCTTTCCGTTCCAGTCTTGAAGGGAAAGACACCCTACCCCTCACTCAACTAAAGATCCAGCTAATTTTCTTATTGCTTACTCTGCATTAGGGGACTACAAAACTGTAGTTTGTTCTATGGTTTTCTTCAGGTTATTCAACTGGGAAGAAGAGGCCTACCCACCTCCCCAGAAATGACAGGGCACTTGAGTCAGTTATATGACCCATGTTATATCACTACCCAGCTCCTTCTACTGCCTTGGCTACTTTTCCAACAGTCTCTTCTTGGGGCACAGTCACAATGTTATGGGGAATTCATATCCGATAATCCTGATAGAATGGGAGTAATTTGCTTCTACAATCTCCAAGCCATTTAGAAAGGAAAAATGCCCAAAAGAGCATTCATATTCTGATTTTTCCTACCAAAAGGAAAAGAGTGTTCAAAACAAAAATCTAGATTTGAAAAAACTGCTGCAATCTGTCGTGCCTCATGTCCCTATTTTTCTCTGTGGGCCAAGTTCCTAAGTGGGCTACATCGCCCATAATTCACCACATCTAGAGACTCCAAGAATGCAATATTGTACCTCATCAATAGAGGGGACCATGGTGTATCACAGGAGATGTTGTATAGCTAGAGACCAACCAACAGAGGATAAAGAGGATGGAAGGTACCACAGGGGCATGCCTAAATTAAATTTTTCACTTTTCATCTAAAGCTTATAATTGAAAAGTTTTACTTTTATATTTCTTGCTGAAAAATCTGACCTTCCTAAAGAGGGAAAGAAAACCTCTAACCAATTCTGTCCATTAGGTTTAAAAACTTGGATGTAGGAACTTAACTCTAGGCATCTAAGTTTGACATTTGGGGTTTAAATCCATTAAATGTCATAGTTTATGTTTAACATCCATGGGATTACTGGCTTGAAAGGTTACCCTCTCTCTTGTTCACTCACTAAAAGAAACAGAAAAATATGAGAATTAAATTAAAAATATGTACTTATTCTCTAGAATACCTAAAATAATACATCTTACACATTTTATTAACAGAATATAATTTTACCTTTTGCTATAGTACTTTGACACTACTGACTCTATTTAGTAAATGTCTTAAGTAATTCAAGTATGTCATACAATCTTTAGTAGGCTAAAAATTCTTTTTAGACTAGAAAATCAATTATAACCTGGGCTCCTATTAATAACATATATGCATGGATATGCCATGTGCACAGGGCATAAAATTCACCCCACCTGTATAAAGCCTGAGTTTTAAAAAATTTTCTGCAAGTGATAAATGAAGAAGGTGAGGAAGTGAAATTCATCGTCCCCAATGCACGATCACAATATGGGTCTGTCTTGCTGGGTTCCCCATAAGCTTGAGTAGCAGTCATAGCTACTTCATGCCAGCTGCAGTGAGACCACTAGTTAAGATCCACAACTTGTCCTCTGACCTGCTTCAAAAATACCTGATGTACCTGTGCATTTATAAATTTTACCTTTTGTGTGGTGCTCTGGCTGTCCTTAAACAGTCCTTCTGCCTAAACCAGTGGTTCTCAGCCTTTAGACTCAAGGCATCCCTTAGAAAATGGTAGCTCTCAGCTTTTGCCCTTTTTTAACTACAAAATTATAATGGAGCAATCCTTCTGTCACAAGCAACTCAAAGACCACAACAGCTCAGAATTCTGTTGACTCTAGGAGTTTCCATCTGGTTTTATCCTGAGATTCGTGTTTGTACACCTAACAGTGCTAATATTGTGTGACATTCTGCAGCACCCTTGAAGGATCTCAAGGCACCCAAAGGTGCCACAGCACCCTGATTGATAATTACTGGACTAGCCCATATGTGATCATGCAACTGAATGACAACTTGGAACAGTCTTAATGTAGGGCTTAAGTGGTATAAGAGACCTTGTGCTGGACCACTACAGAAAGAATAAAAATTGTAAGTGCAAAATTGCATCAAGTACAGCATGTTCTCAAAATACAGTACTTACCATCTCAAATTGAAGGTCAATAATATTTTACAAGATAAATTATAGTTACCCATATTTTCCAAAGGGCATACCCATATTCATCAACAAAATCCATCATGCTGTTTTTCCAATAAACAACCATGCAGTCAGTTCAATGTAGACACAGCATGGTCATGCGTCAGCTGTCTATGACACATACACAGCGTCTATGAGACGCTGACACATGCGTCTATGTCTGACACATAGATAAATGTGTAGGACAGTTTGAATGTATTTATTTGTGTTGGTATCAGCAACTGGAAAAAAATGCTCTGAAACTTAACCTAATGACTTCTCTGAGTTTGTAGAACTAGGCAGTACCAGAGATAACTGAGACTCATTCAGGCTCAGTATAGAAAAGTTGGCAAACTAATTCCTGGTTATACTGTAGTACATGTGGTAACATTCTGTGCAAATGTAAAGGTCTTGAAGACCTGATTTTCTTCTTCACCTTTCATAAATATGGGTACTTATAAATTAGTTTTAAATCTCACTCTCTTCCTTTTTCTGTTTCCAAATATATGCACACACACGAGTGCAGAGGCTGTCAAAATCATACAGAAAATTAATTTCCCTGCTAAGACCTTCCAGCTTATATGAGAGCACTGTGGCTCCAGTTCATGGAGTTTCACAGTCCTTAATATTTGCTTTTTGTTTCAAATTTGTTTGTTCCAAGTTGTATCAGAAAAATCTGTGAATTTGGCTATCTGTAAATCTCCACAACCTCTCACTATGTGTGTTGCTGCCTTGAATGCATGGGTCTGGTATTCTGCAAGCCTGTCCCTTTCAGCCTGACCTTTTCAGAGCATACCTCCCAGGTTTCCTTGTGTTTTTCAAGGGTTCTTTGGGACACAGCCTGTCATTGTATGCTATATCCTTAAAGAAAAAGTTCCCATGAATATCTTTGGGCAAGAAGGGTAGACTGAGGTTTGGAACATGACTCGATACTGAAAATTAGTAATGAAATCAGTCTTTCTTAATACAACATTTAGCAGGCTACATAGGCAGTTAGATACTGGAGAAATCTTTATTTATTTATTTATTTGTAGTTCAGTTCTTTTTAGAAGTGGAATACACACCAATAAAGCCAATTTATGCCCTTACATCAGTGATTCTCAGCTGGGGTGCCACAGCTCTACCATGTCTTGAGATCTTTCCTAGGATGCCATGGAATGCCAAGGAGTGTTAGCTTTGGTAGGTTAGCAAACATGATTCACATTATAAACCCAGAGGGTGCCTGTACATGAGCGTGGAGGCTGCTCCAATGCACTGCAATTACAGCCCATCGGAGCAGACTCAGTTAATCAAATCTGCTGGAATGTGGTAATTACCAAGCTCCAGGAGCCTCCCGTATCTCACATATCAGCAACCCCGTGCTTCAAAATGGTGATGGGGGAGGATGAACTAAAGCTTGTCAAGTTTGTCATTAGGACATGGCCACTCAGTTAAGTAGCTAACCAGTCAGATACAAACAAAGGGTCTGCAGACATGGTATGAGCCACAAATTAAAATGCATTGTTTCAGTGGTATACCGTGGGTCTCCAGTGCCCAGGGGCCAATACTTCCATTTGTGCCTCCCCCCCGTCAGTGGCCAATTGCCAAGTGGTGGGGGGCACCCAACTGCCAAGCCCAGAAATGCTGGTGGTGAAACCAGAAGTGCCCCCAGGGAACTGAGTACCCCCCAGGGGGCCCAGCTAGCACTCCCCCAAACCAGAGCCCAGGGGCATGGCCCCTCCCTGCCCCCCCCATTGGTATGCCACTGGCATTGTTCTTCAAATTCATTGTATACCTGTGTTTATTGGACCTGGTGATCAATACACTGTGGTTTTTCTGAGTTTGCTGGAGAAGAATTGTTCTATTATTTTTCTGTAGTCAAAAAATGAGTGAAACTAAGAGCTGGCATTATCTGAGGAGTGCCTCGAGTGTAATGAGGGGTGCCTTAAATCTAACAAGGTTGAGAACCACTGCCATAGATCATTGCCAAAGCCAATTCTTAGGGTCAGCAACAGTAAGAATTTTCTCAGGTAAGCAAAGCAGACACAATGAATGCCACCAAATAACTACATAGCGTAAGAAAGCCTTTAAGTACAGAAACAGACTGAAAAAAGGGAGCTATGTGTCTATGAAACTTGATTGTGTCTAGCTGCACAGGAGGAACTAAGGAGAAACAAAATCAATCATCTTTGAGAATAGAAGTTCTAAGAGTATGCATTCTGAACAAAACTTCTAGCAGCTTCTTCTTAAATCACAGATAAGGAGAAAGACTACAGTTAATTACTAATCTAAGTCAAAGAGAAAGCCTGATGTGTTTGAAAACCATAGATAATTATTTGTGGGAAACTTGAAGCCTCACACCCAACCCCCAAACCTGGAGGGCTGGGAGATTTTCATCCCCCCATCTCCTTATCCATCAAGCAGTCCGGCCAGGACTAGAACTCCCACCAACATAACTCATTGGGTCACAGAAACTTGCAAGCAGCTCTGTCATGCCAAAGTAATGGAATGGTACACATATAAAGCCCAAGCAAAAAAGGATGGTATAATCTCCCAGCGGTTTCTTGTCAACCTGTGTTGAGCACCTTGCAGGGTCTAACCACAGTTTTGCTGAAAACGTATCTTTTGATGTCATACCTCTCCATGGACTGAGACCTAGTAGTGGTAGAGAAGCCTGTGTGTCCCAATGATCCTCAGAGCTATGTCCCCTAGAGTCTCACACTCCTAGCAGCGTCATCCATTGTGAACAGACTTGAGGGGAGGTTCCAGACAAACCATGGCAAAGCCCCAAGACCTCAGTGGCAGATTAGGCAGAAGATGTCAGGATCACAATAGCTGTAAAGATGGAAAAAGACTGTAACAAGATGGAGGTCTCCTGTCATCCAGGGTTCTCCTTTACCACTGGTCCCAGATCTCCAGCTTGTCAAGATCATGTTATTGCTGTTTCCTCACAACAGCTTCTTTACTTTAAACAGTCACGCACAGGCTTCTACCACAGAAATCAATGTGCTCTCCTGTATCATCTTCCAGAAGCTCTGAAGTGATGGACCAGTGGCTACCACAACTGAGTAATCCCATTCAGAATTTAAGGATCCCCTCTGCTCACCCCACAGGAGAAATCAGCTAGAAAAGGTGTCATAAATCTAAGCTGTTTTATCTTCTCCTGGCTGGATAACCATGTCCAGTGAGATCACTCTCTCTGGGGTTGAAAACATCATAAGGCGACAATGATTTTTGCAACATGGAATGTTTGCACCTTGATGGATAACCAAGACAACAAATGACAAAGAGAACTGCTATCATATCCAGAGAACTAGTTAGATACAACTTTGACACTGCGGCTCTGATTGAGACAAAATGATAAATTGAGGATCAGCTGAGGATAGTGAGTAGAAGCTAAATCTTTTTCTGGAAGGAGAAACCGGCCTGGGACAGAGGCATTCACAGTGTCTCCCTCTCCATTAAGAATCAGCTCATCAGTCAACTTATGGCGCTCCCATGAGTATAAATGTCTTATGACCAGTACACCATCATCATCAGTGCATACACTCCAGAGCTTGATGGTGATGACAATGTCAAAGAACAGTTCTACCCCAACCTTGACCATGTTGTGAGTAATACTTACACAGAGAGGACAAGTTCATTCTCCTGGGTGACTTTAGCACCAGAGTTAGACATGACCAATAACTCTGGAGTGGCACAATTGGGAAGGAAGGAGTAGGGAAAGCCAATGCCAATAAATGCATAGAGCAGTTTTGTGACCACAAACACCATCTTCAGACAGAATGAAAAATATAAGACCACCTGAAAACACCCCACTCTAACCACTGGTATCTCCCAAACCCTATTATTGTTAGGGCTCATCTGACAAGTAGGGTCAAGCAAGGATATGTCATCACCCCTGCTCTGTTCTCCAACTTCTCTGGACTGAAAATTGTGTGTGGATTCCTGACTCTCGACTCCCAAAACAAGTACTCTACTCCTGATTAGTAATGACCTGAGATCTCAAATGTTACGAGGATACATTGAAAGCATACCTCAACAAAAAACCAAAAACAAACAAACAAACAAAAAAAACCTGATACCAACACCAGGAGTTGGGAGGAGCTGGCTGCCAACTGACTCCAATGGTGCCACAACCTCAACCAAGAAGCAGCCTATCTTGAAGTATGACATCTTGGCCTCAAAGCAGAGAAGGGCGTGCAGAAAAGGAGAGAAATCTCAGCCTGCAGCCTACTCTCCCCTGTGGAAAGACCTGCAACTTCTGTGGAAGCATCTGAAGCTTAAGGATTGGACTTTTAAATCACCACAAGACCTATCCATGAGCCATTACAGAGATCACCCTCAAACTGAGGGATTTCCACTGACAACATCTTTTTTCCAAGAGATTACTTCCTGCCTGTCTTTATACTACTTGGAGTTTGAGTATTGCAAATTTCCTCACATCTCTGCAACCCACCTAACATCACCATTGCTGCATAACCCAACCTTGTTCTGGTCTGACAAGTACAGAAACTGGGACAAGGCTGTAAGATGGTGGTTGGCAGCAAAAAGTTGAGCAAGTGGCTACAAAGCAGAGGTAGCTGCAATCTTATGACAATGAGGAGCAGCAACCTAAGTTTTAGAGTGGGCAAGATGCTGATACAAGTAAACATTGGTCCATGCAGCAGTCTCTTGTCCATCTGAATATATTTTTAAGAACATTTTCAGTACTCAGTTTTATGTATTCTATTCTTTTGATTTTTATTAAGATTTTATACTTGGCATCTTCAGGGAGGAGGAAAAAGAAAGGGAGGGGAGAGAAAGTAGGAAGGAGAGAGAAATTCCTTTGGGATTTGGGATGCTAAATTAGTTCTCGAATACACAAGTCAAAACTTGGCATTCCTTGGTTTTGAGCCAGTATAATGTTGTTATTGGCTGTGGTGGATGGAATTTCAGTCTTTATTGGAATAAATTTTAATTGTTTTGCCATGTGCTTTCTCAATGCATACATAAAACTCTGCATGCTGAACAGTAGAACTTCTCAGTAAATACATTTTATTCTTTAAAGAGATTATAATGTATTCTGCCTTCAGTTCAGTTCTGGTTAAACTTCTAAATATAGTGATTAAAATGTAAATGACAGTAAAACTATACAATATAATTTTTGAAAGATAGCAGAGAGAATATGAGTTATTTTTCCTTATCTCTAAAGTTATCCAAAAAAGAAAATGGAAAGAACCAGGGCATATGTCAAGAACTGCTGCTATGGCATTTGGGTCATGGGACAACTGCAGGAACATGTAAATAAGACTGACCAATGGAATCTCTCGACGGAATTGTATTTAAAGAGTTTTCTTTATGAGATTTCAAAAGATAGCAGACATGAAAAGAGCAACCCAGGACAAAGGGGGTGACAAAGCCCATATTAAAGGAGATGAATTCAGATTCAAGATTTCTGTGCCACCAGTGCTAAAGCAAATTACAGTTTGTAACGACATTTAGAAGATTAACTTATTTTATGACATTTTTCCCTTTATTACACAAGAGTTCTCTGTTGAAAGATCAGCCTGAAGATGACAATTTGCAGTCACTTCTGTCCAGGTAGTGCCTAAATTATTCAGCTCTTCTTTATAGATTAAGTAGAAGCTTTACTCAGCCTAAACAACCATAAACTTCAGGTAAAGATCTTTAAACAATCGTTAGTTGTATATCTTAGTGATGGCATTGCAAAAAACCTGGAAGAACCACATGTTCATTTCAGTTACAGGCATATGAAAAAAAGTAAATTGTAGTAATTTCTGCCAGTTCCTCTTCAGGGAAATTGATTATATGATTCTATTTCTGCTTTATAATTTGAGAGTCTAGCGTTCTTCTAGAACCAATAATCATGGCCTTAGTGTGGAAAAAAAATCTCCCCCCTACCTATTTAGAATTAACATCAGTTTTTCTGGACAAAACACAAAGATGTTAAAAATGCTGGTATTAACCATAAGATTTCCAGCATTCTGTTTGGAAAACATGGAAAACATCTACAAACATGCATCCATTTCCACATAACACAGATGATAATCTTTAGCATTGCTGCCATGATGACTTCTGGCTACCTATTTGTTCTCTGGGTATCTTGTAAATATTAATTAGGGGTGTGTGAAGCAAGCCGTATTCAGTTTGGATTCAGCCCGATTCAGGGGGCAATGATTCAATTCGTTGATTTGGATCACTGTCCCAATTCAAAGACCATATGAGGAGAGGCTGAGGGACCTGGGACTCTTCAGTTTGCAGAAGAGAAGGCTCAGAGGGCACTTGGTGGCAGCCTACAACTTCATAAGAGGGGTACATCAGGACCTCAGAGAACATCTGTTCATCAGAGCTCCCCAAGGGATAACAAGGTCTAACGGCCAAGGTCTAACTCCAGAAAGGCTGATTTAGACAGGATATAAGAAGAAAGTTATTTATGGTGCATGTGTCCAGGATCTGAAACAAACTGCCCCGAGAAGTGCAAGCACCTACTCTGGACTCCTTCAAAAAACAGTTGGATTTATTTCTTGCTGGGGTCACTTGATCCCAGCTGGCTTCCCATGTATGGTGGGGAGGGCTGGACCCCATGATCTCATGAGGTCTCTTCCAGCCCCTACTGTCTGTGAAATATATGATTTGGCTGAATGAAAATCTGACGATTTGATGCTGATTCAGCAAATCAGTGATTCAGCCATAGACATAGCTTTAAATATTTTTTCTACATACTTTGAGGTACCAAGCATGGCTTGTGAACACTGTGATGGTGGGGTAGATGGAGCGTCCCACAGGACAGTGGGGGCGGGGAGGGGAGGAGAGCCTGCATGCTTGGTGGCAAACCTGAAAGATCCAGTTCTGCCAGAAAGCATGCCCCTCCCCCCCCACGCTCCCCCAGCTTGGCAATCAACTGCAGGTGCCCCCACCAGACCCAGGAGGCACCAGTTGCCAAGCCAGGAGGCAGTGGGGGGGGGGGGGGGCTGCGCACTCCTTGGCGGACCTAGAAGTGGACCAGAACTGCTTCTGGTTCACTTCCGGGTCTACCACCAAATGCACTGGGGACTCCAGCTCATGCTCCTGTGCGATGCTGCATCCACCCTGGCATCTCAGCATTCATAAGTTGCCTGGTACCTTGAGGAATGTAGAAGAAAACATATAAAGCTGTGTCTACATCCAAATTGTCAAATCTCTCCGAATCAAATAGGAGGGTTCCAATTCGATTCAGAGAGATTAAAGGGTCTCCTGACTCGATTCAGATTCAGAGATTTGCCTGCCAAATCGGGCGGAATATCCACTGAATCAAATCAGCAACTGAAGCTTTGCACAGCCCTAGTATTCATGAACTGACACAGTAACCAAAAAACCCCCAAAAAGCCAATAGCAGAAACTCTGTATGTAAGCAAACCTTCCTATAGAACTCATTCTTTAGAACAGTACGATGAAGAACACGTATCAAAGTACTGCTTGTCTGCTTCCAACATGTATTTTAGAGTCAAGATTCTTCATTATATAGCTTGAAATCTGTTATTCCTACTTTTTTAGTCTGATAATGGTAAATTATCAGCACAAAAGGGCTGATCTTGCCCTAGCATATAGGAGATGGTAAGCACTGTACATCTAATTAAATCAATAAATCTATCATCATAACGTTTTGGTCACAAATCTATTATCATAATGTCTATCACACTTTTTTAATATGCCCAGCCTTCTGCTGTCCTGTTCTAAAGGTATTATCAGTACACGCTACATACTCTACTGGTTTTTTAAATATTTTTTCTACTATCTACAATCCTTGTAACATGAATATTGGTTTTCAAATGCAAGCACTGAACACATTTTAAACCTTTCAATCTAGATCTGAAATAATTTATATATATTACTTATGTTACAGTAACGAGTATCTCCTCCTCCTCATTTATATCTCCCTTTTAAATCCACTTTTTTCATGACACTTTTGAGAAATAAACTAAAAATAGTTGTGAGAAAGCCTATCAACTAACATTCCAAAGGAAGTATATTACCTTTTTCTAGCCATTACTTTTGTTACTGGCTGCCTGAGGAACACCTACATATTCTACCACCTGCAGAATCAACTCTTTAGTAAGTAAGATTTTGGGGGGAGGAACTGGATCTATTTTTTATATGGAAAAAATGCTTTGAATATCTTTAGCACTGAAGAAATAAGTCTTCAAAAGCCATCACTGTACTACAATACACACAGAGGAGTAAATGTTTTTAATTTCAGGAGATCTAATTCTCATTTACACTAAGTTTTCTATGTATTCCTTTTGTAGTACACATTTAACTTTACTTCAAAGCCACTTCATAGTGCTAAAATGGGCTAGAATTGCCTTTTTATAACAAAGAATCAGGTTTAGCAATATCCAAACTCAAGAGATAAATTCTGGTTTTCATTTTTATAAAAACTCTAACAACTATGAAGGAAATGAAGGGACGTAATTTTCTCTCAATACTAGTTCTCACACATCACAGTACCCATGTTCTCAAAATGACTACATACAAAGTGGTAGCTGCTAACACTTTAAAAGAGGCCTTCCTCTAATTCATCAGTTTGGTGATTCCTCTTTCCATATACACATTATCTTCCAAATCCATCTTCCAATACAATTACCACCATGTACCAAAACATCTCTATCAGTTCTATAGTCTCCTCTGCAAATTGAAATTTCTTTCCAGTCCCCTCCTGTTACACACACCATTCCTCTACCTAGAAGTTGTTCACAGTAATGACTGTTATTAGATGGGTATTCTGTAACCTCTGATGACCATGGTACTATCAGGAAACTCATTCTACTTTGGAGAAATGGGGTAGGATCAGGGCACCTCTAAGGTCAACCAAGAAATCAATTAGAAATGGCTCCCCTTCCATTCTTAGACTGGGCATGTCCAGATGAGCATGCACGTGCCTGCTGCCCCGCCTCAAACCCCTTTAAGGCGGAGTAACAGGCACATGCAGGAACTAAAAAATGTTCCCCACACTGCAAGTTTGCAGTGTGAGAAGAAAATTAGACCCCTGGATATACAAAAAAATGCTCAGCAATAGAGTGGAGCAAGGCACAGTTCAAGACCATGCCTGGAGCCAGTCCTCCAAAAGAGATGCTCTGGTTTTTGCCAGAGCATCTCTTTGGTGTTCCTGCTGCCCCCGGCACTGTCCAAGGTAAGTTTAGGGGAGGGGGTTTCATGGGTGTCAGGGGGGTAAGGGGTGGCAGGGAGATGTGGTGGGGGTTGGAAAGTGGGGGGACATGTCCCTGGGGCTGTGGGGAGAAGAGGACCTGGCCCAGATCCCTGAGGCTTGCTAGTCTGGCTTTGCACCAGAGCAGGTCACACGGCTCCAGGGCAAGCCGACCGGGGTCCTGCTGGCCCCAGTTGGCTCATGTTCCCCGGCCCGGCCCGGTGAATGGAGACTGTGTAGAACCAAACCAGGTCCTGCTGGCCTTGGGGCTGCTTATGCCACCCGGCTGCCAGGTGGCACAAGCAGCCCCAGGGCCAGCAGGACCTGGCTCATCTCTGCATGGTCCCCATGCACCAGGCTAGGTCCTGTAGCTATAGGAAGTGCCTGACCGGGTGGCAGAACCCAGCATGGCACATGGGAACCATATGCCACACCAGCTCCTGTCATCATGGGTCAGGCCCCAGGGCTGGCTCCCGCCTCTGCCCCGTGCCTGCAGCAGGGTGAGGACCTGGCCTAGCCCCATGTGGTTTGCTAGTCTGGCTTTCCACCAAAGCAGGTCACAGGACTCCGGGAGGTGCAGCTCCTGTGCGCACCTCCCGGAGCTGTGCGACTCACTCTGGTGCAAGCCCAGACTAGCAAGCTGCAGGGATCTGGACCCAGCCCAGCTGGGCTGCAGAGGGACCCCAGGACCTGGCTGGGCTTGGCACATGGTCCATGCATGCTGCACTGGGTCCTGTCACCATGGGCCCAGCCCAGCTGGGCTGCAGAGGGGACCCAGGACTGCGGTGGGCCTGGCACACGGTCGCGGCATGCTGCACCGGGTCCTGCTGCCATTAGGCCAGAATGGCTGGGCAGCAAGAGCAGCCCCAGGGCCTGCAGAACCACAGGTGCTGGTCCCAGGCTTTAGTTCCCCCTGGCTGCAGATCTGGGAAGAGCCAGGCAGGGTTATATTGTCCCAAGGGGCACACACCAAAATGAATGTCCAAGCACGTGCGCTGAGGCAAAAAGCCCCAGCTCAAATTTGCACTGCTTCTATTTGAGCTGCTGCAAGCGCACATGCTTGCATATGTGGACGCGTCCTTTGGGTCTTTCCATCAGGTATAATGTAGGTCAGGTGGAAGACCAGATATCTCAGCACCTACAGGTATGAGATGGTTTCTCTTCTCTAGTATGTTTTAGGGTAAAGTACACAATAGGAGCACATGGACACATGAAGGGGGTTTAGTCCTCAAGGTTAGTCCACTATATTACGGGAGTACATCAAAGGGGTGCAATCATTTTTTGTTTTTTTGGTTGGAGCCAGAGCCTGCCTGTGGCCGGGGGAGAGCTGCTGGTTGGCCAAGTGGTCCCTGAGCTGCAGGAGTCCCCAGTCCTTTCCTCCACAGCAGCGTCACCCTCCGAGAGCCACCCAGACAAGCTGCTAGTGGGCCAGGTGCTGCCCCAGCTCAAAGGCAGCAGCCAGCCTGATTCAACTGTTTCCCAAGTCTGCTTAGGGAGCAGCTCCCAGCAGGGTCTCAGCGGGTGGGCTCGGGGAATAGCAGAAGAGCCACCCGTATGATCAGAGACTTGCATGGCAAGTCATCCGAGGAAAGGCTGTGGGACCTGAGACTCTTCAGCCTGAAAAAGAGAAGGCTGAGAGGGGACTTGGTACCAGCTTGCCACTATATTACGGGAGTACATCAAAGGCTTGGTGAACAACTGTTCACAGGGCACCCTTGGGGGAAACCTGGAGTAATGGCCAAAAACTTCTGGAAGACCATTTCAGGCTCGACACTAGGAAAAACTTCTTCACAGTTAGGGTGTCCAGACTGTGAAATAAGCTCCCTCCAGAAGTGGTGCAGTCAACTACTCTGGAGACCTTCAAGAGGAGACTGGATAGTCACTTTGCTGGGGTCATTTGGCCCCAGTTGTCTTTCCTGCTTGGTGCAGGGGCTGGACCCAATGATCTTCTGAGGTCCCTTCCAGCCTTACAATCTATGAATCTATGAATTGGGTTGGGTACTGCCTCTAAGCTGGGGCAGTACCTGGCCCACTAGCAGCCCACCCGGGTGGCTCTGGGGGTGCCACTGCCATGGAGGGAAGGACCAGGGCCTCCCGCAGCTCAGGGGCTGCTAGGCCTGCCAGTAGGTCACCCCTCGCCTTTGAAGAGGTGGGCAGGCTCTGCTAGAAAAAAAAAATTAGGCCCCTCACTGCTTCTGCCTTCAGGAAGAGTTTGCTAAAAGCAGAAGCAGTGAGAGTTCTGATCTTTTTTTTCCTGTGGAGTCTGTCTGCCTCTCCTGTGCCCGGAGATGGGAAGGCAGGGAGCAAGCTGACAGCTGCAATGCATTGTTGCAAACTAAACTACATCCAGATGTAGTTTACAACAATGCAAACTCATCTAAACTCCCCAAACTGGCACACATGTAATGTGTGACTCAGGTAAGCTACACAAATGACATTTTCATCCGCTGTATATCATGTCAACCATCAAGTACCCTAGCCATCCAGGATCCTTTCCATATCTTTAACTACCAAGCACGAGTGGCGATGGCAGACAGTCACCAGAAGGGTGCAGGGCTTCCATTCAATACACAAATAGCTTGGCTTGTCCTCTTCCTGGGGTAATGCTGGTTTTGGATCAGAGAAGGACTACACAGAGCCCTATGCCCTCCTAGAGATATAAAAGAAAAGCTTCTATGCTGGCATCAGCAGTGAAAGGTCAAGTGTGCATCAGCTGTTTGAGTAAGCAGCAACCAACTTAATCCCAAGCTCTAATAGGAATGATAATTTTATTGAGCTGATCAGGCCTCTTCGCCTTTTGAGAAAGTGGATCAAATGTTTGTATCTCCTCTTAGAACACAGCTAATTCCAGTTCACCATGAACAAGTGATGTAGCTAAAGGTTATCCTGAGGATTTGGTGAAAATGTGAAAGAACTCTTCAGAACATACCTCTAATGTAATGGCCTCACTTGACATATGTGTGTAGGGGAGAGAGAGGCTCTCTGCAGAAACAGACCCAATTGCTCAGTTCTCCTCAGTGCTAGGACAAAAAAGTTATGTTTTCCAGGGTGACAGACTTCGAAAGATACAGACTTCTTTGAAATGAAGGCTGAGATTTCACCTTCATGGAAACCAAAAATAAGCACTTTTAAGAAGGGGAGTAACTCACCAGCATGTGTGTATTCATGACTTACTACTACCAAGGACAATTTCTCACATTCAGACAGTCTACACAAGGTCAATACTTCCCTCATCTAATCACTCATTTTTAAGAAAACCACTCATTTTTAAGAAAACCATTGCACAAAAAAAGCTCAGTGCTCACACCTTTCTGGCAAGATTCAAAAGTATCCTAAGGAAAATGAAAAAGAAATGACTGAAGAATGTAAAAAAGATACCAAAATATGCTATAGTTTTTAAAGAAAGAATGAACTATTATTTCCTACATATTCCTTGCCTGGATTTCTTGTTCATATATTTTTCCTTTTGGAAAAATCTTTCTTCATTCATACTTTCAAAATCACATTTCAGAAATATCAATTTCAAAACTGGGTTTTAATCACACAGTGCCATCAAATTACTTGGCATGCACACACCTCATAGATTTTGGAAGAGAGAGTGCTGTGCCAGCATCCCTGGATGAAACAGACTAATTTTTGCTTGCTATCTTCTCTTAGATAATAAAAGTGTGTACAAATAATTGTTTCTCACTCAGTTTTATTTTTCAGATGAATTTAGAACCAAGAAGGTGCTAGACTGACAGCAGAGATGCCAAATTGAGTTATGTTGTGACAGCTTTGGAATGTGGGGTAGGGATCATAATTTATATAACTTTAGGCATCGTAACTTATATTAAATGAGTTGGATTGTTAGCTGTTGTACTCCCAGTGACCTAGGGCAGGTGCAGACCATTAGCCTGGAGTTGAAAGGCCATGTTACCAAATCCAAGAGATTCCCAGTTCCCCTTGTTAGGTACATTTAAAGTTCATGCACTTATTTTTCTTAAATTGTTTTAATAAAAACAAATGTTCAATAGCCATTGAGGTCTTTTATTCATTCATGATTTTGGTGTGTGTAGATGAAATGGGGGCCCTAAATTAAAGCGGTGGGTTTTAAAAAACACCGCTTCAATTTAGGATTGATTAAACCCCCATGTCATGCACACACCCTGATGACTTACCTGCCTGTCCAGTGGGGAGGGGAGGGTGAGCTGCCAGTGGGTGGAGCGGTCCCTGGGTTGGGAGGCGAGAGGGGGCTGGTGCTTCCCTCCACAGCAGCTGTGGACCCCACCCCCCCAGGCAGGACCCGCCCACAGGCACCTGGCTCAGGTGGTCACAGGGGGCACTGCAGCCACAGGGGGAAGCACCAGGCCCAAAAGCAGCTCAGACAGGCTGCAGGGGGAAGGAAAAAAAAAGATGAGGCTCACCAATTATATTGAGTGAAGCTGCTTTCCTGGGCTTCTATCAGGCTGCCTGCAGGGCCTCTTGCAGAGCCGTGGAGCTACATGGAGCCCAATGCCTTGCTCTGTGGCTGTAGGGGCAGCAAACTAAAAGTCCTTGAAGGAGTTTTAGTTTTCTGAGCCCCAAGTCATTTAAGGTGCATTACACTGAAGAATTTCGTACAGCAGCTGGAATTAATGCACAATTCGCTGCCAAGGCATGCAAACACCGACACTATTAAAGCGGTGCAAAAGCATTTAGCCCACTTTAAAGTGTTGGGCGCACACACCTCTCATTTCATCTACACATGGCCTTTGGCATCAATTTCAATTTTGATAAAGTCATTTTAGATAAGAATGTTTGCTTTCTAGTTCCTATCCACACTTCATTTTGCTCTAGTGAATAGTTCTTTAAAATCCCCACTTCCATGTGCAGCAAAATCAACCTACCAGTAATGATTTAAGATCCACTTCTCTCTTTATATATGGGACATAATTTCTCAGTATTTTCTACATCCTACTACCATGTACAAGGTACTCACACTTGTTTTGGTATTCAAATCAACATCAAGCATACAATTTATGTTAATCTGCTACAATCCTCACAAGACAAGCTAGAACTGAAATTAATTTTCATGTCCAAGATAATACATCTAGTTAAACAATTAATAACAAATACTTATGATATATGATAAACTGATGCTTTTAGCTCAAGGCTGGTGATTGTTCACTGGAAAATGTCAAACATTATGTGGCTCTTCTATTATGAAATAATTCCTATAAAAAACAAGATGTCTTTTTTAACTTTTGTAATGCAGGAGATATGCTCCTTATCAAATACGGTCACATCTAAACTGCTTTATGGCAACATAAAATTGAGAAATCAGAAGATTTTCACCAGCATCACTTAAAATAATTTATTTCAGCTAAGAAACTTTGCTCACATGAATGAGAACTCAAACAAGAATTATGTTCATGCAATAAGAGAAGAGGTACTGATTTAACTGTAAGCAACAGCATGGTTATCTAAGCAATACAGCTCAACTGAAATATTGAGCCCCTGAAACTTGCAGTAATCTGTTTAGAATAAAATCACACATGTGAAAAACCACTAGCAACTGCCTGAAATAGGACACCCCAGCCACTTCCAAGCTGTACATGCTTCCCTGTGCAGCCTGGGGCTAGCTGAGAACTGTCCCGGACAGGGGCAGGTCCCAGCCAGCTCCAGGCTGAATGGGGAACTGTCCCTGTGCAAGGAGCTCCCAGCCCCTGCTCCACAATCACAATTGCAAGCATGGAGTGGGGGCTGCAGAGCTTGTTTCCAGCCTGTTCCCACCCCACACTCTGTGATTGCAGAGTAGGGGCTAGGAATAAGCTTCCAGCTCCTGCTCCTTGGGCTTATCTCCCAGCCCAAGTTCCACAGTCATGGGACTCAGGCTGGGAGACTCTTAACAGGGAGGCTCAGGCTGGGAGACCATTATCTCCCCTCCCAAGTTCTGCTGTCATGGGGCTCAGGCTGAGAGATAAGGGTCTCCCAGCCCCCACTCCTCAATCATGATCTGGGAGGAGGAGGCTTGGAGCTCCCTGTTGCCAGGGCAGGGGGACATAGTTCATGCTTGGGTTCCTGTGGCAGAGCCCACCCCAACAGCAGGCAGCTCCTGGGGGCAGGGAGCTATCTCCTGTCCCCTGGTGGATGGCTGACAGGGAGCAGATCTTGCTCCTGGTCAAGTGTCTAGATGAATGCTGTGGCACTGTTACTAATGCCAAGTAAATTTGCTACTTGCATTTGCAAGGATCAAATTTATTCAGTATTAGGGAAGTTTACTGCGAAGTAAGCATGTGCATATGATATACAAGCTTAGTTCACAGTGAACTATGCTAATGGAAAGTTAAGTGTATTGTGCCCAAGGAATACCATCTATTTCCTATTTATTCTTAATAATTAATCAGAACATCAACTAGTGGGAATGTTCTCTTTTACAAACTAGAATAACATATAAAGGCTTAGGTGAGGAATGAGCTACTCCCTGCTCCTTTGTAGAAACCACTTTAATGAGTGTTAGAATTCACTGAACGGGCGTTTGAATCCAGAGCTTTAGTTCAGGTTTCTCTTTAGTGGAAATTTTATTTCTTCTTTGCAGTACTTACAGGAACTGGTTTCTATGAATGGAACTCTAGAATGAGCTGAAGTTGGGTGTCAAATACATGAAATGATGGTAGAAGCTCTCCAGGACTATGCTGAGCCAGAGAAGTTACATGATTGGGAACAAGCTGAAGAATTTTTCCATGAGTGGAAAAAAGGCTTGAACATTTTGCTGCAGCATGCCATCCAGCATCTGTTAGCCTGAGGGCCAAAAGACAGGAATGTACCCAAATTAATGTGCATTTCTTGGCTTGTGCACATGAAACAATATACCAGTGACAGGCTAGCTCAGGAAAATATTCTACAACAAAATAAAATAAACAATATTACTGGGGAAACTAAAATGTTCTGCAGTTAGATCAAATTAAGAGCTAGTTAAGATGAAATATGATTTATTCCTGTAATGATACTGTGTATTTTTTTTTTATCTTTCTATAAAGCTGTGCCTTGGAAATTACAATAGCCTGGTCAGAGTAGCATTAGGTTAACATAGCTGTGACTGACCAGCTGTACAAAAAAAGAACTAACGCTTTAGTAATACGGTACCACTTTTCTAGATGAAATAACTAAAGCCATCAAAATCTATTCAAAGCTTATTTTCTTTTAACTTTGTCATTTTGTCAAGATCGTTAGAAATGTCAATAGTACATGTGTCACAACATGCAAGGATCTAGCAAAGCTCTGATTTCATCCACAAAATAATGCATTTTATATGAAGCCATACATCCATGGGCTTGTGCGAATCATTCTGTCTGAAGAATAATGCTACATCCCTATATGCTGAATGCAGTTCTCTCCCTTCCAGTGCTAGATCTACTTAATGGACCATGTCCATCCCTCTCTCCTTTGCCACACAGTGTGTTTCCAGGTGAATAGGGGGGGAACTACCTTGGCCTTTTCCAGAAAGCAGAGACTAGAATTCTGCCTGACCCTGACTGTGGGACAGTGCCATGCCAAGCTATGGGCAGCCAGGTCTGGGGGTCAGCTCAGGGTGGAGAAAAGCCAGGAAATCAGTATCCAAGAGAACTGTCCAGGGAACCAAGTCAAGTATCCAGAGGGTTGCGCAGAATGCAAGGTCAGGAAGCCAGCCAGGTCAGGGATCTGGGCAGTCAGGCATCTGGAGGGTCAGGCAGAGAACCAGGGCAGGAAACTAGCTGGGTCAGCTATTCAAGAAATCCATCACAGTCAGAAGTAGTGCAAGAAAAGGATGCAGAAGCCTAGGTACAAGGTTGAGCCTTGGTGCCCACTTTCTTTTCCAGGTCAGGGTTTTATATGGGAAAGGGTGAGGGGTCAGCTGGCCCTAGCTTCCCATACAGGTTAGGCCCAGCTGGAGGGTTCTGGCCACCTGTGTCCATCTCAGTGCTCTGCTGAGGAGGTGGCAGACCAGGATGAACAGTTCAGCCAGGTGGGTTCAAGGTCACAGCCTGAGAGAGAGGGAGAGGGTAGGCAGATAAGCTCCTTCTGTTCATCTCATAAATGGTACTCTGTGTATGTGCCCGATCAAACCTGAATCATTTTTTTAAATGAAAGTAAGTTTTTTGTAGCAATCCATATTAAAGACTTTGAGGATACATTGCTTGTAAACAGATTGCAATAAATTATTCAGACTGAATAATTAAATAAGAGGAGCAAGGAGGAGCAGGGAGAATTACAAGGCTCTCATTTCCCATCCCCTGCCACAATGACCTGAAGTTTAGTGCAGATATTTCCTTTATTTTAACATTTAATAAAGTTTCTCCTCTCTTCTACCCCCAAACTAATTGCATTTGAATTAGCCTTAATAAGTATCTTAAGTGAAATTTGTAAATTGTTATAGCAACCTCTTTATAATAAAAGGGTTTTTTTCTTATTTAATAATGCATATTGGCTTTGCTTTGGTATACTATGAATGACTGCTCTCAAGTGCATGTAATGAAGAAAGAACTTAACAATTGCAAGCATTTAAATATCAGGTAAAAGGAAATAAGCACAATATCGTTAATGACTACATGACAGGTACAAAATATAATTGCTCATTTACCAACTGCTCTAACAAAGCACTAGGGACATTTATGAACCTAGGCTTTTTACTGACTTGTAAGAATTCTGAATAAGCAAGTGGCCTGTGCCTCCACTGCTTCTGTCTATAAAATGTCATTTCACACTTGAAGCAATACAGTGGAATTTAATTATTCCTTTATCTAGATTGGTTATGTTAATTCTACTACATTTTGACACCCTTTCCCCCTCAGGAAACTACTCTTAGAATGAGACCCTGTGAACCACTGAGAAACTCTAATCAGAGAGATATTCATGTAAGCATACGAGTGAAAGAGAAGAAAATAAGAGAGAGCCACAGAAAACAGAAATATGGCAACAGTCCAACTTTTTATGCTTCTAACAACTTTCTTTTTTCTTTATATCTAAGGTAAATTATGTTGCTTACATTAAAAAGGAAGAAGTTTAGCTTAATCTCATAGCATGCAGGCGAGGAAAATGTTGTCTTTAAGAGGCACCAGGATAAGCTAGTTGGAGCCGGATGTTATGTTGTACAGGGGCTTGTGTTATGAAATGTTGATCTGTTGCAAGTCAGGCAATGAATGAAACAGACTTGCATCAGGCTCTTTGTAATGTCTGAACAACCTATGCTACAAAAGGTAAAACTAAGAAAATTCTTGAGTGGAGGAATGTGGCACTTAAAAGCCTCACAGTTCATGGTCCCTGGAAGATTTCTCTTATCCTAAGGCAGAAGCTAAAAGAGGAACTGAATAGGTTCATTGATCTAGGAATCAAAAAACAAGAAGAACTGACAAGGAATGTATATTCACTGCTGGCAATAGGAAAATAAAAGACAGAATCCTTTATTTATATGTAAGCCCCAATAAAATAAATATATAAAACAGGAACATTTTCTGTTACCACCAGCAGCATACCATTACCAACAAATATATTCTCTACAGCATTCTACAAAGGTAAAGTAGAGAAAACCTGACAGGTCTCCAACAAAACATGGACTGCGATTGCTAGAGTTACTGCTGCAGATGAAATCTTCTAGAAGCTAATTAAAGCTATTATGCACAAGATTGGTAGGGCAGCATAATCACAACCCCTGGTATCAGTTTAATGGGGAAGTCTCAGTAGCAGTTAGGATCATTGATTAAAGGTATTTGAATGGTGATTCCTGAGGTGTTATAAAAGAATATTAAAAAGGATACATTAAAGGGCTTTCAAAAACTGACAATTCTAAAAGAAAGGTTGGAAGTGTCTTATGCTGACCTCAAATGAACAATAACATTGCAGGAACTATTAAAGCTTTGTCACAAGCCAAAACACAAACCAAATCAAGCCAAAGAGCCTCTGCTAATGTCATAAGAAAATTTAGCTTCCTGAAGCAACATAAGCATGGATTTGATTTTGCCAGCCAAAATAAACAATGTGCTTGACCCTTACTACAGTATTCTTTTCACTTTCCTGAGATAGTCTTATTAAACGATATTACAAGTCAATAAGTGATAGTGCACGCCACATTCGTTTTCACTAGGCACGGAATATCTGACATAAGTGTGACAATGAGACACATTTTAGTGGGTTCAAGCATTATGCAATAGACACACAACTTCAAGTATCCTTTTTCCCTAATCCAATGGGTTGATGAAAAACTGTCAAAATAACAAAGCAGCAATTGAAAAAGCATGCAGATCAGACATAGATCCATATTTTGCACTTTTCAATTAAAGGATGGCACCAATAAAACATGTGTTGTCACCTGCTGACAGTTTGTTCAACAGAAACTTGACAAGTATGACTATGTTAGAAACTGATGACAAGAGTCACTCAGACCTTGGAGAGCTACTGAGAGACAGAGAAGATGAAATGAAAAAATCTGTAGAGTTAGGTGTCCCAGAAGCTCCCAATACTTCATGCAACTGATGCTAGAAAAAAGGTCACAAACAGTATTGGTATCACAAAGGGTACACTTGGAGTCTTTGAGGTTTCCACCTACAATGAATGCAAACAGAAGAGGAATAGGCAACACCAACAAATCCCAGAAGAGAGGCTCTGGCATGAGTTTCTCTGTCCAAGAAGGGCAAACATTTTGTACAGGAAGGTCTCAAATGGGCAACAACTACAACAGGTTGACATGGATGTGACCAAGGACATGGAGCTATCAAAGGTATTGGACTTACCACTGGCTACATCTCAGGGGAGAACTGCAGGTTCGTGCTTCAATGCAGGGCTATTCTATATGAAGTTAATATTGTAAGTTAATTGTTCTATCTGACTGGAAAAGGAAGATCTGGGCAACCGGTATCTTTAAGAAGTTATGACATGAACCCAGCTGGAATTGACTGTCAAGTTGTACAAAGGCTGATCAGCTGAAATTCAAATAATGAATGAAGCCAATCTGTCTAATGCTTTGTTCCTGTGCATTTGGTGAACACCACAATAGGTATCAAACTAGAAATGTCCTTGAGGTATAGCAGCCTCATCCTCTCATTTCAACCAAAAGGAAATCTTCAAATGTACCTGACCGCAATAGGAAAACAGCCTGCAACTTCTGTCAGCAATGGGTCCTCTAAGTCTAAATAAACTGATATTGAATATGTGTTTGTTACTCATGTAAATGAGACAAAATAATTTCTACCTCCTTTACAGAAATCGTCTTTAAAATCATGTACTTCTCAAATAGGAGGTACACTTAAGATACCATCACCATTCTGTGACAACACTTATATTCAATGACACCTGAAAAACAATTTGGATTTCTGCTTCTGTTGCCTATACCCTCGTACTGCAGTACTCTTCTCTCTCCTATTTTTTGACAGCATATTACAGATATTCTTTGTGTTTTGGATATCAGGTCTGATAGTTCTGTGAGAGGGTTTGACGTGGAAATTTGGGGGATTCCTTGTTAAATGACTGCCTAAGAATGCAGTGGACAATTTTGGGTAGTCTTGGCTAACCGGACAAGTCATTTCATCTGTGTGTGCCTCCGTTTCCACGACAGTCAAAATAACGTGTCTTACCTTTGCAAAATGCTTTGAGACATACATATTAAAAGTGTCCTGTAAGAGCTAAGTATTGTTATATTTTACTACTTCTCCTATTCAAGCAGACCAGGCTCTCTTTTTTATTTCCACTACATTTTCAGTACTAGTTTATTTGCCAAAATCTATACTGCTGCTGTAGCTGATGAGAGAAATTACCTTTTTGCTTCTGCAATACCATTCTCCAAGTATTCCTCTCCTATTTTCCTCTCAAGCAAAATTCACTTGCTTTATGAGGAAGTTTTCATTTAGTCTGAAAACTAAAAAATATGTCTGATTATATTTTAGTAGCTACTTTCATAAGTATGGCTATGTCCTTCAGAATAAGCTTTTAAAATGACAATAGGTAATAGACAGGCCATTTCGTCCTCACAATCTTTGCTCTGCTTTGAAACCACATTCCTTTTTTCAAATGCTACAGCAAAATCTTTCTGGTACTCAGATCCAAGAACATCAGGAGTGATGCAGGTGGTTTGTCACATCATCACTCATAAGCTTGACAGATTTTGAGTCTGCGTAATATTTCTTGATAAATGTCATTATGTGATCTATGTAAGCAAAAGAAAGATGAGGTTTTGCCAGCTGGCTGACAAACCCCAGCTCCAGGCCAGGCTTTTGTTCAGTCTGTCATACAAGATGAAATGAAACCTTCCACACAAACCTTAAAAGCAAGCTAAGAAGAAAAAGGAGACCCTGCACTAGCAACAGACCACCATACTTGACCCTGGTGGGTGTTAAGACAGGCATTCAGTGTATTTTGTTTCCCTATCACCAGCAAAGATATTTAGATAGAAAAGTGCCCTTGGTTTGGCTGAGGTAGTGCTGCTTTTGGATCAGGTGACAGCACATGTTAGTAAATGACTGTAACATATAGGTGTACTAGATTATCAGCAAGGCAGATTTGCATAGGCTGAGTTCACATATATTCTTGTTTTGTCCTATGCCTCACATAAAACCTGGGAGTGAAGATGTATGCTGACCTCACAGACTTACATTAAGATACTTTAAGAGCAAAAAATACAGAATTGTTTTCTCATATGCCTGCTTGCTTTCTTGTTTGCTCCCCTCCCCACAATTCCAAACTCCTGTCCCCCAACAAGGACTTAATCCACCACTAACTGGAACCAAATTCAAGGCCTCCTGTTGTTTCCAGTGAATTGGAATGAAGCCTAATAAGCTTAATAAGTGTTCATGGCACACATTTGCTTTGGCAACAAAACACAAAACACCCACACACCAGTCCACCTTGCCACCACCATCAACTGCAATTGCCAACCACCTGGGGCAGCACCCGCTACTCTCACCCCTGAATATTTCTGATATGATACCTACAGTTAAAAAAAATTCATATATTCATTTTCATTACTTTCTAACATGAGGGGAAGGGAAAAGGACGGGAAGGGATGATGCACATGGCTGGGCGTTGGGATGCATCAAATGCTGTAATTCATTAGGAAAGGCATTACAAGGGTAGATTGGTATTTGACTCCCCCTTCAGGGAACTGCACACAGGACTTAATTCATTTGAAAGCCCGTGGCATGCAAACACAAACCCGATGCACCAAAATAACCCAGTTTAAAATTTTTAAAGCTTGTTAAATTAACGAGGAGTAAATGCCGTGGCATGTACAAGCCAGGGCTGTGTGAAGCTTCAATCCCTGATTTGATTCAGTGGAGATTTGTCCCAATTCAGTGGCCACATCTCCGAATCTGAATCAAATCAGGAGACTTTTTAATTTCTCTTAATCGAATCAAAACCGTCTGAATCGATTCAGATAGATTCAGAAAGATTCAGTGATTTGGACATAGACACAGCTTTAAAGTTTTTTCTACATACCTCAAGGTACCAGGCAGCTCGTGAATGCTGAGATGGTGGGGCACATGGAGCGTCCCACAGGAGCATGGGGGGTTCCCCAGCGTGCTCAGCAGCAGACCTGGAATTGGACCAAAAGCACTTCCAGTCCATTTCCAGGTCCAGTGGGGAGTGCACTGGAAGCCCACCTACAACTTGGCTACTGGTGCCTATTTAGTCTGAGGGGGCAGCCAGGGTCTCCCTGTGGCCGATCACCGAGCCGGGGGGGGACCATGGAGGGCCCCCTCCACACTCCCTGGAGTACCCTGAAGTGGACCAGAAGTACTTCCAGTCCACTTCTGGGTCTACCACTGAGCACACGAGGGGCTCACTCATGCTCCTGTGGGATGTTCCATCTGCCCCACCATTGCAGCGTTCACAAGTTGTGCCTGGTACTTTGAGGTATGCAGAAAAACCATTTAAAGCTGTGTCTATGGCCAAATTGCTGATTCTCTGAATCAGCATCAAATCTTCAGATTCGGATTCAGCCAAATCAAATCAGACACAGTGATCCAAATCAACAAATCAAATCACTATCCCCAATTCCAGCAGAATCCAAATCCAAATCAAATACATACCATTTCGCACACCCGTAGTACAAGCACCCTAAATGTATAGCACAGTATTTGATGAATTATACTGCAGTTTTGTTAAAAATTGCAACCCTGGATAGCAACGTAAAGGTGATTTGTGATCTATTTCAGTGTGATTATATATATTTGCTTTCAAAAATTGGGTTAACTTTATCTTTCTATATATAATGTGTGCAATTCAAAGCAGTAGTTTTTAAAACTAAGTTCTTACAGTATGTAAAAATCCTCTCCTAAAACTCAAAAAAACTAATTCAACCTTAGTTTGACTCTACCAACTTCCAAGAGACTGCATCTATTTAACTAGGGGTAAAATCCTGACCCAATGAAGTCCATGGAAGTTTTGGTATTGTGTTGAGAGGAACCAAAAAAGCTTTCCAAACCTGAATCTGCAGCAGAAACTGAATTTTGGATTGTGGATCTGGACTGTTAGAAATATGCACAATCTGCTTTCTATTCCATGTTTCATCCTATGTCCTTTCTGCTCCATTTTTATAATCTTGCCTGAATGGGATCTAAGCCACAAAACTTAGAGAAGGGTAGAATCAGTTATTCAAGCATATAGTGTTGAAATGCATTATATATTAAGCAAAACAAATTAGCCTCTGTAGTGAGCACAGAAACCTTCCAAGATAAACAGTGTTATGATAAAAGGGCATGTCAACAATCTCTTTTAGGCTGATGCAATAAAAATACCTTTTCTGTTCCAGCTTCCAAGAGATAGAAAATAAAAACTTTTTTACTGCATAACATTGAGTTTTGAGGAGAGAAACAGCACTGTAATTTCAAAAGCCAACCTCATACAGGTTGCCATGTGAAGAGGTCAAGGACATAACTATTCTTTCATTCTGTAAAAACACGTAGGAGCTATTCAAAACATCTTCACACTTATATACTTACTCTACTGCAAAATAGATGAATTTTAGAAAGTCTGTTTTCATCTGTATCACTTCTTACTAGCATGCCGTTTACAAAGAACAAATGCATATAAGGCTTTAAATTGAAAAGCACAGAACAGTCACTTATTTTCCCTGTGGAAAATACTGAAATGGTTAAACCTCAGAATCAGCCTGGGAAATAGTGATTAAATAACTCATCCTAAAGTTCCAACCTATATTGAAATATAGTAAAAAGGAATTTATTAAACTAAAGTTGTGTTTTAAAGCTTCCTCTTCAGTCCTAGAGAGCTAAATTTGCCCATGTTTGCTCCCAATTCACCTCTGTCCACCTCCCGCATTGAAATGTCTCACATGTTTGCCGGGGAGAGCAGAGGCACAGCAGAGCTCAGAGTTCTACTACGTTGCATCCTCCACTGACCTTATTTTGGGGCCAGGCAGCGTGGGATCACGTATCAGATCTAGCAGCATGGGGAATCTAGATGTAATATTGCATACTAAAGTAACAGTACTGCCTCTTTGTAAACTGTTTAAAAGAACATGCAAAGTATAAGACTACGTAAACAATATTTTCCTAACACACGGTAGGGTAGTGAAGTATTTATTATATTTTTATTATTATCAGTATTTTATTTAGGGTAAAATGCTGTACAAACACAGGACAAAAAAGGTGTTCTCTGTCCCCCAAAACTCATAGCATAAATAAGTTGACTATAATAAGTATAAATGCATTTTATAAATTGAAGAAAGGAAACATTTATATTTCACCAAATCTGAATTTGGCCTGAAATATGAGTAATTACTTTTGTAAATGAATGTTTCCAGTACAGGCATACCTCGGAGATATTGCGGGTTCGGTTCCAGCCCACTGCAATAAAGCGAATATCGCAATAAAGCGAGTCACACAAATTTTTTGGTTTCCCAGTGCATATAAAAGTTATGTTTACACTATACTGTAGTCTATTAAGTGTGCAATAGCATTATGTCTAAAAAACAATGTACATACCTTAATTAAAAAATACTTTATTGCTAAAAAATGCTAACCATCATCTGAGCCTTCAGAGAGTCATAATCTTTTTGCTGGTGGAGGGTCTTGCCTCGATGTTGATGGCTGCTGACTGATCAGGGTGGTTGGTGGTTGCTGAAGTTTGAAATATTGTGAGAATTACCAAAACGTGACACAGAGACATGAAGTGAGCAAATGCTGTTGGAAAAATGGCGCCGATAGACTTGCTCGACGCAAGGTTGCCACAAACCTTCAATTTGTAAAAAATCCAATATCTGCGAAGTGCAATAAAACAAGGTATGCCTGTAATTGCTTACTCAGACAGAAGTTGTGTGTTAAGTAACTTTTTACAAATCATAAAATTATAAGATGCTGCTTAAATTAGTACACCTGGTTTGTTTATTATTAATTACTAATTATTTATAGGAATGGCAAATTACTTGCTTAAAATACAGTAAAAAAATTACAACTATTGAATATACTAATTGATTCTCCAAGGACAAAAGTCACTAGTCTGTGCAGTGAGTAATAAGCCTAACCAGTAGATGGAGACAGGAAATAAGTGTCTTATTTACTCAAATCAAAGATAAAACTTTTTTCCCTCAGCAGCATGGGGGAAAAACAAAACTCATCTTGAATTCAAATACCAGCTCCAGGCACGTAGCACCTCAGCTCCAGCTTTGGATCTGGGCTTGGGGTTGAAACTAGAGCTAAGCTGTCACCTGCCCCAGGCCAGAATGGATCATTTGGTAGAGGAAGAGCATACAACCAGGGGGCATGTGGCAGGGAGCAGGGATATATATATATATATGTGTGTGTGTGTGTGTGTGTGTGTGTGTGTGTGTGTGTGTGTGTGTGTGAGCAGGGGTGTGTGTGTGTGTGTGTGTGTAGAAGTAATGTGGAGGACAGCCACAGGCATAGTGAGACACAGTGCAGGGGAGCCCCTCCCCCTCCCCCCCCCCACCACTGGTTTCCCTGCCATGGTGGAGTGGGTAGAGAGGGGAACAAATTTAAGATAACCGACACTAATCAGATTTTATACACAGAAAATTATAACAAATTTATAATTTTCTATGCATAGAATCTTATTACCAGGGGAGTTGTCTTGCATTCAAAATTGTCTTGAATTTGGGTAAATATGATAACCTTGTAACATTACTTGTCAAAACCATAGTTCAACGACTGAGCCAATGAACTTACTTCCTAGCTTCTAGCAGGGAACTGAAGTCCAACATATACATCTATGGAAATGCAACACTCCCTCCCCCACCCCCACCCCATAAGTCATTCTTGGAGGAACACTTCTGAGACATAGAACTCAATATTGTTTCTCGTTTAAAATGCACACCTGTGCTGCTTTATTTTCCTATGTATTTTGCTACATTTACAGTAATATATGGCACATTTTTCAAGGGAACAGATAGATAATGAATTATGATTGCACTGATAATAATGCTTGCCAGGAAGTGATGAGTCATTCTGTTCAACCTTTCTGGGCTTATTTTTAAATTAGGAGTCTGGTGCCTTATCTTGTTTTGGGAAATGCCCTAACACAATGTTGCATATTTTATTAAACTAGGGGGTTAGAAAAAAAATCACTGCTCAAAGTGGAAAGGGGGGCAGGGGGCAGAAAGAACAGCCAATGATAATATGAGTGCAAGGGGAAACCCTTCAAGATATAGCCCAAAACTCCACTTTATACTGTCAGCAAACTTAAATACTAAGCTTTCCAGCCTAGAAAATAGCATTGGCATCATAC
Organism: Crocodylus siamensis; assembly: GCF_052110815.1. Lineage (NCBI taxonomy): Eukaryota > Metazoa > Chordata > Crocodylia > Crocodylidae > Crocodylus > Crocodylus siamensis. Next base: position 197,142,904 of record NC_143398.1, on the reverse strand, counting down.
AAAAAGTGGAAAACAACTCCAGAAAAGAAGTTAAACAAGACACAGATGGGATGAACTGGAAAGAGTTCTAAAGAACCATACAACTGGGGAAAACAACTGTAAAAGCATTGTGAAGACTGAATGTATCAGAGAGGAAGAAAGCCTTATGAATGAAAAACTCTTTTATCTACACCAGCAGTTCCCAAACTTGGGGTCACAACAATAAAAAATGGGGTAATGAACTCCCAGGGAGGGAGGCATGGGGGGGATAGATGCCCCCCAGATTTGTGTGCGGGGCTGAAGCAGATGCAGGTTGCCCGCTGCAGGCTCAGGGCTCCCCGCTCTGCTGTCCTCCACCCAGGGCCCCCACAGCAGAGCAGGGCTGGAAGGCTCGGTGCTGCTGCCAGGAGCCCCAGGCTGCCTACACTGCAGGGGCAAAGTGCTTCCTACCTCCCTGGCAGCAGCAGGGGCACAACTCTGTGCTTGCACTGCCACCACTGCCAGGTGGGCAAAGGGCACCTCACTATGGCAGCCTGGCCAGAGTGGGGCTCCTGGCAGTGGCACTGAGCCTCCCACCCTCCTGTAACAGAGCCTAGCCACTGGGCTGTGAAGGTCCTGGGAGAGGGCATCAGGGTGGGGAGGTTTGAGCCTGCAGTGGGCAGTCTGCATCCTCTCCCCTGCATGGGCTCTGCTCTGGCTATGCCACATGAGAGGGAAGAGGTTGGGGGATGGAGTCAGACTCTGGCCAGCTGGGACTCAGGCACTGTGGGGGCGGGGGGGAGGGGACAACAGGGAGGCTGCAGGCCCTGGCCCTGGTCCCATAGCTCTGGCAGCTAGAGGCCACCTCCGGGAGGGCTGGGGGAAACAGGCAGGAGGCTGCAGGTCATGAGGTGCACTAGCAGGGTCAGCAGGGTGGGGGTCTATGGGTAGGGAGTGAGGGGCCATACTGAGGAAATGGGGTCATTGAGGGAATTGGAACATAAATGAGGTTGTGATGAGGAAACCTCTGTGAAGCACTGATTTATACCATTGATTTGGGTTGGGATTTTCAAATGTATAAAAGCAATTTCCACTGAAAGACAATGGGAACTGAAAGCCTAATTATCAGAGACACTTCTAAAAATCCTAAACTTGATACTTGACTTCTACATAAAGATTTATTTAAAAAATTAGACAAACATCCTATCTTCAGTGAGGATTTTCCTTCAAGGTATGTTGCTATGTTTTCCATACAATTAAACAACATAGAGATTTATAACGTATAATCAATATAATTTCATATAATACATTTTAAACAAAATAACAATAACAATATCTAGGAGTCTTGACTTCAAGTACTTAAAATCTGATGAAGAATGTTTTAGTGATTTATCCCCTCATTGGCACAAGTGTGCAGGTACAAACAACTTTCTCCAACTCTTATAAGAATGCTTTTCCTCTTCAAACCCTTTCCCTGAAGCCTTTGAACTCTGATGATCACACAAGCACTGTACAGAGCTACGAGAGCACTTGTTTTGAACATTTTATCTGTCATGTCTTGCAGCAGCCAGTGAAAGAGAAGCTCTATGAGAGGTTTAGAACCATCAGATACTGCTGTCTGAGTTTTCTATGGTGTGATCTGTCACAGATCAGAGATTTCTAGCATGGCCCCAACACAAAAAGATACTAAATCTTTCCAAGATTAACCCTGCAGGCTCTAAATAAAATGATTCTTTGAGGCTCATAGCTTGTCATATAAAAGCCCCCAAACTTTTTATCACAATATAAATTCTAGTTCCACACATTTTGGAGTGACTCTCATTTTGCCCCTATGAATTATAATCTGAGAAAATACTATTACAGCAAAAGCTCTGTTATCCGGCACCCATAGGGAATGTGGGGGTGCCAGATAACCAAATATGCCAGTTACCTGAGAGGCCCGAACAGGTATCTGTGCCTGTTTGGGCCGCTGCCCCTCCCTGGTGTTAGGGTACCAGGGGACAGGGAGGGGAGCCCCACACAGGCTGTTTTGCCCTGGGCCATGGGGGCTTGGCAAAACCAGAAGTGCCACAGTGGGTGTTTCCGGTTTCGCTTTTGCCGAATCAACGGGCATGCCAGTTAATGGAGTATGCCGATTTCTAAGGTGCCGGATAACATGGCTTTTACTGTAACAGAAAATTCTAAAACCTCAGCCAGCAGGATGGTGTCTAAATATTAAGCAGGCCTTAATTAATCTATAAGACATTAGAGCTTCCACTACCATTCTATTCATTTTTTTAAAAGTCTGCTTGAGACATATGCTCTTGAATTATGGACATAAAGATTGTGTAGTTTAATAGGGCGACCACATGCCCCATCTTCCCTAGAGCAAGGAAGATTTTAAACACCTGTCTGTGTGTCCCATCAATTGGGTCACACAAACAGTTTCCCCCCATTTTAAAAAAACCCTCAATTTTTGTACGAAGGGAGCTGTGTAACCCCCACCTGTTCTGCAATTCTCCATACTGCCTCCCACCCACCTCTCAGCACCCCTCTCTCTCTAATGCTCTGTACCTCTCTCCACCCTCTGGCAGCCTCACCTGAGACCAGAGCTCAGAGACAGCTAGGCATTAGGGCTGTGTGAAACAACACCATTTTGTTTGGAATTTCGTTTCACCATTTTGCAGGGACACTGTTTCTTTACATCGTTTTGTTTCATTTCAAAGAGCTGTTCCATTTTGTTTCGTCAAAACTGTTTCGCTTTTTCAACACATTTCGACCATAGGCTATAATGGGGAATCATGAAAATGCCTGCACTGCTGGTTCAGGCCGGGGCCAGTGCCAGCACCCAAGTCTGCCTGGTGTAGCCCATGCCAATGGCCAGGAACAACCCAGTGCTGGTGCTGGCCCCAGCTGGCTGCAGCAGCCTGCTGTCACCCCGCATGCAGATCTGAGAGCCTGCGCCCTCCCGGATGGGCTGCAGGGCTGTGCCCCTCCTCCTGGGGGGCACGGGCCCCTGGATATGCATGCAGGAAGACAGCAGGCTGCCGCTGCTGTCTGGGACCGGCACTAGGCATAGCCTGTGCCAAGCACCAAGAAGCCTGGTATTGCCACTGGCCCTGGCCAGCAGTGGCAGCATGCTGTCATCCCGCACGCAGAACTGGGGGCCCACACTGCAGCAGGCCCGGCTTTGAAACTCTAAATGTTTCAAAATATTTTGAGTGCCCTCATTTTGTTTCAACCTGTTTCAAAGACTTTTTTTTGTTTCGATTCCACTGTTTCAAGCTAAAAATGCATCGAAACAGCTTCAGAATGAAACACCCATCTACATTTTGCACAGCCCTACTGAGCATACCAGAGACTTGGAATGGGGAGAGGCCTGCAGCATGTCCTGTTTTGAGACTTAGGAAATATGGTCACCTTATTATTTCTCTCTTTTCTCTCCAGTGAAAGGTTTTTCCTAAGATTGCTCATTAACAATGTCTGTCCCAAATGTAAAGATGCTGGCCTGCTTTACCTCCCACGATGTTCACACCTCATTAGTATGAACATTATTCAGTTATTTATCTATTTAATTTTCCAGAGTGCTTCAGCTATTGTGTTTACTCCATTTCAAAGAATAAACTGTCTACCCTACAGCCTCACAAAAATACTTTGTTTAATTTAATCTAACTTTAGTAATTGCATTTTTCAGTGTTTTTGGACTCTGAATCAGTTCTGGGAATGTATGCTAGGCTCCATTTAGAATCCTATAAAATCTCAAACATTTCCTGTTCTAAATGTCTCAATCCTTAGATTTACTCTACAAAACAACTTAGTAATTATATTCTTCCGATTTAAGATCTTTCTGTAATTTCTCTCTTAAACAGTCAAGTGCTCTGGTTAAATTGCTACATTTTCCCTCAAAGAAAGAAATTCAAAGCAGTGAGGAAAGTAATTATCATTTCTTAATAATATTTTCAGTTATATAGACAAACTAACAGATTCTGGCCCCGCAATCAAAAACTTGGGGTTTAAGAAAAGGTGGGAAAGTAGAAAATGAAAAAGCAAGCATTTGCAAGCATGTTGAAATTTATAGCCAATTCCTCTGCACAAGTTTCACACATACAAAAATCTGACACGCAGAATTTACATGTAAAAAACTACCAGAAAAGAGCAAAGTTTTATGTTTAAGGAGACAAGAGTTGAAAAAGGGCAAATTAAGTTTTATGTAAATTTCCTGATACACTACGGAGTCAACAGGCCTAGCTCTATATGAATACATAGTGGAAAAACTAAAATGGAGTGGAAAATATAGCATTAAAATAGAAGTACAAATAACAGCATATATACGTGAACACAAAAAATAATAAGACATCAACAGACTGGAAAATAAAAACATTTAGTAAATTAAACATTATATAAATATTAAATCATAAAAATTAGATGATATATTTGATTCATTAGCAACATGTTAGGTGTAGCAATTGGATTCAATTAAAAATTAAGAAAAATACATTTACATTTAAAGTGCTCAAAGTTGTTAACTGCAGTCCAGTAAAGTAAGCATACAATTCTCCCTGGGCATATAGTGTATTTAAGATTTTTAATTTTGTCTGCAACAGCCTTTCACATGCATAGCTTTTGCAGTGCTGTTTAAAGTGTTATATTTCACTTTGCCATGTGGTATGCTATTTTTTCTGTGTTTTCTTGCTATCTATTTATGCAATACCACCAGGTGCAGAACTGCTTCATTTGTGTGGTCTGATATGCACAAAGTTTAAGGCATATAAGCTGTATAAACCATGTTACAGGTATAAACTTAACTATATTCAGTCATCCCGATGTACTGTGCATAGACTGAGAAACTTCCCCTAACAATACTAAGGAGGAAAAAAAAACTTTCCCCAGTCTCAAACATATGTCAAATACAGCTGGCTATGGGAAGGTTAATTTAAAAGTATTGTTCTAGTTCATCAGACAGTAAAGTTTAGTTATATAAGAATGAAAGGGAAGATGATAACTGCGGATACATGAAGACAGCCTACTTGAATGTTCATCTGGAAGAAAGTCATATTGACAGCTTAGCACTTAAAGCCATCACTATTCACACACACAAAATTAATAAAAAGCTAGAGTGTTATAAGTCCTAAGTCTATATTAATATGCAAGTGAGAGTAGAAAGCTGAAGGCCCACTCTGGTCCAGTACAAAACCCTCCCCTTTTGAAATCGTTTTTTTCTTAACAAGGCAAGGTATATTACATCAAACAAAGACTGCATGAATCACAATTTACGCCTTCCTCCCAGGTCTAGCTGCTTCCAAGTTTTCTTGCTGCAGTGCTTGTGCTTTCTAGACCTTCAATGTCTTGTAAGGTGCTCCAATCTCTCTCTAAGGTGAAGTCTTACCTGCAGTGACTTTCAGATATCTAAGACCTACTAACTGGGCAAGGCATGTTTGCAGGGCTAGTTACAATCCGAGTCCAAAACCCTGAACAAATACTATACAAAGCTTAGTGTTAGTTATACTGTACAAATGTACCTAATGAGGTAGTAAAGAGAAAGGACAATTTTAAAATCAGGCCTTTGTTACTAGAGAAACTATTTGACTCGAGTAAACACACCACATTTTCAAGTTCTGCAGCTTTTAAATCTTCCAGCATTCCTTTAACAGGACATTTGGGAACTAGCACCGAGGTGGCACATGTATGTGTGTGTGTCTACTGATAACATAACTTTACGAGCTTTGAGAAAGTCTTCTGCTGCACTTTCAGTCCTGTGTGAGATCCCCAGAGAGCTTTTCCAGTTACTTTATATAGCACTTTACTGAGTGCTCGATAAAATAGGAAAGTGTCATTTCAGATTATTTTATTTTGAAAACTAGACTTATTAATCAGGTGAAGTGTTCCTCTTCACCTCTCCAAACCCAAGACCACAGGCAGCAATGATGAAGGATTCACATATACCGACAAATACCAGAAAAATAAGAATTAACCTTCTAAATCACTGAAATCAAAATCACCCACAATTAATACAATGATAGGCAAGTAATATTAACCCATTTTTAGGAGAAGCAAGATGACCTCAATTAAATGGCAAAATGTAAATCCAAATGGGGATCAATTTGTATTTCACAAATCACACTGAAGTCCTTTTATCTATTGTGACAAATCATCCTTACATCTCAAACACAATCTATTCATTTATAATACCATTAATATGTCTTAAGCTGTCGCTGTTTTATTAGACCTATTTAAATTAGAAGTCCTATCTATCTACCCAATACATTTCAATGCTTTACCTTACAAGCCTATTTTCAAATACACCACCTTGATGATAACCCTGAAAACTGTTCCCTCATTTAAAGGCATGAGAATATTTGATCACTAGAGCTGTCATACTATGGATATAATGTCATCAAATAAAATTGTACTGAGGACCAGTCCCTGGCTGCATAGGCATGTCCTGCTACAATATTACATTGACAATGCAATTTAAAACACTCCTATTCCAGCTTTTACCACAGGACACTATTTGGGTATGGAAATTATAAACTCTGCTGGAATCAAGATTTGACCTGTGATTTTGTGGTGCTTGCCTTGCTCTGATGAGTTTCTATAATTGTGGAGAAGGTGGGAAGCACTTCATTAACTGTAAACAATTTTAAATCATGATTTTTAAAAAAATCAGCTGTTGATTCTGTTACTGACTCTTGGTTGGCTAATATTCCATGTTGTTTATCTGGTCATGCCAAACTAGTTCACTTTTAGCTGATATAAATATTAGACTACAATATTACTTTACTTCAATTTCATTTTCTTTTTCTACACTTTAAAATTTACTTTTCTTCAGTGATTTCTTTCTATTTCTCCCCATAATGTCCTTACTTTTTCTCTCCAGACTAACACATAACCAAATATACATCAAGGAAGAGAAGATGAAAGATATACTTTTCATGGGCTGAATCCTCCTCCCCACAAATACTTTGCATTATATCTTCTTCCTTCTAAAACGTTAAATTCAAAAGGTCCATCAATATTCTCATCCCTCCTACTCTGTTCTTCAGAGAAAAATGTTGATCGCAGCAAAATTATTTTTAACTGCCTCCATCAGCCACCCACAGAATTTCTCAAGGGGACAATTAACACATCTCCAATCTCAGTCTTCCCATGATCATTTTGGGGGTTGGATTATCTTGTTCACTTTTAGGCAATAACCCATCTATTCAACCTTGCAACCTTGTAATCAATTACCAAGCAGGCTAAACATACCCAATACCTCCTTAAGGAATAATTTTTCAGCACTAAACTAGACATATGAACTTTGGAAATTCATTCCCCTGGACACTGTAATAACAAAACAAACCTACTCTCCAACAACAACTTACAATTTCCTGCTCTTTTTATAAAAAACCTAGCCATGCAATGCACTAGCCAGCATAATCTGCTCCATCTCCAGCTTGCTTTCATTAGAATTTCATGTTTGTCCAAATTCTGCCAAATAACTCATATTAAAGTGAACTATTGTAAAGTATATCTCTTTCTTGAAATAGAAGCATCTGATCTACTTACAGAAAGCATAGCAAAAATGCTCAAATATTACAGTGATGGACAATAGAAAAGTGGAAAATGCTGCCCTCTGTTACACCCAAGCAATCTATTTTCTTCAACAATGTTAGAAGGCATAATTGAGGGCTGAGTTTGGCCTTGCACTAACTTGTCATCTGGGCTAGGGCCAGACATTCAAAAAGCTTGAGGCTGAATTTATTCAATCTTTGCAAGTTAATCTAACCTGGCTAGGCTGAGCTGGTTTGCAGGTTCACAGACATTTCTTCTGGACTGAGAAAATGCAGATGCATGCCTGCAGTGGCTCAGGCTAGAAGCCGGGTGAGGGGGAGCTAGAGCAGCCCTCTCTTCCCTTCTACAGGGTTGAGCTGAGGTGGGGTGTGGCCAGGCCCTGGCAGGATGCTCTGATTAGGACCCCCCTCACTGCTCCTGACCAAGGAGGGAGCCAGCAAGGAGTTGATAGCATTTAGCACCCCATCAAAAAAACAAAGGCCTCCCTCCTTAGTCCAAGCTCTTCTTTAAACAACCTTTTTCCAAGGAAGGAATGGAAGGACATTACCTGCCCATCTGTTGATTAGCTGCAGATAGCCCTAAGTGGACATTGTCCTGTCTGCCTTCGTCCTGTCTGCCTTACACAGACACCTCTCAGAATTAGCTAGCATACCATATGCTATCTATGGTCCATGTTGTGGGAGAGGGGAGGGGGCAAATCCCTGCTTGAGCAGGAAGTGGGGGGGGGGCAAGGGGAAGTTAGACAGACCCTTCTGTGCCTGCAGTCTCTGCTGGAGTTCCAGCTTGGGAGCAGAGGGGCAGGGTCAGCCCTGCTCTGGAGCAGACAACCTAGCCCAGGGCTACAAAGCATCTGGGATGCTGGGGGACTCTGGTTTAAGTTAAACTCGGAAGGGTTCTGGGACAGACATTGCATAAATCAGTTTGACGCAAATCAGTTAAGTCTGACCAAATCAATTTCTGATCACTTAAACCGGTTTATGTGTAATGTCTGTCCCTAGCCTTGGAAGTTAGAGTTAAAGACTAAAAATGAAATTGTAGCTGACTGTTATTATTTATATGTATTGTGGTAACATGGAGAAGCCCAAGTCATGGATCAAGACCCCAGTAATCCAGGCAGCTTGCAACCACGGAAGAAACAGATGGCTCCTGTCCCAAGAACACATATAATTTAGGATTGCAGGCCACCTTATTCTGACATCTTGCTTTTTCTTCTTGCTAGATGAATCTCGTTAAAATTACTGGAGTTGGAAAGCATGTTTTACCTTCTAAGTTTTGAGGGACAACAAGGCAACTTGAGAGATGGTAAGGGAGTAGATTACCCTAACTGGACTCTAACAAGCACTGTGAAGGAATTCTATATCTGTTCAGTGACAGTGTTCGACTTTGGCTTGGAATATTAATGAGTATTAATAATGGCAGGAATTTTAATATTATAGCTCAGTTATGTGCAATCCATCCTACACATCCTTTTAAATTTATATAGAACCTTTTAAAACTATTTCATAGATGATAGAATTCTAAGACTTGAATTTTAAATGCATAAATTCCTCTTGAGTACCCACATTTGCAAAGCTTATTGAGACAAAAGCATTCAACATAGTTTGATCTGCATCTCTTTTATTTTTGTGCATTTGATGTCTCTACTAATAGAATCATTATTCCCTTTTATTATTATGTAGATCAGAGTCAATCTAGAAAATTATCAAGACAAGCCCCCTGTCAAAAACTTCTTTTTAGTTTACAACCTAAGTTGGTGCTTGGATACAATATGATGCACAATGCCTTATGAAATTGTCATCGATATACATATGCTAGTAGATTATACACATGTTATGTTGTTAGATTTTTATAAACTTTGTACTATTTCATTTCGCTCCCCTTTTGTTTGATTTATTAGACTTAGTTTGTTATATCCTGTCACTTGAAGCCTGTTTCATAAAAACATTTTCAACATTTTCTGTAACTCCTTTAGGACAAGAACCAACTTTTTAAATATAAAATGCTTGGCAGATAAATAAGTAATTGCAATAATATATAAAATTCAAGAATTTAAAAACTGAAGTCACTTCTGAAAATGATTCATATTATGTGTGGTTGCATACATTCAAGTATCATCCATCCAGTTGAACTCCATGCATGTTATCCCTAAAATCTTGATGAACTTGAAAACTGTGTAGTTCTGGTCTCTGTATCTTAAAAAGCACATAGTAGTATTAGAAAAAGTAGTATAGAAAAAGGCAAAGGTAATTAAGGGAATGGACAATTGCTGTAGCAGAAGTGATTGAAAAGTTTAGGACACTTTAGTCTGGACAGGAGAAAATGAGGGGGAAAATGATAGAGGTTTATAAAACGATGAAGAACCTGGATAAAGTAACTAGGAAACTGTTATTCATTAAGTCCTAGAATACAAGAAATAGGGGATTATGGAATGGATTCAGAGAGGGTGTGGAGTGCAGTCACACTTCCTTTTGGACCAAGCTGTGGGAGAAATAACCATAGACTTTTTAAAGTCCTAAAGTAAAAAAGAATCTCTTTACTACCCTCCCCTACTATTCACATCCTGCCCCTTCCCTTGCCCAGCTGACTTGGGCTACATACAGACAGTCAAGAAGCCTGAAGCTAAATCAACTGATTCTTTGCAGGTAAGCCTAAACTGCACAGATTAACATGAAACAGAAATAAACGGACATTTACTTTTGATTCAGGAAATGTAGCCACATGCCTGCAGAAGCCGGTGGGCACTAGAACACAGATCTCTGGATGTATGTTCACTTCCTCCTCTTGCTACCCCCGAGGTCTCTAATTTGCAGTCCACAATTACAGCAGCAGGATTCTTCAGGGTTGCTCATCACTTCGTCTTCCTGCTTCCAGGTACCTCTGGGATTTGTAGTCCACAATTGCAGAAAGCAGTAAATTTGAGCAGGTCAAGGGGTGTTTAACACCCCTTTGTGGTCCCAGACCCCAGCTTGGGTTTCCCTTGGGGTGGGCAGTCCCCTCACTGTAGACTGGGCTGCATCCCCAGCCAGGCTTGCCCTCTGCCCCCAACACCTCTTTGTCAGCCAGCCCTCACTGCTCCAGTTAGGAAGCAGAGGGACAAGACCAGCCCTACTCTCTGGGGCAGACAGCACAACCCAGCCCCAGGCTGGAAAGCATGCTGGGATACTAGTGATTTAACTTGAACCAGGAAGCAGTCTGGGACAGAAGTTTCATAAACAGTTTGACCCAAATCAGTTAAATCTGATACTACATTCAACCAGGTTTGTCTTAAACCAGTTTCAGCCGTTTTGAAACTGGTTTATGTGTCCTGAACTTATGTTACAGGTTTAAACTGTTTCTGATCACTTAAACTGGTTTAAGTGGAACTTATGTCCCTAGCTTTGGGTGTAGGGGAGCTCCAGGGCTTCTTCTGAATTGGTCCAGGGCCACTAGCAGCAGCAGGTGAATTCTCCCTCCTTGTCTGTTCTGACCAGGTATTCCCTTCTACCCACCCACTGAAATAAACAGGAAACAGGTTTAAACCATACGAGAGAGTACTTTTTAAACCATACGAGAGAGTACTTTTTAATATGGAGTTTATTTAATTTGTGGAACTGGTTGCTGCAGGATGTTAGAGAGACAAATTGGATAGGCAGGTTCAAGAAAAAGGAATTAAACAAATTTACAGAGGACAGGTCACTGAGAGCTATTAAATAGAACAGCTAGGGATGTATTCTTTGGCTAGACATACCCCTGTACTCTTACTCTCCTTCTAAAGCATCTAATGCTTGCCACCGTCAGTGACAGGATGACAAGACGAGATGGACCACTGGTTTGACCCAATAAGATTCATAGATTGTAAGGGGCTAGAAGGGACCTCACAAGATCAGTGGGTCCAGCCTCCCTGCACTAGGCAGGAAAGACAACTGGAGTCAGGTGACCCCAGCGAGGCAATTGTCCAGTCTCCTCTCGAAGATTTCCAGGATAGGTGATTGCACCACCTCAGAAGTGAGTTTATTCCACAATCTGGACACCCTAACTGTGAAGAAGTTTTTCCTAGCGTTAAGCCTAAAACAGTCTTCCAAGAGTTTGTGACGATTACTCCTGGTTTTCCTCAAGGATGGCCTAGTGAACAATTGTTCACCAAGCCCTTGATGCAGTCACCTCATATAGTGGTAAGCTGCTACCAAGTCCCCTCTCAGCCTTCTCTTTTTTAGGCTGAAGAGGCTCAAGTCCCTCAGCCTTTCCTTGTATGGCTTGTCTTGCAACTCTCTGATCATATGGGTGACTCTTCTCTGGACTTTCTCAATCTTTTCCACATCCCTGTTGAAGTGTGGCACCCGGAACTGTACACAGTACTCCAGCTGTAATCTCAATGCTGAGTAAAGCAAAAGAATCACTTCTTTGGCTTTGCTTGAGATGCATTGGTTGATGCATGCCAGAGTATTGTTTGACCTGCTGGCTTGCACTGATGACTCATGAATCACACTGATGGCTCATGTTCATACTATCGTCTGTTATTACCCCTAGGTCCCTTTCAGGTGTGGTGCTGGTCAGTTTGGCACCACCAAGCCTGTACGTATGTTGGGGATTGTTCATTCCCAAATGGAGCACTTTACACTTCTCACCGTTGAACTTCATCTAGTTTCAATCTGCCCAACTTGCCAAGCTGTCTAGATCCACCTGTATCTGCAGCCTATTTTCAAGTGACTACACTCTTCCATAACTTGGTGTCATCCGCAGACTTGGCCAGTGAGTTCTTCACCCCCACATGCAACTCACTGATTTAAAATGTTGAAAAGTACTGGACCAAGCACAGACCCCAGAGGGTTGTCACTGGCCACTTCTTATCAGGATGACACAGAACCATGCATTAGAACTCTCTGGGTCCTACAGCACAGCCAGCTTCCTACCCACCTAACAATTTTCCCATGAAAACATCATGGGATACCAGATCAAAGGCCTTTTGGAAGTCTAGATATACAATGTCGACCTCTTCTCTCTTATTCAGGTGGCTAGTTACCTGGTCATAGAGGGAGATTAGGTTGGTAAGACAAGACCTGCCCACAACAAAGCCATGCTGGCAGGCTTCTTCTCTTCTTCTTCATTGTTTAGGAGAAGAGACTGGCTATAGTAGTCATCAATCTCCTGCTCGTGGGCCCTGATGACATGAAGTCTTCCTACCTGGGCCTGGAACTCAGTCACCTGGGACTCCAGAGACCTCACTAAGAGCAGACACTACAGGTGGGGTGACCTTGCTCCCATTCCCAAGTGCTGGCAGCCATGCCAGGCAGCCCCTACAGCCCAGTGCCAGGTGCTCTGTCTGGGTGAAGGCTGGAACCATGGGTTCCATCTGGGTGGGGGCCTCAGGAACTTCTCATGTTCAAAAAGGAAGGAATTTCTCATGTTCAAAAATGCTCTAAAATACAGAAGATGAGTGTTATAATTTTCTTTTTAGAGAGGGAGGCAGAGAGAAATTAAATGAGTGACTCAAAGGTCACACATTTAATGCAAACAGAATGGATTTAAATACATATCAGCCTTATGCAACCACCATATTACATGCTATAATACTGAGTTGCCATTTTTGTATACTCAGTCATCCAAACTGCATATTGCCTACTCACTTGGAGCTTGATTTGGCCACAGAACATAAAAGCACAATTGGATACAGGAGACCCTTGCCATTTGTGGGGGATCCATTCTGGAGATCCCTGCAAATGGCAAAATCCATGAATACTGATGGGACTCCCCATCAAACCCCACAGCCACCCCCTGCTCCCCCCCCCCACAACAAGCTGGAAGCATGGGACTCCCCCACAGTGCCTAGGGACCAACTGTAGCTGCCTCTGGGGGAGAAGCTGCCACCTCCATTCCCATCCCCAGCACTTGCTCTCTACCTGCCTGGCTCTGCCTTCCCCCTCTGCCCACCCAGCTCTGTTCTCTGCTTTGCTCTCCCTGGCTCTGCCCTCGGTTGCCCTGCATAGCACTCCATGCCTGATTATCCAGAGGCAGGAGTTCAGTGTGGCACCAGAGGGAGCCACAGTCTGCTCGTCCCAACCTACCCCGTTGGTGCGGTGCACTGTGAACATTCAAATCCACGAATAGCGGATTCACGAATAGTGAGGGTTTCCTGTATTTTAGATAAAGGTTAGGCAATTTATGGTCTGTGGGCCGGATCCAGCCCATAAAAATATTTTACCCAGTCTTGCAAGCACATGCTATTTTTATATTGCCATTTGCTTGAGAATGCACTATCTAGTGGCCTCCTCTGTCAACTGCCCCCTTCTGAGGACCAAGCTCCATTAAAGTCAACTCCCAATGAAGCGATGCCCACCCTTCTTTTAGATAGAATAGTCTTTCATAATCTGATCAGAAATTTTGTAACTAAACAGTTTTTATGGACAATGCCAGTTCACTGAAACTGAAATGTTTCATAAAAACATTTTCAACATTTTCCCTCCTCTTTCACCTGGAAGGCTGCCACAGTCCATTCTTCCTGAGCAGCACTACCAAGTAGGCTGCCTCAAAACTGAGGATACTTGGGCTTTCAAGATCCATGGTCTAGTACACAGCCATCACTGCCCCAGAATCTACAGTTCAGAGGCAACTGTGCCACAAGTACCACCTCTAAGTCTTGTCCTGCCCTCCTGCCTCTAAAAAACAAACAAACCTGGAAGCCTGGCAACCCTGCTAGCCGCAGCTAAGTCAGGAGACAGAACTTGAAATCTGTGGCTCAAGTTTCTTTGGCCCTGGTCACATTTATTTACCCACAAATGCCATGATGTTCTAGTACTGACTCAGCTATATAGTTCATTCATATTTCTTCTGTCCCCTTCCCTGACAGTCAGCTGTTTAGAGAAACAACCTTGCCAACGTAACACAGTGACATGACAAAAGACATGTAAATCAGTGCAAACTCTGAAAAATAAGCATTCATTCCAGGTCAGATACTTGCTGCTTCTCTCTCTTTGGACAATGGGCAATTATTTAATAGAGAAACACTAAAGTGTTTATGGTGTTTGAGCATACAGAATTAATTTTAAATATTTTAGAAATTGTTTGATTTTCCACAATGTAAGTAACACAGCAATGTTGTTACTTGGAACAAAAGCTCACATTCAAGAGAAATAACAGGACAATGATCAAAGTCATGTCCCCAACCCACAAAAAGGGAGCTACAGCAGAGTGATGATCTAGTTCCCTCTAACCTAATAACAAATGCTACTGCCATTCAAGTAAGGCCAGGACATCTATCACTAGTCAGCATTTTTAATGAAGGCCCTCTCTGCAAAAACAAAGCATGTTACTTAGAACCTCAGAGACAGTAATACAAATTGATAACTAACTGCTTGAGAAAAATATACAGAGGGAGACTACTGTATGTTTGGCTTGTATTCAGTGAGAAGTACCTTAGCTACCAAGGAACTCTTCAGTTAATATATTCTCAAATCCTATTTCTAAGGCAGCAATAAGCAACCATTTAATCTCGCAGGATGGACCTACCCAGTTTGGGTCAGAGGCAGGTGGGTGGGCAGTGCTTCAGCACCCATCTGCCACTGCCACTTTTCCTAGCAAAGGCACAGGAATATTGTTTATAACCAATGTGTCTCCCCCATGGTATCAGGGGAAATCTGCTGCCCATACGCTGGGTCAAACAGCTCCATGGACCTGGCTTGTAGGTTGCTGACCCCTGCTGTAAGGGATGGTAAATAGTAACATTTGGTATCATTAATTATGGTTGACTTGAGCCAGTCACTTTGGCAGCCTATACACATGCTCAGGAAGTGGGGGGTATTAAATTAAAAAACAAAAGTGTCATATGTATTAAGCCCCCATGCATTTAAAAATGGCCATAGGATGCTTTTATTTATACCTCATTGAAGGAAGTTTAGTTAAAGCACCCCATGGCCATTTTTAAATGCACAGAGATTTTATATGTATGACGTTGCAGCAATGCTGCAAAGTTCTAATTAGAACATGGAGCAGACTCAGTTAATCAAGTCTGCTCCATTGTATTCTAAGTAGAATGCCAATAAACACATGTATAAGCAGCCTTTAGTGCTATATCATGTCAAGAACTCATTCCCCAAACTGGACTGACTAAATATATAGTAGGTGTAACATACCCAGTACAGAAAAAAAAGATGTAAAAAACTCAAAAGACTTAAGTTCTATTACAGTACATTTCTAAGGTTCCTTTTCTTTGCGTGTGTGTCATTGGTGGTTTTTTTTAATGTTAAAATGAATTGAATGACAAAGTTACAAACAAAAACATAGTTCACAATCTTTAAATAAAATAACTGCATACTTGGAAGCAAAAGAGAAAACATGCTGTTTCTCTGCTGCTGTCTTTTTGTGACTCATATTCTGGGAGTGGTACCAGAATGCCATGTTGTCCTACTTGTATGGAAAAGTCTATTCTTAATTAAGGTAACACGGTGCTAAACAAATACAAAGCACTGGTTTCAACTGCATGGTGGAGAGGAGTGGGTACAGGGAGAATGTAATGTTTCTTTTCTAAATGATAGGGGGTTGGTAATGTTCTTGTGCTATTTCTGAACACCATTTCTATTTGTTCATTAGGGTTTTTCTATGTGGGAAGGTTTTTTTCCCTTGTAATCCAAGTTGGGATTTTAAATCAATAGGTATAACTCTAGAATAAAAGTGTCTCTATTTTGGTTTACCTCGTGTTCCCTGGGAAGGGTTTAAGGTGAAGAGGGGTGGGGAAAGGCCTATCTTTTACTGGTATCAGACTAGTGGTTTTCAACTTGTGGTCCACAGACCCCTGGGTGTCAACAGACTATGTCAAAGGGGCCCGCAAATAATTAATATGATCAATCAAAAGTACGTGAATTCCCACACTTACAAGTCAAAAGAGTCCACACTTCCATTCTAAATTCATAAAGAGGTCCGCACCTCCGTTCAAAATTTTTTAGGGGTCCACGTATGAAAAAAGATTGAAAACCACTGTATTAGCATTACAATTACATGGGGAGCTACAGTAAAACCTTCCCCTGCAAACAAGAACTTGGTTTATTTTTTCCTTTCCAACTTGTTTCCAAAGACAAAGTAACGAAGTTGGCTATTATTTAATAAATAATAGTTGGACTTTTCTGAAGAATGAAAACATTAAAAAATATAACTGTGTTCCTATATTCTATGCTTATTCATTTAGCAAACTAACTTTATGTAAGGATGCTATAGTGAGTAATACCTAATATCTTAAACATGTGTAACCACAACGTCATTCCTTATGCATGATGGAATGGCAGTACCCAGGGCCAGAAAATTATGGCTGGGCTTTCTGTGCTAATTAAGGAGAGACGCATACAGAAACTAACACATTTGTGACGGAAGGAGAGAGATTTTTGTAGCAAGGGTACTGATACAGAGAAAGAGTGATTTTAAATGCGGAAGATTCTAGATGGAATCACAAAATGAAATAATTATGAACTCTATGTTTCTGACATTTCCCTCTGCTGCAATTCAGCAGAAAAAGATAAAGCTTTTCTCCCCATTTATTGACTACACACTTGTGGCAATGCAGAACTTGCACACCAAGGACAGAACTGAATCATTTAGCTGCACATATTAAAGGGAATACATTATTTAGAGCTTCAGCACATTTTCCCACAATTGTATGCTGCTTTTACATCCAGATGTAGATGTAAAAGTGAGTACAAAAAGGTCACATGGTGAATGTGTGTAAATAGGATTTGGTCTTCAATATGTAAGAATAAAAAACATTATATAGTACTCATAAAATAACGGACACTTTGAATTTCATGTCTGTTGTAAACATGCTGTCCCAAAATAAGTGCATCTTCACCAAAGCAATATGATTTTTTATGTAATTAGAAGAACCTACCCAAGATGATTTAAGAGACACATGATTGAAATAATTTCTTTAAAATATTTAGGTTTCTTTAGCTACCTTGCTCATGTTCAGGAAAGATCAATTCAGACTGGAGCAGGTGCAGAGAAGGGCTATCAGGATGGTCAGATGAGTGGAGAACAACTCTTCAGAACAGACTAATACAACTTGGCTTGCTCAGCCTAGCAAAATTAAACTAAAAGGTCATATCATTTGCTTTCCTAGTGTTGGTTCTTTACAAATACATCAGAGGAGTAAATAACGAGTTAAGCTGAAGCATGCAAGAATTAATGGGTACATTTAGGAAATAAATTTGAAATGTTCAAACCACAAGGGCAGGAATATGCTAATATGCTGAAGTAGCCTTACAACAGGAGCAGTGGCAAAAAATACATTACTCATTCTAAAATGGAATTTACTCATTTGTAAAAGGTTTAGGTGATAGTGTTATCTATAAAAACAAGGAACTGCACAGAATCCAGGAGATCCATTCTAGTACTTTGGTTTTGTTGCTAGCTGTATTCAAAGGCTCAAATAAACTACCATTTAAGTTCAGGTACTAATAGCTTGGGGTTTTTTAATAAAACAGAATAAAATAACTAAGTGTTACAACTACTGCAATAATGGTAGAAGTGACCCAGGAGATAAAGCATCAGACTGGTTGTCAGGAAACTTGTTTTCTAATACTGACCTTTTGTGCAACTTTGCACATATTAGTTCATTTCTATGCATTACTTTCTCCATTAAATTTGGGTAGTGGTGTTTCTTGCTTTTGTGAAGTGCTTAGAGATCTACAGGTAAAGGGAGTGACATCGACACAAAGTAGCACTGTTATCATTTAAACTAATAACAATGACAAACTGCAGTAGCATCATTGTCCTATGAAAAGATGAATTCTCCTTAGCTCAACTGTTTGCAGGAACCAAACCTAAAAGTTATATCTCTGAAGTGGCAATAGTCCGGGATCAAGTAGATAGAAACAAGATGCTTACTAGTACCAGTACTAGCCCCGACATTATTTCTACCTGCACCCAACTGAATTCAAAATGGTAAAACATTAATTTCCTGCCCTTGATCAGAGGAAGTCAAAGAAATCACTTGGATTCTCCTCCTAACAGATGTCATTGATCAATATATGACGAGATCATCAGTTCCAAGACACATGCCTTAGAAAAACAGAAAGGTACTTAATATGGCTTAGTGATCATAATAGTTACTTGAATCCAAGATGACCCTCCCCACCTCCTGATTGGTGTGGGGTAAAAATGTTTTGTCTTGGATTCAAGTACAAGGCCATGGAGGAGAGAAGCAGGGAGCTCAGCTGTGGCTTTAGCTCCAGGCTCATGGACTCAGTCAGAATTGAACCACTGTCTGTCCCAGGCTGGAATAGGTTGTTTGGCAAAGGAGGGGCCAGATGGCTGGGGAAGCATGATGGGAACTGGGGAGGGACGGGGAGGCTGCAACCTGCACTCACACCCCTTGTCCCTCATGCCTATGTCTCCTCCCCTCCACCCTCTGCTTCCCTCACCCTCAGCTACCTTATTTTCTGCTCCAGCTCCAGTTCTTCCAACCTCAATCCTGCCAGACCAGGAGCAGCCACTACTTCTCCCTGGCCAGGCTGGTCTGGGGCCAGGCTGAGCCTGCACTGTTACTGACTGCCCTGGAAGAGCAGAGCTGCAGCAGAACATAAGGGGGCAGTGGGCAGGGAGTGGGGGTGGGAATCATGAAGTGCAAGGGGTGGCGTCACAGGTAGCGGGGGCAAGCACAGGCATGGAAGGGCAGGTGGCCAGAGGCAGGCATGGGGGTGACAAGGGACAGTGAAGCAAGGGACAGGGGTCTGACTGCTTATCTCCTGCTGCTATTTTTTCCACCACAGCAGTAGAGGGGGACAAATGTTAGAGGACTTTCCTCTATTTAGATTCTATACATGGAAAATTATAACAAATTTTAACTTTCCATGAATAAAATCTAAGTTGGGGGCTGGGGGGGCTCTTAAATTCAAAGTCATTTTGGATTCAGATAAATACAGGAATGACCATTAAAATCAAAGAAAATGCCACTACATCTGTTTGTTTATCATTACATACTAATTGTTTAAGAGTTGATTCTAATTGTCCTTTTATCATAATGTAACTCCATGGCCTTCTGTTGCACTCCTGTGGTGAGACCTCGAATGAGCCTTCAGAGCTTGTAAAAGTATCATGATTTCATTAAAACGTGGACTTGAGGCAAAAAACTAGGCTGAAACTAGAGAATGGCCTTCAAGCAATAAAATCTCTTAAATACATTTTTTTTCTAATAAAAAAACAAAAACCTAGCTCTTCAACCATATCAAGAAAAGAGTGGTTAAGAGGCACAGGTTAACTTAAGCAATTGAGAGAATGCAGTATTCTCAGTGGGAATCTATTAACATTCTCAAGTGGAGTATCATGAAATTGTACATTCATGAGCTTCTGTACACTGAGAGACAGGGTCCCAGTACAGCAACAACAACAAAATAAAATAAAATCAGAGTGCCTTCACTTCAAGTCACCTAATGGATTAGATTAATGCATCTGACTAATCTATTGAGTAGGACACATAGCCAGGCAATGAAGCATTTCTGCCGATATAAATAATTGCTTTATGCAGTCAGCTTCTTAAGGGAATCATCAAGTAATACTCAGAAGTGATGCATCATATGGCTGTTTCTGTACTGATGCCCATTTGTGAAGCTGGCATTGGTCCCACACATGGTAGCCTGCCAATTTCAGCAGGGCATAAGTGCCAACTAAAGATGGATTTAATGTAGCCTGCACAATGTAGAAAATTACAGTACTGTGCCAAGATGATCATCATGATGGTGAGCATTGTCAAATGATAGGAATGTGCCTCATTATAAGAAATCACATCTGTTGTCACTTGTGGGCATTATACCATGATTACATAGCTTTCTGCCGCATTGCTTTTTCTGGTCTGTATCTGTGCTGAAGTTCCAGTATAAGAACATGAAAAGTTGATTTTCGTAATATAGTGTTTACATTATCATGTTTTTGTTGAAAATGTCCCTTTCTAAAGCTGAATCCATAAAATACTGAAGCTTCATTCTGTTACTGTCAGTCAAGCAACCTATGTTATTATGTTAGTTCTGAAAGTAATGACATGTCCCCATGAGTAACAACATGGTTCAAGAACTTCTTGAGTCTTCATCTCTGAAGGAAAAAAGGGAAGATGTTTTTGTTATTCTGATTCAAAGGAAGATATCTGAGCTAAGATTATAAACGCCAAAAGGTGTTTGCTGAGAGTTTCTGGAGATGCTACACAGTCATCACTTCATATATTTTGTTTTTTATTTGGAAAAAACTAATGGATTAGGTTATCAGTCAGAACCAGACTACAAAGTACACACCAAAAGATGAAAGCAGTCAAAGAGATGTTTACATTGTTCAACCTATGAGCTGCAGACTCTACATATGTTCTATTCATTTTACAATCTACTAAAGATGCCAACTACAGAAACCATGATGGTACATAATAAAAAACCCCAGGAAATGATATTTCTAATTGCAAATTATGGCAAAATATCAGAACACACACAAGTTAAGTACTTGTTTCCTATACCTTGCTCTTAATTTTATCAAGGCAATAAATAATGAAAAGGAGAGGTTATATGTGTGTGCATGTGTGCACATATATGTATGTGTAAAGACTACTGGATGTATTTTTTTCTATGAACCACTCATTCTCCTAGCATTGTAAACTTGTATAATCCTGATACATTTCCCGAATACTTCTCAATGTTTTGTTGGTAAATGAGTAAACAATCTTATTCTATAGACTATATTCTACATGATGGACTTGCTGACATAAAAGGAAATTGTATACAGGGTTAGAGGGTAAAGTATGACCTTGTGTTAGTCGTCTGTGTGTTGACACTGAAGCTGGACAAACTTGAGTATGGCATCGGGGAGATGGAATAAATAGGCAAATGTTAGTGCCTATTGCGCTTAGGGGGGAGGTGGAGTGTTCCTACCTGAGCCTAACAAATGATCTCTTCATTCTTCTGGAAGGAAGACACATAAAAATCCTAAGATATGCTTGTTGATGTCTAATTTAACCAGTCTATAACAGTACTGGTACCTGATGTTACCTGTCACAGAAGTCTCCAGGAATTTCCTGAAATTCATTTCCAGTAATTCCTAGTGAAAATTAATGCCATTAGTGTGCTGTGCATTAGGGTGTCATCATCTGTTCACTAGGAAATTAAATAACGCCAATTTTAGGATTCTTGAAACTGGGGAGCACTCTAAAATCCTAACTGAAATCAATGGAAGCAAAGCCTACTTTGCCAATTAGGTGTTTCATCTGCTTGTGTTGGAAAATACAGAGTATATCCAAATAAATCTACAATAAGAAGGGGAAAAACACCCTCATAAATATTAATGAGGCCTTTAATTAAAAATACTGTTAGTTAGAGGAAATAGCAATAAGGGAAGAAACTACTTGACACAAAGAGAAACATGCAAAATATAACATTGCAGGCAAAATTATATTTGGCATTGATTCTTCTATAAGCTCTGCAGACTGAAATAACAGAATGGCATCGCCTACTTTGAATTTTCACAGACCGTACAATATTTCAATACTGCATATGAACAAAAGACAAAAGTAAATACTGCCCTGTAGTTTGTTGCTTAATGTCTTCTGGCATACAGTGAACCATTCAAATGGAATTGCCTCCAAACACACTATTTATCAGAGAAATTCATACCAATTAAATGTCAACATAATATTTATAGAGGCTACTTGTTTTCTTGAGGGCGCCAAAAGTCTGCAAAGAGGTTGGGTCAAACAAATGGCAGCCAGTGTCAAAACAATAGATAATGGAGAGTAAGAACTTCCATAGGCAAAAGTCCCTCTAATACTCCCTGCCTGCTTAATATCATTGTACCAAAAAACATATGCATTATGCTTGGTTCGTTCCTACTGAGTTAGGTCTCAAACGCTTGGATCTCACTTTGATAAGAAGGTTTCTACTGCTAAAACAATCATTCAGAATAGCAATAAAATGTGTTTAATGGGAAATATTCAAATAAGCATTATAGCCGATCACTTCTTAGGGACAGCACCAGCAAACTGCTATGAAAAGTTCAGTCAACTGATGAATTATTATAAACTTGTCACCATTGAACTATACGACAGGTGCAGTCAGCTTAATAATAATATCTGAGCTATAGCTCCTTATTTGTCTACTTTTTTTTACTTAGATTTGAAGCATACTGATTGATAATGTGTTGATGTTTTTTAAAGATTCTAAAAAAGAATAGGTTTTGAGAAGATGGAGATTGTATAGAGCCAGTAGTCCTACAAGACAATTTCCTTATAAAGAGATTCATTTTACTTCCAATGTTTTCCAATTTCCACAAACAACATTTACAATGATATTGGCAAAGCTAGGAGGTCTGAAATCAAACATGCATGCCTGAGTTTGCAAGTTCAGATGTACATTGGGTCATTTCTCGCTGCTTCTGCCTGTTTTAGGATACTGTAAAATCTAGTATCCTTGCAACAGTCATGCTGTCATGAGAACTAAGAAAAAAAACAATGGGCTAACACCAGGTCAAACACGGCTCTGGCCCGGATGTTCAGTGGTGTTTGCCTCACCATCCCTGGTGGTCCGTCGAGTAGGTATTTACTTCCAGTGTGGTCGTCCCCAATCTCATCTGCCATGACTTTGAATATTATTTCAGTGGAGGGTCCAACCACTGGAGGTCTCTCAATGGCGGAACATCTATCTGGTGGTCTTCTGCGAGGCTCTACCCCCCCCACCCCATCCTTATACCCAGCCTCGACGGGTCACAGCTGTCCTCCTGGCCAAGCTCCTGACCACTGAGCCCCGATTACTTTCGCCGGGGCAGTCCTCCCTGCCAATGTCAACAGCCTGCGGTACCCTACCCAGGTTACGAGGCCGCCACCCTTTCCCTAAGGCTAACAACTGACCCCAAGTCTTAAGTAGCAATCAGGCTCCACAAGCTCTGACCCTCAACCCCTCCACCAGTGGGAAACACAAAATACAAAAGAAAAATCACTCCTGCACTCTGAGGGGACCCAATGCCCCTTGACCAGGCTCCCTCTGGCTAGTCACTAACATCCCGCCCTTGACCCTATGGGCATGTGTTAGGCCTATATGTGACTGGGGTAACCAACGGACTCCACCACAATTCTTCTCCCTCATTGC
Source organism: Crocodylus siamensis (assembly GCF_052110815.1). Lineage (NCBI taxonomy): Eukaryota > Metazoa > Chordata > Crocodylia > Crocodylidae > Crocodylus > Crocodylus siamensis. The sequence goes on along the minus strand of NC_143398.1, from coordinate 197,119,343 downwards.
CCAGCCTTTCATTCCTTCGGACCACCCATGGTCCTCCAGTGGACACCGATCCCCTCATGACCCACTGGATTGGCACTATGCCAATGAGGGCTGTGTTTTGCAGCCCCTCACACTGCCTTTGTCTCTCATCTCCTACCTGGTGCGCCTCTTCGGCTCTCCCAGTGCCCTCAACGGTCCCACCTGGGCTGGTGCCAGGAAATGCATTGGCCTCTCCAGCCCCTCAGCTGTGGCCACTGGCATTAGGGTCTTTCTATGCCCTTCTGCCCTTTTCCCCGGGTTCCCAGTTGCAAGGAGCCACTTCCGGCTCATGGCTCCTTTCGCTGCAGCCAGCAATCTCTGGCTTGCTGCGGGAGCCAAAGCGTCCTTCCCCACCAGGGGAAGCAGCTTCCAGCTCCTTTCGCTCCTGCAGGAGCTGCGGGGAGACACCTCCTGTTGGTGCCCCTGCCAGCGCTGATCTGCCCCCTTCCTCATTGCCGGCAGCCCGTTTTATTTCCACCGGCCGGTGATCACGGCTGATGTCACTGCAGGTAAACATCTTCCTTTACTATTACTTTTTTTCCCCTTCCCCTCTGGGGGTTCCTGACCCTGGGGCTCCCCCTGGTATTTTGGGGTCCTCCCTTTGACTTTGCCCTGTGACAGGCTGTCCTTGTTTCCACTCCTGAGTCATTTTTTCCCTCCACAATTCATTACCCAAAGTCATCTTATACCTGAAAATGATTCCCCTATACAGTCCTTCACGAAATATTGCAGAATGGCTACAAAGTATTCTCCAAACATATTCAACTTCCTCTGCATAATATCTCCCCAAGAAAGCTATAGTTTAGCAGCCATTATTACTGGAAACTATCAAACAGCTACAGCCATCATTTGCATTAAACAAAGACTTCAATTTTTTTGAATATTTTTTTAAATTTCAGTGGAGATATACCAATCTATACCAGTTAAAAAGCCTGATCTTTATATCAAATTTGTTTACTGAACACTTCTCTCCACCCTAGACATTGCTTTTTTTTTTTTTTTTAACTAATAAAGCCGATATCGTGAAAAATACAGGCATGGATAATAGTGCCAAACATAATTTAAAAAGAACTTTTGATAGAAAAGCAGTCACTAAATTTCTAGGAAACAATGTGCAACAATACAGAAAATACAGGATATTAATTTTTCAGGGTAAAACATCTCAAAGTTTTATTTGTGCTACGCATTGTAAACTATATAAACACACGTCTATTACATTACAGTATTCTTTGCTTTATTATTGATAATACCAGAGTCCACATAGAGTATGAAAACAAATAGTCACTTTATTAGGGGGATAAAGTAATAAATTATACATTCCTAATGTACTTTATTAGGACTTTGGTATTTTGAAAGAGGCAAGGAAAGGAGCAAATATTATATTTGATCATATAACTAAGCAATTAGTAGGCCGGGAAGCTTGCCCATGTGACTCATTTCATTTAACAGTTCACTGTAGTGGAGGTATAGTCAGAAGAGGAAGCTCTTGCAAGGTTAGCATGAACTTTTAAGTTTTGGACAATAGATTTTGTGGAAACACCATTTAATAACAGGACAATAAACAATAATAATACCTACAACAAAATGATTAACTGAGTTAAAAAATGTGGTTTTGCCACAGAAATTTGTGCGTGATAGGGTTTGTAATACAGTCTGCCTGTAGCACATGAGCCAAGTGATATAGGTGAAGGGTGGTCAAATGAGAAAAAAGAAAGTAGTTGTTTGGGTGGTAGATTATCTGTAATCTTCCTTTATTCAAAGAGCCAAATTTAGCAGCACGCAAAAAAACCATCTTTTAGTAGAACCCACAATACTTGTACTACAGAAAATGTTTGGGTGGAGCAGAAGTCTGTAGATTGTGAATTTCAGTGCTTAGAGACTCATTTATTGAGTCGTCATCTCTTAAAATGTTACTACCTTTTAAATTTATACATTTATTTTTATGTTTTTAAATTTTATTTTTGCAAATAAAGAGAGGTCTTAATATTTTCCAGTCTCTCCTACTGCTGCTTCTTTCTGGACAAAAAATGGTTTCCTTCAATATTGTATAATATTTGGACTGTGTGACCTATATGGCAATTGTGGACATTCCTAGGAGCAGCATAGGAGAGCTGCACTCTAGGGCTCAATCCTCCAATTTATATCCAAATCCAGTGGCAGTTTCCAGGAGTACAGCAAATAAGCCTTATTAACCTACTCAGTGAAAATAATATCAATCTTAATTTGTGGCAATGCTTAGCATAAACCAGAACAGATAATTTTATGCCTCCTTTATATCTGAATTAGAACTGCAGCCTTCTATAATGCTAACACTAAGTAATACACCAAAAATACAAAGGCTACAGCTTCTACAATAATTAAAATTATATAAAAACACATTTTAATAAAAAGTAAATAAAATAAAATACGTATCAGTTACAAAACAATCAGTACAAGTGATCTAACCCAGTGATTCTCAACCAGGGCTGTGAGATCCTTTGAAGGCTCATGCAAGAAGTGTAAGCAAGTAAATAAAGTATGATGAGATAAGCAGATAAGCACAGGCTCAAGCTCTCGCTGCCTGACTGCTCACCCATGCTCACTGCCTGGACTTCTCTGAGGATGTAAGCACTGGTTTGAAATGGGATGCCACTCAATTCACAAAACTTATGGACGGGCACCCTGAGAAGGTTGAGAAACACTTGTCTATCTTAACCACCAACCTCAGGAGTATTTTAATTTCAGAAGCCAAAAAAAAAGGAAGCCCCTGATTTACAGTGACAAAACTTAATAGTGTAATTTCAATATCAATGGGGATGTATCTACAGGCATTATATCATTTCCTCAATTTTCTATTTAGAGAATTCCTGAAAAGTTCCTGAAAATTTGACACAACTGTTTTAATCTTACTTTTATACAATTTATTTTACTCCTTAAGTGGATTTCTTTGAGGTTACCAGGTGAAGATTATCCTTTAATGAAGAGTTTTTACATAAAAGGGAAAACACACAGAAAAACTGACTACAGACACATAAGCAGCAACTTAGAGTTTTGTATCATATTTGTTATTTCTGCAGAATTATGCATTAATGAGATATTTTTTATTATATCCATCCATTTCACAGACAAACTTCTCTTTTCTGCTTGATCATGTAATAGTTATAAACCGATCTTTACAGGTTTCTACAGTCTGTTTGCAAGAAATCATGAGTCAAATGGAAGAATCTCTAGGGGGGGATGTACAGTCATTACACTTAGATGTTCAGGAGAGTAGGCCAGGTAAAACATGGCCACCCAGTCTAACTCAGCAATTTCTTACTTGAATCCTGCTCTTTGTAAAATTAATTGCAGAACAGTACAGACATTCCTAGGATCTGACCTAGAATCATGCAGCTTGTTTTAAGCTTCATGATTTTAGATTGGGTTCCAGATTTACAGACATTCAGCCAGGGCCAGGAACCCAATCTAAGCAAGTCAGGGTGGGGCAGGCAGAATCAGGGAGGGGGTGCTAGAAGGCATGTGGGGTGGGAGTTGGTAGGATCTGAGTGGGTGGGGCAGGTCCAACAGGGGTTGGCCATTGGGGGATGGAGGGGTAAGAAAAACATAGCCCCAGATGTGGGGTGAGCAGCTGGGTTTTCCCAGCCATGGGGCTGTAGTCCAAACATGTACAGACATTCTCTAGACTGGCCTACCCATGCCCAATTTAACTGAGTGAACCTCTCAGGTCAACTAAATTAAACCAGCAGCTGGGGCTTCATTTTTTGCTCAAGCTAACCTTTGGGGAACATCTGTACAGTTTGGCACTTAGATCGACTTAGCTAGGGATCTAAACATAGGGTCCACATATGGGTGAACTAAGTTAGATCAGGTGGCCATGTTTTACCCCATCTAACCTCTGAACTTTTAAATGTAATGTCTGTACATACCCTGGGTGAGGTTCTATGGCCCATATTCTGACAGAGTTAAAACTGCAGTGAAAATACTGCTCTCTTCTGACTTATAATATATTATTATAGTTTTCTGTTCAATAACACTCTTCACATAATTCATCAGTGGTGGAAAAAGACAGTACTGTACCTTCTTGAAATGTTTCTGTCAATACAAGTAGAAGATTCATCCCTGTGTACCAGCTTCTGTTGATTGTTGCAAAACTGCAGAATCATTACATTATAGATCTAAACTGAGCACACCTCTTCCAAAAGCCAACATAACCCAACATACCCTACTGCAGATACATAACTGAGCTGGTACAAAGGTTCGTGCACCAGATTTTTTTTTATTTTTATTTTGAGATTTATGTCTTTCTTACCCCTCTCTCCTACTTTTTCATAGCCCAAATAAGCTGTAGGGCAGGAATTAATGTGGCTGATGTGCTCCAGACAAATACAAATTACACAATTTAGATAGTTCTAACCCAATATGAACTTTAATCATGTCCCTGATTTTGGAGGAGTTTGATTCAATCTCTTACGCAGAGTCTTCTCCAGTTTTAGCACAAAGAGGACAAATATAAACCCATATGAAAAGCAAAATCTTTTCTTGCACATAAGCTCAAAGTTCTGAGTGTGGAACTTGTTCCCTCAACTAAGATACAAGTGTGGCAACCTGGAAGAAAAATCAGAAGGCCCTAGGCTTAAAAAGATTCCCTTGACAGGAAAGACAAGGGAAAGGTCAGCATGCTGTAAGACTGACAGTGAGAAAGACCAACTGAGAGCCAAGACTGTAGCAAGCAGGCTATACTTCATTTCCTAAGAAAATGAGGGACCACAAGATGAACCTAGAGATCAGCGAAAAAAGTCCGCGTGAGTTAGTGACCATGGAAGTGACTTCTGTTAGTAATCTGTATCTCTCATACTTTTGCAATATATACCTTTTCAAAAGAAGCTGCTTACATGTCACTATACATTACTGTTTGCCTACTGTCTCTTGAACAAAAACTCTTTTGAGTCTGTTGTAGGCTGAAATGAGCATATATGATATTTGTAGCCTGGAGATGGTCTAAAATAGTGGTTGGATCATGGAAGGATGGACCAAGAGTAGAAGAGGCAAAATTCTGGCAGTTAAGAAAACTCTACTTGACAGACTGGAAAGGGTCTCTGAAATGACAGATTATTCAAGGACTGTAATGAAAGGTTTTTTAAGCAAAATGTCATTTGTACAAATTTACACTTGAAAACTGAAAGCTTGTCTAGGACCTAAGGAAGGGTACTTTATCTTCAAAAGCTCATCTGTATTCCTCACAACTATACAGTTGGTCCAATAAAAGATCACCCACAAAAATCTTTACCTCTTGCATTTTCTTGTGGAAGAATTTATCACTTTATAACAAAAAGTTGAATGGTAAGATTTTCAGTTTTAGATTACCCTACAGACTGCTATATATTATCCCTAAATACATTAGATCATTGGAAAATACAACTAATTTATGTATAGATGTACCATGTAATTGTTAAATTCAACAAAGACCTTTATCTAAATGAAATAAAATACTGCTATGAAAAAAACAATTTGTTTGAACTAGTTTGCCGAGGAGGATCCACATTCTGTCCTCCAAATGACTGTGTTACTACATGAAAATGTTACTACATTTTTAATCTATGAAAGTGTCATAAACTTACAGGATCTATTGGATCTCCAATGGCCAATTCTGCTATTGACTCACAAATACAGCTAATTGCCTTCAATAAGAACTATGCCACGCATATTTGGCCGATGATGAAATCTTGCTTCATTGCTTCAGGGCTAGGGAAAGACATTCAAAAAGCCCGAGCCTAAACTGATTCTATCTTTGCAGGTCAGTCTAACCTGACTAGGTTAAACTAATTTGTAACTGAACAGACATCCCAGAAATGTAGGCACATGCCTGCAGTGGCTCAGGCTATAAGCCAGGGGGCGCTAAAGCAGCCCTCCTTTCCCTTGTACAGTACTGAACTGAGGGTGGCATGGCCAGGCTCTGTAAAGATGCTCTGATTAGCCCAGCAGGGAACTGATAACAGTGTTTATCACCCCTAACTCAGTGTTTAATACCCCGCTAAGAAAACAACAGAGGGACATTGCCAGCTACCTGTTGATTCAGCACGGACCGTAGCCAGCATGTGGTCCACTAGCTAATACAGACACCTCCCTGAGGCAGAGGGAATGGGGGAATTCCTGCTTAGCAGGGAGTGATGAAAGGGAGGGAGGTGAGCAGCCTGCAGTCCCTGCCGGAGCTGCAGCCAGAGAGCAGAGGAGAGGGGCCAGCCCAGAGAGCATGCGGGGACGCTGGAGGTGTATTGTTTAACTTAAATCAGCAAGGGGTCTGGGATAGTCATTGCATAAACCAGTTTGAGCCAAATCAGATAGTTCTGATACTACATTCAATCAGATTAATCTCAAACTGGTTTCAGCCATTTTCAAACTGGTTTATGTGAATTGAATCTTTGTTCTGTTACAAATTTAAACCAGTTTCTGATCACTCAAACTGGTTTATGTGTAATGTCTGTCCCTGGCCTAGAAGAAATCATTTGATTATTTCCTTCTCTCCACCTGCAAGACAAATCAAACCATCTGCCAATAGAATTCTTCCTTAGGCAATCATACACTCTGCAGTTCCTCCCTGCTACAGATACACATGCACACATGAACACGCACATGAATTTTTGTTTTATTATCTCTGTATCAATGTTCAATGAAACCAGTCTCTTTATTTTCTGTTCACTTCCTTGAATAAAAACTGTTTTAAGAGATCTGTCTTAAAATAATAAACCTGATTCAATATTAATAAAACTGAATATTTATAATATTCATAACCTTAAAATGAAATCTTGATAAGTCCAAGACAAAACCAGCTCAGCATTTATCCATAAAAATAACATTTTTCTTTTTAGAATAAAACATATCTTTTAGAACAAACTAATATTTTTTATCCTTGTTTTTAAAACAAAAACTTAAGTCATACCTTGTCCTATAGTAGGAACACTGATCATCGGGTAGGCACAATTCACAATAAGTAAACCCTGTTTCCTGTGAAGTTCAATAAACCACATATTCCATATACTGATTTTAACACACCTAAAATCTTATTTCTTTTATTGACTGCACATAGTGATTGCTTTTATTGAAGGTTGTTTATTACATCAATTAGTTATCACAGTGGAATTAATCACATTTAGTAATCAAAACTAGTTGGAAAAAATGTTTCATCTAGAAGCTAATAAAATCAGAAATCCATAAAAATACTAAGAGTGAACTTAGGGTGCATACACAAGCTACAATACCTCAGCTGGGGTAGAGGGGGGGGGCACAAGGCAGAAGGGCTCCCTTTCCCCACCCTCTGCCTGAGCCTCTTGACAAGCTGCTGGCTTGGCTCGGCCTGGCCTGGCCTGCCAGGAGCTGGGAGGGGCCTGCAAGGTGAGGGAGCTCCGTTCCACCCCATTCCAGCTCTGGCCAGGCCAAGCCCAGCTGGCAGCTGTCTGCTAATCCCTACCTTACCCCTCCCTCTCCGATAGCCCTGGAGCTGGTGGGGACAGGGCTGGGGAGAGAGGTGGTTCAGTTGGAGCACGCCTGCCTGCTGGCCAGAGCTGGTGCAGACAGGCTCGAGTGGCAAATGTCTGTTGGTTTGGAGGGTAGAGGGAGGGTGGGGAAATTAACTCATGGCACTTTCTGTAAAGCCCCTTCATATCTTAGGCACTCTTAGACTCTACACCAGTGATTCACCACTAGGGTGCCATGGCACCCTGGGATGCCTTGAAATCCTTTCAAGAGTGGTGTGGATGCTGCACAGTTTCAGCACCATCAGCACTGTTGTAAAACATGATTCACAAGATAAACTCAGAGTTTTCACATAGCAATCCATAGAGTTAAAAACACTCTGACCTATTGTGGTCCTTAGGACTTTTTCCAACAAAATAATTGCTCTATTTTTTTTCTGTAGTCAAAAAAAGGAATGAAAATTAAGAACTGGCATTTTCCAAGGAGTGCCTCGAATCTAAAGAACCACTGTTGTTTACCAATAAAAGCCAGTGTAGAGACAGGGAGGTCCCTAGTGGTGGACACTTTATCAGTTAAGTTCTGTCATCAAAAAGGGGTTCCTTGGGATAATTTGGAATTCACAACCACCAGCACCTTCACAAAAATCAAGCAAGTGTTGGACAAAGTAGCAAATAATTCAGAATGTGAACTCAAACATCGTTTGCCAGAAATCTTCCTATGGAGCCAGCCTACAACTTAAGTAATGTGGAGTTCCTCTGGAAGAATCCTCATGACAAGTAGCTGGTGAAAACACCCCTTCCCATACGAATCCCCAATCCAAATCAGAAGGGAAGCTAACTAGTATTGGCAGACATAATTTTAAAACTTCCCTGTACTGACTCAATCGCATCTAATTCCCTAAATATAATAAATACGATAACAGTGGCTTCCAATTTTAATAAGAAATCAAACATTTTCCTTCTGCTAGCATCTGTTGCAAGCTCTTCAGAACTTAACATTTCAAATCTGCCTATCCAAAAGGGAGGTTTCTTGCTCTTTCCTTGCTTCCCAAGCACTGAGGTTATTGTTATTTACGCAACATATGGATGTGAGAATGTAATACATCCCAGTGTCAGCATTCAGAACAAATCATCCAGTACTAAATTAGCTAAAAGTTTGTGGCTTTAGGATTGTACTGATGATGGACTTTACGTCTAACATGTAGATACTATCTTATGGACTTCATAGACCGGGGGGGGGGGGGATGAGGAATTGCTCTAATGATAGGCATAAATTATGAAAGCTCCCAAAAAATAATCCCTTAGTCAATTTCTGAGGGGAAAAAACAATTCAAGACAATAATATAGTATCCCTACCTATATGTATATATACACACATGTAGGCACCTGTCCACATAGACTATTCCACTTGCATACCCAGTACGGCAAAGTACAGGGAATTATATACTTACCTAAATGTACAGACCTTTTCAGGAGGACCATACTGGTTCCAAATTCATTCCAAATTAATCCTAATGATTATATACACTAAAAATGCCAATTCAGAAGAAAGGATCTGTACAATAACTGGTCAGAGTGCCATGGGAATTCAGTTACAAGGACTTACCTGAACATAGATATGGGCAGCAGCTTTTTTAACTATCTGTGTCTTCCACATAAGGTGATCAATTCTAACACAATACTCAGCATTCATCTGCTACTACCAAGCATTGTAAAGATGTATTAGATTCTGATAGTAATAATAATAACTGCTTATAAATAACTCTCCCCTGTATTGATCAGTCACTTTCATAAGCAACCCATCTTTCCTAGTAAACAGCACACAAGAAAGAGAATCTACTCACATTCCCTTGAGCCGTTGCCACATTTTTTCAGTGTGTCCTCCCAGATGATACTTTAGAGAGGTGCTTTCCAGTTCCCGGGTTGTTTCAGTAGCTCTAGCCCCCATGGTAGCTGTCCTATGGTAATACAGTTACAGTCAGACTCAGCAGCATGTAAAAGCATTCCTTACTCCACTATAAATGTCAGAAGATCCATGCATGTAATACAGTAGGAGCTCTCACACATCAAACTACATCAGAATTACAAACTGAGGGAAGCTTCTGCCTGAATAGCTATTCATTTTGATAGACAAATCCATTCTTCAAACCCACTCCCCTCCCCACCAGCCTACAGCAGTACAGAGTATAAACGGCTCTTCTGACCTCACAAGTCTAATCCATGCATGTGAGCCAGTTACTATACTACTGACTGACTGACTGCTCAAGCTCTTTCCCTATGCACTTCGATTGCTGGAGGGATATCCACTAAAGCACAAAAGATTTCTTAAAATTTACTAGAATGCCCTGCCATGCAGGATAAACGTGAATGACTTTAGCAGGCCAGAAAAAAAATAAATAAATGCTATGCAGGTTGGAGATGCAGGCTGCAACAGGAAAGCAGATGGGAAAAGCCAGTATCAGCTTGCACCACTCTAGGAAAAGAGTGCCTGTTTAAATGCCAGAGCTTTTGCCTCTTTAGTTGATCCTGAATTGGTCCTTAATGAATGAATGAACCAGCCTCTTAACAAAAGCATAGCTGAACAAGCATTAAGTCAGTATTTCAGAGTTGTATAAATCCCTGCAGAAGAGAAATCAGAGAGCTCTACAGGTTGTTATTGAAGGAATATGCTGTAATCATGACTATTCACCTTCTCCTAGCAACTCCACACAGTAGGTAACTGTCAGTTTCAATGGTGGAAAACGCAGCAGCTGCAAGACAGTCTGTTCAATTAATCCTTTGAGACAGCAGCATTGTGTGTGTCAAAATCCAATGCTGAATTGTTTGTGCATGCCAGAAAAAAGAAAAAAAATCAAATGCATGTAAAGAGCAAAAGGAATGAGGACTAGGTGGTCTGCCAGCCATACAGCAGATTGCCAGCTCTCTCTCTCTCAAGCACAGTGCCATGCGTTTAGTTGTGCAGCCAGAACTGCTACTTGGATAGGACTGAAAGCAATTCTGCATCAGAGATGCTTACTCAGTGGCATGTTAGGGTTTGCAGAGCTTTTTCATTCACTTTCTAAATATCTCTTTTTGATCTAAGAACAGAAAAGGATCTGTACCTCTGAACAAGCAGTCAAATAATCAGAGGCACCACTGAATAATCTAAATGATATAGTTTCAGCTACAGTTTCAGCTACAAAGCATTCAGCATGTTTAAGAGCTAGAAAGTGTGTGGGTATGAGACAGAACTTCCATCAGAAGTGGATAGCAGATGTGGGTGAAGGTGATATATGTTTGGTTTTAATATTTCTGCAAAAGAAAAAGGAGACCAAAAAAAATGCATATTTTACTGCACCAAATTCCCCCTGCCAGTCTCCTGCACTTTCTTATCAGTAGGCTGACCATGTGTCCTAGTTTGGCCAGGACAGTCCAGGATTCCATAGCACATGCACAGGAGCAGTGGTGCCTGCCCAACCACCTGCCTGGTGCACCGTTGCTTTGCCTCACCGCTAGACTCCAGCCTGGGACTTATGACCAACTGGCCAGGACCAGACTATGGAATCCTGGAGCGTCCCAGCCAAACCAGGATGTATGGTCACCCTACTTATTAACAATAGGATGCATTCCTCCCCATAAAATTATATACTTTAAAAAATATATCCCTTTTATAGCAAATAAATCTGTATTCTCTACTAGTCACTCCTTTATTCCCAGTGGACTTATATCCAGTGATTAACTGGTACATTTCATTTCATTTCACTTGCACTGGTTTTAAACCAGTAGTATTCCATTAACTCCACCAGAGTGACTCCTGATTCTGACAGGTGTGTGAAAGAGGAAACTCAGGCCAATAAACTTCACTGGGGACTTGAAAAGAAAGAATCAAGATGGCCACACCTCATACGCATTCTGGGGAGTCTCATGTGACAAAGGTGAAAAGTTACAAACTGTTGTTCTAGTCTTCAAGTACTGTACAAAATGATGTATTTAAAGAAGACAGTATTACCTTTAAAGATGTCCTCCTCTAGCTGAACAGCTCACTAAAGAGCTACTACTGAGAAACTCCAGTCCTGTTCGACACAGTACCCTAGGATAGCTTGAAAGAAATGAACCTTTCCAATAAGTAAAAAATGGCTATTATTAGCACTAATATGTTTTTCCTTGTCCCTTATGCCCAACTCCAAGATAGCTGAAGCAACACTACACAAAAAAAAAATGTTGTATTCATAGGAATGCCTTGTATTCCAAGGAATTTTAAGCCCTATTTTTCCTCAAGATAGTCCCTTGTCCCTGGTGTACACTTCTAAGGCAGGAAACTACCCCACTGTAGCAACACAGAAACATTAAGGATGTTTGCTCCTGTACAAGGAAACAAGAACATGAGAATATCAATTTGATACTCTGCAGAAAGAAAACGTTTTGCCTGATCAACAGGTATACCAGGCTCCTCTCATGTACGGCTACAGTTATAAATAAATAATGATGACAATACTCTTTGGATCTTGGTGACTATGATAAAAGAAGATCCTGTCCCTTAAATATGACTCATAGTAAGAGAAGGTATGTTGCCTTTTAAATTTTGAATGCTAAACAAATTTAAATGTACACAAAAAGAGACTCTAAAGGAAGGAAAAGTATGTAATTCTACCACTTACAGAACTGGCCACAGAAACAGGGTAAAGGGCTAATTTAGTTTTGACTACAGCTTTATTTTTAATAAATCCTTTGCTCCTAAAGGAAAACAAAAAATAACAGTTTATTCAATTGTCCATTTGGTACATGAAGCTCAAAATTAGTCCAAAGAATTAAAATCATGAGAGGCTGGAGGGGGGCAGGGGTGTCATACTAGTGCTAGTACCCATTTTTCCAAAACTTACAATGCAAACTTCCCTGTTGGGAAAACTGCAGAAGTGCCATAAACCAATTAACGAATTTGAAAACACTGAAAATGCAGATAAATTCCAATGAATTAAATTACATCAGGTATTCAATACTTCTTTGGGGTAGAACTTTGGGGTTCATTAGAGGCAGGTCCTGTCAGACCAACCTGGTGGCCTTCTATGACCAGGTCACAAAATCCTTAGATGCAGGGGAAGCAGTGGATATAGGCCTTCCTCAAATCCAGAAAGACTTCGACACTGCCTCTCACCCCATTCTCGTTAAAAAACTAGGGGACTGTGGTGTTGACATCTACACGGTCAAATGGGTTGCTCACTGGCTGGAGGGCCGCACCCAGAGAGTGGCGGTGGATGGGTTATTTTCGACCTGGAGGGATGTGGGCAGTGGGATCCTCCAGGGCTCGGTCCTCAGGTCCTCACTATTCAACATCTTCATCAGTGACTTGGACAAGGGGGTAAAAAGCACCCTGTTCAAATTTTCTGATGACACTAAGATGGGGACATAGACATGCTAGAAGGGAGAAATAGGCTGCAATCGGACCTAGCCAGGTTACAGGGGTGGGCAGATGAGAACAGGATGGGTTTCAACACTAAAAAGTGCAAGGTGATGCACCTGGGGGGGAAGAACCAGCACCATACCTACAGCCTGGGGAACTCCCTTCTCATCAGTGCAGAGGCAGAAAAGGATCTTGGAGTCATCATTGATGCCAAGATGAACATGGGCCGGCAGTGTGGGGATGCAGTCAGGAAGGCCAACCACATCTTGTCATGCATCCACAGATGCATCTCAAGCAGGTCCAAGGAGGTGATACTCCCCCTCTATGTGACACTGGTCAGGCCACAGCTGGAGTACCATGTCCAGTACTGGGTGCATCACTTCAAGAGGAATGTGGACAACATGGAGAGGGTCCAGAGGAGAGCCACTCGCATGATCGGGGGCAGCAGGGCAGACCCTACAAGGAGAGGCTACGGGACCTGAACCTGTTCAACCTCCACAAGAGAAGGCTGAGGGGGGATCTAGTGGCCTGTTACAAACTAGTCAGAGGGGACCAGCAGGCACTGGGGGAGTCCCTGTTCCCCCGAGCACTACCAGGAGTGACTAGAAATAACGGTCACAAGCTGGCAGAGGGTAGATTCAGGCTAGATATCAGGAGGCGTTACTTCATGATCAGGGCAGTTAGGATCTGGAACCAACTTCTAAGCGAAGTGGTGCTAGCTTCTCCCCTGGGGGTCTTTAAGACAAAGCTATACGAATAGCTTGCTGGAGTCATTTGACCCCAGTAGTTTTTCCTGCCATGGAAGAGATCGGACTTGATGATCTGCTCAGGTCCTTTCCAACCCTACCAACTATGAAACTATGAAATGGCTTAAATATTTCTTTGGTAGTATTTAGTATTTGGGGTTCAATCCTGGAGCCTTTAATGGCTATGGCTTTCTTTGCTGACTTTCATAGATTAGTCATCTCAAACATTTATACACTGTCCCTGTCAAAAATCACACATTTTACTTTTAGTATATTTAAACAATATTATTAAAACTGTAAGGATGGTTTGGGCTAGATGTTATGGACATACAGACAAATAAGCCATATTGTCATGAGTTCTTTGATTTTAATAACGGGGTATATATTTTATATATTAAAAAGAATCCAGTAATGTTCTTAGCTTATAAAGCCAGAAGTACTGTTTTGAATACCTAGTCTGACCCCCTGCACAACAAATCTGCAACAAGCCAAAAAGCTTCTTAAAAAAAAAAAAAAACACCATGTATTTACTTGAATTGAAGAGAACCGTGATTATAAGATGACCCCCCAAAATTAGATTTTATATATGGAAAATTTTTAAATTTGTTATAATTTTCCACATATAGCATCTAACTACTGGAGGTTTGCCTTGAATTTGTCCCCCTGCCACTGCTACAAGAGGAAAAATAAATCTGGGGGACAGGTAACCCCTTTGCTCTCTGCTACCCTCCGACTTTTTTTTTTGCTCTCTGCTACCCTCCCAGCAGCCTCTTGCCAGCTCCTTACTGTCAGACCCTGCTCTCCCTAGTCTACTGCACAGTAAAGTGTCACTGTCTACACATGCACAGCAATTACTGCACAGTGGATTCATTTAAAGTGCCACATGCTAGTACCCACATATATAGGTACTGGGGCCTGCACCATGGCCAGCAGAGCACAGGGTGCTGGTTATTGCTGGCAGGGCCAGACTGGAGCAGTGGAGTGCTGGGTGTTGCTGGCACGGATAGGGTCTGGAGCATCCCTGGTTCAGGGAGGCAGGGAAGGAGCTGCCCAGTGCAGAGACAGCATGAAGCATGTGGCTCCTCAGCAAGGAAGGGCTGGCCAGGGATCAGAGTTTCCCCGATGGCTGCCAGACGGCTATGGCTTCAACATGATTGCAAAGTCCTCGCAGCCCAGTGGCTGGAGCTTCCCCCAGTGGTCACATGGGAACATGGCAGGGCTTCAGGGATTTGGGACTAACTTTAGTCCCAAATTCCTGCACATGCCAAAAATCGCTTAATGTGTATTAGCTTAATGCACATTAAATTTAGTCATGCTTAAATGCATGTGTAGATACACCCCATACGTCCTAATGCCCTGTGCACTGCTCTAGAGTTGTTAAAGACTTTGCATTCCCTTCACACCAAAATAATATAGAAAGCCCTTTGAGTAAACAAGAATCAGATCTTTTGTGACAGATTCTAGCATGTCGATGACAAAGATTTCAAATATGAAATTCCACTTGCCTAGTGATTATCTCCTAATATGTCCATTTGTTTCCATTTTTCAACCTATTTCCAAAGTTTCTATAATCTTCCATGGGTTGGAGTCCCAGATTTAGCTCTCATGGATGTACTGTGCTTGGCAACAGGAGGAGGTATGCAGGTCAAATCTGTGAGTATTCATTAACATTGCTAAATTCAGATAAATGTAGTGCCAAGTAAATATTGTTTACTTGGAGCATTGAGAAGAAATCTAAAAATATATTGTCATTTTATTTTGTCCATGTATATATGTGCACATTATAGAGTAATAAAAGAATTAATTTTTAAATAAGGAAAACAACAAAATGAAAGCCACAACAGAGATAACTAAGCAGATGGACAGGACAGCCCAGAGGCAGGACTAGCCTACATATTTACTGAAATTCAACATTATCTGATACCAAAAATTAAATATCTAGTTTTTCTCTTAGGTTAATCAAACAGAGGAAGGGGCGTTGCTCATACTACAAGTTATATACCCTAGTAATGAGAATTCTTACATTTGAAGCAATAGTAATAAAAAGTTCTGCTTCTCAAAATATTGACAAAACAAGAGGCTGAGATGATCATACATCATTCTTTCTGAGTGTCTGGACATATATTAGTATATCTTACTTGAATCTGGTTTAGAATTTCTTTGGGTGAAATCAGGGTAAAAACTACACCAATGTAAACTGCAGCACTGTATTCATGTTATGTCTGCAGCTTTCTTCAAAGCAGCAAGGAGTCTTTTTCCTGATCCCCTGATGGACAGTTGCTGCAAGGAGTTACCCCATGGAATAAAGTAATGTTGTAGGTTGGAGTTCTTTTTAAACCAATAACAGTGTTTCTTTGGTCATTACTGGCTTCCAGAACAACAACAAAATAAACCTATTGAATTAACTGAAATTGTTAATGATTCATAATGCTACCTCCCATTGTCTTTTATTATCAATTTGTAAATATATAATCCCAAAGGATTTGGTAGTGCTTACTGTGATAGAACTCAGACTGTGTTGTACTAACCACTGTACAAACACAGTACAAGTAGCCAGGCCCTTTTCAAAGGAATTTACAATATAAGTATTGCATACCATGAAGTTTTTGTGGCTTAGCTGCTATTTGCTGCTGGAGAATGCTCTGTTAAGGCCTACTCTGTAGAGCTCATCATTGAAGACACTGTGTTGAAAAGTACAGTTAGCACATCTTGAGGGAAACCTTGTTGCTTAGATCCTTAGAAAGTGAAATAGTACTGAATGCTAAGGGAGTGGAAGATAACATGGTGCCGTGTGAATAAAACAAAAAATATAATATAGATCCCAGCAATCCCCCAGGTTTTCCAAAACCTCATGAAGTCGCTCCTAGTAGCATATATAAAACTCTGAGTAAGTTTTGGCAGGTAGTCTACTCATCTGCTACTATATCCTGATTTGTATAATCATACCCAATCCTTTTTATTATAATAAATAAATAAATATGGCTCACCCTCATTGGCCATACATGTTTCCTATTATCTGATGTAAAAAACACAGCAGAGGTAAGAGAAGAGCATCTGTTCATATTAAAGTTCACAAACCTCATTTAAATTGCAAAATCTTTGGATCTACATAAGGTCCAAAATACTGGCACTGGCAAAATAATGATGTTAAAATAATCTGGAATTTGCAGACTGCCCACAGAATAGAATTTCCACTGGTAACATAATTAAGGTATAGCAACTTGAGAAATTTACACAGATGGCCTGCACAATAATTGTCACTTAATTTATTAAGTAAATAAGAGTTGGGACTAATATTCACTGGGCATGTCTACATGAGACATTTACTTTGGAGTAATTAGCTCTATAGCAAATGTCTCAGTGTCTACACATGCAGCCCTATTAGGCCTCAGAACACTAATAAATTCTGCCACACAGTAGAACTTGTAAATTATCCTGCAAGCTAAATACAAGTACTACCCTGCTGTGGAGTTTTTTTACTCCCCAGCACTACACATGTAGATGCTGATGCAGTTGGCTAGGGCACAAGAATGCTTCAGTGCAGGGGCTGCCTGCCAACTAGCCTGCACTAGAGTACCCTCATGTACCAGCTAGCCCCTCCACAGCACGTTGAGCGGGGATGGAGCAGCCCCAGACTGGCAGGCTAACGACCCCCTCCCCCAGCCCTCTGCCAGCAGGGCTGCTCCAACCCAGCTCAACATGCAATAAACCCCAGCATGATAACCATGATAAGTAGTGCAATTGCTTTGACTAAATTTCAGACACAGATAAATAAAATAAATAGATGTTATGGATTTCTTAGTGCCTAATTTAACAACTACCACATACTGGATATTCCACGCAAAATAAAATTTCTTCCATCCGCCTCCTTAGATGATTCCATTTGATTATTACAGTGGAAAGTAATATTCTGATCTGATTCTTTCTGAACAGGAAAGTACCTCAGATTACACAAGTCTAAAACATACCAAAGTTAAAGTTGGCTTTCAAATGGGATCTGTAAAGAAAATAAAAATGTCACAGAATCAAGAAAACTGAGAATAAAAGGCAAAATATGTTTGAAAATTGGGTTTGACAAAGGACCTGCCAGTTTTTCTCACTAGATCAAACAAAAGTAAAGGAAATAAGTGGTCCATTGTGGAAAGATATGTACATAGAGGCAGCATGTGGCAATGTTGTTCTAGCTAACAATTGTCTAATGAAACCATTTCAAGCACACACTTTGAGCTACTCAACAAAGGAAACAAGAAAATGTTCCTTCTCTAACTGTAATATTTCCACAAGGACCATGGCAACAAGAAAAAGCTTCTTGATATTTATAAAAGGCTATAGCAGAACAGATGTCATTAGAGGAAAAAAAAAATCTCTCAATCATCTCAAACTAAAGATTTAAATTAGAGAATGTGCTACCGATGCAGCCTTAGCATAGGTTTTTATTTTAGGCTAACAATGCACTAATTGGATGACCCCAGGCAGGAGAGATCAATTTGTTAAAATGTACATAGCATTTCCTTCTCTGACTGAACAACAAATTCATAACAGAACAGGGGAAAAAAAATTCTCCATTTCAATCAAAATAATTTCTTCCTTGTGCTCCCAGGCATTTCCAGCAAGTGTTATATAGCTCTGGATAACATGCAGCACCAGATGGGATACCCTGAAAATCATACGGAGTTTTCCATAGTGATCAAAGACTTTGACCGAGTATATTGTTGCTCTTTAGAGGTATAATATAATCTTATTAGATACTGGAGGTGATAATACCATTCTATTCAGTGCTGGTTGGGCCTCAAATGGAATATTGTTTTCCTTAACCCAGAAAATAAAATAATTAGAAACCCTTTTTTTTAAAATGGGATAGCATGTCCTGCATATAAAATGTTCACTTGTTGTGGGAATTAAGTATAGTAACTGAACATATAGCTTGGTTTCCTGTATGTGTAACTGAATATATTTCATACATAATGATCCACTTACATTTTTGGGGTCGATTCAACTTTGGCTCCTATCTAAAAAATATCTGGCCCTGTATATTATTGCAATTTAATGTGGAAATAACTAGAATCACAGGTTATAGATCTAGCGGGGATTAATCCAATCCTCACATGTGTGGAAGGTGTACTTTTCCTAATCCACCTCAAACATATGCCTATCTACCCTCTTCTTATGGATATCCAATGAGGGAGATGCCACAACTTCCCTAGGCAGCTTATTCTATTGTCCTACTGCCCTTCCAATTCAGAAAAAAATCCTTAGATTTAATTTACATCTGCTTTGCTGCAGTTTAAACCCACCTCCTCCTGTTCCATCCTCCATGGCAAGGGAGTACAGTTGTTCTCCCTCTTCTTTACAGCAGCCTTTCAGATATTTGAAAACTGCTATCAGGTTCCCCTTAATCACCTTTTCTCCAGACAAAACATACCTAATTCTCTTAACCTTTCTTAACACGCCTTGAGTTCCAACCTCTTTATCATCTCTGTCACTTGCCTTTGGATCCTCTCCAGTTTTTCTTCTTAACATAAGGCATCCAGAATACTCCAACAAAGTACAGAGTGTGGCTATCACCTCCTCTTTCTTATAGTTTTATAGTTTCATAGTTAGTAGGGTCAGAAGGGGCCTGAGCAGATCATCAAGTCTGACCCCCTGCCATGGCAGGAAAGGATGCTGGGGTCAAACGACCCCGGCTAGGTGATTATCTAGCCTCCTTTTAAAGAACCCCAGGGTAGAAGTGAGCACCACTTCCCTTGGAGGTTAGTTCCAGGTCCTGGCTGTCCTAACTGTGAAGTAGTGCCTCCTGATACCTAGCCTGAATCTACTCTTGGTCAACTTATGGCCATTATTCCTCGTTATTCCCAGTAGTGCTCGGGGGAACAGGGACTCTCCCATTGCCTGCTGGTCCCCCCTTGGCCAGTTTGTAGATGGGCACCAGATCCCCTCTCAGCCTTCTCTTGTGGAGGCTGAATAGGTTCAGGTCCCATAGCCTCTGCCCGTAGGGTCTGCCCTGCTGCCCCTGATCATGTGAGCAGCCCTCCTCTGGACCCTCTCAATGCTGGCCACATCCCTCCTGAAGTGTGGTGCCCAGAACTGGACACAGTACTCCAGCTGCGGCCTGACCAGTGTTGCATAGAGGGGGAGGATCACCTCCTCGGACCTGCTCAAGATGCATCTGTGGATGCATGACAAGGTACAGTTAGCCTTCCTGACCGCATCTTCACTTTGGTGGCCCATGTTCATTTTGGAGTCAATAATGACTCCAAGATCCTTTTCTGCCTCCAGCTCCAAGATCTTTTTCCTAAATTGAAGACTTCTGTATAAGGCAGCCCTATTTCCACATGATGCTTTTTTGACAGTATTATATTGCAGACTTGCATTGAGCTACTAACCCACAATTATGTCTACAATTTTTATACACACTACCCCTATGGTAACAAAAGTGAAAGGAGATTGTGCAAATGGAAAGAGGAATCTTCCAAGCCTATTGGTTTTGTATTTTGTGACAGTAGACTTCTGATGCCAAATTCCAGAATTTGTGGCCTAGAGCTATTTCTATAATCAGAAGCCAGAATGTATATGTAGTTAAACCCTGATTATCTGAACCCCATTATCTGGATCTGAATGTTAAGTATTGGGATCTGACTCGATTCACAAATGCTGCCCAAGTGACGCCAACACTACCCTCTTTCCCCCTCCCTGTCCAGAATATATGCACCAGGGAAAGTCCAAACAAGTTCTCAAGAGTCTCTTTCTCTTTTCTTTTAGGTGTGCCTCAAAACAAGATGGAGAGCAAAATGATTAGAGAACCCACATATGCTTGCCCAAGTATCATTCCTTATAACATGAGGTGTGATAGGGGATTCAGTGATCAGTGATTGGCTAGGAGAAAGAACTGGAGCCTGAAGTAAATAAGATACATGAGTTAATGTTATTACTATATTTTAATTTTGTGGGGTTTTTAGAAAGGGCTAAGAGGCCCTTCCCTCCTCTAAATCACCAGATACAGAGATAGATGTAGTATCGGGCTAAGGTCCCACCCCAGGATTGTTGCAGGAGTAAAACTGGATAAAAGATAAAAACCAACCTGTCCTACATAGCTATAGACTAGAGCTCCCTTTCTAGGCTCCCACAGGACCAGCAATAGGAGCAGAAGGCATAGTACCCCTATTTTCCCAAATGCCAGAAGAGATTCATATAGCTGGTTAACAAGAAGAAAAATCCCCATCTAGAGCAGATTCAGTCCCAGGTGTTGGGATCTGTACTTTCCTAGTTGGCAGAAGACTTGGAGCAATGGCAAATAGTGACCCCTTCTTTTCACAGCCACCACGGTGGGCCAGTAAACAGATAAGCTTAAGTCTATCAAAGCAATAGATGGGGCCTTTTTTCCACTGGGGAGCTTGGGCATACAGCATCTCCAGAAGAGACATTTCTCCAAGCTGGGGAATATGTCTAGGCAAATGGGGTAGTCTTCTATTGTGGCTGCAGTAGGAGAGGCAGTCAGCAAGTGCAGCTGCTTCTTCTTCTTGGCCTGCACATAGCTGCCTGCTCATCTGCTTTTTTAAAGAACATTGGGAAGTAATAACTAAATTAATTCTCCAGACACCTGTGTTCTATTTCCTAAACTACATCTATTTCCTAAATTACATAGATCCTAAAATTCAAGAGTTCATTTTAAAATCTGCACAGTCTGCATAATTGGTCCTGAAGATTGTCTTTACTTCTACCTCAACTCCTGAGAGCAACTTTCCTCAGGAACTATATTGCCAGTTTACAAGAGTTTACAGTGCCAAGGATCTGGAAGTCAATTATCACAAGAATGCCACAAATCTTACATCTTCCAGAACAAAGGGCCTTATTCATCTCCTTGTTCCACAGATACAACTCAGAATTGCCAAAAAAAGGTGGGGGAAATGAAGAAGGAAGAAATGAAGACAAGAAAGGGGAAAAAAAGAAGGTATCACTAGAGAGGAAGTAGGAGATAGGAAAGAAAGGGGAGAAAATAGCTTTTAGAATAAAAAAGCATCTACTGGCTCTGGTGAGGTATGGAGGAAAATTACTGGTCTTTTGTGATTTAATAGTCACTGGCTTTGGAGGAACTCAAACTGGGAAGATAGATGTCACTATATGAATAGTATATAAATACTGTATACACAGCAGGGATTTTAAGTGGCCTGTACAAGCCAGCATGTTTTCACTATTAACACCTGTTGTTAATCAATAGTATGTTGTCTTATTTATTCTAAATGTTTGATGAAAATGACTTCCAGGGACACTGTCAGCTACAAACAGGGTAGTACGTACTGCAGACGTCTCTTAGGCTATAGAAAAAAATATGGGCTATTTTACCGTGTCTGAGAAGTACAATGCTATTTCAATATCTAATGTAATGCATAATTACAAATACACACAAACAGGTACAAATAATGGCTACAAAGTCTGTATGTACAACCATCTCCTGGTTTAGATTCCTAGCTGTGCAGCATTAATGCTCACTAAAAGTCTCTAGAAAAAAGGCTGTTTGTATGGAATCAAGTACATTATATGATTAATGGCAAAGTATGCAAAACAAACTACTTGAAAGCACTCCTGTTCAATGCTATTGGAGTGTAGGGTCTTGCTGCATACTTATGAAATTCAAGTACTGCTAAATTCAGAAAAGACACTATCCTTAATACATTCAGCATGGTAATCTTAAATTCCAGTCAGATGGACCCTAGCATCTGGCTTTTAAACATCTTAAAAAGATGTCTAGAGCATTAAAATTGATGCTAAAAACTGGCAGTGCAATTCAAAATTGTTGAAGAGTCTAGCATGCTCAAAGATTAAGGATAAGAGCAAAATTCAGCTGACAGAGTCAGATGTTTAATATCAGTGGAAAATGCAGTGAGTTTACCTAAAGCATGAGATTGAAGGGCAGGCACATTTTACTGTAAAATAGGTTATATGCATACCATATTATGCATCAATTTATAGCACCTTATGATCTGGATACAACTGGACTAGCATATAGTAAAAGGAAAAATAGAAGGACAATATTGAATTTGATTCAAAAGATAAATCTCAAGTCAATACTGCATATCTTATACTTTTAAAATCATATGAAATAAGACATTCTAAAAGTATAAAATTTAATTTAAATGCTTCATTCATTCTGCATTAACTTTTCAGGAAACGCATATCATGGTTACATTCATGGAAGGCCAAGTTTCTCTAGAGGAAAATATATATATATGCTCAGTTGTGAACTGAAAAATGAAGGTGCAGAGAAAAAGAAAGGCCATTATTGTTAAACCAGTATGTTAGCAATAAACTCAGGTCTCAGAACAAAGGGAGATAGTTCCATTACTGAAGCCAAGATGCTGATAGACTAAGAAAAGGTGTTACACTGAAAGAGAAACACAGGCTATTTTTGTTCTTGTATCAGTACCCTCAATTTGTTCCTCATTTAAGTATCTTTCAGTTTCCTCTACCACTCAGGCTGTTTTCTTTTAAGATTTCTATCATTTTTGTTACAGGTGATGCTCTGCTATTTTAATGGGCTGCTAAAAAATAAGGGGCATGAGCAGTTGCCAGCATTTTAATCTGTGTTACCTAGACCAACTTTGTATGGAATTAACCACCACAGCACTCAAAATTATTGCAACAGTCATGAGCACTATTGGTCAAGCTACACTAAGATAAGCAATGGTGAAAAAATGTCAATGAAAAAAAAAATCTAGCATAGGCGAAGACTTCATCTACCTAGGTTAGCACAGCACCCATTCCTTGCCTGTATTAAGAACATAAGAGATGCTGTATTTGGTCAGACCATAAATCCATCTGGCTCAGTCTCCTGAATCTCATAATGGCTATCAAATAGGTAAAGGTAAAACAGTCAGCAGTGATAGTCTTGCCGTGTCAAACTCTTTATAAGACATTTTAAAAAGTGAGCTGGGGAAGAGGCATCTGTCAAGAACACTGTATACACCCATTTTACATCAGTCCAAAGTTAGATTTGTTATTTTAACTTGCTTAAACTTTATTTTGAGCTACAAAATTTTCCACTAAAATATAGCCCATTTAAGGATGAACTCTTATCCTTGTAAGTTCAAAGTAAAAGCATCAAGTATTCAAAACAATTAGTTCTCTTTTATCTAGTTTAAAATTTTCTGTTTCCCTAAATGTAGTTTATATTAAAGGTATTTTGAAAGATTATTTTAAAAGCCAAGCAATTTTTAACAGTCATGACTTATCTTTGCTAATTTAATCAATTGATTGTAATTTCTTGCACATAGAGGAGAAGGAAAAATTCACCTCCACTTAAACAGTACAGGTTAGTAGGGCTATGTGAAGCTTTGGGTGCTAATTTGATTTGGAGAAGACTTGGCCTGACTCAGTGGCCGTATCTCCAAATTGTATCAGGAAACAAATAAAAACATCTGAATCAATTCAAAGCTCTTCAAATTGATTCAGAAAAGATTCAGAGAGCTTCAGAGATTTGGACAGTCCCTGCTCACTGCCGCAGGAAGCTGGACTCTGTGCCAGTAAGTAGGGGGTGGGGGGGTGAGGGAAGGAGGAGAGAACCATGGGGGGGACCACTACCAGGCCCCATCCCCTACCTGCTCCCCCAGCCCTCCTGAGCACCTCCCAGCCCCCCTTCATGATTGCCTCACCCAGCCCCAGCTCCTGGTTCTTTAAAAAAGCCCTGCGCTCCCCAGCACCAACTCCTGGTTGCTTTAAAAAAAAAGAAAAAAAAGCCCTGCATTCACACTCACTGGCTGCTGCAGCAGCCTCAGGGCTTCTGGGGGCTCACGGCAGAGCCCCACATGCAGCGTGGGGTAGTAGGGAGCAGCAGGGATTGCCCCCCTGTCTGGCAGGAGCTGCTGCATGTGGGGTTCTTTTTTATTTATTTATTTTTTTTAAGAGCTGACATTGGGGTGGGTGGGGCAGCCATGGGGGGGCTGGGAGAGTGGGTGGGTTATGGTGGCGCATGGCAGATCCCCCCATGTAGTGCAGGGTGATGGGGTGCAGCAGGAATTGCCCTCCCCAACCTGGCAGCAGCAGGTGAGTGTGGGCCTTTTTTGTTTGTTATTTTAAAGAGCCGGGAGCTAGGGCTGGGAGAGTGAACAGGGGATGGAGGCTCACTACAGAGCCCCCCCAGGCAGTGCAGGGCAGTGGGGAGCAGCAGGGATTCCCCACCCCCCACCACCAACCTGGTAGGAGCCGGTGAGTACCAGCCTTTTTTTAAAAAAAAGCCAGGAGGCTGGGGCTGGGCAGGACAGCCATTGACAGAGACAGCAGGCAGGGAATGGGGCCTACTTGATTTGGAGATTCGGCGGTGGCCAAATCTCTAAATCAGATTTGGCCGAATCGATTCAGGACAGAGGTTCGAATCACTGTCCCCCAAATCCAAATTCAAAGTGAATAGCCACTTCACACAGGACTACAGATTCCATATGTTCATGCTGATTCTTTTAAATCATTTACAAACCTTGATACATTAACCTAAATGGTTTGTTGAAATGTCTGTGGATTTTGCTTGCAATCCATATAGTCCCCCACTTAGTTCCTTTCTCCCTTTTTTAAGCACCTGACCCTGTCCCAGTTAGGTCAAAGAACAGAGGACTAGGAATACAAATGTTTCTGTAAGGCTTCCTGTGAATACAAGCCTGAGGGATTGCAGTTAAATGAAACTTGGTATGCAATTTCTTATCAAATCCAGACTGAATTAGCAATGAAGCCAAATTTAGATGAGTTGAATGTAATACTGAAGGCTAAGAAATACGTCTTGAAGTTATTAGGAAAGAGAGTCTGCCACCACAGTTTAAAGGGGCTTGATTACTCCCTTTGTCCAAGCAGAATGCTAAGAACAAAATTGGCTTGTAACATATGGACAGATATACCATGTTCCACCCTGAAGATCCATCACATACTTGAAAGCCAAGAAATTTAAAACTTCAGCCTTGCTCATAATTGTTCTCTAGGAAAACATGTATTATTTTTAGTTTAATGCAATTCTTGTTAAGGACCTTCAGTAATGAGGAAGGGAATGTAGGGATTGCCACAATAAGTCTATGCCATGAAGGAACCCCCTCTATGGACTGATTCTCCCATGGCTGACTGTGTCTCATTAAGGCACAAATTGGCTGAATGGAACCGGATAATATGAGGCATTTTGTTTGTTTGTTTTTATTTATATGATGCAATAATATGCACGTCCATTGGTCCTTCACTATTTCTAAATGATCAATAGAAAAGTTAGGAATGGATACAAGTTTATACTATATTATTAGTACTTAATATATATTGGATATACTTAGGGTCGTATGCATCTACATACTGGCTATCTCTACACGAGACACTGACTGCATAGTTATTTAGTACTTGCATGTACAAGTAGTAAGTTACTGCACAGGTGTTATGTGTAGTAGCATCCCCAAATGGCTTTTTGGTGATACTGACTGCGCATGAACTTGTTACTACTGCACAGTAGTGTTGCATCATGCTTCATTCCATGTGATGCTACTGCACAGTAGTAATGAGCTACTGCGTAGTCAGCATCTCATGTAGACATGGCTGCAGTGTGCTAATGATTAATTATTACTTCATTAATATAGTTCAAGACCAGAGGAAAAAAACAGATCTAAGAATACTGGAAAGCCCTATTGAACATTTAAGGGGAAAGGGTTACACAAGTCCTTTTTTCAAATTTTAACCATCAGTCAAAGACTTGGTAGACTTACCTCTCTTGGATACTCACCTAGCTGCCCTGCTTGGGTCCCACATATTAGGTTCATGTGCTTTGAACGTTCCTGTGGTCTGGGTAGGCTCCAGCATTATTTTTCATTGGCCTTTCTGATGCACATCTTTCATCAGGTGATCGATTTCCTGGTTAGACTCATCAGCTAATTAAAGTTCCCTAGGGAGTTCCCTATCAGATGATCCACTGTATAAATACTAGCCTGATTGGATTGGCTTTCTGATTTGGTCACTTTCTCTGCCCTAGGTAATCTTTGCACCTGTAAATTTTTCCTTCTCTACAGCTATATCATTACTTTAATCTACCAAGTATGTAGACTAGTGTGGATCACTGTGCTATCTCTGGATTAACCCTAGAATACTATGATTCAAAAGACTCAAACTCCTGTTCCAAGAAGGAAATATTTGACCTTGATCAATATTTGATGCAGCTTACTTCCTCCAGGGTTCTAATGTATTTTCACTGGCTAGTACAGTGCAGGGCCAGTGACAGACATTCAAAAAGCCCAAGCCTGAATTGATTCAATCTTTGCAGGTTAGTCTAACCTGCAGCAGGTGAACAGGTTTGCAAGTGGATAGATGTTTGGCACATGCCTGCAGTGGCTCAGGCCAGGAGCACTAGAGCAGCCCTTCCCTGCCAACAGGGAAGCTGAGCTGAGGAGCATGTGGCCAGGACCCGGCAGCCTGAGTTAGACTGAGGAGGGGTTTAAACCCTCCTCTAGGCCTGCAGGATTTGGATGATGGGGGAAGAGGAGCAGGAGCAGGAGAAAGAGGAGGGGAGGCCTCTGCCCACCCCAGTGGCTCCCTGAGAACTGGGAGCAAAACCTGCACACAGAGTTGCCAGGCCCCAGAGGGGAACTCTTCCCCCTCCTCCCTCTCCCCTACTGATGCATGGTGAAGAAGAGGGCTCTGTTTGGTGCTGAGGGGGCTCTTTCCCACTCCTCTTCCTCCCTTCTTTCCTCTGCCCTCTGTCACTGCCATGGGGTGGGGAGAGAGGCACTGCAAGGCTGCTTGACCCTGGAGGGGAAGACTCTCCCCTGCTTCTCCCCCACCACTCATGGATGGGGAGGGGAGGCTCCATGCGATGCTGCCCAGCCCCAGATGCGGCTGCTGTTCCCCAAGCCCCACCATGGGACAGGGAGGGGGGCTCCATTTCATGCTTCAGAGGACTCTTACCCCTCCTCCCCCTCCTTCTGTGGCAGAAAAGAGAAAGCAAAAGAGAAAAAAAATCAAACCTATGAAGAAGTTCAGCGAACAACCTATATAGCAATTAAGTCTCATTAACTAATACAGAGTCCTTTTTCAAACATTCTACCCAAACAGGCACATCCAGACAAGCATGCATGTGCACTCTGCGGCACCTCAAACCTGTTTGGGGCACCGCAAACCATATGTGGAATATGTGCAACCATGCACCACACTTTAAATTTGCAGCATGGCACCAAAATTTGATACTAGGAAATCCCAGTATCAAACAAAATGTGGCAAAAAGACCACTGGAGGCTGTGTCCTGCAGGGAGACAGTCTGGCTGCCAGATCAGCGTTTCCCCTCCTCTACGTTCACCCCAGCACCTCCAGCATGCCAGGAGCCAGAAGAAGCAGAAAACGGGCAGTTTGCTTTAAGCCCCACACTGTAGTGGATGTGCAGGGGAGTTGACACTGCTGCTGTTCACCCTTCCTTTCCTTCCCCTCCCTGAATTTAGCAGCAGTTGAAAAGAGGGGCAAGTACTGGCCTTCAATGCTTAGCTCCTGCTTTCATGCAGCTATGGGGCCCTAGGGCTAAGCACTGCCACCAATTGTTCGTTCTTTCTCTTCTGCTTCTGAAATCAGGGTGGGGAAGGGGGAAAGGAGGGAGAGGAAGAGTGAACAGCAGCAGCACCCACCCCCTCTAGGCTCAGGAGCTGCACATAAGCAGGGGCTCCGGGTATCCTCCCCCCAGTGACCAGCCGGTGAGATCAAGGAGCTCACTGGTGTCGAGTACCATGGTGAAGAGGCTGTGGCCATGCTCCTCTCAGCAGCATGTAGCGCATGCAGAGTAAGCTCTCTTCACTGCACATGTTCCTCAGCTACCATCCTGGATCTACATATGTTCTAAGCCACAAAACAATACTTGTTGCCACAAAACAAGACTAGTGCTAATCAAAAGCAAGCATACCACACTAAAGGATCTGATCTATGATTCCCTCCATGGGCTCAGCCATATTAATGCTGGGAGCACTTTACTATTGTAAGAATACTGATGAAGGACTCCCTGTGTGGATGAAGCTATCCTGGGGAAGCTGTATTTTGTACTGGCACATGTTAGAGCTTTGTATTTCCAAATATCAAGTCAGTAGTAATTACTTAGTCACCTGTTGCAGAATATGGGCTTCTAAAATGAACTTGCAGCTCTCATTGCTACTTGGCATAATTGAGGTAATTTGCTTATGAGGTATTTAAAAATAAGAGAAATAACAGTCATACCTGTTAACAGTATAAGAAAAAGAAAAGGCCAGTACTTTTAAACACTTCAGAGCAGGGGTCAGCAAGCTGTGGCACACAGGCTGGAATCAGCCTATGGAGCCTTTGGGTCTGATCTGTGGACACAGGGCTTCAGCAACATGCAGAATATAGCAGCAGGTAAAGAGTGGGAAAAGCAGCTGGCAGCAATGCTGAGCAGCTCCTGCTTTCATGCAGCTATGGGGCCCTGGGGCTAAGCACTGCCACCATTGTTTCTTCTCTTCTGCTTCTGAAATCGGGGGGGCAGGAGGGAGAGGAAATGTGAACAGCAGCAGCACCCACGCCCTGGGCTCAGGAGCTGCAAGTAAGTGGGAGGGAGGGAGCAGGGACATAGCTGTGGAAGGCAAGGGAGGAGTGTGAATGAGTGGGCACGCAGAGCCCAGCACCAGCTGGCCAGGAGTGTGAGGCTCGCACTGGTGTCCTGGGGCACCGCCAGCGGGGCCCGGGCTGGCAGGGGCTCTGTGGAGCAGAGCTGGCTCCCCCCTCTCCCTGCCAGCCTGCACCCCACTGTGGGCCCTCCCCTGCTGTGACTGCACTGGGTACGCCCACTCACTGTCACTCCCCCACCGCCTGCCACAGCCATTTCCCTGCTGTCCTGCCCACAGCTGCCACTGCTCTGGCACCACATGGTTCCTGGCTACAGCGCCAGGGTGCAGGACTCAGCAGGAGCCAGCTCAGCCCTCATGATTCTCCGCTGGCTCCATGCAGTATTGGCCAAGCCAGTAAGGTTCCTGCTGCATACTGTGGTCTTGGCCATGCAACTGGGACATGGTGCCCGAGTGGTGAATGGGGGAGGTGGAGGGGTCAGGAGAGACAGGGAAGTGGAATGAGAAGGGCAGCAGTGGCAGATGGGAGGGGGAAGTGGTGGTGACCAGAGCACAGGGCCCACACCAGTACCAGGAGTGGCAGGAACACAGAGCCCAGGCTTGGAGGAGCACTATTACAACAACACAGAATTAGTCAGCAAGACCTAATACAGTGGTACAGTAATATAGGAAACCGGAAACTGAAAAGAACTACTACTCTGCTCTGTTGTGGTAAAGACAGCCTCTGTATTTTAATATTTAGAGGAGCCCATTGATAAACAAGGTAATTATTGATGTGTAATATTAGTTATGCTCTCTATTCTTTTCTCACCCTTCTCTCTCCAAAAAAAGGAAAATCAGCTATAAAGTACAAGTATACAATAACCCCAAAATATAACAGTTCACGCAGCCTGAACAAAATCTAAAGCATAAGTAATCCTTTTGTTTTAAAAATGCATGAAAGTAAAAAAAAAAAAAAAAACCCTAATAAATTTGTTATGTCTGACATCATTCCTGGGCATTGATTCAGACTCCAAATTTAATTTCAATAAAACCCTAGTCACAAAAATTGTACTTTCCTGGATTCAGAGCCATCTGACTGATACTATCTGAAAGTAACTGAACTAAACATCATTTCCAACATTATTTAAACAAAATTACAAAATAGATTAATATGTCTGTTAAAGAGGTTTGCTGCAACATCTAAGACAATATATGTAATGTCTTGCACTCCAAAATTTGTCTAACCGTATCCAAACTGTGGAGTTGGTCGAATAAAACATAAAACCCTAAGAAATCCCTGACTCTTTTGAATATTAAGGTATTCTGTTCACTTGAAAAGGAGTGTAGTAATAGACTTCCTTTATAACACGAATTTTTTTATGCCATGGCCACCCACCACTGGCGGTTTCAGAAAAATAGAAATTACGAAGGAAAACTTTTCTTTTAATTGGAGACAGTCCATGCAGCAGTGGCTAACACACACAACCGGAGACAGAAAATCTCATGAGGGTGAAGTTCCATGGATTTAGAATGGTCGACATGTAACGTGTAATGTTAAGCAGCATCAGAGTTAAAACATACTGTGAGCAGTCGCACATTAAGGTTTAATATGGTTTCTTGCCTGCAAAGCTCCGCCCTGCCACTAGAGGGCTGGTGAGCAGGGGCACAGCTAGGAGCTGAGGGTTGGTGCTGGAAGTGGTGCACCCTGGGATGCTGGGGGACTGCAGATTACTCATTTTTATCTCTGTGTAGCAAGCTGAAGTTCCCCCAACATGAGCTAGGTACGACAGCCCCGAGTTAACCCTTGCCTGAAGTGGCGTAACTTTCAGACAACTAGGAGGCAGATAGAATGAGTTAACGAGCTTAAGTGTATGAACACTCACACTTTAAGCACCCTTAATATGCTTTAAGTGTAATGTGTAATTTGAGTTGTATTTTCATCTTTTCTACAGTCCTCTTCTATGATCTTAAGCAAATTTTTGTAATTTGTTACAAAGGAAGTAGGGGGGTTAGATGGGAGTTTGCTATACAGCAATGGGAATTGAAAGAAATAAATAGTATACAGTTTATCTAACAGCATAGCTGAAACTTTTATGAGTGTAGGCCTTCTTACAAAAGTTTTGGCATTTTCACTGCATCCTGCTAAATGACACTAAAAGTATACTGAACTCTATACTCTCAAAAGGCATGAGTTGGGTGCAGATTTGCAAATATGCCACAAAAAAAACTAGAGGTACATCAGCTTGAATTTCCAAAATGCATCATTTGCCTATACAAACTTGTATTTGTTCATGTAAAGTGACTCTTAGGGCCCTGCCATACATTACACTTAAGCCACAATTAACCAGTTAATCACATTTTAAGTTGTGACCCAACCACAGTCAAATAATGCAATGATAAAAAGAGGGATAAGCCACAACGTTATTACACATCTTTTGTGGAATAATTTTGTGGCTCGTTCCTATCATGGCATTAATTGAACATGTGGCCAAGGGACAACCCTGTGGCTGGGAGCCCCATTAGCTGATGAGGCTCCCAGACACGGGGATGCATAGGGCACTCTCATACCTGGAAGCCCATGTCAACTGGTGGGGCTCCCAGCTTGTTGCTTGCCGGTACAGGGGGAGCCTGGGATCCCGGGTTCCCCCTATACCAGTAATAAGGTATGCACAGTCCCACAATCCGATGCACGATCTGATGCGTGATCCCACAATCATGCCTCCTGCCATACATGTGTGGCATGGCAGGAAGCACAACTTTGTGTATTGTGCATCAGATCCCATCACACCCTTACATGTACATCAGGAAGGATTCTTATGGAACTAAAAAGGGTACCTGCATACATAATGGCCCATGTGTCTCACAAATGCAAGAGAGTTGTTTTCTACTTATAACCAGCACCTTGGACTCCTGGTGGCATTCGTTCATTCATGAGCTATACTAGCATTCCAATAAATTAATTCTGAAAAAGGAACAAAACCAAAAACACCTAAAGAAGTCCTCTAAGTATATCAAAATAAAACCCATCCTGGAATTCATACACCAGTCTGCCAACCTCTCCCATCAGAGCAACCAATAAAGAACAACCATATTTTGAGACATGTTCTGAGGTTGAACAAAGGGAAGAAAAAGTGTTCTTGAAAAAAAAGAGCCCTTATGGAAAATGCATTTCTACTCTTTAAGCTAGGACACCAGAGGCAGGGCAGGAAGCACCAAGAACTTAAGCTAAATGCATCTGCTGCAGTATCACTCGAGGAGCAAGGTACTGAGAGCCAAATTAGGTAGATTTCTGGCAAGTGGCTTCAGTAAGAACAGAAAAGTATCAAACCATTGAAAATCAACTTACATGCAAATATTTACATATTTTATTAACTTTTCATACTGCTCCAACTAAGTAAAATTTAATAGCTTTAATTTATTGTTTTTATTTCTTGTTTGCAACACATCTGGGTAGCTTACATATGGCTATAATCAGGAATAGATGTTTTAGAAAAGTCAGAAAAGGATTACAGGAATAGATAAAATAGCATTTTTTCCTGGAACTTTAATAAACTGGAAAACTTCTTTACTCTTAAGATTGTCAGATGTTTTTAAATTAATATAAAAACAAACCACGGCAGTTATGTTTCATCAAAGAAACCTCACATATTTATTAGCAGAAGAAAATCATTCCTAACTTCTCCCATATTGCATCAATTTCTCAAGGAAGCATCTATTTTATACAGCTTTTAATTTACAATACTTCTCTTCAACATTTCAAAACTGCCATTTCAGAAATAAAACAAAGGGGAAAAAAAACTTTTTAGCAATGACCTATGCCAGCAGCACTAATGAGCTTTTCTTATACACATTTTATATTTTCTCTTTAAGAGATTGTGAAATTTAGAAAGTTCTTGATGTTAATTCAGATTGAACTTCAAACGCATCACTGATCTGCCTTTTCAGAATTGTTTTAAATGGATTATAGTGTTCCCTAAGGGCAAAAATTATTTTTCAGAAAATAAACACCCCCCCACCTTTGTCAGACATGAAAACAACTGATTTTTTTAAATTGTGCTTTCATGGATTCTAAAATGGGAAAGTAGCCACCTTTTTAAAGTTTGCCAAACATTGTTTTGTCAGCAGATTCAAGATTTTTAAGTGGCATCTTGTTACATAGCAAATCCAGAGATAGAGCCAAAGGGATAGATCAGTAGGCCATAAATGGACAAGTAAAACAAAGTAGTTATGGTTAATTTTACTCTATCTGTAACTGAGAAAGTGTTTCTGCATCTTCTAGACACAGTTAATGGAATGAAGTTACGAAATTATGTCTTGTTTAATCCCTTCTTCATATGGCTGTTATCATTATCATCTTAGTTCTGTGTAGGAGAAAGATTTATTTTCTAAACTGAATGCAAAATGTCTGGAATCAGAACATCTATATAAATGCAGGTCACTATGAGAGGTTGTCTTACCAGATGTATCTATGGGATGGGACCTGTGGAGATCAGAAGAATCCAAGAATTGTTAGTAATGTTCCCTTGGCATATTGCTGTGAGTAATTCACCCCTATGTTCTGGCAAGTATAAGGCCTATTTAATCAGAGAGAGTTTTATTAAAATATGTTTACTTTGGGGCTTGCAGGGGGCTGCAGCCCAGCTGGGGGCCCCCTCCGGCAGGGCTGGGGGGATACAGGTCTGGGATGGGAGCACCAGCAGGGAAGGGGGTGGGCATTGTGGGGTGGGTGCAGGTGACTGCCAGGGCTAGGGAGCAGGTTTAGGGGCTCTGAGAAGAGCCAGCGAGGTGGGTGGGGAGACAGAGCAGAGGTGTGTGGGTGGGGACTGAGAGAGTGGGGAGGTGTCTGTGGGAAGCCCAACATGGAGGGCTGGCTCAGTTCAATGGTGCCTGGACCAGAATTCATGTGCCATGGGGCTGGAAGGGAAGCTGCACATGCAGGCATGGAGTTGCGCACCATTAGGTCGGGTGGGCTCCTAATTACCTCCATGGGCAGCTTTCCACTGGAGTGCTGGAAGCCGCAACATGGAGGCATGGAGCCTGTCCGGTTTGATAGCACACAACTCCCAGTTCTACTACAGACCACCCAACCAGGGGGAAGAGCTGGACCAGGACTTCTCCAGTCAGCTTATGGAGGCAGTTAGGTCAAGGGATGTTATTGTCATGCGTGACCTAAACTACCCAGACATTTGCTGGGAGGAGCAGACAGCCCAGTCTGACCGCTTGCACGGGTTCCGGGCTGTATTACAGGACCTTCACCTTATCCAGGAAGTGCGCAGCCCCACTAGGGGTAACACCTTGCTGGACCTGGTCCTGGCCACAGGGGATGACCTGGTGAGGGGACTGCAGGTCCTTGAATACCTGGGCAATAGTGATCACGACCTCCTGGATTTCACTATCCAATGGAGGGCATCAACGGCTCACACCAAGGCTAAAGCCCTTGACTTCAGAAGGGCCAACTTCAATGAGCTTAGGAGACTAGTGGGGGAGGCACTGAGGGCCCAGAAGGTAAAGGAGATGGGAGTCCACAAGGGAAGGTCATCCCTTAAGGGAATGATCTTCCAGGCCCAAAGAATAACAGTTCCTGAGAGAAGCAAGGGGGGTAAGAGTGCTCAGAAATCCCCTTGGCTCAGCAAGGGCATTCAAGAATGCCAGAGGACTAAAAGGGGGGTGTACAACCAGTGGAAGGGAGGGTCTGTCACAAAGGAGGAGTACTCTTCCTCTTCCTGTAAATGTAGGAGGGCTATTAGGAAGGCCAAGGCAGACATGGAACTCAGGCTAGTGTCCAGGATTAAGTACAACAAAAAGTCCTTTTTCAAGTACATTGGGAGCAAGAAGAGAGCACCAGCCAATGTAGGGCCCCTGCAAGACTCAGTTGGTAACCTTGTGGCTGTGCCAGACAAGAAAGCTGATATTTTTAACAGTTTCTGTGCCTCTGCTTTCTTGAACAGGGACCGGGATATCCCACCTACCAGAGGTAGGGACAATCTTGGGGATAGCTCTGTCAGGCCTTCAGTCAGTGCAGATGTAGTTAGGGATCTTCTGGAAGGGCTAGACATTTTTAAATCTGCAGGTCCAGATGTCCTCCACCCAAGGTTGTTGAGGGAGCTGGCAGGGGTCATCGCGGAGCCCTTGGCCCAGCTGTATGAGCATTCATGGTCATCTGGCCAGATACTGGGGGATTGGAAACTGGCTAATGTGGTCCAAATTTTCAAGAAAGAGAAGGAGGACCCACATAACTATAGGCCTGTAAGCCTCACCTCAGTGCTCCAGAAGATCTTAGAGAAGATCATCAAGGAGCACATCTGTGGGGGGCCAGCAGGGGAGATCATGCTCAGGGGCAACCAGCATGGGTTCATCAAAGACAGGTCCTGCCTGACCAACTGATTGCCTTGTATGACCAAGTAACTAAATCCTTGGATGATGGTGTCACCGTGGATGTAGTCTTTCTAGACTTTAAGAAGGCCTTTGACACTGTCTCTCACCCCATCCTCATCAATAAATTAAGCAACTGTGGCATTGATGCCTGCACAGTTGGATGGGTAAAAAACTGGCTGATGGGGCACACCCAGAGAGGGTGGACAGGTTGTACTCAACCTGGCAAGATGTGAGCAGTGGGGTACCCCAGGGCTCAGTCCTCCAGCCTGCACTGTTTAACATCTTCATCAGCGACTTGTATGAGGGGGTAGAAAGCATGCTGTCCAAGTTCGGTGATGACACCTGTGGGCCAAGGTGGGCACATTTGAATGGAGAGAGAGGCTGCAACTAGATTTAGACAGACTACAAAAGTGAGCAGATGAGAATAGGACGAGGTTCAACATAGAAAATGCAGGGTGATGCACCTTGGAAGAAGGAATCCACAGCATACATACAGGCTGGGGAGTTCCCTTCTTGAAAGCACAGAGGCAGAAAGGGATCTTGGAGTCATTACTGACTCCAAGATGAACATGAGCCGTCAATGCCAGACAGCAGCCAGCAAGGCCAGCCATACCTTGTCATGCATCCAAAGGTGCATCTCAAGTCGGTCCAGAGAGGTGATACTCCCCCTCTATGTAACTTTGGTCAGGCCGCAATTGGAATACTGCATCCAGTACTGGGCACTGCACTTCAAAAGGGATGTGGCTAGCCTGGAGAGAGTTCAGAGGAGGTCCACCCGTTTGGTGAGAGGGCAGCAGGACAGGCCCTATGAGGACAAACTGAGGGACCTGAACCTGTTCAGCCTCAGCAAGAGGAGGCTGAGGGGGGACCCAGTGGCTGCCTACAAACTCATCAGGGGATATCAACAGCAAATAGGTAGAGCCCTATTCTCCCCAGCACCACCTGGGGTGACAAGGACACTGGTAATAAGCTGATGAAGAATAGGTCTAGGTTAGAGATCAGAAGGCACTATTTTACAGTTATGGTGGCCACATTCTGGAACCAACTTCCCAGGGAAGTGGTCCTCGCCCCTACCTTGGGCAAATTCAAGAGGAGGTTGGATGATCACCTGTCTGGGGTGTTGTGAACCCAGCATTCATTCCTGCCTGTGGCAGGGGGTCAGGCTGAATGATCTGTTCAGGTCTCTCCTGACCCTAGCTACTATGAAACTATGAAACCATTGGGCTGGGCCAGCTGTCTCCGTGCCTCCACAAGGGGCTTCCAGCACTCCAGCGGGAAGCTGCACATGGAGGCACGGAGCCTGCCAGGCCCAATGCTGGCATAAACCAACCTGGCCTAGTCCAAAGGCATACGCCAGTGGGCCAGGCTGCCTCCATGCTAGGACGTGCTAG
The DNA here is from genome assembly GCF_052110815.1 of Crocodylus siamensis. NCBI lineage: Eukaryota > Metazoa > Chordata > Crocodylia > Crocodylidae > Crocodylus > Crocodylus siamensis. The sequence goes on along the minus strand of NC_143398.1, from coordinate 197,082,449 downwards.
CCTTGGGATTCAGCCAGAGGTGCTCACCACTGAAGGCTCTGCCTGCAGCAGTCAGAAACACCCCAGGGGCCCACTGCCTGCTGCCACTGATCTGGTAGTGGTGGGGGCTATGCGCCAAACCCCACACCCACCCACATCCCCCCCCCACAGACACTCCACATGCCTCTTCACAACTGCCCCAAACCCCACACCCACCCACAAACCCCACACTCCTTCACAAGCTCCCCACAAACCCCACACCTGCCCACAAACCTCCCCACACACAGACCTTCACAAATCCTCCGCACACGTACAAACCCCACACCCAACCCCAACTATACAAAGTACCTGTATATATTTCTAAGGAAGGTTCAAATAGTGTTATACTCAGTCTAATTTGTAAAATAATAATAATAGTGCATAATTTTGAGTTTTAGTGCTCATTATTTTGAATTTTTTTGTGCATAATTCCCTGGGGTATACAGAGTGGTCTCAGCAGGAGCTCTGATTTTCCATGGTGAAAAACACAAAATCAAATGCCAAAATATATAGGTGTTTAGAATTTATTTTATTATAGTGATTGAGCACTGGTAGGCTTCCAAATTGCTTTAAAACTATAAATATATCAATAAAACACTGTGTTCAGTTGATACCTGTATATATAGTGGCCTTTCATTTTAATCATGGATTTGGGGTTTTTAATCAGAGAACTTGTGATTTTTTATCAGAGAATTTGTGATCTTTATCAGAGAATATCAGGTTTCTTGATGCCTGTTCAATACCAAATACCCAGTCAGGGGCATGTGTAGACACACCCAATGGTACTACAAGTTAGTCCTGTGTTTAAGTACTGTACTGAATTATTGCCTACATAACTATGAATGTATGGTTTTCAAAGATATTAAGACATTGACTTTGTTCAAACTTGTGGGTAGTGAGGGCATCTACATGTGCAATTAATGCATAGAAAGCTTACTGTAAAGTAAAATACTGTGCAGTATGTTTTCCGTGATAGCATACCTACATGTGCACTGGTCGTTAGGAAATTTGCTCCCAACAGTAGTAGTTCAGGGCAGGGGGGGCTTTAGGCTCCCACAGGTGCCAGCCCCAGGCTGGCAAGGGACACCAGGGTCAGGCCTGGGCTCCAGGGGTGGGGGGGCAGCTGTTTCCCAGCCCCCTGCTGTGATTGGCCAACTGGGGTAGGGGGCTGGGAAGTTGTCCCCTTCCCCACAGCTGTTTCCCAGCCCCCTGCCCCAATCGGCTGGTGGTTCAGTTAGCAGTGAGCCCCCAACTGGGCAAGAATTCTGCACCCACTTGAAGGCTCACTGCCAGCTGCCCCATGGGTGGGACAGCTCCTGGCCAGCCCCTGGCTGAGCAGGAAACCAGCTCCCCAGTCCCAGAGCTGCTAAGATCCCTGCTCCTGTGAGCCCACTGGAGGCCACAGTGCTGGGACAGAGGAGGCAGAGAGGGACCCAGTCCCTACACTGATTGGCTCCCAGGGGAGCCAGGAGATGAGCAACACCAGGACTGGGTCCCCTGCTGGTGTGGCTGATCAAGAATAAATTTGCATCTACATGTCAGCATCTACATGAGCCCTACTGTGCAGTAAGTACTACACAGCTAGTTTAGTAGCTGTATTTACAAGTACTAACTAACTGCACAGTAGCCTAATTTACTATGCAATAGGTGCTGTGCATGGCTACATGGTGACACTTTACTGCACCATTGCTTAGTCTACCGCACAGTAAAGTGTCTTGTGTAGACACACACAGTATGCACTTCTAAATATTAAGGCAGTGGTATTTTACTAATTTAGTAGTAAACGTAACTATAATGCAGTATACTACCGCTGCTACTAATTTTAGCCTAATTTCTAGAAAGCCTAGTATGCTGAAACAATATATGTTATGAATAATAGCGATTCTTTGGAAATGGTTTGTTTTTGCATGTGCCTTAGGTTTGAAAAAGTCATAGTTATAGTAAATAAAATTAGCCTTATAACCTGCTCATAAAGCCAGTTCTCCCTTAATTTATAGACATTTGTCCACAGGGCAGGGTGTAAGGTTGTGTAGAAATACTGCAGTTGTCATATAAATTTGTATTAACAGACATCAAACAAGGCTGCTGCACATGCTGCACTTTAAAATAATCTTGAAGATGGAATAACCTTGAAGACCACTTAGAAGTCCCTTCAGCACAGAAGGAAACAGGATTTTACTGACCATGGTCAGCATGTTTCACCACTGATCTGTTTGTTTTGCTGAATTCTTATTTGCTCAGAGAGCAATTTAAGATGCTGCCTGTAAGATAAAACAATATACTCTTTAAATCCTTGGTAAGGGCCTAATCTTGCAACTCCCTTTACTCCATTGATTTCAGCAACCACTAAAGGCACTCAGAAGCCAACAAAAATAAATCAGCAATTGTTATGGTTGGACCCCGTGCCTTTTTTTTTCTTGGCCATTCCTACATATTTAGGTCCACTGAGTTTCTCCTGTTGACAGTTCATAAATTTAAAATGAGAGATACATATTCTGCAACCCACCATGGGAACATACAAACACTGGGGGAGGTTAGATCATGTTAAAAATGACCACTGGATCTAACTTAGTTTGCCCAGGTGCAGACCCTATACTTAGGGTGCATCTATACATTACCCTATGGGGATGTTCTTACTGTGCTGTGCTTTAGTACTTCCTTTTACCAGTAACCACCTGCACTGCACTAAACACATGGTGCATGGTTTTTTTTAGCAGCTACTTTACTGTTGCAGCAAGCTATAATGGGGGTGTGCACCACTATGGAGAAGTAGCTGCTGGTCATGTGTAGACACCTGTGGATGCTACGTCACCATAGCATGTCACTATGGTGACGTATTGTCATGTGTAGATGCAGTCTTAGATCCCTAGTTAGGTCAATTTAAGTGTGAACTGTACAGAAATTTAGGAAAAGTAGATTGGCTGACCTGATCTAAGTTAAGTATTAAGGACTGGGTCTGGTGAGACCAATCTAACTGAACTTCTGTACTGTTCCCAGCACAGCCCCAGGGGTAGAACAGCCCAACCACTGGCATCAGCTCCAGGGCCTTCCTATCCCTACTCCCACCCCTGGCAGCAGGCTATTTTTAACTCCCTAGCCTCACCCCCAGATGGACAACACTCCACATGGACCCCAAGCCCAACAAACTCCTCATCCTGTAAGCTGTTCCTGGTGCCAGTTTTACCAGAGTTCACCAGTGACAGGAGCTGAGGAAGTAAGTCAGGGTGGGAGAAAGGATGGGTGGAATCAGGGGGGGTCAGTCTGCCTGGTGGGGGTTGTTCATATGGGGGTTTAACCAGAGGGCTAAAAATAGCCCTTGATCCAGGGGTGAATAAAGAGGCCCCCCCCATCCCCCCAAGCCTCCTGTAGACCCTGCTTGCCCCTTCAAACCCCCCAACCTCCATGGCAGACCCTGTTCCCCAGCCCCAGCCCCTTCAAGTCCCCCCATCCTGACTTACCTTAGATTGGGTGGCCATTTTTAACTTGATCTAACCCCCCCGAAGTCTGTACGCACCTCATGAGAAAAGGCCTCATGGCTAAAAAGTGCTGTTAGTATCACAGGTAAGAAATATTCAGTAACTTGGGAAAGGACAGTTTAAACTCAGACGTATTAAACCACTATGGCAGACAGATAGGTAGGGCACTGATGTGTTTATAAGCACTGAAGTTAGTGTTTATTTCAATGGTAGATTTGCTAGTTTGCTTTTCTTAGCTGTAGGCTCATCTGTACAAATGAATTTTAGTTTTCATGTTTTACAAATAGTAACACTGGGAGACAAATGATCTCTAAACTTGGCTTTTGCAACAAGATATTCAATATGTTCTTAAATAAAATTCTTCTCTTATTTAGCCTTCCCTGAATACCAGAGACAGTGATAGCATTTGCTCATATTTTATTACAGAGAGTAATTTTTAATAACTTATGTTCTGGAGTACTGTTCACCTTGTTTTAAAACAAGATTTTAAAAGATACGAGATCCAGTGGTTAAAAACTAAAGAAATGCCTTGCTTCTACTGCATTAATCAGTTGCAAAATGAAACAAACTTATTTGTAGAGCACAACATTAAAACCTTTTCCAGCTGTTACAATGAAATTTGCTAGCACAATAGTGCTTAAAGCAATATTATCTGTTAAGTTTTAGTGAAAATGTTTAATTCTGGCTTCCTGTAAGGAAATACCTCCTTAGTTTTAGAAATGTAATATTGATTCAACTCTGATTCAATATTTGATTACAATATATTGATTTGGAAAAATTACATGCCTAAGCTAATAGCTTGATCCTTATTTCTCCATGCACAGCACAGCAGAGCCTTGAACTAACATATGCCCCATCAACGCAGAAAAACCTTTATGGCAGATAAGCCAAAATGAAACTTCCCTTTCAACTAATTGCTTGCATTTATTCTAGATATAAGAGAATACAGGTAGCATTTAAACATAAATGCCACCAAAACTTAAAGAAAACTAGACTCTAAGGCTGAGTCCAGACAAGCATGGCCATGTAGAATGTGGCACCGCAGACCCATCTGCAGTGCCCCCCCACTGCACATTCAGGCATTCCTCATGCTGATACCTTACCCTTACCCCACCTGGGGTAACCTGCCAAGTGCCACTGGTGTGCTTCTGCTACTCATCCCCAGGCAACCAAATGCCCATGCTCATCTGGACAGGCCCTAAATGTGCAAATATTTATACACCAGCATAATTTTACCCATGTGAGTAAACATAAAAGCAGTATCCCAGTGATGAAAATCACTTAATCATTCATAGATAGATAGATTCACAACAGGTATTATGGGCTCCTGACTTGCAAAACAACATGCCCTATGTATAAATATGATATATCAGTATCAATATATTCATATATGATAAATTTAACAGGACTCTGCTCTTTCAGGGCTTGATACTGCAACGTATCAAAAAAAAATACCCAGTAAGTGTAAATTTGAATAAGAACTGGACCAAACCCCTTGGTCAGTTTTATATTAAGGTGAATAATTTGTTATGATAAAGTTTGTTCTTTTCAATAGGCATATTCTGCCTGATATTCAATTAACACACCATCACTTTAGTTCTGCATAGGGTTCATTGGGATAGAAAATGCAGAGCAAATATACCGTCTTAAGCCTAAGTAAAAGATATAGGCAGAAGGAAGGGCAGTATAAGCTTTGGTAGGTTACAGCCTACTTCACCCAATATTTCATGGCATTTGACAAAGTAGGCTGCAGCCAATCAAAGTTCATGCCTCTGTGCCTAACTTCAGACTAGCACAACTACCAACTTTTCTGTAAAGACAAATAGGTTCCTTCCTGTGAGGAAAGGCTGTGGAGGAGCATACAACAATAATTTGATTTTTTTTCCCTGTGCATTGAGTGAAATTATTTTTGCACATACATTACACACATTGTACACTGGAATCAACTTTTTAAACAAGTCTTATTTTTATGCATATGTTGTTGGTACTGTTGGTCTACTACTAAAACAAATAATTTTTGAAGGAAAGAATAGCAGCTCCCTTCACACTCTTCAATGCAGAGAAGTGCAGGATGGACATGAGCCACCAATGCAAGGAAGTGGTCAGTAAGGCTAACCGCACCTTGTCGTGCCTCTACAGATGCATCACAAGCAGGTCCAGGGAGGTGATCCTTCCCCTCTATGCAGTGCTGGTCAGGCTGCAGCTGGAGTACTGCATCCAGTTCTGGGTGCCACACTTCAAGAGGGATGTGGCTAACCTTGAGAGGGTCCAAAGGAGGGCTACTCACATGGTTAGGGGGTAGCAGGCCAGGCCATACAAAGATAGACTAAAGGGCCTGAATCTATTCAGCCTCCACAAGAGAAGACTGATAGGGGATCTGGTGACTCACCAGGGGGGACCAGCAGAAAATAAATGAGGCTCCGTTTCCCTGGGCACAGTCATCTTAGATTTAGTACCCTATGAGGGTTATAAACTGATAAATAAAAATAGTTTGCTTGGATTATATGACTGAATATAAAGAGCAGGATAGTTTAGGTTTCACACTGGTGAAGATTCCTTTCAAATACAAGTTGTATGACAAGGAAAATTAGGGATAACATAATTTTTAAAAATATAATTGTTTAAAATATGGCTATTACTGCATAATTAAGGGCCTGGACCTACAAGGATTTATGAGGAGAGACTACTGGATCTGGGTTTGTTCAGTCTAAGTAAAAGAAGGCTGGGGGTGACTTGACAGTCACCTACAAATAATGTTAAGGGAGAAGACCAGGATCTGGAAGAGCAACTTTTCAGAAAAGCCCCCTCCCTCCACCCCAGGAAGATAAGGACCAATGGGCACAAGCTAGTCGAGGAAAAGTTTAGGCTAGACATACAGAAAAAGTTCTTTTCCACACAGGTAACTAGAATCTGGAACACACTTCCAGCAGAGGTGGTACAGTCACCATCCTCAGGGGCGTTCAAGGGAAGGCTAGACAAGCACCTTGTTGAGCTCGTTTGAGCCCAAGGACCTCCTGCCCATGCCAGGGGACCAGACTCGATGATCTTACAGGTCCCTTCCGGTTCTTTTTTCTATGATTCTATTACAAAACAGATTTTCATAACTTGCTCAGAAGGTTGTGTGTGTGTTTCCTGTCATCATAATATATTTTAATTCAGGTCATTTTGAGAAGGAGCTAGTGGAGTACTTTATTTAATAAGTGTTAGAATATTTGGGGCATGACTTTTTAAAAATTAAATTCAGCTCCATTCTTAATATTCCTGAGGGATACTATTTGAAAATTGGTGTTAGCAGCTCATTTGTGAAAAGGAAAGCATGGTCTTATGGGACAGAGACTGGACCAGAAATTAGGTGAGACAGATTTTATTTCTGCCACAGATTTCCTTTCTGGCCTAGAGCAGCTGATTTAACTTTTCCAATACCTGAGATTCTCCTTCTACAAATTGAAGTGAAACATACCTCATCAGTTCCATGGTTTCTGCTTGATTTATTTTTTTAATGTTCCTGTTTATGTTTTTCAGTTATTTATTTATTAACATTTCTCCAAGAGGAAGAGGAGAGAACAAGAGGCTAGAAAATACAGCCCTTTTAGCAGAGGTCCAGTAAATATTGAATAATTCTGAATTCTTCTGAACAATTTCTTTGTCCTTACACTGATAAGGAAAGCCTATAGCAATTACAATACTAATTAAAAACAATTCATTTTGGGATTGCTCATCAGGTTTTTCCAGGTGCATAACTACCTCGCTTGTACTCCACCTGCATCTCTCTTTCATGACAAAAACCCAATATTTTCTGGAACATCCAAATATTTGCATACTTTTGATGACTCTGCACAATACATTAAACAGAGTTTCATATAAAGGTTTACAGAGTGATCTGGAAATATACCAGCTGAGACTCATAGAAACATTTGATGTTCTTGGACCCACTTGGAAAAAAGACAGATTTCACCTCACAGACAAACAAGGCTGTACAACTGAGCACAAAAAATGCCTGATATAACATTTATAGAAGAACTTTTGTCTCTATTTGCACACTACGCCACTCTAGGCAGGTCACCTCTAAACAATAAGAATGTCACTGCATGTGTATGCAATTTGTGGCAGGCTAATTAGCATGACTGAGTGACATTGCTAATTACTCTTGCCCCAAGCTAAGTAGCCCTCCCGTGCTATTGCACAGGAATTGTTGCATTGTTTCTGGTTTAGGAGGCAGCCCACCTAGAGCAGTGCAACATGTCCAAGGGTGCTGCTAGACAACAATAAATTTGCCATAGACAAATAGCCTTAGTCATTCAAACACAATCCTACAAAATGATTTTATGTAATCTAATACTATATCCTTTTACAAGAAGGCTTTTTTCTATCACTTATCAGGTTTCCATTGGTATTTAAGAGTTAAAGCATTTACATCAAAGCTTTGTACTGTTTTGGCATTAAGTGAAGAGGTATCATTTCAGCCAAAGCAATTACAGGATGTTTGGACTCCTAGCTAGTCTCAGTTTCTTTTTAAAACAAATAAACATATTCTTACTCCATCCGCATAAGGATGACAGAAGCTGGTATGATGTAGGTTTAACGGATTCAAAGGGATCTTGTTCATGTGTTTGGGGGTTATTTTGCCTTGCACAAGCCTTCCAAAACTGCTAGCAGGACAAAACGCTGAGGCAAACATGACCATATTTTGGTTCCAATTCCCCTCCCTTTCTGTATTTCTTCCCTTTTCCCAATGACCAAGTCAGTTGGTAGAAAAGCTCGAGATATGCAGCCTGTCAAATATAGGCTGCAGGAACGTTAAATAACTTCAGATAATCCCAGTTACATTTAAATCAAATGCCTTGAGCTTCGTCTGTCACTAGTAAGTGAGAATAATTTACTAGGTTCCCTCACCTTAACACTATATAGGTAAGAAATATAAATTGAGGGAGGGGGGTGGAATTACTACAGTTAAGTCCCCAGTTAAATGATCTCCAGAGAACAGGTTCTTCAGCCACAGCCCTAAGGACCTTGTTAGACATCACTTTTAGGCAGCTCCTGGACTTCTTAACCCCTCAATAATCCACACGTTAATACCTGAAACTAGTTTTAAACACACTTAAGGCATCTTAAATTTATGCCACTACAGGGCAGGTTTCTCTTTGATCAGTGTTACCCAGCTCATATTCCATTAATGTGTGGCCACTCCCCACAGATGAGCCACCCAAGTTTCAGTCCTCCAGCATCCCAGGATGCAGTGTCCCATCCCCCACCCTCTTGTTTTGTGTGGACAAACTTTCCACCCCCTGAACTCTACTGTTCAGGGGGTAGTTCTGGCACCAAGGGAAATTCCCCTCTCACCCCTGGAGGTATGACCTTCTTGCAAACAGCCTGCAAAACACATGCCAGCTAGACATGTTGCAGGGCACAGATGGATCCAGGAGCGGGGTCTTGGGAGGGTGGGGGTATAAAAGTTAGTGGCTTTTTTGAGTCCCCCTGAGCTGTGGCTTCCTTCCCAGGGCAGGGGTAGGAAGCATCCTCCAAAAGCATCTTCCTCACCACTTCCATTTCCCACCAAACCCAAGAAGCACAGACAGCATCCCCCACACCCCAATCCCAATTTATTAAAATATGAGACCTTCTTCAAATTTACTTCCCTTTTATTTCTTTTCCTTTTTTTTTTTTTTACTTTTTATTTTATCCTTCAGTGGCTGACTTCCTTCTTTTCATCAACCCCTATTTCCTTTTCACCTCCCATTTCATTACCTACCCCCATCCCATTAATTCTCTGCTCTGCAGCTTTATGTTCCTACTCCCCTGCCAACCCATCTCATACATGCCCACCTACAGCAGGGATACAAACCCATCCTGGCTCACCAGCCCTACAGTGGCAACTTACAGCTGTGCAGGTGGGACAGAGTAAAAAAAGGGTTTTAGCCTTAAGGTGCGACTACTCCGGACGTGAACTAGTACTAACCCCGATCAACATCTGAGCAGTTCAAAGTGTAATATATAACAAGGCCCTAATATGAGGAGTTTCTATTCCATATTATGTAGGGAGCTCTGCTACCAGAGAACTCAAGCACCTTGCATTATACTCTTAATGAGATTTCAATCCCCTGAGAAACAATATTCCACTGAAAAGAGCTTGAAAAATTATTATTCTGTCTGTTCCTGTTACAAATTAGCATCTCTACAGTTTTACCCTCTCTTGCCACCTTGCTTAATATTTGAGGTTTTTTTTCCTTTTAAAACTTTGTGACTGCCACCATTCACATGGCTGCCAGGTAGAACTTGGCTTGCTGTGACACACAGACAGGTCGAGTGTTTTTGGACAAGTGTGTACATGCAGGCATTTACCATGCTGCTAATTAGCACTGGAAGATCATGGTATCAAAAGTACCAGCAGAAGAAAAAAATGAAGCTGCCCAAAACTGGAGCCTAGCCATCCAGAGCCATGCTGCTGGCCAAGCTCTGCATGCCCAGACCGCTACTGCTGGAGCCCCAGGAGGCTCCCAGGATCCCAGGTAAGGCTGCTGGAGCCAGCTCAGGTAATGACCCCAGTTAGGTTGGGAGGAGGGCAGAAGGAGCAGGGCAATCTAGGAGGACTAACCAGAAACCTGGAGGACTGACCAGAAACTGCTCACAGAAAAGTTAGGGTAAAGTTATACATTACACTTAAACCACACTAAATCTGTGAAATGATAAGTGATGTTAAAATTAAAACATGCTGTGAACAGTTGCATGTTAAGGGTTGATACCATTTTTGCCTACACAGCTGTGACTTGTCACTAGAGGGCTTACAAGCCGGGGCATGGCTAGGACAACTAAAGCACCTATACACAAGTGCCAAGGCTACCTCACAGAGCACCCAGCACAGTGAACGAGCTTTAGTTCAAGCACCCATGCCACCATTTTGAAGCATGGAGACACTGATACAGGAGATGCGGTGGCACTTTAATTAGAGCAGCTCTCATGGCACTTTAATTAGAGTGGCTCTCCCCACCCCTGGAGAACATGTACAAGTGCCCCTCGGGTCTATCCTTGCTCCGGGTGGGGCTGGGGAGTACTGGAAGCATTCTTGGATGCTGGAGGACTGCAAACCGTTCATTTTATTTCCATGAAACAGACTGCAGTTACCCTAACTTGAGTTAGGTAGCATGGCCCAGAGTTAACCCTCACTTGAAGTGGCACAATTTTGAAATGCTCAGAGCACAATTAGCATAAGTTAATGAGCTTTAATGTGAGGACACTCCCACGTTCACATTTTAAGTACCCTTAGTATAATCCAAGTGTAATGTAACTTCACTGTCTACATATAACAGTGAACCGGTTTAAGGAGGGCAATTTCAAAATAATATCCAATTATCCAGGTATAGTTTTGGAACATTCCAGGTTTAAACCATTCTAAATTGGTGTAAAAATCTGCATGCTTGTGGTGTAAGCAGAATATTAAATGGTTTAGGTGTTACAATTGTCCACGCCATAAATTATTTCTGTTCACATAGCAACAGTTCTTGACAGATCATTCATACCATCATTCATATCATTCCTACAGAGAACTCACTCTGATAGCCTACTAACATCCCAGGGAAGAAATTAACCCTTTCAGTCATAGTGGGTAACAACAGAAAAGTACAAAGGAAACTGAGTCCCATACTTTCAGAAAAATATGACAATCTTCCACATTCATCCTTCCTATACTCTTATAAGTGGTTATTATGATAATGTGTTTGAAAAACAAATATACAGAAAGGAAAACAGACTTCTAAGAAGAACCGAAAACTTAACAAACTACTGAAGGAGCCTACACCCACCGTCTGGGATGGGATCGTCCAAAAAGGTCAGCTGGATAAAACCCTTCACAAGGCTAGAATTTCAGAAGGTGTTATGTATAGACCTAATATTTATTTAAAATTTTGGTCAGAGTTTGTGTATGCAGAAAATATAGAGGGAAACTATATGAGTATGTTTGTATTTTTTCTCAAAGCCTAAAGCAGAAACCCAGTCAGAAAAGAATCTCAAGGCAAAGACTTGAAAATGGAAAAGGGAGAAAACTGTAGAACCATTTACCATTGTAATGTGACAGTTTTACTCACTTGTTTACCGTGTATCGTTTTCTGCAGTTCATTAAGAATAAATTTAAACCCAAAGCAAGACTCACAACCCTAAAAACTCAGAAATTTGAATCCAGCAGCTCAGGGCTCATTTTCAATCAGTATGTGCTAATGCACAATAACACGCAATAAATAGATACAAGACAAAGAATTTGGCACATCTCAGTTTGCCATAATGGTTCTGATCCAAGTATATTTGGCAAACGTACCTAGAAACTTGTTTATTTTTACTAAATTTAGCAATTAAGGTCAACTTCATCATTTGTACATATGTAAAATATGCTGAGTGCTGGAGTGGGAATATGGTGGTCAGTTTTTTGCTTACCTATCTTGTAATAACAAATGTACTATAAGGTCAGCTCTCAGGACAGCAGCACTGGTTTTTCAAACAGCCAAAACATTTTCTTCCTTCAACATTCCTTAGATGCAGAAGCCATTTTGCTACCCTTTGTTTCCATAGATACAGTAAGTCTTTTTATTATATTAATCACTATGATAGCCAATAAATTACAAAGCCAGTACTCAATTAATATTCCATTCTATTCCTGTTTGCACATTGCTACTACTTGCAGTATATTTAATATTGGTTTGTTGGGGTGGATTGCGATGTGGCAATTAAAGCATTGTTAGTAAGTGCACTTTCTACATGAAGATTTTGACACGCTTGTTCATCAAAGAGAAAAGCTTAGAAGGTCAGTTATCAGATAATATCACTGCTGTTTAATGTACTGAGAAAAGCAAACAATTACTGCTTAGAAGGGGGTAGGGGAGGAAGCCTTGTATGGAGGCTGAATTAAACCATCATTTCATCCAAGTATTTTACTAAATTGAATTTTAATCCAGAAAAGCCACCAGCTAAACAGACTATGTGCAGAGAAAAGAAAGGGCCCATCATTTCATTGTCAAATTAAATTAAACTACTTTGGAAGCATGCATTCAAATTAAAAGACTATAGCAGACAAAACCCTGAGAACTGCTTAAGAGACCAAAGCAAAACAAATGAGCTAGTAATTGTTGCTAGCTGAAAGCTTATTGATGCAACACCAGCTTCCCTCCCAGTATGAGTAACTTTTATATGCACATTAAAAGATTTGAATTTTTTTTTAATCCTGCCCACAAGCAGTTAGACTGGAGATTTCTAAATGGGTGCAAGACAATTCGGCATCCAACTCCAGTTAAATTTAGAATGTTCTTAAAAACACACACAGCTTTCATTCACTTGATAAATATTCTGCTTTGATCAACTAATGTAGTCATAACAAATTGATGGAGAAGAAAACAAAGAGAAGTTACCACTTGTAACCTGTTCTTTAAAAGTGCTTCTTTTGACAATGAAGCATCAGAATCTTCCAGCCACATGTCCGCTACTAACCTTGTGCTTTTCTGGAAAGCAACCTCATGTTTTCAAGCAGCCCCTCCCCCTGCCGCCTTCAGGGTACTGCTCATTTTCCTGAGCCACAGCCAAAAATTCCCCTTGGCTTGTTCCTCTAATCCCCCATATCTTCCCTCTGGGCTGCTCAGTAAGCCAGAAGGATTTGAAGATACCCTCCTGTCACCTTTGAAGATGCCCTGTCTAGCTGGTATCTAAGATGCTTGGCTGGTAAACAGGAGACACACTTGAGTATCACCAACGCTATGCTGGTAACATTGGCTTCAGTAAGGATGCTAGTATTTGTGTGATGATCTTCCCATTGGATGTGGAGGATTTTCCAGAGGCATTGTTAGTAATACCTCTCCAGGCTCTTGAGATTACAACAGTAGGTCACCCATATTTCAGACCCATACAAGAGAGAGGGGATGATGACTGCACTTTAGACCTGGATCTTGGTGTCTTTCCAGAGATCATAATGAATAAAGACACACCAAAGCATTTCCCAAAGGAAGCACTTGCACACCAGATCCTGTGCTCATCATCAGTGTTCACTCTGAGAGAGATGGCTACTGATGTAGAGAAAGCACTTAACTACCTCCAAGGTCTTTCCCTTGATGGTAATTTGGGGATGGGCATCACATTCATGGTCTGGGGCAGGCTGAGAGAACACTTTAGTCTTCTCAATATTAAAAGAAAGGCCCGAAGTTTGGTAGGCTTCAGAAAAAAAGAGATCCAGCATGGTCTAGAGGTTTTTCTCATTGGGCACAAGGATAGTGTAGTCAATCGGCATATTGAAGGTCAAGGATGGTTGTTTTGAGTAGTTTGGTCCTAAGCAAAAATGTCACAGATTCAGGAGCCCTCCAGCTGCTCAGTATTCAATGTCAATTCTGGAAGAAAGGCAGTCCTTAATGAGAGCCAGGATAACTGTAAAAAAAAATTAAAGAACAGAGTTGGGATAATGACACATCCTTGCTTGACCCCAGTTAGGATGACAAATGGATCTGTCTCTGATCCACTACAAAGAACAGCTGCAGTCATGTGGTTGTGGAGAAGGACCAGATGTATTTATCAGGGCATCCAAATCTGGTCAGTTCTTTCCACAAGGCTTCACAAATGAAGAGAAGATGTGCAAATGTAGCTCTATCACTTAACTGAGTATTCAACTCAGGCCCCACGTCTCACAGTTCTAGCTCTGAGACATTTGTTTGACATACAGTTAAATTTTGGGAAGATATCTTGATCCTCTCCTAAAAATATTTAAAGGGGCCATTGTCAGTCTTATTTTGACTTTCTTCCTGACTGTCTCATCCTAGACAAAGTGAAAAAAAAAGCAGAGGGTTAGCAAACTTCACCTCTTTCTTCTGCGTATTTTCCTGAAACAGCATTAAAAAAACCAAAGAGCACGCAGGGACGACCCCTTATGTAAAGGACTGTAGTGGCTTTATACTAAAACCTTTCCCTCATGGCAGGAACACTGCCTCCCCCGCCTCAGGGAAAGACAAGTCTAATCTAGTGCTTCTCTCCAACTGCTTAGCCAAACAGATTCCCAAATAGCCCCAAAACAAAAGAAAGAAAAGGTAACTTGAGTGTGTAAAAGCGGCTAATGTTACCTTTGCCCTTCCTCTTCATTTCTATCCCAAATCCAGGACACCTGTAAATAGACTCACAAAAGCCATACAGTTACAGTGAAACTAAATATTGCATATATGCAAAGGGAGTTCTCTATGATTGCTGCGAAAATAATTTTACATTTCCCAATGTCTGTGTAGCTAAAATCTCAACTAATGTTACAGTGACAGTAGTTGTTTTTATCTCTCTAAGCGGTCCACCACCAGTGGGCAGATATTACTATGGTAACTCAGAACAAATGAAAGACCTGTTCTGCAAGTTATTCAGCAACCCATAGCTATCAGCTTCTGATGTTATTTAAGCCTATTATATAGTTCATGTTATCTGGAATCATCTAATTACACCACAAAAAGGGGGTTCTTGATTGAAAAAGTGATGCTGTAGACACTGTTGGGGATGGAGGGCAGGATGGGGGAAGAG
Organism: Crocodylus siamensis; assembly: GCF_052110815.1. Classification (NCBI taxonomy): domain Eukaryota; kingdom Metazoa; phylum Chordata; order Crocodylia; family Crocodylidae; genus Crocodylus; species Crocodylus siamensis. Next base: position 197,067,438 of record NC_143398.1, on the reverse strand, counting down.
GAGGAAAGGAGGTTCCTTTTCTTCTTGTAAAAAACTGAACATAAAAGTATATATTTGAGTAAGAGCATTTGAAATATGCCAAATGTAAACTACAATCAACAATAATATTTTATATAATTAAACAGAAGATCATACTACAGCATGTTTAATTCTACCTGGAAATGCAATTAAAAGCAAGAAGGTTTCAGCTGCCCTATTTACCAATGTAGCTGTTTAGGTGCTTCTAACCTTAACTACATATGAAATAGAATCTTACCATCTTTTATTTCTAGAAGTTAGTCCTAAAGAAGAAGAGTTAATGTAGTGCAAGCTACCACCAGAGGTCAATAAGCTAACAAGAGAAGTCAATAAATTAGTAAATACACCAACCAACATTTATTGCACATTTTGCAATGTTCCTTTCAGGCAGGGGACTGAAGTATGTTGGCAGAAAAGTGTGAAGAACTTTCCATTTGTGCCTATGTTGTATTTATTCTGTGGAAAAATACAGAACTTCCCTAGCTTGCATTTTTGGTACCATGAGCATTCAATTCAAACACAATTTTTTAAAGTAAGAACTAATTAGTCATTAGTTAGCTATGAGTTAGTATACAATAATATAGTCAGGGCCACCCCTAGGGTGGGGAGAATCAGGGCAACTGCCCTGGACCCCGCACTTTGGGGGGCCCCACAGAGCCAGCCAGAACAGCTGTGGCAACTCCATGCTGCTGCCAACTTCATATCTGGCCACTCGGCACCCCCTGCCACTGAAACCACCGCTGCTTGGCACCCTCCCCACCTTGCTGCCAAATCCACCATCAGCTTCCTCGTGTCCAGGGGTGGGGCTCTGCACGTGCTGATTTGCCCCAGGCCCCACACCCTGCCCAGGTCATGTCTGAATATAGTTGTTTCATCTGCCTCTAATATTATAAACTTAATATATGGTTGTAAATTTGGAGGAAGGAAAGAGACAGAAAAGATACCATTTAAAAATATGTTTTTTATTATTCAACATCAAAGGCAGGGGGAATCTACTGTTCCCTGAGAGGGACTATGAATATTAGCAACTATGGGGAAGATATATAGGAGCCAATGCCATGCAGATTTTTTGGAACACATCTGTACCCAAAAATAATTGGAAATGAGCTAGAGCCATACACAAAACCCCAAGGTGCTATTACCAGAAGCTTATTGTTATTTCTAAAAGACCACACACAACAGCAGGACACTTATGTTAAACAGGGAGAGTAAATCTTGTCTCACTTGAAAAGAAACCCACTACAACTTTATATCAGGCTCTCCCAGAGAACATACCCAGCCCAAGCTCCAGAATGAGGATTTGGCCAGGATGTGGATGGCTGGATGGGCCTTAGGGGGCAACTAGGAAGTTAGTAAGGCAGGGGCACAGGTTACTGGAGCTGAGAGGGGAGATCCAAGAGACACAGTCTGAGACATATGCCAAGGTCAGGAGCCAAGGGTCAAAGAACTAGTGCCATTCCAGGGAAAATCTGAGATCAGGGTCAAGGAGGCCAAGCAAAGTCAGAATGCCAGGAAAACCAGGGACAGCAGAACCGATGCCAAATTTCAGGGAAGAGCCAAGATCAAGGCCAGGAAAAATCAAGTCAGGTCAAAAGTCAGGAGAACCAGGGAGGGCTGTGAACACAAAGCATGCCAGAACAGACTAAGGCTGTGTGAAGGCATGTCTTCACCCTGAGGCTACAGGGGCAAGTGGCATTTTCAGTAATCTGGTTTCAGAGAACTGGTCAGCCACTTTAGCCAGGGATCAGGGGCAGGTGTGGTAACTCATGTGCCTAGCTCAGCCAGGCCTGCTTGATCTGAGGCCCTGACATCCACTTTGTAATTGGAGATTTTAAAGGCAAATTTGGATTTTATTCACTAATAAGAGTATTCATAGTCAAAGATAATTTTCAGAGAAGTCCCAAGTTGCTAGGTGTCACTGAAAGTAGAAGACTGGGATGTAACACTGCAATAGGTATTTATATTATGGTCAAACCAAATAATCACAAGTCCAAACTGAGATATTTCCAAAGTTTCCAAGGCCAAAGTTTCTTCATTCAAGTTAAAAATATAAGAGCCCAGTCTTCAAATTCTTTAACCCAAGTCTTTCCAGCTGCTTGTTTAATATCCACTGTTCCCTGGAAAATGACTTCTGCCAGTTAAGTTCATCAGCATTGATCTACGAGCCTAATTAGGAAATGCAGGCCTGCCTAGCTACTTGGAATGGGGTTTTAATGATCCTTTAATGATTTAATAATCCTGCCAGATCCGTAGGTTGGGTTCATTCACCCCATCACAGTTCCTTATGAATCCCCTATAAACTGCAGGACAGACGGAAACAATTGCTTTCTCTATCTTTTACTTTATGTTCCAACCTGGGAAGGAAAACCAGGTTCTAAAGACCAGCACAGTATCTTTAGCTAAACTATCTTTTTGTTTAATGAGAAAAATAACTCCTCCCCTTAAAAATTATGCTGTGATAAACCAGAATCTAACCAGAATAAACATCAATTAATTAGTAAAAGAGACTCTAGTAAAACATCTGAGATGTGTCCCAGGAGAAATTATTAGCTAAACTGGAAAATATAGTGATTAATGCAAGAATTGAAAGTGAACTGGCTAAAGGAAAGACAAGAAAGGGTTGTAATGCAAGGCTGGAGAGAGGCTGGTCAAGGGGACTGATTTAACTCAATATTTTCATTAATAACCTTGGCACAACAAGTGAGAGCAGACTGATAAAATTTACTGCCCAATTCATTTTTATACCTCAATATACATGGCATCTATCTGAGATTTAAATGTAATCCTATAATACATCAGGCAAGATATAAAGCTAGGAATTATTAATGCTGTTTTACAAGCCACTGATGAGATGTTATCAGCAATATAGTGTACAGCTCTGGTCATCCATATTCAAAAAAGATAAATTCAAACCGGAAAAAGTGCCAAGAAAGGCTGCTATGATGATCACAGACATGGACAGCCTACTTTACAAGAAGAGACTAATAGACCTAGCCTTTTTTGACTTGGCAAAATGAAAAGGTGAGAGGAGACATGATTATAACCAGGGATCGTGGTTTTCTCTGTATAAAAAAAAATAAAAAAAAAAATCACAAATTCTCTCATTAAAAGCCCCCAAATCTGCATTTTTCTATAATTAAAATGAATCACCACTGTATATACAGGTGTCAGTTGAACACAATGTTTTATTGATATATTTACAATTTTAAAGCAATGTGGAATTCTACCAATGCCTCAATCACTATAATAAAATAAATTTTAAATACCTATACATTTTGGCATTTGATTTTGGTTTTCTTATCATGGAAAATCAGAGCTCCCCCTGCCCCCTTCACTAACCAAGATATGGGTCCAGCTGCTGCTGTCCCCCATCACTGTCTTGTGGTGCTGAGCAGCCCTGATATACCAGTGCCCTACCCATGACATCGCCTCTCACTCCATACCCACAACCCCCCAGCCCTGCTAGTACCCCTTACTCCCCACCCACAGCCCCTGCCCTCCCCACCCTTGCCAGAGATGGCCCCCAGCTGCCAGGGCTATGGGGCCAGAGACCTGGGTCTACAGCCCCCTGCCCACCCACAGCAGTGCCCAAGCCCTGGCTGCCACCAGCGGGAGGTGGCAGCTGGTGCAGTGGAGCAGAGCATGCAACCCAGCTCCCTCTCCCCCGCGGGCAGCATGGTCAAAATGAAGCCCTTCGGGGGGCGGGGTGGATACGGGCTGCCTTCTGCAGGCTTGGGGCTCCCAACCCTGCTGCCCTCTCCCTGGGGCCTCCATAGCCCAGAGGGTGGGACCCACCACAGCAGGGCACAGTGGGCCCAGGCAAGGAAACTTGTTGCTGTCCCTGGGAGCTCCACACCACCATGGAGAGGTGCCCTTGCCCACCCAGCAGCAGCGAGGGACACAACTCTGCACTGCCATTGCTGCTGCTGGGCAGGCAGAGGGTGCTTTGCCATGGTAGCATGGAGCTTGCAGTAGCGTTACTGAGCTTCCCCACCCTGCTCTGCCTTGCAGAGCCAGGTCCCACCCGCTGGGATGTGGAGGCCCTGTGGGGAGGGCAGCAGGGCAGGGAGCCTGAGCCCACAGAGGGCGACCCACATCCACCCCTGCACACAAATCTGGAGAGCACTTGCCCCCTGTACCCCCAGGAGTGCATACAGTAGTGGGGAGCCAACCCCCCCACCACTGCACCTCCCAGATGAGCTGCCCACAGCCCCATCCCACTCCCCACCCAGGCCCTGCAGCCATGCATCCCAGACCTGGGCCCCAAGCCCCATGCACCACTCCAGCTAGGCACCAGCCCAGCCCCAGGCCCAGCCCTACCCAACTCCTTCCCTCCCTCACTATAGAGGCCTCAATTCAACACCCCTCCCCCACCAGACTTACCGGGGGGACCTGCTCTCCAAGCTGCCTGGTGGCATGGTGCCCCCTCCTGATCACCCTTCTCCCTCTCCCCCTAGCCCCTTGCAAACTGGAACTCTGCCAACCTGCAAGGGGCAACCCACTGTTTCCCGCATTTTTCTTCTTTAAAAGGAGAAAAACAGGGCTTTTCTCCTTAAAATGAGAAAAATCTGGGTTTTACTGCATTTTTCCATGGTGAACAGAAAACCTGGATCCCTGATTATAACTATATTGCAGATGGGGGACATACAAGGGAGGTGAAGAAACAGCAAGGAGAAAGAAAAGGTTTTTAAGATGGAAGACAATATTGATACAACTGGCCATGAATAAATTAAGGATGGAAATTAGAAGAGAATTTCTAATTATCAGAAGACTCCCACCCTGAAAAAGCCTTCAGAAAGAAGCAGGAAAAAGATGAGGTTTGATTTGATCTGTAAAATGGATTAGATGATGTGTCTGCACGGAAATGCACTTTTGGCCCCTGGAATTCTTTTCCACTCCTGTGTTCTGTGTTCCTAGTAATAATACGTATTTTTACTTCAGTTAAATGCCTTCCTTAATTAGAAAACTACTGGACCTATATAACCAAGTAACAAATTATATAATCCCTTTAAAAATAGGGAGCTGTACTAACCTTTTTATTGATGTTCACTGGACAAAACAATATGATTTCCTCCTCAAACCTATTTTTTTTTTCTGATGCATTTTATTTTGTTTTGGATTGATGCCATTTTTGTTTCTGTTTATTCCTTTTTTGTTTTGGGTCTATGCCACTTTGAAAACACAGCCAGCTTTGTCCAAAATTTTTCACTTAGCTGAAAAAAAATTAACTTAGCTTCACCCCAACCTACAATCCATGCTTTTTAATACATAATGAATTCAACCAAAGATTTTCACCCAGATCCAGCTTGCATTTCACACTTTCTCTGTAAATACATTAGTATTAGTCAAAGATTAAAGAAAAAAAGCTACATACACACGCACTTGGATATAAGTCTCATTTAATTTCTCGCCATGAATTTCTCAGCTACTTTTCTGCAGCAATTAGATTTTACTATACACATGTGAGTGTCCTACCTAAACCTTAATACTTAGTACTTTAAAGTATTTCATCTCATATAAATATATGCTGAATATCTTGTTATCCATTATGGAATAAGAAGTACTTTGAAAAAATGTTCATTCTGTCACTGTATATATAAAAAAAAATGCTAACAAAATATGTGATATGGAAAGGTTATACATTCATTTGTTTTTCAATAAATTATTGACTGACCTTTTGTCTCCAATATGCTAGTATTTTTAACCCCTACTATGAAGTGATCTAGTATTTAATGCAATGATTGGAGATGAATAATTGACATTTAAATTAATTTTCAATAGCTTAAGTGAAGTCTCTAAAAGGGATTTTCTGCAATAATCACATGATTTTTACAGACATTACACAAAGTCATGTGTAGGAAGCAGAGTTTTTTCAGCAGGTTCCAAATGAAGGTTTAAGTGTAGGAATAGATTTGAGAGGATAGCTATTTGGTGGCTCTGGTGATGTTGTTTCCTGGTGTTTCCTGAAAACTCAGCTGAAATTAGGTAGCCTAAACTGAGTGCATCTACACTTGCTGTTAATGCAATGAAGGCTTACTGCCCAGTAAAATACTGTTCAGCAAGCCTTCCCCAGGAACACGTCTACATGTACATCCTGTTGGGAGAAGATTTTCTCCTTATAGAGGCAGGCAGATCCAGGCTCCTACTCTGCTCTGCCCCCCTGCAGCAGCCAGGGAGTGCTGCTGGCTCCAGCTGCAGCTGCCCAGGTGCCAAGGGGCTCCAAGGTGGGCAGGCTCAGCCTGGCAAGAGATGCTGTCCCAGGAGCCTGTGGCCAGTGCACCATGGATGCTCCCTCCTCCCCCACCTCCTGCAGTAGGGCACCTGAGGAAATGCGCATGGACCCCAGACCCACAATGCACTCCCAAGACCATGCACACTGTGGACAGTTGCCAGTCAACAATCTATATTCCCCTCCACCACCAAACACTTCCTTACACCCTCCTTCCCCAATAAAACACTCCTTCCCACTCTCCTTGCCCAACAATACAAAAAGAGGACCACTCATCAAGCCCTTCTAGTACAGCCACCTAGCCAAGAGAGAAACACGGCTCACTGCCAGGCATGTAACACCATTCAGAGGAAACTGTATGACATCCAAAACAAATGGCGGACTAATCTTACAGAAAGAATGCAACTATATGCTGACAATGGAGACACCAGAAGCTTCTACAAAACACTGAAATCTGTCTATGGCTCCACCTTCCTGATCCAAAGCCCACTGAGGAGCTCTGACAGCTGGACCCTACACATTGAAAAAGACTCTGTCACAGACAGATGATCTGAACACTTTCAAACTCTCTTTAGCACAGAATGCACAGTACATGAGTCTGCTATCAACCAGTCGAGCAACTGCCTGTTAAGGAGAAACTAGATGAGTGTATTACACTAGAAGAAACCTTCACTGCTATCAACCAGATAAAAAGCAATGAAGTCCCTGGAGCTGATGGAATTCCACCCGAGGCCCTGAAATGTGGCAGTCCCACCCTACACTTCAAGCTTCATTAACTCTTTGTAGCCTGCTAGGAGCAGGGGAAAATTTCACAAGATCTGCATGACACTGTAATCATCACCCTTCTGTCCATCACAGAAAAGATTCTAGCTAGAATTCTCCTCAACAAGCTGGTGCCTACCATAGAAGAAGAGGTCCTCCCAGAGAGCCAGAGTCATAAAGATATGATATTTGTGCTCAGACAAATACAGAAAAAGTGCCTGGAGCAGAACAAGGGGCTGTACATCACTTTCATCAACCTTACTAAGGCATTTAATACCATAAGCTAAAATGGCCTCTGGAAGATTCTCAGGAAGCTTGGATGCCCACCTGTGTTCCTCACCATGGTCAGGCAACTCCATGACAGTCATCATGGACACAGCAACCCCTTGGGTTCCTTCCTGATCTCCAATGGAGTTAAGCAAGAAAATGTACTTTCCCCTACCATTTTCTTCACCATGATGCTACAGCAAGCATTTGACAATCTTGGGGAAGGTAAGGAAGGTGTTTACATCCACTTCTGGGAGACAGAAACCTCTTCAACCTCACGTGGCTACAGGCTCATACAAAGACCTCACAACAGCTCATCCGTGAACTTCTGTTTGCAGATGGTTGTCCCCGATGGCCCACACCCAACACAATCTGCAGTCCATGACCACTTGCTTTGCTACTACAGCTCAACCCTTCAGATTTACCATCAGCCTGAGGAAGACTGAAGTTCTTCATCAGCTAGCTCCATGCCAAGCTTATGTGCCACTGAAGATGACTATCAAAGGAACTGAGCTAAATGCTGTCAAGCAGTTTACCTACCTGAGGTCTGTCATCTCATATGATGTCACAATCAACAAGGAGGAAGACAATAGACTTTCAAAAGCTAGCAGTGACTTTGGTTGACTCTACAAGTGGGTCTGGAATAGTCACAGCCTACAGGCACAGACCAAAGTCAAGGTGTACAGAGCTGTTGTTATCTCCACCCTACTGTATGGTGCTGAGTTTTATATCGCCACCTTGTACACCTCCTTAAGTGCTTTCATCAGCACTGCCTCCACACCACTCTCAAGATCTGCTGGCAGGATTGTCACCAATGTGGAGGTGCTACAAAAAGCCAGTACCACCAGTATTAAAGCAATTCTCCTGCACACTCAGCTGTGGTGGGCAGGCCACATGGCCCAGGTGGATGACAACCTCCTCATGTTGTGCAGGGAGCTGACAACAGGGAAACACAACAGAGTGCCCCCATGCAAGGGCTTCAAGGACACTCTGAAGAGGTCCTTTTCTGCCTGTAGTACTGACCACAAACTGTGGGAAACACAGGCTGCAGATCATGATGCCTGGAAGCTCCAAATCATAAAGGCATTCTTTGAGTGTTAGCACAGAGCCAGCATCAAGGAGAAGAGGAGTAGAAGGAAAGATACCTCCTCATTTAGCATCAATCAACCACTGCAGCAGGACTGACCTCTCTGCAGTTGGACTGATTAGGCCTGGTGGGCCTGCTCACCTATGACAGGACTGCTGCAGCTGACATATGCCCAGGGGCCCAGGGGCCAGGGAGCAGTCAGCACAGGCTCTGGGCATCAGTAGCTGGCACATGCCTGCAGCAGAGAGACATAGTGCCCAGGGGCCTGGGAGCAGCCAGCATAGGGCATCAGGCCAGGGCTCTGCAGTACTGCTGTAGCAGCACACGCCCACCACAGAGACACACAGTGTCCAGGGGCAGACAGCAGTTGGCACAGGCCCCAGGGGTCTGGCCAAGGGTCTGGAAGCAAGCCTGGGACTGCTGAGGAGTTGTCCCTGACACATGACTGGAGGGACTCCTAGCCACATTACTCTGCCCCAGGCAGGAGGCTGGCTCCCTGGTACTGTAACTGACCAGGAGGAAATCTGCTCCTGGTCAGCATCTAAACATGCACTAGTGTGCAATAACTAATGCAGAGTTAATCTTCAACCTGCATTTACACATAGAAAACCCCTCATTAGCCTAATTTATTGTGCAGTAGCTGCTGCTCACAGTTGCATGGTGATGTCCCACTGCACAATACTTTATTGTGCAGTAGACTACACTATCTTGTGTAGACGTGCCTACTATCTACCACATTACCAAGTCTGTTATTGATTCCTGGAATTCAAACTTCCTCAGTGTTGATCCTGGCCAGGAAAGCATATATAGATTGGGAGTTTTAAATGATTCACTACAGATGGGACTACAATTTCTTGGAGTTTGTCCTAGCAGAATTTCTGATAGGGTGAACTGTTGTTTACTTTCATGTCTCTGTGTGTTTTTTCCAGGAAATTCTGAGTCATTAAGGATCATCACATAGATAAAAAAATTTCTTAATCTTTTTATAGCGAGTGTGGCTTACACATAGTGATCTAAATAGAGATCAGGTTTAAACAGAGTTCAGTCAATTAAACTTTTTGTTAGACTGAGGACTATAAGAGTTGATTGAAATTGACACTATGATAATTGTTGTTTGAATAAATGGAAGCATTTAAATGGACTTCTGTCTTTCCAGCATCTTTATCTTTGTATCAGAACATCATTAGAAACTTAGCAGTGACTATAGTACAGTAGTAGAACTGACAGCAGTAAATCCAATTAATGGAAATATTCCCTGCTTAAAGGGGCATCCATTATAGTTGTACATATTGAACTGCCTAGATTTATTTCTTTTTATAATTATGATATTCAATAATTTGAAATGATAAGTATAAAAAACATAATTGTGATGCCGAAGAATGCTATCCTGTTCTATAACAATGCTATCCTTGCTGCAGAATGTAAATCAACTTAAAAACATACTAGGACCAGACCACCTCCACCACTTCTCCCTGCAGCCTGGCTGTGGCATGGTGCAAGAAAAGCTTCCCTTCTCTGCTGAAGCTGTGGGTGCCTGGCTACAGCCCAGCATGTGCAGAACTCTCTGACCACAAGATGCTACCAAAGCCACAGCTCCACAAGCTGGATACAAAGTCTCTGCAAGCTGGATCCAGAGGTGACCAACCCCAGGCTGAAGTAGTTTTCATATACATGTAATTGATGCTTAGTAAAGAACATGGAAACAGGTCAAACTGCACAATTAAAGGTTACAATTAAAATAGGGAAAATTACAACTGTTGTTTTCAACTACGAAAGTTTGTTAACAAACGTAATGTTATAAGAGAATATCAGCTTCATAACTAAATGTCTATGTAGAAGAAATAATGCAAAAGTTTGGAAAGTTATTTTTAAAGGATTATGACAGTTCTACTGTAAAGACCATGTAACTCTAAGCCCACGTAAATATAAGCTTCAGCTGTGCTTTTTAGCCAGGCTATACATGGCCCAAAAAGAGAGTGGGCAAATAAGGAGAGAACTGTTTCCAGTTACCTCAGGCTTTCAACCTGTCTGCCAGAATGAACTAGTAGAGGGTACTCTAAATCCATCTGGCTGTCACTTGCCCTTATAACTATCCCAGCACCAAAGATGACAACCACTTTCTAACTATTTTCTTTCCCTAGTTGCATACCTTACCCCCTGGATTCACATGACCAGTTACATAATTGTCCATGGTATAAGACTATCTCTTCTAGTGAGATGAAAAGATATAAGAACTGATATGGGTACTCTATTGAGAAAGAGAGACCGGGAGTTAACCAAGAGAAACATTCTCTCTCTTACAAAGTGGTCTGCAAACAGGAAAATTTGAGGACCACAGGCCTATGAATTGGAATCATCAATAATATATTTATATGAGAAGAAACTTTAGGAGAATCTGATTAAATAATTTAAAGATACTATTCTTCATCCATCACTTAGGTTTCTTCAGCAGAAGCTACAAAATTAAAATACACATGTAGGAAAGGCAAGCTGGAGACTCTCCAAAAATAGGCTATGCAAATAGATCCTTCTGAACTGTTTTTGAACTCTAAACAAATACAGCACAGTTATCCAACCTCAACACTATTTGAATTTGAAAAGATCTATTATCTGAATTTCCCTCTCTCATTTGTTTTATTAGAAAATCAATATAAAGGAATGGAGCCAAGTCCTTCACGATTTTTGGCCACTGGTGTATTAATAAGCAAAATAACTTAGTTGTCATGAATTAGTATGCAATTTTAATTGTTCTTTTACTGACCCTTTGACACAGAATTTAGCATGAAATCTGATGATAAACACTGTGATCTGGAATAAAAGAAAACAGAAATAAGGCTAAGAGGGACCTCATCGGTGATGAAGTCCAGTTCTTTACTATTGCAGTAAACCATCTCACATCAAACAAATTATTTTAAATTGCCAACGCTACCCTATCCCTTTAAGTTTTTTACCTCAAATTGAGGATGAATTAGTTATGCTATTTTTGCAGAGCTATACAACCCCTAAACTCATTTTGCCCTCCACTCATCTGATCATCTTAGAAGCCAGTTCTATGTACCTTTTTTAGTTTCAATTCATTTTTCATAAACATGGGTGACCAGAAGTGTACACAGTATTGTAGATAAGGCCTCATGAATAGTTTGTAAAATTATATTAATGTCTCCTGTTTTTACTGAAATTAACTGATCTGATGCCATCCTAGAATCTCATCTAGGTCACAGTCTCAACACATTGGCAGCTTAGTCACCCTGATATCAGTTAATACAGGGAAAACACACTTTTAAGCAGCATTTTAAACCTGGGAGATTATAACAAATTTATAAATTTTCCTTATATATAATCTAATTATAAGGGGGGGGTCATCTTACAATCAGAGGGTGTGTCTACACAAGATGCTTTACTGCAGAGCAAACTAATTTGCTGCACAGTAAAGCATCAACCATCTACACATGCATGGCAATTAGATCACAGCAGGCTAATTTACTGCACCGCAGGATAGTGCTGTGAGATACAAGTGGTATCTGGCAGTGAAGTAAGTTTCTGCACTCAAACGCACATGTAGACAGTGACATCGAAATTAGTTTACTCCAGCTCAAATTAACCTGGAGTATATTTAGTCATATTAATTGCACATAGATGCACCCAGGGTCTTCTTATATTTGAATAAATATGGCAAGTCAAAAGTACAAAATTTGCAACACAGGCAAAAGGGGAAAAATCTTGTACACAAGATATAATTGATCTGAATGACTGTCTCAAAATGGATATTAATCAGCAAGCTTACAGAGAATGGAAAAGTGGACTTATCAGAAAAGAACGCTATATGTCTGAGGCAAAGCATAGGGGTAAGATGGGAGTTGCCGAAAGTCAAACTGAATTATACCTTGTAAAGGAAATTAAAACCAGTAGTAAGAGGTTCTTTAGCAATCTAAGCAACAAAACAGATAAAATTAATAAATTGTGCCACTCCATAGTTTCTAGACTAATTATGATGTCTGTAGAAGGAGTTTTAATGTCTGGCTTTGGACACTGCTGTTCTCTTGGTTTACCTTCATCTTACATGAATGAACTGCCTCATTTGATATTTTCATAATACTCACCCTCCTACAATAAAACCTTCTAGTGTTAACATAACATAATATTCCAGGAACTCCCAGTCCTCTTCTCCAAGCTTAGTCACTTCTTTCAGTTTGAGTTTCAGTATCCTTCTAGCTTTCCTTCCAAGTTCAAAAGTGTTTCAGGTTCTCTGTGAGGACTTTCATTGCTTTATAGCCTTTCTTTCAAGGTCAAAGCATTTTGAAACCTTCCTAGCTGGGCTTCCTACCAACCTGCTCCTGATCTTTCAGCAGACTTCTACTAGGCTGCAAGTCCCAGTTAATTGAAAGATATGTCTTGCCCATTTCTTTGGTGCCCCAAGAGTACCACCACCTCCTATCCACACACTTCTATTCTGTATGTGCCAAACCCAGAAATGAGACCAAAAGACCTTTCTGGAGACTACAGGTGCTGTTGACTTTTCTGGCTCTGGTATGTTCACAGGGAATGGCAGGAGACCCTCAGGAAGGCTTCACTGCCTCATTTCCAGTTTTGATATATGCAGAGTGGGAATGGGTCGGTGGAGTGTGCCTTTTGGCAGGGCTCTCATGAGTCCCATGGAAGCAGTACAGCCCATCTTGAGAGCTTCATGCCTTCTTCCTAGGAAATCCAGAGACGTCTCATGTATCCTCTTCCCAGCAGGGTGCATTGAACCTTGAACTGAACTCAGGCCATCCTTATACTTCCAGTAAGCCTGGATTCTAATCCCATGGTTTCGTCACATAACCCTTGACAGAAGTCAGAGTAAGACACAACTTTCTTAAAGGGCTAATGCACCGTGTGACAACATTAGGCAAAGCTGGAGATCAGACTCCAAAGAACAGTTTACTAAAGTAGAATATTTTGCATTTAACATACTGCAGTTAGTATTAAGGACTATATTTTGATAGGTAGACTACCACCCACCTTGTGGGGGAGGTAAAAAAGAGGGAAAAAGATATGGTGAAGTGCTCTACAGCAGCAGGAGTCCCTGGAGACATTTTGACTGATTTAGTAAGAACACTTAAGTTAAAAAGAAAATTGAGTCACAGGTGAATCATCCACTTTTGTTATAGAAGATTGGAGGGGGGGGTGTGCAAAGGGGGAAAATATATATGAAAATTATGACTGCCATTCCATGAACAGTACATTATGATCCTCTACTTCATGCAGAGGCTCAACTCCCGTGACTGGTATAGGGAAGGGAAGGATAAAGCTGCACCAACTCCAGGTCTGTACTGCTGACACAAACTTTAGGCTTTTGTAGAAAAACAAAGTAGGGATAAAATTCTTGGACCACTGCACTCATATCTATTTCTCTGCCAGGCAGATACAAACACCATCTACCCCTAATCTGAATCATGCTCTGTATCTCTGGCTTTAACAATTTGGTCATTTTAAGTTACAGCTAAGATGTGATCAGTAAAAACATGAGGAATGGGGAAAAAAACAGCAAACACAGGGGACAGGGAAAAAACAGCTTTCTTATACCTGCTTGCCCTTGTACATGCAGTTATTCTGCCATCAAAGCAAAGAAGTTAACAGAAGGCCCAGTTGAAATTGCTGGTGTCAGACAATCAGCTTTAATATAGATAAGGAAAAGCAAACAAGGACAAGAGTACATGCTCAATCACCTTACCTGACACAAGTCAAGAGTGCAGAATTAGGGATTTTCAGCATCTAGAAGCAAAGGTTGCAGCATCACATGAAGACCAAATACAGAATGTGAATCTAACTTCAATCTCTTCTTTTTGTCCTACCATTTTCTGCACTGACGTCCTTTGCTGGCTGCCTGTACATAAGGCAAAAAGACTATAACATCCTATTCACCCTTAAAACACTCCACCAGTTTACTCAGAAACTGAAAAACTGATATAAATCAGCTCCAAGGTGATGTCTAAAAGCATGAAGCAAATACCACCCATCCTGTTCCTACAGGCCTGACCTCCAAGTGCTCAAGGTTAGTCTAGAGTCCTTCAGCCCAGACTTATTTATTTGTCATTTAATTTTATAAACAGTGTAGTCAGATATTTTTGTTCACAAGTTTTAGAAAAAGAGAAAAGAGGATATATTTTTGGCTATCCCCCCAAATGCAAAACTGCATTTATAAGAATATTAATCCTTTTGATGCTGGTTCATGCCGCAAAAGGAAAATATCCTCATATTCTTTGAAATAAAGATCTCAAAAAAGAGAGATTCTACAGAGGTAAGCGCTGCACAGAAACCTGTGTGCACCAGAAAATAGCTTGTCACTTATAAGCAGCTAGGTTTAATTTGCTGGACTGAGCAAGCACATTTATGGAGCAGTAAAGTCAGCTTTTTCAAGTGCACTGATAAGAAGCAGGAAATCTAGAGCCGAGACTGATATTTGAACTCAAGCTCACTTCTTGATATCTAAGGTTTTATGGTGATACTATGGCAAACTCAAGTACACTGCAATCATAAAAGCCTGAATTTTTATTAATTAATTACATACTTTATTCTTTTTAAATCAGGTGCTACTGATGCTTTGAAAGGAGATGAGTACAAATAACACTCAGAATCCGGCTCAGCCTAAACCTTAGGAAGATGTTGTATTCCAGATTCAGATTTCATTATTAATCATTTGTCCCTATAATAGGTGCATTAAACTCCAAATTTAAGTATCCTTAAATATGGGAAAGTTCAAATCTGGATCAAGCTCATCTCTACTTTATTCACATTTTGTGCGGGAACATTTAAAATCTTTGTCTGACTCTTAAAGGAAGAGTTCTTACGATAATTCTTTAGGACATAAATTGATCTCTGACTAGAGCTGGGGAAAAAAATCCTTTATCTGACCTGTCACTTGAATACTCTTAACACCAGAATTTTCTTTCTGGATACTATGATCAATATGCAAAATGGTAAAATACAAAACACCTGTAACAGGAAACCTTAGCCGTGTTACTAAGAAATAGAGTGCTCGCTTTAAGACCAGAGTCTTCTGAACACCGCCTGCCAACAAAGTAGGGGTTAAAGGGTAACCCTGCAGGGTGGTCAGCTGACTGGGGTGGTCACATGACTGTGTGGGAGTTCAAGCCAGGGCTATATGAGCCTTTGAGCTGAGCCTGCCAGGGAAGAGGATGGCCAACCCAGGTTATGGCTGAGAGTGGATTCCTGATGACTCCAAGAAACTGTGAAGCAGCCCTGTCAGTGAGAGCACCCAGCTGGGTGATCCAGGGATGTGGAGCCAGGGGTAAGCAGGCTAATTGTCACTCCTTTTTTTTTTTTTTTTTTTTTGGCTTTGCTGTAGCCCAAGGGCTTAGTCTTTATGTTGAAGTTTAACCCAGTTATTTGCAACTGAGGCTGTAGGGGAGGTGGAGATCTCATTAGTGCCTACAAGGGTGCAGCTTCAGGAGCCAGAGAGCCCAGAGATAAGAATCATGTTGATTGAAGCTAGTACCTCCAAGCTGGGCCCAACATAGTGGGTCTGAGCCAGATGGCTTAGCTATATAAAAAGGAGAGGAAGCTGAGTTGGCTCAGACCCCAGAGTAAGCAGAAGATGCAAATGACAACTACAAGGCATGGGGCATGATAAAGGTAGGTCAGAGTCATGCAAATAGCCCATAAGGCAGAAGCTAATCACCTCCAGGTGATTTGTGAGCACAGACCATACCTAGGAAGCCCTGGGGCAGCCTCCTCTTTGAGAACCAAAAAAAATCAACACATGACCTCATGAACCTCATGGTGTTTAACACCAATAAATGCAAGGTTCTCCACCTTGGGAGGAAAAACCTGCAGCACCCTTATAGGCTCGGCAGTGCTACGTTGGTTAGCACTACAGAAGAAAAAGACTTGGGGGTCATCATTGACCACAAGATGAACATGAGCCTGCAATGCGATGCTGCGGCTAGTAAAGCGACCAAAATGCTGGCGTGCATCCATAGATGCTTCTCGAGCAAATCCCGGGACGTCATTCTCCCCTTGTACTCGGCCTTGGTGAGGCCGCAGCTGGAGTACTGCGTCCAGTTTTGGGCTCCACAATTCAAAAAGGAATTGGAGAAGCTTGAGAAAGTCCAGAGGAGAGCCACGCGCATGATCAGAGGTCAGGAAAACAGATCTTACGATGACAGGCTGAGAGCCATGGGACTCTTTAGCCTGGAAAAGCGCAGGCTCAGGGCCACCTATAAGTTTATCAGGGGTGACCACCAGGATCTGGGGGAACGTCTGTTCACCAGAGTGCCCCAAGGGATGACGAGGTCGAACGGTCACAAACTCCCGCAAGACCGTTTCAGGCTGGACATAAGGAAGAATTTCTTTACTGTCCGAGCCCCCAAGGTCTGGAACAGTCTGCCAGCGGAGGTGGTTCAAGCACCTACACTGAACACCTTCAAGAGTAAATTGGATGCTTATCTTGCTGGGATCCTATGACCCCAACTGACTTCCTGGCCTCTGGGCAGGGGGCTGGACTCGATGATCGAGGTCCCTTCCAGCCCTAATGTCTATGAAATCTATGAAATCTTGCAGAAAAAACTGTCAGAAATAAAGTTGCAAAACATAAAGGTTTTATTTCCTTTTTTTCCTCAGCTTACATTTTCATCCTATCATTAACAAATAGTATTGTATATGAAGAAGAAATGAAAGGTCAGAATATCACATTATGGAATGCTTTGGCTGTTTTACTGCATGCTCCTTTTCCTAGACTATACTTTATATCCTTCCTTGGGAGAATTTTAGGGATATTTTAATAATATTGATTAGTTTATTTGATAGTATAATATAAAGCAGTGGTGCTCAACCTCTGACCTGCAGAGGCATGTCATTCTGGAGATCAAGGGCCTGGAAATTTGTCAGCAGGAGAACTTTGGTATCATTAAATGCCACACCCTGCTGCCAGATCTCTGGACCTCTGGGAAATCTTGTGGGCCAAAAACAATGGCTCAAGCTAGATTCCACCAGTCCACAAGGTCAGGCCAGCATGCAGACAAATCCAAGCAGGCAGGATCAGGTAGGTATGGCACACAAGCAAAGCTGGGCACATGGGTTCGGACTAGTGCACTGGACTGCACCTACAGACTGACCCATGTGGCAATCCCACATATGGTCCAGCCCAAAGACTGACCCCATGCCACTCATCTGGCCCTCAGGGCCAAAAAGTTAAGCACCACTGACAAGGAACCATAAGCTAGTGGAGGTTCTTAAGTGAAAACAACCCCTTGGGGTATTGTGCTATCATCTGCAATGCAAAAAAACCCAACATCTAACAAGGAATTTGTCTATAAGAATTTAAAATGAGAGATATCAAAATATAAAGTACTGGTCTTGCTTTTAATATGCATTTAACAAATAATGTTCACTGCCTAAAAATACACTGGGAGCCAGTTAGGCATCCAACTTGCATTCCTACAGTCTTCTCATTTTATTTCAAAGGGAGGAATTCAAAATAGAACTTTAGAGAGAGGCATACTGGACACTTGAGCACCCTGGGCATCAGATGCCCAAAGGGCATCATCAGTGGCTCCACTACTGGCAGTGTGGTGGCAGCTGAGCCAACAAAAAAGCTGCTGCTATTTTTGAAATCCACCAAGATAGTACACTGGGTTATTGCTCTAGTCACTCCCATTCCATTACTTTACCATTTACAGATGGAAATTTGAAATTCACTAATACAACATGGGTCAACTATCTCTTTCTCCCTTGCATAGCTTCACCATTGCATGACTGTTGATGCATCTTTTAAAAATATAGTGAGCTCTGCTCTTGATTACTCTGTAATTAAGAGGGGAAAAAGTTACAAAGAAATAACTGGTTTTCATTGAGTGGGAACCGTTAGAATTCAATGGCATTCTTCCACTTGTATCTCTAGGAGATAGTGGTATTCTTCAACTCCAATTTCATTAGAATTGTTATGGATGTATTTTCAGTAGCCATTAAACAAAAACATTTGTATGAGTTGCATAATTTTAATTGTGTTGATTTTCACTGGTTACTGTGTAGCAGGGTGATCTGAATGCAGGATTAGGAGCCAGGAGTTGTTGACTTCATTTTGGGAATATATCCTCTTTTTGAAGCTAATAATAAAATTAATGGTGAAAAGGATTGGGTAAATATACATATAAAACAGTATCTTTGTAATTTTGATAAAGCCTTATGCAGACATGTATTAGATCACTTTCAAATCACTCCTGAGTGCATCACAAGAGGAGTGATTCAACTGTAGCAATCCATATCAGTTAGTGGAACAAAGAGACAGAGGACTTTAAAATATCAGCAAGCAAAGAGCCCTATAAACAACAAAAATCCTCTGGGACCCCCACTGTGTTGTCTAGCCATTTAAACTACAAGCCCCTCAAGGCAGGAACCGTGGATCCCCTTAGGTGTTTTTGTATAGCAAAACATAGTGTCCATGCTTAAATAAAAGATTTTAAAATGGCCTGTTCCATGAAAGTTTACTTTAAAAAAAAATTAAAATGCCATGTAAGAGCCAGGCACACAGATTAAATAAAGACTAACTACTGAGCCTAGACTGCAATTAAACAAGCCCCTAATTTGATTGAGGAAACAAACTGCAAGTATTAAATTGGAGGGAGTTTGTAAGAAAGAAGCATCTGTTGGTGTGGTCCTGAGCTTTTTTAGTGACTCAGTCACAGTCAGTTAATGAGGAAAGGTTTCTGAAGGAAGGATAAAAGACCGCTTCAGTCAAATCTTCTTCATTCCAAGCCTCTTACTCACAGACTTACAAAGGTACTTAGGAACCGGGCCCCACAATGGAATCTACAGCTTTGAGGTAGATGGTTTAAGCTCTGTATGCAAATCATGACGAGAGTTTAGCCACTTCCGAATATGACTGACAAACGCCCGAACACTGGGTAGGAGCAGGCACGAAGGCAGTACACTGAGCAGGAAGCTGCTTATGTTAGACAGTAAGATAGGGTTACCATATTTCCAGGATGATGGGCCAAAGAGCCTGGGGAAGGAGGGGTGGGGGAAAGAGGTACATAATTGTAGTGGGGAGCAGTGATATGCCTATGCCCATGCCCTGCCTCTGCCCCTCACTCCAACGCCCCCTGCCCAGGAAGCGATCAGAGAGCTGGGGAATCAAACTGGGAGCTAGATGTCAATATCAGAGCAGTCCTTCCTCTGCCCCATCTTTCCCCTCCCTCTTCCTAGTTTTTGTTTCCCTGCAAGCCTGGCTCCGAAACTCCAAAATTTTCCAAAATATTTCCAAAATGTTTTGGAGCCTTCCGCTTCAATTCAGCTTTAGTGTTTCAGGTGCCAAAACAGCTTGAAACACCTCTGAAATCAAACAGCTACCAAAATTTCACACAGTTCTACTAGGCAGTTCCAGGGAACAGCTCAGGTGCCTGCTAGTCTATCTGCTGCAGGCATCTCCCTCAGAAGCTCCTTACCCTTCCACATGCAGGGCCAAACCACCTGCACTGGCTCAGGCCCTGACTTTATATGCCTGGAAGCCACATGCCCTTGTGCCTTCTCCAGTTTGCACTGGGTTCACCATGTCAATCAAGTGCCAGCCTGCCTTCCTGCAGCTGTGGCCTCACAGAGCCATCTAAACTAGGTCCCTTGTTACAACTATCCTAGATGGATATAATTGCTGATGGGTATCTTGACTAAGTGCAGAATTAGTAATCAAGAGGTCTGAATTTTATTGTTGGTTCAAAAGCTTCCTGTGATCTACAACACAATCAAATATGCTGTGTTCCTTCGTTTCCTCATCTCTGAAAGATAATAATCTTTTTCACAGTGATGTTTAAGAACTGAACAATTTTGAAGCACCTTGAAATCTTTGGATGCTACTGAATCTAAAGACACTGCATACTATATTGTATGCTACTGTGTTTAGTATTCATACATTAGTGTCTGTAATATAAAACATTTCCCATGACTTTTAGAATTAGTGATGTACATGTGCAATTCAGGAAATCTCTCTATAAAAAGAAATGCGGGGAATAGTTATTTAAAGATTTCTGGAAGGTATTAGAGTAATGATTAGTTTCTCTTTACTAAAATACTAATATTGTTAAACTTCAAAGTTCCACCATGTCATTAAAAGACTTTATTTAAGTCAAAGTGTCTTCCATGGGAGAGCAAAGAAAGAACTAAACTCCGGGTTTATGAGTTATCTTGTTCTGTATTCTACCAGAAACAAAACATTATTTGCTATGTGAAGACACTGTCTTTTCCCTGACTTCCAATTTAATGTAACAGGGCCTAAATGAGTACTAAATAAACAGGAATTAGTTTTAAAAGTATTAATAACAGTAAATGGATTTGACTAGAGGACACAAGATGTTCTGCTTAGATTAAATAAGACTCTGGATAAGACCCTAGCAGATACTGAGGATCTAAAATCTCCTACTGTTGATAATGACTCATATCCTGTATTTTTCACATAAAATGGCTAGTTCCAGCTATTTATGGTAGAGCCCATTAAAAATTCCTTTTCATGAAGAAAAATGTTGTTAGTTGCCATACAGAAGCTAATGTAGGATACAGCTAACACACTATTGAAATTATCAGAGAAAAATGCTATAATCAAAGATCCAAACAATTCCTCACGAGCTCCCTGAGATACCAGACAAGTCATCACGAGAACCTTTCACCTCTTCAAGATTTTGTTTATAAAAATATCACTCCAACCCCAGTAAACAGTGTAAATAATGAACAGTGTTACCACAAGCCAAATGGTCTCAAGCTGCTTCTAATTGCCACAGGAATGTTGGCCTTAGTTCTGAGCTGCACGTCTCTGGAAGCACTGCCCAAAAAGAAAGGGGTAGGGAGAGATGGGCGGAGGAAAGGCAAACAAAAGATGAGTTTGCACACCTTTGAACAGGGATTCTAAAGTTACTGCAGGTTCAATCAATAAATGCACCCTCTTTTAATTCATGACTGGTTCACCCTCTTTACATCCAACTGTACACCAGAGTAGCACAAATGACTTGGAGTAATGGACAGAAAGGAACCTATCCCATTCCTCCCAACTTCCTGCCAGGTTATCTGAAAACAAAGCAGGCCTTGACATTCCTTGATAGCAAAATAGCTGCAGTTAAAGTTAAAAAGCATGTGGTCAAATTCCAATCTGTGTAATATAAGAGGCTAAATCTGTAGAGTTGCTCTAGTCCTAGACAACAGACCAAGTGTGGCCCATGGAACTGTCAAGTAAAGCCTATTGGCACTGCAATCGGACTTTAGCAATAGTTCTACTACAAGCAGTTGAATGTATACCAAAAGGAACTGAACCCAGGTCACTGTTTCTACTATACTGACTATGTAGTGCTAACAGAAACTAAAAATTATCTTTCACTTAAGTCAAAACACAAGAAGTTATGTGTTCACCAAGAGATGTTATTTGTATATAGTCATTTTTCAGATCAGAGCCATACTGAACAGGGATGTAAGCATGGCGAATGAAAATTGCTAGGCCGAGAAATTGCCCTCCTGTTGAGGTAAGAGGTTTACTTTTGAAAATGTTCAATGCTAGTTTGGGACATCTAGAAAGCAGCCCTGCAATAACAATAAAATAAATGTATCCTTTTTACAGAAACAATACTCTGTTATATAACCCAGGTGGTACTCCAAGAGGTACTCCCTCTCCAATTGAAGGGATCAAAGCAGGTGCACAAGCTCTGTGGGAGGTGTAGGGACTCTCCTCCCCTATAGAGCACAGCCAGACCACCAATGGGGACTTAACCATATACCTTTTAATGAGAGAACAATACTGGGAACATAACCAGTATAAACCGGGGGGTATAGGGGACACTACAATGCCACGAGGGGCAAGATTCAACAAAGGTCAGACACTTACAATCATAGACATCTTCATCCAGTTGACAAAAGACAGGGTAACCAAAATGTAAAACACAAACAGCAGAACAAACAATACTGGTTGGTGAAATATAAAAGGCACAAAATACAAAATGTCAAATGACAAGGAATAAGGCATAGGTACTTGGAGGAGGAGAAAACCCAATGGCCCCTTTTCACTGCAAGAGGAATTTATCCCGGTTAGCGCACTCATCCTACATCACCCAAGCTGGGACTTGAATTGAGCTCTCCCACATGGTAGGCAGAAGCTCTACCACCAGTGCTGGCACTACTCTAGGCTGCTAGTGGTCTTGACCTTCCCAGAGCCCCAGCATCATGTTGAGCTACCTGGCCTCTGACTGGAGGAGCTGGAAGCAGGGCTGAGACCCTCCCAGGTCACTGCTCAGATCTATGCTGGAGCTGGGGAGCCTCTCCTCCTGGCTGCAGCCTCTCTCAGGCAATCCTGGAGCCCAGCGGGGAGCCCCTCCTGCCAGCTACACACCACGCTGCTGAGGACCCCATTGCTGCCTGCAGGTCCCACTCCTTCAGGCTCTTCTGGGGCAACTGCTCCCGCCCCGCTGGCTCAGCTCTTTGCCAGCTCTTTGAATCTCCTTCCTTGTGGTCCCTCACTGGTTTCTCTCTGAGTTAGCCGCACTGTCCCTTTTATCCCCCTTCTGGTGACCCAAGGGGCCAATCAGGGGACATGGAGGGTGAGTCTCTGGGGCCTGATTGATAAGGAAAGGGAATCCCAAGTCCTCCAATCACCTTTTACCTTTCAAAACCCTGGGCTAAGTCACTGCCAGCTAGCCCGTCACAGTTATATTAATTCATGTAGTAGTTCTGCTACTCAGATACTGCAGGGTGCTTCCATTAAATTATCTTTTGCCACAAGGCTTTATAACTCAAGCCACTATAATGAAAACCATTAAGGAAGCAGAAGTTCTATGTGGGGAAGAGGTGAAAAACTAAAGATGAATTTAAATTCAGATTTATCCATGGCTATATAAACACAGATGTGTATCTGATTCATATTTATGTTTTCAAAAACAAATAATGATTTGCTGTATTATGTGAGTCTCTCTCATAATGTGATATATGCAAAGAGATAGAGGGAGAGAGACGTATAATATAGTACAGACTGTCACTTACTTATCTAAAATCCCATACAAGAACTACAATGTTGAGTTTTAAAAAATTAATTTTTAATAACTTCACAATTAAGATGCAACTTTGGTTACTGCTGCTGAATTTACATTGTGAACTGGCTCAGCTATGTAGCAAAACATTAGAACAAAAAAGGCACTTTTCTAGGTGTAAGTGATGTTTTAGTTCAAGTGGAAGAATAAATCTCTCCCATATTTTTCAGTGACATTTTCTGATTCATTGGCTCTATCCTGTTATTATAATCTGTTCATATTTTGCTATGTATGTAATACATCACCCTGCCAGACAATCTAATTCAGTTCAAAAATGTCCCTGATTGCAAGTGGCTCTTTAACAATATCAGCAAGTAGCAAACTTTACAGTTTCTGAACTTCACTCATGTAGGAAATTAGGTGTTATGAGACTCTTAGACTGAGCTACTTACAGCCAAAGCCTGCTATCATTTCACTTGCGGTGAATGGGAATTTTAAGTAAAAAAAAAAAAAATAAAACAAATAAAAAAAACAAATCAATAATAGGATATTATGCTGTAATTAAAAACACTTTTATAAACTGAAAATATATTGAGATCACCCAAAGTCAGGATTATGGACAACATACAGTATTTATTCAAATCTAAGATGATCCTGAATTTAAGACAACCCCACAATTGTTAAATAATCCCCTATAACCTGCCCCTGCCTTGGGGCCCCATTCACCCCTGCCTCTTCTCCTTCCCTACTCCCACCCTCATCACAGGGGCCTTGATTTCCACCCCCCCCACCCCTTCCCGTTCCCCCACCCCTTTCCCTCCACTTATCAGCTGTGTGCTGTCTGTGTCTCTATCAGTGTCTTGTGTCTGTCTGCTCCTCACTTCCAAACCACAGCCTACCCAGCCCTGCTGCTGCTTCTCACTCCTGACCCATAGTACCCCACATCCTGCCAGGGTGTTTGAGGACCCTCCTTCCTTGGGCACCAAACACCATACACACCCCCACAGCCCCCAACACCTTCACAAATAACACCCCCATACACACACGCATACTTCAAAAATAGCATTTCATGATTTTCATGCCAATCTCTTGATTTTAAGAGTTCATCTCATGATTTTTGGCACAGTGGGGCTGGCAATACTGCAGCTTTCATCTCTGAACAAAACTTGCCTCCCTCAGAGCCACCCGTTGGGGGTGCAACAGAAATATCAACACAGAGAAGGACAAGCTGCCTGGGTGAATGCACTCTGACCATCTACCAAACTAGTGTAAATTGTGGAAGACATGGAACCTGTCAGGACTGAAGTCAGTAGATAGCTTAAATCCTCACTGGGCATAAGCAACCTATTTTAGCTTTTGATCTTGATTAAAAATATGACCACAAAGACAACGCTGCATGATTTATCTGTTTAAATTTGCTGGATAACTGTGAGGTATATTTAACTATGTACATTTATATAAAATACAGTTCTAGACCTTTGAGAAATTAAATTCTATCACAGCAACAAAGAAATGTTAGTAATATAATAAAGACGTTTAAATGCTTAAGAATTTACCAATTCACAGAAGTTTAGGGCTGGAAGGGACTTCATGAGATTATTAGAACCAGCCCTGCTGCTCTAGGCAGAAAAGACTGCTGGAGTCAAATACAAGAGAGGGAGACAGGAAACAGGAGACAGGAGAGGGAGAGTCCCCAGTCCCCTTTTGAAGATCTCTAGGATAGATGCCTGCACCACCCTGCTGGGAGTATTCCAGAGTCTAGTCACAAACCATGAAGAAGTTTTTCTTATATCCAATCTAAAACCTTCTTCTAGGAGTTTATGACTGTTGCTTCTGGTTTTCCCTGGGGTGCTTTGGTGAAAAGTTGTTCACCTAGCCCCTGATGCTCTCCCCTGATATATTTGTAAGCTGCCACCAAATCCCCCTCCCCACCCCCGTCTGCTCTTTTGTAGGCTGAACAGTCCGTATCTGCCAGCCTTTCTTTGTATGGCTTGCTCTTCAGACCTATAATCATAGTCTAGAGAAGAGCCACTTGTCTCTCAAGCTTCTCCACATCCTTCTTGAAGTGTGGTGCCCAGAGCTGGATGCAGTACTCCAGCTGCAGCCTCACCAATGCTAAGTAAAGTAACCTCATAACTTTAAGGCTCTCTGTTACTTCAGGTATGTAAGACTGCAAGAGTTCCATGGATATGATTCATCTCTGCTACAATTATACATCAGGAATGATTCAACAAAAGTAATGGGCCCTAATGTTTGGGTTTGGCCAAACTGCATTCAGCCCAAAAGCCTGAAAGTTAGCCTTCCTCAACAGCCCTTTGATAGTCCCAAATTAAAATTAGAATAGTCTTATAGCTGATATAATTTGTATCCAGTTGCCAATGGCCCCAGCAGCCAGGAAATACAAGAGTGCAGCAATGCTCCAGCTGTCTGCCTTTTCCCCAGCCATACCCTCTACACATAGGTAAAGAGCAAGGATGGGATTGAGCTATCCAAAGACAGAAAGACTGGTCCTTCCATGGGTACAAGGCAAATCAGCTGCATCACACCTGTGAATTTTGATCACCCCACATCACATATTAGTATCGCAGTGTTCATCAGTTTGCAATGGAAAAATCAATATAATTCTGATAACAGACAAATCGCCTTCTCTCTAATCATTTGATTGGAAGGGTTGCTTCCTCCAAAAACTCCCGAAGTTTACATAGCTAAAGGACAGGTTTGAATGTTTACAAAGAAAAAAAGAAGGAATAGTATATCCTGGCATAGTTTCAAACAGGTTCAGAATAACCACTGGCATTTTCACTACATTTATAACAAAACCCATTTGAATTCATGTTTTACATATTCTCTGTATAAAATGATTTAGTAAAGTCCAGATTAATGTCACGTTATATGAAAAAACTGCAGACAATTTAATATGATCAAAACAAATATTTAGCATCTATTTTAATTTGTTCTAATGCTATGTATTTTACTGATTTTGCTTTCAATTCCATTATCTTCTAGATTAACACTGATGCTCAACCCATACAACTGATCCAGCCCCAGAAGCAATATCATCTGGCCTGCAGGGCTCTCTATGGATCCAAAAATTTAGTGGCAGGGCCATTAGGCTGGATGATTTGAGCACCATCCAGCTCTCAGAAATTTAAAGATTCTTTTTGTTGTTGTTTAGCATTTTTTCAATCAATTTGTAGGAATGAAAGTTAGATTTATCAAATCACAATTTCCTCCACACAGTTTTCCTTAAAGATTGCATTATTTGCTTTTTCTCCATTCTTCCCAGTTCCCAAGACGGGTGTTTATTCAGTAAGTTTAGTTAGATAATTCTGAGATATGTACTTTGCTAATCTATAACAACTGATTAAACAACAACTGCACACCAGAGTGAGCGCACACTGAAAAAATTTATAAAAGACAAGAATACCCAACTATCTGTGGGGGCACACTTCTCACAATATAAGCACTCCCTCTCCAAACTCTCAGTTCTAATCCTCAAAGGGAACTTACAAAACACCTTCATAGACAAGCCCATGAACTTCACTTCATAAATCTACTGGATACAAAAAAATATGGACTCAATATAGACATTGGATTTATGACACATTACAACCTGCCAGACATCCGATTCACCAGGTACCTGCCAGACCTGACCTCTTATACTTTTCTTGTCCCCCGACAACTATTCTGCCCTTTGCCTTCCTAATTTCCAGATATCTCCTTTTTCACAGATAGCCTCTTTTCTACCTTGAATTACTGCTACTGTAGAGTCTCCCTTACCTTCCTTTGGCTTTCCCCTCCCTCCTGCCCCATTTTTCCTCCCCCTCCCTTTCATTTTCCTAATTTCCACCTATTTACAGTCTCACTGACATGCCGTCACACTTTTGGCTTTTCTCATTCCTTGGAGTCTCAGAACAGCAGACAGACACTCCCTATGTCTGAAGAAGGGTGATCGCGCCCAAAAGCTTGCTAACTTTTTCCAGCTACTCAGTTGGTCTAATAAAATATATCACATCTATTCAAAGAACCTTGTTTGCTGATTTATATACATTATTAGAGCTGATTGGGCATAGAGAATTCCATTTCCCAGCAAATTTTGAAGTTTCAAATTTTGCTTTTGTTTCACACTGGAATAAAAGCAACCTGGCTAGGGTGTAGCGGAAGTGGCTCTGGAGCCGCCTGTACCTCCAGTTCAGTCAGGGACAGCAGCAGCAGTGGAAGGGGAGGGGGGGGCAGGAGAGGAAAAGAGGTGTCACTGAGCAGAGGGGAAGGGACAGAATACTGAGGTGGCTGGGGAGGGATTCTAACCTGGCTCAGGGATTTAGAAGTCCCCAAGTTCTGCTCCTGAAGCATGGTTGAAAAGAGCGTGTAAATGTATCACTTCACCCCTTCAGGATTCACCCCTGGCTAAGCATATGGCATTTTGTAGTCATTAGTAAGAAGTTTCTTCTTCTACCACTATTATGCTAGATGTCTTTTGTCAATTTGCTACCAACATAAGTAATTTTCAAAACACTTTGGGACTATATGAATTATACAATATAATTAATGGCGAGGAAGAAATTCTCACTATGTTTAAATCTCATTAATGCTTATAGAAATTATACACTTAAATTCTCTATGCATAAAAGAATATTAAAGGTTGTTTCAAAGCCATTTTAATATATCATAAATGATCAGAAAGGGAAATAAAAAAAACAAGCCTTTGTTTTGATTATGAGGTCATTTTAAATAGGAAAGAAGTGAAGATACATTACCAAGAGCTAAAGCATGCAACATGTAAATAACTTCTTTTTTTTTTTTTCAAACAATACCCATGCTAATAACCAGATTTTTTTGGAGATTTTATTTGAAGTCTATCACTACAAAGATCATATCTATTAACTTGCTGTTTTAAGTATCATAGGATTTTTTTTCATGTTCTTTTATTATACTTCCATTTCATTGTTCATTGTTCTTGTCTGTTATACCAATTCTTACAAGACTTAAACATAATCTTAAAATGTCTTTTTTTCCACAGAAGAGATCAGAATCTTACAAAAAGACCAAGGACTGAATAATATCTGAAAATGTATAAAGGAAAAGAAATATGGAGGAATGCATCATGGCATAAGGCACAGCCTAAGATTTATAAACAGAGGATATCTGCTAGACTCAGGGCATCTTTTAGTGCATCTGTCTAATCTATATATCAAATTTTAAAAACAGAAACAAGCTCTATTGATAGTTACACTAATGTACAGTACACATTTTATGTGGACTTTAAAAATGTATTGTACAATAGACACAAATGCCACTGCATATACAGTATTTACAGAATTATAGAAATATTGGACTGGAAGTGCCTCTAAAGGTTACCCAGTCCAACCCCTTACTCATAGCAGAATCATCCGTTTCCACCATTTAAATCAAGTATTTCTCTAACCTGGTTTAAAATATTATAGCTATCTCCAAGAGTGATTCTTTTCCAGTGAAGCAAACTGCTTCTCTGCTTAAAATAAGCACACCAATTTTGGAGGGCTGATTACTGGGGCAAAGATACATGTTATATGTGAGAAAATATGGTACTATTTCCTGCTTTTAAAATTTGATTAACTTGGACAGAATGAGAATTCTGTCTTTCATTTTGTGTACCATTAGATTTGTTTACTACATTTCAATTGTTATACATGCAAACCCTTTTCAAACAATTATGTTGCATAGGTATAAATGAAGGGCCTAGTTAGACATGCAGAACCTTTACTCCTAGGAAAATAAAAGCACACAGTTGGACTGTCAGCACCAATACAAGTTGAGACCAGATAATTAAAATAAATAAAATAAAAATTGCATTGCAAGGAATTTCTCTCAGTATCAATATGAAATAGATCTCAAGTTTTCTTGAAGATGATTTGTATGTATAATATTTTTCTCTTTTTTGTTTCTGTCATATAGAGTTATAATTAGAAACTTGTCTGATTCTAATTCAAATCTTAACCTACGCAGAGTTCTGCGGTTCTGATCCCATGTTGGATTTGGGACATTTTTATGTGGTTTGCATTTTCTTCCCTGATCGTTTTTATTTCAGTTGAGTTCTTCCAGTATTTTCTTGTCTAATTTTTCTTGATGGCCTTATTTTAAAAAAACTGCAAGCTGAGCGTTAAGTTTTAAGAATGTGCCAGAATCTCAGCTCGTGTACATCACTGCAGCTCTACTGAAGTCCATAAAGCAGATTTATTCCAACCCAGAATCTGGCATGATGAGTTTACAGTTATTAAAATACTAGACTGTTGAATCAGTGGCAGCCTATTTCAGAGGTTAAAGTAAGAGGAAACACAATTTCCTTTCCTTCTAGGCTGATTGGATTGGATGTTTTGAGTAGGAGACTAACAAAACAGAAAAATCTGAAATGGGAGCAGCAGAAGGAGTTTGTTTACATAGTAGCTAGCATCTCATCCTAGTGGTGGGTGGAAGCAGTAGCAACAAAGAAGTGCCTGCAGCTAGAAACCCTGCTCACTTCCTAGTGCAGACCATGATTGTATTACAAATTTTACAGTATTTTGGTGGGGGGTTTTAAAGCAAGTTCAAGGAGTCCCAAGGTCTCCTTGGCAGAAACTCAGGGTTTAGTGAACAAACTGGAAGAAAGTTTAAACTGATGACGGCAGACGAAAGCTTGAAAACTTGAACAATAAAGTCTTCAAACCAGAAAGCAAATAGAAAAAAAATCAAGATATTAAAACAATAAAAAAGTATTTTTGTTTAAATAAATTCCATGATTTTTAGTGCCATAGAATGATTTTTGAGTGCTTAGGATGTGCAATCCTGGCACTTCCTTTCCTCTAAGACAGTATCTATCTCTTCATCATCTCTTTCTTAACTCCAAACCAATCAAGTACACATAAAATGTAAACCAGTCCAAGCATAGAGAAAAGGTAATCTAACATGGAATATGTTGTCAAAAGAATATGAATCTATTGTATAAGTATGCTCTTTGGCAAGGTTTAATGCTAAAATTCTGCAGTTGAGACTACAGCCATATCTTAATTCTATACACTGTCTAGTCTATTTAATTTGTGAACACACAGAAAAAGAAACATCTCTTTCTATCAATATTCAACACACTGAGGGCTCAGCCTTGCTGGAGACTCTAGGTTTCACAGAAGTACGCGTAACAAAAACACAATTACAGTTAACACAGTCATACATAAAATATCTCCCTTTAATTGGGAGAAAAACTTATAAACTATGGCCCCATTTCACTAGGCACCTTGTAAACAAAAAAAGAAGTGACTGAAAATGTCAGGAACTAAGACCATTGGCAAGCAGGTAAGTAAGAGAATGGGGGGAACACAAGGAAGCAGTAAGAAGATGTTGTTCAGTATTCTAGCAAAACTAACTACCTAATCAATAAATATTTTAATCCAGTTTATGGGACAGGAATATATCATCCTACATGTATGCTTGGCAAACATCTTCATTTCTTTCTTTTATTTTCTGGCCTTCATTAAGTATAGTGTCTGAGCACTCTACTCAAAAATTATTCCTTAGTTTGAATCTAGAAAGTTTCAGATATCTTACTACTGTTCATTTCAAGTACTGTTTTGGAAGAAAGAAGGCTATGGCCTCTCTACTTCATACAGAATGGGTATTGATCATTAGAGAACCCCATGGAAAATTGAGGAGAAGCTGTCCAGTGCAGTTGGAATATATACTCAGAGATCCATAATGGATGATTACTCAGTTTTTCTTTTTTCCAATTGTTTGCCTTAGTCAGTGTAGAACTATTTTAAATGCATTGATTTACTTGCTTAAGAAAAGAGGCACTGCTCTTAAGTGAGTGGTCATGCTTAATTAGCATCTATTTTACCCAAATAGAAATTTGTTCACTAATTACACATTATCTATTGACTGTACTAGGTCTTTTTAAAGATATTCTTAAATGACTAGGAAACATGGAATGGCTTTAAGTGCACAACTAATTAATTTTGTTTTCAGAGATGGTCAGGTTTAGTCTTTCAGAAAATTGGTTAAATTAAGTTATAATTTACTTGCAGTTATTCTGCATGGCATGCCATCATAATCCTTGGTTTCATACATATATAAACCACGGATGTATATCAGCTGCACTAATGTGGAAGGCGTATTGAAGGAACGCATGCCTTTCTGCTGCAAAAGTGCAATTTTTGTTAGTGATCTAAAGAGGTAACTCCAGTAGCCCATACAATAAAGTGTGTACAAAATCCATGTGTTGGACACTGCTATTGAATAAGTCATGTGTGTAGTACCTACATCCCGTCTAGTCAATTCCTTAATGCCATCATTTTAAAGACTCTTAAACGCTTACTTTCTGTCCTTGTCAAGTGTAAACAGCGAAAAAGGAAATAGTAGGCACGTCTACACAAGACACTACTTCACCATAGCAATGAGCTAAGAAGACATAGCTTGTCACTACAGCAATGTAGCATCAGCTGGCATGAACCATGACACTGATGCTACTGCACAATAGCTTGATGCTACTGCGCAGTATGGTTGGAAATGACCCAAGCACCACTGGGACAGTGCAGTAGCAGTGGTTACTATGCAGCAACAACTGTGCAGTCAGGCACACATGTAGAAGAACCCAGTGATTCTAAAAAAGATACAGCCAAAAATTCTTGAAACAATTGATGAGAAACACTTTAGCATAGAACTATGCAAACAATGAGCAAAAGACATTGGCTAAACATGAATGCACAAAGAAATTAAATGATCAGAGATGTGTGTGCACATGACAGTGTTGAATGCATCAAGCAAAACCTGAGAGCAACTGGCAAGTGAATTATTTGGGCATGGAGAAAGAAAAAACCTGCCTGCTAATGATTATTGGGGGGGGGTTCCCCAAAAAGAACATTAAACAACTTGTCAGCTAGTACAGTTAAGTCACACAAGGTAATATTTGAACTGCAAATGTCTGCAAATTTTGAACATGTGTAGAGTGTTGGTGTTTCAGATAGATGACTAAGCAGCCTTAATACACACAATGCAATGGAAAAGCTGAAAAATAAGTATAAGCAGCTGAGCAGATACTGATGTAATGTGAATGTAATGTGTGTAACAGCATGAGGAAACAGGGGGCAGACTGCAGAGCTGTGCTGATGATTAATTTGAACTACAACTCCCAGAGACCCCGTGGAGTTGGGGGCAAAGGAAAAAGAAAGAGGAAGCTTGAGGCTGGAGTAAGGAGGAAAGAGTTGTATGCAGGGGAAACCTGGTCATCACTACACAAAGGGGTGCACAGTAGAGCTGGACATCTCACTGGCTTGTTCAACCCCTGTGATTTTCTATATAAAAGTGAGAATTCCCCCTTGCTTCTTGTGCTGGTTTCTGGGGCTGCAGACTACACTAAGACAAATGAGGATAATCGAAGCCATCACTTCAGTTCAATCAACTCCCAAAAGTATCTGTGCAATTATGGGCATGACCTATCTAGATGTTATGAGCAAAAAAAAGTTAAAATCATCAAAATATGCAAAAGAATTTCTTATAACACTTTATATTACAAATCATGACAGAACATAAATGGACCTAGATCAGGGGTGGGGAAAATGCAGCCCAGGGGGCCAGATGTGGCTCGCCAGGCTATTCTATCCGGCCCGCAGGGACCCTAAAAAATTTAGAAAATTAATATTTATCTGCCCTGGACTGCCTATCATGTGGCGCTCGATGGCTTGCCAAAACTCAGTAAGAGGTCCTTCGCCCAAAGTAATTGCCCACCCCTGACCTAGATGAATGGAAAACAGAAACAGTAACCTTACAATAAAAATGCCAGAACACTGAAACCATTTATAATAGACGCCTCTGTAACAATTCAAAGTCAAAATGGCCAGTGGTATCTTGGCATGGAAAACAAACGATTGGAAGAGGCCAGGTCACCTATAAAATAGACAAAGCTATTGAAACAAAATCATAGATCCCCAAGGACTGAAATTCTTACTACAGCAACACCTGATGGTGACAATACGACCTGCAATGCTGAAACAGTAAGTGGGAATGCCAGTTCCTGCAATCCTGATAGGTCTTTAGAACTACCCACTAGGACTGTGTGAAGCTTCAGTCCCTGAT
The DNA here is from genome assembly GCF_052110815.1 of Crocodylus siamensis. NCBI lineage: Eukaryota > Metazoa > Chordata > Crocodylia > Crocodylidae > Crocodylus > Crocodylus siamensis. The sequence continues at coordinate 197,034,002 of NC_143398.1, read as the reverse complement.
TTGATTTGGTGGAGATTCGGCCCAATTCAGTGGCCAAATCTCTGAATCCAAATCGAATCAGGATATCCTTTCATCTCTCCAAATCAAATCGGAACCCTCCAGTACTTCCAGTCCACTGCTGAGCGTGCAGGGCCCCCCCCCCCCACTCCTGTGTGATGCTCCATCTGCCCCAGCATCACAGCATTGACCTGGTAGCTCGAGGTAGGTAGAAAAAACATTTAAAGCTGTGTCTATGACTGAATCGCTGATTCTCCGAATCAGCATCAGATTTTCAGATTTGGGTTCATCCAAATCGAATTGGGGACAGTGATGCAAATCAACTAATCGAATCACTGTCCCTGACTCGGGCCAAATCCAAATCGAATACAGACCATATTGCACACTCCTACTACCCACCTAGCAAGAGAAAAACACAATTACAGCAAGCAAAAGTATACCTGCAGCTCTGCTTACAAACAATATTTTATGAGACTGGTATCAAACCTAAAATTTGGAAAGATTAAGATATTTCATAATGTTGTTATTAGCAGGATCATTAGTAATGACATCACTAAAATTCCTGCATTTACAGGAACAACAGATAATTGGTGAAGTGCCTGGGAATGACTCAAAGATCTCCATTTCTCTTTGTGCTGACTTGAGCTACTAAAAGCAGAGTGTATTTGAAAAGCCTTGTTAAAAAAAGCCTGTTAAATTTGAAAAGCCTGTTGATCTTCATTGTTAAACCAAGACAATTTTGATGGCTGGCTGAATGCTTTCTCTTTGTAGCAGACTTTTTGACTTGAGTCCGAACTGGGTTTTTTTGCTTGGGGTACTACATTTGACTAAGAAATGTGGATTGATCTGTGGTATCATCTAGTTTAAAACACCCCTACAAGACAAAGAAACAAAGAAAGCTTTATGAAAGAGTTGCATGCTGATTTCCTCTCAGTTAGCCACTATCTCAACTTCAGCTGAAACAGTCATTTCATATTTCTGCATGTATAAGAGAGACAGACGGACAGACCACAGTCCAAAGAAATAAACTATACTTACATACCTGCTATGACATACCCTCTGTACCTCAAGAGCTGACCTTCCAAAACAGCAGCAAACACTGGGTGTCACATTCTATTACACCATACTAAAAAAACAAAATTATTTGTCCAACTCTAAGAGAAATATGACTCAAAAAGCTATATTCTGACTCATACTTCAAACAACTCTGCAGAAATAAAATGAAGCAAACTGAAAAGGAAGACATAGGACTATCTAGTTAATAAAAAAGAAAAGCAGTGGGAAATCTGTGACTTGCCACCTGATGTTTATCAAGAGTGAAGATTGGTAAGATGTGTGCACAATTATCTAAATGACCTGCTATTTACTCTGTCAGCTTATTCTGTCAGCACATTTAGTGCTGCAAGTGTCTACGCTTATTTAGGCAATACTAGAATTATTGCTGAATTTTAAGAACTTTATTTTCCATGAAGTCTAGGCCTGCCTTCCTTTAGAGATTTATTCAGGTTGTAGGCAGAAAAGAAGGGCGATAGCAATATTATTTATGAATGTAACTTGGGTGCACTCAAGTACTATGCTTCACTCTCCAAGTAGAAGGGATGGGTAGATCTGCAGTATGCAGGCCAGACCTCTCTACTCCCTACAGAGTCAAGCCAAGAGTGTGCCCTATTCTCAATAGGATGGGAGGAGGGCACGAGGGGGTGCTGTGAGAGGGATGCCAGAATTTCAAGCAGATCCCTCTTTCCTCCATAGAGTTAGCCCAAGCCCAAAGTTCTTAACTATATATAATTTATTCAGTTATAATATACATAAACATAAAACTAAATTTCATATACATATATTTACAGTGAACATTAACCAATAACCAAGGTCAAACCGTAAATAATACTATTCACAATATCACAATACAACATTTCAATTGCAAAATATAAGGCGCAAACATGAACAATCTTAATAAACATCTATTTCCTTAACATAGTCCCTAACCTATGGCAAGAGATAGTCCTCCTTCCAATGGGGTCCCTTGGGGGGTGTGTCCAGGAAGCACCAGGGGCCCCTTCCCTTAAGGCCTTGATGAGCCAGGGGGCTGCTCACCCAGCCCTTTCTCTGGGGTTGCCCACCCCAAACGTCTTTTCCCTGTGGGACCCAAGGGCCCAAGGACTCAATGCTCCCTCACGTGGCGGTGGTCAGGGCACAGCTCAATGAGGTCTCCTCTGCTAGAGCGCCTCTCCAGGCCTCTCCTGCGCCGCTGGGCTCCTCTCTACCCGGTGCCCCAATCTGGGCACCGAGGGCTCAGCTCCTCTCAGCTGCTGAACTACAGCTGCTGGCTCCTGAGTGCTGAGCCTCACGCTGCAGCACTACCATTTCCCCATGCCCTGGCTCAACACTGAGGGCTCTCTTAGCACAGGCCAGGCCTTTCAGGCTCTGTCCAGCCATCCTCACGCCAGGTGGCTAACCCAAGCAGCCTCTGCTCCTAAGGCTTGGGTCCATGTGCTGCCCCGCACACCATAGGACCTGGCTGTTTGCTGGGAGATGAGGCCTGAGCTGCCTCACTGTGGGCCCCAAGGCCCTCCAGGGTCGCAGGCTCAAGCCACCGCTTGTGGTTCCCAAAGCCTGGGCTCCATGCACTGAACTGTGTACCATGATGGGCTCGAGAAATCCCACACTGCTCCCAGGGCCAGGTCTCTGCACACTATCCTTGTCCACCATTAACAGCCCAAGTGGTCTCACACCACTCCCAAGGCTGTTCCTCCAGTGGCAGCTTCAGGAGCCTTGGGCCTATTCCCCAGTGAGGAAGAGCTCCCCATCTTTTCTTGGCTCCGCTCTTGAGTCCCTCACTGCATCTACCCCTTGTGCTGGGCACGCAGCTCCTTTTATACGCTCCAGGGTTCTGCCCCTGAAGTCTTCCAGACCTGGTAGTTTACAGTCTTCAATCAGGTCTGGAGGAGCTCTTTTCCCCCACCCCTCAGGAAATGGGCGTGACTTTATTTCTCCTGCTGTCTCCTGATTGGTGGATGAGCTCCACCAATCAAAACAGCAGAATCTCAAGCCTGGGACTCAACCCAAGCTCTGAAAGGTGAGCCTGCTACATTAACTAAACCAGTAATACAGAAAATGAAGAGGAAAATTGACTGAAAATAAAGAGGAAAATATTACAAATGAAGAGAAACCACACTATATAATTACTGCACACTGTGAGAAAGAAGAAGGAGAGAGGGATAGCTAGTGTCCTGGACTTACAGCAAGGCAGGCAATCCCCAGAAGTGGCATGCAGGAGACACTGTGGCACTTCTAGAGCAGTGTGATGCTCCGGATTAACTGGGATCACGCCAAAGAAAGTACTTCAGGCCCCAGAGAGGAGCACAGAAATGGTGGCATGCAGCAGAGGAGGTAGGCTGAACAGGGAGAGGCCAGCAGCATACTTGGAAGAGCACTAAACACAGGACCCAGCAGCTGGCAGATGCTGGAGCAGAGACCAGCCACTCCACTCAGACAGTGGGCGATGATCTGGCTTTTAGGTCAGAGGGACTCTGGGTGGAAGCAGATTGGGTGAGAGACCCAAGCACTGGGATATTACCCATCTACCAGGAGTTATTGTCAGACCTGGGGGTCAGAGGCCAGTTTGGAGCAGCTTTCTACACCCAGACTTTACATATACCAAAAGGACAGGGACAGCTGGAAGCCCCAGAGTATTTCACCCTAGCACTAAGGAGTGAAGGTTGTCAAGGCCCAGCAGGACCAGGGCAGATCAAGGCCATGGCCCTAAAGGGACTCCTGTTGAGAAGAAGAGCCATTTCCATGCCAGTATAGTAAGCTAACAGAGGCTGTGGCCACAAGCATCTTCACTTTTGGGCCTGTTAGACCCAGGACTATACTTTGACTGCTAAGCAGGCTGATTAGCAGCCATGGACTTTCTAGCTTGGTAAAAAGAATGGCCAAGGCTTGGGGGAGGACCAGTCAAGTGGTCAGCAGCCATTATGGCTGCTATTAGGAATATGCACTGCTAGAGTCATCAGGGAGTCTCAACAACTTCCATCCTTGTCAGAGACAAGATGTGAATAAGGCAGGGGAAAGGGGAGGTTTGGAGCCCCACAAAGAGAACAGGGTAAAGGACCTGGCAGGCTGCCTCCCAAAAACTACATCAAAGTCATGGCAGGCATGAAATATGACACCAGACAGGCAGACTGGGTGACCCAGTCTAGGTCCCACCCTGTTGCCGCTGGTAGATCAGCAATCCCTAGGAAAGGGTTTTAAACCATATAACACCTACAGCTGGCACACACACTACCATAAACATAACTAAAAATAATTTTTAAAACCTGTAAATTATACAGTATATATAGTTTCCCATTAGAAGACAGTTCTTGGCAGGAGGCAGGTAGACAAATATCATACGCTGTATTAACATTAATGTCTGTAAAAAGATGATTTTAAAGAATGCTTAAAATCCTACATTGAAAGCAATGTACATTTTTAACTGTATTAGGTGCTGTATATGATCATACCCGTGCAATATCATGTTGTTGTTAATACCAACAATAATAAAATTATTCTTAATTAATAATAATTATTATTAATTATTAATTAATAATGTTTAAAATGAGATATTTGCTTCATTTATGGCACGATTAACATGTTAATCATGCCAATAAATTGCAACATACCACATGTTGACCATTATATGGTATGATAAAGAGGCAAATCAGCCAGTAGAAATACGTTCTACATGAAATGTTCCAACATCCAATATGGAACTTCTTTGTGGCTTGTTCAGACTTGAATTGGAGCATGTGGCATGAAGCCCAGGATCAGACAGCATGGTGTGGCTTTAAATGTCTATACACTGGGAGTTGATGGGCTCCCCCTGTATGAGGACATTTAAAGCCATGCTGCACAGCCAGATCCACAGCATGAGAGCTGGGTACCCAGGAGCTTAAGTCCAGCTGTCTGCACCCTGGCACAGGAACTTCCATGCTAGGTCATTAGATTTATCTCTGGTCTCCAGTTGTACTAAGGTAGTTTCTGTATCAGGGCACATGCAGCTGGGGACTGAGGAGAAATCTGGACCCCAGCTGCTCATCAGGAGGTCCTTAGCTGCACATATACCACTTCTGCACCAGGATGCATGCAGCTGGGCACTAGGGGGCTCCCTGGTCACCAATTGCACACTGGCAGAGATTGAAGAGCTCCCCATCTACAGTTCCCAATGTACATGCAGCCAGCTGCACAAGCACACTGCAGTAGATGCACAGTGGGTTCTGAGGAATTTTATCCCAGACCTTGAACATCTGGCATAGCAGGATGAGCAGTTTTTGGAATCTGCAGTAAAATTCCTCAGATCCCATTGAACTGTCAGCTGATGTCTTTCAGGGGCCTTAATGGAAATTCCCTTTTGTTTCACTTCTATTCATGATTTCTGACCTGGTTGCATCCTACCCACCAAGATAGTTAAACCAATTTAATCCTGTCTGCCTATCTGCCTTTTAGTGACCATCACCATAGCATTAATGATTGGTTTAACATGAACCCCAGAATACACACATGCTGTCTAATAATGGGCCTCCAAACAGATGTGTAGTTTTCCCTATTATGAATCTTATCTCCCAGACCCCATTTTGTCATTGGAATCAGGGAGTGGGGAGAGGAACTAAGAGATCCTTATCTCCCATCCCAAGCTCCACAGTCTTGGGGCCTGGGCTGGGAGATCCTAATCTTCCAGTACTGGCTCCATGCATTCGGGGCTCAGGCTGAGATATTCTTCTCTTCCAGTGCCAGCTCCACAGTCATGGGGCCAGCACTGGGAGATAAGGATCTTTCAGCCCCTGCTCCCTGATCAGGGAGCTGGGGAGCTTGTTCCCTGCCCAGTTCTGTGATTGCAGAGCAGGGTTAGAAACTGGCTGGAGTTCCTGTTCCCTGGAACTATGAGCAATCATGGAACTGGGCAGGAAACAGGCTTTCCAGCCCCTGCCCCAATAACTGGGGACTAGGAACTGTCACAGGGGCAGATCCCACCCCCATGTCCTGATGAGGTGATCAAGGCACAGGACTTGGAAAGAGCTACCAAGGTAGGACATGTCCCAGCCTCTGCCCCAATCCACTGGTGAGGCAGGTAGCAGTGAGCCTCTAGCTTGCTGTTAGCTGCCCCACTGGTGAATCACGGCAGGCTGTGGGACTTGCACCTATCCCTGCAGCTCCCTCCAAGTCCCCGGTCCACACTGGGGAGCTGGGGCCAGGAGCTCCCAGGTGCCAGGAAAGGGGACATTATCCTCACTTAGGTTCCAGTGGTGGAGCCCACCCTGGCAGGAAGCAGTCCTCCCAGGGCAGGAAGCAAGATCCCAGCCCCATCCAGAAGACAGCTGTCTGGCTGCAGCAGGGAAGGGCAGGGGGTGCAGTTCTCTGGAGAATTCCAGATCTAGCTCCTCATTTGGAGTCAGGGGTCTGTAATATATTCCTACAGTTAGGTCCCTTTCACTGCATTGCCAACCCCCACCACTGTATGGTAATAGACTATGCTACTACTCATGAACTGGCCTGCAAGCTGCCTGCAAACTGCTTACCCTGCAGTCCCTGTTCACTGGCTTCTTGATCACCTGGGGAGTCTCCTTTTATACATTTCTGGGACCAGGCAGACATAAGCCCCCTTTTAGGGCTTCTGTCACACCCGGGCAACAATCACTCTGCAATCAATCAGCAATCACTCAGCAGTCAGCAATCACTCCCAACTTCTCAGAGCACAGGCCCCAAACACACACAAACAACACCCCCCCCCCCCACCACCAAACAAGCACTAAGCTAACCAAAGGCTACCCACTTACCTTCCCTGGATCTGGTGCTACCTGGTTGCTGGCTTCTCTCCCCCTTCCTCCTCTTGCACCCAGCAACTGCCTGCTAACTGCTCGCCCTGTCTGCAGTCCCCGTTTCCTGGCTCCCTGGTCACTGAGCAGTAGCATCACTAAAAAGGCATTCGCCAGCACTATGGTGCAGTAATTCTAGTTACTGCACATTATTTACTACTTCATTAAGCAAGTACTAAATTAAATGCACAGTAACTACTGTGTATTAATGAACATGTAGACATGCCCACTGATAAATATCCAAGTTTGATCCATAATTAGGATTATAGATGGTCGTAGGCTGTTGAGCAAGCCTTACGATTTTCCCTAAGCACATAAATCTGTTCAAAATGAAACAGTTGTACTGTCCATTTTTTGCAAAAGGTGAAACAGTATGTCCTTAATAAAAATTAAAACTTGATTTAGTGACCAAAATAGTAGCTATGCAATCAGTTCTACAAAGGTTTGAAAATGTGAAAGCACAGCCTGAATATGGTATGGAAAGGAATGAATCATAGGTAGAGACTGAATTAATCAGTATAAAACCTCCACTAAATATATAAAAGCACAGGAACTGAAAGGTCTGCAGTTTGCAGTTTTAATTACATTGTCTTTCTGGCATAGTATTTCCATTCTTGAGACAATCTTGAATCTCTCTCTTTGGAGCATTACTGTTGCTGAGGATTTAGTTGAGAGACTATTAAATCTGACATTCTTTTACTTCAAACCATTTATATAGGACTACAATAGGGTTTTTATTTATTTATGGTTCTAATCAGAGCAATTTAGTTTCTTTAATTTTGTCTCATTTTTAAACATACCAAAGACCAGTAGGTTAATTTACAATGTAAAAATGTTTGAAGTGAACTATATCCACTTACCATTATAACAAGGACCTTTAATGGGGAAAATATACTACATTTTACAAATATCATTCACATGACTTTTGTTTTGTTTTGTTTTTTGGAAATGAATGAATTATTTGAGCCCACAGTTCCCCAAAGGAATTTGGATATGTGCGCTCAATATCTTGAAGTATTCATTTTTTTAAATCCTCTTGCTGAAAGATAACATTATAAGCTCTATAACCTCAAGTAGCCTCCCTTCCTAACACTGGGAAACCAAATGATTTTCATACAGCTCATGAAGTTAAAGTAAGTGTTAATTATTGCACAAAATGTACTGTATAAGCCAAAAGAATGAATGTTCAAGAGCCTTGTACCTTATGTAGGTTTCTATTTTTTTGCTAATAAAAGCCCTGTATAATCACAAGTTTTGTGACATTTGAGAAAACTTCGCACTGCAGATGCTAGATAGTACATGAAATGAAATTTCGGAGGTATTCAACTGTGCATAAGAGTTTAATTAAATCCTTCTAATGCATGACATTATCGATATTCATAACTGCATTTTGATCCTAGAATATATTCATTTTCAATCTACTTTGCCTTTGAATAGAGATATGGTTTCATGGATGGTATTAGATGGGAATGAAAGGCATGGTTAATGATCTTGGATTTATACATCATCCTCACTTTGAAAGGAACCCAAGTCACATGTATACAGATATCTTCCCTCTACAACACACAGAGCCAAAGGTCACTATAATGCCACCACCTCTGGAGTGGAACACAACTGCTATCTAGTTTGATAGTACAGGCATACCTCGTTTTATTGCGCTTCGCTTTATCGCGCTTCACAGATATTGCGTTTTTTACAAATTGAAGGTTTGTGGCAATCCTGCGTCGAGCAAGTCTGTCGGCGCCATTTTTCCAACAGCATTTGCTCACTTCGTGTCTCTGTGTCACATTTTGGTAATTCTCGCAATATTTCAAACTTCAGCAACCACCACCCTCATCAGTCAGCAGCCATCAATATCGAGGCAAGACCCTCCACCAGCAAAAAGATTATGACTCGCTGAAGGCTCAGATGATGGTTAGCATTTTTTAGCAATAAAGTTTTATTTAATTAAGGTATGTACATTGTTTTTTTAGACATAATGCTATTGCACACTTAATAGACTACAGTATAGTGTAAACATAATTTTTATATGCACTGGGAAACCAAAAAATTCATGTGACTCACTTTATTGCGATATTCGCTTTATTGCGGTGGTCTGGAACCGAACCCGCAATATCTCCAAGGTATGCCTGTACTACTTTATACTCTTACGACAAAAAAGTGAAAGTTACCCCCTCTATGTGAGACTACATGGAGATTTGTCAGAAAAAATGCAAATACGCAAATTTGTCAGAAGACCCCAAATAACTACAAGCTATTAGAAAAATCTTACCAGGAAGACAGTGCGTCCTACAGGACATTGCCCCTTACAATACCACACATTTCATTCCTGCAGTTAACAAACTTAGATGGTATTCCAAACAATTGGTGGATGTTCAGATGCTATGTAGCTCTTTCAGTGCTCTCTACAGTACAGAACCACACTTCTTCTTTTTATGTCTCCAGGCCAGTTTGCCTTTTCCCTCCAGCCACAGAATACAGATACTTTGCTGCTTCTTCCATCACCCACTTTGATTCAAGAGAACCCATTACTTCCCACACAACCCGCATTATGATCTCTCTTAATATTGTGAGGGGTTGTGTTTTTGTTGTTGTTTGTGCCAGTGATGTTAATACAGAAAAACAGATCAAAGAGTGAATTTCACTTCTGCCTCTTATATTCTTTATTTGAACAAGATTTATCCCAGAATATATTAATTTTCAATTCACTTCTCCAGCAATGTAGAAATCACTCCTTCTAATCACAGGCCCAATCACCTACTCTGATTTTTAAAAATGCAACTTTATTATTTTTGCTCTTGTATGTTGCCTTTATCCTGGTCATTCTACCTGGATCATAGGAACATTGTATCTATGTGCAGATTATCGTTCCATGCATGTGAAGAGTAATAAAAAGGGAGTAGGTATCTAGATAATATGACATGTGGGAAAAGTTTGGAAAACTTTAGGTTATTTAGTCCAGAGAAGAAAAGACTAGCAGGAGATTTAATAGTAGTTTTCAACTGCAAGTAGGGTGGTTGTAAAGAGAAGGGTGATAGATTTATATTGTTTTTGTCCAGAGGGGACAGGATAATAATAGCCTTTCTTCAGGTTGTCCTGTATACCGCCTCAGTAGTCACCTATGCCTCACACTTCAAAGAAGCTTAAAACCACTATTCAGGGCCTGTTTAGGTGGCTTCTGGAGCTCTTAAATACTAAACTGACTGCACATTAACACTATTTAAGTGGCTTAAAGCACTTATTATTTGTTTTGAAGTTATACCACTCCAGAGTAGGATAAGAATCCTACTCTGGAGTGGTATACTTGCAAGAGTATGGATAGCCTAAAATCATCATTTTAAGATGCGTTAAGGGCACGTATGTGCAGATGTGCACCCTTAATGCTTCTTCAATTAAGCTAAAGTGCCAAAAATTGCCACATGTAGACATGCCCACTGGGTCAAAGAAACAAATTACCAAAAACACAATCTAGGAATATCTTTCTAATTATGCATGTAGGTAAAGCACTAGAACAGATGACCTAGAGAATATGCAGAACCTCCATCACTGAAAGTTTTCAAGTCCAGGTTAGAATAACTTGCCTGAAATGTTTTAGGTGGATGATCCTGCCTTGAATTAAGGATTGAACTTTATGATCTCCTGAGGCATCTTCCAGCCCCTTTTTCCCCCATTATTCTAATTGAGAAACAAGAATTATTGAACACTGGGTCTCCGTGGAATGATTGTTAATTTTCTACACTGTAACTGACATATTATATTTGCCCTTACTGAACAGATACATAATACATTTAATCAAGTAATTTTAGATCATGCTGTTAATCAGTATTATGGAATGCAGATTAGCAATAGAGAGTGCCAATTTAATTTGCAAAAACAATTCTTTGGGCTGCAAAAAGACATGAGAAATTATGGCATTAACTCCCAATTTTTTTTATTTTTCTCCCAGCATCTAGGAAATAAGGGCACTTTTATACATGCTTTATGGGTGGGGGGTGGCACTTTAATTAGAGCGGCTCTGAGAGCAAGTCTAATAAAAGCACTGGCACATCTCCTGTATCAGCATCCCCACACTTAAAAGTGGCATTTGAACTGAAGCTCATTTGTTGAACTATGCTCAGTGCTGCTATTTTTAAGCACAGGAACATCAATACACACAACACAGGAGGCTGTTAGAATGCTGCAGTTGCCACGGTCCAGCAGACTTGATTAATTGAGTCTGCTCCGATATGCTGGAATTCCAGAACGTCAGAGCAGCCTCCACGCCCATGTATAGGTGCCCTAAGATTCTAAATATTATTTCAAAGTCAAACTCAAAACACAATAATAGGATTTTGTTAGGTAATAATTAATGCCCTAAAGAAATGACAACATTTAAAGTTTTATTTAAACACTGTGAAACTAATCAACAACAAATTTTACTGATTTTTCTAAAAAGCATTTGCCAGAAAACAACTGAGTATATAGTGTGGAACTTCCAAACAAAAGTATGAAAAGTTTAGCTAGATCTTATCATCAAAGTAACAGAAGATGTCCTGAAAACATTACTGTTAGAATACTTTTGGCATTAAAATGAGACAGACATTTTAAAAAGGGATGAAATAAGATGCACATATACAACATGTTCAGATTTAGTGTCTTGGTGGCTGATACAATTCAGCATATGTTACTTTTATTACACTAGTTCAAAGTCTGCTGCCAATGAACAACAGTTTGGGGGAGGGGGCAGGGGGAGCTAGGAAAAAGCCAAGTTTTTCAGACATAACTAGTGATCTCAACTTCAAGATGAACAAATCCAGACTTCGTAAAAATTAGTAGTGAAATACTGGCTTTTGTGGGACTTGGATTTCCTCTCAGGTTCTTTTAAAACCCTATTCGCTTCTGAATATCCTAACCATGCAGATTTCCGTATATAGTTAGACTATACACGCAATCTAACTCAGGGGCGGGGGCATTTTAAATAGAGCAGGTCTCATTCCATGATCTTTAGTTAAGGCTCCCCTACCAACAGTGGAAACAGGCCGCAATACACAGGATGGTACCACACACTGGAGCATTCTAATTAGAACACTCCAGCAGACTCGATTAGGTGTGTCTGCTCTGACATGTTTGTTAGAAATGGAGTATTGTTAGAAATGCACAGTTTGCATCTCGCACTTGATAAGAAAGAAATACTGCCAAGGACTTTTTTTTCTTGGCCAGCCTTGCCACAGTTTTTCTTAAATTGCAGACTCTCCCCCAGCCTCCCCCTAGCCTTTCTCATGCAGATTACAGAAGCTGGAATTCAACTGACTGTGTCCTTGAAAGGGGGGGGGTTTAAACTCTTGGTGACCTATAGAACTTTCTGAGCATGCTTGATTAGCTGATGCATATTTACTTCTCCTCCCTGCATACTTAAGTAGTTAATTATAATATACATGCTATGGATGTAGTGATGTAACCACATATATGTTTGTATGAAACGGAAATGAGCTGTAAGAGTTCCTGTTTCTGCACACGTGCCCAGGAGGAAAAGGATAAATACAGCCTGCAAAAATTCCTTGGGGGTTCGGAGTAATCTGAGTTTTTGACTCTGCTCTGACCCTATTTGCAAATACACCTTTTGTGCTGCTAAATGACTGTGTGTCTGAGATTCTTTGCAAGCCTCCAAGAAATAAACCGCAATCTTTTGCAACATGTTAATAAGAACTCATTGGAGCATGTGTATAGGCACCAGGAGTACGCAAAATGGGCCCTATTTGATTCAGATGTGGCCCAAATCAGGGACAGTGTGTTGATTCAGATCACTGTCCCCAATTTGATTTGGCCAAATCTGAATCTGAACATTAGATGCTGATTTGGAGAATCAGCAATTCGGCCATAGACACAGCTTTAAATGTTTTTTCTACATACCTTGAGGTAGCAGGTGCAGCTTGTGAATGCTGTGATGCTGGGGTGGAAGGAGAATCCCACAGGAGCACAGAAGAGGCCTCCCATGTACTTGGCAGCAAACCCGTAAGTGGACTGGAACTACTTCCGGTCCACTTCTGTCCACTTCCAGGCCCACTGGGGAGCACAACGGGGGGGGGGGGGCTGTGCCTCCCCAGCTCAGTGATTGGCCATGGGGGGACCCCAGGTGCCCCCCCATATGCAGGAGACACCAGTCACTGAGCTGGTAGCACCCAGGGGGGCACCCCAGCATGCTCCCAGGAAGACTTGAAATAGCCCTAATAGAAACCCTTTGTTCAGGTGGTGCTGTACACAGCCCCTGCAGCTGCCTGAGCCTCACTCTTCATAGGAGTTTAAAAACACCTTGTGAAGTAGTTTTTCCCTAAGTATTCTTTATAGGCCTGATCCTAAGAAATTATTAAAATGGCAAAAGCTGTGAGCGACCTTTCAGGATCAGGCCCCAACTTGTTTTCCTTCGTATGTCCAGGAAAGGAATTTCCAAACCCACAGTATAATTTTCAAGAGAAATCAGGAATAATATAAGCAGAGTATAAGCCAAAAAATGTTTACCTGCCACTTCACAGATCATTTTCTTACCTGCAAAGTTGCTGATGACGGCGCTGCTTCAAATCAAGAGCTGGGTACTTAAGTTGCTGAATAATAAGGTGCTCAACTGAAATCCTCCATCTGCAAATAAGTGCATGAGATCTTTTACTTATTCCCTTTAGTCCAAAAGGTTTAACCTGGTGTAAGAGGCGAATCATTGTCTACTGGACCCTGTGTCCTCTGAAATCCACAACCAAATTAGGGCTTGCTTTCTCTCTTTTGGCAGACAAATAGAATTTAATCTCAGACATCCAAACAAATAATTTCATTGAAGTTTATATAAATTCTCTTAAAGAATTAAATTTACTTTCATTTAACGTTACCAAAGCTACTTTTATCTCAGGGGATTATATTATATATATCAAAATTACATATAATATTATATTTCAAATCTATTTAATGTCACACAAAAATTAATATACATTTGCAACCACTGGAATAAAGCCATGGACATTTTATTATACAATACACTTGGAGTCCTCATCATCTAGTAGCGTGACCGTTTGTATCTTGTTTGAATTAGCTTGAATTGGATGATGTAGTCCAACATTGTGCAACTCTCATAATCCATCGAGCAGATGGCAGTGATACACATACACAACGTACTATGTTCTTGTGAAGTTACACATTACACTTAGGGCAATTAAAACTAAGGGCAATTGCAACTGCATGTTAAAGCTCATTAACTCATATCTAGTGCCATCTGAGTCTCTCAAAGTAACACCACTTCAGCAAGGGTTAGCTCTGGGCCTTGCAAGCTAGCTCATGTTAAGGTAATTCCATTCTGCTCCAGAAAAGATAAAAGGATCAACTTGCAATCTTCCAGCATCCCAGGATGCAGTGCATCTAGTCCCACCTCACCCACCCCCAACCACAGAAGGGATGGAGCCAGGTGTCCAGACTCCTAGCCACACCCCTGCTAACAAACTCCCTAGTGGTAAGTCAAAGCTATTGAGGCAAGAAATGGTACTGACCCTTAATGTGCAAACTCTCACAGTGAGCACATCTACACATGCAAATAATTCAGGATTAATAACACAACAAGGACTAAAGCAATGGGAAGAAGAGTAAGAACTGACAAGCAGCTGGGGTGCAGAGTTAAACTGGAAGTGACTAGGAAAAGAAATACTAGAAAGGGGAAGGAGTGTAAAGGGTAGGGAAAAGGAACAGAGGAAGACTAAGATTAGTTTCTTACCCAATGGCAACCTCTCATAGCCATGTTGGGAATTGTAATAAGCATGCCCAGTTACCCCTCCAATTCAGCAATCATTATTTTCCATCTGGTGGTATGCTCTTAACTCCAAGAACCTAACCATCTTTCCCCTCATGAGGTAGCAATCTCCACTGGGGACCGATAGGGGGACCTGGACCCAGCCAGTCCTCTGCACTTCAGTTCAAGATGCTGCACAAAGCAGCTGAAGCTAGTTTTAAATTCAGTCAGTTACTGCTTCCCACGTTGCTCCTCCTGAAGATGCTTTCTCTCTCCCACAGCTGGTGCTCCTTTTCCAAGTTCACTAGATGGCTTCCAAGAAGCCAGTTCCTATGGCAACCTCCCTGCAGGGCCCATCCGTCTTTTATAATCTAAACTTCACACCCTCTTCTGTACAGGTGGATCCTAATGAAGACAGCTTCTCTTCCTTCCTCATTGCCAGTTCCTGGGCTCCGATCATCATCACAACCCAAACCAGATTGTCCTTCTTACCAATCGCCTTTTAAAAGTCCACAGATTACCTACCTTGCTAATATTCTGGCTCCCCATAATGGAGAGACAGCTTATTTGTCTTCTTTCCCAATTTTTTCCCAAACTTCTAGGCTTTCCCCACTTAAGTCCAGCACACTCCACATATTACAGGAAGCAGAGCTAATTGAATAAGGCAGCCAAGTTCCCTCCCTCCCATTAAAAGGAAAGACTATTCATTAATCAATGGAAGGAGCTATTAATTAATGGAAACAGAGGAATGAGAAACCAGAAGAGGAAACTGGGACTGGCTGTTAAAGAAGGTGACAAGGAATTGAGATGAAAAGACTCAAAGAACGGCCTGGTCCAAAAGACTGGAACTAGTTGAGGGACGGGGGGCGTGAAGGAACTGAAGTCAATGTCACATTTAGGATTCAGAAAGTGAACCCAAAGAAAGAGATAAGAACTGGCTGAGCAGCAACACTGGGATTAGGATGATAAGCCTGATGAGAGAATGGGATTGGATAGGAAAGGAGAATATGATTGGGACAGAAAGCCAGATGTGAGGGAGAGAAAGGGGGACTTGAACAGGTGGGAGTAAATGAGGCAGGAGGAATCAAGGTTGGGTGAAACAGGTCCTAAGTACAGACACTCCTCTCTGGAATCCACTATTGCAGTGGAAGCCACCATTTCTATGCTGTCAGCATATTTCTGTGACACATACCTGTGTGTTTCCTCCCCTTCTGGTCTACATGACAACCTCTTATTCCTATCATTTAGCTCTGGTGACATTGTTGTAGTGAACATAAAGCATTTGCATTTAGTTGGACCTGAAATGAAAGTTTGGAGGGTTTTTCATACTCATTTCAAATTAAAAATTTAAGCCAATTTTAAAATAAGCATCAATTTTACAGGAAATCAAACTGTTTCTTATTTTAAAAAATCTTGAAATATTTTGACTTTTTCAGTTGCAATTTTTTTTTGTTTTGTTTTGTTTTTGCCAAAATGATTTGCCAGTTTGGCACAAATTTGTAAATATTTCAGTATTTCAAAACCTGCATACTGCAGGTGAATAATATTCATCCAAAAATTGTCATGTAATTCTAGCCTCAAGCCTTCTCATTGATATATTTGTATAAATATGAAGCTACATGGTGAAATTTCTCTTGTTTCTCTTTGCTTTGTTAAACACCAATAATCACATTAAAAGAAGGCTCTCAAGATCACCATCAAACTTCTAGAAATTAAGGTTCCCTACATACCTTATTTTAGCCCTTTGTGAGTATTCATTTTAGTTAGAGCTGGTCCAGACTTGTCGGGATTTTCTAGTCACATAAAAGTTTAACATGCTAAATTTTAAATATTTTTTATTCCAAATGGAAATTAGCCAAATATTCCAGATGACTTAATTTGAAATTAATGTTATTTTTTATTTTATTTTAAATTATTCATGACACTAGAAGTATTACATAATATATTATGCTAAGGCACAGCATGTCATGTTATATTGTGACACAATGAATAGTCAAAATAGTCTCCTGTTTTCTTTTTTAAGTATTTTTAAATGAGTACAGATTGTAGTACCATATTTTCTAAATTCAATTGTCTCTTGCTTGTGTTGTAAAGGAACAGTTTGACAGTTAAAAAAAGAATAGAATATTTTAATTATTAGATTATTTTAATTATTTATGTCATAAAGTGAGATGTCATTCTATTAAGTATTGACATGTGTCATTGAATTATTTGAAAATAAAGTTTTAAATTATTTGTTTAGCATCTCACAGTAACACCAAGGCAGAAATAGAATCTGGTTTCTACATAGCAGTCACCTATCTTAACCAAGAGACCTCCTTCTCTTTTCTTGCAATCCATTGCCTTTTTTCCTTAAGAGAGCAAGATATTAAGATGATTTCTGATATCTAACTGTTGTGCTATAGGAGATAATTAAAAGATGATTACAGGAGGTAATCCCTCATATTTATAGCGTGATGCTTGATCCAGCTGATCAGCTAAAGAAAACTCAGACTGATGGGATATTGGGGTTGGATAAGTGAAGAAGGATTGCTGTTGCACAGCTTGCAGGAACTGATGCCAGGTGCCAGAGAGTGGGGATGGCGGAGGGTAGAGCCCAAAGCAAGCGTAGTTTGATAATATAACTGAATAGGCAGTATGCAATATCGATATATAGGCAGTCCTCAGACTTACAACACAATTGGTTCCTGAAAGTGTGTCTTAAGTCGAAATGTTGTAACTTGGAACCAATTTTCCCACAGGAAACAATGTTATAAATGGGGGATTCATTCCTGAAACAAGGCCTTATACCCTATTTTCACCAAAAATAACCCAGAATTTTGTACTCAATCAATTATAGATGAGTAATATAGCTACATTAATGTATTATATTGCAAATAGCAATCATATTGATTTGGAAGGACTTCTTTGCAGTAACTTTGCTGGACTTTTTGAAGGGCTGTTTACTGGACTTTTTAAAGAGTTCTTGGCTGGAGTCTTCTCAGGA
This sequence comes from Crocodylus siamensis, assembly GCF_052110815.1. Lineage (NCBI taxonomy): Eukaryota > Metazoa > Chordata > Crocodylia > Crocodylidae > Crocodylus > Crocodylus siamensis. The sequence continues at coordinate 197,016,424 of NC_143398.1, read as the reverse complement.
GCCTTGGCTGCAGGTTTTCCTGGAGTCTTGTCTGCTTTCTTAAGAAAGTATTCAAGGAAGTTTGGAAAGATGTTCTCCAGGGGGATAAGCAATGCAGAAAACTTGTTCACTGGTGTAGTGTCGCATCTGATCAAGCATTGTAAAGTCAAAACTGACATCAGAAAGTTGAAACAGGGTGTCAATTTATAAATGTAAGTGTGAAACATTGTAACTCACAATGTTGTAAGTTGAGGACTGCCTGTATAGTTTCTATGGGTTTAATTTACTACTCATTCTGATGTGATTGTTGGGTCTCTGCACTCTAAAGGAGGCAATCGAGTGCTTGACTCAATTACTGTCTTTTAATAAAGTTCGTGTGCAATAACTGTCTTTTAATAAAGTTCGCTTAGACAACAAAGCATCCTAATTATAAGTACTGAAAAAAAACACTTGCTTGTTGCTTTATGCATGTTCTTAAGTTTATAGAGAACGGTATGAGGAGTGTACTTTAAATCCACTATGCAAGAGGAGTCACACATGCACTCAGAGGTAGTTCCTGATAAATTATAAAATTTCTGATCACTCTTTGAGCTGCAAATATTGTGGTAATAGTAGTTACCTTGCAAATTCACAATATATACTTATGCATTGGTATACTTGTACAACGGCTTGGAATACAATCCTTGTTGGTTAGAAGGCATAATAGAGACATTACAAATGAGGGAAGAAAGTAGTTACTATGCAATACTGACTCTGTAAACACATTTTTGATGGATTTAGCTCTATAGTTTATAAGCCTTGAGACTAAACACACAGTGCAATTAGGAGACTGAAATGCTTTAAGTACTAAATCCCTTGTGAATTATGATGTTAAATATGGAAACCAGCACTCTACCCAGAACAAATAAATATTTCATTTTAATAATATGTCAAAACACCAGGTTTTCCTACTAATCTGTATTTGTCTAAATGGTAGTGTGAAGTTATTTCTTTCCCCTATGCCTTGAAAGACAGTGTGTTTAGTAAGCTGACAAACAGCACAAGCCTGGGTACATGAAACTCCAGATTCCTCTCTCAACTCTAACACTGACTTTCAGTGTTATTCTGGACGAATCACCTAACCTGCCTCAGACAAGGACCCAGACAAATTGCAAAACATACTTAACAAAACCTCTACCTAACCAAGCAAGCAAAGGCAAAGGTCTGCCTGAACTGAATGGCCTATTGAGATAGCATGGTTAAGGCACAGTGGTTTCTTTAGGCAGTGAACTAGAAGAGTATGGCATGGTGAGTATCATATCCTTTGACTCCCAAGGCTGAACAACAATTTACAGCTGGCTCAACAGAGCCTTCATTATGAACCCCAAATCAAGGCTCAATCTCAGGCATCTGGAGCTGTAATAAAATGCCTTTACCACCCTACCATCCCACCTTATCAACTAAGAGGAAAAAGAATAAATTTAAATGAAGCACAACACTGCTGTCTCATGATGACACTTCAGACCAGGGGGTAGCAATCTATGGGCCTCATGACAGGGTAATTTTGGGTGGCTCCTCAAGCTCTTAACCCCTGGATTGTCCACACATTAATACCTTAAAGTGATCTTAAACACTTGTTATATGACTCAGAGTTATGCCACTCCAGGGCAGGATTATCTCTAATCCACACTACCCAGCTCCTCTTCCATTAAGGTGTAGCCACTCCCCACAGATGTGCTACCCAAGTTGAAGTCTTCCAGTATCCCAGGATCTCTCACACCGCAGCCTGTATGGCAGGGAGAGAAGCCTGTCCTGGCTCACCAGCCCTCTAGTGGCAACTCACGACTACAGCTCCGTCTTGCCCCTGCTCACCAAGCATTTAATGGCATGTCATAGCTGTGCAGGTGGGAGACAGTCAGAAAAGGTCTCTAGGCTAAGGTTGTGACTGCTCTAAACTAGCACTAACACTGATCAACATTTGTGCGGTTCACAGCAAAAGGGGTAACAAGGCCCTATGGTCCATGGGCCAGATGTGGCCCACAAAGCTGGGGTGCTTCACCTGTGCCACCCTATGCCCAGGTGGCCAAGCACTTTGCCCATATTGCACCATAGTTTGAGACAGGGAGAAATGGTGATGGCAGCACACAGGTCCTAGTATTGGCCTGGCTCGATCCCAAGTTAGGTTATTCTGGTCTGCTGCCAGAAAATGTCAACCACTGCTTCACAAACCTACGCATGATTTGAGGTCTGCTATTCATGACTACAATAGGCACATGGCCAGCCTGTTAAGGTGAATGGTCAGCATCCTCTAATCTATATGTCAGTTGGTACATGGCAGCCAGTATTTAAATAAGCATATGCTGAATGTTTCACAAGCAGGTATAAAAGACACTATGCAGTTACTACCTCGAAGCTCTGAGGTGTTCTGTCTGCATGTACTTGGTGCACAGTACAACTTTCAACAAACTACAGTATTATACTCATGCATTCCTGACACCCTGAGGTAATCCCAAAGGAAAAAGAAAGTTGCAGTTCAGCCTTTACAACATGACCAGAATATTGAAAATTCCTTTGTGCATCACTTGTCTTAGAATTCACATCTTCATAAGTTAAATTTGCTTTTATGACTGAAGACATTTACTAGGTCATGTTTAGTAAAGAAGTGTCCTATGATGGTATGACATATTCTTCTCTCTCTTGTATGTATTCACAATGAATTTCATGTTAAATTCATTGCTTATACAACTTGAATTTTTCCCTTCACAAAAACAGCTCTCAGCTTAGGAAATTATGTAAGCAGAGCTCCCTCTAGTGTCTACCATGGTTGCAAACACTGAATATTAAAGGGTTTAATGGGTCACTTGTTTTCCTTGCGGTCTTATTTATCTCATTTCAAACAATATTTTCAGAAATCCTATTAAGGCAAGAATGTCAAACCTAAAATCACAACCCATCTGCAAGCTCTTAACACTGTAAACTAAAATTCTGTACTTCCACAGATCGCACACAATGCAATGCGTGATAACACAATGGTGCATACAATCTGACAACTTGAATTTAAGCTTAGAAGTGGAATTTTCTACATTTATCATAATCTGCTTATGTCTGAAAACATGCAAATACATGGCACTACATATAGTGCATCATTTTGCCCATCACCACACGTTGCATCATTAAGAAAAACCTGCTGTTAGGGTAGTGTAGCTCCATGGTGCCCCTTAGGCTGAACTTCAAGGTGCTAATTGGCCATCAGTCACTCATCATCATCACAGAGGAAAGACAGAAGGCTTTTAAAATAAGTTATTTTATTCCATGTAAACACAGATTGTGCAAAATGCTGGTCCTCAACCTTTTTGTTGGGCAGGCCAGGTGGGCAATGCCCAGTTTATCCACAGGCTAGATCCACCCGGTGATCCCAACTGTGCCCACAGCATGCACAGAATGGGACAGCCAAGTCTCAATCCAGCCACAGGAGAGAAGGGGGCTTAGCCTGGCCCCAACGCAGCCGCGCAGGGGCATTAGGGGGCATAACCCCCCATGGGAGGAATGGCCTACGGCTCAGCTCCACCCCGGCCCCATGTAATGAGGGGGCATAGCCCAGGCCCAATATGACTACACAGCGAGAGAGGGTAAGGCCTGGCCCTGTAGAGAGAAGGTGCCATGGCCCAACCCCAACCCAGCCACACAGAGGGAAGGGAGGATGGCCTGGCTCTGATCTGTCTGTGTTGGGGAGGGGCATAGCTCAACTCCAGAGACCTAGCGGACCTACTGTGGCTAAAAAGGAAAGCCTGCAAAGGATGGAGGATGGGATTCACCTCCAAAGAGGATTACTCCGCGCTGGTCCGGTCCTGCAGGGACCAAACCAGGAAAGCCAAGGCTGCAACTGAACTCCAACTAGCTTCAGGCATCAAGGACAACAAAAAGTCCTTTTTCAGATATGTGGGGAGCTGGAGGAAAAGCAAGGGCAATGTTGGACCCCTGCTAAACCAGATGGGGCAACTGACAACTGACGCCCAGGAAAAAGCCAACCTATTAAATAGGTACTTTGCGTCAGTCTTTCATCAGTCACACGGGATGCCCATGCCTGCTATGGGACAGGGAAATCTGGGTGAGGGGAATCCCCTACCCTCCATCAATGCTGACCTCGTGAAGGAACACCTTGAGAAGCTGGATACCTTCAAGTCAGCTGGCCCTGACAACCTGCACCCCAGGGTACTCAAGGAGCTGGCGAGCGTCATAGCCCAGCCCCTGGCACGGATCTTTGAAAACTCCTGGCGCTCTGGTGTAGTGCCCGAAGACTGGAAGAAGGCCAATGTGGTGCCGATCTTCAAGAAAGGGAGGAGAGTGGATCCGGCTAACTACAGGCCCATTAGCCTGACTTCTATCCTGGGGAAGATCTTAGAAAAGTTTATTAAGGAGGCCATCCTTGAGGGACTGGCCCAGGCTAACATTCTAAGGGACAGCCAGCATGGGTTTGTTGCGGGTAGGTCTTGTTTGACCAATCTCATTTCCTTCTATGACCAGGTGACCTATCACCTGGACAAGGGAGAAGAGATTGATGTCATATATCTTGACTTCAAAAAAGCTTTTGATCTGGTATCCCATGATCACCTCTTGGCCAAACTGGCCGGTTGTGGCCTTGGCTCCACCACTATCCGCTGGCTGGGAAATTGGCTTCGTGGTCGGACCCAGAGGGTTGTGATTGATGGCAGTCACTCATCATGGTGCCCTGTAACCAGTGGGGTCCCTCAAGGCTCTGTCCTGGGACCCATCCTGTTCAACATCTTCATTAACGATGTGGACATTGGAGTTAGGAGTGGACTGGCCAAGTTCGCCGATGACACCAAACTTTGGGGCAAAGCATCCACGCCAGAAGATAGGCAGGTGATCCAGGCTGACCTGGACAAGCTCAGCAAATGGGCAGACGAGAACCTCATGGTGTTTAACACCAAAAAATGCAAGGTTCTCCACCCTGGGAGGAAAAACCTGCAGCACCCGTATAGGCTCGGCAGTGCTACGTTGGTTAGCACTACAGAAGAAAAAGACTTGGGGGTCATCATTGACCACAAGATGAACATGAGCCTACAATGCGATGCTGCGGCTAGTAAAGCGACCAAAATGCTGGCGTGCATCCATAGATGCTTCTCGAGCAAATCCCGGGACGTCCTTCTCCCCTTGTACTCGGCCTTGGTGAGGCCGCAGCTGGAGTACTGCATCCAGTTTTGGGCTCCACAATTCAAAAAGGATGTGGAGAAGCTTGAGAGAGTCCAGAGGAGAGCCACGCGCATGATCAGAGGTCAGGAAAACAGATCTTACGATGACAGGCTGAGAGCCATGGGACTCTTTAGCCTGGAAAAGCGCAGGCTCAGGGGTGATCTGATGGCCACCTATAAGTTTATCGGGGTGACCACCAGAATCTGGGGGAACGTCTGTTCACCAGAGTGCCCCAAGGGATGACGAGGTCGAACGGTCACAAACTCCTGCAAGACCGTTTCAGGCTGGACATAAGGAAGAATTTCTTTACTGTCCGAGCCCCCAAGGTCTGGAACAGTCTGCCAGCGGAGGTGGTTCAAGCACCTACATTGAACACCTTCAAGAGTAAATTGGATGCTTATCTTGCTGGGATCCTATGACCCCAGCTGACTTCCTGCCCTTTGGTCAGGGGGCTGGACTCGATGATCTCCCGAGGTCCCTTCCAGCCCTAATGTCTATGAAATCTATGAAATCTATGAAACTTGCCATACGGATCTTAGGAATTTGTCAGCAGGGATGCGTGGTGGTATCACTTCCTACCACACCCCCGCTGCCAAATTTTCCAACCTGTAGGGAGCCCTGCAGGCCAGATGCTAAGGCTCCATTGGCTGCATTTGGCCCATGGCTAAAGGTTGAGCATCCCTAATGTAAAACGTGTAGACAAACAAAACTTGTCTATTGAATTAATAATCTTCCAGACAGCAGAGTGAAAATGAAGTTTTCCAAGTCATTTGCATGTTATTTTGTTTTTCTACTCACTGAAATTGCTATCACATCAATAAACCTGATAAATACAAATACATAATTATTACAAATACAAAATTAAAACACAGCAACATGTAAATTCATTACAATTAGAAGCAGACATGTAGATGAACAGCTATCACAAACGCCTGTACAACAATCTCAAATATATCACAGTGTTTAAATAGCCTTAGAATATTGGTATATCTATTTTAAGACAATCCTACCTTAAAACTTCAGCCCTACTTTATCAAGATAGTTACAGGACTAGTAGCCACTAAGTTTTCTTCAGTTCAGTTTCAGAAATTTTCCTATTTTTGTTCCCAGAGGAGAATATGAACTCACTTTTTTCACTTTTCCATTGTAATGTGCCAAATCCATTATTTTGCTTTATGTTGTGCAGCTTTGTTTCTATTCACTCTCTGTAAAGTATGACATGAGTTAGACAAGAAAAAAAAAATAGTTCAGGCCTGAGGGCTCTCTGTCTTACCACATAGTGAGTGATTTACACAAGTAATGCTATCAACTTTTGATTGGCAAAGAGCTAAGTCTTAAAAGCAGGATAGTTGGAATATATGGAGAGATGAACTTCCCTGGAGAAGCAGCACTTAGATAAAAAAAAACTATCCCTGGTGCTAATCTTTATTATTTCTTGCAAGCACAGAAGTACTTCTCCTCCCCTCTCTCCTCCCCTCCCACCCAGTGATGTTGATTTTGCTATTGAGCAGTACAGGAAACCCTGGCTAGTCACAGGTTTGGCATTTGCGGTTTCAAATATTCACAAATGCTGTATCCGCATCTTAAATACTTAAAGGAGTTCCTTGGGAGCCCAAATAAAGGTTTCATCAAGCCCTGACCAAAAGAACAGGTGTGTTTCTACTACAGATAACTGGTACCTGATGGTGGGGTTCTGTGTGTTATCTGCCACAGAGCTATATTTTACTCTGTTCCTCTGACACTAAAAAGTTTATGAGGGAAAATGATTGCACCAGTGGATCCTGAATATTACAATTGCTCTGGCCAAATGCTCACCTCAAGTGGGAAAGTGAACAGCAATAAGAAAATACTGAAACCCTAGGACTGTAGTAGTGTTCCATTTATTTGGGCTGTACACTGGGAAGAGGATTTGGCCTTAAATAAATAAAAATGGCCAGATTGTGAGCCATTTGGCATTGCTCATGTGAATGTTATCCAATGCAATGAAATCTATGGAACTACCAGCACTTGTGTGACTTACTCCTTTATTAATGAGAATAAGAGGTTCAAAATCTGTCCCATAAATAATAGACTATATATTGATATTTTAATAACTAAATACTATCTCATTCCCTCTGCCATTATCTTCATTCTCTCTCCCCTGACACTTCTTGCCTTCGGCATGCCTCTCCTTGTATTCCTTACTCCAAAAATCCATCTCACAACTCCATTTGCCTAAAGTTTACCATTTCATCTTCCTCAAGGTTAGTGAAAAACTGAATTTGACCTTCCTAGTCCATAGGCAGTAGTAGCACATCCAAAAAGCATAATACTCTAAAGGGTGAGGGACAATTCCTGTTTTGCATTTGGAACGTTTTCGTTTGTTCTTAAAAAGTTCCAAGTATCAAAGAATCTCTGAAAAGAGATTAGTAATGTATGCAGAGTGGCACCCCTGATCAATAGGATTAGGGTCAGAGACTAAAAATCAGAAATACCCAAAGGGAACTTAAATAATAAATAAGGTGAAAGGAGAGAGTGGGCCCATTTAGCTATGACTAAATGCTTTGAAAGCTAAATGGTCTGGCCCATGACTTGTTTCCTTCTGTCTGGTCCATGGGTTTAAATTATTGGCTGCTGACCAATGGCAAATGATCACTATTGTTACTCTCTCAGAAGTGCTTCATGCATATTAAATCTTTTTAAAGTCCTGGACAACTGTAATTTTTCCATTTTCTTTAATAAAAAACATTTCTTCAAAATATCAGGAACTCTGCTTACTTATTAGCATTTTTTAAATAAAATGTTGAAGCATCTAGGCACATGTGGCATATGCAGCACTGTGATATCTATGTGGAAGGTCTATGGCATGCCATCTAAAGTCGAGGCATCTCCCTGCTGATGCTTCATAAAATGCTGATGCTTCCTTCATAAAATTTCATCACACCTTTGATGTTATGGGAGATTAGGTGTTCAAACACCCTTGGAGACAAAGGTTGTTATAGACTCAAGACATCAGTTGGACTTTGCAGGGCTCCACCATCCCCATCCCCTGCCCTAACCACACCAGGTGTTCCAGGCATGTTGTTGCTCACCTCTGAGGCCGTTGTTCTGGCCTCAGTCTAAAGGACCCCTATCTGGAGTCGTCTTCCTAGTTTGGCTGCTTTTCCTGTTCTTCCCTGCCCGGGTCCCAAGGCAGCTCTTCTTAGGTCTAATTCTGCCCCTATCTTCAGTGTAGGGATGGACTCACTCCCTCCTGGGAGACAACTTCACCTGTATTTCTCTTCTTCCAGGTGCCCGGAGTGGTTACCTTCACCTCCTGGGGCTGCACTCACCAGACAAGCAGCTTTCTCAGCTCCTCTGAGAAGTTTCTTCACTGGTTCTCTCCAGGTTAGTCAAGGGACTGGAGCTCTCCCTTACGCTCCAAAGTCAGTTCTCTTCTGTCTTCTTTTCTTCTCATCTCCCTCTGACCGCCTTTCTGCCATCCCTTAAATCTCCCCTTTCCCCAGCTGGGTACACTATGGCAGCCCCCTGTTCACTGCCCACTTGACCCAGCTACTTCTTCTTTGGTAGAGTTTCTTTCTTTTCGCCTTGGCTGTGCCAGTTTCCTCCCTCTGGGTTCAAACCCCGGCAGTTGGGTTTATCATGGCAGCCTTTGATCTGCTGCAGCTGCAGTCGGCTCCTTTAATCGTCAGTGCCACAGCATTCTTCCTGTCTGGGCTCGCCACAGTTCTTCCTGTGTCTCAGGGTAAGTTTTCTTCTTTTTTCTCTTTTTCCATGATGTTCCCATGGCAGGGTATTTCAGTTACCCTGTGTATCTTAAATACATTAAATTGCACACAAGTGCCTATGTAACCAATCTCACTTCATTAGATGTGAATTTTGAAATCTTATCCAATAAAGTCTCTCAGTATAAATGTTATATCTGTAGTATTAATGTCAGTGTATTACTGAACTAGAAAAAATGGTTAGGCAGTGAAAAATACTGGGGAAAGTATCAGCAGCTGAAAATATCTGAGAGACAATGGGCAAAGGAGGTTTCTGATACCTGGGGAAGGACAGTTTTACTGGAACAATGAACAAGTTGGTATAGGAAAAGGGTGAGAGCCTTTAACCAGATTACATTTAAAAGTATCATTAATAATGGATTTAGTCCCAAATCCTCAGTCTGAACACATGTAAAAACTGAATCAGTTTTCAAAATCTGTACCTAGATATGAATCCAGGGTTTTTGGGTGCAGAGGTGTAACTAGTGATTTTTGTATCCTGGCCAGAGGTAGGGAGGTGGGGGACTTATACCAAGCACCCTATCTGGCTGTGGCTTCTGGGGTTCAGGCTTCCCAGGAGCCATCATTCTGGTGCCCCTGCCACATTGGCACCTGGGGCTGCTGCTCTAGTTACATTACTGTTCATATGACTCTTACCTTTTAACTGACTGTATACAAAGCTCAAATCCAAACATCTCTGGTCAATCGTGATTGACTGGTCAATCATGAAGCCTCTGAAAGTCAATCTCAGAGTGAGATTGACTCTCAGAGGCTCCGCAATCAGGAGTGTATGTGGCAGAAGGCCACCTCTGTTTCTCCCCATAAATTCTGCTCTGTGACAATTTGGTTAAGATGGGCCCTGCAGAGGGTACACACCTTACCCTATCTCTTTAGGTAACCTGAGCTGGATACATTCCTGAGGGAGGGGGGAAACCTGCTCCCTCTGCCTACGTGACTGGTATCACATACCTGGGCGAGGGGCTTTGACTACCTGGGGAGCTAGGAACTGCCAGTCTGCCCAGCAAACTAGTGATGCATTTCAAATTGATTGGCTGACAGCCAACAGGTGCTAGCCTCCATTGGACCAGGTAAATGAGGTCACAAGGGCTATATAAGTTAAGGACTGCCCAGGAGGAGTGGGCAGCAGCCATTAGGAAGGCTCAGAGAGAGAGAAGAGCTGAAACTTGTGCTCTCTCTCAAAACTCATGATCAAGGAACTGCCTGCCTCCAGAGGGAATCTCCACCTGCTTCTGGGTGATACTTGTGAGTAAGCTACCTGATATCTAAATAGATACATAGCTTGCAGTAACTCAGATGCGTAATCAAAGGCTACCCAGCCATGGGAGTTTGCTCTATGGGATTTCTCTGATATTGCTGTACCCTGTACCCTATTCTAACCCTGCCCCTTGTAATCAATAAAGTTCTCCTTTGTACCTAGTGTGGGAGACTTATTGGGAGTGGGTCTAGATTATGCTTTGGGGTCCCCTTGGTTCGGCTGACTAAGGGAGACCACTATTTGTGATTCTGACTGAGCAAAGCATCCCAAGTTCTTGAAGTGAATCAAGTACCCTACTAGGCCTGTGTTTCCCAGGGTGCACAGAGTGATAATCAAGCCCAACTCTGGGTGGTGGCAGTGGAACCCCCAGACTAGTGGATGAGCTCCAGGAAGGGGGTCAGCCAGACATGAGGCGCCCCCCAGGGAAGCACTCAGAGCCTGGAAGGTAGTAAGGCACAATGAGGTGGGTGGCTCAACACAGGAACACCCCCTACTGGCCCACCACACAATGGGACACACATGGGGAGCAGCCAAAATGCAGTCTGGGAGTGGTGGGATGCACATGGCAGGTCTGAGCCACACCCCCTGCCACCGGGGCCAAGCCAGGCAAATGGGAAGATCTCCCTCTATGCCTTCTGCCACCGGGTGAGTGGGGCCCCAGGTGGGCTGAGGGAGGGTCGGAATCCGGGCAGCTTGTCCAGGCATGCAAGGGGATTCCCACCATGGCACACATCCTAGCGGAGGCCCAGGGGGCATGTGCCACCCCCGATCTGTATATGCAGCTTGGGGCACAAAGGTCAGTGCACAGCAGCAGCTGCCTCTGCCCCATGCACAGCTAGCGGGGGCATGTGCCCCCTGGGCCTCCACTGGGGTGCATGCCACGGTAGGAGCCCCTTCCTCCCATGTGCCTGGATGAGCCACCAGGGCTCCGACCCTCCCCTGACCAGGCCTAGCCAGGGCCCCACTCACCCCTGCCCTGCCCCACTCCCCTCCTCACCAAAGGGCATAGGCAGGGGAAGAGAGTGGCTAATAGAGCTTAGCCCTGCCACAAACGGGACAGTAGTCAAGCTGCAAAGCAGCCCATCCATGGGCTTCCAACATCTGTAGTAGGAGTAGAGAGGGGCACATGCGCAGCAAGGAGGGAGAAGGGAGGGAGTGGGGCTGATGCTGCACAGCCAGGGTGGGACACGGGACTGAGCCATGAGTGGCTCATCCAGGGGGTCGCTGCATGCACCCTGAGAGGCACAGGGCCCATGTCACAGACAGACCTGCTGGGAGGGAGGGCACTGCGGGCTGAGGGCTGGGGGTAAATTCTGGGTTGCCTTTTACTTCAAAAAGTGATCTTCACCTTAAAAAGGTTGGAGACCACTGTCTTAAACTGAGATACTCAAAAGTCAGACACAATTTTTCAGCACGCTGCCCATCTCTAAGCGTAAATTATTTGGATTTATAAAAGCACCCTAATCTTGTATAATACAACTTTAAAAAACCTTCAAATGATGCCCTGGCACTTGAGATGCCAAAGAGGAGCACCATTTAAGAGATTATTCAGATTTCAAGACCATGAAAACTTCACTGGGCTCCATTGAATTAATCATTCTTGGTCTGGGCATGGGAAACAGCTTCAATTTGTTTCTACAAGAATTCTATTTCTGCAAATAGTTTCCTATTTTCATATTAGCTAGGGTCAGGAGTAACCTGAACAGATCATCTAGCCTAACCCCCTGCTCCAGGCAGGAATGAATACTGGGTTCACAAGACCCCAGACAGGTGATCGTCTAACCTCTTTTTGAATTTACCCAAGGTAGGAGCAAGGACCACTTCCCTAGGAAGCTGGTTCCAGATTGTGGCCACCCTAACTGTAAAATATTGCCTCCTGATCTCTAACCTAAACCTATTCTCTGTCACCTTATTACCATTGTTCCTCATCACCCCAGGTGGTGCAGGGGAAAAAAGGGCTCTACCTATTTGCTGTTGATATTCCCTGATGAGTTTGTAGGCAGCCAACGGGTCCCCCCTCAACCTCCTCTTGCCGAGGCTGAACAGGTTCAGGTCACCTCTCTGGGCCGGCTTGAGATGCACCTTTGGATGCATGACAAGGTATGGCTGGCCTTGCTGGCTGCAGTCTGGCATTGGTGGCTCATGTTCATCTTGGAGTCAGTAATGACTCCAAGATCTCTTTTTGCTTCTGTGCTTTCAAGAGGGGAACTCCCCAGTCTGCATGTATGCTGTGGATTCCTTCTCCCAAGGTGCATCACCCTGTATTTATCTATGTCGAACCCCATCCTATTCTCATCTGCCCACTTTTGTAGTCTGTCTAGATCTAGTTGCAGCCTCACTCTCCCTTCAAGTGTGCCCAACTCGCCCCACATCTTAGTGTCATCAGCAAACATGGACAATGTGCTTTTAACCCCCTCGTCCAAGTCTCTGATGAAGATGTTAAACAGTGTGGGCCCAAGGACTGAGCTCTGCGGGACGCCACTGCTCACAACACGCAAGGTTGAGTACGACCCGTCCACCACTACTCTGGGTGTGCCCCATCAGCCAGTTTTTTACCCATCCAACTGTGCAGGCATCAATGCCACAGTCGCTTAATTTATTAATGAGAATGGGGAGAGAGACAGCGTCAAAGGCCTTCTTAAAATCTAGAAAGACTACGTCCATGGCGACACCATCATCCAAGGATTTAGTTACCTGGCCATAAAAGGCAATCAGGTTGGTCAGGCAGGACCTGTCTTTGATGAACCCATGCTGGTTGCCCCTGAGCATGATCTCCCCTGCTGGCCCCCCACAGATGGGCTCCTTGATGATTTTCTCCAAGATCTTCCCAAGGACCGAGGTGAGGCTTACGGGTTTATAGTCACTCGGGTCCTCCTTCCTCCCTGTCTTAAAATGGGGACTACATTTGCTAGTTTCCAATCCCCCAGCACCTGGCCAGATGACCATGAATGCTCATACAGCTGGGCCAAGGGCTCTGCGAAGGCCCCTGCCAGCTCCCTCAACACCCTTGGGTGGAGGGCATCTGGACCTGCAGATTTAAAAATGTCTAGCCCTTCCAGAAGATCCCTAACTGCATCTCCGCTGACCCAAGGCCTGACAGAGCTACCCCTGAGATTCTCCCTACCTCTGGTAGGAGGGACGTCACGGTCCATGTTCAAGAAAACAGAGGCAAAGAAACTGTTAAAAATATTGGCTTTCTCATCTGACATAGCCACAAGGTTACCATTTGAGTCTTGCAGGGGCCCTACATTGCCTGGTGCCCTCTTCTTGCTCCCAATGTACTTGAAAAAGGACTTTTTGTTGTCCTTGATCCTGGATGCTAGCCTGAGTTCCATCTCTGCCTTGGCCTTCCTAATAGCCCTCCTACCCTCACGGGCCGAGGAGGAGTACTCCTCTTTGGTAATAGCTCCTCCTTTCCACTGGTTGTACACCCCCCTTTTAGTCCTTAGGCATTCCTGAATGCCCTTGCTGAGCCATGTGGGCTTCTGAGCACTCTTACCCACCTTGCTTCTCTCAGGGACTGTTACCCTTTGGGCCTGGAGGGTTGGTCTCCTTAAGTTTCTGAGGAGAAACACATAAATATCTTTAACATAGTAAATTAGACACCGCAGTCCATGTGACCAATCCCACTTCATTACATGTGAATTAAATAAAACAAAAAACAACCCCCCTACCCCAAGAAATGGCCTGAATATAAATATTCAACATATGGCTTGGCCACATTGCTTTCATCCCCATCTTCATGAAATTTTAGGTCATGGTATTTCTTCACTCTGAAGCACAAATGAGCTCAAATTGATATACATATGCATGGTAGGCATTCAGGTACTAATAAATGACAATGAAGTTTGCACTGCAAAAAGCTTGAGTCAAATTAGTCTTCAACCCAAAAACACAAAAAGCCAACTGTGGGGTACAATATATATTACAAAATCCTTGTCTTCCCATGATAATACTGCACTTATCTTTCCATCTTTTCTGAGCTGTTACCAAGTTTCAAATATGACAGAAAATAAAATGTTCCAATATGCAACATGCTAATAACTTCTGCTACAAAGTGCTTTTTACTAATAATCATTATATATTTGACTGTCAGTAGGAACAAAAATTATAATTTTTTTAAAGAAGTTAGATGTTAATCCTAAAGCAATCATATAAACACACCAATGCTTTAAATGACAAGAAGCAACTTTGTAACATCTTGACTATCCAAACAGGAGCAGATGGTTTACGTGGCTTGACTGCTTAATTAAACACTTTATATACCCTGATATAATAATCTCTGCTGGCATTTTCTCTGCTTTGCTTCTTAAAATTAAATGATAAAGCAGCCTCATCCATGTGTATATACAACTTACATCTTATTAAGAAATAATTTAAAACACTTTTGTCTAGTACACTATATAGATTAACCTAATACCTATTTTTTCATACATGTACAAACATATCTGTCCCTGTCTTCATTATCAGCATTATCACTCACTACAACTTCACACAACATTGTTATCAAATTCTTTATTTGAATTTGTCCTAATTTAAATGTTTGCATCATAGATTTTTTCCCTTTAAAAAAAAAAGAAAGAAAAAGAGTTAAATGAAAACATTTAACTCGCGCGCCCAGGCCCCTACTTGGCCCACCCCCCAGGGAGAGAGAGAGGTAGGGAAGGATACTTATCGGTCCCACTCCTTTAGGGGGCAGGGTCCCCTAAATCCCGGGCAGGTTTCCCGCTAGCCCAAGAGCAGCTTCCACTGACGGCGGGCCCATTGTGCATGTGCTCAGTTTAAAAGGCCCCGCCAACAGCAAAAAAGCCTCAGTCAGGCTCCAGGAGCAGCAAGAAACATGCGAGTGAAAGCCTGTTGTGCCCCTGCTCCCCCAAAGCCCCCAGAGACCCTCCAGCAGTTGCGGAGCCCCCCGCTGACCCCCAGCACAGCCAGAGGTAAGCGAGGCCCGTGGTGGGAGGAGGTTAACCCCTAGAGAGTGGGAGGGTGTGGCTGAGTGGGAGCCAGGCCGGGTCTCGCCCCACCCAGGCCCCTACTTTGCCCAGCCCCCCAGGGAGCCACGCAACTGGAGCTGCGCAAACAGGCCGTGCAAACAGGCACGCTTGTCTGCCAGTGCATGAGTTAGCATGGAGTTCACACAGGAGGGTCCACAGGAGGCCCCGAGGCCCTGCCTGTGAGCCCCTAGGGTAGGTAGACTCAGGCCCAGCCCGCCTATCAGCTGCATGCCACAGATAGGCACTTGCTGCACCCCGATGGTCCCCTTAGAGTCTGTGTCCCCCGCCCGGCACCTCATAGATGGCCACCCAGAGGAAGCCCATGGTTCCAGGCTCCACGCAGATGGAGTCCCTGGCTTTCGCCTGCAGGGGCTGCCTGACACTTTTTCAGGCTCTGGGGCCCAGGAGCATGGCTACCTCCCCTTGTGGGGTCTGCTCCCTTTTGGGGTCTCTGGCACGCGAGCTGGAGGAGCTCTAAACCACAGTCCAGACCAAGGCAGAGACTGCATGCCATTAGGGGCTACGAGTAGGAGATAGACTCCTACTGCCAGGCCCTTCTCCCCCAGGAGCCAGAGGGTAGACCACGGTCTCCCTCCAGGACAAGGGAGGACACGGGGACATCCCATTCTGTCCAGTCAAGGGGATGGACCAAGGTGGTCAAGTGCCCTAAGGTCCACAGCACCAAGGCCCCTGCCCCGCCGGAGCTTAGCAACAGGTATGCACCTCTTGCAGCCCCAGCACAGTCTTCTGAGTTGCCAGCTCCCGCAGGCAACACAAGCTCAACTGCAGCTACCACCCCCACTCTCCCCAAGACAAAACGCAAAGTGTTTGTTGTGGGAGACTCCATCCTGAAGGGGACTGAGGGGGTAATCTTCCACACCGACCCCTTAGCCCAGGAAGTCTCCTGCTTCCCAGGGGCCCACATCCAAGACATTGCGGAGAAGATCCCTAGGCTCCTCCAGACCACTATCCCATGTTCCTTATTCATGTGGGCACCAATGACATGGCTCCCAGCCAGGTCATGAGGCGCTACAGGGAATAGGGAGCGGGGCTAAAGGGTCTGGGGGCACAGGTGGCGTTTTCTTTGATCCTCCCAGTCTCGGGGTATGGGCTGAGGAGGGAGAGGAGGATCCAGGTAGTTAACCAAAGACTGTGTCATCGGGAAGGCTTTGGCTTCCATGACCACAGCTTGCTCTTTGGTGAGAGAGGCAGCGAGCTGCTGGGAAGAGATGGCCTCCACCTCTCTCCACTGGGGAGGAGGCTCTTCTCAGCCAGACTGGCTGACCTCCTCCACCGGGCTTTAAACTAAGCCCGCTGGGGGATGGGGGGACTACCGCCACTGCTGTCCCACTGAGCAACCCTTGCAAAGCCAGCAGGCCAAGGCACTTAAGGGAGCTCACCCCTGGTACAATCTGTGGGCAAGGCAAGAGCCCCCAAGGGGACACTTGCCTGCCTGTACACAAATGCCAGGACCCTGGCGACTAAGCAGGAAGAACTCGTCCTCCTGCACAACACAAATAATTACAACGTCGTAGGGATAATGGAGACCTGGTGGGACTCCACCCATGACTAGACCATGGGTATAGATGGCTATACCCTATACAGGAGAGTTCAAGTAGATAAAAGGGGGATGGGGGTGTAGCTTTCTATGTTAAGGAAAGCTGGATGTCCCTGCAAGCTGATATTGGCGACCAAGGGAGACGACTGGAGACCCTCAGGGTTAAAATCCCTGGGGAACACAGCACAGGGGACACAACGGTGGGAGTCTACTACAGACCTCCCACCCAAAGTCCTGAGCTTGACCAGGAGTTTACCCAGGAACTGGCTGAGGCTGCATGCTCCAGGACCATGGTTGTCATGGGTGACTTCAACTACCCGGACGTCTCGTGGAAGGATCACTCAGCAAAAACTGAGCGGTCGCAAAGCTTCCTATCATACGTGGATGACCTCTACCTGACTCAAGAAGTCCATGGGCCAACGAGAGGTAAAGCGCTGCTCAACCGGTACTAGCAACTGGGGATGACTTAATCAGTGATCTAGTGATCGATGGGAAGCTGGGTGAAAGCGACCATGACCTGATCACCTTCACCATCCACCGTAAAGCTGGCAAGTAAGTCAGCAACACAGAAGTCCTTGACTTCAGGAAAGCTGACTTTGACAAGCTCAGGAGGCTTGCCAGTGAGGCCCTAAGGGACCACGACCCCGGGGGGGGGGGGGGAGTTCAAGAAGTTGCTCCTCAAGGAAGCGATCCTCAATGCACAAGCTAATTCTATTCCATCTCGGAGGAAAGGCAGCAAGAGGGCTCTCCAGAGATCTAGCAGACCTCCTGAGGCGAAAAAGAAAGGCCTACAAAGGATAGAGGACGGGATTCACCTCCAAGGAGGAATATTCTGCACTGATCCAGTCCTGCAGTAAGCAAACCAGGAAAGCCAAGGCTGCAACTGAACTCCAACTAGCTTCCAGTATCAAGGACTATAAAAAGTCCTTTTTCAGATATATGGGGAATCAGAGGAAAAGCAAGGGCAACATTGGACCCCTGCTAAACTAAATGGGACAACTGACAACTGACGCCCAGGAAAAAGCCAACCTATTAAATGGCTTCTTTGCATTTCTCTTTTATCAGTCCCATGGGACTCCCATGCCCACTACAGGACAGGGAGGTCCAGGTAAGCGAGATCCCCTGCCCTCCATCAATGCTTACCTTGTGAAGGAACACCTTGAGATGCTGGATACCTTCAAGTCAGCTGCCCCTGACAATCTACACCCCAGGGTACTCAAGAAGCTAGCGAACATCATAACCCAGCCACTGTCATGGATCTTTGAGAACTCCTGGTGCTCTGGCGTAGTGCCCGAAGACTGGAAGAAGGCCAATGTGGTGCCTATCTTCAAGAAAGGGAGGTAAGTGGATCCGGCAAACTACAGGCGCATTAGCCTGACCTCTATCCCAGGGAAGGTCTTAGGAAAGTTTATTAAAGAGGCCATCCTTAATGGACTGGCCAGCGTCAACATTCTGAGGGATAGCCAGCATAGGCTAACCTTGCAGTTAGGTCTTGCTTGACCAATCTCATTTCCTTTTATGACCAGGTGACCTATCACCTGGACAAGGGAAAAGAGATTGATGTCATATATTTTGACTTCAAAAAAGCCTTCGATCTGGTATCCCATAATCACCTCTTGGTGAAACTGGCCAACTGTGGCCTTGGGTCCACCATGATCTGCTTGCTGGAGAACTGGCTCTGTGGTCAGACCCAGAGAGTAGTAATTGATGGAAGTCACTCATCATGGTGTCCTGTGACCAGTGGGGTCCCCCAAGGCTCTGTCCTTGGACCGATATTGTTCAACATCTTCATTAATGATGTGGACATTGAAGTCAGAAGCGGACTGGCCAAGTTCGCCAATGACACCAAAATTTGGGGCAAAGCATCCACACCTGGAGACAGGAGGGTGATCCAGGCTGACCTGGACAGGCTCAGCAAATGGGTGGACAAGAACCTGATGGTGTTTAACACTGAAAAATGCGAGGTTCTCCACCTTGGGAAGACAAATCTGCAGCATCCTTATAGGCTCGACAGTGCTACGCTGGCTAGCACTATGAAAGAAAGAGACTTGGGCGTCATCACTGACCACAAGATGAACATGAGCCTGCAGTGTGATGCTGCCGCTAGTAAAGCGACCAAAACACTGGCTTGCATCCATAGATGCTTCTCAAGCAAATCCTGGGATGTCATTCTCCCCTTGTATTCAGCCTTGGTGAGGCTGCAGCTGAAGTACTGCATCCAGTTTTGGGCTCCACAATTCAAAAAGGATGGGGAGAAGCTTGAGAGAGTTCAGAGAAGAGCCATGCGCATGATCAGAGGTCAGGAAAACAGACCTTACGACGACAGGCTGAGAGCCATGGGGCTCTTTAGCCTGGAAAAGTGCAGACTCAGGGGTGATGTGGTGGCCACCTGTAAGTTTATCGGGGTGACCACCAGGATCTGGGAGAACGTTTGTTCACCAGAGCACCCCAAGGGATGATGAGGTTGAACAATCATAAACCACTGCGAGACCATTTCAGGCTGGACATAAGGAAGAATTTCTTTACTGTTCGAGCCCCCAAGGTCTGGAACAGCCTGCCATTGGAGGTGGTTCAAGCACCTGCATTGAACACCTTCAAGAGAAAATTGGATGCTCATCTTGCTGGGATCCTATGACCCCAACTGACTTCCTACCCCTTGGGCGGGAAGCTGGACTTGATGATCTTCCGAAGTCCCTTCTAGCCCTAATGTCTATGAAATCTATAAAATCTATGAAAATATGGATTGAATTTATGGACAGCCACAATACCGTGCAGTTTTAAATCCCAGACATAGAGAAGATGAAAAAAATTCTGAGAAAATAAATGAAGATTTATTAGTTGCTAGCATTATCAGTATATATACATATATTATATGAACATAGTGAAATAACATTTTAAGAGGGATAAGAATAATAATTCTTTATAAATCTGGTTTGGTGAGACCTGCCATGCTTGCTGGACAGCATATTAAGAGCCATGGTGAAGGAAGAAAAGGATAATGACAAAGGAGTGGAGTGGGGAGACGTATTAGATGACTCGGCAGAGGCAGTGAAATAGTGTTTACATTTTAATGATTTTGTCACTAGATGTCACTTCAGGGCTCTCAACCAGAAACTCTTTCAAGATGACAAAGGGCATGTCTACACAAGACATGTTACTACACATTAGCTTAATTTCCTACACAGTACAAGTGTCTACACATGCACACCCTTGCTGTGCAGTAAATTCCCTTAATCATGCTTAAATTTGCCTAGGCCTCGCAGAACAACTCTCCCCAGGTTTTGCATATATTGTTCAAGCTGTGATGATAACCACTTCAGCCACTTCAAGGTTGTTCTCAGCCACTTTGAGGCAGGCAGTAAGGGAGTGCCAGAGGTCTGTGAGGCAGCCGAAGGCTCACTCGATGAAGGCATGGCTGTAGCCCAGACACCAATTAAAATGGACCTGGTGGGGGTCCAGGTGGCCAATGTGGGGCTTCATCAGCCAAGGCAGGAGCAGGTACACTGGGTCCCTGATGAGTAGGGGTGGGATGATGGCGACGTCCAGCTGCAGGTCTTCTGCTCCCCACGTGAAGCACCTGCTCTCCATCAGCACAGCTAATCCAGAGTTCTTGAGCACACAGGTATCACATACATTGCCTGCCCAGCCAGCGCTGACATGTGTGAACATGCCCTGGAGGTCCACGACTGCCTGCAGGATCATGGAGTAAGTGGATGGGGTAGGTGCCATGAGGCCTTAATTGATATAGTTAACTGGTGGCTTCAGAGCTGGTGCCACAAAGTGGGCTTTGGGTTTTTTGACAATGACCCATACTTCTGTACAGAGGGCACACTGGGGTGGGATGGACTTCAGTTCTCCCCTAAGGGCAAACATATTTTTCCTTCTAGGTTGACTGATCTCATACAGAGGGCTTTAAACTAGCTTTGCCGGGGGAAGGGGCCACTCCGAGTGGAAACGATGCTTTGCCACCATGCAGGGTGGCAAGAGAAAGGGATGCCCAGGTAAGCAACATCAGCCTGGGAGTAGCGGACCACAACAGTCCTGGCAGTAGGGTGGAGGTGTGTCCACCCTCAGGAGGCCTCAAGTGCCTCTACACCAATGCTCATAGTATGGGGAGCAGGAGGAACTGTGGCTCCTGATTGCAAGTTAGAATCCAGACTTAGCAGGGCTCACAGAAACCTGGTGGGACCCTATCCACGACTGGGCGGTGGGCATTCAGGGATACACCCTATATAGAAGGGACAGGACAGAGAAGAAAGGCAGGGGAGTCATGCTCTAGGTCAAAGAGCAACTCATATCATCAAGGATTAGCTTCGGGTTTTGGGAGTGTCAGACGGAGACACTTGGGGTTAAACTACAAGGGGGGCATGGTGAAAGGGACCTTACGATGGGTGTCTACTACAGACCACCCAACCAGGGGGAAGAACTGGACCAGGACTTCTCCAATCAGCTTATGGAGGTGGTTAGATCAAGGGATGTTATTGTCATGGGTTACCTAACTACCCAGACATTTGCTGGGTGGAGCAGACAGCCCAGTCTGACTGCTCATGTAGGTTCCTGGCTGTATTACAGGACCTTCACCTTATCCAGGAGGTGCACAGCCCCACTAGGGGTAACGCCTTGCTGGACCTGGTTCTGGCTACTGGGGATGACCTGGTGAGGGGACTGCAGGTCCTTGAATACCTGGGCAATAGCAATCATTACCTGCTGGAATTCACTGTCCAGCGCAGGGTGTCAAGGGTTTATAGCACGACTAAAGACTTCAGAAGGGCCAACTTCAATGAGCTTCAGAAATTAGTGGGGGAGGCACTGAGGACCTAGAAGGTACAGGAGATGGGAGTCCACGAGGGATGGTCATACCTTAAGGAGACCAACCCTCCAGGCCCAAAGGATAACAGTCCCTGAGAGAAGCAAGGCAGGTAAGAGTGCTCAGAAACTCACATGGCTCAGCAAGGGCATTCAGGAATGCCTAAGGACTAAAAGGGGGGTGTACAACCAGTGGAAAGGAGGAGCTATTACCAAGGAAGAGTACTCCTCCTTGGCCCATGAGGGTAGAAGAGCTATTAGGAAGGCCAAGGCAGAGATGGCTAGCATCCAGGATTAAGGACAACAAAAAGTCCTTTTTCAAGTACATTGGGAGCAAGAAGAGGGCACCAGGCAATGTAGGGCCCCTGCAAGACTCAAATGGTAACCTTGTGGCTATGTCAGATGAGAAAGCCAATATTTTTAACAGTTTCTTTGCCTCTGTTTTCTTGAACATGGACCGTGACGTCCCTCCTACCAGAGGTAGGGAGAATCTCAGGGGTAGCTCTGTCAGGCCTTGGGTCAGCGGAGATGCAGTTAGGGATCTTCTGGAAGGGCTAGACATTTTTAAATCTGCAGGTCCAGATGCCCTCCACCCAAGGGTGTTGAGGGAGCTGGCAGGGGCCTTCGCAGAGCCCTTGGCCCAGCTGTATGAGCATTCATGGTCATCTGGCCAGGTGCTGGGGGATTGGAAACTAGCAAATGTAGTCCCCATTTTAAGACAGGGAGGAAGGAGGACCCGAGTGACTATAAACCCGTAAGCCTCACCTCGGTCCTTGGGAAGATCTTGGAGAAAATCATCAAGGAGCCCATCTGTGGGGGGCCAGCAGGGGAGATCATGCTCAGGGGCAACCAGCATGGGTTCATCAAAGACAGGTCCTGCCTGACCAACCTGATTGCCTTTTATGGCCAGGTAACTAAATCCTTGGATGATGGTGTCGCCATGGACGTAGTCTTTCTAGATTTTAAGAAGGCCTTTGACGCTGTCTCTCTCCCCATTCTCATTAATAAATTAAGCGACTGTGGCATTGATGCCTGCACAGTTGGATGGGTAAAAAACTGGCTGATGGGGCACACCCAGAGTAGTGGTGGACGGGTCGTACTCAACCTTGCGTGTTGTGAGCAGTGGCGTCCCGCAGAGCTCAGTCCTTGGGCCCACACTGTTTAACATCTTCATCAGAGACTTGGACGAGGGGGTTAAAAGCACATTGTCCATGTTTGCTGATGACACTAAGATGTGGGGCGAGTTGGGCACACTTGAAGGGAGAGTGAGGCTGCAACTAGATCTAGACAGACTACAAAAGTGGGCAGATGAGAATAGGATGGGGTTCGACATAGATAAATACAGGGTGATGCACCTTGGGAGAAGGAATCCACAGCATACATGCAGACTGGGGAGTTCCCCTCTTGAAAGCACAGAAGCAAAAAGAGATCTTGGAGTCATTACTGACTCCAAGATGAACATGAGCCACCAATGCCAGACTGCAGCCAGCAAGGCCAGCCATACCTTGTCATGCATCCAAAGGTGCATCTCAAGTCGGTCCAGAGAGGTGATACTCCCCCTCTATGTGACACTGGTCTGGCTGCAATCGGAGTACTGCGTCCAGTACTTGACGCCACACTTCAAAAAGGATGTGGCCAGCCTGGAGAGAGTTCAGAGGAGGGCCACCTGTTTGGTGAGAGGGCAGCAGGACAGACCCTATGAGGACAAACTGAGGGATCTGAACCTGTTCAGCCTGAACAAGAGGAGGCTGAGGGGGGACCTGGTAGCTGCCTACAAACTCATCAGGAGAGATCAACAGCAAATTGATCAACAGATCAATAGGTAGAGCCCTTTTTTCCCCCGTACCACCTGGGGTGACAAGGACAATGGTAATAAGGTGACAGAGAATAGGTTTAGGTTAGAGATCAGGAGGCAATATTTTAAAGTTAGGGTGGCCAGAATCTGGAACCAACTTCTTAGGGAAGTGGTCCTCACCCCTACCTTGGGTAAATTCAAAAAGAGGTTAGATGATCACCTGTCTGGGGTCTGTGAACCCAGCATTCATTCCTGCCTGTAGCAGGGGGTTAGGCTAGATGATCTGTTCAGGTCCCTCCTGACCCTAGCTACTATGAAACTGTGAAACTATGGAGTGGAACCCCCTGTGGCTATAATGCGGCTGGTCTCCATGGGATGGCCATGTCACCAGGATGTTGGTCCCATCCAGGGCCCTGATACACGGGGGGAACCTTTGCATATAACCCTGCCACCACTGCCTGTGAGTCATGGACACAGTTGACGGTGTCCACCAGCACATCCTGGAGGGTGTCACATACCTCCAGGATGGTATCCCCAGCGGTGGCCTTGCCCACATCGAACATGTAACCGACACAGTGGAGGCTGGTAGGTGAGGCCAGGTCAAGCTGTGCCAGGGCCAAGCAGGAGTTGGCAGGGAGGGACAGTTGCATGCCAGTGTCCTAGGGATCTAGGTGGTGCTGGAGCTGCCAGAGAAGGTCAGCGAAGGTGGCCTGGGTCAGCCAAAAGGCATCAACCTTTTGCTTGTCATCCCAGTCCTGTGCAGCAGGCCCAAAGGCGGCAGGGCTGAAGGCCCCGGATGGCAACAGCAGCAACAGTGGTGGCCTCTGGAGCCCCCTGTCAGCGTCACTGCCAGCAGCAACTGTGCTGGGGCAATGGGAAAGCGTGCAGTGGGCAACAGGCAGTCACTGCATGTGGGGGAGCTGGGCAGAGCGAGACAGCTGTGGGTCAGGTGACAATGAGCATGGTGGGCCAGCAGAGCACGCAAGATGACTAGCAGGATGAAGAGAATCTGTTCCTTGCTGCCAGGGCCACAAGCTGGGGCAGCCATAGTGCAGGGATGCAGAGGGAGCACAAACACAGCCGCCATGTGCTGTCTTTCCACGTGCCATACTGCTCCTCTGAGCGCAGAAACTGACTGCCCAGAAAGCAAAGAGCAGGGATGTGTTTTAAAGATGGTTGCGAAGTGCTGGCAGCTGGCTACAGCTTCAAACATAGCTGTCAAGTGAGGGCTGTAGGGGCCAGAGGCTGCTGCTCCCTCTGGCCACAGGGGCACATGGCAGAGCTGGAGGGACCTGGCACTAAATTTAATGCCAGGGCCCTGCACGTGTAGACACTTAGCCAAAATCACTTACTGTGCAGTAGCGTACTGTGCAGTAATTCTAGTTGCGACTAACTGCACCTGGAGACATGCCCAAAATGTATGTACATCAGTTTACTATGCACAACACTTGGAAAACTGCCTGCTAAAGTCTCATAGAATGTGCAGTACAAAAGACATAACCTGGGGACAGAGGAAGCAAAGATGGCTTTAAAAAAACCTTTCAATCAATTGAATTCTGGGCCATATGGGAGCCAATATTTCCCATGTGAATCAAAAAAACCCTAAAATTAGCAGGGGGGTTGTACTTCTTGGCAACTTTTTCTAGGCTGTCCATGGGCTGTTCTGTAGCATGCCTTGTTCTAAAAAACTCAACATGCTAGAAATGTTCCTGTAACAGGATACTTAGACCTTGTTACCTGAGTATAAGGAAAGGCAAGGAGAGGGAACTGTGGCAGGCTCAGCTGGCTGTGTAGGACCACAGCTGCAGGACGGCAAGCTGGCCCTTGATTGCCAAGGAAAACCCTGTGCAGAGCTGGGGAAGGCAAGTAACCAAAAAGGGGGCATGGCTTCCAGGCATATAAACACAGGGCCTGAGACAGAGAAGGCAGTCTGGCCCTTCACACTGAAGACTGAGGAGCTCCTAAGGGAGATGCCTGAAGCAAATGGCACCTGAGTTATTCCTTGGAGCTGCCTCAAGAGAACAAAACGGAGTTGCTAGCCCTATAGTAAGGTAATATCCCAGAGCTGGATAGAATAGATTCTTTTGTTGTGAAGCAGGGCTTCTGTGTTGTGAATTACGCCTTAGACTGGAGGGCCAGGTTGTGACTAGGGGGAAGGTCTGGAGACCATGGAGGGGTACCTGGTAGGGCACTCAGCATTGGCCAGCTTAGCCCAGGCTCAGGAAACCAGATGGTTGAAGGTTAGAGAGGCAAGCAGCCTAGCCTGGATCAAGAACCAGAGGGCTAAGGGCAGAGACAGTGACAGCAGTCCAGACTGGGGTCAGGGACTAAGGGCTGGCCCAGAGCCAGGGACCCAGGGACCAGGGACCCAGAGGCACAGAGAACAGACACCAGTCAGACTTCTCTCAGTCCCCTGGCAGCCAATCCCACTGCTGAACCCCCGTGCACCCCCTATGCGCTGCCACTGTATCCATGATAGGTCCCATCCTAACATAGCACACTCCCTGTACGAGTAATTGAAAGAAGCAAAGAACCATGCTTTGGAGGTCTTGCTATGGAGAAACTGGAGGTCCTAATAAAATTGAGGAATCACAGAATCACAGTATCACTGAAAATTAGGGTTGGAAGGGACCTCAGGAGGTCATCTAGTCCAACCCCCTGCTCAAAGCAGGAGCCCCCAACTATATCATAGACTGCCTTTGTCTATCCAGTTCTTAAAAGCCTCCATGGATGGAGACTCCACAACCTCTCTACATAACCTGTTCCAGTCCTTTACTGTCCTCTTCGTAAGGTTTTTCCTAATATCTAACCTAAACTTCCCTTGCTGCAACTTGAGATGATTGCTCCTTGTTCTGTCATCTCCCACCACAGAGAAGAACAGTCTAGCTTCACCTTCTTTCATAGAATCATAGAAATTAAGGGCTGGAAGGGACCTCAAGATCATAGAATGCAACCCCCCTGCTCTAAGCAGGAATACTGCTGAAATCAAATGTTCCCAGCAAGGTGTCTGTCCAGTCTTCTCTTGAAGACTTCCAACGTTGGGGACTGCACCCGCTCCTTGGGAAGTCTATTCCAGATTCTGGTCATTCTTACTGTAAAGAAGTTCTTCCTTACATCCAACTTGAAACCATCCTCTAACAATTTATGGCCATTGTTCCTTGTCCCGTTCCCTGCGCCTCCCCCACTCCCCCAGGGCATGGTAGTAAACACTTTTTCTCCCAGCTCTCAATATTCACCCTTTACCCACTTACAGACAACCACCAAGTTTCCCCTCAGTCTTCTCTTCCCCAGGTGGTACAGTCCTAGATCACTTAGTCCTTCCTCATATACAAATCAAGGGAACAGACTCTTTAACTATTCAGCACTGATGCAACCCCACCTAGCCTACTTTTTAGGCCCCACAGTTCAAGAAGGATGTGGACATTGGAAAGAGCCCAGTGGCAAACAACAAAAATGATTACAGGCCTGAAAAACATGATTTATGAGAAAAGGCTAAAAGAACTAGGATTATTTAATCTGGGATATAAAAAACTGGGCAGGCAGGATTTGATACCAGTCTTCAAATACCTGAAGGGTGATTATAGAAAGCAGGGAAATGGACTTTTCACTGTGGCCATAAGAGGTAGGACTAGGAGCAATGGCCTCAAGCTGCAGCAAAGGAAATATAGGTTGGAAATTAGGAGGAACTTTCTGACTGGTGGTCAAACTTTGGAACAGGCTACTTAGAGAAATGTGGAATATCTATCCTGGAAATTTTGAAAAGCAGATTAGGCATACACTTGGCTGGGATGGTTTAGTCAGGGATGATCTTGCCTTGAACAGGGGGCTAGACTAAATGAACTTGAGAGGTTCCTTCTGGCTGAATGATCATAAACTGCTCTTCACCAAGGGAATCATAGCACCTTTAGCGGCCCTTAAATGTTATTAGTGCAGCATATAAGGACAAGCACCTAAACCAGACTCTTTTATCAATATAGCAAAATGTTACCAGTATAGCAGTCTTTTGCATTTATAAAAAACCTGAATATTTTAATTAAAGTGAAAAAAAATCTGGATATCAAATGAAAAATTGAACTGTACAGATATAGCTAGGGAACAGGGTTCCTTTAATTAGCTGATACAATGGTCAAGTTAACCAAAATGTTAATTTAGGGATACACACACACTGCTCCCCCTCCCCGCCCCGCCAGCCAACTGAAAGGATCAAAACCTAATCTCCCACTCCCCGCCACCAAGAAAGGAAACAGCCCTTTTAAAGTCAAAAAGGGAAAAAATAGAACTTACAATCATGAGATGCTTACGGTACACTTAGTTTTTAAGTGTTTACCATATATATGGCTACCTACTCATTCTACACATACACAAACCAAACTACCAAATTTGTTAATGCTTTTTCTTCAAGAGTAAAAAAGATGAAGCTGTGTTAAAGCTGTGTTCAAATAATGAAGACTGTAAAACAAGTAACAAGAATCAGGATTCACGGAGTTCATTTTTAAATAGCGCACTTATGTCAGCCTGACTTTGCTGATTCATGCATTTGATTTATTTCAACTCATGCTTTTGCCTGTGTCAGCCACAGTAATTTCAAAATGAGTGGACAGAAGCAGATATGCTTGTTTGCTGTTTTTTTTTTTTTAAACAAAGGCTGCATTTGCAGAAGCAAATAAATATATTTAATTACTAGCTCCTTGTTCTAACCAGTTTTGGCAGTCATTTGGTTTTGGACAGTCCAGTTCTGCAGGCCCTGTTCAAAACCTAAGGAAAACACGCCTCATGACTGTTACTCATATTAGAAGAAACTGTCTAAAAATACTAATGCCTCATTAAGTGCTATGCAAATATGGTTCAGCCAGCAGGCGTCCACCTTTCACCCCCACTCTTCTGGGGAACCTATTCTGTACTGCCCTCATCATTGCAGCCCTGTTGCATCATCTGCACACCTCCTAACAGTGCACGCAGCTACAGGACTAAACCGTATGCAGTGTTTCTTATGTTGATGCAGGGGAGCAAAGGTGCCAACTCTTATGTTTGCAGAGGGGCCTAAGATGATGGACATGTGGAAGGTTTTATGCATTTCAAGTGATAGCCCTCTTCTTGAGGGGGGCTAGGGCCCTTTGGCACCCCACATACTTGGCTCCTCTGCAGGGGAGTGCCTTGCTTTAGTAGGGATTTAGGAATTTTTGTTTGACTATGTATGTGGCTGAGGAATCGTAGGGCTGGAAGAGCCTCCAAAGGTTATCTAGTCCAACCCCCTGCCTGAGGCAGGATCATCCCTATCCAGTCCCATACAACCCATCATCTGAACTCTGTACATCAGACTATGGTCAACCCTGACGCAACACGGACCTAACAGCTGGACCTGCCACAGGAAAAGCAGGGGCACCGCAGCGGCCAATATCCTGCAGGAAGAACGTCTTTCATTTGAAAGCTTATCCCAACTCTGTCTCTGGTCCAGGATCACCTATGGCCCTAAGGCAGGCCCACCTCTCGGTGAGGGGACAGGCAGAAATGGCTGCACCCAACATGGAAAGCATCAAAAGATACTGTCATAATGTGCACACTAATAATGTGTTAATAGTGTGTGTATCGAAAAAGGAAAGCATCAAAAGATGCTGTCATAATGTGTGTGGGTTACCGGTGTCGTAAGTTAACCGTGTGTGTGTTTCAATGATGTGTGCGCATCCAAAAAGTAGCCAAAGATGCTGCCATCGTGCGTGTGGGTTCACAATGTCGTAAGTTACCGGTGTGAATAGTTGTGTGCGCGCATCCCAGAGGCAAGCCGCACAGGACGCCGTGACAGTGCGTGTCCACACTGGTCATACTGCCCTGTGCTCCCGAGGCAGGCGCGGCCGCGATGGCGGGGGGCCGGCGGGGCTGTCCCCGACCTCCGCCGAGAGGAGGGCCGGCGCGGCTCGCGGTGTCTCCGCCGGGAGCCAGGGCAGCCCCGCTGGTTGGCGGGGGAAGGCGGACGGGCGTCCTCCAGGCTCCGCCCCGGGCCGGGCGCCGCCGCCACAGCCACCGCCTCCATCGAGCCGGGCGCGGACGCGGGTGCAGGCGCTGCGGCCACGTCAACCCTGGCGCGGCCGGTGAGTCAGGGCCCCGCCCGGCCGGCCGCCTCCGGCTCAAACCCGGATCCCGGCCGGGCAGCCTCCGCCCCCGGCGCCGGCCTGAGGGCGCCGCCGTCCCATGGTGCCCCGCGCCTGGCTCGGCCCGGCCTCCACCTTGCCTTTGCTTCCCTTCGCCTTGCAGCTCCTGCCGGCTCCGCGCCTGCAGCCGGGGACGCCGGCGCGGCGAGACGTCGCCCAGTGACGGAGACGCAGCAGGGTAACCCGCCGCCTCCCTCGGGCCCGGCAGCGCCTCCTGCCAGGCGCTCTTCTTCCCCCGCGCTCCCTCAGCGCCGCCGCTGTGGGCTGGGGGAGCAAGGGCTCCCCTCAGCTCCTCGGGTTCCCGCCTGCATGGAAACCCGCAACCTTGCAGGGGCCCCGTGTCCCAGGCTCCTGGGAGCAGCCTGCCCTCCTTTCTGGTCCCTTCAGAGCAGGGATGCTCAACCCGCTGGCCCCAGGGCAGGGCCCGCGCTCTCAGACGGGGAGCCCACGCTGCCCCCGGTCTGTGCCGTGTGCCAGGAGCAGGGTCCTGCGTCGTCCCGCACGCAGGGGTCAGCCCTGCTGCACCCCACATAACCCCCAATTCCACGGCTCACAGGGCACCCCGTGGGGTGCACCACAGGCCGGGTGACAGTGCTGGGGACCAGAGATGGGGTTGAGCCCCCCCTTGGTTCAGTGAAATTAGTTACAGATGCAACCGTTAACATTTGTGTGCAGTTACCCCTGGGCCCGGTGACGGGGCTGAAAGATGCTGGTGTTCATGCGCTTCACCTGTATTCGGATAAGTAGTGTTTGTTACGATATAAATCACAAGCAACACAGTGGGACTGGCCGCTTGGTCTCCAGTTAAGTGAGCCTCACCCTTATCTAGTATGGTTGCAAGTGCAGTACATGGTACGCATCACTCAGCCATGTGTGCATATATACACACAGCAGTCTGGATGCTGAAGCATCATACACGAGATCTGGCCATTTCAATCCTTAGTATTTTTATTTCATTTTCAAGGAGATTATACATGTTTACATTTTGCACCCTGTACAATTTTCCATCCCCAAAGTGAAACTGTAGAATAATTTCTTTAAAGACCGCCTGACACCTACCTAATGAAGGAACGTTTCCTGCTGGCCCCACTCAGTGAGACCAGAGCATAAACAGATGTATTGGGTAGGAAAAGCGAGCAGAAGAGAAAAATATTCTTAACCTAAATGTGTATTGGCTTTCATGTTCATCCTTGGTACCACTTACCTGAAAAAGCTTTCCAGAATTGGTAGATTCCACAATAAGAAAGGGAAAGTTACTGATCTCTAATACTTAAGTTATGTAAAGATATTACAAGCTGATTAGTAACAAAGCAGGAAATTCAGCATTAGTGTGCATCCTGCTAAAGCTGATAGCATGTTCTTTGATAACTGTATACAGTTATTTACTGAATAATTTTCTTTTCTTTACAGGTTATAATTCTTACAAAACAGTTATGATGTGACAACTATGGATTAGGACAACCACAATCTTAGACATCCCGTTTAAAATAAATATACACTTATCTTCTGAACATCTTGCACTTATTGGCAATATTTCTTGGAAGTCAACTTGGGTTGCAATCTGTATAACTTTTGAAAAGCTTCATAATGGAGTTCTCATTATCCAAAGGAGGTTTCGTTAGAGATTTCCATAGACCATTATTAATACTTTTAGTTTTCACATATCTGATAGCTCTCGTTGGCACTGATCAGGACTATTACAGTTTACTTGGAATATCCAAAGAAGCAAGTAGTAGAGAAATAAGACAGGCTTTCAAAAAATTGGCATTAAAGTTGCATCCTGATAAAAATCAGGTAAGTTCTCCGAAAGTTAATAGTAAAAAATGGCCTATTCTTTAAATTTCAAATGTACTTTAATTGAAATGTTGTCTTTGTATTTTAGGATTTTTAAAGTAGTGTAGTTATCCAATATATAGGTTAGTCCACGTAATTTTTCCTGCAGAGAAAAACAAAAATAAAATAGAATAGATATACATATGACCCTTGCCATTCTCGTCTCCCCTGCAACTGGCAAAATCTGAGAATAGGGCACTGCATTCATGAATGCAGTGCCCCCAGCAGCTGTGGGGGCATGGCTCCGGTGGCAGCGAGAGCCCAGTGGCAGCAAGCATGGAGCTCTCGAGAGTATTTAAAATGTGGGTTTGGCATTTTCAAATATTTGAAACCATGAATGCCAAACCCATGAATAATGAGGGTTTCCTGTATTGGTAAATTAGGCAAAGGAGAACTGATGTCATACTGAACCATTGCAATAATAGTGTGATGGTTTAGTAACAGTACATTTTATATAATATGTAAGTAGATTGTAATAATTTAATAGTTTGTTACCATGTCCATCCCATCTTGTCCGTTCCATCTCGACCACTCCCTCTGCATATTAGCATGGGTAGAAAGAAAGACCGGACACATAGTTGACTCTGGGACACCCAGAGATTCTGTATCATGGAACTTGTCAGCTGTATTGTAATTCTCTTTCCTTTTTATACCACCCACCCAGGGCCAGCAGGGGAGATTATGCTTGGGAGCAACCAGCACAGGTTCATTAGAGGCAGGTCCTGTCAAACCAACCCGGTAGCCTTCTATGACCAGGTCACCAAATCATTAGATGCAGGGGTAGCAGTGGACATAGTCTTCCTGGACTTTTGGAAGGCCTTCGACACTGTCTCTCACCCCGTTCTCATTAAGAAACTGGGGGACTGTGGTGTCGACATCTGCACAGTCAAATGGGTCGCTAACTGGCTGGGGGGCCGCACACAGAGAGTGGTGGTGGATGGGTCATCTTCGACCTGGAAGGATGTAGGCAGTGGGGTTCTGCAGCGCTCGGTCCTCAGGCCCGCAGTGTTCAACATCTTCATCAGTGACTTGGATGAGGGAGTAAAAAGCACCCTTTTCAAATTTTCTGATGACACTAAGATGTGGGGGGGATGTGGGTATGCTAGAAGGGAGGAATAGGCTGCACTCAGACCTAGACAGGTTACAGGGGTGGGCGGATGAGAATAAGATGGGATTCAACACTGACAAGTGCAAGGTGATGCACCTGGAGAGGAAGAACCAGCACCATACCTACAGGCTGGGGAACTCCCTTCTTGTCAGTGCAGAGGCAGAAAAGGATCTTGAAGTGGTCACTGATGCCAAGATGAACATGGGCCGGCAGTGTGGGGATGCAGTCAGGAAGGCCAACCACACCTTGTCATGCACCCACAGATGCATCTCAAGCAGATCCAAGGAGGTGATCTTCCCCCTCTATGTGGCACTGGTCAGGCCGCAGCTTGAGTACTGTTCTGGGCACTGCACTTCAAGAGGGATGTGGACAACATGGAGAGGGAGGGTCCAGAGGAGGGCCACTGGCATGATCAGGGGGCAGCAGGGCAGGCCCTACGAGGAGAGGCTACAGGACCTGAACCTATTCAGCCTCCACAAGAGAAGGCTGAGGGGGGGATCTAGTGGCCTGTTACAAACTAGTCAGAGGGGACCAGTAGGCATTGGGGGAATCCCTGTTTCCTCAAGCATGACCAGGAGTGACTAGGAATAATGGTCACAAGCTGGCAGAGGGTAGATTTAGGCTAGATATCAGGAGGTGCTACTTCACTGTCAGGGCAGCTAGGATCTGGAACCAACTTCCAAGAGAAGTGGTGCTGGCTTCTGCCCTGGGGGTCTTGAAGAGGAGGCTGGATAAGCACCTTGCTGGGGTCATTTGACCCCAGTACTCTTTCCTGCCCTGGCAGGGGGTTGGATTCGATGATCTGCTCAGGTCCCTTGTGACCCTACAAACTATGAAACCGGAGATCAAGATGTGGCCAAGTATTTCCATAAGGAAAAAAGAAATTGTCTTATTAATGTGTGCGTCTTGTTGGCTGTTTTCATGTAATGGTTCTTTTTGCTCAATTCTCTCTTCTACAACTTTCAGTTAGAGAGATGGTTAAACAGAAGTATTTCTAAATATTATTTTGAGACTTAATATTTAACTTTTAGTTACATGTTAGTTAAACTCCTGTGATTTAATAAATATTTTCCTTTAATAGAATGATCCACGTGCACATGAAAACTTCTTGAAAATAAATAGAGCTTATGAAGTATTAAAAGACGAAGACCTACGAAAGAAGTATGATAAATATGGAGAGAAAGGCCTTGAGGATCACCAGCAAGGAGGTCGATATGAAAGCTGGAACTTTTATCGCTATGATTTTGGTAGGTTACAAAATATGGTTGTGACTCACTTTTACAGCCCTAAGTAAGTGCCACATTTTTCTATGCCAAATTTGTTTATAGATTTCTCTCTCATACCCTGTCCATCTCTTTTGTCTTTTTTTCCTCCAGCTTTTTCTTCTCTCTTCTTTCTCTCAAATGATATTGTTAACCTTCAGTTATCCTGTTAATTTCTGCCAGCTGTCGTGGTTTATGGACACCCCTGGACACCTGCCCCTTTTACAAGCAGAGGGAGACCCTGGCAGATGCCTACCTGGAGTGCACCAGATTGCACCACCTCCTCCAGAACCTTCTGCTGATGTTCTGGCTGCTCTGTTCCCCTCAACTTTTTGTTTATGCACTCACTGTCCATGGCCCCACCGAAGCCCAGGACCTCCTGGTCAACCTCCTCCTGGCCCTGGCCAAGCTGGCTGTGTACCTGACCAGGAAGGAGGCTTTGGCTGGGATGGTCCCTGGAGATTGCAGGGCTGCTTTCCTCACCCTACTTTGCTCCCATCTCTAAGCAGAGTGTCAGTGTCCGCTGGCTCCTTGGACTCATTTGAGGGCCAGTGAATGCTGTCCGATGTGCTCTACTTGGTGTGTCCCCCCCTTACCACTCTTGTTTTGAAGCTTTGACCAGCACTCCCATTCCTGATTTTTTTATTATTTGTCCCAAGGAATCTGTTGTCATTTTTCCTTGTAGCTTCCCTGCTTGAAGAAAGCCAATAAGAAACTTGGGGGGCCAGGCCCACATGATTGAAGGATGACAAATAGGCCTATTCATTTATGCTTACAAAACACCAGTAGTAATGTCATCGGTAGTGAGGTATATAGTCCACTATCTAGTGCCAGTTTTTTTGCTTTTCTATTGTTCTGTTATTTTTCATTTAAAGTGTA
Organism: Crocodylus siamensis; assembly: GCF_052110815.1. NCBI lineage: Eukaryota > Metazoa > Chordata > Crocodylia > Crocodylidae > Crocodylus > Crocodylus siamensis. Next base: position 196,981,852 of record NC_143398.1, on the reverse strand, counting down.
CATATGTGGTGATGTTAATCTTTTTATTATTCGGATTGAGCATTTTATTAATATTGTGCCATACTTATTTTAACCCCATACAAATGATTTTTTTTGTTTAATTCTCCAAGATATTTTTATATTCAAAATTCTCAAACACTTTAAATGAATTTATTATAATTTTATATATTAGGAGTTCTATCCTAACAGCGGTTAACCCAGGAGCAGGAATAGTAGGGTCAGGACATTATACTTTTGAGAGATCGCAGATTTTCCCCTTTAGAGGAGAAAACTGTGGGAAATGGCAGGTTTCCCCATGCAGGCTGTCAGTTTTGCAACAAGCCCAGCTTTGTGCTGTTGCCAGCAGGACCTGCCTGGAAGCACCTGCCCCTCCACTGGGAAAAGGGGGTGGAGGGCAATCCTTCAGGGGTGGCAGGAAGCTGCATAGCGGAGCCTCTGGCACTGAAGCTGGTGCCCATGCTCTTGTGGGATGTGGGGGAAAGGGGCCCAAGCCACCTGGCACAGCACAGGAGCCCAAGCCAGAGGTGAGGGGTGCCACAGGAGTTCCCCCTCCTCACTCTAGCTCACATTGGGGTTGGACTCTCTCTGCTGCAGCACACATGAGCCGGAACCGCCGTATCTGCCACGATGTAGCCTGGCCGGGACGGGGCCTGGAGCCCCTCGCCGTCCTCCTGCTGCCTGCAACATGTCCATGCCAGTGCCACACTCCGCTTCATGTTGCTGTTGTGAAGCACAGCTCTGGTCCTCCCTCCTGCATCATAGCCCCAGCCAGTGGCACAGGGCAGCTGCCTGTGGTTCTGCATGAAGTGCACTGCATATACCTCGTGCTAGAGGCCATTTCCACCATGGCCTTGCAGACCACTGTCCTGTAGTCTGGGGGGGGGTACCTGGGGACCCCCTCCATCAGGGCTGGGGGAGGGCAGGGAGCTGCAGGGCAGGAGTGAAGGGCACCAACAGGGACTGTGGCTTGGGAGTGAGGGGCATTGGGGGGTTAGGGAACTGTGGGTTGGGAGTCAGGGGCACCAGTGTGGTTGCGGGGCGGGTAGCTGTGAGTCAGGAGGGAGGGGCACTGGCATGCCTGGGGGGAGAGGGGGTAGACTGTGCATTGGGAGTGAGGGGCACCAGTAGGGATGAGTACTGTGGCTTGGGAATGAGGGGCGAGAGCAGGGCACCAGCATATCAGAGCTGCTCAGTGCCCCAAAGCAGCGGGGTAACAGCCACAGGTGGACCCACAGCCTGGTGAGCATAGGTGGCAGAAAGAGCTCTCATTTTCCATGATAAAAAAAGCCAAAAATCAAACACCAAAATATACAGGTATTTAGAATTTATTTTATTATAATGATTGAGGCACTGGTAGGCTTCCAAATTGCTTTAAAATTGTAAATATATCAGCAAAAAATGTTTTAAACCGATACCTGTATGTGTATGTATATATATATATATATGAGTGGCATTTCATTTTAAATCAGAGAAAAATGTGGATTTGGGGTTTTTTTTAGAATTGGAGAATTTGGGATTTTTAAACAGAGAAAAAAGCAGGATCCCTGGTAATTACATCCATCTCTTCAATTTATAGGCATCATCTTTCATTTTTATATGTTTATTGGTGTGTTAAAAACACGAGAGCATTCCTGGATTCTTTGATTTAAAAATTGCAAATATAAATAAGTGGTTGACTTTCTTCTTTTTTTTTAATAGGTATATATGATGATGATCCTGAAATTATAACATTGGACAGAGGAGAATTTGGTAGGTCTTAAAGGCTGTATTATTTTTCTGACATTTTAATTTGGTATACCTATGCTTATATTTGTCTGAAGTTTTGTTCCATGTGCAGGGACCAAACTATTGAATACAGTAAGTCAAAGTGAAAACGTGCAATTTACCCCAAAAAGAAAAATGTCTTGGAGGATTCTGGATCAGTTTTCAAATGCTATTAAGATCGGTGAGGGTCTGTTTTTTGACTGAATCTGAAAGTTTTTAATATCTGCAAAAAAGAAATAAGACTTCTCTGAATTTATCAGCCTACAGAATTTGTGTCCTTTAGTATTGCATCTTCAATACAATTTTCTCATTAGGCAGCTGAAATTCAAGGCTCAAAATACAACCAGTCATAAGTGCCTGATTTTATGCTTGTGTGATGATACTAGTAATTCATGCACTCTGGCATTCCTGAATTTCAGTTACCTAACACAAGCACAGGCTGACTGTGAATTGCACTGCAAATAGAAAGCCAAAAAGGTTTGTTAAGTATTCATTGTATACTTAGTAAAGACCAGAAAATAGTTCTAAAAATATAAAACTTTTTTTATCTTAATTTTGAAACCCAGGAAATACGTAATCCTTCCGTGTAGTGTTAGTATCCACTCTTGTTTCCCCCCGCCCCCCACATTTGGTCTTCAAGTTTATGGAAAGTTGGCATAGTTACACAGGAATATACTGTTTGGAGATATACACAGTTAAATGTGGACTGCAGTTAGCATATTGAGGTAATTATTTAACCTGGGCGCTGTGGTGTGCTGGCCTGTGGGAACATAGCTATCTTAGGTTTTCTCTGCATGGCTCTGCCTTACATTCTCAGGGCGCATCCAGATGAGCGGGAATATGTACTTTGTGCAGCGTCTCAAAGGCTTTTGAGGTGCTGCAAAACACGTCACACATGAAAAGGTTCTCCGTGCTGCATATTTTCAGCGCGGAACCGAAATTGGATACGGGGAAATCCCAGTAAGAGAGGCCAGTGAACTGCTGCATGCAGTGTGCAGTATCTTCATGAGGCCTGTGGTATGAAAACAACACTTTACTGTAAACAGTTATATATAGAATTTCCTGTAAATAATTAAGAAGTTGAAGTCTTGCTGCTGCCCTTGCAAGGATCTGGGGCATAACTTTGTAACTGCCCTGCCACATCAGGAAATTCCAGTTGCCTCACCCAAGCTGTCTCCTGGGATACCACACCTCCTGGAGACCATTTCCAGGACTTCTTATTATGTGTTACACAGCCATTCATTACTTTTTTCTACATTATTCCCTCAAAAAATGTGGTGCATCCTTTATCTTTCTTTCTGGGGGAGGGGTTGGGGGAGAGACAGGGAGGAGGAGAGACATGTGGTGAGTGAAGAAATGCTGTGTATTTTTAACCTGCTGGAGAGTGTTTAATCATATAATGCACTTTAGTGTGCGATTGATAGAAACAACATTTCATAATAAAGTTGCTAGTTACACTATGCTACTTATTTGTAATATCAACTAAGAGTTATTGAGAAGCTTCAACTCAGAATTATAAAGAGCATGTGTTTTTTTAGTTGTCGTGAATTGTAGGTGTACACTGTAAGAGGAAGCATTTTACAAGTTCTTATTGTTTTCTCCTCTTGCTAACTAGATGCTGCTGTTAACTCTGGAGAGTTATGGTTCATAAATTTCTATTCCCCTCGATGTTCACACTGCCATGATTTAGCTCCTACGGTACGTATAGAAAACCAGCATCCTAATTTTGAAAATGGATTTTAGGTAGACATTACTTTCTTTTAGAGCAAGACTTTGCTAAGTGGACTTTTATGCTGAAGCCAGAGATTTTTAAAAATGCTTCAGGTAGAAAAACTGTGAAAAAAAACTGTGATTTTTTTTAAAGGAATTTATCCCAAGCTTTCTTTCCTCCTTCTTCCTCTTCTTCCTTTGTCCTTCTCCCCACCCTCTGCCCCCCTTTTTTTTCCAGTGGAGAGAATTCGCTAAGGAAATGGATGGAGTAATACGCATTGGAGCTGTGAATTGTGGTGATAATCGAATGCTCTGTCGAATCAAAGGAATTAATAGTTATCCAAGTCTCTATGTTTTCAAAACTGGAATGGTGAGTAATAATTAATCCTTGTTTTATAAGAAGAGGGGGAATAAAGGCAAGCCACGTGCAAATTAGGCAAGGCCTGACCTACAACATTCAAATCTATACTTGGATTCCTTAGTGAAAGCATTTCCTCTCAAGGTTTTGGTTCAGGTCCATTAACAGTGTAAATAGATTAAATACAGTATTATGTATCATATAGCTATTAATAGTTGCTTTGTAAACTTTATATTTTGTAGAATCCAGTGAAATATTTTGGAGACAGGTCAAAGGAGAGCTTAAAGAGTTTTGCCATGCAGTATGTCACAAGCACAGTGACAGAGTTATGGGCAGGTAATATGATTTATTTGGGATTTTCATTGTTGTTCTTTTCCTGTCCCCAAGATAAGGAGATATAAACATAATCCCTACTACGTATCATTGGGTATGTCTGCCACAATTTGCTACTAAAGTTTTTCAAATTTTTGCACATACTATTTGAAAAATAAAATAATATTTTTGTTCTAGTGTAAAACATGCTTGTTTCATAGTTTTAAGAAGTAACCTTTTCCTGTGTATATTAATAAGAACAACCATTTCAAATATTGATTTAGATTTTGCTGCACTTTCTACAGGAAACTTTGTCAGTGCTATTGAAACTTCATTTGCTTCTGGCATTGGCTGGCTGATCACCTTCTGTGCTGATCGTGGAGGTAAATATGTGGGGGGGTTCCAAATAAATAAGACTAACTAGTAGAGGTGCACCAATACATTGGTTTGATATTGGATCGGCACCATATAAAGAAAATTGGCTGAAAATTTGGTCAATAAATGCCCGTGCGTGTGCGCAGCCGCAGCTCAGCAGGCAAACAGCGAAGAGCACAGCCTGGCATCATGCAGAGCTGTGTGCAGCTGATAAGTCCATTGTGGTGGAAGGGAAGGGATGTGGGAGGGGGGCAAATTAATGCCCCTGCAGTGAGGGAAGGAGTGGGGCAGGGGCTGGGGCAGACGCTGCCCAGCTGGGCAGGGTCAGCACAGGACAGAGCTGTGGCTCATCCGGGGGTGGGGAGCACTTCTGCCATTGCACACACTCCAGGAGGGCAGCAGAGGACGAAGGAGCAGGTGTGCCCCCAAATCAGCACAGGGCAGGGCAGGTGGGCTGGAGCCAGGGCTGCACCAGGCTCTTCTTGGCGGAAGCTGGGCTTGGGGCAGGTAGCGGTGGCACTATGAGGGGGCGCTGCAGTGACCCCAAATTTCACCATAGCCCCCCTCAACCCCACCTCCCAGTGCCACCACCTGGCACAGCCCCAGCTCAACTCGTGCCTCCACCCATGTGCCAGGAGGAGCCAGGGCTGCACTGGACAGGCAGCGGCACTGGGAGGGGGAATATGCGGGGGAATATGCGGGGGACAACGGTGAAACTTGGGGTGGCTGCAGCTCCCCCACAGCCCCCTTCCAGCACTGCTGCTGCCTGCCCTACGCAGATCCAGGAGGTACATATCCGTGTTCCCACCCCCCCCATGCGCTCCCAGGCTGTGCACCGTAGTGGGAGCTGCACCCTGCCCCCCCCCCACACACACACACGCACATTCCCCCGGATGAGCCATGGCTCTGTCCTGCACCCAGCTGGGCAGCATCTACCCCTGCCCCAGCCCTACTCCCTCCCTCACAGTGAGGGGGGATTGATCTGCCTGCCTCCAAGCCCCTTCTGTCCCCCCCTCCTCTTCTACCTCAACAGACTTATCAGCTGCACACAGCTGTATCCGAAATCAGGTCGGTATCGGCCAATATGCCTCCTTAAAATTCAGCTATCAGTATTGGCCCCCAAAATCTATCAGTGCACCCCTACTGACTAAAGATAAAATATGATTCTTGTTGCCATTTTGGTTGACAGTGGCATATCTACTGCTACTCTAAAGAAGATATCTGTAGACTGGAGGGAGGCCTGTGGAGTTCTTAAGCTCCATTATCAGGCTATTTGGAAAGGGGAACATTGGACAGACTGTGCAGTGAGGTCTTTTATTACCACATATCCATACAAGAAGGACCTTGGTATTAGCTCATAGTAAAGCCTAATTATGAGTGGGGACCATAGAGTCACCATTATTACAGTGATCTTCACATCCTGTCCAATAGGTACAAAAGAACTATTTGTGTTTCTAGCTCATAAGCTCATTCAGCTTTCCTAATATTAGTTTTAGGTTGAAGGGGAAGGGATCTTCCCTCTTCAACTGTAATACAGAAGGAATCTCTCGCAGGCATAACTATTTGTTTATTTTTAAATAAATCAGTGGTATTTTGGATTGGTTACGTTCATTTATCCATTAGTATTTTCAGAAGAACAAACATCCTGTTGTAATTGAGTCAATTAACATAATTAATTGTCTGTCTTAACTATTAAAATAAGGGCCCAATGCTGGGATATAATGAACACCAAAAGGTCAGCACCTGACAGGATCAAGCTATGTTATTGTATCTTCATATTTTTCTAAATTGTCTAATTTAGCAACTACATACAAAATTAAAAATGAAATGTATTTCTTTAAACCTCAGTAAAGGATCTGAACTCAGGAACTGGCAAAAAACTAACCAATTTCTGTAGTAGTCATTGACGCTCAGTTGTCCTAAAAACTGATCGTTGTTAGAATCTGTTACAACCACATTGTTAGAGAGGGTTTTTTGGATATTGGGGAAGAAAGATGATTGATAAAAACAGTTTAGCTCAAAATGTATAGGATTTTTCAAGTGTGATAGAGCATAGTGATGATTCACATTACCACCTACCCCTTTGTGTGTACCTTTACAGCACCTTAGGCTTTTTTAGAGAGATTTCTTAAGTGGCAATCACAGTGTCCGCATTTGGTCCATTACCAATAATCAGGAGACTTGTCATACCACTTTCCCAGCTTCTTGAGTGTCACACTGAAAGCCTCAGACTGCATTTCCCCATATGAATTAGGTAGTAACTTTTTCTTCATGCTGAGTGTTACATGCATGAACAATAGTAAATTAGAAAGTATTGTTTTACTTGATGAATATTATTATACCAATTCCTACTCCCTCTGTTGTCAGTGAGAGAGTTTGGAATTATTTTTCTGTTTTGCCATTGAGTACTTTCTGTGTCTGGTTACAAGTTACAGCATATAAGACTTCTCTATAGCTGTGGAGTAATAGAAATCTTCAACTCAGATACAGAGGCCTTTATATATTGAGTTAAATGGATCAAGGTTTTAGTCCTGAATTTGTAGAAGTGTGATTTCTTACAGGGTAGTAGACAGGCTTTTAAGACTGGATCAATAGTTCAGTGTTTTTTCATGCCTCCCAAATCCTCATGCTTTCATACTAAGTCAAGCCTTACCTATGACTAGAAACTCTTTATTGAATGGAGTAATTGAATAAGTTTAATGAATAGGTATTTTTGCCTTCACATTGGCTGAAGCAGGAGACATTTTTCAAAGGCAAGAATTATAAACCAAGTAAGAAATGAGTAACATTAAACTAAAATAATTTTCTGTTAATGAAGTCAAGAAGGAATATTTTCATGTTATTTTTCACTTGTAGTGGTCATCTCAGAGTTATGACTTGAAAACCTGTGGAAGGGCTCATGAAATGGCTAGCTAACATGTATTTTGAAATGGTAGTCTGCTTCCCATGGGGTTTTTCAATGAGGTGAAGGCTATAAATTAGGGTAAATGAATTCAAAATGTAAAACAGTGTATTTGTACATAAAACATTGTTTTCATTTTCCAGATTGCCTGAGTTCCCAAACACGCCTTAAATTAGCTGGCATGTTGGTAAGCAGAATTTCATTTAGAATTTCATTGAAAGCAAAATTCCAGACTATGAAAACATGACTCCATTGAAGCCCATGTCAAAACTCTCACTGATTTCAATAGGATTCGGATTTCACCCATTAACTTTAAAATAGTGTTGTAAGGATGTGTTTTGTGAAAAACAATGTTATTGCCTGCTAGAATGGAATTAAATGTTTATACAGGTTTGCATATAGTGTTAATGAATAGTGTGAACGTAAAAGTATTATAGTGATGTACTGTAAAGCTGCTTTCTTTCTCACTCTAAAATATGGAATCTAATTGCTAGTGTTATGTTTGCAAAAATTCTTCTGAACCTGAGTTTTAAAATGCCATTCAGTTTTTTGCTATTTTGTTACAGGAAGGTCTTGTTAACATAGGCTGGATGGACTGTGCTACCCAGGGTGAGCTTTGTGATAATTTGGATATCTCGTCTAGTACTACTGCATACTTCCCCCCAGGAGCCACCTTAAGTAATAAAGAGAAAGGAGGTGTTCTGGTATGAGTTGCTTTTAAACTGTTAAATATGTATATGGTGGTGATAAGAATGTAGATTATAAATATTTACCAAAGTTGAACACATTGTATTGAACAACTGTATGTTGCCTGTTCCCAGTTTAATGCTTTTAAACATAAAATGCTGCTGTTAAATTTTGTATACCCTGGAAAATGAGTTACACCTCTCTCAGTTTTTCAAGGAAATATGAGTCACATATAGTGAAAATGCACTTGCCTGTCTCTTTAGATGTTGTATTTTCATATCATGATATCACCTTTAACTCTTACATTTATGCATGAAATCAATCATTTGAAACATGATTTCTTCCTTTGCTGACGTTACAGCCACCTGCATCCGTCTTCAAAAGTGAAAGTTGTGAAAAACTACACTGAGGCTACAGGAAACCCACTATATTTGAATATCACTTCCTTTCCTTTTCTTTCTTCTGGACCTCTACTGAAATAGAGTGATCTATCTTGTGAAAATACTCTTAAAGATAGTTTGTAAAACTTTAAAAGTATTTTGAAAGTGAAGACCACACCTTTCTTAGCATTCATTCTGACAAGGCATGGCATTAAGTGTCTTAAGTAGAGTAGAAGAACAGGTTAAACTTAAGCAGCTAAAAGAAGAGATTGTTTAGTGGACTAGGTACTAAGGGCATTTATACACATGCTCCAGGAGTGGGGGAAGCTGCTTTAATTAAAGCTTCCGGAGCATTTCATGCACCAGTATCCCCTCACTGAAAAATGGTGGCAGGGGTGCTTTAACTAGGGTCTGTCAAATGAGCTTTAGTTAGTGTCCCCACTGCAATTTTTCAGTGCAGGGACACTGATACACAAGAAGCTGGAGTATGCTGGAGCACTGTAATTACTACGCTCCATCAGACTCAGTTGAGTCTGCTCCAACACTCTGTAATTACAGCATGTCACAGCAGCCTTGCTGTTTGTGTATAGGTGCCCTAAGTGAAAAGTCTGAAACAAATGTTAACGATGGGAACTAATCAGAGTTAATTCTTCTGAAGTTGTGAATACTAGACAAGGTTGATATTTGTCTATTTCATTTAATAGAGATTGACTTTTTGCCCCCCTCTAGTTCCTTAACTCCTTGGATGCAAAAGAGATATATTTGGAAGTAATGCAGCATCTTCCAGATTTTGAAATGCTCTCTGCAGTCGCATTAGAGGTAAAATAATATATAGAAATGTAGGTAATACAAATTTAAGTTTAAAAGGAAACCTTATACTGAAGACAATTACTTTTGTTTCTGAGAAGCTTTCACTTCAAATTGGCCCAAATAGTACATTACTGTAACTGAAAAATATATTTTTCTTCAGGTTACTTTGACAGCCTTTTGTCTTTGTTTACTTTCATTGTTTCCCTGGTTTGTATGGGGCTTTTCACAAAGCAACAGGAGAAAGTACTTTTAAAACAACACAAAAGTTTGAATAAACCTCAGAAGTTGTTAGTATAGCACTGCTTAGAGTGGCATAATAGTGTAATTGCTCTGATTTGTTATTTGACTAAATTCCTAACAGATCAATTCAGTGTCACTGGGACAGCAAGCAGTAAAGATTCAGTCACATCTGTTTAGTCTGTTAGAATATATTCAAACTAAATATCACCCTCCTTGGGTTAGCTTTATGACATTGTTTAGATAATGAAAGTGTGCCATTGCTTAGGAGCATGCAACTTCAGTAGCTCTTTTTAAAACAGCAAAGTTTTCATCTGGTCTAAGATAGATAAATCTGAGGCAGTTCTTTTTGTTTTCTTAAAAAATTCAACATAGTAATGTGTTCATTTCCTTGGTGGTAAAGCAGTGAAAAGGAGTTAATTTTACATGATATTAAGGGTGGTGTGAAAGAACTGGATAAAAATGTTAGGGTTCAAATGAATAACTTAGTGTCTGACTTACAATAGCATGAATGAAACTGGAAGTTAAGACATTGTCTCTGCTTTCTTCCCACTTTAAGGACCATCTGGCTCACCACCGGTGGCTGCTTTTCTTTCATTTTGGTGAGAGTGACAAGTCAAATGTGCATGAATTTAAAAAACTGAACTTCCTACTTAAAGATGAACATATTCAAGTAAGAATAGTCATTTATTAAGCATTAGCTCTATTAAGTTCTTATTAGCAAGCTGTTTCATGTTTACTTTCCTCATGATCACCTGGCAGTCATAAATGTTGAGACAAAGTTTACCGCTATAAATCTGGAGTAATGTCTTTGACTTTAGTTAGAAAAGGTGCTTTCTAGAATGCAGGGTGCCTGCAGGTCCCACTGGATTTAACCATTGTTATCAGTGTGCTTCATATTTGCTCAGCTGTGATTCAGCTATTAAGGAGTCTAATCTTAAAGATCACATATGTTCTAGGTTTTTTTCCATGACCTGTCTTTAAAGTATTAATAGAGTCAGTTTGTGTGTGTTTTTTTTCTCTGTCTTGAAAGATATATGTAGTTGTGTTTGAGTTGCATTATATATTTTTATGAACTATAATATTTAATCATCATAGCAAGATCTTTATTATTTATAAAAGGATAACATATTTATAGCCAAGAGTTATCATTGTGGAGAAATATGTTAGCTTTCTAAACTTTCTAATTTAAGTAAGTTTACTTGTACTATTAAAATAAATTAAAAAAACATTGCTGCCTATATAATAGGTTGGCAAGTTTGACTGTCTTTCAGCACCAGACATCTGCAGTAATCTATACGTCTATCAGCCATGTCTCGCTGTCTTTAAAGGAAAAGGAATGAAAGATTATGAAATTCATCATGGTAAGGCAAACTTTGAAAAAGCATTTTCAAACTATTTTGTAATCTTTCCTTTGAGATAATACTATATTTTCATGACTGATTTTATATAAAAATTGTGCCAACTATTCAAAATGATACTGCCTTATAATTTTGGGTGATATATTAGCCCTTTGACCCACTCTTAATTTTATCATTTCTTTTCTTTTTCCCTTTCTGTAAGTATTTAGAGCCCAAATAGTATCCTTTTGATGTATTCAGCTTGTAGTCCCCCATCCTTACAGTCTACCTGAATGGAAACCCCTGAAGCTAATTGGTGCTGCTCCTTTCTTTGGCTGTTATAACAAGGCACGCCCTTCCCCAGAGTCCAAACACACTGCTTTCACAATGCTGTCAGCTGGCAAAGCTTGGGATCTGATCTCTAATTTTACATACGTCAGTAGACAAACATTGCAGTAAAATTAACCAATCAGCTTCAGCCAATTAACCAGAAATGTCTATGGGCATATCTGCCATATAGATTTCACTGCAACATAGGAGTAAATTAGTTCCAAACCTACAAAATCACTGGGTCTGTTTGAAAGAATTCAAAGTGGTGAAAAATTTAGTGTAGACTAAGCAGAATTGCAGCTACTGTAAACTGATAGATAGTGTCAACATCTTCAGTGGAATTAAGCAGAGTTAAACCAGCTGAGTGTCTGGCTTTCAGGCTCCAAGGCATGAAGAGCATAGAATGCAAGAGTGCTCAACCACACAACTTCAGTCTGATCATACAGAAAAGAAAGTAAATATTTTGCCTGACTAGAAAGAACAAACCTTACCCTGACAACACAGAAGGTTCCCTTATGGATGATGGATCATTACAAATGAATTTTAAACCCGCTGCCTTAGAACAGGGATCAATAGTAATCCTGTTAGATAACTGTGACCTTGGTAAGGTCATCACTCCTGAAGCTGTAGTCCTCATGAGCTGGAATAAGTATTGATTAATTTTACAGTCTTGCGAGTTTATGAAGGCATTTTTTTTTTTTTTTTTTTTTTTACCTAAAATGAATATGTTCTTGTCAGACTCTTTCTGTTTTTACAAAGTAGGTGGTATCTCTATAACTTGCCATTAAAATTTCCCTTTGGTACTTGGAGATATCCAATGTATTATATCATTCTATTTCTGAGAAAATTATGTAGAAGGGAAGGTAAGTAGATCTTGAAGAATTTTATGGTGAACACATCACCATTTTGTGAGATTTATCCTAGCTGATGTGTGCCATGAGTATCCTCAGCTCTACCAGGAAAACCATGCTTTTCCAGTTCTATTTGTGGGAGAGGTTGTAACTGTGCTTGTACAAAGTATGCATTGGCCAGTATAGCTGTGTCTACATCAAGAACTGTTTATTATTAAGTATTTCAATATTCTTATGCTGGCAAAATGCTTCTAATATATACATAAGCTAGGGAATTATTTTCTGTAAAGAGCACCAATTTTACATTTTATCCTGGCTAAACCTCTCATGAAGAACATTTTCTTACTAGCCCAATATCCAAGAAATGCAATACTTATTACCTATATATCATTAGACCAGTTAATGTTTACATAACCTAGGATGAAATTCCTTAAATAAGCTTTGACTAAGGCTCCACTATAGGTAATGATAAGGTTTACCCTATCTAGCTCTTCAGCCTAATCTCTTGTACAGCATTTAGCACACTCTGAGCATATTAGCAATAAGGTAGATCACATGCACTTAATGAAAAATACGGAGTTTTGTGAATGGATAAGTCTATCTAAGTCTATAGATAAAGAGTGAAGTTTTGATTTTGTTTTGAAGGAAAGAAGATTTTATATGATATAGTTGCATTTGCCAAAGAGAGTGTAAACTCTCACGTTATCACACTTGGACCTCAGAATTTTCCTGGCAAGGAAAATGAGCCATGGCTTGTTGACTTCTTTGCACCTGTGAGTAAACTAACCACACTACTTTTTTTTTGTATTTAAAATACATTTTGTAAACATTTTATCAAAGCACCAGGATTATTTAGGAAAGCAATTCTGTATCCTGAGGACTACCATAATAATCCTGTGAGTCTTGGTTGTATAGAGTCTGACCTTCGTTGCACGTGTTTATCTTTTACTGAATTCTAGTGTATTGTATCAACAAATAATTGCTTGTTTGACATATGTCAGAGTGAAATCAACATGCATTCTGACCAAACAACTCGCATTGCTCCAGATAACTAGTTACTGATGTATTTTAGGGCTTTTGTTTTAATAGTGGCACGTAATTTTCATTTTTCTTTTAGTGGTGTCCTCCTTGTCGAGCTTTACTACCAGAGTTAAGAAAAGCATCAAAACACCTTTATGGTCAACTTAAATTTGGCACACTGGACTGTACAGTCCACGAAGGGCTCTGCAATATGGTAAGCTTCAGTATTTTTCAATAAAGGTTATTTATTTGTAGCTGGCCCATTCAAAGGGAAAACACCACATAGAACCTCGCAAGCCAGAAGAAATATTGCTGTGTAATATAGTACTGCAGCTAAGCTAACACATGCAGCGAAGTAGCATCTCTCACCATAGTACTGCCTTGCACCAAATACAGTAGGTCCTACGGGTCATCAATAGGGCTGTGCAAAATTTCGCCCGGTGTTTCATTTCAAAACTGTTTCGATGCATTTTGAGCTTGAAACAAAAAAAAAGCCTTGGGTTAGCTGTGGTACGATCCCAGGGTGGGGGCGGGTCCCTACAGAGATCACAGAACCAGCCTTCTGTCATCCAACAGGCAGATCAGGGGCCAGGGGTGCGGGCAGGCCCCTGATCTGCCTGCCAGATGACAGGAGGCTGGTGCTGCTGGCTGGGGCCAGCAGCAGCACTGATCTTCACGGCACAGGTTGTGCCCAGCATCGGTCCCAGCCAGCAGCACCAGCCTCCTGTGATCCGGCAGGCTGATCTGGAGCCCCCTGCACCCCTAGGAGGAGTTAGCAGAGCCCTGCAGACCTCCCGGGGGGGCCCCCAGTTGGCATGCCGGATGCTCCTGCCACCTGGGACAGCACTGGGTGCAGCCCGCACCCAGTGTCAGCAAGATTGGTGCTGCCACTGGCCCCAGGTGGCAGCACCAGCCTCCTGTCATCCAGCAGGCAGATCAGGGGCCCACACCCCTGGGAGGAGTCTGGCACAGCCCCCAAAGCCCTCCTAGGGGTGCAGGGGACCCCCAGTTGGCCTGCCGGTTCGGACTGGGGCTGGGCGCAGCCCATACTGGGAAGATCAATGCAGCCACTGGCTCCAGCTGGCAGCACCAGCCTCCTGTCATCTGGCAGGTAGATCAGGGGCTCGTCTGCACCCCCTGAGAGGGCTTTGAGGGCTATGCCGGACTCCTCCCAGGGGTGCGGGCCCCCAGTCTGCCTGCCGGATGACAGGAGGCTGGTGCTGCCAGTTGAGGCCAGTGGCAGCACCGATCTTCCTGGTGCTGGGTGTGGAATAGCTTATGGGCCACAAGTCAAAACTGTTTCGTTGTTTCGACAAAATGAAACGGAACAGTGCTTTTGAAACTAAACAAAACTCGAAACAGTGTTCCATCAAAACGGAAGTTGAAGCAGAACGGTGCTGTTTCGCAGAGCCCTAGTCATAAGGTATTGCCAGTTTTGCTGCAACTGTAGTTGCTCACTCATAACCTTCTTGAGGATGCCAGCCCTCAGTGTGAATATCCCTGCATCTAGATATTTGTGTTTTATAATGTATGATTTGAAGCGAGTAAAGACAGATAACTGGCATAAAATTGAAAATCTTAAAAGCTAAGGGTTAATTAATGAACTCATATCAAAGGCCTTCAATCATAGATTCATCAGGGTTTACTAACAGCAGCTTCAAGGTACAATTCTTAGCATAGTACAAGTCTCGTTGCATCTTCTTTGGTGTAGAGCGCATCTTAAATCAAGCTTCAGAAAAGACTGGGATTATTTTATTTAAACACAGAGCGCCGACTGGTTTTTAAATTTCCAGAGTAGTCTATTAAACCAGCCAACATTTTTTTCACAGTGAATTAGGTTTTAGAGAACTAGCCACAACCTCAGTCCAAGCCTTCCAATCTTAAGCTATTTATTAATAATAGACACTCCCAAGTTCCTGTTTACTGGTGTTTAATGTCCTACCAGCGAACTAGGATTAGAGAAAACCCTACCCATTCCTTCATGTTTTTTGTGTGTGTTTTCAACAGCATAATATTAGAGCATATCCAACAACAGTGGTGTTCAACCAGTCTAGCATTCATGAATATGAAGGACATCACTCTGCTGAGCAGATTTTGGAGTTTATAGAGGTATGTGAGTCCCAAGTTATTTACTCTGGCATGTTTTGATTCATTAGTACCCCATTCTTGTTCAGACTCAGGCTATTCGGATGTGAAATATTTCAAGATATGTTTACTAAGCAACCATCCTAATATCCCCTATTCTTAAAATAAGAGAGAGGGAGTAGAGAAGAAATCTGAGGTGAAGAAATATTCCAGTGGATGCTAATAAGGGACTTGAGAGATCTGGGTTCAGCTCCTGCTCTGCCACATTTTTTTTTGTGCAGCTCTTGGCAAACTGTGTCCCTAGTTTCCAATCAGTGAGGTGATAGGGCAGATAAATGTTAAAAATTGTGAGGTATTCAAATCCTATGGTTTGAGGCCCATATATATACCTAGGATGGGGAAAAGTTTTATCGCTTTAATGAGGCAGTGTGCAGTCTTAACACCCCTCACCCTTTTTTTCGGGAGCATAGAACATTTAAAAAAAAAAAAAAAAATCAATAATCTTAAAATCCTGTAAGATAGGCCATTTTAATTAGAACAGGGCTGTCCAACTGGCAGCCTGTGAGAGGTTAACACTCAACTCACATGCTCCCAACCCTGTTGCCACTCCTTCCACTGCTTCTGCTGCACTGAGGTCTCCAGACTTGCCTTCCCTCCTCCAGCTTCTATGTCCACTGCTGGGTGTTTGGCAGTGCAGCCCATGGGCCCAGATTGGCCACAGCTCATGCAGTGTGTGGCCCTGGCTTCTCAGAAGTTGGACAGCCTGAATTACTGTAACAGAAAAGGCTAGGATGGAATAGATTGGTTTCAAGTTTTGTGGGGGGATTTGGGGAGGGAATTTGAGTTATGCTTTCTTATGTTGCTTTGTTTTTATAAGTTTTTTTTGTCTTTTACTGTAAACTAAGTTTTTGTGGGGTGGATAGCATATAAATCTAATGTATTATGGGGAGTGAACTTGTATTTGACAATGTTCTATGTAAAATAAGAACTTTGTTGTGAAGTGTGAATCTCCTTCCCTTTAGGATCTCAGGAACCCATCAGTGATCTCCCTAACACCAGACACTTTCAATGAACTAGTAAAAAGAAGAAAGAAAGATGAAATCTGGATGGTGGATTTCTATGCTCCATGGTGTGGTCCTTGCCAAGCTTTAATGCCAGAGTGGAAAAGGATGGCCAGGGTACAAATCTCATGCCCAAATTTTTTTCAGTATCCTAGGTAGTGGCAATGTTCAAGCTACGCAACGTTGTACTGTACCTGGAAAAATTACCAGTTACAGAAGATTACACATTTAGATGACAGAAAACAGGGAATTCCTACTTGGCAATTTGTTAATTTCAGTATTCAGGTTTTATGTTACTTCAGTCATTCAGGTTTTCAGTGTCTTGGTTGTAATAAGCTATAAACCCATAATTTTGCATTGGATATGTTTTTAAAGA
Organism: Crocodylus siamensis; assembly: GCF_052110815.1. Classification (NCBI taxonomy): domain Eukaryota; kingdom Metazoa; phylum Chordata; order Crocodylia; family Crocodylidae; genus Crocodylus; species Crocodylus siamensis. Next base: position 196,965,254 of record NC_143398.1, on the reverse strand, counting down.
AACAAGTTGTCAAGTATCTTTCCTTATGTATTGTAAATTAGGTGACAACTCCTGCGTAAAAACATCAGTTCCTTTATATGTGCACGCTGATATTGAAATGGCTTAAACAAGCAAGCCTCTAACTTTCCTAATGAATGGTTTACTATATTTATTCATATTTAAAGTAATACCCAGAAGCTTCAATCAGAATCTGATTTTAAATTTCTAATTAAAGGAATCAAACATTAGGTGTTTACATTAGTTTTTTTAATGTAGAAACCCTCTTCTCTGAGGGCTTCTACATAAAAATACTGAGTTAAATAAATAGACTTGTTTAATTATTCTGGAACAGCTGGTCATCAGCCATATGAACAAACATGTTTTAGTACATAGTTGTGTGCTTGCTTTGCATAGTCCTGTGACATAATTTGCATATGTAGTATTACAAATCCTTAATTTTGTGCACATGTATGAGTGGGTCAGAACTTTTCAAGCCATGTGTGTACATTGACCATTGATCAAGGCTGTGTACATAAATATGCAGTACTACATGCAAAATATGTAGGTAGGCATGCCTGCCTATACGCATACAGATCCAGTGAAAAAAAAAAATGAGCATTCTGCCTGTTTGTATGTTGGGCTTTTGAGGTTAAAATTGGAAATAAATACTTTATTCAGAATGCTAAACTATTCCATAAGACATCTGGTTCAGATGTCATAGACTAACCCTAATATGGTTTCCCAGTCATTTTGGGCTCCTGTTCACGTGTGGGGGGCCTGCTCCAAAACTTTGGAAATCCAGTGCATCAGAGCAAACTAGATTAAATCGAGTCTGCTGGAGCACAGAAATTAACGTGCTCCAGCAGCCTCATGCATCACATGTATGAGCGTTGCCACTCATCTCCGTGCTGACAAAATGATGGTGGGACACTTTGAAATAAAATACATCTGATGAGCTTTAGTTCAAAGCACCCTGCTGCCATTTTTTCAGGACAGGATCACACAGCGATGCTGATACACATGACATATAGGTACTCGTAATTAGTGTGGCTCACTAATTAAAGCACCCAGCACCGCATCCAGGAGCACATATACAAATGCCCTTTAACTAGACAATACATTTTTTCTTCTTCTCTTTCAGTTGTTAAATGGACTAATCAATGTTGGCAGCATGGACTGTCAAAAATATTTTTCTTTCTGTCATCAAGAGAATGTTCAGGGATATCCTGAAATAAGACTCTTTCCCCAAAAAGCAAACACAGCTCATCATTATTAGTAAGTATTAAAACTATTTAAATTTGGAAAATATGTTGTGGCTTCTGTAGCAAAATGAATTCAGACTATATTTTATGTTGAAAATCTGTTAAAAGGGTCATATTAGGGATAATTGGCTCTTTCACAAGTCAAAGCTCGTTTTAGCATGACTATTTTCATAAGTATTGTAATTTTTCTACTTGTGTAATACCTAATGCACAAAAAAAAGTTAGTTTAAGGTTTGAGGTTCCTACCTTTAATTAGGCATTTGTTAGAGACATAACACTGCATTATGTAGCTTCAAACAAGTGGTTATTACTGTTTCAGTGCATTCAACTAAATTTGTAGTTGATACAAAACCCTTATCACAGAATAGGTTTATTACTAATGGGCTCTTCTCTGTGCTCAGTGGTTTCTTACATTGTAGGCTATGTTATTTTCTGCAAAAAAGTATCAATAGGTTCGACTCCCTGTGAAATACTTCAACCTTATTTTTAAATATAGAGGAATGTATACATTCCATGATCTTCTCTGGAAATTGTCCGATAGCAATGTTATAAAATAGTTCCTTTCACATATTCAGCCAGCCTATTCACTGTGTCATTAATATTGGATAGTTAAGGGCAATGAAAGTGCTGCTCTGGGCAGTAAACAATGACAATTAAATAAAAAAAGAACATGAACATTTTACAGTAACACACCAACTTATTTGGATAGGCGATAGTTTTTACATTTCTGACTTGTAGAATATTGAAGAAAAACATTGAACTTTTAATTGGAATAGATTGATTATTTGTACAATTAAAAAGTTCCATTAAATGCTAATAAATAGTAAATTATTTAGTCTGTTCAGAGTAGTGTTTAGTAAGTGGTTGTTCTGGTTTTGATTATTGGACTAATCACAAAGGTTGTTTTTATTCTTCTATATAAATCTCTCCGAAGGATAACATATCTCTCTGAAAATATGGTCTATTTTGTTAATCTTTTCAATGAAATCTCCACTTCAGCAGGAAACACGGGAATTTAATTTGCAGACTGCCTCAGTTCTGGGTCTTTAAATCAATATCACTGAGAACTATTGAATAGGATTTGCCCACAAATCTATGCATAATAAATTCAGGTCTCTCAAAATCTGGGATCAACACAAATTACTGGCTGATATATTTAAAGTATCAACAGAAATAGTTTTTTAATCAACAATCCATCAGTATTAATAAAATAATGAAGTATGAGTTTTAAAATGTTAACATAATAAGTATCAAGTTTTATCTGTAATGTCAAAGGATTTCTAAAAGGTTTTCTACTTGATCATATCCTTGTCAATTATTGTACCTGTACTAGATTTAGCAAATTAATCTGAATGTTACGCAAGACATCATATTCAACAGGCCTTTTGAATGTCAAAAATTGCATTGAATTAAAGTACAAAGCACAACTTACTTCCCCATTAACTTTACATAGAATTGTTTCTTCTTTCTCTCCATATTCTCATCCTTCAAGATTTCTGTCACTGAATTTTAATATTTAGACTTTTTAATCTATTAAGATTTGAAAGCCAAGTAATTGTTCTAGCATCTAAACTATAACAGTGTTTTCTGAAGTTCAGCTGAATTGTGCATTAATGTTTGCTTGTCCATTTAGTTTTAATGAGTTTTGAAAGACTTTGTAAATATGCTATTAAGCAATTAGTATTCTTTTGTATTTTCTCATAGCAACTACAATGGCTGGCACAGGGATTCTCACTCATTGAGAAGCTGGGCATTAGGGTGAGTTGTTATATTAAAGTTTGTTCACAAAATTAATGGTTCTGTTTCTAGGAAAAATGAGGTACAGAAAACCATAGAAATAAAGAAGTAGAAACACTTAGGTAAGAGGCCAGGATTGTTGTGGGTAATATATTTTATTGGACCAACTGGTTAGAATAGACTTAGACAAGTTTTCAAATGATGAAGAATGCTTCATATTCAAAAGCTTGTCTAAGTCTATTCCAGCCATACAGTTGGTCCAATAAATAATATCAACCACAACAGCCCTTGCCGCTCTCGTAATTTCTGCACCATCATGGCTACATCATTACTTTTGCACTACAAGACCACCTAGGCAGATGCATGTGTTGTTTAATAAAAGACAATTTCAAAGTTAATTAATCTGTTAATTTACACCTTAGAAATATTGTGTAGGAGCTGTTTTTACTTCTAGGGAAGTAAAGGTATTGCCAGTTTCTGGAGCCCACAACAGTTAATAGAGCAGTACTACTGCATCTGGGCATAGCTGCCTGCCTTCCCAGTTTCAGAGTAAATACTAAATATATTCTTCTGAAGAAAGACAACAATTCCATTAGGAAGAAACACTGTCTGAATCGCACGGACAAATCCTACACAGGTTTCTGCATCCCCCATACCTAGATTGGGTGATAACCTCAGTTGTTGCTTCAGTAAGCAATGAAGTAAAAGTTGTATCTACTTTTTATGTATTAAAAAGGAATCTGTTGTAGCTCCCCAATTCTTGGAAGTTTTCTTTAGTATATATTGAAATGTGAGCATATTTTAAAAGCTGTCAGTATTTTTATAAGTATTATATAACAACAAATATATGTTTTTTCCCTCTTTTGCACAGATATTTACCTCAAGTATCTGTAGATCTGACACCTCAGAGTTTCACAGAAAAAGTTTTGCATGGCAAGGATCATTGGGTCATTGATTTTTATGCTCCTTGGTGTAGCCCTTGCCAAAGTTTTGCTCCAGAATTTGAGGTCCTAGCCAGGGTAAGATTTTATCTGTTGATACTAGCAAATCATATTGTGTATATCAGAAGCAAGCTAATCCCAAACTTTTACATGATGCTTTTCTTCAGAAGCTATAACAGCAGGTATGTGTACTGTTTCCAAGAAATTAAATATTTATTGAAAAACTCTAAAACTTAATTTCCTTTTTTGTTTGTTTCTTAACATTATGTTTGCAACCAATTATCCTCTAAAGTTGGGGAAAGGAAACATGGTATTTTTAACAGGGAAAGAGAAATTACAGCTGAAGTATTACAAAGCATTTATTTAATGTGCTCATAATCATGTGAATGTATCCTCAAGCGTTGCTGAGACAGAGGGAAATATTGTCACCATTTTTCAGATAGAAGTCTCACGACTTGACCAATTTCAGAACAGATGTTTGTGGCAAAAAAGAGAACAGAGCCCAAACCTCCTAAATCTGAGTTTAGTTCTTTAGTGTGCCACTGGTATAAAAGAGAAGAATCCTATTATTTCATAGTATTGCTTGTTGTGCTAATGGGGAGAAAATTTGGTGACCATGCCCAACTTCCCAAAGACCGAAACAGACTTGAAAGGTTTATATGCCAGTTCCCTTCCTATAGTGCACCTGGGAAAAAAGCAAGAGAATTTGCTGCCTAGAGATGGAAAGAAGCTAAAATGACTCTGGGCCCAGATACAGAGCAGCTGCTAATGCAGGAGTGACCCTTGGCATAACAGGAAGTCCTAGTGGTCTATCCGATTAACAGCAGTTAATGTTCTTACTCTGGAGGCCATTGTTCTCTTTCTGCTATTGTCCCACCCCAACACATTCTTTTCACTCCCCAGTCACATTCCTTGTGCCATGGCTTGTAAGACGAGCAGACCCATAGACACAGTAAATAAACATGAAGATGACTTCCTTCTACACTGGAAGAATCCATTTTCCACAAAAACTGAGATTTTAGAGCCCCTTTCCAGCACTTTTCTGCTTTTGCCAAACATAAGCCAACGTAGAGAAGAGGATGTTACATGGAAGAGTATTAGTAAACACACTGTATTTATTTCCTTCTTTTACTTCAGGTAAAAATGTTGATACTTAATTTTCATACTAGTTAGTTACTACAGTTGTCATCGTTTACATCTTCCGTAGTACCCTCAGTTGCTCTCTTAAGTTACTTTTGAAAATGTTGCTTAAGTGCATGGCCATATTACTTAGGCAGATGGAAAGTCAACTGTATTTGAACTCCAGTGTTTAAGTTCCACTTTTAGAAATATTTAGAAAAACTTAAGTACAGGCAACCCCCGCTTAGCTCTCTTAATTGGTTCCTGAAAACCTGAGCGTTAAGCGAAACGAGCGTTACCAAAACCAAAAGTATTTGACGACCCAAGATGGTGACTGAAAGTGTTTTTAATGACCAAAGATGGCAACTGTGGGTGTTATAAAAAACTCTCTGGGTGTTAAGTCGAATCAGGTATCAATTTAAAATAAAAATTCTAGTGAAATAACGCTAAGTGAAACCGCATTAAGCAGGGGTTTCCTGTACATTGACATTTTTCCCCCTTATCTACATGTGATAGACTAAACAGATACATACTTTATCATCTTTTTCTGCTTGGTTTTCTTCAATATTTTGACTCCAATATAGAGGTTTAAAGTACATTTTACTAAAAAAATTGCTTATCTTAAAGGTTTTCTGTTTTTTTTCCCCCCAGACTGTTAAAGGAAAAGTTAAAGCTGGAAAAGTTGACTGTCAGGCTTATGCTCACACCTGCCAAACTGCTGATGTCAGAGCCTACCCTACTGTTAAATTTTATCCCTACCAAGGAGCAAAGGTAAATAATTAGCGTCTCCTTTTGGTGGGCTAATAGGGCATACTTGACATATTTATCTATCTATCAATAGTTACTACTTAATATTTATAAAGCACGTTAATGTTGTATTCCTTATTTCCGGGTATATATATTGCTAGCTAACTAGGCGACATACTGACATTCAGTTTCTACTGAGGGAGTTGCTTTTCTCAGTTCAGGCCTCAAAATGTTAGCCCATGTTGAGAGATTTAGTGACTGCTGGTAGTAGTAATAGAAACTTCTAAAATAAATATTCATTATAGGTATCCCAAGTATTATAACTAAGCTTTGGATTTTTCTGTAACTTGTATATTACTAACACCACAATGTTTGTATTGTTTAAAAAAATTCACACACAATTGTAATAGCTATAACTTAGAAAATTAATATTTTGCTATATCAAATTTCTAGTGTCTTTATCACAAATACTTCTAATAGATTCATATTTATTACCCTGAAGAAAAAAAATTATCTTCATTCAGGGATTTAAACAGTTTTATAGACCTATACTATTATAGACCTGTATTGATCCTCTAAATCATTAGTGCTCAACCTTTTTGGCCGGCAAGCTTGATGGGCAGTGCCTGATCCCTCCTGTGACGTGGATCTGGAGCAGCCCCATCCAGCTGCACAGACAGGGGAGGGGGGCAGCCGGGTTCCAGTCTAGCCATACTTGGGCCCCACAGGGGGGAATAGGCATGTCCTGGCAGGAGGGGGAGAGTGTGTGGCCCTAATGCAGCTCTGTGTGGGGGGGAGAGTGTGGCAGAGCCCTGCAGGAGGAAGGGGGTATGTCCCAGCCCCAACCTTGGAGGGCAGAGTGAAGGGCATGTTGCCCAGCCCTGTGGTGGAGCAAAGGGGCACAGCACAATCCTATCCTGGCCATCCAGAGGGAAGGTGGCATGCCTTGATTCCAGTTTGGCAAGGTGGGGCAGAGGATCCTGGCTTAGCTCCACCTTGCCTTGTGGGACTTGGTATTTTGGCAGCAGGGAGGGCTGGCAGTACTACCACTGATCCCCCATTGGCAAATTTCCCATCCTTTGGGGAGCCCTGCAGGGTGGATTCCAAGGCTCTGCAGGACACAGGTTGACCACCCCTGTTCTAAATGTAAGGAAGCATATTACTCCCCTGAGTGTAAAGCAAGCTTTGAAAATGTGTTTTTGGGTTTTTTTTAAGAAAAATGTTGTTGGGGAGCACATAAACAGCAGAGATGCAAAAGGCATAGCTGATATTCTGATTGAAAGACTAGAGGCCATTCAGAATAAAGGAAGGAGAAACAAATCTCCTAGAAACAAGGTAAGAAATGTGTGTTTATGGCCTTTTTCTATAAACTTGTGTTAATGTAAAGAATAACCATTACAGCAGCTTTACCCTTTGTTCCTTATGTGCATACAATATAAAATGCTGAAGCTTGAACAAGCATTTAACTTACAGACTTATCCCAATTACAGTGTTATTTTCCATCAGGCCAGATAATCACCTGTTCTCTAGGAAGAGCAGAAAAGAGGTGCTGTTTCAGAGCCAGTTATTCTGTGCTTGAGGCTATTTTTGCACCAGCTGTGATGAAATTTCAGTTTTATGAAACTGCACCGAAGGACCATCTTTTATCAGGGGCTAGTTGGGAAGTAGCGCACTTTAGCTACATGCATTACACTTGTGTTAACAGGCAGGCACCACAGTAACAGACCTATCAGACCAAAATTAGAATTGTTGCATTCAGTCAGGAGAGAAATGGTCTTTCAATTCATTGCGGTATTGCAACATCACTTTTGATAAATGCTTCTCCAGCTAAGTTGTTAAAGAACTACTGCAGGAAAACGAAGAATTGCTGATGAGCAGAAAGAGGAGCTATTTATCAATGTTTTTTTAAATATAATTTTCTCTCTCTCTCTGTATACAGGATGAACTCTGAGGAGTATTGAAGATGGATAAAATTCAACATATACTGAAGCTGTGACAATAGAAAGCACCATGATTCAAATGTAAATTAGGTCCAGTTCATGATAAAACAAGAAAAACTGATTAGCTGGAATCCATGGGTACCTGGGTTTGTCTGCATGATTTCTAAAAGATTTTGCAGTGGAAGGATTCCAAGGATCTGTAAAAGGACTCTGCCTTGCCCATTTGCTCAGACCAGCCATGTACCAAGGAAGGTTTTCTCCTGGTCTAGGTCTTGGGATCATTCAGTAATGAAATGATGTGTGGTGTTCATCCTCTGCTCCAACTTTTTTTTTAAGCCTATAAAAAAAATCTAATTTTCTCCTAACACTCCACATTCATTGTTTTTGGCTGGTGGATAAGATGTAATCAGACCACTCTGCAATGCAGAAATATGAGTCAGGCTGTACTCTCCCATCCCATACACTGAAGAATTGTCTGACCTCAGTCTGAAAGGCAAATAATCTTGCTTCAGCTGTAGTTTGGACTTTTCCTGTGTGTGTCTGTGTGTGTGTGTCTGTGTCTCTGTCTCTCTCTGTGTGTCTGGGGTTGGTTGGTTTTTTTCTTTAGTGATTGACTAAACAATCGGTAGTTGGGTAGATTTATAGAAACAGCATTGTTCCAGACCCAGGCCACCCTCACAGTAATATTCTGTAATGTCATACCAGCTGAAGTGAGGGTGACTTGTTTTGAAGAGCTCCTCAGTATTTGTATCAACAACATTGAGGTAAATTGAGGATTTAAATGAATGAAGAGTTAAAACTCAGTGTTTTACTGAATTGCAAATTTGTGCTATAACTGAAGCATCTTGTACAGGATTGTCAACTTTACTATTAAAGTTGTTCCAGTTCAGCTTTTGAACTCAGACTTATTTTGTGGAGTCATTAGCTTCTTTTGATACTACCATGACCACCCTCCACATGCACACATATGAAATGGAGTTCTGAATGTCATTGCATATTTACCCTCTTTGCTTAAGTGCCTTCTGAATTTTTACTATTTAATAATGTTCAGACAAAAGTTGCTTGTTGAGACAGGTTTCAATAATTCCTATTTTTTGGAAACGTTCTTAAAACGTATTTATCAGAAGAAGATAGATTTTATGTGGAGCATTTGCATTTTGAACAGTTGAAAACATTTTGTTTTATTTTTACTGAAGTTAAGAAGTTATCTACTGTGAATCAAAAAACTTTTACTTTAAAAAGATTGCTGTAGTTGGAACTAATTGTCTTCACTAAAATACAGATTATACTTTGTCTGATGAGCTTTTCTCCCCTTTTGACTCAGGGAGGGTTGGCATGATTAATCTTACTGTAACTACTGTAGTGATGAGCATATTCAGAGTTCTTAAATATACTGTCCTGTCTGAGTTAATTTATATTATAAATAAGATTACAAGACATGTGAAAACAAAAGACAAGATCCTAGCAGCTTTGAACATTTTCCTCCCAAAGTTTGCAGTTACCTGCATTGCTGTTTGGATTTCCAGTGTGCAGTAATGGCCATGGAAGAAAAAAGCATTATCTCCCCCCCATCAAGAAAGCCTTCCACATTTTGGAGACCGCTTTAAAACTATATATATATGATTTTCATACAGTTATATTGCCTGCCATAGTCAGTAAACTGCCTGATTAATTGCAGCCTCATTTATTACATTCCATCTCCCTAGGGAATGTCATGGTTGTATTTTCTTGGATCAAACTCATGAAAGTCCCATCAGAAATCAACACTGACATAGATGCTTGGAGAGTTTTAGCATTTTTATAACTGTTAAAGGAAGAAAGGTAAATCAGGAAAATAAATTTGTCATAGCATTTTTTTTGATAAAGTAATGGGAACACAGGAACCTATTGCTTTAGTTGGGCTGTAGCCATCCTAACACTTCAGCTTCTCTTAAATGGCAATACAGGCTCAATACCATCACTTCCTCCTGTGATAGCCCTTCCAAGCTCCCATTGCTCATACAGAAATAAGACACTGCTATGTGCAACAAAAGTGTCTTATTCACAGGCTTCCAGTAATTGTCAGGCCTACACGTTTTAAACTTCATCCAGAAGAAGATAAGAGGAGGAACAGACTATGAGCTACAGGACACATCTACACAGAACATGTTAGTTACAGCACAGTAGACTAATTAGCTGTGCAGTGAACATCACATGTCTACACATGCACCCCTATTAGTGTGGCATAAACTAATTTACTCTGCAACAGGACAGTACTTGTAGATGCAAGTACAAGCCTGCTATGGAGGTTTTTTTTACTCTGCAGCAGCACATGTATAGACACTGATCTGACTGGCTGGGGCATGAGGGTGCTTCAGTGCAGTGTGCTAGCCCCACACTGACACACCCTCATGCCCCAGCCCGCCCCTCCGCAGTACGTTGGGGAACAGCTCCAGGCTGGTGGGCTGACCCCTGGCGCCCCCTACCAGCTGGGGCTTCCCAGACCCAGCTCACTATGCTGTGGTCTCAGGCGTACATGTAAATGGCATGCCCAGAGCAGTAAACAGAGCTCTGAAGTTTATTGTTTTGTGTTAACATGCATGTGTAGATGCACCCACAGTGAGAAAATTTTGCCTAAATACCAATTAAAGGTTTGATTTAAGATTTAGTATTTTATGTTGGAGTCTATAGAATTTCACTTCTAAAAATTCTATATAAAACACTTTGAAAATAGTGTAATTTTGAGATGAAAAAAATGGGATGGTATAAACTATTTTAGTTTTTAAAAGATTAATTTGCTGTTACCTCTCTAGTCTTAAGGATAGAAAAAAAGACTGTGGGATGCTTTACATTTTCAAAGAGCTGTGCAAGGCTTTATTTGCCAGCTGCTTTTTCTGCCAATTTTTAATAAGTAGCATGAGGGAGTGCAGTGAGCCATGAAGCCTAGATTTTATTCCCAGCTGTGCAAAATCCTATTTTTATATTATGTTACTTTGTTTTCCCCCCAGGACATTCTGATATTACAGATCTGATTCTATGCTAATAATTTGTAATTTACCTGCTGATTTAAAACACATTGCCCAAGATGCCTGCAATAGCAAAATTTCTAAATAAGACAGTTCTAGTCCTACAGTGTGCAAAGTTGCTCAACTGCCAGTAATGTAGCGTATTGCAGGATTAACCCCCAAAGTGGCGTTTAGAGGCATCCCAGGACTTTTCTCTAAATACAGATGCTGAAAAGCTGTTCTAACCAAATGAGATGAGGGAAACTTTTTTCCACAGAGAATTTAAGCTGATGATTTGAAAAAGTGAATACTACAGGGAAAAAGAAAACAGGCATTTATTTCAGTGTAAAATGATCAGTAATATTTCAAAGTATAACGTTTACTTCTAAAAAATCCTTCAAAATGGAAAACTTAATACAGTGTTATTTGTATGCAATAATAACGCAAGTAAGCGAGAATCATGATTGCTATGTAAACTGAATGCTTTGATTTAAAAAAATGTTCCATTATTCCTTCTTTGCCTTTACCTGTCCCATGAGGAAACAGAGCCACAGTAAAGCTGAAATCTTTCTGCCTCCATAGGGGAGCAGCATTGGTCCACCAGTGCCAATTATTTCATCCTCTTCTGTAGAAATATAGATACACCAAAGTCTGTTGATTCTTCACCTGACAGTAACCTTTACCCTCACCCTTTTTCTCCCCACTCCTATCAATAGTCCACGGACTGGAGAAGTGCAATCACCTGCAGTGCAAAACTGCTCTTTGGCTGAACTCCACAAAATGTCTCACAGTCAAGCCAAAGCAGGACATGAGCACTCTCTGGGGCTTCTGCTGCTGAGGACAGTCAGGGTATTAAGTCAACATTGTCAAGCCTGCCAAATTTCTCACATCACAGACAGCAAAGTTTAATACAGCTGGGCTTCTTGTCCCTCCTTCCCCCACTAAGTAAATGCACGTGCTGTACTGAATGTACAGAACAGATGAAACAAATATAAGATGAGCAGGACCTGATGTGGGAGATATGGAGGCTTGATATTTTGGAAATATCCCTTTGTCTTCAAATTCTCTTTTTGGTTTATTCAGGAGAAAGATTTCTACTGCTGCTAAAGCCAAAGAAAACTATCAGTTCTGACTTGCCAAACAAAATCTTCACCCCTTATTTACTTCCTCAGTCTCTACTGTTTCTGATCTTCTAATCAAACCTCCCTTTTAGAAGTGCTATATATTCACCAGTAACTGCAAAATCATCCAACATGTATAATAAAATCTAAAACCCTTAGTATTTCAGAGTTTGAAGAGGGCTTTTTTGAGCTCTTTCTAAACTCGCTTAATGCAAAGTTAATAAAACTTGCTTTGCCTCTAACAGCAGCAACATGTCAAGTCCCAATAGCTTCAGCTTTATGCCAGCTATAAGTATGTCATCAATTGTGTTGGAATCCATTGTCTAAATTTGTCTTCCTCATCTCTTTTTAAGCTAGCGCAACAAGCAGTTGAACAATGTTAAATCATTAAGCACTAGATTTATGAAGGCAGTGAGGCACCTAACTTGTAAAACTGGCCTATTATGCCAGTTATTTGCCATGTTAACTTTACTTCCTTTCCCCCAAAATGAATTTATGCTATGATTATAGGCAGAGGATCTTTACCTGAGGACCTTACTTAGTATTAAGTCAGAGTCAAGTCCATAAAATCTTGCATGGATTTTTAACTTAAAAAATAAGTGATAAGAGAAACTGGATCCTCAAAATATTCTCCTAAACTGCAAAGTTGTCTGTGTTTATAGATTACAGGTAAACCACTGGAATGATTTTCTGTAGAGAGTAGGTCTATCAGGAGCACTGCTATTAATGCCAATCCTCAGGAGGGTTATCAGCTGGAAGATTTGAAAAGAAAATAAAATATCTAGCCATGTGTAAGGATGGTGAAGCATTGAAACAGGTTACCTAGAGAAGGGGTGGAATCTCCATCCTTGGAGGTTTTTAAAGCCTGGTTTGCCAGAGCCCTGGCTGGGATGATCTAGTTGGGGATGGTCCTGCTTTGAGCATGGGGTTAAACTAGATAACTTCCTGAGGGCTCTTCCAACCTTAATTTTCTATGGTTGTATGTATGGGTTTTATAGAAAGTTAGGTTCAGTAGGCTAAAATAAAGGTGTCAAAACCATGATACATTAATTATACTTGTTTTAATTGGCATCAAGAAAAAAGAATCCTATAGATATGGTGTGGGGGGCTTAAAAGTTGATGAAAAGCTTTAACTTTTGTATTTCCTGACATCAGTTTATAATTATATATAGACTCAAATCCAAATCCTGATCCTATTGAAAATGGAGTTAGGTTTTCTCTCAAATCACACGTAATGAAAATGTGGCTGTGCATAGTCTTTGTTTGTGTACAGATAGAGAAATATTGTAAATAAAGTTGGAGATATTTCCTAATCTATTGTATTTTGCCATGTTTCATACCATTTGCCTAAAATTTCTTTATGACAGAAACAAATTCAACGTAAATCTTTATACCCAAGTATATAACTACAAGACGTTCTGGAACAGTGTAATAGTTTGTCCCTGGTTTGTTTGTTTTTTGATTTGGTTTTTATTTGGCGGGAGGAGGGTTATTTTGTGGAAGATGGAGTCTGATTCAAAGAAGGACTTAGGATTTCTAGCTCCTATTCAGCTGCCACCTACTTCTAGAAATGTCTGAATTCCAGAGATGCTCCAGGAACTTAATGCTTCTGCATATAACCAGAAGCCTCTTAGTCTTGACAGGGCTGATCAGATTAGCACCTATCGTATGCTAAAATCAGATCAAGATTCAGAGTATACATCCACCTGTCTTCACTGAGGGGCTCAGTCTGCTGGGTCTTTGCAGAGAGTGCAGAAGAGGTCAGGTTCCACTGAAAAAGGCAGCAACATATCAGTTTCTTTGCAAACAACTGTAGGAGGTGGTGCTGGTGCACCTGTTAGTTAACCAATGGTTAGAGTACTTACTAAGGAGAGACCATGCTCAAGAGCTTTCTAGGTCTGAGGAGATTGCAATCCACATCTTTTACCTTCCTGATCTCCAGGCTATGGGCCAGTAGTTCAGCCTTTTGAAGTCAAGGCACCACTCTGAAAAAATGTCAGCTCTTAGTTTTCACTCATTTTCTTTTTGACTATAGAAAAAGAAAAGCAGTCTGTGGCAAAGTCCCAACGCACAATGGGTCAGAGTGCATTTGATACTGCGGATTGCAATTTAAAATCTCTGGGTTTATCTTGTGAATCTTATGTAGGTCTTTGCACGCACAAACTTTGCCAATATTGTGTGGCACCCTTAAAAAGATCCCACTGCACCCAAGAGTGCTGTGCATCCCAGTCGATAATCATTGCTGTAGGCAACCATGTAATCTCCAGATAGAGTGCATGTGCTTCTCTACCCTAGAGATTAGAGCACCCGTACGGGGCGCATTCAGAGCCTCTCTAACGCCATTATATTTATGGAGGCTGGGGGGTATGGCGACTGCCCACTAGGCCTCAGTGGTGGTGTTGGTGGCAGTGATGGGGCGGGGGGATAGCAACCACCCACAAATGCTGCCAGCAGTGGCAGCCAAAGGTGATCGGCAACCGCCTGCAGACACCACCAGCGGTGTCAGTGAGGGTGGGCAGGGGTGGCCAGCAGCGACCAATCGCAGGGGACGCACCACCAACCTCAAGGGATGCACGTGCACCCCCTACACATCGCCAGTGAGACATCTTGAAGCATAAGATTATAGCCATCCTCTTCAGAACCACCCTCCAGGTAATTAAAGGCTGCTATTAAATCCCCTGAGTCTTCTCTTCTCCAGACTAATAAACCCAGTTCCCTCAGCCTCTCCTCAGAAGTATGTGCCCCAGCTCCCTAACCATTTCATTGCCCTCCACTGGACTCTCTCCAATTTGTCCACATCTTTTCTGTAGTGGGGGCCCAAAACTGGACATCAACAGCCATGATCTAGAGGCTATAGTTCAAAAAGAAGTACGTGCACTATACAGAAAGGATCAAATTCGCATTGGACTTCAAATGACACCTGCATTTGCTTATGTGGCCTAGGTGCCATGTTAAATACATTCACTCCAAGATCACACACACGTCTTACTTGTATATGCTCCTCTCCTGCTCCAATTAAAATATTTTCTTCATTAGAGAACAACAATTAGTATAGTATGGGAGACCAAGAATGCTAAAAACTGAATAAGAAGCTGTCCAAGGACTGTATGATTGTTTCAAAATGAGTTCATTTCAGGGCTTAGAAGCAATGAAAACATGGGAATGGGCAAAAACCCTTTTAAGAGGGCTTGCAAGTAAATACAGCCCTTGCCCTCTGTGCTCATGTGAACACCCTTGAACACCAAATACTTGAGATGGATGTTAGATCCAACTTTGCCTCTGAAGTTAGGAATCCAAAGTTTTTCCAGTAAAAACATGACAGTGCCAATAATGTCATTGAATGTACGGAACAAATTTGCTTTAATGAAAAAAAGTTAGTGTGGATGAGCGATTGATACTTTTGTATTATTGTTGGTCTTGCTGGGGATTGGAAGCGAGGGGGAGCAGAGCCAAGATTGTGAGCATCAGTGAAGCTGTGTCAGATAAGAAAAGTATGCTGGATAGAAAGCACTGGTTTATTTTAAAGCAGGGGCATCCAAAATTTGCCCACTTATGGACCACCCCTTATTTAGATAAAAATGTAGACAAAATCTTTAATATGGGAAAGCGGGCCACAGTATTTAATGTTAGTATTAATCTGAAACGCCATCAATTGAACATGGAGCATCAAGTTATGGAAACTGCTTTCTCAGCAGATAATGGACTGATTTCTCCTCAGACCACAGCCACTGTGCACTATTCTGTTGGAACAAATCTGCTCTCTGACCGATTTAGGTGGCCACAGAAAGACTTCCTCTGTAAGAAGTGTTCACTATGGGGAACTGAGTTGGTGTAGCAGCTCCTACCTCAACCACAAAGCTGGGATAGTGCAACAGCTACAGAAAGGGAATAAACTCTTCGTGCTGTGGAAGTTGTTAACAGCCATTGGCAATGGACACAAGTCAAAGCAGGCCTCAGGTCCTTCTAATTTACACCAAAGAAATAGGCTAGAGCAGAGGTTGGCCACACTGCCTGCAGCCCACACCTGACCTGTGGAACCAGTGGATCCAGCCCATAGAGTAAGAGGACTTTGCCTGTTCCAGCACCCACATCAGAGTTGGGCAGCTGAAAGCTGTGCCCACACCTCCACTACTCCCCACCTCCCTCTTCCCCTAGTTGTTGCATGGTGCAGCTTCCGCTGTGCCCACATCACATCCAGGAGGCAAGGGTCAGGGGAAAGTGGCAGAAGCACAGATTCCACCTTCCACCTCGTGAGCTCAGTTTCTCACCAGCTGGAAATTGTGCCTGAGCCACAGCCCAGGAAACAGGAGGGTCAGAAAAATAATTGGCAGCATGGGTGCAGCTCCCAGCTGCCTGGCCCTGGCATAGGTGCAAGCAAATACCCCTCCTCATCCCCCCACCCCGCCAGCCTGCACTGGACCCAAAATGGCTTGCTCCAGCCGAGGACTTGTAAAGGTTGCTGGCCACTGGGCTGGAGGACAGCCTGAGCATTAAGAAAGTGCAACATTGCCTTACCACCATCTTTACAACTACTTCCTGACTTTTAAAGAGCCACATGGGTGGGTGTCAAGAGCATAGTAAAACTATTTACCTGCATTTGGTTTAGAGAAAGCATGAGCTATTCCAGTGGAAGAGTGTGAATTTACCTAACATCGTTTCATTGAACAGTCTCTTTTCATCCACAAACAAGCTTATTGAATCCTCATTTCTGACAGGTTAGTCTCATGCCTTTGTGCTAACTTATTTCATGTCCATGATAACTGGAACAGCCTAAAACCAGATCCTGACAGAACAAAGGGAAGAATAGAAGTCCTACCACATTTATAGGTGCGTTCAACAATCAGATTTTTATTGGCCGCTTATTTATATCTAGAATCAACTTTGGATCCATTAATGTGAAGCACTAAACAACCTCTCAACCACAGCTGGAGTGCTATATTTCCCTAACCATCCTAGGATTTGGAGAGGGTCTTCTTCCTGTTGCTGCTACAGAGCACCTGACAAAGATCAGGACAAGCATCAAAGGCCAGTATGAATGACTGACATGTAGGCCCTCCAATCAAAATGGTGAAGTCCATGCCAAACCATTTTCAGTACCCAGTATAGACATTTGGTACTTTGATCAGATTTAGAATGGTCTCAAACATGCCAAGTGAGCGGCCTTCACAGACATCATCCCAAGTATAGGCTCACCCTCAGATGGTGAAAGAGTCATCCTCAAAGCCACTTCAGCTATTTCATGTTTGATTTAATCCATAAACTTCCCTAGCTTGCTGCACGTTTTGTTGTAAGCCATAGCTGCTTGAACCGAAAGCGTCAGAAGCATGTTCTAAAGTATTAATGATTTGTTTTCTTTGAAACCGCTGGATCAAACATCGTCATTCAGGGGAGGGAAAACGTCTATCGACTGCACAGTGGGGATGGAACTGGAACTCTTTTCAAAAGAGTGGGGTGGGCAGGATTAGCACAACTTGTTCTCATGGTTGACTAAAATCAAAGTCTATTAAAAGCTCTAGCCAAGAGCTGTTGAAGGAAACCAGAAAGAGGTAAGCTGTCAGAAGACTGAACCAGATAAAAACCAAAGCAATCACATTACTCATATATGAGACCTGACGATAAGTAGCACAGCAATGATATTATACAAAAAAAATTAATAACTCCTTCATTCAGCAGCCTTTAATAATTAAGTAGAGGAAACAGCTTCCTTCAGCTAGTAAGCAATAAAGAAATAAAGGCCTCTCTCCCCCAAATCCCTGCTATCAAACAAATGTTTTTTGCAAACATGCCCAGAAGACCATTATATTCCAGCTATTTTGGATGAAATATAGAAAGCGAGTTCCAAAGCCCCAGTAGTCTCATGAAGAATGCCCTGCTGGAAGCCTTCTTTCTCTAAAACTAAAGATCCAGTTCCAGCCGCTAAGATCTATGTAGTTGTATTTCAAAAAGAGAGGTGGACTCTGAGAGGTAGATTACAACGTAGTAGCATTTCATAGATAACAGCCAACACGTTACACTGAACCAGAGACTAGCTAGCAGGCCACATCATATTTTCTATCTCTGTTTTTCTATTATGGAATAGAAGTTAGGTAGCAATTTTAGGTGGAAAATTTCCTACAATTAGAAAGAAATGGTAGTTGAAGTGGGTTGTCAGCAGGTGGCAGTAAAGATTCAGAATATGCTTTCCAGGGAAGCCCTAAAAAGAGGTACTTCACCCAAATCTCCCCTTTGAGGAAAGTCTCATGTGTGCAATACACTATTAATTTTCAATCCATAAACTGAATACTAAGAGTGTTGATTTATATACCCCATGAATATAGGGTCTTCTCATACTCTTGTGAGATGAGCTAAAATGTAGCAGTTAGAAGATCAGGAAAGCTCAGGAGAACTAAATTCTCAAGACAAACCACCATGTGACAAGCCAGCTTTCCACAGAGCTCTATCAACTATTCCAAAGCCATAGTTTGAGATCTTCCAAGAAAAGAGATATACAGTGTCATCCTATGGCCTACCTGATTCCTCTCTACATCTGAAAACCATCCAGTTCTCTAAATCCATTTATGTATAAATATGCAGCAAGAGAAGCGATAAGCTAAGAGAAGCTGCCAGTTCTTACTTGCAAACTCTTGTATGAATGGTCAAATGCAAATCAATGGAACTGCTTCTGGGTAGCAGAATTTGCAGCCAGGTTCTTTTGCAGGGCCAAGGTAAAAGTCACTCACAAGTCTTACCCTCACACATCAAAGAACTGAGGCCTGTTTTTGAAATCATCACCTTACTTATGCATTCAGAAGGGGGGGAAGCAGCAAGTGGACT
The DNA here is from genome assembly GCF_052110815.1 of Crocodylus siamensis. Taxonomy (NCBI): domain Eukaryota; kingdom Metazoa; phylum Chordata; order Crocodylia; family Crocodylidae; genus Crocodylus; species Crocodylus siamensis. The sequence goes on along the minus strand of NC_143398.1, from coordinate 196,946,611 downwards.
GCTTCATTTAATTGTACTAAGCTTTCTATTTTCACTGCAGCCACTTTGTGCCTCAACTTTGTTGATAACTTCAAAGAACTCCCAACAGAAAGCTATTTGTTTCACTTCCTCACAAGAAACATTCCAGACTTATCTGCGTTATTTATACCCTTCATTTGCTCTTCAAATGTTTTATTCATTTATAAAAGCAGCTTAGACTCTTCTTTCCCCCTACTTTTTAATATCATCATCATTAAATAATTTAGGCCTAAATTCTGCAAGTTCATAAATAGCCGCCTCTTAAGTCATTCTCTCCAAGGGAGAATTTGGTTTACTACATTTTTCTCATGGTAATAAATTAGCTACAAGTTGAATAATTTATTTTAAAAAGCAAGCAATTAGTTTGTAGCAAAATAAACAAGTCTAAGAAGCAGCTTAATTTTAGCCTGCAATTTCAACCAGAACACTAAGGGATAAGAAGAGTAAGATTTTTTAGAAGCTGACACTAATTCACTTCATGAAAAATCAAAAGGTGCTCTGAAATTAATAGACTGTCTCCCATAATTTAAACTGTTCTCTTGTGTTCCTCATAATATAATATTCTCCTAGAATGAAAGGCATCACACCAGTCAAACAATATTTCATATATATTATTTTTTAGAAAGATGGATGAACCAACTGAAACAAAGTAAAAGCAACTTCAAAAATGTAGAATGAAGCCTTTTTTAAGGTCTGAAAAGTCTGGCCTGTTTATTTTTCCCTTCATTTTTTCCCATGCAGTTCAGCACTTCTGGTTCTTGAGATGCAATTAAAGTGCAAACCTCCAGCTCAGATCCCAGATCAAAGAAGTTCTTCTAAACAAGGAATATGCATCTGAACTTCAAGGTGCTCATCTAAACCAAACTTCCAACCACCAGTCTTAAGTGAAATTTACCTTAGATAGTAAAACGTGGACAAAAATCAGAGTATTAGCAAATGATTACAGATAACACCACCCTGGGCAGGCACACGTGCATGTGTGTTAACATGTGTACACATGTGTGTGTCTATTTTATTATCTAGAGAGCGTTACCAAGGATTTGGGTCCATTGTGTCAGGCACTAATTGCACTATCCACTAACGAAGGAGGTTCTGTTCCTTCAGGAGTTTACAATGCAAGGGCTTAATCCTGCAATGCCCTATTGTAAGTAGATAGACTGCAGCCCCCTTACTGTGGATTGCTCAGAACTTTTCCCCCTTTCCCTGCTGTACCTGCATCCTGCTCCAAGGGGGAAATTATGCCTGCACCATGGTATTTATCTGGGAAATGTTAGGGGGAACCTCAATATGGGAAAGAGTTGCAATTACTTTCATAGTTCCTGTTATTGTCTAAAGAACGACTGCATGGAGGTGGCTAAAATAACTTATCTCAGACACTAACAAATTGTTTTGTATCCTCTATCCCTATGCAAACAGCTAGAATTCCAAAGAATGGTAATAAAAAAAAAATACAATGGTCCACTTTTTTCCTGGATAAATAGTGAATGCTGTCAAACTTCAAAGACTGCACAGTATCCAACAACTTCTCTAGCATGTTATGCCTCATCATTAAAAGTAACTGACAAGAAAGCTCTATGGATCACTGTTGCCCTCAAGCCATCAGATTATTGTTTTAAAGCATCCTTCGGGGAGAGGAAGGAAAGGGAAGAAATGTATTTTATTTTTAATTAACCTATTCTTCAGGCCTTCAGAGTTCAATCTGAAACATCCACTGCATCAGATGGAAACTTGGTTAATATAGATTTTGAATGAAGAGTAAATGATTTCTTTACATTTATTTATTCCTTGATGCCTGATTTTGATGTTAATCGCTTGCAGTAGATACAGTAGAACTGGCATACCCCAGTTATCAGCTGATTAGGGTATAGCATCACATAAATAATGTAATTTCGTTGCCTTTAGGCATCTGTAGGAATTTTACCCCCCTCCAAAAAAAATAACTTTAAAAAATAGTTTTGCATAGGACTAGCCCAGAACAGAGACATGCCTTTATTTAAAAGGAACAAAAGAAGCCTGAAATCCTAAAACATCTCTGCTATTCAGAATTTTAAAAGGGGAAGTCATACACATGTATAAACTCTTTTTATATTTGAGGTTTAGTACTCATATTTACTGTACATGCAGAATACAATGTAGAGGCTACATAGTGTGTTTTCTGAATAATACAAACTCCCATTGACAAAAACAAAGGCCACAGCTCTAGCAAAGCCCACCTATTGTTTCAATTGGCTGCAGATTAAGGGTTCCTATTGGAGAGCATTGGCACAATATATTGGTCAGTGAAGCCAATGATCTGTAGATTATGGACAGCTGAAATCATTACAGATCCAGGGTAATTATTACAGTCTGAATGACAGATTCGCTGTGATAGCAACGGAATTGATACAGGTCAAGCAGGCAGTGATACTTCTACTGACTCTCACCCACAACCTCAGTGATGTTGGCTTGTTTTTTTTTTAAAGTAAGAAATACTTGACATCTGGATTCTTTCCATTTAAGGAAATAAAGCATGAAGTTTCACCTCAAGTTTCTATTTCTAAGCCAAAAAAACACCCATGTAAAAATGCACATACCACAGAAAGCGGGGGACAGGAAGAGAGAGAAAGCAAAATCAAAGTCTAGGAGCAGAGTGGAGCAAGGTCTTTTGCACAGATCATCTGAAACTCCACTGATTTCAGCTGAGTTTTACTAATATACACTAGCAGAGAATGAGTCCAATCTATAGGATACCAATGCATCTGGTCATAGATTATTAAAACTACCCTTGGATACAGCAAGTTCATGAGCCTGGGCCCTATATCTATCCACTCAGCCACATCCTTAAAATACCCCAAAATCTGTGGGAATCCTTTATCTACCACAGGGCTTTGAAGAAAACCATGCCATAATCTAGCTCTGCAGCATGCAAGAGACTGCAGAATCCCTTTGAGTAACCTCAGTTCTTTGACCCTCTTACTCCACAAGTTCAGACATTTTTTGGTCCGTCTACAACAAGAACAGGATTTCAAGATTTGAGCATTTAACTCTTTGTTCTCAATTGATACTGTCCTGTTTACCTTCTGCAGACTTACCTATTCTCTAGCAAGTAGTGAAATGTAATTAGCTGTATTAGTGTGAAGTCAGACAGAAAGTAGGGCAGGGTGACACCTTACAGACTAACTGGCTGAGAGAGGTATGAGCTTTCATAAGCAACAACCTGCTTTATCAGATGCTAACAGATAGTAACTATTGTCTACAAAAGCTACCGCAATCCTAAACATGTCAAGAAACTGATAAAAGGAAAATGTAAAAGCACTAGTATTAGCTTTTGCTGGTTGTAAGGCCAAGTTCTACTTATAAGAGTAGTTCCATTTAGTCACAACAATTAGGAAGTGGGACTTGGCCCATACTCCCATACAATAGTGGATCCATAATGCTGAAAATGGGGTGCAGTGGTGGCAGGAGCTCACTGCAGGTGGGCCTGATGGCTGAGACCAGAGGTCTCAATGGCAAAGGGATATGACTGCACCCCCCCTGGATCCACCCTAGCTCCTATAGAATGAGTACATTCGGGTAAGCTCTAACATCATTTTCATAAAAGAAGATACTTCTGTAATAAAAGGTATCCTGATATATAATAGCAGGAGTAAAAAGGTACTCACAACTGCTTATTCACCCTAAAAATTTGGAGAAATGTGTCCCAAAAGTAGCCCTTTAATTTTACAACCTTACATATGATCTTCCTTCTTTAAACAATTAACTCCTATGATGCAACTGGAAATTCACACTTTGCTATTTTGATCTGAGCTGCTTTTATACCAAGTGTTTTCCCACTAACCTTGTCTCTTGATACTGAACAGATCTTGGACCTCACCTAAGGCCCACTCCAAGTCAAAGAGCCTTTGTATTCACTTCCACTTTGTATTCAGTGGTCTTTACATCTTTAGAGATGTTTGACAAGATAGATAAGAAAAACAGGAAAAATAATTTAATGCTAGTCCTTCAAATACCTTGAAGTAATTAAAAAAATTATAGAATCATAGAAAATGAGGGTTGGAAGGAACCTCAGGAGGTCATCTAGTCCAAACCCTGCTCAAAGCAGGACCATCCCCAACTAGATCACCCCAGCCAAATCCTTGTCTATCTGGGTTTTAAAAACCTCAAAGGATGGAGATTCCACAACCTCTCTGGGTAACCTGTTCCAGTATTTTACTATCCTCCTAGTGAGAATATTCTTCCTAATATCTAACCTAAACCTCCCTTGCTGAAACTTCAGACCATTTCTCCTTGTTCTGTCATCTGCCACCACTGAAAAGAACAGTCTAGCTCCATCCTTTTTTTGGCCCCAGGGACACTCCATTTAGTACCAGCTGACAACCAGGCATCGAACCATTGATTACTACTCTGAGCCCTATGCTCCAGCTAGTTTTCTATCCACCTTATAGTCCAGAGATAAATTTGCAAGTTTATTTCTGAAGAATTTGGTGATTTTCCCTTAAATCCAAACAAAAGTTAAAAAGCACAATGTAAACTGGAGCAGTTCTTCAGTTAGTGCAAATCAGTAGAACCATTCACATAAGCTAGAAACTGACCCAATGCATCTACAATCATTCTGGAAATATTACTCTCTCCCTGCCTGCCCTCCCCTTTTGGAAAAAAAAAGGAGTCAAGTTATAGTTGTAATAATTTTCCAACAATGAAATCTTCAAAGCATCAAAAGTCTCTCTTTCCTGAGTTCATAGAAACATAGAAGTAGGGTCGGAAGGGACCTTGTAGATCTTCAAGTCCGACCCCCTGCCTGGGCAGGAGAAAAACTGGGCTCAAATGGCTCCAGCCAGGTAGGCATCAAGCCTCTTCTTAAAGACCCCCAGGGTAGGAGCCAGCACCACTGCCCTTGGAAGTTGGTTCCAGATCCTAGCTGCCCTGACTGTGAAGTAGTTCTTGCAGATGTCTAATCTAAACCTACTCTCCAACAACTTGTGGCCGTTATTTCTTGTTATGCCGGGGGGGCTAGGGGAAACAAGGTCTCTCCCAAACCCTTCCGGTCCCCCCTAGCGAGTTTATAGACAGTCACAAGGTCCCCCCTCAGCCTTCTCTTGTGAAGGCTGAACAGGTTCAGGTCCCGCAGTCTTTCATTGTAGGGTCTGCCCTGTAGTCCCCAGATCATGCAGGTGGCCCTCCTCTGGACCTTCTCAATGTTGTCCACATCCTTCCTGAAGTGAGGCGCCCAGAACTGGACACAGTACTCCAGCTGCGGCCTGACCAGTGCCGCACAGAGGGGGAGGATCACCTCTTTGGCCCTGCTTGAGATGCATCTGTGGATGTACGACAAGGTCTGGTTAGCCCTGCCAACTGTGACCTCGCATTATCGGCCCATGTTCATCTTGGAGTCAATAATGACTCCAAGATCCCTTTCTGCCTCCGTGCTCTCAAGAAGGGAATTCCCCATCTTATAAGTGTGCTGCTGGTTTCTGCTGCCCAAGTGCAGCACCCTGGGTGCGGTTCCATGACTGCCAAGGACAATAATTAACCCTAAAGCCAGGAACATTGAATTTGTCATACTGGATCAAATTCAAGGGCCTTCTTGTTTTGGCTAGTGGCCAGTATTAGACGAGTACTGTTCTTGTACATGCTGTCCTTGCTTTACCGTTCAAAAGTAAAAATGCTGAGACAACTCTATGACCTACAGGTAGGCAGGTTTGGGGCATTAAAGTAAGTTAATTTCTCTGAGCATTGATCTACTGCCCCACCCCACTCAGAGTTAGAAAGAGTATCTACACACTACAACACAGGTAGGTCAAGCAATGTAAGCTGTATTACACAACAAAACCTGTGCAACAAATATCCAATGCAATATTCCTGTAACACCTGAGCTGCAACACAATAAAATACACCTGACGGTACAATAACCCGACACACATCCCAAACCCAATGTCCCTGGTCACACAACCAATCAACTACATTACAATGAGCTTTGGTCGCTGCACAGTTAACTTGTGCAACTTCACAGACAACCCAGAAACCACAGATGGCAGCAAGAACACCCAGGCCTGGTCAGCAGGAGAAACTGAGGATTTCTAGCTTTTCCTTGCTTAGGTACTCAGCACCTCAGATAGGGAAAGAATGATACTTTACCCAGCTGTAGCTTCCCAATGACCAGGTCACAACAAGGAACCTGCACTCGACAAACTCCCGCACCCAAGAGCCCGGCGTCAGAACTGTCCAGCCAGAGAGAGAGTGAGCCCGAGCCCTTGCTGGCTGCTCCAGACAGGATTCGTCACCTTCTAATCTGTCATTCATCCAATGGTCCAATCATCACCCTTTTCCCAATACCCAACCAAATTCAAACCTAGGCAATACTTAAACGGACCAATCAATTCAAACCATTTCAACTCAATACAAGCAACGTTACCATAACTGTCTTATTAATTAACATATCAACATTGATCAAGTTGCACTACCATTATACACTACACATGCCCAGACCTTAAAAGTAGGTCATGGGCCTTCATCAAGGTTGGGAGTTCAAACCCTCTAGAAACTTCTCATCTCTAGTCACATGGCACATACGTGGACTTTCACGCAGCAGTAAATACGCTGGAGGATAGGACTAGGATACAGATGTTTTATTCCATTGTGTAGGACTAGTATACAGAAAAACCTTGACAAATTGGAGAACTGTACCAAAAGAAGCTTCATGTGGTTTAATAAGGACAAGTACAAAGCCCTGCACTTAGGAAAGAATAATCCCATGCACCAGTACAGACTGGGAAGAGACCACCTAAGAAACAGTTCTGCAGAAAAGGACCTGGGGGTTATGGTGGATGATAAACTGAATTTGAGCCAGCAGCATGCCCTTATTGCAAAGGAAACTAACAGCATGCTGGGCTGAATTAGTAGGAGTCTTGCCAGCGGATTAGGGGAAGTGATTATTCTCATCTATTCGGCACTAATGTGTCCAGTTTTTGGTTCCTCACTGCAGGCATGATGTAGACAAATTGGAGAGTCCAGGAGAGGGTAATGAAAATGGTTAGAGGGCTGGGGAACATGACTTCGAGAAACTGAGGGTACTGAACATATTTAGTCTGGAGAAGATAAGACTGAATTGGGATTTAATAGCAACTTTCACATACCTGAAGGGTGGTTCCAAAGCTAGACTGTTCTCAGTGGTGGTGGCAGGTGACAGGACGAGGAGCAATGGTTGCAGCAGGGGAAATTTAGGTTACATATTAGGAAAATCTCTCTCAGGAGGTTAGTAAAGCACTGGAACGGGTTATCAAGAGAAGCTATGGAATCTCTATCCTTACTGGTTTTTAAGACCCAGGTAGACAAATCCTTGGCCTTGGACTAAATGACCTTCTGGGGTCCCTTCCAACTCTAATTTTCTATGATTCTTTGAGGGGCGGGAGCACAAGAGACAAAATCCCACACAAAGGAAAGGGGCTGAAAGGCCTAATTATTATCCTAGAACTAGTACAAGTTTCTACTTCATGAATGGTTATGTTAAGAACACCTAGATGATCTTGGATGATATTCTTAATATAAGAAAATTATAATATTTCATGCAAGCTTAAGTAATGTTAAAAATATTTTGTTAAAACCAAAAAATGTCAGAAAAATACATAGTTGCATTGGAGAGTTATTGTATCCATGATTGTCCAGAAAACATACTGGAAGCAAGTTTTTGGCACTATCTTTACTGGACCAACTGTATAAATGAGGGAAACATTAGATAAGCTTTCAGGTTCAAAGTGCCCCTCTCTGCGTATCTTTAATGTGACAACAAACAATTAATGCTCAAAGGGTTTTTTTTGTTTTGTTTTGTTTGGAGGGGGGGAAGGGGAGGGCATTCCAAGCCAGAAAGCAAGGACATGTAGGTACAAGCTAAAATGTTGAACCATTTTATACAAGAAAGTTGCTTTGTAAGACTGGCCTGTGCAGCTAACTGACAAGAGCAATATCAATTTATACTTGTTCAGCCAGAAGCTGCTTTCTACTAGAACTGTTTCAAATGTATATAAAAAGGTAAAAACACACCTAGACTAGTGAAACCCAGTTGTGGACAACTTAGCACCAACTTGAAGAAATATAGAGAAGAGTAACAAAAGTGTTCAAGGATCTGGAAGGAGGAAACGAGGGGGTACAAGTGCATAATCTAACCAGACCATACATATAAATCTGAAGATATAAATATTAAGGAGGCAAAGGAAATTTGTCACTGAAGTAGAAAGGACTTACATTGTTATCTGGTTAGTAACTATTTAGCAGTTTTCTAGGATTTCATACTATATCAAACATAGGGGAGGCCATGGCTCCCAGGTGCTGGTCGGGGGGGCACCAAGTGCCGTAACAAGGGGGTGCTGACACTCCCTCCACCACTACTGCCGGCTTCTCATCCAGCCACTCACCACCCACCCCAACCAGGCCACAGGCTGCTGCAGGAGCGGGGAGTGGCGGGCACACTGAGATACCCTTGCACTCCCAGCCAGTATTGCTCATGGATCGCTAAACCTTAGTGGAAACACTGATTACTAGAACAGTGGTCTCCACTCTTTACTGATCCCTGGTAACAATCCTGAGGTAGTAATGTATTGTGGGCAACATACTTTGCCTTCTCTTCTCAACCTAAAGAAACATATATCTGCAAAAAGCAAGATTTCTTGGTTTTACAGCACAGGGACATCACACAGGCAAAATGTTACCCAGCAGCTGTGCACGGGGTACCACTGTTCTAGAGCAGGAGTGCTCAAGCTCAGTTCTGAGTGACAATTTAGTGCAGCTGGTTAAAGCAGTACTTTTCAATCGTATGCAACGGCACACCAGTGTGCTGCAAAGAGCTCCCTGGTGTGCCGTGAGAATTTTGGAGTAATGAGAAGAAAGTGCTCCAGGCACCTAGTCCTAATGAATAAGCCACATTGATGAGATATTCACAGAAGACTCATACATGTGTTGGTTGTGGGGGAGAGAGAGAACCAGCTAAGCAGAAGGAAATTCATCTATAGTGCTTGTGTTGGCTGTGGGGGATGCACAGTTTGCAAGCCTCTGAACAGCTGTGCCATGGAATTTTGCTCAGTAATGAGCTACAGCGAGCTTGTAAGTATGAGGATGGGGGATTCCTTAATAGGTGTGGAGCAAAAATTTTTATTAATTTAAGTATGCCTTGGGCTGGACAGGGTTGGGAAACACTGGGTTAGAGCATGGTGCTAATAACACCAAGGTTGCAGGTTTGATCCCAGGTGGAACTAGATGATCTTATGAAATCCCGTCCAGCCTTACTTATTATATATGAACACCATCTCACAGGCCAGATGCAACCCCATATCATCTACCCCATGACCTCACAGATCTGGAAATTTGGCAGGGAGAGAGCAGTGGCACCATTCTCCGACTGCCACAATTCTGGACCCATGGGAAACCCCAGGCCCTACACCCAACCCCAGCATTGAACCCCAGGGCCCAATCCTGGTAGGAGGGGTGGTTTGCAGTCCTGGCTTATAGAAACAGTGCCAGGCGTCAGGGCAGAAAGGTGGCTTAGGGCAGGGAGGAGCCTGTGCCAGGCCCCAGGGTCCACTCCTGTTATAGGGTGCTTGATCTGGCATTCAGATCAGCCCTGCCCCACTCATCTGGTTTGCAGGGCCAACAGGTTGAATACCACTATTCTGGAGCAGTGCCATGGTCCAGCAACAACACTGGTACATGAAGCTATTTGAATTTCAGAACCCATGTCTGTAAGTTCCCATAATAAGATTCTCACCAATTCACGCATTTCAGTGCTACCTATCCAGTTGTTCAGCAGCCAACTGATGATACTTGTTAATATAGAGAAAGCTAGCTTTAGTGTACTTATCCTAAATGGGTACCAGATGGTGTTACTAGATTTAATAGACAATGAATTCTGATTTGTGCCACCCCCCACTCTACTTCCTGAGTTCCATCTGTTAGCATGGAGGTAGAAGTCTATCAACGTATAAGGAAAACACTGTGTACACGAACAGTAAAAACTTCCAAAAATTTGCACAGACTGAAAAGACATACAGGTACGAATTTTTAAAATTCGTACATGTGAACATTCAGTGTATGTTAAGTCCAAACTTAGTTGCAAATAAGTATGGCTGTAATTCTAAATATAATCTTTTAAACAGAACCTGCCAGTATTCAATTCATCTGGAGTCTGAATTATTTTAAAAAGCTGTGTGTGTGCACATAGTGAAAAGCTACGCAAGAAATCACTTAAATGTTCAAAAAAATGGAAACTGAAATGTAACTTTAAAACAGCAAAGACGTCTTCAATACAAAAATCAAAAAGCAAATTTAAGGTCATATTATCCTGCCAACTCAGAACAAGTGAAAAATGTCAGCCCAGAAGTAACTGGATCAGAATTGTGAAGCAGCTGGGGGCTGGTAAGGCAGAGGGGGCAGGGGTTGTGGTGCAGGAGCAGAATATGTTGTTATCTCAACAAGGCACTGGTCACATATCTATAAAGTAGGACTCAACCGTACATGCTTATGCCAAGGTGTGAAACTACCAAGGATGTAATTTTTGTGTTTTCCTTTCTTATGGAATAAGAAGGGAATAATAATAATTCTCCATTTTTTCTACGTTGCCCCACCCTTATCCTTGATGCTCTCTTCCCACTAACTAGGACTTTCTTATTGACTGATAGGAGACAGACAAAACAATAATGACCCTGACAATTTGCACCCCCAGCCTCTGGTACAGAACTTCTGCTTTCTTAAATGCAAAACATGTATACAAACAGAACTATGTCATAGTTATGGGACAGCTTGTTAGTTTACATGAACCATAATGTTGCAATAGAGTAGTTTACCAAAAAAGTCTCTTCCTCTACCAGTACAGAGGAAACATAATTACTTTCAAAAAGAGTTCCCTGAATGCCCAGAATTAGTAGTACCGTACAAAATTGCAGACAGCAGAAAAGGGCCCTCCAGTCCCTCTCAGATGCACCTTGGTCGTATTTAGAGAGAAGAAAGACAAATATTGTAAACACAGCCATATGGACCCAAGGGCTAGGGACAGACATTACACATCAACTGGTTTAAGTGATCAGAAACTGGTTTAAACCTGTAACAGAACAGATGTTTAGTGCACATAAATCAGTTTGAAAATGGCTAAAACCAGTTTGAGATAAACCTGGTTGAATGTAGTATCAGACTTAACTGATTTGGGTCAGACAGGTTTATGCAATGTCCGTCCCAGACCCCTTCCTGGTTTAACTTAAACCAGAGTCCCCCAGCATCCCAGATGCTTTGTTGCGCTGGGCTGCGCTAGGCTGGACTACGCTGTGCTCTCTGCTCCAGAAAACAGGTTGGTCCTACCCCTCTCCTCCATAGCCAGAGCTCCAGGGGAGACTGCAGGCACAGCAGGGTCTGCCTGGCTTCCCTCGCTGCTTAAGCAGGGATTTCCCCCTCCTTCCTTCCCATCTCCCACAGCACGATCCCAGCCTCACAGACCCTAGTGCTAGCTAATGCTGAGAGGTGTCTGTGTGTGTCTCCAGTTTCACTGGGATAGGCAGAGAGAACATTGTCAGTTTAGGGCTTTTTGGGCCTGAGCAACAGCTTAGTTGGTAATGTCCCTCCTTCCTTCCTTGGTAAAAGCTGTTTAAGAAAAGCGAGGTTTTTGTTTTGTTGATGGGCTGATAACACGGTTTTATCAGCTCCCTGCTGGTTTGCAGCCCTGTCAGGTTTGCAGACATGGAGAGTGAGATTAAAAGCTCAGTATCACCAACAGATGCATGCACTGCACCCCAACCCCAAACTCCCCCTGCTTTGCCTCAGAGTGCAAGCTCAGGGCTGGGGTCTAGCAACACTCCAGACCCTTGAGCAGCCAGCAGAGAAAAGCCCAAACAGTGCAGGCAGGGTGGGGGTTTTATACCCATCCCTAATCAGAGCATCTTGCTGGAACCTGGCCACACCCCCCTCAGCTCAGCAGTGTGAAAGGGAAGGGAGGGCTGGTCTAGCACCACCCCGCCCCACCAGCTTCTAGCCTGAGCCACTGCAGGCATGTGCCTGCATTTCTGGAATGAAAAGGGAACATCTATCCACCTCCAAATTGGTTCAAGCGCTAAAGGTTAGACTAACTTTCAATGACTGAATCCATTCAAGCTCAGGCTTTTTGAATGTCTGTCCCTAGCCTAGTGGTTTATAACCAAGCACAGAAGGGTCACTACACAGGTGCTCTTTCAGTAACAGATTGTTTCAATGCAATCCCTTAATCAGCTGGATAGCATAACAACCTGTACACAAGTCTCCAGATGAGACTGACATAGAAACAGGAATATGAGAACTAGTAATTCCTTCCCAATGAGCTAGCTTATTACTTGAATAGAAAACACATGCATTTACAGGTAAGATGGATTAGTACCAATATAAAACCCACATCATGACAAATTCCTATTATGTAAGAAAATGAGGACTCCAATTAAAGTTCACCACAAATAGCATAAAATTATTTTCTCATTGAAGTAGGTGCAAATTTTGCCACTAAGTTCAGCAAGTCCGATATCTTTCCCATAGTATTCATAGAAATAAGTCTTAATAAAATAAGAGCAAAACCTTCAGCCTATTAAAACTTCAGTTCTTTTCTTTGTATACATAGGCCATTTTACTCTAAATACAGCTCTTATAGCAAGAGTAAGAGGAGCTAAGGAGCTGAAATCAAAATGTTCATAACTGTTAACTAAACCTTCTGTATTTTTATGAGGCTAGCCCTGGCATTTATATCTGAATAACATTCAGGAATGACATTTTGCAAGCTCAGTAAAATGTTTACAGTCCCTACTACAGACAATTCTTATTTTTACAGACATTTGAACACAAATTAAAAATTAAAATATGTGATCCAAAAATAACACCATGAAGAGAAGATGCAGAAACTAATCAGTATATTCCTTTATAATGTAAGCTGATACCTTAAATGTTATTGCAGTCACTTAAATGTATTCATGCCATACTAGATATACTTTACCAAATTACTGTGATTACTACATTTTTTTTAGGTTACCATGGGGAGGCCAATAATTGGTCACAGCTGGTGGTATTTAATGCTACAGAGATCCAGAGTTGGAGCATTGGCTCAACCTTGGAAAATACTTTAATTAGCTATGATATTTTAGGTGTAATTTCTGTTTATGGCTCATTTCTTGTTCTGTCCCATTATATTTTTTTTATTATCATTATTAACGATCATAAGAATCATTATGATGATAGTAATAGTAATTAGAATTAGTAATAGCAGTCATCTGAGTCTTGGGTTGGGGGGGAGAAACTTGGACTATAAACAAGGGAAATTTAGAAAACATGCAACAAATGTGAAATAAACCAATCCTTCCCTTCTGGAAACCTGTTACTGTTGCAGTTTGAATCTGTTTATTAGCATGGCACTATAGCTTCTGAAAACAATCCAGGCACAGGCTCAGTTTTACAATTTGTATTTATGTAATGTTATTCATGAAAGTACCTGTAATCAAAGTAATAGCAACCAAACGTAGCATGTGTAAGGATGAGTTACATAAATAAAAGATTGAAGGACTGAGTCCTCCATGTTTAAAGTGTAAATCAGTAATAGGCCTTCCCACATTTCTGTGTGTTACAGCTTGCAAAAATGATAAAGTATTTATGCACAGTGCCAGCTAGCTTAAACTCACAAAGTAAAACCTGTTTTTGAAGATCATGCTTATAGTTAATAAGACATCCTGGAATTTAAAAAAAAAAAGTTGCAATAGCTTTATCCTTATAATAGCGGTATGTAAAAAACTTCCAATCCTGAGTAATCCTTACCGTTCAAATCAATGTGTTATTTAACTCCAACTTTAAATCAAGTATGCTCAAAATATCTTTGTCTAGTTACTTTAAGGAGGACAGAAACTGACTGTAGCAGGCATTTCTGAGGATACATCCTTCTGTTACTAAAAATAGGGGTGTGCAGGAAAACAGCCAATCTCATTACAGTTGCTTTTTTTTGGTGTATGGAACAAAGAATGCTGCTGTCTACAATAAACCAAACTCTGAACTTGGAAACACATAAATAACTCTGTTTAAAATGAAATGGTCATTTACTGGAAGGGGATAGAAGACAAGAGTTAGCAGTGAGCTGTTGGCAAAAGTTATTATACCTTATAAAATCCTGATTCCTGTTGCATCAAAAAAATCTAGTCAATTCTTTTATAAAAGTTTAAAACTTTACCAAACTGAGGAAGACATGGAAGCTGTATTTGGAATAGATTTGGATTAATTTAGCAAAATCTGTTTCCTTTGCAAGGAAAGTCATAATAATTCATGTTCAGCTTCAGGAATAAATAAATTATGTTCTCTATAGCATTAATTAATACTAGTATTTATTAAGTAGTAATAATATTTATTAAGTAATATTTACTTAATTCACTCAAATATTTATTTCCAGGCAAAGAATTCACTACTTTGAATAATGCCACTGAAGTCCCCAGTTCAGGCAAGTATCTTAATTTAGAAAAGCACTTAAGAATGTGCTTCAGTACCATTGACCAACTATCCTGAACATATCGATTTCATAAAAGTTTAGGGTCGGAAGGGACCTTAGTAGATCATCAAGTCTGACCCCCTGCCCTGGGCAGGAAAGAGGAGCCAGGTGCTTATACAGTCTCCTCTTAAAGACTTCCAAGGTAGGAAAGAGCACCACTTCCCTTGGAAGCCCATTCCAGATTCAGGTAAGTCTTTTATACAGATTTATCACCTCATCCAATTCTATCTTAAACATAAAACTTTTCATCATTTTAGATTAAGAATGTTTGGGGGGAACTGAGTTTAATTTGCACATTTGGGTTGATTTTCAGAAATAGTTTGAGGCAAAAAGTTTTGTTTTGATATTTCTAAAATTAAGCATTTCAAATTTTCATCTTGAAATGTTATTTCAATACAAGAAGAGAAATCATTTCATTCTTAAACTAAAAATGAAAAATTAAAAAGAAAGAAGAAAGACATGTAGGGTGATGGTTTCAGCCAGAAAACCAAGTTTTCGCTTTCATTTAATTCTGAAATGGCTTTTTTGTGCTTGAACACTGTCCAGCTTTAGTGCAATTTTTCAGTATGTTCGGGATGCACCTATACATGCATATTTACTGTGCAGTAACCAAAATTACTGCACAGCACAGGCACACGCCTACACACACACACCAGTACTGTGCAGTAAATATGTTGACTTAGGCTGAATTGAGCGTAAATTTGGTATCTGCCTCATGCAAATATCAGATTTACAGCCAGTTAATGTGCAGTACCATACATGTAGACACCTTACTGCACAGTAACCCTGCTGGGTCTTCCCAGCCACTAGGGGGCTGGCCAGAGCTCAGCTCCAGGATGGCGCCCCCTGCCCTCCCCCAGCAGCAGAGTATAAAAGCCTGCAGCCATTTTTTGCCATGGGGCACACCGCACAGGAGTTGCGGGGGCAGGGGCTGCAAGCTCTATGTGCCCGCTGGACAGGACCCAGGCTACTGCTTGTCCTGTCCGCTAGCCAGGGCTGCTCCTTGGCCAGAGGCGAGTGTTGTAAAGGGCTGCAGCCTGTTGTTCCCCCTGCCCAGCCCTCAGAGCTCTCCAGGGCTCCTGCTGGGATGGCTGTGGCAGGGGAGCAGCACCAGCTCCCAGTTCCTGCACACCTTCAGCACTGTCTCCTGTCTTTGCAGCTACGTGCACATGCTGTGGAACACTCCCCTCTGCCACGCGGCTTCCAAGCCCTGGCCTGCCCCACTGCTGAGCACGCCTGAGCTCTGTCCAGGGCCAGCCACAGGGCAGCTGCACGTGGGTCCAGAGAGCTGCCATGGGAGGCACCACTACCATGTCCTCCCTAGCGAGGTGTAGCCCTGCCCACATGTGCATGCCCAAGTCAAGCACCTGGGGTCCCAACTGGACCTAGGAGGAGGTGTGAAACCTCTTGTCCCTCTGGGAAGATGCTAAGGTACAAAGGCAGTTTGCATGGGGTGGATGTTTCACTTTCCATGTTTGAGGCCCTATCGGGTGGAATACATGAGAGAAGCCACTCCCATTCGGTGTAGCAGTGCCGCATAAAGGTCAAGGCCTTGCATACAAAGTGGGTGGACATGATTGACCACAACCATCAGCCCAGTCATGTCTGCAAGACCATGCCCTGTATGCAGGAAATGACCAACATTTTAGTGCCCTGGGACTCAGGCCACAACTTTATGGTTTTCACTAGCAGCCCCAGCCCCACCCTGACCCCTCTGGGCATCACCCAAGGGCCCATCCTCTGGGGAGATGTGTTCAGAACTCCACCTTGCCACCTCCCTGGCTGCTGTACCCACTAGCAACTTAGGGCACCCTGGCCAGTGGCTGCCTTGCCAACTCTGCACCCCCTCACCATGCCACAACATCACCAGCTGCCAGCAGTGCCAGCTTCTCCCTGGGG
Organism: Crocodylus siamensis; assembly: GCF_052110815.1. NCBI lineage: Eukaryota > Metazoa > Chordata > Crocodylia > Crocodylidae > Crocodylus > Crocodylus siamensis. Next base: position 196,930,200 of record NC_143398.1, on the reverse strand, counting down.
TGTGCCCTCTAACTGCCATGGGCCACAGGTACTGGGAGCAGCCACTTGCCGATGCTGACGGGGAGTCCTGCACCAAGCTGCCAGCCTCACCAGCCCCAGACATGTGGCAAGTCCCATACTGAGGGGAAGGTGCTCTCAGTCCTCACTGCAGACCTGGTCCCTGCCCTCACCCCCTATCTGGCCTACCTACACTCCCCAGGGCCCCACTCCACAGCATGCAGAAGTGGGACACAGTTCATAACTTTATTGGGCAGCACATGTCCCCACAACTGGGCAGGCAAGGGCCTCTCACACCCTGAGGAAGGTGTTGATGCCAGTGGCAATACCCGGCCCCTGGTGTAGAGCATCTCATCTCTGAACTGTTGCAAACTCTCACAGAAGGCATCTCTCTTGCCTCTACAGGGCCAACATCTGGACATGAGGGAAAGGCCACCCGCCCCAGCAGGGATGCAGGGTCTGGGTCACCACCACCCACTGCTGGAGCCACCTGGATGTGCCAACACTAGCAGCAGTACACGTAGGACCAGGCAGTCCTGCTTCAGCAGCTGGTGGCAGTGGCAGAGAAGTGGGAGGTATGGGAGCATGCATGGGAGAAGCAGGAGCTGGCATGGTATTTGGGGGACATTGCCCAGGAGGAGGCATTCCAGCAGGTGATGTGGGAGCACTGGGGCCAGATGGAGGCCCTAGAGGAGCACTGCATTGTGCTCTTTGAGTGGCAGACCGAGAGCTAGGACCAGGCAGTAGATGGACGCTGACCATCAGGCCCTGGACACCCTCTTGGGCTTGGTGGGCCAGCCTACACCCCCTGACACTGAGCCCCAGCCCCTCACTCCCACCCTCCACCCCACTACAACCCCCTCCCAGGATTGAGGAGGAGATTCTTCAGCACCTCCCACCTGCAGGAACCCCTAGTCCAGGCCTTGCCCTACTGCAGGTAGGTGGGGATGGTGGTGGGCTCTGTGAGGTGGGGAAGGATGTAAGTTGTTCAGGAAATAAAGCTGTTTTGTGTCACCCACATACATGTCCTGGAGTGGTGCTGGGGTTGGGCAGGAGGTCTGGGATGCATGGGTGGTGGGGCAGGGAGGCTGGAGCAGGGAGTGCAAGTGGAGGTGGCCAGCCAGTCTCCCACAGCCAGTGCTCGAAGCCTAGCTGCCAAGCATTAAGCTGTCCTGGGGCCTGGGCAGGGGGAGCCTGCTGGGGTCAGCAGGGCCAGCATCATGACCAACAGGAGCACAAAGCACTGGTCATTGCTGGTAGGGCCAGGGATAGCCATGGTGCTGGGAGGCAGGGTTGGCAAGGAGGGAGTTGCTGCATACTGCCCCTCCCTGGGCACACAGCTCCCAGAAAGGAAGAGCCTAGCCAAGGATCAAAGCGGGAGGGGGGGCAAGTTTCTAAGATGGTTACCAAGTGTTGGCAGCTGCTTCTGGCATTAGCATAGCTTTCAAATACTGGCAGCCATGTGACTGGAGGCTGAAGAACACCTTGGGCCCATGGCAGGCTGCTTTGCCCTGGGACTAAAGTTAGTCCCAGGTGATCTGCACATGTGGACACCTACCTATTCCTACTTACTGTGCAGTAACTTACTCTGCAGTATATTTAAGCTGGCATAAATGAACATGTAGACACATTGTCTGTGTTCTTAAATTCCCAGACAAAAAGTTAACTACAGATGGAGTTAAAGCCAAAAACACAAAGTAATATCTTCATGGCTAAATAATTTACAAAATAAGTATTTTAAAACTAAGAAACCAGAAGTTAATGATAATTTTATAGAACTCCAATAATTTTAAGGCAAGGAAATACACAGTTAAGATACCCAGACAACTTTAGCTTGACACATGCAATAGCCATACAATAATGCTTTTAATCTTTAAACTCTCAGAGTAGATGTAATCAATTTATAAAGATCCAAACTCTATTTTTTAAAAAAGTATATAGAATCACTACTAGGCAGAGGCAAATTGCCACTATACAGAGAAAAATGTGTTCTGCTTCACTCCTGTGTCAGTTTCTCTGACAATGCCACTTCAGTGCACAAGAGAACAGAAGCAGCAGTGCCATCGAAGAGCATCTTTCAAAACACGGGTGCCAGCATGTGACAACAGGGACCACAGAATCTTTCGATGATGCAACACAGTACATTATACAAACTGCCTCAAAACCTTAGAGGAACTCCTTTTCCAGTGTTTTCAATATTAGTGGTTTAGGATTGCAGCTTGCAAAAGAAACTTTTGCTGTTCTGCAAAAATGTTTCCATTCTATATCTAGGCATAAGTTTAGTGCCTAAATTCACAGTAGAGATAGATGGCCAAGGGAGAGTGGTAGGGAGGTGGGAAGTATCTCAAAATAGTCCATATGTTACTGGTAAGTGTATTCACCTATTATGTGGGATACAAAAGTTTAAATACCCTTCCTGATTCAGAACAGGATGCATCTGGATCTCCACATCCCAAATAAGTGCCTGAAGGCAGGTGATTTGCTGTTTTGGGATGGAGTGCCCTTCTTTTAGTCCCTGCATAAATTCCAAACTTGGGCCTGAGAAACCTTTCCTGGCAAAAGCTTCATCAAAATTGGTATATTACCACAAAAAACTCTTTTATGCAAAATATGACCATCAAAACAGAAACTACATTAACCCCCGCTCCCCCCAAAAAAAAAATAAAAAAGCAACCAAAAACAAACCGTACTCCCTGTCAATTCTATTCAAGGTAAGTCTCATTTTCACAAAGATGAGGCACGTGGCTTTTTCAGAATCTGTCTTCCTCCTCCCATCTTTTTTCTTTACATTGAATAGCAGATGAAATTCAAAACAGCACTGCTGATTTTGAAAGCATTTAGATCAGCAGTAGCTCCTTTTGAGATTGTGATTTAGTTGTATATATATCTTTCTTCATCCACTGCATCTCTTAAGGATCATACTGTTGCAACAAAAATTAATAGGCAGCAACATGATTTTGTTCCTTTGGGACCTAAAGCATAGAACACACTTTTTTATTAAAATTACACTGTTTTCACTTTCAGAGATCATTAAAGCTTTCTTCTTACAATCCCCCAGACAAAGTATATTTCCTCTTATAAGTATTACTGTTCCTTCCCTGAACCAGCCTCATTCATTTTGTTTACATGTTTGGATTTTAGAGGGTGGGCCATGGTTTATTTTATTTTTGTCTTTATTCTATTGCCTTGCACTCAGAAAACATGGTGAAAAAAAGCAAGGCTCAGCAGTTACACTGGGGAAGAGAGCTCTATTCTCCTTCTTTTTACCCCATCTTTCTTGCTATGAAATGAAACTGTTGTACTGGTGAGAAAAAAATTCCCCCAAGCAGTGCTACTGGGCCTTTTGTGCCATCATGTGGGAATCTGGTAACCTTTTCACAACAGCCAGCAATATGACAAAGAGGTGTGTATTCATTCAGTATAAATTCTTAGCAATAATACTGAATCCAGGACTGGTAAAGTTATCAGGCTGTGTCATATCCACTTCATTGTGTTCCTGCCTTAGTTAAACAAGCATTCAGCAAGAGTTCTTATGTTTAAAGACAAGACACTAGTTCATAGGGCAAAAGGTAATGGGACAATTTAACTTTTTAGTTAAGTGCTTTTCCATTAATTGGGCCACACATTGTTAACCTCACAATCATGCACAGTTTTATCCTGAGAAGATTTGCAAGGGTTTTGTGTGCCTTTTGTCAGTTCATGCCATACAGCTTAGCCTGGAGTTAGCAGACAGAGTTATGCAGGACTTCTAATTGCTTCTCATGCATACTTGGGAGAAACAGCAGGTAGCCTCAAACTGAGTTTCTGTAGCTTTAAGTGGTGGTTTAAAGTGTCTGTTTTCATGTGTTTGTTGTTGACAGTTCAATTAGCATGCAGAAGCAGGCTGGGGGATTGAAATGACTTAGCAGGAAGGGTCCACTCTGTCCTATAGATAAGACTAATTTTATTAACATATTAAAAAAGTAGAAGTGGGAAATGCTTTTTACTTGCTGCAGTTATTAAAAATAGATTAACAAAGAGAGGAAGAGAAAAAGAGTTCCTTATTTAAATGGGAATTACAAGAATGACTGCATCTTTAGAGCCATGAAAAATGAAAGTGTTTGAAACGCATGCATTTTAAACGCACAATTTCCCCCCCATGTACAGATACAACTTCTACTTGCCATAACATGGGTGATGACAGAAAGAGAATATATCCCAAATATCATTTGAATGTATTCCAAAGAGTAAATTGTAACAGGATAAGTATAGCTCAAGTAAGATGGTAACCCCAAGGGCTCCAGCAATCTTTGTTAAACAGAGAAACTGTAACCACTGAAGATCAAATAGGCACTGTTATGAAGTCAGTTATCAGAAAATTGGATCTCAGATATAAGACATTCCCCTATAAATAGGGCAGGCAGTGCCGTAGTCTGTCAACATATGCAATTTCAGGTCTCCAAGCTCTTTAGAAATAGCTAGGCCATTTAAGTTATATCAATCCTTTGAACTAAGTAAACAAAATCATCAGGAAAAAAAAAAATGGGGTTTTTTTTGCCTGTATAAGCTGAACTACAGAAGATTTGCCAACATAGCTATAGTATTGGGAATAGCTAGATGCATGCTCTTAGACTAAAACTGCTTTGGGGGTTAGGGCTAAAACATAGTTCAATGTTTCCTGAACTTCTGATACTTGGGAAACATTTTTTTTCCCAGATTGAAATTGGTGGGACACTTCGGGCATTTACACACATGCGGGGAGCCTGTTCCAATGGGCTGGAAATCCAGCACTTTGGAGGGTGTTCTGGAGCATATAAGTTGAAACATTTTGGCAGCCTTGCACGTGCTGAGAAAATGGTGATAGTGCACTTTGAATGTGGGTCAACTCGAAGTGCACCGCCACCATTTGCTCAGCATGGGGATGCACTGCTGATGCACATGATGTGCAGTCACTTTTAATTAGCATGGCTTGCTAATTAAGAGCCCCCAGTGCCATGTCAGGACCACATGTAAAAACTCCCTTCATTCACCAGTCCACCGGCCAGATGCATCTCATCACAGAGCCAGGAAGGGTGGGCCATCCTGCCATGTGGCACTGGTGTGGCTGAAGCCCAATTCAGCCCATTTTTCATGGTGCGCTCCACCACTCTCCTGGCACACTAGTGAGCCACAGCATACCCTTTGGGTATCACTGGTATAGTTATTAGCATAGTCACTGCCATATTGACTCGCACTGTTACTTTAAAACTGCCTAAACCTAAACTGGGAGTGATTCAGGCAAGGAAGTAACTCAGGGGTGAGGGGCTGGCAGGATTGGGAGAGAGAGTTGTCCTTTGGTGGGGGAGCACTAAAATAACCTAGTCAGAGTTGGGGGGATAGGAACAGCACAGCCCTGTGCACCCTGGACAAGTGGCTGGGCTTTCCAAGCCCCTAAGTTGTGCTAGGAACAAGTGCAAGCATTCACTACGTCAGGTTAACCCTTCCTAGATCACATTCACCCATTGTGTATCCAAAATCCTTTAACCTCCTGAAGTAAACTATTTTAGATTGGGTTCACTATTTTGGGGGCAATTTAAGTTCTGCAAACACCTCCACATTTAGAGTGCTCCAACCTTGAAACACCCAAAGATTTCTTGAGCCTATGAGTCTGCTACGAGATGGGCAGGAGGACAAGTTAGGAATTGCTATCATGCAGCCTGGCACACAGGGACATCTGGTCATCAGGGAATTGGTTTAAAAATTAAAGAATAACCTTTGACATTTAGCTTATAAATAAATTTTACCTATTACTCTCCACCTTTTTTTATTTTTTTAAATTGTGGATTAAAATGAGCACACCTATTTTAATAACATGGCTGAATATGCAGAATATCCTAAACTTCTTAGGTATTTAGAAACAGAAGTAATGGCAAAGGTGAAATGCTCAAATGCACAAGAAGGTAATTTTTAAAAAAATACACAACAACCATTCAAAGATAATAAACCATATTTTCTTGTAAACAACATGCCGCAGAATAATACATACCTTGTTATTAAAAGGCAGAATGGCAACAATTTTTTTTCCCTTGTAGTAAGTAGCTGCAGGTAGAAAGCTGAGCCTGATTATTGTTCTGCTCCCTGTGGACCTCTGCAGATGTAAGTGGCAGAATTTTGTATTTGTCATATTCATATAATATGCCCCCAATGTGATTGGCTTGTTTCAAAAAGCTTAGGCTTCATCTTAAGTGCAACACTCAAGTACTCGTATCACTTCAGCTTCAGCACTCATACCCAGGACTGTGAAGTCCCTGCAGTATGACAGCAGCAGTACCGTGGAAGATAAGCCCTGCCGCCTGGGTCCCAGTGGGTTAGGAAGTTCACAGAAGGAAGTAATTGACTTTTTGGACAACACTCCCACCCCTGGAGCTCTCTTTTGTGGCATTACATTCTCCCTACCTAGTTGGTGGAGTTAAATATATTCACAATTCAGTTTTCCCTTTTAAAGGCTTATCATTTCTATCCATGCCACTGTCTGGCTGATAACAGTTTTACAATATATTTTGTGTTTGATTGTTGGGGGAGGCAGGGGTAAGTTCTTGCTTCCTCAAAGGTTGTAGAAGTGTTCAACAAATGAGAAAGCAAGAAGAAGGGTGGGAATTTGAGACAACCCAGGGGAACAAAGGCATCACTGCAGGTTAAGTAATGGAGCTGTCTAATCTTTGAATGAAATGTGATTTACATCCATTCTTCAAGTTTCACTGATATATGAAAATACCCTTGGCCCCTCTGCTACGATTTCTAGCAAAAGTGCTACCTGCAATAGTGGTGCTGTATTTGTGTAGACACCCATTCAGTAAAAGCAGAACTGATTTCATATGTAGGCTCTTATTTCCCATATAGGAAATCAAGCATATATCACCACTACCATTGTGAACTGAATTTGAACCAGTGATCTAAAGACGCTTTAAAATAATAAGCTAAGTCACATGTTTCATTGTAAAAATTAAATGTTACACTTACAGAATTTTAAATTTTATTAATGCAGGTTGGGTTACTGTTACTCAATTAAAAATGTAATAGATTTATTTGAAATGTTTGGTTTTGAACATAGAAAACCAAGTGCTATAGCAATTAAATTAATTATTACAATATACATGTCTAGGAAGTCCCTGTGCTATTTGTATATTTTCTAATCCTTGACATTTCAAAACCTTAACTTAGATTTGTACATTAAATTCTCAGTTATCAACCATCATAAAAAAATGCAAAGCAGAAAGTAGTTTAAGTGTTAGAATAATGAACAAATAACTTTGAAACCACCCTAACATAAAAAAAGGAACCTATTGGTAAGGAGGTTTATAGCTTTGGTTAATTAGATTTACTATATAATCTTGTTTTTATTAGACCACATCATTCACAAATCTTTCATGCTGGCAGCATGTTTTAAACTTGCATAGTTTATTTTTCCCAGTTTTAACTGGAGTAGAGGTGTCTATAATTGCATTGCATTCTCCTCCTCACCCTCTAAAAGACTCTGTGCTTCATTTAAAAGACTATGGAAATTATGCATATATAGAGGAATGTAATGCTGAGGTCTCAAAGCTTTTTGCTTTAGATGTTTAGTAAGGCAAACCACAGTCCTTTTGTTGAGTGGTTAAGAATATGTTTCTTTAACTTATTACAGGATATGGACCTCTAAATGTCTCCTTATAAAATTTATTTGTGAACGGTTAAACTCAATCATCAAGAGTGTGGACTTTATGGGAAAATTAACACAAACCATGTAATTTATGGTGGCATGAAATGAACGTACATCACTTGCATCTGTAGATGGAAGCTTAATATAACAATCTTCAATACAGAGTTGCAGTATATCAAATAACAAAACTCTTGATAGGAACCAGTTTCAGGATCAATCGCAGCCCAAACAAATGCTTCTGAGATATGATCAGGTTAAGTTGTTTAAATTGCAAAGCATATGGGAGTCATCAAATACTGACTTTAAATGTAAATCAGACTTCTTTTCTGAAAGGGTTAAATACACAGTGCTTTCTTTTTCTGCAGGATCAGCAGCTTTCCAAGGCTTTTTTCCTGTTGTCAAAGGTTTTAGAACAGTGTTTTCAAAATGCAATATACATTAATAAAAATGCTATTAAAAAGTACATTAGTCATTTTATAGATGTACATATGCCTACTTTAAAAATATAATTAGATGTACATTAAGACTAATTAGACAGGAATTAATGAGCAGTGTCTTGATTATATATTGAAATATAGACTAATTCTACATTTGGGCACATTTAACATAACGTTACAAATAGTCCCTCTGAAGCATTTTGCTGGATCAAGCTGTAGTTAATATCTTTGACTCATTGAACAACATACTAAATCATATTAAATTATATGCAAAAATGTTAATTGTCCATAAATAAATATCTAAAACCCTTTAAAAAACATCCTTATTAGTAATAACAATTATCAGGAAATAATGTTCTAGTTATTTGAGGTTACATGCCACACTTCTACATTTAGCTGTTAAGAATATGACATTTGGAGACAAGCGCCTTAGAGCAGTTTCCCAACCAGTGTGCTGCAGCACAAAAGTGTGCCCTCAGAAATGGACAGGCGCTGTGGAATTTTGCCACGGCAATGAACTACAATAGGTAGGAGGGTGGGGAATGCCTCAACAGGTGTGCTGCAGTCAATTTTTATTAATGTAAGCATGCCTTGGGCTGGAAAAGTTTGGGAAACGCTGCCTTAGAGGTACCTAGTTACTTGTGATAAAATTAAGCGATTCTACACTGAGGTGACAAAGATACACCCCATGGGGCTCCAAACAGGTCAGAAAATTTAGTGGTGGCAGTGTTAACTGCTGTGGCTCCTGGAACCAGGGCAATTAACATGGCTGCCACTTCTCCTCCTCCTCAATTTGACTGCCACATCTCCTTCTACCAACTTCCAGACCTGTAGGGAACTCCACAGAGCAGACAGTGAGAGATCCAACCCCAAGACCAGCCCTGGTGGACACACATAAAAAGTCACGTCTTGCCGAATCAGGTGGTATTTATGTGCCATCCTACCTTACTTTCTGCCTGATTACAGACTAGCACAGCTAGGTACCTTTCTCCTCCACCCTAAGGAAGTTTCCTTTTTGACTCTCAGTATCAAACAACGTCAACAGCCTACAGCACAATGACAACTCTCAATTCTTTACTTTGGGAGAACATTATCAAGACCAGATCTTTTCTCCTGTACAGTCATAAGCCCACAAATTTAGTAAACCTATGACAGGAGTAATCTCAGTTTCATAAATGACACATGTCCCCAGTGGTTGGGGGTTAGGGAGGGGAAATATGGTGGCAGCAGGAGTGCAGTGGCAGTAAGCAGGGGAGCTCCTGCAGACACCACTAGTGCTGTTGGTGGCTGGGGGGTGGGGGGTGAGTGCTGACCAGGAGCTGGCAACCACCCACAGACACCGCCAGCAGCATCAGCCAGCAGCAATCAGGATCTGACCACCAGGATCTGGGGGAACATCTGTTCACCAGAGCGCCCCATGGGATGACGAGGTCGAACGGTCACAAACTCCTGCAAGACCGTTTCAGGCTGGACATAAGGAAGAATTTCTTTACTGTCCGAGCCCCCAAGGTCTGGAACAGTCTGCCATTGGAGGTGGTTCAAGCGCCTACATTGAACACCTTCAGGAGTAAATTGGATGCTTATCTTGCTGGGATCCTATGACCTCAGCTGACTTCCTGCCCTTTGGGCAGGGGGCTGGACTCGACGATCTCCCGAGGTCCCTTCCAGCCCTAATGTCTATGAAATCTATGAAATTGCGGACTGCCCGCAGACACTGCTGGTGGTGTTGGCTGTGGGATGGTAAGCAGGGACCGCCCACAGGTGCCACTGACCATGTCGGTGGTGCCTTTTTTAGTGGGTACACTACCACGCTCAGGGGGTGCATGCGTACCTATGTGCACCCCCTACATATTGTCCCTGCTCAGTTTGGAGACTTATCGCTAGCCAGTGTTATTCACAGGGCTGTTAACAGCTGAAATGAAGTCTTGATATGGTTTACTTCCCTTCCTTTTCTAGACAACTCTCAACACTACTCCTTGCCAACATCTTCTAAGTTGTACTCAGCAGGACACAGCACCAAGAAAGCAAGAGGGCAAACAAAAAAAGATTAAGGTCTTGGGGGACTGGAGGGCAGAAGGAACAGAAGCGGTGGGGAAAAAAAAATGTAAGGTGCAGGAGGAACATATGGCCAGGCAGAAAGTAGCTAGTGGGAGCATCTACATGAGACAGTACCGCACAGTAGCAATGAGCTACTGCACAGTAGCATTGGCAGGTGCTAGCTGTGATGCAACGCTGCTGTGCTGCAGTAACGAGCTACTGTTCAGTACAGTCTGAAAAAACCATGTGGGGATACTACTGCGCAGTAATACCGGTTACTGTGTAGTCATTAGTACTTGGTTAAAGAAGTACTAAATGACTGTGCGGTAACAACTGCACAATCTGCCACTTGTGTAGATGTGGCCACTGAGAAGCAGAGGAAGAGACAAAACCTTTGCTTGAGTAGAGAAGTCCATTGAAGAGCCAACTGTTAAAATTAGCCAGCTTTATGTGAATATGCTGATGAAGTCCAAGGTATTTTTCTTTGTCTTTTTAGATAAATTGTAATTTGGTAAGGAAATCTACCTGAATGCATGAACATCTTCCGAAAGGTTCAGAACAAGTTTTTACATGTTGGAAACCATGAACTGTTCTTATAGTGTGGAAGAGGAATTAATTGATCCACAACTGATCCAGCCCTCTCATCCTGAGAAATCTCTGACTATAGCTAGCAGAAATTAGTTAGAAGGGAAAAGGTTAACTCCCACCTTCCCAACATTAGGATATTCCCTTGTAGCCTGTAACAATATATTGAACTGAAATATATGAAACTCAGAAAACAATATGAAAATGCCCCAACAGAACCAGTTTGCATCATAACTCATGTCTGTTGTATCTTTACAACATTTCAAAACTTCTGAAAGACTGAAACAACTAGGTAACATGAGGCAAAGGTTCTTGGGAAAGTCATATTTTTACTGTTATTGATGTGCTCTTTTAATTTATTTTTCTACCACTCAAGGGAAGATAGGATCTTACAGTTCTTATGCACAGGGTTCCTATAAATTTCTCTAGAAATCCTACACTTAGATTCAGGAGCATAGTGAAACTTGGCCCTTCAGAGCTAAACAAACAAAAGCTAACACCTAGAAGAAACACCATTTTTCTGCCCTACTGGGAACAAGGCCTGGACCAGTTAGCAAGGAGAGAATTGGTTCTACATCCTTTAGGGGAAGCACCGACTATAAACGAGTTGCACCCGAGTCAGTAGTCATCATGGAAATCCCCTTCCCGCTCCAAAAAATTTGGGAAACAATGAAGAGGACACCTTAGCTTCTGTAAAGAAATGGTTCATGCTTTGTCTCTATCCCCCACTTTCCTCCATTAGATGAGATAAGTGGTCATGTGGGGAAAGGTGGTGGTGAGGGAGGGTTTCTACACACCTTTACAGCACAACATAGTCAGCAGGGGTGGATTTATTGGCAATCCCTGTGAAACCTCACTATCACTATTTGGTTCATTTTACATAATCCTCAAGAGCTGAAGCAGCAGGGGTCACACAGCAACAATTATAAACGCAAATCAAGTTTCAGGGGCATCTAAATTCTAAACCGCTGGTAATTATAAGACACAAGATGCAAACTAGTAAGAAGTGGCATCAAAAGCCAAACAATACAAGAAGAAATTTTAGTTAGCAGGGGTCAAAATGTCCCACTGGAAATAACACAGCCCTAACAATAGACAAGAGGTTTACAGTAGATTCAACATGAAAATTCAAGGATTAAAGGCTTTTGAGTCAACCTAGGGACTTTTCTCTATAATGACAGCAAGAATGTAGACATCAGGATTTGTTTACAGTTTGCTGCATGCATTTAAGTGGAGGAGGACTAAAAGCCCGATTGATCTTGAGGTAAAGTTTACAGTAAGGTATAGCACTGGTTTCCAACCAAGTCCCATAAACACCTGGAATGCATAACAACGTACTGAAAGCCAGTCAATATTGAGCAATTCTCACTGCACCCACAAGTATTACTGTGAGCCACTTCTCTGAAGCAGAATATCTTGCTCTACGTAACTTCAACAATCAACTGGAAAGTTGGTCCTACTTTTACCTCATACATGTATAGATGAAACTATATAAATATGTTAGCTTTTATTTAATGAATTGAAATTCAGCTGATAAACTCAGAGATATCTGTGTGTTACATCTGTTGATCTTTCCTTGGAAAGTGGTATGTTAGATACAAATATGTAATTACAAGTATTTTTGTGCAATTTCTTTCATTCAAAGGTAAATTGACTTGGGCATCATGACTTGGGCTCGGTACAGACATTAAAAAGCCTGAATCAATCTGAGTTGCATGGTTTTCTGTAAGCAGCATAGTTTAGATGAGTAGTGTGTTATTATGGGCACAGACAAAAGAGCAGCTCCCTGCTATAACCCATAACACTTTGCAGGAAGCTTCCCGAGTTACAACAATCCCCCAGACCATTGGTGATACATAAGGGGTGCATACGGCGACACACGGGTACATGCACACCCCCTGGAAGTGCCAGCTGCGAAACTAGAAGTGCCGGTGAAAGTGTACTTCCAGTTTCGCCACTAGCTTGGTGATTGACTGCTGGAGGACCTCCTCCCCCCTGGGTTGGCAATCAGCAGCTGGGGGACCCCTCCAGTCAGTGATCTGGTGCCCCCCCAGACTCAGGAGGCACCAGTCATCCATGCCCCAAACCAAACAGAAGTTAACTGTTCGGTCTGGGGGAGAGGGTTGGGGAATCCAGCTGTTGGCTGCAAGCCTGCAGCCAGTTTCCCGTAGCAATGGCCCCTCCTCTCTCCCAGCACAAGTGCTGTTTTGAGAATGGGAGCAGTGAAGGGGAGTGGAGGGAGGTTCTAGGGGTCCCCAGCCAGCACTGGAGGTTGGGGTGGGTGGATTTGAGTCCCCCCCACCTCATGGGGAGCTCCAACCCACCTATCCCACCCCCCAGTGACAGCTGAAAAATCCCCAAACTGAACAGCCCCCACTTTTTTTCTCCCCTTCCATTCTGAAAACAGCTCCAAGGGTGGGAGGCAGGCAAACATAAGTTACTGAAAATGCTATGTTTTGAAGCATCTTCATCTGAACCCTCATGCAATGAGGGTTCTGATTTTTATGGGATGGATCAGGCCCTTTTAAAGCACTTTGCAACTGTGCACTTCTGTTTGGTGACAGCTGTTGAGGGCTTTCAGGGGCCAGATCAAGCAAAAATTGTCACTCCTGTCTGCACGTTGTGAGGAGCTGGTATCACTTCTATGCTTAAAAAGTTACACATCCCTTATTTCCATGCCCTACTTTTAAATTGTTCATGATTGCCAAGGTCTAGCTACTTAGACTAAATATTATGCTGAGTACTTGTCAAAGGTTGAAATCTTTGGAAAATTTCACCAAGAATAGCTCAGCCATTTCTAAGTGCAAGATTAAGGGGAAAGTGTATTGTCATTTTTAACATCGAGAACATTTTTTTTTCACTGAGAAGGTTTAGCACCTCCCTGTGGCTGGCACTTGAAATTTGACAGTGTCAGGGATACTATACCTGCGAGGTAATGCCCATATCTGGCCAAGTAATATCTTAGGGGGAAAAGAAAAGCAAAAAACCCAAACAAACAAAATCTCCATTTGCACATGGTCCATTGAGATTCGTTACAGCTTGACTGCTAAATTCTTAGAAGATTCAGAACACTGAATATTCTCCAGAGATGGAACAAAGGCAGTTGCTATAAGCTACTAAAACTGGTCACAAAGACTACGAGCAAGGAAACCAGCTCTGATGCTTAGACAGCATGTGGAAGAATGCAAGCCTGGTTCACATGGCCCTGGGGCAGGCACGGGGGAAGGCTGTGGAGGAAAGTGGGGTAAACTGGTACACAAACAGCGGAGGTGGGAGACAGAGACACTTGGACAGGGAGCTGGAAGGGCAGGAGAACATGGGAGATGATGGGGAGAAGATTAGAAGTGACGCACAGCAAAGAATAGTAATGAGGGTGGGAAGGACAGATCAGACAAGAGCTATAGAGGAGGTGAATGGACTGGCTGGGCAAGGAGGTTGCAAACAGAAAATAAGACTAGATTGAGATTGTCAGGTTAGGATCCCATAGCTGGGAGATTAGAACTGGCCAGACAAGAAGACAGGGCCTACGAGTCTGGGGAAGAGGAAGATTAAATTTCTGACAGAGGAAAGAACATGGATTTGCTGTGAAAAGAAAATGATTAAGATAATGAAGTCAAGGACAGGATGTTGAGACTTGCTAGACAGGGAGTTTTAGATTGCGGTTTGAAACTGTAACTAGAACCGGTGGTAGGGAAAAGAGAGAAACATGACTGGGACAGCAAGAGCCTGGAGAGGCTAAGGCTTGGAGGACATATGGGAAGTGTGTGCACGTTATTAGAGCACATGTTACTCCAGACCCTGGAATAGAACCCAAGAAATTTGGGTCCCACCACTCTTCTGCTGTCAGTCTCATCTCTGAACTTTACTGCCAAAGACCACATTGGATCCCACTCAAAAGTTGGTCCAAAGTGAGAATAAACGACTTGTTTTTGCTGGCATTTATTCTCTTAGCCGATGTGGCATACATCTGCATAGCCACCTGCTGATGAACCATATGGGTGTCAACACAATTCCAGACAGTGGAATTTCAGGGTGGGGGGAGGAGGGGATCCCTCCTTGTACTTTTTTAATCTGGGCAATTATACATAAGAACTCTATTAAAGGACTCTATAAATTTGCACAATGAAGCGCTTAAAAAAGTTTGGAAGTGCTGGAATTGAGGTAATCCATGCAACCCTGGTTTGAGTCCCCTGTGCATATACATTATGGTATTGGTTTTAGTTAAACGGCAACATGCTGTTTTGTCCCATAGGGCCCCTGCCTCATTCAGGGAACAGACAGTTATTCAACAGTTCTTAATATTACCCATGTTCAACCTCCATCTGTAGGCCTCTTTAATGCTCGTAATCCACATCCTGCCCTGATTACAGTTATTCTTGAAGCATCCATGTGCCTCACAAACATTAATTTCATACAACACAACCAGCTGGTAATGCTCTTATTTTCCAACTGAGTAACAAGGATCAAAACTGAAATTGTCAAGAGTACCTACTAATTTTGAGGACCTGACTTGAGATACCAACAACTTGACTTTTCAGAGAATTTAGCATGTTCTAATACTTGGAAATGTGTGTTCAAAGGACAGCCCTGATCATTTTCAACTTGCAAGAGCTCAGCACTTCTGCCAGTTTGACCCCAGGTGACTCACGGGTCCCCAGAAAATGAACATAACAATTATGGCCAAATTGAAAACATTCACATTAAGTGCCTTACTCAGAGTCACATAGGAACTCTATGCAAGAATGAATACAGAACTGAGATCTCAAGAATGAGATGCTACTGAGAGGCCACATCTTCTGTTGCTCCCTTCCGGATTCACTATCAACATACTTTTCAATTTCTCCAAAAATAAGACAGCAGCTAGTTGACAACAGCTTCATTTGCTGCCCAGTCCAGATTTACTGCCCAGTCTGGATTCAATTTGTGAGGAGGGCAATGAATTAGGAGGGTGAAGCAAATAATAAAACAACAACAACAATAATCAAATGATTAAATATTGTTTCATAATGCAGAAAGGAGCACATGAAATTGGCACGAGTAGTCTTAATTCAGCTATTCGGCCCCAGAACAGCTCCACAGTGGCTGGAGGCAGTGTTTGCACCACAACCTCTGGGGAGGTAGGAAAGGGAAGAGCAACCAGACAGAAGCGGTGTTACAGGCACAGCTTCGCATGCCCTCATTCTCCGTGCTCAGCCCCAGTATAGGCATGGGCACAGGCAAAGCCCTGTGGCCCGCTCCAGCCCACATGTTGTCAACCCTTGGTCTATGACTATGTGATATTTTCAATTCTTAGGATTCTGAAGAATGTTAAAAGGTGCCATAAGCCAATGGCGTCAGTCAATTTGGAAAATACTTGGCATTACATAGCCATTCCTTAATGTAACTAAGACTTTTTTCAGAATGAATGAACTTTATGCAAATTAAAACTATTTAGCACATACTTGGCACTGTGCAAGTTCAAATAGCTGCTCAAGCTTTAACTAAAGCAAGCTGTCTAAACATTATCCAATACATATTATCCCCATTTTACTGATGCAAAAATGGAGGCAGAGAGCTGAAGTGACTTGCTCAAGACTACACAGGAAATTACTGGAAGAGTCAGGTTTAGAATTTAGGACTTCCCAACTGTCCGACTCCTCATCTATTGCGTTTCACAGCAATATGGAAGCTTCTCTTTAAGAAAGCAACCTTTTTATAAAAAGCTCACATATTTCATATCTCCACTAATTTCTACACTGCAAGCTGGAAATTGAGACTTACTACATATCTGGAAAACATCATATCAGATGGCTCCGAAGTTGGAATATAGCCTGAAACTCTCCAGCAGTTAGGAAGCGTGGGAAGAATTATGTACTAGTTAATGTAATGCTCAGAGGAATGGGATTGAAATCCAGCAAGGTTACAGGTCAGCTGGGGTGGACAAATACATTTCTCTCAGGAATCCTGATGGGAACAAAGGATTTGTTCATAGAAAGACAGACAAATCAAGAGCAGATTGAGAATCAGGGCCTGATTTTATTCAATATGAAGCCAAGGAGGTTTTTACTATTTATCAGTTTCAGTGCAATTAAGCCAGAGGCATTATGAATGAAACAGAAATTTGACTTTCTTTTTTGCCTATTTCCTGGTCTTATTATGTGGGTGAATGAATAATCAGGAATCTGGTCTTAAGTGTACAGACCAGTAGGTTATTATCAGTAAAGACAACTACATTTCATGTGTTTGCATATTTTTGCTCTCTCTTTTATCCTTGAGCTCAGTTTTTTGGTTTTTTTGTACAGATTTGTAAATTATAAAAGGAGAGGGGACATTTAACAATACAAGGGTTGTCAGAATCAGCATTTACCAAATGTTACCATGCAACATTGCCCAACTGGAAGGAATTGTAACAAATTACAAGTTTATAATGGTGTTCCTTAAGCTGTCTGTCATATAGAAAATTTGCAAGAGAGCTAGGAACAGAACTCAAAAGTCCTGACTTCCTGCCTAATCATTTAGACTATCGGTATTACTCTATGTATGGAGAATACCTTGTACTAGTGTTGTGAATGTTTTTGAAATTATTTCAGCTCAGTAAAGGAAAACTGGAATGTCTGAGAAATCTATACCAGGTCTTAAACCTTCACAGCTGTATTACTTTCCCAGTGTTTTGTGTTCTCTCTTTCAACCTTTTCCTCCATAAGTTCAACTAGAAACTCTTTGGGGTCAATATCTTCTAGGTCAGTACAGTACCATGTACCCCATTGTTATTATTATAACAAATCACATCTTCCCCATTAGTAGAGCTTAGGCACTCCATTTCCTCAGAGGATGCACAATATATATCCAGGCTGTAAGTCAGAATGGAAAGGTTTTACCTGCTCATCAGTCTGAGCTTCTGGCGATATTTCCTTAGGCTTGGTTCACTCAAATCTTATAAAAATATAGCCTCGGTCAGGTTAAAGCATACCAGTGTAAAATATTTTCTTGTTCTTTGAAATCTCACTCTGCATTTTTAAATATTGATTTTACCCTTATATTGACAGCACCCTCCTAGCATTGTGCATCTAGATTTTACAATATGTGGACATTATAAGCAAAATAGGAAATCTGAGACCCTCGGTCTTTAAATGGACCTGACATCTATTGATTTTATTGGAAGCAGGACTAAATCTGTAGCAACATCCAGACAAAAATTAAACCTAGTCACTATTTTCATGTTATTGCTAATAGATGCAGTGCTAAGACATACAAGTTTTCTATACACAATTAAAAATCAGTCAAAACCAGAAACCAAGTTAGGCTTGTGAAAGGTGATTCTAACAGGTTTGCTCCTCATACTCTCTCATTTGCTGTTCCTGTTACAATAGGAAATGCTGCCTTATGATAAGCAATGTCTTACTAATTAGCTACAGGGATTTTAGGTGCATATTTGCTCCCTAAAATAATAAAATACAGATGTGGTAAAGTCATGATTTCTATCCATCAGTCTATGCATCCCACAGCATTGAATCATAAGTGTGTGTGTGCATGTGGCACAGTAAAATACACATGGTATCCACAGTTAATACATGGGCCAAGTTGGCTGTCACATGCATTTTTGTCAGCTTATTCAGTCCATCTGTACTTGTTTGTCCTTTTGTAATATGATCTGTTTTCTTTCTCATTGAATTGTGCAAGGTGAACAGAAAAAATAAAATTTAACAGTTTAACATCTGTAATCATCACAGACAAACCCTGCTTCAAACTTCAGTGAAACCAAGCCTGGCTGGCCCTAAAGTGGTTCTACTTCAGAGAAGAAAGCAATGCTAAAACAAGATAGTACATACCTTTTGTATTACTGTGGAGTTTGATAGGTGAGAAGGAAGAGAAAATTAAGAATCAACTCCCTTTAGCACACGGGTAGTTATTCTCTTCCAATGGAAGGGAAGGAATCAGAGCTCTTACTAGGACTGTGGAAGTTCAGAAGCTACAAGAGCCTCAGCATGCCTGAATTTCTGCTCTTTAACTTCAGAAGAACTCCTCCCTGCAGACAGCATGCTAACAATCACAGCCCGTTTCTTCTAGGTGAGTATAAAAAAGCGGCCTTCTCCTAAGAGAACTCATACATAGATTTAAATAGCATGTATTAAGATACTTTTCAGCCAAAAAGCTGCAAATAAACTGCTACTGTCCTTATCTGGCAAGATCCTGCTCAGGATACCACCAACATCCAAAGCAACAAGTTACCCTATGGACCCTGCTCTCTTTCAGATATGGTAGATAGCCTCAATTGGTACAGGAGCAACATTGTTTTGAGGTCTCAGTGGATAATTTTATAACTAACCACCAATATGTTCAGAAGTATTGAAAAACTTGCACATAACTTGCTTATGAAGTAATAACCATAGTCTTGGCTGAACATGAACAGAGATCAAGGTGCTCAACAACCAAATATTTACTGTACCCTTCTCTAGTTATCTTTATTGAAACCTTCTTATCTAGCCACAAGCCACTTACAAGCTCTTACCTCTCTGTAGGACCTGTCTTCTTAGATGGGTGGGTCCTTCCCCTTAAAGCATACCTTAGAAGAAACAGGAACAACTATAATTCTCAATCCCTGTACTATCCTGGAAGACAGGGAGAATAGCTCCTTCTTATCCTCTTTATTAACTTCTGAGGAACAGCTGAGGTTAATAGGGATAACATGAAAATCCACCCCTTTCCCAACTGCTTTCCATGATGCAACCCAACAGGTGAAACAAAACCAAATTTTCAGCTACCAGGGATCCAGGGCCTGAAAATATACAAGAGCAAGTTTGTGTGGTAAAGCTACGACTATTCCCTTTACTTCTCTATACCCCTTTTCTCTGTACTCTATTCAAAGTTACTTAAAATCTGAATGGGGGGGATTTCTGTCCTCTATGTACTTCTGAACTACCAGAACCAAGACTGGAATAGAGACAGGAGCTTTTCAAACAATTACCTGATTGAAGCCCTTCCAACTATTTCTTGGCCAATGCTACTTGTAATATTCAGTTAACATTAAATCAGCTAGCTTCAAACCAGCTAGTTCAACACAAAAGTCTTGATATCCCATGACTAAACTCTTGACCATAGGAGATGGTGCCAGATTGGGTAAGAAGCTTCACTGATGCTCCAGAAGTATGAGTTTAAGCTTTGCTCACTACTTGTGAAAAAGGATGCCCCTAATCAAGATAGTTGTAAATGGTGACCTGGGCTTCTGGGCTAGAAAGTTAAAGGCAGCTGGATGTGATGCTAGCTATATAACCTTTTTGTGCTGTTGCCTATAAATATTGGTGTTCTTTAAGCATAATGGGCCACAAGGCACAGGAAGAACTTTGCCTTCTTCTGAATATTTCCTAACTGCAGGAATAGTAAGACTATGACAGTGGA
The DNA here is from genome assembly GCF_052110815.1 of Crocodylus siamensis. NCBI lineage: Eukaryota > Metazoa > Chordata > Crocodylia > Crocodylidae > Crocodylus > Crocodylus siamensis. The sequence goes on along the minus strand of NC_143398.1, from coordinate 196,910,112 downwards.
AACTGTAGAATATTCTTCAGTGAGATATTCAGAAATGCAGTAAATAGGCATCTATTTGAAATGGTTTAAGAGCAACATGCTGCATCTGGGCAGAGGATTTGATTAGATAAACTTTCGAGTCCTTTCAAATTACATGACTTTATGATGAAGTGATGTTGTTGCTGTGATAGTCCAGAAGAAATTTGAGAAGCAAGAATTCTTGTGGATGATATCTTCTATTGGGTCAACTGTACGGGTGGTATAAACATAGACAAGCTTTCCGGATCACAGTACTTGAGGCTTGATGATGGGTACTGTGATACCAGGAAGCTTGCCTATGTCTATACCAGCAGTACAGTTGGTCCAATAAAGATATCACTCACCAGAGCGTGCTTCTCACATGATTCTGTGAAGGCATCCACAGATCCCGAAGCATCCACTCCCCCGATTTACATCAAGACTTTTACATTAAGTTGAAATTTCAAGACAGGAAATCTGTCTTTCTATGTAGTTTTACAGTATCCAGCACAACAGATGCTTAGCTCTGGAACTCTTGGTTAATAATTTTGTTCCGTGACATTATAATGAACATTTTGGAACACTTTCCATGTTTTTATCACTTTATTCACATTGTATTTCAATAGATTGTTTTCAACCACCTAAAAACTGCAGTGTTGTTTCCTACATATGAAAAGCAACCTTGATACATATAGATACCAAAGGAAAGGATATACAGTATTTACAACTGAAAACGCAGTAATAGTTTGCAATATATGTGTTTTATTTTCTGTGTACCATACCTCAGAAGCTTGGTATTCTACTTATATCATTCTAGTTAAAAAAAAATTAAAAAGAGAGAGCGAGGCAGGGTATTCAAACTGTTGGCACTGGCTCTGAAGAATTCTGTTAGAGGAGGGTAATGAAGCCTTTTTTGCTGGCACATACTGCAGACAATAATACATCATGGTTTATAAAAAATGTGCATTTGGGGCAAAAGTCAGGATAAGGTCTCTGTTGACAACCATAATTCTTTTATTAGACGTACTTTACTGAACATTGAACACTGATGTTTATGTAGGCACAGAAACAGAATAACAGCACAAAATCGAAATGATAAAGTGCAGACCTGTACTGAGAAGCAGGCCTGGTAAGACAGTCTACTCTTACAACTCAGCAGAAAATAAAAAGGAACTGAGTTTAAAAGAGAGTAAGTATACCGTAAATTATGTTCTGAGTTAACAGAACTATACAGCATTTCCCACAAGAATAAAAGCATTTAAAAAACAAGTCCATGTGTATAAGCACACAGTAGGTTTTTGTCATGGTGAATGCTGGAACTGAGACTTAGACTCACAGAAGTGGTTTATTAGAGAGGAAGCAAATTTAACAGCTCTGCACAGGTTAGAACAGTTATCTTAAAATGATCCCTTTCCTTAATGCTGACTAGTATTTTCATGAAGTGAATTCTAACAGTGACCCAAAAATTCATGTTAACTTCAAAAAGTCATATATTTAAATTATGGTTTTCAACCTGTCGGCAATTCTTTACTGTGTTTTTGGCTAACCCTACATTTTTCTTTTTTTGCTATTTGTTTCTCCAGAAATGCTGAATGATTTTTAACTTGTATGTATATATGGCAACTATATTTCAAACTAAATTTTATACACTTGACAAAACAAAAACCAAAACGGTTTCTACAACCATGATCAAGTGTGTGATGAGAAGGGACAGAGGCAGGGAAGTTGAGTTAAAGTCATGTTTTTAGATTCTGGCCTATGTTAGATCCAATTCCTACATGTGCCATAAATTTCTAAGCAAGGTTCAGATGATAAAACAGTAAGCGGTGCTTCTGATAACATCAGTCCTGCTTTTTTTTTTTTTTATCTCCTTAAGGCAGTCTTCCACAGTTATTAGCAAAATAAAATATATATATTTTCAGGGTTGGTGCACACACCAAAAAAGCAGAAAACAGAAGGGAAAATAAAACTAATATCAAACTACAACATGATTTTGTAGTAAACAATAGAATATAACGTGCAATAGTGCAATTTCTCCTTTGCTCCAACAATGCAAGTCTTAATATATTGTCCATTGATTTTTTACATCCAGCATTTCACATTTAATTGCGTGTTTGTCGTGGATTATTATTCTTGCCAGACTTTTGAGCAGAATCACTTTGACCAGGCTCATTTTTGTTTTTTCCAGAATGACGGAGTTTCTGATCCCAGCGCTGAACATTTAAACAAAATTAAAAAAATAAAAATAAAACAAAGAACAGAAGGAAAAAATATTTAATGAAAGTACAATTGCATTGTGCTTCAAACTTTCCTGAAACATATTTATATAAAACTAGTTCATAAATTATAATCAAATGCCAGAAAACAACATTTCTAAAAGATCTTGGCCTCCCAAGGAATGATGTCAGAATAATTAAAGAATCTCATGATGGATCCAGAGGCATGAGTCTGAGCTCAATTTCAGATCTGTGCTGAAGTCTGCCACTCCCTCACCAATCCAACTCTAAAGACCGGGAGCTCAGGGGTGGGTGGGCATGAATTCTAGCCTTATTACAACCCTTGTAAGCAATTTGCCAGCTTTCAGGTTCAGTTGGATAATATGTGGCTATCATAGAAAATGCTTAAGACTTTATAGAGGAAAAGTAAATACACGATTTAACAGGACAGCTCTTAGAGATATATACCAGAAGGATTACCTATCCAATCCATAATTTACAAGGTGTATCAGGACTTTGTTTGCATGTTCTAAGTGACACTTTATTTCTTAAATCTTGTTACTTCACCTGGATTTTTCAGTAGGGATGTGCCATTTTAAGGATTCAAAAGCTAGCTACTTACTGGGCACATCTACACAAGATGGTATGGCACAGTGGTTACTGCACATGTATTTAGTACTTGTATAAGCAAATACTAAATAAATACACATTAACCGGGCTTACTGCACAGTTGGGCCAGTGAATGTCTTTTAAGTGATGCTACTGCACAGCAGCCTAATGATACTGGGCAGTAGCATATTAGCACTGTCTGTGATATGACGTGCTACTGTGCAGTATTATTAGGCTACTGCACAGTCAGCATCTCATAAAGATGTACCCTTCTGAGGCCATAATTTTGCAAGCTGATTTCCACAAACAACCCCTAATGGGGCTCTGTGTGGATGCACTGGTCTACTCACATGAATCAGTTGACAGGCTCAGAGTCTCAGGGCCCAATCCTATGAGATGTTGATGCCCCTCACCAGCAGTGGAGGGCCCTCAGCATCTCATGAGATCATGCCTTAAAAAATACACAATGTGTTTTTACACAGTTAGAAACGTGTAAAATTTACAGAACAAAGACTTTAGGAGAGCTTCAGGTAGATTATTTATAATATAGAGAATTTTGAAAGAAAAAAAATTAGCTTCACCCTAAGACTCCCTTCTAGCTGCTACAACTTAGAATTGTAGTGATGTTCTAGGACATAAGAACCAGCAAGTGAAAGTTTCTTGTACAAACTGAAAAAAATGCAAATAAGAGAGATACACTGCACAACAAAAAGCAAATAAGATTTTAGTAGCCTTGACCCCAAGCCTGCAGATGTTCTGAATTCATTCAAGTAGACTCACTAACATCAGAGTTATGTGAATGCACCCTGTTGATGCATAAAATTAGGGACATGCCTTACTTGTAGAACCAGAGACCTTAGGCCTTGTTAGAAGCATAAATAAGAAATTTTTTTAGCTTAAGGGGTTTGCTATTAATGCTACTTTAAAAAAAACCCAAAAAAACAGATTTAATCAAACAACTGTTGGCTGCCCAGGAGACCATATTAACATAATGTGAAAAAACTGGCCAAAAGTGGGAGATGATGAATCAAGCAGGAAAGTACCTTACAGTTTTTTTAAATAGAATGTAAGTAAAGCCACCTGTGAACATTTTTGGGAAAACAGGATGGAAAAAGGATCAAGTATTTAAAAAAGCAGAGCTGGCCAAAAGAGCCTGTATTTGTGGTATAATCAAATGGTAATGAAGCTAGCAGGACTGTATCATAACCTTTTGCAGCAGAACAAGCATTAACAGGTAATTGAAGTCACACTAATGGTTTCATCGTGCTTCAACAAGTCACTACTGGTCTGTTCACTGGAGGCACTGAGTCAGCCCAATTCCAAATGAGATCAATGGGTGTTGAAAGCAGCTCTGCACATTACAGGGTCAGGCTCTCCTCACATCCAGGATGAGGTGTGATACTATTATACTTTTCCACTGGAGCATATAAGTTTGTAAAGCTCCCAAATGATTCAAAATGGCTTGATTCAAAAAGGGAAAAAAACCCCTCAGAAGAAGTAGACAGGATTCAAATGCAATGTTTTTCACTCTGGTCCCAAATACAAGCAATCACATGTCTGGCTAATGATACACAAACTACTGTGCGGATGGAGCAATGGGAGATATACTTCCAAGCAGCAGCAACCAAGGGCAAAAGCAGAATAAATCTAGCTAATGCAGTTGGAGATGCTTTTGGGAAGATTACTGTGAAGAATGAGCAGGAATAGTATAAGATTCTCAGCATAGCATTTCCACCCTGTTGATGTTTTACTTTGGCCTGAGGAAACTAAAGAGTGGATTCTATAATTGCTTGAAACATTGTTTCTTTTTTGTTAGGTTTGTGATTTGCATTATGTCATTCACAGCAATATTAGTTTTGTGGCACCATTTTCTTTTGAGGTGGGAAAGAGGTGAGATTCTAGAGGTAGAGAAAAAAATGTTTCCTGGTGTTGAAAGATATGCCTGAAATGATGGTATATTTCCACTTTGAAAAAAAAATGGTGCGATGGAGAATTTCACATGCCAAGAAAATAATAATAATACTAGTACCAAAAACTTGAAGTTAACGTGGTACTGAAGAACAGCAACACACTGTTGTTTGTTCTGTGTTCTGGAGTTGTGAATGAAACCAGATAAAACAATGATTTAAATAAACTGCCCAATCCTGTTAGCCTACACAATATCATAAAAGAAGTATGAATGACACATAGACCCAAAAGAATTTCCATGTGTGTAGAGAATATTATTTTCCCAATAATTACCATTAAAACTTTTAAAGAAAATTATGGGGAAAGAAGCAGAAAGATGTAGGCAATCTTATTTAAGTCAAATCCACATGTTGATGCGATTGGTTAGAACAAAAATATTTCATGTCAAATGATGTCTCATGTAAAACTGCTAAGGTCATTTGTACTTTGCTATGTGTCAGACATAAGATCTGACACATGATTTTGTGTCAATGGGAGACAATGATTTTGTGGGTGTACAAGAATTAAAAGATATTGAGATGGAGACTGTATCATGCTTTTGTTTGCTCCAATTCCTATATATTTATCTTTTTTTCTGTAAACTATGAAATCCCCTTCTTGTATTTTCCATTCACAGTGCAGCAAGAAACCAATCCTACGTAATTTAAAGAATAATACCGTATTTTAAAAAAATAACATTTCAGATATACAAATTACTATATTATCCTAAGTCTAGCAAGTAATAAGGTAACTGAAGCTACCAGTGTAGGTAAGAACACTGGTCAGCACAGAATATATTGTGAACATAAAGTCAAATTTTAAGTCAGTTGCCACTAGCAGATTCAACAACTAAAAGTTTAACCTTAGATTCTCATAAGAACATTCAAATATCTCACATAAATGAGATGAAAATAAATTTGTAAAACTACCTTTTTCCTTTAGCTTAATGTACAAGATTCCCAAAGAATAGGATAAGAGCTGCAGATGCAGAATTTGGCTGCTCCTACTTATTGAAATCAATGGTCCAGGTTTCACTCACTGCTATATTGGTGTAAATCTGGAGTAGCTCCATTTATTTAAATTATATTAATCTATCTTTATCCCTACAATCAGAATTTAGCTAAATAAACATTTACTCAAATTAATGAGCAAAGGATTGGATCTTGTACTTTTATTTTCTCTTTCCTCTCTTAAAATTAAGGGTCAGATATTATTTTGAATGTTATGATCATAGGTAGGGACCTACCTAAATTGCGGTTTCATGGCTTTCACAGAAACCGTGAAAAACAGCCTTGTCCACTGGGAAAAGCAGCATTGGCTGCAATTTCCCATGAAATCAACCTAAACAAAAGCAGCAGTAGGTGAAGGTGCCCTCTGCCAATCAGTGGCAAGGGGCGGGGCAAAGAAAACAATAATGACAGACTGAGTGATGGCTTCCTCCACCAATCAGTGCCAAGGGGCAGGGCTGCCAGGGTCTCTCTGCCAATCAGTGGCAAGTGGTGTGGTCTCTGCAAAATGGCCATGAAATCAGATCTGTGCACTGCTAGTGGGGTGTGAAAAACACATTGTCTTGCTGCAACTTAGGTAAGTCCCTAATTATAGGATCATGAAATGTTGTCTTACCTTTACTTTTTTACCAAGACGATCCTTCCATTTTTCTGCTATGGAGCCTTCTACCAAGAGTAACCTACACATTGCAAATACACCAGTTATTTTATTATCAAGGCATGTGTATGCTGTACATGTTAACATAGACAAAACTAAAAGCATTTACTTAAGGGGACAGGTAGAGATCCTTTTCATATCGAACAGTGATAAGTTAATTCCATTAACAGGCATTGATAATTAATCCTGAAAAGAATTCTGCCCAGTTTTCCTTAGATAGAATAATGGTAGATTCAAAATGAGGCTTCATGGGCTGGGGAATAGACTAGAGAAAATACTTCTTTTAAATCACTGAGAAAAAAGTTACCTGGAGCGTTCCTCATCTTCATAGCCCATTATGATATATTCTTCATTAGTGTTGAGTGGTGGGCACAGACAACCAGAGTTTGTGTAAAGGTTAACTGTGTCTCTAGGAATGTTTACCAAGGATGATTTTAGAATCTCCTTTACTTCTACAACTGCAGTGACATCATGACATTTAGTCTTCACCTCCTTCACTTTAGCTCGAATGACTGGGAAAATATAACAAAGAGTGTAGTTAACAAAAGCAAATAATGCAGGTCACCCCCATTCCTGACCTTCTGGACTATTCTTTTGTGCGTTCCTTTATCAAAAGCTTATGTGAACTCTAGCAAGATTTTGCCCAGTCTCCCAGCCCCACTTCTTTTCTTTATCACTTCCTTCTCTACTATGAGTACATTACACTTTCAGGTGGTCCAGGATAGCTATGAGTAATGTACATATGCTTGCAGGGAATGATTTGGCAGTGGGACATTTATCTTGTGCTCTGCAGAGTTTATTTTTAGCATCCATCTTGTATTCAACTCTGCATCTTCAATTCCAAGTTTTATAAATTATATAATTGCCTCCTTTACAGCCATCTTATACTATAGCTGCTTCCTTCTTGTTCCGTTTCAGCATGGATTGCCCTATAAGCTTGCCCTTAATTTGTCATCCTCAGCTTTTCACAAAATTGAGAGTATGCTTGAAAACTTTATTGTATCATTATCCCTATTGGGTGAAAGGACCTTCCCTTTTCTCTTCTCCCTCCAGTGACCCATCACCAATCTCCTTTTTTCCTATGAACTCCAAATGCTCCTGATCTTGACCTAATGACCTAATTGTTTCTTCTCTGATCCCTTCATTCTCCCATCAGTTGCATAGTAGGGAAAGTTGCCTTTCAAGGGGAAAAGTTTTTTTCAGATCTGTCATGGAGACCAATGAACTAACACCACATGCAAATACAGAGTAAATCCAGAGGTCATACTCAAGGGAGTACTATATCTTGCACAGCACAAGTCACAGAATCCCTCTCCATTTTAGATCCCAAATTCCTCAGATTCTTAATTTCTTACAACCTGTGCAAAAAGGTAAAATGGAAGAAATAATGAAAGAGAGAGAAAATCCATTGACCAAGAAAACCCCACTTTTCATATACTCAAGTGTTCCACATTATATTGCATTCACCACCCAAATTTTACCCAACCTCATACACTTTATTAAAACCGCCTAAGACTTGAACACAAAACTCATTTTGTTTCAGCCCTCCTTTAACTGCATTTCCAAAGTTCTTTAAATTCAAAAGAAAGAAAAGAAGAAAATAGTGTAACACAATATAAAAATGATCCTTGTTCTTTCCAGAACACCCCCACATAATCAGCAGTTGCTGGCTCAGTAAATCTCTACCACATGCAGGTGCATTATCCATTGGAGAATACTCACACCACAAAACTGACCAAACATATCAACAAATAAAACAACTGGCTGCTGCAGAAAACTGCAGTTATGTTCCATTTCACTAAAAGCAATACTACACTGATGTCTTTTAACAGAATTTCTTTTACTGATAACATATCTCACACCACTTCGTCTGATACCAATTTGGTATTATACTCACATGCAGTTATAAACTCAATGAAAGCTCAATAAAAGCTACTTTCAAACCAAGATCCTGGTCATGCAAAATCATCTTCTTAAGTTCATTGAACAACAGTAGCAACTCAGACAAGCAAGGTCCTCACACATTAATATCTCAAGGGCCCAATTGTGCAATTTCTACTCATAAATATTTTACTTATGCAAATAGTATTCATTAGGTCAGTCTGTTTAAGGGAGACTTGTATGAATAAAAGCTACAGACTGGACCCAGGAGACATTTGAAGAACAGGGCAATCTGGACAACTGAGAACATAATATAGATACCATCAGGTTGTGCAGATGTTACTGACAACATAACTTGGCCAGCAAGATGCTCATTACTGGCAATGATGCATGAGAAACAAGGAATCCATCTTGAATGTCAGATCCCAAAGTGAGTTTGCAGGGATAGTGGTTAGTAAAAATGTCCTTTTTGTAAGAAAAGACAATTTGAACTGAAAATCAAAGAGGGTTTCAAACATAGAAAGCCAATATGTCATTTCTGTTAAGCAACTTTTCAGACTAGAACTATATTTAAGTGCATAAATTCTTACTTCTCCTGTGGATCCAACAAAGTGGCACTCCATGTAGCTGGCATCAAGAGTGAAAAACAGTAGCACTGTGCAACAAGCATCTTGTGCTTGTATGTTAACACTGAAATATTACATCAAAATCATTCACAGAACATTTTAATCTGAAAAACTAAACTTTACTGAATTCCTAAAATTAAAATATTATTATTAAAAGATTACGCCATCCATTCATCATCCTCTTGTAAGGGCAACAAGTTTTGATTTTAGAAAAAAAACACTATCTTCGCATCTTACTTTTGTAATCAGTACTAATAACTTAACTCAAGACAGTAAGTCTGACTAGTGATCAGGGATAGCCTATTTCTGTCAAACGTTTTCCTGTCCCATTTAATATGTTTCTTGTTTCCTGAAAAGCTTTTATTTCCTCTTTAAATATTTGATATCTGGCCATGCAGCTGTCCTTACCATAATTATAATTGTTCCGAAGATAGGTCTTCTGGGTAGCTTTTATAGGTTTGCATTTGCAGCGCTCTGCAAAACAGAACAAATTTGTTGAGAAAGAACAAGGCATAGGCTCAGTGATAAACTTTCCAACTCTGCCAAATAATTAAAAAAAAATAAAAACACATAATAATTACTTTAGTTTTTCCATGCATAAAAACACAGAAAAACTGATAGTTAGATTAGCAGTTTTAGGACAATTAGAAAAACAGCAGAATTATGCAAAAAACCATTTTTTTGGTCCTACTGGCAATTCAGGTATTTCCACATTTGCTTTCTTTTCAGTTCTGAAGGAAAAGGTGAAATACATGATTTTTTTAAAAGCACAATATTCAAAACATTTCATTTGGAAATGCCTAAGTATTATGTTTTCTATCAGTTCAACATTAAATTGTGTTCCTCTCTTGTGTCATGTTGCACCACTGGAGCTGCAGGTTAGGAGCCTGGCATGCCTCTTCTGCCACATGGGCTGAATTGTGTGTCCCATTTTGCACCTACAGTTATGCAATTCCCAAGATTCCCCCAACAGATTGTTCAGAGAAAATAAATTATTAGGACAGTACATTTTCATGATTTTACTTCTAATAAAGGGGATTGTACATTATTAATGAAGAAATGAGCAGTGACAAATAGCAGCAGAAGCAGAACAAATCGATATGGGGAAAGCAAGGGCCAGTGCATCAAAAATGTTTCAGATTAAAAAAAGAAAAATATAATAATAGGATCTTTAAACAGATTCCAGCTATAAAACTACCCTCTTCATTTATGAGAGAAACTTTAAGGCATGTTAACAGCATTGATCCCAGCATTCTCCCGCCCGTGGCAGGGGGTCGGACTTGATGATCTGCTCAGGTCCCTTCCGACCCTAACAACTATGAAACTATGAAACTATGAAACCAATAAGAGAATTTTGGGGCTGATACCGATGGCTGATTTTTAATAAGCCATATCTGCTGATACTGATCCAATTCCGATATGCAGCTGGGCAGCACAAACAGTGGCATCCAGCTGGTATTCTGTTGTGGGGGAGGGGGTGAGGGAAGGGGCGTGATGGGAGGGGGCAGATTGAGGGAGGGAGTGGGGCTGGGGCTGGGGAGGGGCAGGCACTGCACAGCCAGGGCATGGCACAGAACAAATCCACAAGTAGCTTGCCCAGAGGTTGGGAGGTGGGGGAGGAACTCCTGCTGCTCCATGCACCCTGGAAGGGCAAGGGGGGCATGTGCCTCTGGATCTGTACATAGGGCAAGGACAGGCTGCCACTGCGGGCTGGGGCCACGGCTGTGCCGGGCTTTTCCTGCTGGGGCTGGGTCGGGACTGTGCTCAGTGTGGGTGCTGGCAATGCTGGGAGGCAGACTATGGGGGGGCTGCAGCCACCCCAAAATTTGCCACAGCCCCCCTCTGAGTGCCACTGCTGCCCGCCCTGAGCACAGCCTGGGCCTTAGCCCCATCAGGACAAGCCCAGCGCCACCCTAGCCCCAGCCCAAAGTGGCAGCCCAACCTCGCCACATGTGCAGATCTGGGGACACACACCACCTGTGCCCTCCTGGGGGTGTGCGTAGCAGCGGGAGCCACCATCCCCGCCCTGCATCCCCTGAATGAGCTGATCACGGTTCTGTCCCATGCCCTGGCCCAGCTGTACAGCACCTGCCCCAACCCCTGCCCTAGCCCCACTCCTTCCCTCACCACAAGGGCCTTGATCTGCCCCCCATGCCCGTTCCCTCACAACAGACCTACCAACTGGACCCAGTTGCTCTCCACGCTGCTAGGCTGCACTCCTAGCCGACTGTGTGTTGCGTTGCAGCTGCATGCATGTAGGGGGCATTTATCGGTGGCGTTATTAGCCACATCAGCAAAAAAAGCCAATTGCCAATACAGTCGATTTTCCTTATATTGGTGCCAATCCAATATGGGACCGATGTATCGGTGCACCTCTATAAATTGTATCTCATGGCAGATAGGGTTTGGTCAGGAAACTTAAACTGTTTGGTGGAATGGAGATGAAATTACAGTTTTTATGACACAATGTTGTTTCGTGTTGAACTGACTTGGTATATGTATATAAAGCACAACCCAGTGTTTGCTAGCTGTAGGTCAGGGATCTGCCACCTATGGCCCCTGGCTGGATCCAGTTTACATGTGCAGAGATGTGAGAGCAGGTTTGTTGCCCAAGCCAGCAATCTTAGCACCATGGATCCCTATCTCCCAGCCCAAACTATGGTCATGGGACCCAGAGGCATAAGGTTCTCTCAACCACAGCCCCATGACCATGGAGCTTAGGCTGGGAGATAAGGATCTCCCAGCCCTGACCCCAGGATTGTGATCACAGAGCAGGGGCTGGGAGCTCTCTGTTGCAGGTGCAAGGGGACATTGTCCCCACCCAGGTTACGGTGGCAGAGCCTGCCCTGGCAGCAGGCAGCTCCCAGGGGCAGGAAGCAATCTCCCACACACTGCTGCCCAGATGATCAGGAGCAAATGTGCTCCCAGTCAGGCATCTACATATGTGCTACTGCGCAGTAAGTAACTGAGTGCAAATATACTCATGATTAGAGCAAATTACTGCACAATAAGCATCTGCACGTGTAGATGGTGATACTTATTGTGCAGTAATTAGCTCTAATCTCAAGTTAAGCATCTCTTGTAGACACGCCCATTAAGTCATAAGAACTTTGATTCAGGTCTTCATTCTATCAAACAATCTGAGTTTGGTATATATTTCAAACAGTTCAATATATGTAAGAGTAATTTGCTCTAATCATGAGTAAATTTGCTATCTTTAAAAATATATACACAAATATACACACACATGCACATACATACATACACACACACACACACACACACACACACACACACAGAAAGAGAAAAAGAGAGAGAGAGAGAGAGGGGAAAGTCAGCAAACTATTGGTCACAGAATAAATTCTGCTCTTAGTTACTACAGTCTCAAAATAACTGCACTGACAAAACTGAGGGCCAAATGTAGTTATGCTATAGTGGCAGTGTGTAATTTCAGGCTTTGCCAGTGACATAGCTCTTTTAAAGCCTGAGAATTTGAGGGAGCTGTAGTTTCCAGACAGAGATATGGTGGGTAAAGATTTTTGTTTTCCTATAATACAACCGTCACATGTCACATATAAATAAAAGGGTCAGTGTTTTAAAGATGCAGTTGGTTTGCATCACTCTAAGAGAACCTGTCATGAGATTTAAGAGATAAAAAAGGGGGCTGTTAAATTATTTTACATTACCGTGGTATTGTTTTGAAATCTCCCCTAAGTTAGTAAAGCCAGCACTGAGGAAACAGCCTTTGTCTGCACTATAGATTGAATTTTATCTTCCTTAGCTAGCATATCTACTGGCTTACACTCTGACTGAACTAGGACCTAACATAAATTTTGAAGCACTGTTCAGAGAATATTATTCATTGAATTTTTATTGATCTTTTTTATTCTAATGTGTACAAAAATAAATTCAAAACTTAGTAAGTGCTTTATTTAAAAGAAAAGTACAGCTAATATATAGGCAGTCTCACCTCTTTCTTTGGTAAAAAAAAAAAAGCAAAGTGAATCACAGTGCAGATCCAACAAACTTTACTCACACGGATCCACATAGTCATGGAATTTTGCATGTACTATACATAGTGGCAAGCAATTAACTAGTGGTAGATCCAACAAAGGACTTCAGTGTCTAAAAGTTAAGTATTGCAGCCCAATCCTTAATGAGGCACTGAAGGCTTTTTGTGGTAAATGAGGAGATTTAAATATCTCAGAATGATGATCCAATAATACTCATGTGCTGAGCCGGGAACCACCTATAGTTGAGGCTGGCAACACCCTAGGCTGGGGCCAGCAAACTGGCTCCCTGCTGCAGGTTGCAAATCTCCACCTCCTGGAGAACTCCACCTGCATGCACTTACCTACATGGCAGATACCAGGCCCCTCTGCAGTGACAGTAGCATAGGCACAGAGAACCACTGGCGGGGTGCATGGCAGGGGCTTTCTCTCCCCCCTGCTGACTGGCCTAGCGTGTAACAAGGTTGCAGTCAGTGAGGGAGGGGAGAAAGCCCTTCTACACAACCGCCTAGCAGCTCTGGCTGGGCTGCAGTGGGGCAGGTCCATTTTCTCCCTCCCTCCCCCTGGCTACTAACAGCTGGCAGGGGGCAGGGTTGGGGAAGGAAGCCACACTGGACTGGTCAGCGGGGGTGGAGACAGCCCCACAAGCCACAAGCCCTCCCCAGAAGTTCTGGATGGGTGGTGAGGACCAGGGCCTCTGCTCTGCCACCCCCCCCCTCACTGCATGGCCCAGCTGACAGGCAAAGGCAGGACACAGGCCTGGGGAGCACAGGCTTTGCTGCCTCGGCTCTGTGACAGTCGAAGGGGAGAGCTGGCCTAGCTGCCGAAGCAGACAAGCACAGGCTGAGGCTTGCCTATCACCACTGTGAGTGGGGGTTAGTAGTGGAGCTGCAAAACATCCTGGGATGCCAGGTGACTGCAAAGTAACTTGAGTTGGGAAGAGATCTGGCACAGAAGTTTGATACACTGCTCTGCCCTAAACCAGTTAAGGTAGTACATCCATCCAGGTCTATCTTAGACCAGTTTCTGCCATTTTTAAATAGGTCTGTGTGCACTGAACTTCTGCTCTGTTACAGGTTTACATCAGTTTCTGATCGGTTACACCGGTTTATATGAAATTTCTGTACCTAGCCATAGAGAATAAGAAGGAACATGACTCTGTGGCCATGTGAGAGGGAGGCCTGGATTCTAGTCCTTGGCACCAGGAATGTTTTGTTTTTATTGTAAGACTACTGAACATTAAATACCAATGAAAGACTGCAAAGCAATGGCCAACACTCAGGAGTTCCACTTTTCAAGTCAGTGCCCAGTCTCAGGGCTACAGAGTCAAGCTCCCTCTTTTGTCTTCTCTTTGAGTCGGTGAATCAAAAAATATTTTGTATTGTGGCACAGTCTTAATTCAGGAGGCAGAGTGTGTTCTCTATCCAGAATAGCCTATATCCTGGTGGGTAGCTGACTCTTCAAGGATATATGAGATGAGAATTTGAACCCCCCTTAAATACTAACTAGGTAAAAGCTCTATTAATCCATTATAGAACATGTAGGCAGCAGCATCACTATCACTTCCTCTTCAAGTGGCTGAGTTTCAAAAGCAAGTAGCAGCCACAACAGTATTTTGAGTGCAGTAATTTTCTGTTAGTGTATTGTGTGCACTCAGCTCATGAAAAATAAACTAATTCTGAATCCCAGTAGTTTAGGTAAGATCTAGGTACCAAGCTACTCAAAACAGGGCATTTCTGCTCATGCACAGAAACAGACTTCTTGGACACTAGGGAATGTTAGTAAAAAAATAATGTACTTATGGAGTTTAGGCTGAAAAGGGATTATTTTTTGGATCACAGTTTGAACTAGGACAACCAAATCCTAGTGTAGGCATCTAATTACTGTTATGGATCCAAAATCCAAAACTGTAGTCCTAAATAACCAGCTTTGTTTGAATCCTCTTCTATTCTGTACTTCTATTCTGTGCTTTTTTTTCTCTTGATATCAGTAAGCTCTGCAATGCAATTTGTTTACAATGACATTAGTGACAACCACTAAATGTTTACCTTATAAAGGGAAAAAAAATAAGGGAGTACACTCTTGTAGCTAACTTGCAATTTATAAATCCCATGCATGAATTAATTGTGTAGTAGTAAGTATAACAAAGAAGGAAAAATATTAATCTGGACTCCAAGGAAAGGCTCCTTTTGATCACTCTCTACTACATAGCACCATCACCTAGGAAGTTATGATTTAGCTTATACTGTATATTTAAGGCTGACACCCATATATAATAATGAATATGTGGCCTCATAATTACCTTTGTTTCTGAATTTGCTGCATAGAAAGGCAGCCTTCAAAATACACTATAGATGTACACTGTTGCAGCAGTTTTTATCTGAATCTCCAGCCAGCTGGAAACAATTACACAGGTGGGAATTTTTAGATTAATTCAGTAGAGTGTTAACACTGAAGCCTTATACTTACGCTTTCACTCACAGGGTTAAAAGTGTCATTGTTGATCATTACAGCAGAAATGCTGAGCTATTTAATTACTATGATGAAATGAAAGATATTTGGGCTTGGATACTTTGGGGCAGTAGATTGTTGTAGAGTTTTGCTACTGTGAGAAATTGGAAATGTAACATGCTGCAGCATTATCATATTTATAGCCATATCAACAGCCACGCTCAAAGCCAGTTTGCTGGCAGGCTACCTCTCTAATAGAGGTCCAATAGAAAATGTGCCCCTTTATGTTTGCTAGTCAGAGGACACTGGTCTTCTTTTTAGAAAAATATAAAGACTATGCTATGCAGTGATAACCACACCAATATGCCTATTAAAAACTACCAGAAATTAAGTACATCATGTCATTAATCTATTCTGCTCTTCCAGGAGCATTTGGTTCATCGTATACAGCATATACTGCAACACTCATGTATAATAATGAGTATGTGGCCACACAATTGCCCTTGTTTCTGTATTTGCTGCATAGTTTTGCTCCAGAATTTAGGATTTTATTTAAAAAGTGAAGTTACCAGTCCTTATGGTTGTAAAGAGTAGTATTTGAGTTAACAACAGAAACCAGGTATCTTGACTTCTTAGGTATTCTTAGGTATTCTTATACCCTAAACATCTAATGTTGCCTCCCAGGTTATATATGCTTCATTCAATATTTAAATTATGTTAAAACCGAACACATTTGATTTGAATACACTGAAAAGTGAAACAACAGGGCATTGGTGATGCACGTGGGTGCACATGCACCCCGAGCATGGCAGTGCACCCACCTGCAGGAGGTCACTGCTTGCCCCCTCCCTGCCTCACTACCAACATCACTGGCAGCGTCTGCAGGTGGTCCACGATCACTGCTGCCTGCCACCAAAGCTGCCAGTGGTGTCTCCAGGTAGTTGCTGACCACCAGTCAGCACTCACCACCCCTCCCCGCCCCTGCCACTGACAGTGCCACGGCTGCTTGTGGCAACTCCCGGCTTTGCACCTCCATGCTCCCACCATTGCCACCGCCTGCGGGAGCTCACCATGCCCCCCCAGCCTCCAGGGGCAAAGGGCGTTCATGCAACAGGGCATAAATATTCAGCATTTTAACACAGTGAGAATAACCTTTATCTGCTGATAAGGATTTACATTTTTGAAAAACTGCTGAGGTTATCATATGGCTATGAGGTTCTCAAATATAATTTGGCTTAAATGAGTTCATATAATTAAAAAGAAGTATATATAGGAGTACAGGGGGCATTTTGGATTAAGGGAATAAGGCTTCTCTTGACTTTAAAATGCATCATCAGAAATCTAATTGTAGATTGTGATGCACTTTATTTTTATGTGCATGCCTTAAAATAATAAAGGCAGAAAAAGAAGTGATTTTTGACTTTCAATCAGCCTGTGGGAAGCCATGCGTACTTTAGGCCAAATCTGAATGCATTTGCTAAACTGCCTGAAAGCAGGTGCTCATAATAGACTCATACTTATTCAAGGAGTCTCCAATTTCAATTCCAAACAAAACTATGGAACTAATCCTGTATAATTCCCCTGGTCTGCAGAATTGTACTCAGATGCACTATCAAAACACAAAGTGACATAAATTGACAGTAATGAGATGTATGGCTTAAAACATTACCCTCCTGTTTTAAAACAATAACAATATCAGGAACTGTTTTAATCCAAGGAAAACATTTTACTACTATGGTCCTAGAATTTGGTCAATGAGCCTGCTCCTGTTCCTGCTGAAGGATAACATGTAATAATTGGGAACGCTTATTATCACTTTTCAGCTATAGATTTCAAAGCTCTTAGCAAAAGTGGAATAGGGGTAATTATTATCTTCTACTTAAAAATACTTACGCTAGGTCCTAGAGAAGTTAAGTAACTTCCAAGGTTAGTTATGAGGTCAGTAGTGGAACTGGAATGAGAATCCAAGTTTCCTGACGCCTATTATGGGGTCTCCATGGGATCATGTTGCATTTAAACTGTGCGCTAAAAGGTTGTGATTGATTTGTGCTTCTTGCAAGGTTGACTCTTCTTTAGGTACATATGAAAACACCCCTTCCTGGTAGTAGACTAAGGTTGTATGCTGGGGAAGCACAAAATAGAAGTCTAGACAGTGATTCCCTTGGCATGGTCATATCGTTATGGAACAACCAGGGCCTGGGCCTGCCAGTACCTTACCCAAACACTCTTCTGGCACTCTCTGCCAACCTTCCCTCTAATGCTTCAGGTGCTGGGAATCAAACAATAGCTAAGACCATAAGCCCAATTGGGTTTTGTGGCACTTGAATTAATTTTTCATTAAAACATTCAATTCTTGGTGAGAGTTAGTAGGAGCTAGGGGCCTAGTTGGCATTTGTACCTTTTAACATTTCCTCCTAGAAATAAATTGTGACACTTGAAAATATAAAAAAAATGTTGCTCCCATAAACCCTGCTTCTGTTACTGATCAATACAAGTATTCACACCTGGCAAACATTCACTGAACTAATAAAAAGTCTGGAGAAACCTCTAAGTGACTTTAAGAGCATCTTATGAAACAGACAAGAATGTAGTTTCTAGCCAAGAGAGGCAAAAAAAAAAAAAAAAGTATTTATATGCAAGTCTAGAAGAAAGATTTGCCAATGGACTTTGCCAGGGGAAAGCGCCGCTTTGAGCAGATTTAACACATTGACATTACTCACAGGCAACAATACACAGGAGTATTTGCAATATCCTTTAGAAACCATATAAAATGTCCAGCCCAGGATTTTTTCAAACACATCATTGTCGTGCTTCTTACAAAGAGTCCATTCAGAATAACTGAAATAACAAAACCTGTTTTATTGACCTTATAAACAAAGAAAATATTTTTAAAATAATGGGGGGGTTTTCTTCTGAGGTTAAGTTGCCTTTGTCAACTGAAAAAATGCATCACATTAAGTCTCAAAATGTGGCTCTACACTAAAAAATGGCATAAAAATAACATCTTATTCATCAGAACTGCTAACTGTCATAACTTCATCAGTCATATTTGCTTTCCTTAGTAATGTGTTTTTACTGCTTTTTACTTCTACTATTCTGACAGAGCCAACGCAGCTAAAATCGTATAAACCAGATATTATTCTCTCTCACTGCATGCCAGTAAGATTGGGTATTAACTAAGGGCACTAAACCGAACTAGTTTAGGTACCTGAAGAATAATTTAGGCAGACTTTAGGTGCTAAATCCAAAACTGTGGTCCAAAAAGTCCCTGGTCAGGGTATGCACAGATGAACTAGTTACCACAACTGAAAAAGGGATGGGAATGTACTGCCCATATAAATTACTGTATTTTAACTTTCAGGTATTTCATAGATTTCATAGACATTTAGACTGGAAGAGACCTCAGAAGATTATCAAGTCCAGCCCCCTGCCCAAAGGGCAGGAACTCAGCTGGGGTCATAGGATCCCAGCAATATAAACATCCAATTTGCTCTTGAAGGTGTTCAATGTAGGTGCTTGAACCACCTCCAACGGCAGGCTGTTCCAGACCTTGGGGGCTCGGACAGTAAAGAAATTCTTCCTTATGTCCAGCCTGACAGTCTTGCAGGAGTTTATGACCGTTCGACCTTGTCATCCCTTGGGGCGCTCTGGTGAACATACGCTCCCCCAGATCCTGGTGGTCACCCCTGATAAACTTATAGGTGGCCATCAGATCACCCCTGAGCCTACGCTTTTCCAGGCTAAAGAGCCCCATGGCTCTCAGCCTGTTGTCGTAAGGTCTGTTTTCCTGACCTCTGATCACATGCGTGGCTCTTCTCTGGACTCTCTCAAGCTTCTCCACATCCTTTTTGAATTGTGGAACCCAAAACCAGATGCAGTACTCCAGCTGCAGCCTCACCAAGGCCAAGTACAAGGGGAGAATGACATCCTGGGATTTGATTGAGAAGCATCTATGGATGCAAGCCAGCGTTCTGGTCACTTTACTAGCCACAGCATCGCATTGCAGGCTCATGTTCATCTTGTGGTCAATGATGACCCCCAAGTCTCTTTCTTCCGTAGTGCTAGCCAGTGTAGCACAGCCGAGCCTATAAGGAAGCTGCAACTTTTTCTTCCCAAGGTGGAGAACCTTGCATTTTTTTGTGTTAAATACCATCAGGTTCTCGTCCGTCCATTTGCTGAGCCTGTCCAGGTCAGCCTGGATCACCCGCCTATCTTCTGGCATGGATGCTTTGCTTCGAAGTTTGGTGTCATCAGCAAACGTGGCCAGTCCACTTCTGACTCCAATGTCCACATCATTAATGAAGATGTTGAACAATATGGGTCCAAGGACAGAGCCTTGGGGGACCTCACTGGTCACAGGACACCATGATGAGTGACTTCCATCTGTTACTACTCTCTGGGTCTGACCACAGAGCCAATTTTCCAGCCAGTAGATCATGGTGGACCCAAGGCCACAACTGGCCAGTTTCGCCAAGAGGTGATCATAGGATACCAGATCGAAGGCTTTTCTGAAGTCAAGACATATGACATCAATCTTTTCTCCCTTGTCCAGGTGATAGGTCACCTGGTCATAGAAGGAAATGAGATTGGTCAAGCAAGACCTACCTGCAACAAACTCATGCTGGCTATCCCTTAGGATGTTGGCGTTGGCCAGTCCATTAAGGATGGCCTCTTTAATAAACTTTTCTAAGATCTTCCCCAGGATAGGAGTCAGGCTGATGGGCCTATAGTTAGCCAGATTCACTTTCCTCTCTTTCTTGAAGATCGGCACCACATTGGCCTTCTTCCAGTCTTCGGGCACTACACCAGAGCACCAGGAGTTTTTGAAGATCTATGCCAGAGGCTGGGCTATGATGCTCGCCAGCTCCTTGAGTACCCTGGGGTGTAGATTGTCAGGGCCAGCTGACTTGAAGGTATCCAGCTTCTCAAGGTGTCCCTTCACAAGGTCAGCATTAATGGAGGGAAGGGGATCTCCCTCACCCAAACCTCCCTGTCCTGTAGTGGGCAGGGCGTCCCATGGGACTGATGAAAGATGGACGCAAAGTACCCATTTAATAGGGTGGCTTTTTCCTGGGCATCAGTTGTCAGTTGCCCCATCAGGTTCAGCAGGGAAACAATGTTGCCCTTGCTTTTTCTCCGGCTCCCCACATATCTGAAAAAGGACTTTTTATTGTCCTTGATACTGGAAGCTAGTTGGAGTTCATTGCAGTCTTGGCTTTCCTGGTTTTCTCCCTGAAGGACTGGGCCAGTGCAGAATATTCCTCCTTGGAGGTGAATCCCATCCTCCATCATTTGTAGGACTTTCTTTTTAGCCTCAGGAGGTCTGCTAGGCCCCTGGAGAGCCAGGGGGTCTGCTGTGTCCTCTTGCTGCCTTTCCTCCAAGATGGAACAGACTTAGCTTGTGCATTGAGGATTGTTCCCTTGAGGAGCAACCTCTCTTCTTGATCCCCTCTCCTTGGGGTCATGGTCCCTTAGGGTCTCACTGACCAGCCTCCTGAGCTTGTTAAAGTCAGCTTTCCTGAAGTCAAGGACTTCTGTGTTGCTGACTGACTTGCCAGCTTTATGGTGGATAGTGAAGGTGATCAGCTTGTGGTCGCTGTCAGCCAGCTTCCCATCGATCACTAGGTCACTGATTAGGTCATCCCCAGTAGCCATGTCGAGCAGCGCTTTGCCTCTCGTTGGCCCATAGATTTCTTGAGTCAGGTAGAGGTCATCCAGCATGATAGGAAGCTTAGTGACCACTCAGATTTTGCTGAGTGATCCTCCCATGAGATGTCTGGGTAACTGAAGTCACCCATGACAACCATGTTCCTGGAGCATGCTGCCTCAGCCAGTTCCCGGGTGAACTCCTGGTCAAGCTCAGGACTTCAGATGGGAGGTCTGTAGTAGACTCCCAATGTTGTATCCCCTGTGCCGTGTTCCCCACAGATTTTAACCCAGAGGGTCTCCAGTCATCCACCCTGGTCACCAAGATCAGCTTGCAGGGACGTGTAGCTTTCCTTAACATAGAAAGCTACATCTCCGCCCCTTCTATCTATATGATCTCTCCTGTACAGGGTATAGCCATCAATACCCATGATCTAGTCATGGGTGGAGTCCCACCAGGTCTCCATTATCCTTACGATGCTGTAATTATTTGTGTTGAGCAGGAGGACGAGTTCCTCCTGCTTAATCGCCAGGGTCCTGGTACTTGTGTACAGGCAGGCAAGTGTCCCCTTGGGGGCTCTTGCCTTGCCCACAGATTGTACCAGGGGTGGGCTCCCTTAAGTGCCTTGGCCTGCTGGCTTTGCAAGGGTTGCTCAGCGGGCCAGCAGTGGCGGTAGTCCCCCCATCCCCCAGCAGGCTTAGTTTAAAGCCCGGTGGACGAGGTCAGCCAGTCTGGCTGAGAAGAGCCTCCTCCCCAGTGGAGAGAGGTGGAGGCCATCTCTTCCCAGCAGCTCGCTGCCTCTCTCACCAAAGAGCAGGCTGTGGTCATGGAAGCTCCTCCAGCTGGTGCACCAGAGACCCCAAAAGGGAGCAGACCCCACTTACCTATTACAGGGTAAGCGCAAGTACACATAGCTGATATGTGGTAAATCTCTACCATCTTAGGTCTGTGGTAGTTAATTTGTCTGTTCATGCCATTAGTGGCCATCTAACTCACTAGATGATTTTTTTTTTTAGTTTAAAACAGGGTTTTCCAACTGGCAGCCTGTGACCCACATGTAGTCCATGAGGGTTTAACATGAGGCCCTCAGGCTCCCATCCAGCCACCACTGTTCCTATACCACTGGCTGCAGCAGCAGCTAGGGTCTTGGGCTCCTCTTCTCTCCCTCAGCTTCTGCTGTATGCCCCCAACCAAAGGAACTGGGCAGTAGGGTGGTGTGAAGATTCAGTTGCTGATTCAATTCGGCAGAGATCTGACCCGATTCAGCGGCCAAATTTCCGAATCTGAATCGAATCAGGAGATCCTTTAATCTCTCTGAATCAAACTGGGACCCTCCGAATCTATTCATAGAGATTTGATGATTTGAATATAGGCACAGCTTTAAATGTTTTTTCTACATACCTCAAGGTACCAGGTGGCTCGTGAATGCTGAGATAGTGGAGCAGATGGAGCATCTCACGGAAGCATGGAGGGATCCCCAGCACACTTAGCAGCGGACCCAGAAGCGGACCAGAAGCACTTCTGGTCTGGTTCCAGGTCCACTGTGAAGTGTGCAGGGGACCTGCCCCCGGCTTGGTGACTGGTGCCTCCTGGGTCTGGGGGGACACCCAGGGTCCCTCCACACCTGATCTCCGAGCCTAGAGGGGCCCCTCACTAGTGCAGCCCCCCACCAGATTATGTGCCCCACCAATTATGTGCCACCCTCACCAGTTTCAAATGGAATAGCCCTCATCTAAAAGTTCCTTCAAAACTTCTGCGTTTAGCATGTGCCCAGAAATTCCCAGTGTGAGCTGCCAGGCCCCCAGCTTTCGTTTAAGCCACATTTCAAACAAGAGACTAAGTGCAGGGTTCAAATTACACTGACTCTTGGGGGCAGATCTGCAAAAAAAAATTAAACCAGTTCATTGGAAGGAGCAATCCAGTCAGAGACCCTACCCTCAGTTATGATTTTCAAATCTTATAGGGGGTCTCTCGTCTCTTATGGGGGGCTCAACCCACCCAAGCTCCATCATAATTCACAACCCAAATGGCAGCACCCAAGTTCCCCAAGACACTCCGTCTAGTAGGTATACTCTAAAGATGCCTTCCACATGCTGAGAGTTCAGCACAAAACACATCATCACTTTCATTGAAACACATGGGCAGAGAAGTCTGCTAACACACCTTTTATGTAGTAGCTTAGTGGGTAGAGCATGCACCCAGGAAGTGACAGATGTGGATTCTTGGATTTCCTCAGTCCTGCATGAAATGTGGATTCAAACCCTCATTTCCAACCTGCTGAAAGAGTACAGTAACCACCAGGCTGTACGGTCATCTGGGTGGGGCTATCTTCCTAACCTTCCTTCTAAAGCTGGGTCACTGGGCTGCAATGAATGATTCATGGGACGAAAAGGAGAATAATTAAAAAAGAGCATTATTCTGTAACTGAGTTGTTAAGGCACCCAAGTGGGAGGAAGAAGACGTTGATTCTGGATGCAGTCCCATAGATTGTTCATGCCTTTTTTAATAAACAGTCATTGGACAAAAAAGATATAAATCTGAGAGCAGGGGCTGGAGCTCATAAATCCATTCATCCAGCTGAATTCCCTAATGACTGAGCAATCAAATCATGTTGCTTCTTGTTTATTCACCTTCTGACCTTATGAATCTTGCATTCTTTACTGCACACTAGTCTGGCTATGACAGAACTAATGGACAATGCTAGTATCTAGCCTAGCCTATAACCTGGTGGTTAGGACTCTCTCCTAGGAGGTGGGTGGTATATTTTTGAATCCCCTAGACTAAGAAGGGACCTCCTACTCCTTGGGGAAGTGTTCTAATTATAAGATGGAAAGGCGCCAGCAATGTTTGTCATCATCAGGGATCTTGGTTTTCCGATAAAAAAATCCAAAATTTTCTGATTAAAAAAACCCTAAAATCCATATTTTTCCATGATTAAAATGAAACACCACTATACAGAGTGCTATTTCATTTTAATCATGGAAAAATGTGGAGATTATTGATAAATATATAAATATAGTGCACCCCCCTGACCCCACCCAGGGTTAAAAGATACATACCTCATTGAGTCAGGTACCCTAATCCTGACTGAAGCAACTATCTTATGTGGCTTCTTATTTTAATTACAGTGGCTTCTCATTTTAATTACAGAAAAATATGGACTGGGGGGGCATTAAATCAGAAATTTTTAAACTTTTTTTTATCACAGAAAACCACGATCTTGGGTCATCACCACTGCCTCTTTTTAAAAGAATAAGACTCATCTTCTGCTCCCAAAGAATACTTGTAGGTAGAGGTGCACCGATACATCAGTCTGATATTGAATCAGTACAGATATAAAGAAAACTGGCTTTATTGGATATTGTCACAATGGGGCCAATAATTTGGCTGATAAATGCCTGTGCTGTGCTCAGCTGTAGTGCAGCACTCAGGCAGGGGGATAAAAGCGGCACCTTGCCCACCCCATGGCTGGTGCCCTGCACTGCAGCTGCTCACAGCCCACGCGGGGCTCCTTTTACCCGCACTCAGCTTTTCCCCAGGCTCCTTTCTGGAGTGGAGGAAAGTGGCCCCTCGCTGCAGCCACTCGTGGCCTGCACAGGGCTGTCCAGAACAGGCACAGACAGCTTCACGTGGGCTGAGTGGCTGCAGCAAGGGGGTGCTGGCCACAGGGTGGGTGAGGGGCCATTTTTCCCCCCCTCATGCTCAGCACCACTTTGTGACCCAGCCCCACTCCAGCCTGGGCCCCGCGCCGGCTCCAGGCTCGCCTGTAGGGGCTGCATGTGGCGACAGCTACTGCAGCGCCCCCCACTTGCTGCACTGGGCAGTGTTTGTCACTGCCACCTGTGGGCTGCCCAGCACACGAGCTTCAGGGGGGCTGTAGCTGCTGCCACTAACAGGTGAGCCCAGAGCAGGCTTGGAGCCCAGGCTGGCAGCAGGGCTGGGTTACAAACTGGTACTAAGAGTGGGGAAAAGCGGTCCCTTGCTCACCCCATGGCCAGCGCCCTGTGCTGTAGCCACTTGTAGCCCACATGGGGCTGCAAGCACTTGCAGCAGGGAGCGCCGGCCATGGGGCGGGTGAGGGGCTACTTTTCCCCACATTCAGCACCAGCTTCTTCCCTGCTGGTGAGCAGGGGATCGGGGCTGTGCACTGCCCCCTGCCTGTACTGTGGGGCTGGGGGGCACTGGGAGTGAGTGGGCAGGGAGCCAGCGGGAGCACAGGGCCTGCTCCGGTGTCCCGGGGCCAGTGCTGGCGGGGCCCAGAGCAGGGTGGCAGGAGCACAGGGTCCCAGCCAGCAGGGGCTCTATGGAGCCGGGCCAGCTCCCCACTCTCCCTGCTGGTGCAGCCCAGCCTGTGCCATGCTTTGGGACCCACCGATGCCAGCCCTAGGACATTGGTCCCAAGACATTAGGACATTGGTCCCAAGATGGTGACCAGGGGGTGGGGCACCTGTCATGGGGTGGGGCTACCCATGCTGCCCTTGACAGCCTGCCAAAACTATTCTAGAATTCTAGAATTATAGAAAAAAATCTAGAACAGTTTTTTTATGGTAAATAAAAAGTTAAGTGCATACAATTACTGACACATATTCATAGTCACAGGCTTATAAAATGTGCTCAGATATGTAAATGCCACTGCTTTGCTTTACAGTAAAGATTTGAAAAAGGAGATTGCTGGCATTTCAGTCAGCATTCTTACACACTGCATCTAATTCACCATTGCATGATTATAATTATGTCAGTGGCTGTGTGTATACGTGCGCTTTACTGCACAGTGACTTTTTTACTGCACATTAAAACATCATGTAAAAAACCATGACATTATACTAATGTGCAGTAAAATAGTCTGTGGATTAAGCATCACTAAAAACATTGTGCAAATGCCCTTCTGTGCATTAGCACAGCCTAATGCACATTAATTTAGTATCTCACGCTGGAGGTACTAAATTGAATGCGTATTAGAAAAGGTGAATTAATACACATATAGATGCACCCAGTGTAACTTAACTAAAAGCATTAGCTGGACCAATATAGGAGTGAATCCGGTCCTACTATTTTCAAAACATCATAATAGTCACTTGGCTTCAATTCACTAGGGATATGCACGCTAAATAACACATACCAGGCCTAATATATGTGGTACCATTATTTTTCCCCACCTCCTACTCCAAAATGCTGCCTACTATATTTGAATGCTGTGATACAATATTGAATTCACATGTTCAAGTCAATGATTAAGATTAATAAAACTTATTTTGTGAACTGAATTTCCAGTTGTTACCAAAAAATGATTGGAAGATGAGGTACAGAGCTGCATGATCTGAGGAACAAACTACGCCATATTTCTGTAGTTTACAAAGATATAATGAAAGCAAAAAATACAATTAGCATTCATTCCCACCGTCCTAATTCAGATAAGATTTTCACTGAAATAACTGAAGTCATTTTGGCCTATTAGAAGTTTTCCCTATATAAAAGTATCAGAATCTGACCCCAAAAAAGGATTAAAAGAGAATTTTACCCTATTAGTGCCAAACATTATAAGACTTAAACTACACTTAAATCCCACTATTACACCATACAATTTTTTTTAATTCCAGATGCAACTCTTATGAAAGCATAAGGCTCCTTTACACGTGCAGTGAGGCTACTCCAAATCACTGTAATTACAGTGCATTGGAGAAGACTCAATTAATTGAGGCTGCTAGAGTGTGGTAATTACTGCACTCCAGCAGACTCCAGCATCACTTGTACCAAAGTCCCTAGGCTGAAAAACAGTGGTGGGGGCACTTTAACTAAAGCTTATTTGATGAGCTTTAGTTAAAGTGTCCCCGCTGTCATTTTTCAGTGGGGGGATGCTGATATATGTGATGCTTTGGGCACTTTAATTAGAGCGGCTCTTGGAGCCACTCGAATTAAAATTCATCCCAACAACTCCTGGAGCACGTCTATAAATGCCCATAATTCCAAAGTAACATAACATAGTCTATTCATCATTAAGTATAGGACTTAATTATGTTATCAACTTTAAATTTCCTTAACTCTTATTCGAGAGTTAGATAAAAATGTACTCACCAGTGCCGGTGCCTCTACAGTTGCCATTATTAGAATCCATAGGGAAATCTGGCATGGATTCATAAAATATGTAAAGAAATGTTAGTATTATTAATACTGGATTATTTCAATACAGCCACATTAAAATGCTTAATTTGCTCTAATATTTAGTATATTAAAAATCAAGACTATATCAATTAAAAGGTGTTACAATGTTTTAGAACCCACCCGTTTCTACAGAAGTCAGCATGAAGTGTATTTTTAAACAGAAGCAGGGTTAGGTCTTCAATGCTACGCATTGAAACAAATTCTGTGTTACTTATGGCGAAAAATGGAAAATGTCCCACTTTCATTGGTGACTGTGCATAGTGTGGCATGATCTGGACAACAATGAAAATATGTGCCATTTCAGATGTGAACTTGGTGCACCTCTGAATGACCACATGCTGTTTTTTTATTCAGCTAGATGCTGAAGGACACTCTAGCTTTGATTTCCCCAGTAACAAGAAACAAACAAAGCATAATCATGTTACTGAAGAAAATGCCAAAATAGGCATTTAAAATTTTCCCTTCTTAAAAATGTGCTGATTATTTTGGAAAAGAGATAAGAAACAGAAGAGAAGAAAGGTCAGTATGCCGAATTTCAAAATAAATAAATAAAATTGTGCTTTTGGGAACATCTCTAACTGGAAATGTTTGCCATAATATGTTGCATATGTTCAAATCTACTGTTTATTAAACCACACCAGTGTTTATAGGGTTTATATGCATGTTTTACAATGAAGACATATGAACTGTTGCATATAATGTTTTACACAAGGAAAGGTATAAATATGTCTATGTATAGCAGCATATATAAGTGCCAGCAGAATCAATGAGAGTATTTGTGCCTGTGTGCACTCCCATGTAAACTGATGGGGCTCACTGGGGATTCAGTTGCAAGGTCAGGACTATTATTTATATTTAATAACAGCTTATGACTTACAAATACATACACAATATGTACCTAAATATGGATGTAAGAACCTATCTTTAGGTATCTAGTTTTCTTTTAATTTTGGCTATACATTACTTATTACTTTCTTAATACCTAGCTATACATCATATGGTCTGCAACATACTTCACATATCTGGAGAAATGGAGATAAGACATGAAGTATAAATGTAGATATTGGAATACCACTGTTTGCTTAACTAAAAAAACAAACCTGGCAATACTGAAACTTCAGAATCAAACATCTGTATCAATGTAGTCAGCACAAGGACACAGGAAATGCCATAGCACAATGAAGTAGTTGTCTTTTCAGTCCAATATCCTGTCTCTGACAATGCTTCAAACTATTTGCCTCCTAAGAAACTATCAAATCTTCCCTGTACCTAATTGTACAGTAAAGATGGAAGATTTTTTTTCCCCTGAAACTAGCATATTTACCTGAATCCAAGATGATTTATAATCTCAGATGTCCAATGATGCCCCCCCCATTAGATTCTCTATGTGAAAAACTATACGTATGCTATAATTTTCTATCTAAAGAATCCAATTAATGGAAGATCATCTTAAATTCATCCCCTCTCCTGGAGGAGAAAACCATGGTAGGGGGAGAGAGGCCAGACCCCGACCTCTTGCCCCCATCCCACTATCCTCCCTGCCTGTCCCACTGTCCTTTGCCCATCCCTGCCTCTGCCTGTCTACCCTCCCACTTGCCCCCTCCCATGTTGCCCCCTACTGTCTACCTCCCACCCCAGTGCCTATGCCTACCCCTGCCACATGCCCACTAATGACATGCCCTTTGCCCCCTCCACTTCTGCCTGCCTCGTCACCTCTCCCCCCTCCTTACCTCTGTGCCTGTGCCTGCCCTCCACTCACTGTTCTCCACACTCTGCTTCCCTCTGTTCCCTACCCCTTCCCCCCTCTGCCTGCGTCTGCCTCTTCCCAGCCCTCCATCCCCTGCTCTCCCCTGCTGTCTGTCCCCACCCCATGCCTGCATCCTGCCTCCCTCCCACGACTTACCTTCTGGTGCTCTGTTCTGCTCTGTTCCAGCTCTGGGGCAGACAGGAGTGATGGTGGCCCCAGCCCTGCCCAGACAGGCAGAAGGAGCAGCGGCAGCTCTGGGCCAGGCCAGGTTGGGGCTGGAGAGGCCAAATCTGGAGCAGAAGGTAAGCAGGGGCAAGGGGCAGGCTCTGCAATCTACTTCCAAGCCATATTGTGTGGTGTCCCCTCCCTCCCCTGGCAGCCAGCTGCACTCCCCTTCCTTGCTGCATGAACCACTCCAGCTTGGAGCAGGCAGTGGCTCCGCTTTGGCTTTGGCTCCGAGTGTGAGGCTGAAGCTTGAGCTGAGCCATTGTCTTTCCTGGGCCATCATTCAAATTCAGAAAGAGGGGTCCCCCTGCCCCCGTGGCTTTTGGAGAAAAAAAAACTCGTCTTGGATTTGAGTAAATACGGTAAGTTATTCTTCAGCTGTAACTTATACCCTACTCCACATTCCTCATAAAATCCCCATTATATGTGCTGTACAGAATACATACCTCTCATCATTTTTACCATTTTATTATTTTAACTAGTAAAAGTGTGTCTAATACAATTTTTCACTTATAATTTTTTTCTTGTATCTTATATAAGCTATGTACTTTCAGTAGCATATAGTGTTCTAACTGAGCACCACAAATCAATTATGCATGACATCAAAATGTATTTCTTTATCCAGTTTGAATTTGTATTCTTTAATTTTATGGAATGCTTTTTTTTATCCTTTGCTATAGGACAACATAAGAAGGAGACTTCACGGGGCCTTTTTCAAGCAAGTTAGTCATTGGCTTTTATCATATTTCCCTTATTCCTCTCCCACCCAAACTACAAGTACAAGACCCAGCTACATAGTATATGCTTTGTTTTAGTGTTTATTGTCAGGACACCTCTCTGAAACCTGCAGGAGTTCTTTACGATTCTTATATTCCTATTTAATTCAATTGGTCCATCAATTTGATAATTTCTTCCTATTACTGGAAGCCATATGACATCTTCAAGAAGTTCACAAAATGCCTTTTTACAGATTCTGTCTTAGAGGCTGACAGCTCATACTTGTGACCATGATAATAGTATCCCCTTTTTCAAAAGACTGCCCATTTAATTTTGTATGTGAAGGGAACCACAGAAACAGGGGAGAAACAAAGGCAAAGAAAGAGAACGGAAGGAGAGGGCAAAGACCTTGTCTTTATTAGGAGTATAGTATTGTAGCTATGACAGTCTCCTGGAGATGTACCCTGCTGGCAAAAGACTCCTTCTGCTAATACAGAAAGTCCCTGTTCTCCAAATTAACTCAGCTATGATTT
Organism: Crocodylus siamensis; assembly: GCF_052110815.1. Classification (NCBI taxonomy): domain Eukaryota; kingdom Metazoa; phylum Chordata; order Crocodylia; family Crocodylidae; genus Crocodylus; species Crocodylus siamensis. Next base: position 196,879,682 of record NC_143398.1, on the reverse strand, counting down.
TGCAGTGTAGCTACATATAGAGTAGGGTGTTTGCCTGTTCAAATAGCTCAGTTAAGGGCAAGATTGTTTTTATCATGTTCCTAAGAAACATAGCTATGCCAAAAAAAAATTAATGGGGACCAGGCCTGACAGGAGACAAAGAAAGAGAAATGTTGGTTAGTGAAGGAGATAACAGAAACATAATATTCAGTTTTTTTCCCATATCTTCATTCCCAGGGAGGGAGGAAAAAGAAATACAAAAAAAGAAACATTAAAAAAGAAAATGAAGGACTTTTACTCTTCAGGAAAAAAAGAAAGACTTCCTTAAGCCAAAAACTTAGGTTTTCTGAACTTTGGGGGTTTGTCCTTCAGATCTACATATAGATTTTTCCAGCTCAAAACAACCTCTACAGAAATTGTCCTTTTTTTTCTTTTTAATACAATCTTGGTAGAAAGGCTTTGATACAGTAACACTTCCCTTCCCTTCACTTTAAAAAAAGCTGGAAGAACTCATCTTAAATTTACATGTTATTAAAAATTCTCCATGGGTAGGTACAGACATCTTGGATGTTAGATCGAGTTAAAAATGGCCACCTGATCAAAGGCAAGTCATAACATGGGAGGGCAAGTGGGAGAGGGGCAGGGGGGCAAGTCAGGTCAACAAGGGGGATTGGGGGCATCAGGGGGCAAGTGGAGTCTGCTAGAGGGCTCAAGGTACAAGCCAGGGGGACTTGGCTGGGGAAGGGGGGCTATCAGGGTCTGTGGGAAGGTTTATGAGGTCCAGAAGGGTTTGGCAGGATCCAGAGGTCTAGCAGAGTCGGGGGGGGGGGGTAGGGGGTAAGGGGAGATGGGGAGCCCCGCCCCCTCCCAGACAAGTAACTCACACCCAGCCAGCCAACCTCTCCACCCTAATCCTGCCCACCCCTCCCCCAACTCCAGTGTACATCAATGGGCTCTCTGCACCAGAAGCAGCTTGCAGAATGGGAGGAGGGGAAGGGGTTAGTGGGCTGGGGACAGGGGCTGGTCTGTAAGGAGGGGTCATCCCTCAGGGGTGTGGGGAGGAGCTGAGGGGCACACACCTACTTCCAGTCTAGGTATAAGTAGTTTAAAGTAAGCTGCCTATACCTAAACTGCATGCAGAGACCTCTTGTGCCAGTGACATGGGGAGGCAGTAGGAAAATCACAGCTCTGGACCTGGGACCAGTGACTGTGCTTTCCCAACCCCAGGCCTGCACTGGGAACTGTGCAGAAGTTCAGCTAGATCAGTCTCATTGGACCTGGTCTAAGTTAGACTACCTTGTAAGTAAGGTTAATTTAAATTATGGCAGCCACTGTTAGACTGATCTAATGTTCCTGAACTTCTGTACAGTTTGCATTTTGATCCCTAGCTAGGTGAACCTAAGTGTAAGGTCTGCACCTGAGCAAACTAAGATCAGGTGGCCATTTTTAACATCATATGTCTGTACCTAGTCTCGTCCAGATCTCCAGAGAATGTTACTAGTATTTTTTCTGCAATTATCACTTTACTAATAATCATTTTCACAATGTGGTAAATGTATAGAACAGATTTTAAACATTAGGTTAGAACCTGCTACTGAATCTATTTGGTCACCCTCTCCCCAGAATTGATCAGAGTCCAATTGGCTTTGACAGAGTTCTGGGTTTGACAGGATCTGGGTTTTCTGTTCACAATGGAGAAATGCAGTAAAACCCAGATTTCTCATTTAAAGTAGAAAAACCCAGATTTTCTCCTTTAAAGGAGGAAAATGTGAGAACCGGTGGGGTTCTCCTTGCAGGCTGGCAGAGTTCCAGCCTGCAAGGGGCTGGGGGGAGTGAGAGGAGGGTGTCACGCGCATGTACACATAAAAATGGCCGCCAAGCAGCCTGAAAAGCCACTCCCCACAGGCAAGTCTGGCAGTGGGCGGGGGGTGCAGAAATTGAAGACTCCATAGTGAGAGAGGAAGGGAGGTGGGCAGGGCTGACGCTGGGGCTATTGCCCACAGGGCTTGGGGCTGCAATGCATGGATGTGGGGCCCTGACAGGGAGCAGGACAAGGCTGCAGGCAGCACCCCACTGCTGTGTGCACTCCCCGAAGGTGCATGGGGGGCACATGCCCCCCAGATTTGTATTCGGGGCATGGACAGGGTAGACTGCCCACTGCAGGTTCAGACTCCCCACCCTGCTGCCCTCTTTTGGGGCATCCATGGCCCAGTGGGTGGGACGCAACACGGCAGGGCAGAGTGGCACAGGGAAGCCGAATGCTGCTGCCACAAGCCCTGTACCACCATGGCGAGGTGTCCCCTGCCCACACAGAAGCAGTAAGGGGCACAACTTTGTGCCACCACCCCCACTGCTGCCAGGCAAGCAGTGGACATGTCACCATGGCCGTGCAGGGCTCGCAGTGGTGACATCAAGTTTCCCCACCCAGCCCCGCTCTGCCCTACCCTGCCACACTGGGTCCTGCTGGGCCACACAAGGCCTAGGGGGAGGGCAGCAGGGCAGGGAGCCTGAGCCTGCAGCAGGCAGCCCACCCTCCCCACCTCACATGGGCTCTACCTGTGGGGGAGGGGAAGCCAGGCTCCACTCTGCCACAGCAGCTGCTGCCTCCCACATGTGGCAGCCAGAGCTTGGGTGCTGCTGTAGGGCACCAGGGGCTGCAGGTCTGGGTCCGTGGCCTCATAGTTCTGGCAGATGGGGGCCCCACCAGCACAGATGGGGGTAACAGGGATGTGGTTGGGGAGTGAGGAGCACCAGCAGGGCCCAGGGGCCTGTGGGTGGAGAGTGAGCAGCACTGGCAGGGCCAGGGGGCTATGGGTGGGGAGTGAGGGGCAATGGCATGGGCAGGGCACCAGCATATTAGGGCTGCTCAGCACCACAAAGCAATGAGGGGGACAGCTGGAGCTAGACCCACGTCCTCGTGACCTAAGGGGGCACAGGGAGCTCTGATTTTCCATGATAAAAAAACCCAAAATCAAACACCAATATTTATAGGTATTTATAATCTATTTTATTATAGTGATTAAGGCTTTGGTAAGCTTCTAAAGTGCTTTAAAACTGTAAATATATCAATAAAACATTGTGTTCAGATGATACCTATATATATAGTGGCATTTCATTTTAATCATGGAAAAACATGGATTTTGGGGGTTTAATCAGAGAATTTGTGATTTTTGTCACAGAAGTTGTGATTTTTAAACAGAGAAAACCAAGATCCCTCATTATAACTAGGAATAAATGTCATGAAGTGTTTTAATAGCTTTAGAACCCGTGGGACCACTATTCACTACTGTGTGACTTAAGTCATCATTATTGCCTTACTTTTATAAGTCTGTAACAGCCATTTCGTTGTGTAGCAATTCTAACTGCTTTTTAACAAGATTTGATGTTCATTTTCCTGTCTTATTTATAAGGGGCCATATGCTAGGAGGAGGAGGTTTAAAGCTAATTGGGAGAATATTTGAGCTGTTTTCTGAGATAGAATACATTCTGACCAAACAGGGTTGGAACCAAACAGAATGTCATAGGAAGGTTTTGTGTGTCCCTGATTCTGATCAGACCCTATCACTTCATTAACCAATTAGCCTTGCATGTACCTAGTCCTCATCTCACTATTAACCAGTCAGACTTCTGTGTGTTGATTTCTCTCATTCCTGTCCCAATCAAGCTTCTGTACACAGACCCTTATCCACCAAGTTCTAATTAACTGTGTTTATGAGCACCTGTACCCCATCAGTCTAATTAGTTTATATTTAGAATACATATAGCCAAGGTTAAGTTGATCGAAATACACAATGATACAGGCATTCAGAAATGTTAAACTGGGCATAAAATAACTTAAATTGAAATTCAGTCAACCCGATCTCACATGTATTCACAGCATTGCCCTGGGGCTGAGAAAGCTTAGTCACTCACCCTAGTCCTGCCTTCCAACCATGACTGCCCCCCCCATACTCCACCCTCAACTGGAAAACCCCACTTTGTAGACCTACCAACCCCCTCAAGGACCCCACCAATCCTGCCAACCCCCCTAGACCTGCTACCCCCCGCCCCAAATCTTGCCGATTCCTCCCCACGCCCTGAGTTACTTAATGCAGTTTCCATGTGCGGCTCCTGTAAGTGATGAACACTAGAGGTGCAACAATACAACAGTCCCATATCGGATCAGCCCCAATATAAGGAAAATTGATAGCATTGGCAATTGGCTTTTTTTTGGCTGATGTGGTCAATAATGTCACCAATAAATGCCCTGTATAAGTATGCAGCTGTAGTACAACACACAGGCAGCCAAGAGCACAGCCCAGCAACATGGAGAGCAGCACCCAGCTGGTAAGTCTGTCGTGGGGAAAGGAGTGGGGGGAGGGAAGGGACATGGGGGGGCAGAATGAGGCCTCTGTGGTGAGAGAAGAAGTGGGGCTGGGGTAGGGGCAGATGCTGCCCAGCTAGGGTGGGGTGGGGCAGCTTGTCTGGGGAGCAAAGGGAGGGAGGGGTGGCTCCCGCTTCTATATACACCCCAGGGGGACATGGCAGGCACACATCCCCAGATCTGTGCACAGGACGAGGGCTGCCGCTGCAGATGTGCTGAGCTCTTCCTGGGGGGTTGGGCCAGGGCTACTCTTGGGGCAGGCAGTGGTGGGGCTGGGAGGGGGGCTACAGTGAATTTGGGAGTGGCTGCAACCTCCCCATAGGCCCCTTCCCAGCACCACCATCACCCATGCCCAGTGTAGCCCTGGCCCAGCACCCCCACCAGGAAGAGCTCAGCGCAACCCCAGCCTGCAACAGGAGCCCACCCTCACCCCACACACAGATGCAGGGGCATATGTCCCCCATTCCCTCCCAAGGTGCAAGTAGTAGTGAGAACACCACCCCGCACCGCACCTCCCCAGACAAGCAGCTCGTGGCTCCATCCTGTGCCCCACCCCATTCCACCCCGGCAGTGCCTGCTCCAGACCCAGCCCCACTCCTGCCCCCACCACAATCTGCCCACCCCATGCCCCTTCCTTCCTCCCATCCTTTCCCCCACAACAGACATAACAGCCAGTTGCTACTCTCCATGCTGCTGCATATCAGCAACTGAATCGGTTTTGGCCAATATGGCTCATTAAAAACCGGCCATCTATATTAGCCCAAAAACTCAGTGCACCCCTAGTGAACACATGTACCCAGGGAGCGGGAAACTGCTGCCTAGTAAAGTAAGCGACCTACACCTAAACCACATGCAGAGAACTCGTGTTCACACCCCCTAGACTCCATCCATCACACTTAGATGTACAGTACATAGATTCTTAAACATAAAAAGAGTAATAACTAAAAAAAATTTTTTAAATAAATGTAAAAAAAAGAAAATCACTGTCCTGTTGCTGCACTTTTCCTTTGGATCTGTAACTCTGCCAAGTAGCCAATTTTTTCAAGAAATCTCTCTCAACTACGAATAGAAGGACTACAGAGAGGAAATTTCAGCCACTGCCCAAATTAAAAGGCTTCCTATTAAAATGTTATTAAAAGAAATAAAACAAAACTGTTTAGAAAATTCAAAGGATCTAAGAGCTATCCCATGTGTGAATCTTCTGACTAACTGAGTAACAATTTTTGGAGGAAAAAAATATCCTTTTAAAAGTCCATTTTCAATATAAATGAGCACCTCAGTAACACAGTACTTAGATAAATGAAAACACATATTGAATTAACTTTTACTAATAAATGAAAATTACGAGTTTCAAACTAAATGTAGATCCTCATTTATGTTTAAGATGTGCATGGCACAGACAAATCAAAAAGTACTCCTGAATAATGCAAAGCCTTACCACTGCCAGGGACCAAAACCTTTCACTTTAAAATAATAACAATGACTTTGTTATATGGCCTCCTGCCCTTTCTTACACCCCCTCCTAACAAATCAGTGTTCAGTGGAAATATGTAAAAATCATTGAAAAAGAGTAAAACAGAAGCCATTTTTATACCAGTTGTACAAAATAATCCAAGGATCAAAGTTTGGGAGAAGGGTTTGAAAAAAGGAAAGATGTAATTTGGTAGAAAGTATTATGAATGAATATCTTGTTTATGGTTTAGTAAAAGAGGAAATCCAAAAGTAACATGATCTTGATTGTCAATGCAATTAAAATAACACTGCCCAGCCATTACTGAAGCCATTTCAGGAACACTACTGGAAACAGCAAAACCACACTGGGGGATTGTTGTTTTGAGACTTTCTTCAATTTTTTTTCATACATTAGGAAGTGCTGGCTAAGAAATCTTTCAAAGTTAATTCCTTTATCCTTTAAAATCCAGCCTATATATTTATTGTTCTATAACAACTGGTTACTTAGTCTTCTAATTTTGAAACATTTTTAAATTACAGGATTTTCACAACTGCAAACAGAAATAATGAAAAACTGATCCTAGTTAAGTGTTGAGAAGATGTTGCATCATCTTTGAACTCATAGTAATGAAGCAACTTGAAAGATAACTGTTAACACATACAGGTCCACACAATAAATCCTAATTCCAGTGTTTTGCATTCTTATCAATAAGAATACAGCGTACGCAGGATTTAGATCCAAACAGCAGAATTTTTTTCTTTTTTCATATGAGAACGAAACACTTGCAGCTTTCTTCAACTAAAATGGACCGTTTTGGGGAGCACTCAACTCTACAGGTCTTGATACAGATCTTGAATTGGCAGTTAGTTTATTCTTCAATAGATCATAAAGCCAAATTTTTATCTACAGTTCATTCTATACATACAGATAGATTAAAGAAAAACTATTCCCGTCACCACCCCAAGCAAAAATCAGTGAAGTTCAGAATTCTCTTATTTTTTTCATTCAACTTTATCAATGCCTCCTGAGTGGGCCTCCAGCCCACCAGTGATTATTTATTTCTGAAACAAAGAAAATGGTTCACTTGCATTTTTGTGTAAATGAGTGAAAAATGGCTCAACTTTAAAATTACTAACTTGGCATAGACAGAGGCCTCCCAGACGAATGCGTGATTTGTTAAGTGCAGGATGCTGTCTTAACTGATATCTTTGCAAAACTTGACTGAAATAAATGGAGCTGTACAAAGTGAGAGTCAGAGCAGAAAAAGTCTGGAAACAACCAACTTAGAAATAGCAAAGAGTATGTCTCTATAGCTCAATGCAGTGTCACACAGAGATGTACCTAAGCTAGCCCTGAACAAGTTAACGCAGATACTAGAAGCAGTATAGTCTCATAAAAGCTACTTAGCCTGGTTGGACTGCTATGTGTGCATGAGTATACTGCTTCTGTTACTCAGGCTAGTTTGTTCTACGCTAGTTCTGGCATCTCTGCACAGTACAGTATTTTGCCAGGTGGACATATGCAAAGTTAATAACATCTGAAAATGAGCATGGACAGTAGGTCTTTTTAATAATGTTTTAAACACATACAGGCAATTGCTTGTATCAGCACATATGAACTCACATACCTAAACAGAAACGGAGAGGCAAAGAAAAAAGACTTAACTGTAGTCAGTGTTTCTCCACCTAACTGATGATTATCAAAATGTATCCCTCTGACCACAGAATCCCTTTCCTAAAAAAAAGTAAATTAAAAAGTGTAGTATATAAAGGGGATTCAGACTTCCAGTCAGGTGCCCTTTCATAACTAGCTGAAGTGGTCCTAACACTTGTTTTACATCCTGTTAAAGAATTCCCTCACCCCATGCTTCACTTTATGTGCACCACACCTTCAAGCTACATTTATATTTTTCTTTTAATATAATGATGTTCATTCATCAATGTTTCTCTTACATGCAAAATGGACAAATGTATATAAATCAGCTTGTTGGTGCCCTTCTTCTGTCCACTTTTCTTCTCTCCAAATGCAGACATTCACATAATACCCTGAAACAATTAACCTGCTCTGTTCCCATGTAATCAAATACAACTGCTTTGACTCAGGCATTCAAGATTCAGCAAAAGAAAACATGTAGGGTTGTAAGTAACTCTTTCACATGCTGAAGGCACAACAATATACAAAAGGTTTTTTTCAAATATATTTTGGCCATTTCAGACAAATATCACTCAAATTTTACTGTAACTTAGAATTTTATGGAGACAAATATTAAGCTAGGCTAAAACTGTCCTCTGATTTTTCCATGCATCCCATTTCTTTCATGTTATTGGCATTATTTGTTCAGGTTTCAATTCCAAAGTGTCTCTCTTCCTGTGACGCTTTGCATGTCACTGGGACATAAGCACTTTCAATAATAGTCAGTGCTGTGTTGCAATGGTGTAAGTAGGGGTGGGTGAACCAGGCATCAGCCCCAGGCACCGACTTGGAGTATGTGGATGGCAGCTGCCAGGGAAGCTTTGCTTTGGCAGCAGCGGCAGCAGCCCTGTGCCACAGGAGGGTGGAACAGCAGCAACCAGTAACAGGCTACTGGGTCTTTGGAACCTACAGCAGGTAAAACTAACCAACTTGGCCATTTCACTGGCTCTTCTGGCAGGGTTTTGCCTGAGGTATTAAACCTATTAATTACACCTCTGCTGTGCTGCATATAAAAGTAAAGGCAGTCCCTGCCCTTAAAGCTTAGAATCTAAGCACTCAACACAACGGTGACATGAAATGTTTGCTTGCTTACAAGTTTACAACAGTCAAGTCCAAGGGACAAATCTCAACACAGTCCCCCTATTATGTGCCTGCAGTGCTTAAGCCCAATTTCATCCCACAAAACACATAAATTAGTCTCTGGTCTCTTCACTGGCACATCTGTCAGGGAGGCAACATTTTCTCTGGTGTCTCTGTATGATGCCAGCGCCCCTTCCCAGGTGAGGAACTTCTTATGGGAACCATAAAAGGACTGAACAACTCCGATTTCTCAAAAACAGCCACACAGCCCAGTAGCCTTGAAGTGGGATCTAGGAGGGTAACAGGTTCTCAGCACCCCCTTTCAGTTTTCTTATTTTAGTGGTACAGAAGCTCTCTGATGACATCTTCTGCCTCCGAAAAAAAGGGAGGCAGGGATGTAGGGGGGATTGTGCATAGCAGAGGACTGGGAAGGTACAAAGTAGCTAAGGCTGCTCTGCAGCAATAAACAAACAGGTTGAAGGGTACAGTACTTGGTATCTTATTCAAGTTACAGAGCTTCAGAGAAACAGTAAGAGAAAGACACAAACAGATCTTTCTTCTTTCCAACGAGACATTTTAATCTTCCAGGCATCAACAGGCTGGATACAAAATACAGAAGCCCTTCAGCAGCAGAAACCTCAGCAGTCTCTTCCAACCCCTCTATCGATGGGCTTTATACAAGTGTTTTAAATCAACCTTTGCCTACAACAGTTTCCTGGAGGTTTTGTGCCAAACTGAACCTAGTATGTGTCTGGTAAGTTTTTCAAGCTCTGGTATCATGAGTGCATGGAAACTTAAATGTTTAAATAAATGTTAAAATAGACATAAAATAATTCTTTACTGGGCAGAAAAATAGACAAGATGACTCACTAAGTGTCTTTCCATTTTTAATTTCAGTGAGTTTGTGGTTCTTGCAACAGCCACTAGACAGGTGTTGGCTGAAATAACAATAAGTGGGAAAGAAAGATCTGAGAACTCACTGTAAAACTCTGTCTTCATATAAAGAAGAGATAGTTGAAACTGCTTGCATATGCTAACCTTGAGCCCCTCCTAGTTTTCAAAGATATCAAGCTTAGAAAAGAGAATAGGGCAAATTATCATGCATAGTGCCTATGCAGAAACCTACCATCCTATATAAATACTCCTTCACAAAATCAGATAAAAGAAAAGTTTATCAAACAGGGCACTGACATGACTTCACATATGTTACCATAACTAAGCTTCACAACACCTCTTTGCTGTTTATACCCATTAAACAAGATAAAACAATTTCCTCCTAAGTAGTGTTAATAGTTCCATGTACTTCATTGAAATACCTTGCCTCAAGACTGAAAAAAGTTCTGCAAGTACCTGGAGCATGCATTTATCTACACTTAATGCAAACAATCAGTGCTTGCAAGGACATAGCACTGTCAGTGCTGTTGCATTAACAGCCCCAAGCTCCCCTCCTTTCCAAGGCTTTTTTAAATAGTCTCTCTAAGGGCTGCTATTAGAAGCCTTGAAAATGAGGGGAGATATCAGCCATAAAACTGACTACTAGCTTCTATTTTATTCAAGGCTTTTGATAACAGCTTTTTGACAATTGCTTCCCTTTCTCTATTTCTGGCACAGTTTGGTTTCAAAGCAGACACCTACAGTTAAAATGCAAAGAACAGGAATACATTGTTACAAAGTAAAGAGTGGGGCTGAAAGATGCTGTGAACTTAAGCAGTCTATGCACTTAAGTGATATGCAGAAGCCAGTATTTGTTACAATAGAACCAACAGGGAACAAATTAAACTGCCTCTGTTGTTACCAACTGGCTAGCCTTGGCAGGGAATACTGCGGTCAGGGTAAGAATTTAGGGCTGAGACTCTGTTGCACTTTATGCCATTTTTGTGCCCTGCCAATCCTGGACAACTATAGGACCTTTCTATATTAAGTGTCTTCAGTTACTCCAGGAACAATACCTGGCACTGCATACCATATGCCCACCCATACAATCTCCAGACCTTGCCCTTTGTACCATGGTTTAGGACAGCAGTTGACAATGACCACAAGCCGGAATCACCCCACTCAGGCAGACTGTGCTGGGACCTGGCCACTGTCGCTGCCACCGCCATTGCTACTTCTTCTGACCTCTCGGCCAAGTCATGGGGTGCTGTAAGCACCCCCTTCCGCTTGCCTGTGGCACAGCACAGGCAAAACCCCCCATAGGCAAAGGCCCTCACCACTGGTGAAGCCCCCCCAGCTCTATGGGCTGGATCCAGCGGCTCTGTAGGCCAAATCTCACCCACAGGTCATAGGCTGAAAACCCGTGGTTTAGGAAGAAATCATCAGAAGGCTGCCCTATGACTGCTTTCCAAAGTGTCTGTGCTGGAAACGCTCTTCAGCAGCCAGAAATGGATCTTAAATGCTCAATACTCCTTAATGCCAGTCAAGCCTTTTTATCTGGTTAGAGTTGGGGTGAATATTTTATACTGAAGTCTAGCAACTTGAACAGACTATTCATCTTCATGTAATCATTCATGGAACACGTATATTTTAATAACTAATTAAATTATTTGAATCTATTGTACTGTTGATTAACTGGAAGAAATGTTGCACACTGCAAGTTTTTTTTCTGGAACAGAACATAAAGTTATGTGTTTACATAAAGCTATCTGTTTCTATGTATACTATAAACAGTTCACAAGTGAGGAAGTGTGGTGTAGGAAGAAAAGAAATGCAACTGAAAACTTCTGAGTTCTGTGACAGTGGCCAAGCCTTTTAGCAACTCTATTTTGTAGTTTGCCTTTTTGCTAGAATGGATTTAAAAAAGCTTACCTTAGTAAATTATTATTGGAATGGAACTCTGAGACCTCCAAGCACAAATGCAAACTTCTATTACTTTGGGAGGTAATATTTTCATGTTGAATAAGGACAGTCTATTAATTAATAAATGGCAGTGAATGTGAATTTACATTTCTGACTGTTCTGCTGAGTGTATTTCACCAACTCTAAAAGGTTCAGAACATGAACATTTAGAAAATATTAGAACTCCATTGCATGCTAATCTTTAACTGGTTATTGAAATTAGTAGTGTTTTCTACTATTAATGGGTGTAATCCATTAATTTAATAATACCAATTATTTTAACTTTTCCTAGAATAGGAATACTTTATTATGTTTTTTAAAGCTTATTTTCCTAAGAAAGGTGCCTTTAGTCCAGTGGATAGCATGTTGGTTTAATTTTTAAAACCCAGAAATCAGAATGTCATCATGTTTTCATTCTGTGAAAGAAAGTTTTCATGAATTTCACACTGGAATCATTCAAAGAGGTTATTGTGCTTCTGTGGTCCTCAGCAATAGGTAACTCTGGGGCAATTTTAGAGAAACTTCCTCCCTTCAGTTTTGGATATGATTGCTTTCAAATTGCTGTAGATTTGCCAAGCCTCACTCAGTTTGGATCCATTTTTAAGGCAGTTTTGAGAGTGTCTTAATGCTGCTGAAGAAGAAGTTTGCAAATGTGTTTCAAAATGAGACATTCACAAACTTATTCCTAATTTGGGAGTTCAAAACCGCCTTCCTTGAAACCACCCCAATAGGTCTGCAACTCAGAGAAGCAGCAACAACAGCTCTATAGACAGACATGGGATGTTAGGTTTAAATTAGGATTACAGGGGAATGAAGGGTTAGAAAGGAATGAGAAGTGCTAGACAGAAGTATTAAGAGCAGAGTTAGCTTGAGGTATCCAGGTAGACCTGGCGAGGGGGAATCGAGAGTCTGAAGAGACTGGGTTGGTAAATCAATACGGTTTGAAAGGGAAGAAATAGAGTTACATAGGTCACCTGGGAAAGATTTGCTGGGACACACACACAAAAGAACTGAAATGTAAGTCATAAGGTTTTATTAGAAATGAAGAAAATTACATGAGGAATGAAGGGATATAGCCTATATGGAATGAAAAGGGGGTTCAATAAGGTGCTAATACTAATCCAGTTACATACAGCACTTTTCATCCAAAAGAATTGTCCAGAATCAGAGATAACATTAAAGGCCAGAATCAGAGATGACAGTAAAGGTGACATAAGTTAAACGTCAGCAAACCTCGCAGTGTAGTGTAATTTACACACCAAAGAGGCTCTAGCAAGACAGGACGGTAACAGAGTGAGAAACTAGCACCTGAGTGTTAGGTTTAAGACAGAGTGCCGGGGTGGACCTTCTTTATCTTACAACTTCTGGTTTGTTGCTTGTCCTGCTATCATGGCCCTTTCTATGGTGTCGGCCAATAAGCAGTATTAGCTTTCTAATGTGTAACAGTCATCATCGCCTATATTACTTCTCAATTTGCCCATATTCAAAAGTTTCTTATAGGAAGGACAAAAACTGAACAATTAATCATTTAACAAGTCCAAGGTGATAGCTTCAGCGTTCTTACCAAATTCTAGTTGGGGTAATTATAGTGCGTCTAACACAATTTTCCTCATCTGTTTCAACTGAAAACAGTTTTATTTCTTTGGGGTTTGTCCTGCTGTATTTCAGTGCTTTGCCCTTTTAACAAGTTCCATGTCCCATCCCAAAAGCAGCCACAACCTAGTTGATAGGTAAATTTACACCCTTGTTATAAAGAACCAGTTATTATTCGATGACCACTTTGCAGTGAAGGCACTAACCTGTTGAAAAAGTCAGCTAAATCAGATATACAGAGTTTCACCTATCTCAAGGGAACCCCTTGATGCCATTGAGACAATGTAGGAAGACCTGCACTGCAGCTGTTTTCTAAATTCTAAGCACAGGGAGTATGGCTCATAAAAGCATGTATATCTAGAAAGCTGCTGGGCCCTAGTGATCACTGGTAGCACACTGACCTGCAAGTTATCATGGTCAGGTGCAAAATAAAGCAGCTCAGATGTTATTCTAGGTGCCAAAGCGATCCCTGGGTTCAGGGGACACAGAAAGATCATAAAGCCATCTTTGTCCCACTATACCAGGCACTATATTGCTAAGGTTTTCATTTGGAGTAGATATGAAGCAATTATTTTTTCTGCTTCCTAGTTGCCACTCTGTGGAAAAAGGTACAGGCCATACTGTAGCTATATTGCTTCTGGTCCCAGGGATGGTCATGGGCTACATTTTTGCACAGGAAGCAATATATCTGCATATTACTACCCCAGGGCTAATTAACCCAGCCTCTTGGCAGGACTGGTTTGTGTGAGCACAGTGCCAAGAAAACACAGCCATCCTAACTAGAACCAAAAGTGGTTACCATTCCAGAGATCTGCCCACAAACACCGACTGCTTTACCTGTGCAGTGTGGAAAAACGAGGGAATGGGGAATTGTATATGCAGTACCAACAGGGAATGGCGAATTATATATGCAGCTACCTTAATTGCTGGATGCAGTCCCTTCAGCTAGTCCACTGATATTTATAAAATACTACAGCTAATTCATTAAGCATTTGGAAGTTGCTTTTATTTCTGTGTTTGAAACAGCCCCATTTCATTTTTGTCAGAATTTCACAAACGTTTCATGCGTTACCAACACCACTCGTGAAAGTTCCCATTTTTGGCCAGGAAAAAAAAAAAAAATCACAACTTTTTTTGTGGGGTTGGTAAACAGGTCAATGTCAAGATAGCGACAAAAAAACATAAAAAAAGAAACACCTCCAAGAAAGTATCCTGTATTTCAGGACAATTTCATGTTATTGGATAAAGGCTAATTTCCATGTGTGCACGTGCACCCACACACCCAGCACCTTTTAATGTTTTCTTTTTGGGATACAGCCATTTACACACATGCATGCAGGCACGTCCGTGCGCGTGCACACACACTGACAGCACCTTTTAATACTTTCCTTTTGGGATACAGCCATTTCCACACACACACTCATAGGTGGATCCAGGGGGGCTGCAGTAGTGCAGTTGCACCCCCCTTTTATTCCTGCTTCACCCAAAGTTTAAAACCAACTGGCTGGCAGTGGCAGCAGTATTTCTAGTCAGGAAGCAGTGAGAGCATCAACTGAATTCATGGCTTATTAAAATCTACCTGATTCCAAAAACTCTACATCCCACAGGTTTTAACGGACCCTCTCTCCTTTTTAAAGGTCTTGATGCTCCACCAATCAAGCTGGCCTTTTTTCTCCAATCCTGTGGTCTGTTAACTGATCCTGGTAAGGAAGCTCCTATTCCACAACCCCCAGAGTGTTTTTAACTCATTCCAGTGAAGTTATATTCGTTGTTTTGCTTGGATGTTAAACTGTATTATACAGTCCCAGGCCCTTGGACTTATTAGTAAAGTTTTGTAGTTTCTTCTTGCCTTAAGAAAAATACATGCTGTGTTATATGGGATGATGCCACACACCAGCTGCATCCCCCCCTTTCAAAATCCTAGATCTGCCCATGTGCTCCCACAGACCGGATATTTTTGGGGGGGGGATGAGGCCATTTACACACACACATTTTAATACTTTCTTTTTGGGATACAGCTATTTCCACCCACACTAGGATGGTATCTTTGGATACTTTCTTTTTGGGATAAGGCCATTTCCACACACATAAGGCACACACGCACACAATATGACAGTGCCTTTTGATACTTTCTTTTTGGGATAAGGGCATTTCCACACACGTGTGTACAGGCACACACAGATATATATTGCACTATCCCATTATCTTTGGAAACCTTCCTTTTGAGATTAAATCATTTTCACACACACTCATTGCATAGACACACATGCACATGCATGCACACACACACGTGCACTTACCTCCACGCACACACACCCATGCTCACACACACACACCTGCGCTCACCTGCATGCACACACACACGTGCGCTCACCTGCATGCACATGCATACACTCCCATGCTTACACACACGCCTGTACTCACACGCATGCACACACCCACTCATGAACACACACTCTCACTCCCATGCTCACACGCATGCACACACACACACGCACTCACCTGCATGCACATGCATAGTTCTGTGCTTAGACACATGCCTTGCACTCACATGCACGTGGTCTCACTCCCACGCTCACACACTTCCACGCACTCACATGCATACACGCTCACTCCCACGCTCACACACACACACTCACCTGCATGCACGCACACTCACGTGCACCCACAGAAAGCTGCAGGCACCTGCAAGCAAAGGAGCCGGCGCCCAGAAGCGCGCTGGGGGCGGCGGGACTGGCGGCAGCTCCCTTGGGGGCGGCGGGGCAGGCACCGGCGGTGCCGGGGGGCCGTGGCTGCAGAGCGGGGCCGGGGCCGCGGACACGCGGGGAAGGGCGCGGGGGGCGCTCACCGGCTCCCTCGGCGGTGACGATGGCCTCGGGCGAGATGCAGACGCCGCGGTCGTAGACGGGCAGGTCCTCGCAGGCCAGGCTCTCGGGCCAGGCGTGGCGGTACTTGATGAGCACGGGCTCGCAGCCGGCCCGCGCGCGCTCGCACACCGACTTGCAGGGCTTGATGGGCTCGTGCTGGAAGTCGATGGTGCAGATGGGCGCGTACATGGCGCACAGGAAGAAGAGCAGGTCGGCGCTGCACTGCGTGCCCAGCAGCCCCTCGAACTGCTCGATGGCCAGGATGGCGTTGGCCTGCGTGCTGTGGTGCAGGTGGTTCGGCATCTTCGTCATGTTCCAGGGCAGGGACTTGCACAGCGGGATGCGCACGGGCTCGCAGGCCGCGCCCCGGGCCGCCGGCGCCAAGCCCAGCGCCAGCGCCAGCGCCAGCCCCAGCGCGGCCGGCGGCGGCATCTCCCGGCCCCTGCCCGCCGCCCGCCGCCGCCCGCTCCTGCCGGCCCGCTGCGGCTCCAGGGCCTGCCCCGGGCGGCAGCGGCGGGGCCGACGGCGCCTCACGTGCTGCCCGGGGAGCTGCGGGCTGGACGTGAACTTGGCGGGGGGACGGCGGCGGCGGCAGCGGCTCCGCACTGAGCCTCTGTGGCGGCTCCGGCTCCTTTTCACAAGTTTCCCACCTCCCGGCCGCGGCTCCGGCCCCTCCTCCGGCAGTGCCAGCCCGCCCGGCCCCTCGCCCCTTGTCATGTGCGGGGGGCGGGGGGGAAGGCGCTGACCCGAGCTCCCGGCGCTGTCACGCGCCCCTCTGCCGCCTCCCCGAGCAGCAGCCCCGTGGGGGCGAGGCGGGCGGGGCCCTGCGCTGCCGGGACCCCCCCCGGGACGCGAGCAAGGGGCCGGGGGGGTCGTGCGCGGCCTCCCCCGCCGGGCTCGGGGCTGCCCCGCCTTCACCTCGCGGTCCGTCCCCTCCCCCCGCGGGAGCCGTGCCCCGCGCCCCTGCCCTCCAGGGCACGGGAACACGGCGAGCGGAGCTGCCTGCGCTCCTCCCCTCCCGCCGACCGCCCGCGGGCCAGCGGAGGAGATGCCGCCGGCTGCCGGGGGGGGGATACCCCGAGAGAAGCTCACATCACCGGAGGGGGACACCGCTCCCCGCAGCAGAGCCCCGGCCCGACAGGAAATCACCCCTGCTCCGCCACTGCAACATGCCTTTGTTTTAACCCCGCCGGTCCGCACAGCTGATCCGCCAGCGCCAAACACACACACACTCGCTCGCTCGCTCTCTCTCACACACCCTTATCTACACACTGCCTTATCCACACACACACAACCATACACCTTCTGCTCACCCCCCGTATCTTCACATACACACACCTACAAACATATACCCTCTGCTCCCACACATACACAGAGCCTATCTACACACACACACATACTTTCTGCATGTGATCTCTCTCACTCACTGACTCTCGCTCGCACACACACACACACCCCTTATCTGTTTCTGGTCATGGATTTGAGGTGTCACATGGAACTCAGATAACTAGCTCCCACTAGAAACCACCCCCCCAAACGTGTTGAGTTTGGAATAGGGAATCAAGTGTTTGTGTTTAAATGAAGTGAATTAAATGCAATGGGATTTGTGGGTACAGCTGTCTAGGCAGATTGTCAATCTAAACCAGGCGTGGGGTGGGGGAAAAAACATTAGCCCTCCAGTTAGGGTAGAAAAAAGAAAATTCTAGTGTTAAAACACCCCCCCCCCACACACACACACACACACCTTCTTAAACTTGATTTTGGGGTCCTCAGCAAAAGTAGCATTTTCAGCAGAAATAGGAGCTACAATTACTTACTTCCATGTGTCAACTTAAAAAAAATCTTAATCCTTCAACTGTGTTTCTTAGCGAAGGACCTTTGTGTTTTGAATATATACGTTACAGCAGACAGCACAATAAATTAAAAAGGAAACTTGTATTTCTAATGAGGTAAATTGTAGTACACTAGGGTCATATATTTAGCTGCAAGTGTTTAAAATGATCCGAGTGAAAAAGTCCCTTCCAATTTTGAATGATGAGCATTTTTATAGTAGCGAGAAATCACAAATAAAAAAGCTGACAACTTCAAACAAATGTAAAAATTTAGCCTTAAACAAGTACAACGATAGTTTTGCTTTCATGAATGCAACATTAGAAAATATGTATACTGGTATTTGAATGGCGCCCTGATCAGTGATTTGACAAAGGGAGATCACATTCTCCGAGACTGATCTGATAAAAAAATAGTCCTAGAGGGATTTTCTCTTGTGTGCTTAGCAAACGGAGTTCTTTTGTACCATCTTAACACTGTTTCCAGTATTAAACATACCAAGCAACTGTTTGATCATGTAGTTGTTTCTCTTGTTTTGTGCAGCAGCATTGCTTCAATACCTTCCAGGACTGAACAAATCAAAATACTGACTGGAGAAGCATATTGTAAGAACTAAGTATGTGGGAACTGGAATGCAAATTTGAACAGCATGTGGAAACAGAACGTTATTTGTGAAGTTGAAATCCTAGATCCCAATCCTGGAAAGACTTATACATGTGATTAACTTCACAATTAAGGGAGGGGGGTGGGGAGTATCACTGATTCATTGAAATCAATGGCAAAATTCCCATTGGTTTAAACAAGACCATCATTCAACCCTGAGAATTCTCCCCAGGACTTCAGTGGACTACTCATGGTGTGCATAGTTAAGTAAGCACATGTCTTTGCAGGATCAAGGTCTAAGGGGATGTCTGTACCCAATTAGAGCAGATTACTATCTATTCTAAGCAGAACCTTACTGATGCATGCACAGCCACAGTAAAATGGCTAAGCCACTTCTTGTTTGGGAGGCAGAGGGTGCAGAGCAGTGTATTTCAGAATGTCACTGCCTGGCCTCACAATGTAACAACATAGACATGTCCTAATAGAATGAATTCTGACAGATTTATTCCTCTCTTATATGAGACATATATTGTAGAACTGACCCTGTAGGCTGAATTAGGTTTATGTATGTATTATTACATGTATAAATTAGATAATTAATTTAGTTCTCTTGACTTTTACAAACTGAGGGAAATGTAGTGTTAGTAAGAGATGCAAAACTTGAAAGGGGGAGGAAGGTCTTTATTGTCCTCAGGCCAGACCTTGTTCAGACGATGGAAATCTCTTAGTGTATCTTAACCCCATTCTGGAATAAGTACTTCTGTGGGTGAGAGCACAGTTCAGTCTCCATGAGCTGGACTTTCTGATGATACTGTTAACAAGAACACCAGTACAAAAGCAAGTGGACTGAAACCATTACATTATTTCACAAAGACCATCAAAAGGTACCTTTCAGTCACTAATGCCCTGACTGTGTGACCAAAGGTCCTAACCCTATTTCCATTGAAGCAGCAATGATACTCTAAATTTCAATAGGATCTGGCTGCTTACAGGGCAAGCCTCTGTGATGTGAACCAATTAGTTACTAGGATTTAGCTGCCTGCGAGTTGTTCTGTGAAATAACCAGATCCAAGAAGGTAGGGACCAGTTCCACTAGGAGCTCTGCATTTTGTAAGAGAAGACAAAAAGGCTCTTGACTTCATTAACATATATGTATGTTTACTGCTAGGCATCTGATTAGTCTCACTTGTTTTCAGTGGAGCTGCTCACATCCATAAATGCCTGTAAAACAGAAATTCCTATTAAGCAATTCAGCTTAAATGAATGTGTACAGTGGATTCAAATCTTATTTGACTCTCACCCTTATACTCACCTAAGATTTAGGAATTAGGGGGATTGAATTACTTTTGGACTGTAATAAGTTCAAATCCACACTTTATAATAAACTCCCTTCCATTTGGATGAGTGGCAACTTCTTTTCAGTCAGTGTGCTAGGGGCGATATCTTTTATTAGACCAACTAGACAGTTGCAAAAAAAAATTCTTTTTTATTTGCAGGCTTTCAAAGTACACACACCCGTCCTCAGGCATAAGAGAATGCAACGATTGTAAAATTGCTCCCAGGTAGAAATGAAAATTCATATTTCAAACTCCCCCCTCCCTAAGGTAAATCCCAATCACTTGTTTACTGAGCACTCTCTGTCTGTTGTTCATAGCTTTCAGCACCAAATGTTACAATCATACTGTACTTGCAGGTCACCTAGAATCCATGGCTTTACAATGGTTAAGGATGCAAGGACATGTTAAGAATATATCTATTTTTAAATCTTACAGTGGTGTAAGTGCTGTTGTAGCTGTGATGATCCAGAAATGATGTAAAAGGCAAGGATTTCTTAGGGTGATATCTTTTATTGGACCAAATGTCATTGGGATACCGTTTCAAATGTACAAGATTCTTCCTCTGGTCCATGAAAAGAAATCTTGCAGTCTAAGATAAATCTGTAATAGTTCTTCCCTACCTCTAGCAGAAGACAGGTTTAAAACTAACAAGAGAAAATACTTTTTATGCAGATCATAGTTAACTTGTGGAACTCAGTTCCATAGGAGGTTGTAGGGGCTGATAGTAAAGCCAGGTTAAAAAAAAACAAGATGACCATCAGCTGGCAAGCTTTATAATCAGCAGGCCAGAACAACCCATCTCAAATCTACAAGCTAGGTGGTTTCTGTGTCCATCAGCTGCAGGGCACGCAGCTGAGAGCTGTACCCTGGCCACAGCCACTTCTCTCTGACTCTGGCTCAGGTGCAAACAAAACTTTAAGCCAGAGGGGATATGCGCTTGGTGCCTTTGCTGCTTCTTTTCTCCCATTTCCCTCCACCCACCCCTCCCCCCAACTTCAGCACAGGCACAGTTAAAAGCTGCCCAGCTTTGGCTCAGTTCTCCTCTGGTATCTCTAAACCAATGGTATTCATATTCTCTCCTTCTAAAGCATCCACTGCTGCTGCTGTTGGGGACAGGATACTGGGCTAGATATACCACTGGTCTGACCCAGTATGGAACTTCTTATGTTCTTATGCTCTTGGGTCCATACACATAGTAAGAGACATAGTAAAGAGAGCTTAATAGACATAACAAAGGTGGGACAAAGGAAGGCATAACATCCCCATTGCACAGAGGGGGAGGTCAAGCACAGAGTAGTTAAGGCCAATTTCCAAAAGTGCACAGCACATATAACTGTTTCCCTCTTTTGTAAAGTTAACTATAACTATTGCAAAGGCAACTGGTGGCTGCAAAACTGGTTGGAAAATTTGGCCGCCTTTAGATGCTTAAATAATCTCTTGAAAAAGCTCAGTTCAAGTGAGAGCTGCCGAAGGATACAGAGGAAGTCTGTTGTCAGGCCAGGAACTGTACTCAAATCTCCTTTGGCCCAGTCTAGTGCCTTAACCAGGAGTCTCTCCCCTTACTTCTATGCTGAATTTCATAAAACAAAAGTGATAATTTAATTTCACATTTCCTAGCAGATTTACCTACTCATTTTTTGGAGTATATAGTTACTTGTGGAACTTCTGAAACTCGGTCCAAATATGCATGAAAATTAATGGACTTGATCCCATTGAATTTGGTGGGTATTGGCTCGACCCTTCTAGAGCTAAATTCTGAACTTAAACAAACATACCCAACTCCATTGGGAATTGCGCAGAAAAATGTTTGCTCCTTTTTTCCTATCTCCCAGTAAATTTTGACTTTTAGATTATAACATCTGCAGAGCAGGGGGGATCATCTGGCTGGATATACCAACTCATGTTTATCAAAATGCCTCATTCTGTTGTTCTGAAAGTCAATTAATTAAAACTTGATCTCTTTTTCATTCGAGTTTAGCTCTTCTGATGACACTGCATTCTTTTTTTTTTTTTAACCAGAAGTTGTACCGTAAATACTTTTTCAGTATGGCAAATGCTGACATCTGCATAAACTCAAAATAGTAACACATGTTCATATGTGATCTGTTTTAAAATCTTCCAACCTGTATGTGAAAATACTTGCAATTCATTTACTTTCAGAAAGTTTTTTTTTCCTTTCCTCTCCCCTCCCCCCTGCCTTTTTTTTTCTAACGAGCCCCATGTGCTGTGAAGCTGCTCAAAGTGATGAGTGTGCAGAATGTGCCAACCTGCAGTGTGTACACCAGCACTCTGCTTTTCCTCCAAAGAGTCTTTCCTCTCAAGATGCTCTGCTGCCAAAAGGATGGCAAGATTGCAACATGACAGGGCTGTTAGAGTTAATGGTCTGTCAGCATTTCCATTATAAATCAGTTTATACTTGGTCATAAAAATTCGCCTCAGGCCAAAACTTGGCAGACAGAGTCTGGTCACAGCCCCAAAACACATTTTACTTTTACATAATTTCTATACCTAAACATCTGCTGACTTGTTTCTTGTACTACAGAACAATTCAACCCCCAACGTCAGCTTTTGGTTGGGAAGGGTCTGTTAGGTAAGGGAAAAGAGCAAGAGGGAGACATTAAGTTTAACTCCCAAATGATTATATTCTATAAAAATTGCGCCTGCTGGATCCTGTCTGTCATCTGAATAAGTTGCTCTTGTATTCTAGAGAAAAAATTAAATAAGGCAAGAAAATTAATTTAAAAATAATCTATTTCCTGCCCACATAAATACAATTGCTGTAGAAAATAGAACCAATTTTTAAAATGAAAATGCATGTCCTCTTAGAGTTAGAGACACCAGGGATCTTCTGTTAAATGAATAAAGTGGTCAACTTAGCTCCTATCTGGTACTTTGCAACTGTGCAGCTAAAAGCACTTTATAATGAGACTAATATTGCAATTTTACAAGTGTAGAAACTGGTAGAGAAAGATGAAGCAGCTTCCATGTCACTCAGTAGGTCAGCTTCCAAGCTGGGAAAAAAACTAAGGTCTTCTGAGTCCCACTCCAGTAATTCATTGTACTTGGCCGTATGCCTTCCTCCATCCCAATCTGCACCCCAGGGTACTCAAGGAGCTGGCTAGCGTCACAGCCCAGCCCCTGGCACGGATCTTTGAAAAATCCTGGCGCTCTGGTGTAGTGCCCGAAGACTGGAAGAAGGCCAATGTGGTGCCGATCTTCAAGAAAGGGAGGAGAGTGGATCCGGCTAACTACAGGCCCATTAGTCTGACTTCTATCCTGGGGAAGATCTTAGAAAAGTTTATTAAGGAGGCCGTCCTTGAGGGACTGGCCCAGGCTAACATCCTAAGGGATAGCCAGCATGGGTTTGTTGCGGGTAGGTCTTGTTTGACCAAGCTCATTTCCTTCTATGACCAGGTGACCTATCACCTGGACAAGGGAGAAGAGATTGATGTCATATATCTTGACTTCAAAAAAGCTTTTGATCTGGTATCCCATGATCACCTCTTGGCCAAACTGGCCAGTTGTGGCCTTGGCTCCACCACAATCCACTGGCTGGGAAACTGGCTCCGTGGTCAGACCCAGAGGGTTGTAATCAATGGCAGTCACTCATCGTGGTGCCATGTGACCAGTGGGGTCCCTTAAGGCTCTGTCCTGGGACCCATCCTGTTCAACATCTTCATTAATGATGTGGACATTGGAGTCAGGAGTGGACTGGCCAAGTTCGCCGATGACACCAAACTTTGGGGCAAAGCATCCACGCCAGAAGATAGGCGGGTGATCCAGGCTGACCTGGACAGGCTCAGCAAATGGGCAGACGAGAACCTGATGGTGTTTAACACCGAAAAATGCAAGGTTCTCCACCGTGGGAGGAAAAACCTGCAGCTTCCTTATAGGCTTGGCAGTGCTACGTTGGATAGCATTACAGAAGAAAGAGACTTGGGGGTCATCATTGACCACAAGATGAACATGAGCCTGCAATGCGATGCTGCGGCTAGTAAAGCGACCAAAACGCTGGCTTGCATCCATAGATGCTTCTTGAGCAAATCCCGGGACGTCATTCTCCCCTTGTACTCGGCCTTGGTGAGGCCGCAGCTGGTGTACTGCGTCCAGTTTTGGGCTCCACAATTCAAAAAGGATGTGGAGAAGCTTGAGAGAGTCCAGAGGAGAGCCACGCGCATGATTAGAGGTCAGGAAAACAGATCTTACGATGACAGGCTGAGAGCCATGGGACTCTTTAGCCTGGAAAAGCGCAGGCTCAGGGGTGATCTGATGGCCACCTATAAGTTTATCAGGGGTGACCACCAGGATCTGGGGGAACGTTTGTTCACCAGAGCGCCCCAAGGGATGACGGGGTCAAATGGTCACAAACTCCTGCAAGACTGTTTCAGGCTGGACATAAGGAAGAATTTCTTTACTGTCCGAGCCCCCAAGGTCTGGAACAGTCTGCCAGCGGAGGTGGTTCAAGCACCTACATCGAACACCTTCAAGAGTAAATTGGATGCTTATCTTGCTGGGCTCCTATGGGCAGGGGGCTGGACTCGATGATCTCCCAAGGTCCCTTCCAGCCCTAATGTCTATGAAATCTATGAAATCCCTGTGAGTGTGAAGTCTTCCACCTGCAGAAGCATGGAGTCAGGGAAGACCAAATAAATAGTGCATACCTTCTTGGCAGAGCATATGCCTATAGTAATTCTCTAATCCTGCCCTAGACCAGCCAGGAGTGGCCAGTTGTTGCAAACTTGAATTGTCATTGCACTATGGTTAGGAATTCCTTCCTTGTCCCCTCAGTTTGTACTTCTCTTCATTGGAAAAGGATGCCTCACAATACAAAATAA
Organism: Crocodylus siamensis; assembly: GCF_052110815.1. Lineage (NCBI taxonomy): Eukaryota > Metazoa > Chordata > Crocodylia > Crocodylidae > Crocodylus > Crocodylus siamensis. The sequence goes on along the minus strand of NC_143398.1, from coordinate 196,855,215 downwards.
GAATTTTATTACATAATTATAGATTCATTTTTGCCTCTCAGTGCCAGCTGAGGCACACCCCACACACTAGAGCCATCCCTACCAAGAGAGTTTCTTTTCCTTGCTGGGTTTTTGGTTGTAGCTGTGCTGGTCTAAGGACATAGGTAGGCAAGGTTCTTTGAGTAGATGTGATATCTTTTAGTAGACCAACTGTGCAGTTGAAAAAAAGTTCTTAGCAAGAATCTGGGCGCAATCACCCTTCTTTGGGCAGAGACTTCCTAGGCCAGAAGAAGTGTGATTGCACCCAAAAGCTTGCTAAGAACTTTTTCCAACTACTCAGTTGGTCTACTAAAAGATATCACATAGATTCATAGATGCTATGGTCGGAAGGGACCTCAACAGATCATTGAGTCTGACCCCTGCCTAGGCAGGAAAGAGTGCTGGGGTCAGATGACCTCAGCCAGATGCCTATCCAGCCTTCTCTTAAAGACGCCAAAGTAGGGGAGAGCACCACTTCCCTTGGAAGCCCATTTCAAATTTTGGCCACCCTTGCTGTGAAGAATTTTTTTCCTGATATCTAGCCTAAATCTGTTCTCTGTCAGTTTGTGACCATTGTTCCTTGTTAACCCAGGAGGAGCCCTGGTGAACAGAGCATCTCTGATCCCTGCTGTGTCCCCCTAATGAATTTGTAGGCAGCCACAAGATCACCTCTCAGCCTTCTTTTGCGGAAGCTGAAGAGGTCCAGGTCCCTCCATCTCTCCTCATAGGGCTTGTCCCATACACTCCTAACCATACGAGTGCCCTCCTCTGGAGCCTCTTGAGTCTATCAACACCCTTCTTAAAGTATGGCGCACAAAACTGGATGCAGTACTCCAACTGCGGTTTGACTAAAGCCGCATAGAGGGGAAGTGTCACCTCCTTGATTCTGTTTGTCATGCATCTGCAGATGCATGATAAAGTGCAGTTAGCTTTGCTGAGGATTTTGTCACACTGATGACTCGTGTTCATCTTGGAGTCCACTATGACTCCAAGATCCCTTTCCACTTCTGTGCTGCTGAGAAGATCACTTCCCAGCCAGTAGGTGTGCTGAATATTTTTGCATCCTAGGTTCAGCACTCTGTACTTGTTCTTGTTGTACTGCATCTTATTGCACACTTTTCTAACCTATCCAGGTCTGCCTGCAATTGTTCCTTACCCTCCGGAGTGTGCACTTCACCCCGCAATTTAGTATCATCTGCAAAGTTGGACAGAGTACACTTCAGACCCACATCCAAGTCACTGATGGAGGTATTGAAGAGTACAAGTCCAAAGACTGAACCCTTTGGGACCCCACCACCCACATCCTTGCAGGTCGATACCAACCTGTCTCCTACCACTCTCTGGGTGCAACTGCTAAGCCAATTTGCCACCCACCGGACCATGTAAACGTCTATATCACCGCTTCTTAATTTATTTATGAGAATGGAATGAGATACTGTATCAAAGGCCTTGCTAAAATCCAAGAAAATGACATCCACCTCTACTCCTGCATCTAAGCAGTTTGTGACCCTGTCATAAAATGAAACCAGATTGGTCAGGCATGATATACATGCTAAGAATCCATGCTAGTTTCCCTGTTGCCTTATTTTTCCCTTTGGATTCCCACAGATATGATCCTTCATAATCTTTTCAAAGATCTTTCCAAGGATGGAGGTGAGACTGACTGACCTGTAATTACTCAGATCCTCCTTCCTCCCTTTCTTGAAAATAGGGACCACGTTGGCCCTTTTCCAGTCCTCCGGGACCTGACCTGAGTGCCACGAGTGCTCAAACAGCCATGCCACTGATTCTGCTACGACACCGGCCAATTCCTTCAGTACTCTTGGATCATCCGGGCCTGCTGACTTAAACTCATCCAGTCCATCCAAGTGACTGCACCAAGTCAGCATTGACAGTTGGTGGGCTGCTGTCCCTCTGATGCCCATTAGGAGACTTATGTTGATCCCTGTTCAAGAACACTGAGGCAAAAAACTCACTGAATAGCTCAGCCTTGTCCCCCCTCTCTGTCACTAATTGTGCCTTCTTGCTCAGTAGGGGCCCTATGCTGCCCTGCGCCTTCCTTTTACTTCCTACATACCTAAAAAAAAGACTTTTTGTTGTCTTTAATTTGTGTTGCCTCAACACATCTACTCAAAGAACTTGCCTGCCCCTTTTCCTTGTCAATTTTTTTGTCATAACCTTTTTTCCCACCTTGCTTAGGGGTTTGGTCAAGCAAAGGCACCCCCTACCCAAACCTGGGCTTTGATCAAGTATCAGAGTAGGTTTCAGAGATCTGCTTATTTATACTAATTCTTGTTGCATGTGCTTTAATCAGAGAAATCTCCAACCTTGGCAGTTTTCAAAAGCAGTTTAGACAGATATTTAGCTGGAATAGTTTATTCAGGGATGATCCTGCCTTGAGCAGGGGGCTTGTGAGAACCCTTCCAGGCTACTTTCTTATGATCCTAAAATCAGGCTCTATCTACCCTGACAATTCATGGCTGTCATGCGTTGTAGTACCCACTTTATGCAGTTTAGCATTTAATTGCTCAGAAACATGATTCAGCTAGACCAGTTCATGCTTTTGAAGAATAGAAAACAGATGAAAACAAGGCGGCTGAATGATATGAAGCTGAGAATATCCATGCACTAAACATTGTATATTATATACATAAAAAAGAGACTGGGATACTTGTAATTAGAGCTGATGTAAACGAGCACATGTCTGAAACCTGCTCTACCTTGGTAGTTGGTTACAGCCCAGTCTTTGAAAAGCTTCAAAAGACTGGTTTGTCTGGCCAGACTTTCAGTTTGTCTCCACATTTTTAACAACAACCACCACAACAAATGTTTACACAATCAGAGTGAGAAGAGGTCTTACAAAAACAGCTAAAGGTGTGTGTGTAATGGGTATGCAAACATACACACACACACACACACACACTTTTTCTAAGAATTGGCTAAGGATTACGTGTAATGGAGTGCAGAAATACTTGAAGATAATTCAGCAAAGAGGGAAAGGAAATATTTTTCATAATTAACTGGTGTACAAGTAAGAGTAAGGGGATGAAGTCAAGAAAGGAAAAAGGCTGAATATACACAAATCCCTAACAGTGAAATCTTTTAGCTAGTGGAATAATTACCCAAGGGAAGGAATGAAGGGCCAGTCATTTGGCACATTTATATTTAGACTGAACAAAAAACACTAGTTAACCTAGAGTAGGAAAGTAGGTGACATAATGGGTCTTTTCTAACTCCACATTCCATTTATATGACTGGTTTTTCAAATGACTTACAGTGATCCCATAACAAGATAGGTTTTCTTTTATATTTTATTGATTAGTGATTAGTGATACCAGACACCCAGCTGCCTTCATGATGGGCTCTTGTTTTTAAATAGCTAAATGCATTTTGTGTGAAACTCCTGCCCTTTAGAACTAGCAGCTAGGAAATCCTGCATCTAATACAGTATTTTTGTTTTTAGAAATCTGTCTGCTATGACCAAATGACCATTCCAATATTTTTTGTTTCACTGCATGTAGCTTACCATACAGACACACAAATCACAGAACTGTTAATGTTTAACAATTCAGGCTGTAAGCAAACCTACTATGGAGAACAAATTATACTGAGATAGAAGTAGGTATTCACAGAGCAGGTTTTCATTTTCTTGAGAATTTTTGTATTACTTAGGATTTCCTTTATTTACATATCCAGAAAACCTTAAAATACTTTTACATAGCTGTTACTAAAACCATAAAATAATTGACTTACAGAGTCATAAAAAAGGGATTTATTGTACATTTCCTGTTTCAGTTGAGGTCTTGTTACAGCTCCCTCAGGTAGACAAAACACAGGAGACTATTAACTTACTTTAATAATCTTTCAAACTTCTACTTGGGCAACTTAGACGTGGAAAGGAACAAGAAAAGCTCCTTTTAATGCTATCTGTTTCAGACCTGTGATATTTCATTCTCTTTTTATGAGACAATTCATTATTAACTGTTTTATGCCCTCTGGGTGCTTATGATTCAGATTCATTTTTTTTGTTTAATATTTGCTAATATCCACTTCTCTTCTTGAAATGTCAGCAGAAAAGTGATTTGCTCCAGTTGCCTGCATCCTTTGTTATGGGCGGAATTAGAAGTATGAGCATGGACATATGCCCATTTACTTTTCCCTTTAGACAATATAGGGTGCAATTGACAGACATTTCAGAGACTCAACAATGCTGGTGATTGTTCCATGCACGATGTGCCTCTCCTGTATCTTTCTAATATAGATGCATTTATATATAGCCAGGGATGTCTTATTTGCAGGCTGAGTGCGTTTGGCAGCCACTTAAAGTTTATAGCTTCTCAGCTGGGTCTGCCAGCTGGAACGCAGGTTTTCAACATGGACATAAGAATCCATTTTGGTTTGCTTGTACAAATAAAGAAGAATCTTCAAGTATGTTTTTCAAAAGTATTTGGTTAGACAGAAAAAGAAATCCATAAAAAGATGAAAAGCTTGATTTTTTTTTTTTTTTTTTTATCATTTATGGATCATAGAACTTCTTTGACAATGGACCTACTAACACTGTACACAACAATGCCAGGTAGCCCACTGCTTCAATTATTGTGTCCCACAATTCATTTTTTCAGTGTAATTGGAATTTACTATGTTGCTGAGCTCTGCTACTATCCAGAATACGTCAATATCCTGCTATGTCTAGTTTTGAAGGTGGCAGTAGATAGTACTTGCAACTTTTACTTGGAGCCTATTCTGTAGTTGATAGAAAACTTAGGGTTGTTTTTGTTTTTTTGTTTTTTTTTAAATCTATGATCCTGAAACCATCCAAATGTATAGCCATATACCAAAACTTATCACTTTTCCTCTTTGCATTATTTCAGGTTAAAAAGCAAGTTAATTAATCCAATAAATATTATTGCACAGAGTATTTTTTAAGCAATTTAATCACCCCTATTCCACACTTAAACATCACACCAGCACTTATGTGTTCATATTGAAAATGTAATATGTGGGGGACATATTCAATTAATTTAACCAAGGTATTTGTTTATGTTTGGATCAGTATCTATGTAAACAGAATGTCTAGAAACATACAGCAAAATTTTTGAGCTTGGCTGCCTAAAATAGGTGCCTACATAAATTGACTGGATTTTCAGAGGTGTTGAGCACCCACAACTCCCACTGAAGTCATTATGAGATTCCTAGGTCCTGATTCTGCAAACACTTACACATCTGTATAACGTTACCTACATGAATAGCACCACTGAGTTCAGTAGGAGTTACCAGATGAATACAGCTCTGCATGTTTCTAAACATTTGCAGAATCAGGGCTTTAGTCTTTAAAAAATTGTATGCCAACCAGAAAGCAACTTTGCATTTAACCTTGGATTGTGACTTCAGGACTGGCACCAATGGAATCAATGGGTCTGAGAGTCTGAGGGTGTATCTACACGTGCAATTATTAGGCAGGAATAAACTCCAGTGCAGTTCACACAAGAGTTTGTATCTCCAGGGTGCAGTGTTTACATGTGTGCCCAGGACTGCAGCACATTAAGCTGGGGTGGTGCAACTGCAGTTGGCAAGGGGCCCAGGGGTCAGTCTGCCAGAGCTGCTCTGCCCTGGATCAACATATTGCAAAGAGGCTGGCTGGGGCACGAAGGTGTTACAATGTAGGGCTAGCAGGCAGCCTCCACAATGTAGCACCCTTGTACCCCAGTCAGCCCCGGTCACCATCTGTACGTGCATTTCAGTGGAGTAAATAACTCTGCCGTAGGATAGTACTTGTGTTGGGAAGTACTATCTACCACCAGAGTTAATGAGTTCACACTGGCCTAATAGTGCCTCATGTATAAATGGTTACACTTTACTGTGGAGCTAATCAGTCAACTCAGCAGTACAGCACATGTGTAGATGCCACCTGAAAGATTTTCTAGATATTAGTCTCAATTTTCTTCTTAACTGAACATTGTTCCTCTTCCAAGGATCATTGGTTTGCTCCAATATAGCAGTTCTTCAGTGTGTGAAGACTGAGAATCCACAATCTTTTGCTGCATACTGCAGTCTAGTTAAAGTCCTCAAACAATTCCTTTTCTGATAGCTTTAAATTTAACTCAGGCCCTGTTGGAATACATTTCAAATTCACAACATAAATAATTTAGGATCTGCATATCCCTTGAAAGGGGAGACAGTGAGAAACAAAGTACAGAGTTTTTTCCTGATAGAGGAAAGAAGACATGCACCCTTGTCATTAACACATGATAAAACATTTCCCCTCAACAATGTAATAAAAGTTTAAAAACAGAGAATTCATGAACAATGACTTCAAAAACTCAGATTTCATGTAATTTCAGTAAGTGTAGACAACTTTATATTAGTAGATTAGAACTGACATAGAACTTCAGCACAGTATAGACCGAGGCTTTTGGAAAGTTACACGGTTTTCTGTAAACATAGTGAACATAACACACTTTAAACATTATAATCAGGAGTCACGTTATAATCAGGTGATAGTAAGATAGTTGAAATATATTTAAAGTTGTATAACTCTTAATTTTTTTTTTGTTATGAGTATTGACCCACCAATAGTGCCAGCTAAGAGTACTCTCCCCACTGCCAACAATAAGATGGTGGGGTGTTTTTAAATATGCATACAGTTCAGTAATATCAAATGACCCTTCTAAGGAAGGGAAAGCTACAATTAAAAACAGTCTGGGCAATTGGTATACCCAAACTGTTACCAAACAAGTTCACACACTTCATAAGCTCTTGGGGTACAGATGTATATGTTCACTTGGAACACTCCAAATCCTGGTCCAGTTTGAAGCAATTCAGCTGCCACCCCCTCCAGCAGTGTTTCAAAATGGTTGCAAAGCCATGCTTTTCAGTCAAGGGGCTGGACAGCAGGAATACCTTCATGCCCCTTATCCTCTGGAGGTTCCCAAAGACAGTGAAGAACACAGGAGACTTACCACAGGGCAGCTGATGTACAGTTGCTGTTTGTGTTCCCCAAAAATCCTGCAATAAGTGAAAGCTAAGCTACCTTCATTTACTAGGTGTGAGCTGCTCCATTTTAGCTTTCACTTACTGCAGGGAGGGAGTGGCAGCTCCTACTGCTGCATGTACCCCAAGAGGGAATGGGGGGCATGTGCCTCTGGATCTGTGTGCAGGGCAGTGGCAGGCTGGGGCCGGTGCTGCACTCAGGGTGGGCAGTTGCAACACTGGGAGGGAGGGTTAAGGCAAATTTTGGGGTGGCTGCAGCCCCCCCATCCCCTCTCCCAGTATTGCCCCTACCCACCCCGAGCACAGCCCGGCCCAGCCATCCACTGGGAAGAGTTCAGCGCCACCCCAGCCCCAGTGGCAGCCTGTTCTCAACCTGCATGCAGACCCAGAGGCATGCGTGTAGTGGTGGGAGCCACCCCCCACCCCCACCCCCACCCCTCATACCCTAGATAAGCTGCTGTGCCCTGGCTGTGCAGTGCCTGCCCCTGCCCCATGCCTTCCCTCACCGTGGGGGCCTCAATCTCCCTCCCGCCACTGACACCCCTTCTCTCACAACAGACTTACCAGCTAGACACAGCTCTCCAAGCTGCCCAGCTGCATATCAGCAGCAATTGAATTGGTATCACCCAATATGGCTCATTAAAAAATGGCTATCTGTATTGCCCAAAATCTCTATCAGTGCACTCCTATTAATGACATTACATCATGTTGGAAAAAGAGAATACCTTTGGTCAGAGTTGGCGACCTTATGCATGGCAGTTATTTGGTAAGTCTCTGCTCCCTAGCTTCTTTTAATTGTCTGTCTACAAATGGTGCTTGAAAAAATGCCCTCTATGCTTCCCTTCTTTTTAATAGTATATACTCCCCTCTTGTTACAGTATATACCTTCAAAGGAGCCCTCCAGCTCACTGAAACTTGGTGGGACCCAATGCACGACTGGGTGGTAAACTTCAAGGCCTATAGGCTGTACAGGAGGGACAGAACAGGGAGGAAAGGTGGGGTGTGGCACTCTATGTCAAAGAGCAATACACATCCTCAACAAACTGCAGTGGGTCAGAGGAGGGGAAGACTGAAGTGCTTTAGGTCAGAATACAAGGGGGTCAGGGGGAAAGTGACTTAATGGTGGGGGGTCTACTACAGACCACCCAACCAGGGGGAAGAGCTGGACCAGGAATTCTCAGGTCAGCTTGCGGAGGCAGTTAAGTCAAGAGACGTGGTCATCATGGGTGACCTAAACTACCCAGACATCTGCCGGGAAGGGCAGTGAGCCAGGTCTGACTGCTCATGTAGGTTCCTAGCTGAGTTACAGGGTCTCCATCTAACCCAGGACTCACCCTTGACTCCCTTGACCGGATCTAACCCTTGACTCACCAAAAGCATCCAGGAATGTCTTAAAGCTAAAGAGGCATACACTCAAATGGAAGGGAGTGGCCATCTCCAAGAAGGATTATACCTCCATTGCTCGAGATTGTAGGGGGGCTGTTAGGAAGGCTAAGGTGGAGACAGAACTGGGACTAGCGGCCCGGATCAAAGATAACAAAAAGTCCTTTTTTAAATACATAGGGGGTAAAAAGAAGGTACTGGGCAATGTGGGGCCTCTGCAGGACACGCTAGGAAATCTGGTGGTCGCACCAGACAACAAAGCTAACCTATTTAACAATTTCTTTGCCTCCATTTTTCTGAGAAGGGACCAGGTCACCCCCCCACCACCCCACCAGGATCCCAGATGGACCCAGGGGAGGTGCAGCCAGGCCCAGGGTCAGTAAGGACCTAGTCAGGGAACTTCTGGTGGGACTAGATGTGTTCAAATCAGCAGGTCCTGACAATCTCCACCCCAGAGTGCTGAAGGAATTAGCAGAGGTTATTGCGGGATCCCTGGCACAGCTTTATGAGCACTGGAAAAGGGACAATGTGTACCCCATTTTCAAAAAAGGGAGGAAGAAGGACCCAGGACACTATAGTCCTGTTAGTCCTATCTTGGTCCTGGGGAAGCTCTTTGAGAAAATTATCCAGAAGCACATCTGCAAGGACCCAGCAGGGGAGATTATGCTTAGGGAACCAACATGGGTTCATTAGAGGCAGGTCCTGTCAGACCAACCTGGTGGCCTTCTATGACCAGGTCACAAAATCCTTGGATGCGGGTGTCATGGTGGACGTAGTCCTTCTGGACTTTAGGAAGGCCTTTGACACTCTCTGACACCCCATTCACATTAAAAAATTAGGCGACTGTTGTGTTTATGCCCACAAAGTTAGATGGGTCACCAACTGGCTGGAGGGCCGCACCCAGAAAGTGGTGGTGGATGGGTCATTTTCAACCTGGAGGGATGTAAGCAGTGCGGTTCCCCAGGGCTCGGTCCTCGGGCCTGCATTGTTCAACATCTTCATCAGCGACTTAGACGAGGGGGTGAAAAGCCCCTTGTTCAAATTCGCGAATGACACTAAGATGTGGGGAGAAGTGAGCATGCTGGAGGAGAGGGACAGGCCACAACTAGATCTGGACAGTTTACAGGGGTGGGCGAGTGAGAACAGGATGGGTTTTGGTACTGACAAGTGCAAAGTGATGCACCCAGGGAGGAAGAACCGGCACCATACCTACAGGCTGGGGAACTCCCTTCTTGTTAGTGCAGAGGCAGAAAAGGATCTTGGAGTCATTATTGATTCCAAGATGAACATGGGCCGGCAGTGTGGGGATGAGGTCAGGAAGGCTAACTGCACCTTCTCATGCATCCACAGATGCATCATGAGCAGGTCCAAGGAGGTGATCCTCCTCCTCTATGCGGCACTGGTCAGGCCGCAGCTGGAGTATGCATCCAGTTCTGGGTGCCGCACTTCAAGAGGGATGTGGACAACATGGAGGGGGTCCAGGGGAGGGCCACTCGCATGATCAGGGGGCAGCAGGGCAGACCCTATGAGGAGAGGCTATGGGACCTGAACCTGTTCAGCCTCCACAAGAGAAGGCTGAGGGGGGATCTGGTGGCCACCTACAAACTGGCCAAGGGGGACCAGCAGGCTATGGGAGAGTCCCTGTTCCCCCGAACAGTACTGGGAGTAACAAGGAATAACGGCCTTAAGTTGACTAAAGCTAGATTCAGGCTAGGTATCAGGAGGCGGCTAGAATCTGGAACCAACTTCCAAGGGAAGTGGTGCTCACTTCTACCCTGGGGGTCTTCAAAAGGAGGCTGGATAATCACCTGGCCGGGCTTGTTTGACCCCAGCATTCATTCCTACCCATGGCAGGGGGTCGGACTTGATCTGCTCAGGTCCCTTCTGACCCTACCTACTATGAACTATAAACAATAATTCATCCAGGAAATCTTGTTTGTCAACAAAACTATATTAAAACAATGAATACTATAGTTAGATGTAAAGTTAAGATATTAGAAGTTAGAAAATGTCAGAATTAATTTTTCAGTTCTGTTGCACAAACACATAACAAGTCCTGAACAATATGATTACATGCTATTTTTCCGCAAGACTTGGTCTTCATTCAGTACAGGATGGATGGTGCTCCCTAAGTCAGGCAGCTATTCACTATTTCTTTTTAGTGGCCCCAGATTTTTATTTTTATGCATTATTTAAATCCTGCACTGACTACAGGATTCTTAATGGGTCTCCAATTATTTACTGGAGTTAGCAAGGCTTGACTACATATTTTTTTCCAGTTTCTTTTCTTTTGTTACAGAAAATGGTGGCCACACACACACACGATTACTGCACAACAGGATAAAAGCAAAAGCCCCTTCTCTTTAAAATACAGTCTTTCCTGTAGAGCCTTTTTCCATACTTGCCACTTCTTTCCAGTTTATTTCCTCAGTTCACCAAGTTAGGTATGCCTGGTGATTTACAATGACTTAAAGTATCCATTAGGCTATTGTTAATGATTTTAATTAAAAAAATTATTTTCTTAATGCATTGTTTTAGTCTTTTATGGTTCTCAGGTCTTAGGCCACAGACCTGCAAACTTGTAAGTACTTAGACATAAGAGCTTCCTCAAGACATCATGGCTCTTATTCTTAATTTATAGAATTTTTTTTTTTTTAAAGCTATCAGCTAAGACATTTGATTGTCCTGGCTGATAAAGTTATTAGCAAAACTTTACTTCCCTAATGCATAAATAAGCTTTCTTGGTTCAATTAAAAATAAGCATGCAAAATCAGGTGGTATTTTTCAGATATATTTCTAGGTTTTAAAGGTGGACCATTTTTAGATTTTCCCCTATACTTCTTTTACAAGATCTGTAAATCCGGCTTCTGACAAGTTTGTTTTCAGTCTAATTTTTTTCCACAGTCATACACTGTATACATAACAATGGATGCTTTTTTCTCTCCCTGAAACCACAGGTTGGTTTACTAAAATTGGGAACACAAACCTTTTTTAGCAATAGAGCCAGCAATCATACACACAAATATTTGCCATGGGAATAAACTTGATTAAGGTTTGTGAAATTATAAATACTTACCTATATAAATTTTAATCTGCCCATGAAAGACTAATCTAACTGTATCACACAATGATGGAGTCCTCTCCCCTCAATAGTGTCAATCACCATCATGCAGAAGCCATTAAGACAACACATTAGAAAAACACATTTTCCTGAGCTGTAAACCAAATACCACAGGATTTTTTACTACTACTTTTCTTGGACTGCTTTCTCCCTCTGGTTCTGTGTCTTTCTCAGCTCCAGTATTTCTGGAAACTTCCAGTGCGCTCAATGCAGCCAATTCTACTTTATGCAAAGAATTTATTTAGTCATTATTAACTGGTTATTTAGCAGTAGCAGCCCATTTTAATGTTATATTGCCTCCTACAGAGTTCTACAATTTAAAATGCAGTACTTCGAGCTTGAAGCATACCTAGAGCTGGTAAATTGGGATTTATCTAAAAATGAAGTACACGTATCAAAGCATACAGGGATGCTATAGACATGCTGCTGTCAGAATTTGCTGCTTTCCATTCTAACCCCATGGAGGCAAAATGAGCTTTCGAGAAAATGGTCAGAACAGACAGTTATGCAACAGAAAGTCAAAGTGGGACAACTTAATGCTATTGAGAAGACTTTTCTTTAAAAAGAAAAAACCCCCAAAAAACTTCTGCAGAATTCTTCATTTGGTTTATACTAAATGTGGCATTAAAGAGTTCAAGGAGTTCATTTAACAAAGGGATGTAGTGACCATCTCATCAAACTCTGGGCTGAGCTTCAGCTTGTGTAAATCAACATGGGTCACAGACATCAAAGAGCTATACCCATTACACAGGCTGAAAATATCTTTCAGGATCAAGTTAATTTAGGCTCAAGACTATATTACTTAGCCAATATGTACTGAGCTTCAAGTGGCTACTCTAACTGCTATTATTGGCCATAATCTTTTTTCTGGCTCGCAAGAACTGGCCGTATAATGAGATAAGATTTAAGTGTATAAAGTGGTACAAGTTTTCCTTTTTGGATTTTGTTATTGTAGTATAAGTAGACTGAAAACAAACTTGTCAGGAGGCTGGACTTACAGATCTTGTAAAAGAAGTATAGGGGAAAATCTGAAAATGGTCCACCTTTAAAACCTAGAAATATATCTGAAAAATACCACCCGATTTTCTGGAGGACTGGAAGAGGGCCAACGTGGTTCCCATCTTCAGAAAGGGGAAGGAGGAAGACCCGGGAAATTATAGACCAGTTAGTCTTACCTCAATCCCAGGCAAGCTGTTTGAAAAAATTATTCTGGCACAGATCCACAAGGGGCCAGCAGGGGACTAGATGCTTAGGCGCAACCAACACGGGTTCATCAGTGGCAGGTCCCGTCAGACCAACCTGGTGGCCTTTTACAATCAGATCACCAAATCATTAGATGCAGGGGTAGCAGTGGACATAGTCGTCCTGGACTTCCAGAAGGCTTTCGACACTGTCTCTCACCCCGTTCTCATTAAGAAACTGGGGAGCTGTGGTGTAGACAACCACACAGTCAAATTGGTTGCCAACTGGCTGGAGGGCCGCACCCAGAGAGTGGTGGTGGACGGGTCCTTCTCAACCTGGAAGGACGTGGGCAGTGGGGTTCCTCAGGGCTCGGTCCTCAGGCCCGCACTGTTCAACATCTTCATCAGTGACTTGGACGAGGGGGTAAAAAGCACCCTGTTCAAATTTGCTGATGACACTAAGATGTGGGGGGACGTGGGCGCACTAGAAGGAAGCAACAGACTACAGTCGGACCTAGACAGGTCACAAGGGTGGGCGGACGAGAATAGGATGGGATTCAACACTGACAAGTGCAAAGTGATGAACCTGGGGAGGAACAACCAGCACCATACCTACAGGTTGGGGAACTCCCCTCTTGGCAGTACAGAGGCAGAAAAGGATCTTGGAGTCATCATTGATGCCAAGAGGAACATGGGCCGGCAGTGTGGGGATGCAGTCAGGAAGGCCAACCGCACCTTGTCATGCATCCACAGATGCATCTCGAAGCAGGTCCAAGAAGGTGATCCTCCCCCTCTATGCAGCACTGGTCAGGCTGCAGTTGGAGTATTGCGTCCAATTCTGGGTGCTGCACTGCAGGAGGGATGTGGACAACATGGAGAGGGTCCACAGGAGGGCCACTGGCATGATCAGGGGACAGCAGGGCAGACCCTGCAAGGAGAGGCTACAGGACCTGAACCTGTTCAGCCTCCACAAGAGAAGGCTGAGGGGGGATCTTGTGGCCTGTCATAAACTAGTCAGGGGGGATCAGCAGACATTGGGGGAGTCCCTGTTCCCCCAAGCACTGCCAGGAGTGACCAGGAATAACGGTCACAAGGTGGCGGAGGGTAGATTTAGGCTGGATATCAGGAGATGCTACTTCACGGTCAGGGTGGCTAGGATCTGGAACCAATTTCCAAGAGAAGTGGTGCAGGCTCCTACCCTGGGGGTTTTTAAGAGAAGGTTAGATGAACACCTTGCTGGGGTCGTTTGACCCCAGTACCCTTTCCTGCCATGGCAGGGGGTCGGACTAGATGATCTACTCAGGTCCCTTCCGACCCTAGAAACTATGAAGTAGGTCATTCAGACTACATTTAAACACAATTCTAGTCATAAAGAGAGTCTTGCATTCAAAAAAGTTGTCATCTTATCCAAAATTTTGAGAGCATATCCCAGAATCAGTTTAGTCTATCAAATATTTTTTCAGTACCCATAGCTAATAGAAGGCTTTTTGTTTAGTTAGCTGGGAAAAGAGAATGAAGTACACCTGTTGAAACGATGTTAAAAACAACATGCTGATCTTATCTGATGAGGAAAATGATTGGAGGGAGAACATCACTAAATGTGGCTAACAGCAACTCCTGTTTCAAGGACGTAAGGCAGAACCATATTCCAAGTAGGATAGACCATCTTTACATTTCCTGTGGATAAGAATAAGTAGAGGCGTATTCACAACCCACGACTCTGCCTACCTCCTCTTGATGAACATAGTTCCATAACATTGTATTTCAAAAATGCACGTTCTCAGCCTTCCCTTAGGTAAACAATCCTAAACTAATAGGGAAAAATCCTTTTAACTTAGGGAGTGAAAAACAGTACTGCCATGGTTGTGGTTAGATGTAGAGAAAGAGGAGCAACTCAAACTTGTTCTTCAAGAAGTACCACAAAGCATATTCACTACAGATTAATGCCTACATAAAGAGCAGCAGCATCCAAGCTTCCTGGAGTAATGGATCTTTCCCAGATACTCTTCAACCATTCAACATTCCACTGGCACACTTTTTAAATTTCCCACTTCTCTCCTCTCTTTTCTTTTTCCTTTTCTTAACAGTACTATCAAACTGGCATACGATATATTTACACTACATGATGACATGCACATGTTTTGATTTAATGTAATGTTTTCCTCATTTTTTATGGCTACATAAACACAGATTAAATTGAATGGCCACTGTCCATTCAAGTGATGCTTTAGTTAAGGAAGTTTAAACTGAATTCAGATTTTAATATATACATTTTTAACTCTATTGATCAGATACATTTGAACCATTTACCCCATGGGTAAACCTTTTGCACAGCAGATTTCGGAATGAACTTTCATGAAAAGGAAGGACCATGACAAACATCACCACTTTCTGTTCAAAGTCCAAGGAACATTTTTTTGATCTACCTTCTCTAAGATGAGCACATAATACAAAAAAAAAAAATTGCCACTGAAGCAGAATACAGAGCTGCACACACAATTCTCTCAGACATGACAGAAAGAACAAGCTGCACACATCAGATATCACTTATGTAATTCAGGGGTTGTCAACCAGGGGTGCATGTACCCCTGGGGGTACTTGGGAAGCCCCCATGGGGTACACGGCAGCAGCATGGAGAATCAGGGCGCACTTCCAGTTTCACTGGTGGCACTTCCGGGTTTGTCGCCAGTGCTTCTGGTTTTGCCATGGGAGACCCCCCCCACTCCCCACTCCAGCTCGTGGATTTGCTGCTAGGCCTCCCCCCTCCCACTCGTTGACCGGCCAGGGGACTCTTTGCTTCTGGACTGGCTGCCGGGGGTACACCAACCAAAAAAAGATTGAAAACCCCTGATGTAATTTAATGGATGTTGAAAGGCACACAGGTACTAAAATAGTGATAACAATATAGAAACTTGTATCGTAGTACTATCTGACACCTACAACAAGTTTTGTCAACAGATTTAAGTGCTTTATTCTGGAACTACACCAGCATATTACCATAGTCCTCTCACAAGTCCTAGTCATGGATCAGGGTGTCATTGGGCTAGGCACTCTGCAGAGGGTACATCTACATGAGATGCTTTACTGAACACTAGACTAATCTACTGTGCAGTAAAGCATCACTATGTAACCATGTGAAGCAACTACTACATAGAAAATAGGCTAATGCGCAGTTTTCTACTACTTGTAAATACAGGTAGTAGATTTACTCTGCAGTAACTACTGCGCAGTAGTGCATGGGTAGGCAGCTGACTGGGAGAAATTGCTCCTGGTCAGCCCAGGCAAGGGAGGGTGGGAGAACGGTCCCTTCCCCAAGGCAGCCGCCTGCTTCTCAACCCCCTACGATCAGCTGATCAGAGCCAGGGCTGGGACATCACCTGCCCTGGTAGCTGCCTGTTACCAGGTCCCCACTCCAAACTCAGAGTAGGGGCTGGGGCACGGTCCCTGCCCTGGCAGCAGACAGCTGCTGGACCCTGGCTCTGAGGCAGGGCCCTTGCTGCTGGGACCCCGATCCAATCTCAGACAATGTCCCAGACCCCACTCTAGATTGGATTGGGGGCCAGGAGCTGCCTGCTGCCAGGGCAGCAGACAACGTCCCAGCCCCGGCTCTAACCTTGGAGCTGGGGCCTGGCAGCAGAGAGCTGCCAGGTCAGGAGACAATGTCCCAGCCTCCACTCTGATCCCAGAGCAGAGGCCGGGCAGTAGGCAGCTGCCCAGGGCAAGAGTGTGGGATGGGATGCAGCTGCCCTGGAGGTGGAACAGTTACTCCTGCCCCCTAGACTATCACTTATGTAATAGTGCCTAGGCCTGGCACCCTGGAGCAGGGCTCCCCCTGGCTGCCAGATGAGAGAAGAGCAGGGCAGGAGTAGCCCTGCGCTGGCCTGCTCTCAAAGGCACGTGTAGATGAACTCCTAGGGAAAGCTTACTGCACAGTAAGCTTTCAGCACATTAATAGCACATGTAGATGCACCCACAGACAATAACAAAAAAACCCCAGACCCTGCCACAAGGAGCTTGCAGCCTAATACAGGATAGATAGAGGGGCAGACAGAAGTGGAAGGACACGGAAATGATTCTGTTCAACAGTTTCCTGTTAGGAGCACACTAGGAGCCTATAACTATTGTCAGACCTGTCTCTTCTTTAAGACATCACAGAAAAGGTGAATTAAGGAGAGATTGGAAAGAGGTTGAGAAAGTAGTTTTGCTGACAGTTAAGGGAATTCTTCCCAACTCCGAGGAGAAAGTACAAAGGTTGCTGTTTGAAATTTTAACAACTGATGAGCTCGCCCCTTAATACTGGCAGAGCTAAGTACATAAGTAGGCCATGAAGCACTTCAGATAAAAAGACAAATATTTTTGCTTTGATGTGTGAGAAAGGAGGGATCCATAATTTTATAGATGAGATTATTAATATACAAGGCAAATGACTTGCCCATGGCAGCCCAGGCAAAGCAGTTAGAGGCAGAAATTAAATCTAGTTCTTGTGTCTTAATCCAGTGCTCAATCTACCATCCACAAAGAACAGGGTAAAATAGCCCCAGCAGTGACCCTAACTCCTGACCACAGTGTCCCAGGACAGAGGAGTTGTTAGAGGAAAGGGAAGAAAGTGGGTGCCTAGGAAGGTAACCCGAGCTGAGGCCTTCACTCCGACTGTGCTTATGGTGCAGGCTGCCATCGGCAGGCTGAGTACTAATTAGAAAAGGTATGGGCAGAATACGGCTCGCAGGCCAGATTTGGCCCACCAAGGGATTTTATTTGGCCTGTGGCAGGTCCCTCAGTCCTGCCCAACCCAGGAGCAGGGGGTAGCCTGAGCCATGGCGCAGGTAGGCGGGAGTGGGATGGGCATGTGAGGCTAGGATTGTGGGGTGGTGACAGTGCAGGGCTGGGGCAGAGCCTTGATCCACTGCCTGCACACTCCTGTGATGGACACCAGTTCTGTGGGCAGAGGTGTGCAGGGAGCAGATCACAGCTTTCCCCCAGGCCTGGCCCCTGTATTCGCACTGCCCTGTGATCCCAGGGTCTCTATGGAGACTGGCCAGGACCTGTGTGGGCAGGGCATGCAGCCAGGTGGATAGGCTGGCACCGCTTACAGAGTTTCGGTGAAGTGCTGCATGGGGGAAAGGGGGTGTTGACTCAGCCCACAATAGCTCGCTAAAACTCCTTATGTGGCCTGCAGGCCTAAATTATTGCCTACCCCTGAACTAGAAGATACCATTAATAGACAATAAAACATGATTCCAAGAATGCTATTGCTACAAAGATTTAAGACAGCACTTGACATACTCTAGGCATAGACTTCTTGGTATTACATTTTTCTATTTGCTCGTTCTTGGCTAGGGACAGAAATTACACATAAACCGGTATAAGTGATTGGAAACTGGTTCAAATCCCTAACAACATTAGTTCAGTATGCAGAAACCTCTTTCAAAATGGACAAAACTGGTTTAAGATAAACTTTGACGGATGTAGTATCACTTAACTGATTTAGATTAAATCAGTTTATTGAACTTCCATCCCAGATCCCCTCCAAATTCAAGTTAACTGACAGTCCCCCAGCATCCCAAGATGCTTTGCACCTCCCCTGCAAACTCCCCACTGCCAGGGTGGGTGGGCCAGCTTTGGCCCAAGGAGTCTGCTCCAGTGGAGCAGGTAATCTTGCTTTAGCACCCCCTCGTTTCGGGCCTGAGTCCCTGCTGGCATGTGGTTGCATTTCCAGAATCAAAAGTGAGTATGTCTGTTCACCTGCTTATTGGTTCAGTGTATGCAGTTTAGATGAACTTGCAAAGATAGAATTGATTCAGCCATGGGCTTTTTGACTGTATTTAGTCTATATTTTTATAAGAAATGTGCATTTAGGGATAAGAGCTCACTGACTGACATTTCACTGCATTCCACTTGTATGCATACCAAATAAGTCTCATTGCAACAGAGTCGACAGTGGAAACTATTTCATATCTTTTTTCACATTAGTTTTACACATACTTTGATTCTGCATTTTTTAAGAATGGTTCCAATTATTAATTTGCATAAGACAAACTGATGCTGTATCTGATGAATGAGTCATTTTGACCTGGTAGAATAAAACAGAAACAAAGTGACTTATTGACGTCCTACTGGATATGGTTTTGGATGCAAGTCAAGGGCACCGTTATGCTTTTATTGTTGTGATAACATCAATGTTTAGAGCTTTGATGTGACAAGTAGCAACAGCATACATACAGTGGCCATTTAAAGTTAATGAACTTGGTCATTAAATTAAGATTTACCTTCAAACTTAAGATAGGCAACATTTGCGAAAGATGTTTTTTGTTTTGTTTTTTTTTGACAGACCCAGAATGGGAGACCACAAACAGGTACAGTGTTGGCAGCTCTATTTAACTTTCCTCAGCTCGTGACGCACTCAACTTGGTATCAGCTCTAGCCCAGGACTGAATGAGAACATCTCCCTATAAAAGATCAATCCTTAATTTCCCAGCCAAGCAGTAATTTCCCAGTAGCAGTTGAGATGCTTCACTGAGCATCTACAACTGAACTGATTTTTACAATAGCCCCAGAACTCTATTGTAAAAGCCTTACTTCTCCATGATCCATGATTCTGACAACACTTAGGAATACAAAAACTATTTCTCATAAGTTTCCACTTGAAATCAAACTTAACTGATAAAAAAAACTAATTTGCTTCATGTGTGAACTTGGCTGCAGCTTTGCAAATGTGGGGGTAGGGGGCCTCTCTCAATTCTCCTCTCCACACAGCTAAACTGTTCTGCCCAGAGGAGCAAATCACTTCAAAAGTCATATCTTGATAATGGTAATGACAGAACTCAGAACAGCTCCAGATAAAAACAAAAGAAAAAAAAATTAATCCAACCTTTATAACAGGAACTTCCTGTGCATCCTAAACTAGGGAAGCTTGTTGAAGAAACAGGTTAGAGGTGAGGGCAAGTAACATTTCTGTTTGAGAATCCCTGCCTGAGAGTAATGGCCTTGGGAGCCCTAAAATATGCCTGTGTAGGCCAAACATCTCTCAAACCAGACACTATTTCAACATTGTGGAGGAATAACTTCTTTGTAGTGCTTTAAGAAGGGGTGTTGTGTGTGCTAGATGGCTACTTACTCTAAGACTTTAGCAAAACAAGGTCCATATTATAAAGGCAGACACAACTTGATCCCACTTGTGTGATTTAATCTTATGTGCTTTGATCCTTTCTTCCTTTCATTCCTTTACAAAACAGTAATAACAGCATCCTAAGATTTAACCCTCACTTTGTTGCCAATTAATAGCTATTTAATCCCCTTACCTAATTTAAAGACAGCAATCAATTATCTCAGAGATATTAAGATGAAAAAAAAATGGGTTGCAAATATCTTGATACCTGTAGAACTCCATATCTAGCTTCAGTATGAAAACTGTGAACAACTGTGTTGGGAAAGAAAGAAAAATGCCAAATGGCAAGACAGGAAGTAACAGAGTCCATTCTTCTAGCCAGTGCTGGCCTACCCTAACAGAGCCAAAAGGTAAGAAATCCACCAGGCTAAAGAGTGAGCAAAACTGTCATCTCAGTTTGAAACCATTAAGATGCTCCAAAACAACCAGAACTCCTGCAAATCCAGTAGTTCATCTATTAGAGGAGAAAAGGAGCAACTCATTAGCTCCAGAGTAGAGGAACCTTAAATCAAAGGGTATACAAACACAGCAAATTAGTACTGACATTGTGAAATATGGCATATGAATTTCTCCACAAAGCAGTAAAGAGTAATGTATGAGTAACATCACAGATGCATTGCTATAATACACATCTTAAATTCCACTTCACCATGAAAGACTAGGACCTCTATGGTGTACAGAAGAATAGTTGTTCTTCATCATTACTGTAACTTCTAGTTCAATCATCATGCCCAAACAGCTAGTCTACTACATAATATGCTAGGTATGAGGTATAAAATCCAAAGCAGTGCATAACTATACTTCAAACTCTCAAAGAATGGGCAATGTTACCTGGTAATTTCCTATGCACAATATCCACTTCTCATTGTTTGGTGCATCTGCAGTGCAGTGGAGGCAAAGTCAAATGACAACTTGTTACCAGGCAACCATATCCTTTTGGCCATGAGTGCATAACCTTTAGATAGCATTGACAAATCATTTGTCACTATATGCTTTATATAGCATACAACACAAACACATACCATCCTTGACTCCTGTAAGTGTGATTAAGTTGGGAAAAGCCAGATGGCTTGAGATAGAAGAGAAATTTTGAAGCACATTCTCTTTTCTAAATCCCAATTTAGTACTGACTACTCAGAAATACCGCAGTGGGCAGTAAATAAGAAGGGATGACAATCAACCTATTTGCTTAAAAATACCTGTATGAACCACTTTCTAACTAATGCACCCCCCAATCCAATCAAGCTGCCAAATTAAGTACCAATTGAACACCAAGGTCTGAAAATGATACTGCAGCTGGACACAGGTGTGGCCAGTAATTTATGTACTGAAGATGCAGCTGTGGCTGTAAAGTGTGGCCTTTTGTAACAGGATAGAGGCTGCTTAAGACTCTCCAACACAGAACTTTTATTCCTCATCAGAGAAAATGGTAGAATTTCTCTCTTTCAAGCTGAGTCAAATGTGAATAAGAAAAGATGTTTTTCTATAGATGCTATAGTGCTCAGCTGCATTAATGCCACCCAGTTTGCCCCACAACTTCTCAGAAAATACTATAGTTTGAAGGGTAGTATGAGTATTTTACCTTGTTTACTAACAATGGAATTGTTTAGAGTAAGTTTTGTGAGTCATACTATATGGTTTTGTGCCAGAGTTGCCAACCCAAGAATTTTTTCTTTTTTTACTGACAATTTGAACTTCCTGAGAATCAAATATTTTTGTCTTTTTTTTACATAATGCAAATGTAAGCCAGTCCCCTGGACAACAGTAAGAAGGTTCAGGTTCAAATTTATTTTTTTAATGGGTTAGGACTTGCCAAGTAAAGTTACCTGACTGCATTAATGGTTTTACACTATGCTGCCCCATGCCAGGGGTCCCTCACACCCTAATACTAGAGCTGTACAAAGCTTTGGTCCCTGATTTGATTTGGTGGATATTCAGCCCAATTCAGTTGCTGAAACTCTGAATCCAAATTGACCAGAGGATCCTTAAATCTCTCCAAATCTATTCGGACCTAGAGACAGCTTTAAAAGTTTTTTCTACATACCTCTAGGTAGCAGGGACTTGTGAATGCTGCGATGCTGGGGCACATGGAGTGTCCCACAGAAGCATTAGTGCCTCCTGGGTCTGGAGGGGGGCACCCAGAGTCTTCCTACAGCCGATCACTGAGCTGGGGAGGTCCAAAAGTGGACCGGAAGTACTGAACAGGAAAGGGTGGGTGAGTCAGCTGAAGATTAAGCTCTCTATACATCCATAATCTTTTCTTCTTCATTCTGACTTCCCCAAAACTAGGACCACGTCTTGAAAATACAGTATCTTATCTCATGATAGGTGCTTGGACTAGATCTTGAAGTCCTTCTCAGCTGTACATTTCTATAACTTCATGACATGCCAGCCCTCCAGTTTTGACCTAATCTTGATATACTGGGTCACTAGATAGCTTTAATAAGCATTCATACACAAGCTGTAAGCACCAACATCCTGTTCTGAACATGTGAAACTGGAAAAGGTAACAGTGAAAGATAGACCTTGCCAGAAAAATCTAACATATTCAATCTTTTTATATGGAAGAGTGTTCTCAGCTAAAGCTACGGAGAAGAGCTTCAGGGAAGTGTGAACAAGCAGGTACAACTGGCAAGCTGCAAGTATTTAGCTACTTCTTCCAGTGGAGAGGGAACATGCTTGTAGTCAGGACTAATGCATGCTAGAATTTAAAATGCCAACATCAACACAGGGAAAGTTACCAAAATGATCAGCAGTGAAGTAGTTGATCAATAGTTCTATGATGTTAAGCATTCAAGTCTCTTTTCAACACGTTGATCAAAACTGAAGTCATGCCCAGATAGATGAGGAAAATAAACGCTTATGTTCAGGGTTTACCAGTAATTGTAAAATAGGTATCATTTTGATCCACTTATATTTTCATTGGAACCAAACCCTGCTGATGATTTTGTAAGGTCCCTTCCAGCCCCTAATGCCTATGAAACTATGAAAATTACAAGGTACTATTTTAAAACATTAAAACTACATTACTGAACCAAAAAGCTGAACAAAAAAGCTACCAGGTCTTTTATCAAATCCATTTTTGTAAAGAATTACACTTATCTATATTAAGGTACTGTATTATCCCTACCACACAATTTCCATCCTTATAAAATGGAATATTTAAGAAAATACGGAGGCAATGTGGTACTTGCTTATGATTAACTCTCTCATTCCATTGTCTTGTTTTCCTTTGGACAAAGGAAGCTATTATGATTGAGGAGCATACAGTAACTCTTTTATCACAGAAAAAGTTATCAGTGTGTGTATAAGTTGCCCCCTAAAACAGGACCATACAATGTCCAGAATCAGGGTTGTTGACAACCAGTCTTTATGGTGCTGATCAAAGAGCAAAACATTCTGGTCAGCTTTCAAACTAAATGAGCCAACACTTTCTCATGTCAATTTGTATGACCGACAAAAATAGGTCTATTATATATCTGTCTCATCCAGTAATCTCTGATGTTGTGTATTTTAGCAATATTATTTTTGGTTCTAGGATTTCAATGTTTAATTTTAAAAAGAACATTTGTTTCCAAAGGTGCAACTGATATTCATGTATGTGCCAGCTGCATGCACTCTTGCTGTATCTTGTAAAATGAAAATATGAAAGATAGTGGCAATAAATTAAAGTTTCATTCATGGGTTGAATTTTTTTTAATCTTACGTCTAATTTAAAACAGTGACCAATTGTTTTAGAGACCCACAAAAAGCCGATTATTAAATCATCGCGTGAAACTACTATAGATTATTTAACAAATCTGTAAAATGAAAAGCAACATATAAAATTAGTAGTGAAGGTATCAAAACATTAAGTTTGCACTATAATTTTCCATTAAAATAATTCACCAACATTTAATACAGTGTAGTGTTTATTGTATGTTATGGAAGGTACACTTGAATTTCAAAAATTTAAAACATATAAAAAGTGGTTAAGGGCTAACATTTTATCAACATCTGATAAATGTGTAAGAATGTTTATTTTTACAGCAGGGTACAATGGTAGTGTTAATGCCAACGGGGCACCATGGAAGTTAGTTTTAAAAAAATGTCCACTATGCTTTATACAAACAACACCACTTGCTGTTGTTTAAGAATATTGGGAGAGAATTGCTGTCTAACAATAAGCAGTCCTATAACATTTTTAGTGTTAGATACTGTTATAGTACTTAGTTTGGTGAATGCTTCAAAATAAAAGTAGAAATGTTGTAATTACTTCACAGAAATGCACATCCAATATTTGTTTTCAATAAGAACAATAGGTACAGATTATAACTCTCCCTATATGAAATAATTTACACACAGATGAAAGCTAGAACACTATCTAAAATAATCACTAAATACATTTTCTTCTTGGAAATAAGCAGTTATGTTTTGCATGATCAAATATCAAAAACATATAGCAGAAGTAGTGTTTTTTTTAAACGTAACTGATGCTCTAAAATAAAAAAAGGATTTCTGTGAATGTGCAACCTAAAAATCAACCAAGCTTATATTGTAGTACAACCATATTAAGAAACCACTGATCAGAAATACAACCTTATGGGAAGAAAGTTTATAATCCACAAAACTGTCAGGCCATAAAGTAAAATAGCTCCACAGTTTACAGGTATAACTGAGGCAACATAGACGCGTGCTAGGTCTTGTTTCCAGTAAGTAGATATTTATGCAGAGGATGTGACACTTTGTTTGTAGACAGCATGGTATGCATTTCTCAGCAAGACATAAGGAAAACAAGACTCCAAAAGATCCATTGTCAGGAATGGAGACTCCTGCACAATCTGAAAAATTCCAAAAAATGTATCAAGATATTGGCCATGCATAAAACTAGTCTATAATACATTGCAATTGATTGCTTCACCAATACAACACATCTCTCTCTTAGACCAAGAGGAAAGAAAAATATAGCACTTTCCTCCCAACAAACTATTTGCCTAGGGAAACTTAAATTAACATCAATACATTGCTTTTCAAAACTGCCAAATGTTTCAAAACAGGCTTGTGACCTGCAAGGGCAGACTCTGCCATGTTTATTGTTCACTTTAATTTATACTAACTTAATGTGACATCATTAGTTTAATGATGAAAACTAATCACCAGGGATCACTGGAAAAACTGTGGAATTTGTGTTTTTACAGAGAATCTTCAGAATTGAAGGGGGAAAAAAATTAAAACTTACTGAAAATAAAATGCTGGCTTCCCAGTGGGTGCCAGCACTTCTAATGGATGCTTCAGTGGCCTGCCAGGGATAAGGTATAGTCACTGGTACACTAGGAAGCGGCCAAGATGGCAGCTGTCCCTCCTCCCCCTGCTGCTGATTGGCTGAGATGGCTCCCATTTATGTGGCCCCACCCCTCTCTGCCAATCAGCAGTAAAGGGCAGGGCTACAAGAATATAAGCCCTCTCAGCCAATCAGTGATGGCGGGGGGGGGGGGGGGAGGGAGGAAGGGGAGAGGCTGCTGCTGGGGCTCCTCAGTCCATCAGCATTGAGGAAGGAGGAACTCACCAAGGAAACACATAGATTTTAACATTTATCAGAGAATTTTGTTGGGTTTTTTTTGCCATGGAAAACTAGGAACCCTGCTAATCACTAATCAACTATGAAAGTGATAAGAATACTTCTTTAAAGTTTTCCAGCATTTCTATCTAGACAACAAAGAAAAAGATAAATATTTAAATTCTCATACTTATGTGAAGGGAGGGACACTTCAGTTCTTACCATTAATCCATCATCATGATGTCAAGAAGCATTTCTATTGGCTGCTGAGTTACAACAGTAAGGATGGCTGTCAAAATCTCCGTTAACCTATCTGGAACTTGTCCCTAGGTTAGAATAATAAGTCACAAAAGAAAACTTACCATGTCTAGCAGTAAATAAACAGATTCTCTGTTCCTTGTAGTAGTTTTGTCTGTTTCCTGACCAATTTTCAGTAGACTAGATGATGCAAGCTACAAAATAACATTGAAAATAAACCATTTTAAAACAGTGTTTCTGTACTCTACTTTACTTAAGTTGACCTGTTTTCTTTTTATTCTTATTTAATCTCTCTCAACTGGTGGGGAAAATTTCCCTAACCAAAGGAATTAGTAATACACACAAGCCATAATGGAAGAGAAAGACCAAGACTATAATGAAGTATATTTTCTGCATGCTGTTTTGCTTTGCTTAAACAAGCTATTTGCATGAAGATTGAACGGGTTTCAGATCAGTAGAATCTCACATGTATATTGCAAAGAGTGCTAGTTATTCATTGTATATTGCTTCCAGCTGCAAATCTGGTCCTAACAGTCAATGAAAGTTTTGTCATTGACTTCAGCGGGGCTAGGATCTTGTTACCTTTTCTTTTCTTTCCAGGAAGTTTGCAAATGTATGTATTCTTCTTGCAAGAAGAAAGTTTTTTTTAATTTGTTTCATGGTCAAAATATAGAAAGTCAACAAGTTATTAATTCCAATACCCTACATTCAAATTTAGGAAACATATCTATTATTATTTTGGTTTAGATTGGTATACCTGTATTTTAACATGGTGACTAATAACAGAGTGTTCATAAGCATGTTTTTTTTCAGGATTATAGTTATGGTTCAGGCTTATGCAATAAAATAACTGCATCACAATTTGGATTTCCATGAACTACGCAACATTTTTTTTTTTTTTTTTTTTAACGTCACTCAACTTTTAGTACACATTTCAAGTGAGAGTAAAGCAAGAGTCATGTTTCTGGTACCTGTTCACAAATCTGTTTGAGCCACATATTTTCATTTTAAAATAAGTACTCTGAAGACTGCATCCATATTCCAATAAGAAATACCACAGGTTAGTAGTCTTTTAGCAAATTCTTTTGACTTATGGTGACATCAGATAGGGTTACGGTTTGGGTAACTGTTTTATCACCTATTCCTTTAATATATTTTACCTGTTTTTAAGATTTCCTGTAAGCCACCCTGAGCCTTTTTTGGGGAGTGCAAATAAATAAAATCATGCATGTTTATGCTCTCATAACATGTAAGTGGTGATTAGCCATGTTAGTCTTAAGTCAGGCAGAGGGTAAGGGAGGGTGACACCTTAAAGACTAACTGCTTCAGAGAGGCATGAGCTTTCATAGGCAACAACCAATTTTGCCAGATGCATTTGACAAAGTAGGTTGTTGCCTATGAAAGGCTCATGCTGCTTTGAATCAGTTAGTCTAAGAGCACTTCCATACATGCTCTGACATGTTCTGGTTAGAACGCATCAAAGTAGACTTGATTAACCAATTAATCTGCTGCAGCATTCTAACCAGAATGCTCCCATGGACTGCAGTGTCTCGTGTATTCAGCATCCCATGTTTCAAAATGGCAGTGGGGGTGCTCATTGAATGAGCTTTAGTTAAAGCAACTCCAACGCCATTTTGAAATGCAGGATGCTGAATACGAGACACCATAGGCGTTTTAATTAGAGCGGCTCCAGAGAGCTGCTTTAATTAAAATGCACCTCCCTTCCACTCCAGAGCACATGTACAGGTGCCCTTAGGTGCCACACTGACCTACTTTCTGTATTACCAGAGAGATTTAGTATGTTATTAGTCCACTCCATTTTAGAAGATGATTATTTTCTACAGCATGCATTCTTCAGCTATATGCTGATTCAGTCTAAAGAGTTAAAACAAAATAGTGAGAAGATCAACAAACTTAGCACACTTAAGTTGGGTGTAGTCGAACAATGGCTGTCTGAGCTAGCTTACATTGCATATATCAGTACTGCTTTTGTTCCTTCACTTGTCAAGCCAACAGAACATGACAAGACCATTTTACCTTTCACCTCTCTCTCAACAGGTCTGACAGATTATATTAATACATAAATCAATGGGTTAAGATTTTTAAAAAACATTCAAGTAAGTTTACAGTCCCCCCATTTCTGTCAAAGTAGGACACTGAAAAACCAAGTCACTTAAAGTAATAGCATTTTTGAAGACTTGGACCAAATTATCCATTTATAAGAGTAAGTTATTTTAGATTTTGGTTCCTTTGGAAAATTAAGGTATCAATGTTAAATATAATTTCAATTAAACAATCCCAAATTCAGCAAACTAATATCCATACAAGATTCTTTTAAACAACGGATACATATAAGAAGTTACCTGCTTTTAAATGAGTTCTTTGCAAACACTAGAAATTAGTGCAGAAGCCCTGACTCACCATCATGCACAAAAAAATAGGCACACTGAGCCAAACACTGCAATGGTCAACATGACCTGGATCTCTGATCTACCAGCAAGTCCCTACATAAATATTCTTGGCTGTCTATATCTTTATACTATTCCAGATGGTGACAGGTCAAAGAGAACTTCAGTGTCAAAGGTTAATCTAAAAGGTACAATGAGTGGCTAAGATTACATGTCAAGATATATTGTAATTTATCAAGCAGTCTATCTTGGGGAAAGTTTAATGGAGATCATTAATAAAAAGATAAACGATTATTTCACATATATGGCATAACTTCTTTTCCAATCATGCATTACAATGTTGGGTATTATACATTCTAAACACACCCACACACCTCTACCTCCTTGCAAGTTTCATAAGATTCAAACTCAAGTTTTAATTTGTTATTTTCCTGTATTACACATAATTGACCAGTGTTTAAACCACTGATTCCATTAGCTCAAAACAGGTTTGTATAATTAATTTGCATTTGTATCTTGTGTAACCAAAATAATGATTTATGATTGTTTAGTTACATATAAACAAAGCTTATTAAAATTACATTTTCTAGCTGAAGGTTGAAAATACTTCTGGACTACTATGCTGAATATTAGGTTCTTCATATTAAAAAAAATAAAAAAAAAAAAAAAAATCAAGCTTTATTCTAAGTTTAGATCTTTGAGACTATAAAATACTGATTAACTGGTTCTGTCTCCAAAGTTAAATTTCACCATATCAAATTAACAATGTATAACTTAATCTGCTTCATTTTTGTTGCAAAAGAACAATCAACTCCAAAAATAAAATGCGTATACTATTATTTCAGATGTAAACTGATATTTAGGTTAAATATTCCTAAAGTTATTTCCATTAAAATCTTATAAGTAACTGTGGTATTCCACATACCAGGCATAACGAGTAACACAGTAATATAATCCACTTGCTAATGTAACATTTTAAGTGGTTCATTGCACATTAAAGCTCCAGCAGCTTTGCAACAGAGATTTGAGGTTTTTTAAATGCATTTATTTGCATAAGTCAACTCTGGATATCAAACTGTACATACAGCCAAAAATTCTTTAAGACGATCTTCAATGCTTCCCTTGTGGATGGTAAACAAAGCTGCAGCAATCTGGTTAATAGCCTTTGCCAGACAATGTATGTTGTTGCAGTGTCCTAAGCAGAAACACACATTTTATTACCTCAGCATCACTTATCAAAAATGAATTATTCTTTGAAAGTTTTAGTGACAGAAAGAAAATTCTTAAGTGCAACAGGGTCAAGGTTTAGCAATTAACTAACTTTAGAATGCACTAGTAGTTTTCGTGAGTGCTTTGAACCTCCATACCAGGTATTCACTGATGAGCTTATAAAGGAAAGATGTTTGGAATTAATAGAAATGAAAAGTATATCTTACTCCCAAGTCACAGGTAGTTCCCCATGTAAATTACTGCTAAAAGCTATCTGAGATCTATCATAATGAAGGCTCAATATTTAGCATCTTATACATCAATGGTAATGGGCAAATTGCAGTTCAACATTGATTTTGTGTTTATTATATTGATTGAAAATGAGATCATCTAAGTACTGGAAAGTCAAGATCTCTCACACTCAAGGGATCTTTGATCATCACCAGAGTTTGGCAAAAAACCCGTGAGGTTTTCAGAATGAAGGAAAGAGCCATGTTTTGGAAACATGTTTTGTTTCAACAAAAAAAAGAAATGCAAAAGATTCTGTAATTGCCTGGATATATCAACATGTGCAAATAAACTCTTTCAGGCTTAATGAAGATAGAAATTTTTTAATGCAGTGATTGTGGGGCAGGAAAGTTCTCCACAATAAAAGCAAAATCAGGGGCTTTCTTCTGAATTTTACATGCAAACTGAGGAGACCACTGGTTCAGAATAGCATAAAAGTCAAATTTTCCTATAGCACAGGGCTGTCCCACTTCAACCTAGCTGGAACCACGTGTTCCACGGGCCTCACCAGTAGGGGCTCCACACCAAAGGAACAGCACTAGCAAGGAGCACTGGCTCACCAGGCTGCACGTCCCATGCATGCATTACACTCACTCCCCCATGACTGCATCATGCAAATGGGCGCTCCCTGCCTTACCTTCAGCAACCTGTGGGCTCCCCTGTGATATAGAAACTCCAGGTTGGTGGCAACCACAGTACCATGGGTTGTGCCAAACAGCACTGCTCTGCCCTTTGGGACAGAAGCATGCAGCAGAAATTGGGGAGGAGAGTGTGAGCCCTATGACCCTGGTTGCTGCTGCAGCCTGAGCAACAGAGACACTAGCAGTCAGGCAGGAACTGCATGTTAAGCCATTGTGTCCTACATGCCATTTGGGGACACCAGATGGACAGCCCTACTTGAGCACACAGTCATTAAATGTAATTTCTAATTAATTTTCATGGCTGAATATTTGCAATGGCTTCTCAGGATGCAGACTGTATTTGTGCCTATGAAGGGACTGCTTTTATGCATGGACAACAAGTGAAGAGTCACTGCAACAGGAGATAATTTGACAGAGATCAAGCAGGTCCAGTTTTACAATCACACCACTTAAAACAGGAAAAGGTTCTACCATCTGCCTCAGCCTGTAGAGAACTGGAAGATCATGTGAAAGATTGAGAAGGAAGAGTTACCTAAGAGGAAGTAGATGATATAAGCAGAATAATACCTGGCTGTGGGGGAAAAAAAGTGAAAGACTGGACATTGGTGTTTAGCAAGCACTATGCTGGTTTGGATTCCAAGAAGAAATATGAATAGGCTTCATGTAGGTTTGGATCTGTGGACAGTCCTTGAAAATGTCCTTATAAAAGTAACTTTTATGGTCACAGTCTTTTACATACATTAGATTTTTGGTGCTGACTCCGCTAAGTGGTGACATATTGGAGCTTTGCAACAGATTAGATTCCCACTGCAACAGAAAGTGGCGAATGCATTTTTTAGCAAAATGAATTTACAAAACGCATGCTATTTCCATTAATGTTGAAGAGGTGGTCAAGGACGCACCCAGGCCATTCAACTGGGCCCCAACTCTGTCACTAGGAAATAGTTTTTCCCTGGTTATTAGGTCCCATCTCTGCTTTTAACACATTTACTGTTCTCCCTCTTCTCTGTACCCTGTACTGTTCACCTGGGAAAGACGCTTCCATTAGTCATTATGATTTTGCAAAACCTACTAAAATGGCAAGCAACACAGTGCTGGCTTTGAATCTGCAGACTGTCTGAAACAAGTGCTTTGAGGGTTTCCTAACAAACAGAATGATTTCATTTCTGCTTATTGGTAAGCAGAGACCTCCAACTCTTTAAGGATTATTGACTAAATTAGCACTTCATGACTAGAGAAAAAATAAACAAATCACCAAAAAAGTTAATGGTAATGGTAGTGGAGAATCAAAGTAAACATTTACATTTAAGTGAGCACATACACTGCAATCTTAATATAAACAATTAACTGCTGCATAGTATAGGTGGCCAATTATATACTCCCAGATTTCAAACTATGGCTTTGGAACACTTATGAATGTTCTAAATTACACATCATATTTTCTTTAAACTAATATTGAAAGCTCTTACACATTCTGGTCTTTGCCCTGACAATCCTACTAATTCTGGGAGAGTTGAAGGTAGTACTGCTAGACAAGTTGATGCCTTACGTTAATTTTGTCCTGTTACATGGAACAGATTCTGCTAAGAAAATTAAAAAGAATCTATGAGACAAATAAAGGGACATGGATTCCATACATTCTTTTATCCAAACCATGCTAGGCAGCACAAAGGAAACAGTTTGAAAGGCAATTTTTGTACAACCTGGTGCTGTTTTGACTTGATTTGAATTTTTGGCTTGGAAGAGCTAAGCATTTTTTTTTGTAGATTACATGCAGAACATTTCTTTTAAGAAGAAGGTAGAAGTAGAAGATTTATTAGAAGATGATTTTGTTCACAGATTCTGAAGGTTTTAGAATTTTATTTTTGGTAGCTCTGAAGAAAAACTCCATATGCAAATTAAAAAACAAATTAATTATGAAGGAGTACTAAATGTATGAGCAATACATTAACAGTTAATACATTAAACTACATGCATGTCAATATAGATTCTTAGACTAAGACAGAAGATATCTTCTAGGTCAAACCGTAAGTTGTCAGTTAAAGACTGCCCCCTACAGTGCATATTCTAGAACTGTTGTCAATTGAAAAATTTCAGATGGATTATTCACTGTTGATGTACTTTATTTCTAAACCAGAATAAAGCAAATGGTATTCAAGAAACCACTTTCAGCTTCATAACCAGGATTCTCCAATAAAAATTACCTTCTATGGCAGGACTATACTGAGACATCACATTACTGGCCAAAGTTGGCAAGGAGACTGCAACAAAGACCATGAGAAGGCAGGCAATTTTATATTCTTCTTCTGGACTAATATTTTCTGAAATTAAATAAAAAAATAGAAACAAAAATACATTTTAGGAGCTAATTTCCAATGAAAATGGCCCAGAATACAAGTGTCTGGCTAAGTTACAATCCATGAAAGAAAAGATTTGCCTCACTCAGACTTAGAGGAAACAAAATACATAGGTAAGGACAGAACTTCAAACTGTGTGCGTGTACCACAAGACAAAAACAGTTGATTTCAATGAATCACAAGTTAGCAATCTCAGCATGTAACTTTCAAAACCTCTGCAAAGTAGTCTTTTTGTTATATTGGCATAAATCCAAGTAGCCGGTGAGACTGATAAAGATGTTCTGTTCCCTGGAACTGAGCCAAAGAAAATTTACTTAGGTCTGTCCCAAATCACATCAATTTCACATTTTCAAAAATAATGGCATCACTGGGTTTTTTTTATTTCAGTGGAATCACAACATTTAAAAAGGGAAACATCTTGTTAAAATAATTAAATCCTACAATTGTATCACTTCATACTTACTTCAAGGAAAGACATATATTGTAGATAAACATACAGAGGTAAGATATATCAGGTTAACATTCCGGTTAACATTCCAGTTACGTATTTAACACATTTTTAAAACCACTCAAGCAGTTTGAGTATAATATACGATTTACTATCCAGGGCATGACAGACATTCTCTGGAATTTAGAGTTTTTTCCTTTTCCAAAGGCACCATCAACAAAGAAAACAAGAAAGAAATGTAACTTCAGGTAGGTCCTAGAATGGTTCATGTCCCCATGTCATCCAGCCAATGACAAGAACAAAGCCAGTAAAATGTATTAACAGTGTGATATTAATTATTCAGTACATAAGGAGGAAGCAGATAAAACCAACATTTTCAATAAGGAATGAAAGGGAACAAAATAAACATATCCAATGGCATTAAGAATCTTATTTTCATGCCTTTAAAATTACTAGAGCTAAGAAGACTAGTAAGATTTGTCTATTATTTTAAAGAGCCATTGACACTTGTAGATATAGAATTTTTTACAACACATTTTGAATCCTTTGACTAGCTACATTTTAAAAATATTTTTCTTTGTTTGTCTTCATATTAACTAAAGGTGCACTGATAGAGATTTTGGGGGCTGATACTGATAACCAATTTTTCAGGAGGCATATCGGCCAATACCAATCCGATTTCCAATACACAGCCCTGCAGCTTGAAGAGCTGTGTGCAACTGGTACGTCTGTTGTGGTGGAAGGGGTGTGGGAAGGGAAGGCGGCATGGGTGGGCAGATCAAGGACCCTGTGGCAAGGGAGGAGTGGGGCTGGGGAAGGCACTGCCCAGCCAGGGCAGGGTCCGTGACAGAGCCACAGCTCATCCAGGGATGCAGGGAGGCAGGGGCAACTCCTGCTACTGTGTGCACCTGGGCACAGGGGTGCTTGTGCCCCCAGATCTGCATGCCGGGTGGTACAGGGTGGCTGCTGCTGTGGGCTGGGGCTGCACTGGGCTGTTACCAGCAGCGGCTGGGCCGGGCTGTGCTCAGGGTGGGGTAGGTGGCAATGCTGGGAGAGGGCTATGGCAAATTTTGGGGTGGCTGCAGAACCCCCCACCATTGCCCTCCTAGCAATGCCGCCGCCCACCCCAAGCACAACCCAGCCTAGCCCCCGCTGCGAAGAGCCTGGCGCAGCCCTGGCCCTAGCCTGCAGGGGCAGCTGCCCCACCTGCACATCTGGGGGCACACATACCCATACCCTCCCAGGGTGTTTGCAGTGGTGGGAGCCACCCCACCTTCTTCGCACCCCTGCACAAGCCATAGCTCCGTTCCGTGCCCTGCCCTGGCTGGGCAGTGCCTGCACCAGCCCCTGCCCCAAACCCACTCCTCTCTCTCTGCCAGGATCTTGATCTGCCTACCCCACGCCCCTTCCTTCCCTCCTCCCCTTCCACCACATCAGACTTAGCAGCTGCACACAGCTCTCCAAACTGCTCGGCTGTGCTCTTTGCCACCTACATGATGCTCTGCAGCTGTGCGCATGCACGAGCATTTATCAGCCAAATTACCAGCCACATAAGGCCAATTTCCAATAAAGTCAATTTTTTTTTTATATTGGTGCTGATCCGGTGTCAGACCAACGTATCAGTGCACCTCTAATATTAACACCTTTATAACTCAGAAACTTCATGTATTTCTATTATTGTGTTTTTAACTGCAACTGATATTGTAAGCATTAAAGACAAATGACACAAGGGCAGGTTATATCTACATCATAAATCAGATGTTTATATTTAGTTATCTATTACACAAATCCTTGCATTTTCTCTTCCTAAAATAAATTCAACTTTCTCCAGAGGCATAGCACTAAGCAAGAGTTCACTTGTTATCCCTCTCTATAATATAGCTTTTCTATCAATTAACATGCATCTAACTCACAAATCCCCAGCCTACAGAGAACAGTGTATTTTTTATTACACCTACAGAAAATATTCAGATTCCAAAGAAACGGCCTTTTACATGAATGAATAGATGGGAACCAATATCCTCAGTGTATCGCATTTTACTGCAAAAACTTGTACATATTTTGCAGTGTTTTAAATCAAATGTAGCGGACTGCGTTGCCAAATACACCTTCATTTATTACCTGATTTTTGGGAAGACAGTGCGACAACCAAGGCAGGATCAATTTCACATGGCAATCCAGCAGCTGACGACAGCTCATATACATTCATTGCTACCTGAAAAGAGAAGAACAATTATTGTAAAATGAAAACACAAAGTACTTTTTCTTCTTTCTTTGGAGAGTGCAGGGGTGGGGGGAGAAGGGGCTGAAACAAAGCAATGAACATAGTTGTACTGAAATCTGTAAATGTTTGTCTTATAGGCTTTCTGAGAACACCAAGGAATTTCAGAGATTTGGCTGAAATAAGAGCAAGTCTCTGGCTTTGCATTATATCTAACCTGCACTGAACAGCTGGTTCAGCACATAGTGTGCTAGCTGGTTATCATTTCTTTCTGTCAAGCTAAACAAAGTGCACATACTACCCCAGACTACCTCCAAAACAAACATCTTTGCTTCCAGTTAATTTTTCTAAATGGAACAAAAAAGAGAAAGAAAAATAAAGCTATCAAGGATATAATTAACCATGCCAGAAAGTGTCAAATAATGTCTGTAAAGATTAGTTTTTGTGTCGAAATGCTTAAAGCATTATCCAAGGCAGTACTGTAAATTAAATGTACAAGAATAAAGGGAAAAATATGGTCTCAGGGTGATACTAAGTTGGGTGAACAATTTCAAAAGCGTCCGGTTTTTTTTGATGTCCAATATGACACCTTAAAAGAGACACGATTTTAGAGATAGGTGTGCTCAAAAATGTGCTGAAGGCTTTAACAAAGATGTCTCAAGTTTAGTATAAAAAAAATTCAACAGCTGTTTTTGAAGAAGACTCGAGAGTAAAAATTCTCCACGTCCTAGCATTTTTATAATATACTGTTCAGACAGCCAGACCAGATACCCTCTTGTACAATGTCCTGAAAATACTTGGTTTTCTTAGCCCATTTTTTCCTCCTTGATCTCTTCCCTCACTTTTGTTCTACTTGTTTTTTAATTACTTGATAAAGCAGGTACATTTACTGTTACCAAAGTTCTGACTTTTGATCATGGAAACAAAGAGCTTAGTGGGATTAAAACCCCACCAAAACTGAAAAGCCTACTTTTTAATTTTTTTACTTTCACATCTGCAATAAATCTCCCCCCTTCCCTCCTGAAATGGTTAAAGGTTTTAATTTTTTCAGAGTATTAATCAGGTACTAAATCTGCTAAGAATCTTCTCCTTTAGGTCAGTTACTGTACCCTGGGCTGGAGCTAGAGCTCTTGCATGCATTGGTGGCAGGTGGGGCGAGAAGGGGTAGGCAGCTGGGGGTCAGAAACCAGGGGGTCCAGTGGCAGGGTGGACAAGCACAGGGAGCAACTGATATGGAGGTGATGGGGCAAAGGCTGCCTGACCCCCTGCTGACGCTTTCCCCATCTCTATGGGAGAGAGAGGACTAAATTTAAAATGACCCTCCAATATTTTGATTCTATACATAGAAAATTAAAACTACTGTATACTTTTCCATATATGGAATCTAATTTTTGGGGGGTATCATTTAACATTTGAAGTAATTTTATATTACCTACCCTTATGTATTTTTTTCAGAACATTAAACAAGCTAGAAAAGAATGATTATGTAAATCCAGTGTCATCTTTGCTTTTGCATTTTTCACATTTAGCATTACATGCATTTTCCCCCATATATATTTTAGTAAGCTATAAAAAAAAAAGGCTCTGCCAGCTTTGTAACCAAAAACATTACCTTCATGTCAGTCTCTCTTGGAATGTGATCCTTAAAATCTTCAATTGAACTTACAAGGAAAGGAATGTGGTAGGATAAGACCTAATACAGAGAAACAAACATGGAACTAGAAAATTCTCTTAATAAAAGTGCCTTCTGAAGATGCTAATTTGTTACTTTATTATATTATTCTATTTTTTCATGAGTTGTAAATATATCACAGAGTTTACCAAAGAGATTAGAGAGCTTATTATATTCAAATTTGAGCAGTCAATGGAACACAAGGGCAAAAGAAAAAAACTTTTACAGTTGTTTTTTTTTTAATTGAAAAGCATGCTGTTGCACATCGTGAAGGTACAGGTGCAAATGTAAGCCCCACCATTGTTAGTTTTGAATAATAAACTCTTCAGAAGTCCAGATTTCATCTTTCAGAATGGGGAACAGGGTTTTATTATTTTCTGTATACATCTCTTTGATGCACAAGACATTTAACAATTCGAAATAAACTTTAAAAATGGAGAACCTTTGAATGGTAAAACCCTTTACTACCATACTAACTAATCTTTGAATTTAATTCTAACTGTATTAGAATAAATGTAGCTATTTCTTACATCTCTAAGTGCTTCCTGCGCCAGTGAGCGAAAAGACAAGATTACGCCAATAATCGTCATCCTCTTTAAAACACTGTCAACAGCTGAAGAAAATTTAAAAAAAAAGTGCATTAGAACTTATCACCATTTATAAAACAAGAGACTCTTCAAAAGCAGAGGAAAAATAATTCACAAAGTTGAAAGTGTATGACAGTCTGAGAAAGGGATACTTCCCAAAAGCTAAAACTATGAGACAATAATCTTTTGTGCACAGCTGATAATAGACATGTCTATAACAAACCTCCCCTGCCAAGCAGAGGCATACTCAGAAACACTATGCTGCTCTGGCATGCTCTTCCCCAGTTGGAAGCAGAACAGTCCTGTTTGTGCAGCTCTGCAAGACAGGCTAATTAAAAGCTGAGAATCAGTCTATTTAGCATGCCCACGGACCTTCACCAACTGAACTAGACTGCTTTCAAATTGAGAGGTAATGCGCATGGTTTAGCACAACATATCTGAATATACTGCTCCCTGGCTCTCCAAGTTTATGGCGTAGACATAATACAACAAATTACATATACTGTTTCTGAGTACTTCAGAAAAACTGCATTTGTTGCACATAGTCACCAATATTTGAACTCTCTGGCATCTTCATCTAAGTTAAATGGTTCTCTCCACAAAAGCTGCAACAATATACTTACTATGATGGAATCCAAACACAAAGAAGTTTGCCAATAAAACTAGTACATTCTACACTGTGTCTACAGCTATTCAGATGCACAAGTTTTGAAAACAAGTTTATACTCATTACAAGTGACAGCCTGGGTAAACAATATAGCACAGATACCCTGATAGCCAGAACTATAATATCCTTAAGTCAGACCCTCCAAAAGTATTTAGTTGCTTAAATTCCTATTGATTCTAACTGGGGATCAATAGGAATTTTGGAATTGGGTCTCAAGTACTTGTGGAATTTATACCAATGTCTCAATTTTTGTCTGTATGCACACAAGTGGAACATATTTTAAAACTTAGTGGTTTGTATGCATTGTGCTTAACTATAAAAATAAAATCTTAAATTGTATTGTTCATGTATATTTATATCACGTGGGTTAGTTTTTCATATTTATTTGCAAGTAAAAGTGCAGGAACAAAACCCAAAAATGAACAGCATCTTTAACAAAAGCATTGTTAGTTAAGTTACCCACACGATAATCTCTTAAAGAGTGCTGCCATCTGGTCCGGTTTATCAAAGCTGGTCCTCATTTGTGTTAGCACTTCAACATTCTCCACCACAAGTTTCTAAAGAGAAGCAGGACCTCAGGTCAGCCACAGATCTCAGTATGCTAACAAGATAAGTGCATACTTTAGGACATTTCAATTTGGCAAGCAGGAAACTGAGCTCATGAAATCCATATGTTTGTTTCATTGTTTCCTGAAGGAACTAAAAGATTGTTCTGGTAGGTCCTAGTTGTATACCAAATGGAAAACCATGAATGACCAAAAGGAGGAAGAACTGCTGATGGGAAATGCATTTTCAGCAAAGTATGAGATTCCATAAAAATGAGTTTATAGAACCCAGTAAAACTACAAAATAAATCTTCATACTAAAATCTGCTAAAGTGATAGTCTAATCCTAACACATTCCAATTACTTTTTCTTAAAGCAGCCCATTACTTTGCTCTTTTTACTAGTTATGATTGTATGGCGGTTTATTGGATTTCTGTAAGCACCAAACATCTCCATACTCAATAGTACAGCAGGAAAAAACTGTATGAAAAAAAATTCAACCTATTCCAAGTAATGATTCAACATGCCCATTTTCAGCACGTCAGCATGGTTGAAATAAAAGGAAAAATGTGTAAAGGCAATGTGTTTCTTTGATCCACAACTTAATGCTCCTTGTGACATGCATATAAATGTAATAACTTATCTGCAGTAATTATTCACCAAATGTATACATTAAGGACTTTAACTAATGGATCCAAGACGAAGACTTGGTGCTACCTTTCTGAGGCACCTAATGCTGGTCAAGTACTTGTTTTAAAATCCTTTCAAGCAAGAAAGGTCAATTTTAATAAAATAAAAATAGACAATAAAAAATAACCAATTGGAAATACAGTTAAAAATACTCCAATCTCTGAAGAGATGCGGGTAATCCAGATGTATGTCTTTACATGGGAGCATTTGTTTGAGCTGTAGGTTACTAAACAGAGAGATGATTATGCCCTCTACATGTGTGGCTGGAGGTTACTAAACGGAGAATGATTATGCCCTCTTTTTCTCAAGAGTCCATTCTTTAATGGTTAGCTTGCCTGGTGTAAAAACAGAAAGAAAGGATATACTAGAACAGTGGTTCTCAACCTTTTTGGACTTGAGGCCCCACTCATTCCTGACCTACAGCCCCCTGACCCTGCCGATGCCCCTCATTCCCAACCCACAGCCCCCTGGCTCTGCTGGTGCCCCTCACTCCCAAACCAGTCCCCCAGTTGAGAACCACTGCTCTAGAGCAATGGTTCTCAACCTTTTTGGTTTCCATCCAGAACTTTTCTAAATCTAGCAACACTCCATTTCAAAAATGAATTTATTACAATAATTACCTGCTTGCAGAAGGCCAGGAGATGGTGGTGGGGGATGAGGGGACCAAGTGCTTATCTCTTTGAACAGGGGCTGGGAGGTGGTGATCAGGGAAGGAGCAAGTGCTTAGCTCCTTGCACCCTGCCATACTTAAATGGATTAGATAGCACCCCGGCTGAGAATCACTGCTCTAGGGATATCTGGATTGAAAGAGAGCTACCAGGTATGACGACTGCCTTACGAGAGGGAAAACAAAAACACCCCCTTCTTGAAGTATACACTTGTCAACCCAGAGTAGCTACCAATAGCTATCTGCCAAAAGAACAATAGGCTAGAGGAGGAGAAAAAAATAGGATAAATTATCAACCAGCATACAGATTATTATCAATATAGAACTGTTAGAGATGCTCTGAAGGGGAGCATGTGGAAAATTCTATCATCACCTCACTCCCAAAGCTGGCACAAGGACAGTGCCAGGTTTATCTAAGGACATTTGGTTTTGGAAGGCATGAGGTTCAAGAAATGACTTTTCAAATTGCTTTACAAACCATATTTATCTCAACCCATGCAGGAGCTTGGTTGAAACAATGCAACTGGTAAACAAGGAATGTGAACAACAGATTAAATATTGATGCAGACACAGAACCAGACAAATATCATGGTACAGTTAAATACAAAGGCTGCAATTGTAACTGAAATTACTAGCTAATTTGGGTAATCTTCCAAAACTATCTTGCAGGTCTGTTCCAATTTAGATTTGAAACTAGACCAGTGATTCAAGAAGTGGTGACAAGGGTAAGCCCTCTCTACACTTTTAGGTCCATCTAAAAACCCTGACAAAGTCAGTCACATCTATGCTCCCTTCTTCCAAAATTAAGTTATAAGAATTAAGATGAAGCTATGAAGTTGTGTAAGACGAAAAAAAAATACTTCTTCACCATGCACTGTTATATATGCCAAGTCCAAATGTTTAGGCACTTTGCTGTCTACAGGGACCTCAATAAGACCCCCTTCTGAATGAGAGCTAACTCAATTTGTACACAACTGCAGTTGTGACCAATGTAATTTAGTTCCTCACAAGTGGACTGCCAGAATGCAGTTATGGACAATACACTAATTTTACCAAAACTTTGTAATTAGCCAATCCCTCAGCATTATGGGAAGTCCATCATATTTAAAGGTAAGAAAGGTAGACCTGAAACAAGGGTTATTTGCATAAATGACAAACTGTGACCATGTTTAGGGGTGTTAGTTGTAG
This sequence comes from Crocodylus siamensis, assembly GCF_052110815.1. Classification (NCBI taxonomy): domain Eukaryota; kingdom Metazoa; phylum Chordata; order Crocodylia; family Crocodylidae; genus Crocodylus; species Crocodylus siamensis. The sequence continues at coordinate 196,813,975 of NC_143398.1, read as the reverse complement.
CTGTGTCGGTCTAAGGACATAGGCAGACAAGATTAGTTGGGTAATGTGGTATCTTTTATTGGACCAACTAAAATAGTTGGAAAAATTCTTCTTTACAAGCTTCTGGGTACAAACACCCTTGTTCAGGCAGAGGAAGCATCTGCAATTGTTATATGCTCTCTTGGATGGGATGGTCTCATGGATGGCTTCCCTCCCAACCAGGACAGCACACAACTGTAGACACTCCCTCTGCCTGAAGAAGGGTGTTTGTATCCAAAAGCTTGCAAAGAAGAGTTTTTCCAGCTATTTTAGTTGGTCTAATAAAATATATCAATCACATTACCCAAAGAATCTCGTCTCCAAACTGTGACCACCTCATTTTCTCTCTAGCGTGTCCACACAGGAACCAATATTTAGCCCTGTTTGGGGTGTGAAAGTAAAAGGAAGCATGTGGAGCATAGCCATTGCTGCTTCTGGCTGAGATTTCACAACCCATTCCACTCCCAGCATCAGTATGGCTTCACAGCACCTGACTTCACCAAAACTGTGCTCCCTGCCAGCCAGATGAGTATTTTCATTATTTCGTTCATGTTTACTGCAGACACAATACTGTTATGAAAGTTGATGAAAACTAGTTTTTCCTCTGATAAGCTCTACTCTTATGTGGCTCAGAAATTATTTTCTGCAAATCAGAGCTTTACTATTAATTGCTTTTGTGGTTCTGTATGTTTTCTGGAAAAAAAATAGTCCTTTAAGAACCTGAAAGGCTAGTTCTGAAAAACAGCTTTAAGAAATTGTTAAGGACATATAAATTGCTAGCACTTGAACAGTAACCAAAATATCCCCCATGCACCGCTGAAAGTTTCATGGTGCAAGTCAAGGATTTGAATAATTTTAGAAGAATTAGACTACCATATCAAGCTTATTGTTGCTCACCCCAGGCCAGGGGTAATGTACACTCTTGATGGAACTGGAAAGGGCTTGAAGTACCCTTATATTTTAATGGCATTACACTCCCTAGCCATTCAGCAACACTGAAATTCACAGATACTAAGGAAAATGCAAGTTTCTTGAAAATGTGCAATAAAATGAGTGTGTGAGAGAACGGTTCTCTCGACACATTACAGGTATTGTGCAATTGAACTGGTTAAATAATTGCACAATTACCTTGATACCAGTTACATGTGCAGCATACTTATCACACAATAGAAAGCTCCAACCAGCTATAAAGTTAGACTTTGAAAATGTGTAGTAACTTTATAGCTGGTTGCTATTAAACTTTAACTTTGTGTGTAGCAGGGTCTCCCCTGCTGCTGGGAACTCCATCAGCTGTGGGCTCCCAACTGCAGGGGTGCACCTTGCCAAGCCAAGAGCACCTTGCACTCCCAGCCACAGCAGCTGTGGGCTCTGAGTCTTGGAAGCAGCCTGCAGCTGCTAGGACCCAGAGTCCCACACCTGTGGATGATGGGTCCCCACAACTTCTCCTAGCTATCACCCCTGCCTGGGGGGGCTTCATGCACCACTAGGGACAGGGAGATTGCCACCACAGTGATCCCTCAGCCCTGGGAGTCACAAAGACAAAACCCACTTGAAAATCAAATCAGTAAGGAAGGTAAACATTCAGAATGAGGAAAAAATATGAATGTTTAGTTTTTATGCAGTGCAGCTATAGTCATAGGCTGTAAACACAGAGCCTCTTCAGTATTATAAATGGTACAGGGGAAAAGAATTAAAATGTGATTACCTTAAGTTCAGCAACCTGTGAAGAAATGTGCCACATAAGACTTTCACTTAAGAACTTCATGCCATATGGTCCCAGCAGTTCAGAGAGTGCCCTCATTTCTGAGAAGTAACACAAGTCTTCATTCAAACATCTATTTTGAAGTAATTTAATGAGCAATATCATTCTACCACAGTGGGCTTAAAATTGGATTGATGTTAACATTTAAAATAATGGTCACACTACAATATTAAATCCATCTGCTGTATTTATTTATAACATATGCATGTACCCCCTGAAACCATAAAATCACCAACAATCTAAAAAAAATGAGTTCTCAGAAATAGAAGCGAGAAGGAGAGAGAAGTATAGAACAGACAGAAAGTGTTATGGATAACAAAGCTTCTCTGAAAACATGGCTGATAGTTCAACCTCTCTCTGTAACTCTCAGACTCAAGCATGTAAGAAAAGCTTCATAAGCAATATGAAGAATTAAGTCACAGTTTACCTGATATATCAGAGTACTCCTCAGCATTAAAAGTCAACTCATTTTCTGTAGGTAAGTTCACAAATGCCTTCATTGCTGGGAAATAGGCTATATGACCATTGCTGACTTGCCTCAACAAGGTTTCCAAATACCTTGGTAGGGAAAGAAAAGGCATTTTTTTTAAGTATGCAGTTCAGCGTACATAAGCAGACAGTATACAGTTCAATAACGAGGGGCATTTTTACATGTACAAGGCGCTTTGAAAAATGCCCAACACTGTGATGTTTACAGTTGCATAAGCAGTGAAATGGCAGTGGTGCGCTTTCAAACTAGAACACATAGAAGATGCTTTAGTTCAAAAGAGCACCGCTGCCATTTTCTGCATGGACACGCATTTTGCTGCTTATACAAATGCATGCAATGCAGGGCAGCGTGTCAGCTCACGTGCAGAGCAGACCTGATTAATCGACTGAGTCTACTCTGAAGCGGTGGCTCTCCAGTGTGTCATTGGACAAAAATGTATGCATATAAATGCCCATTCAAAGGATTAATTACTCATCTACTTAAGACTTATTTTAATGGCTTAACTGGTGCACAGACCTTTTTCAATACCATTACACTGCACACACTTAACTCAGAGAAACATAAATATTGTTTGAAGTTGAAAGCTTGTGAATATCCATAATAGACAATTTAAACCTGCTGTCAAGCTATTCAGGGTAATCGGATAAATGGCAGAAGGCAGGACAGGACTTCACCTTTGGCTGCTTACAGATGTTAAAAAAACCTGAAAACCGGTGCTTTGGTTTAAACTCAGTGCGTTCCTGCATCAAGCCCAGCACACGCCCAAAAGAGGCACTGGACCTGGCTCACCCAACATCAGTATATATCAGGCACTTGTGTGCAGCTTTTTTGACCCTTTTATCTAATAGCTGATTCAATCAGCTATTGAATTAAAAAAAAGCCCCACTGAAGCGCCTAATCTATATAGATGCTGCAAAAGTGAGGCCGAACTAACATGCTGCTTCTTCTGGCAAAGCACAGGTTATTTATTTTTTAATGTTTGTAAGTAGCATCTGAGTGCCTGTAGACATGTGGGACATCTGCTTTGATGTATTATAATTACAGTATGCTGTAGCAGACTTGGCATCTTGTGCATTCAGCGTCCCCCCCACTTTAAAATGGTGAACAAGCTTGTCGAATAAAGTTCAGTTAAAGTGCCCCAGCACCATTTTGAAGCTGGGATGCTAACAGATCTGTCATCCGTTTATTCAGTCCTTTCATAACCTGGCTATGCTATATGTGCCACCACAACATCCTGCGGCAATGAATTCCACAACTAAGCTATGCACTGCCTAAAAAAAGGACTTCTCTTGTTAGTTCTAAAACTTGTCATGTGCTCTGTGGCTCTAGTATTTTGGGACTTGATGAACAATAGTTTCCTATTCACTTAGTCAACACCTTTCATGATTTTATAGATTTATAACATATGCCCCTTCAGCCTTCTTTCCAAAGTGAAGAGTCCAAGCCTTTTTAGTCTCTTCTGATATAGCAACTGCTGCAGGCCCCTGTTCATTTTGGTTGCCCTTTTCTCTATCTTTCCTAATTCTGATGCATCCTTTTTGAGATGGGGGGAACAGTATTCAAGATGTGGGTTCATCATGAATTTGTGTAATGGACACGATGATGTTCTCCATTTTGTTTCCAATTACCTTCTTAATGATGCCCAATATTTACTGGCTTTTTTGGTCGCTGCTGCTGAGCTGCCATTTTTAGCCTATTATTTACAGCGACTCCAAGGTCTCTTTCCCGAGTTGTAACAGCTAGTTCAGAACCCAGAATAAGCGGATAGTATCATCTTGCAAACTTGGAAAGTTTCACTGCACACCCACATTTCCAGGTTATTGATGAAAATGTCGAACAAAAAAAAGGCCCAGCACAGATCCCTTAGGGACCCCACTTCTGACCTTACACTATCCTGAAAGGTCGCCATTTATACCTACCCTTTGCTTCCTGTCTTTTCACCAGCTCTCAGTCCACAAAAGAACATTCCCTCCAACCCTGTAGCAACAGTTGGTTTGTTTAAACTTTGATGAAGGAGCTCATCAAATGGTTTTTGGAAGTCCAAATACATTATGCCAACTGGATCTGCCCTTGTCCATGTGCTTGTTAATACCCTCAAAAACTCCATCAGATTTGTAGGCAGGATATGCCTTTATAAAACCCATGCTGACCACCTTAGCAGATTATATTTGTCCATGTGACTAATGATTTAGTTTATTACAGCTGCTACCAACTTGCCAGGGATGGAAGTGAGACTCACCAGCCTGCAGTTTCCAGATTACCTATGGAGCCCTTTTTTTTTTTTTTTGAAGATGGGTATTGTTGTCAACCCACCAGTTTCCTGGCACAGAGGCTGTTTCTAATTATAGGTTACATACTATTGTTAGCATTTCTGCAATTACACTTCAGAGTTTCTTCCAAACCCTTCGGTAAATGCCATCTTGTTCTAGTGACTTATTAGTATTTAGTTTATCAATTGTTCTAAAAACTCTCTCTTATCAATGTGGTACAGCTCTTCAAACCATCTATTAGACAGAATTGATCTGGCATGGGAATTTCCCCAATACCTTTTGCAGTAAACACTGATGCAAAGAGTTTGTTTAGTTTCTCTGCTATGGCCTTATACCTGAAAGCCTTTCTGAACAGGCTAGTCAGTCACTAAAGTGCCATGCTGCCCTGCCTTCTAAAATGGCTAGCTTCCTTTTTCCACCTGGTTCGATAAGTGTAAATATATCCTGTGCTTATAATACACATGAATGATTTCTTACCAGTTTGTGTACAGGCTGGTAATGGTTGGCTCTCCATGGCTATCTAAATGTTGAGTTTGCTGAAGAAGAACATTGTTAAATACTCTTGTGATGTCAATCTGCACATAGTTTTCTATCGACTGAAGGACTGTCATGTAGGCTCTTACACTTGTTAACAGCTCTGAAGGTTTTGCAATCTCTTGTGTTGCTTGATTATACATAGTCATTCCAACAATTGACCTTTAAAAAAAAATCAAAAAGAAGAGTTGCAGTCATACATTAGATGAACTGAATAACAATTCAGGTCTTTCTACATGAATAAAATACAGGATATTCCAATGTATCTGAATATGTCACTAACTTGCTAGTACGAAACACCTCAATTTTTTATAACCAAAATTAAAACAAATGCATAATTCCTGCATTTTTAGAGTGAGGTAAACAGCAAAGAAAAAACGATGCACCTAAAACACACATCCCTGATAACATTGTGAGGCTTCCTAATGTAAATATTTAATATAATCAAGATATTAACAGAACTGTGTTTTACCAGATAAATGATACTCAAACTATTGGTCTTCAGGATAAAGTAAAAAACTCCTGAAATGGTATGCATCATGCAAATGCCTATCTGTAATGGTATGATGCATAAAAATATACTTAGCATAGTGTAAAAACTAAATCAGCAGCCAAGCATCAACTACTCTTGAGAGCATTATTTAGGACAGATTTTTTTAATCAAAAAGAGCTCTTATAATTTGTCAATTCATAAAAGATTTAAAATAAAAATACCACTGAAATAAGCAAAAAGGAAATGTAAAGTGATATAACAAGAAAAAGGATTCAAAAGTACAACTATTAGCTCCTGCTGCTGTGCATAAGTATTGTTAGGATCACAGAAGAGATTGTAATGTCACTTGTATACACTGCAAACTGAAGATAATTCAATGTATAAAGAATGGACCATCTAACAATTTCCTTACACTCATGTCTATCGTACAGTATCAAAGAAGTTAGAAACAAACTCACTTAATAAGATTACTTCTAGCCTGTACAAGTAAAGGACTACAGCATTCCCTGTTTTATTAATGCATTCAATTAATTTATATACCACCTTGTCCAACAAAGCCTAAGAGCACCTGACAACAAGAAAAGAGAAAACTTAAAAATAGGACAGTGGCAAGAGAACAGTGAACAGTTAGAGAACTATAACAGTGGGGGCCAACCTTTTTGGCAGGTGTACCATAAACCAGCCCTGCACCCTCCCCAAGTGACACTCCAATCCACTTCCCCTGCCTGATCTGCTGTGCTTCTGCTCCCAACCCTATGCCCCCAATTGATCCACTGCTACTCATAATGCCTTTTGCCCTGCCTGCTGCCGTGCTGCCTAGTCCAATATGCCACATACCACACACAGAGTGCCCAAGCCACTTGTGGCATCTGTGTTGCAGGCTCTCCACACATGAACTAGCATATCAAGATAAAGAGAGAGACCCTTCTAAACAACATTTCTAAACAACATTCTAGCTTTGGTAAATGCCTGCTCAAATTAGGAAGTTCTTACAGCATTTATGGAAGCATGCATTAGTGAAATCCATTTCTTAATTATGTATGTAGTGCTTCCATTGACATATCGCAAAGTGTTATATAAAATGAAATCCTCCCAGTCCTTCCCTCCTACAACTTACAGACAAGGAAACTGAAGTACGCAGTATGCCTGAATTTGCACCAACAATCATTAACAGGACACATGAATTGTATATCAGATGCTCAGTCCCAATCTCAACCCTCCAGATCACCTCTGCCATACAACACTGATCCTGCAAGATGCTGAGCACTCCAGAATTCTTTGACTTCAGTGCACATGAAGTTTCCTCAGCATCTCACAGGACAAGGCCATTGTATAGTCACGTAGAGAGGTCCAAATAATTCAGTGTTTTGATATTAATTTCATAGTCAAATATAGATTTACACACTCATAATTAGGTACGTGTGTATAAAAGATGCACATGTGCTGACTATTATTACTGCCTTCAAATTGACTGGGCTAGATACAAGTTTATTTAAAGCATTTTTAATTGTAAAACAAGTAAATAATATTTACTGTTGAAACTTTTACTATTTTTACAAGTTTACTTGTGATGCAATCTTCCCTTTTTAAAACCTAATTCAGAAACTGTCACATTACAAAATAAACCTGGAGACAATATAAACAATAGTCCAACCAACCACAAACATACAAGTTTAAAATAGTAAAAAACCGATGTGTTTATGAGACAGAAAATGAACCCTTTATTTAAAGGTAAACTGCAAAGCTCTGGAAGGAATATCATTTAAAAAAATTCAGAAACCCCAAAAAAGAAAAATTGACAAATTTTTCTCTCTTCTGACCAGTATGTCCAATTTCTAGCTCAAGACTGCTCTCAACATCCTATGGAATAATTTGCCAGCTTGCTGCTAGACTGACCACCAATCCACAAAGCAAAAAATAAACACGAGGAGAGCCACAATGGTTCAGGATCATGACCTCAAGCCTTCATGAAAAATCAACAATATTCACTTTTTCTAAACCACAGTCTCCTCCCAAAAATATCCCTGCCTGAAGTGCTCAAAGGTCATACCCTGAACCTCACAGTCCCACTGATTCCTTATACTCTAATATGAAAGATGTAGACAAATCCCTACAAGAGATAAATTCCAGCATCAAGATCAGTGGCTGTTACAGTAAGAAAACTTCCACAGGAGCTGACATTTACCCTTTAGTAAAACCATTCATAGAAGGGAGAGGTCCACCAGTAGTCTACATGGAAGTGCATCAAGCAGCCCTCAATATTTACAAAAAATGCGAAGTCTTCTCTTGCTTTCCTTAACAGGGACAGAGTTCACATATTTAAGCCTCCTTTTCAATAACAGGTGAGATCACTGCCTAACCTAACCCTGATTTGGGGCTTGATCTTAGCTTGTGACCTCCAGCTCTGGACTCCTGGCTTGTGCCCTTGCAACACAGGTGACCTACTCTGACTATCCGTAGTTCAGTCCATTACACTGCCTGCCCCTAAGAACCACCCATCAATATCTTCATACAGACAGGAGCTGATCAGCAACAAATACTCCTGTTCTTTCCATATTGTAAGCCCAATACCACATGCACCACCCTTCATTAGGAACCACACTGGAACTGTCCAGGAACTCCCAAGACAGTTTGGCCACCTCCGTGCAGTGAAAAGACTTGGAGCAGAGCCACTGTGATGGGTCACATGGTTCTTCAATGGATCATGTACGACTCCCCCCACCTGGCTGGGGTCATCTGACCTCGGTCCTCTTTCCTGCAAGGGGCAGGGGGTCAGACACGATGATCCTTTGTGGTCCCTTCTGACTCTACAATCTGTGAATCACAAACACCTACAATAATTCAGCATTCAAGGTACAGTAAAATCTTTTCTCCTGCATCCCCAGGGTAAGGGGATAACTGCCAGTTATGTAAAAATTCCAATCTGAAATCCCCCGGCAGGGGTTTTCAGATAACGTGGAGCAGGAGGGGATGGCAGTTACACATGGAGCAGCGGAAGGGATGCGTGGCAGCAGCAGTGCAGGGTGGTGGGTGTTGGAGGCAGCTCCACACAAAGCATGGGGCAGTGGGGTGGCAGTGGCTGCATGCAAAGTGGTGGCAACACAGGGTGGTGGATGGCGGCAGTTGCCATTGCGTGTGAGCTTTCTGGCCCTCCACCGCCTGTGTTCAACCAGCCAGCCAGAATGTCCAGTTAGTTAAATGCTGGATAGCAGAGATTTTACTGTACATGGTTTTAGAAGAGGCACTCTCTCCATTCAGACATTTGTAGAGTCATCAACTTCTCAAGAGCAATATGGAATTATGAATTCAGGATTTGGCTGATAAATAGAGGAAAATATGCACATTTAAAAGGAAAAATCAGAAGTGTTGTTTACCTATGCATCTTTTCTAACCAATTTGGAATTGCTGTTCTTAGAATTTAGCAGTTCATCTTTAAACATACACTTGTGAAATATATACACAATATTTTTCAAGTTAGAAAAAAAATTATGACTACTATGGAAATCTCTGATTTTGTGGTCTCTTACTTGGTAAAGCGGATTTCCAGGTGAGACGTTAAATACTCCCTTGGGGTAAACGTGTGTTCCCAAACCACCATGTTTGGTACATAATTGATTGAGAAGCAGAGCTCAGAAAGTGCAGTGTGCAGTTTGTCCAGACTTAAAAAGAAACAAATACAAACACATCACATAATGAATGATAATTGCTTTCATAGAAGCAAACAGAATTCATTAGGAATGCTGCTGAAAAAAGTTTACTACCCCTTTGAAAAGAAGTTTGAAGTATGCAGTGCTGGCATTAGGAATAATTTCTAGTAAGCTAATTTAAAAACTGTGACTGTACAGAGTGCACTCTATCCCACCCTATCTGGGGCCATGGAAAGGAGCAGATCCCCAGCAGCCATTGCAGTGTCCCTAGACTCCTAAACCAGCATAAAAATCAGCCCTTCCTTATTTAAGACATGCACCCCAATTTGGGGGAGAATGACGACAGACTGATTTTCAGGGAAGAGGCATATTATTAGGATAATGATGTAAATATGATAATTTAAGTACAAATATGCCTTCTCATAGTTGCTTTTCTAGTATGGCAACAGTGGAATGCTTAAAAGATTAGCCAAAGACTTTCTATTATTTCTGGTAACAATAACCAGTGTAAACCAATCCAAGTGATACGAATGCTGACATAAAAGCATGGGGAAGACTGAAGGAGTAAGAAGAATGGGCTCACTTGGTCACCACCAGTCTGTTTTTCCTCATGCTTTCTACTCCTGGTTTTTCCCTTTCTGGTTCCCCTTTCTTTCCAGTCTGTTTTTTTGACTTCTTGTTCACAGCTTGACTGATGGTTTTGGCACAATGCTTTGGCAGCAACTGCAACAGAAAAAATTCTTAGATTTAAAACAAAGTTATGGTTTAGGTGCAGTTTCCAACACAAGTGTACATTTCGTATTTTCTTTAGCTGAGCATACAATTGCTATTTAGAAACACTGTCCTGCTTTGAGCAGGGGGTTGGACTAGATGACCTCCTGAGGTCCCTTCCAACCCCAGCTTTCTATGATTACATGAACATCTTCCACCCCATGTTTCCCAGTTTCATATATTTTTAAGATATCCTCAGAAGTAACAGGCTAACATGGAACAGAACCATTAAAATGATCTGTGTAGTTTAAGCAATTGGGGAAAAAAAAAAAAAAAAAAAAAAATCAACCACAGAGAAATAAAGGAATAAATAATATACAATATACACTAAACAGATATCAAAGAGTTTCTGGATAGCTTTGGACATTTCTCAGACAAATCAAAATGTGGCACATCCCATTAAATAGCATATGACACATATACAATTAGTGTTAATTTTCAAGATACTTTGCATACAACTATTGAAATATTTTTTGCAACTAAAGTATAATATACCATAATTTTACTCAAGAGTTGCTTGTACCACTGAAATTTGTGTGTGCGCATTCCACAGCTTCTCCCCTGCAACCAAAAAACCCCCAGACAAACCCTCCTCAAAGTACTAAGTACCTGGGTTCCTAATTAAACTTTTACCCATTTCTATAACCAGCAACATTTACAGATGAACCCTTCAAAGTTCTGATCCTCCAAATCTTAGTCTAGCCTGTCAAACTCCTTCCTCTATCAAAGCAACAGCTTTACAGTCCTAGCATACTGAAACACGCTGATCCTAGCAGAAGCAAAGCCACTATTACTGATCTTAACTTTAAATTAATTCAAAGCTTGAACTGCTAATAAAAAACATGTTTCTGTTAGGTTCGTGGAAGTAATGGGTGTTATAATGTTAATGCTAATTATGCTATGATGGCACATTCTTAATGATTTTATAAAAAGTATATTTTTACTTATCTTCCAAATCCAAGATATTGGCCCCTATAGTCTCACAAGCTTTATAACATTACGTTGCATACAAATAGGCATGTTAGCCGCTTTAAAAGGGGAGGGAAAGTCATTGTTTGGGAGCCTGCAGCAGCTGTTATATTGTAACTGCAGGACACTGTAATGATACAAGTGAGCTACAGCACCTTAACTTTAACCCTGGAAGAGGCAGGTTAGGATGGAATGGTTTTGCTACACTTGTATTACCAGAGAATCATACAGATGTAACAGCCTGTATTGGTATCATTGGATAGTTATACAAATGTTATATCTATCTAATTCTGGAGAGTTTATTCATGACTGGAAACACTTCTCACCTGATCACTCAGCGTACACTGTTCTGTGCAAATATCTGTGATAAGATTTCGAGCTTGCTTAGCCATTTCATCCAAGAACATGTTACATAAGGAAAGACTGCGATCTCCAATGTGATGTCGCTATAAAAAACCCCCCCAAAAACAAAACACACCCTTAGAAATTTGTTTTCTAAATTTCTGACAGTGTTACAATATACGTCTATGGCTAATTCACAAGATAAACTATTCTGCATTATTCCCACTCTACCTGAATTTGTATACATTAAAATAACACATTGGTTACATAAGACTCCCCCTGCTGCCCTGAACTGATGTCCTAGTGTCATGCAATGTGCCCCTCCTCTGCTGCACTGCATCGTGTGGCCCCTCCTGTCTAAGCTCCCCATCCTCAGGCTCCTTCAGTCCCTTGGGCTGTGCTGTCCACAGAGGAGAGAGGGAGTGCTGAGTGGTGCCCTGACTGGGAGCCTAGGACCTTTTGGGAGCTGGGTATGACCTATGGACTACCAGATGCACAGCCCTGGTTTATATCATTACATTAGTCCACATCAACACATCAGTCCTGTGCATTCTCAAGTGAAAAAGCAGTTAAAATATTTTAATTAAGAGCAGTATATTTAAACATCACCTCTTCTGGGCATAGTTCATGGGTACAGCTCATGAAGTGAGTACAAAGCAGTGGGAATGCAATCGAATATCTTGACTGAGAGGGAAGCTCCAAACACTGCTGAAACATCTTCTCAAAAGCACGACTATAAAAACTTTATAGGAACAGAAAATTAAATTTTACTACTAACATAATATTTCAGTCAGATTCAGACAAATATCGCAAAATACCATCTTCTTTTACCCAGATCGACTACATTATTTCAGCTACAGATCAAATCCAGCTCATTCAATTGTATGTGCACACACAGAGAGAGAGAGGATACCAACAGTTTCTTTTTGCCTTGCTCATGGAATAAGCTACTTTATGATTATGCTAAAGCAAAAAGGTGCTGGACTTCATTTATGGTTTATTCTTCAATGTAATTATTTTTTCAGTTATGAAAAAACTAAGTTAAGAAAAATATTATTGAAGTAATAAAGACATTTTATGCTAATAGCCAGTGCTGTCACTTACAAAGGGAAAAACCAGTGAACATTCACAATACTTTAAGTGGTATTATTTTAATCTGCTAGTACCCTAAACTCAAAAGTAGGACTGACTGAATAACTCTGATTCCAAAATTCATCATGCACCCCTACTCCTAGCATTCAGAAATATTTTAAATTCAAATCCATTCTGAAAGAGCTAAAAGCAAAATATTTTTTCCCCTCAGAAAATTTGATAAACACACAGAAGGGCAAAAGGCAAAAGAACACTTTGCCTAAGCATCTTAAAAATAAGCTTCATTCAGCACCAAAATCCTCAGTATGAATTTATATAGCCTTTTAAACAGTTTGTTTCCTCATTTATGTATTTCAGTACCAAATACTTAAAATTTAAGGTGGTTTTATTTTTTTCTTCCACAGAGGTTTTAAAAAAGTTTCAAAATCTTAGTAGTTTTGGATTTACTTCTTATAGCAAAAAAGTTTAGTAAATACTTTTCAAAGCTTCTGGAAAGCTTTACTTGAAAAAAATGGCTAAATAGATATGGCAACTTCTTACTGAAGAGAACTTTGCTCTGTGAAAAGATGGGTTATTATTAATCAATTTTATTGATTCTTTCTGTATTAATTCTGCAAGGCCAACACAGCTAAAGCAAAACATGCTAGAAAATTTCTCATTTATTGTTCAACATAATTCTTCATTATGTTTAAGTTAGTTAAACCAATAAAAATAGAAATACATGCATATGGAAAGAGTGTCTAAGACTTATTTGTAGAGGGTATTTTTATTTTGGTTCGCTTTAATAAGTTTTGTATTTGATATTTTAGGCTCACAAATCTGAACATTAGTAAATCACCTGGGCTTATCAGATTAATAACCAGCATTTTTTAAGAAATTCTTTGAAGCGTACTTTTCATATCATCTAAGCAAATAATTATTAATAATTTGAACCGCTATTGTCTTTCAAGTCAAGGCATATCTAGAATGTGGATTTGCAATAAGGTGGGCATGCATGCACACACAGTCATTCTTAGATAAACCATCACTGTTAACCTCACTGGCTCATATAAATTAAAGTTTTAATTTACTCCTTTGCTGAAACTTTCTACATAAAATTTTGTTTAAAAACTGCACTTGCAAGAAAACACAGAAAACAAATCTTGTAGAGTCAGAAAAACGACATACCAAAATATAGAAAGGTCTGATGTTTCCACCAACATTTCCACCAATGAATCGACCATTTTTGTGTGGAAAATGATAGTGTTCATCATCTTCCCAAGTTCTCTGTGATCTGCAAGGCTTAGTGAAGCCTTTGACACACTGGTGTAAGCCTGTAAGAGCAAAACACAACAGAAATGTGACTTTATTGATGCTTCTCTAAAGTACAGTGCAGCCAGGTATTCATTTTAAAATGGCTTACACCATACGCCAGACCAATGCTTTTAATAAAAAGGCTAAGTTTTCACTTAACCCTGCACGCTCTCTTTTTACACTTAAAAGCAATGTAACAGCCAAGTTGCAAGCCTAATTTGAAAGCAGGTATGACACCATGATCTGGGAACCTTTCTGAAGCAAGATATTCTGACAAAGACAAATACAATGTCCCAACCTGGCCATTGCTGAAACTGTTTACTAAGAAAAAGCCTATTCCCCCACTCCCAACTATTCTAACTATTAACTAATAACTATTCAGAGTTATTTTTTTTGAAGCTCAGAGATGGGAGGGGAACAGTATAAAACAACACTGAGCCTAATTAGAACTGCAAACAATGTGTATAAATAAGACTTGGGTGTTAATTTAGAAATCTATGCTGGTTTTATTTAAGTTAAGCGATGCAAAAAGTTCTGTTCAGGAGTTTTGCTTCGTTTTTACTAGAAATAATGATTGAGAAAAACTAAGAGAAAAGGCATTAAACTGTTATGTGCAGGGTAGTGATCTTCATGCCAAAGTACGTTAAGAGAGTAAAGGGTCTGGCTTTGCTCAGCTGTGCAAAGATGTCATAAAAGGCAGGATTGAAAATGTAGTCTTTCCTCTTCTGTAACTTTTTTCCCCCCTCAAGTAAAACAAAAGGAACCAAAAATAAAAGCCTATCCAGATTTTGGACCCAAGAGCTCTCTGGCTACACATCTAAGAGTCCTTGTGAATGAGGGGAATTTAAAGAGTTTCGTTAACATCTGTGAGAGCAGCAGAATAACAAATTTTTATTGTGTTACTGTCTATTCCATTGGGGGGAAGTTGCATCTCTAAGTATTCCTTGTGCAACTGTTTTTTTGTGGGGACCCACAAATAGGTGGACATATGGCTAAAGCTGCACTTAACTGAACAGCTCATGCTGAATGGCTCCTACAAACCAGAAAGCCTTCAGAGAATGAAGAGAAGCATCTTCAAGAATGGAACAAGTGCTCATTATGCAAAGTCTGTATTTCAGTTTCACGGTTTGAAGAGATAGCACACTCTGAATGGGGGTATGAAATTTCAACATAGCAGCTACTCTGCACCATCTGAAATATCCTACTACATACCACGTGGGTACTCACATTGATTCAGCAGACCAGCCAATTGGCTGTACATTCACACTCTTGTTTACAACACATTAACTTCCCTATACAGACAAACCCTTTCTTTGTAAAAGCAATTTTGCATCCAGTGTAATTTGTCATATAAAAATATACATTTAAAGCATGGTTCTTAAAGCACTGGCAAATGACCACCTTGAAACTACACTTGTGTTCAAAAGTTCTGCTTCCATATGTAGTCAGAATCACTTCCGTTTACCTTAGGAAACAGAAACAAGTTTCCTGCTTTACAGAGCGAATATTATGGTAATAGATTGATTCTACTCTGATCAGGAATCAGATTTAACTTAATCCCAAGCTTTGCTTTTGTCTAAAGAGAGACAAGGGGAAGAGCAGCCCTGAAGAACTCAACCAGCCTACACTGTTTAACAGCTACGCTCTGGTACATTGTGGCATGAACGGTAGGGCCTGGTGTACTACACTTCTGTGGTCATTCCAAGATTAGGAGACAAGCAGTGCAGACTTAAAATTCTTTGATCACACCTTGAAAAACACTTCTCTTTCTCTGATAATGTCCTCCTCCCTCCCTCTGTTCTGTCCCATACTTTTTTCCTTATTGCTGCTACTATTCATTTGCACTACCCATTCACAGAAGGCACTTTTATCACCTTCTACTTACTGCTCTAGGTTTTCCAGTTATCCTATCATTGCTTAAACTTTTTTCCTGAAACCATATGGACTTTGTTCACGTTGCCCTTTAGCTAAACATTCCAGAAAAAACATGGGAAAAATGATCTCTTTGGTCTTGTCTATCTTAGAATGAGATACGTTCTGAATGAAAAGTCTTATTCCACTTGCAAACATTAATTTATAGGCGTATATGAAAAAGTAATGGCAAAACTGGATTCTATTCTGGACAGAGCCACTGTATCAATTTAAGTTTATCTTACTTAAACATAATTAATTCCAATAAGCAACACTTCTACAGTTTGCTTATAATAAAAGGCCCATACAATTTTTAGTTTGCCAGAAAGGAATCAGATTCAGTGGTATAGTGTATGCATATCTGATTTTGAAAATGTATGAACTACTCTTTAAGGTATGCAAAGAGAAAAGCAAAGAACTTCTAAAAAGAATTAAACCATAACACATTATCTACACAAATTTTACTCTGATATACCATCACAAGCTGTTCTGCCTCGTTTGCAGTGTGATTGAAGACTGCATCATTAATCACAGAAACAAACTATTTATTACAAAACATAAGTATACTTAAGACTTACCTGTAATCTAAACCAATCTAATCTCATTCCTCTGAAGTCAAATACCTCCCCATCTTCAACTGCATCAGAAAAAAATACAAATTAAACCATCTTTAAACAGCAATCATGAAGACAACTTCACATTTAGGAAGACTGAGCTTCAGTATAAAAGCTCTTAATGATAATTTTTTTTTAGTCTGTAGGAGAACAAAGCCAGATTTGCCCTCAAGATGTGGTAAATTCTAATATTATAAAAGCCTTAGTCTGTCTGTCCGTAATGCTTTAGTCGCACTCTGATTGATTGTCATGATGGTGGGGGCACTGCTGGCCTTGCCCCTGCCCCCCAGTCTCCGCTCTCATGGTGGCACATACCCCAACAGGACTGAAGTGGGGGGACAAGGACAGCGGCACTGGCCTCACCCCCTCCCCAGCCCTGCTTCTTGGAGACAGAGGGGCGGAACAGGCCCAGACCTGACTTGGGGGGTGGGGGGGAAGCAGGGGAGAATGGAGCTGGACAAGCAGCAGGGGCAGGCCCGGACACAGGACTCTGTCCCCACCTGTCCTCCCCCCATGATGGGGGAACTGAGGGACTGGAGCAGGTGGGCGAGGCACCCTGGGAGGGAAGGAAGGGAGTCCTCATGGGGCCAGAAGCAGAGCGGTGGCAGCTCAGGCAGTGTGTGGCGGTGTTTCATCCTCCCCACCCCCGGTCATTCTTGCCAGGCAATTGGCTAGTCCCAATATAAATGGCCACACTAATAAAATCCAATACAAGGGAATTAAGCATTTAGCAGGAAGAAACGCGTGCCATACACCTGAAGTGAAAAGATGGGACTTCTTGAAAAAAGAATTCTCCAAAATTTGTAACTACAGATGCGTGCCTCTCTCTAAGCCCGGTAAACATTTGCAAAGGAGTACAGACAGAAACTTTGCAGAAGTATTCCAGGTAGAAGGCAGGACAGATGGCATCTGAGAGTAACTCATTCAGAGGCATAAACTTTCAAAGACAACAGCCTACTTCGTCAGATGTTATTCCAGATAAGTATAATGTCTGGAACCTTAAGAAGTGAGGGTGCCTCTCTGGGAATGGACTCTGGTCCTTACAGAATTAAAAAAAATAGAATTAAATACATTAGGATGTATTTTAATAGCAATTAAAGATTACTGATGAATAAGGATGATTAAACTGGTTTCAAAAGTTAACTTGTCTAACAGAATACTGTTAAAACTCTGACTACAGTGTTTATTGTAATCTAGTTTGACATATCACTGCCATTATATGACCACAGAATGAAATAAATCAGTGATTCTCAACCAGGGTGTCTTGGGATGCTACACAATATTAGTGCTGTTAGGTGTGCACACACCTATACGTGTTTTATAAGATAGACAACAGGTCAGAATGGTTTTTTTTTGATACTATGCATTCCTATTTGATATCCCAAGGTTTTTCTTGAGTGGTTTACAACAGAAGGATTACTCTATTGTTTTTCCGTGGTCAAAAAAACAAGTGAAAACTAACAGCTTGTATTTTCTGAGGGGACATGGAGAATTACTGGTATAAACGTTCACTGTGTATTTTACATGGGCACAGCATGACTTTGCTACTTTAAAAGCCCTATTATGCCACCATTATTCTTCTTCCTGGTTACTGCAAGGTAACTTTTCAAAATCTGTTCCAGTGAAACCGCATGGTATTCCAATGATCCAAGATAAGAGCAGCATCAATTAAGCAATTTTGCCTGCACAAGTATTTTACGACTGTTCAACATGCCAGATACTTTATTTTCCATTTAAAGGAACGAGTCTATAGCAACATGAAACTTTCTAGTAACTTCAGTAACCAGCACTCCTTCAGGTAATTTCCCTTTTCTGAGTATACACTGACAATTCAAAAGAAAGGTAGGCAACAGGCAGTACTGGAAAAGGTGAACATAAAATGCTGGAAAGAAGCCATCCTACATAATGGGAACTAAGAAAATGTTGAGCTTACCTAAGTACATTATTTGCTATAATGGATTCTAGAAAGCTCAAGGTAATGGAGACTTTCTCTTTTGGTCAACTTTTCCTTGAGTACATCTGAACAGACTCACCTTGTTTCACACTTAAGGAAGTCATAGTGTTGACAAAAGAGGACATGATGATTGATTCGTCTTCAGGGCACACTGAGAGATTCTAAAACAAAAGTAAACATTGTTACCATAATTATTTCCAACTTATTGGCTATACTGAGAGCATATCAAGAAACCCTAAATCCATACATTTACCAGATATGGACTACATTGAATGCTGTTGTTTTTAATCACTTCATAAAGTAAGTAACTTGAAATGCAAATGGACTTATAGCAGGCTAAATCTATTATAATTTTCAGATACATAGGGACTGACATCTTTTCTGCTGAGAAAAGAGGATCAAGAGTTTACTGGCTTCAGAACAACTTGTATCAGTGTGCTACAACAAGACTACCTCTAGAGCAATGAGATCCTTTCAAGGGTGCTGTGGGGTTCCACACAATGTTAGCACTGTTAGGTGTGCAAACATGATTCACAAGATTAAACCCAGAGATTTCAAATAGGAATCCATAATGTCAAACATTCTGACCTGATGTGGCCTTTCTGAGCTGGCATTTCCCAAGGGGCGTCTTGAATCTAATGAGTAGTGCTTTGAGTCTAAAAAGATTGAGAACCACTGTTGTAGGGATTTTGCTATCCTGAGCATGCCAGACAGTACCTAGATACTAGAGCTGCGTGAAACTTTGGATGCCAATTCGACTCGAAAGAGATTAGGCCCAATTCCATGGCTGAATATCCAAATCTGATCAGGAGACCAGTAATAAGGGTCCGAATCAATTCAAAGCTCTGAATCAATTTGGAGAGCTTTGGCAATTTGGGCAGTCCCCACTTGCTGCTGCATGGAGCTAGACTCACACTCTGTGCCAGTAAGTAGGGGGTGGGAGGTGAAGGAGACCATGGGGGGACCCACTCTCCCAGCCCTGTCAATGATTGTCCTGCCCGGCCCCAGCTCCCGGTTCTTAAAGAAAAAGAAATGTAAAAAAAAGCCCTGCAGTCCAGATGCTGCAGCTGCCATTGGGGTTTCTGAGGGCTTATGGCAGAGCCCCCCACCCAGCGCAGAGTAGTGGGGGGCAGCAGGGATTGCCCCTCACCACCCCTGGCAGCAGCCTGTGAGTGCAGGGCTTTTTTTTAAGAGCTGGGGCCAGGCAGGGCAGCCATTGCCAGGGCTGGGACAGCAGGTGGGGGATGGGGCCTGTTTGATTCAGAGAATCAGCCGATTCAGCAGTGGCCGAATCTCTGAATCAGATTCCACTGAATCAATTTGGGACAGTACTTCGAATCACCAAATCGAATCACTGTTCCCCGAATTGGCTGAATCCGAATCTCAAGTGAGTACTAGTTGATTCGCACAGGCCTACCAGATACTTTCCAGACTGCAGTCATACAATAGGCGCTAAATATTTTGCCAGTATAGATCCCTGACTTATCTGCATAGAAAATTTAGCTCTGACCAACTGCAATAAAAGCTGTTAAATACAACAATACCGCATTACATTTTGCTTTGCTTTCCACAAAGTCCCACATCAACATCTAATAGTCATAAACTAAGTTTGACATGAATGATTTATACCATCTAGAAGTATACTTTGCATACTAAGTTTTCAGATGCTTTTAAAAAAGACTGTTTTTTGCAAACATTCAGATTGTATGGCTACATAAAAATACAAAAGCAAGATAGTAATATATAATTCTGATTATTGTAAACATTTCTGGCTTTTTTTTCCAAATCTGGAATTTCACAGTATATTAGATCACCTCACAATCACGTCAGTCTATTACTGTTTTTGGTACTTGTTAAGCACTGAATATAATTAGCCCTCAGACTCAGATTCATAGACGTTAGGGGCGGAAGGGACCTCAATAGATCATAGAGTCCAACCCCCTGCACAGGGAGGAAAGAGCACTGGGTTCATATGATCCCAGCCAGATGCCTATCTAACGTCCTCTTGAAGACCCCCAGGGAACCTCCTTTGGGAACCCATTACAGATTTTGGACACTAACTGTGAAGAAGTTCCTCCTAATGTCCAGTCTAAATCTGCTCTCTCTTAGCTTATGGCCATTATTTCTTGCAACCCCCTGGGGTGCCTTGGTGAGTAGAGCTTCACCAATTGCCTTCTGCACCCCCATGATGAATTTATAGGCAGCTACAAGGTCGCCCCCCAACCTTCTCTTGCCGAAGCTGAAGAGGTCCAGGTGCCCTAGTCTCGCCTCATAGGGCTTGGCCTGCAAGCCCTTAACCATATGAGTGGCCCTTCTCTGAACCCTCTCCAGGTTATCCACATCCCTCATATAGTGTGGCGCCCAAAACTGGACGCAGTATTCCAACTGCAGTCTGACCAGTGCCTGATAGAGGGGAAGTATCACCTCCTTGGATCTATTTGTCATGCATCTGCTGATGCGTGATAAAGTGCAGTTAGCTTTGCTGATGACTTCGTCACACTGATGACTCACGTTGATCTTGGAGTCCACTAGGACTCTGAGATCCCTTTCCGCTTCCGTGCTGCTGAGCAAGTCATTTCCTAGGCAGTAGGTGATGGACATTTTTCCTTCCTAGGTGCAAGACTTTGCATTTCTCCTTGCTAAATTGCATTCTACTGTTTTCTGCCCATTTGTCCAACCTGTCCAGGTCTGCCTGTAGTTGTTCCCTGCCCTCCGGTGTGTCCACTCAACCACTATTTACATTTTCTCATTTAATTTTGCTTGTAATTTTTATGTCAATCTGAGATGAACATTTATGCAATTGTGAAAGTTTGAGAAACAAATTTCCTAGGTCTAAGAAATCATTTTTCATGGGTAACTGATGCTAAATTCAAAAACATAATTTATACCATAATTCTAATACATATGCATACGTAAACCAGTGGAATGATTATACTTGCAGTCAGGGGCTACAGAGATTTTCCAGATAAAAATGAGTATGACAAGAGAGGCTATAGAAACAGCAAATAAATCTATAGATCTTTAACTATTAGAAACAATTCTAGGAATTCATTTACTTTTAAATAAAATCAACTATTAAAAGTCAAGTTCAATAATCAAAAAACAGAATTTACAGCATACTTGAAAATAAATTCAAGTCTACAGCACAACACATACTGGTTACAGTCTGGATAATAAATAAGAATCCTATGCCTTGAAGTACAGATTAGCAAAATCTGGGTGCCATCTAGTGGTTATATGAAGGTACAAGTTTAGAAACAGTGGCTGCTGATGAGAGGTGAATACAAAAAAACCCAAACAAGCCCCATGCTTTACCAGAAGAGGCAGCACATTATTTTAACCAGGCTTTGCAACATCTGTATAGATCATGTGCTTCAGCAGGGCTTTTTGGCACTTTCATCTAAAGCCAATTCAATCAGCTATTAGATAAAAGTATCAAAAAAAAAGCCCTGCTGAATCGCCTGATCTATACAGATGTTGGGCAGCTAGGTCCAGCTAATGTGATGCCCCATTTGGTCTTGTGCTGGGCTCGGCATGGGGGTGGGTCAGAGTTTAAAGCACTGTTTTTTTGGATTTTATTATGTCTGTAAATGGCCAGTAGAAATCAAAGGTTCTCAAAAAGGCTGCCACAGCATGCTGAAAGGTCCTTCCAGGGATGCTGTGACATGGGTGCTTCTATGGCCAGGTTAAAATGCCCTGGATGCCTTCTGTGGAGGCAGATTTGGAAGTAACTCTAGTTGGAACCCATATTCTTCATGCAGCTCTTCTCAGCCTGACCCCACATGTTCCTCCTGGAAACAGCTGCACCAGGCAAGTGGGACTGTCCTGTACCCCTCTGATTTTGGGAAAGCATGTATGATTGGACTGCGAATGGCTATAGCAAGGGCACATGCTCTGGCCACAGCCATTTGCACTACCCATCCGGAGGGGTCAGGCTGCGCTGCAGCAATCTTTAGCATAGTTCAGCCAAAGGAGAAGTGGGATGTAAGGCATTCAGGGCAGGTAAGACCGCCTCTTTATTCCTACACACAACACACACCCCCTAGAGGCACAGGGTTTTGCCCAGAGCACAAAACTATTAGTTATACCACTGATCCTGCCTGTTTTAAATTTATTAGAAAAACCTAATAGAGGAAGGAACACATGGAAGCATGCAGGCTGAGAACCACTGAGGTAAGCTGAGGCAGTGAAACAGTGGTTCTCAATCAGGGTTGCTACCAAATTCAAACAAATTATGGAGGGGTATCATGACTCTGAAAAGGATGAGAACAACCCAGAAATTATTATGTCTTACAGTAGATGCTCTATTCGATGAAGAAAACGTTTGGGGTAATGTTGCATCAGACGTCTTAAAGTCAGTTCTCTGGGTTTTAAAATCACAACAGTCTCGCGATACCCCACCTTTCAGTCCTAGCAAGTTATTTTTACATATAGTCGACATTCTCACGTACTGCCTTTTACTTCTGAATTTTTTTAAGAATATTGTCACCAAACAGTAAATGCTATCTAAAAGATGTGAGTCCTTTTTTTCTTAAAGCAATTAGTGACGTCTGATTGTATTACAATGTATGTTAGCAGCTTTTGGCCCTGCAAATAATGGGTGAAAGACACTTAAACAAAAACAAAACAAAAAACTGTTGCACTGTCTTGACCCCATTGCCAAATAGGGTAGTCAGCTGCTGCTTTGAGCTGCAAATTTTGAACAATCTGCTTTCCAACATCCTGCTCTACAGACATAGCCACTATTTTGTACATCTGGTAGGAAAAATAAAAAATAAATTCTGTTCTCCTTGTCCTACTGACTTATAACACAAAGTAACAGCTCTAGCATCTTAAAGGCAGGAAAGCAAGGACACTAGTGGAGAACCCCACATCAAGCAGTTATATGGTCTTTCAGCAAATTCCTTCTGAACAGTTAGTGGACTTACCTTGCTTAAGGAACCAAACCTCAATTTCTTTACAATCACAGAAGCCACTGAACACAGTGGGAGAGACTTGAACTGAGATGTAGAAATGTAAAGGATTTACCTGATTTAACTTGGCAAGAGATTCTTCCCACCAATGCTGAGGGACTAACACCTGAGACAGGAGTGAGAACCTGATCTACCTCATGTAGAGAAAGCTATCAAGTTTCTGAAATGTGCATTTCATTTCAAAAGGCCAGTCTCTTATAGCAAAATAAGGAAGGGAATAAAAAACTCCCTTGTTATAGACGAACAAGACTCCACTGACACTGCCTGTCTCTATGGAAAGTACTTCCTCTACTAATCTCCTTGGTTATTTAAAAAAACCCACAAAACAAAACCCCAGCTGTTTTGTCATCTGAAGTACTGCAAGGATGACCCTACCTCAAGAGCAGACTAATCACCACAGAGAAGTTGTAGAGTTTGACCATGATCCTCTTTGCTGTCAGAATCTAGAAGGATATTTGTCACACCTCAAAAAACCTTCTAGTAGACACAAGGGCTGCTTGCAGATGTTAAAATCACCTCTCAAAAAACCCTGTGCTTTACCAGAAGCAGCAGTGCGCTACTTTGATCTGTCACTGCAGCATCTATATAGGTTAGTCACTTCAGCAAGGCTTTTTGGCACTTTTATCTAATAGCTGATTCAATCAAAAAAGCCTCACCAGAAAAGCCCCAAAGCCTCACTAAAGCACCTGATCTATACAGATGATGGGTGAGCTGGGTCCAAATAATGCACTGCCTCTTCTGAACACGCACTGGGCTCCGTGGGGAAGCAGAGAGTTTACAGTAAAATCCTCCCCCCCCCAATACTTTTTTTTTTCCCAACATCTGCAGGCAGCCAAGATGTCTTTCCTTGCACTCTAAATAAGAATACTGGCCCAATATACTGTTAATGGGAGTTTTGTCCTAAATTTCAACAGGATCTCAATTTCACTCTGAATTGGAGTCACTTTTAGAAACTGACCATACAAGAGTCTTCTGGAGGACAATTATGTGAAGAGAATTCCTGAAGCAGGCAAGTGACGCAAGTATAGAATCCATCTCAGTTCATGCCTCTGTTAGCTTGAACTGGGCTGCTTCTTCCAGCATAATAAAATTTTCTCAAAAAAACGTACTGATAATCACAGCTGTATCAAATTTCTTTTCACAGAAGTAGAAGCTGGTGACAGAAGTTTCTCCTGAGGAGATGCTCATCTTCCCAGTCAGTTCAATTGTACCTGCCTGTGCATCCCAACCTGTATCATTAACTTGTGTCAATCTCTTGCAGGCAATGGACAAGAACCAAGAGCCCACAATCATTTTGTTAAGCCTGCCAACCATCTGATATTGCTCATGAAATGTTGGGAAAGTTACAATACGCATCAGAAACTGAAGGACTAGTTCTGGAGTGGATCCCATGGATCCCAAGATTAATATTTGATCATAATCAAACAGTACACTTACAAAAGGTGCAACTTTATTCTATTCTGTTTCCTCCATCTATTTAACGTGCTTAAAACATGGTATGGGTGAAGTTTGATCTGTTGTTTGATCATAAAACTTACCTGTTAAGACAGAATGGAAGTTAGTGGTTACAGCATTCTGCTGTCCCAAAATTCTCAAAGATCAGAAGCAATGAAAAACAGTCAATGAAAGTGTTGAGAGCTGCTGAAAATCCTGAAAGCCCATCAGATCCTTTTTCAGACTGACTGAGCCAGGAATTCCCTAATGAGTTGACTCAATAGCTTTACTGCCCTTAAACTAGAGGCGCTCCTGCCTCCCATTTACTAAAAAAAACCCTATAGTGGTTAAAGTAAACTGTAATATGTGCCTTTGAAAACAGATGTTGCCACCTTCACTAAATGCAATATGGATTTTTTTATTTTTATATATATAAAATTAACATTCATATTTTAATCAAGGTTTTATGTTCATAACTTCAACTTAAATGCTCAGCCATAAGACACTGATTTATTTTGTTCTGCAACTTTTGTTATTTAATTGGTACACATACAAAGTGAGAAACTTCAGGGGGGAGTAATCAGACCAAAAAGCATGCCTCACCTGCACAAGTTCATTTAAGACTACGGCATCAAACCCTGAAAGGTACTGCACATAGTATCTCTGCATCACTGGTCCATATTTTCGCACATGTGCCCTTAGTTCTTCCATGTAGAATATCAGTTCAGCTATGTGCCTAAAGGAACAAAAAACCAAAAAAGTTTATGAATGTGAAAGATGTCCTTATCAACAGAAGTCAGAAACTTCACACTACCATGACATTATTCCTAGACAGGATTTTAAGAGAGTTTATTTTGCTTTAACACTTCAAACCTTCTTTTAAAAATGTTACTAAATTTAGGCAAATCTTTCAGTGAGAAGGGATTATATGAAGTTATTAGTTTTACCCTGTAGTCAGAGCCTCTAACAGAACAACAGGTAACAAACAGCTGCACCACGAAATGTTTTTACAAACAAACTCTGCTTCTTAGGGAAGCTCTTTAACAACTGACATTTTTTTAAGCTGCTACTCAATACATAAGAACTTAAGAACAGCCATACTGGGTCAGACTAATGGTCCCACTATCCTTGTATCTTGCCTCTGACAGTGGCAAAAGTGGATGCCAGAGGGAAAGCCCTGAACTTGAAAGATCTAGAGTGATCTATCCCATGTACATCATTCACCCTGGCACCCATCATTATTGTTTTAGAGATGCCAGAGGAAAGATCTCCAACTACTCTGTTCAACAACTATTAATAAATATATCATCCAAGAATTTGTCTAGTTCCTTTTTGAACCTGGCTATACCTTCTTTAATGCTAAAGTACCAGATATAAAATTATTACCTTTGTGACAGTTCCATGTTTGACATTTTGTCCCATGTAAAAATATGGCTTTACAACATAGTATCAAAAATATTTCTTCTACTTCCTTTTTTCTAGTGGAACTTACTTGGACACCTGCCAGGTGCTTGTTCAGCTTTTTAAAACATACAAATACAGTTACAACAGAGGCCTATGTTCATATTTACATGATTTCATAGACATTAGGGCTGGGAGGGACCTCGGGAGATCATCGAGTCCAGCCCCCTGACCAAAGGGCAGGAAGTCAGCTGGGGTCATAGGATCCCAGCAAGATAAGCATCCAATTTACTCTTGAAGGTGTTCAATGTAGGTGTTTGAACCACCTCCGCTGGCAGACTGTTCCAGACCTTGGGGGCTCGGACAGTAAAGAAATTCTTCCTTATGTCCAGCCTGAAACGGTCTTGCAGGAGTGTGTGACCATTCGACCTCGTCATCCCTTGGGCACTCTGGTGAACAAACGTTCCCCCAGATCCTGGTGGTCACCCCTGATAAACGTATAGGTGGCCATCAGATCACCCCTGAGCCTACGCTTTTCCAGGCTAAAGAGTCCCATGGCTCTCAGCCTGTCATCGTAAGATCTGTTTTCCTGACCTCTGATCATGCGCGTGGCTCTCCTCTGGACTCTCTCAAGCTTCTCCACATCCTTTTTTAATTGTGGAGCCCAAAACTGGACGCAGTACTCCAGCTGCGGCCTCACCAAGGCCGAGTACAAGGGGAGAATGACGTCCCGGGATTTGCTCGAGAAGCATCTATGGATGCAAGCCAGCGTTTTGGTCGCTTTACTAGCCGCAGCATCGCATTGCAGGCTCATGCTCATCTTGGGGTCAATGATGACCCCCAAGTCTCTTTCTTCTGTAATGCTATCCAACGTAGCACTGCCAAGCCTATAAGGAAGCTGCAGGTTTTTCCTCCAGCTGGAGAACCTTGCATTTTTCAGTGTTAAACACCATCAGGTTCTCGTCTGCCCATTTGCTGAGCTTGTCCAGGTCAGCCTGGATCACCCGCCTATCTTCTGGCGTGGATGCTTTGCCCCAAAGTTTGGTGTCATCGGCGAACTTGGCCAGTTCACTCCCGACTCCAATATCCACATCATTAATGAAGATGTTGAACAGGATGGGTCCCAGGACAGAGCATTGAGGGACCCCACTGGTCACAGGGAACCATGATGAGTGACTGCCATTGATTACAACCCTCTGGGTCCGACCACGGAGCCAGTTTCCCAGCCAGCGGATCGTGGTGAAGCCAAGGCCACAACTGGCCAGTTTGGCCAAGAGGTGATCGTGGGATACCAGATCAAAGGCTTTTCTGAAATCAAGATATATGACATCAATCTCTTCTCCCTTGTCCAGGTGATAGGTCACCTGGTCATAGAAGGAAATGAGATTGGTCAAACAAGACCTACCCGCAACAAACCCATGCTGGCTATCCCTTAGAATGTTAGCCTGGGCCAGTCCCTCAAGGATGGCCTCCTTAATAAACTTTTCTATGATCTTCCCCAGGATAGAAGTCAGGCTAATAGGCCTGTAGTTAGCCGGATCCACTCTCCTCCCTTTCTTGAAGATCGGCACCACATTGGCCTTCTTCCAGTCTTCGGGCACTACACCAGAGCGCCAGGAGTTTTCAAAGATCCGTGCCAGGGGCTGGGCTATGACGCTCGCCAGCTCCTTGAGTACCCTGGGGTGCAGATTGTCAGGGCCGGCTGACTTGAAGGTATCCAGCTTCTCAAGGTGTTCCTTCACAAGGTCAGCATTTATGGAGGGTAGGGGATCCCCATCACCCGTATCTCCCTGTCCCATAGCAGGCATGGGCATCCCATGGGACTGATGAAAGACTGACGCAAAGTACCTATTTAGTAGGTTGGCTTTTTCCTGGGCATCAGTTGTCAGTTGTCCCATCTGATTCAGCAGGGGTCCAACGTTGCCCTTGCTTTTCTTCCGGCTCCCCACATATCTGAAAAAGGACTTTTTGTTGTCCTTGATGCTTGAAGCTATTTGGAGTTCAGTTGCAGCCTTGGCTTTCCTGGTTTACTCCCTGCAGGACCGGACCAGTGCAGAATAATCCTCCTTGGAGGTGAATCCCATCCTCCATCCTTTGTAGGCTTTCCTTTTTAGCCGCAGGAGGTCTGCTAGGTCCCTAGAGAGCCAGGAGGGCTGCTGTGCCTTCTTGCTGCCTTTCTTCCGTGTTGGAATAGATTTAGCTTGTGCATTGAGGATCACTTCCTTGAGAAGCAACCACTCTTCTTGAACTCCCATCTCTCTGGGGTCACAGTCCCTGAGGGCCTAACCGACAAGCCTCTTGAGCTTGTCAAAGTCGGTTTTTCTGAAGTCAAGGATTTCTGTGTTGCTGACTGACTTGCCAGCTTTACGGCGGATGGTGAAGGTGATCAGCTCGTGGTCGCTGTCACCCAGCTTCCCATCGATCACTAGGTCGCTGATTAGGTCATCCCCCGTAGCCAGTACCAGGTCGAGCAGCGCTTTGCCTCTCATTGGCCCATAGACTTCTTGAGTCAGGAAGAGGTCATCCACGCATGAGAGAAAGCTTTGCGACCGCTGGGATTTTGCTGAGTGATCTTCCCAGGAGATGTCCGGGTAATTGAAGTCACCCATGACAACCAAGGTCCTGGAGTAAGCGGCCTCAGTCAGTTCCCGGGTGAACTCCTGGTCAAGCTCAGGACTTTGAGTGGGAGGTCTGTACTAGACTCCCACCATTGTGTCCCCTGTGCCGTTTTACCCACGAATTTTTACCCAGAGGGTCTCTAGCTGTCCATGCCGGTCGCCAACATCAGCTTGCAGGGACATGTAGCTTTCCTTCACATAGAGAGCTACACCCCTGCCCCTTTTGTCAACACGATCCCTCCTGTACAGGGTATAGCCCTCTATACCCGTGGACCCCTGGAGTCCCACCAGGTCTCCGTTATCCCAATGACGTCATAATTCTTTGCACTGAGCAGGAGGACAAGCTCCTCCTGCTTGTTACCCAGGCTCCTGGCATTAATGTACAGGCAGGCAAGTGTGCCCTTAGGGGCTCTTGCCTTGCCCACAGATTGTGCCAGGGCTGGGGCAGGGGTGGGCTCCCTTAAGTGCCTTGGTCTGCTGGCTTTGCAAGGGTCACTCAGTGGGCCAGCAGTGGCAGTAGTCTCCCCATCCCACAGCGGGCTTAATTTAAAGCCCAGTGGAGCAGGTCAGCAAGCCTGGCTGAGAAGAGCCTCCTCCCCAGGGGAGAGAGGTGGAGGCCATCTCTTCCCAGCAGCTCGCTGCCTCTCTCGCCAAAGAACGGGCTGTGATCATGGAAGCCAAAGCCTTCCCGATGACACCAGCTCCACAGTCTTTGGTTCACTGCGTGGATCCTCCTCTCCCTCCTCAGCCCATAGCCCGAGACTGGGAGGATCAACGAAAACACCACCTGAGTTCCCAGACCCCTAAGCCCCGCTCCCAAATCCCTGTAGCGCCTCAGGAACTGGCTGGGGGTGCTCCGAGCCGTGTCATTGGTGCCCACGTGAATAAGGAGCATTGGGTAGTGGTCTGTGGGCCGGAGGAGCTGCGGGATCCTCTCCGCAATGTCTCGGATACGGGCCCCCGGGAAGCAGCAGACTTCCCGGGCTAAGGGGTCGGGGCGGCAGATTGCCCCCTCGGTCCCCTGCAGGATGGAGTCTCCCACAACAAACACCTTTCGCTTTGACTTGGGGAGAGCGGGGCCAGTAGCTGTGGTTGAGCCTGGGTTGCCTGCGGGAGCTGGCAACTGAGCAGGCTCTGCTGGGGCTGCAAGAGGTGCGAACCTGTTGCTAAGCTCTGGCGGGGCAGGGGCCTTGGTGCGGCGGGCCTTCGGGCCCTTGACCACCTTGGTCCATGCCCCTGACTGGGCAGAGTGGGAGGTCCCAGAGTCCTCCTTAGTCCTGGAGGGAGACGGTGTTCTCCCCTGCGGCTCCTGGGGAAGAAGGGCCTGGCAGTAGGAGTCTATCTCCTGCTCGCAGTCCCTGATGGCACGCAGTCTCTGGACTGCTTGAAGAATGCAAGTATCAGAGGTCTTTGTCTGTATACCAGTTTAAATCTCAGTAGGAGACTGCAACTGCCACCAAAATGTGAATACCTAAACTCCTGTCAGATCACAAACTGCACTCTGGGAGAATGCTACTTGCTGAAGAGACCACAGCAGCCAAAAGAGGGCAAGTGACTCTGCTATCAACACCCTCCCTCCAACACCCTCCCCGCCCCCCAAAAAAAAACAAACAAACCCTAGAGGGTTCTGCCACAAAGGGGCTTTGAGTTGAACAGGCACAAAGTTTTTCAGAACTTGATAGTGCAGATTACACCTCACTTGCAAAAGTCCTAGGTGCTACAAACATTCAATTTTAAGGTCCTGATTAAACCAAGGTTATGGTATATACAAAAAAGATGAAAACAGTAATTTTTAGAATGTTAAGGTAAAGTATTCTTCAACTGGCAAATAAAACTAGGGACCATCTGCACACCACTTCTCATAGCATGGAAAGGTCATACTTCTACCTGACATAATGACCAAAAAATTGCTAGGAAAGCCACATTCATACTTACCCCAAAACCGGTAAACTGATTTGAAAAGAGGGATGAAGTCCATGAAGCAGTATATTTATAATCTTCTCCTAATTATTACCCAGAAAGGCCTTAATAACAGGTTCCCTACTGCTCCCAGAAACTTGGATCATGGAAGGTGAGATACCTAGGAGACAACACCCACTGGATCATCTCCAATGGCTTCTCAAGTTGGGACAAAAAGGCCGATACACTTTTCATACCATCCTAAAAATATCTTAGGTCAGGGGTTGGCAACATCTTCATCAATGATGTGGACATTGGTGTCAAAAAGCGGACTGGCCAAGTTCACCGACAACACCAAACTCTAGGGTAAAGCATCCACACCTGAGGACAGGAGGGTGATCCAGGCAGATCTGGACAGACTCATGAAATGGGTGGACAAGAACCTGATGGTGTTCAACACCAAAAAATGCAGGTTCTTCACCTTGAGAGGAAAAACCTGCACCATACTTATAGGCTCGGTAGTGCTACACTGGTTAGCACTATAGATGAAAGGGACTTGGCGGTTATGGTTGACCACAAGATGAACATAAGCCTGCAGTGTGATGCTGCAGCTAGTAAAGCGAGCAAAACACTGGCTTGCATCCATAGATGCTTCTCAAGCAGATCCCGGGATGTCATTCTTCCGCTATACTCGACCTTCGTGAGGCCGCAGCTGGAGTACTGCGTCCAGTTTTGGGCTCCGCAATTCAAAAGGGATGTGGAGAAGCTTGAGAGGGTGCAGAGGAGAGCCACACGCATGATCAAAGGTCAGGAAAACAGACCTTATGATGAGAGGCTGAGAGCAATGGGGCTATTCAGCCTGGAAAAGCACAGGCTCAGGGGCGATCTGGTGGCCACCTATAAGTTTATCAGGTGTGCTCATCAGGATCTGGGGGAATGTTTGTTCACCAGAGCCTCCCAAGGGATGACGAGATGGAATGGTCACAAACTCCACTGTGACTAATTCAGGCTGGACATAAGAAAGAACTTCTTTACTGTCTGAGCCCCCAAGGTTTGGAACAGACTGTCACCGAAGGCAGTTCAAGCACCCACTTTGAACACCTTCAAGATGCATTTGGATGATTATCTTGCTAGGATCCTCCCTGCTGACTTCCTGAAGGTCATAACTAGAGTGTGCATATGCACATCAGGATAAGGAAACAAACAAACAAAAAGACATATCCAGACTCTTTCAAAGGAAAACTGGGCTTCTGATTTAAAAGAATTTTAATGAAAAACACTTGATTTCTAAGGAAAATTTTAGGTAAACTTACTTGTCTATGAAGTCATCTGCACTCTTCTTAGGCATGTTATCCGCATGACGAAGCAACCAAATAATTTCATCACGAGCAAAGGATAATGCCATAAATACAAAAAGTGCCTGAAAAAGAAAGTCATCTGGTTTGTGTGTACCTGCCACAGCTAATCAATTTATACAAAAAGCAGCAGCAATTCTTTCCACCTAAGATCTTCAAAGTATTAGCATTTATTTAAAGGGGCTGACAGTACACTACAGTACATATGCACCAGAAATGACTGTTACAATTACCTTGGGGCCTAATAAGCCCGGCTGATCAGAGAGAACAGTAGCTAGCTCTTTCAGTGCAGACCGTAAAAATTTGCGTCTTTCTCTATGCATTGAACCACTATGTTGAAAAAAGAAATTGAAATGTCATTAACTATCAACATACATTCAGTGAATCATTACACAAACAGGTTTGCAGAACACCTGATTTTTTGAAAAAACATTTAGAACTAACATTTAACTACACATGCTTTCTGATTCAAAGAGGAGAAAACTACCATCTTCAATATTGACACCTAAAATTAAGAAGAGTGTAAAACACATTTCGTTTTACCACTTGTCCTGTTTTCAATTTGCATTTCACACACTTTGAGCGACAAATATTTCTGGTTAGCTTACAATGAAGTCTCATGAATAGAGCTAATCTGAAGTTTTAAAAGAACTGCTAACAACTTATGTAAATTAGATTCTTTATTAAGGACTTGAAAAAATGAATATTTCTAGTTTAATTACCTATTCCTAAAATTTGGAACTTATTGTTTCAGGCATAGTTTCCTTAGTCTTACATTTATATGTGGTCTTTTAAGTATTATTTTAAAAAAATAATTAAAAGATTGGGATATGAACCTGTAAAAAAACCCCCAGCATTTTCACTTGATTAATTGTTTATGTTACAACACAAGCAAAAAAAAATTTAAAAAAAGTAACTGAATTTTCATAAACACCTTAGGTGCTTCCTACAATATAAACTGTTGTTTACTGTAAATGCTAGCTTGAATTTTACGCTTCACAAAACATGAAGTTTTCAGGTGTTTTCTAACTTAGAATAAAAGATGACATTATTGTTTAAAATAATTCACCTCTTAACACCAAATCTATACTTACTTATTAAAGTAACCAATGTATATTGCTTAAGGATTGCAAAATATCCTCAAACACCTGTTAAAACAGGACATTTTCATGTGATCTCACACTTAACCCACCCCAAAAAACCCAAAACCAAACACAACCCAGAAATTCCTGTTTTCTTTACAACAGCTTTCATTTGGAAGAAACAAGAAAAAAACTTGAATCAAATCCTTATTTTGATGAGATCTGATGATATTCAAAAACTCAATTGCAGTAGATCATTTTGCATTTGGAAAATTTAATGCTAAAATAGATCAATGATAAGATTTTGCTCAAGTATTTTTGAAAGAAAAAGCCTAATCTCAAGAATAAACAGAAATCAAAAGCAATTAAGGTTGTATTGCACCATAAAGTTCCATTTAAATGTGCTCATGGTTTATAACAGCACAATCTAAGTGAGGAATGAGCAATTCCTTTGGCTGGAGGGCCACTTAATGAGATGACACCAAAACCCATGGGCCACATACCTCTCTCTCCTGCTCTCTCTCCCTGATCCCCACCCTGCTCACAGCTGCAGCACACCTTGACTCTACTGGCTGCATCCACAGCTTACACCAGCACCTGCCTAGTGTGCTGCAGGGCTGGTGTCAGCATCAGCCGTGTACTCAGCTGGCAGGTTCCAGGTGGGGATTGGGGCATCCTGAGCCACAGCTGATGCTAATGCATGTGCTGGGTAGAATCAGTCCAGCCTGCCCGCCTGGCACCACACAACAGTGGGAGATGCCAGCCAGGTCCCATGAGTTCATGGCCGCCACCTGTGGGCCAGATGCAATCAGCTGGTGGGTCATATTTTGCTCACCCCTCATCTAAGTTATCACTGCTGGGAGCTTTAAGCTTTCTTTGCTTTTTTTCTTTTTTTAAACACACAAACAAGCACTATTCAAAATCTGAAAGATTACAGTAATCAAGTACTCAACCCTGAGAGTTTTATAAACAATACTTACGCATGTGATACAGCAGCTTCTTTGCACTCTCTTATGTCATTAATACGTTTGTTGTAACTGCAAGTTAAAAAAAAAGAGTTAAATGTCACCAAATACTGACAAATAGCTTCAGCAAGAGCTAGGGCCCTGGATACACTGGAAGCAGTCTTAGGGAAAGGCCTATCTTACCCTAACTAATGAAATGAGAGCTCTCATACAATGACACTAACAATAGGAAATACCCATAGCAGAAATGCTGCGGATGATCTTTGATTATCTCAATTTCCTGTTTTTAGTTTAAATTACAAATCTTGTTGTAGATGACGGTAGCTTTTAATATCTCATATCCACATCTCCTATTCAGCAGGGACTTCTTCATTCAGCACTGTAAGAAGGGCAGGGCAATTACGAGTTACAGGGCCTCTCTAGCTGTTCAGGTAAAGGTGCGATAGGATCTGAAGCACAATCCACACAATTACACCTCCTGCCAAGCCACATGTGCATGGCAGAAAGCATAACTGTGGAATCCAACATCAGATCCTATCATGCCTTATTACTGGAACATAGGGAGCCCAGGATCGTGATGCCAGACATCCCTTGCACCAGCAAGTAGAAAGTTCCTGCAACTGCAAGTCCCACAGGCAACAGGACTTGCAGCTGTGGTAGTGGACCAAGGCTGCAGGGACAGAACCCCACAGTTGCAGGGAGCTGCCAGGAGGGAAGAGTCCTATCAGCAGCAGGACTCTGTCCTGGCAGCCACAGGCACTGCTGTGGCTGAGAGTCCCTGCAGCCCCAGATGTGCATCGTGCCCTGCTGTGGATAGGAGCCCCATCAGCTGACGCAGCTCCCAGCTGCAGGGGGAAACCTTGCTACATGTGAAAGTTAAACCTGGATAGAAACCAGCTATAAAGTTATTGCACATTTTCCAGCTCTAGTTTAATAGCTGGTTGGACCTTTTAATGGTGTGATAGTTATTAGCACGTACATGCAGTCTAAACCAGTAACTGTGTGATACGTGTAATGTATAGAGGAGGCCACAATTTGTGACACTTGCAAGTTCAGAATCCTGCACATAACACTTAGAAAGAAGTTTGAGAGCCTGGATGCCAAATTATTTCAGAATGAGGCAGGGTAAACAGAATTACCAAAATCCTTTAATTGGTACATGAAGACGAACTGTGATATTTTTAAGCTAAGATACTTTCATATTCTGACCTCTATGAAAAGCCAGATGAATCATTTCCTAACTAATTCTTCAGCCACTGGTAAAGTTAAACAAAACCTCTGAAACACAACTTACCCCCTTATGTTTACAAATAAATCTTCTGCAGCTTTGTGAATATGGAAAACTTCATCTCGAAAGAGAGCCAGACAAGAACTGCTTTGAAGAGCAAGTTTCCAAAGGTTCAAAGCTGTAGCATCACTATTCAGGATTCCATGGCACAAAATAAACCCAACTTCAAAAGATAATTCAACATTAAGTGAAATGTCACGAAGCAGAAATATAAAGACAAGAGATAATTAAAACTACTATTTTTCCGCCAAAAGGACTATTGTGTCCAAATGCTAAACCTAATAATTGAGGGGTTTTTAAAAAATTCACTTCCCTTATTGTTATTATAGGAATGAATTACTTGAACTATTTGGAGCGCTTAAATGATCACTTTAATGAGTATGGCAAAAAGTTTCAGGTCAAATATATTCTGAAACCCTTCAAAACAAATTCAAGTCCTACATATACTGCAAGCTTATTCCAAAACATATAAAAGAATGATCTAGAATTAGAAACAAAGGAATTTACAACTGAGGACAAATGCTTCAACTGAGAACCCTGAAAAGCAAGAAGGCATGATAAAAGTAAAACAAAAACCAAAATAAAGTAAACTTCTTGCAGAAAGTTTTACTTACAAATAATCCATTTTTCCATTGCATCCAGAGAGAGGTATTCACATGGCATCTGTTAAAAACCATAATTTATAGTAATTATTGATTATATGCAGTATTAAGAGTAGAATTTATAGGAAAGCATTTTTTCTAAGAATTCAATACACACTTTCTCTTAAAAGACTGACAAAAAGATATTAAACTAGCACGAAAGCTAGACAAGATCACATACATTATGATAAGCAAATTCCTTTCAACTTAATGGATGCATAATACAAACTATAGGTAAAATATAGGTAAAAATATAACTATAGGTAAAATATATATATTAAGATAAAATGAGTTTCCAATTAACTGGTATTTTTTCTTAAGGAACTGGAGGCAGTTTATCAACAAATGTTTATATTTTTGAACTAAAGTGTTACAATTTAGATCCTAGTAAAGGAAAACAGAGAGTAAACGAAGAAATACAGCCAATACCCATCTATCTGATTTCTGATACACAACCTGAGAGTTTGAAGAGTAGTGTCCGGCTGGTAAGCCTATTGTGGTGGAAGGGGAAGGGGCAGGGAGGGAGGCAGATCAAGGGAGGTGCTGCCCAGCTGGGGTGGGGCCCAAGACCGAGCTGTAGCTGGTCAAGGGGGCACAGGGTGGGGGCATCACCCACTGCTGTGTGCACCCTGGGAGGGCACAGAGTAGGGCGGGCTGCTACTGCAGGCTGGGGGCAACACCGGGTTCTTGGTGGTAGGGGTTGGGCTGTGCTCGGGGTGGGTGGCAGCAGTGCTGGGAGGGGACTACAGTGGGGCTGCAGCTACCCAAAAATTTGCCATAGACCCCCCACCGATCTGGGAGCACACATCCTCTGTACCCTCCTGGGGTGTGCACCGTGGCCGGAGCTGCTCCCCTCCTCCCCCTGGATGAGCCATATAACAGAACTGTGGGCAGTGGAATCCCACACAGCTTGGTTCTGGGGCCTGTACTGCTCAACATCTTTATCAGCGATCTGGATGAGGGTGTGGAATGCACGCTGCTTAAATTAACTGATGACACCAAGTTGTGGGGTGAGGCGGGCACACTGGAGGGGAGGGACAGAATCCAGCTAGATCTAGACAGGTTACAGAGGTGGGTGGATGAGAATAGGATGGAATTCAATGCAGACAAGTGCAAGGTGCTGCATCTAGGGAGAAGGAACCAGCAACACACCTACAGGCTGGGGAACACCCTTCTTGTCAACACAGTAGCAGAAAGGGATCTTGGAGTCATTGCTGACTTCAGGATGAACACAAGCTGCCAACGCGAGGAAGTGTTCAGTAAGGTTAACCGTACCTTGTCATGCATCTACAGATGCATCACAAGCAGATCCAGGGTGGTGATCCTTCCCCTCTATGTGGCATTGGTCAGGCCACAGTTGGGAGTACTGCGTCCAGTTCTGGGCTCCACACTTCGAGAGGGATGTGGCTAGCATTGAGAGGGTCCAGAGGAGGGCCACTCGCATGGTCGGGGGCAGCGGGACAGGCACCACGAGGAGATGCTAGAGGGCCAGAACTTATTCAGCCTCCACAAAAGAAGGCTGAGAGGGAATCTGGTGGCTGTTTACCAGCTCACCAGGAGGGACCAGCTGGAATTGGGGGAGGCTCTGTTCCCCCGGGCACCACCCAGGG
The DNA here is from genome assembly GCF_052110815.1 of Crocodylus siamensis. Classification (NCBI taxonomy): domain Eukaryota; kingdom Metazoa; phylum Chordata; order Crocodylia; family Crocodylidae; genus Crocodylus; species Crocodylus siamensis. Next base: position 196,776,549 of record NC_143398.1, on the reverse strand, counting down.
TTACTAGGAATAACGGCCACAAATTGTTAAGAGAGAAGGTCCAGGCTGGACATCAGGAGACATTACTTTACAGTTAAAGCTGTCAAGCTCTGGAATGGACTCCCAAGTGAGGTGATGCTCTCTCCTAACTTGGGGATCTTTAAGGACAGGCTGGACAGATATTTGGCTGGGGTGATATGATCCCAGCACCCGTTTCTACCAGGGGCAGGGGGTCAGATCTGATGATCTGTTTAGGTCCGTTCCAACCGTAAGTACCCCCAAGTACTATGACACTATAAAGGACTTGCCCTGAATAAATCTATATTCTCTCTCTTTAGAAGATGATTACAAAGTACTGAAGATGGAGGCATATATTTAGAAGCTCAATGTTAGAAATTAATTCCATTCCACATTGGAATTTCACACTGTTTTTCACATGTGACAAAAGGTGGCTCCCTCTGCAAAAAAACCCCCAAACAAACTATGGTATGGACAAACGTATATTTTAGTCACTTTAAAAGAGGACAGGAAACTGCTGCTGCTTGAGAGAATGCATCAGCTGTTTTGGTCTAACCATTAGATAATCCTGTAGCAATACAAATCAATTAAAGGAACTTAAAACTTTAGATTTGCAAGAAGTAGCGTTAAGTTCAAGTTGCTTTGCTATAACTGTACCACCAGAAGATCATGGAAACATAAACAGTTGCACGGTAACAACGTTATTAGTCTCTTTTGATAATGAAACAATTGGACATCTCACTATATATTAATTCTCCAGTGAGAAACAACGTGGTCCAATAAGCCAGTGTAAAACTTTTCACTTTATAGTAAAAGTCATTTTCAAAAGTACTTAAGATAAAGTAACATACTGTGTCTGACTGTGCAGGATTGAGCATTGTACTAGGGGCGCTGATGAGACTCAGAAGTTGTGCATTTCTCCATTGATCAGCTGAGAGATTTCTTCGAGGATAGACCATTTGGAGTGAAATTAGAGCATCTGAAAGGGACTAGGAAAAAAGAACAAGTTTAATTAGAACAAGTGGTGAAGAGAAACATATCATGAACAAGCCAATAAAAATTTTGTTCAGAGTTTTGCAAACATCCAAAACAAACACTTAATTGAATGCCTTCTGTATTTATTGAACAACCGTCACTATATCTAGCCACTGCTGCTAAGAGTCTGTCTAGACAGGTGCTACTTTCTTGAACAGCTAACACTTACGTTCAAGGTTTGCTGTCATCTTGTGCACAACTGCCTGAATACTAACTATTTAGTACTTTATATCCATATTTGCAATATCCAGCCCATGTACTAAAGTAATTATAAAACTAAACACTACATTAGGAACATATAATCTTGTTGCTTTCCCTTTATCTGGAAGAGGCAAAGTATTGAGGGTTTGTATATATATAAAACAAACAGGATAAAAGATGATAGAATAAAAATCAAATTAAGAATGAATAAAAAGTGCCACATATATTGTATATGAATGAAGAAAAGAGCTAAATTTGCCAAATTTTAATGTTTTTTAACCTAGGCAACCAGTTATTCTTTTACTGCTCTCTTTTTTCCCCTGTTAAATTTAAGCCCATTTTCTCCCCTCTCCCCCTACCTTGTGCACAAATTTTAGTTTTCTGGGGAAAGAATAAATATATTTCTACAGAAAACTATGGAAAGAGGTGCTGATTCCAGCTGAGGCCTGTAGGCACTATGTAACACAAACAGTACAATGGCAACTATCTCAATGCAAGTCAAAGGCTGAAAGCACAGTAAAAAGACCAACAGGAGCACTTCAATAACCTGAAAAATCAAAAAGGAACTGTAGAAGAAATGAAAACAAAGGTATATAATTAAGTAAAAAGGAACTGCATAAGCATACAGAATTAAAAATTAGAAAGGCTAAAGTGAAAAATAAGTTTCAAACAGTAAGACATAAAAGGCTCTATGATTACATTAGAAGCAAATAATGGACCTATATTTCTATAAATATAGAATATATATTATAGGAATATATTTCTATAACTATAGTTATTTCTGGACAGCAAACAACTGTTGATTCAGAGAAAGCTGAAGTATTCAAGGCTCTTTGCTTCAAGCTCACCAGAAAGATTACTGTGACCAGATGGTTAAAATAAATTTTATGTACAAGGGAGGGAGGCAGGCCAGCCTGCAGAAAACAGGTGAAAGAATATTTAAATAAGACATAGGTGTTCCAAATCAGCAGGGCCTGATTATATTCACCACTGAGTGCTTAAGGAACTAGCCAAAGTGATCTCTGAATCACTGGTGATTGTTTTCAAGAATTCCTGGAAGTCAGAGGGGATTCCAGAGGCCTGGAGATGGACAACATACAAAGAATAATATAGATCAATCATCAACCTAACTTTCAACCCTGGAGAGATTCTGGGACAAATTACGAAACCATCAATTTAAAACCTCAACAGATAAAGTAACTAAAAAGTAATCAAAATGGCTCTGTCAAGAAGAGATCATGATAAACCTGTACAATCCATTTCTCTGAAAGAGTAGCTGACTTAGTGGATAAAAAGAAAGCTGTAAATCTGAAATTTATTAAATTTAGTAATAAGGGTTTTGACACTGTCCCCATGACATTCTCATAAGCAAGCTAAAGAATATATTTTAGCTATAACTGGCAGAGTACAAGAGTACAACTGGTTGAAACCCCCCCCCTCTAAAATTATCAAAGCTTCACAGTTAAACTAAGGGAGCATTTCAAATGGGGTGTCCACAGAAGCATATTCTGGGCCCAGTTTTATTCAATACGTCTGTTCATAAACTTGCTGATGGAACAAAGGAAATTTATAAGAACCGTGGATAATACCAAGTTGGATGACAAGACCAGAATTCAAAACAAATCTCAAAAGATTGTAGAGATGATCTGAAACCAAAAATACCAAATTCAATAAAGATAAGTGTAAAGTGCTACAGCTAGGAAGAGGAAATGAAATACATAATGCACAGTACAGAGAATAATTGATTAGGCTTTCTGCTTAAACTGCTGCCATCTGGAGGTTGCACTGGATTTTAAAGCTAAATGCAAGTCAACACTGATGGAGTTTCAAAAAAGAATTCTAGAAGGTATTAACTGTAGCATCTTATGTAAGGCATGGGAGGTAACTCATCTGCTGTACCCTGCTCTGTGATCAGTGTTTGGCTCTGTACGTTAAGAAATGATGGGTTAAAAAACCCCCAATAAAACCAATAACAAACCCTTGAGGATACGCCAAAGGAAGATGCTTAAGATGGTGGGACGTAAAAGTCTTCCAATGCCTAAAATGTCATTGTGAAAGGAGATGCCAATCAGTCGTTCTCCCAGTCCCTGGTGAAAGGCCACGTACTAACAGGCTTAATTCAAAGCCCACTAACTGAAGAAAAGATGATTAAATGTGGGATATTTGGGGCGGGGGCGGGGAACGACACCTAACTTTATAGGAAGCAAAACACTAAAACAGGCTTATCGAGGCATGTGGGGGAAAAAAAGGATGCAATCTCTTTCACTGGGACACGCAAGAACAAGCTGGATAAACGTCTACCAAAGATGATATATCTATAGTTGATCTGGTCTTAGGGAAGAGGTGCTAGATAATATTGAGATCCCTTAAAAGCCTACTTTTCTCTAAGTTGTACATCTTGGAAAGCTTACAATATGTCTCTCCTGGTTACATATTTGTTCTACATGAATAATTCTCAAGAAAAGAAGTTTGTGTGTTTTTTTAATATTAGTCTTAAAGCCTTTAGAGTTTTTTTTGGGCATAAGTGATTCTTTCAACAAAAGATTACCATGAACCTGTGAAAAGTAGTCACACATACTTTACTGTGAGGTACAAATTCCTCCATCATCTTCTTTAAAGGATTTTCATAATCCACAATCATCTGTCCAAGACGTGGATATTCTCTATCACTAAAAAGTACAACAAGTATAATTTACCAAATGTAGCTACTCATTTAAGAAAATACTGATAAAAAAAATACAATAGGTTTTACCTTGCTCCATGGGTCATTTCATGAGCATAATTGTACAATCCGATGATTGCTTTCCTTTCTTCAATTCGAGACAGCAATATCATTAGAGTTGTGTAGGTTATGATCAAATCTAGGTAGTTCTTTGTTAAATCAAAGTTTACAGTCTAGAGATAAAATATAGACACTTGTTTTATTCTGAAAACCTTCAGAAGCCCAGTTATATATTGATTAATGGGAAAAAACCCCAAATTATGTTAAAGCACTTTTGGCATTTTTAATTCTACTGGATTTTCAATCAAAATGTTTCGGTCCTGATCTTGCACACTAATATACAGACTAAAATTAAACAATGAAGTCATTGGGACCCACATGACACGAGCCAAGAATGCACACAAAGCTATGCTGGATCAGGGCACTACTGGTTATCTGTCAGATGCCACTTTAAAAACAAAAAAAAAGCCCTGGAAAGCACGTCTGCTCTGATACTGCAAAGCATCCAACCAAAAGGTGTATGTTTTGATCGTGATCTATATTTTTATAATCTCTACTGTATTTTAATAGAACCTGCAAAAGAAAAAAACTGGATTTGTGCCACTAGTTTTCTTCTTGATAATATATTAAAAGCTCAGTTTATAATCATTAAAAAAAGACCAACAAACTAATGAAACAACTTAAGTGTTAAAGCTAAAACAGAAATTATTTTATTTGCTTTTTCTACACTGGAATGTTGGGTAATAGTGCAGCTGCACCGGCATATAGATCTGGAAACAAAAAGACAGTCTATCAAAGCATTTCACTTCTAAACATTAGCAGCACTTATATTTTCCGAAAATCAAGTAGCGCCAAGCTTTTATTTAGCTAACAATAGCTGACCAAGTATCTGCAGCAGAGTCAATGGGATAAAGAAGTATGCATCACTGGCGACTGACAATGCCACAGCCACTGTTTAGAAACTAGCTGTTTAAGTCAGATAGTCTCTAATATGTTGGTAGTTAAGTTACAAGGCTAAAGAGCCAAAAATTAAAATAAATCTACTTTGACTAGCTCATGCACAAGCCTAAAGTTGATAAAAATTTTACTATAAACATCTACCATGTTTATTAGTAATGTATTTTCACTTTCTGGCTCTACAGTTACTCTAAAAATGAACTCAAATTCTAACAAGTAATAAGAACATTGGTAAATATATAAAAATATTAAGAATGCTGTGATAGCTGACTGAACACGAAAATGTCCTTCCATTTTTCTACACGCAGTTAGCATTTTTAGTTTACACTCTAATGACATTTTGAAACCTTAAGATATATTTTAATACTTGAAAGCTTGCCTAGCTTTACTCCAACCATGTAGTTGGTCCAATAAAAGATATCACTCCAAAACAATCCTTGCCCCCCTCTCAAAAAAATTAGAAAACTTACAATATCAAAGAAGACTTGGCAGACATCAATAGTGTTCAGCAGCTCACAAACATGGTCCTTAAAAAAAAGGAAGACATCCTTCATCATACTTTGAAAAGAACCTAAACAATGATGTTATTACACACGGCCTGGAGATGCACAGTCTGTTTTGATTCCTTTGTTAAAAAAAGAAAACTACAAAAGCAGCTATTTCATTATAAACAAGACTAAAAGTACACTTGATAAGAACCTGATCTGGTAACATTTGTATACAATTCAAATTAATTTGAATGCATTTGCTCTTGCTTACCTTAAATTCCATAACATCAACAAAAGTGAAGTAATATAAAGCCAAATTCTTCAGAATCTCAGATTTTTCTTTCTGCAACTGAGCAAGCTGTTGCTGTTGAAGAAACACATGCATGTATATTGTTGTTACAAGCAAGTCTATCATTTAAAAATTAGCTGAAAAAAACCACATCAGCAATAAAATACCTGTGAGGCGCAGATGAACCATCAAGCTTGCTATGCAAGGAAGCCTTACTATGGTTTTCTAAGACTGAAGTTTTCTGTGTGCACTTTTAAACATACAGAATTTTCAAAACTGATCACTTCAGTAGGCACAGGCTAACATTAGTTTGAAGATTAACGCTAAATTAGTACGTATTTAGTCACTAAAAGTCGTATTGTTTAGCTCAGCTAGAGACACAAATGGAAAGTATTAGGAAAGACGAGTTATGTGTAATTAACAAAGCAGAACAGTACATGAGCACAAATTAGTATGAAAAAAAATAATGACAGATTATTTGAGGTGGTAGAAATGGTGGCGGCAGAGTTTACAAGTTTCACTACAGAAAAACAATATGCTTTCAAATTCTGAACTTACCAAAAAGAATATCCAGGCAAAGCCACGTTAAGCATGCAAAATAAAATGTAGATACAAACATAAAATACAGTAACGGTTCTTTGACCAGTTCCATATAAACACAATAGTACATTAAAACGAAAGCAACGAAAACAAAGAAATGAAAAAAAAAGCAAAAACACTAGCGTTAGACACTGGTGGCAAAATGGACGAGGCAAATGCGAATACAACAGCATAGAATTAGCACAGAATTAGCCCTAACTGCTTTTTAGAAAAAATAAGAAGAATGAAAACTTGATAAACTTTTACAGAATATCTGAGTGATCAAGCTAGTCTAAATGAACAGTAGTAATGACCATAAGATTTAAATAAATGCAACTATAAAGTAAAACAAAATGGGAGAATAGCTTAACAGTCAGTTCACTCATTCTGGTCCCTCAGAGCACCACAGGATCCAAATAATTTACGATGCCAGAATTCCAGTTACCTACTACCTGAATTTGAGTTGCACTAGAGCGGTACTTTCTAAAAAAAAAAAAAAATCAATATAAAAGTTACCTCTAAGACTAGGTACAAACATTCAAAAAGCCTGAGGTGGATTACACGGCTTGCTCTAAGTGGACTACATTAGCTCAGAAGTGAAGAGAAGGCAAGTTCACCCTTTGGTCAGGGGGGTATACAGGTTGCCTGCACTGGCTCAAGCCAGCAGGTTGGGAGTGCTCCTGCACGCCTCCTAGCGGGCTGCTGGAGAATGCCAAGTGCAGCTAGCAGTCGGCCATCCCTAACTGGCTAGCATGGGCCCTTACCTCAGCCCCGCCCCCTGCCAAGGGCCAGTTGTCATCCGAGGCGGGAAGGCAGCAGGGAAGGAGGGAGAAAAGGAGCTGCTCTCAGCTGTCCTGGCTTGGGCTGCACCAGCTGTCAGCAGCAGCCACTATAGGAGGGGCAGGGGGAAACAAGGCCAGCGCCAGCCCTGGTCCAAATCCCCCTAGACGTATCTGCCAGCATTCCCCCCTGGCTGCAAGAAGCAGTCCCACCTCCCTTTACTGCCCTGTTGTGCAGGGATACAGATGCGAGGACAGAGACATCAGGATTTCCCCCCTCCCCACTGTTGACAGTTAGCCGAAGGCAGGAGGAAGAGTTGGGGCAGAGCAGGCCGAATTCCAGCATGCCACCCTGCGACAGCAGGGGGGAGGAAGTTAGCTTTGGAGGAGATACACTCACAGATCTGGGGGCCCATGCCCTCCAGGAGGGCTGCGGGGCTTTACCGGACTCTTCCCAGGGGGCGCGGGGGCCCTGGATCTGTGTGTGGGATGACAGCATGCTGCCACTGCTAGCTATGGCCAGCACCAGCACCTGTGTTTGCCTGACCCAGCCCACGCCAAGTGCCAGGAAGAACAAAAGTGCTGGTGCTGGTCGCAGCTGGCAGCAGCAGCCTGCTGCCATCCCACATGCAGATCTGGGGGCCCACACCCCCTGGGAGGGGTGTGGGGCTGTTCCAGACTCCTTCCGGCGGGGTGGGGGGATGCGCAGGCCAATGGATTGAGTGAAGTATGACAGCAGGCTGCAGCTGCCAGCTGGGACTGGTGCTGGCCACAGCCTGTGCAAAGCGCCGGCCGGGAAGCCTGTGGTGGCACTGGCCCTAGCCAGCAGTGGTAGCATACTGTCATCCCACGTGTAGATCTGGGGGCTTGCACCTCCCGGGAGAGTTGTAGGGCTGTGCCAGACTCCTCCCGGGGCGTGCGGACTAGATCAGTCTTCCTGACACTTGGCACGGGCTGCACCTAGCACCAATCCCAGCCAGCAGCGGCAGCCTGCTGTCATCCCATATCATCTGGGGACCCACACGCACGCACCCCGCCACACCGCCGAGAAGAGCTGGGGGAAGCTATCAGAAACCTGGAGGAAAGATCGGGGAGCTGGTGAATCTAACTGGGAATTGGGGGAATGTTCAGGGACAAGATCATTCCCCCAGCTCCCGGTTCGATTCTCCCACTATCTGATCACTTCCCCAGGCTCTCTGATCATTTCCCCAGCTCTTCCTGCTGAAACCCCACATGCAAAGTGGGGGTCCGTGCCCCCCAGGAAGAGCTGGGGAATTGAACAGGGAGCTAGATGTCAATATCAGACAGCAGTCCTTCCCCCGTTCCTCCTCCCTCTCCTTAGTTTCTATTTAGCTGCAGCAAGCCCAGCTTTGAAACTCAAAACGTTTCAAAACTTTCAAAATGTTCTGAGTGCTGTCATTTTGTTTCAAAGCTGTTTTGAAGCCTTTTGTTTCATTTCAATTTTGCCGTTTTGAGCTTTAACCATGTCAAAACAACTTTGTAACAAAACAGCCAGCGAAATTTCGCACAGCCCCAGTGTAAGCACATTCTCTGCCTCTGGGCTATCTATAGCTTAAGCACTGTCCCAAGACTCATTCGGGATCACAAGATAAAATTAAGCAGGAGATAGGTGCCCAATTCCTCACACAAAGGTGATTCTGGTCACATTTAGAAGTCTAAGTTTCAGTACCCAGGAAACTCTACAGGGCAAAACATAGTGCTGAATTCATTCGGTGCCTAGAGATTTCTATGGTCACTGCAGCAGACTGGTTCTGAAATACTCCATGATACTTTTGTGGAATTCACGTGCTAAATCCTATTTAGACACCAGGTTTACCAATCCAGACCTGGCCTGAAATGTTTAGAAGATAAATGGATGACCAGAATCACCATGCATGAAAACTCAGAAACACATGTGGGTCCTCTCATCTTTCCATTAAAATAAGAATTTATTAGTTTAGCTCAGGCACCTTCCCCAAAGAAGCATCTCCTTCATATTTTCAGTTGTGCTTCCTTAAGAAAGAACTATGCTGTAATTCAGTACTTTCATTAGTTTTATTCTTCATGCCCATGTGACTTTTTAAAAAATGAATATTTAACTTGATTAAGATTTTAAAAATACAAAAATTAATGAATCTCAAATGGTGCGTTAAGGTAATCTGTATTCATATGGAGCTATAACAGAAAGTATATTTGAGTGGGTGCACTTGAGCAGTCTTAAAATTTAAGTGGCAGCAAGCTACAGAAATCTGATATGGAAAAACCACATTTAGAAATAAGTTACTGCACACTACACTGCACCAACAATTATAGACACTTTCTTTCTCGGGGAGTTAAATAAATTCATACAGATTAGAAAACAGACCTAAACAAAGATCATCTAACTCGGGGTGGGCAAAATACGGCCCACAAGGCCGTTCTATCCAGTCTGAGGGGCCCCCAAATTTTTTTTCTAAATTAAAATTTGTGTCCTGGGTTCCTGTCAAAAATGACAGGAACCAGGGGCAGTAGGACCCAGGGGAGGCCCGGTGGGCTTCTGCAACAGCAGGGCCTGCCTGGCCCAACCCCCCAACCAGAAGCGCCAGCAGGCCTGGGACCATGTGGCTGCACCGTACTGGAACCACAGGTAAGAGGGGCCAGAGGGGAGGGCAGGGCAGGGAAGGAGCTGGTGTGGAGCGTGGGGAAACGCAGCCCCTTGCCTGCCCCATAGCCAGCGCTCCCTGCTGCAGCTGCTCGCAGCCCGCATGGGGCTGTCCTGAGCAGGCACAGCCATTCCCACACGGGCTGTGAGCAGCTGCAGCACGGGGCACCGGGCGTGGGGTGGGCGAGGGGCCACTTCCCCCCCCGCAACGCTCAGCACCAGCTTATCACTCGGCCCTGCGCTGGTTCCAGACTTGCCCACTGGGGCTGCATCGCAGTGGTAGCCACTGTGGCCCCCCCTGCTTGCTGATGCCTGCCTGGTGATTGTGCTGCAGTAGGCCGTGGTGAGGCTGCCACTACTGCCTCTATGCTGCCCAGCGCACGAGCTCCGGGTGGGCAGCAGTAGCAAACACTGCCCAGTGCAAGTGGGGAGGCCGCAGCTGCTCCTGCCGCAGCAGAGCCCCAACAGGCAAGCCCGGAGCTGGTGCAAGGCCCAGGCTGGCAGTGGGTTACAAGCTGGTGCTGAGCATTGGGGGGGAAAGTGGCCCCTCCCCCACCCCGTGGCCAGCGCCTCACAGTCCATGTGGGGCTGCCTGTGCCTGCTCAGGGCAGCCCCACGTGGGCTGCAAGCGGCTACACCAGGGAGCGCTGGCCATGGGGTGGGGGAAGGGCCGCTCAGCGCCAGGTCGTTCCCTGCCACGCAGCAGGGGGTTGGGGCTGTGTTCTGCCCCCACCTGTACCGCGGGGTTGGGGGGGACACTGGGAGTAAGTGGGCGTGGGAACACAGGGCCCACACTGGTGTCCCAGGCCCAGTGCCAGCAGGGCCCGGAGCAGGGTGGCAGGTATACAGAGTCCCGGCTGGCAGGGGCTCTGTGGAGCAAAGCCAGTTCCCCCTCTCCCTGCTGGTGCAGCCCAGCCTGGCTACACAGACCCCTGCCAGCCTGCACCCTGCTCTGGGCCCCACTGGTGCTGGCCCTGGGACACTGGTCTCAAGATGGTGACCAGGAGGCGGGGCAGCACCTGTCAAGGGGTCGGGCAACCCATGCAGCCCTCGACAGCTTACCAAAACTGGATAAACAGCCCTCCACCCGAAATAATTACGCACCCCTGATCCAACTGATGCTCAAACTGATAAAACTAAAAATTGCAAGGATTAAAGAGAGTTCTTCATTTATTTATGAAGTTATTTTACTACATGATCATCACCCATTAAAGAAAATTACATAAAACAAATAATATCATATCTGGATTTAAATCTGATCAAAAAGATTCATTCTAGATCTGAAAGAAGGATTGTAATAACCCTGTCAATACCAAACAATGGAACACATTATTAAACTGAGTAGAAACAAAATTCCAAATATAAATCACTGTTGGACAGCTTTAGGCACATCCAGACTTGACACCTTCTCTACTGTAATATTTGATCTAGGGTTAAGCAGGGCTCTACCAGTCCAAGGCTAAGGTAGGAGACTATCAACTCATAGGCAGGTGCAACACTAAGTGAAGTAAGTGATTTACCAGGTGTTATTTTCCCTCCAGCTGTTCTGAAATAATACCCCAACTGTGGAAATTAAATGAAGGAGAATGATGAGACCAGCTGGAGGTGCTGCTGGAACAAGGTGTAAAACAATAAGCCTGAAAATGTTCCCAGTCATTTAATCTCATCAAGCTTCAGAACAGCTTATAAGCAATGGGCAATTACATTTTGTATAAGTAAATTCTTCAGCATCTCTCTAAACATAAATGGAACCACTGTTGTGCATTGTTAACTGGCAATGTATCTTCCCACATGAAATGATATTGAAATTAAGTCAAAGTAATCATTTTAGAGTTAAGCCAATGCGCTATGAAAGTGTAAAGCAGTATACTTTATATGAACCAAAACATTAAAAGCACAAAGTGACAAGAAATAGATGCTGTAACCGTCTCAGATAATGGTGATATTGGACAGTTTAATTTTTATTAACGTGATTTGAAAAACAGCTAAAAATGACAGCTGATAGCATGCTGTGCTTAGTTTTTTTACTTGGGTGTTTAGTGTTCAGGAATGTGGGCGTACTCCTTCCACACCCAATGCAACAAGTTTTTCCATTGCTAATTTCATAGTACTGAATATCTTTCTTGAACAGCTGCTATCTTCAGAGTCAGAGTTTTGTATTTTACACAGTTAGGTGATCTTCCCAGGCCAGCAATGCAGGACTTCTGAGATTTTTGTTTTTTCAATATTTAGTATAAGTAGTTACATCAAAACTTAAGCAGCAGACCTTAAAGAACCATTTCAATTACAGATAATCATGCTTTCTCTATTATCAAATGATAAAACTTGTTACTGTACTTTGTATATCTAAAATAGCTTAAAATATACCAAAAATGACAGTATTCATTTTTCAGGAAGAGTATCTAAAGTGATAGAATGCATCAGGTCTAAGTGGTAAAATTAAAACTTCAAGAACTTTAATATAAAATCAATGCACCAAGGCATAACTTAACTGCATCTGTTACCCCTAAATTTTTAATTTACTTACAACCTTATTATAAGTTATCTGAAGCTATTTTCAAATATTGGAAACTTAAAGACAATTTGCCATGTGTTTTCTTACTTAGAAGAAAGGTGCTACACTTTTTTCATTACAATCTATTTTCTTTAAAAATCTTTAAAAAATGAACAACAAAAGAAAAACCCATACCAGCCACCTCATGAAATAGTTCTCTTCAACAAATTAGATTCCTGCCTTCCAGTCTCTTTGCTTTTAGTGTTATCCAACACAGACTGAGATTTTAAGTGCTACCTTAATTCAAATAGTGGGGAATACTTTGAAACTTCCTGACTCCCCACTTCCTTTCCTGTTTTTTGTTTGTTTGTTTGTTTTCTTGGTGATTGAGAGAATTAATAACTCTAAACTCAGCAGGCAAGTTAATTACTGGACAAGGTACCGTATTTACCCAAATACAAGATAACCATGAATGCAGTGACCCCCCCCCAATTAGATTTTACACATTAAAAATTATAAATTTATTATAATTTTCCATGTACAGAATCTAATTATTAGAGGATCATCTTAGAGTTGTTGTCTTCCCCCATTACTGCAGGTGGTGGTGGGAAAGGTGATGAGCAGGGCAGTAATGGGGCAAGCAGTGGAGGACAGACAGTGGGGGAGGGAAACATGGTAGAGCAGGCAGAGGGGCAGTTATATGGTAGGCAGTTTTGGATGGTGGGGGGCAGGTGGTAGAAGGCACGCAATGTGGAAGTGGTAGGGCAGGCAGTGACAGAAGCAGGAAACTTGCCCCTGCTACCTGTTCCCCCATCACTTACTCCGCCACTGCGCCTGCCCCCCAACCACCTCAGGCTGTCCCAATTCCACTTCTGTCACCTGGAACCTCAGGTCCCCATCCTCCCTTCCTCCTGCCTTGCCCCCCAACAAACTCTCTCCTCCCTGCCTGCCCCTCCACTTCCTCTTACTTTTGCTCTGTGCTGGCAGGCTCCATCGCTGCTGCAGTCTGGGGGCATGGAGCATGGCTCCAGCCCATCCCTGCAGCAGCGACGCAGAGCCAGCACTGCTCTTTCAACCTAGCCCCATAGCAGAAGCGCTGGCTCCCCACCACTGCTGCTATGGGGCCAGACTGGATCCATGCCCCATACTGCAGCAGGGACAGAGCCTCCTTGTGCAACAAGCTGAAGGTAAGGAGGAGTGTGGCAGAAAGGGAAAGGTAGAAGCGGAGTGGGGGAGAGGCACTAGGGGCCGTGGGGGAGGAGTGGTGAGGTGCAGAGGTGGCAGGGCAGAGCAGGTGGCAGCTGCTCCTGGGTTGCAGCTGGAGCAGCAGCAGCTTCATGCTCGATAGTAAAGTGAGAGGCTTTCCCCCATGTTAACTGAGGGGGGAAGACCTCATCTTCTAATCAAATAAATACTGTATGCTAAATTGTTATACTACTCATCTTGTTATCCTAAAAATATATTTGGGGATGGGGGTGGGAGACGGAGGTAATGGAATGTAACAGCAGCAACTCTAACAAATTGAAAAAAAAAAAATCCATCAAATTTAGAAAAAAACATCAACATACAATTAATATATTTTCTAATCTGTTTTTCCATTTCCAATTAAAGAAAACTGACTGGACAAGTCATACAGGAAAGGTAATACTCTCTTATTTACAAACAAATGCTGAATATATAATGCTGCTTGGGCAATGTATTTATAAGCCCTTAAGTATTAGTTTAAGGGTGCCACCTTAGAAATCAAAAAGTAAAGTTAAGCCAGCACTAGCAGCTTTTGAAGTATTAAGCTCTTACGTTTCAGCAGCCATTTAATTTTTAGTTGTCTTGTTATCACTCTGACAGGACATGTCCTCCATGTTCAGTATCAAAATTTGTGTTTTCTTGTGACTCGCTAATCATTCAGAAGGAAGCAGTGAGTCATGATGCCTCAACAGCAGTTGTTAACTCAGAATGATTTTCATACCTGATCTTTCTCTCATGTAAAGTGAACTCTTGTGTAACACTGACCACAGAACCTAGTCCAGTAATTTTTTATTAAACCCATAACTTTTGTTTTTTATTTGTATTACTACTGCATCTAAGAGACAGCTCCGGACCTGAATGCCATTGTGTTACCTGCTGCATAGACAGAGAATAAAAAGGTTGTCCCTACCCCTAAGTGTTGCAATTTAAATAAATATTTTACACGTTTTTGGATACTTGATTCTGAGCATTAAAATCATGATATGAAATTATAAAATATGTTTACCTTTATGTAGGACACATGATATCAAGAATTTTTAAAAACCTGAGTTCAAAAGAGATTTATTAAGATATGCTTTCTATATAGCAATATAGTGTCCCACAGACTAAAGTTTCACGCTAATGATTTAAAACAAACAAACAACACTGGCTCAGACTCTGATTGTCAGTCTACAGTTCTAGAGAAAGTCTCAATTTTCTAGTACAAGAGGCAAATAGTTTTAAAAATGTGTATCTACTGCCACCTCCTTGAAAGCCAAACCAGCTCCATACATCACAAAACAGGGCTGTCTAACTGGTGGACCGCAGGCTGGTGGGCTGTCCAACTGGTGGACAGTGGTCCAACAGGGGTTACCACGCAGCCTGCAGGCTCTTGTCTACTTGCCAATCCCCCCAGCCCCATTTCTGCTACTGGCAGCCTGGGATCTTCAGCTTCCCCTTCCCTCACTTAGCTTCTGCTTCCTGCCCTCACACAGCAAGGGTTAATAGTAATAGTCTGTTTGATAAGTAGCATTTGGATGCTTCTCCCTTCCAAACTGCATCAAGTATTAGGGTTCACAGCTATGAACTGGAAAGATATGCAACATTATAAAGAGGTTAATCTATTCCATGGAAAAGCAGAGTACTCTAGAGGCTTTAAACATTTCCCATTAACCATCTGCAATTTGCTGTTAGCAACTCCTGCCCCAACCTTTTTAAAATTTTAATTTCTGTTTTGTTATGGTGGTTGTTTGTTGATGTTATTAATTAGCATGCCTTAACACTTCAAAAGAAAAGATTCACATGGGCATCACATACTTTAAGTCACCATTTGTCTGAAATCTTCTGCTTATGTTCAAAAACATTTGTGATGACTAATGAAACATTAAAAGAAAAACAGCTTATTCCCCTATTTTAGTCATGTGTACTATTACTCCTTCAATCCAATAGCCAGCTTGTGTTGGTCTTTGAAAGTATCAGCTAAGAAAAACGTTATGGTAAAGGAACCAAAAATTGACAGAGGGGCCCTGAGGTCAAGGCAGAAACAGACTTTTAGCATACTTTAAAACCAGCCCATTTCAAGTTGATGGAATTCCTTTAAATACTTGTTTAAATGCTCTTACGTTATTGAAGTAAGCAATGCAGAAATCTGATTCTAAATAGAAGCACAAGTGAAGTTCAAAAGGGCTGATTTGGTTGCACTGCACTCTTAATGAGGCATTAACTGGAATACCAAGTTTTATTGAACTTCCCTGTTACAGAAGTCATTTGTGTTTTGGAAGAAGCAATGATGTAATACTTGATCAGTCCCAACAATGATAGGAAACCTAAGCCGTTGGCATCAAAGTAAAAACTAGTTCAAGGATTGTTGGTTGTAGCCATGTTGGTCTAAGGACCTAGGTAGTAGACAAGGTTCTTCAGGTAAATATGTTATCTTTTATTAGATCAACTAAATAGTTGGAAAATTTGCTTTGAAAGCTTTCAGGTATAAACACTGTTCTTCAGGCACAAATTTTCCCTGTGCCTGAAGAAGGCTGTCTGTACCTGGAAGCTAGCAAAGAACAATTTTTCCAACTATTTAGATCGGTCTATAAAAGATATCATATTTACCCAAAGAACCTTGTCAAAACTGGTTCAAGGTATCTAATCCTGACTAATCTTTTAGGACAGGGATGCTAAACATCTGGCCCATGGGCTGGATTTGGCACACAGAGCCTCTCTATCTGGCACACCAGAGGGCACTGGAAGTTGCGCTCTTTGGCCCTGGTGGGCATAACTGCTGTGGTGACCTCAATTTACTGCTGCTGGACCTTACACTCCTGTTTCCCCCACCCTTGTCGGGCCCTGCACTCCAGCTGCTGCCAGACCCTGCACTGGCTTCACTCCTGCTGGACTTAACTCTCCATCCTGTGCTGGACCCTGTCCTACCCTGACTTCTGCCAGAACTTATGCTCTAGCCGCTGCTGGATCCTGCGCTGTTCCCTGCTCTGCCTCTGCCTCCACTCCTGCCCCAACCAGACCTTGTACCACTCCCACTCCTGTCACTGCCAGACTCTGTGCTGCCTCCACTCCAGCCCCTGCCACACCCTGTACTACACCAGCCCAACCCCACAGTGATAGCATTCATGTTTTGGTGGATCCAGCCTGCTAGGAGCCCCACAATGCAGATCTGGTCTGGGGCCCCATGTCAGTTTGAAGACATGCCATGAAAGGAAAACTCAGTCAATTTAACATAAATGATCTTGCCCTGGAAAGAAATTAGCCTAGATTGGAAGTGTAACAGATTAAAGATAAATCTGTACCTGCAACTTTCACTTGGGGCAGCTAAGGTATAGGATATCCCATGCATGGATCCAGTGTCTTAATCCTCTTATGTTAAGAAGTGCTGCATCAGTGGGCTCTGGAGGGTTTTTTAGTATTTTGACATTAAAGCTATCCAATTATGTCAAAACATGAACAAAAACTATTCAAGTACCTTTATGACACAGAAATAATACGCACAGTGAAGGAAAAAGACTATCCCATGTGTATTTCTGGCTTAGTTGCAAGTTACAATGAACTTTATTAAGACTTTTCTCCTTTAAGGCTGCAGTGACTTATCTGGGAAGTGGGTGTTTGTCAAAGTAAGATACAGTATTTCAGAGAAACTGAAAAAAAGAAATTAAATTATTTGTAAGCATATTTTTAATCCTTTAAGTATTTTCAGCTGAAATTGTCTCTCTAGTAAAAAGCAGCCTGTCCCAAGCTTTGTAAACGTGAGGATAAGTTGATTACTATATTATTTTCTAACAAGTAGGCAATATTTTTAAAGCCAAATACAGCGTAAAACTCTCATTCTAAACTCCAAGATATTTTTCCAATACTATGGAAACTATGTAGCAGAAACTAGACAAAAATTACACACCAGAATGAATGATCACAAGAAAAACAGATAAGACAAAGACACATGATCATAGGTAGGAGAACATTTTTCCTAGAACACTTACTCGCTTTCTGACCTCACAATCCTTGCGCTCAAGAGAAAATTTACAAAACAACTTCAGAAGATGGGAACAAAAATTCATATCTTACCGGATTTTAAAAACTAGGAACAAAACTGATATGGACTTTATGGGTCATCTTAACTTGCGCGTTACTTCTGCTAATGCCTCTCCATTCCACAGGCCAGAGGTGGGTGGAGTCTGGTCTGCGACAGACTCCATTTCCCAGCAGCTCCTTCTGGCTGCTGCCACTGGACTCAACCCCACTGCCTGGGCACCCTGACCCATCCACTCCACACCCACTGCTGGGGACACTATCTATGCAAGCAGGGTGCATGGCCTGGCAGCCAGGATGGGGCTGCAAGTGAGAGTGAGATGGGCAGGCAGGGCCAGGGAGACCTTGATTTTTTTTTTGGGGGGGGGGGGGCCAGGGCACAGCCTGGCCAGGGCACAACTGCAATCTGCTGCCCACACACCTGAGACGAGCATGAGTTCCACGGGAAAAGGCCTGCAGGCAGTGACTTGCAGATCTATGCCCTGGCTCTTGCCCCATGCTGTCACTGCTGAGAGATCCCAGCTCCAAAGCAGCTCCCTGCCCAATTACGCATCCTGCGTGTGCCATTCCAGGCCGGTCTCCATGGAAATGCCTGTCATAGCCCTGCTGCTTCTGGGGTGTCCATGGAGACCAGCCAGGAGCAGTGCAAACAGGGCCTGCTGGAAAATGGAGTCCAGCCACCGGCCGGACCCACCATTTTGCCCGCCCCTGCCACAGGTGATAATGAACCTCTACCTCCCATGAATGGCCTTGACCTTCCACTAATCAAGTTAACCTTCTTACTGCATTCTACTGACATATGGAGTTTTAGACAGAACAATGACCTGTCTGTTACTTAGTTCAAGCTGCACCCATTCCCTTCTCAGATCTGAGAAAGGGGATACTTTGTCCCCAAAAGCTTGTCTAAATCTCTTCCAACTGTGCAGATGGTCCAATAAAAGATATCACCCACAAAAATCCTTGCCTCTTCCACATTTTCTGGACCGTCACAGCTACAACATCCATCCAACCCTACGAAAATCCTTATGAACATAAATGACACTAGGATAGGGTGACCATATGTCCCAATTTGGCCAGGACAGTTCCAGATTTCATAGGCTGGTCCTGGGTGGTTGTTGAAAATTGAAACCAAAATCCTGGAACTGCAAGGTACAGGGCACAGTCCAGTGGGGAGGTGGACTAGCATGGCACACCAGGCCTCCCCACCAGACACTATCCCTGCCTGCCTGCAGCAGTGCTGCTAGGGTAGGGCGGGGGGTCATGTCTCGGATTTTCTTTAAAATAATACGGTCACTCTATGCTAGGATTTCCCTCTTGCCTTTTAGGGTTAGTTTTTTTAATTAACAGCTTGGGTGTCTAAATGAAAGAGCTAAGCTCTTTTAAAATCTGGTCCTGTGCATCTAAAGATAGTGTGAATGGAACAGGTCAAAGGAACTAAGCTGTTATTTCCTTAGTGCTGATAAACCTCTGCCCTTTTGTTAATACTGAAAAATGAACCTTCTTAAGGCAGCTTCTTTTGACAACTGCTCCTCAGCTCTGTAGTCAGGATTCTAAAAGAGCCATCTACTTTCATGGACATCTATATGTCCCTACTTCTGGATGCATGCAACAGATCCAGTCACCACTCTGTTTCTATAAGCCCTAGAGAGAAGAGGGAAACAATGGGGAAGGGCTTTTTTTCTTTTTTTAATGAAGGTAAGTATTCCCCACCCCCCACCTTGGATGATCACACCAGAGCTTTTCATCTTGTCAGCAGAGATGGCTTGTTCCAAATCCTGAGTAACATTTGCTGCCTTCTCAAGCTTCTGAGAATAATCAAGTCCTTCCCATGTTGGCACGAGTTGAATAGTTCAGTTTGACGGGTCATGTT
Organism: Crocodylus siamensis; assembly: GCF_052110815.1. NCBI lineage: Eukaryota > Metazoa > Chordata > Crocodylia > Crocodylidae > Crocodylus > Crocodylus siamensis. The sequence continues at coordinate 196,757,238 of NC_143398.1, read as the reverse complement.
AGGAAGAATTCAAAATTAAGAGTGGTGTCAAATAAGGCTGTGTCCTAGCTCCAAACATTTTTGGGATTTTCTTCACTGTCCTACTCAAATATGCATTCAGAGGCCCTTCAGCAGTATACCTTTGAACCAGATCCAATGGGAAATTCCTTAACTTCGCTCATCTCAAAGCGAAAACGAAAACCCGAGAAACTCTTGTCTGTGAAATGCTCTTTGCTAATGATGCAGCAAGTGTTAGTCATTCAGAAGCAGCACTGCAAACAAAGTCTTATGGATTGCTTTTTCCATGCTTTGTGTTGATCACCCTCTTGAAGTTAGAGTAAATGATGACAGCATGGAAGTGATTAAAACAATTGCTTACTGGGCTCCACCTTCTTGCAAAATCTTAGCTTGAAAGTGGAAATTAATGCTTGCATCAGAAAGGCAAGCAACACAATGGCTAAACTTTAACAGAGCACTCACTCTATTGACAAAGATGCCCATCTACCATGCTTGCTTACTTAGCTCACTATTGTATGGCAGTGAAATGCAGACCCCTTATGCCAAGGAAGAGAAAAAACTAAACAGTTTCTATTCTTGATGTCTCTGCCATATTCTGGGCATAATATGGTCTGATAAAATCTCCAACTTTACTGTTCTGGAATGGGCCAAGATACCCAGTATATTCATGCTTCTTGAGACAGAGATACTTCCGTTGGTTAGGACATGTGAATCACATAAGCAATGTCTGACTTCCCAAGGACATACTCCACGGTGAACAGGCCACTGACAAATATCGACTTGGATGGCCCAAACTCCATTTTGTTGATGTCTACAAGAAAAAGCTTCATGAGCTGCATATAGATGACCAACACTGGGAATCAACTGCTCTGGACTGCTGCAAGTGGTGCTAAGCATGGCCTACGTCACTGAGATGGAGAGGGTCAATGATGAGATAGAGAAGAGGCATCAGAGGCAGGCAAGACAAGACGCTAGTCAGCATGCCAGCACAAGTGCAACTGAGTTGGTATGTGCAACCTGCCAGAGGGTCTGCTTGTCATGCATCAGATTCCTCAGTCACTCATGTAGCTGTGGTGGTACCTGACAACACAAAGGCACCATCTCCATGGTTTCCCAAGATCAATGGCTGCTAATGATCTGTACTCAGTGCCATGGCCCCACCTCTTTCATTTCCCCTGCCCTGCAAGGAACTACCTGACCTGGAGCCCCAGAGCCACTCCTGCCCTACTTCAGCCAGGGTCAGTAACAGTAATTGGGAGCAAGCGGGTTCCTCTTCCCTGCCCAATTTTGTTCCCCTCTCCCTACAATATGTTTTCCCCAACCCAGGAGCAGACTCAGGAAGGGGGAACCTGCCAACAATGCTACTGTCCCCAGCTGAGCCCAGTTCCTTGTGTACCCTGGCTGAAGCAGAACAAGAGAAACTCTGGAGCTCCCTCTGGCACCTAGGGCAGTCAGGGATGGGAGGAGAAGGGGAGGGACAGGAATGTGCAGTGCCACTGAGCATGGAGGGGATGGGGTGTTGGGATGGGGGAGGGTAGGATTCATACCTGCTTTAGGACCTAAAAATATCCTCTGCAGATGCTCCCACATCGTGTTAGGAAAGGGGGATGCAATCATGCCACACTGCACTCCCTCAGGATTCACCCTGGAATTATTTTACATGCAGCCTAACTCAACTGTCCACAATTACAGTTTGGAGTACAACCTTGCTAAAAGTCTTAAAACAGACATCAACTTGAAATCTGTGGTATTTTAAATGCAGAGTAAAATTACTCTTGCGAGCTATAAATGCCAATAATTGTCCACTGCCACTTAAGGCTTTACAAACTGCATTTTCTATCGGTAATATTTCTGTAAGCTACCACTGTGTAATATGCAAAAAAGGGGATACTGACTTCAAAGGCAAAATGATCAGACCACCAAAAGTGCAGGATTGAGGGAAAATGGTCACAAGTCTCTGTTATAATGTATTATGTGAAAAATGTTCACAAAGTATTATTTTAAAATTGATGTCCTTAGGCATGCCAAAGAAGCTCCACTGGCATGCCAACATTTACAATAGCTTCTAAATGTATCCTAAATTCTTCCAAGAATTTTTTTTTTATTTTTTTGTCTATTTCCAAGTGAGAAATCTTTATCTGTCTGCTCAGCTGTAAACACCTCCTTCACACCCTTCTGCTCTCTCTCTCTCTGTATAAAGTATTATCGAAATGAGGATACATGCATGTCCCTCAATCTCAGACTGTCTAAATTCACTAGTAAAATATTGCTTAGTAGAGAGATCAAGACAAAATTTCAGTGATAATATAAAAAAAATACTGACAGGCAAATCAAATATTCTGTGGGGCATGAAAGATATATACTAGACATACATAAGCTTGGGAAAGGATGGTGATCCGTGCTTGTTCCAGAGCAACTGTCTCTAAATAAAGGGTTCCCCCCACAACAATTAGCATTTCTTCTGTGAAGACAGCACAAGTAAAAAACTAAAATTTTGGGATGTATTTTCACATCATACAGGGTAACTTGTTGACATACCCTTCTTCCATTACTACGTTGAGTTCAGCTGGGGACCTTTTACAGAATATGCAATGGAGAGCAGATATGTAAAAAATATAATCAGAACCCATCACTAAACAAAGAATTTATTTTTTCTACTTTACAACCATTTCAGAGAAGTTGCATGAACTTTTCTTTGATAGACTCAGTTTGAGAATCTCAGGCTAAATTGAGGTTGATATACATTCTGCTGTCAGACAGTGTTTGTATTCTCATGGAGAACCTGAAATATCCAATATGTTTAGCAGGAAGCAGGCCCAATAAACAGGAAACTAGAGACATAGGCAAGTTAACTCACCTCTAAATATCTAAAATTTCCCATTCACTAAGGAGAGATAATAGCTAATCCCTTTATAAAAGAACCTTGTCTTTGGACAAAACATGCTAAGACTTGAGTACAGTGAATTTAATTTCAATAACAATCCCTTGGTTTCTTTCAGGGTACAGAACAGAGGTGTTAGACTCACCCCATGCAGGATCCACAGGGCAACTGGTAGAGGCAGTAGGGTCAGCAGTTGCAGCAACAGGTGGGAGGGAAAGTAGCTGTGAACCAAGTAGTCACTTGCTGTCATGGAGCTGGTGACAGGGTGAACAGGTCACAGTCTTCACTTGTCCCCTTGCCACTAACAGCCATAACCAATGGGGCCCTGGATTTTACAGCAGTCTTCACCATCCTGCTACCTCTGTCCCCAAATTCCCTGGCCAGATTAAGCAGCTCTAAGGGCTGGATGAAGCCCATGGGGCTGCACATTTTGACAACCCTGGTATAGATGGTAACACACAGACACACCCTCTTACAGAATGTTATTCTCAGACCTTTGCATAAAGGCACTGTAACATACCTTGCAAAATACCTTTACCTACATACTATTCTGAATGAAAGCAAAGATATTTGAAGGAAAACATCCTCCCACCCTGCCTCCATACACAAGCTTTTAATTGATTTCCTCAAGAGCTGAACTCAAACTGACATAAGCCACAAATCTCTCTTCCCAAAAGACTCTTAAAAAAGGACTTTTAAAATCAGATGGATTAGGCAGCTCTGGTAACTAATGACTGCTCCTCCAATTTGGTACTCTCAAATGTTATATTAAGACTTAAATTTATAACATGTAACACTTCCAAACTATAAGAAATGAATATTTCCTATTGCTAGATGTTCATTCCCTGCCCCACTCCAATATGCTTATGAGTTTCAACTACTTATACTTTTTCAAGCATCTTGTCTGTCCTTTTCCTAAGTAGTTAGTTGACACTGGGTGCATCTACACATGTTCCTATGGTGCCCTTGTTACTGCACCATCATTTAGTACTTCCCTTTGGAAGTAGCACAGTAGCAGCCTGTACTTCACCATCTGCACAGTGCACGGTTAGTTTTAGCCACTATGTCACCATAGTGACGCACTATATTGAGGGAACATGTTGCTACAGCGATGTAGCTACAACATCATGGTTTTTGCTCTGATGTAATGTCTTGCATAGGTGTAGCCACTATCGTGTTTCTGACTGTCAATAAACTGGCTTCTATTAATGGAATGTTGTAGCAGTACTGAACTTCATTGCTAACAGAAAACAATGGGAAAAAACAAAAAGGGTCCCTAAAGACACTGCTCTAGTAGGAAGTTGCTACCCCTTGAATTATACTGCAGAATACCCTGGATAGATACAATCCTGCCAGCAGCAGAGTTGCATCTTTCAGCCATTATTTATATCTAGTCTCTTCAAAAGGCAGAAGCCTTCTCCTGTAAGCCAAGCGTGTTTTGCCAGCATAGCTATGTCAGCTGCACAGTGTAATATAGACAAACCATCTATAAAATGATGCTGCTAGCTCTGCACCATTATCAGTTGATAAAAGGGCTTTCTTCAAACTAGACAGGCTACTGAGACCCTATAGCTCAAGAAAAAAACAAGACACTTAACTCTGCAATGCCACTAAATAATTCCTTCCCTCTTCTAGTGAAACTTCACTGCTGCAGTGTTAAATCCTTAGAAAAGGCCACAAGATTAAACACCACACCATACATACCATGCCCAAATCAGACAAAGTACTGGGAACTGATGAATTGGTATAACAGTCTCTTCCTGAGAAATATACAGATGCAAAATAACTTGCCTTCTAGCCTAGAATGAAAGCATGTGCATAGAGACTTTCATTTTGCAGCTTAAAATAAAGGTATTTTACTTTTCTTCCTTAATATTTTAGAAGTTCTTCAAGACATACGTTTCTCCTTAATGAAAGATTCAAATGCACCAGGATAAAATATTTCTCTAATCCCTCTTGCTTGGAATTCTACAAAATTTTATTTCTTAAGTTTCACAAAAATAAAACTTGCCGTATGAGAACATGTATCACTGTTGTAACACTTTTACCCCAGAAAAATCTTAGCCTACTAGAGTTATAGGCTGACATATTTAGTAAACATCAGTAGTTGGTACATACATTAACATCTAGCTGAAAGATGATATTAAACGAGTTGGGCTGAATTTTCATTTACAGCAGGGGTTCCCAACCCTTTTAGCTTGTGGACTGGCAAACGGCGGACCAGAAGTGACTGCGGACCTGCAAATTGAGGACTGGCAAGCTGCGGTCTGGAAGTGACCGGCATACCGCAGAGCAGCAGCCAACCCTTTTTTATACTGAGTACTGCAAAGGGTTGGCTGCCCCTCCGCGGTATGCCGGTCACTTCCAGACTTCCGGTCCAGCAGCCAACCCTTTGCAGCCCAGTACTGGGCCATGGCCAGGGGCTGGGAACCTTTGAGCTACAGATTGACCTCAAGCAGCTGAATTATTCCTAAGCTTATAAACCTTCCAGGAAACAACATTCTGGAAATCAAAAACAGAATGGGTGGAGACATGAGTGACTGGAATGTAGGGTAGAACAGTGGTTCTCAACCTCAAGGCACTCCTCAGACTTGAGGCACCCCTCAAAAAATGCTAGCTCTTATTTTTCCATACTTAAAAAAAAAACGAGTGAAAGCAAATACAGCAATTTTTCTGTTGCAAAGAACTCAGAAAGACCACAACAGAGTAACATGCTTTGACACTATACATCCTTATTTGAAATCTCTGGATTTATCTTATGAATCATGTGTAGGTGTTTGCACACTTCGTGCCCATATTGTACGCCACCCTTAAAAGTATTCCATAGCACACTAGTTTAGAATAACTGGGGTTGAATCAAATGTCATTGGATTCTTAAGAAGGAAGTGGTTTAAGAATTTGCACTAGTCAGAATTAATTTGGAAAACGGGCAAAGCATTTGATAACCAGGTTCTAAAAATTGGCTAGTTACTTCACTTTGTTTCTCAACCTTCAAATATTTTGATCCTTGCAGTATCTGAAATAAACATTAAAACCACTGATCAATGCTGTGAACAAAAGATTGCCAGATATCTGCATATGAATTTATCTGATTCAAATTTATCTGACATGCTAAAAGTTGCAGGTAGGAGGAAAGTTAACTAAAAACTCCCTATTACAGTAGTCAAACAACACAGCAGAAAGGGCTACATCTCAAAGGACAGGGAACACTTAGCTTTATTGAGATTAGATAACCATCAAATAAAAACAGTCTATTTACATGAAAAAGCAGAGTATTTTATTTCAAAAGGAAACAAAACTCGTGGCAGAGGGTGGTATCTTTTATTAAACCAACTAGATATTTGCCAAAAAATGTCTTTATTTGCAAGCTTTCAGAAAAGAAATGTTTTTTGAAAATATGAAATTGGTCTAATAGAAGATATCACCTCTTCCCCAAGTTTTTGATTCCTTTTGCCTCTACATCAGTATAGCTACAACCCGGATACCTGACATTTAACTTCAGACATTTTCAAACGCTGAAACAATGTACAAATTTAAAGTCCTTGGTATACCAAGCTTTTGTTAAAAGTTTCTAGAAAAGGCTACATTCAAAATACTCTGTTCATCACTGATGCCTAAAAATATGCCAAATTCAGATGTTAAAAACAGTTTAAAATTGAGTCTTTATGCTAATACAGTCTTCAACAGGGTTCCAAAGCAATAGTTTAAAATAAGTTGCTATAAAACTTCTCCTTCACTATGCCTTAAATAAATTTTAAATTTCAAATCCACTTTTAAATGTTTTATGTGAAAATAGAGGAACAATTCAGAGGAACCATAAGGATCAAAGACAGCAAATGACTAAATGACTGCTTGAACATGCACAATGCCTGAACAGCACTTCCAAGAAAACAATGTCTCTACTTAGTTCTGCTGATTGCACATGCCAAATTATTCTGTCAATGTACCTAAAGATGCTTCAAAAACTCAGAGTAAAGGAAGTGAAAATGGTTGTAGCTTTTTCATTGTTTGAGCAAACAACAAAGACAAGAATTTTTCTGGTACTCGTTTCTCATAGGGGTGTTCAAAGCGCAATTTAAATATCGATGAACACCTACCAGTCAAAAAAATACAAAAATTGTCCCTTAGCCAATATTAAGGCTGACAAACAGAGGGTGATTGCTCAAATTCTCTCATCAAAATACACCAGACAAAGGAATCCTGGGCTTGTTCCTTCTCATCGAACTTTTCCAATTTAAGATGCAGTTTTCTACAAATAACGTATTTTTCTGAAGGAGTCTGTCATAATTTACCACATCAAGACAACTGAAAAAAATTATGGGGTGTGCGCAATTTAATTCAGAACGTTATCCATTTTAAAAGCCTAGTACATCTGTCCAGCCAGCTCAGCATTTACTGAGTATAAAATTGTGCATTACATATGACTTTGAATAAAAAAAGGGAAGTTGATAAATGAGAATGCTGTTTAGGGACAAAACTGAAGACCTGACTAGTTAATGGACTAAGACTTGAAAACCCTTCTTCCCTGTGTTTTGCTTGGTTACATTTTTAACTAAAAGTAACTTTTATGCTCAAGGAATAAATTTGCTACAACATGAATCACCGTTACATCAAGATCTATTGTGTACTCGAGTAACAATCCAAAGGATTTTGCAATATGTCCCGACTTTTTTTTAAAACCAAAAATATGTTCTTTTTCCCCAGATTAGGAAGCAGGGGTGTGGGTACGGGTGAGGGAAGATTCAAACACCAAGTCAATGCTTATGATTTTCTGGTTGTGTACAAACTTGTTTGATTGACAGTATAATCTGCAGACAGCCAGTATAAATACAGATATTTTTGCTTGAACTGAAAGACCTGGATAGATTGTGCTGAACAGTGTTAATAGCTATACCTGAAATTGCAAAATTTGAGGCTTCATACAAAGCTGTCAAGAATTCTTGTTAGAAGGAAAATGTATGCTGTGCTCATTCAACTGTTATCTCCCCAGTAATACACAGCAGTGTTTTATTTACTGATGGTTTCTGTGCCAATAAGCTCCTTATCCCTTACAGGCCTTTCAGCATCTGCTTCCTTATCAGAAACTCTGTTAGCGTGCTTTACTAATGTAGTGCACAATAACCCTTAAGTTGGGAGGAAGGACAAAGGAAGAGGAAGGGGTGATAACTGGCCTCTTCCTGCTACCACTGAGTCACACATTCTTAATTCCTGAAGAAGTTTCTTTTTTTGTGAACAAAAACATCCACAAAAGGAAGCCAGCACTTTGTAAGCATCCTAACATCCTAACTTCGTTTTGGACTCTATTTGGGAAAAGTGCTTCCTTTTCTGCATACCCAAGATTTCACTTAGAAATTCACTGCATTGGACGTTGCATAAATAGGTAACTGCCTGCTTTTCTGACCATGACAGCAGAACTTCTGAAGGTGAGCAAAAGGAACCAAGCAACCACTGAAACTCTAGAACAGGGGAATGACCCAGATCTTTAGTGAAAAAAATATATCCTCTTGACCTCCACTGATTTAAATTTTCCCACTCTCACACTTAGAAATCACAAAAATTTATCTTTTTATACTTTCACCCAGGATAATACAACCCCATTCTAAATCCATTAAAGATAATCAAGGAATGGAAAGTAAAAACAAACAAAAAAACCCCACCCCACATTGAATTTTGACAATTTGTATCAAATGAAACACTTTAACTGTTTTCTAATCAGCATATATAAATTTCAGAGCACTCACTGTATAGGCTTCTATGGTTAGTTGTGTCTTAATCTATACGTACCCAAGTATAAATATTTACCATGTATACTTGTAATGATGTTTTAACTGAAATTCATTTCTTGTGTTCAGTGTCAGCAATATATTTTATTAAAAACCCAATTGCAATGTTTTGAGAATTAAAGCAGGCTTCACTGGATCTAGCTTAAAAAATGTTAAATCAGTTTTACTTTCTACATAGTTTATGATAGATAGTTTTCCATATATTATTATTATTAGAGCAGACAAAACACATGAATAAGCATTAAAAATCATCAATAATGCAAATATGTGCAAGAACACGAGGGAGTGCATTGTTGCTAAGGCTTCCTCATTGAAAACAGTTTCCTCATCAGAAAGAAAAAAAACCCCAAAAAACTTTTAGTTTATTTTTGGCATTGCTTAAGGTATAGTGTTGGCATTCTAGAAGCCACTGGAACAGAAATTAAACACTAAATATAATTTAATGCTGCTAAATGGACAATAGCAGAAACAGAAGAATGCTCAAAGTGGGCCTAAATAATTACATTAAAAATGAGAGTTCTAAAGCAATCATGCAAATATTTGCATGCGCAGAACATGCAAACCCATTACAGTACCTACCTCCCCTTTCCACCTTTGAAAAGAAAAATAAGCATGTCAAGAACAAATCTTCCCCATTACTTTCAACTGTGAACAAATAAATGGACATCCTTCTGCTAAGAGAAACAATCACAATCTAATTTCCCTAACAGGCCACAAAGTCGAATTCAACAATGCTGTATCACCAACAGTGATGTAAAACACAATTCCATATACCGCCTAAGCTACACATAAAAACCAGGAAGAGGAGAGAAACAATATATTTTTGAAAGAAGTTACAGTTCAACTTACTGTACTTCAGTGTTTCCCTGCACTTTGAAGATCATCGCCTTTATTCTAAGTTACAGTAAATGTTAATTTATAGGCTGTATTTTAAAAACAGCACTACAAACATACGAAAGAGATATTCCACTGGCATACATTTTTATGCAAACTGACTTGTCACATAACCCAGGTGTCCTGGCTGTTCCCGATGTGTTAGTTCTTTCCCACTCTCACAGGGTCCCATCACAACTTTGGACAACTAGAAGAGTATTGTCAGAAGGCAATTTTAGTCTTCTCCTTATGAAGTTAAATATTAAAAATGCCTTAAATGAACAGTTAAAGCAGGGAAGGAGAAAACACAAACCCAATAAAAGTGTTAGAAATAGAGATCAACTCTCTTCTTTTCTTGGGTGGACTAAATTAAAGGAACTGTCATATAGATCAGAAATCCATTTAAACTTTTTTTCCAATTTAACATTTGCCAATATCCACTGCTTTAGAACCTGTACATTCCTCAAAAAGAAGAGAAAGGCAATGCCCAAGAGAACCATTTTCATTTTGTTTATAAAATGTAGCCATTTGGTTACTTACATTGTTGTTGCGTGTTTCTACTGCTGGAAACTTTCTGACTATGAATTTGACAGCAGATTCCAGGTTCTTATCAATAAGATATGATGGTTTTGCTTTGGGATCGCCACATGCCTACAAAAAAAGAATTAAAAAAATGAACTGAAATATATTCGTTTTGCTAAGACCAAGTAATTGTAGCAAGTCTGCAGTCAGAAACTAGAAAAATTCATTTTTTTTTTTTAGTGAGCAGGTGATAAAATGAGTAGGCAAAGTGCAGGGATTGTCACAGCTGGAATATGCAATGGGAGACAGTACAGAGATGCTCTTCTACTGAAAAAAATGCATGGAAGTTTCAAAGCAGTTAGTGCAGAACAGCAGTGAGGGGAAAAAGCTCAGTCCTAAAAGAAGAAAGAGATATTTTTACTTCTATGTGTGATCTGAGGTAGGGTTGTATTCACCTGAAGCTTTATAAACTGTTAAAAAATGCAATCATATCATCAATCATAGCAGACAGTGCTGGGCATTTTAAATAATTAGTGTATCCTATGTGAAACAAAATAAAAAACAATCTGTTTGTTTTTCTTCCATTATATTCTGCAAAATTGTTCTCCATCCCATAATTAAGCCACCAATACTTGCCTTAAGTAAAAGTTTATTTCCAAAAGTTAGGAACATGCAAACTTGCTATGTAAATTAAATTTTGACCATCTCCTTTATTCTATTACAGTAAATGCTAATTTATAGGCTGTACTTTAAAAACAGCACTACAAACATATGGAATTTGATCCAAAAATGGAACTCAACTAAAATGAATTAAATTATTTTTAAAAAATATCTGCTCACATCAACAGGACAGGGTTCTGTGTGCAAACAAGTGATAAGCATCTGCATAAGAGGATGGTGACCCTTGCTAACTTAATTTCTAACTTGTTAAAAATATACTGCTCTTCTGGACTACAGTGAACACCGAACAATGCAGCAGAATTGATCACTGCTTTGACTGTATTTTATTGGTGAATCTGTTACTACTGGACAAACTGCTGTGTTAAAAATATATTCAAATCTGTTTAACATTTCCAATAGAGATTTGCTGAAAGGGCCCGTGTCTCATGCAGAACTACAAATCACATGCTGTGTGCTTCTAGACAACAGAGTGAACTAGAATGACAGCTCATTTTTACTTTTCTACATTGTTTTCTGTGGCTGTAGTGTGAATTATAGAGACAGAAGTCATGGAATATGAGACTGATCTGAAAGCGGGCAAGCGGGCAAAGGGAAGGTGAAAAGCTTTGCAAACCTTCCAAACTTGTCCTTGCTGGGAAAGCATTGTAATAAAGAGAGAAAAAATTACATGTAAACAGAAGATTCTCAAACTCTGGCATGCGTTACGTTTAAGTGAACTAATGTTCTATCATCTACTGTCAACAGACAAAAGGTTAAGACTATATGCTACGGTATTTAACATATTTTATATTGGATAGCCATTAGTCTAATATACATAAACTTAAATATATTTAAGTATCATAATTCACTATTGTATAACAATGTTCTAAGTGCCATACATGTTCCATCATGTCACCTCTTCAATATTTTTTCCAAACCAAGCTTAGGTTGGGGTGGGGAGAGGAGAGGAAGAGAGGTTAACAAACAGCACATGCAACTATAAGAACAGGAGAGAAACTCAGTGAAATTTTACATACCTGAAAAAGAAACGGTAGCCAAGAATAAAAAAAGCAAAGTCATTATTTTAGAATTCTAAGAGTCCTGCTCAAGTTACAAACAGACTTAAAAGATGACCAAAAACTCTGCTAATGTGTCTACACTTGGGCACTAACATTCACAGCTGCTAGCTTTACTGTGGAGAACAAATACTAAGTTTTCTTAAAAATACCACTTCTAAGTAATTCAAGTGTTCACATTTAAAAAAAAACAAAACATGCAATAATGCTCATATCTTAACTTTGAAATATGAACTATTGGCTTCAACATTCTCAGAAAGAAAGGAATACAGGCTGAATTGTATTTATACAAAGAAAACTGGCCTGTACTGTAGTTATTTTTAAAACTATTACGCCATTTTCAAAAGTGAAAGCTATTGTGATACCACAGGCAAAGAGTCAACAAGTTAAAACAATTTAAGTTTTCTAGTTTAAGGTTCAAAACCTTAGGAGAATGTCACGTGTTGTCTGCATCACAACTTAAGGGCATCTCAGTTTAATTTACAAGTTTTAGACTAAAGTATTTGACAATGCTCTCTAGAGAGTCTCACAAGGAACACTCATGAAAAAGAAACCATTAAACCCATGTATGCAAGTTAAAAATCTGTTAACCGCAATGTGGATGCTGTCACTCAGGAACAGATTGCCCATAATTTGCTCTAGCTTAATCTTCAGCATTCTTGGTCCGAATGCAGTACATCTATGTGTATTACCACATTTAACTGAATACAAGAAGACCCTGAATGTAATACAGCTCCGCAATAAATGTTCTAGACATAGAAAATTTATAAATTTCTTACAGTTTTCCACGTATGGAATCTAATTACTGAAGGGTCATCTAAAATTTGCACCCCCTCCCCCCATTACTGCAGGGGGTGGGGAGAGAAACGATGAGGGGGGCAGTAATAGGGCAGCTTGCACACCATCCTCCCCACCTCATACTCAATTGTAAGGCAAGGGGCTTCCCCACCCCCCTGGTTCAGTGGAGAAAAAACCCTTGTCTTATAATACAGTAAAGGAGTCTTTCTTACTGCTTTATTGAGAAATACCAGGTGTTGATTCACCTATGATGGTTTCAAGTTTCCATACTGAAAATTTAAGGGTACCATGCAGGATCATTTATTCCATCATGGCAGTGGGCTCAGCTCAGGTGAGTAAAAGGTCATAAAAGACCCAGATTACCCTCACACTGAAGTTCAAGAACTTTCCTTGTCTGCTTTGCTGGACTGGGAAGCAGGCATTAATCCTGTCATAGGAAAAGCAGCTGAGAAATCATAGGAGTTTTGCATCAAGTCAAGGTTTCCAGACCCTGGCTTCACTGCAGGGAGCAGGAAAAGCTTTGACTACTGGCAATCCTCGACTTGCAACGTTTCAAGTTGCAACATTTATAAATTGACACCGTTTCAACTTTATGAAGTCAGTTTCAACTTTACAATGCTTGATCTGATGAGGCGCCATGCCAGTGAACAAGTTCACTGCATTGCTCATCTCCCTGAAGAACATCTGTCCAAACTTCCTTGGATACTTCCTTTAATAAAGCAGACAAGACTCCTGAAAAACCTGCAGCCAAGACTCCTGAGAAGACTCCAGCCAAGAACCCTGCAAAAAGTCCAACCAAGAGCATTTCAAAAAGTCCAGCCAAGTCACCTCCAAGAAGTCCTTCCGAATCAATATGATTGTTATTTACAACACAAATACATTAATGTAGCTATATTACTCATCTATAATTGACTGAGTACAAAATTCTGGGGTATTTTTGGTGAAAACAGGGTATCAGGCCTTGGTTCAGGAACCAATCCCACACATATTCATTGTTTCTTATGAGAAAATTGGTTGCGAGTTACAACGTTTCAACTTATGACACAATTGGTTCCTAAAAACTGCATCTTAAGTCCGAGGACTGCCTGTGCCCACCTCAAGGCAACTCCTGTGGCAGGTCTAATAGCTCTAAGAGGATGACAAGGAACACCACTCTCTTACTGGGTAATAGCAATGCCCTTAGCAAGCTCCCAGTCTCTGTTGGGAGATGGAACAAGGGACCAGTCTTCATCCTTAAAACTTATGCTTCTATAAGGCCAAACAAAGTCACACCCTGCTACACCAACACTTTTTCAGCCATGGGTCATGTGTCAAGAGCTTTAGTTACATTTCACAAACACCTCAAAATACTGTAGATTGATGACAGCTTTCACACCTTGGTTCCTCAGTACCTAAGACTGTTTAGTATGGCAACACCTCAAGTGTTCCTTTCCAATTCACAACATAAATACACTGTTGTAAATGCAAAGCAGATATGTATACTGACACTATTCCAATAAATCACTGTACAGCAGTGTAAAATTACACACAACCCATAACCTATACTTATTCCTAACTCAGATGGGTAATTTCAGCCATTTGAAAAACAGGATTCAACATTAGTCTCTCCTTTATCCACAGCAGAGTAAATTTCTGCATTGTTAAAGGACTGCACCCATGCAGCTCATATCCACAGTCATTGCACTGCCAAGGTTAAGAAAACTGAAGAGACTCTCATTACTATTCCCAGCTGGAATGTCATGCTTGTTTTCCCAAGTTTGTTTTACTGATATGGTATGCATAGTCTCTACAGATAGGTAGTGTCAAACTGTATTTAGCTTTATCATTATGTCTGCATAAATTGCAGTATTTGATATGAATGTAATTTTTAGGTTTCATATTCTGGCCAAGACTGTTTTACTGGGGGGGGGAGGGGGAGGGACGACAGTTGATTGCTCCATGAGAAAAGGCTATTACTGGCTGCTCACCACACTATCTTCGGGGAGAAAAGAGAGCTAGTTTTCTCTCCATTGGTGAGATGCAAGTCACCCCAGTGTAACTGTGCCACATTTCCTCACCCAAAGTGAACGCTGATTCTAAAGAAGATATATTTCTGATGACACAATCAGCAATAGAACACAGATGGACAGTTTCAAATCACATTTGTAAGTGTGATGTACAATGGAGACAGGGAATTAAAAAAAAGCATTAATGTTTGGTCATGTGCTCCTTCAAAAGCACTTGATCTTTTTAAGATCCACAGTCTTGGGATACTATTGGAGTTTCATGCTTGGTTAGACATTAAGATCCCATTCTTCCCTTATGGAATTAGCTGAGGTCATTGCAGGACCCCGGCACAGCTTTACAAGCACTCGTGGTGCTGTGGTGTGGTGCCAGAGGACTGGAAAAGGGCCAATGTGGTTCCCATTTTCAAAAAAGGGAGGAAGAAGGACCCAGGAAACTATAGGCCAGTTAGTCTTACCTTGATCCTGGGTAAGCTTTTTGAGAGAATTATCCTGGTGCATGTCTACGAGGGGCCAGCAGGGGAGATTATGCTTAGGGGCAACCAACACGGGTTCATTAGAGGCAGGTCCTGTCAGACCAACCGGGTGGCCTTCTATGACCAGGTCACAAAATCCTTAGATGCAGGGGTAGCAGTGGACATAGTCTTTCTGGACTTTCTGAAGGCCTTCGACACTGTCTCTCACCCCATTCTTATTAAAAAAACTAGGGGACTGTGGTGTTGACACCTACACGGTCAAATGGGTCGCTAACTGGCTGGAGAGCCGCACCCAGACAGTGGTGGTGGATGGGTCATTTTCAACCTGGAGGGATGTGGGCAGAGAATTCCCCCAGGGCTTGGTCCTCGGGCCAGCACTGTTCAACATCTACACCAGCTCCTTGGACAAGGAGGTAAAAAGCACCCTGTTCAAATTCCCAGATGACACTAAGATGTGGGGGGACATGGGCATGCTAGAAGGAAGGAATAGGGTGCAATCAGACCTAGACAGATTACAAGGGTGGGGAGATGAGAACAGGATGGGTTTCAACACTGACAAGTGCAAGGTGATGCACCTGGGGAGGAAGAACCAGCACCATACCTACAGGCTGAGGAACTCCCTTCTTGTCAGTGCAGAGGCAGAAAAGGAACTTGGAGTCATCACTGATGCCAAAATGAACATGGGCCGGCAGTGTGGGGACACTGTCAGGAAGGCCAACCACGCTTTATCATGCATCCACAGATGCATCTCAAGCAGGTCCAAGGAGGTGATCCTCCCCCTCTATGCAGCACTGGTCAGGCCGCAGTTGGAGTACTGCATCCAGTTCTGGGTGCTGCACTTCAAGAGGGATGTGGACAGCATGGAGAGGGTCCAGAGGAGGGCCACTCGCATGAACTGGGAGTAGCAGGGCAGACCCTATGAGGAGAGGCTGCAGGACCTGAACCTGTTCAGCCTCCACATGAGAAGGCTAAGGGGGGATCTAGTGGCCTGTTACAAACTAGTCAGAGGGGATCAACAGGCACTGGGGGAGTCCTTGTACCCCCAAGCACTACGAGGAGTGACTACAAATAACGGTCACAAGCTGGCAGAGGGTAGATTCAGACTAGACATCAGGAGGCGCTACTTCACTGTCAGGGTGGCTAGGATCTGGAAACAACTTCCAAGCGAAATGGTGCTGGCTCCTACCCTGGGGGTCTTTAAGAGGAAGCTAGATGAACACCTTGTTGGGGTTGTTTGACCCCAGTACTTTTTCCTGCCATGGCAGGGGGTTGGACTTGATGATCTGCTCTGGTCCTTCCCGACGCTACCAACTATGAATGTTTTCAAGTATGCCCATATTATTTTCTGTATTTGTAGAAAAGTCAATTCAGAACTTAAACATCAAACACATTTCTGACTAATTCAACATTTCTGGAATATAGTGTTCACAAGCTATGAGCTCCATCTATGAGCTGGAATAACATGTTTAAAAGAATCTTCCACAAGCCATCTGCAAATTCTTTTGTATGTTATTTGACAACTGTAGATTATGTTAACTATGCTCGGAAAGAAGATGCAAAACATGCATCAAAGCAAATATGTGGAATTGCTATTTTGGGAACAATTTCTGACTACAATTGACAGACAGTGGGTTCCTACGAAGCTAGGAAGCATTTACTTCCCTCAGCAACTTATCCTCCGATGGTTTGTACCTTCCATAGTTAGTGTCCTCAGCTGAAGAGAAATGTTTTTCCTCATGGCCTGAAACTATTACAGCCAACTCTGGAACAGTCAGAGATTACATCAAAGAACCACAGAATTCTAGCTGCTACAGCTTTTATTCCCTATTAGCTTTTTGTGCTCATGAAAGCAAAAATAGATAATTAAGTTTCAATTCATACGAAGTGTGACCAAATGCTATATAAGCCTTTCCTGGCAGTGATTTGCCATACCTATGTTACAGTACAGACTAACACATTATAATTTGATGAAAAGAGAGGAATCATCAGGTTAAAGTATCTTCCAAACTGAATTTTCTTATCTGTTAAGGAAGGCTTGAACAAAAATAAATTTAAATACATACTACACTTTTTCCTTGGTGTTTGGTTCTTAGTTACTATTTCTAATTCAGTATTACTTTCTGGATTGCATCGATTAGGATTATTTGCAGCAAAATTACAAGAAAGTGTCTGTTACAATAAATATGGCTACATTAAAAACAGTAGTAACATCCAATGTTGACAATCTCTCTAGTGCAAGAGCCAAAGAAGTCCATAACCTGGGAGAAGAACTGTTTCTGGTATAGATAGTTACATCTTAGTTAATATGATTAGAAGACTGTGAAGCTCAACTTACTTTATTCTTCCCAGAAAACACAGTGTATAGCTAGCTGATCAAAGACTCACACAAGACTTATAAACAACCTTGCACATTTTAAGGTTTAGTTGCCTGCTCTGAAGTTCCTAGCTTTGCTGCATGTACCATATGAATAGGGCCTGGGTTAAATCACAGGCCCAGCTCGCAAAATGGTGGGTCCTTTAATTTTGGAGTTTCCCCGTCCCCAACTGGCAGAGGGGCCCATTAGCCCCACCACTTATCCCTGATGGGTGGGAGGCGGAAGTTGTGGTTTTGCCTCTCATTTGGTTGGCAGCAAGCAGTGTAAGGCAAAAACTGTGGCATATTTAAAACCACAGTTTTTGCCTTCCGGTCATTAGGAGCAAGTGGTGAGTGGCAGGGCCAATGGGTCCCTCAACCAATCAGTGGCGGGGGGGCCAGGGGGCACGGGTGTGCACGAGGGGAACTCCAAAATTAAAGGAGCTGCTGCGCCACGAGCTGGACCTGCAATTTAAATGAGGCCCTAACTATGCATCCCTCAAGCTTGATAATTTAGTTTGTAACAGTTAACTCTTCAGGGCAAGGTCCATCCCCTTGTGTTATCTGTTCATTCCCCAACATAACTGAGTCTCTATTTTTTGTTGGGTGCTCTAGGAACTACCAGCATAAATAATATCTGACATTTGGCACAAAGATTCAGCAGTTTTTTATACTGTTTCCACTGATCAGAAACATAACTTCACACCTTAGCACTCCTCTTCCTTTTGGTCACCTAAGCTCAGTCTTTTCCCAACTGTAAATGTTGTATTGCATATGCCAGTTATTAGAATAGCACTTAATAGAATTAGACTGTATTCAAAATGCCCAAAACACATGACAAAGTATTGTGACATGGCACTACTATGCGGCACATGGCACTTTAGAGAATCAGCTGCCTATTACTGGAATCAGAATCAAAATTTTCAACTGTAACCTAAACATACAAGCTTTTTCACCCAGTGGCCAAGTAACATACATTGAAACTATAAGAACTTTCTTGTTTAGATTCTGCATGAGATTTTTTTTAAAACTTTGCTCATTTTAATTTACCCTGACTTTTTAAATTTCTGGTAACCAGTATATTTAATAAGTTTTATCCAACTTGACTCTGAAAATGCTCTGCCCAATGTGACTCTAATAATTGGCGAACACTGTAGAACAGCAGCTCTCAGAACAGAAAAGAGCGCTGGAATAGAAATAAGACTTCACATGAATAAACATTAATATTCACAATATTCCTATTCCCCAGAAGAACAGATCTCTGAATGTCCCTAAGGTGGAACAGCAAAGCACGGTCTAGGGTAGCGATAGCCAACCTCTGCTATGAGTGGCAAAGGCAGCCTCTGTGTGGCACGCGGCAGACTGAGCAGAGAGAATAAAGCAGAGGAAGGGGATCATAGTGACACCTGGAAAGGAAACAGGCTTAGGGTAGACAAGCAAATAAATAAAACTGATTTGTTTTTAATAGGGGTGCAATGATAGAGATTTTTGAGGCTGATTCTGATAGCCAATTTTTAAGGAGGCATATTAGCCGATACCCATCAGATTTCCGATACAGATGGGTGCAGCTGGTAAGTCTGTTGTGGTGGAAGGGTAGAGGGGAGGAAAGGGACATGGTGGTGGGCAGATCAAGGCCCCTGCGGTGAGGGAGAGAGTGGGCCCAGGGCAGGGCATGGCTCATCCAGGGGTGTGATGGGGTGGCTCCTGCTGCGTGCACCCCAGGAGGGTACGGAGGGAGGGGGGTGTTCCCCCCAGATCTGCGTGGGGCAGAGGCAGGGGAGGCTGCAGCTGTGGGCTGGGGCCAGGACAGTGTGGGCAGGTGGTGGCAGTGGTGCTGGGAGGAGGCTGAAGGGGAGGGGGGAGGCCCGCAGTCATCCCAAAAATCACTGTAGCTGCCCCACAGCCTCCCTCCCAGAGCCACCATCACCTGTTCCACATAGATCTGTGGGCACATGCCCCCCCACACCCTCCTGGATGAGTGGTGTGAGCTGTAGTCTGCCCCCAGAGGAGCCATGGCTCCATCCTGTGCCCCCTTGCTGACCCAGCTAAGCAATGCCTGCCTCAGCCCTTGCCCTACTCCCTCCTCACTGCAGGGGCCCCATGCCTTTTCCCCTCCCCTTCCACCACACCAGACTTAACAGCTGCACACATATCTCCGTGCTGCTGGCTGCGCTCCTCACTGCCTACGTGCTGTGCTGAGGCTGCATGCATTTATCAGTCACGTCAGGCTGATAACTAACACAGATAATTTTCTTTACGTTGGTGACAAGCCGATAGAGTGACGTATCGTTGCACCTCTAGTTTTTAAAGAAATGAAAAGTAACTGGATTTTTTAAATTTTTAATTAAATTAAGTTTTGCATTTTAAACTAGTTTATTCTTTAAAAGGAAATCTGAATTGAATACAGGTATGCATGTTGTATAATCTATTAAAATATTTTAAAGAAAATATACTGAATCAGTGAGCCTCTACTAAAAATTCTGGCGTTATAAGCCAATTTTCTTCCATATAAGAATGAGGAGGAATGCATCTAACTTTTGGAGATCAAACGTTAAAAAATACGGTAAAATATTTCGTGTAGCCAGGGCTTGACCCTGCAAGGGATGCAGGGTCGATGCTACTGGATGCAAATGATCAGCAAAGTCATCACTGGGGTTGAAACCTAGACTCTGACTCCAGCAGATACCATTATATGTACTCCTTAATCAAAATTATCTACTGAGACAATGTGGATGGCTCAAATGTCTGTTTTACTCTCTCTACCTGAGCTCTGATTTGCTCAGCTCTCAAATTATGAATACTTATGATTGTACACCCGTAAGGAAGGCTTATTTTCCAGCTCGTGGAAAAACCACCATCTGCTCAGTAACTACCAACCCCTCACTTCTGAATAGTTCTGTGTACTTCAATTAAATGTTTTTTCTTGATCCTTTTGCATACATACAGAGAGGTAAACATTAACTCCTCAGGTGCTCTATCCACGTCTCAGAATTAAAACACTGTAGCATGCAAAGGGGGTTAGAATAGGAGAAATCAGATTTATTTTTTTTGTGTGGGGGGAGAGGGATAGGAGGGTTGGATTCAAATCTATGCAAGTGACTTTTTCACCATTTTGTTTCAGGGTCCAGCTTACATGTAAGAAATGATGAATGCCCACTATCTTCAATGTCTGCAACTTGAGAACTGTGTACTAGTACCATAAGCAGTACTGCAACTAAACATACCTCTGTAAGCAAATTATTTATATACAAAAAGAGACTTCTTCATTATCAAGACAACGGATAAGTTCATAATCAGGACCAGCAAAGTCCAGCATAGATGAAAAGACTGCTCATTTAATTTATGCAACAAGTTCTCCCTTTCATCTTGTTCAGAACAAATATTTCACTGACATGGTTCAATCATTACAATCGGCTGATGATTGCTGCTGTTCCACCCAGAAGAACAGATATTACGGGAAGGTTTCTGGATACAGTGTATGAGAAGGAAATCAAGAAGTGCGCAAAAAACATTGAAGGGAAAAGTGTTATTCTGAGTCTTGAGAGACGGTGCAATAATATAAAATCATCCAGCACACAACATGTGCTTATGTGACAACTGAAGACAGGATTGTTTATCTCAGAAATAACTGACATACCAGGAAATGCTTATACTTTAGCATATTTAAAAGAAGAAGCAGTAAAAGCTATAACAAGCTGTGAGCAAAAATTTAAGTGTCATGTGCATAATAGCCTTGTCTTAGATAACACTGCAAAGGTAGCAAAGATGAGAAGAAACTTAGAAGATAATGAAGCAAACCTGAATACGTATTAACATATGATGCATGCTCATTTGACACATCTTTTCGCCAAAGATTTAAGTAATCCAGGAATAAAGGAAAATCTTACTGAATTTGCAAAATACTTCCAAAAGAACCTGTCTGCTTCAGCTTCACTAAAGAGAGCTGGGGAATCCAATCTAATTCCCTCCCAAGATGTACAACAGAATTCAGTGGTTGACTGCTTTGAGCTATTTATTAAGAACTGGTCTATTCTGATGACTTTGTGGAGAACACTGTGATAAAAATAATGGAAGTATCCCAGTAAGAGTAGTCAACATTGGACTAAAGAGAAATATAGAGGATAGGTTTTAGTGTAATTAACATATTGCCATAGGCTGGACAAACTACAGAAAGGTTGTTTCTGTACTGTGGGTACTACTAAAATTTGGAAAGAACCTCAAGAAACAGTAAAGCCAGAAATACCTAACAGAAAAGTGAAACTGCAGGCAGTAAAGCAGCAATAAGAAATAAGATCAAGTACTTATTCTTGCCAATGTTCTTAACACAAAGTACCACGGTAGATGCCTAACTGTCAAAGAGGAAAATGTTACTATAATGTGGACATCTACTAATCACCCATCAGTCATGGCAACCATAATAAATTACAGGGCTAGAGGAGAATAATTGAAGCAGTACATGATTGCTAAGGACGTTTTTTAAAAAAGTCACACCACTGAACTGGCTGAAGTCACTAGAAAGCACCTGGAACCAGAGTTTGTTGACATGCTAAACCAGCTTTTACCAGCAGTAGCCTCTTCCACAGGTGCACAAAGAATATTTGTCTTCTGGACTGGTTCATTCAAAGCTGAGAAATCAATTGGGAGTGGAAAAAGCAGGAAAGTTTGTTTTTCTCTCCCAATATAAGGATAAAGAGAGGGAGAAGGATGAGATTTATGACTTCTAAAAACTAGAAAGGGGATAAACATTAGCAAAACAGTTTCATATCATAGAGAATTAGACAAGTAGGAACTTAAACTCAAATGACACCCAGGCATTTTAGAATTTTTTCTCAGGGTGATTTGAAATAACTGGCTTAATTCACTAACCACAATTCACACTTCTAATAGTATAACAGTTAATACTAGTGTATATTAAATTAATTAGTTGCAAATGTGTATGTTTTGATAACATTTCTGCATCAAAAACATTAAAAGTTTTGTTTAATAAACTTGAAGTGCTACTTTTGTGTGTTTCATTAAATTCAAGCTGCCATCTTAATTCAGCCTGATACAAATATAAGCAAAAAGTTAATCATATAGCGAATAAGGGATATCTATTTCGCCATTTTATAGCATACTAAAATGTAGCATTTCTAACAATCCAAATATATTAAGCTACATTTTTAAAGCGAGATTGTGTCCCTAAGAAGCATATATAGCCAAATCTACTGTAAAAACTATATTTAGTTGTAAATCAGCATGTTTTACTTATTTTATCAACCAATGCAAATACAACTTTCTTTAAAAAACAAAAACAAACATACACACAGCAAAAGTTGATAAAAATCAATTATTTAAATCAGGCTTTTGTCTTCCTAATTTAAATACAACTTTCCTTCGCTTTATGCTGTACGTGTGTTTTTGGAAAATGGAGCATAACTCGAATTTGCATAAAGGGAACCCACTTTACAATGCAACAAATAGGGATACGTTCCAAGACCTCCACTGTAATGACCCCCAGACCCATTTCTACCACTTTTACAAGACAATTTTGGTCCACACAGGGGACTATATTTTGGTACTCACCACTCCCACAATGCACTGCACAAAGCAGCTGACTGCAGACTTTCATCACACAGATCATGTAAGAGTGAATTTACCTTGTATATAAACAAAATTTTGGTATAAAAAGGGTCATTGGATAAGAGTGAATTCACACATACAGAACCACATAAAGTGAGGGAAACTTGTAGATTTATTAAAAGTCAATCCACCCTGAACAGGCTTAACATGTGGCCTACCAAAAAGGTTAGCTCCCACTGGTCTAGAGAAGGGATAGGAAATCTTTTTCAGTTGTGGATGGAATGACGCAACTCGAGTTGAGTCAAGCAGGCTGCTATCAACACAGTGGCCTGGGGAAGGCACATGCTGCCAAATGCCAACAAAGCCCCATATCTGTGGGCTGGATCCAATGGTTCCACAAGCTACAGGCTGCCACCTCAAGGTTATGATCTTGCAAACAGACTAATTCCTGACTTTTACTAGAAAAGCAATAACCACATTGTATTTGGGTAAGCCCAAACCTAAAATTATCTTCCCATCTACACTCAAGAAATTCTCTCTTCTATAAAAAGAAGTCACATTAAGAATAAGCTGCACTCCAAAATAATTAATCCTACATAAAAGAGTGAACAGATGTAATTTTAGTGACAGCAATATATCTGTCATCCATTGAGGCAGCCTTCAATTTTTTTCGACAGTGAAAAAACTTCAACATAGCTCCAGTTTATGAAAGAATAAAAATCTTATGTAAGCCTGTTTAGAAACAGAACTGTACATAAAAAAATTAGGTGGTAGTCATAAGGTAAGAGAGTAATTAAGGAACTGCACTGATGCAGAGTATCATCCTGGAAGTGTAGCCTTTGCCAGAACCTGCCAATGTGTTGATTTACCATTTTCACTTCCAGAACTAGGTGGATTGTAAAAGAAACATTAAATATAGACTACAGAATGAAAGCTTATAAAATGCCATACACCTTTAGTATGGACATCTAAAACCACAGCATTCAAAAGATGTTGATTACTACATACATTTATATTAACATAGACACTTGGCTATAGATACTATTAGGCATCTAAGGACTTGGCTTTTGCTTGCCTGAAAAGTGCATCTCTCTCTGATATGCTTAGTAGGGATGTGAAAGTTTAAATGTCGAAACAATAAATATATTTATAGTGGTAATGCATTACCGGTTAATGTTTAGTGCGGGGTGCAGTCCAGCAAGGAACGGAAGTGGCGTGGTGCCTCAGGGCAGGAGGCATCAGGGCAGGCATACATGAGGGCAAGGAGGAGGAGGAGGAACTAGTACTCATAGCTCATCTGCTCCCTTCCTCCCAACCTGCCAGTGGCTGTAGCAGGCTTGGAAAGCCCCTCACCTGTTGCTGATGACAGCTTCATAAGGCATGTGTTGTCTGGTGGGGCTTGCTCCTGCCTCCTCCCCTCCCATCAAAGGCCCTAGGGAGCAGCTTCCAGCAGCAGCTGTGTCCAAATGGGTCTGTGCACAGCCCCTGGGTTCCCCATGCTGCCCCAGGCAGGTGGCTGTGGCCCCTCCCCATGGTGGGGTGGGGCAGGTGGCAACCTGGGGCTCTGTACCCCCTGCCAGGACTAGATAATGTTCACTTAACCTCCTCTAATTATATCTGTTATATAGTTAAGCAGATAATTTTTTTAAATTTCATCCCTAGTGCCTAGGTCTCCCATTCTTCCAGGGGGCAATGGGAAGCATCTCCAGAGTAAAATTACCTACATGCAGCCAACAAGAAATGCTAAGCACAGAAGTAAGGTTCAGATTCAGGCTGCGCATTACATGCCTCTGTGATAACCTTACAGGATGGAAAGTGATGTGAAAGACATGTATGTTGGACCCAGCTTGTCCGCGGAGAAGGCAGGAGCAGGGGCCTACCCACCTTCTGCCTAGTTACTTACTGGTTAGATGGACTTGCCCAGGAGGTGGGAAATCTCAGTTTCAGGGATTCTCTCCACTGAGGAGGTTTTAACCAATATCTCTCATCTCCTAAATAAGTGCCATAGTGCCAAAAGGCTATGCACTTGGCAAGGGTGACAGCATCCCTCCTTCAAAAGCTGCCTTACTGTGTAGAAAAGAATGCAAGAGCCATGAGACAAGAAAGACAGCAAACAAGACAAAATGTGACTCATCTCCCCATGGACAGGAGGGAGCCCTGAGTTTTGGGCCCTGCTCTCCATACACTGTATGCATTTCTCATTAGTCACCGGATACAATGAGTAAACATCACTGGGCACAGACCCCATTTTCACACTACTGCTACCCTTCTGTCTCTAAGTCTTTTATTCTTAACAGCTCGGTGGCCCAGCTTCAACAGGAGAGGTTGAATATACTCTCAATCCCAACTACCCTACAGCTGAATGTTTAGGGCATTCTCCTGGAAAGGAGAAGATATTGGCTGAAACACTTAGAGGAGGGGGGGGCCAGGTGCTAAAACCCATGTTTCTCTACTTTCTGGGCAAGTGCCTTAATTATTGTGCAAGAGCTCTCTCTCTGTAATGCTCTTGGGAGGCATGGTTCCAACCAGTGCTGTGCACAGGATGAACTGCCCATCAAGAATGAAGGCAGGGACGGAGAGAGGGCAGAGGCTGGGGGGTGGTGCAGGGATGGATGAGAAGCACGGGGGGGGGGGAAAATGATAGTGGGGACAGAGTGGGGGGACTGAAGCCAGTTTTGCTGGCCTCCCCCGACCCCTGCTTCTTGCAGGTGCGGTGGTGCAGGGTGGTGGCAGAGGGGGATGGAGGGAACAGTGGAGTGAAGCCATAAGAATGGGGAAGGAGCTGCAGGGGGTGGGAGGGGTGGCGCAGGGCTGGACACCAGAGGGCGGGGGGGGGGGGGGAAATGACAGCAGGGATGGAGCAGGGGGAGCAAGGCCAGCACTGCTGCCTTGCTCCTTGGAGGCAGTGGCGCGGGGTGGTGGCAGTGTAGTGCTGGCCTTGCCCCCCCCACACCATCATTCTTGACGGGCAGTTTGCTAGTAGTTTAGGTAAAAGTAGACGCCTTGATGGATATTCTGGATTGTCTTGGGCCAACAGAGTAGTCAAATCAAGTTGCCCAAGGATCTTTTTTAGGCCACGAAGGAGAGGCATACGCACCTTTGTAGTATTGTGGCATATATGAATTACTTGGATTATGATAATCCCTAATATTTACAACTAACCTACACAATACACCCTAACAAAGGATATAGGAAATCCCAGATCATTACAATCTACTATACAGCAAATTTTCTTAACACAAAGATATTATTGGAAAAAAATGCCCTTACATCTGTCCCAGCCCTGAGAATATGGTCAAGGGTAGAAAGGTAAGAAAGATTTATTGACTTAAAAAACAAAACGAAAAACAACACAACTACACATAATAACAAGACAATGACAGACAAAAGCAATTTGCGTCAGCAACTTATCAGCAGTCCCTCTGATGCCTGATACACAGCAAGCTTCTCTTTCCACAAAGTTCAGCAAGGTCAGGCGTCCCCGAGCAACGCTGTCTGAGGGGTGCCGAGAAGGACCCTGGAATGTAGTTCTTGGGCTCCTCAAGATCCATGGGCCCACTGATCCAGGCAACAGCTAACTAATCCTTTTCACAGAGCTGCATCTTCCTTCTGAATGGTTTCCAGATATTTCAGCTAATTTAAAGCTTCTGAAGGACACTGATAATGTACAACCACTTACATTCCTTTTTCTTCAACTATCCTTAGACTGACCAATAACAGTACAAGCCTTGCATTCCTTTGATAAGGTAATTTTAACTGTGCCACAGGGCCTTACTACTTCTAGGTTTTGCTAAATTTACAAGGCCTTACTTTATACAAGGCCTCACTACATCTTAAACTATAATTAGGCTTTTAGCAACAACTTATAGCTTAATAGCTAAGCAAATATAGAAAAACACTTGGCCTAATCTTCATTGAGCCTTCAGCAAGTGCTTTTATCACACAGACATACTTTTCAGCTGCCACAACATCCTAATATTTCAATAACACCAAGATCTGCAAGGCAAAAATGAAGAATTTAGTCCAATATTAGTCTAGAATTAGAAGCTGTACTAAGGAGTTGGAGTGGTTCTAAAGTGGATATTTTGATTTAATAGGAATGAAAAATGTAATTTACACATGCATATTCATCTTTACCTTTGAATTTCCCTAGGGTCAGATGTGTTATTTACCCTTCATTTTGTCATTTATTCAAAGATAATCATGTTGTCCACTGGCAATATCCATTTTTTTTAAAGTCAAAACCTTGGTGGAGAGAAAGAGTAAAAGAAGATAGGAAGGAGAAAGGGAACAGTGATAAGAGAGACATTGAAAAGGAATATACAGAAACACACTCTTACCCTGTATAAATGAACAGACTAACAGTTAAAAAGTATTGCACCTAATATCATCAATATAAGGTGTTGCAATCAGCTTAATTTGTTAAATTCCAAATACTATGTGGAAGTCTGTAATTTATTAATAAACAGGCTTGTCTATTGAAAAGCTGGCCTGAATTAAGGCTTTTCACCTAATAACTAGGCAAGCTGCTGTGAGCAGTAGCCTGTAGTACATGGACAATTTTTTTCTACAGCATAGCCATTAATTCTTTGATGTTTTGTAAGCTTTAATGAAGTTGCTTCTCCAATAATACGTGAGTAACTCTGTACTAAAGTTCCCTGAGATGTTTGTATTGTGTACCATCAAAACGTTTGTTTCTTCCATAAAGACAGCCATGCCATGGGACATAGTTACAAGAGAATCATCCTCTTAATCTGGATATGATTTCTAATATAAATCAAGGACCTCTAAACTATAATTATGTTGCAGACATAACTTTAAAGTTTGGACATCTTTTGGTCTACATGAGCCTTGGACATATCCAAGGCCTGCAGGAAGAAAAGGTGTCCCCTACCACAACCAATTTCTGCCAGGTTGTAAAAATCCTTACATCTGCAGTACGTTTCAACCTCTTATTTCTGTGAAAACAAGAAATCCAACCACCTTTCTTCCTCAGCTAAGGGAAGGCACACCTGTTTTCCATTCCACACTCACTACTTTACTCATAAGGGCTATCACAGGCATTTTTGCCAAGTGTCTACATACTGAATTTTCACTTATTTTGACAAGGATTTTTTCTTTTTGCCTGAAAGCAGTTGATGTGAACATCCCACCCACTGTGCCTATACTGTTCTTATGGAATTTTCATGGATTTTTCTCCTAAAGGTATAATGTGCTCGCTCTCTCATCTCAGGACAACATATATTCTATTTATTATTCTTCTGAAAAAAATATGTACCTGGACTTACAGCCAACATTAAGATAAATTAAAAGGAAGCACTCACATGACCCATGGGTAAGTGACAGATGTCTGACTGCTGCCAGATTTCATTAAAAAGCAGTATTTTAAACTGAACACTAACCTTGGTTTTGAGAATGCAAAATACAGTATAATTTCCTAAATAAGTCTTTAAATCCTGACCTCAGAGTAGACTCTATTTTTAATCCATTGTCAATTCAGGGCCAAGTCTGCAATTTAGTAAGTAACAATAATCTTAAAGACAAATTGTCATTTATCTGCTCTGTTCTTCAGCAATCTAGGTGCTTACTTTGGTTTTATCCTTTTCACCTGCAAAACTGTTTAGTAGCCATATTACTGCATTCAAACTTTATTTACATACATTTTGCTTGTTTCATGCATTAAATTACACATCCATCTTTCATTTCAAATATAGTCATTCCTATATAAACAAGGAAATTAGAAGAAATTACAAGCCCACAGGGTCCTAGAAGAAATTGAGGATGCTGAACCAAACCTATGGGCAGCAACAGAGTAGGCCAACCCTTGGGAGAGGTCAGATCTACTCCTACAATGTTTTATACTGACACCAAATGACCATTGGGTATGACCTTGACAGAGAAGCATGGGTCAAACTGAGATCCAGACAGACACTTCAAAACAGCACTTCACAAAATGAACGTTTTGGATAGCTCCGTGTGAATGTGGTGTCCAACAAACAGTACAGAACATACTTTAAGGCTGCAATCTGTACAAATACTCAGAAGGGGCAGGTGGAATATGCACATTGATCAACTATATTAGACAATAGTTCATAGATTCAGAAATTGATATCTGATGCCATATGAAAGAGAAAGAGAGTGAAGATGGGTACCATCTATTACCTCATGATCACTTAATGAGATTGAGAAGAGCTGTACTAATTTCATGCATGGAATTTTGGAACCCAGTGCTGACAGAACAGCATGCAATACAAATGCAATTAAAATATCAAGTAACAAGCACATTTTTATTCCTTAATTATTTCTTTGGAACATTATTTAACAACCTTAACTTTGCTTATTAAATCCTTCTACCACAAGCACTCTTGCTCTTATGCCCATTAAAATCAAAGATTCAAATAACTCTTTCTGACCATTATAGACTTCCTGTTTTGGTCCAGACCACTATTTTTTCTAGGCATTTTAATTCAACATAAGATTTTTTGTGGCAAGTATTCCCTGGCACCTACATACTTGTTTAAAGGTCACTAAGAATACCCCAAAGAAAAAACAAATGTCTGTTTCTTGAACAATATGCTTACTTCTTTTGACCACTGACAAAAGAAATGTACTGAGACCGAGCAAGTTTAACTCATGCTCTGAGGAGACAACAGAAAGTATGTTTTGTAAGACCTGACACAGGAATACATTACTAAATTTGCTTTTTACAGATTTAACTGTAGGGGAATAATTTTTCTATGGCACAACAGGCATACTGGCTAGAGAAGTGCTCTACGGAAAAGTAGTTGTGCAGCACTATAAGCCTGTGCGAAGTAACAAAGCAAGCACAGATGGCCAATGTACAGAAACAAGGGTTATAACAGTATGTCCAAATGCAGAGCTAGGATTAGTTCCAATACCAGTGCACAGACACAGGACCATCATTCCACATCAGGAATGGATTTCTACAAGATTAATAAGACAGTCTCTGACTATTAACCACTCTCTGTATTCTCTATTGCCCATGCCTTGACCGTGGGACAGAACGATCCATACTTGTCCAGATACTCATCTTTACCATTATTTCTCTTGTTCTTAAGGTTTATTCCCATCTTCAAACTACTGCTGCTATTCAGCAATCTAAAGACTGTAGTGAATTCTACTGTGATTAGAATTATAAGTTTTACTTTGCCATTGCTTTAAAGAATCACAAAAGATACTTCACCCGAAAATAGGAGAATGAAAAGCAGACACAACCTTGTCAGAAAGAAATTGACTCTAGAATTCCTACTTCTATGCAAACTCACTTATGAAAATTAGTATTTCAGAATGTTATAGGTTCTACCAATCAAAATGCTCAAGCATCCATGGTCACTGAATTTTAAAATACGAGTTTAAACATTAACATGAAAGATGGATTGACAATAAAGTCCCATTTAATGCACACACTACACATTGAGAATTGAAAAAAAATAGATCAACATTTTCTTTATCGACTAGAAGTGTTCAAATTAAAGGCTATATTAATGCAAACAGTTAAATTTAGTGAACTTTCAACTTTTCTGTTTCAGAAACAATGCCACAGCAGGAAGTTTTTGAAGACAGGAACTGAAGAGCAATCAACATTTTCAGGCAAAAAATCCTAATGACTTAACTAAAATGCTTACATACAAAAGATGAACTATCTGATCACCTCTATAACTTAATTACATGAAAGTTAGCGTTTTGCTTAATGTATATAAACAGCCAAGACATTTCTTAACTATTTTAAACATTTCATCTCTATTACTTCCTCTTTAAAAAAAAAACAAAACCTCTTAACCATTTCCTTTAACCGCAATACCACATATTGTGTAGTGAACTCTCACTACTTGAGTTCCAATTTCTGCTCTTGTTGAATACTAAGTTTCAATAGTAAAAATTCGGAAACAGATTTTCTCCTGCACGTGGAACGAAGTAACATTGAAAGAAGTGTTTTGAAATCTCAGCTGGTCTAAACTTGGTCCAGACACATGCCCATGTCTATGGAGCAGCTTGCAGTCGCATATAGAAGGTGCAAACTGCAAGCTCAAGATTTCAGGGAAATTACATACCCATATTCATAGGATCCCAACCCCTTTTGCTTCACACTTCAGGTCCTACTCATCAGCAGAGTTTGCTCAGAAGCCATGGTACAGACCATAGTTCTACTACCACACTGTATAAAAGCCTTGGTAGAAATAAGTCAGGTATTTGGTAGAAGTGAGGTAGGTATGCAAACTTTCATATGCATTTCTATCTGGGACTTGCAGCAAAGTATTCCACAAAATACCAACCTGCCAAGATGCAACTCCCACCCCTAATAAAACATCTCAAACCTGCCAGCAAAACTTTACTCCTTTTTTTCTGTAAAGACTCATCCACACTGAGAACTATGGAAACAGCACCCTACCAGTGCAGTTTCACTATTGGTAGAATCTGTAGTATAACAAATACCTTCTGTAAGTATGTACATAGCTTCTTCCTGGATAAAAGCTACCCACTTATCAGAAACAAATGTAAACAAATCAGCACTTATGCAGCACTGCCAGTACTATGGAATCAGCAGCCCAGAAAATAAGGGGAACTAGGGAAGGCTTCTAACAGCAGCCCTGAACATACCAAAACTTAAAAATGGGGAAACCTTGGTAATTTCAGGGCTGCTAGTACCACAGCACTCATAGTGCTGTAAGAGACACTTGTTAAGTCATTAGGGTTGTAGAGAAGTAGGGCTGGCAGGAACCTCAGAGACCATTTAGTCCAGCGGTTCTCGATCTTTTTTGTACCAGGACCCATTTGTAAACATCAATGGTTAGTCCCGACCCAATGCCCCTCATTCTCCACTCACTGCCCCCCACCCCCAAGCCAGCCCCACAGTGTGTGGGGCAGGGGAAGAAGGAATGGGGGGCACCAAGCAGCACCTCGCAGGCTAGAACTCTGCCAGCTTGCAAAGGAAAAGCCACAGCTTCTCACATTTTTCTCCTTTAAAGGAGAATCCATTTTTAAAGTTTGTTCACGACCCTTTCATATATTCTTGCAACCCACTTTTGGGTCATGATCCATGGGCTGAGAAATGCTGATCTAGTCCAAAACCCTGCCCGAGGCAGGATCACCTCTATCCAAACAATTCCATACGTTAAATGCTAGGAACAATCCTGCACTGATCCATTTCTGAGCTCCAATGCTCAGACATCACTGCCAATGACATGGTATGTGAAGTTTTACAACTGACTAGCTCCCTTTACTTTCAAGGCTTCTAATAGCTTCACCATAAGCCTTGAAAATGATGGG
Organism: Crocodylus siamensis; assembly: GCF_052110815.1. NCBI lineage: Eukaryota > Metazoa > Chordata > Crocodylia > Crocodylidae > Crocodylus > Crocodylus siamensis. The sequence goes on along the minus strand of NC_143398.1, from coordinate 196,724,966 downwards.
GTATAGCAACCATGAAACTGATTTTCTACTGCCATTTTCAAGACTTCTAAGAGCAGCCCATGAAGAGCTGTTTCCCCTTCACTGTTTATGGCACAGGTAAAGAGAGTACAATCAGTTACCAAGTTGTTACAGTGAGAATGGAAAGAACAGGAGTACAATCAAGTTAAAAAGGAGCTGAAAGATGCCATGCCCTCAAGCAGTTTATGGGCTTAACTAATATGTAGAAAACCAGGTTGTGATGCAATGTTAGCAACAAATGGAGACTGGCACTGTGTTATGAAATAAGCAAATTATGAACTTATTATGCATAACTGGTGTTTACTATATATCACCTAATCCTGCTGGAATTCTGTTGGCATTTCTATAGGGGTTAGAAAAGTGGGCAGTGAAAAGATGCCTGAAGAGAGCATCTCAGTTCACTTCCCAAGTGAGAAAGTGTGGTAATTAGAGTTCACCCTTCAAAGCTTTATAGCAAAGCTGCACGTGTTTAGCTTAAGAGACAAAAACAGAGAAAAAAAACCCATGGCTATGATTGCTAAAGCCTTGCGTTGACCAAATGTTCAACTAAAATACTTTTGTGGGCCTTACTACCCAGGTTGCATCCCTCGGGAGGATATGATTTGCCTCAAATCCCCATAATGCTTTTAACCCCCGACTGGCAAAAGCAGAGTGTACGTTCCACCAGGCCCCGACTGCGCAGACATCTGCCGGTCATTAAAACAGCACGGTGAATACACGACTCATAAAGAAGTACTAAAACCTTAACTAGAAGTCCAGCCACAAACTGCTGCGCTGGACCCTGACAGAAGACCTGATGCTGAGCTGCAATTCAGGCCACACAGAGTCCTCAAGACATGAAATGTGCCTACGCTAAGCTCACTAAATACCCCTGCTATGAACACAAGCCTCCTTGAAGGAAGAGGAGGGGCCCTGGCTACCCCACACAAATCATCTCAACTTGGTCAACTTCCCACACCTGAGGATTCCCTCTCCCCTCATTTTCTTTCCCTTCAAGGTTTCTGGCCACAGGGGCGGGCACAAAAAGCCCCAGGAGGACGTGCTCCTCCTCTTGGAGCCAAAACGGTGACACACAAGTGTTACCCTTGCCCCCACACCAACTCGCTGCCATTAGACACAGTGACCAGGACGAGAAGTTTTCAGTAGCCGCTGGGCTGGAAACCGGCCGTGCCCCGGGGGGGAGGAGGGGGGGGAGACACGAGCTCCCCAGCCGTGAACCCCGGGGCGAGGCCATCAATCCTGCAACTACGGGGGCAACCTCCTTGGCACTGCCCCAGCCGGGGCCCGGCATTTTGTATGCCGATCCGGCTGAGAGGCGCTTTGCGCCGCCGCCGCGCGGCTCCGGGCCCGCAGGCCCCGCCGTGGGCCGAGCCCGGTGACTCAGAGCCGGGGGGCGGCCCGGCCGGGCCGGGCCGGAGAAGGCGGGCGCTAGGGCCGCGCTAGGGCCACGCTAGGCCGCAGCGGCGGGTCCGGCCAGGCCCCGGCGCCAGGGTGTCCCCAAGCCATCCGCCCCACCGCGGGGCCCCCGCACCTTCTTGATGTTGTAGAGCCGGGTGAGCATGCCCACGCCGCGGTCGTTGAGGATCGTCAGCTTCTCCGCCAGCTTCTGCTGGCTCGGCTGCAGCACCGAGCGCGACATCCTGCCGCTACCTCCGCGCCCGGCCCGGGCCCCGCCGCCGCCGCCGCCGCGCTCACAGCGCCTCCATGGCCCCCGCTGCCGCCGCCGCCGCCGCCGCTCGCGGGCTCCGCTGGGCGTGGCCAGGCCGCCGCGACGCTGCCCGCTGCCCACGGCCGGGCCGGCTCCGCGTCACGTGACGCGCTCTCTGCTGCCCCCTGGGGCCCGCGGCTAGGAAGTTGGGGCTCGGCGCCCCCAGGCAGCGCTTGTCGGCGCGCGGCCCCTGCAGCCCTAGGCCCGGCCTCACGAGCCTGCTCACAAGCAGGCAGAGATAGCTGGCAGCCGCCTTGGTGTGAGGTGCGGCAGAGGCAGAGGCAGGGCTGACCAGCAGGGTGCCAGTTACTGTCGGACTCTGGGGGGTCTGCAAAAAAAAATTAAGCAGGTTCATTGATTAACAAATCCACCTAAGTGAAGCAGCAATCCGATCCGAGACCCCCCAGGTTATAATTTTCAAATCTTGCAGGGGGCCTCTTGTTGGGGACCTCCTTCCCCCGAGCATCCACCTTGTTGGCATGCACCTTCCGGACTGACTGGAGAAAGGGGAGCACGTGCTTTCTTGACCCCTAATTGGCTTCATTGGCTGCTGGCTTCAAAGCCGGCCGATGCCACCATTCAGCCGTCCTTCAGCCTTGTGGAGCCTCCATGCATTGACCTGGTATTGCAGTGCTTCCAGGACCGGTGCAAAAAAAAAAAAAAAAAAGCCTGTAGAGCAGAGGTTCCTGGTACCGGGCTGCGGCGGGTTGGGTGCCAGGTTGTGGCATGAGCCCCCCGCTCAGACCCCGATCTGTTAGCCCCGGCGAGTGGCTTCTGGGGTCACAGCTAAGCTTCCGGGGTCCAAGCCGGGGGGCGGGGGAGCCGTGAGAGGGAGGCAGCCGGCTCCGTGCTCCCTGTCCCGCTCCCATCAGACTGCGGTAAAAATAAGGTTGGGAACCACTGCTGTAGAGTTCCCATTTCTCAGCCTTTTCTCCGCAAATTTTCTCCCTCCCGTAGATCCTGCACCAAGACATTGTCTCATCACTACAGTTAGCTGTGGTATGCGCTTCTCCCTGCTCCGGCCAGACAGCACTGGCCTTTGGGACCCTACAAATCCCACTAGGACATGAATTCTCCCACCCAGCCCATGGCTGTGGGAGGTGGGGGGCTCGTGGCTGCCACAGCTGCCTACAACCTCTCTTCCAAATAGCTGTGGGGTTGAGGTCTGTGTTGTGAGGTTGGGCACAAGGGCCAGCTGATGGGCTGGCTGGTAATAGCGGTCCACCACTGATTTTCTTTGGACATACTACTTTTTGTCTCTGAGGACTTTCACAACATGGCTTCAGGAAGACTATGAGCTACCCAGAGGAGGCAGTCAGTCTCCATCCACCTGAGTGCAGGATTACTAATGCCAAGTGTTCAAACTATAATGAATCAGACCTTTAAGAGACCCCACTAAAATGTCTTTAAATGATTGGGAGGGTGGGGGTTGTTTGGTTGGGTTGGGGGTTTTTTTGTTAAATTCTTTAGTTCATTTTATTTGACCGGTAGTGTAACTAAGCAGGCCAACCATGCTGGCCACCAACTTAGTGAGAGTGGCAAAATAGCAGCTACCATTGCAGGCACAGAAGTCACCACTGCCCACACGCAACCCACAGCCCCAGATGCCCAACTGCCTTGTTATGCCTCTATTTATTTGGCTTGCTGAGCCATCAGGGTGCACTTGAGTCAGGGCTTTACATTTCTCTCTGCAATAATAAAGCTAGAAACTTACTTTTAAAATAAAAAGTTGACTTTCTCATTGAATTCTATGAAACCAGAAGCTTGATATTTAAGGAAAAAATGAAATCATGAGGTGGCAACACTGATTGAGGCTCCATTACAACACCAACCTACCACAGCCAAAATGTGGCAACAGACAGAACCCAACAGCATCACCTTGATGAGGTGACTCTGCAAGTTTTCAGACCCTATTGAAATGGATGTGGAATTTCTAATGCCACTGTATGATAAAGCACCCAAGGACTATGTACCTATTCCTTAATCTAGACTTGGCTGGTACCTGTAGCTAACGTAGCTCCGTTGGTGAGTAGCCAGCTATGACCTCCAGGTATACAGAGAGAGATCTTGGTAATGTGAGGTGCAGCATGATCTAGTGGATCAAAGATGGATCAGAGAACAAAGAACTCTCAAAATTTAATCTTAGTTTTGATACAGACAAATATTGTCTCAGCATTGCTGTTTTAATTTCTAGTTGCTATTTCCATAACAGAAGTCATAACTATGGCCTGTGTTTTAGTACTTGAAAATGAAAGGCAACAGTGAATGTGGGGAGTTGAAAATATAACTGAGTGGTTATTCTTGTTATTAAGGTATGAGTCAGAACAATGGACTGGGGAGGCAAGAACTCAGATTTTTAATCTCAGCTCTGCAACTGACTCACTATTTGGTCTTTTGCAAACAGTGTAATATTTCATTGTCTCAGCTTCCTTATTCATGAATTGGCATAATGTTTTTCTAACCTACCTCATGCAATGTTGTAAGAATTAATTAGTCACCTTGATCTTTCTGCCAATTATTTTTTCAACTCATGATAAACTTTTTATCCATTTACTAGAAGATTTCTTTTTAGAAATATCATTTAGATGATCCAACCCATAAAAATAAGAAATACATTATATCTGATCCTCAGTGTAACTTCAAAATTCTTTGCCCTCTTCTGTGGATAAGCCAAACAATGACTAACATTCAGTTCACTGTTCAATTATTTCTGAGCCATATTCATTTATATGTCACATTCAAACAGTAAGTCAAAGAACTTTCAGTTTAAATAAAGTTTAGAACATGGAATTATGGAATTAGTGATGTGAAAGGCTAAGGACAGATGTTACCCATAAATCAGTTTAAGTGATCAGAAACTGGTTTAAACCTGTAACAGAACAGAAACTGAGTGCGCATAACCAGTTTCAAAATGACTGAAACTTTGAAAATAAACCTGGTTGAATGCAGTACCTGATTTAGCTGATTTGGGTCAAACTGGTTTATGAAACTTCTGTCCCAGACTCCATCCTGGTTCAGATTAAATCACAGTCTCCCGGCGTCCCACCATGCTTTCCAGTCCTGGGCTGGGCTGTCTGCTCCAGTGAGCAAGACTGACTCTGCCCCTCTGCTCCCTAGCTGGAGCAGTGACGGCTGGCTGACAAAGGGGTGGGAGTGCAAACCCAGCTGGGGATGCAGCCCAGAGACTGTCCCCCACCCCAGGCAAACCCTGGCTGGAGTCTGGGGCCAGAGAGGGGGGTTAAGCACCCCTTCCCATGCTCAAATTTACTGCTGGCTATGATGGGACTGCAAACCCCAGGGCACCTGGAAACAGAAAGAGGAAGTGATGAGCAACTGCAGAGTCCTGCTGCTGTAATTTTGGGCTTCAAATCCCAGAGCCCTTGGGGGCAGCAGGAAGAGGAAGTGAACAGACAGCCTATGCTGGCTAAATACCATCAAGCCATGCTGTAGTGCCCCCTGGCTTCTGGCCTATGCCACTCCAGGCATGTGGCTACATTTCCTGAAACAGAGGTAAATGTCTGTTCACTTCTGGTTTAATCTCTGCAGTTTAGACTAACCTGCAAAAACTGAATCAATTGAGCCACAGGCTTTTTGACTGTGTATACTTAATCATAGGGTTCAGTTCATTCTAGAGCTCCAAACCATTTATCAGTTGTATTTGTGGGGCCCACCTGCTGGTGTTGTGAGTATGCTCCCACTCCGTGGTCTGGGCCCCTGACCCGCCTGCCATGACTTGATGGAATTACAGCTGAAAGGAGGAGTTCAGTGGTGTTCCCTTCCCCTGACCTGGAGACAGGATACTCACTGGCTTGCCCTGGTTGTTCCTGGGGCTCCGCCTCCCCTACACCCCATTCACTTGCCAACCATGCAAATATCCATGTCATCACGCCAACTCCGGGCTTCGGCTCATCTAGTGCCTCGAGGAGCCTCCTCAGCTGCGGATGGGAGCAAGGGCTTGAAGTTTAGCCTGCCCTCCCCTCTTCCTCCTTGGTCCATCCCATTCCCTACACAGGCCCTGGGCCTAAGATGCCTGCCTCAGGGCCAGGGTCGATAAGACTGGTCACATGTCCCCTGGGGATCTCTCATCCAGAAGCCTTTGTCTCAGGGACTGAGGTTAACAATGCCTTGGCTGGCTTCCAACTCTTGCCCTTGCCCATTTGCAAAGGAAAGTCAGGAACAAGACCTAAGAAGCCAGGCTAGGAAAATGTTTGCGAGCATAAAAGATATTAAAGTTTTCATAACTACTAATATCCATCAGGTTCAAAAATCTAAATATGAAAATATGAACTGGGAGCCAGATTTTGACAGCTTTTCAAACTTGAAAGCCAAATTCTGGTCCTTTTAAAGTCAAACTTTAACTCCATTCAGTTGTAGCAATGGTGTTCATTTTGTGGTTTTTACACTGTAATGCAAGTTTTGCTTAAGAAATGTCATTAAAAGCACCACCAAGAAAATATAATCCTAAGTGTACTCTTTAGAAAATTATAAAATGAACAGACCAGACACTTGTGTGACTATACCTTTGTAAGTTTCATGTGCAGTATTACTTGTTTGGAGATAATCAAGTTAGAGTGGGGAATTCACACCGAAAAAGAACAAAAGATTATAGAATCATAGAATCGTAGAAAATTAGGGCTGGAAGGGACTTCAGGAGGTCATCTGGTCCAATCCTCTACTCAAAGCAGGACTATCCCCCCATGGACCATCCCAGCCAAGGTTTTGTTTAGCTGGGTCTTAAAAACCTCCAAGCATGGAGATTCTACAACCTCTCTGGGTAACCTGTTCCAGTATTTTACTACCCTCCTAATGATTTTTTTCCCCCTAAAATCCAATCTAAACTTCCACTGCTGTAACTTGAGACCATTGCTCCTTGTTCTGTCATCTGCCACCATTGAGAACAGTCTAGCTCCATCCTCTTTTGAACCACTCTTCAGGTAGTTGAAAGTTGTTGTTAAATGCCCTCTCAATCTTCTCTTCTCTAGACTAAACAAGCCCAGTTCCCTCAGACTCTCCTCAGAAGTCGTGTCCTAGCTGCTTCATGATTTTGTTGCCTTCCACTGGACTCTCTCCAATTTGTCTGTATCCTTTCTGTAGTGGGGGCCCCAAAACTAAACACAATACTTGATGTGAGCTCATCAAGTGCTGAATAGAGGGGAAGAATTACTTCCTTTGACCTGCTGGCAATACTTCTAACAATGCAGCCCAGTATGCCATTACCCCTCTTAGCAACAAGGGCACACTGCTGACTCATATCCATCTCTATTGTCCACTATTAACCCCCAGGTCCCTTTCAGCAGAGCTGCTGCCCAGCCAGTCAGTCCCTAGCCTATACTGGTGCATGGGATTATTCTGTCCTAAGTGCAGGACTTTGCACTTGTCCTTGTTGAACCTGATGACATTCCTTTTGGCCCAATCCTCCAGTTTGTCTAGGTCACTCTGAATCCTAGCCATACCCTCCAGCATATCTACTACTCCCCCCAGCTTGGTGTTATCTGCAAACTTGCTGAGGGTGCATTCTACGCCATCTTCCAGGTCATTGATGAAGATATTGAACCAAACTGTCCCCAGGACCAAGCCCTGGGGCACTACACTTGATACCTGCTGCCATCTAGACACTGAGTCATTGATTACTACCCTCTGAGCCCAAAGTTTCAGCCAGTTTTCTATCCACCTTCCAGTCCATTCATCCAGGCCCATACTTCCTTAGTTTGCCTGTGAGAGTGTTGTGGGAGACTGTATTCAAAGCCTTGCTAAAATCAAGGTATACCACATCCACTGTTCCCCCCTACATCCACAGAATCAGTCATCTCATCATAGAAGGCAATCAGGTTGGTCAGGCATGACTTGCCGTTGGTGAATCCATGCTGACTGTTCCCAATCACCTTCTCAAAGTGCTTAGAAATGGATTCCTTGAGGATCTGCTTCATGATTTTTTCATAGACTGAGGTAAGGCTGACTGGTCTGTAGTTCCCTGGATCCTCCTTTTTCCCTTTCTTAAATATGGGCACTATGTTTGCCCTTCCTGATCACCATGAGTTTTCAAGATGATGGCCACTGGCTCTGCAATATCAGTCAACTCCCTCAGCACCCTCAGGTGCATCCCATCTGGCCCCATCGACTTGTACACATCCAGCTTTTCTCAACAGTCCCTAATCTGTTCCTTTAACACTGTTGGCTGTTTACCTCCTCCCCATCACTCTGCTGCCAGGTGCAATAGTCTGGGAGCTGACCTCACCTGTGTAGACTGAGGTGAAAAGACATTAAGCCGTTCAGGGGTGTAGGTTGTAGATAAAAGAAGACAAAGCCGTGCTGGCAACACTACCTGCACAGCCAGGCATTGATCTGCAGTGTGCATCCGCTCCTGCCTGAGTCCTTTCCCTTAACCAGAAGGATTGAAGAGAACACCACCTGGGCCCCCATCCCCTTCACTTTTGCAGCAAGAGCCCTGTAGTGTCTTTTGACCTGCCCTTGGCAGTATCATTGGTGCTCACATAAATGAGGAGCGTGGGGTAGTAGTCAGAGGGCCAGATGAGTCTCAGTAATACCTTTGTGACATCTTAAATCTGGGCTTTGGGCAAGTTGCAGACTTCCCAATACAACAGGTCAGGTTAGAAGATGGATTCCTCCAGCCCCTGCAGAAGGGAGTCCCCAACCACCATAACCCTTCACTTTTTCTTGGTGGTGGTCATTTTGATCCTTCCCACCTTGGGGAGGCCTGACCTGTCCTCCTCCACCAATTGAATGTGCTTCTTGCCCAAAGCACCCAAATCTTTGCTGCTTAATGAGAAATATTTTAAGCTCTGGATGGAGTTCCTTTTTGTCCCTAGTGTCAGAACTTTGGGAGATGCACTGAATCACTGACCAAGCTGCATTTTGTTTTTGGTTCAATTTTACCAAGTTTGAGGTCTGTGTAAACTCCAGGTTACCAATATAGTGACAGCTATAGATACCTTGGGTCACTGCATTTTCCTTTTTAGTCAGATTCTCTGCTACTATGTTCCACAGCTAGGATTCTGCCAATTTGGCCACTGGAGCATCAGGAATGAGTCAGGATTCTGACCATTATAATATGCATATGTATTAGTGGTGGGATCACAAAGTGGATTTGGGTCAGCTATGAAGGTGATATGGCAACAGGTGGAGAAGGACAGTATTGCAGACCTATAATAAGTATTCACTACCTTACTTCAGGCTACTTTCCAGAGATGATCCTGGAGCTGCAGCAACAGATTACCACCAGGGGTTCTCCCCTTACGGTGCTGACAGAAGTGAAATGTTGTTATGTGGTCAACAACTGAAAGCACTCTACAGCTGTGCACTTACAGAAGTGTACAGTGGCAGAGCACTTTAAAAAGTGCACAATCAAGTGACAAATGAACTCGTATTAAGTGAAGGTTAAGATGAAAGTGCTCCAAAGTGTAGCACCTTCATTAACTTCTGTTAGCGTGCACTGGGAGCAGGGCTAGGCTAAAGCAATTCAGCCCAGGCCCTGGTGCTGTCTTCAGGAAGGGGTGGGTGAGGGGAGAGAGGGGGGCAGAGGAAAAGAGGTTCCATCTGTGGTTTGCCCAGTCTGCGCTAAGGAGTCAGGTGAGTGGATTGGAGCCCCCCACCTCAGGGGTCTCCAATCCACCTGCCCTCCACTTCGGCATAAGCTGGGTAAGCCCAAGGATGGACCTCCCTCCCTGCCTTCTCCCCGTCCCATCCTGAGGCAGCACTGGAGCTGGGGGAGGGTGGTGACAGGACTAGGGAAAGAGGCTGCAGACATGCAGCTGCTCTCACTGGATCAGCTCCAAAGTAGAGTTTGATTCTCCACCCTCCTGATCCAAGTGCAAATGTCTGTTGTGTTAGGAGGGTCAGTTTAACTCATGTCACTTTCTGTGAAGTGCCATAAGTTAGACCAGGAAAATGAACATCTATCAGAGAATAGAAATGTCACCATGTGGAAGCTCACTGTCACTGGTTGCTATTTATCAGTAACTATCTAGTTTGATGTAGATCAACTGTCAAAGGATAGTGATGCTATTCATTGGGTGCCATTGCCTTCTTTACTATGTTGAATTCTTTACTATGCTGTGCCTGGCTTGTGGTGATCAGACCTGAGGAAGAATGTCTTGCATTTGAAAGCTTGTCTAACTATCTCAACTACATAGTTGGTCCGATAAAAGATATCATCCTAAGAAACCCTTGCCTCCCACATACTTTCTGGACCACAAGGGTTACAACATCACTCTTATACTACCTTAACAAAGAATGTATTAAAGACGTAATATGGACTGTATTACAGCCTTATCAGTTAGGGAACTGTGATATGCCCAAACTCACAAATGCCTGTAAGCAGGGCTCTTAAAACATTTCTCCCTCTTCATCTCCTAGGAAGCTGCAAAAATGGGAAAACCAGGATGATATGCAACGCTGCTATTTATCAGGATGGTGTTCCTTCAAGGGAAACCCTAGCTATTATATAGGCAGCCCCTAGAAGGCAGCATTGCCTTGCAATGTATATGCCAAAACAGAACACCATTTTCTGTTTCTTATGTAACACCTATAGCACATGATGCTCAGCCATATACAGTGTACTCCATTTAAGTGAGTAGACTTAGGACTGAAAAAGGGCTGTGTACTTATCCACAGTATGCACTTACCCAAACTTAATGTTAAGAGTTTTTATGAAATACACAGCTCTTTCAATACTCTGGTATTGATGGCCTCAAAACTGACCAGCTTCCCTCATTTTTCAAGGCTTCTAATGGTCAATTTGGGGGCTTTTATTAGAGGAAAATGAAGGGAGGAAGCAGTCACGGAACTGGCTGCTGTTATTTGCAAGGTTTCTAATAGCAACCCCTTTGACAGCAGTTTTCCCTTCACTGTTTTTGGCTCAAATAGAGTACAATCAAGTTGCAAAGTAGACAGCATGCCTGAAGGATGCTATGTACTTAAGTGATTTATATGCTTAACCAATATGCACACAACACATTACTATAAAAGTAAATTGGAACTGGCATCATCTTACACAGTTAAACAAATGATTCATATATCTGGTATACATGTAAGTGGAGTATACTATAAATAAGATTCTGACGGAACTGGTATGAAAAGGGTTAACTGGTATAAAGGGTTAACTATACTGGGGAAATGATTTAATATGCCCTGCAAACTCTGTGAATGTTGGAGACAAGGGTAGCCTGATTTTGGCAGTTCACCCCCTATAATTTAATTGTATCTAAAACCTCAGTGGATTAATACATTTCTGAGCCAAAACATATTTTCTGTTGAGTTTTCTGAATTTGCCACTACAGTAAGCTTATTTGCTGTGCTGTAGGTGTGATTCTTTAACTCACATGGTACCAAGATGTGGGTGAGAAATGGTATGGTAAATCGTGAGGGAGTAGGAGCAGCAAGCAACACAGCATGAGGGTTGGCATATGTGACTGTTGGTTTTGATACTTTAGGGAAATAAAACCTTTATAGACTCTAAGCCTCTGGAATGGGTTATCTTGAGTGGGGGAGTTACAAGGGAGGGAAGGGAGGTGATGGAGATGTCAAGTGTGGTCAGTGGTTGTGCAATATGATACTACATGGAAATAAGTCTTTGAATTTGGCACATTTCGAGTGCGCTGTATGGAAAAATGGGGTTAAATGCTGACTAGGCAAAAAAGGTCCCGGCTCAGCCAAGCATGGTGGCAGCCAGCTGGTGCCAGGGGAAAACAGCTAAATCCTTCTGTGTGGTTGCACTGGAATACAGCATATCATAATAGCAGAGCTCCCTTCTGCAGCATTTTCAGGTTGGCTGCTGAAACAGAAGTTTCAAAATGTGTTTCTGATCTTCCTGCTATAATGATTATGTGACTCCAGGAATATGAACTCACTACTTCCTGATTTTCAAATGGGGCATGCTTACCTGTTTGTCAGATCTTAATGGGGAGGTAACATTTGGCCAAGATGTCTGTAGAGTAGTGAGGTTCTCACGTGTGGTGGCTGACCTGGTTGCAATCCCACTGCTGGAGATTTCCCAGCTTGCTGTATTTGGACTGAACAAATAGATCTTGTGTGCATAAAGATGCATCAAAGCACTGGCTATGCTTTGGTCTGTTAGGCTCAGTTCTGGAGTACAGCTCATCCCATCTGTTGCTCCTGCTGAGATCTGGGATGCAGCAGTTTAGCTGCGGAGCTAAACCTCACCCCTCCCAATCTTCCCAATAGTTTAAAGACATTCTTTTCCTGAGCTCCTTCCTGATGGGTATTCTGTTTACAGTTCCCCATTGAGACACCAGAATTTACTACAAAGGAAATTGGAGGCATTGCAAATTAACCACTTAAACCCAGGCATGCATTTTATTCCTAGAGAAACAGCTTCTTGTAAAAATAGCAAAATGTAAACACCAAAGCTCTCTGTTGTCCTTTCTATTCCAAGAGCCCTCTAGGTACCTTTCATGGTATTAGTGTTCTTCTGCCACCTTCTTAGTCTCCATGTTATCTCTTTCTTTGCCCCAACAACAAGCTCTCTTGTGTTTATTTAGGTTAAATGGAGAATATATTTTGGTTTGCTTTGTGGTTGTTCTTTTTGTTTTCTTTGAGAACTCCTTTTAAAACTTCTTTTGTTTATTCATTCTTCTGGGAATTTCCAGTGCTAAAATTCCTTCCTTCCCAGACCACCTGGAATGACCAGTTTCTTAGTCCATCTCTTTTATCAGGGCAGTCATTCCATGATAACAACTCCTTTGATTACCCAGTAACTGTTTTCTGGACAGGTTATGTGATATACAACATGATTTTTTATTGGCAAATGGTTGATGGAACACATACAGAGTAGCAGAGTCATATACACAATTAATAAAATCATTTGACAAGCATATTGTTGGGCCAAGTCCTATTTCAGCTTAAGGGGTATATTTGCGTGGTGGGAAGTACACTTCCACTTTGAAGTACACTTCCAGCTTTCACTGATCTCTGTTTCTACTTCTCTCTCATCTTCCACATCTTTGGTAGAAATGGCTGTTCAGGAGGATGAATGTTCTTGACTTGATGGTCTGCTTGGCCCAGTGGCAGTTTTTCTGCAGGGCTTCAACCTCCCCTATGCCCTAGTTTCATAGTTTCTAGGGTCGGAAGGGACCTGAGTAGAACATCTAGTCCGACCCCCTGCCATGGCAGGAAAGAGTACTGGGGTCAAACGACCCCAGCAAGGTCTAACCTCCTCTTAAAGACCCCCAGGGTAGGAGCCAGCACCACTTCGCTTGGAAGTTGGTTCCAGACCCTAGCCGCCCTGACAGTGAAGTAGCGCCTCCTGATATCTAACCTAAACCTACCCTCTGCCAGCTTGTGACTGTTATTCCTGGTCACTTCTGGCAGTGCTCGGGGGAACAGGGACTCCCCCAGTGCCTGCTGATCCCCCCTGACTAGTTTATAACAGGCCACTAGATCCCCCCTCAGCCTTCTCTTGTGGAGGCTGAACAGGTTCAGGTCCCGTAGCCTCTCCTCGTAGGGCCTGCCCTGCTGCCCCCTGATCATGCCAATGGCCCTCCTCTGGACCCTCTCCATGCTGTCCACATCCCTCCTGAAGTGCGGCGCCCAGAACTGGACGCAGTACTCCAACTGTGGCCTGAACAGTGCCGCACAGAGGGGGAGGATCACCTCCTTGGACCTGCTTGAGATGCATCTGTGGATGCATGACAAGGTACGGTTGGCCTTCCTGACTGCATCCCCACACTGCCGGCCCATGTTCCTCTTGGCATCAATGATGACTCCAAGATCCTTTTCCGCCTCTGTACTGACAAGAAGGGAGTTCCCCAACCTGTAGGTATGGTGCCGGTTCTTCCTCCTCAGGTGCATCACTTTGCACTTGTCAGTGTTGAATCCCATCCTATTCTCATCCGCCCACCCTTGTAACCTGTCTAGGTCCAACTGTAGCCTATTGCTCCCTTCTAGCGTGCCCACATCCCCCCACATCTTAGTGTCATCCGGGAATTTGAACAGGGTGCTTTTTACCCCCTCGTCCAAGTCACTGATGAAGATGTTGAACACTGCGGGCCTGAGGACCGAGCCCTGCGGAACCCCACTGCCCACATCCCTCCAGGCTGAAAATGACCCATCCACCACCACTCTCTGGGTGCGGCCCTCCAGGCAGTTGGTGACCCATCTCACTGTGTGGGTTTTGACACAACAGTCCCCCAGTTTCTTAATGAGAACAGGGTGAGAGACAGTGTTGAAGGCCTTCCAAAAGTTCAGGAAGACTATGTCCACTGCTACCCCTGCATGTAAGGATTTGGTGATCTGATCATAGAAGGCCACCAGGTTGGTCTGACAGGACCTGTCACTGATGAACCCGTGTTGGTTGCCCCTAAGCATGAAATCCCCTGATGGCCCCTTGTGGATGTGTGCCAGAATAATTTTCTCGAACAACTTGCCTAGGACCGTGGTAAGACTAACTGGCCTATAGTTTCCCGGGTCCACCTTCTTACCCTTTTTGAAGATGGGAACCACGTTGGCCCTCTTCCAGTCCTCTGGCACCACACCAGAGCACCACGAGTACTCGTAAAGCCATGCCAGGGGTCCTGCAATGACCTCAGCCAATTCCTTTAGTACTTTAGGGTGGAGATTGTCTGGACTGGCTGACTTGAATATGTCCAGTCCCTCCAGAAGCTCCCTAATTAGTTCCTCACTAACCCTTGGCCTAGGTGTGCATCCCATGGGGCCTGGGGGGCGGGGGCCCAGTGAGGGGGTGGCTGTTCCAGTCCCTGCTTAGGAAGATGGAGGCAAAAAAATCATTAAATATGTTGGCTTTGTCGTCTGGTGTGACGACCAAATTTCCTAACATGTCCTGTAGGGACCCCACATTACCCGGAACCTTCTTTTTACCCCCTATGTATTTAAAGAAGGACTTCTTATTGTCCTTAATCCGGGAAGCTAGTCCCAGTTCCAACCCTGCATTGGCCTTCCTGACTGCCGCCCTACATCCCCGAGTAACTGCAGTATAGTCATCCCTCCTTTCCATTGGGTGTACGCCTCCCTTTTAGCTAGGAGACATTCCCAAATGCTTTTGGTGAGCCAGGGGGGCTTGTGTGCCTTCCTGCTCCCTTTCAACTGCGTTGGGATTACCTCCTTTTGGGCTTGGAGGTAATGCCCCTGCCCCTTTCCTCTCAAGTTGATGGTCACTATTCTTCACAGATGGCAAATGGAAACTATCCTTGGTCTCTTTCTTCCCAGTCTTTAACTCACAGCATCTTGTTCTTCTGCTTCACCAGTTCAGCTACTATACAATCACTCTCACCAGAGCAAACAACAAGTATCTCACTGCACTCACTCCCATTTCTTCCCTTGTGGGTCTCTGGCATTTGACCCAGACCTTCTCAATTATTCCCTCTTTGGGAATCAGGTCCTGCTTCTTTAGTAACTCTAAATCAAATCTTTGACAAAGGATTTTTTCCTTTTTCTGTCCCCCCAGTATTCCTCTCCAATATTTCATAGATTTCATAGACATTTGGGCTGGAAGGGACCCCGGAGGATCATTGAGTCCAGCCCCCTGCCCCAGGGGCAGGAAGTCAGCAGGGTTCATGGGATCCCAGCAAGATAAGCATCCAAATGTGTCTTGAAGGCATTCAAAGTGGGTGCTTGAACCTCTTCCTGCAGCAGTCTATGCCAAGACTTGGGGGCTCGGATAGTGAAGAAGTTCTTTCTTATGTCCAGCCTGAATTAGTCGCGGCGGAGTTTGTGACCATTCAATCTTGTCATCCCTTGGGGTGCTCTGGTGAACAGACATTCCCTCAAATCCTTGATGAGCACCCCTGATAAATTTATAGGTGGCCACAAAATCACCCCTGAGCCTGCGCTTTTCCAGGCTGAAGAGCCCCATGGCTCTCAGCCTCTCATCATAAGCTCTGTTTTCTTGACCTCTGATCATGCGCGTGGCTCTCCTCTGCACCCTCTCAAGCTTCTCCACATCCTTTTTGAATTGTGGAGCCCAAAACTGGATGCAGTACTCCAGCTGTGGCCTCACCAAGGCCGAGTACAACAGGAGAATGATGTCCCAGGATTTGCTTGAGAAGCACCTATGTTTTATCACTTTTCTAGCCACAGCATCACACTGAAAGCTCATGTTCATCTTGTGGTCAATCAAGACCCCCAAGTCCCTTTCATCTGTAGTGCTAGCCAGCATAGCACTGCCAAGCCTATAAGCATGCTGCAGGTTTTTCCTCCCAAGGTAGAGAGCCTTGCATTTTTCAGTGTTGAACACCATCAGCTTCTCGTCCTCCCATTTGCTGAACCTGTCAAGATCTGCCTGGATCACCCTCCTGTCCTCAGGTGTGGATGCTTTACTCCAGAGTTTGGTGTCTTCAGCAAACTTGGCCGGTCTGCTTCTGACACCAATGTCCACATCATTGATAAAGATGTTAAATAGTATAGGCCCTAGGACAGAGCCTTGAGGGACCCCACTGGTCACAGCACACCAAGACAATTGGCACCGATCGACCACTTACCCCCTGGGTCTTACCGCAGAGCCAGTTCCACAGCTAGCGTATCATGGTGAGGTCAAGGCTGCAGTTGGCCAGTTTAGCCAAGAGGTGATTGTGGGATACCAGATGGAAGGCTTTTTTAAAGTCAAGATATACAACGTCGACCTCTTCCCCCTTGTTCAGGTGATAAGTCACCTGGTCATAGAAGGAAATGAGATTGGTCAGGCAAGACCTACCCACAACAAACCCATGGTGGGTATCCCTCAGGATATTGCTTTCAGCTAGTCTGTTAACGATGGCCTCTTTGATAATCTTTTCCAAGACTTCCTCAGGATAGAGGTCAGGATGATTGGCCTGTAGCTTGCCAGATCTACTTTCCTGCCTTTCAAGAAGATAGGTATGATACTGACCCTCTTCCACTCATCAGGCACTACACCAGAGCACCAAGAGCTCTCGAAGATCTGTGCCAGGGGCTGAGCTATGAAGCTTGCCAGCTCCCTGAGTACCCTTGGGTGTAACCCATCAGGGTTGACTGACTTGAAAGTAGCCAGCCTGTCAAGGTGTTCCTTCACGAGGTCAGCTTAAATGGAGGGCAAGGAATCCCCCTCACCTGGGCCTCCCTGACCCATAGTGGGCAGGAGCGTCCCATGGGACTGGTGAAAAACTGATGTAAAGTACCCATTTAGCAAGTTTGCTTTTTCTTGGGCATTGGTTGTCAGTTGCCCCATCTGGTTTAGCAGGGGTCCAATGTTGCCCTTGCTTTTCCTCCGGCTCCCCACATATCTAAAAAAGTACTTTTTATTTTCCTTGATATTTGTAGCTAGCTGCAGTTCCATCACAGCCCTGGATTTCCTGATTTGCTCTCTGCAGGTCTGGACTAGAGCAGAGTATTTTTCCTTAGTGGTGGTTCCAGTCCTCCATCCTTTGTAGGTCTTCCTTTTCAGATGTAGGAGTTCCTCCAGTTCCCTGGAGAGCCAAGGGGCTGCCGTGTCCTTTTGCTGCCTTTCTTCTGAGATGGGATGGACTTTGCTTGCGCATCCAGGATTGCTCCCTTGAGGAGCAACCACTCATCCTGAAATCCCCTCACCATTGGGTTGTGGCCTTTTAGGGCCTCTCTGACCAGCCTCCTTAGCTTGTCAAAGTCAGCTTTCCTGAAGTCGAGGACTTCTGTATTACTGACTGACTTGCCAGCTTTGCGGCAGATGGTGAAGGTGATCAACTCGTGGTCACTGTCACCCAGCTTCCCTTTGATCGTTAGGTCGCTGATTAGGTCATCCCCAGTTGCCAGTATGAGGTCAAGCAGTGCTTTAACTCTTGTCAGCCTGTAGACTTCCTGCATATGAATGAATTAAATCAAAGAAGGTGCTTCTTAGCTGTGGCCCGCAATCCCTGTTATTACTTTATAATTCAGAATTCACAAGTAAATCCCTTGGATTTCTTTTCTCTCCTCCTGGGTATGCTCTGCCATAGACTCTGGGCCTCTACTCAGTTGTCCTCACCAGCAGGGCAGAATCATTCTTTCCTTTAGGCCGGTTGCCTCAGTTTCCCTCTCACTTACCACTCTTCCTGGTATGTCAGCTCAATTTCTCTCTCTCTTTATCCCTCCTTCACTCAACTGGTGTATACCAACTGTTTCCCAATGGGGTTCTTCTTTTTCAAGGTCCCACCTTGGGTTTCTGTTGGGACAACCCTCAGTGGCACTCTCTCCTGTTCTGGTTTACTTCTCTTTTGGGGAGGGACAATCCTCGATCAGGCTTGTCTTGGTCCCGGAAGCTTCTGAGGGTCTGGTGTTTGGGTGTTCTTTGGAGATCTCTCTTCCTGCAGACTCTGGTGGTATTTTCCCACACTGAGGAGCCTGAGGGCCAATCAGGGTTGGTTCCCTGAAGCATGTGTCCTCGTGCTCCTGGGATTGCTGGCAGCTGTGGTTCTTTGTGCTCTGGAGCTGTGATGCATGTCCAGACCCAGAAGGGTGAGTTTCTGGTTGGCACGGCCAGTCCCACAAGAACATGGCAGGGCTGGGGCCCTGTCCCTGCAACAATCTGTAAAAACATACATACAATAATTTCTGGCATTTACAGAGAGTTTAGATTCTATATACACCTGTGTAGCTACATTGCCATGTACCATCCTTTTCAGTAGGGTGTTTGAAGCAGCCTTCTTCCTAGCACCAGGCTATAGGCTGTCTCCTTAAAGCTGCCCCACCGAGCAGCCAAGAGAGGAAGATGTGTTTTCTCAGGAAAAGGAAAGCCAATGGAGCATGACTCAATGAAAGAGATGTTGCCCTAAAAGCAACGGGTCTTAGCTTCAGCTCTAGTGGAATAGAAACTAGCCTACTGCTGTTTATCCACTTTATCCAAAAAATATTAAATAGAGGATACAGAGAAAAACCCAGGGCCCTCTCCTTTGAGAGCAAATGTCCTGATCCACATTACCATTAGCTTGCTTGGGCTTGCTGCCCAGTGGGCCTGAAAATGATTTTTAAAAATATGTACCTTAGAATTACAAACAAGCACAAATATAAAGAAGCATGTGAACAAAGTACCAGAGTGATTTTTATTCTCTTCCACCAAGGAAGCCCTTTTTTAAAGCTTTTGTTGTTACAGGATATTGTTGCCCTTTAGAGCTACACTTACCCTAGAGATTTTACAAATTCCTGTATTTTCTACTTTGGTAGTACTCTAAGTTTATCCACTATGTAAAAGCTAGACTGATGGCTTCTGAAACAAATTTTCTTCCATTAAGTTTCAGAAGCCACTGCATGAAAACATATAACACCTAGCCATTGTGTTGGCAAGATTGGCTGAAAATCCAAAGATACTCATAAATATGTCCTGTCATCCACAGCTTACAGATAATGTACACTAAGGCACACACCACTTTGAGGCCCAACGACTTGATACCGAGGAGGAATTGCAGTAATGGAGGAAAGAGAAGGAAACCAACCCAGGGCTGCGAACCCCACTCCCTGGCACAACATGTCTCCATTGCCGAAGAATGTACACATCCAGAATTGGGCTCCTCAGACACTTGAGGACCCATCAAGCCTGATGGACTTCATCCTTGACTTCAAGGGACCGCTACTGACCAACAGATAATGACTTATCTGTGCACTCTCAGGTGAGGCATGTGAGGTGCGACAGGAAAACTGCTCTTGCTCATCTGCAGTGTTTTATCTAGCAAGTGTTTCATAGATTTCATAGACTTTAGGGCTGGAAGGGACCTTGGAAGATCATCGAGTCCAGCCCCCCGCCCAAAGGGCAGGAAGTTAGCTGGGGTCATAGGATCCCAGCAAGATAAGCATCCAATTTGCTCTTGAACACAAAGGTGTTCAATGTAGGTGCCTGAACCACCCCCGATGGCAGGCTATTCTAGACCTTGGGGGCTCGGACAGTAAAGAAATTTTTCCTTATGTCCAGCCTGAAATGGTCTTGTAGTAGTTTATGACCATTCAACCTCATCATCCGTTGGGGCACTCTGGTGAACAAACGTTCCCCCACATACTGGTAGTCACCCCTGATAAACTTGTAGGTGGCCATCAGATCACACCTGAGCCTGTACTTTTCGAGGCTAAAGAGTCCCATGGCTCTCAGCCTGTCATCGTAAGGTCTACTTTCCTGACCTCTGATCAGGTGCGTGGCTCTTCTCTGGACTCTCTCAAGCTTCTCCACATCCTTTTTGAATTGTGGAGCCCAAAACTGGACACAATACTCCAGCTGTGGCCTCACCAAGGCCGAGTACAGGGGGAGAAGGACATCCTGGGATTTGATTGAGAAGCATCTATGGATGCAAGCCAGCGTTTTGGTCACTTTACTAGCTGCAGCATCACATTGCAGGCTTGTGTTCATCTTGTGGTCAATGATGACCCCCAAGTGCTAGCCAGTGTATTCCCTAGCAAGTGCTATTCCCTAGTGCTAGCCAGAGTAGCACTGCTGAGCCTATAAGGATGCTGCAGGTTTTTCCTCCCAAGGTGGGGAACCTTGCATTTTTCGGTGTTAAACGCCATCAGGTTCTCATCCGCCCATTTGCTGAGCCTGTCCAGGTCAGCCTGGATCACCTGCCTGTCTTCTGGCGTGGATGCTTTGCCCCAAAGTTTGGTGTCATCGGCAAACTTGGCCAGTCCGCTCCTGACTCCAATGTCCACATCATTAATGAAGATGTTGAACAATATGGGTCCAAGGACAGAGCCTTGAGGGACCCCACTGGTCACAGGACACAACGATGAGTGACTGCCATCAATTACTACCCTGTGGGTCCTACTGCAAAGCCAATTTCCCAGCCAGCGGATCATGGTGGATCCAAAGTCACAATTCGCCAGTTTCGCCAAGAGGTGATCATGGGATACCACATTGAAGGCTTTTTTGAAGTCAAGATATATGACATCAATCTCTTCTCCCTTGTCCAGGTGATAGGTCACCTGGTCGTAGAAGGAAATGAGATTGGTCAAGCAAGACCTACCCACAACAAACCCATGCTGGCTATCCCTTAGGATGTTGGGGTCGGTCAGTCCATTAAGGATGGCCTCTTTAATAAACTTTTCTAAGATCTTCCCTGGGATAGAAGTCAGGCTGATGGGCCTGTAGTTAGCCGGATCCACTTTCCTCCCCTTCTTGAAGATAGGCACCACATTGGCCTTCATCCAGTCTTTGGGCACTACACCAGAGCGCCAGGAGTTCTCAAAGAGCCGTGCCAGGGGCTGGGCTATGATGCTCGCCAGCTCTTTGAGTACCCTGGGGTGTAGATTGTCAGGGCTGGCTGACTTGAAGGTGTCCAGCTTCTCAAGATTTTCCTTCACAAGGTCAGCATTAATGGAGGGCAGGGGATCTCCCTCACCTGGACCTCCCTGTCCCATAGCGGGCATGGGCATCCCATGGGATTGATGAAAGACCGACACAAAGTACCCATTTAATAAGTTGGCTTTTTCCTGGGCGTCAGTTGTCAGTTGCCCCATCTGGTTCAGCAGGTGTCCAATGTTGCCCTTGCTTTTTCTCTGGCTCCCCACATATCTGAAAAAGGTCTTTTTATTGTCCTTGATGCTCAAAGCTAGTTGGAGTTCAGTTGCAGCTTTGGCTTTCCTGGTTTGCTCCCTGCAGGACTGCACCAGTGCAGAATAATCCTCCTTGGAGGTTAATCCCATTCTCCATCCTTTATAGGCCTTTCTTTTTCACCTCAGGAGGTCTGGTAGGTCCCTGGAGAGCCAGGGGAGCTGCTGTGCCCTCTTTCTGCCTTTCCTCTGAGATGGAATAGACTTAGCTTGTACATTGAGGATCACTCCCTTGAGGAGCAACCACTCTTCTGGAACTCCCCTCTCCCTTGGGTCATGGTCCCTTAGGGCCTCACTGACCAGCCTCCTGAGCTTGACAAAGTCGGCTTTCCTGAAGTCAAAGACTTTTGTGTTGCTGATTGATTTACCAGCTTTACGGCGGATGGTTTCATAGATTTCATAGACATTAGGGCTGGAAGGGACCTCGGGAGATCATTGAGTCCAGCCCCCTGCCCAAAGGGCAGGAAGTCAGCTGGGGTCATAGGATCCCAGCAAGATAAGCATCCAAGCATGGTGAAGGTGATCAGCTTGTGGTTGCTGTCACCCAGCTTCCCATCGATTACTAGGTCGCCAGTTAGGTCATCCCCAGTAGCCAGTACCAGGTCAAGCAGCGCTTTGCCTCTTGTTGGCCCACAGACTTCTTGAGTCAGGTAGAGGTCATCCACACACAACAGGAGGCTTTGCAACCGCTGAGTGCTTTTGCTGAGTGATCCTGCCATGAGATGTCTTTGTATTTGAAGTCACCCATGACAACCATGGTCCTGGAGCATGCAGCCTCAGCCAGTTCCTCGGCAAACTCCTGGTCAAGCTCAGGGCTTTGGGTGGGAAGTCTGTAGTAGACTCCCAGTGTTGTGTCCCCTGTGCCATGTTCCCCACAGATTTTAACCCAGAGGGTTTCCAGTCATTCACCCTGGTCACCAATGTCAGGGACACGTAGCTTTCCTTAACATAGAGAGCTACACCTCTGCCCCTTTTATCTACTCAGTCCCTCCTGTACAGGGTATAGCCATCTATACCCGAGGTCCAGTCATGAGTTGAGTCCCACCAGGTCTCTGTTATCCCTATGACATCATAATTATTTGCCTTGAGCAGGAGGACAAGCTTCTCATGCTTGTTCCCCAAGCTCCTGGCATTTGTGCACAGGCAGGCAAGTGTCCCCTTGGGGGCTTTTGCCTTGCCCACAGATTGTACCAGGGCTGGGGCAGGGGTGGGATCCCTTAAGTGGCTTGGCCTGCTGGCTTTGCAAGGGTTGCTCATTGGGCCAGAAGTGGCGGTAGTCTCCCCATTGCCCAACGGGCTTAGTTTAAAGCCTGGTGGAGCAGGTCAGCCAGTCTAGCTGAGAAGAGCCTCCTCCCCAGGGGAGAGAGGTGGAGGCCATCTCTTCCCAGAAGCTCATTGCCTCTCTCGCCAAAGAGCAGGCTGTGGCCATGGAAGCCAAAGCCTTCCCAATGACACCAGCGCCACAGTCTTTGGTTGACTACGTGGATCCTCCTCTCCCTCCTCAGCCCATAGCCCGAGACTGGGAGGATCGACGAGAATACCACCTGTGCCACCAGACCTTTTAGCCCCACTCCCAAATCCCTGTAGTGCCTCATGACCCGGCTGGGAGCACTCTGAGCCGTGTCATTGGTGCCCACATGAATAAGGAGCATAGGATAGTGGTCTGTGGGCCGGAGGAGCTTAGGGATCTTCTCCACAATGTCCCAGATGCGGGCTCCTGGGAAGCAGCAGACTTCCTGGGCTAAGGGGTTGGAGCGGCAGATTGCCCCCTCAGTCCCCCTCAGGATAGAGTCCCCCACAGCAAACACCTTACGTTTTGTCTTGGGGAGAGCGGGGGCGGTAGCTGCAGTTGAGCCTGTGTTGCCTGTGAGAGCTGGCAACTCAGCAGGCTTTGCTGGAGCAGCAAGAGGTGTGTACCTGTTGCTAAGCTCCGGCGGGGCAGGGGTCTTGGTGCGGCGGGCTTTAGGGCCCTTAACCACCTTGGTCCATGCCCCTGACTGGACAGAGTGGGAGGTCCCAGAGTCCTCCTTTGTCCTGGAAGGAGACTGTGGTCTACCCTCCGGCTCCCAGGGGAGAAGGACCTGGCAGTAGGAGTCACAGTTCCTGATGAAACACAGCTCCTCCAGCTGCCATGCCAGAGACCCCAAAAGGGAGCAGACCCCACATGGGGAGGTAGCCATGCTCCCAGGCACAAACCTGAAAAAGGGACAGGCAGCCTGAGCAGCTGAGAGCCAAGGGCTCCGTCTGCATGGAGTCTGGAACCATGGGCTCCGTCTGGGTGGCCATCTCTGAGGTGCCTGGGGGGGGGGCCGCAGCCCAAGGGGACTCTCGGCGTGCGACGCGTGCCCATCCCTGTCATGCCTCTGGTAGGCTGGCTATGGCTGGGGCTGTCTACCCTGGGGCTAACTCACGCACTGGCAGACAAGCACGCCTGTTTGCACAGCCTGTTTATGTGGCTCCAGTCGGGTGGCTCCCTGGGGGCTGGGCAAAGTAGGGGTCTGGGCGGGGCTTGACCCGGCCCAGCTCCATGCAGCCACCTCCTCCCACTCAGTGAGGGGTTAACTCCCTCCCACCATGGGCCCCGCTTGCCTCCAGCTGTGCTGGGGGTTGATGTGGGGTTCATGAACACCCATATATACTGTACCTACAGGGTGTGCAATGCCAGGACTCTGTGGATATCTGGAATTTATCTGGAAACTTTTCTTCTCCCAGTGATGTTGTTATCAATGAAGTGCAGGTGCGCCGCATTATTTTGGGAGCCTCAGCCTATCCTCTTCTGTCATGGCTTATGAAACTGTACCTGGACAACATAGGGTTTCACAGAAAATCCAATTATGCTTTCAGAAGCTGAAGCGTGGTGGTGGGATTTGTTAATTTGGAAGACTGAAGGCAAGATGTTACCAGCTCCCAAGTTGTTTGGATGCAAATGTTGCAAAAATAATATGCATTACTGTGGCCTCTGGTGCTCTGCACAACACTTGCAAAGCAAGAGCTGAGTATTTTCATATGACACAGCCCCTTTACAATGAAGGTATTGTAGATTTTCACCTTCTAGAATCATAGAAAATGAGGGTTGGAAGGGACCTCAGGAGGTCATCTAGTCCAACCCCCTGATCAAAGAAAGACCTTCCTCAAATAGATCATCCCAGCCAAGACTTTATCTAGCTGGGTCTTAAAAACTTCCAAGGTGGGAGATTCCACAACTTCTCTGAGTAGCCAATTCCAGTACCTTATTACCTCCCTAGTGAGAATCTTTTCCTTAAACTAACCTAAACTATACTTGCTGCAACCTGAGACCATTCCTCCTTGGTCTGTCATCTGCCACTGAGAACAGTCTAGCTTCATTCTTTTTGGAACTACCCTTCAGGTAGTTGATGTTTGATGTTAAATCTCCCCTCAGTCTCTTCTTCTCCAGACTAAATAAGCCCAGTTCCCTTGGCCTGTCCTCAGAAGTCATGTGCCTCAGCCCCCTCACCATTTTTGTTGCCCTTTGCTGGACTGTCTCTCATTTGTCCACATCTTTTTTGTAATAGGGGGCCCAAAACTTGACACAGTACTCCAGATGTAGCTTCACCATTGCTGAATAGAGGGGAGTAATCACTTCCCTTGATCTTCTGGCAATGCTCCTACTAATGCAGCTCAGTATGCTGTTAGTCTTCTTTGCAACAAGGGCACACTGTTGGCTCATATTCAGCTTAATATCCACTGTAACCCCCAGGTCCTTTACTGCAGAGCTGCTGCTTAGCCAGTTGGTCCCCAGCCTGTACTGAGGATGGAATTGTTCCATCCTAAGTTCAGGATGTTGCACTTCTCCTGATTGAACCTTATGAGATTTCTTTTGGTCTAGTCCTCCAGTTTTTTTCTAGGTCTCTGAATCCTAGTCCTACCCTCCATTGTGTCTACTACTCCATCCAGCTTGGTGTCATCTGCAAACTTGCTGAGGGTGCACTGATATTTCCTAGGACTGAGGTGAGGCTGACTGGTCTACAGTTCCCCAGGTTCTCCTTCTTCCCTTTCTTAAAGAAGGGCATTATTTTTGCCCTTTTCCAGTCATCCAGGAACTTCTCCCAATTACCATAAGTTTTCAGAGATAGTGGCCAGTAGCTGGTCAGTCACATGGGCCAACTCCTTCAGCACCCTTAGGTACCTTGCATCTGGCTCCACAGACTTGTACATGTCTATGCTTTTCTAAATAGTCACTAATGTCCTTTTGCCACTGTAGATTAACTAAAATAGTATGTATAACATAAGCTTTTGTGAGCTCAAGGTCATTTCATCAGATGTTGTGAAAAGGCATGAACAGAGCAGGTGGTCAAACAGAGAGAGTGTTTTGGGAATCAGGGAAGGTAAAAGGAGATAGGGGAAGTAAAGAGAGAGGGGAAAAGTGGGAAGGAGGAGCAGTGCTAGTAGAGGCAAAGAAGTAATAAACCCATATGTACAAAGGGGTCACAAAAGCTAATCCAGGTAATAGAATAAGAATCCATAGTCCTGATTTAGTCTATATATTACACAATCCAGTCTGTGGGTGATTTCTTGTTCTGCTGTTGTTGTGCACACAGGGCGTAAATGTGAATTAAAAACAAGCCAGAATCTTATCAGGGGGATAAGGAAAAATGCCACATTTATTGGAACATAAAATATGAAAGAATAAAGAACAATAAAGTTATTTGCTTTATTAGTTCTCATGCATACTAATTCACTCGTTCATTCATTTATTTGTATACAAAGAAACAAACACACACACACAGAATTTAGACAGTCCGGCAAAGATTAAGGTGTTACCAAGTTTCAGAGTTGCTCAGCATCAGTCTGGTGGCTGGCCAGGCTGATCAAGAGAGTTGGAGTCAGGTCTTGTTGGACACGTCCAAAATTCCTTCTTGCGGGTGGAAGAGACTCAAAGCCTTGTCTTTGTGTTCATTCTTTATAGTGATAGCTGTCCATAGAGCCTATGTATTCTGCTGAGTCAGATGCGAAAGCCGTCCTTCTTGTCCTGTTGACAGGCTGGGTTTCGTAGGTCATGATCTTCTGGCTTTGTGGTCTGCAGTTTTCAGGGGCCATCGCTTGCAGTGCTCAGCCATCAGGATGGAGCGTGATTTAGTGTTTGGTAATCCTTTACTGCTGACTCTAGGTTGCTGCAGCTCTTAACGGTCAAACCACAGAGGCTATTTTCACCTGCTGCAAGAGGCCTGTCTTCTTGTGTCACTGGCACATATGTCCATCATTCATGCTTTCATTACCTTTTTCCTCTTTTCACACAAGCCAGACATATCTACACACACCAGACATACCACAAACCCTTACACAAGCATTCTCCCTATACTAGATTTCATAGATTTCATAGACATTTGGGCTGGAAGGGACCTTGGAAGATCAAGTCAGCCCCCTGCTCCATGGGCAGGAAGTCAGCTGGAGTCATAGGATCCTGGTTTAGCAGGGGTCCAATGTTGCCCTTGCTTTTCCTCCGGCTGCCCACATATCTAAAAAAGGACTTTTTATTGGCCTTGATACTTGTGGCCCGTTGGAGTTCCATCACAGCCTTGGCTTTCCTGGTTTGCTCCCTGCAGTTCTGGACCAGTGCAGTATATTCCTCCTTGGAGGTGGATCCCGTCCTCCATCCTTTTTAGGTCTGTCTTTTTAGATGCAGGAGGACCGCTAATTCCTTGTTGAACCAAGGGGGCTGCTGTGCCTTCTTGCTGCCTTTCCTCTGAGATGGAATAGCCTTAGCTTGTGTATCAAGGGTTGTTCCCTTAAGGAGCAGCCACTCTTCCTGGACTCCCCTCCCCTTGGGATCATGGTCCCTTAGCGCCTCACCGACCAGTCTCCTGAGCTTGTCAAAGTCAGCCCTCCTGAAGTCGAGGACCTCTGTACTGCTGACTGACTTGACAGCTTTTTGGTGGATGGTGAAAGTGATCAGCTCATGGTTGCTGTCACCCAGCTTCCCTTCAATCATTAGGTCACTGATTAGGTCATCCCCAGTTGCCAGTACCCAGCTGAGGAGTGCTTTGCCTCTTGTTGGCCTGTAGACTTCTTGAGTCAGATATCCACGCACATGAGGAAGCTTTGCGACCACTCAGATTTGGCCGAGCACTCTTCCCACAAGATGTCTGGGTAGTTGAAGTCTCCCAGGACAACCATGGACTGGGAGTGTGCAGTCTCAGCCAGTTCCCTGGTGAATTCCTGGTTAATCTCTTGATTCTGGGAGGGAGGTCTGTAGTAGACTCCCATCATTGTGTCCCCTGTGCCGTGTTCCCCATGGATTTTAACACTGAGGGTCTCTAGTTGTCCGCCCTGGGTGCCGATGTCAGCTTGTAGGGACGCGTAGCTCTCCTTGACATAGAGAGCTACACCTCCGCCCCTTTTGTCCACTCGATCCCTCCTGTACAGGGTATAGCCATCTATACCTGTGGTCCAGTCATGGGTGGAGTCCCACCAGGTCTCTGTTATCCTATGACATTGTAATTATTTGTGTTGAGCAGGAGGACAAGTTCCTCCTGTTTATTCCCCAAGCTCCTGGCATGGGTGTACAAGCATGCAAGTGTCCAGCAGGGGTGGTAGTCCCCCGGCAGGCTTAGTTTAAAGTCCAGTGGAGCAGGTCAGCCAGTCTGGCTGAGAAGAGCCTCCTCCCCAGTGGAGAAAGGTGGAGCCCATCCCCACCCAGCAGCTCACTGCCTCTCTCACCAAAGAGTGGACTGTGGTCATGGAAGCCGAAGTCTTTCCGATGACACCAGTGACGCAGTCTTTGGTTCAGTACCTGGATCCTCCTCTCTCTCCTCAGCCCGTAGCCCGAAACCAGAAGGATCAAGGAAAACACCATCTGAGCCCCCAACCCCTTAAGCCCTGCTCCCAAATCCCTGTAGCACTTCATGACCCAGCTGGGAGGGTTCTGAGCTGTGTCATTGGTGCCCACATGGATAAGGAGCATAGGGTAGTGGTCAGTGGGCCAGAGGAGTTACTAAATTTAAGTTCTAAAATCATGAGCTAAACTTATTTAAAATCATAAGACCAATGTCAAATACATTTTTGCTAAGTAATAAGAGATTTAAAATAGATGATCAGTTCCAAATAATAATAATCATTGATTAAATAACTTTATCTTGATGGTTAGTAAATCATAATAGGATTAACCATTATCTTAATGGTGCTGATATAAAAAAACCCAAAATAAATAGTCAAAACAATTCTAGTCAATAACAAGATAAGCAATTAAAATCTTCACTGTAATACTACACTGTTTCAGGGTTAAGTTCATTTTTAAAGTTCTGTTGTCTAAGAACAGATACTCTGAGATCAGCAGTGGAATGTCCAGGGAGGTTAAAGTGTTCTGCCATAGGCTTGTGTGTCTTTCTGCCTGACCAGTGTCAGATTGGTATTCATTCATTCTTACACAAAGGAATCACTCTGTCCAATGTAGACAGCAGAGAGGCACTGTAAGAAGACGATAGAGTATATGATGTCGGTCGAGGTGCAAATGGATGAACCTCAGATGTTATAATCCCTGGTATTCAGTCCAGTGACTATGTGGTCTGTATTGGTGAGGGAGTACAATTTGCACTTGCGTCCATTGCAAGGCCTGGTGCCATGGTGAGAATGGAAGTTAGGTAGCCTGTTGCTTGAGAGACACTGCTTGAGTTTGGGGGGCTGTCTGTAAGCCAGAACAGCTTTGTCCCCCACAGCTACCTTGAGGTGGTCATCTTTTTCCACAAGGGGTTGGAGATCATTAATAATGTTCAAGGGGGCGCTGTTGGTGGCAACCAGAGGAATTCTGTTGTCCTCATCCTGGGGTTGATATTGTAGCAGGTCAGAGCAAGGTCTGGGTGCCTATTTTTTTGATATTATATTGTAATTGTAGGAATCCCTAAGGTTCTTAAGGTGTACATCCCAGATGCAAATCTTCATCTTGGTCTTTAGGAAACAAATTTGTTGGGCTGAATATTTCAGAGTTTGTTTGATGGAGGGGTAGAAGTTGTTAAGACCTAGTGAAATTTTTCCACTCAGATGGAGTTCAGGAATACTTCTTGTGCTGTGTGCGTATCTGGTCCATGGTGGCCTGATCATTGTGTGGCTCATAGTCATGGAAATGCTCCCTTAGTCTTAGGTGGTGGAAAAAATCCTTGAGGTTTCCATACAGCTGCAACTTGCTGGCATAGTATGACAGAAAGAAAGACCACGGAATAATACAGACACCTCAGCTGGGCTGAAGGTGTGGTTGGGTAAATTGATGACATTACCATGGATTGTAGGGTTGTTGCTGAAGCATGCAAGTTTGGAAAGTTTTGCTTCCTTCTTCTCTGAGGAATGGAGGTGTTTGTGATAGGCTTCCTGACTGGATGCAAAGATCTCCTCCTGGTAAATGGCTGTCATCTCCAAGTGGTTCTGTATGCCATTTGTTTGTTCTTCAGAAAGCACTTCCTCAAGCGATATAAATCCAGGGTAGAGGGAAGTAAGAACAATTAGGGATGCCATATGGGCTCACAGCCATATCACACACAGTAATTTTATGAGTAATTGGTTGCTAATACGTGTGATATTTTGTGGTTAACAAAATGCCATGGAACATATCGTACTGATATGTTATGGGGTTTTTAATTGACAGATATTTTTTAAATTGCTGGGATGAAGGGAATACTAGTCTATATGAGATACATTGTTCCTGATTAATTTTACAGATTATATTGGGTAAGGGCTGATTTATCTGCAAATTAACCATCGTTTAAATGTAACTCTCTGGGCTTGCTATCTTGGAGACACCAGCTGCCATTTTATTGCCTTGTTCAGATTGTTTGCTGATTTATTTTTTAAACTTCAGTAAAACTTCTGGCATAGCTGCAGCTTCTAATTTCCTTGCAATTAAGTGGACAACTACAAGTGCTGAAATAAACACAAAGCTTTATTAAACATCCAGACAGGGAAAATCTTAAGAATGGTGCAGTTAGACCTGATGATTGCTATCAGAAACTAAATGTGTCTGTAGCAGATTACTGTTACTTGGGATCTTAAGCTCTTGTCTGCACTGAGGCCCCCTTGTCTTGGCCCACTTTAAATTGGCTGGGCCCTTCCACCCAAAGCCCACTGTCTCAGGACCACAGGCTCCTGGGCCCCAGCTCCAGCCTGACCCTTTGTGTGTTCTGGGCCCCTCAGCTCCTTTGGTCTCACTCTTTGCAGGCTCAGGGCCCCTCAGCCCCCTTGGCCTTACTCTTTGTGGGCTCTAGGACTTGGGGTGCCCGTGGCCCCTTCCACCCCCACAGCCACAGTCCAATGCTTTGTTATTTAAACACAAACAAATAGATATGAGAATCTGCTCTCAAACAAAAACATTCTTCATCCTGGGTTAACACCGTACCATGGCCATTAAAGGGCCCAAAACACTTATCTTTGCCTGTCTGGTGGCACAGGGGCTTCCTGCAATTTCCCTGCAGCCTGGAGTCCTTTCTCCTTGGCCTGATACACTCTGTACTTAAAGTGACATGGGCTTCTTGCTCCCTGTCACAGGCTGCATCTACATAAGACGCTGACTGCACAGTTCTTATTGTGGAGTCATTTAGTACTTGCATACCCAGGAACTAAAGGACTGTGCAGTAACCAGTGTTAGTGCACAGTAGCCTCCCCACATGGCTTCCTAGTGATGCTGACTGCACAGTACCTTGTTACTGCTGGGCAGTAGTGTTGTGTCACAGTTTGTGCCCCATGATGCTACTGCACAGTAAGCATCTCATGTAGATGCAGCCACAGTGCTTTTTTACTTATCAAAACAAGGAAAACCAAAGTGTAAACTGAAGTGCAACCTGTTGAAGTAAAATTAAAAAATACATGCAGCTTCAGTACATGTGGTATCAGATGTTCGCAATGTTACAGTTATTTTCCTTTTCCCTCCCACCCTTTTGCATATGTGGTACAATCCTGTATGATGTTGAATATGATGGGATGGTTTGTTCATGTGCTGTAACTATCCAAGTCCAGGGAACCATGGATTATTCCACTTCCTGCATAGTTGTCACATTGTAGTAGGATTCCAGGGAAGATAGAAGAGCAGGAACTTCAGTGTTGCTGTGTCTACTTGTGGAAGGGTCACATGTGTATGCATGTACCTGGCCCTTCACAGGGGCCTACTCAAAGCCCTGTCCAGGCTTGTACACCTGCGTAGGAACTTGCCAGTGCTTGAACATGTTCAGGACCATTTTGAAGACATGCTCCACAAGTTCCTGGTCATGTTTTTTTCCACATGTTCCTGTTCTTGAATCTGTCTGCTCCCGATCTTCCCACACCAATAGTAATTATTCCCCACTTGTATTACAGCTCTGTGACAATACTGCTCATTATATGCTTTCTTTTTGCTTTCTGAAGTAGCATCCATGCTTTTAGGCTCCTGGGACTGGGTGGAGGGTGCCTGTCCTCTCAGATCTTAAAGGGCCTCCAAAGAAGCATCCCTGCGTGACTTCCTAGTGATGGTGACTGTAGGGATGCTCCTAGTGATGCTCATTGCTACTGGGAAGTAGCTTGTTACTACTAGGCAGTAGTAAAGAACTACTGTGCAGTAGTAATGAGCTACTGCACAGTACTATACATTGTGTCGGTCCCTCTGGGTAAGGGCTATCATTTATCAGTAGGGCAACGGAGGCAGACTTTTGCAATTACTATTATGGTTGTTATGTACTGAATTAAACTACTTTGAAACTGTGGAGTATGACTGCTGTCCTCAATTACAGGGCATTTATGCATGTACACCGGAGGGAGAGCAATCAGGACTCGTAGTGGAGATGATATCTTTTATTAGACCAAAAAGATTTTTTCAAAAAAAATCTTTAATTGCTAGCTTTTGGGCACAAATACCCTTCTTCAGAAATTGGAGACAAGATTGTAGAAATTCTCCTGGGTAGAAATGAAAGTTCATATTTCATAGGATTTCACAGAGGAGTCAATAGATGGAAAACTCCTCTGGCAGTCAGTTGATAACTGATATGGAGCCTCTCACCTCCTGCGAGGATCTGTGATGATGCAAATTGCCTTGAAACAAAGGCAGGAGCAGGATCTCAGATTTTAGGTGGTCACAGTTGCTTCCTGCTTGGGAAAATATGAAGATTTAATTTTAAAAATTGGCTAAAATTGAATATCTTCCATGTGTCAGGTATCCAGGTTGTAGCTGTATTGGTCTAGAGGAAAAGGCAATTAGGAGGGGGTGCTTCTCAGGGGGGGAGGGGGCACTTTAGTTAGAGTGGCTCTGTGTGTGTCAGTTTAAAAAACAGTAGAAAGAAAAGACACATTAAGAAAAAAAGAAACCAAAGAAGCATACTGTCACACAGAGATAGAAACACTAATAGGATGACTTTAAGAAAAGGCTAAATGGGACAGCTATTCCTCTTCTTTCCAAAGACTGTATGAAGTCCTGTTTCCTTGCATGCAAGAGGACTCAAACATCAGGCATCAATTTCTTTGCTTGCACAAAAAGTACACAATTCTGTTTGTGCAGTTTGTTTGTTTTCTGTTGTGACCTGCATGCTCAAAAATACTGTTCATTATTCTTAGAGATCTAGGGCTGTATCTGTTATGGTAGCTTGTTATGTTTAATGCTTTGAAGTTGCACCTGCTTATAGCATTGTTTATATTTAGCCATATTTAATCATTGCTTAAGTTTTGTTCTTATTAACTTTTTATTTTGTTTATAAAACAGCTGGTTTTGAGTTGTTTTTGTAGAGCTCCTAGGTGCTCATTATATTATATCTTTTTTTTTATCACTGTGAGAAGTTCTGTTAACATAACATAGCAGTGGCCTTGTTGCCAGCTTCAGTTAACTGAACTTGGCACTGACAAGCTGAATCATAGGGAGGAAAGGATTAGCTATATTAATGAAAGGTGATACTGGAGACCAATGGACAATGCCCAAAGCAAGACACTGGAAAAAGACCAAATTAAGAGGTGTTCTTGTGATGGGTCTGCTGGACAAAGGAATACACTTACAGGATAAAAAATGGACAGTATGCTGACTGCAGAGAGACTAATCCAAAAGCAAAAAGTCATCAAGGAGTGAAGATGAAGAAAAGCATAAAAGGGAGGAGCATGAAAGTTAGTTGTCATAATGAATCCAGCCTTCAACACCTGTCTGGACAATCCCAGGCCACGACATACCCTGTGATTCCAGGAACTGAGCGGCCATCTTCTCTGTTAAGCAAATTAACATCTGGGATTGAGTGAGATTATTGTACTGAATGTTCTTCTCTCTCTGACTATAGAAACTGCTAAAATAATACCAGTTGTGCTAATAAAGTTAGACTTTAATGTTAGGACATTGAATTGTCTGAGATGTTGATTTTAAGACACTAAATTGTCTGCGTTCAGATTTCACATTTCATTTAAGGGTTAATCGTGCTTTAACAATCCCTTAGCACTATCTGGGAGACAGTGGTGCTAATAGTATCTTCTCCCAAACCAAGCTTATGCTCAAAACAGCCTAAGTGAGGAAGAAAAAAGTAATTCTAAGTAATCTTTTCACATCCCTTAATTGAAGTGTTGCTGTATTAAATACAGTAGCTACAGAACTTCTCTAAGTTACACTAGTTGGATTGATACTCCTAGACACAATTTTTCTGTTTTAGGCTCTCCTGAGCAGAGTACATTCCAGCCTTTGTCATAGCCCTCTTCCTATCTTGGATTGTCTCCAAATACTGTGGGGACAGAGCCAAATGGATGAGGTATGACTGACTGTACAAGGTTGCCACTACAAAGGGAGTCTGGAAAATTCTTGGCTGCTTCTCTAAGGTATTTTTTAAGACCCCTTCACATTACATGATGAAGGTGAAGGGAATTAGTCCAGGATCCAACATTCCAAATTTGGGGAAGGCACTGGAATCAGCATTTTAGTAAAGAAAAACCCAAAGAATAAAAATTAACCTCTGTTCTTGCCACTAGCTACATCTTTTCATCGCATAATGAGAAGCCTTGAGTATTAGCTATAAAAAGCCCTTCTCATGAGACAGCTGAAGTGTTCTCCGAAGTTTGATTTTTATATATGACAAATCAGGCCTTTCTGGTGTCAGTAGAAAGCTTGACTCATAGGCAAAATAAAGACTGAAAAATATGCAGCGAAAACTTATGGGGAAGGTAACACAAGCCACAGTGAAGCAGTCGCAACCAAGCAAGGAGATTGATTTTTTTATAAAAGACACCCACACATCTCCCCCTCTCTCTCTCTCTCTCTCTTATCCCTCAAAAATATAAACTCCACTGTGGGGTATGGAAAAAATAAGAGTCATTTAATAGTACACAGCAACATTATTAAATATAAAACATTAAGCAGAGAAAATAATGTATTGTCTAAGAAAAACCTTGTGCCTCTCAGACATTTTGTATGTGGTTATGAAACAGATGACAGCAAGTGTTAGACATTATATAATAATCCACACTTGAACATATTTGGGTTGTCAGGATTTACACTCTTACTGCTTTAAAATATATGAAAAGTAATGACTAGTTTGGTCAGGATCTCAGGTTTATATCATCTTATATCCCACTGAAAAGATAGAAAGCATCTACCAGCACAATTTCTCAACACTTCTTTCAGGAGCAGGTTAGAGAGAATAGTAAGACCTGTTAAGTCACTGCATTGCTTTCTGAAGTATCTCATTCAAAGACTGCCAGATTTGATCCTACTAATGCCCATCAAAGTTAATGAGTCTCAGCTCAGTACAGGGCACCATGCTTGTAGATCCAATTGGAAGACTTGTTTCTTGACATGTGAAGGTCTAGTACTAGCTTCTCCCCTATTAATCAGCCTAGAATTAATAGGTATCATGAACACGCATGAAGTTGGACACAAGGAAATTTAAACTTAAATGGACACAAGGAAATTTAAACTTAAATGCTATATATGGGGGGAGGAGATAATTTTATCAAAGGATATAATTTTATTCTTCCTTCTTTACTAAGAACTATTTTTCAATAATTCTGACAAAGGTGTTTGTTCTATATGATCTGCTATTTACTCTTAAATATAGTATTCTCTCTTAAAAGAAAAAAAGGAGCTAGTACATCATGCACTGTGATTCTTTAGGTATTTTTTCTCCCCAGTCAGCTGTAGAAAGCGTCGCTCCTGGGAATCCAGGTACTGTAATTTTACTGCAGAGAAACTGAGCTTCTAAGTTTAAAAAGTGCTAATATTCTAGTCATTCATTCCCTAGAGTAACATTATTTGATTGCCTACTCTGGCATACTAAGTAGACCACTAGATACTGAACAATTAAACCTAATGCTGCTTTTATAAATGTAATTGAAGGGCTGATTTTTGTGCACCTAAAATATCTCTGTCTCATTTTAAACAAAATTCACAGCTGGCTAAAACGAAATCTATGATATTGTAATCTATATTTTATTTTTTCAGGAAATTTAAAAAGACTATTATAAGACTTAAAGCAAATGGTTTTTTAACTGTTACTTGTAGCTGATCTCCTGAAAAGAATTATTTTTGCTGGAGTTAGACTGTGCCTGCCTGGTTTCGAATATCCGGTCACATGCTCTGCGCCCCTGGATGTTCGAAGTTGTCTGCTCATCCGTCCCTGTGATCTCAGCGAGTTGATGTTGACCCAAATCATCTCTTCCCAATCTCGCCCACCACGACTTTGATCTTAACACAGTGGTGGGGATTGACTATTGGCGCTCCTTGTATCGGGGACTACAGGACGACTTTCTTCTGCGAGGCTCTACCTCCACTCTACCTTGCCCTTACACCCCACCTTGATGGATCTCAATGGTCTTTGGCCACGTCCCTCTGATAGTTGGGGCTTGGTGCCCTCTTCTCAGTAGGCTATAGGAATCCAGCTAAATGCTGCCCCCTTCTGCTCTTCTCCTCCTATGAGCTGCCTGTTCTGACACCGGCTACATCCTGTCTGTGCTCTATATCTCACATCCCCTCTAACAGTGGGTAACAAAAAGTAAAACACGAAGTATATCACTGGCAGAAAACACAAGTGACCAAGAGCTGCCCTTTGCCCCCTTATATGCCTGCTCCTACCGCCTGCTCTATTACCACTGGTCGCCGTCTCTAAGGCCCTTGACCCACCTAGACTCGGTCTGGGGTCAGCCTACTGTATTCTCATTCCCCTCGGCACGTCTCTCCCTCAACTTTTCTTTGGGGCAGTCTGCACCCTCTGTGATCCCACCTGGTCTGGTGATCTGGCTTCTCCCGCCTCTACTTATCCTTTGTGGGCTCCTCCAGGTCTCAGTATTCTCCAGCCCTGCACTAAGGCTGGTTTTCATGGAGACCCCAGCAGGTAAGGCCAGGACAACATGCGCAGGCGTTCGCGCCGGCGGGCGGGCTGGGAGGGCCAGGAGTGGGACTCCTGTACGGGTAGGACGTAGACACCACACAGGTCTACAAATAGCAGCTTAGAAGGATGTATACGAGGAGTGCTGCTAGGGCCTCTGCCCAGGGGGACAAGGCTAACCAGGGCTGGTCTGAGGCCTCCACCCAGACTGAGCCCATGGGGGAGCTGATGTCCCCCTACCTCCCGGCCTGCGGAGGATCCCCAGCAGGGCCGGGGGGGGCAGAGATTGGGAGCCCCCACACCTGTCCGGCAGGTGCCCAGCTTAGGGCTCTGGAGGCGCAGGTGAGGGAGCTCCGGGAGGAGGTTAGCAGGCTGAGGGGGATCAGGGAGGCGGAGGAGGAAATTGACAGTTATTTCCTTTCCCTGCAGGACCAGGCACCCAAGGAAGAAGCAGCCCAGGGAAGGACCTCCACAGCAGAGTGGCAGACGGTCACAGCCAGGACCGGAGCGGCTCGCAGCGAGCAGGTACAAGCTTCTCCAGTTCGACTGGAGAACAGGTACGAGGCCTTGGCGACTCTGCAGGAGATGGAAAGGGAGGAGGAAACCCTTGGGCAGGAAGAAATGCCACATTCTTCACACTCCAAACAGAGCAAGAGATCCGAGAGGACCCAGAAGAGGAGGAGACGCGTGCTCGTCATAGGCGATTCCATCCTGAGAGGTACGGAAGGGCCCATTTGTCGCCAGGACCCTTCAGCACGAGAGGTCTACTGCCTGCCTGGAGCTAAGATTCAGGATGTGACGGAGGTAATCCAGGCCAGGATCAAGCCCACCGATTACTACCCCATGGTCCTTGTCCATGTGGGTACTAATGATGCGGCCAGGAGAACCCCCGATCACCTGATGGCGGACTACCAGGCTCTGGGCGGCGTGCTGAGGGAATTTGGTGCGCAGGTGGTATTCTCTTCCATCCTACCAGTGAACGGACGCGGAAGACGGCATGAGAACTGCATCCGAGAGACCAACTGGCGGCTTCGGAATTGGTGTCTCGAGGCAGGCTTCAGCTTCCTGGACAATGACCCACACATTACAACGAGGGACATGCCCAGCTGGGATGGGCTTCACCTGTCCCCCAAAGGTAAGCGTGTGTTTTCTTCCAGGTTGGCGGATCTCCTCCGGCGGGCTTTAAACTAGGCTCGTCGGGGGGAGGGGAAGATGAGGGTGGGGGAGGCTGTGGACCACCAAACCAGGTGGCACCCACAAGGACAGCCCAGCCTGAAGAAAGAGAGCTTTGGGAACATGAAAGACAGGGGGTGGACAGCAATACGGCACAGGTAAGGAACGGGAAGGTTAGAGACAAAAAGCCCTTTAGGACTTGGAGCGAGGGGGTAGCAAAAGCACCAGTCACAGGGCTCAAGTGCCTATATACTAATGCTAGGAGCATGGGGAACAAGCAGGATGAACTAGCGCTCCTGGTTGCACTAAATGACTACGACTTAGTGGGGCTGACGGAAACCTGGTGGGATCCATCCCACGACTGGGCGGTACATATTGAGGGCTATAGATTGTACAGAAAGGACAGAGTGGGGAAAAGGGGGGGAGGGGTTGCGCTCTATGTTAAGGAGCAATATACATCAACCCTCATCAAGACAGAATCAAAGGATGAGGAAGTAGAAGGACTGTGGGTTAGGCTACATGGGGGGCAAGGAGAAAAGGATTTGGTGGTAGGGGTCTGCTACAGACCCCCACATCAAGGGGAAGAAATAGATTTGGGGCTCCTGAGGCAACTCTCAGAGACCATAAAAGCTAAAGAGGCGGTGGTCATGGGGGACCTAAAGTACCCGGACATCTGCTGGGAGACACAGACAGCAAAGTCCCACCGCTCACGCAGGTTTCTAACCTGTGTACAGGACCTCCACCTGACGCAGGAGGTACATGGTCCCACTAGGGGGAATGCCTTACTGGATCTGGTATTGGCAACGGGGGATGACATAGTAGGGGACCTACAGATCGGTAGCCATCTGGGGGACAGTGATCACCTAAAAGTACAATTCAACATAAGGCGTCGAGTGGGTAAGGTAACCAGTAGGGTGAACGTGCTGGACTTTAGGAAAGCTGATTTCAGCGAACTCAGGCGATTAGTGAAGGATGCACTGCTGAGTAGTAGTTTTGAAATGATGGGAGCCCAAGAAGGGTGGCTGTGCCTTAAGGAAGCTATCCTTCGAGCACAAAGCGAGACGATCCCCGTGCGAGGTAAAAGAGGGAAAGGGGCCAGGAGGCTTCCCTGGCTGACCAGAGAAATCCAGGGCAGACTAAGGGCCAAAAGGGGAGCACATAAAAAGTGGAAACAGGGAGAGATCACCAAAGAGGAATATACCTCTTCTGCTCGTGCTTGTAGGGAGGCAGTTAGACAGGCCAAAGCTACCATGGAGCTGAGGATGGCAACCCAAGTAAAAGACAATAAGAAATTGTTTTTTAGATATATAGGGAGTAAAAGGAAGGCCCAGGGAGGAATAGGACCCCTGCTAAATGGGCAGAAACAATTGGTGACGGACAGAGGGGACAAGGCTGAACTCCTCAACGAGTTCTTCGCCTCAGTGTTCCTAAGCGAGAGGCATGACAAGTCTCTCACTGGGAGTGTAGGGAGGCAGCAGCAAGGCACCAGACTTCCATGCGTGGACCCTGAGGTGGTGCAGGGTCACTTGGAGGAACTGGATGCCTTTAAGTCGGCAGGCCCGGATGAGCTCCATCCGAGGGTACTGAAGGCACTGGCCGACATCACTGCAGAGCCACTGGCGGGAATATTTGAATGCTCGTGGCGCACGGGTCAAGTCCCGGAGGACTGGAAAAGGGCCAATGTGGTTCCCATTTTCAAGAAGGGGAGGAAGGAGGACCCGGGTAACTATAGGCCAGTCAGTCTCACCTCCATCCTTGGCAAAATCTTTGAGAAAATCATCAAGGCTCACATTTGTGAGAGCCCGGCAGGACAAATTATGCTGAGGGGAAACCAGCACGGGTTCGTGGCAGGTAGATCGTGCCTGACCAATCTAGTGTCTTTTTATGACCAGGTCACAAAACGCCTCGACGCAGGAGGAGGGGTGGATGTCGTATACTTGGACTTCAGGAAGGCCTTTGATACGGTATCCCACCCCATACTGGTGAACAAGTTAAGGGGCTGTGACTTGGATTACTGCACAGTCCGGTGGGTGGAGAATTGGCTGGAGGGTCGCACCCAGAGAGTTGTGGTGGATGGGTCGGTTTCGACCTGGAAGAGTGTGGGCAGTGGGGTCCCGCAGGGCTCGGTGCTTGGACCGATACTCTTTAATGTCTTCATCAGCGACTTGGACGAGGGGGTGAAATGTACTCTGTCCAAGTTTGCAGATGACACTAAGCTATGGGGCGAAGTGGACACGCCGGAGGGCAGGGAACAGCTGCAAGCAGACCTGGACAGGTTAGACAAGTGGGCAGAAAACAACAGAATGCAGTTCAACAAGGAGAAATGCAAAGTGCTGCATCTAGGGAGGAAAAATGTCCAGCACACCTACAGCCTAGGAAATGACCTGCTGGGTGGCACGGAAGTGGAAAGGGATCTTGGAGTCCTAGTGGACTCCAAGATGAACATGAGTCGGCAGTGTGACGAAACCATCAGAAAAGCCAATGGCACTTTATCGTGCATCAGCAGATGCATGACAAATAGGTCCAAGGAGGTGATACTTCCCCTCTATCGGGCGCTGGTCAGACCGCAGCTGGAGTACTGCGTGCAATTCTGGGCGCCGCACTTCACGAAGGATGCGGATAACCTGGAGAGGGTCCAGAGAAGGGCCACTCGTATGGTTAAGGGCCTGCAGGCCAAGCCCTACGAGGAGAGATTAGAGAAACTGGACCTTTTCAGCCTCCACAAGAGAAGGTTGAGAGGCGACCTGGTGGCTGCCTATAAGTTCGTCAGGGGGGCACAGAAGGGAATTGGTGAGTATTTATTCACCAAGGCGCCCCGGGGGTTACAAGAAATAATGGCCACAAGCTAGAGGAGAGCAGATTTAGATTGGATATTAGGAGGAACTTCTTCACCGTTCGAGTGGCCAAGGTCTGGAACGGGCTCCCAAGGGAGGTGGTGCTCTCCCCTACCCTGGGGGTATTCAAGAGAAGGTTGGATGTGTATCTAGCTGGGGTAATGTAGGCCCGGCACTCTTTCCTGCTTATGCAGGGGGTCGGACTCGATGATCTATTGAGGTCCCTTCCGACCCTAGCATCTATGAATCTATGAATCTATGAACATGGGCCCAGGGTTTCCAAGGAGAGCAGCCCCAGCAGTTCTAGCAGGGTGCATAGCTGGGTGGGGAGCTGCTCTGGAGCACTGACAGTGGCCCAGAGCTGGCGCAGAACTGCAATCTGCTGCCAGCATGTCCTGGACAGAGGTGTGCAGGCAGCGGATTGTGACTCTGCCCCACCTCTGGACCATACTATCACCACTGCAAGATCCCAGCCCCTGCCCTGGAGCAGCTCCCCACCTAGCTGCGCACCCTGCTAGCACTTCTGGGGCCTGTCTCCAT
The DNA here is from genome assembly GCF_052110815.1 of Crocodylus siamensis. Classification (NCBI taxonomy): domain Eukaryota; kingdom Metazoa; phylum Chordata; order Crocodylia; family Crocodylidae; genus Crocodylus; species Crocodylus siamensis. The sequence continues at coordinate 196,683,954 of NC_143398.1, read as the reverse complement.
AGAAAACTTGGCCCTGCACTGTCACAGCCTTGCTGCTGCTGAGGTCTCCATGGAACCTGGCCACAATGGTATGGGCAGGGGCTGCTAGGAAATGGAGTCTGGTCACCTGCCGGATCCACCATGTTACCCACCCCTGCTATATACACTATTTTAGAAAAAATAAAGAACAAAGTTTTTCAGAATAGGGGAAATTGAAATTCTCATGGATGCCAATTTGACTTTTGTGAGAACAAAGACTTCTGGAGTGAGTCACTACATGGGTTTGCTAAAAATACTATGGTCATTGTTTTAACAGTATACATATCTTTCCTAGGCTGTCATTTCAGTTCCCTTTAGTATCCAATGTGCTTTATTAACATTATCAAGATATTGTTTTTCAAATATATTCGGTGGCACTGAAAATAGTTCTACAATTTTATATCTCCCCCAGCAATTCCTAAAGACCTAAAACAAACAAACAAAAACTCCAACAGAGACACTTATGGGGATGTCAACCCAATAATTTTTTTTACTGACAGTTTTCAAACTTTTTACTGACAACCAGATTTTTACTGACACGTTTTTATTGTTAAATGTTTTAGATAATGTAAATATAACTTTTGCCAGGCCCCAGTTAGAAGGGCTGGATTCAAATTTAGGAGTTTAACACCAAGCATAGTAAAAAGATTGGCTGTCAGTAAAAAGTTTCCAGTAAAACAAATTTCTTGGGTTGGCAAACCTGCTTGATTGTAGCAGTGGTTTTACACCATGCTGCCCCCACCCCAAGGGTTCCCTATGCATCCCCACACTGATGCCCCTAACTATACCATGCTGCTCCCTGCAGCTCATCCTCCAGTCTTACTCCTGCTAGCCCCACTCCCCCTGTCCTGGCACAGACCCCAGAAGAAATCTATCTGTAACCCTTCAGTATTACAGGATCAAACACAGCAGCAGCTGTACATGACTACAGGGGGAAGGGTCTCCAAAGTCCTGAGATGCTTTCTGCAGACTTCTGCTCTCCTGCTCAGGTATCAGGTGGCATAGCTGGCTCTGTCTTCTTTCAGTAAAAAATCTGGTTATTTAGCTTCTTTCCAAGAGGGATCTTCAATCAAGTATATTGGCTAATTTGTGTTTTTACAGATGGCTCATACTCAAGGACTTTATGAACAGCCATTTTTAGTCTGATTTTTAAGGTCTGTAAATTTACAGTGTTGGCACCTCTGGGTGTTTTCTTTGCTGACACACACAATGTCATAAAGCTAACATATTTAACAACTTCTTTGCCTCCATTTTCCTGAGCAGGGACTGGATCAGCGCCCCCACTGGGCTCCCCTCAGGCCCCAGGGGAGGCGCACCTAGGCCAAGGGTCAGTGAGGATCTAGTCAAGGAACTTCTGGAGAGACTGGTATGTATTTAAATCAGCTGGTCTAGACAATCTCTACCCCAGAGTGCTGAGGGAATTAGCTGAGGTCATTGCAGGACCCCTGGCATGGCTTTATGAGCACTCATGGTGCTCTGGTGTGGTGCCACAGGACTGGAAGAGGGCCAACGTGGTTCCCATTGTCAAAAAAGGGAAGAAGGAGGACCTGGGAAACTATAGGCCAGTTAGTCTTACCTCGATCCTGGGTAAGCTTTTTGAGAGAATTATTCTGGCACACGTCCATGAAGGGCCAGCAGGGGAGTTAATACTTAGGGTCAACCAACATGGGTTCATTAGAGGCAGGTCCTGTCAGACCAACCTGGTGGCCTTCTATGACCAGGTCACCAAATCCTTAAATGCAGGGGTAGCAGTGGACATAGTCTTCCTGGACTTTCGGAAGGTCTTCGACACTGTCTCTCACCCTGTTCTCATTAAGAAACTGGGGGACTGTTGTGTCAAAACCCACACAGTGAGATGGGTTGCCAACTGCCTGGAGGGCCACACCCAGAGAGTGGTGGTGGATGGGTCATTTTCAGCCTGGAGGGATGTGGGCAGTGGGGTTCCGCAGGGCTTGGTCCTCAGGCCCGCAGTGTTCAACATCTTCATCAGTGACTTGGACGAGGGGGTAAAAAGCACCCTGTTCAAATTTGCTGATGACACTAAGATGTGAGGAGATGTGGGCACGTTGGAAGGGAGGAATAGGCTACAATCAAACTTAGACAGGTTACAGGGGTGGGCGGATGAGAATAGGATGGGATTCAACACTGACAAGTGCAAGGTGATGCACCTGGGGAGGAAGAACCAGCAGCATACCTACAGGCTGGGGAACTCCCTTCTTGTCAGTGCAGAGGCAGAAAAGGATCTTGGAGTCATCGCTGATGCCAAGATGAACATGGGCCGGCAGTGTGGGGATGCAGTCAGGAAGGCCAACTGTACCTTGTCATGCATCCACAGATGCATCTCAAGCAGGTTCAAGGAGGCGATACTCCCCCTCTATGCAGCACTGGTCAGGCCACAACTAGAGTACTGCATCCAGTTCTGGGCGCCGCACTTCAGGAGGGATGTGAACAACATGGAGAGGTTCCAGAGAAGGGCCACTGGCACGGGACCTGAACCTGTTCAGCCTCCACAAGAGAAGGCTGAGGGGGGATCTAGTGGCCTGTTACAAACTAGTTGGAGGGGACCAGCAGGCATTGGGGGACTCCCTGTTCCTCCGAGCACTATGAGGAGTGACTAGAAATAATGGTCACAAGCTGGCAGAGGGTAAATTCAACTTAGACATCAGGAAGCGCTACTTCACTGACAGGGCGGCTAAGATCTGGAACCAACTTCCAAGTGAAGTGGTGCTGGCTCCTACCCTGGGGGTCTTTAAGAGGAGAGTAGACAATCACCTTGCTGGGGTCGTTTGACCCCAGTACTCTTTCCTGCCATGGCAGTGGGTCGGACTTGATGATCTACTCAGGTCCCTTCCGACCCTACCAACTATGAATCTATGAAACTATAATGAAAGGCTCAATAGGAGTGGCAGTTTTCAACTACATCAATATTATTGATGAGTGGAAGTTTTCAGCTGCCTTTTCAACATGTACTCCATTATAATAGACAGTTATGGCTCTAGTTTTCAAAATGTAAAGTGATCCTATGGAATTTCTAAAGTGTATATTCCTGGACTTACCTATTTGTAGCATTCACTGCCTGAAAATTGGGGAATTGTTGTAGTGTCATCCTAAGGACTGAGATGGAGGTCTGGTGTATAAACGGTTTATATATAGTGTTATCACGAATATTCTTCAAATATGCTGCAGCAGTGTCATTTTCCTAGGCCTTTTGACCATATCACCCCTATAATTGCTTCCTTTTCTTTCCAACTTCAAATTTTCCAACTTGCCATCATCTTCAAAACTCTTTGAAGCTCAGTTTTATCCTTGTTACCTTATCTCATTCAGTACCGAAAGGTTAATTCCTGGACTCAATCATTGAGGTAGAAGGGGAGGGTGTCCTGGAAAGTAGCATTCTCAGAGCTTTTCAGCAGAAGACAGGGCAGGGCACTAGTTTCCCTCGTGAATGTGAATATCTTACATTAATAGGAAATCTGCAGAAACAACTCCTAATTGAGATCGTACTTGCCTCAGTCAGTCGACAAAGCATTTTTCTTCTAAACAGATTTTGACATCAAGTATATACTATTAACTATTAGCTATGGCTGAGCTGTAAGTTGTTATTGTGCTGATGTCTACAGAACTAGAAAACCCAGCTAAGCTTTCAGGTATAGATCATAATATAAATATTTTATTAGAGCTTTTGAAGCACTAATGAATTCTATACTTAAGAAGGCATACAAATTGAGTATAAATTCTGCTTTTACTTTCTGTAACTTCCAAATTTCAGAATTTAGACGTGGCTTTTGCCAAGGGGTGGGCTGGGAAAATGTGCTCAAAATCAATTCAGCCAATTCTGGGTTAACACTGAGATAAAAGAGTATAGAAAGAAGAAAGTTAGGAGGAAACTGATAGCTTTTAATGAGGAATGATCTCTTGAGGAGTTGAAACATAATAGGGAAGCTGGCCTCATTTAGAAATACCTTAGAAAACCATACTTCTATATTGTTAGCATTTTTTACTGAAGTTAAGGAGGTTGTGCTGAACTATGCAGTCGGATTTTAAGAAGATGAAGCTGCTGAAGCTCACCTGCATTTCATTTCTCCAGTGAAGCCAGGCACACTCTTTGCTTCCTTGTAGTGGTCATGAACTATGCAGGAGAGAGCTGTAGTGAAAGTAGCCATACTATCAGAGCACTTGTCTAAACAGCTGATCTGTGTTAACTTGAGCTGTAACTAATAACCCTTGACAGGTCAACCAATTTGATTTAAAGGGGTTATACATGGAGAGTACATGAGCTAGGATTATTATTCAGGTTAACCCTACAGTTAAGATAAGCCATTAAAGGGAGAGGCTTGGTTAAAGTTGAAGGAAAGAGGAAAAATGAAGGAAGAGAGCACTGAAGGAAGCTGGGACATTTCACAAAGTTCTCATTGAATGAGGCAGGGTTCCTTACCAACATTGCCTAATGAAATGTATCACAATGCACAGATACCACATGCATGTAGAAGTACATTAAATAGAGCACGTAGAGTACATTAGACCTTGGAGTATCTTACAAATATTTCTCTACCACCAAATTTCATTTTCTTTATGAAACAAACAGGCTTAGACAATTCCGATAAAGAAATAAAACCACATTAAGATATCATTAAACTTTCATGGTTAATCAATTAAAGGGCAGGGCATAACACGGCAAAAATTGTATGGGTAGTATAAAATCTGTTCTTTTATATATGCCATTTCTCATAAAATGTTATACATTTTTTTCACCACCTTGTAAAGGGCATCTTCTATTGTTTACAATTAAAATTCTGAATACTGCAAGCAATTTTTCCTGCTCTCTTTATATGTTGAATAAAAATGACTTCCATAGCCTTGTGTCTGGTTCATGTAGTGAAAGAAGATGCTAAATATGTATAACTAAGCTGTAGAAAAAAGGATATGATCTAAGCTGAGAAACAGGATGTGATTACAGCAAGGCTTTCCTAAATGCATATTTACATGGGCAATAAGAATACAGGACAGGAAGGGTTGAGTCTGGTTCACTGAGTTCAGTCCCATGCTATCAGTTGCAAAACATCATGTAATCTGTTTCATAAACCTGCTGAGCTCTACCTTGTTTTTATTTTGCTGTGTTTTGTCCCCACAGCTTTTATTAGAAGGTAGTTCCAGAATCTCACTGCCCTACATGTTAACAAAACGCTAATTTATAGCCTAAATATATTCCTGGCCAGTTGGGACAGGCCATACTCTTCCCTTTAACATCTCCTCTGTGCCACAATGAGATCCAGAATACAGAGCTACATAGACCTGTGGTCTGATCCAGTATGGCATCTTTTATGTTCTTAATTCTTTGACAAATTCGTTTCCAACTAATTAGTCTCCCAGTTTATAACAGGTTTTTCTTTTTAGTCCCCAAGCATGTTACATTTTGTACTAAGCTTCATCCCATGTCTATTTCTCTAGTCCTCAAGGTCATCTGGTCCTTTCTACATTATATCCTGACCCTCCACTGTATTGCCAATGGATTTTAAATATGTACACCACAAACTTAATCAGCATAATCCCACTTTTTGGAGCAAGATACTTAAAATATACTTTAAATAAGGTCCATTCCAAGGTGTATCTTTGAGTGTCATCACTAGTAACCTCTGTAGTGATCTTTGGATTCAGTAAAAACAGGCATACAATGAATGCAAAACTTTCACATTGCTGCAATTAGCAGCTGGTGCTGCCCTAAGCATTGAACAGCTGTCCCAGGTGCAGAGCTGCTAGGCTATGCCTCTGGCAGTATACTTGCTACAGGGATCCTGAGGACATAGTCCCAAGATAAACAGCCTTAGAACAGTGTTGGGATGCACACTCAGGACCTCTCTAGGTCAGAGGTTGGCAACAAATAGCCTGCAGAGGTCTGGCCTGTGGAACTACTGTGTCTGGCCTACAGGCCCAGGGGCTTTGATGGTGTTTCAGTGGCAACGGGCTTTGCCTGTGCCCATTCCAGGGCCAGGCTGAGAAGAGCTGAACTGGGGCTGGGCAACTGGGTGTTATACCCATGCTGTACTGGCAAGACAGGGAGAAGTGATGGCAGCAGAGGCCGCTGGGTTTGGAACACTGTCATGCATCACACCAGAGCTGGGTTATTCTGGCCTGTGGGTCCAAAGGTTTTCCAGCCACTTCTCTAGGTCATTTGTGATGCCTGTTTACTGGAACTACATACACAGAATCAAGACAGGGTGAGCAAAGCTTGTTTCTCAGTAGTGGTCCCAGGCCCTGAAGAAACAGTACTGATGTGGCCTATTGCATTTTTCACGATTACATAAAGCCGCATAGAAGGATTCTTGGGCAGTGGTCCATTCTCAGTGATGATAGAATGATTTAAACTATCACAAGTGCTACAATTTCAGATTGATGAATCATGAAATAGGGTTTGATTCTCCTCATGATTTCATTGGACATATGCTGACATAGGTGAGAATCAGCCCTTTAATTTTTAATGTGCATTTACAGCAAGCTTTAATTATCTACCATACATATCCTATAGCTTGCATATCTGGTTTCTCCAAATTGGCTACTTGGAAGGTTGATTGCAATCTCCCATACACTAGTTTTACATTACTGTGGGTGCGTCTACACGTGATGCTTTACTCTAATGCACAGTAAAGTATCAGCATCTACACTTGTACAGGACTGCACGGGAAATTAGGCTAAGGAGCTGTTTATTAGTACCAACAAATACAGGTACTAGATTAACAGCGCATTAGCTACTGCGCAGTAGCACATGTGTAGAAGCTAAGCGGGAGCAATTTGTTCCCAGTCAGCCAAGGCAACAGTGGGTGGAGGGGGAAGCTCCAGCGCCGCTCAGCTCCCAGCTCCCCCAAGGCATGGGTAGGGAGACGGAGCCGACTGAGGGGTACGCTGCAGAAGCAGTGGCAAGGCTGAGGGGACAGAAAGCTCCACTTCCCCCTCAGTTCTACTGCTCCCCACATGTGCAGATGTGCCCTGTATCTCCTTTAACTTCAGTAGAGTTACTCCTATAGCACAAGATTAGATTCATGCTCAGAATCTCTACCTAGAAGGTTTTGTAGTCCCATGGACAAATTCTGTCATTCATATTGATGGGAAACTGTTGATAATGAGTAGAAAGAGCAAGGTCTGACCCTAAATAAAGAAGTATAAGGAGGGAGGTTATAATATACACCTTTGTATGCCATAAAGAACTAGAACAGGGGTTTGATTAAATCTTGGCAGCTACTTTTTCTTTCCCTTTCTTTCTTTCTTACTCTTGGCAAAGGAGACTCCTTCCTCCCTCCTACTTCTCACTTGGATTGGAAGGCCTAAAATTGCCATAATCCACTTTTTGTACTTTTGGGCTGTTCTGTCCTTAGGCAGACAAAGGTGAGTGCCAACCAGCATGGATACTTTCATTTCACTACGCCATGTTAATGAATTTGAATGCTTCTTCCAAACTTGAGCTGTGAAAACTTATTTTAAGGATTCTGTGTCGCTTTGCCCCAGGAGGTGGGGCTGATTATTGGATCTTCCCAGGTACTGGGAAGTACCTTTCTTCTGAAGATGACCTGTAATAATTCCTTTAACAATTCTGGAACACCGCTGGGTTTTAAAAAAAAATCAGCTGCAGTGCTTCATAACTATTTTACAAGTTGTGTGACACTTTCTCTTCTGGTCTGTAAATAATGACATGGGAATACTGCCAATTTCAATACATAAACTTCTCAGCTAACATGAAATCCTATACTCATTTATCAGCTTTTTACTATGTGCCAGCATATATTGGGAAAAAAGGCTTGTTCCTGTGAATTTAAGAACCTAGGATTAGGCAGAAATATTCAGATATAGTCATTAATCTTTAAACTGTATGAGTCAGAAACATTCCTGGAGATATAAATCCAAATAGTACTTCTGCAGTGAATAAAGTAGTTACATGATTACATTTAAAAAGGGTCAAGGGATTACATCTAAAAAGGGTCAAGCGATTTACTATTGGGGAAAAATATTTTGCATTTGAGGCAACTTAAACGATTTGTATTAAACAATAATATGAGTGTTTTTTCACCTATCTTTTTAAAAAATTGTCTTAATAGGGTTTCCTTTTTATCAGATGGCACCCTGAGCCAGCCAGAGTCCCACATGCATTAAAACAAGAAAAGGATATATGATTTCCAGTTCTACATTCCAGACAGATACATAATTTACATAACTGCACTACATAACGCGTCTCAGTTTCTTACTCATTGCCTATGTTGTAACTTCCATTACCTGTATACTGATTAAGTGCATCAATGAGGGGACCAATATTTTTGGCATTTTTGTCCCTGGGGAACACTCTGGCATGAAGCAAGTTGACCTGGGTGGAGTAGGAGAGGCTGAGGCCCCCGTCTGGGCTGGCCCCAGCATCCTTACGTGGAATCCTGGGGTCTTCTTAGGACTTTATCAGTGGCAATTCAGTGCATGGAGCCTGGCTGGCAGCAGGAGCATGGGCAGGTTCTGGTTTTGGACAGCACACTGTTGCCATGTGCACTGCCCCACTTTTTCAGGCACAGGTTTTGTTGACACTGTGATTTCTCGGTGTCAAAGAAACACACTGTGATGCAAATTAGCAGTGTAATGAATGCCTGCATGTGCAGCTTGCGGCACCACATAGTGCACATGTGCGCTTGTCTGGACACATGCCCTGAGTGTCATTCGAATTCCCTCCCCTACTCAATATGCTGCTCTTTTTTCTGCTCCTTGCCCTGTCTACCATTATGATGCCTGCCCCTCTTCCTTTCCCCCTGCCATCCTCTGACCTGCTGTATACCACTTGTGGCATGTGTGCTGCAGGTTGGCCAGGCCAAAGTACATAAGCCATTTAAGTTCACGGTGTCTTTCAGCTGCATTCTCTAGCTTGTAAGTTAATTTTATTTTCCTTAAATAAATAATTGATTAAACTGACTAGGAGTCTAGGTTTCTGGATGTCCAAAGCAGCCTTGAACTGATTAGGGCCTGTCAACTTGAGGCTGCTCTTACAGGCACAAGGTACTCTTCAAAAGAAGGTGAGGAGACTTAATGACCTGCCAAAGGCATAGTGAAGGCCATTCCTTTAGCTAATGAGCCTTGTTTACACTGAGTTTGAGGAACCATCCGCTGTAAAGCTGGCAAGTCAGTCAGCAACACAGAAGTCCTTGACTTCAGAAAAGCTGACTTTGACAAGCTCAAGAGGCTAGTCGGTCAGGCCCTCAGGGACCATGACCCCAGGGAGATGGGAGTTCAAGAAGAGTGGTTGCTTCTCAAGGAAGCGATCCTCACTGCACAAGCTAAATCTATTCCAACACGGAGGAAAGGCAGCAAGAAGGCACAGCAGGCCCCTGGCTCTCCAGAGACCTAGCGGACCTACTGTGGCTAAAAAGGAAAGCCTACAAAAGATGAAGGACGGGATTCACCTCCAAGGAGGATTACTCCGCACTGGTCCGGTCCTGCAGGGACCAAGCCAGGAAAGCCAAGGCTGCAACTGAACTCCAACTAGCTTCAGGCATCAAGGACAACAAAAAGTCCTTTTTCAGATATGTGGGGAGCCGGAGGAAAAGCAAGGGCAATGTTGGACCCCTGCTAAACCAGATGGGGCAACTGACAACTGACGCCCAGGAAAAAGCCAACCTATTAAATAGGTACTTTGCGTCAGTCTTTCATCAGTCACACGGGATGCCCATGCCTGCTATGGGACAGGGAGATCTGGGTGAGGGGAATCCCCTACCCTCCATCAATGCTGACCTCGTGAAGGAACACCTTGAGAAGCTGGATACCTTCAAGGCAGCTGGCCCTGACAACCTGCACCCCAGGATACTCAAGGAGCTGGCGAGCGTCATAGCCCAGCCCCTGGCACGGATCTTTGAAAACTCCTGGCGCTCTGGTGTAGTGCCCGAAGACTGGAAGAAGGCCAATGAGGTGCCGATCTTCAAGAAAGGGAGGAGAGTGGATCCGGCTAACTACAGGCCCATTAGCCTGACTTCTATCCTGGGGAAGATCTTAGAAAAGTTTATTAAGGAGGCCATCCTTGAGGGACTGGCCCAGGCTAACATTCTAAGTGACAGCCAGCACGGGTTTGTTGCGGGTAGGTCTTGTTTGACCAATCTTATTTCCTTCTATGACCAGGTGACCTATCACCTGGACAAGGGAGAAGAGATTGATGTCATATATCTTGACTTCAAAAAAGCTTTTGATCTGGTATCCCATGATCACCTCTTGGCCAAACTGCTCAGTTGTGGCCTTGGCTCCACCACGATCCGCTGGCTGGGAAATTGGCTTTGTGGTCGGACCCAGAGGGTTGTGATTGATGGCAGTCACTCATCGTGGTGCCCTGTGACCATTGGGGTCCCTCAAGGCTCTGTCCTGGGACCCATACTGTTCAACATCTTCATTAACGATGTGGACATTGGAGTCAGGACTGGACTGGCCAAGTTCGCCGATGACACCAAACTTTGGGGCAAAGCATCCACGCCAGAAGATAGGCGGGTGATCCAGGCTGACCTGGACAAGCTCAGCAAATGGGCAGATGAGAACCTCATGGTGTTTAACACCGAAAAATGCAAGGTTCTCCACCTTGGGAGGAAAAACCTGCAGCACCCGTATAGGCTCGGCAGTGCTACGTTGGTTAGCACTACAGAAGAAAAAGACTTGGGGGTCATCATTGACCACAAGATGAACATGAGCCTGCAATGCGATGCTGCGGCTAGTAAAGCAACCAAAATGCTGGCGTGCATCCATAGATGCTTCTCGAGCAAATCCCGGGACGTCATTCTCCCCTTGTACTCGGCCTTGGTGAGGCCACAGCTGGAGTACTGCATCCAGTTTTGGGCTCCACAATTCAAAAAGGATGTGGAGAAGCTTGAGAGAGTCCAGAGGAGAGCCACGCGCATGATCAGAGGTCAGGAAAACAGATCTTACGATGACAGGCTGAGAGCCATGGGACTCTTTAGCCTGGAAAAGTGCAGGCTCAGGTGTGATCTGATGGCCACCTACAAGTTTATCAGGGGTGACTACCAGTATCTGGGGGAACGTTTGTTCACCAGAGCACCCCAAGGGATGACAAGGTCGAACGGTCACAAACTCCTGCAAGACCGTTTCAGGCTGGACATAAGGAAGAATTTCTTTACTGTCTGAGCCCCCAAGGTCTGGAACAGTCTGCCAGCGGAGGTGGTTCAAGCACCTACACTGAACACCTTCAAGAGTAAATTGGATGCTTAACTTGCTGGGATCCTATGACTCCAGCTGACTTCCTGCCCTTTGGGCAGGGGGCTGGACTCGATGATCTCCCGAGGTCCCTTCCAGCCCTAATGTCTATGAAATCTATGAAATCTATGAAGTGCCTGCTTGGGTAAGCATACAACCTTTTTCAGTCCCAAGACTATGTGAATAGGGTATATTATACAAAACTGTCAACATTAATTGCTGAGTGCTTTTTCTTTATGCCAGCTCACAAATGACCTTTATAAATTTTGTGGCTTAGTCAAGAGATCAAGATTCTGCCAAGTTTTTAAAACATATTTCCTTCTGCAATAATAAATGAATTAATTTTACAAAGTTGTTGCAAAAATGAAAAATGCAAGAAATATAATAATGTATTATTTCCAACCCATCTTTGCCTTTAGGAAACAGAATTTTAGACTATATTTACAATTATTTTCTTCAAGATTAAGAGGCTCATATGCTTATGTTTTTGTTGGGTTTTTTTAAGTCAATGAGATGTTTAAACTCATTCCAGGAAATGCTTACTTTCTTCTTATTAGTAATGTACGTCTTTACCCAGCTTTCTTAATGTAAAGCTAGATAGAACTCAGAATATTAGTGTGTGTTGTTTACATATTTATTTAAATGTTTTTAATAGATGTCTTTAATTGTGCTTGTGAGTAAAGTTACTGTCAACTCTAATAAGCAGTAAAAAGAAGTGAATCTGCTCCCAAAAAAAGACTTCATCCATATCCTTTGTTATGGGATAAAAAGATATTCCTGTTTAGGATCTGGAAGAGAAATTACAAAAATGAGATAGGGGCCTTCTGTCACCACTCCATTCTTCCTCTTCTCTTCATAAACCCTACTTTTAAATATACACAAAAGTTTCTAGAAACATTTTTGTTGACGCTTATTAATAAGCACTCTAAAGTCTTCATTCATTTAAGTTCAAGGAGAGCATGTACAAATGGGAACACATATAGCTGTTTTTATTATGTCTAACTTCATGTTTCCACTTAAAGGTGAAACTCTTTATTTTTAAATGTTTAAGATGATACAAGATTTTGGGGATGATATTTTGCAAATGTCTTGTAATATCAATGAAAATATTTAGAGCCAAATCCTTTTTCACCTTTAAGCATCTAACTGGCTCTTACATAGTTAGAGAAGTACAATTTTTGGCACTTCTTTGGAGTTTGGATTCTGATTCTACCTATGGCCAGAATAGGATCACACAGCTGGATATATATCCTATGACAGCAGCTGACTTCCTGCCCTTCGGGTAGGGGGCTGGACTCGATGATCTTCTGAGGTCCCTTCCAGCCCTAATGTCTATGTCTATGTCTATAAAGTGGATAAGAAGCCTTTTAGATTTTAGTCCATTATTTAGTGCACTTGAAGAAGGAGACTCAGGGTCTAGGACTGCTCTCCTATGGTGATCTAGCGATGTGCTAGGTCACTATACAGTACAGTACAGCAACATAGTGATCATGTGGGTGTACAGATGATCACCAGCTACATCGCCCCAGCAGTGTGCTCCCCCAGTATAACATGTCGCTACAGCCCTGGGTTGGGCATTACCTATTGTACTCTCTCTATGCCTCCAATTGAAGCTGGCCCACTGGGCAACCAAGAAGAAAACATATGTGGGGATAAGAGAAGGAAGCAAGTTAGCAGGGTACCTCAGTGACAGGGGTTTGCCTTGGAACAGAGGGAAACCTCTCCTCAGGCCTTGGCCACTGGCTTTAAAGATCTTTCTGCACTTAAGCATTTAATATTCATTTAATAAAATAAACAACACTGAATCATTTCTGTCCATTTCTTCATATACTGAAGAATCTTCTAAGACAATGCCAGAAAGGCACTGAGCCAATGGAAGGATGGCCAAGAATAATCGTTGGATCTAGCCAAGGCATCTCTGAAGAAATTGTCTACCATTTTTATCAAGACAAAAAAAGGGGAAGAGTGTAAATTTCTTTGACTGACGTTCAGACTTGGAACTCTTCTCTTATGCATGCTTGATATAGAAGGGATGAAGAGGCTGACAGCAGCAAAAGACTAAAGAAGCCACAATACAGCATCAAGAAGCTACAACAAGACAACATGATCATCAAGACTTCAGTATTGTTGTCAAGAGAACATTTTTGAATAGATTCAGTTTAAATTATTTTATAATAATTTAAATAGGAAGTTGGAATAATATACTTTAAGGTATATTTTACTTCCTCTGTTAAACACCATTAAAATGTTTAGATTGTGTACTTCTGGAGGAGTCAGAAGTTAATATTTGTGAACAAAGAAAAATAGTGAGATTTACTTTGAATTTAGAAGTTTTACTAGTCATTAGTTCATCTGTCTCAAGATCACCATTTACAGAGATTTGGTGAATTTATTAGACATATTATTCTTCATTTGGGTAACTTTTAAAAGGTTTCTCTTACGTAACCCAATTAAATACCCTTTTCAGATCTTAAGACATTGTATATATCTAGTGTTCATGGTACAGGCATCGGAGCACAAAAATACAGTGTAGCACATGTATTCCATTCCCTGGGGGTTGGGGTGGTACAGGTGCTAAGGTACATGGTTGACAACCCAGAGGTTGCAATTTTAAGGCCATAGCAGAAGTGCTTGTGGTATGGCTGTGTCAGTTTCAGTTAATCTGCAAAAATCTGCTAAATACTTTGTCACAAGGAGAAGGACGCAGGAAGGATTGCTTTTAGTAAGATAAAACTATTCAAGAATGTTATGTATATTGCTGACCCCTGGTGGTTGAGGCAGCTACGACAATGATATGTCAGTAATCTAGGAATTTGCTGATATTATGTTTAAAAAACAAAGCCTTCATGATGCTGACTACTCCTTGTAGGTTAAGCCTGTATGACATATTCTTGATCCAATCAAATACTTATTACTTGGGATTTTATGTTTTGTTTTTCTTTGTTTCTGATGGACTACATGATGTGTTAAAGAGTTACAACCTAATTTTGCAGACTCTTACACAAGTAGGCTTTATACATATGCAGCTAAAAAATTAGTCATGATACATGGTCATGATACATGTGCTAGCTAACTAGAGTGTTTGATAGTTTTTCAAGCCTTTCCTGTAGACATATGTTCAAAGATTTGTCTCTTTAATATCACCTCGTATCAGCAACTGAGGCCAAGGAACAAATCCAGCCCAGTCATCTTCCCTGTGAAACTTTCTGGGGTGCATAGGATAGTGAAATGTTGAACTTCAGTTCTGCTCTTGGTGGGTGTCCAGAGGGTCTTCCTGAATAAGCCTCAGAGGGTCTTCCTGAATAAGCATTCCTTGCAGAATAAGGTCCTTATTCACTGAATCTATTTGGGGCTTATTGATTGGGATGGTCCCCTGGCCTCAATGAAGTCAATAGAATATTTGCCTTTGGTCTTTATGGTCCAGGATTTTGTGCACAGCTTTGTCAGAAGGAGGAGTCCCCCAGTAATGCTCCTGAGAGAGAAGGCCTGGAAGCACATGTGGAGTAGAAAGGATAGGGGGATTAGACATGAGGACATCCTTACTGTCCCATTCTCATTTTCTCTTCTCATTATTACTGTTGTAAGCAAATGGCATCTTCATCTAATTCTCTTTAAATGTGTGTAACTGGTTGAATAAGACTATGGGGGAAAGTGGGATATAAAAATCGACCTCCATAATCTTGAGTTTTCCATTTAGATGCTTTTTCATCATGCATCATGGATTTTTTCCAGTACTATATTAGCAACTGGATGTCAGGGGCCAGTGCAGCAGACTGGGCAAATTGGCACCAGCTGGTCCCAGTTACTTGCATTAGGTGGTTGCCAATAGCTTAGCTACCTCCACCTGACCCCACTTGCCTGGTGGGTGTGGCTGCCTACTTTTAAGCAGCAGGCCTTTTGCAACAAGGCTGGTATCCCTCCATTTAGCTCTGGACTTCTGACGGCCCATTCCTGATTTTCTGTGCCATGCTGTCTGCTTGCTCATGGCTCCAGATTGACCCTCGTCTTCAAACAGCTGGCTCCTGGCTTGTGGCTTAGCTAGATAATCACCCCAGATCCATCCCATGCAGCTGTAGCTGCTGGCTCCACACACCCTAGCTAGTGACACTTCGAGATGTCTGCCCTGTTCTTCCACAAGCATAGAACAATTTGATGAACAATACTGGGTTTCTCATTGGAAAATCAAAACCCCAATAATTAAGAACTGAAGAACACAGTAGATCTGGCAAATATTTTCAGAGAAAACTCAATTATTTGCCTTAAGTAGCAGATTTCAGTCTCCAGCCTTGTTAATTTAGAATGTTTCACTTCCAAGTTTTTCAATCCCCTCATTTTGAAATAGTTTAGCTTACAAGAGTGTACAGAGAACACTCCAATTTTAGAGTTTAAGCTTTTACAAGTAACACTACTTCTAGAGTAACTGACAGTGACATTATACACATTAAATTAAATTCAGCTGGAGTGTAAAAAATAATAAGGGTGTTTAAATCAAGATACAATCCTTTTAGAGTTGTTTCTCCTATGTGCCTCGGGGACTACAGATTTAAAACCAGCTGACAGGAAGGAGAGATTTTAAGCCAATCAGAGAACAGTTCTGTATGACCAATGAAAAACAGCCTTAGAAAAATGAGGCTTGATATGGTAGCTTTCTTTTCTGTCTGGTGCTGTTTGCAAATTCCAAGGAGCAAAGAGTCTGTGTGTACAGTGCAGACTGTGCAATAAGCCAGAGAAGAGATTAGCGTCACTGAGAAGCTAACAGGCTACTGCTTTGCCTGCATTAGTTGCAAGCTGAAAGGCTCCTGCTCATGTCATGCACTCACTTACCCAGGAAATCAGAAGTTTTTCCAGGACAAATCTGAGGAAACAATGCACCAGGGTAACAACTTTGAGTGGAAAGAGAATTATAGAGACCTGGAAAGATGCCAGAATGCAGGTGGTGGAGGAAGCAGACCCAAGTGATGGGGATGGCTGTGGTTACGTGCAAGATTTCAGCTTGGACCTGCAAGTTGGTGTAATTAAGCCCTGGTTGCTGCTTGGTGAGTGTATATCTGAACCTAAATCCAAGTTCATGTTAAATGCCTGATCCTGAAGGTACCGAGCACCACAGGAGGTATGCTTAGCTGCCAGCAAATCTATAGGAGTTGAGGATTCAGTGCCTTTTCTGGGAGCTGCTCAGCATCATTCATGATCACTCTCTAGGGCACTGGTCATTACTGTTTATATTGAAGTTAAAATTATGCTTCTTGTATTCTCCCCCTTGTTTTTTTTTTTTACTTGTTTTATCCACATAAGCAAATGGAAAGTTGTATTTGGTAAGCTTGGCTAAAGAGTTGTTGTTATTATAATATGAAACAAATTAAAATGAGTCCCCTTATCCCAAGGAAAAAGAAAGTACTAACTTCTCTTAAAACAAAGTAGGTGGCTTCTTTGTCTTGCCTTTTTGAACAATGATATGCAAATGATATGATAATAAGGCCTCTCTTCTTACAGGATCACAAGATGCTGCTCATGATCTGGAGACGATGAAGAGATATGGGGTAAAAAACTGCATAGCAATGGCAGTAAACTGCCTCATAGTGGAAAGTGCTAGTGGAAAATGCCTTTTAATCATGAGAATGTTGGTTTTAAAACTTTGCCCCTTCTATTTTTTAAAATAAGATTTTATGTAACATTTAGTGAGGTAGTACCAGAAGCTTCCATCTTATCTATACTTGGTGTTATTATGGGTATCTAAGGGATTATTATGGGTATCTTTCATAAGAAGCTGGAGTGTCTGCATCACGAGATTAATTGTGCAAGCTGTTAAAAGTTTGTTGTTTCATGATGGAACAGATTTGCTTCACTTTAAGTTGTGTTCCATAAATCTCAATTATTGAGCAGTGTCAGATCTGGAAACAGGGAACAGTCCAGTTAAAAAGGATGGTCTCACCTCCAGCTCCCATGGTGCTCCCTTTACATTTTTTTTGGTGTTGTAGGGAGGGTGGAATGGTCTCCAGTGGCATTCCTTTGACATAGGACAGGGTATCCTGGCACATAGGAGTGGTGTATCTCCCTGCACTGTAACATTCCCAGCCATTGGACAACACAAAGATGGCATAAAGCTATTGTTGTCCTATCTCTGCCTAGTGTGTGCCTGCTGTACTGTGTGCTCTAGTTTGCAATGTTGGTAACTCAGAAGGGCACTCTTATTTAGTACTCCAGTGCCCAGCATAGTAAGGGAGCTTGTCCTACCTTTTAGATAAGAAATCTTCAGTATATGGCTGGTTTTAAGGTTTTTTGGAACCCCCAGTTTGCTTTTTTTTCTAGTCCTCTCAAAATTTCTTTTCCTACACCATGTCTTCTACTCGACCGCTTACAAAAATATTCTCTTGTCTGCATGGCAAGGTGAGGGCAGCAGATCCTCTGTCTCTATACCCCCTCATTTATTTGTAAAGAGAAGCATCATGTGATGTGTAATGTGAGGGTGAAGGCCATTGGCCAGGTCTTTTCCCAAGATGAACCAATGGCCTAACAGTGATAAGTAGGCAAAGGTTGGGTCAAGTGTCAGCCAGTCTGTTAATGTGTCCAGAGAGTGAAAGACCCTGCCAATCTTTCATTACATTTGAAACATGAAGTCTTTCAGCTCTGGGGGAAGGGTTCAAATTTAGCTGTGGGAGAGAGTATCTCTGGTATTTTTTTATTAGTTGTTGTCTGCGTGCCTCCACATCATTAAACAAGATGTGCTTCCACATCAGAAGTAGATACATTGCAGTGATGAGTGAGGGAATTTCTATAAGTAGTTTGCAAAGAAATAGGCATGTCTTATTAAAGGTAATAATCTAAAATAAAACTAAATCATGTAATCATATAAGCTGCAGTTGGTATTTACCAATGGGCAATGATTTGTTCTTTATTTTGTTTGTCTTCATTAACTATCTTTTTTGGCTTAGGTTACTCATGTCCTAAATGTGGCATATGGAGTAGAAAATGCCTTCCTTGATGACTTTGTATACAAAAGCATTTCCATACTGGATCTTCCTGAGACAGACATCACATCCTATTTTCCAGAGTGTTTTGAGTTTATTGAGCAAGCCAGGATTCAGGTATATCAATAATTCATGCTACTAGTTATTCTGGCAATATTTTAAGACAGCTTCTTTTGATAAAAGAAAATATGACTCTGTCATATTTCATAATGCAAATATTACTTTTGGCATTGCAGTTTTTTAGTCATTACCCCTGCAGGCAAACTTTATATTGAAAAAAATAATTCCTTACTCTCCCTTCATACTTGTACATGTTCACTAATCTCATATATTATGATTTTTTGAGAATGACTTAATATAATTTCTCTCTGCTGTAATCTTTTTTAGCGTAGTATGTATTAGATCTCAAACAGAGGGTATCTTTTTTATAAACAAAGTTCAACAGATCCAGATAACAAGTTCCTGAAGAGAAACCTGTAATGGGAAATTGAAACCTATATGAGCTTTACCTTCTATAGTTTCTAGAATCCATCCATCAGGGAGACAAGGTTTTGTTCTACCAAGGAAGAAGCAGGGAATTAACCACTACTCCTGGAGATGAAAGGGATTTTGAATGGGATGCTTCATGCTGCTGTTCTTGTGTTTAGCCATCTCCTCAAGGTCTAACATATTAACCTATGAATACTTGCTAAATAGAAAGATGGATTTAAGCTTAAGTGTTTGTTGAATCAAACCTAACTGCACACTAAAAATCCTGGAAAAGAACAGCAAAGGTAGGAAATGGACAAAATTCTTGAAGATGCATGGCAATTATCAGTTCTGCTCTCTGCATATGCCTCCAACTGGTATATTTCTGCAGAAAAAGGGGAAGTGATGATCAGACTGATAAATCTACAAATAGTTGTATATTATGTTATTGCTTACAATGACAGAGGTAAGATCTGGTGACCCAGGAGGTTCCTTTGGTCCAGGAAAAGAATGTATATTGTCAGTCAAACCTACCAGATCTACCATGTTTGTTATTTACATAGTTTAGGATGAAAGAAGGTAACCCTGCTCCATTGTCCTTCGTGTTACACTATGTTCTTTCCTTATAGCATATCATTTACAAGTTACCTGAAACGTGCTCTCACTTAATGACCTCTTTCAGGTTTCTAGTTACGGTTTCCATTTCATTTCTAAATGAGATTTGACAGCCTTAATAGCTTAGAGTCACTGCTCTGCTTCAGAAATGTAATGTTCCGGTTACTTCCCTATAAATAGAGGTGCTTTTATAAAGACTTTCAATGGCTATCTTAATATGTTGATAACACAAATGATAGAAAGCCAAAGGATCATACATGCTGTGCTAGCAGTCTGCAGCAAGTGGGCTGGTTACATGTTTCTGACATCATGTTTTCATCACCAAACATATATTAAAAGCTATTATTACTTTTCTATGTAACTATCAAAGAGATGCTGTTTTATTACCTGGGAAAGGAGACAGGGTTTACACAGTCAGAATTGAGACACAGCAGTTGATGAGCAATTATGTTTTATACCAGTGATGCTCAACCTCCTCAGCCCCGCAGGCTGGGTAAGTGGTGTGGGACCAGTCTGCAGGCTGGATCCAGCATGGAGTTGATGAATGGGGTTGTTCTGGGGGTGCAGCCTGGTGTGCAGAACATGATTTCCAGGCACCAGAGTCAGCTGCAGAGCGACTGTGAGTTGGCATATGGGGCCGTATCATCTGGCCCACAGGGTTCTCCATGGGCCTGGAGATTTCGTGGTGGCAGCGTTTATCACCATAACTCTGGAATCAATAAATGTGCCAAAATTCAGGCTGCAGGCCAGAGGTTGAGCACCACGTATTTACACAGCAGAGAACTTTGAGACTTCCTGAGTTAGTGAATAAAATAAAAAAGACATATACTAATTGATAATTACTAATAAAAGATCTAGTAACCCACCCTAAAAAACACTGGACTGTGGTTGCCTCCATGTAAATGCTTAAATGAGATCAGATTATTCAAATACTACAGCATCCTCATCTGGGGCCAGATTTTCAGAAGAGCTCAGCTGCCTCCTAGAGTAGAAGGGAACAACCTACAGTGCCACTGGATCCATCTCAGAGCTGGGATGTGGGTATGTAGCTTTGCCCATATGGAGCTGTAGCTGGGTGATGGAGAAAAGGGATGGTGACTGCATCCTAGTGGCGGTCTGCTTCAGATCTGAGAAAACATTGCTGCTGAGAAAATGCTGTCAATCTCTGATCTATGGACCAAATTAAATGAGGAAAACTTTTAAAAGCATGTTAGGTTCAGTGTCTATCCTAGGTAATCTGCAAGTGAAGCATTTACTTGACATCTATTATATAATACTTCCAGAACATTGAAAAGGCAGTATCCCTGTTCAGTGACATCAGGAGTGTCTACACATGCATTAAATCTGGGAGCAATTTACTCGCGAGTAAATGTTCCTGGGCAGGCGTCGACATGTGTAAGGAAGTGGGAGCAGATTTGCTGCTAATGGCAGCAAACTGCTGTCACTTCCTGAGGCCCTGCAATGGGCCCCTGCTGCCATCAAGGGGAGCTCTAGGCTCCCTCTGGGTGCTAGTCCGGGGGCTGGCAGGGAGCTGCAGGCAGCCCCCTGGGGGCAAGAAGCAATGTCCCACTAACTTGGCAGCAAGGAGCTCCAACCTCAGCTCCCTGATTGAGGCAGGGGACTTGGAAAGAGTTGGGGCAGGGGACTTGGATTCCCTGCCCAGCTGGGGGCTTGTTACTAGCTGCCCCAGCAGCAAATTGGGGCAGGGGGCTGAGACCTGCCCCACTGCTGCAGCCCTTTCTAAGCCCCATGCTTCAATCTCTCAGTTGGAGCATGGGACTGCGACCTGTCCCTGACCAAGTTCCCAGCCCTAACTCTGTGATTGCAGGTCTGGGGCTGGAGAGCCTATTCCCTGCTCAGCTCCATGATTGTGGAGCTGGGTGGGGAACAGGCTCCCCAGCCTCTGCCAGCAGGGAGCTCCCAGCACCAGCTCTGCAGTTGCAGGGCTGGCATTGGGAGATCCTTATCTCCCAGGCCCAGATCTGTGACAGTGAGGCCAGTGCTGGAAAATCCTTATAAGGATGATTAACACTGAGGAGACCTTTCTAAAGCACATTAGGTGCAGTATCCATCCCAGGTGATCTGCAAGTGAAATATTTACTTTATATCTATTATACTTCTAGAACACTGAAAAGGCAACATCCCAGCTGAAAAGGCATTTGAAAAGGCAACAAATCCCCTTATGAGGATCTGCCAGCACCAGCCCTGTGACTGTAAGATGGTGCTAGGAGATAAGGATCTGCCAGCACCATCCCTGCAACCTTGGAGCCAGGGATAGGAGCTCCGTGTTGGTAGGGGCTGGGGATCTTGTCCCCCACTTAGCTCCATGATCATTATAAGGATCTCCTAGCACCAGCCCTGTGACCACGGAGCTGGCACTGGGAGATAAGACTTTCCCAGTGCTGGCCTCAGGACTGTGGAGCTGACATTGGGAGATAAGGATCTCCCAGTGTTGACCCCTGAACCATGGAGACAATGCTGGGGGCTCCCTGCTAGTGGGGGCTAGGGAGCCTGTTTCTCACTCAGTTCCATGATCATTATAAGGATCTCCCAGCCTATCACCTGCTCCCAGATCACAATGGTGAAGCGGGGACTGGGAGATAAACTTCCTGCTGCTGGGGCAAGGGGACATAGTTCCTCTGCTGGCAGAGCCCACCCTGGCAGCAGGCGGTTCCCAGGGGCAGGGAGTGTTCTCCCACCCCCTAGTGGCTGGCTGACCAGGAGTAGATTTGCTTGCAGTCAGGTGTCTACATGAGTGCTACTGAACAGTTAGTAATAGCAAGTAAATTTGCTATTTGCATTTGCAGGTAGCAAATGTACTTGCAATTAGTGAGGTTTACTGAGCAGTAAGCATATGTACATACTTATTATGCAGTAAACCATGCTACTTCGCAGTATAGCATCTTGTGTAAATGCACCCATCCTGTAGGTTTTTTGGGGAGAAACTTTTAGCCATGGTTGCCTTGTGAAGATCTCTTCTTACAGTTGCATCAAGGGTGGTGGGTTCTTCTCCCCCTAAAGACATTGAAACCTGCAGAGGACCCTATTCTTCTATTCCAGTCCTTTCTCTCAGAAAGCCTGCCTCCTTGGCCCCAAGGAATGCATGTGCTTTTCTTAGTAGGAATAAACTACACCTTTGCAGAAGTATTTGAAGGAAACTTGGCATTGAAATTTAGAGTTCTCTCTTCTCTACACAGCTTATTCTTGGATGGAAGTTGAACTGGACTAGAAGACCACTGGACTTCCAGGGCCATAGGACTGTGTTCTTATAAAACTCACTAAGATTGTGGCTGTCTTGCATTTTTATTCTATATTCCTGTTGAATACAAAAATGAATAGGAATAATTTTCATAGTTTATCCCTGGTGAAAGGGCAGTGGCATCACATTAGTGGCCATTCCCTCTTTCACTGATTGGCAGAGAGGGCTGCCAATCAGCAGCGAGGTATGGGGTCACCTGAAGGGCAGCCCTTCAGCCATTTAGTGGTGAGGGGCATGTGAGGCAGTCACGGGGGGGTGGGGGGTGGGGGGAACGACTCACTGCAAAAAGACTGAAAATGGCACCAGGCGCTAGCAGTAATCCATGATTTTGACTTTCCCTGCACGTTTCAAGTGTGAGGCTTTTACCATTCACCCTTCATCTGGCAGACCTTGTATTTGCCAATTTTCAAAAGGCATTTATAATAGAAGATATAGAGGAATAATTAAATGAACTAGGGCAGCCAGTTGTGAGGCATTAGTAGTTCTACTGATATAGGTGTGCAACACCTCCTATAGGTAGTAGGATCCCAACTACAAAATAGGCTATTTATTTTATTCCTTAGCCATTGCAAAGCAGTTTTGGTCATTTATGCTATTAATTTAGAACTCCTTATTTTTGTTCATAATTATTGATATTTATGAAATTTCTTAGAGCTTGATGAAGTGATTTTAGTAAATCTAAATAGGAGAAAAACTGTAGATGAAATATATTACCGTGCATGTAACAGACAATAACAGAGCATCTTACATCACTGACGTATTTCATTTTTCATTTGAAGGATGGAGTGGTGCTGGTTCACTGTAATGCAGGAGTCTCTCGTGCTGCAGCAATTGTCATTGGTTTTCTAATGAATTCAGAAGGACTTGGTTTTACCAGAGCCTTTACTTTGGTGAAAAATGCAAGGCCTGCCATTTGTCCAAATCCTGGCTTCATGGAGCAGCTTCACAAGTACCAAGAGTACAATAAAAAGGCAAATGCAAGCATAAATGATCATGAATGATAAAAAGACAGAAACTAAACAGTCTGTGTGCTTGTACTGTAACAGATGTGTCGATGTACTTTATACTGTCATTTCTCAGACTCCTCTCACATGTATATTTTAAATATATTTCTACATATTTAATTCTTTGCTTTTTTATCTAAATATGTTATGTTACTTGGTCCAGACTTCAAGCAGGTAAGAGGCCAAATTTTATTCCATTGACTTCAGCGATGAATTGGCCCAAGGACATGTTTTTCCCCTAGAGTGGTGATAAAAGATCAAGTTCTAGCTTGTTTGAAATATCAGGCAGAAGAGAATGTCAGGTTTTCATTGAACTGTCTGAGGATACAAGCAATAGAAAAGGGAAATAAAATGCTGGCTCAGATAATAAAGTTACTGCATTTACTTTAATACTGAGTCCAATCTTTATCCATTCTAGTTGGCTGTAAAACCTAGATAATAAACTATTCTTATAATAAAGTGCCTCACTGTTTGGTCTTAAATCGAACATACAAAGGCAGGTTTTTAAAGGAATCCTATGGCTAGGCAGCCACTAAATATTTTTTAAGAATTAAACCAGATGGCCTTTTGATGAAGAAGATGTAAAATGTTTTAATGCCCTATTGAAACTTTTTTCTACACTGTCCTATTATGGGGTGACTTTAAGTAGAGTGATATTGCACTTTGAAATGACAGGTAACCAACCTCAAAGTGAGATATTTAAGGAGGGGAAAATGCGAAGATATCAAAGAGAAGATTGTTTTATTTAGAATAAAAAGTATTGTCTGGATCAGGTTTTATTATAGAATGTTTTTCACACACAGATATACTATAAAAATGATACAAGACTGTAGGACAGGTATGAACATGTGGTAAAATGAAGGACTACTGAGAGGCTTGCTTATAAGAATTTATAGAGTATGCTCTCCTTTGGGCACCATTAACTTGAACTGCAGTAATTCCTAAGATGAGTTAATGTATTCAGTCTAGTTCCTTGTAGATTGATGTTAATACTAAGTGTTCAGAAACTTTATTACCATAGAGTTAAAGCTGTCCAATGATCTTATGCCCTTGCAGAACATGTGAATTAAACTTGATCTTCTGAAAATCAAAATCAGTTAACGTAACTAAAACTTACATCTATAAACTGGGAAATAAATGGGAGGCATCACCTCCTTTTCCTAACCCCAGTTCCCATTTATTCTGCCAACCACCCTGGGCTTTATTCTCAAGACTATTATCCCTCATCTTAATTCCCTTCAGTCTGAGCTTTCCCAATCCTTTTTCTGTCCTCTTAATACCAACTGCTATTACTCATCTCCACTTATCTCAATGATGTTAATCCCTTCTTTCCAATCTTCCCTCCCCACCTATTTTTCTCACTTCTTTGCACTCTAATCCTCTCTCTTTTCTTAGTCATCCCAACACTCACATTTAGCATTCCACCAGAACCCCCCTGGATTTTCCTTCGTTACTCCAATCCTTATTCTGTAAGTTTTCATGACAAACTATAACAGAAAATAATATAAAGTAGCTTATGCTGGGGGTCAGGTGTTGGGAGTGTATTAATCACCCCCTGACCCAATGACTCATTTTCCTGGGGTACAAACACAGCTATTCTTCCAGAAACATAATTACCTTTGTCTAACTGCTTACCAAATTACTATTTCTTCCCTGTATTTGATCAAGGCTTATTACCTTCACAATATTTCTGAAATAAAACTGTAATTTTCAAACGTTTTAAAGTAATGCACCTAAGCAAGAAACTTTTTTCCTCAGGGAAAGACTTCTAGAAAGAGCCCCTATTGAATGCAAAGAACATGCACACCACCTGAAGACTACCATAGATTTTAAACTCTCAGTACCTGGACCAATGATTACAGCATATTATTTTTGATCCAACCAGTTGCTAACACTAGATTGTTGGCCTCAACAGTCCTGGTCTTTTTGCTGAGGTACACTCCATTCTCTTTTTTTTTTTTGCATATCAGTTTAATAGTGCTGAACTACCATTGCAAACTTCATCTTTAGTAAATTCTTCAATTCGGCAATGGAAGCAGTGTGCTAGGTAGCTGAGATAAACTAAGCAGCAGAAATTAGTTAGAGGATGAATACGGATTATAATTTGAGCTACAGGTCCATGCAAAATAAGTTAGAGGAACCAGGTAATTTTTTAAAATGCTGTTTTCAGGGGCTTGTATCTTAGGGGGCATGTCTACATGAGACAATGCACAGAAGACTAATTCTACTGTAAAATCCATGCTAATATGCAGTAGATTTAGTTTACTATGCATTAATGTCACTAAAAAAAAGTGTTCGTCAATGCTAATGTGCAATAGCACTGATTACAGTACAGTAAGTTAGTACCTCTTATTACAGGTTTTAAACATAATATGCTATAATTACTGCACATTAATGAACGTGTAGACATGCCCAGGAAATCTTTTGAAATGGCCTAAAGCAGCAGTTCCCAATCTGTGGTACATGTACCACAAGTGCCATGCCTATAACCTGTCAGTGGTATGCGTTAACAGATTATAATTACTTTACAGGACAAAAATTTGCTGGTGGTACTTAAGGTTGTATTGTTTTAAATTGGTGGTGTGCAGTGTGTCAGAGTTTGGGAACTGCTGAAGCTTACATGGCATTTTCATAAAAAACAAATTATTCCTATTTTTTGTAGCTTCCCTGAATTAAAATTTCCTTCCAGGGTGAATATACTGACTGATTTCAGCTGGGGAAGAAAACTCCACCCTGCTGTACAAGAGTGGTTCAAGTGTTGTGTGTTATTTGAATACTCTCCTGCAGTCTTATGGAAGTTCCAGGTGAAAAGTTTTTCGTCTGTTTGTTTTTTAGTATCACTGCAATAGAACGTTTAGTTTCAAAGGGTGGGTGACCAATAGAGGATTTGCTTTTACTGTATAATTGCTAGTTCTATATAATTATAATGTAAATTTTAAAGCATTTATACTGAGTACTGTTTTTATGCAGTTACATTGTAGTGTTATTGCAGCAATGGTGATCTACAGACTATCCAAGAAACAGGATTTGTTTGGTTATATCATTTATTGGACTAAATATATATTTTGGTAGATATCTTTTCATTGGACTAACTATATCAAACTATTAAAATATAGTTGGTTCAATAA
Organism: Crocodylus siamensis; assembly: GCF_052110815.1. Taxonomy (NCBI): domain Eukaryota; kingdom Metazoa; phylum Chordata; order Crocodylia; family Crocodylidae; genus Crocodylus; species Crocodylus siamensis. The sequence goes on along the minus strand of NC_143398.1, from coordinate 196,657,289 downwards.
GAGATTTTAACAAATCCCACTTTTTCCAGTTCTATGCACGTCCACAACCTGTAAGTCACTATAGTGCCACTGTAGCTGACAGGCTGGACGTCTGGCTGCAGAATTACTTTTTTGTTTCAGGGAGTATGTGGTGAAAATTGCTTTCATCTTGGTCCTGTGGAAATTTTCAAAGAATGCCCATCAACTTCAGGGACTTTCTTCAGTCTTCATGTGTAACCTTGCTGCTTTTGTACCTATTACCCGTTCATGCCTCGATTCTTTTATGCAGCTATCAATACTAGTAGTACTTGTTTTAAAAATTAGAAAACATCTGTACAAGTGAGAAAAACTACAAGTTAAGGAAGGTTACAGTTGAAGACAAGCCTGAACCAAAATTTGGGGTCCAGAATCTGGAGTTGGTTATTATAATTTTTTACTTGAGCCAATCTCTAGTTGCAGTCACCCAAGGAAAATGGCAATCAACCTAAATAAACACTGTGAGTATAGCAGATGCAAATATACCAGTATACAGTTAGGGTAAAATATTTTGTTGTGCCCCTTAGAATTGAAGTGTGCCCCACGAGTGGTTGTATCTATTTGAATGAAGTGGAACATTTTACCCCTTGCTAATGAACCTATCATTTTGAAACTCAAATGCTGAACAAAGCTAGCACTATCATAATATGCTATAAATTATTCTTTACCTGCTGTGACATTCTGGATGAGTTAGGGGATAATGACACACAATTTACATTTGATATATTTTGACAATTCTCTTTGCAGCAGCTGCTCAAATATAGCATGTCAAGCCTCTTGTATGCACCACCACGTGAGTTTGCAGAAAAGTCAGCTCAAATTCTGTAACGCACATGAAAATATATATTGGCTATTAGAGTTCGAGATTTATGTTTGGAAAGTTAGAAACTTCAGCCAAAATTCTGTTCCAAAGTTAATAAATCAGACTGCCAATATGTGTAAATCATAACTCAGCTGAAATCACTGTAGCAGTGACATTTTATGCCAGCTACTCATCTGGCTCAATGAGTCCAGAAGGAGTCACAAATAATTTTTCATCTTTGAATGAGGGAAGAGAATGATAGATCTCTATCAAGAAATGTATCTCAGCTTAATGAAGTAAGAAGTAAATCAAATGAACTAACAACACCTGTACAAATGTAATTATGGCTGACCAGACCATTGCTTCATAGACTAGAAAAATGAGGTAAACATGGAACAAATGACAGCTCCAGAGTACAAAGGAGACATCTGGCTGATTATTTGGTTATGTAAAGCACATAAAAAGCATTTCTAGCATTCAGAGTTCTGACTGAAATTTTAATTTGCTTCAAAAGTTTGATAAGCAAAAGTATACAACATAATTTACCAAAACAATGTCTTATTTTCAAATTTGCATTAACATAAAATCATAAATCCAGCAAATACACCTTTCTGAGATAAACATGCATGCCTTCATGTCTATAGCTTCCTACCATCCCCTATTTGATGCTGCTTGTCATCACTTTCCCTTTTCCATATAGAAGACAGTCACTGAAACTTTCCATTCTAGATCTGTAAGGTCAACTTCAGAAATACCTCTCCTTTATGCTTCTCTTTGGTGAGTGAATTTTCTCATTTCATATTTCTGGTTCTTGTCAGCAGGAATGTTACCTTGCCAACATAGTGCCATAATGTTTCTTCCAGGCTTAGTAACTGCTCAAAGAAACAAACATTTGCCATGGTCCAGTTGGCAAACTCCATAGATTAACGAAGTGCATGAACTTATCTTTTACGTATTTGAAATTTAAAAATGTGAAGAAAGCTCTGCTGATGTGTTCTAACACACATCCCACTACAGGTTTCCCTTCCTTTATGCTGTACATGTGTTCCTGGAAAATGGCACATAACTTGAATTTGCATAAGGGAAACCATCTTTACAATGTAAAGACCTTGACTGTACTGACCCCCAGACATATTTCTACCACTTACATGACAATTTTGGTACTAACCAGCAGCAGACAGTACACACAAGCACAGGGCACTATCATAATGGGAACGGCAACTACAGAAACACATCGCAGGCAACAAGCGAGGAGCGCAGATACACACAGGAGACTGTGCAGTGCATTGTGGGAGTGATGTGCACCAAAAAACAAAGCAGCTGCCTGTGGGATTCCACCACACTGATCACATAAGAGTGAATTCACCTCACATATAATGATTTTTTGGTATAAAAAAGGTTGTCGCATCAGAGCGAATTCTCACATACAGAACCCGCATAAAGCAAGGGAAACCTATTACCTAACATGACATAAAAAATGCGATCCATGCCGCTACTGAGTTTTTTCCATTCAGTCAAGCATCTGAGAAGGTTGGTGTCACATGTTCAACCTACTAAGTGCACTTAAAATGTAAGTAGACACACACTCAAGCAGTTTAGCATGTGGTAAGTACTCTCATGCAGTTGCCAGGTTATTCTCTTTCAGGTCAGGTTATTTAACAGGCCCTATCTTTAATAGGTCACTACAATCCAAGAATTTCTAACTGTTCCAAGTAAACACGTGATACCACATACAAAGGCTTAGGGTGAAGTTACCTGTCACACTTAGAGCATACTAAGTGCACTTAATACTTGAGGGTCCACATGTTGAAGCTCAGTAGCATGTGCTAAGTGCCCTCTCAGGGCATCTATACAGTGCAGCGAGGCTGCTCTGACATGTTGGAATTACAACACACTGGAGGGGCTTCAGTACGTCTGCCCCACCCTCCAGCAAGGACTGAACCCCCCCCCCGACCGGCCCCCCCCCCCCCGCTGCCTTCCCAGTCTGAAAGCACTGGTAGGCAGTGCAGTGTGGGGCCGTGCAGACAGAAGTTACAACATACGCTGTTCTGAAACTTCATCTGACCCCTCACACACCACTTCTGAAGCTGTCTGCAACCCTGAACTCATGTTTGGTCATAGGAATAAACCACTTTCTATGGCAAGATAGGGTAAAAATTGTTGCTTCTGCACCCTAAATGTCAATTCCTCATAGCACTGGCTTTTAACACCCGGTACCAGATGTAGTGTGAGTTAAGCCTACAATAACTACCCTCAGCAGTAGCGGGAGAGGACACGCACATGTTCCCAGAGGCAAGCGTTTGAAGGAATCACAATGGTTGTGGTAAATGTTTTCTTCTTTCAACACCGGGCCTGGGTCGCTCCCGAAGGAGACTGACGCGTCTCCAGCCACCCAGTAGTCAGAAGAGCTGCTCCCGCCTCCCAGCACCGCACCGCACCGCACCGGGCGGCTAAGCCACCAGCCCGAGGCCCCTGGTGGGCTGCCGAGAACGGGCCGGGCGGCCGGGCGGGAGATGCGCACGCAACCCCAGGCACCAGGCGGCGCCTCAGCTGAACTGGGCCCGTGTGACGTCCAAGGGGCACGGCTGCAGCGGCAGGCAGCGATGCCCGCTCCCGCCCGCCGAGAGGGATCCTGGCAGCAGCCCCGGGGAGAGCGCAGCTGCAGCGATCCGGACGCCCCGGGTCATAACGTAGTGACACGTGACCCCCACCCAACCTTCCTGGCACACAATGTGGCGGCCGAGCGCCGCTTCCCGGAAGTGACGTGCCCCCAAGGAGCCTCGCGGCAGAAGGAATTTCCGCTCTGTTTCAAAGTGCCGTTTCCCGCCGCCCGCGCCCCCGCCGCTATGGCCGCCTTCGCTATGGAGCCTCCGGCAGTAGGTGAGCTGGGCGGCGCGTGTCGCGCGTGCGCCGCAGGAACCGGGCCGCGGCCGGGCCGGGCCCCGCTCCGCTCCGCTGTGAGCCCCTCGGCCGCGCACGTGCGGCTGTCGCGCGCTTGACCCTGGCCTGTCTCCGGCCTGTCCCGGGCTCGGGACGGGCCTGGGCCGTGGCGTGTAGTCCGCCCGTCCGCTGCAGGCCTGTCCCCGGGGGCCGCCGCCCCGTTGGGTGCTCCGGAGGTGTGAAGGACGAGGCCTCCCGCCTCAAGTGCCATCACGATGGGGAAGACATAGGCAGCGCATAAGAACCGGGTCGGCCCGCGGGTCCGCCTTGCCCAGCATCCCCGTGGTAGAGAGCGGATGGGAAAGGGAGAGTGAACTGGGGATGACTACAGTTTTTCCCCCTGCTCTCTCTTTTGTGGTCTCCAGCATTTAAAGTTTAGGGAGTTGTGATTCGGCAGCCGTGCCCTTCACTCACATGCCTCTTTCCTCCTATAATTTGTCCAGTCCCTTTTTGATTCCAGCTAAACTGTCACATTCTGCAAGCTGTCGTAGCAGAGATGTCTGCACTTGAATTAAATGCTGTGTGAATAAAAACTTACTTTTGTTTGTTTTAAAGGTACTGCTTACTAGTTTCATTTTGTGACCCCCTAAGTTCTTGTGTTGTGTGAGAGTAAATAAATCCTTATTTACTTTCTCTTCATCATTTAGTCGTTTGTAAGCCCTTGTCATGTTCCCCCTCAAGCTTCTCTTTTCTAAATTGATTAGGGTTAGCTCAGGGGTAGGCAGTTATTTGGGCTTGAGCTCCACTTAAGTAGTTTTGTTGAGCAGTTGGAGCGGCAAGAGGGGGATCCAATCAGTCTGTTTTGAACCTGCTGTTGGGGGTGCCAGATAGAAAGGTGGGGTGGGGTTTATCTGGAGACAAGCCTGGGAACTGTGAGGGACCTGGTCCTTATTGTGGCAGCGCAGCTCTGGCCTCTTTCCTGCTGTCAGCCCTGTTGCGTGTGTCACCTGCCTGGCAATGAGCTGGGCTGTGGCTCTGCAAACCCCAGTGCAGCTGCTTGCAGTCTCTCTACAGCCTGCTGTGAGCAGTCCTGGCTCTGTGGTGGGCAGCAAGGGCCTACTCAGAACCCAGGCCAGCTGTAGCAGTCAGGCAGGAGCCTGTAAGCGGCTGCACCAAGGTCCATGCAGCTCTGGCCTTGCTCATTGCCTGTGGTGAATGCACATGTACCTCAGCAGGGACAGCGAGAAAGGGGCTGGGGCTGTACTGCCACAACAAGGTTCGGGCCCCTTGCAGCTCCTGGGCTTGTATCCATGGAGACCCCACCCACCCTTTCTGTCTGGCACCCCCAGCGCTAGGTGCAACAAGGATTGGGCCCCTTACAGCTCACCGTCTGCCCCGGGTGCATGTGCACCCACTGTCTGCAACAAGCTGATCTAAGACTGTTTTGGCTGCCTGCCACAGCCAGCCTGGTCTCTGGGAAGGCCCTTGCTGCCTGTCATGGATCTCAGGCTGCTTGCAGCAGGGAGGATACAAGCAACTACACCAGTCTTTTTGGAGCTGTGGCTCGGCTTGTTGCTGCCAGTGGATGCAAGCACACCTCCAGGCAGATGGTGGGAGAGCTGCAAGGGGTCCCATTCTTATTGTGGCCCTGTAGCCCCTTCCCTGCTGTCCTCTGTGAGGTGCATCTGCCAAGCAAAATGCCTCTGTACACTGTGCTGTGGTATATGTGCTGGGGGCTGGCAACACCCTCTCTAGTCTGTCATGTGGAAGCCCCTCCATACCACTAATCATACTTGTCCTTCTCTGGAGTGTCTTTAATTCTTTTATCACTTTCTTGAGGTGTGGGGACCAGAATTGGGTATAGTATTCAAGGTGTACACACTCCATAAGTTTATAAAGGGTCATAACGATACTTTCATTATCATACTGGCAGAGAACTAGTCTAGAGTCCTGGCTACATACCAAAGGGGCCAGGTACAGCAATGTGGGGTGCCAGGAGGACTGACCAGACCTGTATCAAGGAGCACTTAATGTCTGAATAACATTGGCCCATTTCAGGCAGCTCTAAATTGGTGCAACAGGGTTGTATGTCTGTCTGCTTTAGGTTTAAACTGCATTTAAATGGATCAGGGTTACATCGGACTCGATGATCTATTGAGGTCCCTTCCGACCCTAGCATCTATGAATCTATGTGTCCAGACCCTTAATCTGATAGCCATTAAAGTAATAGGAAATGGGTAGTGAGTGTTATGGTCATGAAGAATATAGGATTGTAGTTGCTTGCTTTCTATTTTTGAAAGTAAAGGTTTAATTAATCCCCTAGCTTAACCAAGCAGCTTTTTTTAATTAAAAAACTTTTTTTTAGACATAATTATTTTATTATTTCTAATACCTTAAACTTTGTTTTATTATCACAGGAGCTGAGCCAATGACTCTAGGTTCCCCAACATCACCAAAGCCAGGAGCTGGTGCTCAGTTCCTACCTGGATTTTTAATGGGTGACTTACCAGCTCCAATGACACCACAGCCTCGCTCTTTAAGTGGCCCTTCTGTTGGTGTGATGGAAATGAGGTCTCCTTTACTTGCAGGTGAGCAAATTCTACTATACAACTCTTATAAGTGACTGTATTTAGGACATACAGTATGCCATACTGGATCACCACTGGTCCATCCAGCCTACTGAATTTCATACTTTCAGAGAGCAGATGCTTAAAGAAGAGAGTATTTATGTAGGAACCTATCGAGACTGATCTCTCCCCTACCCTTTTTCCATTAGTGTCTATCTGTTAGAGATTTAGGAAGTCCTAATTTGGAGGTTGTATTGCTGAAAAATAATCACAGGTAACCTTTTTTAACTTGGTTTCCTAATAACTTTTTCCAAATGTCAAGTTCCATGCCTTTCCAAATTATAGGTGTTGAAAATGGAATCAAACATATGTCAAATTGGTTATTCAAAATAGTGCAATTAAAATAGATTTGAGCAAGTTTCATGGTTACTTAAATATGTGAACTTGATGCTCAGGAGGTGTCATTTGTTAATGCTAATATAGATTCTATTTCTGCTAAAGGTAGTTTGATCTCACTTGCATCAGTTGCTAATGAAACTAGCTCCTCTGTTTTTTGGAGTTTGATCAAAGTAATGGTCTACTTTGCTGACATAACTTAAGTTTATGGAGACTATTGATGAATATGTTCTTCAGAGAGGCTTTAGGGAGAGACCTTATTTAAATCTGGTGGGAGCAAGGAGGAATTACAAATTCTATTCCCAATTTTTTCATTGCCTTTAACCAGCTGATTCATTTGAATGTCAGGTATCGCTTTAATAAGGTGGTTGTTTTTAATGTCAGATACCACTATCGGTTACTAGTGATACCTGACATCCGTAATCATGATTATTATAATTGAGTGTAGCTGTAGAAATGTTCTCTCGCATAGGTGTGGATTAATGTTCCTCTTCTGTTTTCCCCTCTTGGTTATTGAGGAAGATGTTTAAATAATTTCTCCATCTGGGGAGCTTGGATGGCTAGGTGGTTGTACCCCTCTGCTTACAAGGGATACTAAATGTCAGTCTTCCTTTCTGAGGCAAGGGATACTAAATGTCAGACTTTCTTTCTGAGGCACCTTTCTAAATTATGCAATGTCCTGGGTGAAATAGTAAAGAAATAGCCCATATTTTCTAACTGTGGGTGTAGTGTGAATGGCATATTAGTGATTTTTAGCAAGTGACTCCATTTGAAAGATGGGTTAAAAGTGTCAGAATTTTATTCTTGCACATTCGTTCTTTTTCCCACTGTCAACTTTTCTATCTGTGCCCGGCATTTCTATCACTTTCTATTCTGACTAATTTTTTTAGACTCTCCCTTGAACTGAAACATAGTATTATGGCATGTCCAGGAACATTACTTTTAACATTTGAAAACTGATACACTGGCTTTTTTTAGTATTTAATAAATGGATATTTCAGCAGCTTGAGAGACACTGCCCCCTAAAGATTTAAATCTCCAGGTTTTATTGAAATATAATGCCATAAAAAATAACTAATGCCATTTTAAAACAGCAGTATGAATTTAATTCAGTCCTCTTTAAAATGAAGATTTGTCTCAATAAAGAAGCTAAGGTGCACACATGGGACACCAATAAGACCAGTGACACCAATGAATGATAATTGAGCATGTAACTTAAACTGGTTTGCATTTGAGATTGCCGTACTTAGAGATATAAGTGAATGCTCCATATAACAGTTCAGTAGCCTGAAGTGTCCCCAAAATGTCATGAACGGTGAAGTTATTGCAAGTTTTACCCTTGACTGGTAATTGCCTTGTATAAAAGGGAGTTTTTAAGTCCAGAAATAAAGACTGAGAAATATTTTGGAGCTTGATAGTATTTAAGGGTGCTGACAGGTGTGGAGGGAAAAAAAACAACACTTTACTGGAAGAGGAATCACATCAAATTGACCTGGCTCCCCAGCGTCTTGTATAGCTTGTGCACTTCAGTGGGACTTTTGGCACTTTCAGCTATTAGATAAAAAGTAACCAAAAACCCTGCTGAAGGGTGTGAGCTATGTAGACCCTGGGTGAACCAGGTCAAACTAATGCAATTTCTCTTCTGGTCATGTGCTATGCTTGGCGTGGGGACATGCTGAGCTTAATTGGTGCTGTTTTTTCCCCCATATCTGTGCAACCCATAAGCTTAATGTAGACATGATCTACCAAGTTCCACATGAATTGTCTGCTTAGCAGCGCATAAGAGATATTCTGGGTGTATCCATGTTCTTTTAAATAAGTTAATTCCTTGAATTATTCTATTTTTGTTATGGTGACTGCTGGAGGCTCCAGTCATATTTGTGGTTCTGCTTAAGCAGGTTCTGAAACACCATGAACACATATGAAGTCCGTAGTTGTCCTGAAGATTAAAGTATACACCTAATAGATAACAGGTGAATGTTAGAGGGAGCAAGGGAATTTAAACAATAACTGTGTACAGGTCTTCTGGGGTCAAAATAATGCTATGGTATGCAATGTTTCTTAGCTATATCGCATGCCTTAAGCCCTCAATAAGTCTATTTTTGCATGCCTGTTGCAATTAAATTGCATTCTGTTTTTTTAAATGTGTAGATTGTTGTACATCTTCCTGTTTTGATGGGAATTGTCTGAAATTCTAGAAAGCAGACAAACTATGAAAATAATTTTATATAAGCTTGTGTAATTCAAATGTAGTTAGAAGCCCCTTTAAGCTATCACATGGCAAAAAAAAATACAGTTGCTGTAAACTGATCTTAGAATGTAGTCTTGTCTTTTATTCAGCATAGTAGTGAACCTATATAATTGCAATGAGAAAACAGAGGTAGTTGGTGCAAATAACTTCCAAATAGTTGTACTATATCTAGAAATACTAAAAATGTAGTCTCTCATGTGATCTGCAGGCATGAAGGTAGGAACAATAGCAAACAGGTGTGGGCGTTAGCTATTGCAAACTTAACTATTCCTTTTTCTGGCAAATTACGGAGAGCATACTCTGGCAGGGTCCACCACATAAAGTAATTTTACTTCCAGCAAGGGGTTTGCAATAAAAATAAAATTTTGCTATATCTACTCTGAGGTGAAACTAGAAGAGGAAAAATCTTTAATCTAGTTTTGAGGCATACTGATATATCAGTGCCATATCTGATCGGCACCAATAAAAGGGAAATTAACATCGGCTTTTTGGGCCATTATAGCCAATAATACAATGATAAATATAATGTGCCTTCTGGCTGGGGCCCTGAACGCTGTGTGCGTGCACACAGCTGTAGCCTATGTGTGGCCAGGAATGCAGCTGGGCAGTTTGGAGAGCAGCACCCTGCAGGTAAGTCTGGAGGGGAAAGGGTGTGGGGGGTTGGGGGTGAGGTGGGAGGGCAGATCAAGGCCCCCATGGTGAGGGAGGGAGTGGGGCAGGGGCTGGGATGCTGCCTAGTCATGGCGGTGAATGGGACCCTGGGCTGGGCTGGGGAACGGAACAGAGCCATGGGTGGCTCATCCAGGAGGTGTGGTTGTGCTTCCCACTGCGGGGAAGGCAGGGGATGCGTGGCTGGTGTGTGGCTGTTGGGGTGAAGGCAACAGGGAGGAGAGCCCCCAGCCCACATCTGCTCTTGGCTCTGGTTAGAAGCGTCCCTCTGCTTAAAAATGGTGCCAGTGGTGCTTGAACTAAAGCTCAGTTGAAGAGCTTCAGTTCAAGTGCCCCCCACTGCCATTTTTAAGTGCCAGGATCCTGATCCCCTGGATGAGCCATCCGTCCCACTGCACTGCCTGGCTGCATTTCTGTAAATCAGTTATTGGATCAGTGCTGCCCTATATGTGTGGTGAATAATCGACTTGGTATCGGCCAAGAAAATCTTTATTGGTGCACCCCTAATCTAGATTTATTCCCTTGGTTATTGCTATGCAATATCTTTTAATGTTTTGCTTTGTATAAATGTAAATGCCAAAAGCAGAGCCACCTGCCACTTCATAAGCAAACAAGCCCTGTCTAATTTTAGACTGGATTCTGATATCCTTGTGTTGAAATAGTGTCTAACATGGCAAAATATGAAGACAGAGTTAAATATCACCCAGTGAATGTCATCTAAGTTTTCAAACAAGTGTGCTGAAAACTGGCAGAAGATTCTTGAGCAGTCTGATTATAATGTAAACTGCTCTTGCAAAAAGGTTTAATAATATAATAATCTCGCTGGTCAAATAGGTCAGATTAATAATTTTTAAATGAAAGGGATACTGGATTTTTATAGTATTAAAATTAGACGAATGGAGTAGAAGAAATTTAACAGGTTTTCTCCTTATTCCTTTTTACTGTAGGTGGATCTCCTCCACAGCCAGTAGTTCCTACACACAAAGATAAAAGTGGTGCTCCACCTGTTAGAAGTATATATGATGAAATATCTAGTCCTGGGCTCGGATCAACACCTTTAACCTCAAGAAGACCAGTAAGTGGTAAATCTGTAGGCTAGTTGCAGAACTTAACTGAAACCAGAGTTTAATTTAGTAGTGAATCTCTACACTTCCCAGATTGAGTGTAGATAACTGGTTTGTGAAAGGTTATTTAAATTATATTTTGTTATTGAATGCCTCTCACCCTCATTGCTGGGGACTTGGGGCAGGGTTGGGACTTGGGGCGGTTCTGAGCTTAACTCAGTTTTCTCTTTAGCTTTGTATAGTTTTTAAAATTGATAAGTGTGAAACAAACACTATTATAATTTTGGGGGTGTTGGTTGTAGCACACTGTAATAATAGCACGTAACTTCATAGATTTCATAGACATTAGGGCTGGAAGGGACCTCAGAAGATCGAGTCCAGCCCCCTGCCCCTGGGGCAGGAAGTCAGCTAGGGCCAAAAGATCCCAGCAAGATAAGCGTCCAAATGTTGCTTAAAACTGTGCAGACTAGGTGCTTGCACCACCTCTGGAGGGAGTCTATTCAAGGCCCTGGGGGCTTGGATAGTAAATAAGTTTTTCCTTATGTCCAGCCTAAAACAGTCTTGGAGGAGTTTATGACCTCTGGACCTTGTCGTCCCTTGAGGCACTCTGGTGAACAGGCATTCCCCCAGATCCTGATGCGCACCCCTTATATACTTATAGGTAGCCACCAGATCTCCCCTGCGCCTCTGCTTTTCCACACTGAAGAGTCCCATGGCTCTCAGCCTCTCTTCGTAAGATCTGTTCTCATGCCCTCTTACCATGTGCATGGTGCTCCTCTGGATTCTCTCAAGCTTCTCCACATTCTTCTTGAATTGTGGACCCCAAAATTGAATGCATTACTCCACCTGTGGTCTCACCAAGGTCAAGTACAGCAGGAGGATGACATCCTGAGATTTGCTTGAGAAGCAGCTATGGATGCAAGCCAAAGTTTTGTTTGCTGTACCAGCTGTGACATTGCATTGGTAGCTTATGTTCATCTTGTGGTCAGTCATGACCCCCAAGTCCCTTTTGGCCATGGTGCTAATGAGTGTAGCACTGCCAAGCCTATAAGCATGATGCAAGTTTTTTTCCCCCCGACGTGGAGTACCTTGCATATTGAATGTCATCAGGTTTTTATCTGCCCACTTCTTAAGCCTATTAAGGTCAGCCTGGATCACCAGTCTATCCTCACGTGTGGATGCTGTACCCCAAAGTTTGGTGTCATCGGCAAACTTGGCCAGTTCACTTCTGACACCAGTGTCCACATGGTTAATACAGACTTTAAAGGCTATGATGCCTGCCAGCACCTTAAGTACTCTGGGGTGCAAGCTGTCAGGGCCAGGTGACTTGAAGGTGTCCAGCCTCTCAAGGTGTTCCTTTACAAGGTCTACACCGATGCTGGGTATAAATTCACCCTCACTCTGGCCTTCCCACATCATGTTAAGCAGTCCCTTTGGGCTGGTGAAAAACCAACGCAAAGTACCCATTAAGCAGGTTGGCTTTTTCCTGGCTGTCAGTTGTCAGTTGTCCCGTTTGGTTTAGCAGGGGTCCATCGTTATCCTTGCTTTTCTTCCGACTCCCCATATATAAAAAGTCCTTTTTCAGATAACTTCTAGAGTTATTTCATTCATTAGACTCATGAATAATGACATGTGAAACAGAATTTCTTTTGAAACTTTTTTTGGAACCTGTCATTCAGTTCTTTAGGCAAGGCCAATTTAGAGAATGTAAGAACTACTATTTACTGGATCATACCATAGGACTATCTTGCCTAGTATCCTGTATCACAGTGGCAGAGAGTAGATGCTGAAAGGGAGAGTGAACAGCATGCCAGGGTTTTTTCTGTTGTTTCTCCATTGCAACCTGCAGAATTTAAGGTTGAGCAAGTTCTGATTCAAAAGTTGTACTCCTGACTCCTATGCTCAGTAGCTACTGATGCCCCTTTTTAAGAATTTGTTCAATTTCTTTTTGAATCTAGCTGCACAGTCAGCTTCCACAACATCTTGTGGCAATGAGTTCTACACTTTAATTACTTAAAGAGCTGGCTTTTTATCAAGAGATAAAACATATTAACTAGAAAGGTTATATTGTAGTGCTGCTGAAGAGAGCAGGATCACTTTATTCAGTTTTGTACTTGATTTTATATGGAACTGATAAACACGATCTCTGTTGTAAGAATTACATTCTGAAACTTCAAACCATTTTATGAAGAAGGAAGCTATTAATGTATCCTTCAGGGCTTCAGATTTTGCAAAATGCATGCTAGTTGTATTATTAATTGATAACTCTTACTACACTTTAAAAGTATTCCAATGTTTTTAGTCCTTTGATCTGTGAGAAATTATTAGATTTAGATTTCATAGACATCAGGGCTGGAAGGGACCTTGGGAGATCATCGAGTCCAGCCCCCTGCCTGAAGGGCAGGAAGTCAGCTGGGGTCATAGGATCTCAGCAAGATAAGCATCCAATTTACTCTTGAAAGTGTTCAATGTAGGTACTTGAATCACCTCCGCTGGCAGACTGTTCCAGACCTTGGGGGCTCGGATAGTAAAGAAATTCTTCCTTATGTCCAGCCTGAAATGGTCTTGCAGGAGTTTGTGACCGTTCGACCTAGTCATCCCTTGGGGCACTCTGGTGAACAAACATTCTCCCAGATCCTGGTGGTCACCCCTGATAAACTTATAGGTGGCCATCAGATCACCCCTGAACCTACGCTTTTCCAGGCTAAAGAGTCCCATGGCTCTCAGCCTGTCATCGTAAGATCTGTTTTCCTGACCTCTGATCATGCGCGTGGCTCTCCTCTGGACTCTCTCAAGCTTCTCCACATCCTTTTTGAATTGTGGAGCCCAAAACTGGACGCAGTACTCCAGCTGCGGCCTCACCAAGGCCAAGTACAAGGGGAGAATGACGTCCCAGGATTTGCTCGAGAAGCATCTATGGATGCACGCCAGCGTTTTGGTCGCTTTATCAGCCGCAGCATCGCATTGCAGGCTCATGTACATCTTGTGGTCAATGATGACCCCCAAGTCTCTTTCTTCTGTAGTGCTAACCAACGTAGCACTGCCGAGCCTATAAGGATGCTGCAGGTTTTTCCTCCCAAGGTGGAGAACCTTGCATTTTTCGGTGTTAAACACCATCAGGTTCTCATCTGCCCATTTGCTGCACTTGTCCAGGTCAGCCTGGATCACCCGCCTATCTTCTGGCGTGGATGCTTTGCCCCAAAGTTTGGTGTCATCGGCGAACTTGGCTTAAAAGGTAGGTTGTAACTATTTGTTTAATATAGTGGTGCTTGGCCTTTCAGTTGTATGGACCAAGTGAGTGGCCTGGAGCCTGTCTGCAGGCCAGGTTGGGCTCTGGGGCCTGGTGCCACTCCCTGCCACACTCCCCTGTGCCAGGATCCAGCATTAGATCCAGGGCCCAGGGCTCCCCATGGCTCCGGAGATACAGCGGTAGGAGAATGGTGCCACTGCTTTCATAGTGCCAAATTTCTGGGCTGGAGATTGAGCACCCCTGGTTTAGAAAACCATCATCCCTTGCATGTGTTGCAGGGGGTGGAGGAGAACTGCCTGTATAATCAGCAGTTAAACTGAAAAATATTTTTGCTTTCTGTCTGAGAACAGAAAAGTATAAAAGCAGTTCAACGGTAGCTAATACAACTGAATGTTTTGTATATGTCGGTTGTTAAAACTAAGTACAAGGAAGGAGGAAGACCTTATTAATTGCCACTAAGATCTCTCATTTGATATATTACAAATATTTATAAACAGTTGTTATTGCAATTTAATTGTTTAACTTTTCAAAGTAATGGAAGATCTTCAAACTGCTTAACTTTGCCTAGGACAGATTGTTAGTAGGGAACATAGTAGTTTGTATTCTAGTTTAGGAACTCTAATTCAGGATTACTTGTGGCCTAAAATAGGTTTAACTATTGTATAAGAAGTGCTGTTGCTGGTAATGTCTACATGGTAGTGTATGTTAGACAAATTCCCTGGCAATATCTTTTTTGTAATGTTTCTGTTGTGTGTACAATACTTCAATTTATAAACTTTTAGTGAAAGGGTTTATGGTAAATGAGGACTTGATATGCATTCTATTCTATGAGGATGAGAAGCAAATTGTAAGATTTTCTATATTTAATTATTGAGGTCCTTTGGAGATGCAAGATATGTACTAATTTTCATAAAAATGCAGAAGCAAAAAGCTTAGTGACTTACTGACATTTAGGTTTTATTTGTTAGGTATAGGTATTGTTAGGTATTTGTTAGGTTAGGTTCTACCAAATACCAGTGCAAGGATATTTGGTTTAATATTAAAGCAAGAAGTAACATTTAGTTAAATAACATGAGAAATGATAATTTTCTGACACTGAAAATTGTCCTGCAATTAATGATTTATTTGCTCTATTTTAATATAGCCCAGCTTTTCTTCAACACAGAGTCCACTGGTTGGAGCTATGCCAGCAACACCTGGAACAGGTAAGTATCTTGGCACATTGTATAGTTATGTTTACTATATTGCTTTTGTTAGTAATACAGCAAAAGCCACCACTATCTCTGAACTAGGTTGGTTCTTCTGGTAAATTGCCTGGTAAATTAGCATTCTTTCCAATTGCAAAAGAGAAACATGATTGGGAAAGTACTGTCTTGTTCTGTAAAATCTGATATGCCTGCAGTTCCCTAAAAATGAACAAAGGAGTGATATAACTCAATACTGTATTGAGCAGAAAGTTGCAGATGTAGCTGCTTTTGGCTAGAGGGAATGACATTGGTGTCATGTCTTTTGAAAGGCTTTGTCACTTGCTTCTCTCTGAATGAGCCTAGTCATGTCTTGCAAACTCTCTTGCTTGATTTCTTGTTATCCCTACCTGCCTTATGCACAACAGATGCAGAAAAAGCTAGTGAAACCTGGGGAATAGCTAGCCACAAACTTAGAAACATGATCCTTACAAATTTAGTTAGTCTGAAGTAACTTTCTTTTTTTGTTGTGTTCATACAGAAAACCATATACTGAATTTTCTTATGGCTCCTACATGGTTCTGACTTGTTTAGATACAATAACAATTCATCATTATTATTACAATTTTTCAGCCTCAGGTGTATTTAGTCCTGCAAGCATCGGACAGCCCAGAAAGACCACACTCTCTCCTGCTCAGCTGGATCCTTTCTATACTCAAGGGGATTCCCTAACATCAGATGATCAGCTTGATGACACTTGGGTAACTGTATTTGGGTAAGTGATCTGCAGTGCTTCCTGAACAAACTAAAAGCTGAAGTCTGGTATATATGGAAGAAGCAGCAGTAAGACACTGAGTTCACTAGGAACCATAGAACAATGGCTTGAAGCCAGCAGGTAACAGACAAACTCATCTGCTAATTAGTTAACTATCTTCCTTAAGGCAGCTATGCCTCATCTTCTAGTTAGAATGTACATAGTGCATTTTAGATGATGGGGTTCAGGAGGCAGGTCTAAAATGTACTGTTAGTCTAACCACTGATTTTGAAATAGTACTGAAAACATGTGTGATCTTGTACTTCTAGGAGTCTTGCCAAGGATCCAGGTTTGTTCTCTAAAATATAATTAATATTTTCTGCTACAGTTGATCTTACTGGGCAGAATTTTGTTTTTGTTTTTTCAGATTTCCGCAAGCATCTGCTTCATATATTCTGCTACAATTTGCACAGTATGGAAACATATTAAAGCACGTGGTAAGGCTCATGTTAAATGTCATTAATGAAGCACACTACAGTTTGTTTGGAAAAAGGCTAATTTTCACTGTTTCCAATGAAAATCCTGTACAGATGTCCAACACAGGAAATTGGATGCACATTCGATATCAGTCCAAACTGCAAGCCCGGAAAGCTTTAAGCAAAGATGGTAGAATTTTTGGGGAATCTATTATGATTGGAGTCAAGCCTTGTATAGATAAGGTAAGTTGGCAGTCTGTATAGGAGCAAATAAAATTGTATGGCATCTTGATTTTGGACTCCTTGCCTGTTACCATTTCAGATGGATTAAACAAAAAACATAAGGGGGACATGCATCAATATTTTGTAGTTGTGCTGTAAAAATTATAGAGCAACATTATTCATGTTTCTGCGAGATATGACAAGATGCACTTATACTGCTATGGAAGGTGGGGAAATAAAGTGTACTCCATATGAATGTATAGTCCTGGAACTGAGAAAAGTCTGTGCACTTATTTCGGGAATGCATTATGTAGATGCGGTATAAACAAAGGAAATATATACACATGCTCCAGGAGTGTGTGTATGTGTAGCGGGGGGTGGGCTTTAAGTAAAGCACCTGTAGCATCACGTTTATCAGTGTTCTCATGCTGAAAAATGGTGGTGGGGGGCTTTTTAACTAAAGCTTGAGCTTTAGTTAAAGTGCTCCTGCTGCCATTTTTCAGCCCGGAGATGCTAATATGCATGATGCTGGAGTCTGCCAGAGCGTGGTAAGTATCACACTCCAGCAGACTTGATTAATCGGTGCTGTAATTACACGCACCTATATGGCACGCAGCAGCAAAACTGAAAGTGTTGGCGGTGCGTGTCCGCGAAACCAGGAGCGGCATGCAGCCCTGGTGAAAACAAAAGCAAGTGGCACAAAGTGCTGGTGGACCTGCTCCCCACTTCTCTGTGCTGCTGCCACGTACCCCCTGGAGTCTTCCCAAGTATTCCCAGGGGTATGCGTACCCCCAGTTGACAACCCCTGGTATAAACAATAGGTAATTGACTGTGAATGGTCTTTGCTTATGTGGTCAAGTGAATTATGTGCTTGTCTGGTATGTACATAAGTAGAACTTGTTACATTATAATACACTACAGTAAAAGCTCTGTTATCCAGCATCCCTGGGAATGGGAGTGCCGGAAAACAAAATATGCTGGTTAACTGAGCAGCCCAAACAGGTGTCCTTGCCTGTTTGGGCCCCGCTTCTTCTGCCCCTCCTGTAGTGTTGCTGCCGTTCCTCCTGCAGGTCCCGTGTGTGGCGAAATGCCGGGCTAGCGGCTCCGGCACCGCTTAGGGGAGCCGCGGGCTTTGCGGAGTTGTGCGAGCGCGCGGCTTGTGGGGCGGAATTGAGGTAGCTCTTAGCCGCCCTCGAGGTTCGCCGAGTTGGCACAAGTAGACGACTTAGAGTAAGTAGTTAGTGTCTCTTAATCTATAGGGTGTCCGTTGGTTCACGAGGTTCCAGAGCCAGCCCTTGCGTTCCAACAGTGGAACAAGTCCAAAGCTAGGTGCGGCTGCCGACTCCTTAAGTCCCAGAACTGGTCAACGGCTCATTGATATGGAATGTTAGTTATAAAAGTTATTACGGAGTAGATATAGAGTAAAATAAAAAGATTTATTCACTCACCTGGCCTCACCCTCTTACAAGTAAGAGGGGAGGCCGGTTGGAACGAAGTTGCAGTAAATACAAGTATAGCGAGCGTAGATATGCTGTCTAAGCTACGATGAGAGGCAGTCGAGAAGCGGAGTCTCCGATGTTTCTTCAGTTACAGTATGCCGGATACTAAAGGGGTCTGTTGGTTCACGGGGTTCCAGAGCCAGCAGCTGCCGGCTCCGTAGTCCCAGAACTGGTCAACAGCTCATGAATGGGATATTCTATAGGGTGTCCGTTGGTTCACGAGGTTCCAGAGCCAGCCCTTGCGTTCCAACAGTGGAACAAGTCCAAAGCTAGGTGCGGCTGCCGACTCCTTAAGTCCCAGAACTGGTCAACGGCTCATAATTGGGAAACACAAAGCAATACTGTAACACAGTGAATCGTTGTCAGTTGTCGGATTTCTGAGGCCTTTATCTTCGCTGGGATACGCCCAGGCGGGGAGGCTGAGAACCGGTCTGCGGGGTGATCAGGCCCACAGAGTTTTCCAGTTGTCGTCTCTGCTGCTTCCTGCTTTTTGCCTCTTTTATAAATGTTTGTTGGACTGCCTCTATGACACTAACTATAGTATACAGATAGGATAATTTTCTTTTACATAATTATTGCTAGGCAGATTTTCTACATAAGTTTCATTTCTGCAAAAATGACACTTTTAGATAAGAAATGAAATTTACAGAATGCGCATGTGTAGCTTAATGCCAGTGGAGAGAAGTACAAAGCGTTCATTTTGATTAACAGTCTACTTCAAGGTTACATAAATGTGAGAGTGCCGCGCGGCAGTTACACAAAAAAAAGAGAAAATAATATAAAGTCTTTGCTAAAAACTATAAGACAGTTACACCGTGGGACAGGGAGGCGGGCCCCATGCAACCTGTTCTGCCCCCGGGCTGTGGGGTCTCAGCACTGCAGGCTGCTTTGCCTTGGGCCATAGACGCTTGGAGAAACTGGAAGTGCCACAGTGGGCACTTCTGGTTTCACTTTACCTTACAAGCTGGCATGCTGGTTAATAGATCACGTTGGCTTGTAAGGTGCTAGTTAACGGAGCTTTTACTATATAACGATACATCAGGCTTCAGAATACAAAATGAAAACATAATTACCTAAAACTGCAGGAGCTAGGTAGAATGCAGTTTACCACATTTAGATAGGACAGTCCATTTCTGCAGTTTCAGAATATTAGTATTTCTAGAGAAGTAATAGTGGCTTGTTATATTTCACTTTTTTCATATGAAAGGTACCTGGCACATACTTCTTGCCAGATGCTCTCCACCTTGTGTATTTAAAGGGGAAAAAAGGAGATATATATTTTATATTGTTGCTTCTATTATACTAAACTTTTCAATTTTTCCCTTCATTCAAGAGTGTGATGGAAAATTTTGATAGAAGTTCCATATCCTCCATGTCTTCAGTCTTCACACCACCAACAAAAGCCATTGGCACACCGGTGCAGCCTGCAAGTACTACAAGAATTTCTACAATGAGACCTCTTGCAACAGCATATAAAACTTCTACTAGTGACTATCAGGTATTTTGAGAGCGGCAGAGAGCAGAAAACGTTTAAGTAACTTTTCCATAAAAGCAGTCTATATTCCTTTTAGCTAACTAATGGCAGACCTCAGAACAAAAATAAAGTAGATTTCTGTTTTACTTTCTCACCTGTAGTTTTCTTTGCTAAGTGAGATTCATAGATTCACAGATGTTAGGGTTGGAAGGGACCTCAATAGATCATTGAGTCTGACCCCCTGCATAGGTAGGAAAGTCTGTTGGGTTTAGTTGACCCCAGCCAGATGCCTATCTAACATCCTCTTGAAGACCCCCAGGGCAGGGGAGAGCACCACCTCCCTTGGGAGCCCATTCCAAATTTTGGCCACTCTAACTATGAAGAAGTTCTTCCTAATGTCCAGTCTAAATCTGCTCTCTGCTAGGTTTTGGCCATTATTTCTTGCAACTTCCAGGGGTGCCTTGGTGCGTAGAGCCTCACCAATTCCCTTCTGTGCCCCCGTGATGAATTTATAGGCAGCCACAAGGTCACCTCTCAACCTCTTGCGGAGGCTGAAGAGGTCCAGGTGCCCTAATCTGTCCTCGTAGGGCGTGGCCTGCAAGCCCTTAACCATCCGAGTGGCCCTTCTCTAGACCCTCTCCAGGTTATCCATATCTCTCTTAAAGTGTGGTGCCTAAAACTGGACGCAGTATTCCAACTGTGGTCTGACCAGAGCCCGACAGAGGGGAAGTATCATCTGCTTGGTTCTGTTTGTCATGTATCTGCTGATGCATGATAAAGTGCAGTTAACTTTGTTGATGACTTCATCATGCTGATCACTTCATCACACTGATGACTCATTCATCTTGGAGTCCACTAGGACTCCGAGATACCTTTCCGCTTCCATGCTGCCGAGTAGGTCATTTCCTAGGCAGTAGGTGTGCTGGACATTTTGCCTTCCTAGGTGCAGCACTTTGCATTTCTCCTTGTTAAATTGCATTCTATTGTTTTCTGCCCATTTGTCCAACCTGTCCAGGTCTGCCTTTAGTTGTTCCCTGCCTTCTGGTGTGTCCACTTCTCCCTACAGTTTTTGTATCAGCCACAAACTTGGACAGAGTACACTTCACTCCCTCGTCCAAGTCAAAGATGAAGGCATTGAAGAGTATCGGTCCAAGGACCGAGCCCTGCGGGACCCCACTGCCCATGTCCTTCCAGGTCGATAACGACCCATCCACCACCACTCCCTGGGTACAGCCCTCTAGCCAATTTGCCACCCACCGGACTGTATAATCATCCAAGTCACAGCCTCTTAATTTGTTCACCAGTATGGGGTGGGATACTGTATTGAAGGTCTTCCTGAAGTCTAAGTAAACGATATCTACCCCTACTCCTGTGTCCAGGTGTTTTGTAACTTGGTCATAAAAAGAGACCAGATTAGTCAGGCACTATCTACCTGCTACAGACCTGTGCTGGTTTCCCCTCAGCATAATTTTTCTTGCTGGGCTGTCACATATATGAGCCTTAATAATCTTTTCAAAGACTTTACCAAGGATGGAGTTGAGACTAACTGGCCTGTAGTTGCTTGGACCCTCTTTCCTCCCTTTCTTGAAAATAGGGACCACACTGGCCCTTTTCCAGTCCTCCGGGACCTGGCCTGTGTGCCACAAGTGCTCAAATACTCTTGCCAGTGGCTGTGCAATGACATCAGCCAGTGCTTTCAGTGCCCTTGTAAGGAGCTCATCCAGGCCTGCCGACTTAAACGCATCCAGTCCTTCCAAGTGACTCTGCACTACCTCAGGGTCAACGCTTGGTGGTCTGGCGCCCTGCTGTTGTCTCGCTACGATCCCATTGTGAGACTTGTCTTGCCCCTCGTTTAGGAACACTGAGGCAAAGAACTCATTGAGGAGTTCAGCCTTGTCCCCTCTGTCTGTCACCAATTGCTTTTGCCCATTGAGTAGTGGTCCTATACTGCCCTGGGCCTTCCTTTTACTCCGTATATATCTGAAAAACAATGTTTTGTTATCCTTAACTTGGGATACCATCTTCAGCTCCATGATAGCTTTGGCCTTTCTAACTGCCTCTCTACATCTGCGAGCTGAGGAGGCATACTCCTCTTTAGTAATTTCTCCGTTTCCACTGCTTATATGCTCCTCTTTTTGCCCTTAGGCTGCTCTGGATTTCTCTGGTTAGCCAAGGAAGCCTCTTGGCCCCTTTCCCTGTTTTCCCCCACATTGGGATAGTCTCCCTCTATGCCTGAAGGATCACTTCCTTAAGGCACAGCCACCCTTCCTGGGCTCCCATCTCGCCAAATCTGTTACCCTGCAGTGCGTCACTGACTAAATGCTTGAGCTCACTGAAGTCAGCCTTCCTAAAGTCTAGCACTTCCACCCTACTAGTTACTTTTCCCACTTTACCCCTTATGGTGAATTCTCTTATTTGGTGGTCACTGTCCCCTAGGTGACCACTGATCTGTAGTCACCTACTATGTCATCCCCCATTGCCAGTACGAGGTCCAGTAAGGCATTCCCCCTAGTGGGACTATGTACCTCCTGCATCAGGTGGAGGTCCTGAGAGAGAGGAGGAGTTTGGATATAAGCTTTTTTGCATAAAATGTAAATCAAAAAGACTATCAAAATGGCTTCTAAATCACTTCGTTTGTCTGTTAATTAATTTTGACCTTTCCAAAGAGTTAGCATCTATTGAGGTTAGTCATAGTAACAACTGGGCTGTGCAAATGAACAAATGCATGTCGACTAACCAGGTATCTATTTATCTCTCTCTAGGTGGTTTCTGACAGACAGACTCCCAGGAAAGATGAAAGTATTGTGTCTAAAGCTATGGAATACATGTTTGGCTGGTAGCGAATTATGGGAAGTGTTAAACTAAAATCCGTCTGAGGCTAAAAATACATTGTCAGCATCCTTGGTTAGTTGTATAACCAAACACACATGGCAGTATTTCAGCTCGATGTTATGCCTTCTAAGAATTCAGCTGACATGTAGCTTGCACTTTAAATGATGGCAATATACACACGGTTTGTTAATCAGTGTAAATACAAGTGGGGGTTTTTCTGTTCTTTATGATTGCATGAGCAAAATAATTGGCACTAATTTCCTGTAATTTTGAAGTTGTGAATTGCTTCCTGGTAAACTGAGAATGCATAAACAGTAACTCAGTTCATTGCTTGTTAATAATGTTTCTTTTTCTTTTTGGAAAGATGGTGGGTTTTCTGCAGGGTGAACACTATGTACAGCTGCTTCCCAGACAAAAGGACTGTTCTTGGTACTGTATACCTATTTTAAAACAGAAATTTTATTTGGATGCTGCTAATACTTCACCACTGCTTTTTATATGTAAAATGTCTGTTTCAGCATCCTATTCTAAATGTTCATGACAGCCTTTTAACTTTTTATCCAGATTTTCATAATAAAACCTAATGAATCTGAATTTGTGTAGTAAAATGTTTTCTTTCATGTTTGTGTGAAACATGGGGGGCATTTACTATAATGAATGCAAATGAAATGGCTAACAGCACTGATAATTTATCATTTGAGACAAATTCTACCTGTTTGTTGTGGGTGCTAATATCTATTGGAATTGATTAACATACTAAGGTTTAAAACTTAGGCCCAGTAAAGCACTAGTGTGGTAATCTACTTTTCTGCTTGTACATTGGTGCCCCATAATCAATGGGATCAAAGATGGTGCATAACCTATATAGAAAAGTTCCGCTACGTTAAAATATGGCTTCCGCATAAGTGGCACTATTTGAGGCAGGCAGTGAAAAGCAAACTTCCTGTTGCGAACACACTTGAAATTGTCAAATTGTAATTTGGTCAGGATTACATTGACAAATATGATACCTAGAATTCACTGACGGCAAGTGACCAGAACCTTTTACACATCACGGTGATTCTAAGTTGTTTCTGCTGTGTTGGATGAATAGCGAACCAGAATGCAGTCTTCTAATTTGCCATTTGTAGTCTGCTTTAGCTGAAGACTTCCCTGGGAGATGGCCTATCAAGATACCATGACCTATGGTATGTGAGCACAGTCAGAGACTGAGATGACTATACACAGCTTACTTTCATGTCTCTTCAGAGTTTTTTTTTTCTCCTTTCCCTCTCTACCTTCTCCCACCCGCTTCCTGGGACTTAGGGAAGGTTTTACATAACTCATGAATTCCAGGGTAAATTTTATGATTTGTTTTGTCTTCATATTTTATGACTGTCTTTTCTACTATGTACTGTCTTATGCTTTTAGCTTTAAGGAGCCTAGAAAGAGTCGGAGGCATATCTGCATGAATGTAATGCTAGCTTAACGATCAGCCTAAAACAGATTGACTTGGTGTTGGAGATGGACTCCTAGCATTAACTCCCTGCAGAGCATGTGTACTTTGACTAGAGGTGTGAGGGCTCAAGAACGTCTGAACTTTCCACTTTTATGATGTCATTCACCTATTTGTGCCTATGGGACATGCGCAGTGCAGGGCTGTGCCATACTTAGAAGCCTGGCGGCTCTGGGTGAACTTTTAATATTGGGGCCTCACTTCACCAGAGATAATGATTTTTTTGTTGCAAAACTCTTCATCACATCTGTGATATTGATGTCTTTAAATAGTTTGTTCTCAATTGGTAACCTTGCCAGTCCCATATATGTAGAATATTAAAAATTTTTTTGCAATTGTATTTTCTTTTTTCATTTTTGGGCTCTGGGTGGCCACCTGGCTCACCCATGCCTGTCCAGGTCTGGTGCAGTACATATAATTCTTGGCAGGAAAACTGCCAGAGATAAGGTGCTGACTGATAGATTGTGCTGTGTGCAGTGAGAGTGATGAGTCAGAGGTGGACAGTAGGGCTGTACGAAGCTTCAATAGCTGATTCAATTTGTAGGAGATTCGGCCTGATTCGGTGGTCAAATCTCCAAACCTAATTGAATCAGGAGACCCATTAAAAGGTCTGAATTGATTTGGAAAAGATTCGGTGCTGATTCAGCCATAGACTAATGGGCAGCAGTCCTCAACCACACTGGACAGGACACAGCTGCCTCAGCTGGTAAGTCTGTTGTGGGTGGAGTGGGGAGAGAAGGTGTGTGTTTGGGGTGGGGGGGACAGGCAGATCAACACCTCCACAGTGAGGGAAAGATTGGGGCTGGGGCTGAGACCTGGGCTGGGGCAAGTGCTGCCCAGGGAGGGGGTGGGGCAGCTTGTGCCTCTGCATGCCACGGGTCTGGGAGCTGTTCGTGTGGCAGCTTGTCCAGCGACTCTCACTGCTGCTCCTGCCACCAGTTTGAGATGACGGGGCGTGTGGCCCAGGATCTGTGCAGGGCAGGCGGGACGGGCTGTGCCTGATAAAAGGTGGAAGGCACTGAGCAGGGGCTATGCCCCCCTACTGCTCGCCCGGACTGGCGGTAGGAACAGTGGCAAGAGCCTGGCCAAGGCTGTGCTCTGGGCAGCAAGCCCCTGCTGCTGGGCTGCGCTCTGTGGGGTGGGCAGAGCCAGGGCTGTGCTCTGGGCAGCTAGCCCTAGCTGCAGCCTGGAGTTAAGCCCTGGCTCTACCTGCCCTGCGGAGCACAACCCGGCAGTGGAAGCTAGCCTGGAGTGTAGCCCTGGCTCTACCCACCCCACAGAGCACAGCCTGGTGGCTGGCGGCTGGGCCTAGCTTCCTGCAGCGCAGCCTGGCCTAGCCTGCCTTACACACCCCTGGGGGCACACACGTGCTCCCATGCCCTGGACCACTGGTGCACAGCCGCATGCAGGGGCGGGAGCCCCCCTCCCTGAGTCCCGTGAGCCCCCTCACTCAGGCTGGGCAGCTTGTCCTATCCCCAACCCCAATCTCTCCCTTGCTGCAGGAGGTGTTTATTTGCACCCCCCAAGCCCTTTGCCTCCCACTTTCGCCCACCACAGCAGACTTACCAGCTGGAGGCAACTGTGCAGCATTGAGGACTCCTGCCTGTTAAGTCTGTGGTTGAGTCTTTGGATCCAATTCAGCCTAATTGGATCGGGACAGTGATTCGAATCACTGAATCGTATCACTGTCCCTCCGAATCAGCTGAATCCAAATTGAATACTTGCCGCTTTGCACGGGCCTAGTGGACAAGATGCGTGCACAGCACGGTAATTGGTGTATTCCGAGTGACAGTGAATGACAGGGCTGTGATATAAAAGGTACCTGAAAGACAGGTACAGAGAGTCTTTGTGAGTTGATTTTGTTGCGACTTGGAGTGAGTGAAGTGGAGTGTGGAGTTGTCTGTCCTCCATTGATTGGTGTTAGTCGTGGATCTGAGCTATCATTGATTCCTGTGGATTGAGTGGTGTATGGATTTGGTCACTGGGGAGACTTACCTCAGGAGAGGTGATCCTGAGCAACTGCCCACCCATCCTTCTGCAGAGGATTTGGTGATGTATCACCTTATTCTGAATAAGTGAGGTGCCAATTACCCAAGGCAAGGGAGAAAGGCTTAGGAAGCCTCACCAGCTCTGTATCATCCCCAAGGGGGAGAGGTGTGACAGGGCAGGTCACCACCTGGTGAGCTGAGGTTGTGGTTTTTGTATATGTACAGTAAAAGCTTGGTTATCCGACATGAGTGGGGAATGTAAAATCGCCAGTTATCTAGAAATACCAGGGGGGAGGGGCCTGCACACGGTGGTGGTGTGGGGTGGTTGCACATGGCTTGCACATAGTGGTGGCACAGGGTGGTGGGTAGAAGTGGTGTGGTGCTGGTTAATAGAGTATTCTGGCTAGTCGAATGCCGGATAACGGGGATTTTACTGTATATTCTTGCTGGTTTCTGTTTAGCACTGTTCATAATATTACTCTTGTTACAAGCTGTTCTTTAGTCTTTTCTTAATACAAGTTGTTTAACTTAACTACTGCCTGAGTGGACCGTGGTTTACTGCGCCTTTGGGTGGGGCCGGGCTGTGGCTCAATGTCCAGAGGAAATGAATCCTTAGGGGTGGAGCACTTGAACTGTTGCATTGTGCCTCTCCTTCCCTACACTGGGAAGAGTGAACAAAAAAGTAACAGCATAAAACCTGTTTTCTCTAACCTTTCACAGGTGTCTGTGGTTTGGAAAGTGGAAAATCCCCAGGTGGGAGAACAAAGGTCCAACTGTTAGTGCTTGGTTTTGGGTGGGGACAGTTGGGAGTGAGAGAGGGATGCATTCTTGCTGTCAAGGGGGTCTTAACTGGGAAGACTGTGGTGAAGTAAATGCAGAAAAAGATCTTCCATGATCTGGAGAAAACTCAGGTGTAGGAGGGAGGACTTTGTCTTGGAGGACTTGGGAGTGAAGAGGGGAAATGAGCCTGGAAATGTGTATAGGCATGCATTTGTTTTGTTGAACGGTATAAGCTTCTATACATGTTCAGGAAGGCTGCTCCTATGCACTGTAACTACAGCATGCTGGAGCAGACTCGATTAATTGAGTCTGCTGAAGTGTGGTAATTACTGAGCTCCAGTAAACTCCAGCATCATGTGTATCAGTGTCCCTGCGCTGAAAAATGGCAGTGGGGTGCTTTAAACAAAAGCTCATTTGAGGAGCTTTAGTTCAAAGTGCCCTGCTGCCATTTTTCAGCTCAGGGACGCTGATGCTCTGGGCATTTTTAATTAGCATGGCTCTCAGAGCTGTGCTAATTAAAGCCCCTTCCCAACCTTCTGGAGCATGTGTATAAATGCCCAATGTTCCTTGTGCAATCTGAAAGATCTTTGGCTTGTGGATCCCTTTGCAAAGACTGCCAGCCTGTTACCATTCACTATCATGTGTCCTTGAAGAGAAGGGTGTGATTAAGTCGCTCTGACTAAAGATAGCTTAAGAGCATATAGACCCAGAGTGCAACTTTTGAATAGAGCAGTTGTAGGAGCTTTACATCTTTTTATGTTTATATCCCATCACTCCAATGTTTCTTCAGCTTAATCCATTTGATAACTGATTAAAGTTATAGAACTACAACACTTCACTGTGACTAAAAACTAATGCAGCTTTCCCTTTCTCAGTGTACATGAGAAGGACTGGCTTTCTCAAAACAGATATCCATTATGTATCTCTAGATCTTAATACATGAAGTAGAAGTGTTCGCTCTTCTTGCCCATTGTTCTGCCTTAAGCTCTACCTAAATTTGAATCGCGCAACTTTAACTAGCATTTGCTTTTGAACTCCAAAATCTTATGCTACTGTCAGGAAAGAAAGCAATACATTTATGCTGGATCAAAGTAAGCTAATTGACTGTCTGAATTGATGTGACAGATTTTGATTAGTATCTATGCTGCCTTTATGTCTTACTTTGCCAATGTGGACAAACTTTTAAACAGGTGAACTCTGTAGAGACAAATGGAGTTCTTTTTAAAATCAATTTTATTGCATTACTAGCTTGTATTTGGTAAAAAGGCTGCCCTCTTGGAATATTAAATGTTTACAGCCTCTCACCTGTTTGTTATCTGCTATTAATCAAGTTTGATCAGTTCCATCTGCCTTTAACTGCAGTCCCCAGTACATTTTTAATTATCCTTGGCTTTTCTCTTACCTTAGGTACCGAACAGCCTATTTTGAAGATGGCCCCGCACACAAAACAGGTAACCAAACTAATTTCTTGTCTGTTACTTATTTTGCAAAAGTCTTTGGGCTTGTGAAAATGAATGATTTCCACAGAATTCTTGGTAACTTTTATTTAAGTGATAAAAAACAGACTTGTTTTCCTTGTTTTGTTCTATCCTTTACTGAACTGTCATAGATCAAATTCCTAATAATTTGCTAACCTGCTAGTAGTTAGCTCACCACTTTTTTAGTCCCAGGCTTAAGGCTATTAAATACTGCTACTTTATTCATCACAGCTTTTTCCCCCTAGGTCTCTTATTCCTCATAGTCTATGAGGTTTTCTTCCCAGAATGGTAGCTTTGCAATTTTTCTCATTGCTGCTGCCTGTGCACTATCATTGATTAGAAATATTGGTTATTATTCACTGCACTTTGTAGACAATGACTGAGAGGAGGAAAATCATGCACAAGAAAAGAAGTCTATATACTGCATTTATTCAGTTCCAAGGCAAGGTTTCCCCCCTCTGCATTGAACACGGAAGGCAAAGAAGCCCATTGTCTTGGACTTGAGTACAAGGTAGCAGGAGGGCAGGCAGCTACTATGGCTCTGGCCCAAACCCTGGGTTGGGGCTGGAACTGCAACTGCTGCTTCTGTCCACCCAACCACCTTTGCACCCCTGTCTCCCTCCCTGCCCTGAAGCCTTGGGCTCCTGTTTCTCCTCCTGAGCTCCCCAGCGTGCTGCCTCTGCCTCCCCACTCCCCACCTGCTTACTCTTGCTCTGGCATAGGCAAGCTCTGTCCCTGCTGCAGCCTGGAGCAAGGAGCACAGCCTGGCCCCACAGTAGTGGGGTCAGTTCTGCTGCTACAGGGCTAGGCTAGAGCTGTGCTCCATGCCCCAGGCTCTAGTGTGGATGGAGTCTTCTGGCTTAGAGTACAGTAAGTGAGTAGGGGTAGGCAGAGGCTTCAAGGGAGGTGGGGAAAGGGAGCCAGGGCTTGAGGCTGCTGGGGGGCAGAAATGGCATTGCAGGAAGGACAGGCAGAGGCCTGAGGCTGGTTGTGTGTGCGTGCGTACGTGTGCGGGGGGGGGGAGTAGGCAGGCACAACAGGGGATGAGGAGGGTACATACTACCTTCCCTCCTTGCCACATGCCTCCCATTGCCCACTCAGTGCCTCCCCCAAATTTATATTTTCCATGTATACAATCTAATAATTGGGGAGTCATCTTAAATTCAGGGTCACCTTTAATTTGGGTATATATGGTACTTATTAGATAGACTCCTGTTACTATCATCCTGTGCAACTACTGTGGGTAGCTTTCAGTGCTCCTGGTTAAGGTCTTTCCTAGAGTGACTTGGCTTAGTATCACATGCTTGATACTTCTAGGTTTTCAGTTACCTTTCAGGTGTTCTGAGGTCATGTTAAATATAGCATGTATGATGCAGTGCCTGATGCACTTGAACTGTTGTGCAAATGCTCATTTTCCAGCTGTTTCTGGTAAAGCTGAGAGAGATTTAGGAATTCTTCCTGCCTCTACCTTGTCCATTAGATGTGATACTGTAATAATAAAGCTACAGTAGAAAACACTTCAGCATGACAAAAATTTTCAGAATTTGTCACTGTAGTTTCACATAGTAGATGTATCCAGATGCATTGTTTCCAGAATGAAGATACTCTTTTAAAACTCTGCTTCATGTAGTATTCAAATGAGAGATCTGCTCACTTGGTGTAGTTTACAGGATAAAGAGCATACTTTAAAAGTATTTTTCATAAATATTTAAATCTTTATGTTGCGCTGCTGCTGTCTGCTAGAATTCAGATCAGTTTAGTCAATGGCTCCATTTGGCTGTCTCATTGCTTCTTTATTCTTTACGTTCTTAACTCTTCAATAATAGGGACCTGCAGCATTTGCTTTTTCATATTCATTCTACCAGCACATTGTTTTTAGGGTCCTGTTTTGCAGAGAATTTTGGTAGGCGATAGATGAGAAGATTTTTCAAAGGAAATCTTATGCTTTTTACACTTTAGTTCTTTATGTGACATTCAGTTTGGTAATTTTTTTGCATAGTAGATGGTGTCTATAAACAGGGGATGAGTGATTAAAAAAATGCATTACTATAGCATAATTGAAAATACATTTTCTACTTCAGATTATAGATGACTATCTCCACCTTGTGGCAGTTTTTTAGAACTGCCTATCTTATAGTTCGCCTTCGGAGCTAATAGAAGATGTAACAAAATGTGTGGAATTTATCTTGATGCATCAGTGCTAATGTTCTGTTTAGCCTTTGTGTGCAAACAGCACTAGAAGACAACAGCAGCATTTCATGTTTTGAACTATAATAAGCTTTTCTCTAGACTTAGAGAGTGTTGGCAAAAGAGAAGGAAAGTGTGCAACCAGGATTCATAGCAAAATATTTCCTTTCTCAGTGTAGAAAACAAATTATAAAGCAGAAATTAACTTGTGTCTAAATAATTTGTAGGTTTACTATTGTTTGCTATCTGTGTTTACTACTTATTGTTTTGCATTGAAAAAATTGAGTTTTATAATGTTTTTGAGCTTAAAATCTGTTTTTGTCCTGACTTTTATGAACATTATTTTTTGTATTTCAGTGTTGCCTAGGGGAACCAGCTTGGTCTAGCCCCTGTTCAAACTCATCAGTGTTCCTTGAATTCCTTTTATAAAGACCTTACCAATCACTATAACAGCATTTTTCTATTCTGGTGTACCCCTGTCTCAATAAGATGTTTGCTTTTTGCTGCAGTGTATGTGTATAGCTTGTAAAGTGCTTTGGGGGAAGAGCTTGTAGATAAATGTAAAATAGTATAAAACCATTCTTGGTAAAAGCCTTTTCATTCTATGAAAGTCCGTTACAGTACTAGAAAGGTCATTAATATTGATTTTTGCCGGCAGGTGCCACAAGAGAAATAACATTCATTAGATGCACAAATGCACATACAGTTCTTCCTTGCCCCCTTCCTTCAAAGACCTGTAATCAAATAAGAGAGGCATTAAAAGTATTCAGCAAAGCAAACCTGAAAGCTGTAGTACAAGAAGTATGTAAAGTGACTTGAATAAGCGATGCTGTTTGGTGCACAAGGTGAAGAGTGAAGGAGGTGCAAAATTAAGTGGGGGAAGAAGATAAAAATACTGAAAAGAGTTGCCTGTGAAGTGTATGGGAAGAGGAAGTGGTAATAAAGATGGGGTAAATCTAATAGCCTTGAAGGAGAAAATAGGAGATGTTAGCTTAATACATGTAGTGAGAGGAACTCAGTAAAGGAATTCGGAGAGCAGCCTGTATGGGAAGATGTGACATCCTTGATAATATTGTAATTATTAGAGGATGTATTGGTGCTTTTGTGTTTTTGTTTTGTATAGGGGGAAACAAGAATTTCTGTTAAAGATTTGATAAAAAATGGAGGAAGAGATTACAAGATAAGGTTGAGGATATTTTTAAACGTTGAATGTTACTGCTTTAAATTAAACCTTAATACATCTTGTTTTTAATTTAAAAAAATCAATGATGTTATAGAAGTGTAATTACCACCCAAAATCCGCTTCACTGATGTACTGGATCTGTCAAATTTTAAAATTTGAATAGGACAGTGTTGATTCTTTTGTTAGATGATTTCAGTGTAACACTTGCAGTTTTGAACAGGTGATAAGCATTGATAAACAGAACCTATAATGCACATTGTAAATGTAATTTAATGACTTGTTCACAATATTGTGTATATTGAAAAGTACCACTGTGAATTAGCAGCTAGTGAGAGAGAGTAGATAAATGTGTGGTTCAAATTTGTACCTTTATGCAAATAATCGATACTAAATTGAAGTAGCGTACAAAAAAACTTCCAAGTAAAGAAACTAACTGCTTGGGGAGTGCTTGTTACATCTCAAATTATACACAGTTTACATTTTTTGTTTAGACTGAGAATGTAGGGGTACATCCACATTGTAAGAAGCATTGCAATTATAAAGATTATTGATTAATGGAATCAAAAGGATTGGTGCCTAAGCTTGCTGTACAGTGAGTTAAATTCCGAAGAGCTACTTAAGCTACACAATAGGAAATGTTATGGGGCTTTAGGTACCCAACATCAGACTTCAGGAAGGTGCTTCTCTCTGCTCGGGTCTTACAGCCAGGAAACGTCTCACTAGGCAGAGTTGTCTGACCTCTTACAAAACTCAGCTAGAGGTTATGTTGTCACTGCACCCCATTTTCCTAATACTCGAGTAGCTAGAGATTCACCAAATGTGGGGGAGACTCAGCTTCAATTTAATCCCCTACTTGAGAAAACTAGATTCTGTCTTCTGGGAAAGTATCCTAGCCACTGGATTAGAAGGTATTCCAAGGCTGGGGTGGGAAGTGCTGTCTTCACCTCTCCTATTTCACTTTCCATGGAATAGTTGAGTATTCATTGTGTGTGTATGTTACAGCCTAGTTACTGGGACATTCACCAGGAGATTAGACCTGAGTTCCAGACCCTGTTCCACTGAATATTTCATTAAAAAATACTTGCTAGAGCAAGAAAGGGAGCTTAATTCTGCCTACATATTCAAATTACTGGGATTAATAGCGTACTTGGAAAAGCATTTAGGCTTCTGTGGTCTTTAGATGCTTCTAGAGTTGGGTAGCAGCTGAATGGGCATTTTTGGATATAATTTTGATGTAAGGCTTTCTAAATAAGTTTAATAATAGAGTGCATGTTGTTTTAAGGGCCTTCTTGTGGAGCCTGTATGAGAACAGTCCTAGAATAAAAACATGACTAAAGAGGAATAGTAATAGAATAAACAGCAAAATGGTATCAGGACACTCTTCCCAGTCAGGGTATATGTTCACCCTAAGAATAAGATTTCTACTCTAGTTTAATTTTCCTTGCTTGTGCACAATGCAAGGTGTTGATGACTCTAGTTAGGAACTAAACAGTGCTAACCAAAACATTCAAATTTATACACTTAATTATTCAATGTCACCCCCATCATGATCTGCCAATACACTGAATTATCCAGTGTTACACCAGTCATGATTTGCCAGTATACTTACTGTTTCATTGTTGCTAGTAAGCATGGCCATTAAGTGAGCATGTTAGTCATTCCACTTTGAATGTTGCTTCTCCAGATCCCTCCTTAGCACATGCACTCAACTTGGTCATGTGAAACATTAAAGAAATGCCTGGGTTTTGGTTGGGATTCAAGTGGCTGTAGTTTTCTTTCTCAGTCTGTCAGATAGATGTCAGAAGTCCTTGGATGATGTTTGGAGCATTCTGGTGCTTGGAGAGCTGTTCAAACCATTCAGAAAGATACCTGCATTTTATCAAGGTTAAGAAATGTTATCCTTAGTAAACTACAAAACTCCAACACAGGGATTTATATTCTTCCTGTAGTTTCAGTTATAGGAGTGTATATATTTGTTTTTGTGCATAATTAAATAGTTTGCAGCCATTCATCTGAGCAATTGGCTGCATTTCAGAGATGAAGTACGTGATGCACACAGACATATTGTTTTGTGTAAAGGTCAAAGTTATACAGCTTTGTAAAGCAATTTGAAATGCTTTGAGATCCTTCTGGATTATTAAGAGTTTTAACATTAATAATTATGACTTTAATCTCTTGTGGGCACTTTATATTTGATTCAGACAACGCCCTTTAAACCAAATCTTAATTTGATACTAGATGCCCAAAGGGGCAGATTTGTTTTCAGATATGTTGTGTAATTTAGTATCTAAATATACTGGAAAAAATCTCAAGTGCTCTTAGTACCAATTCTGAGCGTAAGCCACTGTGTACTGAAGAGAGGTGGTCAATGTAGTGAATATTCCTTAGCTATAAAATACAAATGCTACCTCTGATGTTAGCTTGGAAATGTTTGGTAAAGCTATATTTTTAGATAAAAAGATAAAAGGTATATCTTTGGTTTTAGTACATAACTATTAATAAGAATTTGAAGTACTAACAGCACTGGCCATCAAGCTTCTGTATATTTAAATGAGATTTTGGCTTCTCAAGGGATAGATAGTTTATCTATCTTGTAATAATGATAAGCTGAATATTGGGAATGACAGTTTGAGAGAGAGTCTCCAGTTTTGTGAAGTGACCTTTTAAAAATGAATAATAGCAACATCATTGCTCTCTAAAATATTTCATTTTCCTGCTGAATGCAACTGAAGTACATCCTTGTTTGCGTATATATGTAATCTCAGATAAAGCCAAAATATGTGTCTGCTTCAAACAAAACCCATGTTGAAGCCAATGACAGTCTTGTCTGAGAGAGAACATCCAATTCTACACTTCATACAATGTTCCAAGTTACTGGAATTGTTTAAGCCATTAAGTGGGGTTTCTTCACAGTATATTTTTTAAATAGCCAAGTTTTATCACAAGGATAATTGGGAGCAAATGTTAGTGAAGACGGTAACCCTTGATAGGTGAGGTATATTTCATAACAAAAAGATCCCTTTGTTCTCTGTCACATCCTCAAATAGGTTTTTGAGAGGCAAAAATCTGTTGCACTCCCTAGCAAACAAGGAATGGTTCTGATTCTGGTCCATAGGGACTGCCATTTTTATCAGCTTTATTTCTTCTGTTCTGTCCATTCTTACGTGCTCAGATAAGGTTATATTTGGTTCTCAAAATTCTGATGGTGTTTACCATAGAAACCCAAATACTCAAGTTTTGTTCCTCAGACAAGTGAATTTTATTCTCACTAGAACAAATAGAGAGAACTCTTCAAGGATGTTTTCTTTTTCTTATGTATGTGCATGCACCTGTCATCTCCTTAACTTCTTGTTTAGTTGCCACTAGACCTGTGAATCCACCCTTTCCTGCACAATTATACTCCAGGATCTCATGTTTCTTTTTTCTTTTATTGAATCTCTTTAGGCTTATGGTTAAAAAGATAACCTTGAAAATGTGAAACAAGGGTAAACTGATGCACTAGTATCTGTCTGAGCCTGTAGAGTACCTGAAAAAAATTGCTTTGAAGTGTTAACTATTCAAGTCATCTCAATAGGTTCTATGCTTTGAAACATAAGGTTGGCACTCTATGCATTAACTATTTCACTACTGATCATTTGAGGAAAAAATAATCCACTCATGGTCTCATCTCTCTATCCATGTCTATTGCAGATGTCAGTACACCAGCTGTCTTCTTCCCTACTGCCAAAACCACCAGCTTCCCATTAACAATGTATATTGCAGCTGTGCATGGTTTTTGCCAGATATATAGCACACTGAATGCTGATAATATAGGGCAAAGGAAAATGAATTTAATGTCATTCAGATCCCTGCCAGTCGCTTTTATTTTTAATTTATTCAAAACATGCATTTTTAAAATTTAAAATAGTGCCACCAAAGTTCTCAAGACTTTCAGGCTTAGCTGTCCAGAGTGCCCAACATCTCTGCTACTGTTACAGCTGGTCACTAGGTTTGAATTAATGCATTTAAGACAATGGCCTTTTTGAAAGTGAAATCTTTCTCCAAACTAATTAGCCTTTTACAGAAGTTTTTCCTTTTCAGACCTTCCAGCAGAAAGTTGAAAGTGATTGAAATGAGTCTTGGCTTTCCTTGCATAGCATGCTAATTGAAAGGAACAGTGTGTTTTGAACTTTGTTGCTATTTCCATCATGCAGTGTGTTGAGCACTTTTAAGTCTGAGTTAAAGTTGAATGAGACTTGTGGATGATCTGGATCTTGCAGGATCAGTCCCTTAGAGAGTTAGCCTGCTCTCATTTTGGTTGATGAGAGCTTTGCCATTGATTTCAGTGGGAGCAGACACAGGCTCTTAGGAATTTCCAGAAGCACGATGTAAAAGCATGTAGTCTCATATTTCAGTAGATTAAACGGAGCTGAAATTACCCATCATAGGGTGCTGTAATAGGCTATTGATTTTTGGAAACCATTTTCTATTTCTTTGTAATTGAATTGTGCTCATGAACATAAGAACATGTTCATTTGCAGATTGGAGATAGTGAAGTGAGGACTGCACATGGGGTCAACTTCATTATGCACAGGCTAGAGAACAGTCAAACAAACATTAATTGTCTTATTGTTTTCAAATGGCTACGTTATTAAAATGGAATTTGCACGCATACTGAGTGGGGCATTAGTTTACGCTCACTAATGCTAAATAATTACAGTTATTCAAATATATGCATTCATTTTTGTTGTTCAAATACACATTCACATTTGTGTGAAGCCTTTCATCTTGCAGCAAGGTGTTCTGACTCAGAGTGAATAGTGGTGCAGTGGAAAAAAAAATGAATATCTACACCTCTGAAATCTTTTTAAGGTGAATCTGAGAGTGTGTAAGCATTGTTTATAACTAACTTCTTAAACTGTTATAGACATGTTTCATATATTGATTAGGTCCATCCTGGTGCATGAGAAGTTGCAGGTAATGTTTCCTGTAAAGTTTATACAATTATTGCTAGTTGTATTACAGTATATTTGAGGTATAGCTCCAAATGCGCTAGGCCTTTCTTTACCTCCTGGACCTCTAGATCTGTAGCTGAGACCCTTACTATTTGAGCTGTGCATTTGGTTGCCTTTTATAGACTAACTCCTGGAGAACATGACAAATAATTTTTCTACTGTGTCACACCATTATTTACTAGTTAGGGGCATACTATTAATGAAGCATCCTCGATTCTGTACTTGGGTCTGAGAAAGAAAGGTTAATCATAGGCAGAGAGAGGATAATGCAGACTGTTTAGACTGAGAGCTATTGTGATGCAGTGGCCAGTTTGCCATGTTAGACCTGTAGTCTGGGGCTTCAGAGACTTATATAAGCACATTTGAATAATCGGGGGGAAGGGGAGAAGGACCAGGTTAGGGAAAGAATATTCATGATAAATGGCATGCGAATGTTTAAACAGGACTAGGTAGGACTGGACCTTTTTGTCAGATCTTTCTAAGCTCAAGGAACTAGCTCTTGAGGGTTTTTGTTTTTTTTGTCCTTCCTGGAAGTGAGTAAGGTTTTTGCTAACACAGTAGATTTTATGTCAAATAACAGCTGACAGTTAGTTTGGTGCATATATATCTTCTGTTACAGATGAAGGTTATAAAATGCTATGAAACAAGTGTCATGAGCATTTGCAATATTCTAGGAACAGGCGTAAGAGCAGCAATAATGAGATGAGATTCCAGAGCATTAGATTTCTCATAAACAAGATACAAAAAGTGAGGTAATCTTCCCCTCCCATTTTTTTTTTTTTAACTCATCAAGAGCTATATTTTTCATACAGACAAAATATTTGGAGTTTCAATTTATCGTCAGATCACCATGTAATCTTCAACTAGTGCACATAATTTATATTCTGCATTTTTACCGTTTAAAAGAATTATTAACGGAAGGTTTACAACTCTTGTTAAAAATGAGCTCTGTTACACAAGCTTAATGATGGTGCATTTACCACTGGGTCATAAGACATAGCATGACAAAATTGTTTGGACAAAAAGGTTACCTAATTTTCCACCAGCTGAAGAGTTTCTCTCTATATATTTCTCTCTCTGTCTGTCTGTCTCTGTCTCTGTTTTTGTCTCTCTGTCCCCCCACCCTTCTGTCTTCTAAAGTGCTGTATGATGATGGCAGCAAAATAAAAATAGCAACCTCCCGTCTCTGAAGCTCTGTCTGTGTTCTGTCAGAGTGGAGCTTCTGGGAATGTGGGTGTAACGAAAGATACTGGTGGAAATAGTACTGCTGTGAAGGCACCATGTCTGCACCACGCTTTTATCCACTGCCCATGTGTACCTTGGGGATTTTTTTTCTTAAAGCACTTGAAACGGTTTTGAGGGTATAGTTCTCTGACCATCTGGAGGAACTGAAATGTAGGTCTCACTGAGAGAATTGTCAGCTAGCAGCCAGATAGTTTTCTTGGCTGGAAGAAGCTTGATGTTAAATAATGTTTATTTCACAGGGATGGGTCTAGTGGGCTCTGTTAAATTGCTCTTCAACCTCCCTGATTCATGCTCTAAACTCAAATGTCAGGAGTCCAGCAGAGGTTGGTTTCAGTGAACACTGCATCAACATTTTTTTTGGTTGGGTTTACACTGTATTTACCTTCAGTAATTACCTTAGGTAGGACATTAAATGAACAAGATGGCTGTGACTGTTCTTAAACTAGAGAAAGAACACCACATTTCCGTAGGACAGCAGCTATAAACTTCTACAAATCCTTCAGTAGGAGCATTTGCTAAAGGTCTATGCATCTAATTAATATTATGTATAGTTATATATTGCCTTTGAGTGTCATTTTTGAAGTTCACTTACAAGGAGCTGGTAATGATCTAACTTTTTCCCTGAATCAAATAATATTATCATACAAATATTTATGCTGTGCCAGACATGAATTAAGATGAATTTGCCTCTAAAGTAGTATGCAAGACAAAGGAATTGGCTACTAGATTTGGGTAGCGACAGATTCAGGAGTGTGCCGAGATGCAGTTACACCTTCCCTTTGGCTGTGTGCCACATGCAAAGTGAGCTTTCTAGGCTCACTGGCATGTTAGACCAGCTGGGAGCTCTGCATATGCCATTAGCCAGTGCAAAATCT
Organism: Crocodylus siamensis; assembly: GCF_052110815.1. NCBI lineage: Eukaryota > Metazoa > Chordata > Crocodylia > Crocodylidae > Crocodylus > Crocodylus siamensis. Next base: position 196,618,729 of record NC_143398.1, on the reverse strand, counting down.
GGCCAAAGCCCTTACCTTAGCACAGCTCAAGAGCCCAGTGGGTGAGCACCACTGCTTTTTGCTGTTTGCCTGATGTATTCTGGAACTGTGTGAAAGCAGGAATTGAGTTCTAGCAATGTGTGCAATATGGGCCATATTCAATTCGGATTTGGATTCAGCCTGAATCGGGGACAGTGATTGGATCACTGTTCTAATTCAGTTTGGCTGAATTTGAATCTGAAGATTTGATGCTGATTTGGAGAATCAGTGATTTGGCCATACACACAGCTTTAAATGTTTTTTCTACATACTTTGAGGTACCAGGCACAGCTTGTGAATGCTACAATGGCGGGGTGTGGGGGGGGTCCTCCCAAATGATTGGTGGCGAACCTGGAAGTAGACCAGAAGTACTTCCAGTCCACTTCTGGGTCTGCTGCTGAGTATGCTGCCCCCCCTGGGCAATCAGCTGTGGGGGGGACCCTCCAGACCCAGGAGGCACCAGTCACCAAGCCAGTGTGGGGAGTGAGGGGTCCCCCTGGTATGCTCTGTGGCGGACCCAGAAGTGGACCAGAAGTGCTTCTGGTCCACTTCTGGGTCTGCTGCCAAGTGCGCTGGGGACCCCCACGCTCCTGTGGGACACTCCATCTGCTCCACCATCTTGGCATTCACAAGCTGCCTAGTACCTTGTGGTATGTGAGCAAAAACATTTAAAGCTGTGTCTATATCTGAATCATCGAATCTTTCCAAATCTGAATCAATTTAGAGGGTTCTAATTTGATTCTGAGAGATTAAAAGGTCTCCTGATTCAATCTGGATTTGGAGATTCAGCTGCCAAATGGGACTGAATCGTCACTGAACCGAATCAGCAACCGAAGCTTCGCACAGCCCTACTGAGTGCCACTGTTGTTGAATTCAGCAGAAGGCTAGGATGAGGGGTGGCCAGGGCAAATGGTAATAATGCTCACACACTGGGCTCCAACTCCACATATACCCTGTGCTGAGTGACTCATGAGCTTGTAGTTCATATGGCATATGTGGAGCTTACTGAAAGAGTTCACTGGCATCCAAGATTGTGGCAAGGAAGAGTGCAACATCCTCCTCCTTGAAGTCCTGGATCTGCCAGAAGGCAGCTGTTAATGGAAGAGATTGGGTTTTAAGGAAGAATCTGAGCGAACAAGGATAAAATAAATCGGATCAGGAACCTTTCCATTTTTATGGCAGCAACTATTTTGACATCAGACATATTGGATCTTTGTTGTGTTTACATAGTACCTAAGTAGTAACTAATTAATTCCATCTTCAACTCATGAAATAATTTTCAGATGTTTAATAATGTATGTGGTTATGGATTGACTATACACTTAAAATGCATTTATATTTCTCTTCAGAAAGGCTAAATTGATTTAATTTTTTTTTCCTCCCCTCCCTTGCCATAGGTCTGATACAAAATCCCATGGAGAAGCTGGTAGAAGAACTCCCCAAATAAATAGTACTTGTGAACCCTGTGGAATATTTGAATTTAGGAATCTGAGTGAATTTGAAGTGAATCATACATTATTGAAGATTATTATTTCAGTAAGCAGCTAATAAACAAATGTGCTAATGCTTTCAAAGATAACACTCAATAAGTGCAATGTAGGCTTTTATCGCAATTTACAATATAATGGAAAAAAATCCACCACATTTTGATAAATTCAAGGTCTTGCTTGCACACGCGTGCACGCACACACACACGCACGCACGCATACCAGACTTTCTTTTTATTATTGAAAACAAAAGGAGGAATAGAACAGAACTGCAGTCGTTTAAGAGCTAAATCTGACAAGTGAGTCAGCTGTAACTTTGAAAATTCTACAGCACAGATTCTGATATATCAGAGAGATGGGTGCAGAGCAGTTACAGTGTCTTAATAAAGCTGTCATAGCATGAATTTGAACCTTGTTCTCTATCCTCAGGTGACCTAGCTGTAAATGGGTATCTAATTATTTGGGGTGCTGAAGCAAAGGCATCTAGACATGATGGAAGTTGCTCCCTGGTGTGCTTTAATTATGTTAGCCCTAGGCCAATATAAAAATTTGACCATGATCTTGTGGCACATTTAGAACTTGATTCAACCCAGCTAGGTTCTTGGCACAGATAGATTTATGTACATATATATCCAGTATGAAGTCTTACCACTGCATATAGTTGCAGTAGTGGAAGGGATACTTTAAAAAACAGAGGGGATCTTATGTCAACTTATGTGCCTTTTGTTGCCTGTGTTTAAAGGGACCTCTTGATTAGAAATCCCAAACACATTCTCTGCTGTGCCTAAAAAACTTCTTCACATCTGGCATGAACTCAAGTTTGAATGGCATGGTTCTACTTCCAGGACGACATATGTATTTGTGGTCATCAGAGTAGAAGAGGCTGATGCTATGGCTTTGTTTGTTGACTTTCTCAATGCTTTTTTCTCCCTTTGTATTACATCCAAATGCTTACAGAGCTTCAGTGATCCTATCCACTTCTATTGCACCTCAGATTGATCTTCGTGTAACAGGAACAAATCCACCTTGTTGTTTAAAGTAACCAACAAAGGAATGTTGGACATTTTGTGTATTATACCATCTATGGAATCAGAGTGTATATATAGTATCCTACCAATTATTAAACCAGTTGGAGCTTTTGATGAATTAAAATTTCAGTGAAAAAGGAGAAATGAAATTTCATAAATATATTTGCATTCCATTCCCTTTCCCCTATTCGTAGCAATTTCAAGTGATTATTTTATACATTAACCATCTCTGTTTCTGGAAAGAGAACATTAAACCAGCTGAAAAAGCAATTTTCTCCATTAGAGTGTTGGTACCTGAGGACAATTTTTCTGTATCTGAAGCTTTGCAGACCTTGACCTCTGGAGGGGGACTTGTAGTTTGAAGAGTTGGCAGAGATGACTACAAAGAACAATAAGCTTCTGAGCCCAAGGCTTTGAAGCAATGCTGGAGACTGTCTTGGATGTAGTTCCAGATATGTCTAATTGTGCAGATGAGGAATTTGCCAGATTTCAAATGGTGTCTAGTGGCAATTTGATTTTGATCACAGGCGTAAGCAAATGCAAATAAGGTTGTCGGGGCCAAAAAGGACACGATCAAAGGGAAATGAGACGTTAAAGTACAGAGCTCTGGAAGTGGCATGGTTATGGTTTTATAAACTGATTGCCTAAATCTTGGCAATCTACTTGTGTCTTTTCTGCCACTGGAAAAATATCCTGCTGAGAAGGAGACTGTGTTAACTTCTCATTTAGGGTAGAGAGGTGGCTAGCTGTGTGATTCTGAAGTCGGGCAGAAGGTAGGGCAGGGTGACACCTTAGAGACTAACTGGTTCGGAGGGGCATGAGCTTTCCTAGGCAACAGCCTACTTCATCAAATACTATTTGTCAGACATTACACTTACTTTAAATTGTACAGTACATGTAACACTGATATTCAGTTGCATGTCTTACACTATTTAAGGGACTCAGAAGAATCAAATTAAAATACTCCAGTCAGAATTTGGTGCTCAACAGTTTGGGTGTTGTGGGAGGTATTTGGAATAACTTTATTTAGAACAGTTGGTGTTTCAGTAGAGGCTATAATTGTTCTTATGCAGCTCTGGGTCAGGAGGGAGGGGCACCAGCTGTGCCCAGGTAACTAGTTTGGGAGTGAGGGGCACTGGCAGGTCCAGGGGGCTGTGGGTGGGGAGTGAGGGGTACGTGGTGGGGATTGGGAGCTGTGGGTGGGAGTGAGGGGCCACGCTGAGGAAAAGTTTGAGAAGCACTTCCTTCCTCTATCAGACAGATAAATGGATATCTTCTGGCCCACTCTGCCATTACCCTCAGTCTCTTTGTGAAATCCTTAGGCTTCCATGAAACGGTTTTAAAAACACTGGTCTATATCACCCTATAGGGTAGTCAGTATATTGATGGGTCTTAGTAGCGTGTGCTCTTTCTTGGCCTGCCCTTTACCTAAGAGGGATTGCAATGCACTGAGTAGTTCTGACGATCAGGCTTTCTATAGGGATGCTACAGCAAGTATAAAGCCCTCCAAATAGAATACGATAGAGAATATGATATCAGAAATCAAGTCACAAAGTTTTCTCCAGTAAATTCTAACATTTAAATAAACACTAGTAACAAAACTAGTTTGCTTTAGTTTAATTTACTTTCTGGGCAGTAGTATAAAATATATAGTGACAAAAAAAATGCACTATTTGTTTATGAAACATATTTGTCAATAAGGATCCAAGTATCCAGAGGTAATTGATCATTAATTATTATGTTGTTTATAGTTCTGGAGACAAATACTTCACCATTGTAACCATGATCCTGCAAGCATTTAGTCCTGCAAGTATGCTTTCTCTGGCTGTGTAGCCCTATTAATTTCAATAGGGGTATATATTGTTGTCCTCTGTTCTCTTGGTCTGTGTAGCTCTCTGAATGAGTGATCTGTCAGGGATTTGTCTCTGCTGCTGTGACTGTAGGCAGCATTTCCTTGCAAACCTCTATGTTATTCAAAGAATGACCACAGGCTTGATTCAGTGACAAAGGTTTATTACCTACAAAGCACCAACTTGCTAATGTGCATGTCCAATAGGTTATAAGATATTAGTCTTGCATAGTGGTAGCAAGACTTGCATATTGTGTCCTCTAGACTTAGTACAAAGTTTTAAAAGTTTCCAGTTCCATTCTTGTACATGGATTAAAAGAATGTGATATGCATCATGTATTCACATAGTAAGCATCAACATCCCTACTGAATTATCCTAATCCTTCTATCTCCTGTCCCAATCATGTTTCATGGATTGTAAGGCTGAAAGGGACCTTGGAAGATCATTGGGTCCAGCTCTCTGTATCAAGCAGGAAAAAACTGGGGATCAGATGACCTCAGCAAGGTGACTGTCTAGTTTCCTCGTGAAGACTTCCAGGGTACGTGATTGCACTACCTCTGGAGGAAGCTTATTCCTCAGTCTGGACACCCTGACTGTGAAGAAGTTTATCATAATGTTGAGCCTGAATCCATCTTCCAGGAGTTTGTGGCCATTACTCCTGGTTTTCCCCAAGGGTGCCATGGTTGAACAGTTGCTTGTTGAGCCCTTGATGTACTCCCCTAGTGCGGTAAGCTGCTACCAGGTCCTCTTTCAGCCTTCTTTGTTTGTTCTGGACTCCGACACTAGCCTTGACAATCAGCATTACCAATCAGCTTTGTCAGGGATCTATAAAAACTATAATCTTATAGACACCTTTCTAGTCTAAGCCCTGGTGGGTGCAACTCTGCCTTCAGTAGGCACATCTATATGCATCATTAAGTTGCAGCAATACACATTTATCATTCCAGATTTTGTTGCTCCTGGGTGCACAGATTGAATATGTGCTGGAGACTATAGCACATAGAGCTGAGTGAGAACAGCCCTGATTGGCAGGGAGCCCCAGGGATCAGCCTGACAGCCCAGGGCTGCTCCTGCCCAGGGCAACATGCTGCACAGGGGTGTTGGCACTGGATCTATGACCTAGATACCTTGTTCTGGGCAGACCCAAACCCTCAGACTGACTGCAACCTTTCCATTTGATAATAGGCAAATTTTATTGATACACAGTGCTAGCAGATAAAAATAATGCAAACCACTCTATATCTACTAGTCCTAGAGCTATCATCAGAGTCTAAGTACATCTGGTGAGTAGGCAAGCTTCACTCTTGAGGTTCTCTCTTGAATGTCGGATGTCAGCAGTCTGGAGGTTGAAGGCCAAAGCTTCCCCACCGCCCCCGGCGTTATGCCCTCTGTTCATGATGGCCTTGGGACCCTTTGCTGCTCTGAAATCCCTTCTTTTATATTGTTTTCCCCTCCTGGTGACTCTTCATCTCTGGCCATTGCTGATTGGACTCTCCATGGTTGTCATACTGTCCATGTTCTGTCCTGTCAGTATATTCCTTTGTTTTGCAAATCCATCACATGCACACTTCCTAATTTGGGCTTTCCTGGTCTTCTAATTTGGTCTGTTCCCCAAAACTGGAAATCCCAAGGGCCCTGCAGTTGGGCACTGTGACCTGGTGCCACCTTATCTCAGGTTATGGAACAGTGTGGTACATGTCTTCAATTTCCTGGCCTGTGTGTCTGTTCACTGCTTGCCTGTATTGGAGACAGTGGGCCTTGAAGAAACTTTGTCACAGACAGGCAAATCAATTAACTCTTGCTATTGCCTCTTTGGACCATTAATCTAATTTTATATCTACTTTACCTATAAGCCAGTTCCCAAAAGCAAACCTTTAAATTCCATGTTCTAGCCCTCAAGGGGCTGGCCAAGGCACAAGGGTGCTCCAGTGCAGAGACAGCCAGAAGGCAGCCCATGCACTGAAGCATCCTTGTCATGGGTGACTGGTAACTCCCAAGTTTGGGGGGACACCCAGAGGTGCCTCTGCTGGTGGCAGGGCTGAAGCTGGCGAGCTCCCCCTGGCAGTGGCAGCTTACAGCCCTGTCAGGGGTACGTGCCTGCCCCCCCCCCGTGCTCTCCCTATGTGTCACCTATGATCCTCATGTCCCAGCCAGCTGGGTCAGCATTTACATGTGCACTGCTGTGCACTAAAAAACTCGTTGCAGGGTAGTACTTGTAAATAAGTACTACTGCACATGTAGATGCTGAGATGTTTACTGTAGACCTAACTAGGCAGCTCCACAGTAAATATCTTGTGTAGATGTACCCAGTAAAGCCTCCTTTGGTCAATGATCTAGCAAAGCAAGTAATATATGCACTGATTAATGTTTATATTAATCAATACTGTAGCAAGGACTACATATTGTAAAGCAGGAGTGGGCAAAATGCAGCCCATGGGTTAGATCTGGCCCGCAGCAGGTCTTTGTCCAGTCCGTGACAGGTCCCTTGTTCCCACCTGACCCAGGCACAGACCAGCTGCGGCACATCCCCACAAACCCTCCCCGCCCCCCCCGTACCCACCCACTTCCACACCCCACATACAGACACATCTACACACGCACCCACCCACCCATACCTATCCATCTCCCCACAAACTCCGTATCTACCAATGTCTCCACTGCCCCCCCACTCCTTGCAATATACTAGAGTAAGACCCCATTTTGAGGTATTATGCAATCACCTCTCTATATACCACATAAACGCACACAAACCAGGTCAAAAATATTTTAAAAAAATAAAATTAAAGTATGTTATTGTCAATATTTGTTTTTAGTTTATTATCTAGTTGGGATTCTTCTGGTTCCAAGATGGCAAACCCCCTTCCCAAAAGGAGTACTTCTGGGGGTAGGGGGAGGGACTTCTGGTGGCAAAGGTCAGGGGTTAGGGGGTGGGATTTCTGGTCCTAAGGTAGCAACGAGGGGGCGGGGCACCTGCCATGGGGCAGGGCTACCATTGCACCCCTAAAACACCTCACCAAAATTCATTAAGCACTAAATAATTGCACTCCCCTGTTGTAAGGCATAGCATTGTCTTACCCAGTTCTGCAGCATATGTATTAAGCAACTATTTTTCCTTCAAGGAAAGGTCCTGGGAGCATTAAAAGAACCTTTTGTTGCTGCTGTTAAGCCCTAGATCTGGAAGAAAGGGCATTTTATGATTTTAGACAAAATGAGGCAGATTCTGGTCTCATTTACATCAGAGTGTGGACCTCCTATAAATTTCTCTTGGCATTCAGAAAATCAGAATCTGTTGCACTGTCTTTCTTGGTTAAAATTATTTGTTGTATTGCAAGGCAATTTAAACAAAAATTTCTTGTTAAACTAGGTGATTGCTTGGGATCCAGAGGATATGTTCAGCATGATTCTAATGTTCTTCTCACCAGTTTAAAAGAAATTAATACTGGTTTTAAATCTGTAGCAATGACTATTGCATAGCATGCCCTGTAATTCTGTCATTGGGAAAACTGGTAAACAGGTTTGTTCTTCTTTGCGATACAGTGGAAAAGGGAATTGTTGTGATATATGTAGCATGTAGAAGTGATATAGAAGGCATGCCTCCTACCTGCAAAGAAGCCTGTTTTCAGGACCTCATTAAACAGTTATTTTTTTTGTGTAGTAACTTAGGTTCATGAATTTTTTTCCCCCTTTTTCCTCACTTTAGAGGGTAAGAATCGGAGACTTTTAAGTTAATTGCAACACATAGCACTAGCTGTGGACATATAAGCTAAGTTTAAATTTAAAAAAAAAAGCTATTTGATATGTTTTGACTGTGTGGAGGAAAATGGAAAAAAATCCCCACGTTACAATGTAGAAAAATCAGGTTAATTGCAATATAATGCTATATTTCTCATATCTCGCAATTCTGTTTTCTGTTTTTTCTTCTCTTTAAGTTGTAAGAAAACCTAGTAGAAAGTAACCAACATAAGAGAAAATAGTGTTAGACTAGGGCTGTCCAAGTTCTGATGCACCTTCCCACAAGTGCTATGTGTGATAGGAGATACCTGCTACACCACACCAGAGCCCTGGGTTTTCCAACCCCCGTAGCTGTGGGCTTTCTTGGCCCCATAGGCCTCATTGTGCTGCCCTGCTGGCAGGGGCAGGGGCAGGCAAGGGACCCTAGAAGAAGGAGAAAAGCCTGGAGACTACAGTTGCAGTAGCAACAGGAGAGTGGCAGAGGGAGTAATGTCTGTACTGGGAATGCAGGGGTCCACAGGTTAACCCCATAGGGCCACCAGTTGGATGGTCCTGTGGTAGAGCAAAGAATGCTATATAGCAGCAGAAAACTGTCATCATGCAGGAGCAGTCTATAAGAAATCCAAAGCAGGTGACGTGCTTCACTTTATCAGGGACTAGGCCTTAGAATCTGATGGGTAAATTGATTTTAAACAGAGGACTGCAGCTTCAGCTGTGCTGATCTTAGGAATGAAAAAAAGGTGGCTCAGAGAGACTTTTCCATACCTGCAATCCAAAATTGTTCCTATATAATATCAACTGGTTTGAAAGTCCCATGAAATTTTTCTCTAGCTGGTCCTTGGTCATGGAAGCAGCTGGTATAGTACTAGTCATGAAGGTCATGAAGCAAGCCGTTATCAGAGTGATTTATTAGAATGCAGGTATTTCTAACACCAACTCTGTTAAGAGCATGTGACTATATATCTTTCACATTTATTGGCTATAGGCCTGACTCAGCTACCACTGACATCAGTAAGAGACTTGAATGCAGCGTGAAAATAACGAAGATCATAGGAAAGTAGGGCTGGAAGGGACTTCACAAGGTTATCTAGGCCAGTCCCCTGCTCAAGACAGGATTGTCCCTGACAAAATCATCCCTGCTGTGTCTGTCCTTCCTGCTTCTAAAAATTTCCAAGGAAGAAGTTTCCATGATCTCTCTAGGCAACTTGTTTTAACGCTTGACCATGTTAATAGTCACACCACTCCTAATCTCCGCAACCTAAATTTCCTTTGCTGCAGTAGTCCTGTCCCCTGTGGCCACAGAGAAAAGCCTATCTTCATCCTCTCTATAATTGCCCTTCAGGTTTTTGAAGTCCATTATCGAATCCCACCTCAGTCTTCTTTTCTCCAGGCTAAGCAACTCTAGTTTCTTCAGCCTTTCCTCAGAAGTCTTGTTTCTCAGGCCCATAATTATATTTGTTGCCCTGTGCCAAACTGTCCACATTCTTCTTGAAGTGTAGGGCCCAAAACTGGACACAGTACTCCACGTGAGGCCTTTTTTGCAAATAACACTTTTGCTAATACAACCCGGTCTACTATTGGCTTTTTTTGCAACAAAAACAACTTGGCTTATATTCAGTTTATTGTATACTGCAAGGATGTCAAAGATATGGTTTGCTGGTTGAATCCAGCCTGTGGAGCCCTATCAACCAGCCCATGGTGCTAGTTGCATGTCTCGGAGTAGATCCATAATGTGCAGGGTCAGCCTCACGTGCTACACGTAGTACATGGGCTGGGGCAGACATACGTTTCACACAGTGTGTGGGATCGCTCTGGAGCACTTGCTGCACGTGGTACTCACTCCAGCCAATCCAGGATCCGCACTGCATGTGGTGTCTGCATGGGGCCTGTTTCGGATGTGCCCTGCATTTAGCAGCCATACTAGGCCAGCGCTGCATGCTAAATCTGGCATGATGGGCTGGTTAGCAGGCCCAAGCCAGCTCATGGACTGACCTTGCACTGGGGCTGGATGAGTTCGATGCCCTGGTCTACTGTGACCCTCATTTCCTTCTCTGCAGTAAGGCAGCCTAGATGAGCTGCAGTACCATTTTCAAATCAAGGTTAGACTTTTAAGATTCTTACAATGGAATCATACAGGATTTGGTGGGGGGGGGTCACATAGAACAGAGATAAAACCAGCTGTGTATTCTAGCTACCTACCTTCCTACCTACCTTCACATTAATTTTATCACCACGCATAAAAATAAAGGGTCTGATTTTCAAATGCTAGCTACTTGCATGCACATATTTTTACATGTGCCTATGTATGAATATGTGCCTTTCCTGCATTAGCACATCCATGGGCCAGTACATTCCACCATTTCTGTTTGTTTGTGCAGGTAATAGAATTTGCATTCCCAAAATCTTTCTGCTCTCTTCTGCTTATGCGTGTTTTAGTTCTGGATAAGGGCATGAAGATGCATGCATGCAAAATTACACCTGCAGAGATGGCTGTGTGGTTGAAGTCTCATCGAATATCAATCTGAAAAAAAATGTTTCAGATAGGCTTTTTTTTCTCTTTTGCAAGCTGAATGTGTTGCAACAAAGAGAAGAAAAAGCTATGGTACAGTTTTATTATCAAAGCAAGGTGATGCCAAGATTTTACCTGCACAGAATAAGGTGCATTCTCAAGGTACTTTTTATAATGTGTTGGGTGGCAGTTTAAACCAAACAAGCTTTATGATTGTTAAAGTGAACTACAGACTATCATTAGCTCTTTATGGTTCATTAGTTCTAACATTTGGAATTTGAATGCCACCTGGGTATGAATACATTAGATTATTTTCTGCAGTGTTGTCTATCTTGATATACTGCTGACTCTGTTATTCTTGCATCTAATGTATTCAAGTTGGCATGGATGTGAAATACATAATTCTCATTACATGTGCTAAGCCAGGCAGCAAGGGAAACAAGCCTGACTAACTGCTTGGATTTCACCCAATGGTGCAGCAAACTAATGTTGGTTCTGAAAATGAAAACTGTTACTGTATTCATCAATTGGAAATGTCCTGAGCTTTAAAAATGAAAGTTAAACAATAAACTGAGGACACTGTTCAGCACATTAAGCCTCTGCAATTTGAATGAAGAACGAATTAATTTGAATAAAATGATCTTGAGGAAAAGCACAGGTGCTATTGTTAATAACACAGAATAGTTTGGGGATTTTATGCTGAGAGACGTATTGTTTTGCATTTTTATTTGGAGTTGATGCACTCTTTGGCAGTGGCAGACAACAAAAGTGGATAACAGTCAGTACCAGTAACTGTTCAAAGAATCCTTGTAGGTCAGTTTAGCAGAATATATGCTTTAAAGCAAAGGAAGTTGTATCAGCAGAATTCCAGTTGTCTTTGAGAGCTTACTACTAACTTTGAACTTATTTCTCTTTCGCTGTGGTATGTAATTGTCCCACTGTGTTTGTGGGCTGGTATTACCCTTATTTAGAGCTAGTGGCCTGCTCCTTGAAACAAGCTATTCCCACTTATACTGTTCAGCTTCCTCCATAGCTTAAAAGCTTTTTGTCTTTTGTTATTTTTTTTTCTTTTCCAAAGCCTGCAGAGTGCATGGCTATTTATTAGAATGTGTGACAGCTTAAATGGCTCTTGTCAACAATTACCCATTTAGAAAAGTGGCAGGCTTCATTTATGATGCTATAATGAAAACCGATCTCCAAAGAAAAGAGTCTTGTGTTTCTTAAAATATGAAGCAATATGTCTAATGTGTATTCTGTGAGAGGTTGAAAACAATTCAAAATATAATTTGTACTGTATAACAGGTCAATATAGAATAAAACGGTAATTTTTTTCAGTTGATGTCTCCAAACCAAGTTTTTCTTGTTTTCATCAGTTAAGTTCTGGGTAGCATGGCCCCAGATAAATTCTACTGGTTTTGTTAATACTGTCTTGACAAATAAGAAAGCACACAATTCATGAAAGAGGGACAGAGACATGCACACAAAGGGAGAGGGAGGGAAATTTTAAAATATTCCAATAATTTCAAAATATTCAGAATATTGGCTTTTTTCAACTACTTCTCTTTTTTTGAACCAGCTCTTCTTAAATGTATGAGGTAAAATCTTGGTCTCATTGAAATCAATGTTTTGCCATTGACTCCAAGGGGGCTGGAAACCATAGCATTCTCTACTTTATCGTACTGTTTATCTCTGCATTACAGTGGGGGAAAAACAGACTTCTAAACTGAGAACAGTTTAATCTCTAAATCTCTAAAAATACATGGGAACAATTCCCTATATGAAAAAAAAAATCAGGATGACAAGATAAATAGTAATAAATGTGCAAATAAATAGTACAATTCTAAAATGTTCAATAAGTATAGGAATAGGAAGAAGTTACTACTTGGGGAAAGCATCCATCCAAAGAAAATAATATCGTCTATTAGCAGGACTCTTCTATAATCTGCTGTAGACATGGAAGATACGGAATAATGACTCAAAATATGTTAACAAAATTAGCTATGAAACTGCTAATTTACTTGATCCTGTCAGGTTTTACATAGGTTAATAGTCCATTGATTACTTGTGTAGGGAATATCTGGATCAAGTTCCAAGTGCTCTTTTACCAGTAGTGGTTAGTGTAATGTATTTCTGTACATAACTAAAATATGTATCTTTTGGGAAAAAAAAGGATTACTTTTATTATTAATGATCAAGGAAAACAACACAGGAAGTTGATGCTGCATTTACTAAAGTAGTTATTTTGAACTCCTTCACAGGATAATTTTACTTAAGTTACCATATTTACTTGCTTATAAGACCACCTTGGATATAAAATGACCCCCCAATAATTAGAGTCTATATATGTACAATAAACTTGTTATAGAATCCAATTATTGGAGGCTAGTGTTGAATTTGTCCCCACGTGGAGGGGCAGAGCCACATTAATCATATGCAACAGGCTGAGAGAGAGCACTGGAGGGGTTCTGGGTGAACTGTTTGGGGCCCCATTTTCTGATATTCACCAGATAATTAAGGCTGGTGAAGAAACGGATATCACTGGAAATTGGGAAAGGAAGGTGAAACTTGTATATGGGAGTGAAGAGGAATTTAACATGTATGCAGCAGTAGTGGCTCACCATGACTTTAAAAAGAATAAGCGTGGAGGGGCACTGAACACAATGGGCACTACTGTACATCTTATTCAGGTGAGTTGCACTAATCTGTTCTACTGCTGAACAATTTAAGTCCGTCCTAGGTTCTGTTATCCACAAGGAATAGTCATGCCTGGTGCCATGATACCAGATCCATGGGCCCTTCCTGCAGTTGAGGGATGTGCTTCAGCTAGAACAAGACAGAGGGCAGAAGGTTGTAATGCTGAACCTGGACCTGGAAAGCCTGGAAAAGGATGGAGGCCAAGGTTAAACAGAGGTAGACTCTGTGGCATGTGCACCACCTCCCTAGTGGGGAGGAGGAGTTCATGGTGCTCATGAAAGCAGTGTTGCCACAGTGCTTCTGTACACCACACTGGTCTTTCCCCTACCAAAGCATGTTACCCACAAAATCCAGAAAGCTGTGTGTCTTCTTCTGGGGATCCAAATGGGAGAAGATGGCAAGGAAACTGGGAGTGCAGGTGTACAGGGGTGATCACTGTAACAGGTGTGTGGATTTGAGATTTTTGGTACGTGTGCAAAGCTTTGAAAATGGGTTAAGGTTTAGGAAGAACGGTATGCTAGATGGCATGGGTGGGTGGGTATTTGAGTTAACATGGTAGTTTTTTGTGACCCCAATAAGCTCAAGGAAATTACAGAGGTGAATTTGGCCTTTAATTATAAATGTGAAAAATAGAAGGTATTGAGCTGGTCTCTGTCTCCACCCACATGAGGTATATCGTTAGTATAAAAGCAGTATATAATCAGACTCAAATATATTTAGATTCAATCCAAATATTATGCAGCTAATTTGTTGGGGGAGAAAACAAATACTTGCCTTTAAGTAAGGTGGAATGAAATTCTATGATTATTGGTACCTCAATCTTTTTTGGAAGCAGACATAGCATTTCTAACCATGATTATTGTTGTTTATTTATGTAGTGCCAAAGGGTAGTGGATACTTTTCAGACAAATAAGAGAGAAATCCCTGCCCGTGAGAACTAAAATCAAAACAGACTTTATAGAAAAAGAAGAGAATGATGAGATGCAGCAAGGAAAAAAAGAGCCAATTGTCAGCTTTTCACACTTTGTTAGTTCCACATTCTTTTATACTGTGTTAAATGTTGCTATTTTATGGACACATTTCTTTTGAGAGCACTAGAGCTAACTAGAAACTATGTTTTGAGGAGGGACTGAAAAGAGAAATTGGAAATGTGATAGACCATATTAAGGAAGGAAATTTCAGAATGCTTCAGTTCCTAACCATTTTTTTTTTTATTTCCCATGCAGTATATAACAATCAGATGTTTAAATACTACATTGCAATGAGAAGTCAGGGACTGTGTCTTGCTTTATTTCTTTCTAGCACAAAGGAGGTGATTGCTAACACAAAGCATATAGTCAATAGTAATAATGCAACAAAAAATATCCATGAAATCTGGTGGCTGTATTACCATTTCTGTGAGGCTGTTCTTGTTCTGTGAATTTCATGCCCATGCCCATTAGTAATAAATAAGCATTCCTAGCAGTCATAAATTGTCTGCCCACTAAGCTCTATTATATTGAAAAAAAACATGGCCTACTTCATGAAAAAAAAGAATAGATTGTATTGATCACCCTGAAAACAAAGCTGGAGAGGAACCATTATCTTGCTTTCAACTGAAATACACCAATACCTTCTAGTGCTGCTTTAGACCAAACTGGTACCCTAGGGTTATTGCAATATGTCATTATAAACACTTCTTCATGTTGTTGAGTTTTTCTAACAGATAAACTATTACATTCAGGCCTTTTCAAACAAAATAAAACAAAACTGTACTGTAAGCAAATTGCAAGCGGCAATTTACTTTTAAGTACATGAGTATCTTTAAATCCCAGGATTACTCGCTTTTTCTGGGTCAGATCCTAGATTATAGAGAATACATTCTAAATGCTGACAAATGTCATATTGTGCCATTTGACCTAGCTTTGATTTAAAATGTTGTGCACAGTAATATTGATTTTTTTTTTCCCCCATCTGTTGTTTCTAGAAGATTTTTGAGATTTGAAAACAACTTCTTCAGGTGTAATATAAGTGCAGTGTAAGAAAGCAGTGTGTGAGCTCTTTCTGTTGCTGTTCTGCAGTAACAGCATGCCCCCCTGCTTTTCTCCCCCACCAATAAATGGTCCTTAATGCCGCTGGATTTTTTTTGTCCTTTATTTCTAAGTGCAAAGTACCACACTGAGGAGGGAACTATCAAATGCGCAAATGGATAGCCAGTGGTTAGGCTGCAGAATCCCAGAAAAGGAACTGTGAGTTGCAATAGATTGCAAGCTGAATATATAAGATGTAATAGCACACAATCCTGCATTGAGCAGAGGGCTGGATTAGGTGTCCTTGTGAGGTCCCTTCCACCCCTACTTTCCTAGGATCCTAAAGAGGTTGGCAATATATTGTTTTCTTTGTTCACAAGGGACAGGAAAAAAATGAAAGGTTTAAAATTGCAACATGATGGATTTAGGTTAGATATCAGGACAAAACTTCTGTGCATGATAGTTGTTAAGCACGGGAAAAGATTACCTGGAGAGTCTCTGGAATCTTCATTACTGGAAGGTTTTAAGTGCAGGTTAGACCCATCCTTAAGCAGTGCATTGGACTGAATGACCTCTTGAGGGCCCTTCCACACATATTTTCTATTACTTTAATGAAACAGAGTCCTGTAAGTTTGTATTTTTCATTTTTGTCCCCCTGTATAAGCTAAGAACATTTCCTATTGGTTGTGAGTTTAGACAGACTTCACAGTAGCTCAAGAAATAACCATGAAAACTTCATATATTTTCTTCTGGTGTCAGACAACTAAAGTGACTTGATTATACACTAGAAATAGAGAGATTAGTAGGAATTTCTTTTTGCATATGCTTTTAAAGTGCACACAGAGTATGCTGATAGACTAAAAGATCCATGGCTAAGTGATTCTAAATCTGTATCATGGTATAAAAATACGGAATGAAATTTAAAACTATTTTGTTCAAAGATCTAATGCACTTTGACTCTGACTTTAAAAAAAATATGATTCTACAAGATGAAAAATTATATAATCTCTAAACTCATGAGATCTTTGTCCTAATTTGAGATATACTGTACTTGGCAGTGCTGATTTTATGAATAAGCTGAAAATAAATAGATATACCAATATCAAACTCAAGGGTATTTTGAATGGCTTCAGCACCACACTGAGTTGTTATCAGAGTTTCTTAGTACCCTATATTTTTTTCTGTGCACTATATAGGACAGGAAAACTTGAATGTGCATTGTAAAAATTGCAAACATTCCAAAAATTAAGATCTTCTTCTCATAACAAAAAATAAAATTTGCAAAATGTGTAGCAAGATGATTTTTTTTTCCAAGAAAATCAAATTTGCTGCTTCAGTGGAGAAAAAGGAAAGATATGTTTAAAAAAAAGGCCCGTCTTTCCATTGGTAGATATACTCTTGGTAAAAGAACAGGAAATTGAAGTAGATAATAAAGGATGATCAGGTGTTGTATTAGATACTGGAGATAAAGGGTAGGATTAATCTAATGTACAGTAAATCATCACTGTCTACACATGTGCAGGTCTTACTGCCCATTATTTTTAGTCCAATGTGCTGTATGCTAGTACCAACATATACAGGTACAAGATAAACAGCACATTAGTTACTGTGCTATAGTGCACATGCAGATTGGGACTGGGAACAATTTGTTCCTGGTCAGCCCAGGCACCAGGGGGCCCACTACTGTTAGGCTATGTCTTGATGTGGGGGGTGCATTGCTGGCTGCAGGGGCAGCTGTCTTCTTGCCATGTGAGGATTGTGACAGGTCCTGATCTCCATGTGGCTGGAGAGCTGTGCTGGCTGCAGGGGCAGGGTCTCCCTGCCAGATGGGGATCAGGATGGGTCCCAGTCCCCATGTGACTGGGAAGATAGCTGCCCCTGGAGCCAGCACAGCCCTCTGCACCTGACAGAGATTGGAACCAGCCCGTGTGCTCCCTGCCAGCCCCTGAGTCCTGGAGCCAGGAGGTTTTCCTGGCTGCTGCAGGGAAGCAGAGCAGGGCAGGAGCAGTACTGGGTTAGGCTATTCCTGTTAGGTACAATTTATTCCTGATGGAGGTGCAATTTTAATGTGCCTGAATTTTCTGCACAGAAATTTCAGGCACATTAATTGAATGTGTAGACACACCCACTGAGCTGGAAAGAATAATGCTGATTTACAGCATAAAAGATCTCTCCATAACATTCCTATTAAAAGACAGTGATAGAAAATTATTTTTCTATTTTACATATCAGAGCAATGCTTTACAGAAAGCTAAGCTCTTCTAGTTAAAGACACAAAGCAAAGAATATTATGTCCTTTCTCTGAAGAAGCTAATGAGAAACAAAACCACTTAACAGAGTGGAGAAAAAATGCATCTCAGTCTCTTTTTAGGGTCTGGTCCTGCTAGATGCTAATTAATTTCAGGCATATCCACCTCCTATTACAGGGGTATAGGTTGTAGCCATGTTTGTCTCCTATTACATGCATGTGACACAGGGTTTTCAGGCTCATGCCCAGCAGTAGATGAAGACTTTCAGGCCCAGATGCCCAAAGAGATGCAGGTGTTTTATTCCTAGTGAAAACAAATACCTAAATGCCTGCGAGGATCTGAGTTCTTCCAGACATTATTTAGCAAGTTGCAGGATTGGGCCGTAAATTAAAAGTTATCAACTTACTTCAAGCTTCTGTCTAAAGAGGAATTAAAGGTTCTGTCCAATTCTCTTGATTGTTACTGGTCATTGTGAGCACTAATAGATTTAACGACTGCAACTAAAGATTGCAACTAAAGATTACGGAGATTTAAACCTCATTAATTTATTATTATTATTATTTCTGCATTGCCTTTAGAAAACCCTCCCTCCACATTCTTTCATTTGCTCCCATAAAGAATAGTATGCTTAGGTAAATATGGTATGTAGTTGTAGAGAATTCACCTTTTACTGAACTAGCAGCTACTGACTACTACCGAAGGCAGAACTTTGTGCCGTAGTAAATTTACCTGTCTGTTATGGTTTGTTTGCTGATCTACATTGAAGTTAAGGTATTCCATATAGTTTGTATCCAAAAGGGTCAAATTGTAGCAGAATATTTTGATCAATGGCTGTAAGCTGTTGCATCTCAGGGAATGGAACCCTAAGGGTGACAACAGCTTGGCACTGTATAAGATACAAAATTCACATTTTCATAACCACACTATGTTAGTGAATTTTAGTGAGTGTTGTGGCCCTTTGTTGCCAGTTTTAGAAAGTGAATTTCTCAGAACAGGTACAACATGGCCACCAGAAGTGCAACCTGTTGAGTACACCTTTGACAAGCTACCGCAGAAATATTCCAGAGGACCTGCTGGTAGATCCATCTTCATGTTCTGCTTAGGAATGTAACTATGAAACATGCCCTGCTCATACATCCTTATTCCATAGAAATGAATATCCTTGGAGTGGTGCTGTGCTCCAGAGCACTTGGGCTCTCTGGTATGCTTTGACTTGTTGGACTCTGCCAGGTGTGGTCAGGGGTGTAGTACTGGTTATTTCACGCTCCTTTGGTTTGGGTGGTCTGTGCATGCTGTCAAGAAGCTGTTGATGATGCTATACTACTACTAATCCCGACAATCTTGCTAGTTGTAATAAAGAGATTGCAGGTTCTGGGTCTTAGTAACAAGGACTCTTCAGGATTTATTGTTCACAAACAATGCTAGACAATATCAAGCCCCAGTAAGGCCTAGTGTTAGCCAGGTTTATCTGTTGAACATGGCACCAGCATAAAAATATGGCCCATAGTTCAGTGAAAAGTATTCAGGGTTCCCAGGCCCCCTTTTATACACTGATCAAAACAACTTTACATTTACAACATACATATCCTAGTTCTTATCCATCACAAAACATATTTATGTGATATCATTCACATGGAGTTTTTACCAGACATTGTGACCTTCCCACCAGTGAGGGGGACCTGTTAAACAGGATGCTCTGAGCAGTGTCATGGTGCCTGGTAACCATCTTAGCCATTGTTTTCCATTTGTTGGCATTATAATGTGTGAAAAAGTTAATACTTCTAACTTTCTCAGAACTTCTGCTTAGGTCATATATGGTCAGCTTTCCAGTCACCAAGGGTTAAGGCCTGAGCTGTTATTGAGGCCTATTTTGGTTCATGCTGCTAATAGCCTCTGTGTAATTTCTGTTTCCATTAATCAATGGTTGTACCAATCCATGCTCCAGCAAGGTCCACAGGGCTCTTTGACACACTTAGTAGCACATGTCCAGTACTGCTCTAAGTTCATTACATTGCTTCATTTTTGGGATTGGGTACATGTGGAAACTCCTGGGTATGGGATAGTGGTGACATACATAGACCCATAGAGATGAGAGAATAGTTATCTTTTTAAACAATTCAATCTCTGCTATGTCTCTTTCAAGAATACTAATGAAATTACAGAGTCATTGCAGATTCTCTAGATGGTTCCCATAATACAGACCTGTCTCCAGAGTTAGCTGAGCAGAGACAATGCAGTAAAATTCACTCTGGCTACTAAAGAGCAGTTAGATGGTAGAAAATTCCAGCCACTTCTAACTGGGAGTGAAGCTGAATTGGTGAGAGATTTTGTGGACCAGGTTTTGAAAACCCATGCAGAAACCAGTATGCAGTCACAACTGGGCACACAGATAACTTGATTTTTCCTTGAAAAAAATGATGCCCCAAATCCAAAATTGTGATGGCAGGAAACAGGCCATTTTTAAGCTCTGTTAACTTTGGAACAAAAAATATAATATTGAAGTACTCTGTCCATGGCTATTTTGAGAGAAACAGCTGCACTCTGCCAGTCTGAATGCATGGTAAGAAGTATGACTGTGGGATCCAGCATCAGATCCTATCATGCCTTATTGCTGGTGCAGGGGAACCCCAGGATCATGTAGCAAACTCCCACAGCTGACTAGGCTCACAACTGTGGCAGTGCCCTATGGGGATACTATCGTGGCTGGGAATCTCATCAGCTGAGGGTGCACCCCTGCAGCTGAGAGCCATTATGCTGCATGTTCAAATTAAAGCTGCATGGAAACCAGCTCTATCTTTAAAGCTGGTTGAACTCCTTTAAGGTGTGATATAGTTAATTTGCATGTGTAGCTGGTCTAAATTAATTGTATAATTAACCAGGTAATTCTGTAATACATGCAACATGTAGAGGAGGCCTGAGATAACTGATGTGAGTTTCTGGACTGGAGGAACTAGTTCATAATTATTAGAATCTGGGAGACGATCCATTTTAAAATAGTAGCCATCTGTTTTCTTACTCCCCTTTATTTGATGAGTGATGACTAGTCTTCATCACTCTGAACTGTGTGTTGCAAATGTAGAGGGCTTTAAAAGTTGTGTTAGTCTATGCCTGGAAGAACTACTGCCATGTTGAAACTGAAAGTGCCGCAGCCTGTCACAAACCAGATGCAGTAGCTTCATTCTTCTTCACTTTAATACTCCAGGTGCACCTTTCCCATTAGCTTAACTAATTACATAGTTTGGTAAATTAATTTACTTTTGATGGCAGAGCTGTTTTGCTACCCTGTGTGTCTACCGGTGGTGGATAGCGGAGTGACCTTCAGGGAAGGTTAGCTGTGAAATACGCAGGGATAGCTCTGACAAATAAGCAGTCATGGACCAAGCAGCAGTGGCACCACCAAGATATGGGGACAGCAGATGCCAATGCTGTCCCTCCTGAAAAGCCACACTCATCCTCTGATGGTGCTTTGATATGGCAAGTACAGGTCACCGCTATAATAAGCCTGCCCTGCCCCCAGCTGTGAGTCTACAAGTCCTCAGTGATGGAGCAGGTGGACGAAGATGTTAGAATCTTAATGACTGTGAAGGCAGATGAAGGCTGAAGCAGAACAAGATCTCCAGTTGTCTTGGCCTCTTTGGATCAAGGTCCTGTTCTGTCAAGAACCATGTGGAAACTGATGTACAACATGACCAATGTACAATAACTTCTCCTTGATAAAAGAATTAATGCACAGGTGTATTCCAGGAAAACCGCTTTAGCACATTTTTCAAGCACTCTGTTGACCAGCTAGTGATGATGGGAACAGGGTTGTGAGGCCTGGAAGTTCCTAGTCATGAACTGGCATGAAACCAGCAGTTACAAGAAGGCCATCTATCACTTGGATGAGGCAGGAGTGTGATTTGGCAGCTGTAATTGTGACTGGCCAGTCCTTTTTAGGATCTGCTCTGCTCATCCCACATGGGGAGGGGGTAGAACAGATGCACTAAACATAATCTGCCTACCTTTTTTACTGTGGTTGAAGTTAACAAAGTCACACAATCAATTTCAGGACCTGGAACAGCAGGACCCTCATGAACAATCCTTACAGCGAATGCCCAGAGCACTGCAAGATTGTTTTGATGAGAATGCCAAGAAGATCCAAGAGTTAATTCATCACAAAGCCTTTTGTATTTGGCAGAATGGCACCAGCTCCAAGCCAAAGAAACTGAATCTCCAACAAGCCAATGCAGAGGTCCAAAGGAGGACCCATGATCTGAAGAACAGGGTGGGAAGACAAGGTGAAGAAGATTCAACATTTTGCTGACATCTATGACATGCACAGTTTCTTTAGTGCCACTGAAGCTGTAGCAAAACCCCCAGTTTTTCTTTTTTTAAATTTATTTTAAAATGTATTCCTTCCCCTTCCCCAACCATTTCTGACTTTTTCTCTCCCTCTCTATTCCCTATAGATAAGTGTAAGTGAGCTCAGACTTAGGATAAGCTTTAAACATTTTTAGTTTGGTAGCAAGTTTTTGGCTTTGGCTATCCACTGTTTTATATTGTATTATTATTAGGTTTGTATTGATTCTTACTGTTGTATATTGTGTTATTATCATTTTCACACTGATTTTTATTGTTTCATATGGATATTGTATGGTTTAGGCCTGTGTTTGTAAGTGAACCAAAGTCACGTCAAGTTTCCATTTTATATGTCAAGCCTCCATCTTCTGTCCTTCTGCAAAGGCATCCCATGTTGCAACAATATCATTCATTGTACCCCTCCCATGTAAATTGGTTCCCCGATGAATGCGAATGATTGGGCATGATTGAAATACAAGGTAGCCGGCCTCTACTGAATGGTCTGTAACAACTGGGCCATCACCTTGCATTGATTCATCCAGGAACCATGGACCTCACACAGGAACAGAGTCAAGAACCCAGCATTTAAAAGACAAAAGACCCTGCAGAACCAGCAACCCTCACCATTACAGACACCCAAAACTGCACATCCCTGCATGGAGCACACATGCTCAGTATGCCAGGGGCTGACCCTTGCCTAGGTATGCCTCCTGTCACCAGGGTCACACAAGGTCTGCCCCTATAAAAAGGGACAGTGAAGACAGACCCAGTGGGATCCTCTCTCCATCTGAACCAGCACCATGCCATACCACCTATCCACCAAAGGCCCTGCCAGTGACTCCCTCTCTGGACAACATCTACTGGACAAGGACCCCTTTCCAGCCTGGATAGGTAGATATTACCTGCACACCTCCTCCTACAATTTGGAGACTCTCTCTGTCTCTGTCTCTCTCCTCCTGGACTTTAGTGGACTTCAGCCTCATGCACCAAGCCTCTCTAACTCCTGCTATTGTGTGTGTGTATGTGTGGGTGGGTGCAAGGGAACCAATAAGACATTATGTCACCATCTCCCCTGTTCAATAAAAACACTGTCATTTGCAACCCTGAGTTGGGTCATGTTTTACTGAATCCCAGTCCCTTCCCTATCTTAAATTCCAGCTTCATTTTCTCTCTCTCTCTCAGCTCCAGTCCCCCCTACGCTAGTTTCCCAATCTCCTCCCAATTCCATCTCCCCTTTTCTGCCACCTCTCAGCCTCTCCTTGCTTTCATGCTGTCCCTGCTGCCTTTTAGCCTCCCATGCCATCTACTGCCTTTTCCCTGTGACTTTCTGCTGCCTTTCTCTGCTTTCCCACTGCCCTGCTGCCTTTCAGTCTCTCCTGCTGCTTTTCCTGTGATTTTCTGCTGTTCGTCTCTCTGTTTTAAGGTTTCCCCGGCACCTTCTGTAGTCATCCCTGCCACCCAGCTCCTTTCTTCAGCAGCTGGAGCCTGATGCCGCTCCCTACAACTTCTCTAGCTATGGAGCCATCCTCTGGCTCCCCGCACCCAGAGCCCCTCTTTAACACCCACACTTTCCCTTAGTCCCATTTTCCCTCTCCCCACCTACCTTTTCAGCTCCCCTGTAGCTCTGGCTCCAGTCCCAGCCTCTGTGCTGGCATCGCTTCCCTGTTCTGCAGGCTTTGGGTATTTGTCTTTTAATCAATTAAGATCAAGTAACCTAAATTTACCCCTGAGCCTCAGTTCTTCAGCCCAGGCCCCTGTAGTCCACTGGTTCTAATCCCAGTCCTGGTAACTTTCACTCCCTACACTTCTACTTTCTTACCTTAACCTTTCCCCAGGTATCCCAAGTACACCAAGCACATACACATCACAACACCCAACTTAGAAACTCACTTGTGTGTATGTGTAGGTGGGTGGTATGTGTGTAAATTAGTGAATACACACATATATATAGATATCATTGTGTGTGTGTGTGGTATATAAATTAGTAATCCACATATATGTATTGAATGTGCAGGTGTTGGTAACTGGTAACTGATTCTGTCTAAATTTGATGTGAGTAGCATGTATGGGCTTAAACTGGTGATGGGTGTGCATATACTTAAACTAGTTATTTTGAACATGTGTGTATCTGAGTTGCTAGTGTGTGTGTGTATATATGTGGCACTGTGTACATGATATACAAATTAGTAATCTGTGTCTAACTTTTGGGGTGTATAGTATGTGCTTGAACTGGTGATAGGTGTGCATGTGCCTAGGCTGGTTTAAATGTGCATGTGCCTCAGCTGGTAGTGTGTGTGTATGCACCTAATTAATTTGTGTGTTTTTTATATGTGCAATTGTACACCATGCCCTCCTGTCTAACAGTGCAATGTTGAGATCCTGAGTGTTGGTATCACCCCTCAGGGCAACAAAGCCATCTACAGTCTGAGCACTTGGGCCAACCACTTTGAGACCTAAGGATGAAGACGACCTGATCAAGGGAAGGGGAGCCCTCAACACCCAGTTGTGAGAAGCATTTTGAAGACCTTCTCAATTGAAACTGTTGTTGAGGAGAATGTTTTCAATTCCATTCTGCAGCACCCATTCAGAGATTATTTTGGTCATCTCATGATTTCTTCATTAGGTGAAGAAAGCCGTCAAGCAGATGAAGAATAACATCTGGAGCAGCTGGAATTCCTGCTGAAATCTTCAAATGGGAGGAAGAGGAGCTTACATTACAGCTCCATGCTCTCATCTTAAGGATCTGGAATGATGGGGAAATCCCAGATGACCTCAGGGACACCACGATCATGACAGTTTTCAAGAAAGGAGATGGATCCAACTGTGGAAATTACAGAGAGATTGCCTTGCTGTACACCACAGGAAAGATCACTGTGAGAACACTCCTGTTCTGTCTCCTTCTACTTGCTGAAGAGCTTTTCCTGGAATCTCAGACCCACAGATAAGGCAATCATCCTCAGCTGTGAAGGATTACTGATGATAATTTACTTAAAGTAAGACCTCATGAATTTACAACCATGGAATCTACTTGTCATAGAATTTTTTTTTTTAGCTTGCTATAGGTAATACTAAGCTACACTACTGCTGTTGCCAAGTATGGAGTGTAGAGAGTAAGTAAGAAGCTTTTGGTGACTTCAGCACAATTTTTTCACTAACAAGCCACAGGTTCAGTGGTCAAAGTTGATTTAAAATCTAAGAATTTATCACTGCAATATAAAGTATTATTACACTGAGACCAATAGAGTGACACCTGCCTTCTCTACTGAGGACTTTAGAATCACAGGCTCAAATCCAAAGAATATTGGCTTCAACTGTTCACTGTTTGTATCCCACAACTACAGGAAATAAATTGAGAACCCACATTCTGCCTGCTCCATGTGAAGACTGAAGATCCCATAGCACTTGTTTAAGATCAGCTGTTTGTCCCAGCTTCCTTCCTAGAAAGTTACTCCTTTTTTCAGTGCTGTGCAATGTACTGTGTGCTAGTTGGCTATTGTTTCTATCTCACAGGAGGCTATGCCTAAGTTGAGCTGCATGATACTGCTATTGCTATAGTTCTCTGGGATCCTACAGGATTTACAGCGCAGCATGAGATCTCATTATTGAGGCTTTTATTTCTAAAACAGCCTTTGAAGGCTGATTATATATTGCACTGCCTATACTTGTGGTCATACAAGAAACCAGAAGCTCTTTGGAAATGTGGAGAGTAGAAGAATTGTGGCAGCCAGTAGCTAGCCTGAGGCTTCTGTCAAACTGGAGAATAGATCCCTGGAGCAGTACATTAATCTGGCAAGAATAATTTTTTCCAACAGCAGTCCTTAAAAACTGATAGCCTGAAAAATAATCTTTGAAAATATCCACTCCAAGCACTTAAAATTAGCACGAAAAGTACTGTAAGAGAGAAACATGGTGGTGTGAGGCAAGAAGGCACTTTTCTGTATAACTTAATTATGTTTATAAGTACATATTTGTGAGGGGAAGAGACACTTACTTGCTACCAGGATCACATGTAAAAAACAAAGCAGAACAAAACATTAGCTACTGAGAGAGACCCCAAGATTGGGCAATTATTGGAATATTTCACCCCCTCCCCTTTTTTGTGTTTATCAGAGATCTCAGGCTGGTTTATGCTAAGCATGTAAAGTTCCCCTCTTCTCCCTTCAGGACAGGGTAAGTAATTAGAGCTAATTCTGTACTTTTTAATGAGTGTTAAAAAAAAACAAACAAAATGAAAAGAGAAATAGAAAGAGTCATATTGGACTCTTGGCCAAATCCCAGAAGAAAGGGTCATTTCTGTGTGTTGAAACAGCCTCCAGCTCCAGTCTTTCTTTTGTTTGAAAGTGACATATTAGTTACTGAGAGTTCCTTAGAAAAAAGGACAATTCCTGGCCAGTGGGGCCATTTATTTTTGTTTGTGTGTTTAAGGAAAAAAAAGACACTATAGCTATTGTCTGGATCAGAATGAATTGTTTACCACAGACAGCTTTTTTTCCTTTTGGATTTTGATATCAGAAGTACCCATACAAGGGTGTTAAAGATGCTTCTCCATATTGTGCTATGGATTTAACTCTATTTAGGAAAGAAAAATTCTCCTAGTTTAAAAAAAGGCAACTGCTGAGGTTTCGATATTAGAACACATGAAAGAGACTATTTGATGCTGGGAATAAACCCTATGGTTAGATTTGTCTTTCCTACATTTATCCATAATGCCCAGAGACCAATGAATGGTTTAACTAAGAACAGAAATGCACTGTTTTTTTTCCAATTTGGGGCAAAAACAAACAAGCAAACAAATAACCAACACCTGCCAGCCTCCCCCCCCAAACCCCCCCCCCAAAAAAACCCCTACTTTAAAAAATACAGAAAGCAACTGAAGCAATTATTAGTAGCACTAATAGAAAGAAGACAATGGATATTTTGACCAGACCTGAAAGTCTGTATTTATACTAGTTCTTGGAACCACAAAAATCAAAACCTGATCTGAACATTTCTTTTCTGTTTTCAGGCTGTTCTCTCAATAATTTTGTTTCTGGCCCAAATCTACAAGCTTGAGGAATTGACCTAAATGGGAGTTCTGTGCATGGAGGATTTGTAATCCTGTGCTTTTATTTGGTGGTCAGCAGTAGTATAACTAGGAGTAGGCAAGGGGACAGCCACCCTGGGTGCCAAGTTAGGAGAGGGACTGGAATTGCCAACCACTCCCTTGAGCTCTGTACTCTAGCAGCATACCTGTGCTGGGAACTTCAAAAACAGCCCCCTGCTGCTGCGGCTGCTTTAATCAGGAACAGCTGGGGCCGGCAAAGCATGCATGGGACATCAGCAGCAGCATAGCTGGGCGCTGTTTTAGGAGTTCCCAGCATGGGCAAGGCTTCTGTGCCTTGCCCCCCTCACTCCCCACATTCTCCAGCTAGTAATTACCAGACTAGTAATTCATTTTTTGCATGATATTGTTGTTTTATCATAACATTATGATAATACATTTTTTCACAGTGATGTTTAGATGTGCCAGTCAAGAAACGGGATCTGTTGTGCTAGGCACTATACAAACAAGTTGCCTGAGATAAACCCTTTTTAATCCTCTTCTGTTCTCATGAAACAGTAACTATTGTTGTTCTCATAGGGTTACTTGTTACCCTGCAATTTGACATTGTGGGTCTCATGAGGTAACTTGTTACCCCACCCTCATGAATAAAATGGTACCAGTGACAACAGTATAAATGCACCAAAAACTATTGATTAAACAAACAGAGATTGTTTGAAAGAGTATTTATGAGGATTTGAACCCAAAATATTATTTAACTAGAACTATGAACAAAATTTAAACTTTTTTTTAGAGTTTCAAAACATGAATGAAGAACTTGCTAAGTTTGCAGTTCACACTGTTTTCAAACTAACAATTATGTCCAAAAACACTTCCTAACTGTTTTAACTAAATATTGCATTCCCCACAAAGTAGCAATGACGTACTGTTGTGTACACAAGCAAATCACTTGCAATCTTTGCATTATTCTGGGTTTTACAGTCATCTGTCCGTGGACAAAAAGTACAATATCCACTTATGCTTGCAGAAGGTTCTAGTGGGGTGCGTTGTGGCAATTTGTAATTTAGGGCAGTCATACCAGACTTGATGGACTTAAAACAAAGATTATGGATACACGTAAGCTTTCTATTTGTCTGTCGATAGACTGTTCTCTGAGCTCCTGCAAACCTCAGGAAAACCCAAAACACCCCCAAAAAACAAAAAACCCGCTGTCTTCTTAAATGTGATCTGTTTCCAATTTGCATTGTGGTCTAGTCAAATGATGAGATGCTGGATGCGACTGTTATTGCAAATTGAAGAAGTGTCATTGGCCACCTGTTGATTTTCCATCTGCAGGTAGTCATACAGACTAAGCAGTGAAAGTTATCCACCTCACCCTTGTTTTTATTGGATGCATGTCTGACTTTCTTTGCTTTCCACGTGCTGACAGGTCATGGTACATGCTTGACAGCACCAGCACAACTTTGGACTTCTTTGGAACATAAGAGCAAAAATGGATGAAAAAGTTTCCCTTCTTCGATTAGCTTGCATTTCATTTGGGATATTAGCCTTGTTTTTCTCAATCATACCCACATAGGTCAAGTCCTGCTGTAGCAGTCTTTCTTCCAGGTCAGTACTTGTGAAGAAATTGTCATCCACAGTATTCCTTCCTGTCTTGTACCAGGGATGAACCAGTTTTTCAACAACCTGGGTACCAAGGTTACCTTGGTGTGGAGCTTCTGGTTGCTTGCCCAGTAGGTGTCTCCAAACAGGGGGAATGATGTTGCTGCATCACAGCTCCACCAAATTTCCAAGCCATATTTGGCAGGCTTGCTGGGTATATACTGTCTGAAGGGACAGAGACCCCTGAACGCAATGAGTTGCTCATCAACTGTCAGGTATAGTCCTGGAATATGCCATTTCCTGAGCTGGTCCACAAATTGTGTCCAAATATCTCTGAAGGCAGCAAGCTTTCCTTTCCTTACATGTCAGTTTATTGTCAATTCTCAGGTAGTTGGTGATTTGATGGAATCATTTTAAACTCATGGTGGCATGAGAGCAAAGATGTCCTGTGCGTTGCTCCCACAACTCCTCCAGTGCCTTGTGACCACCATGGCATAGACCACTCAGCAGTAGGAGGCCGATGTAGGCTTTCAGCTCTGTTTCATCCAGCTTTTTCCACTCTTTTCTATTTTTAGGATGGTTATCATTCCACTCCCTGAATTTTCTTTTTGCCTCTCTCTTTCTCTTATGATAACTGTCAGGATATCTTGTGAGAGAAACAGGTGGAATGTTTCCACCACTGTGTCTTTATTGCTTTCTCTTGTTGGCCCAGTACTTACATGGACTATGTCCTTGGCTGTTCTCCAATGATATATTAGCTGTGGACTTTTTTCCCCCCACACTCTGCCTTTCCTTCCTCTAAAGGTGTCATCATTTGCAATGTTTTCTGGGGGTGGTGGCAGTGGTTCTGCTCCATGTCCTGCTGTAGCTCTCCTCGGTCTTCTGCAGCAGCCCTGGGCTGGTCATTGTCCCTTTCACACTAGAAGTGTTGGCATCACTTGTCCTTGTGGCACCAACTCCTCATCTGAGCTGGATGAAGCTTCCATAGACGCATGGTCTTCTTGCTCTAAACAATCTCTCATGTCTGAAACAAAGTCAGTATCCTCACTGCCTTGCGATAAGATTTCAGTGTGGATGTGTCGCTGCCATCCCTGGTTGTGCGTGCAAGACAGGCTTTGGCACTAAATATGCTCTGCCTTCTCATCCTGGACTGCAGAAAAACAAAAGATTACTGCTGCATGCATATAAATAACCATCAAAGACAAGCCTGTCCACCTATGCTGTCACAGAAACAATTCTGCCCTACCCTATGGCAGCGCAGGTAGCACCCTCTTCTCCTGGGCACAGAAGTTGGAGAGCAGCATCCACCCTTTGCAGGCAAGCCAAATGTGGGTGGATGCCGTTTGGAAACTACACATGCAGGGGCTTATTGAGAGCAGGTCTTGATTTACTACTGCAGGTCCTATTTCTTTACATTCCTGGCTCTTGCCATGTATTTTTAAAATGTGTTTGTTTAAGCCAGCTGGTTACGAAAAACACAGAAGGATCAAAATGGGCATGCTGTGAACTCAGTTTTTCAGGTTGTGTCCTTTCTACTTTTGATGTTCATGTTTGGCAGCATTAAGAATTGTCTGTCATACCAACCTGGTGGCCTTTTATGATCAGATCACCAAATCATTAGATGCACGGGTAGCAGTGGACATAGTCTTTCTGGACTTTCTGAAGGCCTTCAACACTGTCTCTTACCCCATTCTCATTAAAAAACTAGGGGACTGTGGTGTCAACACCTGTGCAGTCAAATGGGTCACTAACTGGCTGGAGGGTTGCACGCAGAGACTGGTGGTGGACAGGTCATTTTTGACCTGGAGGCATGTGGGCAGTGGGATCCCCCAGGGCTCAGTCCTCGGGCCTGCACTGTTCAACATCTTCATCAGTGACTTGGACAAGGGGGTAAAAAGCACCCTACTGAAATTTGCAGATGACACTAAGATGTGGGGGGGACATGAGCATGCTAGAAGGGAGGAATAGGCTGCAATCTGACCTAGACAGGTTACAGGGGTGGGCGGATGAGAATAGGATGGGATTCAACACTGAGAACTGCAAGGTGATGCACCTGGGGAGGAACAACCGGCACCATATCTACTATGAAAGGGATCTTGGAGTCATCACTGACTCCAAGATGAACATGGGCTGGCAGTGTGGAGATGCAGTCAGGAAGGCCAACTGTACCTTGGACCTGCTTGAGATGCATCTGTGGATGCATGACAAGGAAGTGATCCTCTCCCTCTATGTGGCACTGGTCAGGCTGCAGTTGGAGTACTGCGTCCAGTTCTGGGCACTGCACTTCAGGAAAGATGGACATCATGGAGAGGGTCCAGAGGAGGGCCACTCGCATGATCAAGGGGCAGCAGGGCAGGCCCTGCGAGGAGAGGCTACAGGACCTGAATCTGTTCAGCCTCCACAAGAGAAGGCCGAGGGGGGATTTAGTGGCCTGTTACAAACTAGTCAGGGGGGATCAGCAAGCACTGGGGAAGTCCCTGTTCCCCCGAGCATTTCCAGGAGTGACCAGGAACAACAGTCACAAGCTGGCGGAGGGTAGATTCAGGCTTAGATATCAGGAGGCTCTACTTCACGGTCAGGGTAGCTAGGATCTGGAAGCAACTTCCAAGAGAAGTGGTGCTGGCTCCTACCCTGGAGGTCTTTAAGAGGAGGTTAGATGAACACCTTGCTGGGGTCATTTGACCCCAGTACTCTTTCCTGCCATGGCAGGGGGTCGGACTAGATGATCTACTCGGGTGCCTTCCGACCCTAGAAACTATGAAACTATCTGGGTTTTGTGTACTCACCAAATTCCAAGCACAAACTGAAATCTTCATGCAAATGTAAGTTCCTGTAACATAAGGCTCTTCTACCTTGATTTTGCAGATGTAATACAGGGTCAGATTCTGTGGTTGGTTACATCAATATAAATCTCTGAAATTGCACCAGATTTATATACATGTAAGTGAGATTTTGGGTCTAATTCTTTGATTTGTTTTGCTTCTGTGGAGTTGCTGCTATAAATGGGGAAAGAGTCAAGTCTCCTGTCTGAAGATTAAAGCTTATAACCTGCCTTTTCTGTCATCCCACACTCTGCTTAAACAGAAATGCTGAAAAGAATTACCTGATTAATGTCCATAAACTTCTCTTGGATATTTTCCTAACCAAAGGAACGGTGTGTACATATAGGAAGGCAGATTTGACTTCTAGGGTGGCTGTGATTGTTAAAATAGTCCAAAGAGAGAGATAGAAAGAACGAACAAATGAAATTTCCTATTGTACAATGTTCACTTCAGTTGTGATGTTGGTCAGCAAGGGCTGCTTTGCACTCGCATACATATTATAAATGAAATGCTAGTATCCTTTAATGTGTGTGAAAGATAGAATTTCTCTTCAACACATCTTTGTTGGTAAGTACAAAAAGATATTTTTTCTACATTCTGTATGGCCTGTTATATTTTGCTGAAATAAGGATCATGAGCCTGAAATCTTTTATCTTCCTCAATGAGAAAATTTTATAATCAAGTTCAAGCAGAAGGCAAAGCAATGCACATGCACAAAAATTCCCATCTGTCAATGCCTCCTTTATACTGGAACCATTGTCACCAACAATAAAACAAACTCTCCATTGTCGGACAATATTGAATCTGTTTTAGTTGACTCAGAATAGTGTTTGAAGTGTTTTGGAGTGAAGCCAGTTTCCAGTGTTTCTTCTGGTTATGAGAGATCCAAATGGCTGTTTAAAGATGAAGAAGCAAATGGAAATCTTTCAGAAATTGGCTCAATTGTACTGGGTCCAGGCACCTGGGTGGGGCTCCAATCTACCCGCTCCTTCCTCAAGCTCAGGTTGGGCAAACCCCAGGCTGGAGCTTTCTCCTCTGCCTTCCCCCACTCCCATCCTGAAAACAGCACTAGGGGCAGGGCTGGGATGGGCTGATGCAGCCCAGTCCTACTTACATGCAGGGACAAACAGAAGTTAATGAATGCACTCTGCTTTGGAGTGCCTTCCTCCGAACCCTCCTTAAATGAGAGAGTTAATTTGTCATGTAATTGGGCACTTTTAAAATGTCTTGCACTTCTCTCAGGGTGCGCACTTTTAGGGGGCTGATCTCATGATAAATATCACTTCTGTCAGTGCCCCAAGTGCCAGGTTTTATCATCAATTTTATTGCTATCAGTTCAGAGCAATTTTACTGACTCCTCTGATAAAGTTCATCATTAAGTGATTCCTTGATCTCTGGCTTGTGCAAGGAACAAGAAGTGAAAGGCTGGGCCTTACTCTTCCCAAGCCTCACCAAGGTTCTTTGGCTGCCTAACAGTTGGCAGGTAAGAAACAGAGACATTGCATTTCCTGCTGCCATATGCAGAGGGCTTCCAGTACCAGCACCACCTCCTAATGCTCTCACAGAAAAGCAGTGTTCCAAATGTTAACCTGGTTAGAAACGTAAATCATTACCTGTCACTTGCATCAACACTTTTGTCCAAAATCTGCTGATTTATTACATTTTTGGCCAACTCAAAAGAGCCCAGAGCAACGTATACAGCTTCAGTGATTTTCATCAGTCCAAATAATTATATGCTACAGAAGAGGTCTGATCAAGGATATAGACAACATGTTGCCATACAGATTAGTTGTTCTGATATATAACCATGGAATTTTAATGGTAGGAACCTTAGGAGGCGAGAGCACTTTGGATTTTTTTTAATTCATTATTTGTTAACCCTGATCAACTGCTGAATATGCAATATTTTGGCATGATTAGTCTGTTCCAGGAATTTCTTATTTGATTCATAGTCTCCACCCATACTCCGCCCCCTCCCCCCCCAAAATCATAATCATTGTCTTCCATAGTTTAGCTAAAAACAAAACTAGTCCTGTTAGAAACACTTCCTACCAGAAAAAGAAAGGAAAGTTATTCTTTGTCTGTAAACAAGACCCTATGTCTGAGGAGAGAAGGTGGTGTACTAGATTTTGTTACCTTTTTACTCATTTCTTTTTGCTTGAACTGCCAGAAAGATTTTATCCTTGTCCTTAGTGTCCATGAGTCAGGATAACAGCATGTCCCATGTGCTATTTTTACTCCTAGCTCCTGGTAATCTGTAGGTACTCTCAGCCTGAACTGGGTCACCTTGAATATAAAATAAGAAGTTTGGGGATTTATTTAATGAAAAAAACTAGTTGATTTATTTCCTTTTCTTCCTTTCACCAGACCATTAACTGAAACAAAGTCTCTAGCTTCATCTGAAGATGGTTCTTAGTAGTTTTTTGTCTTTGGTGTTCTTAAAAGAAAACATAGGAGTCTACCATATATTAACAGAATAACAAATGTTGTCACCTCAACTGTTCAACTATAATTTAAAGTGTATGAATAAAAATGGCACCTTGTTATTAAGGCAGAACGAAGTTTATCCCATTTGTACTGGTTTACGAATAAAGCTACCATTGTGTATGTTGGAAAGTAGATTCATGTCAGAGGTTCATTGAAGCAACTGCAAGCAGAATTTTGCCCCATATTCTTTTTCTGTAGCCTACTAATATGCAGGTATGTTGGAACAGGGGGTGATTTATTGCAATATGCTAGTCATACCTCTCTACCTTAAAGGCAAGAAAAGTGTGACTGAATGGGCCCAGGATGTAGTTTTTGGTGTTGACATGTTTTCTATGTACTTTCTCAAGGAAAGTACAGATGTCAACAGAACAGGGGCCAGAACATTGTTCACATTCAGTGCCTTGGGTCTTGACTCAAGAACCCTTGAAGTCAATTTGAGGTTTTCTGAGATTTCACTGGGTATCAGACCCCTCCCCCGCCAAATAAGGGTTGTTTTTTAGAGAATGTCACTGAGCAGGGTCCTAGGGGTGGCCGTGATCCCCCTAGTGCCCCCTTACCATGCCAAATTTGCTTCCAAGCACCCTCAAATCTCACCCACCACGTCTTGGTTTTATATACAAATTAAAGGGAGGCTGCCTTTCATCCTCTTAGTTACAGTTCTCCTGTTATCACTGTCCCCACTCCGTCACGGGGTCTTGGTGCACCCCAGCCTTATGGGCTACACGTGGCTTCAACCACCCCTGTACCACACCCCCAGCCTCACAGATGTACCAAACATTGTTTGGTCTTAGCTGCAGCCCTAGTCTCTCTCTGCAGCCCTGGTCTCTGACTGTGCCCCTCTGGCACTCAGCGATCGCTGCCCCCTTTGTTCTGGGGTTTCCACAGCCTTGAGGCTCAGGTGGCCATAACCATGCCTGGCCCCAACTCTCCTCGTAGGGGTCTTGAGCCCCCACAGAGCTCAGGCAGCCTCAGCCTTACCTGGCTTCCAACTCTCCACTCCCCTTCTCTGGGGCTTTTTTTCTCGCCACCCCACTTCTGTGGGGCTGGGGTCAGTGCACCCCAAAATGCTGCACCCTCCAGCACCAGGGTCCCCACACCACTGTGGAGCCCCTATGAGGCCTCCTCCAACCCCTAAAAGCCTCACCCAAAACCACTGGTTGTAAACAGCAAACAGAAAACTCCAGCACCTAGGCTATAATGTAAATCTCTGCCAGTCGGCTCCAACAGAAGCCTTCCTGCCACAACCCGGTTGCTCCATCTTTCCCCATTCTCAGGCCAAGTCTGACCTCTCCACTTTACTCAGTTTGGCAGAGCTCCTTCCCTTTCAGCCACCAGCAGGGAACTGCCCTCCTGGCCTCAGCCCTAGGGTTTATATGTGCCAGGCCCTGCCCCTATCGGTCAGCTGACCACTGGCAGGTGTGGGCCACTAGTTCACTTCCTTACTTACTGCTAGGGCTCTTTCCCTAGTAGTTTCCACTCTCCATACGAGCAGGGCACCTATGTGCTCTGCAACAGAGAATAACCTTTTTTCTTCCTTTGAAGGAAAATTTAGTAAGCAAAATCAATTTCTCTTCCTCTAATAAAGAAGGTAGAAGAAAAATAAGTATTAGGGCTATGTGCATTAACCTGTACATTTACATGGAAATCAAGCTCAGCAACCAAACTATTGGTGAGTAACAAAAAGCAACAACACATGACACAAAATGGAGGTACCCTTGCCCAGGCTGCTGGGGATTGTTTAATATTCTAATTTCTTTTGTATAGTTAAAGTTATCTGTATATACAGGAGAATTTTACCCACCCTTAAGTACATTTCTCCATCATCTTTATACCTAATATACCTTTCCAGCACACAGAACCACAAGTTGAGGATCAGATGAAACTTTCTAAAGTACTTGGTGGTGTCTATTATAATAAAAGGATACGGCACACCTAATAAATATGTTTTAGGGTAGGACATGATTAGCAGGAGAAGAACATAGTTCTCCAGTTGCTCAGCAGAGTGCAACAATAATAAACCAACGCTTTGGTAGCTCAGATCAGCAAAATCCATTTTGTATTGAATTCTGTTCAGCTTCAAGTTGTGTCTTGGCTATGATACTTTGTGCCTATGGTAGCTACAGAGCTATACTGATATATGCTTGTAAAGGAACCCAGAATGGGAAAGATGTAAATAATGACGTTCACTCATCAGCTCTTTTCTTTTGCAGTATATTTCCCAAAGAGTCTATGCTTAACATTTGCTGATGTATTTCTGTACTGATATGATTACCTACTTAGCTCCTCTCAGAGTGCCCTCACTCTCATATTAATAAGATCAGGAAGGCAAGCAGTTCTGTGCTTTTAACAGCACTGGACCTTTTCAATCTCTGGAGACTTCTCTTTAGGCAGCTGGTGTCAGAAGTAGTTATGGAGAAGCCAATTAGGACCTGCACCCAACTGGTACTAAACTTGGATAAGGCAATCATCAAAGCAATCCTATTGCTTAAAAGGGCCATATAGGTTTTTCTTAGTAAACTCCAGGATATCTAAGAATAATCTGATTATAGAGTTCTTGAGAAGATATTGAAAAACTGCATGTCTGAATTTTCAGCATGACTTCTCTGTTTGATTGGTAGGGATCTGTATAGGGACATGCTTAGACTAGGATTTTAGGGTGTCTGTACATGTGCTGTGGGGCTGCTCCGATGTGCTGTAATAACAGCGTGTCAGAGCAGATTCGATTAATCAAGTATGCTGGAGCATGGCAATTGCCATGCTCCAGCCAACCTTCACATCTCAGGTATTAGTGTCCCCACACTTCAGAATGTGGCAGGGGGGCTTGCTTAATGGGCTTTAGTTCAAGCAGACATGCTGCCATTTTGAAGCTTGGGGATGCTAGTACATGAGACACAGAGGTGCTTTAATGAAAGCAGCTCTCAGAGCTGCTATAATTAAAGTGTCTTTTCTTCCCCCCAACTCCTGGAGCACACCCTTACTTTGTAATGGGCTACTCTTTCCTTAAATACCCACTGCTGTTCCTTTTCTGTTCATGTCATCTGTAATCCAGGGCTATAAAGTTAGGCCAATATGCTCTGGCCCATCCAAAAGAAGATTTTCACAGATGTCAGTTGGAGATTACACAGAGTTAAAGGATAAAATGTGGACCTCAGAGTATTGTTATACTACATGTTTGTAGTATCAATGAGAAAATATGCTGGATGACACTTTTAGAGCCACTTTTTTGTGCTTTATGCATTTAGTCGCTGGCAGTTACCCAATTTATATGCATAATGTTGATATTGGCATATGCAGTTTATGTGCATAAATGAGCACCAAAGTTATTTGCAAATAAAATCTTTGAACACTACAACTGTACAGGTTTGGAAAACTTTTTTGTAGCTGTTAAGTGTCATAATGAAAGCTTGTATTCTACATGAGCTAGAGGTTGAGCAGTACTTCATTGGTGTTTGACCCTGGGTTGGTTGTTTGACACCTTTCCTGCAGGCTTCATGTTCACTTAGTAGTATTGGCTTTGTATTCAGGGATATTAGTGAATAGCCACAAACAGAGATGATGGGAAAAAGCAAATAAAGGATTTGAGATACTCTCAGATAAAAGGTACAAGAAAGCTAAAGTAAAAAATGTACTCTCCAGTTAACAAGCCAACATATTATAGCACTTTGTTTTCTGAGAGATTAAATAGTCTTTGCTGCCATTCACTGACAAAACACATTTGTCCAGCGCTGTCACTCACATTTAGTCACTGCCCACACTATTTCACAGCAAATATTTAAACTGGAATTTTTAGATGAATGAGTTTATTTTCCTTTTACAAAATACAACCTATTTTAATACTCTATAATAGGGCAGGAAAAATAATTCTGGATGGAAACAAGAACAATAAACAGAAACAAACAAAAAAGCTAAACTCTCAAAACCTAAAGTGTGTCATAGGTTTATCTATGACACACATCACTGTTGTGGACTACCTATTTCTCTTACCTTTCATGGTTAAAGGATACTACTGTTCCCTCTTTGGCTAAACCCCCCCCTTTTTTTTGCTTCCCTAAAGCTTATGTGTCATTGTGAACAATGAGAATACAGTACAGCGAGCTTGTTCATATCTTTTCAGATCTATTGAGAAAGTACAAGGTAAGGAAAGCCAAACTAGCTATGGTAATTTGTTAACTGAAAGTATGGTGCCAAAATCCAGACTTTGAGCAGAAATGGAACAGCTAAATAATCTACAGATAATTTTAAAATTATAATGATTCTCTGTTCCTTCCACTCAAGTTAAATATGGGTGCATTAGTTTGAGCTCTTCAGGTGAATGCAGCTACTGTGCTATCACACTGGGAAAGAAGCTGTCTTTAATGTACCTGAAATCTAAGCCATTTAAAGCTTTATCAGTAGAAGCCAATACCTGAAATATGACCTGGAAATCACCTGCCAGCATTAAAGATTTTTATTATGGAGCCAAAAACTGGGCTCTTTGAGAGTGATTGGTTTCTCTTGAAAATCTGGGCACATTTTCCCACAACACAGATAAAAACTAGCTGCCAAATCACCCTAATGTAATTTCTCTTCAAGGTTTTAAGGATATCAAGTCCATCTCCACTTTACCTCACCTATATCTTATCCTTACCTACATCAGGTCAGGCTCTTGTGCCACAGTGAGTCTTGAGATGGGGAACTTCTGTGGATCAATACACCTAGCTTATATACACTCTGATTTTAGTTTCTGTTTGTGGAAACACTTTGTACATGATTCTCAAAGTCTGGAATAATTTACCAACTCAGCTACTGGCTCACACCTACTTCAGCAGGTATTGGACTTCTGTGTACAGTGAAGAGGAATGAGTATATTTGTGGGTGTAAGGATCTAAATTCCATCTCCCAGCTGAAAACATGCCCAGCAGATGGCACAATTTACTCTGTTTATCCTTTTTTACAGCCACGCAAGACAAGAAGTCTAGAAGATACTTCTTGTCATTTGAATAAAATCCAGTCATTTTGCATGCTTAGATCTAAGGTTACCATTTTAAAGAGCACATTAGATTTTGGGAGATAACATACGTGACAAAATATATAAAGGGTTTGTGCTTTTTGCAAGCTATATTAGGTCATGCTGGACACTTTTAAAGCCTTGGAGTTTACATACATCTACAGTCATGACACCTGAGGGCCTGGAAAGGTTATGGGTTTATTTCACCCATCTGGGTTAGAGGTGTGTGACAACCTGTGCCTTTGGCTGCAGTCAAGGAAGTGGGGTTCCCTGCTACTGTTGCCTTTCAAGGGTCTCCTCTAGGAGAAGTTTCCTAATTCTCTGTATAGAGGGGAGGTGCTTTATTCCTGGAATCAATCAATTCTTCATAGGGCCTTGTTATACCTTATATGGTGAGCTGCACAAATGTGGATTGCTGTTAGTGCTAGCTGGATTTTGAAGCACTTTAGAGGGGCCTGAAAGATAAGAATCCCTCCCCATCCCATCTTAGCTTCCCCTCTGCTCCCTCTCGTACCCTGGGACTTTCCCTGCAGCCCCTCATTATCGCTACCTGCACTGTCTGTCCCAGGGGAGCAGGCAGGGATGGGTTAACCTGCTTGCCTGGCTGTTGAT
The DNA here is from genome assembly GCF_052110815.1 of Crocodylus siamensis. Lineage (NCBI taxonomy): Eukaryota > Metazoa > Chordata > Crocodylia > Crocodylidae > Crocodylus > Crocodylus siamensis. The sequence continues at coordinate 196,579,264 of NC_143398.1, read as the reverse complement.
TTTCTAGCCCAGGGAGCAGCAGTGGCAACTGCTAGGACAGACAACCAGTAGCAATGAAGAGTGGCTTCTGGGGCAAAGCCTACAGCAGCAGCCCACCCTCACCCTATGCACAGATCCAGGGGCCACATGACCCACCATACTTGCCCGGGAGTGCATGCAGTGGCAGGAGCCACCCTCCACCCATCCCCTCACCCCCAAATGAGCTGCTCATGGCTTTATCCTGTTCCTTGCTCTGGCTGGGCAGCACCTGTTGATGCCCCTTTGCTCTGGCACCCTGGGCAGTTGCCCCACTAGCACCTCTCCCCTCCTCTTGCTATGGCACTGCAGACAGCACAGGCAGCCTTGAGTAAGGGAGGTAGAAGGGGGGGACAACAATTGGGGATCTGAGGTGTTGTGGAGGGTGTGGAGGTCAGTGGGCCTGATCTGGGCCAGTGTGGGGAGAGGGTCAGGTGGGGTATTTACACTAAGGTATAGCCTAGAATGGCTATACCTTAGTGTAACATGAGCTGGGTAACACAGACCAGACATAATTCTTTGGGGATTATCTTTGAGGTTTAATTTGAAGCTGCATAACAAGTGCTTAAAACTAGTTTCATGTGTTAATGTATGGACAATCCATGGGTTAACTTTGGGCAGCTCCTGGAGCTGTTGCTGTGTAACAAGGCTGATAGAGTACAATAATGGGTGTTTAGTAGTAGCCACTTTTTCAATCTGCAGGATAATATTTTCCAAATATAAACATCAAATCTAGCAGTAGCTGCCTATCTTTGAATTAAAAAAGAATCACGATGATTAGCCATACTTGAATACAAGATCATTTTTGTATATATCTACAAATCCGTGCCTGCTGGACTATTCACTTTTCTCCATACACAAACAAGTCAACCTTGTATTTATAGTGAAAACAGGGAATTTTAGGGAGAGATTACATGTCACAGTGGTATAAATTTGATTTCCTTACTCTCAGACTACCTTGTATCTATACATGTAAACAGCATTTCTCTGGGAGAGAGCCCTTTGTCCAGGGATATACAGACATACTCATTCCTGTAAAGAATGAGAGATAAAATGGGCTAATGTTTTTCCCAGGACAGTGCTGTATATGGCTGTAAGTTAATCATGGCTTATTCAAGTTAATTGCCAGTCATTCCAGAGACAAGCTTGTCCAAGGGGCAGCAATACAACTTGGAAGGGCTCAGGATGGAAACAGCTGCACAGCACTACATTGCACTGCTTTGATCTGTGTTAAAACCCAGGACTATCAGGACTCCCTCAAATGAAATATCTTTTTTACAGCCTACATGAACCAACTTGTCAAAGGTAGCAGTTGGATTTGTAAAGTGCTTGCTGAGGAGTCAAAAGAAAGTATAACACAAGGGACTGTCTACCTTAAGCATGCCCTGCAATGTTCTCCTGCTTTTTAAAGTTAATCTTGTCTTTTGGCTCATCTCTGTGGCTAGGGACAGACATTCAAAAAGCTTGAGCATGAATTGATTCAATCTTTTCAGGCTAGTCTAACCTGCAACTCTTGAACTGATTTGAAGGTGGATAGACATTCCCTTTTCATTCCAGAAATGCAGGCACATGCCTGCAGTGGCTCAGGATAGAAGCCAGAGGGTGCTAGAACAGCCCTCCCTTCCCTTCCACAGAGCTGAGCTGAGGGGGGTATGTCTGGCCCTACCAAGATGCTTTGATTAGTGATGGGTTTTCCTCACTCCTGGGCAGCCAGCAGGGAATGTTTATCACCCCTACCTAACTCAGTGTTTATCACCCCCTTAAGAAAACAACAGAAGGACATTACCAGCTATCTGTTGATACTGCTTTTGTCCTGTGTGCCACAGTTCAGAGGGAGCCATCATGTGGTCTGCTAGCTAATACTGAAAAGTGTCTGTGAGGGACAGGGGAAGCCTGCTTAGCAAGGGGTCTGGGACAGACATTGTATAAACTGGTTTGAGCCAAATTAGTAAAATCTGATACTACATTCAATCAGATTTATCTCAAATCATTTTCAGCCATTTTCAAACTGCTCTATGTGCACTGAACATCTGTTCTGTGTCTGTTTAAACTATTTTACTAATCACTTAAACCAGTTTATGTGTAATGTCTGTCCCTAGTCAGTGTGAATTATTTCAATTTAGATTGCTTTGGATTTGGGGGAGGTAAATCCAGAGATGTAAAGAGAAAGAAAATAAATTACATATCTGTTGGGGAATGGAGCTTAAGTTGTACATAGAAACAAAAATCCAAATTGGTACAATATATACTCCCTTCAGACTTTTTAATACTTACTTTTAAAATTTGCACATAGTTTTTAAAAGACCCATTAGATCATCCAGACCAGCTGTTGGTAATATGGAAAATTTCTGAAAGAACCAAAGAGTTGGACAGGAGAGCAATTGTGCAATCTAACGGGCAATAGGCTTTACTGTAATCATGAAATTGGGAGTCTATAAATATTTTATTAAATACTTTTAAAATGTGTTTTCTATCTCCCCCCTTTGTGGGCACCTAACACAGCACTAATGTGGGTGAAGTGCTTCTGGGAAACCCAGGGAAATACAATTGGATTCAATTTAATACATTTGCTGTTTTCCTGTGCCTGCTCGTTTTCAGTAGTACACCACCCCCAGACTTCTAAGTGGTTATTTAAAAGTTCACATCCAGGTTTCAAATACTAACTGGTACTCCCAGGCTGGTAGGGGCGGGAGATGCGGTTGAGTCAGGTTGTTTAGTTGTTAGGAAGAAAGGTAGCTGTTGCTGTCATTCTCTATAAATTTTCTCTGGCTGATAGGGCCCTTGATATATGGCTTTGGTGAGAGTGACAACTCACTGGGAGATCCATGTCCCCATTGAAAAGATGCTTATCATACCCTAAGCATTATGAAAGGGATGAGATAACAGATTCCAGATGATTTGCTGTTCCTTTCATGGCAAAATAAAGCATGTTATGCTATTGAATTTTTAATCACTTTAATAGTAGATAATTTCATGACTACTAGTGAGTCATACTGAAAACTCTTGGATTTCATGTGTCATCCTCCATGTCGTTTTTGGACACTGCATCCAATACTCTTTAATTGGGTGGCTGCAGTTTCTTCTCTCAAGGTTTAATAACTGATACATTTTACAGATATTCTAGTGCTGTTCTGGGCTTGATTAGAGAAATGTATGAAACTGAGGAAAAAAAAAGTCACATGCTTCCTAGGTATTCTCTATATTGCTACACTAACTTGTATGGCATATTTATATACTTAGGCCAGGTATAGACACTACACTTTTATTGGTATAAGTGATCGGAAATTTTTCTATACCCATACCAGAGCAGAAATTTGGCACACATGCACTGGTATAAAAATGGTGGAACATGGTCTAATATTTCCTTCCCTGCCCGGCTACCCAAAGGGCAGATGTGTGTTCTGTTTGCTACCAATCTAAACTACACTGCTTACAGAAAACTGCTTAGCTTAGATCCATTCCTCCTTAGGCTTTGTGAATGTTTGTACCTAACCTTAGTGTCCATTTGAAAGCAACTGACATTTTTTTAGATCTTTGAGTACACTATATGATTTGTAAATTTGCTATTATGGGCCAAATTTGGAATCCCTTTGACTATACTTATTCAGGCAAAAATCTTACTGCCATCAATAAGCAGGCCCTTAGAATGTAGTCCTTGATTAATAAACAATCAAGTCATTCTCTGCTCTCCTTCTGCTTCATCTGCTAGTTTAGCAATAGCATTAGACTTTATGTCAAATGCAGTGGCATATGACTGATTAGTGCAATCCTCATGAAAAGATGAAAACATTTTTTCCTCACATGGCATTTTGTTCCTTGAATGGCTTAGCAGGCATGTATGTATTATAGCAGGAGCTTTAGAGATATAAATAGATGGGGATCTGTGTTATGTGGCTAAGGTAAGAAAGAGCCATACAGTGACAAAATACAAGCTTGATGCTGAGTGCAAGCTAACACTGATTTAGAGCACAAATGGACTGTATACTGTATATATGGGTCTTTCTTCCTCTCCTTCTGTCCACTTTTGTTCCAGAAGTACACTTTTGATTTCCCTGTGTCATTTTTACCCCATGCATTGGCAGTTCCTATTGTTCTCTGCAAATATATGGTGTGCAGGCCACTGTAGTCATTGTCTCTTTTGTGAACGAGAATGCAGTCTGTTTTCTGTTACATTCGCACCATTTTTTCTCTGAAACACCTGTACTGGAATTTGGGCATGGGACCATGCTTGCAAAGGCAGCACTGATCAATCAATTACAAGGTACTTGCTTTTTAACTCATCCAACATGATTACGGCAGACAATCCTGCTTTTTAAGCCAAATGGAAGTTTATGGACTCTTTTATTGTGCAGGCTGTTTTCCTCTTCCCACACATTACAGTGAGCCAACAGAAACTTGCCACTTTGCACACAGTGCAAAGAATACCAGCCAGGCAGAGCAGCAATTGATTTTGGATGGTCAGGAAGACAGAAAATAGATGGAGGCTTAGTAAGCAGAGCTACTTATCAATGGTTTTAGATGGCAATCTAATACTCTAAAATGTATAGCCAATCTCTTTTTATCTCTTATATTAATGTCATGGTTATATTTTCCATAATAATAAGAGTTAAACAGATTATTTACCTGTTTGATTTGAAGGTTTAGAAATCCTGTTGCTGTTCTGTATGTTCCCTGACTGGAAGGTATGTGCACAAATCCCATTATTTTCTGATAGGATTGACCTGTGCACCTGTTGTGTATACAACACTTTAAATTTACCCTGCTAAATCCGTCAAATCATCAATCAGACTTTTCCTAACCCATTGTAATAGATAAGAGAACATCAGCTAACACCTCACTGTCAATAAGTGGATAGATAAGGAATCCACCTGGTTATAGATGTAAGCCTGGAAACAAAGTATGCACACCAAAAATTAACATTACCATATATTATTATTTGCCCTCTGGATCTGGACTTAATTATAGAAGTATCAAAATCACTCCATAATCAGAGTTACATTGAGATTTACTTACTTAAAGCAAGATTATAAACCCTTTGTTTTACACTTTAATGATTGAATTTAGTTTCCAAATTTGTCATAACTTTGGAGTTGACAGGTGAGTTGGTTCTGTAATTCTTTGAGGAAATATTAATACTTGTGCAGAGGAACTATTTAAAAATGCTCCCTTTGTGAAATTGCCTATGGTTTCCATATACTTCCTTAAATACTGTCAGTAAATAACTGCAATCCTCACCAGATCCAAACTATCTGGCTGCTTTGTTCCATTCTGAAAACACAAAGCCACCATAAACCTCTGTGTACTGGGCATTTAAATTCAGTTGACAAGTCTTTCTTATCACTGGAACAGCTCAAGGCAGCCAGAGTGCCCTGGTGAATCTTGCTCTTAATGTATTGTTCCTCTTTACTCACCATATCTGTAATGAGATATGCCAAGATTAGTTGACAAGTTGTTAGGCTCAGGTAGCTACTTTTGTTTCTTGTTGCTTTCAGCCTGTCTGCCAGACTTGCCAGTTATGTTCTATCTGCATAACAGGGGAGCCTGACAGGCAGCTTGTCCAGTAAGAGGGTTGAAGTGGGGAGGCCTGAAAGACAAGAAGAGAACGGGAACTTTTTGAAAAGAACGAGGGGTCAGGAGCTGAGAACATACAGAGTGCTGAGGGAATTAGCAGAGGTCATTGCTGGCACGGCTTTACAAGCACTCATGGTGCTGTGGTGTGGTGCCAGAGGACTGGAAAAGGGCTAATGTGGTTCCCATTTTCAAAAAAGGGAGGAAACTATAGGCCAGTTAATCTTACCTTGATCCTGGGTAGGCTTTTTAAGAGAATTATCCTGGCGCATGTTTACGAGGGGCCAATAGGAGAGGTTATGCTTAGGGGCAGCCAACATGGGTTTGTTAGAGGCAGGTCCTGTCCAACCAACCTGGTGGCCTTCTATGACTAGGTCACAAAATCCTTAGATGCAGGGGTAGCAGTGGATATAGTCTTTCTGGACTTTAGGAAGGCCTTCGAAACTGTCTCTCACCCCATTCTCATTAAAAACTAGGGGACTGTGGTGTTGACACCTGCACAGTCAAATGGGTTGCTAACTGGCTGGACAGTCACACCCAGAGAGTTGTGGTGGACGGGTCATTTTTGACCTGGAGGGATGTGGGCAGTGGGATCCCCCAGGGCTCAGTCCTCAGTCCCGCACTGTTCAACATCTTCATCAGTGACTTGGACAAGGGGGTAAAAAGCACCCTGTTGAAATTCGCAGATGACACTAAGATGTGGGGGGACATGGGGATGCTAGAAGGGAGGAATAGGCTGCAATCTGACCTAGACAGGTTACAGGGGTGGGCGGATGAGAACAGGATGGGTTTCAACACTGAAAAGTGCAAGGTGATGCACCTGGGGAAGAAGAGCCAGCAGCATACCTAGAGGCTGGGGAACTCCCTTCTCATCAGTGCAGAGGCAGAAAAGGATCTTGGAGTCATTATTGAGGCCAAAATTTATATGGGCCAACAGTGTGGGGACATGGTCAGGAAGGCCAACCATACCTTGTCATGCATCCACAGATGCATCTCAAGCAGGTCCAAGGAGGTGATCCTCCCCCTCTATGCAGCACTGGTCAGGCTGCAGTTGGAGTACTGCGTCCAGTTCTGGGCACTGCACTTCAGGAGGGATGTGGACATCATGGAGAGGGTCCAGAGGAGGGCCACTCATATGATCAAGGGGCAGCAGGGCAGGCCCTGTGAGGAGAGGCTACGGGACCTGAACCTGTTCAGCCTCCACATTTCCTCTGTATAACTGCCCACTGTGTTCTCATTGTCATGCACACAATTCCCAGCACTTGAAACCCATGATTCTTGTGATGTTTTTTGGACCTGTTCATAAATTGCTTTGTCATTTACCATAAATTCATCATTTTCTCTAAAAAGCCAACAAAGCAAGTTTCCCAGACTGTCTATTGTCAAGGAAACTTTAGTACTTCACTGTTGCAGAAGTAATCTTTATACCATGGGCAACTGGTGCCGCCTTAGGGGGGGCACATGCCCCCTCTCCCCAGCAACCAGTCAGCAACCAGGAGGTTCACTGATGGGGGAGTCCCCCCACCATGGTTGATTCCGCTGATGTGCGGGTCCCGTTGCGGCTGATAGTGAAACAGCCAATCGCTGAGGTTGTTCACTGCAGCTGCTTACACTAGGACTGAGAGTACCGGGGACTAGCCCTGGGCTCCAGGTGGTGTCAGGACTGGCTGGGGTGGAAGGGTGTTGAAAGTGTGGAGCCATATGGCTAGGTGGCAGGCAGCAGTCTGGCCCTCTGCTGGCTGGACTGACTGAATGCAATTTATACTTCCTGTCAGAGATTACATATGCATTTACTCACAGTTAGAGGTGGGCAGGGTCCACAGAAAAAAAGAATGCCCCTGACCACTTCTGCCTTCAGCAAGTTCCTGCAGCTGGCGGGACACCTGGGACCACCTGGGTATGGGCTGGCTTGCCCCTGGAGCAACACAGGGAGGTGGCAGGAGGCCTCTGGGTTAGGCTGCTAGCTCCCCTGAGCTGCCCTGACTTCCAGCACCCTGTGCACCATCCCAC